>NW_028327172.1:47887033-50827033 GCF_987537825.1 Furipterus horrens
CAGACATCTTATGGACTCTAGTTCCCCTCATTCAAACCATTCTGGAAATGCCACCTTCTGCAGGAAGTCTTCCTTGACTGCTCTAGCCCACAGTCCCCTACATTTTTCTCTTTTGTATTTTTCTCCTTCACATGCACTTATTTCTTGGCCACTCTGAATAGGAAACACCTTGAGGGCAGAGAGTGTGGCCAATTCCTACCTGGGTCCTCTATGCCAGGCTAAGTGCTTGGGAAAACTTGGTGGAAAGAGCTCTTGACTGACTGATCAGCAATCACTGAATAAGAGAGAGAATGGGAACTAGAAAAGACTTTGGAATAAAAAAGTAAGACAGGCCTGGGTTCACATACAGCCTGTGTCACTATGTGTCTTTGTGCAAATCACTGCCTCTCTCTGAACTTCAGTTCTCTTTATAAAATTGGGATCACGATCCCCGCCTTCCTCAGAACCTTACAGGGAAGGTCAGGGTGAGGACAGACATGAAAGCTATATTCTTTACAAAGTTGTCTGTCTTGTTATGTGTCCTCAAATTCTCTGTGTGTCCTAGAGCAAGACTTGGGCTTCTCTGGGATCTTTCCTTTCTGATGTCCCAGATGACTAAGGTTCCTTCTGGCTCCACTATGGCTCTAGCACATGAGAGCTTGGTGTTGAGGGGCTCAGTCTTCTCAGTGTCTCAGCCTACAGAAGCCCTGACAGGCCTAGGCCTCTCCAGCTGGCCAACCCAGGCTAGGGATGTGTCTGGGAGTCCACAGGGCTCCAGACTCCCTGGAGCCAGGAAGGCAGGGGTGCTGGAGATGAGTCAGACCTGAAGCCCCCCAGAGACTGCTGCTGTCCTTCCAACCCACACAGGAGGAGGAGGTGATGTGGACATCCCATGGAGTCAGGCAACATGGGCCCTAGATCTGACACAAAGACCTCAGCTAAGGGGCTGAGGACAGAGTCTGACTTCCCTCAGGACCCCTTTGTCCCCAAATATCGCCATTTCACCATTCTCTCACTGCCTAAATCACCACCATTAAATCACTTCTTTTGGGTTAAGCTATTGAAAACCTCTAGTAAAGTGAATTAAAGTTTTCTAGACTTCTCATGAAATATCAATTCAGTAATATTTCATGAGAAGGTTAAGGGTTAAGATGGATGATCTAGTTGTTTTAAACCATTTTTAAGCTGTGGTACCTTTTAATCAAACAATTTACTGAATCGAGCTGTTCTGCTCAAAAAGGGAGACAGGCATTTGCTGAAGTCCCCAGCACTAGTAGTGGGCTCAGAGGGGTTCCCAAGAGAGGTGGCACCAGAGCAGTCCTTAATGAGTGCCTGAGATCGTGCCAGGGGGAGACGTGGAAAGGGCATCCCAGGTGAAGGGACATACTTGGCCAAAAGCATGCCGGTGGGAGGGCAGGTGGGCTGATTGGTGAGGTAGGCCTAGAGGGGACCTAGAGTGCCTATGGGCTGGGGAGGGGGCTGGGCTGCAGCAAGCTCTAGTGGGTCCAACTCTTTGGCTGGCTGAAGAGGGTGGGGGTGGGGGTGGGGAAAGTCCTGGAGACATGGGGGTCTCCACCATCAAAGCATGTCCAGTCTAACGGACCTGCACCCACACAGGGTGCCCGGGGCTCTGATGGGAGTGTGGGCTGAAGCACAGGGGCTGGAGGGTACTGAGCCTGAGTAGGGGACCCCCACTAGCTGAGGAGGCAGAGTACAGAGGCTTCCTGGAGGAGTTATTTGTTGCCCATGCTGCATCTCAGAGTAGATGTGAGCACCTTGAGGAGGGCACTCAGCCTGAGGGGCCCGCAGGGTGAGGCTGAGGGAGGTTCAAAGCCGAGGGATGTGGCACCCCACCCCGGCCCATGCCAGTCGCTCTGTGTGCTGCTGGGCTTTCTCCCTCCACTTTCTCCCACCCTCCCTGGCTCATGCCTCACCCCTTCCAGTTCATCCTTGACCTCTCTAGGACCCCTTCTGACCCACCTGAACTCCAGACCCTGCCATGCTCCTTCCTCCATGGTGCCCCCTGGCCCTCAGGAAAGGTCCAGACTTCCTATGGGTGGGAGATGGATCAAAGCCTATGTCAGCTCAGGCCTGCCAAGTTCTCCAGCCTCCAAGGGGCAAAGAAAAGTGAGGCCGGGGGCATGGGGGACCAGCTGCCTCCTCCGGATGGGGCAGGCGGAACTTCCTGAGATAAGGGTGGCCAACAATGGGGAACTGTGTGGTGCTACCTGTCTCCCGGGCAGAGGAAATGAGTGGCCTCCGCACCATTAATCCGCTGAGGCCTACAGCATCCTCTCAAAGGTGACCTGGGTTGAGGGTTAGATGTTCCCAGCCCCCACCTGCTGTCCTGGTTAGAGCCGTTGGGCCTGTCATTCCAGGTCTGCCTCTTTCCAGGACTATACACATGAGTAGGGGGTTGGGGGCAGGGACAGAAGGAGGAGCCAACCCTTTGTGGACCCCGGGGAAATGGCTCACCCCTTCTGGGCCCCTGCCTCTCCTGACTGATCCTTGGGCTCCTTCCTTCTCAGCTGCTCTGGAAGACTGAAGACAGCACATGACTGTAATTTTTGTCTCTCCACCCTTCTCAACACATGGGCACACACTTTGCCCAGATATGGAGGATATGATGGTGGGATCTTAGGCAGCAAGCAAGGCTCTTGGTGGAAATCTTTGGGCTTTGTGAACTATCACAACCACTGCACCAAGAAGGGATAGGACTCAATGACCATCCTGTGGAGGGTGGGATGCTGTGGTCAATGACAGATGTGAAGCCATGGAGTTCCTATAGGTCCCTACACCCCAGAGCTCCATCTTAGCCACTGACCAGGCATGTGAATCTGGGCAGATCCCTTCCTGCCTTGGGATCTTAGACTTCCTGTACATAACATGGGTCTCCTGGCCAGCGAGCTCACAGGACTTCTGTGACAATGGATGTAAAGGGACCCTGTATGCTACACAGGGAGGGTCGCTGTCTCTGAATTAGCCTGGCTGGGAAGCCACACCCAGCGCCTAATCTCCAGGCCCAGACTCCTGCCTTCTTTGCCCCTCACCTTCACATCTCCCACCTCTCGTCCTTGCCCCCAACTCTTGGATGGCCACCCCCAGGCAAAGAGGGCAAGATTCCCAACCCAGGAGACCTTGGACCTTTGGAGGCCCTTAGATAACCAAGGCCAGCCCACTCACTATTCAGATAGGGAAACTGAGGAAACAGAGACTGAGACTCATTGAAGTCACACAACCAGCAGATGGCAGAGAAAAGCCTAGAATACAGATATGCTTCTCACACAGTGCTTCAGTCTGGAATGCTAGGCCCAGAAGGGCCTTTGGGGCTCAGGCTCAGGTTGTCCAAATCATCTCCTTGCTCGGAAGGAGAAACTAAGGCCTAGAAAGGAGGAAAGCCTAGCCCAAGTTTGCCCCAAGAGCCATCTGGAACCCTGACATCCCAGCTCCAGGATCCCTTATGGTTCTAGTGCTCCAGTGGCCCTTCTGGGTTGCGGGAGCCCCTCCTGTCTCCCTCTGCCTGCCTCCCACTCCCCATGTGCTATTCCCACTTGCAGTGAGAGACAACGTCTTAGAGGTCAAAATGCAAACAACATCAATCAAAAAGTATTGGTGTGGGCCCTTTCTCCATCATCTGGAAAGTTCTGCTCAGGTCAGCCCACCCCACAGGACCCCTTTCTCCACCACCCACTGCTCCTGCTCCCTCCTGAGGGTCCTTTCTGGAAGGGTCCTTTGTTGGAATGAGGAGGAGGAAGCAGGTGGCTTTGTCCCAGTGGTGTTTTGCCTCAGCCCTGGGGTTACTGAAAGACATCCTGCCTGAGACCCAGGGTGGAGGTGAGGCAGAGGGCCTGCTGAGGGGAAGGGGCTGGAGCTGGTGGAAGGTGGGGTAGGGGAGCCACTTGAATGTGTTTCCATGGTGCTGGAAGCGGTGAGTGCACAAGAGGGAGAGCTGGGTGGAGAAGGGACCTATAGGAGGAAAGAGGGGTCACTGGAACACAGGGATGGGGTGCAGGAAGTCTCTCCCATGGGACAGGCCAGAAGGAGGACGGGAGCAAGGATGGGAACAAATATACTTGAGTTTTGGTGGCAGGAAGTTAGGGTACATTCCCTGTGAACCAGAGAGGGTCCTGTCTGATGAATGGAGCACCTTGAGGGGCAAAAGCTTGCTGCTGGGGGAGAGGGAGAGGGAGCTGACCAGGGCGTATAGAAACATGACCACTAGGGACCCAACACAGGCGGATCCAGACCCATAGCAGCTCACGACCCTGATCACAGCTGACAGATAGTGACCAAGGCAGCCTGACTCCAGAGTCAACTCTTAACCATTATAATCCCCCTTTCATAACAGCTCCTGATATTTATAGAGATCTTAGGAAGTGCCAGGTGCTGCCCCAAGCGTTTTATGAACGTTGACTTGTTTAAGCTTTCCAACATCCCTATGAGACAGGTAGCATTGCTTACACACACAGACACACATGGATACACCTGGACACACACACAAACCAGACACAAACCGATACACATGGACACACAGAGACATACACGGATACATATGGACACGCAGACACACAGACAAATATGCATATGCAGACAGGCACAGGTTCACATCCAACCTGAGGAAGCATGTGGGGGCAGCGGGGGTGGGCAGCAGCCCCTGACTGAGAGGCCCCACCAGCCCTCTCGCTCCCAGTCGCTGCCCTTCTGGTCTGCATCTCCCTTGGACTAAAGGTTCCTTGTTAGCAATTTTCAGACTACCCTCCCTTGCCCCCCCAAACGTCGACTCATCCCTCCTGTGGGAGTTGGAAGGACTGAGAAGTCTAAGTCCCAGGCCCTCATGATGGAGAACTTCAGGCTCTCACTTACGGGGTAGACTGATTGGTGTTAGGGCCTCCCCTAACTATCCCCACCCACACCTCACCTGTAGTCCATGCACTCCTGAGAAGGGGTTCCCAGACCTGGGTAAGGGCAGCTGGAGCAGAGCAAGGCCCCTCCAGCAACTGGCTGGGTGGGGTGGGGTGGGGGGAGTCCTGGCGGACTCCAAGTTCATCATCCCCAGAAGACTAGCCAGGAGTAAGCGGCCTCTGCAGATGCTGCCTGCCTCTCATCATGCCTTGCTCCCTTATGGAGGTCTTTCCTCCCCTTCTCGGACCTTAGAGATCACTGGTTGCCTCCCTTCCCAACCCCAAACCACCCAATTGCACATCACTTCCTTCAGGGGACCTCCCTGGGGCCATACAGATTCTATCACTTTTTTTTTTTCCTGTCCTGGGTCCAGATCCAGTCCCTGCCCACCCATCAAGGCATCCACCCAGTCACCCATCTAACCATCAAGCCATCATAGCACTCATCTAGCCATTCTCTCATCTACCCATCACACCCATGCACTCCTTCACTCACTGACCCACTGTATTCATCCTATCTTCATCTAGTATCTATAAGAGGGGACATTGACAGAGGTCAAAGTACGTGGTATAGACATAAAACCCTTGCTCTGCAGATGCTCTCACAGGACCAGTAAGGTTCAAATGAGCTCATAGCTGTGCCTGCTATGTGCAGGCTGCTGGGACCTGTGTCATGGACAGGCTTACCACTCATTTCTGCAGGGAGCACTGAGGAGCAAGGACTCTGAAGGCTTGAAGCCCCCTGGTGCCTTCTAGGAATGAAAGAGAAATTCTGTCTGTCTGGAGAGGTGAGGAGGGGAGGGCCTTGGGGTGAGACTGGAGGTGAAGACAGGCCTAGACTGTGAGGGCTGTCAGGGCTGGGTGCCGGAGCTCTGACTTTGTTCTAGGGTGACAGAGAGCAGAGAAATGATTTCCCGTGGCAGGGGTTAGAGGTCTAGGTCTGCATGGTGGCTGGTGTGAACGGCCTTGCTGTCTCCATCAGACAATTAGAGACTTTCAAAAAAGAAGAGCCTATTGGAGGTGAGGGCTGCTGAGCCCCATCAGTGGGAGGAGAGGGAGCTCTGGTTGCTCCTTCAGAGTTGGAATCTGAAGCCATCAGCAAGGAGTTAAGATGGAGATGCCTAGAAGAACCAGGTACTCGGACAAGGCTGTTTCTCCTGCCTGGGCCCACAGAGCATCCTGAGACATAGGAGAGGCCTCTGAGCTGGTCTCTTTTTGTAAAAACTAAAAATTTCAATGATTTTTTTAAAAATATATTTTATTGATTATGTTGTTACAGTAGTTCCAATTTTTTCCTCCTTGGTTCCCCTCTGCCCAGTAGCCCCCTTCCCTCCAGCAATCCCTCCACCCTGAGTTCATGTCCATAGGTCGTGTATGTAATTTCTTTGGCTACTCCATTTCTTATACTATTTTTAACATCCCCCTGTCTATTTTGTACCAACTGATTATGCTTCTTAATCCCTGCACCATTTCCCCATTTCTCCCCCTCCCCCCTCCCAGTTGATAACCCTCCAAATGATCCCCATACCTATGATTCTGTTCCTATTCTGGTTTGCTTAGCTGGATTTTGTTTTTACTTTTTAGATTCAGTTGTTGATAGTTGTGAATTTGTTGTCATTTTAGTGTTCATAGTTTTGATCTTCTTTTTCTTAAGTAAATTCCTTTGACATTTCATATAATAATGGCTTGGTGATGAACTCCTTTAGCTTCACCTTGTCTGGGAAGCACTTCATCTGCCCTTGCATTCCAAATGATAGCCTTGCTGGATAGAGTAGTCCTGGTTTCAGGTTGCCTTTCATCACATTGAATACTGCTTGCCAGTCCCTTCCTGCCTGCAAAGTGTCCTCTGAGAAACCAGCTGATAGTCCTATAGGCCCCCACTGTAGGCAACCCTCTGCCTCTCTCTTGCTGGCCCCAGAACTCTCTCTTTATCTTTCACCTTTCGCATCTCAGTCATGATGCATCCTGGTGCGGTACTCTCTGGGTCCAGCTCGCCCGGGACCCACCGTGCTTCCCAGACCTGTATGTCCATCTCCTTTGCAAAATTTGGGAAGTTTTTCTCATTTTTTTTCAATTCTTGCTTCCTCATTCTGCACTGGTTGACTGTTCTCTTTTTTCTTCCTTATGTTTCAAATCATTGATTTGAACCCTGGTTTCCTTCCCTTCACCATTGGTTTTGTGTAGATTTTCCTTCATTTCACTTAGCATAGCCTTCACTTCTTCTCTTATGTGTTTGCCGTACTCAAGCATATCTGTCAAGCCCATGAGCATCTTTATTACCAGTGTTTGGAATTCTTTGTCTGTTAGGCTGTCTGTCTCCTCATCTGTTAGGTTGGCTATCTCCTTGTCGCTTAGTTCTCCACTGGAATCTTGATCCATTCCCCCTTTTGGACCATACTTCTCTGTCTCCTCATTCTGACAGGCTCCTGTGTTTGTTTGCCTCCGCATCCCAGGTAGAGCTGTTGCTCCTGTTACGTTGTAAGGGGTAGAGCCTTAGGGATTTGTCGGTACTGGGTAACCTGTTCCACCACGTTGTGGCGCTGTATGTGGGGGAGGCGGGGAGGCACAATGCCGCCTGCCCAGCATTCGCTCCTTTTCCAGGCATCTCTCCCACTTCTGCATCGAACTGGCACCCCTCTAGCTGCTGCCCTGGCCTTCGTTCCCAGAGTGGGTGGGTCTGCAGACATTCTAGGACCGTGGGGGCCCTTTAAACAAGCAGACTCTGATGAGAGCCCCGCAGTTTCTGCCTCTGCCCCAACACCCACTGGTCTGCACAATCAGAAGCAATGAGGCTTGATTTTCCCCGTGCTGGGACCATGAGCTGCTAGGTCTGGTGAGGAGCTGGGAACGCTCCCCAGGTGTCTCTCCTGACTTTAAAATGTGTGACTGTGCTTTCCGCCAGCCTGCTGTTGCCACCACCACCACACCACATCCTCTCTGCCCCAGCTTCGCCCCTCCTACCTGTCTGGATGACTATTTCTTCTTTATATCTTTGTTTGCTGGACTTTCATGCAGTTTGATTTTCTGGAACTTCTGGTTGTTTCTAATTTTGAGGTAGTTGTATTCCTTCTTAGTTGTGGAGGGAGACGCAAGCATGTCTGTCTATGCCTCCATCTTGGCCAGAAGTCAAATTTCAATGATTTTAATGACTTGAGGCATGATTGGGTCCAGAGCCTCAAAGGAAGTCATCGGTCTCTTGACTTCTGCTTCCCTTTGCTTTGCCTTTGAAGATTCTCAGAAGATTCACTTCATGCAGAAGCCTCTGGCATCTCCAAGCTCACAGCTTACCAGCAACCTCAACAGGAACATTTCAGCAAAGTCCTGGAGTGACTTCATTGGCTCTGTCTGTAGCCAGAGGCATGAGGTGCTCTGTTAGTTAGGTCTGGGACCAGCACCCACCACTTCAAAGCCAACAGAGTCAGCCCATGGACTAAGTAGCTATTTCCAGAAGAAGGGGAAAGGACAACATCAATATCAGCTGTCCCCAAGTCATTTCATTTTATGCTTCATGTTCTTCTTAAGACCAGTTATTCAGGTCTTCCTCCCAAGTAGGCATCTGGTTATCAGACACAGCTAAAAGCAGGGGGATCAGAGGGGCCCACTAGCCAGGCTGGAGGAAGTCAGGTAGGAATCACACTCTCCTCTGATAGCTCTGGTGGCACACTGGGTGGCAGGCTCTGGAAGCTGAGGCTTCTTTGGCTAACCCAAGGGAAATGAAAAGGAACAAGACTGAGGAAAGAAAAGGAGATTGGGGAGACCGTGGTGTCCCCACCAGCCACCCTGTAGGAGACCCCAGGATAGAGTAGGGCCCAGCTGAGAGGGGAGAACGCAGGAGGCTGGGAGGCCCTGTTGTGCGGGGTGTTCACTGTCCAAGGGGATCCAGCTGAGGGGTGAGTGGGTGATAAAATCCTGGCACAGGCTGCATCTGCCCAGACACAGCACCTTTTTCTAACTTTCACAAAGGCACCATAGAGGATCTGGGCCCATGGGAGAGCAAAAGTAGCCGTGGAACAAATTCAGGAGCTAAGAAGGCAGAAGCCTAGTAGAACCCATGACTGTCTATCTCTTGCTCTCAAAACACAACCTGGCCCTGGCTGGTGGCTCAGTTGGTTGGAGTGTTATCACGTGCACCAGAATGTTTCGGGTTTGATCCCTGGTCAGGACGTGTACTGGAGGCAACCGATCAATGTTTCTCACTCTCTCTCTCCGTCCTCTTCCTCTCTCTCTAAAATCAATATACATATCCTTGGATGTGGATTTAAAAAAAAAACCAAAACCTGATTTTCCTCTGGGCGAGGAGAGGAGATGAGTGTTTACGGAGCTTGCTGAGAACACAGCCTTAGAAAACGGGGCTGTGATGGAGCCCCCAGCTGATTCTAGAACCCCCAATTGATTCAGGCACTGATGGCCCTGTGGAAGAGCTGTGTGGCTTGGCCAGGACAAGGGGCTGCTGCTAGGTGGGCGCTATCCAGTAATTCCCAGGTGAGCCAGCTGAAAGCCGAGGCATTAGATGAGATGGTGGCCACGCTCGTGCTGGCCTCCAGGAGGCCCACTGGGGCTGGGCTCAGCATCTGGCTGGGCCTCATGCTGTCACTCTGTGGCAGTGGCATCTCATGGCCCCCCTCTGTGGCTCAGTGTCCTCATCTAAACAGAGATGGACTCTGAGGCCTGCTTGCTGGCCTTCTCTAACCCTCAGATCCGAATCCCTAACTTGTGTACACGTTTCACTTTCCTCACCTCCTCTGACTTCATTCCCATCTGAATCAGGCAGAATGGCATTAGCCTTATTTGACAGGGAGAGAACCAGAGGCTCCAAAACTGAGGCCAAGACCACAGTGTCCCTGAAGCCTGGGGTTGCCTTTCTGCCCCTTGGTGCCTGTGGCTGCCCTGAGCAGGACCAGATACCCTCCCTACCAGAAGGGGTGTGGTAGGGAAATTCAGGCAGGCCTGGAACTGGAACAGAAAGGGGTTCAGGAGGGCAACAGATTCCTCGAGGCGAATGGGGGATCTTTCTCCCATGATTTCTGGGGAGCCCCTACCTCTCCTGCACACCCCCCACCAACTTGTTGCCAGCTGCCTGTCTTCTCCACACCCCAGACTCTAGAGGCCCAGTCTGGATGCTGGAGGGGTGCTCCCATTCAGAGAGCACAGACCACACCAGGCCCGCGGCTAACCACCATACACACATCATTTCAGTTAAGCCTCTCAAGGGCTCCACGAGGTACGGGAGCTTTATTCCCAGTTCATAGATGTGAAAACAGAAACCCAAAGAAGTAATGGCACTGCTTCAAGTCACAGTTAGCAAATGCTGACACTAGGTGCAGAATCTGTTCCTAGCAACTCTGTTATCCTACATTCTGGCCACCATGGCCATTGGGTGTCTCACTCGCAGAGCAGATGAGGCAGTCCTGGCGCTGCAGTGCCCACGGCAGGGCCAGCTCAGCCCTGTCTTCTGCAGCCACAGAGATCCCCACCCTCAGACTGGGCAACATGTGAGGCCCACCTGGCCAGCTCTAAGTCTAGGGTGTTTTCTGCGTCTCTCAAAACAGAAAGGCAAGTTTCTGTTGGACCTGCCATTGGGCCTCAGCCTGGAAGGGCTAACGCTCCCAAGCTGCCTCTGGGGACCCTGGGGTTTCCAGCCCCCTGTCCTGTTCCCAGCAACTCCATTTGCATGCTTCTGGTTCCTGGGGACCAGCTTTGTATGCAGAGATGCAAAAAACTCCAGTTAGGGAGAATATAGTTTGGCCCTCTCCCAGTCCCAACCGCCCCCCCAGCCCCCCACTACTCCAGCCCTGATCTCCACCATATCAGGAGAACTCAGAGCTGGGAGGACCCTGGACGCCCCTGAGTGCAACTCCACTGCCAGGAAGAGAAGCTGAAGCTCTGCAAGGGGCCCAGACTGGCCCAAAGCCACATAGCCTGGGACCCTGCCCTGTTCCCTCTCCCCTCTGCCAAGCCTTCTTGCTCTAGCTCAGCCACAGTAGGGCCTGGCCAGGTTTTAACACCCCAAGAAAGAGGGGGCTCCCACTTCCCCCAAGACCTGGAGAGGTGATGGAGAAGAGGTGGTCCACACAGAGAAATCATGTCTGCAAGGGCCTGGAGGTGTGAGGGGAAGGCTGGGTGTGGTGCATATAATAAGACCCATCGGGCCAGCCCAGGAGAACTGTGTGAACTTCCAAGCTGGAGCCAAAACTAACAGAGGTGAAGCAAATGCCCAGGCACCCCCCACCCTGCCACTTTTCCCACCCTAACCCCTACCATCACCCAAGGCCTTCTCAGCCCCTCCATCAATAGCCTAAGTTTACTGGGTGACCCAGACAGGTGTGAACTTATAGTACCATCTTTTGCTTCTCACCTATCAACAAAGAAGCCCAGAGTCCCTTGGAGGGGCCTCTACTTCAGCCTTTAGGGAGACTCGGGTCACACTGCTCTGAAGGTGCTGCTCTGTGTAGAGAGGGGGTCCTGGCTGTCTCAGGGGTGTGTGTGTGTTTAGTTCTCAGTTTTCTCATCAGTGAACCAGGGATTATGCATTCTACATTGCTTATGTTAGAATCATCATCAAGAAGCTGTGAGGAGATTAGTGGTTGTTTGCCAGGGGCTGGGGCAGGGGAAACAGGGAGTGGCTGCCTAATGGGTACAGGGTTTCCTTTTGGAGTGAAAAGAACATTCTGGAACTAGATAGTGGTGATGGTTGCACAACACTGTGAATGTCATGAATGGTAACTTTTACATTTTGTGTTTTAAAACAATCAATTTTAAAAATGAATGGGTGAATAAAAAAAGAGCTATGAGAACTGTTGTGATAAAAAATGTGGGGCCATAACAACCTCCATGCACTGAATACCTACTCACTGCCAGATGCAGGGTCCAGACAGGTGAGACGGTGTTGGGCTGGGGGTAATGGAGCCACTGGACTAGTCAGCAAACCTTGAGTCCTTCAGAGAAGGGGGCGGGGGTGCTTCTCTAGACCTGGTGGGAGGACAATGAGGCAAGAACAGCAGGATCCTGCTCAGAGTTGTGGGTAGCACTGTGTTTCAGGAGGACATGGGGAGTGTGTCTATTTGCTGCTCCCCTTGCAAACCCTGTACCTGTCTGGGGATACCCATTCCTGAATGAGTCTTGGCAGGAGGTAGGGCCCCAGGTCTCTGTCTGGTCCCTCTCCCCTCAACCCCAGCCCTCCCTGTACCAAGGGTGTGGCAGGAGACCAGGCTCAGCCCATGGGGCTTCCTGGTTGGGGCTTTGCATCTCGGAGTGACCTCAGTGCTACAGAGAGTGGGAGGGAGGTGGGGGAAAGGTGGAGGAAGAAAGAAGTGAGCAAGTGGATTCATTCAAGAAATTTTTACTGAGTGCTTACTACACGCCAGGTACAGAATGAATAGATGAATAATCAGTGGGTGGGTGTGCCTGTTGGCAGCTGGCACTTGGTGAACCTCAGGAGGCTTCCAGGTGGGGCTGAGCACTGGGTGGGTGACCCTGGGAAGGCCCAATTGTAAGTGGTCCTGGCTGGATCACAAGGTTACCTATTAGCATTCTCTTTCAGAGGCCAGACAGGGGGTCTGGACCAGGACAGGCTGCTTGCCCCATAAAAGCCCTGATTTATGCTGCAGCTGCCTGTTGGCCATGATATTCCTTGTGCCTTAATTTATTTGCGAGAGCCAGGTTGGGATCTGGCTCTCCTGTCCTTCCCAGCTCCATGTGTTCCAACCTCACACGGGGAGGGAGATGGATGCCTTGGAATTATTTTGCATGAAACAGCCATGGAAAACTATTTGGACCACATTTGATTTCACCTCTTGTTCAGACATAATTTGTTAGCCTGAAACATGCAGCGGTTGGGGGCCTGAAGGAGCAGATGTTCCTGGAGGAGGCTACCCAGGCAGGGGTGGCAGCATCACAGGGCAGAGGCAGAGCCCTGGTTCTGCCACCCAGCCTTGGTCCTGGCCCCGCCAATGCCTCTCACGATTGGAAAGCTCAGGGAACCTCATCTGGGGCTTGGTTTCTCCCCTCTGGAAAACGTGGAGGAGGACTGTGAGGACTGAATGAAGTAGTTCAGAGCAAGCCCTTAGCATAGTGCCTGGCCCACTGTAAGATTCAATAACCGTTTGCTATTTTTCCTGGAAGACATGATTGTTCAAGAAAGGTTTTCCTGGCCACTGTGGCTCAGTGGATTGAGCGTTGGCCTGCGAGCCAAGTGTCGCTGGTTCGATTCCCAGTCAGGGCACATGACTAGGTTGCATGTCAGGTCTCCAGTTGGGGGCGCAAGTGAGAGGCAACCACACAGTGATGTTTCTCTCCCTCTCTTTCTCCTTTACCCTCTCTCTAAAAATATATAAATAAATAAACAAACAAATTAATTAATTAAAAGAAAATAAAGGTTTTAAAGAAGGAGTAGAAGTGAACCAGATGAAGAGGTGTGTTTTGTGGCACGGCACGAGCAAAGACGCAGAGGGGAGAGCCACAGCTGCCAGCGGTACAGCCGAAACAGAAAGGAGGAGGCAGGCAGCAGGGGAGAAGCGTGTGCCTGAGAAGCTGGAGGCCAGTTACGATGGGTCATGGAGGCCAGGGCAACAGAGAGCCCCAGAAAGTGAGCTGGGGAGAGATGCCATCTGCTTCCCCCTTTGCAAAGCGCACTCGGGCTGCAGAGTAAACTGGAAGGCCCTGTATAAATTTGCTGCACCTGGGTGACTTCAAACAACAGCCATCTATCTTCTCACAGTTCTGGAGGCTGGACATCTAAAATGAAGGTGTTGGCCGGGCCATGGTCTCTCTGCAGGTTCTAGAGAAGAAGCCTTCCTTGTCTCTTGCTAGCTTTGGCGGTGGCCAGCAATCCTTGGCATTCCCTGCATCACTCCAATCTCTGCCTTTGTTGTCACATGGCACTCTTGCCTCTGTCTGTCTTCTCTTATAAGGACACTGGTCATACTGGACTTAGGGCCTACCCTTCTCCAGTATGACTTCATCTTAACTAATTACATCTGCCAAGACCCTATTTCCAAATACAGTCATATTCACAGGCACCTGGGGTTAGGATTTCAACATATTAGGGTGGAGCTCAATTCAGACTGAATCAGTCCCCAGTACCATCTCTGTCCTCAGTCCTCCAGTCATGAGGAAGCCCAGGGGCTCTGGATCCCAAGACCAATTCAGTGAGGAGTATTCTTCTTGTTGCTTGGAAGCAGCGTGTGTAATCACAGTATTTGGGGGATGTAGCAAGCCCTAGAGAAACAGGGGAGGGCGAGGCTCTGACCAGGAAAGGAGGAAAGGAACCTCTAACATCATGGCTCACAGTGGAGATTGAGGACCAAGCCAGGGTGGGCTTCCGGGATGGAGAGGAGGTGGGCTTTGAAGCTCTTGGAGAGGAAAGAGCTTGTAGTGAGTCCCTCTAGGTGCAGCAAACCAGAGGGTTAGTGCAGGTTCTCCAAGGGAATGAAAAGAGAGCAGGGCAGGCAAGCCACAGCCTGCTGGGGACCAACGCAGCCCCTGGGGTCCCTCTGGGCAGCTTTGAGCAGTCAGCCTGGCTGTCATGGGTTATAGGAATGGAGGAGTGTCTTTCGAAGGCCCTTGGCCTCCTCTCTGCAGCCTTAAAGGCAGAGTCATCTGACTTATATCTGTGTCAAGAAAGAAGCCCAGACCAGAGACCACCCCCAACATGACACATGGGTCCACAGAGAGGGGGACTATGTCTCACACCTCTTCCCTCCCAGCCTACAGCTCTCCCACCATCCTGGCTGCACAGGTGGTCCCTGTCCTGAACAGAAAGTATCCTCTGAGGCTGTTTCGTCTGGGACGCAGGCAGGGAAGTGGCGACATGCATGGGGAGGAAGGGTGGGAGAACTGCCAGGGGAGGGGCCCGTGCACCAGCAATAAGGACATACTAATGCCTATGCAATCGAAAGGGATGCCTGGTCTTCCAACCCCACTAGAGCATGTATTCTGTAAAATCAAGAATTTCAAGGGGGATGGGGGATGGGGATGGCAGTGGGAGGTCGTATTGGAGTTTGGAGCCCTCTGGAAGGGTGGGGGTAGAAGAGGGTACATGTGGGTGGAAGGGCAAAGTGATGGGCTTAGGGCAGTGGGAACAGGGCTGTGTGTGTACTTGTGTGTGTGTGTGTGTGTGTGTGTGTGTGTGTGTGTGTGTGTGTGTGTGTGTAGGGGACATGGCCCTGAAGGGAGAGGAGCACCAAGAGAAGGAGGAGGGTTAATTTGTAGGGAGGACAACCGATTACACTGTGTGGAGAGGTCAGAGGGGAGAGTGAGTGCTACTGTAGTGAATGGAGATCATGCCCTGTGGGATTCCGTGGGTCTCCCAGTCTCAGATGGCAGCAAATCAGCCGTTCTGAAAAGTCTCTCAGGCAAGCTTAGGCCAAAAGTGTTATTCGCCTTGAGGACTAGTGTTCCTGGAACCCCTGGGTGGGGCGGTGAGGGTCACCCTTGGTCTCTTGAGAGCTAGAAAAGCAGCCAGGAGCTGAGGTGGCAGGGCCAGGGCTCTTCTTACCATGGGCTCCCTGCTGCTGGCTTCTTGGATTCATGAGGAAAGGACAGAGGGGTTCATGAGGAAAGACAGACATCCCTGGGCCGTCCCTGCTTTTGTCCCTCAGTATTGGCCACACCTGGAGACTGGAGACTGCCCAGAGGCTGAGGCTGACTCCAATCTGAACCCTAAAATCAGCAAGGTGACATGCGATTGGGCCAGCCTGGGTCAGGTGTCCGTGCTGTTCCAATCGGGAGTCAGGATCCCAGTGGGTGAGGAGGGTGCCAGGGCCCCACCCTCAGCCAGGACTGCGAGGAGTTCCCCGGGGCCACCTCACCCCGGAAGGCATCTGCATACCCGCAAAAATCAAAGATTAATCAAATCAAAAGGAGAAATCAAGTTCACAATGGTACAAAGGCGGTATCATAACACAGAGGGGACACAAAGCAGGATAAAGGAAAAGCAATTGCCACATTCAAAGGCCTGGCTCAGGGGCCCCAGGGCCCGCGGAGCCTCTCCAGGGCTGGCAGGTACCTCACACTGGCCCCGGGAAGAGCAGAGTAGTAGGCTCTCAGTTGCTGGGCATAGTGGTGAGCCTTCCGCCCTTACCCCGGGGTGTGTCCCCTGCTCCTCTGCGCCCCTGGTAATCTAGTGACCTCTCTGAACCTCCAGTTCCTCATCTGATAATGGGGACACTTCCCTTCAGGGCAGTGGCCCAGACTAAATGACAGCATGAACTTTAAGGGGCTGCCCCAAGGGCTAAACAACAATAGGCACTGAGCGTTCACTAGCTCTCACCCTATTTTACACCAGGGTCCCACAGACTTGAAATAAAGGCTCTGCCCATTGGGGAAGACCACCCCAGGTGCTTCTTGCCCCCTCATGGAGAGGCAGAGCCTCTTTTTTCTTTAGCTGCTATTTCCCTGGGAAGCCAGAAGCAGGATGTCCTATGTGAGCACAGGCTACTGGCCCTGACCGAGTACTGTATTACTTATTTCCTGAGGGCCCTAACAAGGCCAGCTACCATCAGTTTAACATGTCCGCGGCTTTCGCATTGCTAATCTGGAAGCATTGGTGCTGGTCTGGTCTCCTCACCCGTCTCGGTCTCTGGTGGCTGCTGGCAGATGACAGCACGCTCTCCTTGGATGTTTGTCTGACAGACATAAACACAGGCCTGGAGCTGCTCTCTCCACTGCTGGCTGCTGGCTGCGGGCTCACAGGACAGAAATTCTATCTGCCTGGGTCCCCGAGGAGGGCTGTTCTGCACAGGCCTGGGAACCACAAGGCTCTTGGGGAACCCAGAGCCCTGAGTTCATTGTTTGACCCCTCCCTAGCCTCGGGCTGCTTGGGACACCCAGTTCCTCCTGGAATCTCTATTTGGGTTTGGTTTGGGGTTGGAGTTTGTTTCCATTCAAGGCAATTTGATCCCATTCCAGCCCCAACCCACCCCTGCCCCCCACATCCCTGCCCTTTTGGAGGGGGCTTGACTTTGCCCACATGCTGACAGGGCAGGCTACTCCAGACCTCCCACCAAGGACAAGGGAGGTTCATTGACTTTGATGTCCTGAAAGGAGGGCCCCCAGCCTCAATCCCCTCTCAGCCCAATATGTAAATAAGTCAGAGGCTGTGAGGCCAAACTGCCACCCAGTGGAGTAAAACAAAAACAAAAACAAAAGTAAAAAAGAAGAAGAAAAGTAGCCTCAGGGAGACAGAATAACTGGGGTTTAAGACATTTCTTGACCAATTCCTTACTATGTGACCTAGAAGAAGACTCACCTCTCTGGGAGGCAGCTGAAATGACAGCGTGAATAACTGGCCAGTGAGAGGGCGCATGTGACAGATGGGTCAGGTGACCATTGTGTTCCCTTTCAAGGTAGATTCAATTGATAGTCTTTGTCTTCAATAGGTATTGGTATCTCTGGCCCACACTGTGCTTTGTTTAAAAAGTGAGTCCATTTTAGCCTTGCCCTCCAGAAACCAGAGGCCCGGGGACTAAGTTCTAGATGAGTAAAGAGCCTCAGAAAGCAAAGGCATACCTAGGAGCTGGTGGTGGGCGGGGCACCGAACCAAGAGTGTGACTCTGTGTACTTTACAGTTGAGAAAACTAAGGCTGAGGCAGTTATGTGAACAGTCCAGATTTACTGTCAGGGAGGGCTTGTGGGGTAAGTGTGGGGGCCCAAGAAAGGCTTAACCGTAAGCCTATCTGTCCCCTTCACTGGTTGGCCTGAGATCACATCCTCAGTGTGGCTCCTGGCCATGGCACCTGGCCTTGGCTCGGATTTGCCCCAGGCACCAGGTCGCCCTTCACCTCTGAATCCCATCAGGCCACCAGAGCTTTTTGGAGAGCCTGACACTGTTCAAGATCCTGCATGCCTCACTCAGGAGAGAGCTTAGCACACTGGTAAGACACAACTACCAGTTTATTGATCACCTAAACTTGTATGCCCTCGCTGAGATGAACCTGCAGGTCCGGAAGGTTGAGTGCCTTGTCCAGGATCACACAGGCAGAGGACATTCGTTCAGTTTTGGGGTAGGACAGGAGCCCCGGCTGGAGTGGCCAGAGCCTTCCCTGCGTCTCGCTTGCTATGTGACCCTGGGGTTTGCACGGTGTCCTAGTCAGCTCAGATTGCTCTCAAAATTATCACAGACTGGGTGGCTTAAATGGCAAACTTTTATTTCTCACAGTTCTGCAGGCTGGGAAATCCAGTGCTGCCCTCCTTGGTGTCCAGTGAAGGCACTCTTCCTGGTCCATAGAGAGACACCATCCTGCTGTGCCTTCACGTGGCAGAGAGAAAGGCCGCATCTCCTGTGTTTCTTCTTATTGGGGCATGAATCCCATTCATGAGGCCTTCAGGCTTATAACCTAATCACCTCCCAATGACCCTACCTCCTAATAGCATCGCACTGGAGAGTGGGGAGACAATGTATGAATTTAGAGGGATTGTAGAGTACACTTAGTCCATAGCATGTGGAAACCACAGTTGGGGGACTTCTGGGTCCAACCTGATTTCTTGACACCAACATGCTGGGGATTCTAGGATTCTGTATGCAAAGTTTCCATATTGTAAAGGGAATCTCTGGCTATAACATAATATAATATTAAGACATCATTATTGTGGCTTTCCATGATTCAATGATTATAGGATTCTGGCATTACATCAGTCTAAGGTTCCATCATCTTGTGATTCGAAGATCCTAGAATTCCATTTCCCCTGACAGCCTGTGCTCTGAGGAATAGGAAAATCCCACTGGGGTAGTGCTAAGGAGGGGGTGTACAAGGAGGCAGCTTTTCCATCCTACTGACTTTTCTAACAATAAGAAGAAATATGTTTGGATTTCATTGCATTCAAAGGAAAGCACTGGGTTTGGCCAAGCCACATCAGAATGTGAGCTCACCCTCCTGAGGCAGGGCAGCCGGTGGACCCAGAGGGAAAAGAGAGGAAAGGAGGTGAAGAGGGGGAGGAGAAAGGGGGAGGAGGAGGGATGGAGGGAGGAGAGGGAGGGCAAGGGGCAGCCTCATCCTCCCAGGCTGGAAGTAGCCAGTGTTTCGTCCCCTTCAGTGAGGGTCTGTGCTGTGTGTGGCATTGTGTTGAACCCCAGGTCCCTGTGTGACTCTTCTCTGGTCCCCATGTGCCATGCTGGGAGTGGCTAGCCAAGGGCAAGGACAGAAATAGCAGATAAGAACAGCAGGGTGTTTGATGAGAGCAGGAGTGGGGTTGTGAAGGCAGTCAGGGAGGGTTTCCAGAAGGAGAGTATATCTGTACCGGGAGTGGGTCATCAAGGGAAGGATGCCCAAGAGTCTAGGGGGTGACAGCTGGTTCCATGTGTTTGAAGCCTAAAAGGAGAAGGCAGGAAGTGGCAAGAGCTGGGGTTGCAGAGTGTCTAGTTCACACAGGGCCTTGACTGCCATGCTGAAGAGCTTGCACTCCGCTCTGAGGATAGTGGGGAAACAGGGATGATTTTGGTTGGTATAGGGAGGTCACTAGGCATCCTGAGAATGTCACAGTTGAGGAGCCTGAGACCATGAGGTCCAAAGCTTACTGTAAAGATGAGGATGCAAGGCCCATAGAGCAGGATTGCTCACAACCACCTAGCACATAGGGCAGAGCTAGAGAGACTTGCCAGCCCACCCCCAGTAGCTTGTGGCACCGGCAGTCCTGGCAAAGCAGTGAGGCTCCCCCTGAAATACACTACTGCTTGGCACCCTTGCCCAGACCCCAGTGCACATTCTTTTCCTTTGCTTGCAGGATCTCCGTCTGTGCCTCTGCCTCACACCCAGCAAGCCCAGGTGTGGGCTGCCTCAGGTAGCGGGCCCGGCTTCCCAATATAAGCCCTTAATGGAGCCTTACACCCTTGCCGCTAAGGCCTCGGCCATCCCAGTCCAGGAAGACAGATGGGCTCAAACTGGACAGTCATTGGTAAAGGGAAGAAATGAACAGAAGTTAATATAACAACAACATAGAAGTTGAACTAAAAGAAACTGCCAAGAGAGCCACGGGATTGTGTGTGTGGCTTTGCATGCTTCACTCTGAGGCTGAAGGAGAAAGACACAGTTATCCTCATCCTCAGCAGGTTCCTGCAGGCCCGAGAACATGAACCCCTCTCCTCACTCAGGACTGGGGTGATGACAAACAGGTGGGAAGAGCTGACTCAGAGGTGAGGAGAAGCAGCCTGGGAGAAGGAAAGGGGATGAATGCAGAAGGACCATGGAGCACCACCCAGCCACCCAGGGAGGCACTGGTGACGCAGACAGTGACCTGGATAGATCTCAAGGGCATTACAGTGAGTAACAAAAGCCAGTCCCCAAAGGTCACATGCTGTTTGATCCCATTTGTAGAACATTCTTGAAGTGATAAAATGACAGGTATGGAGACTACAGTAGTGGCTGCTATGAGTTAGGGATGGTCAGGGCGGATGGAAGGAATCCAGCAATTCGGGAGGGACCAGAAGGGGCAGGCAGGTGTCCACAGGGGTGGGGAGCGTGAGAACAGGGCGGCTGCGAATGCAAAGGGCTGGTGTGTGGGGAGGGCAGTGTGACCGTAAGGAGCGGCACGAGGGAGAGCTCTGTGTGGGCAAAGCAGTTGCGGATCTCAAGTGTGGTTGTGGTTACATGAATCTCCACCTGTGATGAAATGACACAGAACCACACACAGGCATTTTATTAATGTCAAAGTCCTGAATTTGATACTGTGCTCTGATGACCGAAGATGTGACCCCGTGTGGAAACTGGGTGAAGGGCATTAAATAAGACCTTCCTGTACTATCTTTATCACTTCCTGTGAATTGATGATTATTTCAAAATAAAGGTTTGTTTTTTTTTAAGTCAAGTGGCCATATTTGTGAGGGTTTGTTGATCCTCCATTCAGTTCCATTGATCTATAAGTCCATCCTTCTGTCAATAAAACTTACTTTTGGTTACTGCAACCATATAAAAGTCTGAAATCAGGTAGGGATTCCTCTCACTGTAGTATTCTTTTTTCAAAATTATTTTATTCAAGTTTCTTTGACTTTCTCTATACATTTTAGAATAATCTTGTCTATGCCTACAGACAAAAATCCTTGCCGGGATTTTGATAAAAATTGAGTTAAACCTGTAGAGTGACTTCCTGTGAATCTGTAAGTATTTTTTTAAAAAAGGTTTTTTTTTAATTAAAAATAACACAGCGAAGACAGTGGAGCAGAGGGAGAACAGAGAGGACAGAGGTGCTGATGTCCACTCTGAGGCGCACTCTGTCTAGATTGATAGATGACCTGGGGCAGGGTTTTTTAAAATTCTCTGGGATTAGAATTTTAGATTTCTTTAGAAAGAATAAAGAATTTTTTTCACACTCTTCTTGAGATTTACAATGTGTTTGGGCTCATCATCTGACATGTAATATTTCTCCTGGTATTTAATGTGGCATTGGACACATTCCAAATCTCCCATCCATGTGGGGTGAAGTCAGAGAGTCTTGTCTCTGTGCAAAGTCACCATGCTGCTAGTGCAAGCTGGCTCAGAGGCTTTGAAGCAAGACTGTGACCAAGATATGGCTGCCTCGGTCTGTGGAGTTCTTCCCTGAGGCTGATCTCCTTTGGCCTTCCCAGGGGACTGTACAGAGACCAGTTTCTGGAACAAAGTGAGATGCAGGCAGCAGCTTCGACTGGCCAGTCCTTCACCCTTGCTGCCTCACCCCCCTTGAGCCTCCCCCACCATGGTCTCACCCATTTTGCCAGGTTCCTTCCTCCATCCAGCCTGACTTCTTCCTGGGCTTTGCTGGAAACAGAAGCTCTCAGAGACCCCAAGCCTGTGACCCTCCATACCCAGCCTGTCATCATGCTTTGGGTCATGGAAATCTCCCTGCAAGCTTGGCACAGCTACCAAGGCCTCCTTAGGACAGGATGGAGCCAAACCTGGGCCCTCTAGCATACTCCACCTGCAGAAATGGGTGGCTTTCCCTCTCCCAGTCCCTTGCCTGATGCCATGGTGCTGCGGGAGGTCACCCCTCCCCCAGACCCCTTGGCTCCCTGGGAGGCTCGTTGGAATGAACTGAGTGAACAGCAATGGGAGAACAGCACTGCTTGCCAGCATACATGACAGAGCTTAGTCATGTATGTGCTGCTGCTTCTCATCCCTTATCTCAAATGCCTTTAATAAAGAATGGGACCCAAGAAACAGTATACTTGGCTGAACTCCAGGTAGTTGGTCAGTGGTCTTAGCACTGGATGCTCTCATCAACAAATGGTTCCATCCTGACATTTATTATAAACTCTTGTGCCATTATTTAGAAATTATCCCCTTCAAGGTAGAGAACTTGGGAATCTCTTGCCTCACCATAACTAAAATATAAATCAAAATTACATGTCTCCACATATCCAAGGCCCCCAATACAAGGCCCTGTCAGGATACTCTTTATTCCCTTTAGGGTTACAGACATTACTGGTAGTAACCAAGATACACATTTCACTTCTCAAAATACACAGTGCTGGGCTCTTGGAAGAGTCATCCAAGAGAATGTTCATGTCTCTAG
The DNA here is from genome assembly GCF_987537825.1 of Furipterus horrens. Taxonomy (NCBI): domain Eukaryota; kingdom Metazoa; phylum Chordata; class Mammalia; order Chiroptera; family Furipteridae; genus Furipterus; species Furipterus horrens. The sequence continues at coordinate 47,909,392 of NW_028327172.1, forward strand.
CTGGTTTAACTGGGAGACATAACAGTCTCCTTGAACAACTCCTTTTAAAATTCCAATCTGTGGTGCAGCCACTGTGGAAAACAGTATGGAGTTTCCTCAAAAGCATTAAGACTAGATTTACCATATAACTCAGCAATCCGTCTTCTGTATATCTACCCCCAAAATCTGAAAACATTTATTCATAAAGACATGTGTACACCTCTGTTCATTGCAGCATTATTCATGGTGCCCAAGCCATGAAAACAACTAAAGCGTCCTTCAGTAGCTGAATGGATAAAGAAGATGTGGTACATCTGTATTATGGAATACTACTCACCCATTAAAAAGGATGAAATATTACCATTTGCAACAACTTGGAAGGATCTTGAGAGTTTTCTACTAAGTGAAGTAAGATCAAAACAGAAAAAAACCATATGATTTTACTCATATGTGAGATATAAAACAGAAAGTAACAAACAAACAAAACAAACTCATAGATGCAGACAACAGTATGGTGGCTACCAGAGGGGAAAGTGGGTTGAGGAAGGATGAAGAGGGCCAAGGGGGGTCAAAGAGATGGTGATGAAAGACTAGACTTTGGGTAGTAAGTACACAATGTAATATACAGATGATGCATTATAAAATTGTACACTTGAAACTTATATAATGTTATTAACCAGTGTTACCCCAATAAATTTACTTTTTAAAAATTCCAATCCAGCAAACAAACCCCTAAATGAATCTCTATCTTGCCCCAGGTTTTAACCTACTTCTATAAATTTTCAATCTTCCCAAATTCCATAAGGGCTGGGGGACAAACCAAGGGTACATATTCCCCTGAGACCATAGATTGTCCCACAGGCCCGGCAGCTGCTCATCAGATGGACTTGAGATCCATCTGAACATAAACTTTCACCAGAGACAAAAACCTGTCAGGTGCAGCTGCACACCATTCTAGTGACTGTGATCTTGTTACTAATGGTCTGGAGTGTTCATTGATTTACAATCCAGAGGCCCCAACCCTCCACATAAGCCATTGTTTCAACCAACATGGCAGATGTTGAGGCTCACATCAGTTCCAGTAGTGCGTACCCACTGGAAAGGACGACCCAGTCCCACATCCCAGATGACATCACCCTGGCCCAGAAGCCTACTGCTGGAAATAACATTGGCTCAGATTCTCAGTGAATTTCATAAACTTAAATCCCTCAGGTATTGACTGAGACATCCCGTCACCCACCTCTTGCTTTTAACCTGACTCAGTCTGTCCATTCCTCATTGACCCACATTGACTTCTGATCTCTGTACTGGCCTCAGCCCCACTGAGCAGCTTCTGGCCATCCAATGGGGTTCTCAATCTTCCCCAAGTGCCTCCTGTCCATCTAGATTCCATAGAGTTGGGCCTCCCAGAGTCCACCTCTCTGATTGCCAGACCTGGGTCACCTAACCTTTTGGGGCCAAAAACAGGGTAGCTACAGATCATGTGGGCACTTTGCCTTCCACGGGAAGTGGCATATTTGTCTACAAGAGGATAAGCTGAGCTTATCAGACAGGACCTCACCCAGGTCTAGGAACTGCTGATTTGTCCCAAACCATCTGCCTTCCTGGAAACAACTAAACTTGACCTAACCATATAGCAATGTTATAAAGGTCTTATATCTGATGATGGTGGACAACTCTGCCCCAGCCCAGCTGCTCTGCTAGGTGACTTACTGGGGACAAAGTCTGAGCCTGGGGAAGCAGCTCTAAGTTGGGATTGGCATGGGACTGGGTAGAGGAGATGATACTTTTATGCTACAGTATCACCAATACCCCTGAAATCACATAATAGCATAATGTCAGTCATAGGCAGAACTTCAAAGTACATCTCCATCCATAATCTCATGGAAGTCTTTCAACACTTTTTAACAAGGGCAGGAATGGATTTTCTCATTTCATGGAAACCGAAGTCCAGGGAGGTGTAGTGACTTATGCAATGTCTCACAACAAACACAGACCGGTGCTAGGGACAGTGAAAAACCATGTGCTGTGGGAAGACAGACCCTAAATCAGGTCCTGGTTGACTTTGAACTAGTCACTTCACCTCTCTGGACCTCATTCTCTTCATCTATAAAATAAGACTAATAATCTCACAGGACAGTTGGGGGATCAAATTAGCAAATATCTACAAAATACCTCATTCATTTCCTGGGAGTTGGCCCTGTAACTATTGTTATTCTTAGAACTCAGCTCCCCTCACGGCATCCACACTTGCTGCTCAGGAAGCTGGTCAGCGGTGCTGGGCCCTGGAAAGCCCTACGCCTCTTCAGCCTTGCAAATGGGCCCCCCAGCAGCTGGGTGACCAGCAACCTACTGGTGACGTTGTCTGATGGAGGCAGCCAGATGCTCTCCTTTCAAACTCAGAGTGGCCAGGTCCCAGGACTTGGTTCTGTATCCATGAAGCATGCCTTCTAGGGGTCCCCTCAATCTCACCGTATTTGGACCTAAGATTCCTGCTCCAGCTGTCAGCATGCTCCTGCATCCAGTATCTTCAGAATGTGGCACAGACTCCTCCCATCAGCCTCTGGGTACAGATCTTGATCTGCTGTGGGATCCTAGATAAGTTGTTAAAACTTTGAGCCCCAGTTACCTTGTCATGAAATAAAACAGGAATTATGAAACCTAGCTTGAAGGTTATTAGGTTACTGTGAGATTGAAATGCAAGAATGCATGAAGAGATATTAGCTCAGTACCTAGCACATGGTAAGCACTGAAGTGTTACCTTTGATGACTGGGCACTCAGTAAAGTTTTGCTGAATGGATGAGTAACCCTGTGCCCATTTTATAGAAGAGGAAAACTGAGGATGAGCCAGGGAAGTACCTAGTATCTGGAGCCAAAGCTCTGGCTTAATCCTTCCCAGTCTCTATTCCTTCTAAGGAAGCCCTTTCTGATTGGATTGGGGGGAAACTTTTTGTGTCTCTGCCCATTTGGCAAATCCCAGAGTGTCTGGATCCACCCACACAGCTGCAAGTGGACAGGCCTGGGGAAGGGGAAAGGAGACATGAATCCTGGTCTCTCTCCAGCCCGTCCCCAAGTCTGGACATTCTGGAAGCCACACCCTATCCCCAAGTCCCTCTGGAAAACTTGGCAGCCTTATCTGCAAAGGGGGAGCAGGGAACATGGAGAAGGGGATCTGAAGTCAGCCAGGGAATGTCAGAGGGAGGAGGAAAGCAGGGCAGAGAGGGATGGAGAACACCCTATGTGACCCCAGCTACAGCTTGCAAGCACTTGCGCCCCACTCCCACCCCCCATATTGTGGACATCCAGAAAGAACTGGCTTCTAGCCCTGACTCAGTCTTGAACTCCATGGTTGACCTTGGGGAAACCATTTCTCCTTTCTAGGCCTCAGTTTCCCCATCTATGAAAGGGGAACTTGAAATTGAGCAGGAGTCCTCAGTCCATTGGTAGGAAGCAGAGTTTCCAGAACAAGGCATATGACCTCTCTGCCCACAGGCCTCATGCCCACCTTCAAGTATCCAAGAATCTGGCCGTGGTGTTTCATTTATCATTTTTGTGGTTTGCAGGTACCATGGCCAGCAGGCTGATTACGCAACAGGCTTATTACACTCCTCAGTGACTAATAGATTCTTTTTCTGTTTGTGTTTTAAAGCCATAGCAATAACATTGGCTCTCAGTGACACTGCTGAAATCACCATTATTCAGCCTGATCTTACCTACATGATAAACAGACCAGCAGAAATACCCCTTCTTAGAGAAGAGAGAGTCTCTGCTTTACTCGTGGTAGAAACAGGTTCTTTGATAGAGAAGCTGGTGTATGTTGAGGGGTGGGGTGGATTTATGAACTGTTGAGAATCATAGGATTAAGTCATTTCTCTGGTCTCTTCCAGCTCTGACCTACACGTTGGACCTCATCAAAGGGAGGAGTTGAACAGATAACAGCTTCCCTTTGAAAGTTCGAGTATGGGTTTATGAGCCCAGCTGGGAGTCAGACAGCCTGGCTTGTGGTCCTGGCTCTACCGCTTGCTGGCTGGGTGACCATGGGCAAGTCATATTCACTCCTTGAGCTTGCCTTCTTATTGAAAAACGGCTAAAAAAGATGACCTCCCATGGGAGGTGGAGGGAGCAGAATACCAGGAAGTAAGGCATAAGACACATGTAGCACAGCAGTTGGCATGCAGCAGAAGCTCAGAAGCTGGGTACTGTTAACATTAGGTAAGTGTTGGGCCCCTGAATAGTGAGCTGAAGTATAACAGGATGGGGAGGGTTAGGCCTCACATGGTGGGGTGCGGTGCATTTGATGAAGGGTCAAAACCGCAGGAAGGCAGTCAAAGGGCTGGTCACCTGAAGGCCACCCAGGCTCTCCTTTTCTGACCAGTTTTTTCTTTTTTTTAAATCCTCACCCAAGGATATGCCCACTGATTTTAGAGAGGAAGGGGGAGAGAGAGAGAGAGAAGGAGATATAGAAAGAGAATCATCAATTGATTGTCTCCCGTATGAGCCCTGACTGGGGATCAAACTCTCAACCTTTTGGTGTACAGGATGATGCTCCAACCAACTGAGCCACCCGGCCAGAGCTCTTACCAGTTTTGTGTCAAAACTCCAAGGAACAAAATAGCCCAGCACAACATAGCAGCCCCAGTGTCTGTCAGGCAAAATTGCTAAATTCTTTAGAGGAAGGAAGCAGAGGCTGCCTCTGGACCTACTCCCGCCTCCCTGGAGTGAAGGTGGGGAGTGGGGAGGGCGGAGAACCTTCTCTGGTTGTTTGACTCCCCCCTCACAGGCTTCCTCACAAGGATTTAAAACTCACTAACTTCTTCAGGAACTCAAAGGAACCTGCTTTGCTTCTCACCAGCCATCGGCAGAAGGTCCTTACTTACAGCTCTGTGGGCTCACTTCCCTCTGTCCGTGGTTCACCACCCTATTGGTCCAAGGCCCTCTTTGTTACTGTGCTGAGGTGGTCTTCACAGGTAATGCAGCCCTCCTCACACAGTGGAAAAGCCAGGGAGTTAGTGGTGAGCTGATAAATATTTAACAATGAAACCTCTGAAGCAAAATAATAATAATAATAATAATAATAAATAAAATGATTTCTATTTTTTGACAATTTCATGGTGTAAATACTTCCACCAGGGCTGATTTCAGACTACCAACATGACGACACTGAATGCAGAGCTGGGAAGAAACGCACTCAATCTGCTCTCGTGTGACTTGGCTCCAGCATGCCACGGAGTAAAACTGCAATGAAATAAATGGAAAGTAATTTATAATAAAAAGACATATTTCACTATTTCCGTGCCCAGGACCGGCTACCCCAGGAAAACATAATAGAAGGGCCTCTGTGGAGACGCGGTGATGGCAACTGCTGTGCGCCCGGCCGGGCCAGCTCGCTCAAACGCCAGACGTGCTGCTGTCGGTGACATCATTTTTCTGAAACGGTGAAGCAGTCTTAATAATGTTGTGAACAAAGCACAGTCTTCCCTCAATTTACAAGGTAGTTGCATTCCTGGAAAATTTAGGGTTTATTAGAATCATGAAAAAAGAAAAAAGCTTTGTGCTTATACATAAAACAGAGTTGGGTCTGAGGCACAGGTGACTATAAACAGATTTTTCATCCACCTAAATGGCCCACAAGATTTTCATGTCTCCTCTCACAAAATGCCAGCGCAGATCCCCCATCACTGCGACATCCAAAAATCACTCCCACTGATTTCCAGCACAGCCCCTTGGTTGGACACTTGGGAACTATGAAGACCTACTGCCTCAAACACATACCCCTCACCCACCACACCAGGAGCTTTGTTAATTTGCTCATGTACTTCCTTCCACCTAGAATTCTTTCTTCTAGATTCTGACCTAGAATTTAGCCAACCATTCATTCACTTATCCGTCCATCCATCCATCCATCTCCTCCATGCTAGACCCAGTGGAGACCCAAGGACACAGGATAAAGCCAGCCTGACCCCTATCTTCAGGGAACTCCAGGTAAGTGGGAAGACGTACAGAGAGACAATACAGAAAATGACAATGCAATGGGCCAAGCAAAATGAGAGACCTAAGCATCTTTGGCTGGTGTAGTTTACAGGCAAGAGCACCAGCTTTGGTCCTGAACACCTGAGCGTGATCCCTACCTGGGGAGGCACTCACTGTGTGACCTGCACAGAGTGACCACACTTTCCGGGCTTCAGTTTTTCTCAGCTATAAAATCAGGGGAGGTTAAAAGCCCAACCCCTACTAGGACTGTTCTAAAGATAAATTCAGATAAAAGTTCACGGTGGGCCCACAAGCCCTGGCAGGGGCCTCAGAAAATCAGGAAGAGCCAGTCACAGGTCCTTGCTAGTGGATCTGTGTCGCTGGCTCTGACTCCTGAGGTAAAGAAACTGTTCTGTGGAGACCAGGTCGGGTGGATTTCTGCTGATTGGGGAATTAGTAGATAGTCCTGGGCTTTCCAGACCAAGAGTCACAGTGAACTTAACTTATAGGTCTGACTGAGTGCCCTCAGTGGCCCTTGACTGGCTGGGTGGAATAATTGGCTGGATGAGGGCTCCCCACTCACCAAGTTGAGCCCCTGTTTTGGGCCAGCCCTGATGTCCCATGATGATGGAAATATCGAGATGAGCCAAACAGAGCCTAACACCAGGGAGCCCTGAGTCTGATGGAGAAGGCAAACGTGTCATTGGGTCATTGACCCCTCCTCATCCTTTTGACTTGCCCACATCGCTCCCCAGTGACTTCCGTGTTACTAGGTGCTAATTGCCATGCTTCAGTCCCCATAGTCCACAACCTCTTGCTGGCTCTGATCCTGTGACCTCCCTCCCCCTTGGCCCCTGTGACAGACTCCACACTTTCCTGGGCCCAGGGCACCTCCCTCAGAGGCAGGCTCCGGCACTCCTCCTTCGAGTGACACCACCTCGGCGAGGAGGGAATTGCCCCACTTCCCTGTCTTCCCCCAGCCCCGGTACACTCCCCGGCCCCATGGCCTACAAAATAGCAAACAGCTGCTGTGACCATGGGCTGCCCAGACCCCAGGGGCCTGGGGGGAAGCGGGCCAAGGAAACTTGGAGAGAGAGCTCTTAATAACATACCTTCCTCAAGCTGCTTCCAAAGAAACTTCTCCTCACAAATCATTCCATAAACACTTAACAGGCTCTCAGGAAAGCGTGCACGGCTCTCACCCGGCTATTAGGAGGCTCCTCACAAGTAAATTGAGACCAGGCAGCAGAGGCCTGTGCCAAATCCCCCTTCCTGCCCTCTTCCCACACGACGTCCTCCTCCCCCACCCTGGGCTCTTCAGCTCCAAGGGCCTGGGTCTCCTTTCTTGCTGCTCTGGCCTCTCCCCAGGCTCCGACCCTCTCTCCCTGCTGGCCAGAGGCTGCACTGTTTCCCTGGAAACCAGCCCCTTACCCACCCCAGCCACTGGGTTTTCCACGGTGCTCTCCTGGACTGCTATGTATAAGCCTAAATCCTAGCGAGACTTCAGAGGGCCACACCACCAGGCCAGGCATGGATGGACCAGGCTGGCTCATACTCTTGCTCTGTCCCAGCCACCCTCAGCCGAGGCTGCTGGTGCCTCTCAGGCTGGGGCTACTCAGTAGGGAAACAACTCTGGGTTCATCCAAATCACGAGCTGGAAAATCCCTCCCATCCAACAATCCCCCTCCAGGGAGAGAGTTGAGCAACGCGCTCAGCTGGCTAATATCCAGAACTTGGCTAATATCCAACAGGGATCGGGGAATTACTTGATTGCTCATAAGTTGACACGTTTGCTTACAGGTTAGCAGCTTGCTCATGGAATGACTTTCATTAGGGTCATTGAGAACAATAGTAGTGGTTGGCACCCCAATATCGTCCTCCATCATAGTTGGCTTTGGAAAGCACTTCAAGAGTGACTGCCCCTTTTCTTAGGTTTGCCCAATATCATTTTGAAGAACAAAAAGCTCTATTGCAAACAGAAATCATTGGTGAAATAAATAAAACATTCAGATGAAAATAAACATGCAGATCTGTGGGCATTGAAATTAGCATCAGATGGGCTTTGAGAGGCCCTCGTCGCAGATCTGGGGTCAAGCCAAGCCCGCTGCTTTCTGGAAGGCTGATCTTGAGCAAATCTCTATAAACCTTCGTTTCTTTGACTCTAAAATGGGGATAAATTCTATCTACCTCAGCACTGCGAGGAGAAGCCACCTCATTCCACCATCCCTTTACGAATGGTCGATGGTGTCCTCCGGGGAACTCGGAGGCTGGGGTCCTTGTCCATGGCACCAGGTGCTGCTGCTGTGCACTCCTAGGACTCAGTCACGGACCACTCATTCATCCTTGCATTCAGCAAATGTTTAGGAGTCTCTTTTATACACTCAGCTTGAAGCAAGACACTGACCAAGACAGACACAGACCCACCCTGTGAGAAGCCAACAGAACAGAGGAGGCAAACTCAGAAGGATGAGTGAGGAATTGCGGTTGTGGTAAGAGTTGCAGGGTTCCTGAGTTGAAGGACAGAATATTTCCTTCCACAGTGTAGGAACCAGACTCCAAGCTCAAAGCTGAAGGGAAGCAGAAATCCAGGCCCAAAAGGCACCAGGGAGAGAGATCAGAAGGCTGGTCTGGGAGAAAGAATGGAAGGAGAAGTGGGTCCATATGTGTAATAATAATGTTAATGATGATGTTGAGGATCATAATAGCTGCCATTCATTGGGCACCTACTCAGTGACAAGCTCCATGCTTTTACTTCCATCATTGTGAACCCTTATTGAACTCTGGAACTTACAGATGGGACACCGAGGTTCAGAAGGGTGAGCTGTCACACATCTTGGAAGCAGAAGGGCCAAAATGCAAACCCAGGGCTTTTGACTTCAAGATAAGATGACAGCAGACCCCTGTCCCCAGTCTGAAACAGAGGGGTCACCTCTGGGCACTGAGCAAAGTGGCATCACTCAGCAGTGTGTGATCTGTGGGACTCTAGACAGACCCTGCTGCTCTTCCAAAGACCGTCTTCTCAAACACCGGAGGCCTGAATTTGCTCCCATGGCACCTGCCCCGATCTGTGTGCTTGTCCCAGTGGGCCCCAGATCACACGTCCCTCTCCATCACACCTGTCCATTTCCACCTCCAGGCTTTTGGCTGTTTCTACCCCCTAAATTCTCCTTCCCTCTTTCTTCTGTTGGAATCCTACCTTCTTCAAGGCCCAGCTGAAACACCACTTTGTCCCAGAACTTTTTCTGATTCCTCGCCTCTGGGCAGGTGTCACAAGAGGAGAGAAAAGGCATAAGCTTTCATCTTAGGAAACCTGGCCCTGGCATGTAACTAATGTGCAACCATGAACAAATCAAATTATCTCTCTCAGGCTCAGTTTTCTTATCTATAAAACAGAGCTAATAATCCTTGCTTCATGAGCCTATTGTGATTATTAAATAGAGTCATGCATATAAAAGTTCTTTGTAAATGGTAGATTACTATAAGGATATTATTTATAATCACAGTCCCATTGTCATACAAAATGACAGAAATTGGCTTAAGCAAAGAAAAAGAAAAGTATTGACTCATATAACTAAAAAGCTCAAGAGCATGAGAATTTCAGGCACAGCTTTTAATTCAGGAGCTCAAATTCTGTCCCTAAAATCTGTCTGTCCCATCTCTAGATTCCCCTGGTTTCCATGTTGGCATCATTCTTGAGCTCCACGTGGAGGAAAGATAACTGTGATATCTTCCAGGTTCAGGTCCAGCCACACACAAAAAAGTACCCCTTACTCAGTAGTCCTAGCAAGTAACCTTATCAGTTCTGATGTCACATGTTCATCCCTGAACAAGTCCCTATGATTAGGAAGAGGTGGTGCTCTGCTTGGTCTTACAGCCAGCTCTGGGGTTGGGAGTGGGGGTGGGGGAGTGGGAGTGGGGGTGGGAGAATGGGTGAGAGGAATGACTTCCCTAAAGCAAAATCAGATTGTTGTCAGCAGAATAAAAGACGAAAGCATGTTGATGGCAAAAAGAACAAGTGTCCCACATAATCCACCCCTTTGATGGACTGATATCCATACATATCCTATTCACATGCAAAATAATACCCTCCCATAGTCTCATCACCTCCAAAGGGAAGACCAATCAAAGACTTATATAATTACTGGGTTCAGACTCTCTGGGTGACTTCTATTCCTCTCCTTCAGTTAGGTGTGTTCCGAAGGTCCTACAGTCTGTGACCTGAATGATAGCTATCCCCACATGCCATTACTCCACAATGGCAGAGAAAGAATAGGGGAACTGCAATAACAACCCATATTTGAAAGGGACAACAAGAGAAACAACACACAGGCTTTCAGTCCACAGCATTGATCGGTTCCTGATGCACAGAAATGCAAGGTCTCCCTGTCCTGATGGAGGAACCAGTTACTCGAGTGTAACTACAGGCAGAAGAATGGTCCTCCAGAGAGGTCCATCACCTAACCTTCAGAACCTGTGAATGTATTAAATGGCAAAAGGGAATTATGATTGTAAATGAAATTAGGGTTGCTAATCAGCTGACCTTAAAATAGGAAGCTTATCCTAGATTAGCTGGATGAGCCCATTGTAATCACAGGGTCCTTGAGAGTGGAAGAGGGAGGCGGAAGAGCCAACGTCAAAGTGATGGCTTGCAAGAAAGACTCTATCAGTCATTGCTGGCTTTGGAGAGAGAAGAGGCCATGAGCCAAGGAATGCAGGCAGATTCTAGAACTTGGAAGAGGCAAGGAAATGGATTCTCCCCAGAGCCCCCAGAAAGGAATGCAGCCCTGCTGAGACCTTGCTTTTAGCCCAGTGAGACCCATTTTGGATCTTTTGCCAACAAAATTGTAAGATAATAAATTTGTGTTGTTTTAAGCCATGAAATTTGTGGTATTTTGTTACAGCAGCCATAGAAAATGAATACAGATAACAAAACAACAAATCGCACTACCACAATGTTCCTTCTGATCCTATTTTTATGCCTCTGGCTGGACATGTAACAGATACTGCCACTTTTGATTGCCTGGTCATCTTGGCAGAAGGATGTGAGCATCCTTATGTCACAGTTAGGGAAACTGAGACTCAGGTAACTGCCAGATTGTCCAAAGCCAGCCAGCTAGGGGAAGAGGAGGCCAAAATTCAAGCTCTCATCTGTCATGTTCGGTTCCCCATAGAACTTGCTGGCCTAGCGGACCTCTCATCACTCTGCCTGAACCCTCCCGTGACAAGAGGTTCACCCCCTGCAAAGCCGCCTTCCTGCCCCAGGCCTCCTTTCTGGCTTCACTCCCTGCCTGGCCCTAATGTAGGAGGCAGCCCAATGCAGGGCAGCTAGAATGCTCGACTCTGGGCCAGTCAGTGGGCAATAAATCGAGGACAAAGTTGCCTGGATAGTGGGGCTGAGGTGAGCTTTTCCACGGTCAGGGTATCAGGTCCTTCTTCTCAAAATCTAGACTTCTACTCTCCCCTCCTGTCTCCAGCCTCGGAGCTCCCCTGAGCTGAACCGAGAAGGGCCTGGAACGCACCACTTTGTATCAAGTGGAGGAAGTGTAGAGCTTTGTCTTTCAGGATTTATTCTTCTCTCTGTTGTCACCTCTACTCTCATCTGATCCAGGAATGTCCCGGGGGTGGCTGAGGTGAGGAAGGGCAACTCCAGCTCCTCTAATTTCTCCCTGACAAATGTGAAATGGGTCGGGGGCCACAGGGGAGGTAAATAGATCCCTAAAAGTGCCTGGTGTGCAATTTGGGGCTGAGAATAAGTTCATGCAAAGATAGAGCTCTGCGGGTGCATCCCCAGGGGCTGACCCAGCTGGCTGGTGGCCAAAAACCAGCTGCCTTTCCCCGGCAAACACCCCCCACCTCCGGGCTGTGTGGACACAGTCAAGGCCCCAGACCTCAGACCACAGAACCAAAACACAGACTCCAAGAGGTCAAATGAGACCCAGGAGAGCAGCTACTTTGACTCCTTCATTGGCCCAGAGTAGGGGGGATGACACCCTTAAGGTCACACAGCAAAGCCAGGGCTACTGCCTCATCAAGCCTCAGTTTCCCCAGGGGTAGAGTACAGGCCTATGGAGAAGCTCCAATGAGGCAGAAATTGCTAAATACCTGCACATGAGAGAGAAATAGCCCAAGATGGATTGAGCACACACTGTGTACCAGACGTGGTACTAAAAAGCTTGACAAGCTTCACCTCATCTCAGCTTCACAACACTCCGTGAAGCTGTTTACCCCTTTTTGCAGATAAAGAAACTGAGACTTAACAAGGGAATTTTCTAAGGGGATGAAAATCTGTATCTTAATCCAGGTGGTAGTTACAAATAGAAAAAATCATTGAGATACACACTTAGAGGGATGTACTTTGTCAGTTACATTTCAATATTTTTAAATGACATGATAGAAAAAAAAATCTCCTGGCTGGTGTGGCTCAGTGGATTGAGCGTCGGCCTGCGAACCAAGTGTCACTGGTTCGATTCCCAGTCAGGGCACATGACTAGGTTGCACGTCAGGTCCCCAGTTGGGGGCATAAGTGAGAGGCAACCACACGGTGATGTTTCTCTCCCTCTCTTTCTCCTTTCCTTTCTCTCTAAAAATAAATAAATAAACAAACAAACAAATAATTTTTTTTAAAAATCTGAGGCTCAGGGAAGTTGGGTGGCTTTCTCAAGGTCACAAAGCTGTTAAGTGACAAAGCTGGGCCTTGAACTGGATCTGTCTGACCATAGCACCCACAGTTACTACCCTTGCTATACTGTTGTCATGTGTCAGCAACACAGTGACAACTCATACCTCAAGCCCGTAGTCCTATTCCAATGTGCTGAACCGAACAGTGAATGACTGGGAGGCCTGGGAGGCTATGGCGAAAGACTGAGTCAGACCAAAGGGTGGGGACAGGGCTGCAGCTGGCCCCCGAGGTGCCTCAGTACAAACTAGAATAGTGGGCTCTGTACCCCGGCAGTGCAGCCTCATGCCAGGGCACAGGAGCGCGGTATGGACTCCAGGCCCCAGACCCTCAGTTGGGCCTGCATACAGGGCATTACCTGGGCACCAGTACACAGCCCTGGCAGCGGCGCCTCAGGGAGACAGAGGGGATGTCACCCCACTGTGGACTTTGAGAGGAGGCATTGCCTTTCCTGACCCCCTGCCCTGTCCTTCCTGGGCATTTCTGATGTCCCTCCATCCCTAACAGGGTCCTCAGCTACAGGGCACACCTGGGGCTGGGGGGTGGGGGGAGGGTGGCTCAGTCACTCAGCAAATGCTTGGAAAGGGCCCTGACTGTACTGGGCTCTGGGGTCAGAGATAATCAGTCCCTGCCTTGGAGCAGTCCCTATCAAGTGCAGGGGACGCAGGAAGAGACAGATGACAAAAAGCAGGAAGCTGGCACCTTGCCTCTCTCTCTGCCACCCACGCCATTCCCTGTGCTTGCTTCTCCCCACCTGAGCTGGAAGTTTCCCATCCAGGTCTCTCTGCCTCCACTGCATAGGTAGGGGTTGCATGAGGGATCCCCAAGGTCCCCGCCTGCCTGGGATGGTCTGGGTTCTCTGTGTGGGAGTGTGTGCAGACCTAGCCCTCAAGCCAGGGCAATGGCCCTTGAAGCTTTCAAAAACATTCTTTTTCAATGTGACGTGACCATAGGGATCTCTTAGAAAAGGCGGGAGAAATGGGTCATGGGAGAGAGCACTGTAACGGGAGCCCCTCCCCTCTGCACAGCGGTTTACCCCATGCAAAGCCCATTTCCACACCTTCGTTCACTCAATCTGCAGAAGAATGGGTGAGGCAAGAGAGGCTCAGAAAACTCAGGTAACTGGCCCAGGGTCACACAGCCATGCTGCAACCCACCTGAGCCAGAAATGCCAGCTGTCTCTTGGTCCCAGGCCCCCTTACCATCGCCAGCACCTCTTTGGCTCATGCGGGTAGGCTCAGGGAGGCAGGGGCTAAACCCTGGGCTGGCGCCTGCCAAGCTCACCAAGGCGTTTTAGCTCCCAGTGATGATTACATAGCTGCTGTCTGCTGGGACAGGGTCATGGTCTGCAGATGCTACGGTCTGTTGGCTTTGTGAGCAGGATGAACTGAGGCCCACCTGGGGCTACAGAGGCCCAGCCTGGAGCTTTTACCTTGGGTAGGTTGGGGGCTCTCTGCAACAGGGGAGACAGCAGCCCTGCCCAGGCCCTCCTGCTTCCCTCCTGCTGGAGTGGGGTGAGAGGAACAAACACCCCCTCAAAGCCTCCTTTGCTGGGGCAGATGGATGGGTGGTGAGCTGAAGAGGAGGTAGAGGGAGGTGGGCTGGAGGGGACTGGAGGTACTTCAGGCCAGGAGCAGCATTTCTCAGTCCCTTTGGAAGACAGTACGCAAACCCAGAGTCAGTTCCAACTAGCAAGAACAGAGTAGCTAAACCTGGGGGCTCTGGAACCACAATCTTGGGTTCAAATCCCAGCTAGCTAAACCTGGGGGCTCTGGAACCACAATCTTGGGTTCAAATCCCAGCCACCTCTGTATAGGACCTTGGGCAAGTCACTTGACCTTTCTGTGTCTCAGCAGACACACAATATCTTGACAGTTGATATCAATGTTTACCTCATCATGTTGTTATGACAATTAACTACTAACCCTCATAATCAGAGAGTCGGGGCCAGGGCTGGGATTAGGACCTAGGCCGTCTTTCAACAAAGAAGCAGTGTTTACACAAGAAGGGCTACCAATACCTTTTCCCTTCTCAGAGCTGCAGCCCTTCCACCTGCAAAGTAAGTGGGTCAGCATAGTAAGTCTCCAAGTCCCTGATGTTCAGCCACGCCATGCCCTGTGTGCCCCTTCAGCACTGCTGCGGAAGCAGTAGCAGCTAGATGATGCAGGTGACCAACAGGCCCAGGGCTGAAGGCAGTTGGTACTCTCTAGAGGGGAGGAAGGAAGGAAGGACAGCCTCTTTAAGGACATTGGGAGGGACGGCAGAGGTGGAAGGGGTTTTCTTGTGGGTGGGTGGGGGATCATTTCCACCATGTCACCTGTCCAGTTCAGTGAGGCCAGACCCTTTCTAGTCAGGGAACAAGAACAAGATTGAGGCACCCCAAGCTGCTCCCCAAATCTACTGCCTTTTCAAAAATGAAAGTGTGGCAAAGTCTTCCTCTCTGAGTGTGATTGGCAAGGATTGCAGTGTGGTTTGGGGCAAGACACACGTAGGCTTCCCCGCCCTACCTCTTCCACTAAATGCTGTGTGAACTTAGTTAGACACTCAACATCTCTGTGTCTCCGTTTCCTCACCTGTAAAGTGGGAACAATAACCCCTCTCTCACAGGCACATGGGAGCACTCCCTAAGCAGAATTAGTGTTCAGAAGACAATGGTTCTTTCTCCTCCTCACAGTGATTCAACCCAACCACCTTAATACCACCTAAAATAAATAAACCCTGTTGTGGACTGAGGACCCACATAGGCCACCCTCAGTCCCTGCTTTCCATGAGTTCAAGGGTCCTTGGAGAAGTCAACACTGTGGCCAAAATGCTGGGATGAGTGAAGACTTCACGCTGGAGGTGGACAGAACTGGATGTTTATTCATATTGTGGAACTTGGGAATTCAGTATACTATTTTACTTTTTATCTGTTTTAAATTTTCCACTACTAAACTTTATAATTTTTTTTCATGAACCACCTAAAATTACATCAAGTACCACCAGCTATATGTAACGATCTTCAAGAAAAGCTAGCCAAGCGCAATGAGGCGTTTAGCTCCCAATGATGAAAACAATCTCTCTTCTGCAATTCATGCTATTATCCTTCAATCCAGGGGTTGTCGATCTACATCCCTGAGCCCAAGCCAGACTGCTGCCTGTTTTTGTAAATAAAGTTTTATTGGAACACAGCCAGACCCATTCATGTACGAATCGCTGGTGGCTGCTTTTGCCCTACCGGAAGAGTATTGTAGTAATGATCCAGAACACATGGACCACAAACTCTAAGATGTTTACTCGCTGCCCTTTAGAGAAATGTCTGCTGACCCCAGTGCTCATCTCCCAACCATCCTCCATCGTTCATCAACAGCTTTGGTATCAGGATTGCAATCCTCCTCTCCAGCACAAGCCCTGGTGGGCGCTGGGGAGTTTCTGGACTGTGTGGATGACTATCTCCTTCAGCATTCACTCCCTCCATCTCACCCAGACCTTGTCACCACCCAGAATGGGTCCACCATCAAAGTCACTGATGCAAACCCCAGCTCTCTGCTTACAAACACTTTTCCTTCCTGCTGGTCTGTGCAACTACTCCCATTAGTCAACCGCTCTCAGGCCTCAGGAGGCCTTTCTTGCCACTTTCTCCCAGTCCCTAAGCTTTCTTCTTTCATCGTTTCCCTCCTTATCTGTAGCCCCTCATTTCAGTTAGACTCCTGCTAATACCCCAACCCCACCACTTTTTTCCTTTGCACCAAATCTTAAAATAAATCCAACTGTGGATGAAGTTAACCATGCACTTTTTAATGCCTAGACCCAAGCAGCCAGGCTCTGCTGAAGAAAGAAAGCCACAATGCAGGGCAGATCGTTTTCACTCCAGTGTCACATCACAAAGGGACAGTCAGCATTAACCATAACTTCAAATACACTGACTGAATTTATTCATTTCTATTCGCCAGAGCAGCTACTTCAGACTTTCTCCAGCTCTGGTGATTGGATTTTAACAGGCTGAGATGAGGTAGAAAAGGCATTACAAGTAAAGGGAGCAAGGAGGGCAAGGAGCAGAAGAGGGACCCTACAGAGAAGGAGCTGTGCGTGGCCAGAGGGCAGTGAGAGGGAGGCCAGGCCCAGGAGACAGCTACATCCTACAGATTTCAAAGAATGATGTGGGCACTGGGGAGCCACAGAAGGCTTCGGAGCAGGCAGTGGCGAGATTAGAGGTATGCTTCAGCAGGAGCAGGACTGGGAAATCAGGGAAGAGGTGTGGGGAAGGTGTGCTCATCTACCTTCAGCTCTGTGTCCACCTAACAGTTAAAACTCCCCTCCAAGGACAGAGTGAACCTTGAAGCACCCCCAGTCCCAAAACCCTGCCCATTCCCAGGGAGGCCCAGCCCATCTGCAGCACACAGCTTCCAGGTCCTTCACCCAGGGACCACTGAGGAGAGATCGCCAAACCCCTGAGTGTTGAAAAGCAGAAACGCTAACATTTTCATGCACCAGCTTTTCTGTGGGGTGAGGGAGAACTGACATTTCCAGAGCACCAGCTGCATGCTGGGCCCCATCTCATCTGCTGCCCCACAGTGTTGGGAGTTAGCAGGAATATGCGCATGTTAGGATCAGGAAACTGAGGCTCCACAAGGCAGGGGATCTATGTCAGATCCCACAGTCGGAGATGGCGCCAGACCTTGAGCCCACGTGTTATACTCCCTGCCCAGGGCTCTTTCCCTACACCTTGCTGCCCCCTGGGACTCACCAACCATGGAGATTCAACACCCCGGGGCAGGAATTCACGTGCGTGGCCTCGCATACCTTCCATGGAGGGAGCTCACCCTTACAGGGCAGCTCCATTCCCACTGTGTCTGGCCCTAGCTGGGAGAAAGTCATTTCTCACGGTTCATCCAGAGAGCGCTGGCAATGGAGGCTTTCCAACTTCCTACCCTCACCTTGAAGTCTGCCCTTCTCTAGGGGGGCACCCCTGCCACTCAGCCAGGTTTCACAGATGCGCTGAGCACCTATCCAACACTGTTTGTCTCCTCCAGACTAATGCCTGTTTGCCTGTGGAGCCCTGAGGGGACAGTTCTCCAAAGCAGGACATCCCCTCCATGGTCCTGGCCCCTACATCTCTCGGTGATGAACCAGAAATGAAACTGGCATCCTCTGCAGCCTCGCACTGGTGGATCCGGCCACTGTCCCCTCTGCTCCTATCCTGGGTGGGCTGCAGGTGGGCTGAACCACAGGTGGCAAATATTTGCTGACCGAAGGAATGCATTGTCACTGAGGACCACTCAGCAGGTGTCTGCGTACACAGGAGGTGAAACAGGGGGCAGAGACTGAGGAAGGAATTGCCCGAAGCCTCACACCTGTGGGGAGGCCCAGACAGTGGGTGACCCAGCTCCAACCCCAGTCAAGTTCAAAGGCGGAGGGAGAAGACTGGGGCCAGATGGGACACTTAAACAAGGTACAAGTGAAGGTGCCATCGAAGGCTGAAATGACAGCTCCACAGCTGTGTCTTAGTGGGAAAGAGCTGGGCCTGAGAAGACAGCGCCAGAACAGGGCGAGAAAAGGGTGCCAGCAGCTCCTGGGAAAACCTGCATATCCTGGGGGACCCCAGGAGTGAGGGGTGAGCCTGAGGGTGTGGCATACCAGGGTCCTCCTGGGGGAGGGGTGTGGCTGTTCTACCCCCAATCCATGCAGCCTCAGCAGGGCACGCCCATCCCTGAAGTCCCCCTCGCACTCTGCAAGCAGGAAAATGGTGTCAGTCCCACGATGTTGTAGAGCAGAGGTGATGGTGAACTGATGTGCAGTTGGTACTCAGTGAGAGGAACTCACCCTGTCTCTAAATCAGGCCCAGCCTTCAGCTCCAGAGCTGATCCTATGTGAAGCTGGCCCTGACTGACACTTAAAGATATTCATAATAATACTGGCTATATCTTATTAAGCATCTACAAAGTGCCAGCCACTTGCTAAGTGCTTTACAAGGCCTCACAGTAGATCCTCGAGGCAACATCATGGAGTAGGTGCTGCCACTGTCCTCCCTTTAGAGTTGAGGATGCTGACACCAGGAGCTGGCAGGACTTCCCAAGATGCAAAGTCAGCCTGTGACAGGGGACTTTGGGGCCTACCAGCCAGGCTGCAGGACATTGTTCATCCTGTGGCAGTCTCCGCTCTGCTGCTTGCCACCTGGACCCAGAACCACTTACTGCCTTCTGCTGTACTTAAGCAGTTTACACAAAGGATCCTGGGTTTTAGACTGGTCCCACGGGTAGAGACTATCCACTCTCTCCTGGTCTCCCACTCACAGCAGAGAGAGACGGCAGCCTCGAGCCCCTGTGCAGAAGTGAAGGCCGGGGTGTAGGGAGGGGAGAATTCTGCCCTAGTCAGGAAGGGGTCCTCAAAACAGCCAGGAGTCTAAGACTCCCACAGCTCGCCATTTCCAGGGGGCTGGCGAGAGCCCTGGTCTCCTGCCTCCAGCTAGGTCTGCCCAGGCCACCAAGAAGGGGGTAGGCAGGGAGAAGAAGTAGCCAAGTCTTCGGCAATGGGGCCAAGATGGTAAGCTGGAAACTCCCCTGTTGGGCATCTGGGTTGGGGGCAGAGGAAAGGGTGCCAGGCAAGGGCCTTGGAGCTTTGCATTTGTGACTTGGCCTTGGGTGAGCCTCTCACCTTCTCAGAGCCCATTTCTGCTTGCTGACCTGTGGGTTGGTGGAAGTGTCCAGATGGACCATGTGTGTGAATGCCCGTGTGCAGGATTCCCTGCTGTTCGCCTTACAGTTGTTGTTGATATATAACCTCAGGACACCAGTGTGCCTGTCCCAGCAGAGCTCCGGGGGGGTGGTGGGGGGGTGGTGGCAGAGGTCTGATCTGCTCAGATAAGGGGACTCCTGGCTCCCAAAAAGGATGGCAGGGGCACCACGGAATGATTATAGGGGCCATCATAATAGTCAGGTGAGCCAGGAAAAAGATGGTACTGCCTGCTCCTTCCAGAGATCACAGAAGAGCAGGGGTGGAGCCTGGGGCAGGGAGCTGGGGAAGGCCGGCTGCCCTGGTGCCTGTTTGCTCTAGGACTCCAGGTGGCATTCACTGAGAAAGCCCGGCACAGCGTTGGTCCCATCCACTTATAGCCCCAGACTCTCCCCAGGACGAGCCTCTGGGATGAGGGTGGGGGCACCAAGGCATTGGATCAGGCTGGGTTGGATTAAGAAGACCCATGTTTCTGTGACCTTGGAAGTCCCTGGCCCTCTCTGGGCATTAGGGTTCACATCGGTACAACAGGGTGTTTCTTTGTGACACTAGGGCTGGGAGCTAATGTTTGCAGGGCCTGGGGGCTGCAACAGGCCCAGGAGTTAGGGTCACTAATTCAGGCCTCTACAGCTCTGTCCAGCCCCCCCACCCCCCCCCCCCACCCCCCGTGGCCTGTTTCTTCATGTCCCTCATGAGGAATGTGCCACATGGTCTCCCAGGCTCCCTGCTCCTGGATCTGTCTTACTCCTTCCAGAGGGCACAGACTTCACCCCCACTCAGACAGACAGGGCTCCACATGGGCAGGTCTCTGGTGGGTGCCTGACATAGAAGAGGCATTTGGGAGACGTTCACTGAAGGGATGAACTCCAGGCAGGGGAACAATATGCAACATGCTCAGGGCCTGAGGACACCTGACCCGATTGGGCCCCAGGGTGTCCCTGGTGTGGCTCAAGGACCAGGATGGGATGGGGACAGAAGTGGCAGGAGACAGGACTGGAGAGGACATTTGGGGCAGACTGAGAGGGCCTTGAATGCTGGGTGATGGCCTGGTGGTGAGGAGGCCACTGGACAGGACACCTTTGCTCCCGGAAGGAGCACTGTCTCCACAGCGTGGAGGGCACAGCACAGAGCCATGGAAGGAGGCAGAGACCAGGGGCAGCACCCTGAGAGATCAGCAGGGGGGCGAGATCCCAGAGCCTGGACAGAGTGTCAGGATGGCCCAGAGAGTAGGTGCCCACTGCTCTGGATGGGGGACTTGCTGACCCAGGGCCTCCTACCACAGAGCAGAGATGAGGAGGGGGACCGGTGTTTGGTATTCTAGGCACGTGGGGCACACTACAGCCTTGGGGGTGTGGTCCACAGTCTAGAAGCATCCCCGTAGGTGAGGCCTAGAGCTGGGATAGTCACCATCCACCCTAAGTGGCCAGCATGCAATTTCTCTCAATCAGCTACCTCTCATATCTCCCCCGCCACCCTGGGCTGAGGGTTTCTACTTCACCTGGAGGCTGAGACACACCCCTGTCTCATCTCCCTTCTGACACCTAGTGAATGCTGTTTCCTTTGCCCCAAAGCCCCCTGCCCACCAGTGCCTCCTCCCCTGAGTTCCTGTGTACTCATCTCAAGATTCCATCAATGACACCTCTTCCAGGCAGCCTCCCTCGAGCCTTCCCGCTCTGGGTCCCCACAGTTCCTGGGCTCCCAGCTCTGATCATGCTGCACTGGCAACATCTGAGTCCATGCCCTTCACCCTGTGCTCCTGGAGTCCCCTGAGGTCTGGGACTCCTGGGTGTGACAGGATCAGGGTGTGTGTCCCCAGTATGTAGCATGACTGTGGGCAATCCATGCCTCAGAGCTTAGTTTCTCAGTCTGTGAAGCAGTGAGATGGTCTCCACCAAGCCCATTCCATAGGTTACCAGGTCCCTGCAGTGACTGTAGGGGTAAGGATATTTATGGGGGCTCTAAACAACTGCAAAAGGAGGGCACCCACAAGACCCAGGAGAACAGAGGCTATTCCCTGTCTTTTCTGCAGTTACACCTGCGGCACCGCACCCTGAGGGCCTGGCCCAGCCCTGCCCTGCCCTGTCTGCTCCACCAGGATGGATGAGCTCAACCCAGGCCTAAGGCCAGGCACTTCCTCAAACATGCTGGGCAACCCCAATTAAGCCACTGTCCACTTGGGACCTCTACAAAGTGGGGCAGAGACAGCAGGGTGTGATGGTCATGAGCTTGGAGTCAGAGGTTCCTGGCCCTGATCCTTGGCATTGACCTTTGAAGCTCATCAGGTCTCTACTAGCCTTTGTTTTCTCCTGGGTCAAATGGGGATAATACCAGCACCTACCTCAGAGGTAGTTGTGTGGTTTAGAGGGGCCATGTAGACACCCCACTGAGCTCAGTGCCTGGCCATGGTGAGCTCAAGGGGAGCAGCCATTTCTAAGGGGTCTTCCAAACATACCCCTCATCTGTGTCACCTCCTGTGTTCTTCACTCCCCATAACTGTCCATCCATGCAGTCCTGCTCCCTGCTGTTTCCATCCTGTCCCCTTGCTTCTGCCCTCCCCTTCATAGCATGTGTCTCCCCAGAGCCTTGCTAGGCCAGCCCAGCCCACACTGACCCCTTTCACCCACCTCAGGGTGCCCTTGTGTCATACATTACTGCCCACCAGCCAGTCCCCCACCCCCCACCAGGTCTGGAGCCCCACCACTGAGTCCCCTGCTCCCAATGGGCCCTCAGTTGGGTTGGTGGAGGGAGGATGGACGATTGAACGCAGTGACTGAAGGAACACTGCAATCTCCAAATGGCCTCCAGCCAGTCCTCAGCCCCTGAGACACCCCTCTTCCAGCCTCTCAGGCAGGACAGCAGTGGGCTTTGCCCTCCCCTTGTTGGCCATGGTGTGTGAGGCCACAGAGGTGCTGAAAGGAATCCAGGCCCCCCATCCCCTTCCAGCTTGGCCCACGTGCACCTCTTCTAGTCAAGTGGAGTCTCCGTGGCAGAGAATCCCCTTTGGGGAGACATCTCTCAACAGTGTCAGGAAAGGAACAGGCCAGCTCATTTGTCAGCCTGATGGCCAACACCTGCTTGCCTTGCAGGGAGGGGCGGGCTCCAGGGAGGGGCGGGTTCTGGCCTCACCCCTTGCCCCACCCACTCCATCCCTGTGGCCTGCTTTCCTTGGAGCCATTTCCCAGAGCTGTCTGCAAAACGTGCTCATTTCCTTCTGAAAATATAAACCACTTCCTAGCTTCACAGAGAACTTCAGGGAGAAATGGGCCATGGTCTCCGTGTAGCCTGTGCACCCACTTCTGCTGCCCTCTCCTCCCAGCCCCTACCCCCGACTCGAATCCCTCCCTGCAGACACACACCCTGCTCATCCACAGGCTGGATCCCAGGACTCCTGTCTGTTCAGCCCCACACAGAGGACTGGGGCAGGTAGAATGCTCTTTTATTCAGTAGGCTCTTTTATTCAGTAGACTTCTACCAAGCATCTTCTCCCTGCTAGGGCCTGGGCTGGGCACTGGGGTGATGGGGGAGCATGCCCCGGCCCTACCTTAAGACTTTGCCAGTCTGGATGGAGAAAAGCCAGATCCTGGAACCCCAGATCTGGGTAGGCATCCTGACTCAGCCCCTGTGTGGCCCTGGGCAAGTCCCTGGGCCTCCTCCCCATACAGGCCTTAGTTAATAGGCAGGCCACAAGACAACAAATATTCAGTGCTAAGTGAACAATTCACTCTGGAAAGGTCTAAAGGGTGTGACATTACCCAGAGCCCCCAGAGGCAGGAGCCTGGAGGTCTGCTTCTCACTACCTCCATGAGGTCCTCCAGCCCAGGTCTCCCACTGGACAGAAGGGAACACTGAGGTCCAGAGAGGAGCTCGACCTTGCCCCAGGGCCCACACTGAGTCAGTGTGGCTCCTAGTGGCTGGGCCAGGAGCGGGCACAGAACCTAGGTTCACTGTAGGTATCCACATAATGGAGAAGAAGAGGAAGAGGACGATGAGAAAGGAGGAAGATCTGCAGAGGATTAGGTCACAAGGAAGCAGGTGTCGGTGTGGAGCCTGGGCTGTTGATGAAGCATCTAACTCCCAGACCCCCCACAGACCCTGCAGACATAACCCGCCCCAAAGCCGCCTTCCCACCCCCCACCCCCCACCGAACCGCTCTCCCACTGTGTCCACTGTCTCCACAGTGCAGGGCCTGGACACACCCCAAGCATCCCACCTCTCCTTCCCTTCCCCAGCGAACCTGTCCACAAGGACTGGCAACCCTACCCCATGAAAACCTCTCCATGGTGAAGAGGCAGAGCACTTGTACCTCACACACTGCTGGAGGGGTGCAAGTTGGCACCCACGCTTTGGAAAACTGTGTGCAGTTAAAGCTGACTGTATCCTGTGATCCAGCAATCCACTCTTAGGGGTACAGCCAGTGGTGGGCTGGTAAATGTTAGCTGAGCACCTCTAAGAAACAAGCATTGCCAGTTTCTATGGTGTAAATAACCCCACCGTGGCGCCGACCTACCAGTGATATCATTGAACACAGAGCAGGGAAGAGATGCATACCACGGGTTCATACCACCGAGGCAGGCTGTGTCCAGCACACCACTGGATATGGCCCGCACAGGTGGACCGGAATGGTCACAGGAGCACTACTCCTAATTGCCCTAGACTGGGCGCTACTCCAATGCCCACTCACAGATTAAAGAGTCAATAAATTCTGCCTGTTCACATAAAAAACTACAATTCAGCATTGGGAGGGAACAAGCCATGGCTACTGCATGAAACACCATGAATGACTTGCTCATGTTTTGTGTTGAATGAAAGAAGCTGGATATACATGGGTATGTACTGTGCTAAGAAGTCCAAAACCAGAAGGCAAAATTAATGTGCAGTGACAAGAGGCGGGACAGCGGTCACTTTGGAAGGCGGTCGTGACTGGGCAGAGCACAAGGCACTGTTCTATCTCTGACCCATCTGGTGGTTCTTCCAGTGAGTTTACTTTGATCATTTATTGATCTGTGTACTTATAATATGTGTACTTTTCTGTGTTATATAATATTTCAATTAACAAATTTTCATTAAGGAAAGTCAAACAAAATGCTGAAGTCTCTCAGCTGCCCCAAACCCCTCATCCTCCAGCTACATCAAACTATTTTTCTTCACAGCATATCAATTATCACAGCTTGTATTAATTTATTTATACTGAGATATAATTGACATATAACATTATATTAATTTCAGACACAAGATTCAATATTTTTATATATTGGGGAGGGATCACCACAATAAGTTTGGTTAACATCCATCACCTCACGCAGTTAGAAATTTTTTTCCATGTGGTGAGAACTTTTAAGATCTACTTTCTTAGCAATTTTCAAATATGCAATACAGTATTATTAACAATAGTAACACCAAACGTTTTAACATCCACTTACTTATTCATTCATTCAAAAGATAGTCCCGGAGTGCTTACTATATACTGTATTTTACCCTCTAAAAGCACTGTTATCTTGCATGTGCTCTTCCCTCTGCCTTTGGTGCCTTCCCACTGCTTAGCTGCCTAATAACCTGACCTTCAAAATTCAGGTCAGGCCTCATCTCTCCCTCCTCCCAGAAAACCCGCTGACCCTCCTGACCCCAGACTCTGACCCCTCCTCAGGGTTTCTACAGCCCCTGAGCTTCCCTGTGTCCTGTACAGAGCATAGCGGTTTGTCATTGTCATTGCCTGTGTCCACACCTGTCTCCCCACCAGACTGTGACTTCATTCTGGACAAAGGCCAGGTCTGACTCATCTCAGGGTCCCTGGCCTCCACTTGGGGCCTGAAGTGGAGTTGGCATCAGCAATGGTGTGTGGAGTGAGCAGAGGAACAGGGTAATAAATGAGCAAAGGGAGCAGAGTCCAGGAGTTCTCTAGGCAGTTCTGATTTCACAGTTTCTTTCCTGTTGCTCCCAGGAGAACCCAGCTATTATCAGACCATGTGTCTCAACTGACAGGTTGAAAAGCACCATCCCTAGGGTACAGGGCCTGCCTGGGCTGTTGCTGATACACAGTGGGCTGTATGGTCGGAGTTAGAGCTCTGGCTCTGCCTCAGTGGGTCCCTGTTCCTTCCCCTCCCCAAGCTTCAGTCCCCAGTCTGTGAGTGGAGACTGGAAAGTGTCTGAGGGTCCTTGCCATGCGATCATTTCAGCCCTCATTTTGCCTTCTCCAAGTTGCCCTTGGGCCTCACGCTCCAGCGCCTGCAGCTCTGGGAGGCGAGACTGACAGCAGCAGAGGTGGAACCCCCAGTGCATTAATGGGGCTCGTGTTTACTCAGGCTGGTCCCATAAAATGCCTCAAGTGAAACTGAGCTGGCTTGGAGCAACCTGGCATTGTCCGTTCCGGCTCTTGAACCTTGGAATGGACCACCTGGGTGGGTCTCACATACCCTCGACACCTTGGAAAACTCCAGAGGGAAGCTTAGTGATGCCTCAAGAGCAGAGAAGAGAACTAGAATGGGTTTGCAGGGCTTGGGGACCTGAGAGGTCAACTTGTCCAGGCCCCCGGCCCTGTACATTGTGGCCTGAGGGGAGAAAGACTGGGACTTGTATTGCATGCTGCCTCTCAGCAGAACCTTGCACTGGTTTCCAGTGGAAATAGTTCTCTGACACATCACCTCTGCCCACTCTGTGGTTTCTTTTCCCATACTGTTGCTGAACCCCTGATGGCAGGGATTTGAGTCAACTCATCCCTCTGTCCCCAATCTAGTCCTTTTCTAAGTTCATCCTCTGAGCCCTGTCCTGTGCTGAGCTCTAAAGACCAGGGAATCATCAGACTCAATCTTGACTTTGGGAAATTTATGTCTAACAAGGAGAACAGCCGGGCACTCAGTGTGTCAGAGGATAAAGCAGGAATCCATCCATCCTTCCATCTATCCATCCATTCATCCACCTTTCCATCCACCTATTCATCCATCCCTTCATTCATCTCTTGACAACAGGCCTATCAGTTTCTGGAGAGCAATGTTACCATTGCAGGCTTTGGGGTCACATGGTTCCAAGTTCAAAACTGTCCCCCATTGTATAACCTTTGGTTTCTCCCTCCATCTCACTGGGCCTCAGTTTCTTCATCACTAAAAAAAAAAAAAGAACTTCTGGCCAAGATGGAGGTGTAGACAGACACGCTGCATCTCCCTCTACAACTAAGAAGGAATACAACTACCTCAAAACGAGAGACAACCAGAAGTTCCAGAAAATCAAGCTGCATGGAAGTCCAACTAACAAAGATATAAAGAAGAAATACTCATCCAGACAGGTAGGAGGGGTGGAGCTGTGGCAGAGAGGCTGCAGTGTGATGGCAGCGGCAGCAGTGGCAGCAGCAGGCCTGCCGAAAGCACAATCACACATTTTAAAAAGTGGGGAGGGACACCTGGGGAGCATTCCCAGCTCCTGACCAGACCACAGAGCTCATGGTCCCAGCGCCAAAGCAAATCAATCCTCATTGCTCCTGACTGTGCAGACCAGTGGGGGTTGGGGCAGAGGCAGAAACTGCCGGTCTCTCAGCAGAGTCCACTTGTTTAAAGGGCCCTCATGGTCCTAGAACATCCGCAGACCCACCCACTCTGGGAACGATGGTCAGGGCAACAGCTAGAGAGGTGCCAGTCCCATACAGAAGTGGGAGAAGTGCCTGGAAAAGGGGCGAGTGCTGAGCAAGCAGCATTGTTCCCTCTCAGGTCCCTCCCCCACATACAGTGCCACAACGTGGTGAAATGGGTCACCTTGTACTGACGAATACCTAAGGCTCTGCCCCTTACAATGTAACGGGAGTGACAGCTCTACCTGGGACATAAAGGCAAACAAACACAGGAGCCTGTCAAGATGAGGAGACAGAGAAGTATGGCCCAAAAAGGGGAACGGATCAAGGTTCCAGTGGGAGAACTAAGCGATGAGCAGATAGTCAACCTAACAGAGGAGGAAATAGCAAACCTAACAGACACAGAATTCCAAACATTGGTGATAAAGATGCTCACAGGCTTGACAGATATGTTTGAGTACAGCAAATGCATAAGGGAAGAAGTGAAGGCTATGCTAAGTGAAACGAAGGAAAATCCACACAAAACCAATGGCGAAGGGAAGGAAACTGGAGTTCAAATCAATGATTTGAAACATAAGGAAGAAAAAAACAGTCAACCAGTACAGAATGAGGAAACAAGAATTGAAGAAAATGAGGAGAGGCTTAGGAACCTCTGGGACAACTTTAAACATGCCAACATCTGAATCATAGGGGTGCCAGAAGGAGAAAAGGAAGAGCAAGAAATTGAAAGCTTATGTGAATAAATAATGAAGAAAAACTTCCCAAATTTGGGGAAGGAAATAGACATACAAGTCCTGGAAGCACAGAGAGTCCCAAACAAGCTAGACCCAAAAAGGACCACACCAAAACACATCGTAATTAAAATGTCAAAGGTGAAAGATAAAGAATCTTAAAAGCAGCAAGAGAAAAGCAGAGAGTTACCTACAAATGGGGTGCCTATAAGACTATCAGCCGATTTCTCAAAAGAAACTTTGCAGGCAAGAAGGGACTGGCAAGAAGTATTCAATATGATGAAAAGCAAGGACCTACAACCAAGATTACTGTATTCAGCAAGGCTATCATTTAGAACGGAAGGGCAGATGAAGTGCTTCCCCAACAAGGTAAAGCTAAAAGAATTCATTATCACCAAGCCATTATTGTATGAAATGTTAAAGGGACTTATTTAAGAAAAATAAGATCAAAACTATGAACACTAAAATGAGAACAATCTCACAATTGTCAATAACTGAATCTAAAAAATAAGAACAAAATCCAACTAAGCAAACCAGAGTAGGAACAGAATCATAGGTATGGGGATCATTTGGAGGGTTATCAGCTGGGAGAGGGAAAGGGGAGAAATGGGGAAATGATGCAGGAATTAAGAAGCATAATTGGTTGGTACAAAATAGACAGGGGGAAGTTAAGAACAATATAGGAAAGGGTGAAGCCAAAGAACTTATATGCACGACCCATGGACATGAACTAAGAGGGGTGGGATTGCTGGGAGAAGGAGGGTACTGGGCAGAGGGGAACAAAGGGGAAAGAAATTGGGACAACTGTAACAACATAAACAGTAAAATATACTTAAAAAACAAATCTCTACCTCACAGGGTAGTTATGAGATTCTCTGAGACAAGACGTGTAAACCGAGGAAAACATGAGCACCAAGGCAAGTTTACCTGGAAGAAAGATCGCATTACTGGGTCCTCTGTTTGCATTAGTCCTTTCTCTGAGAAATACTCTCAAAATGTGTCCCATCAGTCACATGCTTTTGTAAAACCCTGTAAAAAGTAAGATATTTCAGCCACAAAGGGTTGATGGCATTGCCTCCTTGCACCCTGCATCCCCTGCCGTCTTCCTTTCCTGTCTAGCGACACTGAGTGGCTGAGGCACTTGGGGATCTAGCCAAAGGGAAGTTGAGTTGAGGACACGTTAACAGTAGTTTGGGATGAGTGGTGTATATTTATATGCTTTGCTGTCACTTATGGGCATAGTTATTGCTGGCCATCCTGGTGTCAGAACAGCTTCCAGAATAAAGACCCTACTGCCCACGGTGCTGACTCATTTAGCTTCGAAACTGTGATCAGCCCCAGAAGTACGTGGCTGGCTAGTGGGAGAGAAACAAGGTTGAAATGTACGGAGCTGGAGGTTGTATGTGGAACATTCTTTCAAGCATCAGATGTGCCAGAGCGCAGGCAAAGAACTGAGCCCTTATCAAAACAGAAACTCTCTCCTGTCAGTAACATCACTCATAATGAAGTCCATATAATTCAAAATTATAACTACATCTTTTTTTTCTTGATGGAAATCATGTGAAATACAACTTACCAGAAGGTCTATATTTGTAGGGCACAATCTTAGCAGTACCACAAACAGAAAGTACATTTCTGTCTAAAGTTGCCTATTTTATGTATCCCAACTATTAGTAATAATAATAAACTGAATTATCTTTCTATTCTTTCCATAGAAAATATTACTAAAGTTATTGTAATAGGAGGAGGCCAATAAAGAGTATGTAGCCCAAAATTGTAAGAAAAAAGTGTTACATAATTATTTCTGTCATTTAAGAAAAATATTATATTATGGTCCTGATTTGGTGATGTTTGTGATATTAATCTGCTTAAAAAAATTTTTTTAATGATTATGCTCTCTTTGCTCATTCTAAATATTCTCTTTAGTACTTAATTTTGTATTTATCTTTCTTAAAGAGGGCTCCCAAATTGTGTGAGTTTCAGACACCCACCCGAACCCCAAACTGGATTGGACCCTTCTTGGTACATAGTTAATGCTCAGGAGTGTTGGAAATTTCTGACTTGGTCCTCTTGCTCTAGCCAGGACTCTGGTCAAGGACTCCCCCTCCCCCTCCCCCTTCTCTCTACTCTGGAAGTCAATGTCCCTGCCCATTTTACAATTATAAACAGTTGTATGAAGCCAGATATGGGGTAGATGCAAGGTCAATGCTGACTCAGCCCCCCAGTGTCGCTGCCACACATCTGTCTCTCCCACCAGAGGGGAGGCAGCAGGGCAAAGATATGTCTGATGCAACTGGATCCCAGTGCTTAGTGCGAGCCTGCCACGGAGGAGGACTTCAAACCCACAAGAGGAGTCTGTCCTGGGCTCAGTGTCAGCCACAGCTGGGTCCCCCTAGCTTCCTTCCCTTTTCTTATGATAGACAAAGAGAAATGCAGCTCAATGGTGTTTAGTGAGCCCTCAGGATCCTCAGAGGAGCCCCACAAGCATCCAAGAGGGTTGAGGGGAGACCGAGCCATTAAGGTTCCAAGTCCCTCTCACCTCCCTTCAACTAGAGCACTTCCCCTTTTATTGGAGATATTCTCTGGGGTTCTGCATAAGAGTTCATCTGGAAAATGTCATGTAACAAGAACAGTGAGGTGAAAAACCACTGAAACCACTGGTGTGTTTCCTGCCTTGCATGCATTCTAGGAAGCTCAGAGCTTATTCGGGGCTCATGTTTGGTAAGTAGAGAAACCCTTCCAGAGAGCGTTTTGTGATTGACCTCATCCTTCACATCTAGTGCTCAAGGTCACAGAGGAAGGCATGTGCTGTGGTCAGGGTTCAAGCACCACCACCCACCACTGAAGTGTTTGCTGTTGCCCTACTCAGTGCCACCCACCTCCCAGTTCACCCTCCTATTAACCAAACCCTTTGCTGCCCAGGCTGATGGTGGGGCTGGGGGTGCAGGTAAACCTGCAGGGTTCTGTCACGGAAGATTAAACTCACACATAGACAGTGCTAGGAGGAAGGAGGTAGCCATTCCCAGAGAAGGAACTGAAAGAAGCTGAGCTACGGTGTTAGAGGACTGGAAGTGGCCTTTATGCAGAGCTTCGAGGGGTAGGGAGAGAATGACCCCTCCAGACCATCTGCTTTGAATCCCCCATGATACAGAAGGGAGATACGTATGTACCACAGAGGGATGCAGGGAGCAGAAACAGAGCTGCACCTATAACCCAGACCCTTCATGCCCCACCTGAGGCTCTGGCTGGTACTCTGCCCACAGCTTCCTGTGGATCCTTAATAAATCCTCCAATGGGCAGCCAGGTGGCAAGAAGTTGGGAGCAGAGAAAGAATTGACCATTGGCCCCAGGGGAAGCCTCGAGAGGACCTAGTCAGAGCTCTTGTATTCCAGAGGGGCCAACAGGGCTGAGAGAGACACAGGCTCTGCCCACACTGAGCTCACAAATATTTGCTGAATGAATGAATGAATGAATGAATGAATGAGTGGGGTCTCAACGGGTAAAGCCAATAGGAAGGAGCCACACGGAGACAAATGTTTGAACCAGTGCCTACAAGAGACTTCTCCCAGGCAGAACAGCCCCGCACAAAGGTGCTGCCCTGGGAGGAGTGAGCTCCCCATCATGGCAGGGTGGAAGAGTCGCTTTCTGGAGGGCACTTGTCCAGCACTGCAGAGCTCCCTCCTGAGGACCTAGTGTCTCTGATCCTGAGACTCATTCCACAGCTGCTAAGGACCAGAGCTCATTCCCATCTGGAGGAGGAAAGTGCTTGCAGGCCAGCGATCCAGCCAGCTGAAAGGTGACCCCTCTGAAGGTCCAAAGGAGGTGGGGGCCTGCTGAGAGCTGGGGGCCTCCACAGCAGGCGCCTCCTGGCCTGAACAACCCAGGCCAGACCGCCCCAGCTCACTGAGTGGCTTCTTGGAGGGTCTGGCCCCTCAGTGTCCTCACCTGCCCCAACTGGCCCATCTGCAGCCTAAAACCATGTTTGCGTACTCCTGCATCCGTCCAGGGGAGGGAAAAACCACCTCAGCTTTGGCTACAATTTCTTAGGTACAAGAGCCTCCCACTGAGTTGGAGGTGGGGTGACCCCCAGAACAAGCTCATTCTCATCCTCATCTTCCCCAGGGCCACCTCGTTCTTCAAGTCCTTTCACCTCTCTGACCCTCAGTTTCATCTATTATAAAATGAGAACATGAGACTGTTTTACAAAACCAAAACATGTTTTAAAAAGACCTTAAAAAACAGATGGCCCACCTGCTAGGGGCACTGCAAGGACTGATAAGATACTGGAAGGTGCCTGCCCTGGACCAGGCTCCCGTGGACGCAGGCCCCGCGCCCTGGGGGAGATGCCGGCATGTGGAGCTGCCCAACCAAGTGTGGCTTCCTGAGTCTCTTCGCTCCTCTCACTTTGGCCCTGGGCCGGGGAGACATGGAAACTCTGAGGGTTTCAGACTCTAGATGTGTTTTATGGGCCCTGCGAACACGGCAGCCCCATAAAGTCAGTACACACAGCTTACAAGCCCTGAGACCGCCCAGGATCCGCTGACCCGGGGAACCCTGAGCTCACCAAGGAGCAATCGGGCCCCAACCAAAGGACAAGCTGCCAGATTCCCAGAACTAATGGAATGAGGCCACTGAGATAAGTCCCCCTGCCTGCCTTGCTGTCCCAGGGCCTGAGAGATTCAAGGAGCGGCTCTCACCTAGCCAGGTCTAGCCGAAAAGGCGCTTCGAGGCTGTTCACCTGTGCGCTAGGTGAGCTGAAGGACTGGCCGTATCCCCAGACCCAGCTGACCCCTCTCCGGTTTTCAGAGAGTAGTAATAGGAAGGACCCAGAAGGGCCTCCTCCTGCTTCCCCTCCGTGGGGGAGCTGTGGTCAAAGGCATGGGTTTCACCCTGCTTCTGGCACTAGCCCTGTGGCCATCAGCCAGCCAGCTCCCACTGTTCTCAGTTCTATAGTCAGAATAATCAGGGCAGCTATTTCTTCTTCATGTGGTTGTTGTGAGGATCGAGCAAGATAAAGGTGCCCAGCAGGTGCTCTTATTTTATCCCTGCTTTGCCCACCAGGCAAGATGACACCAGTGGGGCTTCCCTCTGGGGCTGACTCCAATCCAGCTGGCAGTCTTCTTACTCCAACAGGAATCTCAGCTCCTGTGTCCTCCACGCACACACAGTGGCTCCCCTCCAACTCTCTAACCTGATTTTCAAGACTCTCCTCCACCTAGCCCATGTAGACTGGGGCCCAGTATCTTTCACTACATACATAATGCTACCACTACTATGAATATTAATAATAACAACAAGAATAACCAGCATTTATGGAGTGTTCACTTCCCATATATTATACGTGATGTATCACTGAGTTACATGCACAAACTCAGTTATATATCCCAGCCTTACCCGGTAGGTACCCAGCTCAGCCCATGTTACAGATGAGCACACTGAGGCCTGAAGAGAAGAAACTTGCCCAAAGGTCATACCACTAAGAGGTAGCAGAACTGGGCTTCCAGCTTGTGAAGTCTGGCTCCAGAGTCCCAAATGACCATTACTGGTACATGCTCTCTGGACCACCTACCTGTACCAGAGTCTCCCAAGTGCTTGTGAAAATGCAGAGTCATTGGCCCTTGTTCCAGATCAGATTCTCTAGGGATTGAGCTTGAAGGTGAGAAGAGATGCTGGACTAGAAAGTTCTCCCCAGATCCTAGAATCCATTCAAATCCTGGGTCAAGGACCCCTGGACAAGTCTTCGGATTCCTCTGAACCTCCATTTTCTCATCTGCAATTTGGGAATGATAAAATTGACCCCTTGCAAATGGCTGTGAGAGTCAATGAAACAAAGTATATAAAATTGCCATGTGGAACAGCATGTAAGTGAAAACATTTTAATTTTTTACCACTGTCTCTTAAACCTGCCAGGCTGGCTCTTCCTCTCCATACCTGAAAGGGACTCGGGGTGGACCTCTGTCTTCCCACTCTGTGTTAGCTATTAAGGGACAATCTTCAGTAGGTCACTTTCATACCCAATTCAAAGTTCCTCCCCCCCAGCTCAGGCCTATTTCTAGATTTAGCCACCAGGAAGAGGAAGGGGGTTAGTGGGTTTTCTCTCCTGTGTCACCCTCACCTTCAGAGGCACATCTGGCATGGATGGAGAGTGGGATAGTGACATAAAATAAGGGCCATAGGACCACCTGGGGCTGCTAGAATCTGGCATGAGGCCTTATCACCATGGCAATGTCTAAAACCCTGCTTTCTCTTGGTGGAGTGGGGTGGGGGGCGGGGTACTGCAGATTTTTTAGTGATCCTCTCTCCTTTCTGAGAAACAATTTGTTGACGTGGGTGATGCGCCCTCTTCCAGCTGTTGTCTCCACTCTCCCTCAACCCCTGGCAGACACTGTTGGGGTCACCTGACCATGGCAGGCAGCAGCCCTTGGACTGGTCCTTGCTGAGTGATTCGCCCCATTGGATTCCAGTGTCCACTTTGGCCCTCAGGAAGCTTTCTTCGTTCTTTGCCTGCCAAACTCTGGAAGGGCGGCGTTGACTCTGCAAGCCTCTCCTCTCGCTCCAGCCTCAAGGCTTCTGACAGTGTCAGGGGAGAATCAGGTGCACAGCCTTCTGCCCCCAAACTCCAGGGACTTGCCATGAAGTGGGAGCACAGTCCTCGCACTCCAAACCTGTCCTTTCAGTCCCTGCCACATGGCATACTTGGGCTGGAGGTGCGTGCCAGTCACAAAACTGGTTTGGGGTCACCTCTTTTCTCTGTCCTGCTCAGATGGCTTCAAGTGTGGGGTGCTGGGCATCTGTGGTATGCAATTTGGAGCCTCAGCACCTAACTCAAGGAATAGTTAGGCTCAGAGCCCATAAAGAATTCCAGACACTTCTCTTCCTAAAACAAGGGGAACTGGTGATTCAAGGGAGGAAACAGAGTGCAGAGAGCAGGGCTACAGCAAGCAGCAGCAGAGCGGAACCTCCGCAGGCTCCCGGAGATGCACGTAAAACCAGGGATTGGAAGGGATTCGCTTTTAATTAAAAAGCAATCGAGGCCCAGATATAAAGTATTATGACACTAATGGTCCAGGAAATCTGGAACCTTAAATCACAGCAATTTCTCCCTGGAGGGCAGGCCTGGGACCCCAGGATTCGGTAGGGGCTCGGCGTGTGCCAAGGCAGGAAATGTGGAAGGTGAGCACAGATTCCCCGGGTTCAGGCATCCAGAGAAACAGCAGGTGAGAGCTCAGAGGCTTCGGAGTCCAGTTTGGCACTGTCATTTTACAGATAGGGAGACTGAGGCCCAGAGGGGATGGGGCCTGCTTAGGGTCACAGAGAACAGGGGCAAGGTCGGAATGGGAACTTGAGCTGGAGGCCCTCTCCATGTGCCAGCCTTGTGATCAAACCCAGGGTGGATGCTTTCCCCTGGTTCCCTGCCAGGGTCCTCCAGTGAGGTCTGAGGTCTGGGACTCTGCCAGGGCTGCTGAACTCAGAGACCTTTTGGGTTTCTGCAGGGCTCCTGGGTGGCGGTGGATGGGATTATCCTGAAGACCTTTTAAATAAGGTGAGCAAGCTGTCCCACCAGGGCCAGGGGCCACCCACACTTATATCAGCCAATGTGATCCTCACCACCTGCTGGCATTGCCTTCCATCAGGGACCCACTGGGTTACTCGAGTAAACCTTGCCAGCCTCTCTCTGTTCTGGCCTTGGTTTCACCATCTGTATTATGAGGTTGAACTGGACCTCTGTAGAGGCCCCTCGGTGTTGACAACCTGTGACTCTATGAGTCTATTAGCCTGCCATTCCACCCCCTGCAGAAGTGTATTGTGAAGACAGAAAGCAACCAGCAGGGTGGGGTGATGATGAATGGGGAGACAGAAAGTATTCTGAGCTCCCAAGGAAAAACTGCAACACAGCTCCCAGCCATGAAGATCCCTTTGTACCCCCTAATTCTATGGATTTCCATTCTCAGGGCTGGCCTGAGCCCAAAGTCAGACACTTCATTCATTTATCCTATAAGGATTTATTGCTTTTCTGGAATGCTCTGTACTAAAAATCTTGAGATGTCTGAGAGCATTTAGCCAAAGTGGGTGGGTCTCCCTGCAGCAGCTGAATGAAAGGCAAGCTGCCAAACAATCACTGACCTCTTTGGTCACATCAATAGACATATTGTGTCCAGACCCAGGGAGGTGATTTTCTCATCTACTTCATACTGACTAGATTCCTGGAGAGTGGTGACCAGTGTGGGAGTGAAACTTTGTGGCCAAGAGGAAGTGACTGGGGAGGTGAGAGTTCTGAAACTCAGCACATGTGGAGAATGTAGAAGCTTCTGAGCCAGGTCAGCCTGGAGAAGAACAAACTCAGGGGACAAGGATGCTAGTTTCAAACTTCTACAAGGATGTCTTGGGACAGATGGCCGTATGTGTCTGGTGGAATTATAACCGGAGAGCCAGAAGATCTCAGAGATTTCTGGTTCCAACTCCCCTCCCCTAGCTTCCCTGACTGGGAAAGCTAATCCAGCTTGCACACCTCCTATGACAGGGAACTTACTCCCCACTTTGGAGCTCCTTCTTTAGCAAAAAGATTTTGGCTGATAGAAAGTTCTGCTTATTTGTGGTGCCCCCACTGGCTGCATCTGCTGACCTCTGCCAGACACTGGGCTGGGTGCTGTGCTTGCTTTCTTTCATTTAATTCTCACAACCCCAAGAAATAAAAATTATATTCCATTTTCTACAAACTCTGAAGCTCAGACAAGTCAAACAACTTCCACAAAGTCCCACAGCCAGGAGGAACAGAGCTGGTATGGATCTTGTGTCTCTCTGGTTCCAAAGCTCTTTCCTCCAGAAAGTATTCACCTCTTTCCCTCTTCAGCCGCACGTAACTTTGCGTCCTTCTCCAAAGCATGATGCTCTTTTGTGAGTCACTTCCTTCACCTAGTGCTCCTTCTTCCTGGAATGCCCTCCCTCCATGTCTAATGTTGCTCTTCATTCGTGTTCACACATGCAACACGCCCAATACCCAGTATGTTTTCTGACGTATACTAGACTCCTGTGTTTGTCTAACAGTGGGGAACACAATTTTTGTTGAGTTAGATCTGACACTTATTTTTGACTAACTTTTGGCATCTGAATCCAAAAATGACCACAGATTTTCTCTATCACATCAACATTTTAAGGTACAGGATACCCTCCCTTTGTCCCAAAAATCATACAAAATGTACATACAAAGGAAAATAAAGAAAAAATTACCTGAATATACTGTTTATTTAGAGTTATTTTATTCATATAAAGGCTATATATTGTTACTGTATGTCAAATTGTGTACAAGGAGTAAAGTTCTGCTACCAAACATACATATTAAGGGATTTTATCTTTTCAAAAGACAGGCTAGGAAATGCCCAAATGAGATATTTGAAACAGTCTCCTTCAGTTGGCAAAGCTTTCACAGATGCTTCATGAGACCCAGTTTTATGTGCAGAAGTGGGAATAAAATGTTCTTTTTGTCAACAAGTGGCTCATGTAGAATGTTTGGATCACAAGGTTTGAGGTCAGATCTTGGAGGCCTGTTCAACTCCACCAAATGCTTCTCATGAGCTCTGCTGTCCTACATACACAGAAAACAGGGATACTTGGTATATCTGTGTGGCTGACCAAGAAGGAATCAGACCATTTTAAGGCCAACACAGATGATCCAATTGTGCTTATGATATTGCAACAGATCAATGACTCTCTTTATGCCTTCATAGTTTTCATGAAAACAAACTGGATGGCCCATTGGGACTGCACCAAATAAATTGCCATCGTGGAGGAGGACACACTTCCAGCGCCATTTTGAGCTATCGATGAACATTCGCTATTCAGATGCATTATAGATTGGAATTCCCAATTTACCATTAAACCATGTATGTTGTGGCAATACACAAAGCCACCATCACTTCAAAAGTACTGCAGAAATGCACTTTCTCTTGATTGAAAGTAGGATACCTTCGCTCCTTTTTCAAGCGAGTCTTTCTTGTGCAGTCTTGATGCTAGGAGTTCTGAAGCCTTTTTGGATAGTCCCAAATCTCATGCCAAATCATTCAGCTCATGTT
The DNA here is from genome assembly GCF_987537825.1 of Furipterus horrens. Lineage (NCBI taxonomy): Eukaryota > Metazoa > Chordata > Mammalia > Chiroptera > Furipteridae > Furipterus > Furipterus horrens. Next base: position 47,947,085 of record NW_028327172.1, read on the forward strand.
GATCACACCCCTTATGAACTGAGTCATCTTCAATTTCAAAATCTTCATCATTGCTTTCACTTAGTTCTTCACCATACTCATGTTTTTCGAAAGAGGGTAGTTTAATGAAAACTGGCACTGGGATTTCAGCTGAATGAGGCACTGGGCGTATAGCTGATGGTAGACTAGGATACTCTATTTTACATTTATTTTTCTTGTTATATCCTGATGTCTTCACTATACAAAAGTAACAGTCACTTAAATGATCTCTGGGCTCTCACCAAATCATAGGTATACCAAATGGCAATTTATCATGTGTTCCCTTCATCCACATCCTTCGTCCACTCTCAACACACTGCTTGCATACCTTGTGAGGGGCCCAAGGCTTATCTTGATCACCAAGTTTTACTTTAAAATGTGCAAAATAGGCTTGCCTGGTAAATGCACTGATATTTGTCCTTTGACTGGGAATGGTGAAACTGCCACAGATATAACAAAACAAATCAGGGTTGTTTAGGCACTTATGATGAGAAATAGCAGAGGCAGATGTGACCTGAAGGAAAGGAAATAAGTACATATGTAAATAAAAAAATAAATTCTGCTAACTCCTTGTATACAGACAAAAACTCGAACTGCACTTCGAAATACGATTCACTATATAGAGCGGCACACAACCTCTCACCACACTGTCTCATGTGTAACTGAATAGCCTAGACAAGTATGAACCTGTGGCTGGTCTCCAAGGTTGTCCCCCACCCCTCCCCACTCGAGGCAGGTTTGCTCTCAGCCAATAGGAGAGCACTAGTGTGTCCCTCAATCCAGGCTGGATCCAGCCTAGAGCAGTCGCATTAAGATAAGCTGTAGAGAAAAACTTGATGTGATAGAAGAAAACTAACTGCAGTTTTGAAATCAGCATGCCTATTTAAGTCCAAGACAGCTAAAAAATCAAACTCAACAGGAATTTTATTAAAATTTGTTCCCCTGTGTAATCAATACATGTCGTCGGATCATCGGCAGCCGTCCATCTCGAGAGACAATGGTGTAGCTTCTTAAGAGTCTATTTGCACCGCCGAGAATGGTTGTGCAGTCCGACTCGGGAGTGACACGGTATCTGTCTCCTCCCGTGTTGAATCGACATCTTACGATGATGCTGGAGTGTCCTCTCCAGTGAAGCTGAAGCTACAGAGCCTTGAGAGACGATGGTGTAGCTTCTTAAGAGTCTATCTGCACCGCCGAGAATGGCTGTGCAGTCCGACTCGGGAGTGACACGGTATCTGTCTCCTCCCGTGTTGAATCGACATCTTGCGATGACGCTGGAGTGTCCTCTCCAGTGAAGCTGAAGCTACAGAGCCTGGGCAGGGTGATATGGAGGGTCTGCTGTTGCCCACGCAGCAGACCCCCCCTCTCTTCGCAGCTGAAGGATCCAAGGGAAAGACGGAGTCAATACAGCTTGGCTTCAGGTACGCCGCAGGAGTTGCCGGTGTTGACTACAACGTCAAACCGCCTTAGGGACTCCGGCTCCGGATTTTCTGTCGGGGTTTACTCCCTTAGCCTTTCCCCTGAAGAGGTATGCCGCAAGGCAGCGGAAGTTTTTTGGAATCAGAGTTTTCCTTCTCTGATGTGCCCTGACTGGAAGATCGAACCAGCGACACTTAGCTCGCAGGCCGACGCTCAATCCACTGAGCCAAACCAGCCAGGGGGAATCAATACATGAATGTGTCAGTAATTCCAGTCCTCCATCCAACTCTCACCCGCTGTGGGAAGTCTTCCCTGCTTCAGGGTAAGTAAGGGGGTGCTAGGCTCCTTGGATTTCACTCTGCCCCTCTTCCCCTTACCACCTACACCCCCCCCCCCCACACACACACACCAGCAGGCCTCTGGCATCTCTCTTGACCCTGGCATTGGCACAGAAGAAGGGCCTCAAAAAGAATGTGGAATACAATGGAATATGAGACCCCCAATGAAACTTAAAGATGATATTAATGCCCCACTGTTACAGAAGAGCAAACTGAGGCCCAAAAACGGCAGAATTGGGGAATGGGATTCCAAGCTTTACATCCCCATCGCATTAGGTGTCTTGACCAAAGTAAGATGAAGAGGAGGTCTGTGACAGTGGAGGGCCTGAGCAGCCAACCATTCCTACAACTCATACAGTAAGGCCTAGCTCTGGGACCCTGGAGGGGTGAGCTGGGAGTCGGGGGGCTTACCCAGGCTCCTGCCCCCTGCTCTACAAAGCCTTTCATTTTCTGGCCAAGGGCCTGCTCCTTCTGCTGGCAGGGGGAAAGGCTCAGAGTGGGCACTGAGTGTGAGGCTGAGGTTCAAAGGCTGCCTGCAGTGGGCACCAGACCTCAGCTTCCTCAGTAAATTTACAACCCCCAAAAGCCCCGCCTCCTCGGGGATGGGGTCTAGGGTGTGGAGGGCTAGTTTTTCCATGCTTGGCTCCACACTGCCTTACGGAGTCAACGACTTGCTGGTAAGTCTGAGGGAGACAAAGTGGTTCTTCCACGCTGGGGGAAGAGATGGGCCTGGCTGGGGCGCAGGAGGGCCAGCCCATGGGGACCCCATGTGGAGGCATCTCAGGACAGGCTTATTGCCTACAGCCCCAACTGACCAGGCCACTTACTACTTTGCCAGGACTTCCACATTTCTTGGTGAAGTTCAAGCTCCTTGACCTGGTTTCAAAGGGAGGGGGGCAGTCAGGGGAGAATGAAGGTTGACTCCTTGCCCCTAGACTCTTTGAGGGGCTCTCTGGGTCTCAGAGCCACACAGGCCTGGAAGATGTCCCCAATCCTGCAGATAGCAACCAGGACCCCAAAGTGGAGTATCTGGGGCAGATACTCCAAGCTCCCAGCAGCTGCTGCTGTTGAAGCCATATGAAAAAATAATACAAACTCTTCTTAAAAAATAGATTACACAGACAGAATCTAGAGGAAAGAGGGGCACGGCGGGAGGCAGGGGCTGCTCCAGCCACTGGTAGGGAGCCTTGGGGAGAGGCCCAGGAGGGGATGCTGAGATGAATTCAGGGGGCTGCGATGCTGGTGGACACCTGCCTTGTCTGTGCTGCCCAGACCCACTCTGCTGTCCCTTCCAGAAGCTCTGGCCCAGGGAACCTCCCTTCATCTGCTTCTCACTCAAGTGGCTTCAATAAACAAAGAGACCCAAAGCAAGAAAGGCTGCTGCCCCAAAAGCAGGGATGTCTTGCTAGGAGCAGACCTCGCTCAGCTTTGGGGGTTTGGATAGTTATCAATACCTGCTACTACTTAGACACCCCTGAGGGGTGACAGGCCCAGATTCCTTTATGGCTCCTGGGACCACGACCTCTTCCTTGACACACACACCCTTATGTAGTCAGCCATGACAGGGCATACATAGTCTGAAGTTGTCCCCCAGCTAGGCCTTGGAGGAGCCGCAGACAGGCGGAGTGTGTGCAGGACGGTCAGGGCGGTGGGATGTGGGCTGGGGCACGACTCACATGGGCCTCCAGCCAATGCCAGGAGAAGCAAGAAGGGGCAGCCCTGCTGAGACAGAGGTGAGGCATGGTGAGGTGATGGTGTAGAGTGGAGACGGGGGCCTGAGCACACTGCACACGTGATAAACCTCAGTGGACTGAGCCCTGCCCACCCAGGAGAGGACAGCGGGAGGGGCCCCGTTCCTGCGAAATCCCTCCTGCAGCCTATGGCTGGCACTCACAGAGCCCACCCCGGTCATCCCCAGCTTCAGGGCCTCAGCGCTGGCCTCTGCTTGGTGCAACAAGACTTATACCAGAAATTGCTGGAATCCCAAGCACCAGAGGCAGGACAGCAAGTCGCACTTTTTGTGAAATGGAAAACTGAAACTGAGTGAAAGGAAGTACCTTGTCGCAGGCCAGTGGCCGAGCCATGTAAATGAGGCGCCAGGCTCTTCATCCAGTGCAAGCCATGGGGCTGGGCCGTCAACCTGGAGCTGGGCTAGAGACCATGACACGGTCACAGCCTTAGCGCTGCAGGTGACAATCAAGATTATCTAACCTCTCCCGATACAACCTCTGTGCCAGGCCCTGAGGCCCTGGGGCAACAAGGGTGATCAGCTCTGCCCTCCAGAAGACTATTTCCTGGCAAAACAGATCCTGACACAGGCCTCCACATCAGAATGTTAAGGGCAGGGGTAGAGAAAGGTTAGCGTTCTCCAGGGAAAGCAGGGAAATGGACATCCTGGGCAGGGGAACGGCTAGGGTATGGCCCAGGAAGGGGGGCGGGGGAGCAGCAAAGCATGTCAGCCAGGGAACTGCAGGGTGGGAGTCAGGTGGAAGGAAGGAAGGAAGCGGGCTGGGAGATGAGGCAGAAAAGGCAGGCAGGGGCTGGGTCATGGGGCTTTCTGAGCCTGTGAAGGAGGGGGCTTCATCCTAAACCCAGAAGGATTCAAGTACCTCCTTCACACAGCAAGTTGCTGGCAGAGCCCAGCCTGCAAGCCAGGTGCCCAGTCTTCTCTTCTGCCCACCCACTCACCACAGAGAGCCACGTGTCCCCTTGCCTGGGATAATGAGGGACAGAGGTCTGGACACAGCCAAGGACCTCCTTAAATGACCTCTTCGAGGTCTCTCCCTGGGACTTTAGGAATCTGTCCTTTGCCAGACCTGCCAGCCCTCACCTTCTCTAACCAAGAATTAGCTTCCTGAAGTCTCCTTAATTAGGGTAATTTTCTCCAACCTGCACATCAGACTGAAAACAAAAACAAAACAGCAATCCTGGCCTCTCCCTCCATAGCAGCCCCCATGCCGCCTCCCCTTACACTGTCCAGAACTCCCGGCGTGGGCTGGGCCTAGGGGCCAAGGAGTGGTGGGTCAAGCCTGCCCCACCACCAAGGGAGGGGCCCAGATCATAGAGTCCATATAAATTAATTTAATTGGGCCCTATTATCACTTTGCTTGAAGCCTGCAAGTCTAATCTAGTGTTGAAGTAATTCATTGAGTGTGAATGTTCTGGAGCCAAGACTTCCCTCTGCTCTCGGAACAAAACTCTCCATGCTTGGCCCAGGCCCCGGGCCACTGCGCCTGGCTCAGCAGAGGGGCTGTGTGGGGAGCAGGGCGGGCAGGGCAGGCCTTAAAATAGCTCTTTGCCTTGGCTTCTTCCCCTGACTTTCCCAGAATGAGGCCTCGGTCCACACCCCCAAAACATACACACTCAGCCACACAGTCAGATGTTGGGGTGACCCTCGGACCCTCGCAGACCCAAAATGGCTGAAGAGTCCCAGGATACCTGAGTGAACCCCAAATTCTATGAAATGTTGGACATGTCCTTTTTAACCTTTCTGTGCCTCAGTTCCCCTTCCTGCAGAATTTCCTGACTTCTCACTTTAGTAGCTGTGTGACCTAAGGCAAGTTATTAAACCTCTCTGAGACTCTCTCCTCATCTGTGAAACAGAGAATCCAGTAATGATTACCCCACAGACTTATTGGGAGAGTTCAATTAGTTAACACATTCAAAATGATTAGAACAGTGCCTGGCATACTGTAAGCACTCCATAAATGTTCCCTCATGATTACTGTGAGACTCAGATGGAATGGGGGCGAGGAACCATTTGTGCAATTGTAATTGCTGAGGCCAAGTTACACACTGTAGTTATAATTTCAGAAAGGCACAGGCAGCTGGGTGGTGCAGTTCCCACGAAAGCTTTGTCCCAGGATCAGGGCACCTGAGAGCTGAGAGAATGCAGGTTGCCCAGCACGGTGTTATGATTAGATTTACATACTTTATGGTCCCATTATTCATACCCTGATGCCAAGCTCATTAAGCAATCAGGGACCATGAACAGAACCCGCTGGGTTGAGCCCTGATCGGAAGGGGAGACATGGTCTTGGGGGCCCCGGTCTAAGGGCAGAAGCAGCACAGGCATGCATGAATGCAAGTGTGCACACCACACACCCACAGCAGGACCCATACACTGCTGAGGACCTTGTCGGGAAGACGTAAGGGGCGCAGACACTAAAGGAGTTGTGGGGGAGCTGAGGATTTAGTGGTCGGCCTGCCTCTTCCCTTAGCCATCCTGAAATACCAACCCACCTTTGCAGGGCCCCTTCTGGGCTCCAGGCCCTAGGCCTGTGCTAACGACACATGAGCCACACAGAGTCCTGAAAAGTAGAAATTCTTTATTAGCACTGCCCCTGGTACTAACGCCCATTTAGTGAATGGGGAGAGTGAAGGCTAGCAGGTCCAATCAACATCTCTCTCTCAAAAGAAAAATCTCTCCGAAAAGCATGAAAGCCAAACCAAAGACTCCTGCCCACTGACATTTGCCCTCTACTTCAGAGATTGTAAGAGATGGATGTTATCTTTTAGGGGAGGAGCTAGGAAAATTCCAGAGAACCCTGGGCTGGGAGTTAGCAGATCTGGGTGAGTCCCTGCGCCTCTCTGGACCTCAATCTCCCTAGCAGATCAATGGGAGTGATCATTTCTCTCCCACTGGGCCGCTGTGCAGACTGGAGGAGACCACCAATTTACAAGCCCCTACAGGGGGCCCGTCACACACTCAGTGGACATAACATAAAACAGCATCTGAACTTAGCCCTGGAGTCACCAAGCCAGGGCAGTACTCAAGTGGCTCCTGACAAGCCCCAACCCCTGGTGAAAAGAGGCTTCTTGATAATAAGCCCTCTATACTTCGCTCTAGAAGGATACTCTCCACATGGGGCCAGTGGTGGGAAATCAGGACCCAGCCTTGTTATCCAAGGTAACTGTAGCCAGTGGCCATGCTCGGTGATTGGGGGGGCAGGGGCTCTACTCCCCTTATTCTCTTCCCTCAACACCCAGGGCTCAGTGGAAGCCGGGCTGACATGATCAGATAAGATTCGCCTTGAACTTTGGCTGAGGTAGCTTTATCCTGCCCACCTCCAAGTGGACTAGAGATGACTCAGCTGGGCCCGGGCTAGGTGGGCTTCCTCTCCACCCTCCCCAAGGGCTGCCAGAGTGGTGGAAAAGTGGTGGTGGCTCCAGTCAGGGCCTCTCCTGGCTCCCACTCCTACCCTCCATTGCGAATTCTCTTTTTCCTCAGCTTTAAAAAGGGCTGATAAGTTGCACCTCCTCGCAGAGTTGGGAGAACTCCCTGCAATGCACACAGAGCACAGGCGAAGCATTTCATAAATACTTCACATGGCTGAGGAGATTTGTTTTGTTTCGTTGGCTAGCCTATCTCACCCATGATCCTGGGAACGGCAGGGCCCCACTCTGCCCCTCCTGTCTTTCCTTTGAAACAGATTACTTACATCACCTGCTAGCTCTCAGCCAGAACCCAGGCTGCGGCTCTGCAGCATATGGGGTGGGGGAGGCAGCGATGCCACCAAGGGGCAAGTGAGGACCGTTCTGAGGCTGTGAAACACTAGCAGCAGGCCTGAGAGTCCCCGTTCTCTAGTGTCCTCCATAGGCAGCTTCCGCAACTCCCCTCCAAGCACTCGGTGAGGCCACCTGGCAGAGGCACCAGCTCCTCAGGCTCACTGACATGCTTCAGCCTCCACCGGCCCCTAAGGGAAAAGCAATTGCAGGGGCCAGAGAGAAAGTTTGGGAGTGGATAGATAAGCGGGAGCCAAGAAGCCACATAACCACAAGAAAAATCTCTGAAATTCTGTGAGCCTCAGTTTCCCCACATCATGTGTGGGCAGTGACATGTGTCTCACATGTGCTGGGCTGGGCTGGCCAGGTCCCTCTTCAGGAGGGAAGTACTGGGCTGCTGCCGGAAGTCAGTCCTCACTGTCAGCCATCTGGGGACCTTGCTCTGCTGAGGGAAGCTGCCTTAGCCCAATGTCACAGCCCCTGCCTGGGACAGCCTCCGTCCACTGACTGACTTGTGTGGGGGGAGGCCTTCCCCCTTCCCTTTCACAGCAGGGGACTCCCAGGGTGCTCCCAACACACTCCCTGCATGCCAGCCTCCATCACAGAGGCTGCTTCTCAGGGAAGCCTATGTGACAGATGCCATGTGAGAAGTGACAGCTGCTGTCCTGATTTGGTGTTATGTATTAGGTGTTTCTCTGTTTAACGAAGGCTACCTCATTAGACTCCAAGTCCATGAGGGCAAGGCCCACATTTATTCTTGTTCCTCACTGTGTTTCTACACCTGGTACGTAGTAAATATGGGCAGAGAGGAGGAAGGAAGGAAATGAAGAAGATGGGATGGTCTTGAGGGAGGGAGGAAAGGAGGGAGATGGTCTGGGAGCACACAGGGGGCCCTACCCTGATGCAGGGGGTCAGCTGGGGCAGCACTGGAGGGCTGTCCACACTGCGTGCTCGGGTAGGAGGGCAACTGGACAGCAGCGATGCCAGGAGGTGGGGATAGAGGGGCAGAAAGGTGTGTTCTTCTGGGCAGAGACAACACAGGCAAAGGCTCCAAGGAGCTGGAAGAAGTCTGGGTGTCAAGGGCAGGGGGCACAGGATGGGGCTGGGAAGGTAGGCACAGCCAGACACTGACACAGAGCACAGCTGTAGCCTGTGGGCCATGAAGAGTCTGGAGGAGTTTTAAGCAGAGAAAGAGACACAGCCAGGTTTGCTTTGGAAAGACACCTGCTGTTACATGGAGGAGGGTGAGAGACCCACTGGGCACCAGCCATGCTCCAGGCAGGACGAGGGACAAGGGTGTGATAAGCCAGTGGGGATGCAGGAGGCTGGAATAAGCCGGAACTTACTGGAGGTTATAGCCTCAGAGTCTACTGATCGCTTGTTTGGCTGTCAGAGGTGAGTGAGAGGGAGAGAGGAGTCCAGAAATACACTGAGACTTGAGGGGTCATTTCCTGACCTGAGGGAAAACTGAAAAAAAAAAAAAAAAAAAGAAGTTGGGGGTGGGGGTGGTGCTCAAGTGTCCTAGTGTGAGAAGACACCCAAGGGGTGAACTTCAGGCATCTGTAAATATAAGAATGTGGACCCAGGAAGAAATGTCCCAGTTAGAACAGAGATGTGGGGGCATCGGGCAGCTTGGAGATCCCCTGTGGGGACCTGCTTTGCAATCCCAGCATAGCCAAGGACTGGGACAGGGACCCTGCTGGGTAAACATTGGCTGGCTGGCTGGCTGGCTGGCTGGACAGATGGATAGATGGATGGACTGATAGATAGATGTGTTTTCCCCTGGAGGAACTCAGGCCCCCTGAGGATGGGGACTGAACACTGTCTTGATGCCCACAGCCCAGCTCAGGCCTGGAAAGTAACACAGGATGTTACTGTGGCCACCACTCTGCCTGTGGGGCTGGCGGAGTGGGAGTGGGGGGGAGGGAGAGAGACGGAAAAGCCAGGGCCCCTCTTCATACAGACAGGTTGCCATGCAGCCCTCCATCTCTCCAGTCACCACCAGTCAGCTTCCTGAAACGGGTAAAGAGATGAGGCCCGAGTAAATCGGCCACTTGCCCAAATTCACATCGCAGGCAGCCCTGGGGATTAAAATAAATCAGTTTGAAGTTTAAAGCTTGATTTCAGGTTTCCAGTGGAGCCACTGGTCACTGAGTGCTCAGTCCCATCCCTCCCTCTGTGTGTCCCATTTTCCTTGGTGACCAAATGAAGATGGAGAGCCCAACCCCTGGGGTGTGGGGGGATGGCAGGGAGTGGCACAGGCTTGCTGACCTGCAGAGCATTGCAGATGCTGTCTGGCCCTGCAGGTGGCTGGCAGGACCTGCCCCCAGCAAACCTGGCTGATGTCAGTGGAACTGCTGGCCAAGCAGCCTTGCTTGGGGCAGAGATCGAAGCTGAGATGGAGCATCCCTGAGATGACGCGATGAGAAGCTGCGTGGGGCCAAAGCACCTTGATGGACTCACCCCCCCCCCCCCCGGTGGGACTTAGGGCTGAGTGGGCAGGACCAGAGGGGCAGCTTCACATGAGTGCCTGCCTGGGCATTGAGTCCCTACCTCACTATCACTTTCTGAGGGGGCAGCTGGAGTGTCCCATAACCCCACTGGACAGATGGGACATCTGAAACCAGAGTGGGACAGGGCTTTGCCCAAAGTCACCCAGCTATCTGATGGCCACACAGAGACTCAAGGCTTCCCAGCTGGGGCTATTTGTGCTGCCTGTTTCTTTCATTCATTCATTTGGTCATGTAGTCATTCACTTGTTCAATTACCTTCCTTCCTGGCTGTGTCATGGGAGCAGAAGGCTCAGAGAGAAATCAGATAAGCCCTGGCCTCAGGGAATTCATGATCTGATGCAGAAACAACCACATAACCAGTCAATGACAACATGGAACTGGCGTGACAACAATTCACAAGAGTGGAGGAGCCCAGAGCCAGGCCCAGTCCAGGCCCAGGTGAGAGGAGATTTCCTGGAGTCTCCAGAAGAGGGACTGCAGGGGTGTACTCCAGCAGAACAGGGAGCCCAGAGGATTGAAAGCCTCCAGGAAGGGCAAGACCCAGAAACCCCAGGAGGGACACCCCACTGTTAATTCAGCCCCCACTAAAATGCTGGCTGTCTTCCCTGCATCAGATTTGCCTTGCCTACCTCTTAATGGTGGGGGGGGGGGGGGGGGGTGAGGGAAAGGAAATGACACTCTAGCCAAGTGCAAGGACAAAGGGCCGCTCTGCCCTCAGGTCCCTGGGGGGCGTCTCCTCTCTGGGCTGGGACTGAATGCTAATAAGGGCGGATCCTTTCATCCAGCCCCCCAATCTCTGAGAACTAGCTCATTTACTCATTCATTCAACAAATACTTATTGAGTGCATACTACACGCTAGCTGAAATCTATAGTTCTCACCAGTTACAATTATTTTAAGAAAAACAACAATGAATGGTCTTTCCCTATCCATGACTGGTGACATGCTGTGAGAGGAGCACATCTGGACTCAGAAAGACTTACATTCGTGTCCTGGTTCCCCCATGTCATGGCTTGGCAATTTGGGGGTCTCAGCTAGTCATTGGGGATAGTGACACCATACTGCACAGAGTGGCTCTGAGGACTGACACAGGAGACATTTACAGTGAGCGTCAGCAAAAGCTCAGTAAATCTTTGTCCCTTCTTGTCCTGACCAGTGGGGTACACTCTCCGTGGGCCCTTCCTGGGAAGGGCAAGGATGTTTCAGAGATGAGGCAGGGCCTGGAGCAGAGGCTTGGGGCCCCGCTGAGACTCACCTGATTTCCCACTTGGGGTGGAACCATGCTTTGCCCCTCTTGTCCCCAGGGGTTGCTCTGACTTTTCCCACTGGGAAACCAGCAAGGACTTCCCTGCATCCCTGACATGGGGAGCAGTGGCCAGAGGCCCCCCATGCAGAGTTGGGTGGCTGGAAGAGGTGCCCATTCACTCTGCGACCCTGAGATGGCTGACCCAGGGAAAGTTGCCTTCCAAAAGCGTCTGGACCCCTTGCTGGGAGAAGGTCTGACTAGGACCCCATGGGAGCCCCTGGGAGCAAGCCTCCCAGGAAGAGGATGGTCTCACCAACTGAAGAGATGTTGGTGGTCAGGCAGGCATCAGGCTAAGCAGGCACCACCTCTGGGCAGAGCCCTCTCCTCTCCTCACCAGCAACTCCTCAGCATGCTCTGCCCCAAATACAGCCCCAAGCAGGATGGCTGCAGCTGGAGAGAGTGAGGAAGACTCAAGGAAGTTCCCCAGCGCTGTCTGGACTGGATTTAGACCAGGAAGGCACTGTGAACACTCCCTCCTATGGGGTGAGCATTAAGGTGGGGTTGTCCAGCCACAGGGGCTGTGCCAAATGACCCCGAAGTGTTTCCCCGAAGAATCTAAGCACAGCCGGCAGCCGTCCGTCTCGAGAGACGATGGTGTAGCTTCTTAAGAGTCTATCTGCACCGCCAAGAATGGCTGTGCAGTCCGACTCGGGAGTGACACGGTATCTGTCTTCTCCCGTGTTGAATCAACATCTTGCGATGATGCTGGAGTGTCCTCTCCAGTGAAGCTGAAGCTACAGAGCCTGGGCAGGGTGATATGGAGGGTCTGCTGTTGCCCACGCAGCAGACCCCCCCTCTCTTCGCAGCTGAAGGATCCAAGGGAAAGACGGAGTCAATACAGCTTGGCTTCAGGTGCGCCGCAGGAGTTGCCGGTGTTGACTACAACGTCAAACCGCCTTAGGGACTCCGGCTCCGGATTTTCTGTCGGGGTTTACTCCCTTAGCCTTTCCCCTGAAGAGGTATGCCACAAGGCAGCGGAGGTTTTTTGGGGTCAGAGTTTTCCTTCTCTGATGTGCCCTGACTGGAAGATCGAACCAGCGACACTTAGCTCGCAGGCCGACGCTCAATCCACTGAACCAAACCAGCCAGGGAAATCTAAGCACAAGTGTTGCAAAAACAGGAGGGAATGCTTTGAGTCATCACCAAATCAGACGCAGAATCAGGAGACCTGGGCTCTGGGCCTGGCTTGTGGGACTGGCAGGTGCAGTTTTTCTCCAGGCCTCAGTTCCTCCTTCAGATGATGAAGGGTCCAAGCTTAGGCACTGAAGGTCCTTTTAGCTTGGACTTCTCTGTAGGTTCAAGACTGGTCACCTAGAAACAGAGGCCACTTGGAGAACTCCAGGCCAGACTTTTCCTTCTTGGCACCTAGACCAGTGACTAGACCAGGCTAAGGTTGCACAGAGAGTTGAAGATACTCCCATCATTGATGCTGCGACCCAGAAGCCTGAGACACTCTGTGGGCCCCTCCTTTTGTCCATCCCCAGCCCTGGGTGTCTCCACAGCAAATATTTGCAGCTCATTATCACATCTTACCCACCAGTCTTATGTGGGCAGCCTTACCTCTGGCTTCCCCACATTCAGCCTGCTGACTACAATGCTCCTTGGAAAGTCTTCGGTATTTTGGCCCAGCCTGATCCCACACCAGGAGCCAACTGCCCAGCTGGGCCTTGCCTCTCCCTGGATCACCAAGTCAGCCTCTTTCCTGGCCTCCAGCTGCTGTCTCTGCTTCACAGTCACCAAATGAACACTCTGGTACTCAGGCTCCCAGTCCCTGCCTGACTCAGAAGAGCTGGGGGCTCCCCCCATTCCAAGACAGGAAGGGAGCTTCACTTGTTGAGAGCCTCTGCTCCAGGCACCCCAAGCGGCCTCTTGGTAGATCCACACTAGCCTTCCTAGCCCCTCGGTTCATGTGGCTCCCGCTCCCTGGCAGCCCCCCTCAGCTGTGGCCTTAGGCCTTGCTGTGCCTGCAACCTGATGAGCTAGGTCCCACTCACTTACTCACTGGCCAGGGAACTGCAGTTCTGTCTCCTCTTCTGCAAAACAAGGGTGATAATTGCAACCTCTAACCTGTCCAGGTTGTGGTGAGGATCGAGGGGCTATGCATGTGCACAGGGTCTGGCCCATGGCAGTGTGTAATGATCTGGTGGCGCTCCTCCCAGAGTGTACTTATCCTTCGGTCATTCACCCAAAAAGGCTATACTGATTTCGAGGCATTGTGCCAGGGTCCCTAGCCAGAGGACCTCAGGGTCACCCAACAGAGGAGACGGGCACAGGGTGCCCAGTAACATAGTATAGTCACAGCTATGGAAGCCTAGGAGGAGCGCCTGAACCATCTCGGAGGCCCCACTGAACTACAGAGGATGAGGAGGAGTTTGACAGTGGGACAGGGAAGGGAGGATCTGCATGGGCAAAGGCATGAGGTGCCCAGAGCAGATCTGTATGACTGAGGCTTGTGAGAGAGAGAGGGGTCTGTTCCTAGGGCCTAGACTCCCAGGCTAAGGAACCCCATCGGGGCAGGGAGGGCTTCATCAGGGAAGGGGGTCTGCTGGATCTGTGTGTAAGAAAAATCTTTGGGCTGGGTGGCATGGGGAGAGGCACAGACAGGCAAGGAAGAGACCCACTGTGCAGGGGCCTGTGAGCAGCCTGGGACAATGGTCCAGGCCAGGCACTTGGTTGAGGACTGAGTGGGGAAAGGGCAGTGGGGTTGGCAAGGAGGAAGTGGGCTGGGAGCAACTTAGGGGAGGAAGGGACAGGAGGACCTTCTACATCTGGCACATGAGAACTACACCTGAGTTACTAACTCACTGGGTGACTCAGGCAAGCCCCTCCCTCTCTAGGCCTTTGTTTCCCTGGAGGTGAAATGGTCCAGAACAGCCCTGGAGGCACTCCCTGCTCACGCATCCTGTGGCTCTGGCTCTGTCAAGCACAGCAAGCGGCCTTTCTGGCTTCTGGAGAAGGGGGAGCAAAGCCCACCCCACCCCTACCTGACCCACACCCCACCCCATTCCTTCTTGGAGCCTTATCATCAGAGATAGGGCCTCAGCATCAAGCCCAAACAGGACACGGGGGGTCTTACCCATCTAGGTAAGGGGCAGGTAGCCCCGCCCCTGAGGTTGGATGCACAGAGCTGCAGCGCCACCTACTGCCCACCAGGGAAGAGGCCGCCAGTCCCAGGAGCCTGGCTTGACCTATCAAGTTGCAGTAGACTGAAGCATACAAAGCAAGGGGTTCCTACTGGACCCTTTGCCCTAGTTTACCCTTCCTCCATGTCTCTCCAGATGGCCTACTGAACACAAGAATGTTTCTGTGTTCATCTCTTGCTCTTCCCAGGCTCTGAGCTCCTTTAGAAACACACTGCTTGTGACCCATTGCTTCCCAGCATAGGATTGACAGAGTTAACTAGCATTTATTAAGCATCTACTATGTGCCATTGGACTAGATACTTTCTCATGCCTTACCTCTCATGACTCAGTTTACCTCTGATGAACACAGGACCCTTGACCACTTTGCTCTGGCTCTTCCTGTCAGCCAAAATTCCCAGCCAGTAGCCTCCTACATGACCATGGGTGGCTCACTGGGTTTTCATCTGGGCCAAGAGGAGGGTGCAATCATCTGGGACCTACTCAAATCCCATGGCTCTGCTCACACATCTCATTCAGCTGTTCCCGAGGTGCTCGCCTGGCATCTCTGGTACCTGCTGTAGCTGCTCCAAGCCAGGTTCTTGTCAGTCTGTCATTCTAGAATTGCCTCTCTGGGCTTATCTTCTAGGTGCCTCTGCCTCCTAAGGAGAGCCAGACCCAATCCCATTGGACTTCAAGCCTCACTGGAAGATGGGCCCTAGGTCTGATCTCTGGAGGTCTGTAAGAAGGCGATACTCTTGCTCTCCACTAGGGTGGCCGTAGGAGGAAGCCAGACTCACAGGCTAAAGGAAGGAGGTCATGGTAGCCTGGCTATAGCACTGCTATCCCACAGTGCCCAGGGCTTTCTGGGGGCTATGCCATGCCCCTGGGAACTGGATGAGTGACAGGCAGCCAGGAGAACTTCAAGGGCCATTCTGCCCACTCCCTGTTGTCCAAGGTGGACAAAGGGGCCCTGACTTGCCTGAAGTCACATAGGAAGTTCATGTAGGCTCATGCCTTCTAATCCCTGGCCTTAAAATCTTTTTTTCCCCACTTATACTTCTATCCAAAAGTCCCAGAGAAGTTTTAGGAGAAACTCTAGAGGCCCTTGTTTGATTTCCAGGCTGACCAAATCTACTGGAGGGGGTGGGGAGCTCACTCACTGAGCACACATCATATGCCAAGGGACAGGTTATTATCCCCGTTGTACAGATGACAAAAGTGAGGCTCAGAGCGATGAATGACTTTCCCAAGTCACAGAGCAAGTCTATAGTAGAGCTAGGATTCTATATATGATCTTAATCAGCATGCTGGGCTCCCTTGCAGACTGATGTGCACAGATGAATTCTAGAACAGTGCAAGATGGCAAATAACAAAATATAAGCTTTGACATCTAAGATCCAAAAGGGAGCAGAGAAGGCTTCCTAGAAATGGCAGGGTGGGCACTGTGTGAAACTGGGATCCTGGCTGGATGAATAAGGAAGAAGGAGGATTTTCCAGGAGGGACATGTTGTGGGAGAAGCTTGCTTCCTACTTGGGAAAGGCTGGGTCATCCACCCGTTGCTGACTTCCTGACCCCCACACCCAGTCTACCATGGAGCCCTACCCATTTCACTCAGACATTCTCCAGGGCACCCCCTTCTCTCCATTCCCACTGTGGCTGCCTTGGCCCCGGCACCATGACCTCTGTCTACAGACCCCTCACCCATGTCCCTGCAAACCCTCTGTTGCAACTCTGACACCAAGCCAGAGCACTCTTTCTTAAAAGGAGATACAGTCAAACCTGGGCTCTCGAACATCTTAGTTCTTGAACAATGTGGTTCTCGATCAACCTGTTCACGGAAAAAAACTATGTTGGTTGTCTAACAAAACCTCGGGTCTCGATTCTGTACCCAAAATCCTTTATATGCTTGGTACCTATATGATCAGCCACACGTCTCTCAGGTGACAAAAGAGATTTGGTTTTCAAACAAATTGCTTCTCATACAATTTTCCGGAACGAATTAAGTTGGAGAACCCAGGTCCCCCTGTCATCTGACTGTGCCAGGCCTCCTGCTTAGAACCCCACAGCACCTACCCTGCATGGCTTACAAGGCCCTGTTCTGATTGGCCCTTGCTGTGCTCTTCAGCCCCGTTCTGTGACCTTGAACTCAAATAGTTCAGTGACACAATTCTGGTAATTTCCCCAAATGCCACCTTCTTGGCCTTTGTGTATTCTGTTCCCTCTGTCCTTGATAGTCTTCCATCTTTCAGAGCTTAGCTTAAATATCTCTGGGAAGCCGTCTCTGGCCCCTTAGACGAGTGGGGCGCCCCTCTGCAGATCCCCCCTACTCCCACCCCGTGAGTCCGTTTCCCGCGGCGGCCCACGCCCCCTGTACCCGGAGCACCTGGCTCCTGGGTCAGCCGCCTGGTCTGGAACCTTGCACGCACGCTTGGGGTTGCACAGGGTGGGCCGAAGCGCTGACTCGCCTCCAGGTTTCTCTGTGCACGGTCTCGCGCAGGGGAAGGTGGGTCAAGGCCGGAGGCGCGCTAGAAAGTCCGTTTCCTCCCGCTTCGGGTCCAGGGAATACTTGGGGGCTGCTGTGGGGGTAGAGGGTAGGGGGTAGCAGGTATAGGGGGGTGGCAAAGAGGAGAGAGTCGGGGCCGGCCCCCGTGAGGCGCATTCGGGTCCCCTGCGGTCCCCAGAGCAGGGTCGGCACGTGCAGAAAGCGGCCCAGATTCTCCAACCTCAGGCGCGACTGCAAATGATTAGGAGGTAGCGGCAGCCTGGAAGCGGACAGAGAGCCTCCAGCGGTTTCCTTCCACTCGGGGTGGGACTGAGCGGATGGAGATGGGAGAGAGCCTGGGGAGGAGGCAGGTGTGGAGCTCACCGGTGCTACACTCAGGCATTTCTGCCTGCAGGACCTCGTGAGACTCAGTGCACTTCACTGGCAGGAAACTGAGGCAGTCGCAAGACCAAACCTAGAAGGACAGTGCTGACTCCAGGGTCCCCGCTCTGCCCACTGTGCTGTTTGTCATCACTGTAGACTGAGGGCAGCTCACTGCTTAGGTGAGCACAAGAATCATGGGGAACAGTTAAAATGCATGTTAAAAAGCCCATCTCCCAGATAATGGGCTTTTAAAAACAAGCAGGCAGAAAGGAATTCAGAAGTACAAACTGGTAGTTACAAAATATTCATGGGATTGTAAAGTGCAGCATAGGAAATACTGTAATAACTCTGTATGGTGTCAGATGGGTACTAGACCTATCTGGGTGATCACTTCGTAAATTTTATAGATGTCTAATCACTATGTTGTACACCTGAAACTAATATAATATTGTTTGTCATCTGTAATTGAAAAATAAAAAGTTATTTAAAAAGAAAAAAGCAGGGAGGCCATACCACACATTGTGCAACGTTGGTAAGGAGATATTTTGAAATAGGAAGGCTCTCCTCAACTGATGGCCAGGATAAAGCAAGCATGGATAGGGTAGGGAAGCAGAGAGCCTAGACTTGGAGGGGATGGATTTCAATGCTGAAACCAGCATTTACTGCTGATTAACCAAGAGCTGGTGATTAACCTCTCTGTGCCTTGATTTTCTCTTGCCTACAATGGAGATAACATTCAGCCCATAGGGTTCTGTAATATCAAAGAGATCTATGTAACAGTATTTTGCAAACTAAACCACCACCATCATTATTATTCGGTCACTGCCAACCCTCTAGGGAAGGCGAGAAGCCAGTCTGAAGTGCTGATGAGCTCAGGTGCCACCTCTTCTGTAAAGCCTGCCTTGATTCAGTCACCCAGGAGGAAGCCCTCCTTCCTCTGGACTGCACACCACTCAACTTCTCTGCCCCTATTTGGTACTCCTCTCCTGTGCCTGGGGCTGTCTTAGCAGTACACGGACCTTTTTTTTTTTTTTTTGCCAGAATGTGAGCTCCTCAGAGTTAGGGATAACATCAAGGGGGCTGGGTGGTGGAGATAGACCTGAGTTCAAGTCTGAGTTCTGTCAGTCATTAGTGATGGGACCCTGGTCTGTAGATCCACCTGTCTGAGCCTCTAGAGCTGTAAAGTGCAAAGATTTAAATGGAATCATGCCTGTCAGGTTCTGTAATGTCTGTCACTCGGAAGGCCTGACTCAGGTAAAACACGATTCAAGTTTGGGAGACTGAGGAAGACGTCACAGAGGTGGTTTTCGACCTGGGCATTTAGCATCAGGAAAGACCTTAACAGGTAGAGAACTGGTGGGAAAGGACCATGTAGGCTCTTTTCCATATTTTGGTTACATTGTTTATTACTATAAATTGACAGCAGAGAACTCCCACTCTGAAATGTGTTGTGCTCATTTAAAAAGTCGAAATAGGTTAAAGACAGCAAGTTGAACACACACTGTGGTCTTTCCTGAAACCAACTAAAACAACAGTAGAAGGATTTATCAAAATATTGGAAACCAGGACTTCTGGCCAAGATGGGGGCATAGACAGATATGCTGCGTCTCCCTCCACAACTAAGAAGGAATACAACTGCCTCAAAACTAGAAATAACCAAAAGTTCCAAAAAATCAAGTACATGGAAGTCCATCAAACAAAGATACAAAGAGGAAATACTCATCCAGACAGGTAGGAGGGGCAGAGCCAGGGCAGAGAGGACACGGTGTGGTTGTGGCAGCAGCAGCAGCAGCAGCAGCAACAGCAGCAGGCCAGCAGAAAGCAGTTACACGTTTTAAAAAGTCAGGTGGGACACCTGGGGAGTGTTCCCAGCTCCTCACCAGACCACGCAGCTCACTGTCCCACTACCAGGGAAAATCAAGCCTTATTGCTTTTGACTGTGCAAACCAGTGGGGGTTGGGGTGGAGGCAGAAACTGCTGATCTCTCAGCAGAGTCCACTTGTTTAAGGGCCCCCATGGACCTAGAATGTCTGCAGACTCACCCACTCTGGGAACAATGGTCAGGGCAACAGCTAGAGGGGCGCCAGTCAAGTTCGGAAGTGGGAGAAGTGCCTGGAAAAGGGGTGAGTGCTGGGCAAGAGGCATTGCTCCCTCTCTGACCCCTCCCCTGCATACAGCGCCAAAACACGGTGAAACAGGTCACCCTATACTGACGAATCCCTAAGGCTCCACCCCTTACAACGTAGTAGGAGTGACAGCTCTCCCTGGGACATGGAAGCAAACAAACACAGGAGACTTCTGGACAAGATGGAGGCCTAGACTGACACGCTCCATCTCCCTCCACAACTAGGAAGGAATACAACTACTGCAAAACCATAAATAACCAGAAGTTCCAGAAAATAAATGGAAGTCCAATGTATGAAGTCATAAAGAAGTGGTGCTCATCTGGACAGGTAGGAGGGGCGCAGCTGGGGAGGAGAGGTCAAGCTGTGGTGTCTGCAGCAGCAGCAGCAGCAACGGAGGCAGGACAGTGATAAACACAGACACCCGTATTTAGGGGGAGGGGAGAAGTGCCTGGGGAACACCCCCAGCTGCAGGCCAGACCTGTCAGCTTGTGATTCCAAAGCTGGGGAAGGCAGACCCCCATTGCCTTGGACTGTGAGGCCCGGAGCGGGTGGGGACAGAGGAGGAGGCTCCCGGTCTCTTAGCAGAGAGTCAATAGCAGGGATCCATATTGGACCCCCACCCCCACAGAAAATGCCACAGCGTGGTGAGACAGGTCACCCGGTTGTGATGAGTGCTCAGGGCTCTGCCCCTATAGTGTAGGAGGTGTGACAGCCCCGCCCAGGAAGCAAAGGTAAACACAAAATTGTCAGGATGGCACACATCATGATAGAGATCCCAGTGACGCAGCTGACTGGACAGCAAATATCTAATCTAACAAAGCAGCAGATAGAAAATCTTTCTGAGGTACAGTTCAAAACTTTGGTTATAAAAATGCTTACAGACCTAACAGCAGATCTTAAACAAGACGGGGAAGGAATGAAGGCTAGTCCTGCTGAAATGAACAAAAACACATATGAAACTAGTGGTGAGGGAAAGAAAACCAAGGATCAAATCAACAAATCGGAACATAGGGAAGGAACAGTCAACCAGTGCAGAAAGAGGAAACAAGAAGTGAGGAAAATGAGGAGAGGCTCAGAAACTTATCGGACAGCTATAAGCGGGCCAACATCTGAATCATAGGGCTGCCAGAAGGTGAAGAAGAAGAACTAGAAATTGAAAAGTTATGTGAAAAAATAATGAAGCAGAACTTCCCTAACTTGGGGAAGGAAATAGACTTACAGGTCCAGGAAGCACAGAGAGTTCCAAAAAAACTGGACCCACGGAGAACCACACCAAGACACATTATAATCAAAATGTCAAAAATTAAGGATAAAGAGAGAATCTTAAAAGCAGCAAGAGAGAAGAAGAGAATTACGTACAAAGGGGTCCCAATTAGACTATCAGCTGACTTCTCAAGGGAGACCCTGCAGGCAAGAAGGGACTGGCAAGAAATATTCAAAGTAATGAAAATCAAAAACCTACAACCATGATTACTCAATCCAGCGAAGCTGTCATTCAGAATAGAAGGGCAGAGAAAGTGCTTCCAGGACAAAGTAAAACTGAAGGAGTTCATCAGATCCAAACCACTGTTATATGAAATGTTAAAGGGACTTGTTTAGGAGAAGGAGGATCAAAACTATGAACATTAAAATGAAAACTGCATCACAAGAACCAACAACAGAAGCTAGGGAATGAAAACAAAGGCAAACTAAGTAGGCAACAAGAGCGGTAAAAGAATTACAGGTATGGGGAACATTTTGGGGCGAGGACAGTGGGAAGGGGGAAAGGGAGGGAGATGGTTCAGGAATTAAGAAGCATGGTAGGAGGGAGTGGGGTAGATAGGAAGATGTTGAGAAAAACTATATGCACAACCAATGGGCATGGACAAAGGGGGGGGCAACTGGAGGGGGTGGTTACTGGGTGGAGGGGAACAGAAAGAAAAGAAATCAGGACAACTGTAATAGCATAAATAATAAAACATATTAAAAAAATATTGGAAACCAGATACAACGAAGAATGGTAACTGACTGAATACTAAACAGATAATAAAGATAGTAGAAGAGCAGCTCAGTTTACACTGTGAAATTCCAAATGGTTCAGGAATTGGCTGTATCAGGTACTTCTGGAAATTGGGTGGGCGGAGAGGCTTAAAAACAGGAGAATTGGTTGAAATTTTATTTAAGAAGCAAGCATACTCCCACACACCCTTATACCTGGTAGAATACTAAAGGTTTATTCTTGGGGGAGTTAGGAGAGGATCTGTATTCTGGAGGTCCTCGGACAACGGGAATCAAATGAATGCTTAGGTACTTAATTTGAGGCCTCTCACCTTTTTGCTCCACTCAGCTTCCCAAACTCTGGCTGCCAGGATAGTACCCTTCAGGCAGAGGATTAGAGGAGCTTTTCTCTTAACCAGCTCAACAGAAAAGACATGGAATGGCCCAACCAGATCCATGTACTCATGGACTATCACGTCTGTGTTTTGGTGTCCCATTCTTAAATATGAACAGACAGCAAAGGATCAGTAAACATTTGAGGAAAACCTCTAATAAGAAAGACATAGGTTAAAACAAACATCAGGGAAGAAAAGGAACTTAGAAGATAGCGGCTATGCAAAAAGAAGACTTAAAAGAGAAAACTATCATTAATGTCCTAAGAGATAAGGCATTGCATCGATGAGCTAGAATGGGATGCTACAAAAAAGAACTCTTAGAAATTAAAAAAATGATAGCTGAAAAGGAAAAACTCATCACCATCTGGAGAATATTCTTGTAAAAGCATCGTTGGAATATAAGTTTCAGAAATAGAACAAAAAGCCTAAGAAATAGAAAACAGAAAAACAAGATAATTTAAGGACTAGTCAGAGGAACTTGGCATCTCAATAACAGGAATTCTAGAAAGCAGGATTAGAGAAAATGTCTTAAAGCTGACATACTTGAGTTTCATATTGAAACGACCCATTGAGGACTCTGCACAATGGATGAAAGTAGATTGATACCATGACATCATCATTCCAGAACCCAAGAGCAAAACGATCACAAGAACTTCCAGATAGAAGAAAAAAGAGGCAGCTTCATAGAAAGGATTAAGAATCACAATTGTATTGGATTTCTCAATAGCAAGATGGGAATGAGGAGATAGTGGCC
Organism: Furipterus horrens; assembly: GCF_987537825.1. Classification (NCBI taxonomy): domain Eukaryota; kingdom Metazoa; phylum Chordata; class Mammalia; order Chiroptera; family Furipteridae; genus Furipterus; species Furipterus horrens. The sequence goes on from NW_028327172.1 coordinate 47,969,424, forward strand.
AAGTGTCTTTAAAATCCTGAAGGGTATTACTTCCATCCCAGAATTCTATACCTGGCCAAATGATTATCAAGGGTGAAGAGAGAATAAAGACATACTTAATCACGTGAGGTCTCTTTGGATGCTTTCTCAGGAAGCTGCTGGAGGATGTGCTTCAGCAGAAATAAGTGAGTAAACCAAGAAAGGGGAGGACATGGCATCTAAGGAAGAGAAGATGCCACAGCAGAGGGCCAGAGGAATCCCTAGGCCAATGGTTGTGCAGTAGAAAGCAACTGATCCTGATTGGAACAGGATGGGAGACTCTGGAAGAGGTTCTTTCAGGAAGATGAAATTAACAGACCATCCAATGCATTTAAACATATTAAAGAGGAGATTATATAACTAATGAGGCTGCGAACTAGTGGCTGCAGCAATCCAGAAGTGGAAGGCTGGGAGCTGAAGCTGAACACGGAATTAGAAATTATGAAGATGGCATTATATGTGCCATTCTACTTCGCTGGATAGAGTAATCATGTTTGGTTGGTCTGCGGGATTCAGCAGAGGATGAATTCGCTATCCTTTCATCGGAGGAAAGAGGAAGGACATCTCTAAAATCAGAGAAGGAAAACTCTGACTCCAAAAAACCTCCGCTGCCTTGTGGCATACCTCTTCAGGGGAAAGGCTAAGGGAGTAAACCCCGACAGAAAATCCGGAGCCGGAGTCCCTAAGGCGGTTTGACATTGTAGTCAACACCGGCAACTCCTGCGGCGCACCTGAAGCCAAGCTGTATTGACTTTGTCTTTCCCTTGGACCCTTCAGCTGCGAAGAGAGGGGGGGGTCTGCTGCATGGGCAACAGCAGACCCTCCATATCACCCTGCCCAGGCTCTGTAGCTTCAGTTTCACTGGAGAGGACACTCCAGCGTCATCGCAAGATGTCGACTCAACACGGGAGGAGACAGATACCGGTTATAAGCTCATCTGATTGGCGAAGGAAACGAGCGCCAGGGGTCTCCTCTGACGGTGGGAGAGGTCATCGCACCTCACTGGACAGCTACCGTCTCGCCATGGCTCGCCTGCCCCACTGGGTGCGTGGGGATCAGAGAAGCGCCTCTCGAAAAGTGGGCCACAAAACACCCGCACCAGTTAATTCCAAGCAAACAACAAGAAAGAAGCCTCCGGCTCTTCGCCTCGCTAGCTGGAACATCAGGACCATGTGCCCCGGACTTACTGCAGACCTTCCGTGGATCAATGGTGCCAGGAAAACCGCTGTCATCGATAGGGAACTGGTACGACTAAACATCGACATTGCGGCTCTACAGGAGACCCGGTTGGCCGACAACGGAACTATCAGAGAAACCAACTACACCTTCTACTGGCAAGGGAAGTCTCCGGACCAACCAAGACAGCACGGTGTTGGGTTCGCTGTGAAGAACACGCTTGTTAACTCCATAGAGCCACCCACAGGAGGCACAGAGAGATTACTTACCCTCCGATTGTCAACAACTTTCGGCCCAGTCAGCATTCTTAGCGCGTATGCCCCAACCCTCTGCGCCACCACCGAAGAGAAAGAACAGTTCTACCATGCACTGGACGAAGCGTTATCCAAGATCCCCAGAAGTAACGCTCTCTATCTCCTTGGAGACTTCAACGCAAGAGTAGGAGCCGACCACATGGCCTGGCCCACCTGCCTTGGAAACTTTGGGAGAGGAAAGATCAATGAGAATGGTCAGCGACTGCTTGAGCTTTCGTGTCACCACGGCCTGTGCGTGACAAACACATTCTTCAAGTGCAAAGAGATCCACCAGGTGTCATGGAGGCACCCCCGCTCCCGCCATTGGCACCAGCTTGACCTCGTCATCACCAGAAGAACGGATATTGGCAGCACCCTCCTCACTCGCAGCTACCACAGTGCAGACTGCGACACGGACCATGCCCTCGTGGTAAGCAAGGTGCGCATAATGCCGAAGAGGTTGCACCACTCCAAGATGAAGGGTCGCCCACGCATCAACACCAGTTGTGCCAGCAACCCAGTTAAGACCCAGCAATTCATCAACAAGATGGAAGATGCACTCGGCGAGGGAGTGGCGGCAGATGACTTTATCGAATCCAATTGGCCACGTCTCCGCGACGCCATATACAACTCCGCCATTATTGCTTACGGGAAGAAAGAGCGGAAGAACGCTGACTGGTACGAGGCTCACTGGGAAGAAATGGAACCCGTGATCGAGGCTAAGAGGAAGGCCCTACTGGCTTACAAGGTCACGCCCACTCCCAGTACACTTCAAGCTCTACGGGCTGCCAGGAACAAAGTCCAGAAGACCGCCCGCCACTGTGCCAACACCTATTGGCTAAACCTGTGCAGAAGCATTCAGGAAGCCGCCGATATAGGCAACGCACGAGGAATGTATGAGGGTATCAAGAAGGCAACAGGCCCAATCCCCTCCAAGATCGCCCCCCTTAAGTCCAAGACAGGTGAGGTCATCACTGACCAGGAACAGCAAATGCGGCGGTGGACCGAGCACTACCTCGAGCTGTACGCAACGAAGAACACCATAACAGACACTGCTCTTAACGCCATCCCAGACCTACCAGTCATGGAGGAGCTAGACACCCCACCTACTGCGGCAGAGCTCGGCAAAGCCATCGACCGCCTCGCTTGCGGGAAAGCACCAGGAAGCGACGGAATCCCTCCAGAAATCCTAAAGAGCGGGAAACCAGTCCTGCTACAGCCGCTCCACCATCTACTCTGTCTCTGCTGGAAGGAGGGTTACATCCCCCAGGATATGAGAGACGCCAACATTATCACCATGTACAAGAACAAAGGAGACCGCAGCGACTGCAACAACTACCGGGGCATCTCTCTCCTCAGCGTCGTCGGCAAAGTATTCGCCCGGGTCGCTCTTGCCCGCCTGCAGACCCTTGCTTCCCGCGTCTACCCAGAGTCCCAGTGTGGCTTCAGAGCTGGCCGATCAACAGTGGACATGATCTTCTCCCTACGCCAGCTGCAGGAGAAGTGTCACGAGCAGCATAAACCACTCTACCTCGCCTTTATCGACCTCACGAAGGCGTTTGATCTGGTCAGTCGAAGCGGACTCTTCAGCTTGCTACGGAAGATTGGCTGTCCACCACATCTGCTTGCTGTGGTCATGTCCTTTCACGACAACATGCACAGCACGGTGTCCTACAACGGCGCAACCTCTGAGGCCTTCCCAGTCAGCAGCGGAGTAAAGCAGGGCTGCGTCCTCGCGCCTACGCTGTTCGGAATCTTCTTCTCCATGCTCCTCCAATACGCCTTTAAGGACTGCAGCGAGGGTGTCTTCATTCACACCAGATCCGATGGCAAGCTCTACAACCTGGCCCGTCTACGAGCCAAGACCAAAGTCAAAGAGGTGCTCATCCGTGAGATGCTCTTCGCCGACGACGCAGCTTTGACATCACACTCCGAAGAGGGACTTCAGCAGCTAGTCACTTGCCTTTCCCATGCATGCAAGGAGTTCGGACTAGCCATCAGCCTGACGAAGACGAATGTTATGGCTCAAGGCACGGGGACTCCCCCATGCATCACCATCGACGGATACACCCTGGAGGTTGTCAACGACTTCACTTACCTCGGGTCCACCATCTCGAGCTCTCTGTCAGTCGACTTGGAGGTCAACCGGAGAATCGCCAGGGCAGCCACAGTTATGGCCAAACTGAACCGGCGAGCGTGGAACAATTCCAGCCTCACTGAGAAAACCAGACTGCGCATCTACCAAGCCTGCGTACTCAGCACTCTCCTCTATGGCAGCCAGACGTGGACCACCTACGCAAGGCACGAAAGGAAACTCAACAGCTTCCACATGAGGTGCCTGCGACGCGTCCTGCATGTCGCCTGGCAGGATAAGGTCCCCAACACCGAGGTGCTGAAGCGAGCCAATATGAGCAGTTTGCATGCAGTTCTTAGCGAGAGACGCCTCAGGTGGCTCGGCCATGTCAAAAGAATGGATGCAGGCCATATCCCCAAAGACCTCCTCTACGGCGAGCTAGCAGAAGGCAAGAGGATGACAGGGCGCCCAAAACTGCGGTTCAAAGACATCTGCAAAAAGGACATGACACAATGCTCCATCAATCTCAACACATGGGAAGTTCAAGCAGACGACCGCCTAGCCTGGAGGCTCGCGGTCAGGCAAGGTACGTCACGTGCAGAGGCTGCGCGCAACGAGGAGGCGGTCCAGAAAAGATCGAGGCGGAAGCAGCGTCAACAGCAGCAACAATGGCCATCTGCCTTCACCTGTAACAAGTGTGGCAGGGATTGTCACTCCCGAGTCGGACTGCACAGCCATTCTCGGCGGTGCAGATAGACTCTCAAGAAGCTACGCCATCGTCTCTCGAGACGGACAGCTGCCGCCGCCGCCGCCGACGATATAACTAATTATTATGCAGGAAAGCAAAAGTAATCATAAAATGTTACATGGCTCACTTGTGAATAGCATTTAAATGGCCTAATAATGCAAACAGTAAATGCTCTTCCAACCAAACTTTTGATGTAATTAAACTGGGAAGATGGTGCAGAACACAAAATGGGCATGTGGGTGTGAAAAGAACAAGGGGAGAGAGAGAAAGAGAGATCTAGAATTAGAAAATCAAGAAGTAGCAATATAAGCAAATAATTTAGAGGTGAAAGCAAGTGCCTTTGTAGAGTGGTTGTATGTGTGTGTGTAGGCTTTCCATCACAAGCCTTGAAAACTTTTTAAACTATGCATGTACAACTAAAGTTGTTGTTGTTTGTTTGTTTTAATTAAGTAACAACAAACCCCTAAGCCAAGACCTCTAGTGGCAGGAGGTCAGTCATTTTTAGCAGAAGGCTTAGCCTAACACTGACCAAATCTAAAATATAGCAGGAGAGAAACATTCTGGGAAACTCTGGGGCACTAAGCTGAATAAATGGAGTGCAATTCATCTTTTGATGGCAAATTAAAATGCCATGCCTTCCAGAGCCTTCCATGGTCTCTGCAACCTCATGTGATGCTTTCTTCCCCCTCCCCTTTATCCCACTTTTTGTTATTGTGACCATTGTCTAACTTCAGCTGCAAATCTCTAACCTTCTCTCTCCCGCCAGGCTGTGAACTCAGCCACATGGCACAGAGAACCTGCTCAATAAATATTTGCTGAATGCATTTATGGTTACTACCTAGTAAGGGCTGGGCACATAATTATGGGACAGAAAGGATCTTCTTTCTTAGAATCACCCTCATCTCTGTTTTTGGTGCAGAGCAAATCTTTGATAAATGTGCATTGCTTCAGTGGAGTGAATGTGGCCTCCTGGATTCCCAGCCTACTGTGTAATTTTGAACAAATTTCTTAACCCTTCAGAAAAGTGCCAGGATTTCCTCACCTATCAATAAAGAGAACAATCTCCTGGGTCTGGGAGGCATGACCTGGAAATTGAGTGAGGGGAGAGGAGGTGGTGATGATGGTACACGGAAGAGCCCCCAAGGATTTGTAGGTGTCCAGGAGGGTGGAGGGAAGAGTAATGGCTAACGAAAGGCAGCTGGAGAGCGCCCTGAATGGGAGGAATGATTCATCCCGCTCCCCACATCTCTCACCCAAAGCCACTTCTCATTTCCCCTTGGCCCTTTCAGTGGCCAGTACTTCTGAGTTGAGTCCCGCATCTGGAGAGACATTGGGCCAGATTCTCCCTATCCCCTGGGATTAGGTGGGTGGACAGGCCTGCTTCCTTCTGGTTGATGTATCACCAAAGACACCAGTTCCAAGGGCTCTGCAGAGCTGCCGAGTACTCACACTTACATGGAACATCAGATCATCTAGCCCTGAAGGTCTCCATGTTTTGGGTTTTACAGAGGGGTGGGTTTTAAATAAAGAGGAAGGGCAGACATACAAAAAGTTGCCAACTTTTTTTTTATCCTCACCCAAGGACATGCTCATTGATTTTAGAGAAAAAGGGAGGGAAGGAGAGAGAGAAAGAGGAATGTGGATGAGAGAGAGAAACATCCATCGGTTGTCTACACGTGCCCTGACCGGGACCGAATCTACAAACCAGGTGTATGCCCTGACTGGGAATCGAACTGGTGACCTTCTGGTTGACAGGAGGACAGCACTCCAACCAACTGAACCATACCAGCCAGGGCAAAAATTGCCAACTTTTAATTTTGCTCGGAAAAGAACATTTAAAGAAGAACCATCGCTCTAGCTGATATGGCTCAATGGATTGGGTGATGGCCTACAAACCAAAGAGTTGCCAGGTTGGTTCCTGGTTGAGGCACATTGTGGGCCAGGTCCCCAGCTGGGGATGTGTGAGAGGCAACTGATCAATGTTTCCCTTCCTTTCTTCCTCCCTCCCTTCCCTGTCTCTCTAAAAAAAAATGAATAAATAAAAATTGTAAAAAGAAAAGGACCATCATGATGTTTTATTTCTTTTTTTTTTAATGTGTTTTATTGATTATAATATTACATTTGTGCCAATTTCCCTTCCCTCTGCTCCCCTCCACCCGGTGGCCCCCCTCCCTCCAGTTGTCCCCCCCTTTTAGATCATGTCCATTAGTTGTGCATACAGTTCTTCTCAACCTCTCTCTGTCTATTCCATTCCCTCCTGCAATGATCCTTAATTCCTATATCATCTCCCTCCCTCTCCCCATTCCCCCTCCCTGTTGACCTCCCCCCAATATGTTCCCCGTACCTATAGTTCTTTTTCCACTCTCGTTGCCTGTTTAGTTTGCCTTTGTTTCAATTTCCTAGCTTCTGTTGTTTCTTGTGATGCAGTTTTCATTTTAGATTTCATTGTCTTGATCCTCCTTTTTCTAAACCAGTCCCTTTAACATCTCATATAACAGTGGTTTGGATCTAATGAACTCTTTCAGTTTTATTTTGTCCTGGAAACACTTTCTCTGTCCTTCTATTCTGAATGACAGTTTCGCTGGATAGAGTATTCGTGGTTGTAGGTTTTGGATTTTCATTACTTTGAATATTTCTTGCCAGTCCCTTCTTGCCTGCAGGGTCTCCCTTGAGAAGTCAGCTGATAGTCTAATTGGGACCCCTTTGTACATAATTCTTTTCTTCTCTCTTGCTGCTTTTAAGATTCTCTCTTTACCTTTAATTTTTGATATTTTGATTATAATGTGTCTTGGAGTGGTTCTCCCTGGGTCCAGTTTTTTTGGAACTCTCTGTGCTTCCTGGACCTGTAAGTCTATTTCCTTCCCCAAGTCTGGGAAGTTCTCCTTTATTATATTTTCACTCAATTTTTCAAGTTCTAGTTCATCTTCCTCGCTCTCTGGCAAACCAATGATTCTTATGTTGGGCCTTTTATAGCTGTCCCAGAGGTTTCTGATCCTCTCATCGTTGCTTCCCATTTCCTCTCTCTGCATTGGTTGACTGCTTGTTCCTTCTCCATATTCCGGTTTGTTGAAATGAACTCTGGATTTTATTTCCTCACCATCTGTCTCGTATGTGGTTTTGTTCCTTTCGTTATGAGTGTTTTTCGCTTCTTTCTCATCTTTTTCCAAATCTTTTGTGAATTCTGTAAGCCACCTGATAACAGTGGCCCAGAACTGATCATCTGACAGGTTTCTTATCTGTTCATCTGTCAGGTTCTCCATCTGTTGCCTGGTGAGCTGTGCCACCGCGATTTCTATAGTTGTCTGCCTCATTTTGACAGATGCGTTTTGTTTTCTTGGGCCGGCTGTAGGGGGCAGTGCCTGTGTACGCGTCACAATCCAGCGGCCGGCGCCTGTCCGCGACCTATTTCGCAGCCCTGTGGTGCTTTCTTTGGGGGCGGGGGTCCAAGATGGATTCACACAGTTATTCCGCTAGGAGACCGGGATCCGTCCTCCCGCCCCCCTGGGCCTCACTGTTCAAGGCGATGTGGTGGCTGCTTTCCCCAGCGTTGGGGTCGCGAGCTGCCGGGGGTTCGACTGCAGCCGGGGTTGTTCTCCCCGCCGCTGTCCCAGGGGCGACCGCAAACAGCTCCTCCCCCTTTCTCTCGTCCTACCTGCCCACAGAGCGCCGCTGGTTTATAACTTCATATGTTGGGCTTCCGTGTAGTTTTATTTTCTGGAATTTCTAGTTATCCTTTGTTTTGAAGTAGTTGTATTCCTCTCTAGTTGTAGAGGGAGACCTAGCGCGTCCGTCTAAGCCTCCATCTTGGCCGGAAGTCGATGTTTTATTTCTTGACCTGAATGGTCAAGTGTGCTCACTAAGTGGAAATGTACCAAGCTGGACACTTGTAAGCATGACTATTTGGTCTATGTGTTACACTTTGTAAGAAATTTACTCCAAGAACTACCACATATACCACCATTTCATCTTTAAGAAAGACATTTTAATGCTATAAAATAGGAAAGTCATAAGTTCAATAAAGGACAATCAATAGACACTAACAATATGGAAGGTGTGCTCTGGCTGGGATAAGAGATGGGACATGGTTCAGATGTTGACCGATTAAATGGCACAGGCTCTTCTCAGAAGCATCTGTGGAACAGTGGAACCTCTACTGACTTACTTATGATAGACTGTATCAAAATAAATGTTAAAAAAGGGGGAGGCATGGTGATTTTACAATAGCATACTTTATGTGTATAATAGTAAAAAGAAAAAAAATTCCAGGGGAGATATCAAAGCTTTATTTCACAATATTACTTACACGTTGCTTTTGTCAGTAGAGGGATTCAGAGGTGAAATGGAGTTCTATTATACATCCAGCCTGGTCTTAAGCTTTATCACAGTTATTGAGGAAAAGACTATTTCACTTGGTTATCTTGAGGAAAATGGAAGCCACTGAATTAGGAATGTTCCATGAGAGCTAAAAGAGGCTGAGGATGAGGTGGACGTCACCAGCCCCTGCTCGCGAAGGGGCAGAAGGCCAGGTGGTGGGACTCAGAGCCAGCAGGCACGCTGGTCACCCAGCACAGAGCAGTCAGGCTTTTGCCTGGAAAGGATGCTTCAGACCATGGAGACTTGTGTCAGGGCCCTGGACAGTCAGTCCATCCATAGGCTTTTGGGAACCACCCCTCTGTCAGACTATTATGTGAAAACTGAGGACCAAAAAGAGGAGGTAACTTACCCAAAGTCACACAGCAGGTTAGTGAAAACTTGGGGTTAGAACCCCACCCACCTGGATCTGGGGCCCCTGGGGGCCACCTCTTCTGAACTGGAGAGCTGCTCACAGGTCCTGCCATTTTACCACAACGCCTTCAGGGCTCCCGCCCAAGTGGCCAGAGTTGGGTGATGCTGGGCTGCAGAGGACCACGGTACCTGCCTGGAGAGGGCCCCCCCTCAGGAGCCAGCTACTCTACAGCTTGGCAAGGCTGGGCTCATGGAAGATGCCAGAGCTTCTATAATGGAGGGCTTCAGCCATCTAACACCTCCTTCAGGGATGCTGTCACCAAACCCAGGCTGACGCCCCAGCTCTGGGCAGCAGTGGTGGGGGCGGGCAGAGGAGGGGTGGTTGTCTGGAAGGCTCTGCCAGGCAGGAGAGGGAAGAGGTGGGGATCGGCCTTGGTGAGGGGCTTCTTTCCCACCTGGGGGGCTGTGTGCAAGCTGCCTTCTTCCCTGCTTCTTGCTCACCAAAAACATGCCCAGTCTCCATGGATTCCATAAAGAGGCTGCTTCAGGAACCCGTGGCCTGGTTTGCTCTCTGGGACTTTTATCACCTAATCTCTGACATGGCTGGTTGTCTCTCTGAGGTTCACGTCAGCACAGACACTGAGCCTTTCGGGTCAGCTCTGTGGTGGCTGGGCTCCAGGTGAGGCAGCGGGCCCTTGGCAGCCCAGGTGGCCAACCCCTGCCCTGAACAGAGGGTCAGAAACCCTGGATTTCTCTACATGTCAGAGCACTACAAAGCAGGAAGAAAGTCCAGCCAACCATATGTTCTAGGCACCTGGAAGGTCTCAATAAATATTTGTTGAATGGGTGAAAGACTATTAAGGTTCAGCTTAAAATTATTTTTTAAAAAGGTGCCAGTGCTTAGAAAGAAAATCAAAGACCTAGTCCAGCTGCCCTCATCTGACAGAGAGGAAATAGGCTCAACAAAGGCCTTTTCTTGCTAAAGGTCACATGTGGAACACACCTGGCCAGGCAGGCCTGAGCCCAGCCTTTGAGAGTTGCTCTTCTGATGGGTGAGAGGCCATTGGAAGGTCAGGGCTGAGTACTCCATGACCACCCTCATACTCAGCCCTCCAATCTGTAGCTCCAGGGATATTCCCAGTCTTCAGTCCAGCACCCTCCTGAAAATGTCTGTCATCTCTTGAGCTAACGAGCTCCCTCCATCCCACCCCAACCTATTCTACCCTCTGCTCGAAGCTATGTGACCTTGGACAAGTTGTTCAGTTTTTCTGGGCTTGCATTATTAAAGTGAGAGGAACATTACTGACCCTCAGGGGTTGTTGTGAGGGTCCTGCCCAGAAAGTGCATGATAAGGTCAACATTTATGAGAACCCCCCCCACACATACGCTCTGCCAGACACATGTAAAACACGGGGTCATTTCCTGCACAAAGTAGTGTAGAGGTTAAGTAAAAATCAGATTCATAGACAGGGCTGACCTGAGTTAGAATTCTGGCCCTACCACTGACTCACTATGTGACCCTGGGCAAGTGATTTAGCCTTTCTAGGACTCCCTTTTCTCATCTATAAAATGGAAATGATAATGCCTACCTTGCTGGGGGGATTAAATGTGAAGCCTATAAATGCCCAGTGCTTGGCATATAGTAGATGCTCAGTGAACGGAGACTTCCATGCATTTCTTCCTCCCACTGGGCCAGTCCTGTGGCTTCCTGCTAGTCCTAAGGTGAGCACTGGCCCTTGGTGTCTGGTAAGTCTTCAGTGCAAGACTGGAATCCTACTTGCATCTAACCGGGAGCACCAAAATAAAAAGGAATGAGGAGGCCCTGGGATGGGAAGCTTGGAGTGGGGTGCTAGCCTGGGCTGGCAGCCAGCAGGCCTGGCCCTGAGCCCCAGGCAGCCACCTTTCTAAATCAGATCCTTCCCTCCAAGCAAGCAAGCAAGCAGGCCCTGGTGGAGGTTTGGCCAAGCACAGCGGAATCTTTGTGAGCTCTTGGCTCCCAGTACTGCTCCCGCCTCATCCTTGCCATTGCATGCAAGGAGCCCTGGGGGGTGGGGCTTCAGGCTGGGAAGCGGCTCCCAGGCTCCTGGCCCCCATCACCTCCAGCAATCTCTGGCAGCCTTACCCCGACATTCAAGGCCCAAGAGTCTGGCCTCAGTTCCTCTTTCCAGTCACATCTCCTTCCAGCCCCCTCTTCCCCTCCCAGGCTGCTGCCAGTCTTCACACATATGGTTCTCTGTCCCTTTGATTCTCTGGAGAGGGTTGAAAAGGGCCAGGGCTTCACTCCGGGAGAGGTTAGCGCTGCCTTCCCATCCTCTCCTGCTGTTGGAGCGAGACTTTCCGGCCACCTCGGCCAGCCCTAACCACTCAGACCACGAAGTTTCCTCCAGCCTGAATGCTGCACCCATGACAGTCACTATCTTCCTCCGTTTAAAGAGATGAAATCCCTGCCTTGGGCAGGCCTTAGTAGAGCAGCTTTCTGTTTACTCAGGGACTAAAGGAGACTCCTTGGACTGTCCTTGCCCTGCCATCCCCAGTCACATCTGTACCACGTGCCTCACGGCCGCCCCGACAGCTTGGGCACCAGGAACCAGAACCCTGAAACCTCCATCTCTTTGAGGTCTAGCCTTGCCTGAATCACTGCTCAGAACTCGTCTCCTGTAGCCCAGGCCCCTGGGAAGTCCCCCCTCTTTCCTCAAGTCCAGCAGGAGAGGTGGCCCAGTGACATTCTCACTGAGCACTGCCCCACTCGCCCATAGCTGCTACCCTAGCAAAGTCTCTGCCTATCTCAGTTACCGCTGGACTCCCAGTGCCTGCCCAGGGCCTGGTGGGGGCTCCAAAACAAAAAAAAAACTGGCCTGGGTCCCCCTACCCCCTTTTCTGTCAGAACCTGAACCCAGCTTCACATCACTGAGAAGTGAACATTTCTGCATGAATAAAAAAAAAAAAACATAGTCAAATGACAAATGGAGGCCACATTTATATACAAGACAGACAAAATGCAAATTCCTTTAATAGCTGTATAAAGCAATAAAATACCTCTGTTCATATTCTTTATCCAATTAAAAAAAAAGAAATTTACAAAAAAGAGGAAAACATTTTTATACTGGTGAAAAGATGCTTAACCTCACTCAGAACAAAAGATCAACTAAAATAACATTGAAATGTACTTTTGTGAGCTATGCCCTCAGATTGGCTTAGATCAAATAGGCTGATATTTATGAGAGCTCTACCTGCACATGTTTGCAATAACAGGTTAGGTTATATTCACAGCGGCATTGTTTAGAGCTATAAGGGTCCAGATAGTAACTATTTTAAGCTTGAGGACCATATGGGCTCACTACTATGAGAACAAATAGTGGACTGTTTTTAGCCAGCAGGCCACAGTTTGTCAGCCTCTGGTTTAGATAAACAAAAGGCAAGAAAGCATCTCAATGCCCATCACTAGCGGAAAGGCTGGACACATAGGACATGTCCCCAGGATGGAATATGCATGCACAAGAGGTGTGCTTATCAGTTGCGTCCATCTGCGTTTTGAAAAGAAAGCACACACATACAACCCGCAGTGCCTAGAATCCTCTGGGAGGACACAGGAGAACTACACATGACTACCTGTGGAAGAAGGAAACGGTCTAAGGGAGCCAAGGGTGGGAGGGAAACTTTACAAAGCATAGCCCCATTGCCCTGTTTGAAATGTATGCATACTGTAAGCATATGTTAACTTAAAAAATATTAATCACCTAGTCCCTCAAATAAAGACCTTCCCTGATACAAAAGGATTTGTGGTGAAATAAATTTGTTTCATGCAGGGTTAAGTAAAGTTAAAGTGCCTTTGTTGCAGGATTTGGGGACTTTAATATGCTGCCGTGCTTCATGAATCCCGAGGAGGACACCATACATGGTGCTTCCCATGCTTCTTGGGGGACCCTGTTCCCACAGAGCACCTCTAGGGGCTCATATTCTGGAATTGCCACCTCTAGTAACAAGTGCAAATGCCTTCACCCTCACTGTTCTACACACACACACACACACACACACACACACCACTACCACCACCACCACCACAGCATTTCCTGAAGTGCATTCCTCAGGTCACTGATTTCATGAGATGCTCCGTGGTCAAATATTCTTGGGAGACACTCTTCTGTGAAAGTGGATGACAAATTATTGCTCACACTTCTCCCAGATTTTATAGCTTCTCTGTCTTTGCTCACACCATTCCTTCCATCTGGACTGGTCTTTGTTTTAACCTATTTCTGCCTGCCCAAGTTCTAGCTCATCTGTCAGGGCTTGGTCCACATGCTTTCTGCACCATGATGAAGTCTTCTTAGATCCTGGCAAAATTCTAGAGATGCCTGGCAAGTGTCCCCAGAAAGAAAGAAGAAATCGCTGAGTGAAACAGAGGAATGACTGAGGGAAGGAGGAGGAAGGGCTAGAGGGACAGTTAGGTGGAGGATCAGATTGATAGGGGTGGTTGTGACTGGGTTAGTGAGTGGGTGATGCAGTAGCTTACATGACTGTGTCCACCATTCTAGTCATCGTGGTTGGTGCAGGCAGAACTTCAGCTCCATATGTCTGACTGAGGATCCCAGAGCAGCTTGGCCAACTCTAGGGCAGTTCCAGGGACAGAGAGGTCCCTCTCTCCTAAGCCTCTTCCTTGGGCTCTCACCCCTGCCCAAAACCCCATCCCCTAAAATGACCTCTTCTGAATGTGGATCTGGGGGTGTCTTGCCACATGATGCGTCTTTGCCCTTTAGGCTGCCCCCACAGGCACTCCTGGGGAAGTAGGCACACCTTGAATTGTGTTAACGGAAAACCTGTGGGAATCTACAGAAAATGGCTGTCCTCACTGTCCTTCCAGACACAGCAGCAAACTGGACACCCCAACGCTGCCCCTCTCAGGTGCAGGATGAGGGTGGACCTGCACAGGGATCCAAGATGGAAAGGGGCCGATTGACCTGTTTTTCCTTATAAGCAATTTCCTCTGGAACCTGCAGCAAATTGCCTAACCCCTAACTGTACAATGGATACACCTACCTTCATGGCTACTTAATAGTATTAAGAAAAGTACCTGTAGATTAAAGTACCAGGCCCAAAGTAGGTACTTAGCAGCAGTTTCTTTATTCCTTTTCCCCAGTGCTGATTCTGAGCTGCTAGAGAGAAACTATCCCTTAGCTTTCTGTTGTGTGGTGTCAGGACGCTGGATAAACTGGGATGGATGGGAAGCGGCGGCTGAGGCCCAGCCTATGCCAAATACAGGTATGCAAATTTCAAAAGCAGCCTCACCCCAGGGAAGGGTTCCCTGAGTCTTCAGACGTTGCTTGGTTTTTAAATTTTATTTTTATATTTTTAAATTGATTTTAGAGAGAGGGGAAGGGAGGGAGAAAGGAAGAGAAACATTGATCAGCTGCCTTTCATACACACTCCAACCAGGGACTGAACCTGCAACCTAGGCATGTGCCCTGACCAACTGAGCCACACTGGCTGGCTGGGGCAAAGGTTGCTTTTATCATTGTGTGTAACTAGCTAGCTCTCAGTCCCCTACGCCCCACCTCCCACAGATGTAGACCCTCCTCAGGTCAGGTGCTGGGGATGACTCAGCTGTGTCCCCAACCCCTCCTTGGGCCTTGGCAGGGCAGGCTCACCAGATGGAATAGTGGGAGAGGCTAGTCTCTGCAGCTGTCACTGAAGGTCCCTTAAAGAACAATTTCACATGCTGCCAAGAGGGTGCTGAGCCCTTGGCAAGAGAGTGCAGGCACTGGGAACCCAGAAAAGGAGAGGGGATAAAGTGGTGAGAGGCAGGGGTAGACAGAGCTGGAGGAGGGGCAAGCTACTCTGTGATTTTCCCATGGGCATTCACTCATTAAACCCGGTGAGCAAATATTAACTGCCTGGTGTTGGCCAGGCTCTGCACATTCTGGCTTGCAGTACTGCAGTGTGCTGGTCAAGTGATGTGGATCTGGCTCTGCATTCTTGGGCAGGTTGCTTAACATCTCTGAGCCTCAGTGATCTTATCAGCAATATGGACATAATACTCAACGTTTCATAAGGTTGTTCTGAGAATTACATGAGCTTATTTATGTAAGTTGCTTGACACAATCATTCTCGATAACTGTTCCTTAACGTATCTTTAACAATTATATTAATTGTTATATAATAATACTCACTCAATCCAATGTGGTTAAAGCTAGGGCTCCAGCAGGCCTTGGAGTCCCCGCCAGCAATCACTTTTTCTACCTGAGAGCTAAGAAAACTGGGGCCAGAGAAGACAGAGGTGGAGCAGGACAATCTTTCCTTCTAAGCTGTTGTTTTTCCCTGAGGTTAGAGCCTGCAGAGCAGGCGTGGATGCTGATTCGCCAAGCGCTCCTCTGGGGGAAGTGGTATGTGAAGCTGGGGCGCAGTTTGCACATAACAGTGCAATAAAGGCAACTTCCTGGACTCACAGCTGAGGATGTACTTAAGGCAAAATCCACCGCTGGGCCTGCAACGTGCTGCTCTGAGCACCACCTCCCTTGGCTGTCCCTTCGGTTGAGTTATAGCTTGGCCCGGGAGAGTTTATTGCTTCACCCGAGAACACTCTCTAACTAGTGTATGAGGCAATGACAATGATACAAGTGTGTTTGTAAGATTTTCTACTGTTCCCATCGTGCCATCATCTCCTTGATTTTATTATTTGTCTCCACGTTTTCTAACAGATGGAAAAACTGAGGCATGAGAAGTTAAATAATTTATCTGAGTTCCTGCTACAGGTAATCAGTTCTTTTCAAGAAGTCTAGTGCTTAGTCAGTTACTTACAATTTGACACCTAACTGGGTACCTCCTGGAAGGCAGTCTCCATTCAAAATGCTCCGCTTGCATTAAGCTCTAGTAATCCTCACAGCCACCCTATGTGGCAGAAACGTAATGATTCCTAGCTCAGATGACAGAGGTCAAGTAATTGATCCAAGGATACACAGCAAGGATTCAAAACCAGATAATTGGGCCCTACAATCAACGCTCTTAATTTCTATGTCAGGGTTTCTTAACCTCAAGTTATAAACATTTGGGGCCAGAAAAGCCTTTGTTTGGGGGGGGGGCTGCCCCATACATTGCAGTAGCTCCCCCTGCCCTCAGCCAAAAAGTTTTAACAATCAAAATGGCCTCCAAACAATGCCAAATGTCAAGTTGCCCCAGGCTGAACCCTGGTCAGTGTGGCTCAGTTGGTTGGACATCTTCCCTCAAACTGAAAGGTCTGGGTTTGATTCCCCATCAGGGCACATGCCTAGCTTGTGGGGTCTTCCTGGGTTGGGGTGCATATAAAAGGCAACCAATTGATGTTTCTCTCCCACAACAGTGTTTCTCTTTCTCCCTCCCTTCCCCTCTCTCTAAAAGCAATAAAAAATATCCTTGGGTGAGGTTATATATTAAAAAAAAAAAGTTGCCCCTGGTTGAGAAGCACTGCTCTGTGTTCTATGATCCTAAAATGACAATATCTAGTGTTTTAAAAACATATGGCAACTCCTAATTTTAGACAAAATATATTCTGTAGACCTCTTTCCAAAATGAATCAACATTCAGATTGAAACAACCCTAACTGCTCACCTTCTATGCCCAGGCAATTTATAGACCATTTAAAAAATGAATTGATGCTTAGGGAAATCAAATGACTTGTGCAGAATAACAAGGTTAGCACGCAGCAGAACAGGAACAAGAACATTGGTCTCAAGGTCCACATGAACTTATTTTTTTTTTGATAGTATTCATTCTGAAGTGACATATGTATTTTCTCAATTCTAAGATACACTTTCACCCTACAATTGAATGATTTTGAAACTGAGATGCAACTTAATTGTATGCTAATAGCATAAGTATTTTTATTCCCCTAAAAGCTGCTACTTAATTACTACTTGAGGGCTGGAGCTCTGAATATGGGAGATGGTGATGGAGTCAGATGGGCAGGAAGGACAGCAGTAGCTCTCCCTCTTCTGGGAGGGTGCCTGGTCCTCTGCCTCAGTCATCCATCCAAATTCAGCATCCTTCCCCAGTGCTGACCCCTGTCCAGCCTTCCTGACCTCATACCACATTTTCTCTAAGAAGCCTTACCAGGTCCTTTGGCGTGAGTTCATCCTTTTCTAGTTTCATCTAGAAGCTTTTTCCTAGCAGAGCATTTCAGTGACATGATAAGAGTATACAGCTTACTAAACACTTTCTCCTTAATTGTGGGAGATACTAGCATCCCTGCTTTACAGATGAGAAGACCGAGGCCCAGAGAAAGGCAACAACTTGCCCACCCTTTTTCTCAAGAACAGGAAAGAAAAGTGAGTCTCCCGGTTCTTTACATCAGTTCTTCATGCTTGTTCGGGGATAGTTAACCACATCCCTAACCCTGGAGAAAGTGGCATTCCACACTGTGGTGAGGTTTGCCCATAGTTGCATGATGAGCAGTGACATCTGAGCTCAGAGGTGAAGTGGTCAACCCAGGGCCCCACAACCCCCAAGTGGCAGCGCTCAGTTGGGATCTCCTCACACCAGACCTCTGCTCTTTCACTGCTCCCTTCTGTTGATGTGTCCAACCCTGCAGCTTCCCTCTAGTGCTTCCAGGTCCTGCCACGCCTGCTTCCACAACCCACAGCAGGAAAGGGAAAGCAGCCTCTTCCAGGACTTCCCGAGAGAAAGAGCGCCCACCCCTGCTCTCATTGATGTCACATGGGTTGTGGTCTGGTCTCTCTAGGATAGCCCACCAATGTTCTAAGTCTTCTAGAGCTGGACTCAAGTCCCTCATCTAGCACGTGACATACACGGGCCCCTGCCCCAAGCACCAGACTCAGGACCCCAGAGCCCCAGAGCTGGGGGAATGCTAAGTTCCAATGGTGCTACATTTTGGCAAGTGAGCAGGGGACACCACCACCCATCTCACAGCTTGTTATGAAGGCTGAGATGATGTAATGTCTGCGAAGACCCTTGGTGCTGTGGCAAGAGAGAGGCTGGCTGCACGGTGTGATGCGAAGACATGGGCTCTGGCAAATAGTTTCTCAGAAACTCAGTTCTCTCATGGAAATAATATATCAACCTCATCAAAATGAGTCTTAAATGAGATTATACACATAATCACACAGAGCCTGGCATATAGGAAGCACTCAAAAAAATTTTAATTCCTTTCCAAATATAAGCATAATTATATGAAGCATAACAGAAATCAGTATCTTATTCTATTATTTAATCACCCTGATAAATCTCATGCTGTGGGCAGGGACTTGAACCTCGAACAAGCGCTGAGATCACTGATGATATTAATGCACCACCAGTCACCTTTGCATTCAGTCATCCATTTTCCAGGGAGGCTGCAGGGCTGGAAAAGGAATTGCAGTCCAGGGAAAATGCCACTGTGTAACAGAGGTGCACATATAATATAAAGTGCACATCCCTGTCTCCAGTTTCAGGTCTGCTCCCCTTCTCTATGAAAAGGCTGGAGCTGAGACACAAGCAATTTTTAAAGAGGGCAATGAAAATTACACAGGTTGTGGTTTGAGAAAGGAAGAGAAGAAGAAAAAAACGACAAATTACTTGACTTGGAAAGGAAGAAGTAAAACGGTGATAAAAAGGAGGGTATTATATGGCAGCAGAGGGTGGTGAGTCACATGCCAAGGTCGTTACTGTGGCAGGACCTGGGGGGACTAAAGAGATCATGTCTCAAGATTTGGAATACTTGGGAAGACTATACAAATCACAGATGTTATTAGTTATAATTAACAGTGACCAAATGTGGGCTTTGCCTTTTAGTTCAACCATGTTCTCATTTTCTAAATATGCCCAGAAACTTCGGCTGGACTTGGCCATACACATGTCACCTATGAAGAACTCTGCCCCTATGGCCAGTTCTCTCAGGGAAGAGGTCGTGGCTCAGTATCTCTTGGAGCATCCCCCAACCAGAGGTGATGGCCAACTCCTGAGCAGGAATTTCAAGGGTTTTCATGGGTTGGCCCCTAAAGATCTTTCCATCCTCATCTCTAGTTGCTCTCCCCTTGTCTCAATCCACCAGTCACTCTGAATTTCCCATTACCCTAGAACACATCATCTGTCCATTCATTCAGCAAAGATGGAGCACCCATTACATGCCAGGCACTGTTAAAGGCAGTAGGACACAACCTCAGTGAACGTGACAGGTCCCAGCTCTTGCAAAAGAACTTGCACACTAGTGCAGAAACACAAGTCATTTCTAGTCATCGTCGGCAGCCGTCCGTCTCGAGAGACGATGGCGCAGCTTCCCGAGAGTCCATCTGCACCGCCGAGAATGGCTGTACAGTCCGACTCGGGAGTGACAATCCCTGCCGCACTTGGTACAGGTGAAGGCAGATGGCTGTTGTTGCTGCTGCTGACGCTGCTTCCGCCTCGATCTTTTCTGGACCGCCTCCTCGTTGCGCGCAGCCTCCGCGCGTGACGTACCTTGCCTGACCGCGAGCCTCCAGGCTAGGCGGTCGTCTGCTTGAACTTCCCATGTGTTGAGATTGATGGAGCATTGTGTCATGTCCTTTTTGCAGATGTCTTTGAACCGCAGTTTTGGGCGCCCTGTCATCCTCTTGCCTTCTGCTAGCTCGCCGTAGAGGAGGTCTTTGGGGATACGGCCTGCATCCATTCTTTTGACATGGCCGAGCCACCTGAGGCGTCTCTCGCTAAGAACTGCATGCAGTCATTTCTAGTAAAAGCAGGAAAAGGCTAGTTTTGAAAGGGTAGTCAGAGAAGCTTCTCTGTGGATATATTTAAGCAAAGATCTCAGTGATACAAAAAATGAGCTAGAAGCTACCTGTTTCCAAGGCACAGCAGGTGTAAAGGTCTTGAATAAGGCTCTGTGGATGAGCTTGGGGAGTGGGAGAAACTCAAAGACCATAACGACTCGTCAGAGGGAAAGAGACTCACTAGCAGATGAGACAAGAGGTTGGCATGGACCAGATCCTATAGAGCCCCAAGAGTCATGGTTGGAAATTGGATTCTGGTCAAATATCACTGGAGGGGTCTGAGAAGAGGAGGTCCGTGATCCCCCTGCCTATTTGGTGGAAAATAAACTTGGAGGGAAAGATAAAGTGAGATATGGCAGTGGTTTGAGGTAGGGTGATAACAGCAGAGATGGTGAGAAATAACTGGGGCAAGAGATGGGGGCGCGCTGGTGAAAGACACCAGAGGTGGGCTTGAAGAATTAGCAACCTAACAACTTGCCACTAAGGTTAATGGCTTATCTTTGTGGCCAAAACACATGCGATAATGCCTGCCATGATGTGTTAAGTGGAATGGGAAAAATAATATTCTGAAAGAAAAATGTTTTCATGCAACTAATCTTGAATTTTTTAATTTCAAAATGTTCTTTCTTTCCAAGATGGGAAGAAGATACACACTATAGAAAATTTGGACAACAGAAATATCAAAGGAAAATTTATAACTTCTCATACACCCACCACTTAAGAGACAAACATTAGTATTTTGGTGTACTTTCTCCCCAGTCTTTTCATCCCCATTATTCAAAAGGTGGGTATTTCCACTCTGAGGAGCAGCCTGGTCTACCAGAATCACTTGGTCAGGGTTTAAATCCCACTCCACCACTGAACGGCCTTGGACAAATCACTTCCGGATCTATAAAATGAGGACAGCCACACCTACTGCATGCATCCTGTTATTGAGAGCCTAAATTAAATGATTCATACAAAGTACTATACGTGACACTTGGTACATAGTAACTGCTCAATATATAGTAGCTACTATTAATAAAAGGACGTCTAAATCCCACAAGATGCAATTATACGGAGAGCTTTCAACATCTCATTTTTTAGGAAAACAGCTTTGTAAATCCACATTCTAACCCCATGTATTCTTCCAAAGAAAAATAATCATACCAAGACTAGGAATTCACTAAAGAAGATGGAAGCAATACCAAATATTTTAAAAACCAAAATGTACGGTAACTCAAAACAGAAAGTGCCAAGAACTAACCCCAGACCCTGGCCTGTTTAATAAATCTCTCTCCTATAAAGCTGACATACTTACGGGATTACCGTTTACATTAATAAGTTTTAAGGGTGAGCACTACTCACTTGCCAAGAAATGACTCCTTCAGGCTTTCCATCTTCAGCTACATCTGCAGGGTTTGACAGAGCACTGTTGGGACACTTCTGCTCTCCACTGGCCTCCGCCACCACCGAGTGCTGTGATCCCAAGCAAGCGGTCCTGTCTAGCCCTCTCAGATGAGGGCTTACCTATATCACTTAACTGCTCTAGAACTCCGGTACCATGCAGATTTTAGTTTAATATATGTAATACTGGTTTGAAAAAGAAGTACTACATCTTAAGAAGGTTATCTTGAAAACCCTAATATACTGAATGTTGTAATAATTATCTAGTGTTTTTTCAAAGAGAAATGAATCACATTATACTGATATATTTCTAAGACTAACAGTCACATTTTCATTGAGAAATGAGACTAATTTTAAAACATATGGGATCACGAAATCCCACAGTATACACCATTTTTAAAGGTGTCATTTTCTCAGCAGCTTCAAAACTAACCCACTAGACCTCTCAATGGCAGTGTTGGTGGTGACCTATCATTCATTAGTTAAATGAGGTAATATATGTGAATACAAATATTGTTTTATAGGTTTCTACCCCTTAACTTCCTATATTCAACACTGACTGTTTCAGCTGCGAACTGGGAGACATGTCAAAACCACACAGGCTGGCACAGGGCTCACATATAGTGGAAGAGCCAAGCAAACCTGGAAGCACACCTAAGACCACTTGACTCCAATTTCAGGGAGAGGGTAGCCCCTGGAGAATGTGACATCTGAGGTCTGAAGGTGTAAGGGAACCAGAGCATGTCTCACCTTGCAGCTCTGGGTGCAGCTAAGGCATCACCTCTAGTCAGGCAGGGCCCTCTCCTCCCTGCTCCCTTCACACCTTGGGTTTCCTCTAGCTGTAAGCCCTGGTTTATCTTTTGCTCCAGCATAACCATACAGAGGTACACTCTCCAAATACTCTGGTTGAGACGATCAATTATATGAGATCAATTATATGAACCACATCCTGAGCCCTGCCCTGGCAGATCTCCCTGCAGGTCTGGCTCCCCCGTGTGATTCAGTTCACTGAGGTAGGGGCTCAGTCTTACCTTTGCATTCATCTCATGGGCTTCATCTCAGTGATCTTTGTACCTGTGACACCACCTCATGCCTGAGGCTACCTTCCAATGGAGCACCAGAGGTGTTCAAGGCAGTATTTGACATCAGAATGAAAAGCAAACATGAGACAAGAAACTAGATTCACAAATCTTTACACCACGTTAGAATTATGGTTCCACCTTTCACTGTGACCTAATTCTTAGGTTTTTACATGAAAAAATGGGGATAATAACGTTTTTCATAGGGTGGAGAAGTTTAAATGAGAGCACTCAGTTAGTAGCAGCTGCTCCGCAGAGATGACCATTCCTGCTGCCGCAACCCTGCTTTGTTGAAAGAAAATTAAACAAACACCTAACAAGTATCCAGCAGGGACTCAATAAGTGCATAGTACATGAATGCTTGGTCTCCTGCCAGATGCTGGCGGCAGACCAGATTCTTGGATTACAGATGCATTAATCAAAATTACAATTTAGAAGTCAAGGTTTGACTTCCCTAAGTCCAGTTTTAATAACAATTTTTTAAAAACACACCTTGTCTTAAGCAAAAAAGCACACAACAAAGGGCACAGCCGCACTATCTGGTAGCGTCCTAGATGTGTTAATGAAGAGCATTTAAACCTCATCCTCGTTGTAAACGAGCCCCTTTTAAGTTACTCTTCTGTAAGTAAGCATGCCAACTGGGATATTTGGGTCCATCTTTCTCTTTTTGAACTGTCAGCCTCTTAAGTTTTATATGATTAATGTATATAGAGAAAATTAGAAAGGCTTAAGATTGAGTCAATGGTAGTTTTCTTGATCCCGCAATTACAATATCCTCTTTGCAATATATCCTTGTTGAACATTTGGAATGAATTAAAGAGTTTAAACTTCCAGATGTTTAAACTACTACTGTAAATTCAAACTCATTAAAAAGGGCAGATTTACTACCTCTATTTAGTTTTGAAGTCTGTTGTTCACCCTGTCTAAATAATTTATGAAACCAGATACAGTGGCAGGTAGTGTATTCTATTTACATAGTATTCGTAGTGAGAAATAAGGGGCATTTCAAAAGGTCTAGAAATTAACTGCCATTTTAGCCAACCTGTAGATCACACTTATTGTTTCTAAGCTAGTAATTGTTTCCTGAAACTGATCTAGTAGAGATTTTTATGCTAATCTTTACTAAAAATTACTTTGCTTTTTCTGGCCACAAAAAGCTGGCTATGGAGGAGCATTTGATTACAGAAAGACAGCTGCACCCACTCTCATGAAATAAATGGACCTGGATGTACAGTCCTTTGTGGTGGTGTCTTGGCAGCCAAACAAAGGTGGCAGCCATTTCTACACCCAGTTTGTAAAGTCTCAGAAGTTTCAGGCTTCAGTTTTATTTTTTTCAAGGAACCCACGTGGACTATAATGAGCACATTTTAGAGATGCTGTACTGAAAGCTGGCAACAGATAAAGCAAGAACATAAAAGGAGTCCATTTCTTTTACAAACTTAAGAATGAAGTGGCTTTCACAATCAATTTTAAGATTGAAGGACTGAAGTACCTGGCTCTGGCACTTATTAGCTGTATAATTTGGGGCAATTCATTTACCTCTGTGAGCTTGATTTCTCAACTGAAAAATGGGGGGTAATACTTGCCCGAGTTTCTGAGAATTTAAATGATATATTCAAAGTGCTTTGTACGCTCTCAAGTATAACTATTAATAAACACTGCAAGTACAATTTTCCTGTTTTATGAACTTCTCGCTTTAAATAGCACTTAAAAAGTGGCTGTCCCTAATATGAAACAAAAACCAGATCCAAACGTTGCTGCAGAGGAACTGCCTCAAGAAGGGTCTCTTTCAACTCAATCTATTACTTACCTTACAGGGTTATTAAGAATTAAATAAAAATCACATAAAACTATTAATAAAGCATTTGCTCTCATTTATTTTACAAGTTACAAATTCTAAGTTAGGCTTCAACTGTGTAACTTGTCCCAAAAATGGGTGGGTATGTCAAAATCAAATTCTTTTGATTAGGTATGCTAAATCTTGAATATATTTCCTAGTATATTTTGATATTTAGATGATACATCATTTTTTAAAAACAGCACAAGGTTTTTATGTATACCTATATGCTATTTTCTTTTGCTTTAATCTCAATAATCTGATTCACTTAATTTTATAAAGTATGTATATGTGTGTGTACAGTTCAACTCTAAGCCGTAAGTTCTGAGTATAAATACATCTGTCATTGCTAGCACTTAACTGAGAGGCCTGACACACAGTAGGCAGTCACTAAAATTCGTGTAATAGTCACTACACACACCACATGCTATCTAATTTTGCAAAAATGACAATCTCCATTTCATTTGTGGGAAACTATCACTGGCTCAATCTAGCTTCAAAGGTCAGAGTTTGTGAACATGCCTCTTAACAAATTAGTTTTTAAGCTTTTAATTTAAAAAACATACAAGAATTACATAAACAAATGATGGGTACCTTAAAAGGTGCTTGCTGCCCTGGCTGGTGTGGCTCAGTGGATTGAGCACCAGCCTGCGAACCAAAGGGTCACCAGTTCGATTTCCAGTTAGGGAACATGCGTGGGCTGCAGGTCAGGTCCCCAGGTGGGGATGTGCGAGAGGCAACTACACATTGATGTTTCTCTCCCTCTCTTTTCTTTCTCTCTCCCTTCTTCTCTCTCTAAAAAAATAAAATCTTTTTTAAAAAGTGTTTGTTAACCAATGCTTATTGCATCCATATTTTGGATATATTATTATGGTAGACTGAAAATGAGGCCATATTTTGCAGCTCCTCCCACCAAGATGAGGAGTCTATTTCTTCATGCTTTAAATCTGGACCAGCCTTGTGACTTGCTTTGACCAAAAGAATGTGATGAAATCAATGTTCTGTCAGTTCTTGAACCCAGGCTTTGATACTACTGCCTCTGCATTCTTGGTACTGAGACGACTATGCCATAAGCCCAAGATAATGGACCACATGGAGAGGGCTAGCTGTTCCACCCAACCCCAGCCAATCTGCTGGCTGAATGCAGAGGGCCCGGGTGAACCACTGAACCAAGCCACAAAACTGTGAGAAATGATAAACTGTTTTTTAAAGCCACTAAGTTTCAGGATGTTGTTAAGCAGTAGCAGGTAACTAATGATAAATTACCTAACCCTCATAGCACAACCATAAGTACGGTTTTATTGTTTAGGAAAAATACCAGGTTAAATAATCTGCCAAAGTCATACCACTCTTAAGTATCCTAAGAACTAATGCAGGTATTTGAAAGGCCAGCTGAGTCTCCTTCACTGTCATCCTGCCATCATGAACCTGATCAGTTCTTTCCGCCAACGATAGAGCCCTGGCTATAAGATAAACTCTGACATATTCGTTATAACCTGCACTGGTAATGTGTCCTGATTTGACATATCTGCCAGACTTGTCAACGACGGGAAAATGCACTGCTAGCTGTCATTAAGACCTATCACTCCACAAATACATCCCATTCTGTTTTCTGAAAATCAAATAACACTTAACTTATCCCAACATAAAATAATTCAGTAACATGTCTGCAATTATATTCATTCATTTACATTTTAGCTGGCAACAATTACACAAACCCTGACAATTTATATCTGGGGCCATACAGCATATATATATATTTAAAAATTAGATAAAACCTACATTTAATATATTAATTAAAATGTCTTCATATACTCCAAGTAGTAAACCATAAACCAAAAAATAAATTAAAACCTTATCTTCAATTGTGAAGGTAATAAATATTTTTGGAAAGAAGAATCTATTTTGTCCCCACCAAAAATAAAATAACTGAACCTTAAACAAAATTCACATTTTATTTATGTTGAGATAAACTATACAAAATTGACTTTCTTCACCAAAAATAACAGCAATATTTTATCTATTATTCCTAGATAACCACAAAACACATTTTTGTAGGTTTTCCAGGCTTTGCTTATAAATCAAGACGAGGCAGTAGATATAGTCATGGAAAAATAATAAACCAGACAAATCAATTGTCAGTCTCCATGGCCTCCGATCCTGTCCTGACCATAAAACAGAAGTGTTTGACATGTATCTGCTAAAAAACTTATGAAGATATAGGCTCAACAGAGGAATGTAAACAGCAACAACCAGAGGTGGAACAACAACGGCAGGCTCTTCCATTCAACTTTTAACTGTAACTTGTTCCTTTTAAAGTCATTGAATAGACAAAATCTACACTGAAATCCTCGCTGGGCAAGCTCACGTTTCTTCCACTCTCTGGTAATTTCCTTAACTGTCCATTACAGATTTTTAATAGCATACTTAAAACTCTTGCTATTCAAAGGTTAGTCGTGAGCTTCTTTGTAAGATTTTATAAAATGTACTCCTTCCTCCCACACTTCCTCAAAATTTGTTTCTTCAAAGAATTCATTAACTCGGTACCGGACAACTGGATCCATAGTGATAATCAATGTTATATCTAAATGACTTAACAAAAACAATCCCTAAGTGCCATTAGCAGAGATCACGCGGATGTGTCACGTGGCACTTTCAATGCTATCTTCTAGAAGAACAGTTAGTTCTTCAAAGCACGAGAGTTCAAACAAGGGCCATTTAAATAGGCTAACGTTCTCAAGATATTCAGTGATTAAGTAGCCTACGTACACCTTACAGCTTTTCTATAAGATGTTTTCAAATTTCTTAAATTTTTTCAGTATCAAATATAAGAGAAAAGTCTCTCAGGTATTTTCGATGGTTTCTGAATTATCTGTAGGAAGCTCTGACTTAGTTGCATAGAGTTTGATGTATGTGTCCACCATTAAATCCAAATCATGTTTTATATCAAAATTTATGTTGAGCAAAGCTAAGTTACTTGACCTTTGGTCTGTCAGAGTGTTCCTCAGGTATGCTTTCAGACGCTTTCGTCCATTTTCATACCGTTCACTCTCAACCTTCATCACAGGAAGAATACACAGGACCTTCAGTAATGCATACACATTAGGAAAAAACTTGATGTCTGGCAGGTGGAGAGCTTCATAAATGGTGGATGGAAGCCCTATATCTTTCCCTCTGTGTTTCCACTTGATTCTCCAACAATGCAGCTCAGCTGAGAGTGTATCAGGATTGGGTAAGTCGCTTCTGTACATGTCAGCATGGTGCTCCTCTGATGTGTTGAATTTGAGCTGTCCCATGACAGAGGGTACCAAAGATAAGCATTTAAGAGCTTTGAGGTGCTGTTCTGAGAATATATCTTTCAGTTCCTGAATAATGTGTTCCACTGTTGGAACACTTAGAGCTTCTTTATAGTAACTCTCAGAGGTCAACTGAGATTCCAGGTTCCCTTGATGAGCTCTGCGGAATTTGCCAGGAAGCTTCATCTGAATATCAAGTTTGGTTGCCAAATTAGTGGCTTCCTCAAACCAAAATTCATGATAAACTTCAATATTTTCCATCACTTCATTTAGTGAATGCAGCACTGCAGTCAAGCTACTGGCTGCAAAGAATACATCAGAAGTTTGCCCTTGGAGATTTTTCCCAAAGGCTCTTGTAAAAGATAGGACATTTTTAAGAACAACAATAGTAACGATAAAATCAAAATCTGTTACTGCACTACAGAGTACAAATGCTCGGCCTGCTATACAGTTATTCCATCTAATATTTGTGTCACTATTTATACCATCTAAACATAAAACAAGTGCTTGTAGGAGATCTACTAAAATTTCAAAAGCATCATGCCTGCCTGTCCACTGAGAATGGCAAATTTCCTTTAGTTCTTTACCCCTTTCTTCACTGTTCTGAAAGAGGACAGAAATTACATTGTCGAGCTCTAAAAGCAGTTGTGGTGATTGATGAAAAAAAGAACAAACTTCCTCAATTGTTCCTAATGCGACAGACACTCCCATAACAGGCACTGATTTTGCCAACCACATATTTAAGGCACAGGAAGAGCAAAGTGTATAGACAGCTTGGGGATATTTCTCTAAAAGTCTAGAAGCGACAACTTTCATTTTAGAAGAAAATCCACTGGACACAATGTAAGCCTGGCCACGACAATACTCCATGTTTAATCCCCACTTCTCCGTTATCGTAGTGTGAAATTTCATAGCCAAAATTTCGGCATCAGCTTCATAAGGCAGGAAGCCCACAAATTCCTCTCTCAGGTTATGAGCTTCATCAACGAACCTCACCAACACAGGCAGGTGCTCTTCCCCTGCTATGTCCACTACATCATCAGTGATAATCGAAAAGAAGTGAGAGTCTCTCACTTCCCTGAGGGTTTCTTCCCGAATGCAGCTCTCACAGATTTCTAGCATCTGTTTCTGTTGTGTTTTTGAACAGAACAACGTGTTGACTGCTGTTGTCTCAAAGCGCTTCCTCAGAACCTCTTCACCAGAATTTATCCGGCACTCCAGCAGTGCTTGAAAATTATCAGGAGTAAAGAGACCTTCTGGGACTTCATCAGCTTCATGTCCATCCAGAGGTATGTTTTGTTTTCCCATAAGAATCAAAATCTCAAATAAAGACTTTAAATATTCTTTGTTTTCCTTCTCTTCAAGGGTTAGAGGTAAAATATCTTCATCCTGTTCTTCAGCCCCTTCTTCTGCATTGGGATTCTGAGCATTGCTGTTGTTTATTTCTTTATGTTTTTGTTCCTGTTCAGAAGTTTCCTCAACTGGAAAACAAAGAATTAATTTTATAAAAAGGCTTATGAGGAACTATATAGACAAAAATTCATTCTTGATTGATTAAATATTTCAAATCTACAAACTAACTTATTCAACATTCACAGAGCACCTACTGGATCATAAACTAGAATAGAGATTAAAATAAAGACATTCTAGTTGGGGAGACAAACACTGAACAGGTAGATTTTAATAGTACATGTAAATGCTGCTGTAACAGAGGAACAATCATTTATAAACTTAACAAGGCACATCATATGTAGAGCAATAAAACAAGCCAAGCCCTCAGAAAAAAAGAA
Organism: Furipterus horrens; assembly: GCF_987537825.1. Classification (NCBI taxonomy): domain Eukaryota; kingdom Metazoa; phylum Chordata; class Mammalia; order Chiroptera; family Furipteridae; genus Furipterus; species Furipterus horrens. The sequence goes on from NW_028327172.1 coordinate 47,998,555, forward strand.
GAGGAAGAGAACCAATATTTATAAGGTACTGTGTTGACATTCTACATGTATCCCACTACTCCCTCTAGGCAGGTGCTATCAACCCCATTTGGCAAATCACAGTAAATAACTGTTCAAAGTCATAGATGAGGTTGTAAAGCTGGAGGTGAAACTTAAATCCAAGCTTGTCTGGCTCCAAGGTCCATGCTGATTCTGCTTCTACAAAACCATTAAGCTATACTTTTAAATGGGAGATGAGATGCCTATAAAAACCAATATAATATCAACCATATTTGTGCAATTTTCAGAGTTAATAATAGAATATTAGAAATCTTAGCCTATCTCTTCTATTTGGCCTGCAAGCCAAGTGTCGCTGGTTTGATTCCCAGTCAGGGCACATGACTAGGTTGCACGTCAGGTCCCCAGTTGGGGGCGCGAGTGAGAGGCAACCACACAGTGATGTTTCTCTCCCTCTCTTTCTCCTTTCCCTCTCTCTAAAAATAAAACAAGTAATTTTTTTTTAAAAAAAAGAAGAAAAACTAAGGTCCTGCAGTTACGTGTCCTGCCCACAGTCATACACACAACCCTATAAGTCCTGGCCCCTGTGGTCCCCCTCTGGGTTCACTGCTAACTATCATGGGCTATTAGAAGTTCCAACAACAAAATGAATGTAGTTCCTCGAATCTGACACCTTGTTTCAAGCCACTCTACTTCTGCACCGGATACCCTTCCCTTGTTTCTTTGCCTGAGTCCTGTCTCCTCATCTTTAAAGGGGGAAAATAATAGTACATACTTCAGGGCTATTGTGAGAACTAAATAAACTGATACAAGGAAGGCAATTAGAATAGTGACTTGGTACACAGTAAGCACTCAATGAAAAGTTATGTTAATAATAATAGGAGGAGAAGGAGGTAGCTGAGGAGTAATAGTAATAACTGATAAGAACAAAAACAACTTCTAGTCCTCATCCTTTAGTGACATAACTCAGGTATCAGTAGCTGCAGAAAGGCTATTGGACTTCTACCCTCTGTAAGGCTAAGTATCCCCGCAGCATTTATTCCTTAAACAATTACCAAGAACTATTACGCACTACACATTGGATGGACAGATTCTGCTTCTGTCCTTACTGCTGCCTTTCCTTCCTATACTGGGACACCACCTGTGAGCCTGCCCCCCCCCCCCGAACCCCACCCACCACACTGAGAGCACCTAGTGAGCAGAGTGTATAGCATAGGGGCACTCAATGAAGACAAACTGAACTAAGGTTTTAGTTGCACAGACTATTCCAAACCACAGGACAATGCCTACCACACTCTTACATCATTCTCACAATAGGTTTTGGACATAAAACATATTTATTTGTCCTTACCAGGTCAAGGCCTTTTTAAAAGGCATTCAGAAGTTGAGTCATTAACACTAGCACTTACTTTTTTTCTGTTTCAGTGTCCTGATTTCATCTTCACTCTAAATGACAAATAAAAAGAAAAAACCCATCTTTAAGGAAACTAAACTCTAGTATATCATGTAGACTCACAAGTAAAACGCAAAACTGGAGTCAAATTAAATCTTTCAAAAGCATAAAATTTTTAAGAGAAATATATTCTTCAAACACAGATAGAAAAACCAGAACAATTAATTTGCTCAATGACTCCAAACTTATAATAAAATAATAGAGAAAAAAGAATACATCATTTAACTTACCTTACACCTAAATAATCTTAAGTTTGGGTTTAAGTGTTTACTGGCTAACAAAAGGCATGCAAGTATGCCAGAGCACTTGGGATCAAATCCAAGGGGTCAAACCATGCATGTCCCTCCGCCCCCGTCCCATTCTAACCCAGGAGGGTGACATATAAGAGGGAATTGCTGGATTCCAGAACCTAACACAAGAGCTATGAGAAATCCCTGGGAAGCAGAAAGTGACCCAGTGCCAGGATGGAAAAGAAATGAATGCACACAGTATAGATGGCCAAGTGGCACATGAAGGTCAGAATGAGGAAGAACTTTGCAGCTGTGCTGTTTTCTCTCCCTCTAACCCACTATGATGATTAGATCCCAACCTATCCCATTACTATTCCAGGGTAGAAAAGCAGCAGTACCAGTGACTGCTGGAAACAGCAGGGTACATGACACTGATACGAAGAAATGTCAGCAGGCTGGCCAACATGAAACTACCCCTCCTTATCCTACGGGCCGCGGAGTTACAAGGATGGCAGATCCAGAACAGTGTGCCTACTGTAAGGTGGCCGGGGTTCCCTGGAGGGGCAGAGCACAGAAAAACAAGAACTACAGGAAGGGAAGGGTTGAGCTTCTCAGCCCTGGCACACATGACTAAGAAGAGAGCTGACTGAGAGGACTGGAATGTAGTGCCAGCCTTCATCTATGAGAAGTCCCAGAAATGCAGCAAGAAATAAAAACTGAGGACTTCTCAGAACTTACAAATGTTTAAGTCTGAATATGAAAAAAACCTCACATCTAAATGTAGTTTAGCAAAACTTAACATGTTAAATATTTTTTAAAAATGCTAAAGGTTCTGAGGGAAACCAGGCAGGTCACCCAAAAATGAACAAGAATTAAGCTGGCAACAAATTTCAACAGCAACAATAAATGCAAAAAACAACAACAACAACAATAAAAACAACTACAAAGAATCAACATCACATATACTTATATATGTATATCCTATATGTATCACATAATAACGTTTGAAATAAAAAATACAAAATGGTTTTTTAAAATAAAGCCATGTCTGGAAACTAAAAATAAGAATTATCTTATGTTAAAGAAATACGGGAAATTACAGAATAATTCATAGCTAGCTAACCAATGAAAGCACTACATGTCTAAAATTGTGAGATATAACAAAAAGATACTTAGAGGCATTTATAACTTTGATATACATAAATATGAGCTAAACATTCAAGAAGCTAGAAAAAAGAGCCAAAAAGTAAGTCACTCAAATCAGGTGCGACAGCTCTACCTAAGACACAGAGGCAAACAAAGACAGGAGCCTGTCAAGGTGAGGAGACAGAGAAGTATGGCCCAAAAGAGGGAATGGATCAAGGTTCCAGTGGGACAGCTAAGTGATGAGGAGATAGCCAACCTAACAGATGTAGAGTTCAAAACACTGGTGATAAAGATGCTCACAGGCTTGACAGATATGCCTGAGTATGGCAAACGCATAAGGGAAGAAGTGAAGGCTATGCTAAGTGAAACGAAGGAAAATCCACACAAAACCAATGGTGAAGGGAAGAAAACTGGGGTTCAAAGCAATGATTTGGAACATAAGGAAGAAAAAAATAGTCAACCAGTGAAGAATGAGGAAACAAGAATTGAAAAAAATGAGGAGAGGCTTAGGAACCTCTGGGACAACTTTAAATATGTCAACATCCGAATCATAGGGGTGCCAGAAGGAGAAGAGAAAGAGCAAGAAATTGAAAACTTATGTGAAAAAATAATGGAGGAAAACTTCCCAAATTTGACAAAGGGAGTAGACATGCAAGTCCTGGAAGCACTGAGAGTCCCAAACAACCTAGACCCAAAGAGGACCACAACAAGACACATCATAATTAAAATGCTAAAAGTGAAAGATAGAGAATCCTAAAAGCAGCAAGAGAAAAGCAGAGAGTTACCTACAAAGAGGTGCCTATAAGACTATCTGGCTGGTGTGGCTCAGTGGCTTGAATGCTGGCCTGCAAACCAAAGGGTCCCAGGTTCGATGTCCAGTCAGGGCACATATCTGGGTTGCTGGCCAGGTCCCCAGTTGGGGGTGCATGAGAGGCAACCATACATTGATATTTCTCTCCCTCTTTCTCTCTCTCTTCCCCTCTCTCTAAAAATAAATAAATAAAATATTAAAAAACAAAAACGACTATCAGCTGATTTCTCAAAAGAAACTTTGCAGGCAAGAAGGGACTGGCAAGCAGTATTTTAATGTGATGAAAAGCAAGGAACTACAACCTAGATTACTCTATCCAGCAAAGCTATCATTCAGAATGGAAGGGCAGATGAAGTGCTTCCCAGACAAGGTACAGCTAAAAGAGTTCATCATCATCAAGCCATTATTATATGAAATGTTAAAGAGACTTATTTAAGAAAAAGATCAAAACTATGAACACTAAAATGACAACAAACTCATAACTATCAACAACTGAAAATAAAAAATAAAAACAAAATCCAAGTAAGCAAACCAGAATAGGAACAGAATCATAGGTATGGGGATCATTTAGAGGGTTATCAGCTGGGAGGGGGAAGGGGGAGAAATAGGGAAATGGTGCAGGAACTAAGAAGCATAATCAGTTGGTACAAAATAGGGGGAAGTTAAGAATAATATAGGAAAGGGTGAAGCCAAAGAACTTACATGCACGACCCATGGACATGAACTAAGGGGTGTGGGGTTGCTGGAGGAAAGAGGGGGTACTGGCCAAAGGGGTGCAAAGGGGAAAAAAATGGAACTACTGTAACAACCTAATCAATAAAATATACTTAAAAAAAAAAAAAACCATTAGTGTTATTCACCACATTAAAGAAAGAAGAAAAAATTGTAAACTTTTCTACTCAATAGAGGCAATGAAAGCACTTAGTAAGTTCAACAAGTTATAACAAAAACTCTGCATATGAAGGGAATGAAGGGAATTTTCTTAGCTGGACAAAAACTATCTTAACAATACCACATCGAACATCATATTTTATAGAACAAGGCAAGTTACCAGCCGTGAAGTTACTGGGACTGTTCAACACAGTAGTAGGGATCTTAACTAAACAATAAAACAAACAACAGAAAAATTAAAATTAGTAAGAATTAAAAGAGAAGGCAAATTTGTCTTTATTTGTAAATTATCCTTATTTGTAGATGGTATAATCAGCTACACAGAAAATCCAGGAGACTATTAGGGTTAATTTTAAAAACAGTCTTCAGCCCTGGCTAGTGTGGCTCAGTGGACTGAGTGCCAGCCTGTGGACTGAACTGTTGCTGGTTCGATTTCTAGTCAGGACTCATGCCTGGGTTGTGGGCCAGGTCCCCAGTTGCCAGTTGGGGACGTGTGAGAGGCAACCAATCGATGTTTCTCTCTTCTTTTTCCCTCCCCCCTCTCTCTAAAAATAAATTTTTTAAAAAGGGTTTTCAAAATTGCTGGAAACAGTCTCATACAGAATACATTATCTATACCAACAAAAACCATAATGTACTTAGAAAGTAATCTAAGAATGTACATGTTCTCTTTTAAAACAACTGCAACAACATCCCAGAAATTTTTTCAAATGTTTGACTGTTCGCATTCCCAAAAGTATTTTAATAGTCTTTTCAAAGAACTGGTACATATGTAGTTTTGTCAATGACTACTGTTACTTGATAGCCATTTTATTTTTATTTTTAATCCTATTTCATGGCTAGCACCACAATTCTGAGAAAGGAGAGTTAAGAAATAGCCCTATTTGCAAGATAGGTTACAAAGTCAGTTATAAAATCAGTGTGGTACAGCTGCAAACAAACAAATATTCCAACAAGACAGAAGAGAGCTCCCAGAAACAGCCCTGCAAAAAATGTAAACTTGTATATGACAGAGGTGGCATGTTATACCAGTGGAAGAAAGGATGGACTAACAAACCATGTTGGGAAAATTGGTTCTCTATAAAAGGAAAAATAAAATTAGATCTCTATTGGACACCATATACGTAACTCCAAATAGATTAAAGATATACATATGAAAGGTAAACAGAGACAAATTACATGTTATCTGAAAAAAAGCACATATCAGGGAGATTGAAATGACATATATTAAAAGACACTAGCATGGACACCAACAGAGAGGGGAGCGATGATAATAGTGGAAGGAGGAAAAATAAACAAAAAAAGGGCCCTGCTGGTGGTAATGGTAAGAGAAAGCCATGGACTGAGGAGTGTAATTTAGTTGGCCTAAGTTCAACAAAAAGCAGGTAGGTTTCAATCATCAGAACTAAAGGATATTAAAGGAATATAAAAGAATGTATAAATGATGCCATATACAGAGATTTAAAAGCTTTTCCTAAACTCTGTCAGTACTTAATAGGTAAAATGATCCATTTCTTAACTTTTATACTTTCCCTTTCTGGACCCATTTGTACTGAATTCTGGACATACACCTCAGTTCCACTTTCTTTATTATAGAAGAAAAGATAGTGTTTTGGGTATTTTTTCCTCCCAGGAAGGGAATGAGCTAGTGGCCTGTAATTAACAGCAAGCATGCTTTGGCCCAAGTCAATGAATATCGACTGGCTAAATTAGAGATTTTCCAATTTAAATACTAAAAGAAACTAATTTTATATCCCAGCTACTTCAATAACCATAGCATTCATTTCTTAAACTAGTACCTTTGAAAGAGAGAGTAATTTGGTTCAATTTTAACATGAATACATCTATATTTGATTTCATAGTATAATGGGGAGTGGGAAAGCTGAAAGCACATTGACATACCAATTCTTTTATTCGTTTTCTGTGTCTACTATGTGGATTGTTCAAATGACTGGTAAGATCAAATATTGTTGGTATTGCATTATCTCGAAGAACTGTCCTATAAGGACTCTGAAAAAGAAAGATGTGTTAATTCAGAGCTAGTCCTTAAGAATGTATTACACATAAGTAAAATTCTGTTAATGATTTCCCCAGTACTCCTTCAACTCCAGCTCTAATGTGTACAGAGAGACTTGAAGAACTGATGCTGTCAATCCAGATCAGCTTATTATTTATAACTCTTTGTACTTGCCCTTTTGGCAATCTTACTATTATAAATTAAGAAACTGAACTAATGACAGGCATAAAAATAAAATGTATTTTCATTCTGCATATATATTTCTAATTCAGATTCCCAGCTACTTTATTCTACCCTTCCAAGAGTCCACCAAATCTACAGCAGGCACAAAAGTTTCTCGAATAATCTATCCTCTTGCATGTTTTACAATAATTCTTTCCTCCTTTATCTGCTGTTCAGTCCACTTCTGCTACTATTTTTGAGAAGCATCAAGGCACAATGAAATAATATTGGACTGGGTCCCATGAGACTTAGAAACTAGTCCAAACTCTATCAGTGACTCACTATAAGACCTTGACAAATAATTTCCCTTTTAGACCTCAGTTCCTCTTCTGAATAAAATTCAGGTATTAAACCAGATCAGCAATTTTCAATGTTTTTCTCCTCATGACACACAGAAATTACTAAAATTTTGTGGCACACCAAAAATTGTATTACATTTTTTGCTGATCTGACAAAAAAAATTAGGTATAATTTTGATGCATCAATACCAGATGGCTATTATTATGCTATTATTTTTTTATTTCAGAATCTAAGGGAAGAGTTCAGTGACTCTGACTAAATAGTCAGGTATTGCAAGCAATGTTTTAAAAATTCTAGTGGCACACTGGCTGAAAATCACTGAATGAGATCTATATTTCTTAATGATCATGCTTGCCATTTCAGTTATGTCATCTGTATTTTTACGTGATCCACTCACTTTTTTAGTTAACATTGTTTTAAGCAATAAAAACTACAAAATAATGGTTTGATGGACTGGCTATGTTTTTAACACATATTACAAAACTTCTAAAATAAAAATTGACTCATATGCCACCTGAAATCACTAATACCATAAGCAATATACATAATCACACTTTTGCAAACACTGAACTAGGTATATTTCTAAATCCCCTTCTAATTCTAATGTTCTTATTATTGAAGGATGATTATATGTTCTATCCTAATTCCTGTTAACCTGATCCAACCTGGCTAAAAGTTAGATGCATACTTAGATTGTGACAGTTTCTACATCCAGCCCAGAAGAAGTCAGTAGGCCTTGGCCGGGTGGCTCAGTTGTTTGGAGCATTGTCCCGTACCTAGGTTGTGGGCTCAAACCCCAAGTCAATAAACATATCCTTGGGTGAGGATTGGAAAAAAAAAAGGTAAGAGTAGCAGATGTATAACAGCTACTACATCCTCCCTCCCCTTGAAGCTCATCCAAAGAGGCAATGCCATTCATTTCTTTCCAAATGTGCACTGATAAGGACAAAACACACTTCATTTTTTAAAGCTTTCTTGGGAGCAGTGACTGTTTCAAAGCTGACTACTAAAGCCTGGTCAAAATATATGCCAAAGAAAAATAACAGCTTCTATATTTTTTCACCCAGGGAAGGAAGGTTAGGAAGATATAAAGGAAAAATACAGTTTATCCTTGAACAACACTGGATTAAACTGTGTAGGTACACTTACATGCGGATTTTTTTCAATAAATAATGTAAATGTACTTTCTCTTCCTTATGATTTTTTAAATAACATTTTCTTTTCTCTAGTTTACTTAAATGTAAGAATACAGCACATAATATATATAACCCACAAACTATGTGTTAATTGACTGTTTATGTTATCAGAAAGGATTCTGGTCAACAGTAGGCTGGCTACTAGTAGTTAAGTTTTTGGAGAGTCAAGGTTATACACAGGTTTCCAACTGCATGGGGTGTCAGCACCCTTAACCTCTGTGTTGTTCAAGGGTCAACTTTATATAACTAAAGGAAACATACTACCTTAGGTTTTATCCAGAGAGCTGTTAAACACATCTGGGAAGAATTTCTATTCAGATTCAGTATTTTCTAGTTCAATCCAATGCCTCAGAAAACACAAAAAAGAAAATCTATTTCTTAATGATACCCAGCTTCTAATGCTGGGCCAACTATCCTCAACTCTACTAGGGAGTTTGAATTAGGGATTGACTCAGGACACAATCACTGAAGGGAGCAAAAACCCTATAATACCCACAGAGTTTCCTATCTTCTCCACTTAGCAATCATATCAAAAAGCAAACACACATACAGTCAACTATTGAATCCTACCAATTATTAAATAAGGAGGGAAGTATAAAACATTCTAATAAATTTTTTAAATTCAAATTAATTTGCTATCAAAAATATTACAGACGAGAAAACAGAATATATGAATGAAAAACATGCTTCTTATAAATACTTATTTATAAGTATGCATGCCAAAAAGGGCTATATTAAATTCATGTGCATGATAATTTTAACTCAGAATCAAGATTAAATCTTAAACTGCTGAATTAAGTTTTGAGCATAAAGCAGTGATCTTATATACTCTAGAATTAGAGATAACATGTGGCTTTGGTTGAACGAGCCACAAATATATACTGATGAGATTTTAAATGCCAAATTAATGAAGTCAATACTCTTATTAAACATTTGGATACAGATATCAGGTATTCCAGCTTTTAATAGCAATATCTTCTACATGAGTAGAAAAAAACATTTTCTCACATTTGCATTAATTTATTCAAGATTGAAGAATCACGTGGAAATTTAAAAAGCAAAAATAGCTCATCATTTTATTTTATACTCTGACTAAACAGGAATATGAGCATGAACTAGATTTTAAATTTCTCACATTAATCTTGTTGGAATTATATAATTAAGAAACCATATTTATTACTAAAATAAAAATACAAAAATGTATATATGGCTTGTGCATTTAAAATAATTTGGGATATTTTTATTTATTGTCAAAACATAAAAGTAGTTTGCCTTTTAACATATGAAACCTCTTATTTTAGTTGATCATTACCCTCTGAACAAAGTAAGGCAAAATTATCCCTCAAATATTTGTGATTAAACTGTTGAACCGGAATTGGCTCACCTCCCAATGACTTCACAAGTATCTGCTTCAATTAATTTTGAGAAATAAAATAACCCAATCATTCTTTAGTTTTCTGATGCCTCTGCAAAATGTATCTGAAAAAAATATCAAAATAAATTGCTGCATAACAATATACAGTGTACCTTCAAATCAAGTTTATGTCTATCTTAATATCTGGGATGATATACTAGTTATACCTAAACAAGAATAATATATGTATCAGTTAACAAAACTGTCTTCCTAACTAGCTTTTAGTGTTTCAAGTCTGCTCCACTTCAACCAAATCTGCCCTATGTGTGCCTTTTATGAATCCTAGCAATAACAAAAACAAAGAGGGTTAAAAACATAGCCCTTAAGAATGACCATGTCTAATTTCATTAGAAATTGGGGCCCAAGAGGGGAACTGACTTGGCCAAATTCACAGTTGACAGCAGTAAGATTGTTAGTAATAAGATTGTTAGTAGTAAGAGAGATCCAGTTCTTGATATGAAATTTCAAACTATTGATGGAAATGTTTTTACATTGATTATATGATCTGCTTCCTGTTGTATCTAGCACATAAAAATTAAGGGTTGGTTCTAACAGTTACACACAAATACAAAAACATGAAGACAAAGAGCTCCATTCCTCGATGAAGATTTCACTCATAAAATAAGCTCTAGAAAAGCTACTCCAAATAAAAACACCAATTTTATCTTAAATAAATATACACTTTTATATTAGCCTACAATTTTCTGAAGGCTACACAGGTTTAAAAGTGGCTACCTCTGGTGAGTAGAATGGGACATCAGAAATGGGGGTAAAAAAAAACACCAACAGGTTTTTAAGAACAAAATAGATACGATTCAGCTCCAAATTTGTCTTCAACTTAAAAAAAAAAATAGTGCCGGGGTATAAGGATACCCTCCAGCATTAATAAAGATTTACACTTCCAAGCAAATAGTGAGTGAGAAAACAAAAAACCTAAGCCCTCTTATTACTTACAGTTCTACAGATCATAGAGGTCTCAAAGTGCTTGGCACATAATCGATAATGTTTATTTAGTTGATCAGGTGTTTTATCTTCTAAGTCTGCTCTCCTACAATTTTCCACCCACTTCTGGCATCTAAAAATAAAACCAAAATACAATTATGGAATATGAGCAACATTTAAATTTCAGCAGTTTCAAGGCAAATACATATTATGAACCATGGATTCCTGCTTCCGCCTACCCACAGAACATAATTTAGTGAAGCTGATTATTAACAAAATGAGGGCTGAAAGAAACTTTAGATATTATTTAGTACATTCAATTACAGACAAGATTAAGAACTTGCTCAGTCATGTACAAAATCAGCAGCAAAATTAGAATTTAAACCGGAATCTTTCAGCTCCCAAGACTTCAAGCATCAGTGAAGACTTAATCAGCAGCTGTACAAGTAAAAAGTTTCACAACCATGAGGTCAATGGCCTAACATTCCCCTCAGGATTTCAACTTAAGCATATAAAGCAAATTAGTAAGTATATGTTCTATAAATAACTAGGTTCTTATGGAAGCATGACAATCTTGCTACACACATGATTTATTATTTACAATATGTACAGACTAGATTTCATGCTTGATGAATGTAGTGATTGGTATCTACACAATCTAGCTGAATATAGTGAATAAGACAAGATTCATGTCCTTTTGGTGCTTACTGCAGAAAAACAAATAATAAGCACTTATTATGAGCCAGACACTGTTCTAAGTCTTTTCCAAAGGAGGCACTATTATTACCCTCTTTGTGCAGATGAAGAAATGAAAGCCCAGAATTTTTAAGTGATTTGCTAAAGGCTTTAGATCCTTCTCTCATTCCTGAACTTTCTAAGAATAAAATTCTGCCATGAATAAGTTCCACAAATTTGAAAACATTTATATTTTATATTTTATTTTATAATTATTTATTTTATATCTATTTTCTTATGTCTCAACATTACCCTTCACCCCTCCACACACTAATACTAAGCCTCTCCATTCCCAATATGTAATGTAACACCATGGTGAAATGTTGGTTATCTAACCTAAAGCCATACCTACATTGTACAGCATTTCATTCAGCCAAGAAGTATGACTACATACAGTAATGATGCCTAAGGTGTCTGTATTTTAATCATATGTTTACACAGTTGTGCAATATGATTATAAGCATTTTATGTTTCAACACCCAAATATTTGATATAAAAACTGTCTCACTATAATAAGATAATGTGCTATACTCATACAGTTAAGTTTGTTTTTAATTCTTAAATCTCTGAAGATCTTCCACATGGAACTCTACTGTATACAGAGTATATATATATACAGTAAGTTGAAACAGCTTTCTGATACCAAGGGCAATCAAATTCTCTACATTTATGTTTTCTATATCAAATACTGAGAAATAAATCTAGTGCAAGACTTCTAATATAAAACAAAATTTTAACTTAAATAAATGGAGAGAGCTACAAGTTCATGGGTTGGTACACTGAATTCTAAAGATATCAATTCTCCCCAAACTGATCTACTTATTCAATACAATCATAACCCAACAAGTTCTTTTATGCATATGTGTGTGTGTGTGTGTGTGTGTGAGAGAGAGAGAGACAGAGACAGAGAGAGAAAGAGAGACAGAGAGAGAAATAACAAGATTTTAAAACTTTTTATATATGATAGAAATTCAAAGGAACAAAACAATCTTGTTAAAAAAAAAAAAGTTGAAAGACTTCTACCACCAGACATTAAGACGTATTGTAAAGCTTATTATTAAGACAGTATGGTACTGGCATAGGATAAAACAATGGAACAAAATGCAAAGTTATAGATATTCAAGATAAAGGTACCATTGCATAGCAATAAAGACAATTTTTAGAAGTGCCGAATCAGTTGGATATCAGTATGAAAAAAAAATTGACCCCTATTTATTTTTAAATCCTCATCCAAGGACATTTTTTTATTGCTTTTAGAGAGAGAGGAAGGGAGAGAGAAACATCAATGTGAGAGAGAACCACTGATTGGTTGCCTTGCCTCTTTATGCACCTGGACCGGGATTGAACCCACAACCTAGGCATGTGCCCTGACTGGGAATTGAACCCACAACCTTTTGGTTATAGGACAATACTCCAACCAACTGAGCCATACTGGCCAGGGCTCTTGACCCTTATTTTTATACCATATATACAAAAATAAATTCCAAATGAACTGTGGTTATAAATATGAAAGGTAAAACAATAAAGCTTCTAAAAGATAACCTTGGAATGGACAAAGATCTCTTAAAGATGACAGAGCACACAAAGAGGAAAAGATGAATTAATTAATCTACTTTAAAGTTAGTAACTTCTATTTATTAGAAGAAGCCATTTAAGAATGAAATGGCAACCCACAAAATGGAAGAAGGTACCTGCAATACATATATCCAACAATGGACTCATCCAAAATATATATTAAGAACTCCTACAAAAATACCAGACAATCCAATGTAAATATGGGTGAGACTTGAACAGGCAATTTGCAATTATTCAGATAGCCAATACACATTTTTAAAATGCTCATAAAGAACTAAAGAAAAAAGCCCTGGCTGGTGTGGCTCAGTGGATTGAGTGCTGGCCTGTCAACCAAAGGGTTGCCAGTTTGATTTCCAGTCAAGGCACATGCCTGGGTTGCGGGCCAGGTCCCCAGTTGGGGGCGTGCCAGAGGCAACCACACACTGATGTTTCTCTCCCTCTCTTTCTCACCCCCTTGTCTTCTCTCTGAAAAGTAAACAAATAAAATCTTTTTTAGAAGTTAAAGAAAAAAAAAAGCTCAATCTCATTAGTCCTTAAGGAAATATTAATTAAAACCATAACAAATATTACTACATACTTAGAAGAATGACTACAATGTAAGAGATCATACCAAATGTTGATGAGAGGTGGGACAACTCTGCCTATCAACAGTAGAAGGAATAGACTGTGGTAGACTATTCTACATGGAATAATATTTGGCAATGGGAATGAATGAACTTAGCTGATCTCAACAAACATAATGATGAGAAAAATAAGCCAGTCATGCACATTATGTGATTCCTTTTATATTAATTTGAGAATAGGCAAAACTCATTCATGGTGCTTGTGCAGAAGAGAGTTAACAGAGCAGGCCTGAGATTGCTATCCTTAGAAAGGCTTGTTTGTAAGATTGGCCTTTTGGTTGGTGTCTGAAAACTTGTCTAGTAAATAGTTTCCTACACTGACATAAAGCTTGCCCTAGCTGATAAAGTGATTCACTGTGCCTAGAATGTGCAAACAATATGGCTCATACAGAACACCTGACTTCCTTCAGGGAGTCTGGAATTTTATTATATGCTAGGTAGGGAGTGTCTATGTGATCAGACTCCAATAAAATGTTCAGGTACTATGTCTCTAATGGACTTCTCCAGGCAAAAACATGGCACACATGTTCTTGCATTTTCACTGCTGAGGACAGTGGGAGGGAGAACATAAGGCAGCATACATATGGATGCCTCCATACTCCACTTGCGTTCTTTCTCCCCTTATGATCTGATGTGTGTTCTTACTACACTGCTGTAATAAATTTAGCTGTGAGTCCTTCTAGTCAATCTTTGAATATGAGGGTGGCCTTGGAGACCCCCAATACAGTGATGATAGTCAGAAAGTGGATATATATGGGGAGAAGTAACAAGTAGAAATGGACAAAGAGAATGCTTCTGAGGTGCTGATGTTTTGTATCTCGGACATTACCTGGATATGTTCGTCCCATAAAAACTCATCATGTTCTAGACCACCGTTTTTGCACTTTTCTCTATGTATGTCATATAGCAATAAAACAACTTCCCTCACTCTTCCCCCTCTCCTCAATAACCAATGAATCTAATGTGTGTGAAGTCTGACAATGAAGCCAGACCACTGGGGAGAAAGAATTTGGGATGTTAATAATATTCTTTATTTTTTTTAATCCAGGAAAAAGTTTCATGGACATGTCACTCTGAAAATCCAACAAGCCATACACTCATAATTTGTGATCTTCTGTGTATATGTTTTATATTAATACAATTATAAAAATTATATATGACCACAGTGTCTTTTTAACATTTATATGAGGTTTGTCTGAAAAAAGTCCAGCCATTCTTGCTATAATGAGAACAGTTTGCACCACATTGATGTAACCTTGCAGCCAAGGACAGCGGACTAGAATGTGAATGTGTGAACAATGACAACTTCACTGTACTAGTCAGTGGGGGTGGTAGACGCCACTGAGTGAGCATGTGTACCGTGTGGCCATCACATTCAAAATGACTGGGCGAGTGGAACAAGGAATCTGCATCAAATTTTGCATTAAGCTTGAATATTCCTCCACAGAAACTATTCATTCTTGTGATTCAAAAGGTCACAGCTATGGGCAACTGGTGATTGGCAGCTTCATCACAACAATATGCCCGCTCATGCACCACATTTTGTGCAGACTTTTTTGACAAAACATCAAATCACCCAGGTGACTCAGCCCCTCTACAGCCCAGATTCGGTGCCCTACATAACTTCTGGGTTTTCCCAAAACTAAATGACCTTTGAAAGGGAAGAGGTTTCAGACTGTCGATGAGATTCAGGAAAATCTGACAGGGCAGCTGATGGTGATTAGGAGAACTGTGTGGGGTCCCAAGATGCCTACTTTGAAGGGAACAGAGGCACTGTCCTATGTACAATGTTTCTTGTCTCTTGTATCTTCTTCATAAACATCTTTATTTTTCATAGTTTGTGGCTGGATATTTTCTGGACAGCCCTCATATATATTTATGTACATGTATATACTTATATAAATATATATATATACTTATATAATTATCTTTTTTTTTTTAGCAATATTACCCCTTTCCTAGCTCCTCCTGTCACGTTCTGTGCCCTGTACTCAAGACTCTGTAGCCTTTTCCTTTAGCAGAATAGAATGACTTCCCAAATTCATTTACTTTTCAAATATCTTTGTCCTTCTCTAACTCCTTCTCCTTGCTGCAGAGTAAACGTTTTAAAAAGCCAATTTGAGAATATCTTTCCCTTTGTGGCTTCTCATTACTCTTAGGGAAAAAAAACCAATCCCTCACATGTCCCAGAAGACCCTGCACAATCTAGACCTTATCCATTACTCCACCTTCATATCACACCACCTTTCCACTCCCTCTGTCCTCCTCACAGGCCTTCATTTTTGTGAATGCATTGTGATCATTTCTATTCTAGGGCTCTTCCGCATGCTGTTTATTCAGCCTGCTATCCTCTTCTTAGTGCTTTTTCACTGCTTTTGCACAGGAAAGCCTTTGCAAAGATCAGCCTTTAGCTCTTAGCTCAAATGTAATTTCTTGAGTGAAACTTCTGATTCAGATGTGTATGTGTGTATGTATGAGTATGTATATACACACATCCAGATAGTAAGTCTCCCCTGCCCCCCAACTTCTCTATATATGGTCTCTCAACATCCTATATTTATCCTACCAGTTTGTTACCAACAGTATAAACAAGTCCTAGTATCTCCCATCTTAAGAATTCCTTAACCCATTCTCTACATAGCAAAACTAGTTAGAGTCCATTTTCACTGTATCTACTTTCTTATCTCACAGTCTCAACTCAAGGAGGCTTCTGTTTTATCCTTTTTCCGCTGAAACTGCTCAAGATTATTAATGACTTCCATTCTGCCAAATACAATGGTCATTTTCTGTTCTCATCTTAATCACACTTCAGTACTATTCAACCAATATTTACTATTTCTTTTTAAGTTTTGTTTTTAATTTTTCTTTCAATGGTCTCATACCAACATGCAATATTTCTAAACACATATTCTAAGGACCACTTTTTAAGCAAAGGTTTAATGGTCAAAAAAGGTTTGGGTAACATTACATAATTATTCTACTCTTGGGGTTTTAGATATTCCTGTGGAACTTTGAACAAATTAGCTAACCTTTCTGTGCCTGCTGTGGTTCTCTAAAAGCAAGGACTATCTCAAAATTTATTGCAACTGTTATATGTTTGGAAGATTAACAGAGATCATGTAGAAATACTTTAAGATACTATTTTATATAAGTAATTCTCAAACTTCATAGTTTCAGGACCTTTTTACATTCTTAGATTACTGAGGACCTAAAGAGATTTTTTATTTATGTGGGTTTTATCTATCAATGCTTATAATTACAGAAATTAAAACTGAGAAAAACTTAATATTTACTAAAAACATGTATTTAGTGAAAAGAATGACATTGTTTTCCATCTTTCTAAAACTCGTTTAATGTCTAGCTTAATAGAAGATCACTAGATTCTCACATCTGCTTTTAAATCTGTTGCCATATGTTGTTTTGTTGAAATATATTAAAATCTTCCATTGCACTGACATGCAGCTTAAAAGGTTATTAAAATAGTCTTCCTTTTCCACAGAATTGTGGATGTTCTTCTTTGATACTACACCAAAACTCCACCAAAAAAATCTTTCTTAAATATTTGCTGCAATGTGGACTGTGACAACAGTCCAATAAGCTTTTTCATACTCTAGTAGTTACATTAAAGTCCATTGATCTATCTTGTACTTTGAACAGAGCTCTTATCTATTTATGTCTTTGTAAAAATCACTTATTGGTCAATTTGAAAATATTATTTCAGTGAGTTATGCAGACCATCCAAATGGCAACATATTTCATTAGTCAATACACTTAAAAAGTCACAGCTATCAATATCACCACTGATCTCATCAAAAAATCTGTATTAGCTGTCAAATTCAAGGTGGTGCATATATGTTTTCCAAAATCCTAATTTTTGTTCAATGTCAGTTGTTTTCCTTGGAGGGGCAAGCTTATTTCACTCATTTCTGAGAAAATATCAGCTGAACACCGGCATCTGAATAATAATACTCAGAAAGTTTTAGAAAATACAATATACAACTCTTTAAAGCAATGATGTTATTATATGGTATATAGCTCTGAAATACTCCACTGTATACTTTTGAGAGAATGAGCATGAAAAAGGAAGTAATGTCAGAGTGTTACTATAAAAATAGGTTTTACCTTGTGGATTCTTTGAAAGGGTCTTGGGGACCCTCATGAGTGCCCCCAAGGCATTCTATATTTTACATAGTAGAGTACATCAACTCTGAATTATCTTTAAGTTGGTAAAAGAATCTTGGAAGACTTCACTACATCTAGGGTGAATTTGTACTAACTGCCTGAGGAGGAAAAAAGAGTTTCAATTGCCCAACTCAATCTAATAGGAGCAATTCATAAGGTCTACTTGAACCCTCTCACCTGGTCTGGGTATGATCCACTGTGAAGAGTCCCCAGTTCCTGCCAAGCCTTGGCATTAGTCAAGCCATTCTGGAGCAATGAAAATTTGGGCAAGTTTCTTTTTCTTTTCTTTTTCTCTTTTATTTTACGTAATCTATGACCTCTCTGCCACTGCTCTATGTGAGTTGATTCTAATGTTTTATAGTAAAAGAAGAAAAAAAAAAAAAAGAGTACATTAATGTCACTTCTTTTAAACCAATAAGAGCTATTGTGATATGAAAGTAGTGTGTCCTTTATTAATTATCCTCTTCAATTTTAAGTGATTTCTAAGTAGCTGTTTCTAAAAGTGTACTTGGAATTTATAAATATGATGAATGGGAAATGAACTATTTAATAACATTAAATATATTTATCTTTGTTGTTTAAAATGTTAACTTTTGAAGAATAGATAGGTTAGCAATGCCACCTTTTATCAACCTACCCTACAACTCATTTACAGGAAAAAAATTAATTATAACTAATAACCCAAAAATACTGTTATTAATTTAATGAACCTATCTAGGCCTACTTCTTTATTATAATTAACTGTAGGCACAGTAGAAAAGAAATCTTGTAAAATACATTAGAACTTGAGGAGATTTGGTTTGGATAAAAAGTTAAGACATTGAAGACATTACATTAAATAAAATAAGCGAGACATAAAAGGAAAATTATTGTTATCACTCCATTTATATGAAATACATAGAACAAATTCATGGAGACTGAAAGCAGATCCAAAGGACAAGGGGGAGTTATTGCTTAATGGTTAGATAATTTTTGATTGGGGTAATTAAAAAGCTTTGGAAATATACAGTGGCGATGGTCGCACAACAATGTGAATGTAATTAATGCCCTGACTTACACACTTAAAATGGTTAAAATGGCAAATTTTATGTTATATATGTGTTTTACCAAAAAATTTTTAAAAATTAATAATGTAATATACCAAAAACCACTGAATTACACTTTTTAATGGGTGAACTGTTTGGTATGTAAATTATATCTCAATAAAAATGTTTTTTAAAAAGTTTTTAAAAGTTTATAATTTGATCTTGAAATACTCAAAAGACTTGTTACATGAAAAGGGCACAGGCTTGCTTAGTATGACTCTGGGGACAAAACTAGGACCTCCAAAACATAAATTGCATGTTTCCACTTAAAACAAGGAAGAAAAAACAGCCAAAGCTGTCCAGAGTCCTCAAATGTCCCCTCACAAAACTGAGAACCATCACTAGTGGATTTTTTTAGCAAAGGCCCACCTGTCAGGAATGCACAGGGTCCCTAAAGCGTTCATAAATAACTTGAGCATGGAATGAAAAAGCATGTGTCTATGCTTTTTCTTAAGAGTCCTTATGTTGATTCTCCAAGAGGACAATGGCCCCCAAAATGGTTAAAAACCAACACTACTATTCAGAAAATTCCATCATTTCAAGGGATATTGCACTAGATCTAAAAACTTCTAAATCTAAGACTATACACCCCTACAGGTCATACTCCCTGCCACAGAGTGTAATAAAAGAGCATTTAACTACACATGGACACAAATGACCTGTGGTCCAGAACTGACTAGCAGTGCCCTCATTAGGCAAGTGAAATATATTCTCCAAAATGCCCTTGGGCTAAAATTTAGGTAAAATGAAGATAACGGTTATTGGGGTAAGATTACGATGCTCCTCTTGCCTGCTCTCAAAGAACCAAAAGCTATTCCCTACTCTCATGAGCTAGTCCAACTCCCTGAACTTTAAACACTAGAAACACCCCAGGGCCCAACCCTCAGACCTAGTTACTCTGCTTTATTTACCTGATACTATGGCTTTAAATATCCTCTGTAAACTGAGAACACCCATATTTACAATCTTCAGTTTGGAAGTCTCTAAATCCCAGACTTGTATATCTTTTTATGTTGTTTTAACTTAAATATTTAGGTCACTGATCTAAATATGGGCCATTCTGAGTTTATTTCTGGATGTAGTATGAAAAAGACATCTATTCTTGAACACATCTATCAGGTCTCTTAAACTTCACAGGTCTCAAACCAAACCTTTAATATTCCTCCCCCGGGCCTGGCTGGGTAGCTCACCCAGTTAGAGCACCATCAGAATACGCCAAGATTGCAGGTTTGAGTCCTGGTCAGGGCACACACAAGAATCAACCATATGAGAGACTAACACAGAAAGATAAGGAGACAGAGAAGTACGACCCAGAAGCAGGGGCAGATCAAGGTCCCAGTGACGCAATGCAATGAGCAGATAGCGCACCTAACGGATGATGAGATAGAGAGCTTAACAGCAGCAGAGTTTAAGGCACTGGTGATTAGGATGCTCATAGACTTGACAGCAAAGATTAAACAGGATGGGGAAAGAATGAAGTCTATCCTGGCTGAAATGTAGGAAAATCCATATGAAACAAGTGGTGCAGTAAAGGAAACCAGGGTTCAAAGCAACAAATTGGAACATAAGAAATAAACAGTCAACCAGTACGGAAGGAGGAAACGAGAAAAAAAATGAGGAGAGGCTTAGAAACCTCTGGGACAGCTGCTATAAATGTGCCCACATCTGAATCATAGGTTTGCCAGAAGTTGAAGAGGGAGAGCAAGAAACTGAAAAATTATTTGAAAAAATAATGAAGGAAAGCTTCCCTAATTTGGGGAAGGAAATGGACATACAGGTCCAAGGAGCACAAAGAGACCCAAACAAACTGGACCCAGGGAGGACCACATGAAGACACATCATAATCAAAATGCCAAAGGTTAAGGATAAAGAGAGAATCTTAAAAGCAGCAAGAGAGAAGAGAATTACCTACAAAGGGGTGCCCATAAGACTGTCAGCCGATTTCTCAAAAGAAACTTTGCAGGCAAGAAGGGACTGGCAGGAAATATTCAAAGTGGTGAAAAGCAAGGACCTACAACCAAGACTACTCTATCCAGCAAAGCTATCGTTTAGAATGGAAAGGCAGAGAAAGTGCTTCCCAGACAAGGTAAAGCTGAAAGAGTTCATTATCACCAAGCCATTATTATATGAAATGTTAAAGCAACTTATTTAAGAAGAAGATCAAAATTATGAACATTAAAATGACAACAAACTCACAACTATCAACAACAGAAGCAAGGGAATGGAAACAAAGGCAAACTAAGCAGACAGCTAGAGTGGGAACAGAATCAATAGGTATGGGGAGCATGGCGGGGGCGGGGGGGGTCAGCTGGGAGGGGGAAGGTGGGAGAGAGAGGGAAATGGTACAGGAATTAAGAAGCATAACAGGAGGGTGGGGAACGGACAGGGGGTTGTTGAGAAGAGCTTTATGCATAACCCATGGACATGAACTAAGGGTGGGGAACTGCTGGAGAGAGGGGGCCTGCTGGGTAGAGGGGGGCAAAAGGAAAAGAAATTGGGACAACTGTAACAGCATAATCAATAAAACATACAAAAAAAGAAAAAAAAAAAAGAATCAAATACATGGAACAACAAATGGAAAAAACACGTATATATTCCTCCACCAAACCTGTTCCTCCCAAGCTCAGATTAAAAATCTTAACTTCTCTTTTTTCTCTTATAACCTACATCTAAATCCTTAACGAATCCTGTTAGCTTCACCTTTGAAACATCTCAAATGCAAAACTCACTGCCTCCTTCTCTACTAACCTGAACTATTCCAATTGCTTTTAAGTGCTCTTCCTGCTCTCACCTCCGTTTCCCTACAATCTATTTAACGAGCAGCCAGTGACCCTGTTTAAAGTAAGTCTCTGCTCTAAACCCTTTGATTACTTTCTAACTGACCCAGAATAAATACCCAAAGTGCCTTCCATGGCCTACAATGTTCCACACAATTTGCACCCCCCAAAACACACATACACACACTTTTCTGGCCTCATCTTTTCCTTCTCCCTCCTTCCTTAAACCAGCTCTAGCAGCCCATGGACTTCTTCTGGCTGTACCTCTAAGAGCATGCCCTGCCTGCCTTTCTTTGCATTTACTGTTTCACAGACTGAAATGCTCTTCCCCTAGATATCTTCGTGGCTAGTCCCCTCACCTACCGCAGGCCCTGGCTCAAATTCACCTCCTTACTAAGGCCTTCTCTAATGGCCCTATTTAAAATAGAAATTACACCTTCCCTGCTACTTCTTATTCCTCTATCCCACAACATGTGCTGTTCCATCATGGTACTGTATTTATCACCATCTGACATGCTGTATATTTGTCTATTTTCCCCCACAAAAAATGTAAACTGCATGAGAGCAGGGACTTTGTGAATTGTTCATGTGTACACTCCCAGTGCTCAGAACAATACCCAGCACATAGTAGGCCTTCAATAAATATCTGTGGAACTAATAAATAGCATGTTATATTACAATTGCCTGCTTATATTCGTCTCTTTAATGGACTGAGATTTCTGCAGGCTGCAACATTCACTCACTCGCGAATTTCCAGCACATAGAAGGTGTGCTGATCTGAAATGACTAAATCAACCAGAGAGGCCAAGGAAAAACCCTCAGCCTTTCAAACACAGCCCCTATGCAATCACTTACTCTTGGAGTGTGTAAGTTACCTCAAAGAAGGTTTCAATACCAATTTTCATGCCTTCACGCGTGCTTTCCCCCACTCCCTACCCGCCCCCCACGCCCCGTTATCCCCATAACCAAGCAGATAATGAGTAAGAGCCTGAACCAGAATTTGTACCAGAAGCAAGTCCGAAGAAGAGAGCAGTTGTGACTTGACTTGAGATCAAAGAAGGTGGCCGGACTCCGAAAAGAAACACCGTCCCGGGGGTGGTGGCAAGGACAGGAAATGGCCCCGGTAGCCACAACCATAGACTCCAAGTCCCTCTTTTGACAGCTGAGGAAAGTAAAGCCCAGAGAAGAAAGCGACTCGCCCGAAGTCACAGAACAAGCTAACCAGAACGAGAACCTACTTATCCCTCCTGTGCGCCGCCCTAGTTGCCTCTTATGTTCAGGTGGTGCCCTCGGCGCCGAACCCCCGCCGACGCACGTGCTCCGAGGACCCCGAGTGCCCACATGCCCACTGCTCGCAGTCCGCTCCCCACCCAGGTCCGAAGCTGGGGTCGAAGACTGCGCCCCGCACACACACACACAACCCTCTCAGCCTGGGACCCGGGCACCGCTGAGGTGGGCCCGGGCTGCCAGCTCTGCGCCCGCTGCGTACCTGGCTGGATCCCGCGGGAACCTGAAGAAGGCCAGGTCCGACTGCGTGCTCTTCCGCGTGCAGTTGGGGGCCGCGCAGAAATTCGGCATCGTCTCCCGCCGGCACGCCGGCCCACCGCTCCCCTCCCCGCCTCCTCAGGGCAGCCCGCCCGCCCGTCGGGGCCGGGGAGGGGAGCCAGGCCGGCCGGCCGGCTCGGCAGGGCCGGCGCGCCGGGGGGAGGGGCGGGAGGGAGAGAAGTCGCGAGGGGCAGGAGGGGCGCCGCAGTCCGAGGCCGAGCTGGGGATGCAGCTCCACAGTGCTGTGAGCGGCCGGGAGGATTTACCGCCGCCGCCGCCGCTGGTGCACCTCCCGCCCGCCCGGGACGCTGCCGCCTCCTTCCCACAATGCACCCTGGCGCCCGGGGGTGCCCTCTCTTCCCTTAGCCTTCCTCCTCCGCCCCTTCCTTTCCGCTGACTTTTCCGCAGGCGGGCACGCGCATGGAAACGCGCCTGCCCGGGTGTGGCGAGGTGGAGGCGGGGCCTGGAGTGGGATGAAGTGCGCCTGCGCAGGTCTTTCCCTGGACGGGAGGGAGCTGTGTATGCGAGTCTGTCTCTTGGCCTCTAGAGCTGATGAGCACAGGGCCCGCTCCGGTAGGTTTGGCGTTCGCGGAATTCTGCAGATCTGGGGCGAGTTTGCACGTTACATCACTGGTTGCATCGCTCCTTGCTTGCTTAAGATTCTACCACTTAGGCCTCTGTTGTAGAAATCACCACAGACTTTTAAGCGCCGCGGAATCGGGACGACTTTCGTTACTGATTTGTATACTCCCGGCATATCTGCGTGCACTGAGTTGGACTCAGTCGTGGGTTGTAGGAAATTTCATTTTCCCCAGCTTTGCGGCTACTTTTTGGCCCCATTAGCTTCTCGGAACGAGCTTCCCCGGCCCTGACTGAAAACTGTGGCCCAAAACTCAGAAAAGCAATTACTCTTTCCTGGTGAGGCTAACAGAGGATCAAGAATAGCGAGCGACCTGATTCCACCTGCAGCTGTGTAGAGATTGATCCTTCTGTCTTCTTCCAATTGTAGCCTGTCAACGTTCCTGTGTTAAGTGCCACAATGAGTGACCGCTATCTAGAACAAAGGATTAGTATAAAATTTTGCGTGAAATTGAACAAGTCTGCAAGTGAGACCCACTGTCTTTTAAAAGAAGCGTATGGGAATCAAGGCATGTCTAGGGCCAGAGTTTTTGACTGGCACAAGAGGTTTAAAGAAGGGCGGGAAGATGCTCGAGATGATGCCCGAAGTGGCCGTCCAGTTACCCATCGGACAGATGAAAATATCCAGAAGGTCAAGGACTTGATTTGTTCAAACAGGCAGTTAACAGTGAGGATGATGGCTGAAGAGTTAAATTTAGATAAAGAAACTGTTAGACTCATTCTGAAAGAAAACTTGAACACGAGAAAAGTTTCTGCCAAAGTTATATCTGCTATTTTGAAGGATGACCCTAATCCCCGAAAACTTGACTTTTGTTCTGATCTTTCCAAAAAAACTAGAAAAAAACGGCTTGTGTGTGAAGAAGAAGGTAACATGTTCTGAAACATGGTGTCATCATCAGTGTGAAGCTGGTGGGGAAATGCTTCTGCCTATATCTCATCCCAGAATCCACTGTCCTGCCAGCCAGCTTCTCCAGGCCGCATCTTCAACAAGCCTTCCCACCAGGGCAGCTCAGGATTGGTTCACACCTTGGTGAAAGGACTGTGAGGTAGCTGAACCTGAGTTAGAAAGCTGCCTCACTGTTAGGCACCTCCATTTGCTGCTGGTCTGTTTCCAGTCACCTCTACCATCCCTCCCTACATGTCATGGCTCCCCTAGTTACTCTGCTGGACTGTTGGACCATATGTTCCTTGCTGTTCTCCACAACTTTAAAGAACTTTTGGCTGTTGATTTCTGGTTCTTACTTGCTCTTGATTTCTTTTGCTTAACAGGTTTGGATCTCTTCACTGTCCAGACCTCAGATTGGGTGGCTGTCTTTTTCCTATGTTCTCAACACTCTGCCTCAGGGGATCATACCAGTGAAAGGTGGGAACAGGCTCTCCTGGAGTCTCTATCTGTGCCCAGGGAGGCATACTCTTCAGGGAGGACCCCAAGAGAAGGCCTCCAGTTCCAGCCTGCTTCACAGTCAGGGCCAGAGGTATGGTACAGAAGGCAGTGGCATGCTGACATAATGAGCAATGCTAAGGGCCAGTCCAGCCCAAATGATTCAGTGGGAGCCCCTCAAAACTTGGGTTGGCCAACCCATACTGAGCTCACAGACCTAAACCTCACAAAAGATCTGGGTTTGTTTCATTCTAGTCCTGTACTTTGGATTTCCGCCCCCCACCCGCCCTCACTCATTTGGATATCTCTGCTGGAAGAGGAGAATCTGGTCCTTGAAAATATGAACCAGAGGACTCAGACCCAGGCTGTGCTGTGTGGGGAGGAAGACCCAGTGACACTAGACCAAACATTAAGGGAGCCAGCTGCCTACGTGCTGATTCCCATATGGCAGCCTGATTTTAGTAACTATCACCAACATTGTCAAGTGCTTTTTGAGCACCTGCAGTTCTTAGAACACTCCTGGGCATTGACAGTGTGAAGCTATAAAACAACCACCAAGGACTGGGTAGACTTCATGGATGAGGTGGTTCTCGAGCTAAATTCATAAGGAAAGATGGGACAAGGGGCTAGAAAATTAGGGAAAGCTTCACAGGTAGGTGGAATAGCATGAGGCTTTGAAACCTACATCAATGAGAAAATGATGGCACTTTGGGCTGAAATAGCAAAGTACAAAGAAAAATAATGGTATTGGAGAGGATGAGCAATTTAGGATCCTTTGCTTCCTCTCCTCTGCCCCCAGCTCTATGCCAGTTGTTTATAAATTGTGGATAGGTTTATAATAACTCACTTATTTGATTATCTAAATTTCCCAACAATAGCCCCCCCAAAAAAGCAGTCTATATAAGTTCAAACTCCTTTATGTCTTCCTGCCTCTTTGCCAGGATTTCTGGAATGGAACTTTCCCCAAGTAGGTTCCAAATAATACCACATAGACTGGAAACATCTCAGAATGACTGGTGGAGCAGGGGTGGGGGGTGGGGGGGAGGATAGTTAGTAAGAGCATTTCACAGGATTTGCCAATGTCTGTGTTTTACCCAAGGATTTTTACACATAACAGCCATTATTTCACTAGTAAGTTAGTAAACAATATTGGTTGATAGTGGATGCCCAACACTTACTTATTCAACAGTCATTTTAAGTTCTGATCTTGCACTAAAAAATTACAAGTTCCCCACTAATACCTGTCAATTTTGAGACACCCTGAATCCTAGACCTTATCATACAAATAAAAGATATTGTGCAAGAAAATTCAAACCAGCTTATAGACTTATAGACTTTACCTACTTAGCAATTTCTAGACATTCAATTTCAGGACGATTATATCTACATCAGATGAGGCCCTGGGTTCCCCACAAGCACTCCACATTGCACTCTGGAGCAAAAGCCCCTGTGGCTATCTATTAAAACTGTGGCTGATCTCATTAAAAAAAATTTTTTTATTGAATTTATTGGGATGACATTGGTTAATGAACCTCAGTAATCCTTGCTCAAGCCTGGTGATAACTGTTGCAGAATCGTGTGTTCCTGGGTGAGGGCCAGATCCCTTAACAGTACCTACAGGCATTACCTTCAACTTATTATAACACAGAGGTCCTAAGAAAACTTATTTCTGGACTTATTCCTGTCCTGTGCACAGGACTGGAGTGATCCTTCCAAAGGTGTCAGACTAGCCATGCTGGAGTATGGGGTACCAAGAACAATTTTGGCCCATACAGGATTTGAACACAGCAACCGGATGCAGGTAATCAGGACTGTGAATAATGAAAGGGACTAAATTTAATATCTTAGATCCTGTCCTGAGTAGAAGTCGGGCTGAATGACTACTTGAACCTGATGCAAGGTTTCCCAGAAAATAATGAGATGATAACCCTGATGTACCTCAGATTTTGGAGAAGTAAAATTACTGCCTGAAAACTCATCCAGAGCAAACCACACATGGGTGCTCAGAATCACTAAACTGCAGGCTAAAGTATGATTTGGGAGAGTTCAAATTCAACAGTACCTCTTATGTCCCTACCACTAAATCTGTTTTTACTGTGGACATGAATTTTGCCCTGTCTTGCACCTTGCTGCCCAGGACTCCTGAACCTAGTCTCATGGATCTACCCATCATCATGCCCCAGGCTCTGGTCCTTAGCTTTTCTCAAACATCTCTCAGTTTATTCTCCACCAGTTTGCTCTTGCTTCTGTTTCCCTGGTTCTGGACCACACCTCCCTCTGCTAGCTGCTTTTGGTCACTTTGGTATGATGATCTTGAATTGCCTTTTTGGCGATGGCTTTTTACTCAATTTGCAACTATCTCCACTCCCTCTGATTTATGGATCCCTCATCCAGCTCTTATTTCAGTCCTACAGTCCTCAATAAGGAAATTGTTCCAGCCCTGGCCCCAGGTTACCTTCCTATCCTTAGGAAGTGGTGCGGGCAACAAGTGGCAGTGTTTTCTTGTTTTGTTTTTGATAAGGGACATACAGAGAAAAACTCCCTTTCTCATCCTTAACCACCAGGGGTTCCACGCCCCAGCAGCAACCAGTATTACAAGGTTCTTAAGGAGGTAATTTGGTTACCTCTGGTGCTCGGGAGTCATGAAAGTTTTTCAGAGATATAACATCCAAATTCCATTCTCCCAGCAACTACATTTTCTCTGGCAAGAGAAGCTCCACTTAATGGTAGGAGATGAAGCCTAGCTTTCTGTAGGATGTCAGGAGGAGAGCTGGCCATCTGCAAGCCATGAACATATTTCTCGTGCTTAAAACAATCAGTTAATGAATCTCTTGACTTTCAGGCTGATCTCCTTCCCCATCCCCATTCTGGTTCAGAATCCACATGGAATGTTACTTGCCACTGCTGGAAGTCCTGGAGGAACAGACACCTTCCAGGACAGATCATCGCTTCATTGATTTTATTTAATTTTTCCTCCACCCATTACCCCACCCTACCTTACTCTGCCTGTCCCACTGATAAGACTCAAGAACAGAAAGAATAAAATGTTCACCAATATGATTTTGAAACACATGTGGCTAGTTCTGCAGTCTTACAAATTCTGCCCCTGGCTTTGAATCCTCATTGAAATGTGATTGTGTGGGAAGAATGTGTACATGGGACCTGCTTTTCAGAGCCCTCCTTTCAGATCCACTTCTTAGTAAGAATTCACACTTGCCATTGGAGATACCCAGATAAATCTGGGTGTTAAATGATTTGAGGGCATCTAGTAAAGAAGTGTGGTACCATTGGGGAACCATCTCACGATCACAGTGACAGCTGTTCAACCAGCCTTCTATTTGCAGACATAATTGCCAGCAAGTCTCACTAGCCTTGGGGTTGCATCTCACCAGGGTCCCATGTGGCTCAATTAGTAAGAGCTTCCTTTGCTGCTGGACTATATATGGAACCCTGTGTTCTACTGATTTTTAATTGAGTCACCTCTAAGATTTTACAGGCCTTACATCCTATCCCAGACAACCTTGCCTATTTATTTTCTCTACTTTTTGCCTTATTAATCCTTGCAAATACTGTCCCAAATGTATCACCCTTCTCCTAGTATTCATATTCAGAAATCAAAAAAATCTGTAGTAGGAGACTTCAATACCTCCAAGGACCCATTTGAGTCTAGTGAAGGGGT
Organism: Furipterus horrens; assembly: GCF_987537825.1. NCBI lineage: Eukaryota > Metazoa > Chordata > Mammalia > Chiroptera > Furipteridae > Furipterus > Furipterus horrens. The sequence goes on from NW_028327172.1 coordinate 48,027,395, forward strand.
CATAAAGGAAATGTCTTAGGATTTGTGGGCCATACAGTCTCTGTTGCAACAACTCAACATTTTATTGCAAAACCAGACAGCTAATAAGGAAACAGATGAGCATGGGTCTGTCCTGAAAAGAAAAAAACAAAAAATACTATTTATGGATACTGGAATTTTAATTTTACATAATTTTTACATGTCATAAAGTATTATTTTGATATTTTTAACCATTTAAAAAGCTAAAAACATCATTTTTACATTCCTTAACTTGCACACTGTAGAAAAACAGATGGTGGGCCAGATTTGGCACATGGACCATAATTTGCTGACTCTTGGTCCAGTGTATATAAAGTGTATATATAAAATGACAGATGATTGATTATTTTCCATCAATAACCTTGTTAATGCTAAGTTGATCTGGTGATGTCTGACAATTTACAGTATAGAAATTATGGAATATTAAAGGGGATCTTTTTGGTGCCAGGATCATGAACTAGAGGTGAATGATTAACTACTTTAACCTGACCCTATTCTAGTTCACAAAATAAATTCTGTGCTCTTTTTGACTCAGAATGATATTACACAAACTACTACCTATATATGCCCTGTAATATCTCAAAAACAATTTTGTCAGTATTACAACCAGCGATAATAGAATGAACTGAAGTTGGTTCCAAAATAGCCTTGACCTCGGCCAGCATTTGAACAAGTTTGTCACCTACGAAAGTGACTACTATGGAGTCAAAACTCACTGAATTATATTTTTTGCATGCTTATAAAAATATATATATATTTGCAATCGGTGCCAAGGTATGTCCTTTTACATGTGTGTACTTATTCCTAAAGAGGGCTGTATTGTATCACCTTCATTTAAACTGATTTTCCAAAGTTGAAATAGACTGTCAGGATTGAACAGACCTTTACAAGAGTGACCCAGCTAGTCATGTTTCCCTTGAATCCAGGAGTGACTAAATCCTACAGTTGCTGAAAAACTGCGTCTGAAAGAAGATTTGTATTGAGTGGCTGTATTTGCCAGGCACTGTCCTGTGTGCAGGGGTACAGCAATGTACAAAACGGATACAGTCCTCAGATCTGACAGTCTGAAACCTAATTATTTTACTCCACTTCTACAAAACTTGTTCCATGAGCTCACAATAACTCATTGTTAATTGCATACCTGAAATAGATATGACCTTTGCCACAGGCCTCTGTATGTTCCACTTAAATTTTATTATCCTTTAGACAGATCTGTCTTGGTCAAAAAATACGCTGGCAATGTTGGAAGTGTAAATTGGCAACAGCTTTCTGAAAAGCAATTTGGCAGTATCTATCAGGAGTTTTAAAAATGTTTATATCTTCTGATCTTCTAATTCCAATTCTGGGAATCTGTCCTAAAGAAATAGTCTAAACTGTGGGTGGAATTTATGCTTAACAATCCAGAAGTCCAACAGTAGAAAATTGGTTGAATAAATTATAGTATGACGGCCGTCATTATAATTAATGTTTATGAAGAGTTAACACTGCCTGGCAAAATGTTTATAATAAAAGAATGATATAAAAAAATTGTATGTATAAATCAAAAAATGTTTTTTAAATGACTAGGATTGTTGGAGTATGAGTATTTTCTAAAATTTCCTATTTCTTGTCTTTGAAAAATATTTCCGAAGTATTATTATCAGAATAAAACAACAGCACCAAAAGTTGGCAATGGAGAGAGAGAGGCCAAAGCACTAGTTCAGTCCATGAACAATTAACGGGCTTAGTCAACACAGGCTGTATGATAACTGTGTTGGCACCAGGAGTGGGACAGAAGGGAAAGGGCTTGCCCCAGAGGAGAAGGGGATGTGACCAGAATCCCTACAGAAAACCCAAGTGGTATGAGAAGACAGCACAAGCAGCATGCTCCTGTTACGTAGCCCTAGGTAGGTAAAGGAGCATGGAGGGATCAGGTATATTCTGACAAATGGAGAAAGATATGAAATACTCTCCTGGGTAAAATTAACCTTGTTTGGACTTTGTTCTTACATTCACTCATACAAAGTGAATATTCTCAAGATAAATTTTGTTACAGCTGACTCACTGAAGAATCCTTGAGCCATCCACGGAATTTCTTTAGGATAGGAATGGCTTTTATTGTGTCAAGTCTAACTCCTCACATACTAGGACACAAGCAACATGGATGTGCACCTGAATATTTGGTATTCCCCACTGAGAATACCACATGCATATTTTGCTGTAACTTACAAAACTCTAAGGTTTGCAAATATTATTTTGTCAGTGTCAGAATTACTGTGCTTTTTTCAATTTATGTCTAAAGAGTAATCATGTTATGGGGTTTTAAAGTGAGAAATGATATAGATAATGACTATCCATAGATGAAATTGCTGTTATTCTGGGAAAATGTGCCCTTCATTGTTGCCTTAGCAAAATATCATTAAAATGCTAGATATACCTCCTTGGTGAAATTTCAGACTTTCAAATGAATGAATACATGAGGTAAATACAGGTTTTATAGGCATATAGATTATGGATTTGTCAAGCTGAACGAGTTCTTCAATATTAAAGTATAAGTCTAATTAAATCCTTTGGTCATAGAAAGAACAAAAGCATGACACTTAGGTTTTAGTTCCATTTCTTAACAAAGCATGTAACTTTGGACAGTTCATTTGCACCATTGGAACACTTTTGCTTACTCATCCCTAAAAGAAGAATAACACCTGTTTCATGAGTTGTTCAGTTTGTTTATTCAACAAATATTCATTGAGTGCTTATATGTATCTGTCACTGTTCTAGACACTGAGGACGTAGTAATAAACAAGAATGAAAAATTCCGCATGAGTGTACATTTAAGTGGGGGAGATGAGCAAAAAATAAGTTAAATGAGTCAAAATATAGTATACAGTAGTACCTCTCTATATCACGGTTCACTTATTGCTGCCTCCCTGTATTGCGTGATTTTTTAAAATATTATATTTAATTATTTATTGCGGATTTTTCGCTATAACATGGGATTTTGCAGTACTGTATACGTAAGTTGTTAGTTACGTAGGTTTAAGAGTGTAGAATAAATGTAAGGTTCCTACTTCACGGGGGGCGGGGGTCTAGAATGTAATACCCACGATAAGTGAGGGAATGCTGTATTAAATAGCGACTATTAGATGTGAGGCTTACATTAAATAATGTATATGAGGGGCCTAGCACAAGACCTGACATGTAGTAAGAACTCAATAGATAGTAATTTCCTTTGCTTCTCTGGTCTTCCTAACAGCTCCTGAATTATTCTACAAGATGGTAGTAAATTGGCAAAAAGCCTGATCCATTGCCTTCTATCTCTTGCCAGTTAATAAGGACTAAACCTGTTTTCACTTAAAAACACAAAGGAATTCTTACAGAGTGTTTTGTACTTCCTGCATGGCAGATTAATCAAGGTGGCGCCTAAACACCGTTTGTAAATGGCCTTTTCTATAAAGCCAGTTGGCAGGGGTCCTTGCCTGAGGCTAGATTGCAGGTGTTAAGTCCACAAAGACAAACGTACAGTGTCATTGCTGTTTAAGCAAAACAGAATAGGAGACTGTAATTGCTGTTTCTCTTAAAGAAAAGATGTGTTCCCTATGTCCTGTTCCAAACATTGGAAAACTGGCTGAAGTTTGCATTATTTATGAGAGACCAGACATTGACAAAAAGCCAGAAAAAAGGAGAGTTTAATGCTTGTGGTATGTTTATATTTCTGCCCATTGTAGAAAATTTGGAAAGTTCAGAAATGTTTAAAGCAACTGCCAAAAGTTCACCACTAGGTTTCAGGTATTTCACCAGACCCATCTCTCTGCCTCAGCTTTCTCCTTCAGAAGCATCCAATGAACAGTCATTCACTGAATTCCTTCTTTGTGCCTGGGCCTGTACTAGGCACAGAGGGTACAGCCCTTGCCCTTGGCAGTACCCAGTCTTGTGAGATAGGCACAGGACCAGAGATGGGAAGAGCACCAAGAATGGACTCCTACCTTGAACTGTCAATTTTTCCCAGAGGACAACTCCAAAGAGCAAGCTTTTGTAAAGAATTTGGAACGAAAAATTGGAATGATCACACTTAGGGTGTTTGTGAGAAGGAGAAAGTGGGTAATGAAGATGCGAAACATGGAACAATAGTAAGTGGCCTGCTGGCTGTACCAACCCGAGTTTCTCTCATGGACCCTGGGCTCTGTCCACGGGATTCAGTGTGCAGTTTTACCTCCCAGAAGAAACCGGACATTAGGCTGTGGGCCAGTACCCCTGTACCTTACTTTAAGAAACTAATAAGTGAAAATTCAGAATTACAACCCAGATTAGATGAGGAAATTGGCCCAGGGAGGTTGAGTGACTTTTCTTGAATCACACATTCAGTTGGCAGAGCCAGGATAATAATGAAGGACCTTGAATTTCACTCAGTCCGGTGAGGTTTTTCCATTACTCCATTGGTAATAATTTCCTCTACTAAAATGTACATTCTTAAGGTATCTTTAAAATAGCAGTAACCATTACATTTGATAAATCTGATTTACCAACAGTTGATTTACATGCAATTTTTAGGGAACACATTTATGGCATAGAAGGTGCTACAAAGGTTTTTCCAAGTTTCCATAAAGTGTCCCAGCTCCCCCCGACCCCCAGTCCTTCTTCCAGAGGTGTGTATTCATAAGTAAATGTTGGCATTCTGTCGTTCATTTTTTCCAGATGTTCTTCCCAACTAGTGTGTTATGTTTTGTGTTTTTAATATTTCTCATATACATTTTTTAAAGCTGGGCACATAAATCCTAATAAAGTTCTCAACTATCTCCTCTATGCTGTCTAAAATTTCCGGGTGTGTTTATATTTATAACACAGTGTCTGAAGGCATGAACACTATCACATCATTAGGGCTTATATTCCTAAACCCTAGACTTGTGTTTCAAGATGTTCTGAAAATTCTTTACACCTCACTTGTAAATGCCACTTTACTGTGCCATGACATTTCCATGGTAACATATACTTCAAACAGGAAAACAGAGGAAGCCCAAGGAGAAGGGAAGTGAGTTTCAAGGGCAAAAAAAAAAGTGTATGCATTAAAAATAGTAGAATACATAAAAAGAGGAGTGTTAATTCTAGTTTGATGTCCCCTGAGAACAAAATGTCCTGCAGGCCCACCTTAGGGACCGGCAATATCCACCTCCCACAAAGTGGCCCAATCTTGGAGTCACACTTTTCTTTGCACCTCACATCCCGTCAGGGCTATGCCATTCCCCTAACATTTCTTAGTGTCACCTACTGCATCCAGACAGGGGTGGGTGGTCATCCACTTGTCACCTCATTGTCCTGAAGTCTATCCTCTACACTGCTGAACACGTGCTATTTGGTTTGGGGGTTGCTGAAAGCCAGAAGCTTTTTGACATCAGCTTTTTGACCTGGTTCAGGTCACACCTTCTGCCTGAAATCTTCCTGCTGCCATCCGCCAGGTAAACTCCTACTCACCACTCAAGACTCAACCTGACCATTGCTGTTTTCTACCCCTAACCCCCCCCCCCCCAAAGCAGCCACCATGGTGTACAATGCACATTCAGGGACACTGTAGCACTTAATTGAACTTGTTTGTAGAATGTTTTTCTTCCCCTCCCAACCCATAGACCCTTCAAAAGCCAAGATCATATCTGATAAGCTCCATATTCCCTGCATCCAGAATAAACTTGTCAGGAACTGTTCAATACATGTTTGATAGATGAATGAAAGAATAGGCTTTTATAGTAATTGCTTTTTTACTATGGTAAAATTCACCATTTTAACCATTTTAAAGTGTACATTTCCATGGCACTACATTCACAGTGTTGTGCAACCATCACCACTATCTAGTTCCAGAACATTTTCTTCATTCCAAAAAGAAACCTTGTATCCATTAAGCAGTCACTCCCCATTCTCTTTCTACCCCCAGGTCCTAGACACTACTAGTCACCTTTCTGTTTCTATGGATTTGCCTGTTATGGAAGTTTCCTGTAAATGGAGTATTGCAATATGTGGCCTTTTGTGGCTAGCTTCTTACTTAACATAACGTTTTCAAGATTCAGCCATATTGCAGCAGGTATCTTCATTCTTTTTTAAGGCTAAACAATATTCCATTGTATTGATATACAGTATTGCATTTTGTTTATTCATTCTTCCATTGATGGACATTCGTCTTTTCTCATTTTGACTATCGTGAATAGTGCTGCTATGAACATGTATGTACAAGTTTTGTTTGAACACTTGTTTTTAATTCTTTCATGTATATAGCTACAAGAGGAATTTCTGGATCCTGTAGCAATTCTGTTTAACTTATTGAGGAACCACCAAATTCCTTCCACTGTGATTGCGCAATTTACTTTTCCTCCAGCGATGTATGAAGTGAGGGTTCCAACTTCTGCAGGTGCTTGCCAACACTTATTTTCCCTTTAAAAATTTTTTAAAAGTTATATCCATCCTGCCGAGTATTAAGTGGTATGTCACTGGGGTTTTGATTTGCATTTCCCTATTGACTAATGATGTTGAGCATCTTTACATCTTTCCACATTCTTTTTGGTCCTGTGCATGTCTTCTTTGGAGAAATGACTATTCAAGTTCTTTGCCCATTTTTTATTTGGGTTATTTGTCTCTTTGTTGCTGAGTGGTAAGTGTTCTTTATATATTCTGGATTCTAGACCCTTATTGGGTATATTATTTGCAAATATTTCCTGCCATTCTGTGGACTGTCTTTTCACTTTCTTGATAGTGCCCTTTGATGCCCAAAAGTTTCACATTTAGATGAAGTCCAATTTATCCAGAAGCAGATTAAGGTTGGTTGAGGCCCCGGGTACAGAAGAAAATATTGGGCCCCTTAAAAAAGAGAGAGAGACTGGGAAAATAAAAATACGTGTTAAGCATATTTTAAGCAGCATAGTAATGAAACCAAACTTGATGTCATTAGAAAAAAAGTGTAAAGTTGGGGTTTTGCGGGTGCTTCAGAAGCCGGGGCCCAGGGTGCGTGCCCGGTGTGCCCGCCATTAAATCTGCTTCTGAATTTATCTATTTTTTTCTTTGGGTGCTTGTGCTAAGAGACCATTGCCAAACACAAAGTCATGAAGATTTATCACTATATTTTTTTCCAAGGATTTTATAGTTTTAACTGTTCTATTTACGTATTTGATCCATTTTGAGTTTGTTTTTCAATATAGTGTGAAGTGTCCCACATTTTTTTGTATGTGAATATCCAGTTGTTTTCCTCATTGTCACATATGCTTTTACTAAACATGTTTTTAAAGATTTTATTTACTTATTTTTAGAAAGAGGGGAAAAGAGGGAGAAAGAGAAGGAGAGAAACATTGATGTGTGAGAGAAACATCAATCCATTGCCTCTCACACATGCCGCAACCAGGGACTGGCCCACAAACCAGGCATGTGCCCTGACTGGGAATTGAACTGGTGATCTTTCACTTTGCAGTATGATACCCAACCCACTGAGCCACACTAGGCAGGGCAAAATAATTTTAGAGCTACAGAAAATTTGAAAGATAGTACAGAGCATCCCTATATGTGCCTCATCCAGTTTCAGTTCCCCCTAATGTTATTATCTTGCATTATTATGGCATAGTTATAAAAACTAAGATACCAGCATTGCACATTACTATTAACCAAATGCCACACTTTTTAAAGATTTCAACAATTTTTTCATTAATGTCTTTTTTTGTTGGTGGTGTTCCAGGAACCAATTATGGAAATCACATTTCACTTAATTGTTATGTCTCTTTAATCTCTTCTGACCTATGACAATTTCTTAGTCTTTTTCTTATTTTTCATGACTTTGAAAGTTTTGATGAGTACTGGCCATGTGTTTTATAGAATACCCCTTAATTTTGGGTTTGTTTGATGTTTCTCTCATAATTATTAGACTGGAGTTAGGGGTTTTGGAAAAGAATAGCATAGAGGTGGAATGTCCTTATTACATCAAATTAGAGGGCACATGACATCATTGGTGATGTAAACTTTAATCACTTGGTTAAGTTTAGTTTTGCTAGATTTTCCTACTGTGAAGCTACTCTTTTTCCCTTTCTATACTGCTCTTTGGAATCAAGTCATTCAGTTTAGCCCATACTCAGGGGAGGGGAGCCATTAAGTTCTATCTCCTAGGGAGTATCTATGTATATTATTTGAAATTCTTCTGTATGGAAGAGTTATTTTTTGCTCCCTTATTTATTTAATCATTTAATACCTATTTAAACACATGTATATTTATTTTATATTTTGGGTTATACAGTACAATTTTATTTATTTTGTTGCTCAAATTGTTCTAGACTTGGCCATTGAATGCTCCTTGTAGTGGGCTTTTGTATCTCTTTGACATGCTCCCTCCCATTCTTTGTTTGTTTTTGTTTGTTTATTTCTGTTTTTGTAGCACTTGCTTATGCTCTAGTACTACAACATGCTCCAGGATCATCTTGTATTCTCCCTGCCTCTTATCTGAAACCAACTATTTCTCTAAAGAGCCATGGTTCCTTTTATTGGAAAATGGTATTTAGAAACCAAGATATGAACACTGAGTATGTTTGCTGTTTCTGGGATTTGGGGTCTTTTTTATATTTCCATTTCTCTACTTAACAAGCTCAGTATTTTCTCTAGCATCTTGATTACTGTTTAAATGTCCTATCTATCATTATACCTATCTTCGTTAGTTTCAGTTGACTGATTTTTTTCTCCTCATACAGGTCCTTCTGTATGGATCCTTTACCTTTTTGGAAATAGTTTTGGCAATTACTTTCACCGGTGTTAGGTGGGACCAAGATACTATTAGTCTAGGGCTAATTTTGCCCCGCTATCAATGTGAAGCTCACTTGAGGGCTATCAGGTAGTTTTGGCTCTGAGTAATCAATCAGAGACCACTCTAGAATTAAACAGCGGATTTACTCAACGAGGAAAAAAAAGAGAAAAGGAGGTGGAGGAAAAGGAAGGCTCGTGGACCCACTTAGGCCTGCAGGAGCAAGAGAAGGGCAGGTAAGTGTGACTTTCGGTCTACCTCACGGGCCCGTGAAAATATTGGAAAAAGAGATGCAGAGAGATAACCGTAGTGATGGAAACACCCAGTCATCCACACAGGTCCACAAATGCCGTCTCCACACTTTGCCAAACACACATTCCGGTTAGGGTGAGCCCGCCCATCAACACATCCAGAAGGTCATTTACATCTCCCTACTTTTCCCTCACCAGGTCAGTCAACATATCAGGCTAAGTCCCTCAACACTTCCTCTGGGGAGGAGCAAAGTCCATTATTATTTACTATGGGCAGGGCTAGGACCAGAAATATTTGCATATGGTGTATTTGCATACGTCAAAAGTCCAGGTGGGCATTCCAGCTGCCTCCATGTTCTGACAATGCCTTGTGAAATATGTCTTGGCACTCTGAATGTTGGGAATAGAAACTAGACCTATGCGATCTCCAAGAATTGCTCCTTCTAGTCCTTTTAGGTGCTTTTTTCTCTGGCCTCACAGTTTCCTCATATGCGTACTGAAGACTCAAAGGGAGCCCTCAGCAGATAGCCAGAGCTTTCTTGTTGTGCAGCACTCTTCTCTTTAGTATTCTTCCCTACGAACTCTTGTCACCTTGACCTCCCCAGATTCCTAACTCTGTCTCCTCAACTCAGGGAAATTATTGGGTTCTGCCTGGGTTTACTCCCTCAGCACCACAGCCTAGAAACTCTCTCCAGAAGGTAAGCAGGGACAATCGTAGGGCTTATTTCACTTGTTTTTTGTCTCTCAGGGATCACTGTTCTTAGTTGCCTGATATTCAATGTCCTAAAAACTGTGTTTCATATATTATGTCCAGATTTTTAGCTGCTTCAGTGGGAAGGTAAATCCAATTCCTATTAATACATGTTGGCTAGAAGCAACAGTATAAGCATAAAAAATTAATAAAGCCAGAGGCTATGATTAGCACACAGGTATGCATGTCATAGGATTTAAAGAGGTAATACCGTATAGTGATTAAGAGTAGGGATACGGAACCAGACTGCCTGGGTTCAAATTCTGGCTCTCCATTTTCCTAGCTGTGTACCCAGAACCAGTCATATAACCTTTCTGGGCCTCAATGTCCTTGTCTTAAAATGGGGATCATATCTCACTGGAATTAGATGTGGGTTAAATAGATTAATACATGAAAGCATTTAATAAATATGAGCTATTATTATTCTACATTAAATGGCCAGTAAATTTAGCTTTGAGTTTTCTAGTGATCTTCACAAAGCGGAAATACCAGTACATGATTTATTGTCCATAAAATATATACAAACTGGTTGTACAGGAGAAGTACAGATTTCAGAATACCCCTCCCCCTGCAACATTTCTCATAAAGAGAATACTGTATGTACCTGAAACCGTACACCAGCCAGGAAAAGTTTCCCAGGGTTTTGTCTTTACCATCCCTGCAGATAGCCAATAGCTTCACACCAGAGCTCAATTCAGTAAAAGTGATACCGCCATGACTGAAATATTGTAGTACTTTTGGTCTGGCTTAAACCAAAACTAAAATTTATAACATCAAAATGAAACTACTGAACCACATGCCATTTGAGTAATTCTCCATAATATAGGAGGGTCAATTAGGAAACAGTTACAGTGGTTCAGCCAAGAGGCAACTAAAGCCTGACCCAAAGAACTAGCTATAGAATGAATGACTGTTGGCATGGAACCAACCCACCGTACTGTGAGAATCCACAAGGCTTTGCAACTGACTCGGTGTACAGCAACAGGGAGGAAGAGCTTTCTAGGCCTAAGTACATAAGTTTGGGAAGATGGGAAGGAAAAAAAGCTTGATTGTTGTGTTTGTGTTGTTCAAATCTTCTACAGCTTTACAAGTATTTTATCAATCTATCAACTACTGAGGAAGGTGTATTAAAATCTCCCACTAAGACATGAGAAGCCATCTGGCCAAATCCCTGCATTTTATAGGTGAATTTATACTTGCTATGCCTTTGCTCAGAGGTCACCGATGAGTTAAGTGTGACCTTTACCTTGAGTCACTATGTCCTTGTGATGAGGGGTAAATCATGTCCTTTTGGTGCCAGGTCTCCTTTAATGAAACACAATCCTGAATTGGGATGGCCAGCTAGTTTTTTATATTCAAAACAAAATTTACATTTGTTATTCAACAGTGTTTCAAATAAAAACAAAAGGGAGCAAGGGAGAGGGGCAGGGAAGGGACGCTTCCTTCTGCCCTTCAGTTCTTTGCTCTGCCTGGGAATCCTGAGCCTGGGCAGGCAGTGAGAGCTCCAAACACTATAGGTTGCTTTTCCTTCCTTCGGGGCAACTGCTCTCGGGATGGTAAAACAAGAATCATTATGTAAATATAATGTATAGAATCCTAGTTCACGTATTTTAAATTTTAGCTTTCTTAATATTTAAGTATTAACCAAAACAGAACATTAAATTTTACTTATTCCTGTTTTTAAAAAAACTCCCACTATATAAATTTGTTCATTTCTCCTTATAATTTTGTCTTATATATTTGGAGGCATTGTTTCCAACTGGTACAAAGATGTTCTGGGTCATCGTATCTTCCTGCTGAACTGCCCCTTTTATCACTCGAGTATATGACTCTCTTCCTAGTAGTGCTTTGTGCCTTAAAATCTATTTTTGCTGCATTATTTTGTTTAGAATTTGTCCAGTATGTTTTTTCCCGTCATTTTGACATTTCTGTGTTATTACCTTATGCATTTATTCTTATAATTAACATACAGCTGGATTTTTAAAAGTCCAATCTGAGCATCTTTGTCTTTTCTTAGGCATGTTCATATTTCTTATTATGATAATATATTGGACCTATTTTTCCCCATTGTTTTGTTTTTTTTATATGCCATGTGTTTTCTTTTCCTGCCGTCTTCTGACCTGGTTGTTTTCTTTACTATTTTCATTCTCACTTATGCTTTGAAAGTTATAATTTTAATTTTATCATTTTAGTGGGAGATCTTGCATTATTAACGTGTATACTTGACTTAGCATTGTTAATAACCATCTTGTAACAGAACCCCTGGGCTGCTCCGATTGAAACAGAACCCACGGGCTGTTTAGTTAGGGGCCCGATTGTCCGCCGCCAGAATTATAACTCTGAACACCGGAGTTTGGTGAAAAGAAAAAGAATTGTTTATTTACACATGGTTCTGCCTCCCCCTCCCAGACCTGGCCAGTCTTAGGAAAGTCAGAAACACCGTTTCCCTACTTCCTAGGCACAGTTCAGCGTTACCAGTAGCTGCCAGTCACTCAGTTCTGATTGGGGAGGTCCTTTCTATGCTGTGGTGCCCTCCAGCTCTCAATGCAGGACCGCCTGGATTCTCAGCCTCCTTGCAAACTGCCTTCTTCCTGCAAACCGCATGGATCTCCTCTCCTTCTCAAAACTGCCTGGCAAGAGTCTCTTTTAAAGCAGCCTGGAGATCCCTTCTCCAAGCCAGATGGAGGGAGTCCACAAGAGCCAGAGAGTGAGGGCGTGAGGTCCAGAGAAAGCCTGAGAGAGAGAGCCTCCTAGAGCCAGAGTCAGCCCAAAATATGTCCGCAGCTGCTTCTCTCTTCCTCCCTGCCCCGCCCCCCTCACGCAGTGGGTGTTGCAAACCCTCCTGACCATTTTACAGAACCCTAAGTGGGCTCTGTCTGCTTCTTCCTTACCAGCCCACAGTCCAAGATCTCTCCCATCTTCCTAAGTCTTAGAAGTAAAGTGGATCTTTGCAACAATGTTTCCAGCCACTAGCTCCAGGCATGCAAGGGCATCCTGAAAGCTGCTCTTCCTGCTCCCTATCTCCCAGCCGCAAACTCTGGGGTTTGTTTTTGGACTCCCCTGTTTCTGTAACAATCTCTAGTCATTGTGAAGATTTCAGGAGCCTTAGAATTCTTTAATTCTGATCTCCACCCGCTTCTATCTTCAAAGTAATTTAGTTTTTAGTATTTTAGTTCCAACCTATTTTTAACCACTAACCCTTTCATTAGATGTTTTAACAGCCAGTATTTATTTAGATTTACAAACTTGTATATCAATTTATTTGCCTACCTTTCTTTTTATTAAAATATATTTCACATACAATTAAATTCACTCTTTTGAAGTGTACAATTAAATCATTTTGGGTAGATTCACAAAATTACGCAAGCATCACCACTAATTTTAGAACATTTTTATCATCCCCAGAGAAATCCCATACCCATTACCTCTCCACTCCCCCGCAACCCCCAGCCTCTGGCAACCAGTAATCTATTTTCTGTCTCTATGGATTTGCCTATTTTGGATGCTTCATTTAAATGAAATCTTATAATATATGGTCTTTTGTGTCTGTCTGTCTGTCTTCTTTGACTTAGCATAATGTTTATAAGTTTCAGCCATGTTGAAGCAGGTATCAGTACCTCATTCTTTTTTATCTCTGAATTCTATTCCATTGTATGGATATAGAGATCTATTTATCTATTTATCAGTTGATGGGCATTTGGATTGTGTCACCTTTTAGCTGTCATGCATAACGCTGTTATGAACATTCATTACAAGTGTTTTTGGTGGACATATATTTTCAATTCTCTTCGATATATACCTAAGAGTGAAAACCAATTTCTTGTATTCAGCGGTGTGTTGATAAGTATTGAACGTTCAGCTCTCATGTGGTAAGGGGCAGTGGAGACCTGATCTGCAACATTTGTTGGTCTCTGGGGTACAAATACTCAAGTTAGCAATGTGACATCACTGAATGCAGAGATGGGAGGAGATGCACAGTACCACGACATGGTACAATAGTTCTACAATATAGATACAGAAGATATAAATAAACTCAAAAGCACAGATAATAACAAAATTATAGTAAAATAATTAAGAAGTAATGCATAGTAAGGGATTTTTACTTTTATTTTTAAAAGAATTCATTTGTAAGCTTATATAATTTAATTTATTATAATGACCATGTTTAACAATCAGTTCATAAAATTCCTGGACTTTTAATAGAGTTTATGTGAAGTAAAATTGTCTTTGCTTTTCTGAAAACGTCTGAAAATTTATCTCTCACTTATAAATTTAACTGTGTATAGAATTTTGGTTCGAGATTTATTTTCTTTCCCCACTATAAAGATGTTATCCTCCTGTGTTTTAGCTTCCATTGTTGCTGATGAGAAGGCTGCTATCACAATAGTTTTCTTCCCTTTCGATAATCTGTCCCTTTTCACTGGAGGCTTTTGTATTTTTCTCTTGACTATGGTTTTGCAGTTTCACTGGGTCATGAGTAGTTACGAAATTGTTTATTGACCATCTTGGTATGTTTCTTCAATTCTGGAAAATTATCAGACTTTGTAATGGTTGAAATTAGGCGTCAACTTGACCAGATATTTGGTCAAACATTAAACTGTATGTGTCTGTAAAGATGTTTTTGGATGAGATTAACATTTAAAACATAGACAGAGTTTAGCATGTTACCCTCATAATGTGGGTGGACTTCATCTAATCAGGCCTAAATAGAGCAAAAAGGTTGACCCTTTCAAGAGTAAGAAGGAAGTCCTCCTACCTGGCTGTTTGAGCTGGACATCGGTCTTTTCCTGCCTTCAGACTCAAAGTGAAACATCAGTTCCTCTTGGGTCTTGAGCCTGCTGACTTTCAGACTGCAGACTTATACCACTGGCTTTCCTGGTTCTTGGGCCTTTAGACTCAGATTGGAAGTACACCATGAGGGTTCCTGGATCTTCAGCTTGCCCACTATAAATCTTGGGACTTGTGAGCTTCCATAATTGTGTGAGCCAATTCTTTATAATCGATAAAATATATATACATAGACATATCATCGTCGTCGTCGTCGGCAGCCGTCCCTCTCGAGAGACGATGGTGTAGCTTCTTAAGAGTCTATCTGCACCGCCGAGAATGGTTGTGCAGTCCGACTCGGGAGTGACACAGTATCTGTCTCCTCCCGTGTTGAATCGACATCTTGTGATGACGCTGGAGTGTCCTCTCCAGTGAAGCTGAAGCTACAGAGCCTGGGCAGGGTGATATGGAGGGTCTGCTGTTGCCCATGCAGCAGACCCCCCCTCTCTTCACAGCTGAAGGGTCCAAGGGAAAGACGGAGTCAATACAGCTTGGCTTCAGGTGCGCCGCAGGAGTTGCCGGTGTTGACTACAACGTCAAACCGCCTTAGGGACTCCGGCTCCGGATTTTCTGTCGGGGTTTACTCCCTTAGCCTTTCCCCTGAAGAGGTGTGCCGCAAGGCAGCGGAGGTTTTTTGGAGTCAGAGTTTTCCTTCTCTGATGTGCCCTGACTGGAAGATCGAACCAGCGACACTTAGCTCGCAGGCCGACGCTCAATCCACTGAGCCAAACCAGCCAGGGTAATATAGACATATATACCTACATATATACATACATATACAAATATATGGAATAAATATTAGATTTTTTTTCATACACATGTGTTGGTTCTGTTTTTCTGGAGGAACCCTGACTAATACAGCTATAGTATTTTAAAAAGTGATTTCCCACCATTCCCTCTATTAAATCTTTCTGGAATTTCTATTAGGCATATGCTTAACTTTCTCATTATATCCCTCATATCATTTTTTAATTTAATCTTTATTGTATTTTTTCCATTACCGTTCAGTCCCCTTATACTCCCCTCCCCACAGCAATCACCACACTGTTGCCCATGTCCATGAGTCCTTTTTCCTTTTTGCTCAATCTCTCCACCTTCATATCTCTTAAAATCTTGTTTAGCTTTTTCTATTTCTTTCTGTTTCTTTACTCCATTTTGATTGATTTCTTCCAGTGTCTCTTCTGATTCCCTCTTCAGCTAGATTTAATATGTAGTTTAACTCATCTGTTGAATTTTTAATTTCAGTGACTATGTTTTTTATTTCTGGAAGTTCTATATGATTCATTAAAAATCTCCCAGTTCTTTTCCCTTCATACTACTCTGTTCTTTTATTATGGCTTTCATAACTTTCTTTTCTTTCTAACTTAATCATCCTAGTTCATAGTCTCTTTCAGATATTTCTATTTTTACCCCTCTTCTCTCTAGTTGGTTGGGTTTGTTGATCCTCCATCTTGATCATTTCTTTCCTCTGTGGTGTGTTACTGTTTGTGAACATCTTTATCAGGGATTGCTTTTTCTAGCAGATTCTTCAAGCCCTAGATTGTTAGGTATCCCTACAGAGCTATTTAAAATTTGTTTCAGCCCTAATCTAATAATTTTAATAGGTCTTACTTCAGCCTTAACCTAAGAAGTTTAATGATCTGAACCAATTTTTATGTTAAGTTATCTCAGTAAGTGCCTACATATAAAGATAGAGAACATTTAAACCTACATATGCATTTGGCAGAGATCAGGGTTTCTATTTCTCATGAGTGCCATTTTTCCCCACCCAAGGCCTTCAAACATCAAGCTTCCTTGCAGCTTTGCTAACCCTGGGATATAGTTTTTCCAATTTCATTTTCATGGGAGGGGGCAGAGCTTCCGATCTCAGGGCTTTATGAAGGGGGTTCGGCCCAAGCTTCCTCACCTGGCTGAGACTTAAGCCATGTCCTACTCCTTAGTGTATAGTGGAACCTGGCCTATTGCTCTCAGGATCTATGGCGAATATGAATTCCCTGTGTGCTGCCAAGGTACGTCATCTGTACCCTGTTTTTCATTTCTGACATCTGGGAACTTCTCTTTCTCATTTTCAAATTTGGCAATAAAAAATAACATTTCTGGTAGAGTTCATCCAGCATCTCTATGTGTCTGTAGCAAGGGGTGGGAAGGGATGGGTTGGAGGACTCATCTACCTAGAATAATTGGTCATGTTTCTGGCAGTCACCAGATTAGAAATAATAATTTTGTGAGAAAGACATTTATCATCACCATTTTATAGATAAGAAAACTGAAGCTCAGAGTGGTTGTCTAAATTGCCAAAGGCATAAAAACTTTAAATGGAGAAACGGGTTTTGTGTTGGGTCTGTTTGTCTACAAAATCGCATGCAAGCTATATAGGTATCTTAAAGGTAACTCAGGTACCTCTGGCTCCTCTCCATTGTTAGCCTTTATGGACAATTCACCCATGGCATTTTGCTAAAGTAAATGCTCTGGAAAAAAACTCCTCCTACTACTGGGTAAGGCTGTTTGGAGTTAAGGGGAAGGGGTAGAAAGTAAACTGTGGAAGCCTGAACCTTACAGCTGATGGTAGGAGGATGTAGAAGCCAACAGGCAGTTCTGCTGTCATCCAGAAGCATCCCCCACTTGTGCAGTGGACAGTGAAGGGAACACACCAAGGGTCCTGTACATTGTTTTTGTCTTGCCTCCAGAAAGAGGAGGAAGCCCAGGCTATGGCAGAATTTACCTGTAAATTCTGTGGGATTTAGAGATGTCTCAGTAGAGACTGACATATGTATGTGTGTGGTTATATGTGTTCTCCATATCTCCTAACAATCTTGTGAAGTAGGATGTTCTACAAATGAAGCCTAACACACAACTGGTAATAGGTAGAGCCAGACCCAGTTCCTTCTGACTTCAGTCCAAGGGTTCTTTCCATTGCTATGTACACCCTGCCCTCCCCTTAGACTGGACTTCTTAGGTCTTGGTCTTAGAATCACATCAGGCCCAAGGGGACTTGATGAAAAGAGAAAGTGGAAAGGGTTCAGCTCTGTAATAAGTTGATGCCTGTCCCTGGGGCTATACACGGAGCAACGATGAAGTCATGAGAAGAGGCTCCATAATTATACGTGCTAGACTTGTGCCTCCACCTGAGTGTAGTCACTTAGGAATGGTCACATTGGGAGGCTTGGCACTTGTTCTGATGATACCACTACTGACCACAACTGCTGTGGGACTTTTCCCTTATAAATCATGAAAAGACCTCAATCCCATTACTGTAAAATTACACCTCATTTCTGATCCCAAACCCAGCTGCAGCTCTACATCTCATTTACCATGTGTTCCAAATGGCTTTTGACTGTTGCCAA
Source organism: Furipterus horrens (assembly GCF_987537825.1). Taxonomy (NCBI): domain Eukaryota; kingdom Metazoa; phylum Chordata; class Mammalia; order Chiroptera; family Furipteridae; genus Furipterus; species Furipterus horrens. The sequence goes on from NW_028327172.1 coordinate 48,045,317, forward strand.
AAATAAAAAATCATTCCCCAGAGGCAGAATTGTATTGTAATTTAGATGCAAAAGAATGGGCTGAATGCTCTGCAGGCAATTTTCAAATCAAGATTATAGAAATGTTTAAAGTAGCAGAACCACTGTTAAAATAAATATATCTTCCCAGGTTGATATCTTAGAAGAAGACAACTCTTAAGTTTGGTCGTATAATGTCTGCTGTTTAAGAAAAATTACTCACCTTGAGGGGCATTGTGGAAAGAACACTGGCCTTAGTAAAGATTCCACTGGGATAATACTTAATGCAGGCCAGGGCCCTGTGAGATGGGCCTACTCAGCATTGGCATAAGTTGTTATCACTTTCTCAGAGCAATTAGGCAATAAACATCAAGAACCTTCAAAGAGTTTAAATCAATTGACCTAGAAATTTTGCTCCTAGAAATCTTTCTTAGAGAAATAGGCAAAGAAGCAGACAAAGGTTTATGTATACAGCTATTCATTTTATTTGTAAAATAGTAAAAAAAAGTTAATAACCCTAATGCCACCATGGGGAAATTGCCAGGTAACTTTTGTTGTACTCACTAAATGAAATAATGCAGCCAGTTAAAATGATGGTTTTGAAGAATTGTCAATGTTTGAAGATGTTCACAACAGAATAGGTGATAAAATAAGACTATAAAACTACATGCATTATATAGTCCCATTTTTACTTTCTGTATGCTAAAAAAAAGGCTCAAGATAGGCTCAATATGTTACCAGTGGTTTTATCTGGGTGATGACATGATAAGTGACTTTAACTTTTTTTCATTATACTTTTATATATATAATTTTGATCATCATAATTATAAATATTACTTTTATAATTAGAAAATTATGTATAATAAAAATTACTTTTTAAGAAAGAAATAAACATGTTCTATTTGGAGAGGAGAGATCCACCCCCAAGAAGCTGATGGTTTAATGGAGGAAGTGAGACACGTACACAAATAAATTTATTAGAAGGTAATAAGGGCTATAATGGAGGTTTTACAAAGCATAGAGGGAAAGATTAGCTCTTCCTGCGAGGGTTAAGGGTTGGTGAAAACAAGTAACATTTATGCAGGGTCTTGAAGGATGAATAGGAGTTCTCTAGGGTTCTGTAAATTGTCCAGCACCATGTAAGTGTAAGTTAGTTTAGAGCCTTTATTATTGCTGTCAAAGTTTACCTCATATAAAGCTCTCTTTCTTGTCTCTTTCCCATGCTTCCTAAAACCCAGGATCCCTGGGACAGGAAGCAACAGCAGTTAAACAGTCACACATCAGTGCTCTAGCAAGTCAACTGAGGTGCATCCAAGTAAGGAGTAGATCCAGGACCAGAGGACATAAAATTATCTGGGAGCAGGGCCAGGAAGGGACTGGTAGGTAAACAGTTTCCCCCTTATTTGCCACCCTGTGGAAAGACTGGCTTTGCTTGGGGCCTCCACCCTGAGTTCTGCGGCCATCTCCACCTGAGGGATGGTAAAAACCAAGAACAAGCATCACACATCGGTTCATGATTTACATTGGCAGGCAATGGTGTCAGATGTCCATACAGACTCCAGACAGGGTGGAGTGGAAAGGAGGGGTGTGAGTGAGGAGACTAGGAAGGGTGGCAAGAGTTGGTTTGTTGGGTTTTGGTTTTTGTCTTTTTTTGGAGAAATTATTAGAAGCTCAAAGTTATGTGATTTAATCCTCCTGATCCCCTCCCCAACATCTTTATCACATTGCCATCCTCTGACTTCATGGTGCAGCTCGAGGCCACCTCAATTCCTATGCTTTAGGCATTCCTTATTGTCCAATTTTATGAGAAAAAATAACAAGTAGGCCCTTCTGTGCCTCCTGTTGTTTATTTCTTTATTCAAGTAACAAACATATATTAACTACCTACACTATGCCTGCAATGTTCTAGATGTTGTAATAGAGTGAAGAAAAAGACAGCCACCGTCTTGTGTCCTCACGGACCTATCATTTGATCCGTGGTTCTCATGGATCATTCATTGTAGTGGGGAAGACATACAATAAACAAAGGAACACATAAGAAAATATCAGGTTATATATCTCAGGGAGTCAGCTTTAGGAAAATCTAGGGGAAGAACTTTCCATACAAGGAGAGCAGATGATTCCAAGATCCTAGGGGATAACGTTTGTTTGCTCTGGGAACAAAAAGAAGTAACCTGGCATTGTGTATAGAATACACTTTTTTGCTTAATGTGCAAGTGAAAACCTCATTTTTAGGACTTGACATAAGGATTGCCTCTTCAGGCAAATCTCCCCTGATATCCCCAGGTAGAAGTGACCACTGTCTTTTTTCCTCACTGTTGACTCTGAGTAGGCTTCTGTAGGCACACCTGTAACAGTTTGCCATTCTTACCACCGTATAGCATCACTACTCCCTAGTGGACCTCAGAGCAGAGCTTCCTAACTCAATCCCTAATGTCCAGCATAGGGCCTGGCACATATTACTCTATCAGAATCTCCTTGGTGACACTTATCCAGAATTAGCAGCCATTTATTGACCAGAGCCCATCCCTATGTGGGGTACTTTCAACTCTGCTAACTCATGACTACCACGTGCAGTGTCATTATCCTGTTCTGTAGTTAAAACTCAGAGAATCAGTGACTCCTGAGGTGGCTCAGTAATAACAATCAGAGCTGAGATTTGAACACTGGTTCTCTTGGCACCAAACTCCAGTGCTTCATCTTCTTTGTGATGCACTTGTCATGCATTAGTTAATCTGTGGAGCTGCCATCTCTTTTCTCCTAGTCATTTCCTTGAAGGAAGGGTCTGTACTTGACTCTATTCTGTATTCCGCATGACGCTCAAACAGTGCTTTGTATTTGTACACATTCAGTACATGTGTCTTAAACATCCAAGGAGTGGAAAAGAAAGTATGAATGTGTAAATGAATGCTCCACCCAAAGTGAACCAGCTTCTGATATCAGTTATAGGATGGTGATGGGCTGGAGGGAGAAATGTTTTTGAGGGGAGAGGCCTTCCCAGATACCTCCGTGCCCATCTGGGAAAATGAGCGTGCCGTCTCCGTAGTAATACACTCGTTTCTTAGAAATCACACCTTTTGCTCAGTTGTACATCTCAGCAGGCAGGCAGGGGCACAGAGGGGAACATACATGGCTTCCAATGAGTCAGGAAAATGAGGTTAGGTTTCGATTCAGATAGTTATTTGTGTTTTCTGGGTCTGCACGGTCGATAAATTTTCAACGAGCAGTGATTCTGTTCCTCATCTTTCATGCTTTATGGGACTTCAGGGAATGAAAGCATAACATCCTGCTTTCCCATAAGTTCTCTGGCCGCTACCCTGGCACCAATTAAAGATATGTCTATGCAATTAATCAAAACCAATTTGGAAGCACTCTGGCGCTGCTCCTCTGATGTGCTGCCTGCTCCACATACAGTAGTTCCTCAGCTGCAGCCATGGAGCCAGGCACATAGGAGCTTTTGATGAACTGGCTGTGCCGACCCCAAGTGTTAACTATGTCATCTGACATGACTAATGAGGCTCCCAACTTGATCCGCGTGAGCGGAGCAGCCCTGCTGTCTGGAGAAGGCTGTTTCCTCAGCCAGCCTTGGAAGAGGCTGCAACGTGCATGGTACACACTCCATCATGTCAGCTGGAGTCCTGGAGGCCCCTAGTGTTGGAGCTGCGAGTTGTCCACCCAGAGGGTGATGGAAACTGTGGGCCAGGCTCTGTGCTGGGTGCTGGAGGGAATGTGACCCAATTTAAACTTCTAGCTCAGCCTCCTCGTGTTATAGACATGGAAACCAAGACCCAGCAAAAGTGTGAGGCTTGCTAGACTCCTGAGCTTTGCAGATAGAAATAAAGGAGCAGGGATGCTCCCTATCCTTGAAGAGTTAAACTCCTTAAGGAGCATATAGATGTTCTCAGGAGTAACAACTGGGGCCCGATGCAAGCACACCTTATCAAGGGTTAAAGCATGGGTTTCCTTTCTTCATTCTGCAAACATATGTTAAGGGGAGGAGAGTGTGTGTTCTTGTCACCTTTGCAATCCCCAAAGCATGGGATTTGGAGTCAACAGATCCAGGTTTGAGTCCCAGGTCTACTTTAAGTTGATGTAATCTTGAACAAATCACTTCATTTTTCTGAGCCTTGGTTTCCTCAGTTGTAACACTTGGACAAGCCAATTACTACTGCCCACCCAGTCTACTTCCTAGAGTCCTGGTGAGACCCAGCAAAGTTAATGTGTGTGAAAGTGTAAGTACGAGCCTCTGCACATGTTAGTTATTATTCATATTATTACAGCCTTTAAGGCACCATTGGCTGAATGCTCTGAAATAAGGATCCACAGCTAGATTTAACTCTCTTCCTCTTCCTGCCCCTTCACAATGCACAGGAAAGAAATGGATATAAAACCAATTGGTCATCTGCCTACAATTTTAACAGCTTCCCCAGAGAGTTCATGACACAGAAAGAAAAACTCAGCCATTGTAATATAACGTCATTCCACACATTGACTGAGCACCTACCATATGCCAGACATTTGCCATGCTGTGTGGGGAATCAGAGTTGGATAAGACATGTCCCTTGGCCACCTTGAGAAGCTCACCAGTGAGTGGGAGAAACAGACATGGACATAAATAACTGTAACATACCGCAGAAAAATACAGTTGCCATAGGAAAGAAACAAATCAAGTGCTGCGGGAGCCTGAGGAGATCAGGAAATGTTTCCTTGAGGAAGTGGTATTAAAGGATGGGCAGGTCTAGCTCTGTTAGGAGGCATGAGAACCGGTGCTGCAGACTGAGGGGACAGCACGGACAATGCATAGAGTGCTGGGAGGAATGGTCAGAATAGAATCCAGTGGGGTGTGGGGTGTGAGCATGAACAAAGGAAAGATCACTGGGCCCCAGCTCTGAAACCCAGGTGTGGATGCTGCTGTTTTACTGTTGTCTTTGCTGGCCTGGGGTCATCTTATCCTCTGTCCCTCAAACAGAGAAAATCCCATACTGGCCCTTCCTCCAGCATGGCTGAACCTAAGCCCCAGGCAGAAAAGCCAACAGCAGGGGAACAGCAACAACCATTAGAAGCAAAGCGGCCAGGGCTGGGAAGTGCCAGTCACAGCCACGCCTCCCCAGCCCAGGTGAGAGCTTCCCATGAACCCAGAAATGACACCATGTCTGGAGTATGAGGACAAGTCTCTTGGCATGTGTCACATACTCTGTTTCTCTCCTTCCCTGCTCTGTCTAGAAGCAGCCAGCTTCTTTATGAGTACTGCTGTCAGAACAGCTTTGGAAGGCCGGGAGCTGCAGCTGGACTCAAGGCATAGCGATGGGCACCCCAGGGGCTCATATTTTCTTAGTCTTTGTATTTTTCATTGTAAATTGTTTTCTTATTGTGCAAACAATACAGTGAAAAGGATGTAAACCCCCAAAATAAGAGAAAGGAAAGAGAACACCTACTCACACATTATCTGTTTCCATTTCTCCTTGCTCCTTCCTGTTGTTGACTGTGAGCATAATTTATTTCTTGGCTGCTTTCATCACTGATACAATTATATATTCTATTTTTATTGCTGAGAAGTGTATCATACAGCTTTTTGCATTTAGCTACTGCCAATCACTGGTCTCTACACAGGCATGGCCTTGCTTCCCCAAGACTGAAGAAAAATGTCAGGGCCATGTAAAAGCGGTACCCCAAAGATAACCTGGTCATCACTGACCACTGACATCACGTTGCAGAGGAAAACCACTGACTGCTCTTCCATCACTTGACTTGGGTTGGAATCTCAGCTTCTCTACTTCAAAGGCAGATGGCCCTGGGTGAATCACTCTCTCTTTGAGCCTCTGGTCTTTGTCTGTAAAATGGTTATGGCATGGTATTAGTACCATCCTCATGGAATTGCTGTGAGGATTAAATCAGATATCAAAAAGAAAATGCCTGATAAAATAACTGGTAGCTCCCCTTCCCATGACCTTGCTGGACCAGCCTAGAGTACACTCTGCTCCTACCCTTCCTTTCTTGCCCATCTTGGACCTTCTCCCCTCCCCTGGGCCCAGCAGGCCTCCTGGGTGAGCTCACCTAAATTCTGAAAAGCACACCAATCTTCCTATTTATTATTCATTGGATGACGGCGCCATCTTTTACTTTAGTATTCTTCTCTGATGGAAATGTTTTTTTCCCCAATTCTTCACTATTTCTAATAATGATGCAATAAATCTTCATGTATACTGCTCATTCCATTCTTTAAAAAACATTTTCCTTAGAAACAACTCCCGAGAGTAGAATCCCTAGGACAGAAGTTAGAAACATCTTAATGGCCTCTGATGTGTATTTCCCAGTGGGTTTTCAGAGATTTGTACCTGTTATTCTGCCACCAGCTGGAGGGAGAGGACCACGTGGACTACATTATAGGCTCTTAGGCTCTGGCCACAAACTCCCCTCTTGCTTTATTTTCCACCATTTTCTCCCCCAACATGCCTGCTGCATTGCAATCACATGGGACAACTCACTATTTTCCCCTCAACTTGATGCTCCCATGCCTTTATGTCTTTGTACTTATTATTCTCCATCACCCTTCATAAGAATATCCTTATATCCTTCCTCTTAACCCACCCGCTCACCTTAGTGTTCACTGGAAACTTCTATACTCTTTTCAAGACCCAGCTCAGATACCCTTTCTCTGTGCACTAGTTCCAATTCTCCCAAGCAGAGTTAGTCACTTTTTTGAGAGAGAGGGAGAGAGGAATGGAGGGAGAAAAAGAGGGAGAGAAACATCAATGTGAGAGAGAAACATGGATTGGTTGCCTCTCACGATCGAGATCAATCGGTTGCCTCTGGCATGTACCCCATCTGGGGACATCACTCACAACCCAGGCATATGCAGACTTGAACCAGTGACCTTTTGCTTTGCAGGACGATGCCCAACCAACTGAGTCACACTGGTCAGGGTGAAGAGTTAGTCACTCTTGCTGTGTGTGGTGCCTGCAGGAACCCTTGGCATCCAAGTGGTCACCAGGAAGCAGTCAGCCCCTAATCTGAGCTACATGCCCAGATCTGTGTGATTCTCCTCCCTCTGCCCCTCTCTCACTCTTTGCACAAGGCAGTTACCACGTGATACAATTCATAGTCTAAATATTCTTGGATCCCCTTATCTCTTTCTCATTACCATCACTATTGGCCATCACTTCTCATCAGGATTCCAGCAATAGTCTCCTAAAAAAGAAAAAAAAAAAAAGAGTAATATGTACATGGTTCAAAAGTCAAATTTTTCTCTAAGGCTTTTAATAAATAACAATAGATTCCTGTCCCACATGTCCCTGCCCTGAGTCCTGCTCCTCCGAAACTACTAGCTACTTTCAACTCTTTCAGCTATTTCTTTTGGTATTTACTTCTATTTTCCAAATAATGTACCTATACTGTTGTTCTTGATTTTTAAGTTTAAAAATTATCTACTGACTTTGAACAATGAAAGATTTCTCTAACACCACTTCCCTGTCCCATCCTTCAATGTAATTACATCACAATTTTTGGTTAAATCACTATGTGGTATTTATATATTGTGACCAGGGGTGCCATTAGATATATTTGTCCCCTGAGAAGTCAGCATCCCCTCCAGGACTGCTCTCCTTCCTGGTGAGGTCTGAGCCTGATGGTAGAGGGTGAAATACTGGGGGACAGGAGCTATTCTGGGGGAGGTGAGGCAGGCTGGCCATTGGCTGGTAGGCTGTGGGCACCAGAATAGTCTCTGGACGGTTCCCATGCAGGGCTTTCTGGGTCTAGGTAGGTGTAGCAAGCAAGGCTGAGATATGCCTTCTGGGAGAGCCAAAGGCAGTGCCCAGAAGGGGCTAGAGGCTGCTGATTAGCACAGGTACTGACTGAGCCAAACAGGTGCTGTCTTTTCTAACAGGGTTCTGAAGCCCCTGGCTGTGCCAGGACTTATCTCTTTAGTTGATGGATCCTGAGAAGGTTCAGAGAGTTCTAAGACAGGCAGCGGGGGCAGCTGGAGCAGTGATACTTAGGGAGCTTCAGGGTAGCTACTATTTACTAACCACTATAGAAGAATTTCAACACCAACAGCTAATACAACCTAATAGTATGAATACAGTCCCGTTGGCCCTGATTATGACTATTATTCACAGCTGAGCTGTGTAGGGCTTTGTGATTATATTTACATTCTTGGTAACACTTTAGTTTTTCCTAGAATTAATAATTGCCATGTTATTTTCTTTGGTTCAGTTTCTCTATACCCATCTCTAAATCTGCTTCAAACTCTTTGATAGAACAATATCATGACCAAATCAGGTAATTTGTTGCTTCTAGCTGTATACTAGGCACTGTGCTAAGCATTGGGGACTCAACTGTGAGCAAGGTAGATACGTCCTTGCTTTCATTAAGTTTATAGTTTAGCAAGGGATCAAACACAAAGTAATTACAATTGTTTTAAGTGTTACAAATGCAAGTAGTCTGGCTTCTATGGGAAATCATAGCAGAAATACCTTACCCAGCTAGAGATAGGAAGGATTTCAGACCTGAAAGTTGGATAGAAACTATTCATTTAGACAAAATATATTTACTGATTGCCTTTGATTTGATGGGTACTGTTCTAGATGCTGAAAACATAGTATTGGACAACCGAGACAAGGCCTCTACCTTCCTGGAGCTTACTACATTCTAGTGAGAAGAGGCAGATAATAAACACAGAAGATAATATTCAATAGAAACAAAATAAACCAGGTGGCATGATGGGAAATGGCCAGGGCAGGAGGTGGAGGTATGGGTGAGGCAATTTTAAGCACAAAGGAGGTAAGATATGACTTGATAACTGAAGGCTGAGAATAGCTAACTATGTGAAAAGCAGAGAAAAGAGAGGGAACATTAAATGCCAGATCTGAGGAAGAGCAAGGTCATGAGCCTTTAGAGCAGAATTGAAAGCAATTCCATATGGCTGGAAAATAAAGTGTAAAGGGCAGTTGCTAGAGATAAGGGAATTGTTGTAAGCTACAGGGTGGGAGCTCTGGCACCTCCTAATAATACTATTATTGCTAAAACCCCTACTCTTTAGTGGATGATGTTGACAGGAGACTGAAAGGCACATGGAGGGAAGAAGCCATTGTTTCATCCTGCTTCTTGGTGGGACCTCAAGCAACAGCAGCATTGAATGCAGGGGCTTGGGTTCCTCCTCAGCAGCAGCAGCCCTATAGATCAGTACCTGCTGTGGGCTGGTTTCACCCAGTGGTGGCAGCACCTTCCTGATTTCCCTTTTTGTTCTTCTGACCCTTCTAGCCCTTTCTTCCTTGGGCAACTCCCATGTGACCAACATCCCTGTAAACAATTTCCTGCTTTAAATCCCTTTCTCCTTGACATGGTCTAGACTGGCGCTGTCCAACAGAATGCTCTGTGTGGCTAGAAATGGCCTAACTGTGCTGACCAATGCAGTATCTACCCATTGGATGTGGCTTCTGAGCTCTTGAAATATGACTAGAGTGACTGAGGAACTGAATTTTAAATTTTGTTTAATTTTAATAATTTAAATGTAAATCGCCACATATGGTTAATGACAACTGTATTGGACAGCACAGATCTAGAATGATTTGTTTTACTGCCAAGACACTGGCTGATACGGTAGTTGATATGAAAAGTGGTCATGGGAAACTGACCCTCAAAGATGGGACTCTGGGATTGTTATATGACCTGACTGGGCTTGAATTCAGTGATGACCTCATTGCCAGTGGAAAACGGGATACTGTGTCATGGAAGAACCCCAACCTCATGGAAGATGGCAAGCAGTAACAGGACTCCAGTTTGGCTTGCCAAACTCCATAGGTGCTGAAGGTAGACAATGAGACTCTAGATCAGAGAAAGAAAGTTTATTTCACAGCACCGCAAACAGCAGGAGCTATAGCATGGTACAGCTGGTTTCCTTGTTCCCAGCCCCATGGGGCATGCAATGGGCCCAGATGGCAGCAACACATGCAATGGGGTTATACTGTTGCTGAGGAACCCTGTGCCAGGGGATTTTACAGCAAGCGGTCCCTAGGGAGTGATTAGTTGTACAGTAGTCACGTTGTGGTCACCTTACATACTTAAATGCCTTTGTGACTAATTACAGAAATGACTCAAGGTCACAGTATAGTTATACCTTGCAGGTTGGTACATTCAGCAAAGACATACAGGGACACCTGGGACCCTGGTGGACTGTCTCTCCCAATAACTAGTAATCCACGGCATGAAACAGCAAAAGAGTTACTTACCTGTAAATACCTGGGACAAAGTGCCTATTGAAGGCAAGTCTTGGGAGACTAAATTGCTGCTAAAATGGACTTTTATGGTGGAAATTGTGACTACAAAGTTCTTGAGATGGGTTGACTGTTTCTGATTGCATTGAAGAGTTAATTGAAAGAAAATTACAAGCTCAGAATTCTAAACTTGCAGTTCTACACATATTTAGAGAATCTGAGAGCTTCTACTATGGCTCTAAAATAATTTTTTACCTATTATAGTTACAGGAATAATGTAATTGAAAATCAGATCCAAACTTGGATCTTGTGGCTACAGAATTATTATGTTAGTAGACTTTACAGCTTCTCTGAGTTTCTTAAATAAAAGGGCACAAATGGGAATGATAGGAACCCTGAAACTTACAATGGAGACATTTGGTTTGATGCAGACAAATGGGAGACTCTGGAATGCCTACATCTTCCTGAACTCCAGAAAAAAATATTTATAAAGAAGCTTATGTGTCTCTTTTCTATCTATTTACTTTCTTGGGGAAGTATGAGCATGTGACCAGACTTTTTAGAAAAAAAATCAGTCTTTGCATACAGGTGTGTGTGTTTGTGTGTGTGTGTGTGTGTGTATGAGAGAGAGAGAGAGAGACAGAGAGAGAGAGAGAGAGAGACAGAGAGACAGAGATATCAAGAGAGCAGAGAGAGCACATGTGTGCATAAAGGCACCTGTCTCCCCACGTCGCCCCCTGCCCAGTACCAATCAGGACTCTTATGTTTGAATATAGAATATAAATATTCAAACCTCTTTCCACGTCAAATGAATATAGGTCTCCTATCACCTCCAAATCACTTTGACTCTATATCCAGTCCTGCCTGTTAGTATACTGGAGGCAGGCAAGGTCCACGTGGAAATATAAAATTCCTAATCATAAATCTATCCACTTTGTAAGTATTCACAGCCTCTTGCAAACTCCAATTCCAATCCCCCTCTTGGGGGCCTATATTTCCCTCTCCCACTTGTTCCATGCTATTTTTGTTTGTTTATTGAAATGCTCCAGTTGCTGGAGGTCTCCCTAGGAAATAAGTCATCATGCTATTTTGTTGTGGCGGCAATTCTGGGGGTAAAGAGGAAGGGTTCTGTGGTATTATTTGGGGCTCCACACAACACCTGTGGCAACTTCATTGTAAATTGCAGTTTCCTTCACTGATAAGATTTCAATGTAAGGATAACACTTCAACACTCTACTCATCTCAGGGTGGAGCAATGAATAATGTGGGGAACCCTGACCTCAATTCATGGTCTTACAATGTAATGGTAAAGTTAGAGAAGGAAGAGACAGCTACAATCCAGGGAGATCAATGCAATGATAGAAAGAAGTGTAAGATGCTTCAGGATCACTTGAGCTGTGGGTAGGAGGTGGAGAAAGAGAAGATACTTGCCTGAAACTTATCTAGGAGGATGAGGAGGGACTTTCCAGGCAAGGGGGGTGGGGGAGTTGACATCGATCCTGGCAAAAGAAAGTAGCACATGAAAAAGCCTGGACATGAGGCGTGTGGGAGAGGGAAGGATCAAGGATGAGCCCAGGCTTTTGGTCTGACTAACTGGAAGTACTCAAAAATGTGAACCAATGAGAACTTCAATTAAGTGTCCTAGGGCAAGACCACAATGCTGGGATGTGGGAGGTGGAATGAGTGAGGATCTCTGCCTTTAGAGAGGAGGTTAAGCAAGTAGATTAAGAGAGAAAATGGGTCAATTGAAGAGTATGAGGCTTTAGCATGATAGTTACATTGGTTCAAGTCTCTGCTCTGCCACTAATTTGCTGTGTAACTCAGACTAAGTTCTTATTCTCTTATTTTTAGTATTATCATGTGCAAAAATTAGGATAATGTTAATTTCTATTATCTCTCCAGGAAAAACTTAGTTTGTAAAAGTGTAAGCACTGGACCTGTGTTAATTATCACTGTCTTCATGTGTTTCAAATGTGTATGTGCAGGAATTCACCCTCTATAATCATCGCAAATAGTTGTTGAGTGCTTACCAGAACTCAGACACTGTTTATCAAGACTCACTCAATTTGACAAGCATTATATATAGTCATCATCTAATTTAATCTTTACCATAACTCTATGAAATGGATATCATATTATCACTTCTATTTTACAGGTGAGGAAAATTATATTCAAAGAGAGGAAAAGAGCTTTGCCTAAAGTCCATCAATGTAAGTGGCAGAGCTGGGATGGGACCCTGGATCTGACACAGCTTCAGCCCTAGATGCTGTGGAGGAGTAAAGGAGACAGAAGATGGTTCTTGCCCATCAAGCTCCTCCTAAGTGGAGGACTCAAACGCCAAGAAATGATGTCTACTTTTGGTGGTGGATGAGTTGTTGGTCTTAGGCCATCTAATCCTTCAGTAAGGGAGGTGGGATTGCCTCTTATGCCATCTAAGGACAAGAGCACCAAGGCAGTGGGCCACCAAGAAGGAATTATTATCTTACTGGGTTTCCTGACACAAAGGGAGAACTACTGAAGGCAACTGTTCCTGATGGATTAGAGTCTGGCAAGTTAATACACACAATCACAACAATAGAAAGTTAAATAAGAATTGTTTTTAGTGCTCATGTCTTCGGGCCTTTCAGGCTAAGGTAAAGCCCAGGAACCTTTGTTAGAGATATCCACCTGCTGCCCAAGTCCTCTGGCAATAATTATATACAACTATAATAAATAGTTATCATTCACTAAGCACCAAAGACTTTATATATGTCATCTCATTTAATTGTATAACCATCCAACAAATCAGATAATCATATTCCCTTTTCGTCGTCGGCAGCCGTCCGTCTCGAGAGACGATGGTGTAGCTTCTTCAGAGTCTATCTGCACCGCCAAGAATGGCTGTGCAGTCCGACTCGGGAGTGACATGGTATCTGTCTCCTCCCGTGTTGAATCGACATCTTGCGATGACGCTGAAGCTACAGAGCCTGGGCAGGGTAATATGGAGGGTCTGCTGTTGCCCATGCAGCAGACCCCCCCTCTCTTCGCAGCTGAAGGGTCCAAGGGAAAGTCGGAGTCGATACAGCTTGGGTTCAGGTGCGCCGCAGGAGTTGCCGGTGTTGACTACAACGTCAAACCGCCTTAGGGACTCCGGCTCCGGATTTTCTGTCGGGGTTTACTCCCTTAGCCTTTCCCCTGAAGAGGTATGCCGCAAGGCAGCGGAGGTTTTTTGGAGTCAGAGTTTTCCTTCTCTGATGTACCCTGACTGGAAGATCGAACCAGCGACACTTAGCTCGCAGGCCGACGCTCAATCCACTGAGCTAAACCAGCCAGGGCTGGTTTATTCCCTTTTCACAGATAAAGAAATTGGTACCCTTAGAGTTATGTGATTTGAAAAGTTCACAAAGTGAGTAAGAGTTAAAAACAATAGCTGACATATATTTAATGCTTCCCATGTGCCAGATTCATCCCTCCTCTTTTCTCACAGAATCCTAATTTTGTTCAAATATCTATCTCTTAGAAAAAAGGATTCTATACCCAGTATGACTGGCCAAGCCAATCATGGTCACTCTATTCCTTTTTGTAAATGATTGGATTAATGGCAGGTTTGTGACCCAGCTCAGGCCAAATATATGGGAGGGATATCAGTGATAAAGTCACATGTGCAAAAGCTTTAAGAGGAGAGATTGTGTGTTCTGCGAGAACACCTGGGAAACGTTTTCTGACTCTTAAAAAAAACAAAAGAAGGACATGACCCTCTTCTGCTGCTGCATATAGTAGTGTCTGGATGTGATACATGGAATTGTGGAAGCTGTCGTATGATCATGAGGAAAGCCAGCCTAGGAAAGCCTACAATTTGAGGTTGGAAAAGCAGAAAGGTAGAAAGAACCCAGATCCTTGATGAACTAATTAATCAATCCTGAAATTTCCCCATTTCTGGACTTCTTGTTATATGAGATAAAACATTTTTCTTATTGTTTCATCCATTTTGAGCTTTTATCTGTTACTCATAGCTGAAGACATTCTAACTGATATACATGTACTTTCTCATTTAATTGTCACCGGCAATCAATGAGGATGGTGTTATTGTCACTATTTTACATATTAGAAAGTGAAGGCTCAGAGAAGTTAGGTAATTTGTCCAAAGTCACAGAGATAGGAAACAGCAGAAGAGTATTTGAACCTTATTCTGCCTAACTCCAGAACCAGAGTTCTTAACCACATCATACTAAACAAGAGAATGAAAATTGAATCTAGTTTGGTTGGCTCCAATACCACGTTCTTTCTTTCATATTTTGCTGTCTCCCAATTTCTGGACTGAAATTCCTAGAAACTTGAGTCCATGATGTTTGGTACTTAAGATCTTATGGCTCCTACTGAGATGAGGAGGATGCAGGGGAGAATGATTGCAAGCAAAAGGGAGCCAGATACATAAGTTGGCTTGGCCTTAGTATCTTATTACTTAGCAGACTGGGCCTTTCCTGCTACCGGGGCTTGGGAACATCTGTTAAAAGGGACCACCTGGTGTCTAATGAGACACAACTGAACTGACTCTCATACTTTTGCACTTGAAATTCCTGTCTTGCCCAGATATTTAGTCCCAATTGTCCAGCTGCCTCAGTGGGAAATTGCTTGGCATCATCCCCTGTTAGGGCTGACAGGAAAACAGATTCCTATCATCACATGCAGAATCGGACAAAAATGACGGCTAAGATCCATTTCTTTGCTAAAGCATCTAGGACTACATGAGAGGTACCAAGGAAACCTTTTTTCTGAATCTACCAAAACAATATAGCAGTAACAAGGAATGTAATCAGCTCAAATATTTCTGAGCAACTTGTTTTCACCAGGCCCTGTCTTGGAACATGGTGGTACAGATGAACATACATGATCCCTGTTGTCTAAACTTGGTCTAGTGAGATGGCTGAGGCCACATAATTAAAACGAGGAGATTATGCCCAGGGTTTAAGAAGCAAAACACAACATGTGGCAGGAACCTCAAGCAAGAAGAGGTGACATGTGACTGGAGCCATTAGGGACATTGAAGGAAGCCTTGAGATGCAATTCATAGAATGGGTACGCTTTGGAGAGGTGAGAATAAGCACGGAGAAATGAAGTACCGAGGCAAGAAAACTCCATATCTACAGAAAACGGCAAGTACCCTTCTGACTGAAGTATTTGGTGTTTATAGTAGGAGATATGCCTAGAAGAGGCATTGGGGTTGTCCTTGGAAAGGTCCAATATACAAGGGCAAATGACTTGGTATGAATTTGGTAGAAAATGAGGAGCCAATGAAACTTTTGATCAGAAGCATAATACACTTAGCGTTATGCTTTACTGTATGTTAATTCAGCAGGTACAAGCTGAATTGATGTGGGAAAAGATGCAGAGCAGGGAGATGAATTTAAACTTAGGGAACCCCTGACCACCTAGTGAAGGTACTGCTTTCCAACCAGCAGAGCCCAAGTATCTGGCATACTGCAGAAAGGCAGCTTCAGTGGCCTGAGAGTTCCTGTCTGGCTCCAGGCTCGTGCACATCATGATGCACACTGCAGAGGTGCTGACAGGCTCAGAGGACTGGGATCAGCTACACAGGGAGAAGAGGTAAGACTGCCAAAGATGAGTGCAGAGAATCATCACTGAAGACAGGAGGCCCTGAAGGAGCCCATGAAGCTTCTTCTCAGCCAGCTGCGAGGAACTCGGAGCAGGAGTTCCAGACTCTGAGAAGGCTGGAGGCCTTAGATACTTGGAAGTGCAGTGTAGTCTTCAGGATGTTCCTGAAGGATCCAGTAACCCTCTTACTGAGAAGCTGGGCTAGTTCTGCATGATTTCTGGGAGCAGCCTGGTCTTTTAGGCCTGGATCTAGATGCGGGGGTTGCACTGCATTTCCTCCAAACTGCCACTGGCTACAAAGAACTGCCATTAGCTGCCTTTTGGCCATAGACAAGCCCTCTTCTGAGTTCTCTCAATTACAGGTATCCCCTGTATAACATGGTACTTCTATAACACGCTTTCACTCTAACATGATATGACTATAGAAGATATCCAAGAACTGATAGTAGAAGAAGAAACTGATGAAGCAATTTTGGTGAAAATGACATCTGGAATGTGCCAAGGTAACTTAGGGGACAATAGCACTGATGGAAACAAGAAAGTTAAACAGTTTACTCTAAAGAGCATAAAGAAAGGCCTAGATTTAGCTGAACAGTTAGTCATATTTCTTAAATGAAGATCCTTGCACTGGAAGGAGCACAAAGTTTAAGAGAGAACTGCAAAAGTGCTTAGCACCGTATAACAAAATTTATAAAGATCTCTCAGATAAAGGCAAGCAATCTAAAATTACAGATTTTTTGCAAAAAGTAGAGCATAGAAATCAAGATAATGGTTTGGCTCAGTGGATTGAGCGTCGGCCTGCGAGCTAAGTGTCGCTGGTTCGATCTTCCAGTCAGGGCACATCAGAGAAGGAAAACTCTGACTCCAAAAAAAAAAAAAAACCTCCGCTGCCTTGCGGCATACCTCTTCAGGGGAAAGGCTAAGGGAGTAAACCCCGACAGAAAATCCAGAGCCGGAGTCCCTAAGGCGGTTTGACGTTGTAGTCAACACCGGCAACTCCTGCGGCGCACCTGAAGCCAAGCTGTATTGACTCCGTCTTTCCCTTGGATCCTTCAGCTGCGAAGAGAGGGGGGGGTCTGCTGCATGGGCAACAGCAGACCCTCCATATCACCCTGCCCAGGCTCTGTAGCTTCAGCTTCACTGGAGAGGACACTCCAGCATCATCGCAAGATGTCGATTCAACACGGGAGGAGACAGATACCGTGTCACTCCCGAGTCGGACTGCACAGCCATTCTCGGCGGTGCAGATAGACTCTTAAGAAGCTACACCATCGTCTCTCGAGGCTCTGTAGCTTCAGCTTCACTGGAGAGGACACTCCAGCGTCATCGCAAGATGTCGATTCAACACGGGAGGAGACAGATACTGTGTCACTCCCGAGTCGGACTGCACAACCATTCTCGGCGGTGCAGATAGACTCTTAAGAAGCTACACCATCGTCTCTCGAGACGGACGGCTGCCGACGACGAATGGAGCTTAGTACTGATGATGTAGAAAACATTACTTAATTTATATTAATATGTAATACTTTTGATGAAAATTGCTTTACTAAAGATATTTCTCTTAATTATAAAAATATAATAGTATGTTTTTTTAATTTTTAGAAGCTAACCCTCATTTTTGTACTAGTTCTTTGTTTCGTATAACATGGATTCACACAACACAGCATTTGTTAGGAACCTAACAACCGTGTAATATGGGGGTTACCTGTACTTCCTACTTGATTCATCACTGGTGTGAGGCTCTGACAGTCGGTGTTGGCTCCTCTCTGACAAGCTACGGCCAGACATGTACATGTTTCTTTCCTACACCTTCTTTAAGACCAGCATTCCTGGCACAGTCTTTCTTGGTCTATGTACATTGCTATTAGGTTTTATGAAAAGTAAGGTGGCCCTATGAAGTCATCACTCTTTATAATGCAAACCCTGCTTATAAGTTAAACAAGGGAAGGAGATGGGTTTAAGAGAAAGTTGCAGTTCTCCAACAGCTACATTGGTTTTTCACTTTCACAAAGAAATAGACTATTCCCCATTTTTTGGAAGGCCTGGCTCTGTGGTCTAACCTCCATTTCCCCAGTTTCCACAGAGACACAGGTACTAAGAAATACTTCTCCCCTTAAAGAAAAGTAAGAATGCAAGTGTGATGACAAAGGGTGTGGTGGAGTTGAGCAATTTACAAAACACATGGCATCTGAGAAGGATAAACAACACTTAGCTCACGTGGGAACCGGAGCCTAGTGTGGCTAGATCTGCAGATCTTTCAACAAATGCTGGAGATCCAGAATTTTATGTGAAATTTTCCAATTTTAAAATGTTGGCAAACATTTTATTATTATTTTTTGAATGACTAAGGAGATGTTTATTTTTTAATTAATAGTTTTATCTTTATATTTTAATAATATTTTATTGAGTATGCTATTAGAATTGTCCCAATTTTTCCCCTTTTGCTCCCCCTCCATGCAGCAACCCCCACTCCCTCAGGCAATCCCCACACCATTGTTCATGTCCACGGGTCATGCATATACGTTCTCCGGCTGGCTACTCCGTTTCTTATACTGTACTTTACATCCCCTTGGCTATTCTGTAACACCTATTGTACTTCTTAATCCCCTCACCACTTCTCCCATTCCTCTACACCCTCTTCCTATCCAATAACTCTCCAAATGATCTTCATATCTATGGTTATGTTCCTGTTCTTCTTGTTTGCTTAGTTTGTTTTTTAGATTAAATTGTTGATAGATATGTATTTTTGCCATGTTATTCTCCATAGTATTGATCTTTTTCTTTTTCTTAAATAAGTCCCTTTAACATTTTATATAATAATGGTTTGGTGATGATGAATTCCTTTGTTTTTTTCTTGTCTAGGAAGCTCTTTATCTGCCCTTCCATTCTAAATGATAGCTTTGCTGGGTAGAGCAATCTTGGCTGTATGTCCCTGCTTTTCATGACTTTTAATATTTTTTGCCAATCCTTTCTAGCCTGCAAAGTTTCTGTTGAGAAATCAGCTGACAGTCTTATGGGAACTCCTGTGTAGGTAACTAACTGCTTCTTTCTTGCTGCTTTTAAGATTCTCTTTATCTTTAACCTTTGGCATTTTAATTGTGATATGTCTTGGGCCTCTTTGCATTCATCTTGTTTGGGATTCTCAGTGCTTCCTGGACTTGCGTGTCTATTTCCTTCACAAAATTAGAAAATTTTTCCTTTGTTATTTTTTCAGATAGATTTCCAATTTCTTGTCTTTCTCACCTCCTTCCAGCACCCTATGATGATGTGAATGTTAGACCTCCTGAAGTTGTTCCAGATGCTGCTTACACTATCCTCATTTTTTTTCTTCTTCTTGTTCTGATTAGTTGTTTTTCGCTTCTTTATGGTCCAAATTATTGATTTGATTCTTAGCTTCATCCACTCTACTGTTGTTTCTCTGTAAATTGTTCTTTATTTCAATTAGTGTACCCTTCGTTTCTGACTGGATCTTTTTTATGATGTTGAGATCCTCACTAAGTTCCTTGAGCATCCTTATAACCATTGTTTTGAACTCTGCATCTGATAGATTGCTTATCTCCATTTTGTTTAGTTATTTCTTTTTCTGAAGTTTTGATCTGTTCTTTTATTTGGGCCATGTTTCTTTGTCTCCTCATTTTGACAGCCTACCTGTGTTTGTTTCTATGTATTAGGTAGAACTGCTATGACTCCCTGTCTTGGTAGCATTGCCTAATGTAGTAGGTGTCCTGTATGGTCAAGTGGCACAGCCTCTCCTATCACTCAAGCTGGGTACCCAAGGTATGCCCTTCATATGGACTAAGTACACCTTCCTCTTGTAGTAGAGCCTTGATAGGTGTTGGCAGGTCAATGGGAAGGATTTACCCAGGCCAGTTAGCTGCAAGGATTGGCTGTGACTACTGACCACCAACCTCTGCCATCATGGAGAATCAGCTGTGCAGGGGCAGTATGATGGTGTTACAATGTGGTCTGTAGCTATCCAAAGGGTGCGCTGGCCCTGGGGTTTCCCAGGTGGTTCAGGCCAAGGTCAGCATTCACCCATGGTTTGCCAAGGGCCACCCTGCCTGAACTATAAAGCTATCTGAGATGGCTGCTACTTGTACTGGGCTTGGAAATTCCCAAAGAAAGCACATCTCTGGGCCAAATCATCCTAACTATTTATTACCTCTGTCCTGCAAAGTCAGGTCTAAGCTCCTTAACTTGGAATTCAAACCATTTATGACCTGACTTTTGCTCTTTTCCTTCCATTTCCCAACTGTGCTTCCATGCCACGCCAACCCACACATAGTACCCCAGACCCCAATCTCCTATCTTCACACCTCTGCATTACTGGTCTCTCTCTGGAATGCACATCCTCCTTTCTCTGCCTGGGAATCTTTTAAGGAACTTCTCAAGATTCAAATCAAGCTATACTGCCTTCTGAAAACTACTTTTTTCTTTATAAGGTTAGGTGCTCTTCATTCTTTTTATGCTCCTACAGTACCCTGAACATACTTCAACCAGAACTCCTACCACACTGTCCTGAAATTTCTGGCTTCCTTGTCTGTTGTGCACTAGCCTAAGAACTCCCTGAGAGAGGGACTTTCATAGTCTATGATGTGAGGGTGGGAGAGTAATAAATACACCAAAAATGTAAAAATAGTTTTATCACAGGGAAAAATGAAAATTAAAACAAAATAGCCAGAGGCCTGAACATTTCAAGTAATATGTCCAAGAGGTGATAGCAGGTGATAAAGAGAAGACAAGCTCAGGAGTCAGGAATTAAACAGGTTGAAAAGTGTAATGATTTAAGATAGAGGGTATGGATGAGGTAAAGGCATCTGGTGCCTGTTTTTACAGGGTGCTGAGATGTGATAGGGACATAGTTGGGTCTCGCTGCCTTAATGTGTTAGTACTGGGCTAGCTAGTAGCTTGGTAGTAGCTTGATAGTATCTTGATAGTATAATGAGTTCCTATTTTCCATTTCAAGGATTTATTTTTTCACTGAACATCTATTGGGCACTATTCTGTGCCAAACATTGTTAGGCACATAATTATAGAGAGGAATCAGATATGATCTCTGTGTTTTGAGCTTGTGGTCTGGTAGAGGAAACTGACATATAGATAATAACAAGAATGAAATAAATGCTACAACAGAGAGAAGCAGAGGGGACTATGATGGCACAGAGGAAAGGCTCTGGATCTATTAAAGCCCAGAAGTAGTAATTTACCTGATGTCATATAGCTGAAGGGAAGCAGAACCAGGATGAGAACTCAGGCCTCTCAGACTTAAAAGCCCACAAAAGAGTAGAAAATTGGGAGAAGACAGAAATGACTTTATGGTGATGGAAGGAATTTATATGTGTCAGCTTGGTTAAGCTGCAACCGTATGGATCTAGATTAAAGTTGGTTAAATGATAGTTGCTTGAGATTTAGGAAGCAAGAGTGAATCAGCAGCCATTGCTCTCCAACGATCATGGGGTTAGTTACAGCAACATCAGACATGGAAGTGCCATTGGATTTGAGCTTGTCTTCACTCTCTTGTGCTCCACATCAGTTCTTCCCTACTGCTGACTGTCCTGGCTCATAGTAGCTCCAAGCCCACCACCAGACATTTGGCTGTGGACCCAGAGACTTCTCCTGTAGCTCTCCCTTGATAGAAGCTGGTGTGCTTGGCTTCCTCTGTGATTGACTGGTTGGTGACTCCACTGATCCCCTCACCCTCTTCTTTCAGAGCTGTATTGTCCTAGCTTCTCCCACAATTGTGTAAGTTTGAATTTCTATGGAAAATTCCTATCGCATAACTCAGAGTAGTTCTGCTTCCTCAGTTGAACACTGACTGAAATACTTTGCTTTTCCTAAGGATGAAAATAACTAAGTGGATAGAACAGACTAAAGTTAGAAGTCAACTTCACCAACATCTCTATAACTCTAGTGCCCCTGCACTTAGTAGTTCAGTAAATATTTGTTGAATTGCATTAAATTTTCACATTGCTTCCATTTCTTCATTGGTACAGATATCATTTGCAAAGAATAGCTTTGTGTGTGTGTGTGTGTTGTTTGTTTTTTTGCTTCTGTTTAATTATTTTTTTAAGATCAATGCAAAGGTATGAAGTCCTTTATGGCTCAGACTCTGAAGTTTGACCCAGGACAATATTCATTGACTACATGTATTCTTCATCTCCTGGGTGTACAAGAGATTTACCTCTGGCTTCCATTTTTCTCCCTATCCCTCACCTTCCATCCCTCGTAAAAAGAGAAAAGCCTCCCTCTTGTGCATTTTCTCCAAAGAAAGTATTTCACATTCTAATCAGACCAGCCAAAAAAAAAAAAGATGTATTGGCTTACCCTTATGGGAATGTTTCTCTGGCCAGACTGGGTTGGAAGAAGGAGAAAGAAAGACATCTGGAAGTGGAGGCTCTGTTCACTTGGGCTGGACGGACAGCAATCCACTCTGAATCACTTAATTGCCAGAGAATTTCCTCCTTGCTACTTAGGTCATTCAGCACTTCTTGGGAGAAGACATGCTACATGTTCACTTTGCCTCCTGGAAGGCTGGATTAAATGTTTTAATTAGACAACCATTTATGGAATGTTTATCCTAAACTAGTCCCAATGCTAGTTGCTGGAGATACTACTCTTGAAGCATTATCAGCCAAAAAGAGCAGGAAACAGTAAGTTAGAGCGCAAGTCAGTCTATAATAAGTGCTGCAAAGAGGCATAAACAAAGCACCTTGGAACAGAGGGTCAATTAAACCTGCCGAAGGAGTGGTGGGGTGAGGGAAAGAAGTCTAAGAGAAGTGTCAAAGAATATATAGGCAGAGGGAGCTAACATTGATTAAGCACAGAGATGGGTTTCACAGAAGAATGTTAACCAGAGGAGAGAGCTAATAGTTACTTGCTAATTATCTATTCTATGCCAGTAACTGAGGTAGGCACTGTACATACATTATCCCCAAAACCCATCTGGACGAAACTGAGGCACAAAGAAGTGAGGTAACTTATTCAAGAACTTGAAAGCGGTGGAATTGGGATTCAAACAGATCTCTCTGACTTCCAACAACATGCCCTGCTCCCATCTGTGCTTGGAGAATTATTTTCAAAAGACATTTGAGGGAGGAGGGAGTATAAGGGGACTAAATGGTACTGGAAAAAAAAATACAATAAAGATTAAATGAAAGCCCTGGCTGCTGTGGCTCAGTGGATTGAGCATCAGCCTGAGAGCCAACTGTCGCTGGTTCGATTCCCAGTCCGGGCACATGACTAGGTTGCATGTCAGGTCCCCAGTTGGGGGCGCGAGTGAGAGGCAACCACACAGTGATGTTTCTCTCCCTCTCTTTCTCCTTTCCCCTCTCTCTAAAAATAAAACAAACAAACAAACAAATAATTTTTAAAAAATTAAATGAAAAAGAAAAAAGACATTTGAGTCCTGGCTGGTGTGGCTCAGTGTACTGAGTGCAGGCCTGCAAAGCGGGAGTCCCAGTTGGATTCCTGGTAGGTGGTGCATACCTGGGTTGTGGGCTGGTCCCAGTTCAGGGTGTGTGAGAGGCAACCAGTTCATGTAACTCTCACATTTCCATGTTTCTCTCCTTCCCGTCCCCTCTCTCTAAAAATAAATTAAATCTTAAAACAAACAAACAAACAAAAAAAAAAAACATTTGAGGTGGACTATAAAAAAAGAGAAGGATTTTGACAGCCTTCAAAAGGCAAGGGAGTGGAAGAAAGGATGGGGTAAAAGCATTCCGGGAAGAGAACACCCAGGCCGGGATGTGAAGGTACAAGACTGGTCTGGGGCATCTTAGGCAGTCTGGGGTGACTTTGTCAGATGCTCACACCAATGCCTTCTCAAGTTCGACATGCCATTCAGTAATTCCCTCAGCAGTGCTGGTGATTCAGAGCCCCAAAACTATTCCTTGCTCTCAAGGAGTCTCCAATCTAATTAGAGTCTGGTGAGATAACTGCTTTCACCATTGATTATCTTGTACAGTTTAGCTCAAGAGGGGTGTGTGTGTGTGTGTGCGTGCGTGCATGGATGCATGCATGTGTGTGTTGGGAACCCCTGACCCGCAGAGATCCCTTGGTGTCGCAGATGAAATGAAGACTTCCCAGGCACCTTGTGCGAGAGAGAGAAGGCCAGCAAATGTCTGAGAGACAAATGCCTCAATTGCCGTCCTCCAAGGTCTTTTATTGAGTGCAGTGAGCTTAAGGGCATATAGCATGCACTTAAAGCTCATCAATCAATGTTAAACAGTGCTGATTACAGAAAACAGATATTGTTCAGGGATAACAACTGAAGGAACATTGAGATTTCCCTCAGGTCAGGGTGTTTTGGACACAAAGACTTCAGATGGCCATAAAATAGGGAAGGTAAGTTCATTTTGAATTAAAGTTAAAACCTCTGCTGCTGGAATGATAAAGTGATCAAGTGAGGTAAACAGACCGGGCAAGCTTAAAAGGACATAAAACATTTCCTCATAGCCCAATTCCCACCAGGGCCCACTGGCTATAGCATCGAGGCACATATGCACCCAGCTTTCCCAGTTTTCCAGTCAGGTCTTATAGGCTTCATTTCCTTCACCTGGCCTGTGCAGGGCTCCAAGTCTCAATACTTTCCCAGGGGACTCCCACATGTGAGCATACTCATACAAGTGTTACCTGGACCACTTCCTTTCCACACTTATTTCTCAACACATATATTTGGTGGGCTCTCCATAAGCGTGTGTTCTTCTATTGCCTCTGCCTTTAGCAAAGCTTGGCCTTGATGTAATAAGTTTAGAGCCCATAGCATCTCAACAAGTGCCCTTTCAACCCAAGAGAAACCTGACATGGTTTTCCACTAGCCCACTTAAAAAATAATGATCAACCCTAGGGTTGCAAGGAAAAGATCTTCATTGGAACTGACAAGAAAGTGGACACCTTCTACCATTTCTCTGCAGACTTCACAAGTGCTCAACATGTCTTGAAACAGAATATGGCTCCAAGCCTTTCATTCAGCTGGCTGGAACAGTTTTAAAAAATGCATTTAGTCTCTGGCAAATCACAGCAGAACGTCATAAACAGCTGGAAACTCTCTGAGGTGAAGACAAGCTGGATATTATGTTTGGATTTATAGCCCCCTCCCCCCATGATAGCTGATTTCCATTTCCGACAGGGTTATTATTTCCATCTTTATAAAATATCTTGGATCTCACCTTGGATAATTACTGATTATCATCAGCTCCTCACCTGAGGTGGCTTAGCACTTGGGTGAACCCAAACAATTTTTTTCCCCCAAAAAAATCAACTAGGGAAAGCCCTGTGTGTGAGATTAGGTATTTCTATTTTCGTTTGCAATTCCCTTTGGCTTTCTAGTGATCAAGTCATTAATCAGTGTCAAATCACCATCCAGAGCACAGACAATATTTTGCCACTTGGGTTCCAGCATGGATTAAATGGCAATAACTTGTGCTATTAGGTCCGGTGCTCTCTTGTGAGTTACTGTGTTAATCACAAACGGAGACTTTTAAGGTATAGTCAAGATCTCAGTAACTATCTACAGTGTTTAGCTAAGGATATATATCACCAACTTTTGAAATTTGATAGAGCTCCCCAAGTTATTCTGACAAGTACAAGCAGTTGAGGACCTCTAGGAGTCCAACATTTCTCATTTCTTTCTTTGAGGTTGCTAATTCTATGCATCCTTTTATGTTTTCACCCCTTTGCTTTTTCTTCTTCTTCTGTCATAATACCCCATCCTCACCTCACTTCTCTGCCTGGTCAAGTACTGTTCACCCTATGAGCCCAGCCCAAATGCTACTTGTGCTGTGAAACCTTCTGTGATGGAATCCTTTTTCCCTGCTCCCAGAGCACTTCTTCAACACCTTTTTGAACGTTCTGAGTTACCAGGTTCTCCTACGGTATACAGAGCGATCCACATGTGTCTAAGTTCTCCACTCACTGTGAGCTCCAGGAGGATAACGGTTGTACTTTATTCATCTTCCTATTTCCAGGGCCTGGCAAGGCACCTGACACTCATTCATTGAACAAATGAGGAGGTTGACACCCAAAAGAAATATGAAGATTTTTCCTTTGGTCCATTTAATTTAGCCAGAACTAGGGTTCCTCTGCATTTATTCACTAAGTTGCTTACAAAGAAAGATGTGCAAGGATGTGAAAAGGAAGAACCTAAAGGGCCATGATGTTAGTTTTTCATATTCTTTTTAAAAAATCACTTTCCCACTAAAAGCAATAATAGCTGCTTTGATCCAAATTAGTAATGAAAGTCTCGATGTCAACTTGAAATTGAGGAATTGTTTTCAAGGAAATAAAACAATTAAAAATACAAAACTTAATTGATGGTTAAATCACTGTAGGCCAATGTTAGCCTAAAAATCAGACCCGTCCCCTGGTTCCTGTGTGGCTTGGACAAGCTACTTCACCTCTCTGGATCTCAGACACCTCTTCTGTAAAATGGGAGGTTACACTGATTATCTCTGAGGTTCTATTACTTTAATGAGAATCATTAGTCAACTGACACAACACTTTATTTGGTTCTACTCCATCCTTAGGAGAATGAAGTATTCTTAATGAGAGATTAAGAAGTTTATGTTGCTAAACCATAACAATAATATAAATACCTAAAGAAAACTTGTATAATAAAGGAAAAAGAATCACCCATTGTTCTATCTCTGTAATATGTTATTGTTTTGGTATGTTTTCTTTAAAAAAATTTTTTTTATATTTACATGTATATGCTTTTTCCATTTATCATAAACATATTTCTTGATGTTATTTGTAATTCTTATTTTAAATGACTGTGATTGAGATGTGTGGGATATGTACTCTTCTATTTTAATATAATTAGGTTGCAATTTTTGATAGCATTATATCTCTATAACTTTCCCCGGTTTTTATTTTTTATTTTTGAGTTCTTTCTCTTTAAAAAAACTTTTTTTTTCTCAATCCCCTTACCCACCTCCCCAACCAGGCTCCTCCCCAAAAGCTGTCAGCCTTTTCTCTTTATATGAGTCTGTCTTTATTTTGCTTGTTCATTTTGTTCATTGGATTCCATATATGAGTGAAATCATATATGGTACTTGTCTTTATCTGACTGGCTTATTTCACTTAGCATAGCATTCCCCAGGTCCATCCATGCTGTTGCAAAGGGTAAAATTTCCTTCATTTTTACAGCTGAGTAGTATTCCATTCTGTAAGTGTACCTCAGCTTTTTTATCCACTCTTCTATGATGGCTACTTAGACTGCTTCCAAATCTTGGTTATTGTAAATAATGCTGCAATGAACATAGAGCTGCATTTATTCTTTTGAATTAGTGTTTGGGGTTTCTTTGTATGTATGAGTGTATATGCAGAAGTGGAATCTCTGGGTCATTAGGCAGTTCCATTTTTAATTTTTTTTAAAACTCATATGAGAATATACTCCTTTATTATTGATTTTAGGGACAGAGGAAGCGGGGGAGGGAGAGAGGGAGAAAGGAAGAGAGGGAATGCGGGGTGAGAGAGAGAGAGAGAGATCGGTTGCCTTCCATACAGACCTTGACTAGGGACCGAACCCACAACCAAGAGATTAACCAAGTTAATGTATATAAAAGCATCTGGAATAGATAAAGCCTTGGATAAGTATTAGCTATTATTCTTATGTGCTGGGCACTAGAGTGCACACGCCTGGTCTCTCTCCTTAAAAACCTCATTGTCTAGTCAGGACGATTTTCAAATGAAAATCAATGTTCTGAATTCTGTAACAAAATGTGTAGTAAATGGTGTAGGAGGAGAGATGGGAATGCCTGTCTCATCCTTTAAGGCAAGGTAGGGGCAGGATTAACTTCTTGAGGGTGAAGTTTGAGTTTGATCCTTAAAGAAGAGAATTTAATTTGGGGACTACGGAGCAGTTGGAGGCAGCATGGGGAAGGCAGTCTCTGGCTACAAAAGACAAATACGGCTAGGAGGAAAGGGAGGATATATAGTAGATTAGAGTTTGTTGATGTCAGAACATCAACATCACTTGAAAGCTTGTTAGAAATATAGAATCTTAGGCCCTATCCAGACCTACTGAAATTTGTATTTTAACAAGATCTTCAAATGGTTCTTATTGAAACATTAAAGTTTGAGAACCACTGGTCTAGCCAAGCTGCTTAGGTTTAAATCCTGGTTTTACCACTTAATTATAATGTGTGACTAACTTCAAATAGTTTCTACCTTGTAAAGTTGTTTTAAGGACTAATGAATATGTGAATTAATATGTAAAATGCTTAGAACAGTACTGACACCTAACAGGCATAACAAAAGCTATAATAATTCTTGACTCATATGCTACTTATTACAGTCAGAGTTGGTTTTAAAAGTAGCTTGTCTCCATTTCTACTCTATTTAATCTGTCACGTTGACATTTGTTCTAGAGGAAGTCACTTAACTGTTAGAAGATCTGAGGTTATAAAGCCCACCTTCCTTCAATCCCTAGCTTTGTGAAATTGGGCAAGTTGCTGAATATGTTATTCTCATTCATAGTAGGGAGGAATCTCATACCTGCTTCACTAAGATGCCTTGAGGTGCTAACCTACAAAAGCTTCTATTAATGTTTCATTTACAACCTTTCCAAGAGTTCTTAAGTAATTGGACTGAAAATAGGTGGTACCTCAAGTTAGTGGAGAATAGCTGGAAGAGAATGCATTGAAAGATCACAGAGGGAAAGGAGGGAGATTACTTGTTCCACTTCATAACTTTCTGAAGGAGGCTTGGGTTTTAACAATAACAGTTTTCTGGACCTCAAGAGTATTTTTAGCTAATGGGCGAATAGTAGGAAATTTAAATGCTGTTATTTATTTTCCAAACCACAGCACCACTCAAGATCATGAACAGTCTCACATGTTTGTATAGTGGTCCACAATTCACAAATAATTCTTCCGTGTTATGCATCACAACATCTCCACAGGGTAGTTTTTTCTTTTTTTTAAAGATTTTATTTATTTATTGTTAGAGGGAAAAGGAGGGAGAGAAAGTGAGGGAAACATTGATAGAATGCCTCTCTCACACCCCCAAATCAGAACCTGGCCAGCAACCCAGGCATGTGCCCTAACCTGGAATCGACTCAGCAACTCTTCCAGTCAGGGTTCCAAAGGGTAGTATTGACCCCGTTTTTTTTTTTTTTTTTTTTTTTTTTAAGGAAACTTCGTTAATTCCAGAAAACACATTAAAAACCACTTGTATCAAATGTTTCCAAAAGTACAGAACTTGAGGACAATCATAAAATTTGATGGAATCCTTAATACCAGGTACTGGCTTAAATTTTATGGCTTGAGTAAACTATATGTTGGGACCCTTTTCTCATCTATGAAACAGGGAAAACAAAACCTTCACACAATTGCTCTGTGATTAGATAAAAACAAAAGCTAAAGGGCGAACCTGCCACGTCATAGGGCCTCAGATAAATTCCTTTTCCTCTTGTCTTTGACAGATACAGCACAAGACATCACTATCATTCTCACTTCACATGTGAAGAAACCCGAAGTCAAGGACGCTCGGGCTCCCCAACTCTGCAAGGCCCACATCAGGTACAGGCCAACTGCGATGTCTACTCCATCAGTTCTCATAGCGCAGATTCTCTCTCCCTGAATTGAGTCGGGGGTGGGGGGTGGGGTGTAGGAATGGAAGCCGCTGGCAATTCCTCTTATGCCTCTAATGAATACGATCCTAATCCTCCCCGGCGCTTCAGGAACAAGACTGCTTTCCTACTGTCCCTAACCTCGCTTAGAATAAAGGTCACATAAAACCTCAGCAGCTGCTACCAACGCCATTTTGACCGCTTCGTGTGACGCCACACGTAGCAGAGAGCGCAGCTGATTGGCTGGGAGACGGCAGTCGGAGGCGAGGCGCGCGAAGCCATAGAGAAGGGGCTTGAGAAGCCAAGAAAAGTACAATCCCAGTCCTTGTGCGTGCGACAGCGGGAGTTTGGGTTCGGACCACAACTCCCAGTACCCCTCGCGATGTCTCCCGTTTCCTTTCAAAACACGGAGGTAAAGAGGTACAGGGAGAATGGAGGCCTTCTTCGCTCTGTCTCCCAAAGGCGGGAAAGGCGAACTACAACTCCCGATTGGCAGCGCGTACTTGCGCCTGCGCCCTGAAACCTGTCGCCATCTTCCCCCTTCTGAGGCACCGCAAACAAACCCAATTCCTGGTGTCCCCTAGTCTTGGCGAAGGAGCCTTTTAGATGAGCCCCGAAAGGCCGGGCAGGTGGGTGACTCTGAGACAGGGTGCTGGGAAGAGCTGGCAGATTGGCCAGGCTGGAGGAGCGCTGGATCAAGCACTTAGAGCCCGGCTTGGGGCGCCCAGCCTCATCCTCCGTTGTCTCCTAACGGGATCGTTGGGCTCCCGAGGTGGGTTGAGGGGGATTCTTGGCAGGCCTCGTGCTGGGATCCCGGGTGTCCAGCTCAGGGAGCCTCCCGGTGAGTCTTGGTTGTCTGCCCGGCTGTCCACGCGTCTACTGTCTTGTCGTTGTCCTCTCCGCAGAGGAGGGAGCGAAGCGCTGATGTTGGCCGGGGCCCCTGACACCGGCTGCTGGTCCGAAGGGTTTGGGTCGTGGGCTTGACATTAGGGTTGGCGCTGAGCGGCATTGGCGAGGAGGGTGGCTGGTTGCTCTTGTAGAGCTGCGAGAGTGCGTGTTTGGGGAGGGGGCGGGGCGGACTTGTCTCCTTGACACTTGAGTAGAGGGAAGGATTATACTAGAGCCGGGTTCCGGGATCAGGCTCCGACAACTGCTGCACAGGTTTCCAGGGCGATGCGGCCCCGCGGACTGGTCCGCTTGCGGGGGCTTGTCGGGGTGCCGTTACGTGGTTGGTGTTCGATTCCGGCGGTCGCCGGCCGCCTCAGAGATCCTGTACGGAGGCGAGGACTGGGGCTGTGGAGGGAGCGAATTCCTTTGGCTCTGCCCCTTGTTCCTCCCCACCCCTTTTCTTTTTGTCATCCTGCCGGCTGGGGCGCGCTGTCCACTTCTCCTTGCGCAGGGTTGGTTCTGAGCTGAGAGGACTATGGGAAGTCGGGGGATGGGGACTTAACTCCGGGTGAGGAGTTGGAAGTTAGCAGCCCCAGCGCCTGGAATGGGACATAGCTGTTTAGTTCGTAGGGTTTGGTGCCTGACTCCTGGACCAGACCGTGAGCTCGCTCCTTCGTTCATTCATTTCCTCAGTCATTCATTTTACTCCTCTTAGTCATTTATTTATCTATGTAACAAATATTTACAGCGTATCTACTGTGTGCTAAGCAGGTGGTGTGCAAGTGCCCAGCTCTGTTGTCTTTTTATCCTCCAGATTAGGGAATTCCATTACCACGTAAGTTCCTGGCATCTAAACGTTTGGTAAATGATGGTTTGCAAATTATAGGGTGTACGTACATTCATCTTTCATTGTTAGGATTGAGGAGAAAGTTCTTCATTAAGTTCCAGTAACTCACGTAGGTGCTAGGATCTTTACATATTTTATCTCATGTAACTCACAAGTGAAAAAGCCCAGGCTTACACAGGTAGTAGTGCCCGTTTATTGAACAATGTACTAGCCACGGTGGTAAGAAGTTCACATACACAGTTCTCTAATCGTCATAACAGACTGGGTGATGATACCTCTTTTTAAGATGTGTAAAACATATATGCTTAGATAGATTCATTTTCCCAGGATCACACAACCAGTAAGTTGAAACCTGGAACTAGAATTGAGAGGTGTCTGGCTCCACTGTCAGAGGTGCTTTTTCCATTGCCATTGGCTGGAATAGTGAGTTCCCAAATGGTTGTTTAGTTCATTTGTCATAAGTTGGAAAAGTGTGGTGGTGAAATAGGACTGTGAGGTAGTCTTACTGGTTTTACTTTTTAGCCTTTGTATCTCCAGGTGAGTGGCCTTTTGAATGTATTTTGGTAATTTGACTTTTTGTTTTGGTAGAGAAGACAAGCTCTTTGGGGCTACCAAAAAGAAGCAGCAATGCCTGTTGTGTGGCCAACCCTTTTGGATCTCAGCAGGGATGAATGCAAAAGGATTCTTCGAAAATTGGGTATGCTTTTCATTTTCAATGTTTTATTCCTCTATGATACTTTTCTCTTTTTGTTTGGGTCATGGTTGTTTGCATGGATAACATATCCTTTGTTGCATTAGAAATTCTTTAGAGGTATTGTTCCCATCTTACTTATTTTTATTTCCCCAATGCCTGCCATTGTGCTTTGTACATAGTAGGTGCATGAGTCATAATAATCATAGCAACTCAGAGTTCTTGAAGGGTACTGGGCTCTTCTGGGCTGTTTACATTCTCCTTTAATCCTCAAAGCAAAAAGATAGGGTTTTTTTCTTTTTTTCTTTTTTTTTGTCCCTTTTTACAAATGACAAAACTGAAGCTTAGAACCCAAGGTAGTACTGATAGCAAGTCCTGGAGTCAGGATTTCAACCCAGGGAATATGAATCCTGTCTCACTTTAGCATACTTTTAACCTTCATGAATGTATGTGTGCATTACATATTGTTTCTCATTTGTAAGTTAATAAGCTATACGGACTTTCCCAAATTGTATTTTACTATCAGCAGTAAAACACCCTTTATGGTTGTAATGAATTATGTGGTATATATTTCTTTTCCTTTATAGCAGCCTTACTCAACTAGCATTTAGGGACTTAAGCCCCAGTGCTAAGGCATCCATTGTAAATAATGAACTAACTTCTTCTCATACAACTAGAAAGGTATTAGTTATGGGAAAAGTGAGAAAAAGTTACTCAAATCATTTTCTGTATTCTGTGGTTCAAAATGAAGATCCTTGGTTGAGAACCTTATTGTCTTATTTACCACTGTAGTCTTAGGCTAGCACATAGTAGATGCTCAATAAATGAAAAAATACTTGAAAGGAGCATTAAATGTTTTAGCAATAGATAAGAATTATTTGGATAGCTGTGATTTTGAAGGGGAAAGTGTAGGCCATGAATTCAGACAGACCCAGGGTCTTGGTTCTGTTACTGATGACCCAGGTGATCAAGGATAAGTTACTTAGTCTTCCTAAATCTGTTAATACTTTTGTAAAGGAAGGATAGCGATATCTGCTGCATAAGATAGTTATTTGGATTAACTGTGTATAAAAAGGGCCTATCACAGTGCCTGACATCTGTGAGAGTATAGTATTTTAAAGCAATTGCTTTCAGACATAATTTTTTGCAGATGAATCTTTTCTTCAAAGGAAATTTTGCTGGCAATTCCTCTGTATAAATCTGGTCATAGCTGCTCTGGTCCTGCCTGCTAGTAACTTGGGCTGTTTTTATTTCCCCTCAGGCCACTGTGAGAATTTCTTTATTTTAATCTACTACTTAGCATTGTATTTTAGCACAACTAGAGACCTTTTTTTTTTGGTCAGTCATTCCTGTATCTTTTCTTTAACCTTATATCTGAACTTTTAGTACTAATTTGAGGATGGTTTTCTATACACTTACATTCAACTGCTTTAATTTGCTAGCTATCAACTAGAGTTGGGCTTGTAATTATTTCTTAGTTGAAATAATTAGAGGAACAGATCACAGCTACAGTAGATTGATTAAAGTTTCTGGGCTTTTGGTGCCATGAATCAAGGCATTACATTTAAATATAAAAATGATAACCTTTAAGTCTAAATTTCTCCTTAATTTTCCTCAAAGCTGTGTGAGTAATGCTCCTGGAGAGCTGCTGTATACAAATGAAAACAGGCTTCCACAGGGTAATGTCATCTACAGTGACCCTTTACTTGGGGAGTTGAGCCTTGATGGTGATTTGCAGAAAGGTTTCCTCTCCACCCATTGGCTAATTATCATAATAATGAAACCTTTCTTGCAAACACTAGCTCCAGGTTAGAAATTTAGAGAAGATACTGTATATAAGAATTAGCTTAAAATATTTTAAGAATTAGCTTTGCCCTTTTAAAAGTTGTTGTAAATCATTGTAAGGTAAGATGCTAAACATGAAGATTTTGCTTAAATATAAAGACATTGGGATAGAGACTTTTTTTTAATGATGTACTGAACATACCAGTGATAGTTAAATGCTTCCTTTCTTTCATCCTGCCTCTCCCCTGCCCTCCCCACCTTTTTAAAATGAGGATTCTTGAGCTATACATCTAATGCGGGGCTTTTCGGACTATAATATAATTGAATGGCTGATTTGTTTAAATGGAATGGGTTGAGGGCTTTATAAAAATAATTTGGTAAATCTTATGTTTTCTGTGGTGTATGCACGTGTTTATTATTTCATTATACTTATGTGTCATTAGAATTAACATTATAATAGAATGGCACCAAAACTAATATCAGAAATTGGTATTTGTTAGTATCTGAGGATACCCATCAAACTGGAAATCAATAACTGTGAAGGAGCTATTAAAGGTTCTTTCCAATGAGTGAATTTCTGGGGAAGGGGAGGAAGTGTCTTGGATTTTGTAGCTATAATAACTGTTCTGAGTCCCAGTATTGTGTGAGGTTGTCACCTCTTACTTTTGTGCATGACTTTTAGTTAGACTTGGAGTCATGCTTGAGATGTCAAAAATCTTTGTCACATTTCTTTAGTTAATTTCATTTGTTTTGAAATAGTGTCACTATCACCATAAATTTCAAAGGCAAAAAAATCAACTTCTTTTTCTTTTTCCTTAAACCATTTTCTCTCTCTGACCTCTTTATTGTCTATAATATTGACATTCTCTTAAATATCTTGTAAACTGCAAAACCTGATTCCTTTCCTTCTGCCATTCCTTCCACATTCAGTTACTGAGTCCTATCAAATAAAAACTTTTTATACTAGCATCAGAGGCTTTTCTTAGTCTTACACCAAGCTACTTTTCCATTTTTATCCTTCCCTATTACCTTACATGAGTCCCTTTTTGGATTTTAATCACCTTGAGAATAGGGACTTTGTTTTGTTTATATAAATATTCTCCATGGTACCTAATAGTACTAACATTCAATTAGGAGTTTGGTTTGAATTAGTGACTGTCCAAATGTAGAGATATTTTTACTTCCCCTAGTGTGAAACTCTCAAAAGTCACTGACCTACTGGAAGTTTGATATCTGTATGAAACATTATATGCTCTTATTCTCTATCCCTTTTGCACAGTTGCTTTTCTTCCCCTGCCTGCTTGCCTGGAGCCCAGTTTTCTTTCTGATTAAAACTTATGCTTCCAGACTGGATGCTCTGTTTCATCTCTGTGCCTTTACCATTGTATTGTAAACTGTATTATAACTGTCTGATGACTTGTTTCACTGTAGTTTTATTCTAGAGTTAACTCCTTGAGGGCAGGATTTAGCACACTATCTGGTATATATAGAAGGACTCAATACTGATTTCATAAATGGGGCATAAACATTTAGAGTATAGTGATATCTTTGTTATCCACAGGGCCTTTCTGAACTATACTTTGGGTCCTGGTAATAAGTAAAATATATTTTTTGGAGCTAAGTATTTTCTTCACTGCTCCAGAGCAGCAGAGCTTTGTTCTTCCAGAGAGACCTCGTGAAACATCAACTTAATGTCCAGTATAGATTGGACATGCAGGATGTTTACATTTGGGATAATTCATTAATGTCCAGTATAGATTGGACATGCAGGATGTTTACATTTGGGATAATTCAGTTGGACCAGAGATACAGCTTTTTGTTGACAGAACTGTGAATAGTATGAACTGAATGAGACTGTTAGTTTATTATTCATGTAATACTCAGGATACGGGTATCCTTGCTTTCATTATTTGGCTAACATTGAGTGTCTGTTTTGTGTCAGGCATTGGCTAGTAGCAAATTCTGGTAGCAACTTGAATTTAGTAAGAAGATAACTGTAGTCTGGACACTTCCCATCATTTTGTTTTACTCAGCTATACCTGTTTTACAATATTAATGATTTAAAACAACAACTATTTTATAATTTCTTAATATTCTGTGGGTTGCTGGTCTTGGTCTTGCCTGACTGCTCTCATTTGGCTGTATTCAGTTGGTAGCTTAGCTGGCTGACTGGGCTCAGCTGAGATGGCTGTACCTCTCTTTCCATGTGGCCATTTATTCTGGGATTTTCCATGGCTTGGTGATTTCAGGGTTCCAAGAGAGCTATCCCCTGTGTGCAAATACTTATTTGTTTGTATCATATATGCTGATGTATCATGTATGCTGATGTTTCATGGGTGAAAGCAAGTCACAAGCCAAGTCAGTGTGGGAGGGGTCCTTATACAAAGGGAGTACACAAGGTGTGCACTGGAAGGCAGGCATGGTTCATTGGGAGCCATTGAGGACTTTCTGGTTTTATATTTTAACCAGTATTAGGGATTAACATTCATTTCATAGTGTTTGTTGCTGTGGAAAGGTAGTAAAATGTAACTGTCTGGCATCAGGGTTTAGTTTATTAAGTCCTGGCTGCTGTAAGAGCAATTCATGTTCCCTAATCTGCCTTAATCATTTTGATGGTGGTTTTTATAGAAGATCTTAGCCCTGGGAGGTACCTTTAAAGTCTCTCCTAGATAAAGAAACTGAGGTTCAGAGATGAGAAATGACTTGCCCAAGGTCGTACAACTAGTAAGTGGCAGTGCTGGAGCCAGATCTGTCCCAGTAGTTTCTTTTTCTTTTTTTTAAATCCTTTCTCGAGGATATGTTTATTGATTTTAGAAAGAGGAAGGGAGAGAGAGAGAAACATCAATCGGTTGCCTCCCATACGTGCTTTGACAGGGGATCAAACCCGCATCCTAAGTATGTGCCCTGATGGGATCAAACCTGCAGCCTTTCGGTGTACGGGATGACGCTCCAGCCAACTGAGCCACCCAGCCAGGGCTCCAGTAGTTTTTCAGTTGCACAGTACTCACCGTACTCTCACCTACCCAGGAGACATGTGGAATATAGTTTGAATTCTTAAGCAGGCCTTAGGAATTATTTCAAGGATTGGTAGTGAGGGTACCTTACAGTAATACTAAAAACTTCTTCTATTAGCCTTATTATGATATATCATTTAGAGCCTGTTTCCAGTTGTTGATAGCATCTGAATTGAATGTTCCTTTAGTGATAATATGTGAGACAAAATATTTACCATTAGATTGTTCTACCTACACATTTTAAATATGTGACTTCTTGAGGCAATAAAAAGAAAAGAAAATTATAAAAGCCACATTATGTTATTAGATAAATATTTTGAGAGGAATTTAGAAAAGTATTTATGTATTGATTTTTTAATTGATTTTTAGGTTTCTTGCCCTGAAGTTTCACTATATGTAGCCACAGTATTGAAATATTGAAGGCCTTTCTTGATAAAATAATTTTCTTTTTCTAGAATTGGAGGCATATGCTGGAGTTATCAGTGCACTTCGGGCACAGGGGGATCTCACCAAGGAAAAGAAAGATCTTCTTGGAGAACTCTCAAAAGTTCTTAGGTAAATTATCATAAAAGTTTGTGAGACATGACTAGAATGTTCATTTTGAGGGGTTTCAGTACTTTTCACACTTAGGTTGAAGACAGGTCTTCAAGTTGTTGGTGCTTAAACATCCCATCCCAGTTGTGTGCTTTGTTATAGAAAATTATGCAGTTTACTGTTTATTCTATAATATAATCAAAAAGAATTTAAGGCATGTTATTTTAGGCTTGGGCCATCTGGGAGAGGGAGGTGGTTTTGACATGGGTAGAGGAAAGAAGAGCTGACAGCAATTGGATAATGAAGATCTAGAGGGATCCAGTCACATTTTTTGAAGGGAAGGAGGAGACACTAGGAAGTTGTCTTAATTTATAGAAATGGGTGGTGATTATGTAGTCACAACCTTGAGGATAGTTTATTCCTTCAGCTTCCCAATAGAGTGGCACTTGAATTCATTAAAAAATTATCATGAAAGGAGTTCTTTGATATTTTGATTAATCCATTCTAACATCTTGAACTTTCTCAGAAAATATTCTGTTTTAATGGAAGTTTCCTTTCTACATTTCAAACAATTTTTTAAGAAGTGAATAAAGGGAAGCAGCAGCCTTTCCTATATTTAATTAACATTGGCATAAGGACATTATTAAGACAAATCCTCAGTCTTATTGTCCTCATATTTGACAGTTTATATTTTTTGTTGTTTATACTTCCTCATAAATTCTGCATTCTAGCCCCTTAAATTTTATTTTTGTCCATGGTGTAGATTAAGCTTGTATAATAAAGACTACAATTTGAATAGTGGCATTTATTTTATTGAGTATTTATGAGTAGAATGGGTGTAGTCTTTCTTCAGTTGTTTAGTATGAACTTTACATGTATTTAATCAGGGTCAATATAAGCACATTTTTACCATAGTAGTAACATGATATACTGTAGAAGACACAGCTGAAATGTGGAGTAATAAAGGAGTAATACACTGGTGTTAAGTTTCATAGCATCTAGCCACGAGAAACAGAGTATTTTGTCACTTTTCTTTATTATATTCATCAAACATAAAATTACAGACTCTTGAACTTTAGAAAGGACTTCAGAAGACTCTTTCCTGAGTAATTAGCAGTCATTCAGTGACTGTTTGTATATTAGACAACAGGAACCTCTGCTAATCTTGAACATGGTCTGACATTACTGAGTTTTGAAGGTAATGATTTGACATCAAGCTGAATTTGTCTTTTTGGGATTTCTAATTTGCAACTAATTCTCTCTGCAGTTACACAGAATCACTATGAATCCTTTTCTATGACTTTAATTCAGTAAAGCATTTGAAGGTATATGTTAGGCCCCATCTATATCTTTTCACAAATCAACCTTGATTTCCCCTTCCCCAAGCAAAATGTTGACTTAAACATTAATAAAAGTATAGAAAAGAGCTGCCTGCTTGGCAGAATTCTATAATGGCTATTTTTTTTTCATAGCATCTCAACAGAACGCCACCGTGCTGAAGTTCGAAGAGCAGTAAATGATGAACGGTTAACAACAATTGCACATAAGTAAGCCATTAGTCATACCACCCCTGATTTTTTATGATGCAGTATAATGTAGTTTTGATAGTCTTCTTATTGTGTAGCAGATTCCTGAGTCTTTTATCTTAAAACTAATACATATATACTCAGGGTTCCTGACCATAATGATATTGTTTATTCAATTGGTTATGGTTTTGCATTTGTCTAGGCAAGCTCTAATAGGTCAAATCCCATTACAATGTAATCTCTATATAACTAAAGGCCTCGGCAATTTAGCAGACGATTCAGTTGAAGCAAAGTTCAGTAACAAAGTAATGTGTTCCCCAAATTTGACATTCCCTCAGAGGTTCTTTGTAATGGTATTTGATATGTATATTGCCTTATAAATTTTTGATAACTAATATTTCATGTGTTTTGAGATTCACAAAAAGATTATAAAATATATTCTGCTTTTAAGAAATATGAATAGAGCATATTTTTAAAAAGCCAACAGAATAAAATTATAAAGGAGTCTTTCTTATCAAATTGTTTTTAGATCATTATAACATTAGATCATTTAGATGGGGTGGAGGGTGGTGGAGGACTAAGGAGGGTATGGGTCAAACGTTAGTGGAGTGTGTATGGAGACAGTGCCTCCTAAAGAATAGAAAAATAGAAATTATCCTTTAAATGTTAATGCAAGGTGATAGGATATTTCTTAAAATATGTTATAGTATAAGTCATTTGTTTTTTATTTTTATGTCTTAATGTGCAATAAAACTAAAGGAAAAAATTCAGTGCATTTTCATAATGTGATAAATAGTGCATTTAAACTAATTGACCCTGAAGATCCATTAGCTTCATGTTGAGCTTCACTGTTCCTCATTTTACTTAAACTATAAAATGGGTGCTATCTTTTTAACTGCAAAGTTTGAAAGTTTAGCTATTTGAATTTTGAGAGTTTTCAGTGGTAGATATGTATGCACTGCAGAAATTTTAAAAAGAAAAAACAAAAGAAAAAATTTTCGTTAGAGACATTAAGTATTTAGTTGTTAGGCCAGTATGGTTAAAACATTAAAATATTAATGGGTTCCTTCTTTAATTTGCTGTAAACTTCTGGATTGGGATGCTCTAAAAGTAATAACTGAGCCTAGATTCTAATTTTAGAACTGGTAATAGGAAATGTGTGTGCTAGATAATAGAGTAGTTAACAGTAACTTGCATTCAGAGGCACTTAGATACAAAATTAGTACCTTAAAACCATTGAAACAGTATTGTGGGGCAATTAGTTGTAAGTTGATGCATCGGTGTCATACGTGAAGATTAACATTTATTTAGTCTCCTTTTCCTTTTTTCCCCTTTAAAGAATGAATTTATCCTTATATTTGGGTGAAAGACCAAGTTACAGGTATGCAAATAGGTTATTATTATTTCAGGCTTTTTCTTGTATTTATTTCAAAA
This sequence comes from Furipterus horrens, assembly GCF_987537825.1. Taxonomy (NCBI): domain Eukaryota; kingdom Metazoa; phylum Chordata; class Mammalia; order Chiroptera; family Furipteridae; genus Furipterus; species Furipterus horrens. Next base: position 48,085,406 of record NW_028327172.1, read on the forward strand.
TTGAAGCTCTCAATTATTCAGGGGCGCATATTCCATTTACAAATTAACCGTGCCCCTTGCTTTTCCTTCTCTTCCCCTCCTCCCCGACCTAATACTGCCCACCCTTTAGCCATTTTGCTGCTTGGGAGTACCTCTAGTCAGAGGGTGGGAAGGGAGAGGAGGTGAAAATTTTAATTAGTCATTTTACTACTTATTAGTTGTCTTGGAAAAAGTTTGTTGGAAGAATTTTCAAGTATTTGCCAAAGTATTTTTAGATAATATGTGGGTTTCTTTAATCTGTTTGACCTCTCCCTTTCCCTCCTCTATTAGCATGGATAATTGAGAGTTGGCTTTTATCTGCCTGTTTCTTTTATTTTCCCCTCTTCTTTCTGATTTAATACATGGATTTAACTTTTTGAAAAGTTTACCTCAGTGTATAATTTAAAGCTTCTTAGGTCTTTCCCTATTCCTGTTTTAATATTTTATATTGTGGTTTTAGTTTGACCATATGTCACTATCACTTGCTGAGCCCAAAGGTCAGTGAGTGGGAACGGTGAGGAAGTCATAGGTCCCCCAGTTCTCTCCATCTCCTCTGCCCTTCCCTCAGAGGTAGCAACAGAACCTAGTTTCAAAGAATAGCTATAGGAGGGGATCCTACTCAGAGCCTGAAAAAGCAAAAGCAACTTCAGCCAAGGAGGAATGCATCTGAACTGACTGCATTCCCTTTCTCCTCTCCCTTCCCTCCCCCAATCAAAACAGCAGCTTAGGCCCCAGGAATGTGGTTGAAAAGTGAAGAGAAAGCTGAGAAGATTGAGCACAAAGGAGGTAGAAACAAAAGGAGTGGAATGTCTGGAATTAAAAAAAAGAACCTTGCCTGTGGCTCGAAGCATAACATTTGTTTATTATTTTGCACCAGGCCATTTAATAAGTTTAATTCAGTTTTGAACCATGTCAGAATATTATAGTATTAAGGACTGGAATGCCAAGGGGCTTTAGAGTTTTTAATTAGTCCATTCATGCCAGCATTGTCTCTAGACTTCAAAGAAAGTGGCAATCTGGAATTATTGTTCTCTTAACTCCTTCATGAGCCCAACTTCATAGGATACTGTGTGAGTTTCTGTGTGAAGATGAGGATTTCTTGCTGATGCCCTGCACACCAAAGGATGTGAAGGCCAAGGTAGTTTTATTAGCATCATGTTAGATTTCTCAGAAGAGGGGCTGAAGCTGGGTTTCTACCCTCCTTTGCCATCTTAGTATAACTGAGGTGTGCCAGGGAAGCCCTGGAGTAAGATGGTAAAAATTTCTAAAATTTAGTTTAGATGATTCGTGCAACTAATGCATATTTACACCCTCATTACTAAGCAGATAGGAATTTTTGATCTAAATTTAACATGATGTTTAGTTTTTCATCACTTAAAGTTTGAGCATGTTTGTATATGTTGAAATTTGGAAGATTTATAGGTTAATAGTTGCAGTTGTATCTTTTGAGCTGCAAATTTTCTTTTCAATAGCATATATTCATGTGTTTCAAGTTATTAATCTTCCATAATTTCTGCCATTTAAATAATGCACCAGGTAAGTGTAGATACCACTTTATTTTTGTGGGGAACTCTCACCAAATAAGTTTATTAGTGATATTCTGATAAAATAATAGTAAAATTGGAGTTAGCCAAGAAAATGCTGAATAGCTTTTAGAATTTTTTCCTTTGACAATTAGCTATAGCTGTTTTCTGTGTCTCTTTCTTGTTTATACCACTCTCTGTTTCAAAACTAGATCAATTAGAGATAATGTAACAAATATGTAAGAGTTACTGGTGGTCTCAGGAACTCTTTGTCTTGTGTGAGGTAGGACTGTGTTAAATCATGAGGGAATTTGCAGATTTCTCAGAGTAACCCAATTGAATTCATTAACTCCTAGAAATTCCTTTCTAAAGTGAAAGTAAATCCTTCTCAAGTTGTAAAGTAATTTATTTGTTCCATTTCTTGAAAGTTGGTAGTAATTAGATAGCAGTACCCAGTTAGAATAAATCAAAGACAAAAGTTAGATGTAATACACGTTTGAACATTTTTATATTCTCTACATATAATGAGGTGAATAATTTCAGTAGCATGGTATATGCTTGTTGAAGGAGACATTTAGTAGCTGAGTGACCTTAGGCAAGTTAGTTAAACTCTCAGTTTCCCCAATACGTATCACCAATTTCATAGGATTTTTAAGAGAATTAACATGAGTTAATAATATATGTAAAATGTTTAGTATAATGCCTGACATATAGCAAGTGCTTAATTGATGTTAGCTATCATTATTACCATCATCATTATTATTCCACTGTCCCTTGATAAGGACTTTTATGTACTCTAAATATGAAGAACCAGTGGACATGGAGCCGTAAGCTCTAGGTTGGGTTGTAAAATCTTTGGTTTTGAAAAGGTACAGAAATATTTCTGATTTAGTGAAGAGCTTGCTTGCTTCTGAGTGACTTTTCAACTTCAACCCTAATCATTAGTTGGGAGAAGTGACACAGCTTCCTTTTATGGAGACAAGTAAAGAGAGGTGATACAGCTACCTTCTTATTTCAACCTCTGTTTGGATTCCTGGGATAAAATTTGCTAGAAAGTTTAGGGAAACTGAGACTAGTGTCTGCCTAAGGTAGAGTTCAACAGCCTCATGCTTAGAGTGAAGACTCTAAATAAATAAAATTAAAGTAGTGGCAGGTTTCTTCCAGTGTCCTCAGATCTAATCTATTTTAAGTGAGGATAATAATATAACACATTGCCAGTAATGTATATAGTCCTATTCTATCCCTGGAGTCTCCCTCATTTACTGTCTCAGTTGCCCATCTTTGAAAGCCTCAGAACCTCTGACCCTGCAGGCAGTTTAATAATTTTGTAAAGGTTCACTACATTCCACCCTTAATTATTACAGAAAATCTGATTTTTTAAAATTATGAGTACTTTTTACCTTTCTAATTTAATTTCAAAGTTAAGTTTTAAAAGTTAGTAGAAATGCTGGTTTTTATTAGCACTCCTGAATTTAAACTAATGAAATAAGGTCAATATTTATTTAGACATAGGAACATCTTTTATCATTTCAATTATGTTCATTGTAAGATTCAGATTATAGAATAAAATATGTAAGAAGCTATGTATATGTGAAATTCCTTGAATTCTGATTATTATTCATAATTTTGATCTTGCTTGCTTAAAATGAACCCTCTGCTATTCACCTAGGGTACTTTGTAAATTTAAAAAGTTGTGTTTGTTTGAGAAAACATATTTGATTCGCTTTTGGTGATTGAGAACCTTCGTAGCAGCGTTTTCTTTTTTGTTCAGTATGTCTGGACCTAATAGTTCTTCAGAATGGTCCATTGAAGGTCGTCGTTTGGTACCACTGATGCCCCGGCTGGTCCCCCAAACTGCCTTCACAGTAACAGCTAATGCTGTTGCCAATGCAGCTATCCAGCACAATGCATCTCTTCCAGTGCCTGCAGAAACAGGAAGCAAGGAAGGTGAGTAGAAAAACATTTGTGTATAGACATGACTTCTAGATTCTTTAAGAAAAGTTGTTGTATTTTTTTCATCTGTTTTCATCATAGTGTTTACAGGTTGCTGAGCAATTCTTATTCTGAAACTAGAAACTGCTAAGATTTTGGTCTCAACCAGAATTAAATCTCTCTTTTGTTCAAAGTGTGAATTATATTAATCACAAAATTGCAAATAACCTTCTTGGAATGAATTTTTGATATCAGTATATTTTGTTAGGAGTGAATAGATAGTCTTAATGGGTGACATAGAAAATAAATAAGATGATAGAAGTCAGTTAGCTGCTTGGGAAATATGCTGAACTTATACTTTAGACTATAAAGCTCTGTATTTGTCTTCTGGAATCAATGGTATATGATGCTTCTCTGTTCTAGTCAATGTGCCAAATCCATTAGGGATTACCTGACAGATGGAGAAAGCTTTCTTACTGTTATTCAATCTAGTGATTGACACGTACTTTAAAAATCTTTGAATTCTCCTGTGGTCGCTGAGAGTAATATTAAATTTGGGAGCGCACATTTTAATTGACTTTAGTAGCTTACTTTGGTGTTGCATGAAAATGGCCCTGAAAATAATGTAGTTGTCAGCTGACTTTAGGGAATTGTCTTTCTGGGCTAGTGGTGGGCTGTGGAGCAGAGTGAAACACACTTTTCATGCATGCCAGGCTCTCTTTTAAGCTGAAGAAAGCTATATTCAGAGAGAGACAATTACCAGTGTGTAAACTTGACCTCCATTGAGTTTCTGCTTTGTTTGTTGTAGGAGAGGTGTCTTTTTTCCCCCCACTTAACCTTTTCTATCCACCAGCTCTCTGGTAGAATGGAGAGAATATAGCATTTCCAATAGTCAAATCTATGTTTGAATCCTAGTTTTGTCATTTCCTAGCTATGTGACCTCCAGCAAGTTTTTTAGCTTCTGTGAACCTTGGGTTCCTCACCCTTAAAATGCAGATATGGTATTGTGACAATTAGTAATAATATATGATAAGGATTTAGCATAGTACATTGTACTCAGTAAATGGTACCTATGAGCTATTTTTGCTTGTTGTTGTTATTCAAGATACTGAAATATGATGTTGTCGTTACTTTAGTTGAGTTCTTGTTGCACTGCTTGGATGACAAGTGACTAGTGAGTTGGTTTATAATACAGGAACCTTGCCATGGTCGTTCCCCCCGCCCCCCCCCCCAACCAAGTTGGAACTTGTATGGTTAGGAAAAAAATTATCTCTCCATCATTGGTGCTATTAATATTAAAAGGGAATACAAGTACTGTTTAACTCCTACCATGAATGAAAAGAGATTTTCATTTTTCTCAGTATAGTTTTAGGCTTGATTTCTTTGTAAGTGTGTTCTTCTCCATTAGCAGTGTTACCTGTAGACAGTTGTTAAATACTTTGGGGAAACCCAGTTAAGTGATAATTTTCAGGAAAGGTTATTAATGCCTTTTAACTTCTAGATCTAACACCTAGCACTGGCCTCTAACTTCTGATCACATGAAAATGTTAAAATTGGCCTGCAGTAAAAACTAATATTTCTGTATGAGTGGACAGTTTTGGTGAAAGTTAACAGCAAACTTTTTTATTGTTCCTTCAGTAGTGGTTTGCTATTCCTACACAAGTACCACGTCAACCCCAACCTCTACCCCTGTTCCAAGTGGCAGCATAGCAACGGTTAAGTCTCCAAGACCTGCCAGTCCTGCCTCCAATGTAGTTGTCTTGCCAAGTGGAAGTACTGTTTATGTCAAAAGTAAGTGATATTCTCAGTGTTATTAGGGCCTTCTTGGCTAAATGCTACAGCATAGGTTCTGATTAGATCTGCCTTCCTGAATTAAGTTAATAATCCACTGGCTATTAGCAGTGGTTAGTTTTTGAAGGTTCTAAAGAGTTCTTTTCTTTACATGTGACTAGGTATACATTGCTTTTTAATCAGTTCTGGGCATTAAGAAAATTACTTCTTTTTTGTCCTCTGTGGGAATCTGCCCTGAACAGTGTTATCCTTCAAGCATTTGCTTGTTTTGATTGTCATGAAATAGTAATGTGAGTAGAAATGAAGGAATGAGCTTATTTGATTTATTCAGTGTTTACTCCTATAATTGTAATCTTCGTAGTATTTTTAAAAAATATTTGTGTAACATCTGTTAGATTCAGTGAAGCATTCTGGAGAATCTGTCTTTTATATTTCTAATTGACTAATTTTTTGAAGTTTATTTGCAGTTTTTAACCCCTTCATTCTACCTTATAAAGCAGTTTGAGGCCCAGTTCCTTTATTTTGTTTTTAATGTCTTTGTCTATTTTTCTGCTTTTGATATCAACTGGAGAACAGTAATATTTGATTTTCATTTTTCTCAATATAGTTATAAACTTGATTTCTTGGGGTAACTTTTAGAGGTGGGGTTTGCTGTTTTAGACGGGAATGATTTTCGGTTTTTGTCAGCCTTTAGTTAGAGTCTAAAAATTGAACATGTAAGGAGTTGTATTTTTAAATGTTTGCTCTGTAGAGATTTTCTGTGTATGTTGCAAAGTTTTATGTTTCTCATTTGATTTTTTTTCAAAACCAGTTGAGGCTTTAGTATATAAAGAAAAGACTAAAAATTTGGGACTATTAAGTTTGTATCTGTTTTCTGTGGATTTAGCCAAATGGTCTTTTAAAATAATTTTAGAGATCTACTTTTTGATCATTTAGCAAAACCTTGAGAGTGACTCCCAAATATGAAGGAACCATTTTATATAATATGTAGTTTGAAGTAACAGGAAGTTTATTGCTATATTCCTTTTTTTTTTTTTTTTTTTTTAGATTTTATTTACTTATTTTTAGAAAGAGAGGAAGGGAGAGAGGAAGAGAGACACTGGTGGGTGTGTGAGAGAAATAATTGGTTGCCTCTCACACGCCCTCAATTGGGGACCTGACCTGCAACCCAGGCATGTGCCCTGACTGGGAATCAAACCTGTAACCTTTTGGTTCGCAGACCAGTGCTCATTCCACTGAGCCAGAACAGCCACGGCTATTGCTTTATTCTTAAAAGTCACACAAGCAACATTAGTCTGGAATATAATCATTCATTCACCTAACTTTATATGTGCAAGGCACTACTGGGGAAACCAACCAATAAGACTTAGTTATGCCTTCTGGGAGCCCCTTAATTATGGGAGATACACAGACTGACAGTCACATTGCTATGGGGCAAATGATACAGAAGAGAATGTACAAAGGGCTTATGAGCTCAGAGGAGAGGTGGATTCACTGAGGAGATGGCTTGCAGAATGGTGAAGTGGTCATTGATGCGAAGTGGTATTGCCCAAAGATCAATAGGATGTAGAGACCTCAGATGGATAGAATGTGGTATGGCTTTGGGGAATGGTGAGCAGTTCAGGGTGCCAGGATTACAGAGATACACAGGGCTGAGTGGAACAGGGTACTCTGTTCTTGTAAAGATTAAGGACTTTGAATGATATGATGAAGATTTTGTGCCTCGTCTTGTAGGGAGATAAAAACTTAAAGAATTTGAAGCAGAGCATTCCCATGACTTAGATGTGAGATTTATAACTGATAGTAGGTTGGAGGGTGGAAAAGAACTAGAGAGATCAAAAGCATGAAAACCTTTTAGGAGGCTGTTAGTAAAATATAGGCAGGGGCTAAGAAGGTCTTGACATGGCCACAGGGTTAAATAAAGGAGGGAAGACATTCAAAGACAACTTCTCTGAGGGGGGGGTTGATAGGACTTACTGTCTGAGCATGAGGCAAAGGGGCAGATCAATGATGATTTGATAGCACAAAGATTTAAAAATAAAATATAAAATGCAGTGTTAGATTGGTATAAATATAGCAATATTGTCATTGCCTTTCAGGTGTTAGCTGTTCAGATGAAGAAGAAAAACCCAGAAAACGAAGGCGAACAAACTCTTCTAGCTCCTCCCCTGTTGTCCTAAAGGAAGTTCCAAAGGCGGCTGTTGTTCCCGTCTCAAAGACCATCACTGTGCCTGTGAGTGGCAGTCCTAAGATGAGCAATATCATGCAGAGCATTGCCAACTCCTTACCACCCCACATGTCTCCTGTGAAAATAACCTTCACCAAACCATCAACACAGACGACAAACACAACAACACAGAAGGTATGTGGTGGAAGGAGGCTCTGCCCGCCAATAGTTATTTCCACCTCTTTCCGTCAGTATGATTCAGGTTTAACAAACATACACTGAGTGCTTACTATGTGCTTGGCATTATGCTGGGAATGTTCACATCTCTTATTTTAATTATGCACATAAAGCCTTGGGATAGGTATTATTCCATTTTTTTCTAGATGAGGCTCAGAGATGGAAAATGACTTGCTTAATACATCACAGCTAGCAGATCCCCTACTTCTAAGACTTTCATTCTATTATTGTGAAGCTATTTGCAAAAATTTTTAAATACAAAAGATTTTTTTAAAACCTGAAATAAGATATAGGATGACTTTATCTTTAGAAACTCAGTTTTTAATTTGCCAGAGTAACAAAGTTGTCAGGTGTTTCATAGAAGGAGGAAACATATGAATAAGTGAATAACTGTTGTCTTCTCTTTTAATTCTTTGTTTGCTGTCATCAATTTATTCCTCAACTCTTGTCTCAGTATGTTTGAATCATCTGTATTCTGTCAATTTCATGTTGTTAGGACCTTCTAACATCCCACATTAATCTAGACTTGTTGCATGTCTGCATTTTTGGGATCTTCCTTCACCACATTCTGATCTTCCTCTTTCTTGGTTTATTTACTCATTTACTAGACCATATTCTGTGTTTCTTGGTGTATAAATGGGTGGAGGGTACATTTTTGAGACCTTGAATGGTAGACTGAAAATTTCTTTATTCTACTCTCCCGCTTTCTTGATGGGGTCATATTCGAGGATGGCGGTCATTTTCCCTAATAATTTTGAAGATAATTGTTCCATTGGCTCTTGGCTTCCAGTATTGCTTTTGAGAAGCCCAATGCCATTCTAATCTCAGATCCTCTTTTACTTTTTGAAAACTCAGTAACTTTCAGAGTTAGAATTTCAAGGTAGTTTTTCTTAGTGTGAGTCCTTATTTTATCCACTGGGTTGAGTACTCAGTGGCTTCTTTCATTTATTTATTTTTTTTATTTTTCTCTGTTCTCTCCTTTTGGACCACCTATTATTCAGGATGTTGAACTGCCCGGATTGATCCTTTAGTTTTTCTTATCCTTTCTCACTTACATTTTCTATTTGTTTGCTTTTTCTTTCTACTATAATTTAATGGTTTCAAGTCTGGATTTTGGAATTAGACTTCCTGAATTCAAATTCCAGTATTTGCCACCTACTGTCTATATGACTATTGGAAAACTAAGCTCTAGGCTTAAGTTTTCTCATTTGTAAAATAGGAAAAATAATATATCTATTTTATAGAGTTTAGGGGTATAAATAAATGAGATAATAAGTGTGAAACTGTTAGAATAGTGTTCTCCATAATAATTAATGCTTTATAAGTACTATTTTTCTTTATCCTTTACTAATTTATGGAATTTTTAAAATTTTGCTCTCATACTTTACATTTTTAGTAATTTTTTATTCTCTGAAAGTTCCCTTTAAAAAAAAAATAGCATCCTGCTCTTTCATACAATCACTATAGTCTCTTATCTGATAATTCAGGGTAATTTTCTTGATGTTTTCTTTTTTCATGTTTTCTCTTTTACCTGTAAGTTTCTTTTATCTATTTGTTTTGCTCTCTCTTATATCAGAGTTTCCTTCCATGCTGGCTGTCTGTTTATGTACAACAGTGGGCATTAAAAACCTGACAGAAAGCTCTGTGTATTGGGTGGGATATATTGGCGGGTGACTGTCACTGTAGGGTGGTCTAGCTGGGACGTTTTGTTGAGAAACATCCACTACCCTTTACCTCCACCAAGCTGTCACTCTCATTGAGGCGTTTTCATGGACTGGTTGGTTTCCTTAGAGGAGAATCTTTTAGTCTCCTATCAAGAGCAGTGAGTCTTTCTGCCCTTACTTTGAAAGTAAATGGAGAGAGGGCTGGATAATCCCACCATTTGTATATAGACTTTACCTCTGTTTTCAGCACAGCACCCACCCCACCCAGCCTGGTGTCATCAAATTCCCTTGGATTTAGTCTTTCTTTGGGATAAGGGAAGATAATGGGATTTAAATGCTATTTAAACAGACTTTCAACTAATTTTTTTCTCTCTAGTCCTACTTTTATCCCCACTTTAGATGTCTGTGGTGCTTTCAGTTCCTGAGTCTTTCTTAGGTTCTCTGATGCAAGTTATCTTATTTTTTGTTCTTCTGTTTGCTGTTTTAGGTTTTCATTTTTGGGGAATGCTTGCTTACTTACTGCTTGTCTTGCTTGTTTTCCAGTTTCAAAAAACTATAGCTGTTGTCTCCTTTCCATTTGACCTTATAGGTTTATGCCTCTTCCCTTTAAAAAAGTAAATCCCTTCATACTTTTAGAGGGATTTTGGGGAAAGAGTGGAGGTAAATTTTTGTGTTCAGTGTGTGGTCTTTCTCACCTTTGAATCTTCATATCCATGATAATTTTCATTTAAAGAACCTCCTTGAGTTTTCTAGAGAGATGGCATTCGATAACATATAAAAAATGATCATTTTTTTATAAACTAGAAATGATTATGAGTTGATCCATGGAATATAGTTCTGTTTTCAGTCTTAGAATGAAGCATTATGGTGTAGTGTTAAAGTCAAGCAAGAATTTTTGTAGTTAAAGCAGCCAGGCTTGGAACCTCAGCTCTTCCAGTCTGACCCAAGATAAATTAGTCTTTCTAAATCTGTTTACCCATCTGTGAGTTGAGAATAATGCCAGTCTTTCAAGGTTATTGTGAGGATTAAATGAGATTGCGTATTTCAAAGTGCAGCATTAACATATGTACTCAAAAAATGTTAGCTCCCCTCTCTTGCAGCTTTTTATGGAAAGCAGTGTTTTTTTTTTATTTGCACCATTGTGAGCTGTTCAAAATAATTGAATTCATCAGTTAACTGAAGCTTACCTCTTAATATATTGAAATTGACTATTTTTGATGACTTCTTAAGTGTTACACTGAATGTTATATCTGCATTTGTATTTGATGACTCCAAGGTAATCTTTCTGAATATCACTTAATATAGTTATGCTTTCTGGGCTAGCCCTATAGTAGGTGGCATCACATGCTATGTACTCAATGAGCTTTTAAGTGAACATATTATAATTTTTTTACTGTCTTTGCTGAATCCTATTTTATCAGTAATTCTTCTCTCCTCCCCCTTATCTACTTTTTTAAATTTGGTGTTTGAGAAATAGTGTAGTGTAGTGTAGAAGAGCACTCAGCTCCTATCCATGTCCTTCTATCCCCTTATTCTGTTTTATTTTTGTTTGTTATGCATATAACTAATTGACATTATATTACATATTTGTTTATTTCCTTTTAGAGTGTAAGTTGCCAAGGGTAGGGAATTTCTCTTATTCATCATTCCTTAGTGGTTAGAATAATGCCTGGCAGGTAGTAGGTGTTAATATTTGTTGGAATGAATGAATAGGTTTAGTTTCAGTACTGGCTCTACCATCTTTCTTGAGCTTCAGTTTGCTTATAAAACATTTAATGACTACTTACTCCCTAGGGTTATCAGGATAATTAAACGAGATGATTCATGGAAAGTGCTTTACGTAGTGCATATGCCAAGTTCTCTAAATTTCACCTAAATTATTAACTTTTGAGTTTTCTTTGGTAGATCTATATAAAGGTACTTAGACTAGATGGGGGTCATGTATAAGTGAAGCTGGTGAATTTTTTTTTTAATTTAGTGACTTTATCATATTTTTATTTTTGTTTTTTTCCTTCTGACTTGTCAAAGGAGAATGGATAGTTGAGGTTGTCATACTTTTGATGTTTATAAGAGGGCATATTTATCTCCAAAGTCATGTATGAGCCATACCATGAGATTTCAGGCTCAGAACCTTAGATTTTTTTCTATTGTGTTTAAAAAATAAACATTTAAAACAAGTTAAAAACAAGATTTATTCTTTCCATAAATGTTTATTATCTACTGTGTTCCAGATATAAAACTACTCTTTATTTATACTCAGTATTGTTGGTTTTATTATTTTTCTGGACAAGTGTGGGTAGGACTATTAGATATTTGTTGGAATTTTTATTTGTTTTTTGTTTTTCTTTTGCTGGGTAGTTGGATTTTTTGAAATCTTTGTGAGGCTGTTGACATTATTGTATTCACCTTGTATTTCTCACTAATGCTATGTAAGTTAACTTAGGAATTACTTCAGATAAAGTGACTTACATTAAATATAATTTTTTATGGTTTTGTGGACTTGATTCAATTTCAAGTAGGTCAGATATTTTCAGGGTAGACAAATTTCTACCTATGTTAATGTGGTGCCATCATTTTAAGTGTAACATTGGTATAGCACTTATATAAACAAAGCAGCAGAATATAGCTTTGTGCTTTCATGTGCTTGATTGATATTTTTCATTTTATCCTTAGGGTGCAAGTCCCAGCACTCTTAAGGAGTTTTTGTGAGTGCTAGAAGGTCAGTAATTTGAATTATGGCCTGAATAAACAATGTTTGGTTCACTTGGTTTCAAAGTCCCTTTATTTTTCCCTGTTGTAATAAGTAACTTTGAACTGCAAATAAATTTTCTTCAAGGTAGATTTCTAATTTTGGATAACCCCCTTTTAGATCAAAAATCGATTTGTAGACTGAAATCTCAAAATATGTTTTATCTTTGAATCTGTAACTTAAAACATGCTCTTAAAGACTTGAGATTTATTTTGCTGAAATTTTGTTTTCTTAATGTTAGAAGCCTATAAGCATACTCCAGTTCTGAAATTGCAAATATTTTACACGAGTGTGAATGTTTCCTCTTTCTCGCCCGTGACAGACACTGTTAATCATGTCATACTTTTTTGCCAAGCCTGGTGAATCCTCATCTGTATTGCGAAGTCCTTATAAACACTGTACTTCAGAAAGCTGCCACTATTAGTTCAGAATCGGCAAATGTGAAACCTAATAGCCATTAGTACTCTAATTGGCTTGGCTGTGGTAGTAGCTACCACAGTTCTTTTGGATCCTCAAGGGAATCAGAATTTTGGAAAAAAGTACCTAAAATTTTTCAATGAAACAAAAATAGAGACACTAAAATATGTTTCCAGATTGATTTTATATATAATGCCTTTACTATATCCTTTTAACATTTATTAAGTAGTAATAATAAGCCACTAATTAGTACCAATTGTTGACTGTCAAATATTGACCACCTGCTATGTGCCTAGCACTGTGTTAGATGCTTCATATCATTATCTCCTTTAATCCTTATAATGATTTGCAAGGTAGGTGTTATCATCCCTATTTTTTATTTTTTATTTTATGTATTTATTTTTAGAAAGAGAGAAAGGGAGGGAGAAAGAGAAGGAGAGAAACATCAATGGGCCAGAGAAACAATCAGTTGCCTCTCACACACCCCCAACTGGGGACCTGGCTCGCAACCCAGGCATGTATCCTGACTGGGAATCAAACCAGCAACCTTTCAGTTTACAAGCCAGCACTTAGTCTACTGAGTCATACCAGCCAAGGCATCATCCTGATTTTATAAATGAAAGTTGGAGCCCAGAGATTTGAAACACACTCAAGGGTCTGTCATTTGTCAGTGGCAGAGGCAGGGTAATCTCAGGTTCTTTTGACTCTTAAGTTTCTGGTTTTTTTTTTTTTTTTTACGGTATTAGTCTACTTCTCAGTTTATATGATGGCTGATGGTTGTTTTTGTAATAATACTATATAGGTATTTGCTGATCAAGTCTATATGGAAGTATGCTGGTCAACTCTATATAGGTGTTTGCTGCTCAAGACTTGTATTATCTCTCTTAACTGCTCAAATGATTAACAAACTCCTTAAAATAATGGATATGTACTAATTTTCTGTAACACTTGAACTATATATAATGATATAGTCAAAGATTCTTTGAGATTTAAGTACTGAGTAAAGACATACTTAGTAAATTTTGACTGATTTAAGTTCAGATCTTCCTTAGCAGGGATAGAAAAATGAAAAGGAATTTCTCCCTTCAATCCTTTGAGGTTTTCAAAAACAATTTTCTGCCCTCAGCACAAGAAATTATGGTGAAAGAGGAAAAAGACACTCGATTCTGTTTTGGTTATCACTACACCATCATTATATTCATGTGGAATAAAACTGTGATACTGCACATTTGTAAATGATTTTTGTGTTCTCAACTGTAAGATTGGGATAATAACAGTATCTATGTCATAGGATTGTTGGGAGATTTAAACAAGTTAATGCATATTAGTTCTAGGAACTAATCTTGATTCTTTTCCTTAATCCTACTATTTCCATACATTAAATCCTATTGACTCTACCTCTGAAAATAATCTGACACTGCTCACTTCTCTTTATTTCCACAAACACTCCAGTCTCAGCAGCCTCTGTCATTGCCTGGTCTACTGCAATGGCTTCTTTACTAGTTTCACAGCTTCCGCTCTTGCCTCTTTTATCACTTAGCAGCTGGAGTGATCTTTTAAAATAAAAATCAGATATTTTTGCTTTCCTGCTTAAAAGCATTCCATGGTTTCCATTATACGTAGTATAAAGTTTAAATTCTTCACTTTGGCTTACAAATTTGATCTGGCCTCTGCTTACTTTTCCACGCCCTCCTTGCCCTGTATGGATGGTTTTACCACACTGGCTTGCTTTCTGTTTCCCAGTACATGGAGCTGATTTCCCACCTTAGGATCTTTGCTCCATTCTGTTCTCTTTGAAATGCTTCATGTCTATTTCATTTACAATTTTTTATGCATACTGGCTAAACTAAGTTGCTTCCTGCCCTTTATTTTTTCTCTGTTCTCTGTGTCACCCTATGAGCAAATCCTGTTGGTTTTACCTTTAAATATATTCAGAATCTGTTACCTTTTCATTACTTCTACCATGAACATTTTGGTCACCATCATCTCTGCTTTGCTTATTGCAGGAGCCTCCTAATTTGTCTCCCTGTTTCTGTGTTTTTACTGTCTCTGCTCTACTATACTAACAGAGTAGTGTTTTCTATTTATTTATTTACCTATTTACAGAGGGGACGGGAGGGAGAAAGAGAGGGAGAGAAACAATAATGTGTGAGAGAATTATCTATCGGTTGTCTCTCACATGCCCCCACCCGGGGACCTGGCTCAGAACCCAGGCATTTGCCCTGACCGGCGACCTTTCACTTTACAGGATGACGCCCAACCAACTGAGTCACACCAGCCAGGGCTAGAGTAATGTTTTCTTTTAAAAAATACTTTATTTTTTAACAGTTTTAGATTTAAAGAAAACTTGAGAATAGTACAGAGAGCTCTCATATACCTTACGCTAAGTTTCCATTTTTAACATTTTATATTAGTATGGTACATTTGTTAGAATTAATGAACCAGTATTGATGTATTAACTAAAGTCCATGGTTTATTCAGATTTTTTAAAAAATTATTTAACCTATTGTCATTTTCTTTTTTGGGATACCATATTACATTTACTTACCATGTCTTTTTAGGCTCCTCTTGGCTGTGAAAGTTTCTCACTTTCCTTAATGTTTGATGACCCTGACAGTGTTGAGGATTACTATTCAAGTATTTTGTAGGATGTTCCACTATTGGAATTTGTCTAATATTTTTTTCATGATTAGACGAGGGTTATGGATTTTCAGAAGGAAGACCACAGATATAAAGTGCCGTTTTCATCATAATCAGATTAAGAAAATATACTGTCAATATGATCTTCCATCATCTAGTCCTCCATTACTTCTCTGAATCTGTCATCTATTGCTCTCTATACCTAATAAATTCCAATTCCGTTTATTAGGTCCTTGAAGTTTCTTAAACATACCAAGCTTGCTTCTGCCTCAGGGCCCTTGTGTTTACTGCTCCCTGTAGCCACATGGGTCATACCCGTTGGTTGCTTACTTCTAGTTTCTGTTCAAGTGTCACCTTATCAGAGAGATCTTCATTAAATCTTTATAAAAAGTCATAAAGCACTCCCATTATCTTTTATGTCCTACCCTGCTTTATTGTCTCTTCCAACATGACATGTGGTTTACTTATTTATTTGTTGTTACTCTCTCCCTACTAAAACATAGTTCCATGAAAGTACACACTTTGATTTGTTCATTCCACTATCCCCAGCATCTAGAATCATGCCTGGCACATAGTAGATGCTCAACAAATATTTATAAATGAGTGACTATATAAATTACTTCCTAAAAAGATTGTACCAATATATGTTCCCTTAGCAGTATATTAAAGTTCTATGTCTTGAACAGCATTGAATGTTGTCTTTTAAAATATTTGGTTGGTAAAATTTTTGTCTTTAAATATTTTTAGTTATATATTTATTGAATTGTTTCTTCATGCTTCATGTTTTGTAAGCTATTTTTTAATTATACATAACTAACTATGACTCTAGATATAGTAGTAGTATAGTAGGTATATGAAAAGAACTTATTTTTCCTTTCTTAGGTTATTATAGTGACCACATCACCAAGTTCAACCTTCGTGCCCAACATTCTCTCCAAATCCCATAACTATGCAGCAGTCACTAAGCTTGTACCAACATCAGTAATTGCTTCCACAACCCAGAAGCCACCGGTGGTTATAACTGCTTCCCAGTCCTCTCTGGTCAGTAGTAGCAGCAGTGGCAGCAGCAGTTCTACACCATCACCTATTCCTAATACAGTCGCAGTAACAGCTGTGGTATCTTCCACGCCATCTGTGGTCATGTCAACAGTAGCACAAGGTGAGTAGTAATTCAACCTGTAATTCTGTCCCTGTAGTTTATGAGAACTTTGAAGAAAACTCTATGGGTTTATTTTTCTGCTTTGGGTCTAAAGGTCCTTCCTGCTTCATCACAGATTACCACTCTCCCTCTCCAGTTAGAGAATGTCAGGATAGTGGGTTACTCATGTTTCTTATATTAATAAATGCTTACTTCAAAGTTTTTTATTCGTTTACGTAGTATCTACTCACATATGCAATTAACATTCCTAAAATGTAGGTTAAACCTTGTCACAACAAATTTCAAAGGTGTACACAAATATCTTTAGTAGGATTTTTTAATAAGGAACTTAAAATTATTTTCCTATAGGTTCTTTAGAAGAGACATTAAGTATATAACCTCTTCAAAGTAAGTTACCCAGTGATAAGAAGTAGGGGGAAAAGGATGATTTCAAGAATCTGCCATTTGCCTTTTTTTCAATCTCCTAAATATTTTTGTATGGGTGGGGAATGGGAAGTATTGAGAGGAACTGAGGCTGAACTGAAAGACAGTTGCTTCTTTATAGTAGAGGAAAGGATATGTGGGAACCCCAACTTTCTGTTAGCTTAAGTCAGTTTAGATCTCCTCTATATTTTTGTGCTCCTCACAGATGAAAGGCAAATAGCACATTGTTAGAAATTTTTTTTTTATGGTGTTGGTAAGTCTTAAGATGGGGCTCAGAGGGATATACTTATTACACAGAATTCATACCAAAGGCAGCATAGAAGCAATATAGAATAGTACTTAATATTACTTTTCTTTTTCTTTTTCTTTTTTACTTAATATTACTTTTCATTGAATTTTACTTGAGTAATATATAGCTCAAGATAGACCGAGACTTGGAAATATTTTAGTTTATGAACTAGTAGCAAATGCAAGCAAATATAATTGCTTTAGCCATGTTTAGTGTGTTCTATAGGAAGAGATTTCATAGATGTGATGTGGTTAGTATTCCTTTTTTATAACCCCCATGATATAATGTGAGAGCATCTGTTATTATTTTCTGAACCTAATACCTATTTAATGTCTCAGTCAATAAAAGGAAATAGCAGGCTTGAAACTTTCTTTTATTTGTTACCTTAATAACTTTTTAAAAACCATTCCAACTTTTCTATTTGCAGCAGTAAACTATAATATAGTATTATTAAAAATATAAATAAATTTTATATAGAAAGTTTGTTTAAAATGCTGGTTACAAACATGATCCAAATACATCATTTCTAAATTTGAAGGTGAGAGAAGGGAAGGCCACCTGTTTTATCACCTGACTGATCCTCATATCAAAACTATCATCCATTGAGAGTTATTTTTCCCTTCTAGTCCTCATTACAGTTTGCTAAAGTTTTACTATATTAGAAAGTTTGCTGTTCTTAGAACTTATTGAGATAAAAGGACTACTCCTCTTAGTTACTAATGAAATATCTTTAGATGAAATGAATATTCCATGCTTCTGTTTTTTTAACAATATTTTTAAAGTATATTTTATTGATTATGCTATTACAGTTGTCCCAGTTTTTTCTTATATAATTCCTTTTAACATTTCATGTAATAATGACTTGGAGATGATGAACTCCTTTAGCTTTACCTTGTCTGGGAAGCACTTTATCTGCCCTTCCACTCTAAATGATAACTTTGTTGGATAGAGTAATCTTGGTTGTAAGTCCTTGCTCTTCATCACCTTAAATACTTCTTGCCAGCCCTTTCTTGCCTGAAAAGTTTCTTTTGAGGAATCAGCTGACAGTCTTATGGGACCCTCTTTGTAGGTAACTCTCTGCTTTTCTCTTGCTGCTTTTAAGATTCTCTCTTTATCTTGAACCTTTGGCATTTTAATTATGATGTGTCTTGGTGTGATCCTCTTTGTGTCCATCTTGTTTGGGACACTCTGTGCTTCTTAGACTCATATGTATTTCCTTCACCGGATTAGGAAAGTTTTCTCTCATTATTTTTTCAAAATAAGTTTTAAATGTCTTGCTCTTCCTCTTCTTCTAGCACCCCTATGATTTGGATGTTGGTACATTTTGAGATGTCCCAGAGGCTCCTTATACTTTTTTTATTTAATTCTTTTTTTTTCTTGTTGTTCAGGTTGAATGCTTATTTCTTCCTTATGTTCTGAATCATTGAGTTGAATCTTGGCTTCATCCCCTCCACTGTTGGTTCCCTGAAGACCAGCCCTTTTCAACCTATGGGTCACGACCCCTTTGGGGGTCGGACGACCCTTTCACAGGGGTTGCCTAAGGCCATCGGAAAACACATATATAATTACATATCGTTTTTGGGATTAATCACTATGCTTTAATTATGTTCAATTTGTAGCAATGAAAATACATCCCGCATATTAGGTATTTACATTACAATTCCTAAGAGTAGCAAAATTACAGTTATAAAGTAGCAACAAAAATAATTTTATGGTTGGGGGTCACCACAACATGAGGAACTGTATTAAAGGGTTGTGGCATTAGGAAGGTTGAGAACCACTGCTATAGACTTTTCTTTATCTCACTTAATCTAACCTTTGTTTCTGCCTGGGTATTTTTTATGCTATTGCCATACTCAATGAGTTCTTTGAGCATCCTGATAACCAGTGTTTTGAACTCTGCATCTAATAGTTTGCTTATCTCCATTTATTTTTGTTCATTTTTTTAAAAAATTTATTATTTTTAGAGGGGAAGGGAGGGAGAAGAACAAGAATAGAGTTGCCTCTCGCCTGCCCCCAACTGGCGACCTGACCTGCAACCCAGGCATGTTCTCTGACTAGGAATCGAACCTGCAACCTTTCAGTCAGTAGGCCAGCACTCAGTCCACTGAGCCACTCCAGCCAGGGCTTATTTAGTTCTTTTGGGGCAGGGTGGAGGGGTTGGTTCTGTTGTTTCATTAGAGCCATATTTCTTTGTCTCTTCATTTTGGCAGCCTCCCTATATTTGTTTCTGTATATTAAGTAGAGCTGCTTTGACTCCCCATCTTAGTAGCGTGTCCTATTGTAGAAAAGTGCACCTGTAAGTTGTATGGGGCTGAGCCTTAGGTAATCGCCTTAGGTTAAGGCTTTTAAATAGTTTAAAAATAATAACTTTCCCTTGTATAACACTTTATGCTTATTGAGTCACAAAATGTTGGTGCCTAAAGGGGCTCCAGTGATAACTGGTTCAGCCCAACTAAGCAATATAGCACACATGCCACCAAAACTAGTATTCAATGGGAGTTGGAAGTGGGCAAGATAGGAGCATGTGTAAGTGAGTAAGCCCTCCATTTCGTAGACAAAAATATGACTACAGTAGTCCCTTTCTATATCGTGGTTCACTTATTGAGGCCTCACTGTATCACAGGATTTTAAAAAATATTATTTTTAATTATCACGGATTTTTCGCTATATTGTGGGATTTTGTGGTACTGTATATGTATGTTGTTAAAGTTATGTAGGTTTAAGAGTGTAGAATATGTTTAGGAACATAAGTAGTGTTTATAAAAGTGTGGAAAAGGTTAATAAGGAAGAGGGAAATGTTAATAAGGGACTGGGAACGGTTTATAAGTGTGTGGGAAGGGTTTATAAAGCCTTAAAATATATATAAATATTAAAATAAATGTAAGGTTCCTACTTCGCAGATTTTCACCTATCGCAGGGGACAGATCTAGAATGTAATACCCGCGGTAAGTGAGGGAATACTGTACACCTTTTGTCTACTGTGAAGGATTTCTCATTCTGTGATTTTACCTGACCCACACAGCAATCCTTAGACTTCTAATGCAAGGAAAATTCAACAAATGAGGAGGCTGAGGCCCAGAGAGTCAGAGTGAATTCTTAAGGTTTCTTCCCCATCTTTATTATTCTCCAGAAACATTTTACTTAAGGATGTGATATTATTTAAAATGTTTCTGTGATACAGTGTCATATGGGGGTGTGGAGGAGGAGGGTGTGAAATAGCCTAAGTACTTTATAACTAGGCTATTTATCAGTTTCTTTTCATTGTTTCAGCTGTGTTCAGCAAGTTGAGTATGGTGAGCTATATTCTAGGTTCTTTCTGTTAGGAATATTAATTCATTTACAAATAGTCCTATTGTGTTGTTGGTGAACTATAAAATTATTGATGAAAAGTTGGGGGGGAGGGAAAACTTTCTCTCAGACTCATAGATTTTAGTGGAAGTTATTGGTACTCTTTAATTATTCATGCTTGCTGATACTAGTTTTGCACTGAAAAGAAATGTCTTACAGCCTGTTTTCATTGAGTTTTTTTGCTATGGATATATTGAGTATGCCCACTTGTAACTTTTCATATGATTATATAATGACCCAATTAGAGGTTTTTAAAATTATTTTTTTAGAGAGATGGGAAGGGAGGGAGAAAGAGAGGGGATATGAGAGGAAAACATCAATTGGCTGCCTTTTGCACGTGCCCCAAGGGATGGAACCTGCAACCCAGGCATGTGCCCTGAGTGGGAAAAGAAGAGGTGACCTTTTGTTCACTGGACAATGCCCAACCAATTGAGCTACACCAGCCGGGGTCCAGTTAGAGTTCTTAAATGACTTTAATTTATAGATTACTGGAAAATTAGATATAGAAAAGCTACTTTACCATGCTAAATAGTTCAAAAGATGAATGTTTCATTGTGAATTACTTTATTTCATGCCATGTTTAAATTGACTCACTAGTACCTGAAATGGAATTTCTGGAAAAAAAATGTATTAGAAAAGGATTCAAAACAGTTTGCTCTGCTCTTATATTACATTGAGGAACCTGTATTTTCTAACAGCGAATTTATTGTGACATCTGTGAGACTATCCTACATGATATTTTGTTTCTTTTGTGTTAACTCTTCACCAAGAGAAAATCTTTTTTTTTTTTTTTTTTTTTTTTTCGTGTGAGAGCAATAATGCCTCTTGCAAAGTTTGGCTGTTAGAAATCAAATATGTAAAATACCACACATTATATCTGACACTAGGTGCTTAATAAATTACTACTTTTATTGATTTACCTAGTTTGTATTATCTACTACAATAATCAGAAGTAACTTTAAAAAGGCTTTACTATTGAATTTTCTTTTCCCCCACTCTTCTACAGGTGTATCTACATCAGCAATCAAAATGGCATCTGCCAGACTTCCTTCTCCCAAAAGCTTAGTGGGTGCCCCAACTCAGATTCTTGCACAGTTTCCGAAACAGCATCAACAGTCTCCTAAGCAGCAGTTACATCAAGTGCCACAACAGACACAGCAGCAGGTGGCCCAGTCTCCTTCAGTGTCTCATCAGCAACAGCCTCAGCAATCTCCTTTGCCAGCTGGTATCAAGCCCACCATTCAAATCAAACAAGAGTCAGGTAACTGGGAAATGTTTACGCAATATGGCAATCCTTGTCCAGTCATCAGCTCTCTGCAAAAATAATATGGATTTACTTCCATATACAATTTTCTCAAGCTCCAGATTTTTAAATTCCAAAATGTATTTTGAGAACCTCCTGTTGGAAATACCTATATATGAAGAACTGGAGCTTGAAAATAGAAAAGGAATAAAAACAATTTGCACAGCAGGAAGAGGGTTTTTTGTTGTTTTTCAGTGAACTCTCAAGAGAGAGAAAGAAAGCTGAGGAAATAAACCCAGATTTGGAATTATATTCTGGGGCCCACTGGGGTTATGGGAAGTGGGCAGTGGAAAAATTAGTCTGGGGAGTCTTGTGTTAGAGAGCAGTTCATATTTATGAATATGATATAAAATTGTCATGAGCAGAAGAGGTGCTAAGATTATAGGACATCATGTACAATGAATAAGTTTGTGGTTTGTGGAATAACACTTCAGCAGTTTATTGAAAGCATCTCTCGCACAATGGGAACTCAAGTCTGAGTCAGTTACTGTAAGTTATTAAATCATAAAAGTATTAAATAGAAAAGATAGGTAGAATGGAGGCGGAGTGACAGAGAAATTAAAAAGCCTCTTAGAATAAATATCTTTAAGAAAAGAAAATGGATAGTTTTCTCAAATGAATCTAGACTTTATTTGGTGGTAGAACAGGAATTTGGAGGATACTGACATTTTTAATTTGTTTTTTGATAAGAGCATGTAATTTTTTTTTTTTTTTTACTGCCATATACTGTATTAGTTTTAGGTGTATAACATAATGATTTGATATATGTTTACAGGGGTAGGCAAAAGTAGGTTTATAGTTGTGAGTATGCAACTTAATTACTTATTAAGAATTATTTATTACTGCTTTATTTTCCATATGAATAATTGTAAGCCTACTTTTGCCCATCTCTATATATTGCAGTGATTACCCTAATAAATTTAGTTAAACTCCATCATCACACATAGTTACAGACTTTTTTCCTCGTGATGAAGACTTTGAAGAGCTACTCTCTTAGCATCTCTCAAGTGTACAACACAGTATTGTTTGCTGTAGCCACTATGCTGTACCTTACGTCCCCAGGATTTATTTATCTTAAAACTGGAAGCCTGTACCTTTTGATCACCTTCACCCATTTCAGCCAGCCTCTTATCTGTTGTTCTCTTGTGTCTATGAGCCCTGTATTTTTATTTGTTTTTTAGATTTTGCGTATAAGTGAGATCATACAGTACTTATATTTCTCTGACTTATTTCACTTAGCATAATGCCATCTATGTTGTTGTAAATGGCAGGATTGTATCTATATATCACATTTTCTGTTTTTTATTATTCAGATTTAATGTTTTATTTTTTTTTAAGTTTTTTGAAAATTTCCACATGATTTTTCACTCACGTATAAGTAAACCTTAATTTGTGATAAAATCAGTGATGAAAGAAACAAAGATTCGTGTGAGTGAAGATTATTCCCAGTTCATTCAGGCCTCAGTTACAACTCTGTCAGCAGCAGAACCGGACAGCAGAGCAGTAATATATGCCATACTATTGCTTTTAGCTTTGTCTGCATTATCCCTGAAAGGAAAGAAGGCATCAGAGCTGATAGAAACTTCACTAAGTTTGTCAAACCATTCCTTCTTCTCATCCTTGGTTTATAATTCAGGGACTTCCTCAAACAGTGCCTCCCACTTTACTAAATCTTCATTCTCACTGATGATTCCAAGAACATATTGATCATTGGCATTGGAGATTTCTGCTCTTTCCACTACAGTTTTAAACTTCATTGAAAGCACTCATGGATGATGTCTAAGCCATCAAGTTTGCCTTATCTTCTGCGAGGCGTGTGCAGTTATCCCAGATGGCTGTTCTGCTCCAATGCCAATAACCTGATTGTTCTTGGCATAGTGCACGGTGTTAGACTGAGTATACTTGACAGCAGAGGTGGCCACAATGAGGTCTCTGAGTACAGATTCCAGCAAATCTTTATCTTATTTTTTATATTTTTTATTGTTCTATTGCAACTGTCCCATTTTCCCCCCATTGCTTTCCCCTTTCCTGCACACCTACCACCTCTCCCACAGTCAATCCCTATCCTGTTGTCCATGTTCGTGGGTCATTTATATTATTTCCTTGACCCTTTCCCTTCTTTCCTCCTTTTTCCCTCCTCCCCTCCCTTCGCCTCTAGTAAGTGCCAGTGTGTTCCTTGTTTCCATGTCTTTGGTTCTATTTTGCTCGTTTGTTTGTTTTGTTCATTAGTCTCCTGTATTAGGTGATATCATATCGTATTTGTCTTTCACCACCTGCCTTATTTCACTAAGCATAAAACTCCAGTTCCATCCATGTTGTTGCAAACGGTAGGAGTTCCTTCTTTCTGCTGCATAGTACTCCATTGTGTTAAATGTACCACAGTTTTTTGATCCACTCATCCACTGTTTCCAGCATTTGGCTATTGTAAATAGAGCTGCTATGAATGTAGGGGTGCATATGTTCTTCTGAATTGGTGTTTCAGGATTCTTTGGGTATAATCCTAGCAATGGAATTGCTGGATCAAAAGGCAGTTCCATTTTTAGTTTCTTGAGGAAATTCCATATTGTTTTCCACTGTGGCTGCACCAGTCTGCATTTCCACCAACAGTGCTCAAGGGTTCCCTTTTCTCCACATCCTTGTCAACACTTGTTTGTTGATTTGTTAATGATGGCCATTCTGACTGGTGTGAGGGAGTATCTCCTTGTGATTTTACTTTGCATCTCTGAAGGCTAGTGATGTTGAGCATCCTTTCATATGCTTATGGGCCCTTTGTATGTCCTCCTTGGAGGTTTCTTTTCAGGTCCTTTGCCCATTTTTTAATTAGATAGTCCATCTTCCTAGTGTTGAGTCATATAAGTTCTTTATATATTTTGAAGATCAAACCCTTGTCTGAGGTATCATTGACAAATATGTTTTCCCATATGGTTGGTTCTGTTTTTAACTTGCTGATGTTTTCTTTTGCTGAGCAGAAACTTTTTAGTTTGATGTAGTACCCTTTGTTTATTCTTTCCTTTATTTCCCTTGCGCTGGGAGATATATCGGCAAATATATTGCTGCCTGGGATATCTGAAATTTTCCTACCTATGTTTTCCTCTATGACTTTTATGGTGTCATGGCTTACGTTTAAGTCTTTTATCCATCTTGAGTTTATTCTGGTGTGTGATATAAGCTGGTGTTCTAGTTTCATTTTTTTGTATGTCCCTCTCCAGTTCTCCCCAAACCATCTGTTGAAGAGGCTATTTTCACTCCATTTTATGCTCCTTCCTCCTTTGTCTAATATTAATTGACCATAGAGACCTGGGTTTATTTCTGGGCTCTCTCTTCTGTTCCATTGATTTATATACACTTGTTCTCATACCAGTACCAGACTGTTTTGATCACTGTGGCCTTGTGATATACTTTGATATCAGGTATTGTGGTTTCTTCTACTTTGGGATCATTTTTGGTTCCATGTAAATGTTTGAAGTATTTGTTCTAGGTCTTTGAAATATGTCATTGGTATTTTAATAGGGATTGAGTTGAATCTATAAATTGCTTTGGGTAGTATGGACATTTTAATGATGTTAATTCTTCCCATCAATGACATGGTATATGCTTCCATTTATTTGTATGTTTCCTAATTTCTTTCTTCAGTGTTCTGTAGTTTTCCAGGTACAGGTCTTTTACCTCCTTGGTTAAGTTTATTCCTAAGTACTTTATTTTTCTTGTTGCTATAGTAAATGGGATTTTTTTCTAGTTTCTATTTCTGATATTTTATTGTTGGTGTACAGAAATGCCTTCGATTTCTAAATATTGACTTTGTACACTGCTATTTTGCCAAATTCATTTATTAGGTTGAGTAGTTTTTTGGTGGAGTCTATAGGGTTTTCTATGTACATATCATGTTGTCTGCAAATAATGGCAATTTACTTCCTTCTTTCCAATCTGGGTGCCTTTTATTTCTTTTTCTTATCTAATCAGTGTGGCTAGAACTTCCAAAATGATGTTCACTAGCAGTGGAGAGGGTGGACATCCTTGTCTTATTCCTGATCGTAAGAGGAAAGCTTTTGGTTTTTACCCATTGAGTATGATGTTGGCTGCAGGTTTCTTGTATATGTCCTTTATTATGTTGAAGTATGCTCCCTCTAGGCCCAGTTTGCCATCCGGTCCAGGGCTTTTGAGTGCCAGGAGGTTTTTGATTACTACTTCAATTTCACTAGCTGTTATCAGTCTATTCAGGCTTTTTGCTTCTTGATTCAGTTTCAGAAGATTATATGTTTCTAGAAATTTGTCCATTTCACCCAGGTTGTAAAGTTTGTAGTAATTGTTTGTAGTAATTTCTTAACAATCCTTTGTATTTCTGTGGTATTGATTGTGATTTCTCTTCTTTCATTAATGATTTTATTTATTTGTATCCTCTCTTTTTTTTCTTGACGAGTCTTGTCAGTTTTGTTTATCTTTCCAAAACCAGCTCCTGGTTTTATTGATCCTCTGAATTGTTCTTTTAGTCTCTATGTAATTTAATTCTGCTCTGATCTTGATTATTTCCTTCCTTGTACTCACTCTGGGCTTTGTTGTTGATCCTCTAGTTCTTATAGATGTAGGGTTAGGTTGTTTATTTGAGATTCTTCTATCCTTTTTAGGTAGGCCTGTATTGCTATGAACTTTTCTGTCGGGACTGCCTTCACTATGCCGCATAGGTTTTGGGCTGTTCTGTGTTCATTTTCAGTTGTTTCCAGAAACTTTTTTATTTCTTCCTTGATGTCATTGTTATTTCATTCATTATTTAATAGCATGTTATTCAGTCTCCATGAATTTGAATGTTTTTGAGTTTTTTCCTTGAGGTTGATTTCCAATTTCAAGCCATTATGATCTAAGCAGATGCTTGATATAATTTCGATTTTCTTGAATTTTGTTGAGGCTTTTTGTGTCCTACCATGTGGTCTATCTTGAAAATATTCCATGTGCATTTGAAAAAATATATATATTTTGCTTCTTTGGGGTGAAAGGTTCTGTATGTATCAATTAATCCCATTTAATCTAGAGTGCTGTTCAGTGCCAGAATATCCTTGGTGTTTCTTTGCTTGGAAGGTCTGTCCATTGTTGACATTGGGGTGTTAAAGTCCACTACTATGAGTGTTTTGCTGTTGATATTTTTCTTGAATTTCTCCAAGATTTCCTTATATATTTGGGTGCTTCTACGTTGGGCGCATTTATGTTTACAAGGGTTATATCTTCTTGGTGAATTGTTCCCTCAAGTATTATTAAATGTCCTTCTTTGTCTCTTGTTATGGCCTTTGTTGTAAAATCTGTTTTGTCTGATATAAGTATTGGTACCCCAGCTTTTATTCATGTTTGTTTACATGAAATATTTTTTTCTATCCCTTCTCTTTCAGTCTGTGTAGATCTTTTGTTATGAGGTGGGTCTCTTGTAGACGGCATATACGTGGGTTTTCTTACCCATTCTGCTACCCTGTGTCTTTTGATTGGTGCATTTAATCCATTTACTTTTAAGGTCATTATTAATAGGTACTTTATTCATTTTCATTTTTCCCCTTTGTACCTGTGTTCCTCTCTGTCTCTCTGTTTCTTCATCTTCTTAAAGCAGACCTTTTCGCATCTCTTGCAATGTTGGTTTGGCGGAGATGTATTCTTTTAGCCTTCTTTTGCCTGAGAAATTCCTTATTTCACCTTCCATTTTGAATGAGAGCCTTGCTGGGTAGAGTATTCTTGGTTGTAGGCCTTTGCTTGGACTATTTTTTTGCCATTCCCTTCTGGCTTGTAGTGTTTCTGTTGAGAAATCAGCTGATAGGTTTATCAGAGCTCCCTTGTATGTTATTAGCTATTTCTCTCTTGCTGCTTTTAGGATTCTCTCTTTGTCTCTGAATTTTGCCATTTTAATTATGATGTGTCTTGGAATGGGCCTCTTTGGGTTCATCTTCATTGGGACCCTCTGTGCTTCTTGGACTTGCGTGACTTTTTCTCTCATCAAGTTAGGGAACTTTTCTCTCATTACTTTTTCAGACAGGTTTTCTATCCCTTGCTCCTCTCCTTCTTCTAGTATCCCTATGATGCAGATATTATTACGTCTCATGTGGTCCTGCAGCTCTCTTAAAACCTCTTCATTCTTTTTCAGTCTTTTTCCATTTCGTTGCACTATCTGGGAATTTTTTTCTATGTTGTCCTCCAGCTCACTGATCCGATCCTCTGTTTCATCTAGACTGCTTTTGATTCCTTCTACTGTGTTCTTTAATTCAGAAATTGTCTTCTTCATATCCTCCTGGCTTTTATTGATAGTTTCTATGGCCTGTTTAATGCTGGTATAGTTCTCAGTAAGTTCCTTGTAACTTCCCTGGAGTTCTTTGTAGTTTTCTTTGAGCTTGCTGCGTTCATTGAGCTTCCTTATAATCATTATTTTGAATTCTGTGTCTGATAGTTTGCTTGCCTCTATTTCATTTAGCACTCTTTCTGGGGATTCCTCCTTCCCTTTCGATGGGGGAGTTATTTCTTTGTCTCCCAATTTTTTGTGACTCTTCTTGTTTGTTTCTGCTTCTTAGATCTGTTTTGACTTCCTATCTTTGTGTTGTGACCTTCTGTGGTAGGAGACCTGTGGGATTCAGTGGTGTGATCACCTTGATCTCCTGAACTTGATGTTCTTGGGATACCCTTTGTGCCGTTTAATTGGGCTCTCTGGTTGTACTTGGGTTTTGGTTGTTGTTGTGTTGCTCTTTGGTGGGTCCTTCCCTCCAGCCAGCTGACTGAGAGTCCCTCCTCCCACTACATCTTACATACTGTTGTAGAGATGCACTTTCTTTACTTTCCTGATCTGCTTCTGGTGATACCAGATCATATCCCAGTCTGGGCCTAGGCAGCCTGTTCGAGACTACCAGAGATCTGCTCTCTTTGTTTGTCTCCTTTAGTTGTTAATCTGTTCAATCTGTGATCAGCCATCAGGCTTAACCACCGAAGGCGTGCCAGATTAATTCCTGGGGGCAGGGCTATTGCTTCCCCTCAGGCCTCTTGGAGGGGAGTGTTCTGTCTGCAGTATGGCAGATTAGTCAGCTCTGGGACCTGGTCTGCTGCTCCCTCAGTTCTCTCTTCAAAGCCGCCACCCCAAACTCTCCTTAAGCGTCTCTAGTTCACTCTGCCCTCCCTCTGCTGGAGCCCCGGGTAAGTGGGTGCCAGTGTATTTTTGTACATGGTCCCTTTAAGCACTCTCCGGCTATCTCTCAGGCCAGCAAAAAATACTCCACGGCTTTACACTTTTCACAGCTGGATGCTGTTTTACTCTCAGCTCTGTTGCTGTAGGCTGGAAAGCCCAACTGGGGTTTAGACCCTACCCTTCTTAGGGGGAACCCCTGGCTACTGAGATGTTTCTCCATCCCTTTTGCAGCCCCCCCGTGGGAGCCCAGCCAGCCCTTTCACATCTCCGCACTTCCTATCAGTGACATTGTGATGAAGCAGCCTTTTCTGTCTGTCTATGGTTATAAGGCTTCTCTCAAGCTAGTGTTCTGTTGGTTATTCCGGATGATTTCTCCACAATTAAGTTGTAATTCCACATTGGTTCTGGTAGGAGGTTAGTATAGCTTCTACTACTCCTCTGCCATCTTGGATCTCAAAATCTTTATTCTTGGTAACAAAATTACTAAATAATGACCTGTTGATGACACCACTATTCTTGTCTGGTTTAAATGAAGACTAAAGAGAGTCAAACTTTATTTTCATCTGGATTATAAAACTGATCCATTTGAAGAACACAGTAGATTCCTTTTTTTTTTCTCTTCAGCTTGCATAATCTCTGCTGATCTATTTTCAATTTTGCTAATTATTTTTTCTGCCAGTTCAAATCTATTGTGAGCCTCTAATGAAATTTTTACTTCAATTATTGTACTATTCAACTCCATATTTTTCATTTGTTTTTTTTTAATAACTTCTGTCACTTAATTAATATTCTCTATTTGATGCCTATTTGGCAATGCTGTCTTCTGAAATCATGCGTTTCTTTAGTTTTGGGAACATTTATGACTACTTTGATTTCTTTTTTATTTTTGTTAAATCTGACGTCTGGTCATTCTCATAGGCTGTTACTGTTGCTTTTTAAATAGCGTGTAGGTTATATTTTCCTGTTACTTTGCATGCCTCCTAATGATTTTTGTTGGAAACTAGACATTTCAGATGTTTGTATTGATATATTAGATATTAGATATGGTTGGATACTATCCCTCAGCCCTTGATGTATTATTTTCATTTGCTTGGTTATTTGTTGTTGAGTGACTAGATCAATTATTTTAGTGAAGTTAGGCCTCTGATGTTATTCCTCAGGGAGGTACAGCTTTGGGCATGTCCAGTCATTTTGAGATGACTGTGGTATTGGTATTGCTCTCTTTCTTTCTATGACCACATTCAGCTGTTAAACTCTACCAACTGGCTACTCTATTGATTGCAACAATGCCCTGGAGCATAAATTGCTCTCTACAAACTAAAGCAAATTGTGGCTTCTTTGAAGGAATAGTTTCAATGTTCTGCTTTTGATATTTGTTCTGACCACATGAGGATTCCTCTCAGCTTCTTTATTTCTCAGTTTTCTCCTGCAAACTATCTGGCCTGTAGTCTAGAACGTGTCTATTAAATCCATGAGTCTCCTTCCAGTTGCCTTTTATCACATCCTCTACTGTTCTTAATGCTATGTTACAAATGAAGTCAGTTCCTTTGGGAAGAGATTAAGAGCTACCTGTTTTATGGCTGATTTCTACCTTCAGACAGCCCCTGAGCTCTGGGGATAGGGTCAATGGCGTACTTCTCAGAATGACACTCCTGCCCTAGGAGCTGAGCACTCAGTGAAGGCAGGGTTGGAAGGATGGCTATCAGCCTGACATCCTCTCAGCTCTCTTTTCCCGGCAGTGCAGCCACTGCCTCACAAGCCATGGCAATGGGGATCAGGACCCCAGTATTCTCAGCAGCACCATGCCCAAGGAAGAACCTTTGATTCATGAATTGGGAGTTGGACAGAAGGGAGTGCCCACCTCTTGACTGCACTTGGCCAGGACTCAGTCTTAGCAATAGGTACCTGGGGGCAAAATGCAGTAAGCTGAAGGCCTGTTGCTCCTCAAAAGAAAGCCCTCCAAATGGGAGCTGGAGGAAGAGTAAACCCTGTGTTCTTGACTGCAGCAGTCTGGAGAGGAGTCTGCCTCACTTAAGAGCAGGGGAAGGAGGAACATATCTTGGTTTAAATACCACAGATCTTGCCTTTCTTACTGAATTTCTCTGCATTTTCTTGAATAGATGTTTCTTCATTTGTCTTTAAGACCATTTCCAGAGATTTCATTGGTGGTTTTTATTATTTTTACCAGTTTCATTGTGCTACCTTCCCAGAAATTGATCCATGGAATGTTTTTTTTTTTTTTTTAAGTATATTTTATTGATTATGTTGTAGTCCCATTTTTTTTTTCCCTCTGCTCCCCTCTGCCCATTACCCCCCTTCCCTCCAGCAATCCCATCCACCTTAGTTCATGTCCATGGGTCGTGCATATAAGTTCTTTTGTTTCACCCTTTCCTATATTATTCTTAACTTTCCCCTGTCTATTTTGTACAAACCAATTATGCTTCTTAATCCCTGCACCATTTCTCCATTTCTCCCCCTTCCCCCTCCCAGCTGATAATCCTCCAAGTGATCCCCATACCTATGATTCTGTTCCTGTTCTGGTTTGCTTAGCTGGATTTTGTTTTTATTTTTTAGATTCGGTTGTTGATAGTTGTGAGTTTGTTATCATTTTAGTGTTCATAATTTTGATCTTCTTTTTCTTAGGTAAGTCCCTTTGACATTTCATTTAATAATAGTGTGGTGATGATGAACTCTTAGCTTTACCTTGTCTGGGAAGCACTTTATCTGCCCTTCCATTCTAAATGATAGCTTTGCTGGATAGAGTCATCTTGGTTGTAGGTCCTTGCTTTTCATCACATTGAATCTGCTTGCCAGTCCCTTCTTGCCTGCAAAGTTTCTTTTTAGAAATCAGCTGATAGTCTTATAGGCACCCCTCTGTAGGCAACTCTCCGCTTCTCTCTTGCTGTCTTTAAGATTCTCTCTCTATCTTTCACCTTTGGCTTTTTAATCATGATGTGCCTTGGTGTGGTCCCCTCTGGGTCCAGCTCACCTGAGACTCTCTGTACTTCCTGGACTTGTATGTCTATTTCCTTTGCAAAATTTGGGAAGTTCTCCTCCATTGTTTTTCACATAAGCATTCAATTTCTTGCTCTTCCTCTTCTCCCTCTGGCACCCTTATGTTTCGGATATTGGCATGTTTAAAGTTGTTTCAGAGGTTCCCAAGCCTTCTCATTTTTTTCAATTCTAGTTTCCTCATTCTGTACTAGTTGACTTTTTTTCTTCCTTAAGTTCCAAATCATTGATTTGAACCCCGGTTTTCTTCCCTTCACCATTGGTTTTGTATGAATTTTCCTTCGTTTCACTTAGCATAGCCTTCACTTCTTCTCTTATGTGTTTGCCATACTCAGGTATATGAGCATTTCAAGCCTGTAAGCGTCTTTATCACCAGTGTTTGGAATTCTGCGTCTGTTAGGTTGCCTATCTCCTCATCTGTTAAGTTGGCTATCTCCTTGTCACTTAGTTCTCCCACTGGAACCTTGATCTGTTCCCTCTTTTGAGCCATACTTTTCTGTCTCCTCATCTTGACAGGCTCCTGTGTTTGTTTGCCTCTGTGTCTTAGGTAGAGCTGTCACTCCTGTTACATTGTAAGGGGCGGAGCCTTAGGGATTCATCAGTACTAGGCGACCTGTTTCACCACATTGTGGTGCTGTGTGTGGGGGAGGGGTCTGAGAGGGAACAATACCCCTTGCCCAGCACTCGCTCCTTTTCTAGGCACGTCTCCCACTTCTGTATCAAACTGGTGCCTCTCTAGCTGTTGCCCTGGCTGTCGTTCCCAGAGTGGATGGATCTGCGGATGTTCTAGGACCGTGGGGGCCCTTTAAACAAGTGGACTCTGCTGAGAGACCGGCAGTTTCTGCCTCCGCCCCAACCCCCACTGGTCTGCACAGTCAGAAGCAATGAAGCTTGATTTTCCGCAGTGCTGGGACCATGAGCTGCGCAGTCTGGTGAGGAGCTGGGAACACCCCCCAGGTGTCCCTCCTGACTTTTTAAAACGTGTAACTGCTTTCCGCCACTGCTGCTGACACCACCACACTGCGTCCTCTTCGCTCTTCCTACCTGTCTGGATGAGTATTTCTTCTTTATATCTTTGTTTGTTGGACTTCCATGAAGTTTGATTTTCTGGAACTTCTGGCTGTTTCTAGTTTTGAGGTAGTTGTATTGCTTCTTAGTTGTGGAGGGAGAGACGCAGCATGTCTGTCTGCATCTTCGTCTTGGCCAGAAGTCTGGAATGGTTTTTGTTTATTTGTTTTTAATTAAGGTATAATTGACACATAATATGTTATTAGTTTTAGGTATACAACATGATGAGTAGGTATAGCTTAAGTTAACATTAACCTCCATCACCACAGAGTTACAAATTTGTGTGTTATGAGAACTTTTAAGAGGAATGGTTTTTAAATACGTTATAATTACCTCATTTTTAAAGGACTGTAGAATTATCCTGTGACAATATCTGGGTCTGCTATTTTTTGGTAAAGGGGGAACTCTTAATTTATTTTGAGGAAATTTTTCTGTATAAATCTTTTTTCTGAGTTCGATTTTGATTAATAATATTTTTCTAGAATATAATCTCTTTCATCCAGATTTTTAGCTTATTTGTAGGACTAAGCAAAACAGTTTCTTATTATTCTCTTAAATTTTTCTGTCTTGATTATTTCTCTGGGGACTTCTTTTTATATGCCTTGAGTATTATTATTGTAATTCACTAATGTGACAATATTAATACTAGAAATAATTTCCCCCTACAACTTCACTGTTTCTAATTTATTATAATCAGGATTTCTGTATTTCTATGATAGTAATATTTTATTGAATTCTTGGTATGTACTAGGCACTTTACAGTTTTGATTTATTTAATCTTCACAATAGCCCTAGAAGGTATATGCTAATAGTATCTTCATTTGGATAAGTAAACTGAGTCATAGAGATTAAGTAATTGCCTAATCATGCTTAGATGTCGTAATGTTAACTTCTTTATTGGCATATGAAATTTAAAATTATTTAAAACTATTAAAGAAATAGATTTGTTTGTTTCCTAATGTCTCAACCTATATACCATTTTAAAAAGTAGAAATTTTAATTGTCTATGGCAATACACTCAATTTCTTGAAAATAAGGTCCTGGTGCAATATGTTCAGTTCCATGAATTATTTCAGTGAAGTTAATGGGGAAAAAGTGTTCCTAAAATTTTCTTCATCAATTATTAGTACTTCATTTTGTAGTTAGCATGAAATATTTCTTTTAAATGGACATTTTACATTTGAAAAGTCAATTTAACAATTGTAACATTTAAATAAAATTTTTGAAAAATGTATAAAAAACCCATAATCTCACCACCGTAACATATTCCCTTCAAATTCTTGTCCAGATGTATATTTTTGTAGGCGCAATGATAATGTATTTGACGAAATGAGGTATTAAAAATACTTTTAAAAGTAGTCAACTTAAAAGTAAAGGTTCAGAAAGGAACTGTTCTTACTCATTTATAGTTTTCAACAAGTTTTATAATTTAAGAGATTAGAGAACTATTTGGTGTAGTTAGGATTATATAAAAACTGCATTAATATTTGTTTTTGACTTCTTATCCTAATTCTTTTACCCCCATCTGCATGGAATAGATTGTTTATCTGTAAAAGTTCAGGTCAGTGACTAATTTGGTTTGAACACTCTTCTATAACATGATCATAGACAAAAGAAAAAAATCGTTTTTAGAATTTAATAGCTTCTCTAATGTTTTAATTGTATTCTTGAATGAGATAAATTAGGAAAGGGGAATTTGAGAAATAAAAGTTGGTAAAGGGTTTTTATCCATACAAAGAAAGCATCTCTTTAGGCAAGGAGAAGTAAGTGTGTGTAACTACTGCCCTCTTGGGTTGGTATAAGGCACATGTATTTAAAATAGTCTATACTGATATTTATTTTTCTTCTTTCACAGGTGTTAAAATCATCACACAACAAGTTCAACCAAGTAAAATCTTACCCAAACCAGTGACAGCAACTCTGCCCACCAGTAGCAATTCCCCTATTATGGTGGTTAGCAGTAATGGTGCAATAATGACAACTAAACTGGTAACCACTCCTACTGGTAAGTTTTCTTGAGCATCAGTCCATTCATTCATCATCTATCTATTGAGTAATTTCTCTGTGCCAGCAATGTGTTTGATACTGTGGTGACAGAGATTGTTGAGACAGTTCTTTAAGGAGGCCTTTCTTGATTTTCCACTTCCCTCCAACTAAAAATAGTTCTCTTATTGTTGTACAGTCCTGTATTCTTTTCCTTCATAGCTTACACTGAAGTTTCTAACTACTTAGCTACTATTTGTTGATTTGTTTAATGTTGTTCA
The DNA here is from genome assembly GCF_987537825.1 of Furipterus horrens. NCBI lineage: Eukaryota > Metazoa > Chordata > Mammalia > Chiroptera > Furipteridae > Furipterus > Furipterus horrens. The sequence continues at coordinate 48,120,554 of NW_028327172.1, forward strand.
CATTATTAAATTATAAGCTCTCATAAGGGTAATAATCTGTTTTATTACCCATATATAGAGAGAGCTGGTCTGTAAGTAAATGTTTAGTAGGATTTGTTGAGTGAATGAAAATACATTCCCATCCATAAGGATCTCACTTTGATGAGGTTGAGTCTATGTTACATTACAATATAGTAAGCGTTACTCAGACTGAGGGAGGCAAAATGGGATGACATTCTGCCTAGAAATGACAGAAACCACACCATGCCCAAGAAAGTGACAATGTAGAACATTTTAAATAATACTACCCTTTGTGACGGTGAACAGTTACATAATCCCTCAATCTTTTCCCTTGTCTATGTAAATGAGGTAGTAATACCTATGCCATAAGGTTATTGTAAGTATTAAATGAAATCAAGTATATAAGGTCCCCAGCAGAGTGCTCAATAGCTATTACTATTAATTAATATTAGAATTAGCTGTTGTTATAATTTTGAATTTGTGCATTCTTACCAATTATTTTTTATTTTTTATGAGGATGGCCAGTATTTAGATAAAAGAATCTAACTAGTATAAAATGATACCTATCTGGCTCTGGCTGGTGTGGCTCAGTGGATTGAGTGCTGACCTGCAAATCAAAAGGCTCAGGTTTGATTCCCAGTCAGGGCACACGCCTGGGTTGGGGTCCAAGTCCCCAGTTGGGGGTGCACGGGAGGCAAGCACACATTTCTCCCTCTCTTTCTCCCTCCCTTCCCCCCTATCTAAAAATAAAATAAAGTTAAAAATATTAAAATAAATAAAAGCTTTTTAAAAAATTTAAAAATATATAAATGATACCTATCTGAAGTTTATAAGCTATTATTTATTAGCCAGTATGTAAAGGTCTGCATAAACAGTACGCTTAGTACCCCTTAGTCTCTATTATCTCCATTTTCAGCAACAAAACAGATTTATGTTAAGCAACTTGCCCAACTTTGCATAGTCAATAAAAGGCAGAACTGGGATTTGAACCTGTATCTGTTGGACTCTAAATGGACTGCTTTAAAAAATTTTGCAGTAAAATATACATAACATGAAATTTACCATTTCACCATTTTTAAGTGTACAGTTTGTTCGTATTAAGCATATACTCATTATTTTGCATCCATCACCGCCATCTAGCTTCAGAGCTTTTTCATCTTCCCAAACTGAAACTGTAGTCCCACCTTCTCCCAGGCTTTGGTAATCACCATTCTACTTTCTGTCTCTGCAAAACCTCTGCTTTAGAAATACTGTTATTCTTGTATTAAATCTGTCATACCTCTCCCAAAACTTTTCACCATTTGGTCCAAAGACAGTAGTGTTAGGTATATATGATTCTTCATGTTAGGAAAAAGCAGCAAAAGTAATGTGTCTGTGCCATGTATCCATATTGGAATAAGTGTTTCCTTTTTTTAAAAAAACCGAAGCTTAAGTTGAATTTTTTTTCTGGTTATAATTTAACTGATTCAAACTATATGTCTATATAACATACTTATTTTGCACTAGATTTTTTTTCCCCTTGATTCAGTTGTACGTTTGTAACCAATTTAAACTAATTCTACTTAATATTCTTTCCTCTTTTGGATAGGGATTGTATTTTTAAATGGTGAATAACTTGCTAAAAGCATTTTTTAGGAGAAGGGATTTTTGAAAATGGGTATCACAGTGGCCTATGAATCTAATTATCATGAAAAAATATTTTTCAGTTGAAGAAGGTGTTATCTTAGTCATTTTCATTCTCCCCAGGATCAATAGTTCTTAGCTTATGAATGATATTTCTGAGTTACCAGATTTGTAGGAAACTATAACAGGCTCATCTGGTTAGTTTTTAATTCCTCTTTGGGAAAAGAAAAAAGTTCTAGAAATAGTGGGCAAGAGTGTAAAGTCCTTTGAGAGACATGAAGAAAAATAAGAGGTCAGTTAAAGCTGAGGAAATATGTAAATAATGAACTTTTTAGGCTAAAAAGAAATATTCCTGGCAATTCTTGGCAGCTTCAACTTTAATCTCTAGTAAAGTGATGGCATAACTCTTTAAAGGATGGAAATATAGGGCAACAGAGTACAAAACAGTAAAAGTTTATAACATTTTAGGCAAACAATATTGCCTTATTTGCTGAGTGATGACATTGGGCTTGGCACTGAGACAGCATAAAACAGATGCAGAGACCTTAAAATCTGTAACAGAAATGACTAAAATGCTCTCGCAGGAAAGATGGCTAAATTTATGTTTCTTTTGGCATAAAACTAACGGAAAAAAGGTAATGGAAGAAGCAACAGAATTGGTTATACTTTATCTTGGGGTTAGTAATTTGATGCAACATATCACAGTATTTTATGTGTAAAATTGATTCAAATCGACTTGGCTATAGTTCTTGCTATGTGCGTTGAAAACTGGCTGTAAATTATTACTTAAGTCTTAACACCTTGAAATTTTGTTTTCAAGTTAAAACAATGTAGGTTACATTGAATTATACTTAAACTGTATAAATTGTCATTCTTCTATAAGTAATGACAAGTTTTTCTTTCGGTTTTTCCCTTTTTATAGGCACACAGGCAACCTATACCCGGCCAACAGTGAGCCCATCCATAGGTCGGATGGCTGCAACCCCTGGAGCTGCAACTTATGTGAAAACTACCAGTGGTAGCATCATTACAGTAGTACCCAAATCATTAGCTACCTTGGGGGGCAAGATAATTAGCAGTAATATAGTTTCTGGTAGGTATATCTGAAACATGTACAAGGTATAGGTGATTCATAAGAGGAAAAAAAATTTCAACTGTTGAAAGATTCTGTTTGGTTTCAGTTTTCCCCTTAGAAGTCCTGAGCTTTTTCCTTTTCTTTTTTTTTTTTTAGCCCTGATGTTTAATGATTATAGGTTTTAGTTCTAGTATTAAATCTTCGCATATTAAGCTTCTGACATTTTAAAAATAGAACACAAATTTGCTTTTAATCAGGATGCAAAGATTATGGCTTACATTTGCATAGAGATGTTTCATTTATAAAATATTCTTTCATTTGTTAATCCGTTCAGACCTCATAACTCTGAGAGAGTCGTTATCATCCCCAGTTTAAGATACAAACAAATTTAAGGTTACAGAGATGAAATTGACCTGTCCAAGACCACACAAGCTAGATACTGGAAGAACTAGTATTTATTTATCTAAATATGTTTGAGAAACCACAACTTACCATTTCAATTACTAATGTCACTTTAGCTTATTAAAAATAAAAGTACTTGAATACCTTATTTGCTTTTCACCATTTATATTGACTGTTTACTCTTAAAAACTATTTTACTTAGGTAGTGAAGGCTAATATTTATTGGTATTTTGGAACCTTACCTGGTTTTTAATGGCTCATTAATTCCTGAAGTATTTGGGTTGTGGATCCTGAAGTGGACTATTAACATGGTATTTGTTTTCATTGATTAGTATTTTTTTAATTAAAATGGTGTAAATTATCTTTGATTAAGCGAGCCCTGTGGACTTTTAACTGTTTAATATTTTTGTAGATTAGCCATAATTTGTATGCCCCAGGTGAGTTGTTCTAACATTTTAAAGTGAAGGGATTGATGTCCCTGGCAGTAATACGATGTTGCTGATAATTCAGGGAGTGAAAAAAAGCAAAGCAGGGCATAGTATTGGCATAAAGTACTATATTTAAAGCTGTTAATTTTGGCTCTACTTTTAAGTATACATGAACAAATCCAACGTTTGCCAAACCAAGGAGGGTGAAACCAGTAGGGAAAGAATTATCGTACTCCAGATTTTTAAGAGGATACTTTAAATAACACAGTTAAAATTCAAATTATGATTTATTACCTGACAATATCTTTAAATAGTACAGAACACATACCTAGTTCTGCATTTCTCAAAAAATGATCATGTTTTTCATTGGTATATAGCTTTTTATGACTAAGAGTTTTTTCTTTACTTATATATGAATTCATGGTTCTGTGTAGCTTGAAAGGATGTTTAGATGTTATGAGGCCTCTGTTTTCAGACATTATTTATGATTTAGTTGCTTTGTACCAGGTTAGAGCAATGCAAAGCAAACACATTTTTCTGGAAGCAAAGAGGTGATCACATATAACATTTATAGATTTTATCATGTGTATATTTTATCCACCTTTCTATTTAAATATAAAGCAGCTCATAGTTGCTATTTCAAGTGTATGCATATACATGAGAAGAATTCTTAAATTTTTCAGCACTGTAGGATGTCCTTGGCACATAGCTGAGACAGCTTTATCCATTGCATGGAGCCCGCTTTGTCTGTACCTCTGCTTCACTGTTTGACACCTTTATTCTAAAGAACTTCTCTCATTTCTGGCTGTTATAATTGATCCTTCTATTATACATATCAATATCCTTTATAAAGCCAATTCTCATATTATTCTTGTTCTCTGTGATACTAGGATTATAGGTTAGTTTTTAACCCCAGATTATTTATAGTAAAATGCTAAGTGTCGTTGGATGAATTCAGACAATTTGTGCTTTCATCCATGAGCAGATGCTGGATTCTAGATTCCGTACCCACCTCAACCCAATGCCATCCCTGTTCTCCAACAACAACAAAAAAGAACACTTTTCTTAAAATACACTAAAAATTCTAGCTGTAAGAGTAGAAGACTTTTTTTTTAAATGATACTTTGTTCCTCATTGTAAGGAATTTGGAAAATATAGAAAGGTACAAAGAAACATTAAAACTTGTAATTTTTACCACCCAGAAGAATATGTTGAGATTTAAGAATATATTTCTGTACATTCCTCTTTCTATTTTCTTTTTGTATAAATGTGTTTGTGTGTATTTTTTTAATTGAGAGCTAACAATGTTTTTATCATTTTTTGTATAATAATAATATACGTTAAATGTACTTTGACACTCCTCCTGCCCTCACTTAATGGCTACACAGTGTTCCCTCATATGAAGCACCATAATTTAGCCAGTTTCTTTGTTGAATATTTTAGGTTGCTTTCACTTTGTTTTGGCCATTATCAATAATCCCATGAAGAACATCATTTTATATGTATATAAAATTATGTGAAGGTCTTACTTCCTTTGTATAATATCCTAGAAAGCAAGTTCATGCTTCTAAAGTGCATTCTAAAAAAGGTCAAGTTTTTCTTTTTATTGGAATAAGCAATTAAATGGAAGGCATGACTTTTTTTGCAGTTACTTAACTCATATCTTAATAGAGTCAAATATTTACTTACATGTGTATACATAGAACTATCAGACATGTAAGAGTTTTTGTGAACTTTGCTGAGGATTTGTTGAAGAATCATGCATATTTTATGCAGATGATTGGATCCTTCAGAGGTGAACTCATTATCTTGACCTTGAGGACATTATTAGGAGCCACGACAATGGCAAAGCTTGATTTTGATTCTCTTAATCTTTAGTACAATGTCCAGGCAAGGAACGAGTGTTTATATACTTTTTAATTCATTTATTAATTTGCATATTCTTTGAGCAAAACAACATAAAACATTACCTAAGATAATATAGTCAATAATGTCGAGATAACTGGGCCCGGGGCCCGGTGGGTTCTTAGGGCAGTGTGGGGACCACTCTGTAGAGAGCATCGTTTTCTGGCTGTTTTTTTGTACATCTGAAACTGGTGCTAAATGGTATTGAATGTAAACTGTGGTTGAAAAAAAAAAACATTACCCATGAGACCAAGATTGTCAGGGTGACTTAAGAATCTGATTTTTTAAAAAGCGGTGGTACATATAAACAATGGAATATTACTTGGCCATAAAAAGAATGAAGTCTTACTATTTGTGATAGCATAGATGGACCTGGAGGATATTTATGCTAAATGAAATAAGTCAGCACAGAAAGATAAATACCATATGATTTCATTTATATGTGGAATCACAAAAACAATGTAAACAAACCAAACAGACACAGGCTCACATATAGAAATTGATGATTACCTGAGGGGAAGGGAATTAGGGGACTGGGTGAAAAAGGTCAAGGGATTGAGACATATATGTTTAGATATTAAATAAAATTGATTGTAGACACCGAAAAAAAATGAGAATCTGTGAATAGTTAAATCCGGGCCAGAAAATTTGTATTCTTTTAAGCCTACCTACCATAATACTCAAGATTTTATAGGTACCTTATTTTTAAATAGGAATTTCTGGAATACATCAATATCATAGCCCGTGATCCAAATGTAATTCACAGTTATTTGCACCCGTTGTATCTTGATGCTTTATAAGTAAAGCCTGTATATAAATGGGTTTTCTGATACACTGTTAGCCAGATGCAGGGCAGGGTGCTGTGAAGCGTAGCGGTGTACCTGAGGTATATTCTCTGCCCTAAAGAATGCTCAGCTTGTAACATGAGAACTGTAGACTGAATTCTGTGAAAGCATAGAGGAAGGCCTTTTTAAAGAATGGGTACTACTAACACTATACTTCAGGGATCATTTCTATAGTTCGCTAAAAAATGGGTACTATTACTTTCTTCAATATGACATAGGGATCACCTGAGATGAACATGCACACTGTAATTTTAGAGTTTTAGAATTTGATAATTCTAGTCACAAATTATATTTTAATATAATGCTGTACTTGCTTTGCTTTATTCTATGCCTTTTTCTTCTATTTCCTAACACCACCCCTCCCCCCCACACACACATTTTGTTAAGCTGATGGTCCTTGTACTTTGGTGTAGAGTTAAAGCTTGGTTTATATTTCGTAGAGGTAGCTGTTAATGCTTACCTTCTAGGTTTTTATTAGGCAGAACTTGGTGAGGCTGCACTGTCAAAGGAGACAAGCGCACATGAGGGATTAGAGATAATTAAGAATTAAAGTTGATGTAGCTGAATAATGGGCAGCTTGGTTTTTGTGTTCTTGGCCTACTATTTAGATCTTACAGATAAAGGAAGAAACATTTATGAAGCTGGGGGTGCATAGATAAAAGTGCTTTTTGTGTAACCTGATGTTGCCTTAGACTGATGAGATACTAGATGATGGCAAGTATATTGCAAAGATATTATAACAAGATTACCAAAAATTGACATATAACTAGAACATTCTTATTCTTAGTACAGTCCTATTGCTAAACCTCAAGTAAGGAATGATAAGGTTTTTCAGTTGAAAAAAAATAATATTTTTCTCCTTTAGAAATATTAATCAGTCACATTTTTAATGAGTACCTGTTCTGTTCTTAGTCATTTAATAATGATATGTAAGCCTATAGAAGAGAAATATGACTTGCCTGTTTTCATAGGCTGAGGATATTACAGGTGCAAAAGTTGCATTGAGACTGGTGTGCTTAAGGACCAGTGTGGAAACCAACACTGCAGGAAAGCTATTTATTGGATAATCCTGAAAATTGAAGTCTGACAGAACCTGGAAAGTGGAGTTTGGGCTTTGTGTAGTAGTTAATAAATAGGAAGCCATAGTGAAGAAGTTACATGTTAGACTAGAGTTTATGATATGTATCGTGGAGCAGGAACAAATAAGATCAAATTAGTAGACTAAGGGCCAGATCATATAGGAATTTGAAAATCAAAATTAGAAGTTGGAACTAGATATAAGAGGGATTAGGAAGGTTTGAGTTTTTTTAAAATAATTTATTTGTTTGGATTAGGAAGGTTTTTAACCAATTTCAGATATTCTGGGTTATTGACATGATGAAATTAGGATTCTTTTTATGTTTGATACGACAGGGACCATCCTCTGATGCTATTTATGTGAGAGAAAGTTGAAATAGAGAGAAAATAATGGGAAGCCAAAAGAGATAAGGGCTTGTCTATGGAGCTGATATTGATAACATTTTGAAAAAAGATATATGTTGGTGACAAATTAAGTTCATTTGCATATCCATAACTGAATAATTAATTGCCGTATGCTGTGTGCTAAGCACGGAGGGATCAGTGACATGAAAAGGTAACAGTGGACCTCAGGAGGCTTTAATTTTGTTGGGGGTTACATGGAATGAAGAAAGAGTGTGAGTTAAAAGATTTGCACCAGGAGTTCCAACTTGGACAAATAGAAGAATATATAGTACAAATTCGATAGGTAGAATAGAGTTCATAGGTAGGAGAGAAGCATTGTGGAAGGATGTGGGGGAGAGGGCAAGAAAATATGATATTTGGGTCAGATATAGCACTACTAAGATCTTTAGTAATTTGAAATGTAAATTTATATATGTGTGTATAAAATAGTTTCTTCCTCACTCGTAGAGTGTTGTAGATTATAAGAACAACATGTTGGTCTGTGAGTCAGTGTTGATTTTGTCTTTTTTGATCACATAAAAATACATGACTTTTTTTTTTTTTGTAAGTTTTCTCTACCGTCTCGTGTTATGTGAATTTTGATAAGCATTTAACTACCTCTTTTTTATGATCTTCTTGAAGAGTTTTCCCATCACTCTAGTCATATAGATATATAATACTGGGTTTGGGGGAAATATATATCATGGAATAGAGATTTTGATTTGTTTCAGTTAACTAGTCAGGAGAAGAATATTGATGGAGACACTGATAGTGATCATTTTAGGTTCTGAGTTTGGTGTGTAGGTCCTCAGATTCCAAAAAGATGATCGTTTTAAGAGTCAGTTCTTAATACTCTCTCATTCTAGGACAACTTGTAACTTACTATTCTAAGTCTTCATTTTCATCCTCATGACAACCTTCATGTCATCTTGGGATGACATTGATCACATGTATTGTGTACAACATAAAAAGAAATAATCAAATATCACTAGTCCTTAACTCAGGCCTCCTTTTCTCCCCCCTTCTCTAAGGAACGACTACCAAAATCACTACAATCCCAATGACTTCCAAGCCCAATGTGATTGTTGTGCAAAAGACCACAGGAAAAGGAACGACCATTCAAGGCCTCCCGGGCAAAAACGTTGTCACAACATTGCTAAATGCTGGAGTAAGTAAGAGCTTGAACTGCAGACTCAGCAATCCACTGAGGACTTGAAAGACCAGCTATACAAATATTTGCTTAAGAACTTCAGAGCCCCACAATGGCCAGAATGGCTTGATTTACCACCACTGTGATATAATAACTGTTAAAACACCATCTACTGATGCCATTTTTCACTGTAATTTCTAAAACATGTTGCTCATAGCCAGGTTGCTTAAACCATGATTTAGATGCTTAGCTTGGTTCAGAAGAAGGATTCCACTGGCTTAACTACAGGGAGCCTCTGTTAGAGGATGATTTGGTTCCTGCATATGGCCAATAGATAGAGACTTAGTATTTGGCCTAGACTGCCCAAACAGAGATATATGGGGTTAAGACTAAATTAATTGACAGGGATTTATTACTTTCATTTTTACCTTGGAGCTGGTAAAGAAATTCAAATAATAGATTTATTTATAGTTTTGTTTGTTTATATGCAGTTAAGAGGTTTGGAGTTAGATAAACCTCGGGTCTCTCAGTATCATAGTTAACCTTGGCTAATCTATTTAACTTCTCTTAGCCTCACTTTCCTCATTTGTATGTTGGGGATGATAATCTCTGCCAGTGAGGTTTTTTACTAGTTAGTAGCTATTTCGAAAGTGCTTAGAACAGTGCCCGGCACATGGGAAGTCCTCAGTAAGTGTTGTTTGTTTTTTTTAATTGTTATTAATCTTGGTACTTAATTGTTTAGGCTTCGTAACATCCCTACTTTGCTAGAAAAAGAATGCTGTACTTCATTATAGCAGGTCTCTTCCTAGGCATCATGATCTTTACAGTGTTGATAGGAGTCCAGCATAGATTTTTTTCATCATGGGGAGGACAGATTGTTTCTAGCCTGAGTTCACATAGTAAGCCAAAAGTAAAGCCAGGATTAGAATTCAGCTTTTCAGAACCCTTTATAGACTGGTTTGCAGTTTTATAGAATTTAACATAAGAGGAGTTGCCATGTAACTTAGGTCCTGTGGTCATGTAGATCTAAGAGTTATTTTTGAGTTCTAGCTGCTAGATATATCTAATAGCAACAGTTTGACACAAGAAATGATAGTTACAGCAGAAAAGAGTATAAGACCATCCTCTTTACCACACGTGAACATGCAGTTGTACTTAGCTACTTGTTCTCCTATGCATGCTCACACACACATCAGAAGAGCTTTTTCAAAAAAATAGCCTGCTAGTTGGTTTTGAATTGGCTTTGAATGGGTCATTTTACTTGGACAGGGGCCATCAAGCCATTTTAATAGAGCCAGCGGTTCCTGGCAAGTGAACTAGATAGCGCTATTTCAAGAGATGCTCCTGTGAAAGGGGTATATGTGTTAAAAGTAAGTAAGCACACAGTTGGCAGACACATTATGTTTCCCTTACATAATTATAGCAGACAGTTAATCTTGTGATTTTTGTAATCATGTTTAACTCTAAATCATAGTGATGACCTTTCTGCCAGCTCACCTGGGTGCTTTGTTTTTACTGGCTGTTAAGTTTAGACAAACATTAATCACTAAAAAATAAAATCTGGTAAGGTGAAAAACTTCAGATCCTTTCTTTTTTATTTATGAATTTCAATTTTTTAAATTTTAATAATTTAGCAAAATCACTGTTAAATTCAACCAGAAAATGGTACTTAAGAATAAAGCACATGAAAATATACAAAAATGGTGAAAAGTTAATGGGCTTAAGCTATCTAGTCAAGAAACTAAAGTGATGTTAGTAACATACTAGTAATAAAATATGGGATATGCCCTAAGTTTTTCCTCTGTATTTTTCCATTTCAGAAGGAATGTTAAATAAATCTTTGCTGAATTTTACCTCTTGCCCATTCTTCTTCACATAGACATTCTGCTATTTATCCTTCTAATTTATATTTGGGAACTTAGGCATTTGTTTTGTATGTGTACATTTAGCTATTAGTTTAATGCACAGTAATTTTTTATTACATAAATGTTCATTTTAGGTGAATTAGAAAATAAAGATGAGTGTGGGGGTAGAGCAAGACTTATAGTCCCAGCTCTAGGTAGCCATTGTTAACATTTCAGTATATGTCTTTCTATAATTTTCTGACTTTCAGTAGAATGTGTTCTGTGAATGAGATAGTATAATAAGATTTATGTCAGTAATTTTTTAAATTCACTTATTAGGAAATAATGCCTTCTTTGGATAGAAAGTTAAATGACTTTTAAGATCCTTTCAAAGAAGTCTGAAGATTTTTGGTCACCTGGAAACATTGTACTTTGTCACACAATTTATATTTCTTTTCCCCATCATCTTGGTAAAATCTTTCTCTGATTTTTCAGTAAAAGGACAGTTTTTATCATTTAAGTGCTTATAAATGTCATATATTACTAACTTCAATTTAGGGAGAAAAGACTATTCAGACAGTGCCAACGGGAGCAAAGCCAGCTATCATCACTGCAACAAGACCCATCACCAAAATGATTGTAACTCAGCCAAAAGGAATAGGTTCCACAGTTCAACCAGCAGCTAAAATCATCCCAACAAAAATTGTTTATGGGCAGCAAGGGAAAACACAGGTATGCTATAAGATATGATTTTTCTTGGTTCAGGTATACTTTAAATTCCTAAAACTCCAAGGAAAAAATTGAATGAAAAGGTCAGTAATATTTAAAAAATCAAATTATTAAAAGTTATGACTGCATGTGTATAATTATCCATCTGTTCTCAAAATTCGTGTTTCTCTCTTCATTACTTTTTTTTGATATCTAAATATTTGTGTCATATCATAAGCAAATAACTGGATAAAAGAGTCCCCTTGGAATAAAATTTGCTGAAGGTATATATTGTTATTTGAGGAGTATACTTCTGAGGAAGAATGGTAGTTATTCAGAATCTCTCAGAGTAAAGTGTTTACTTTTTATGAGCTAATAATGGCCTTCAAAAGCATTTTATTTACTTATAAAATTTGCTTTATTTGAAACCTAAATAATGGAGAAGCTAGAGATCTGTTTGTTTTCCATCCACTAAGGGAACTTTTCTGGAAATTTACTGGGGAAATTGAGGCTCAAGGTTTAACCTTATGTTGCTGGGCTACTGTTTATTTTCCATGATGTATGTGGTATCGAAGGAAGCAAAGTCAGCTTTGGTTGAGAAATGCTATCCTAGAATTTTTGTCAAAGGTAGCAGTCTACCTATAAAGTAATTTGCCTTTAGAAAATTTCCTGAGAATTATAGTTTACTATCTAAACAAGTTTAGTGATTAGAAAAATAAGTCCAAATTGCCTTTAAGACTCAACTGGAACAGTTTTATTAGCTCCATCATATAAGTTGTAGTATGTTTCCATTCTTGAATTCTTGGAAATGGGCAACTTAATAGAATTTGAAAAGGTTTAGAATCTTGCTCTGTTGGTTGGGTGTCATCCCACGAAGTGAAAGGTTGCTGGTTCGATTCCCAGTCAAGGCACATGCTTGGATTGCGGGTTTGGTCCCCGGTCAGGGGGCACCAAATGAGAGGCACATTGATGTTTTTCTCTCTCTCTCTCTCTCTCCCGCCTGTCCCCTCTCCCTAAAAACAAATAAAATATATTTTTTAAAAAGGTGTAGAATCTTATATATGGGAGAAATGAAAAAAAAAATAAATATGGTGAGTTAACATTTTTATTCCATGCAGCCAATTGAAGTCAACTCCTAGTCCGAATTTTGAAGTGTATTAGTTCAGTTTGAAAAATTTTTTCCCATTTCACTTCTTTTGGTGGTTGTGATTATCACCTTTGCCAAGAGTTGATCTAGCACGTTTCATGTTGCTTCTAATAGTTGACTACATCATTGTTGCTCTGGGGAATTGTTCAAAGATGATTTAGGTCCCAGGCAAGTTTTTTTGTGCACGTGTGTCAATTAGGAATTTCATTTGGTTGCTAATGATAGAAACCCAAAGAACAGTGACTTAAACAAATTAGGGTTTTATTTTCATTGTATTAATTAACATTGAGACTGGGGAAATCCAGAATTGTTACTGTAGCACAAAAATTCCACAGGGACTCTAGGCTCCTTGTATCTTTCTGTTCTGTCATCTTTAGCTTGTGACTATCATTTCTGCTATTATAGCCTAAGATTGTAAGTGGCTCCTGGAGACATCATAGGCAAGAAAAACCAAGGGCAACAGCTCTTTTCAGAATCATGGCTGTTGTAATTTGACATGTACAACTTAAAATGTTGTATGTGACTTGATTATAATTTGTTCACAGATTAAATTAGTCTTTGATGTACAATGATGTGCCCAAAGCATAGTAAATATACAGAATGTTGTCTTCCACATCAGGAAAATATTGTTCATAACCTAGAAATATAACATTTTTAGAAGTGCTTTAAAATTTAAACTGGGTATATTTCTACTTTTCTTTTAGGTTCTTATTAAACCCAAACCAGTGACATTTCAAGCCACAGTTGTTAGTGAACAAACAAGGCAGCTGGTCACAGAAACGTTACAGCAAGCATCCAGGGTGGCAGAGGCTGGTAATTCTTCAATTCAGGAGGGAAAAGAAGAACCACAGAGTTATACAGATAGTAGTTCCTCTTCTACAGAGTCCTCCCAAAGTTCCCAAGGTAAGATCCTTTTTATATAATTACTGCTGACATAGTGCCTTAGTTCCAAAATTGTTGCATCTTGAGATTTTAAACAAACACGTATGCTTTGATTTGTCAAGTCTTTTGATTTTATTCTCTTTTGTTTGATATGTAATTAGTGAGCTAAAGTTTTGTTTTTAGTAAGGCTTACCATTCTTGACTACATGGCATATGTTTGTCAAATAATTAGTAAATTTTAGATGATGATTTTGACAGGTAGGTACTATCAAACTTCTCAGAGCTGTGATTCCTCCTGTCTTTTTTGGGTAGGTAGTAGAAGTATGCAAGGAAGATAGTAAAAGTATGCAAGAAAGTGAATACACCTTTTGAAACGGTTGTTGCTGAATCTTGAGAAATAATCAAAGTTGCCAGAGGTGGGCTATAAGTAGGCTGTAAGTAGGGTGACCATACATTGCAGTTTGCCTGGGACAAGTCCTAGTTTATATCTGTTCTAGCATAATTATTAATAGTATTCCTTCTCACTCTCAAAGCTGCCCCAGTTTAAATAATGATTGTATGGCTTTCCTAATTATAAAGGGGCTATGAAGCTGTACTTAATAGTAGGGAAGCTCTTTGTCCTCAATGCTGTTTTAGTTATGTTGTTCTTCTAGGAAGTCTCTTGAAAGTAACTCATGATCACTATCTTTGAGACCTTCTACAGATCTACTCAATTACCTTAAAACCATCTGTATTGTCAACACAGTGTATTATGCCTACACTTATACACTGATTCATCTAAGCAAAGCTGTTTACCTTCCCTTGATCATTCCTCACTTGCTCTATTCCCACTCCCCACCTCCCCATTATCCTTTCTGGAGTATTTTGTTAGCACTTTCTAATACAGATTCTTCATATTGTGCAAACACTTTATTATTTTAAGTCTTAGGTAGAATCTTCCCAAGTTGGTCTTACATGGTTCAAAATGCTAATTATTTCATTAATTCACTTTGAAAATATTTATTAGTTTATATTATGTAATAAATATTGTGTTAGAGTAAATTTTATATATTTTTGCAAAGGCTGAGTAAAATATAGTTCTTGCTGCCTAGGAGCTTAAACTCTAGAATAGGGGGTTAAAAAAACACACATGTATAACTTCAGTATAAGAATTTTATTAGTAACAAAAAAATGCCAAAGGCTGAAAGTTCACACTCCAGTGAGGAGAGAATGAGAAAGCTTCAGGAAGGAAGTAGCATTTGAAAACTAATCAATTCAAAATAAATTAAAAAGTTGATTTTAACAAGCAATATGTCACTTATTTTATAAAATATGTAAAATATTTAGCTTATGAGTTCATACTAGAAGGGAGATATGAACAGTAGGTGTCTATATGTATGTATGTGTGTGCGTGTGTGTGTGCGTGTGTATATTTACATACAAAATCTCAGATTATATTTTGAATGCTCTTCTTTTCCTAAGGGAGCTCTAAGCCAATCAGTGCTTCCCACACATGTCATTTCATTAGTGAGTCTTTAGTTTTCTTTCTAAGAATGGGGCAAGAGTTTGGCTCTTTTTAGAAGTGACTGAGTATAAAAGTTTTTACTCTGATCTGTTGTAATACAGGGATCATCTCTTTTTGTTTATTACTTTTCTGTCTTTCATTGTGTATTTTTTAAAAAATATTCTGTAGTACAGAAATATAATTTAGAACAGACGTATCCTATTTTATAGCTCCTTAGTACATTCTCGCAAAGACAAAGAGCTGGGAATGTATATGCTATGATTTAAAGAGAAAGGAGAGAAAGGGATAAAGGTTTGGGTCCATCTAAAATCAGGCTCTTTATCAGAGTATATGGGGGTCATAACTACTGGGAATGTAAGTACTACATAGCAGTCTGTTTTTCCTTATGTTGCTTTTGTGGTTTTTTAGCCCCCCACCTTCCTTCATCACTTATAGCAACATTTTGTTTTAATGTAATTGCAAACATAGGAAAAAGTAACAGGAAGAATAAAAGGAGCTCCTATTTATATTCTTTACCTAGATTCACCACTAGTTTATATTTTGCCCTGTTGGCTTGGTTGTTAATTCTCTTTATATCTCCCACATACCCCATGTGTTTACAATTTTTAATTTCTTTCTTTTAATATATTTTATTGATTATGCTATTAAAGTTGCCCCAATTTTTCCCCATTTGCCTCTCTTCGCCTGGTACCCCCATTCCCTCCAGCATTCCTGCCCTTAGTTCATGTCCATGGGTCGTGCATAAGTTCTTTGGCTTCACCCTTTCTGAGCTATTCTTAGCATCTCCCTGTCTGTTTTGTACCTACCAATTATGCTTCTTAATCCCTGCACCTTTTCCCCGATTCTCTCCCTTCCTTCTCCCAACTAATAACCTTCCAAATGAACTCCATACCTATGATTCTGTTCCTGTTTGCTTGTTTGCTTAATTTGTTTTTTAGATACAGTTGATTGTTGTGAATTTGTTGCCATTTTAATGTTCATAGTTTTGATCCTCTTTTTCTTAAATAAGTCCCTTTAACATTTCTTGTAATAATGGCTTGGTGATGATGAACTCCTTTAGCTTTACGTTGTCTGGGAAGCACTTTATCTGCCCTTCCATTCTAAATGATGGCTTTGCTGGATAGAGTAATCTTGGTTGTAGGTCCTTGCTTTTCATTACTTTGAATACTTCTTGCTAGTCCCTTCTTGCCTGCAAAGTTTCTTTTGAGAAATCCGCTGATAGTCTTATGGAAACTTCTTTGTAAATAACTCTGCTTTTCTCTTGATGCTTTTAAGATTTTATCTTTAACCTTTGGTGTTTTAATTATGATGTGTCTGTGTGGTCCTTTTTGGGTCCAGCTTGTTTGGGACTCTCTCTGCTTCCTGGACTTGTAAGTCTATTTCCTTCACTAAATTAGGGAAATTTTCTTTTAATTATTTTTTCAAAGTTTTTAATTTCTTGCTCTTCCTCTTCTCCTTCTGGCATTCCTATGATTTGGATGTTGGTACATTTGGGGATGTCCCAGAAGCTCCTTATACTATCTTCATTTTTGTTATGTTTTTTAAATTCTTTTCTTGCTGTTCTAGTAGAACGCTTATTTCCTTCTTATGTTCCAAATCGTTGATTTGATTCTTGGTTTCATCCCCTGCATTGTTGGTTCCCTATAGATTTTTCTTTCTTCACTTAAAGTAACCTTCATTTATACCTGGGTTTTTTTTAATGCTGTTGCCATACTCAATGAGTTCTTTAGCATCCTTATCACCAGTGTTTTGAACTCTGTATCAGATAGGCTGGTTATCTCCATTTTGTTTAGTTCTTTTTATGGGGTTTAGTTCTGTTTTTTTGTTTTTTGTTTTTCATGTGGGCCATATTTCTTTGTCTTCTCATTTTGGCAGCCTCCCTGTGTTTATTTCTGTGTATTAGGTAGACTTGTTTTTGACTCCCTATCTTAGTAGCATGGCCTATTGTAGAAAAGGCACCTGTAAGTTGTGTGGGGTGGAGGCTTAGGTAATCGCCAGGGCATGGCGACCCACTTCACTGCTTTGTGGCTCTGTGTGGGGGTAGGACTTGGAGAGGAGACAGTACTGCTGCCTGGTTTCTGGAGGTTTGCCTGGCACTCGCCTTATTTCCAGTCCCTTCACTTACTCCCGATGAGACTGGTGCCCTTCCAACTGTTGCCCTGGTGCTGAATCCCAGAGGGGGTGGGTGTGCATGAGTTCTAAGTCTGTGCAGGCCCTTTAAGCAGTCTCCTGAAAATCTGGCAGTTTTTTGTACCGCCCAACCCCCACTGGTTTTTACAGCCAGAAGTTATGGGGATTTATCTTCCTGGCACTGGAACCCTGGACTGTGTGGTCTCGCCTGGGGCTGGGATCCTTCACGCCCACAGTAACCCTCCTGGTTTTCGTCCACCACACATGAATGTAGGACCACCTATTCTGCCACCTCTCCACGCCACGCTGGGTCTCCACGCCTCTCCGCCCATCCCCACATCTCCTCCCCTCCTACCTGTCTGGATGTATGGCTTCTGTACGTCCGTGGTTGTTGGACTTCCATACAGCTTGATTTTTCTGACAGTTCTGGGCATTACTTGTTTTGAGGTCTGGTTGTAATTTTCTCTGTAGTTCCACAAGGAAGCGAAAAGTGTTCACTTATGCCTCCATCTTAACCAGAAGTCCAATTTTTAAATTTCTTAACCACTTGAAAGCAAATTGTGATATCATGTCCTTTACCCCTAAATACTTACATTTGTAGGTATGTGTATATATATAATTTAATTAATTAATTTTTAAATAGAGGGGAAGGGAGGGAGAAAGAGAGGGAGAGAAACATCACTCAGTTGCCTCTCATACATGCCCCAGTGGGGATCAAACCTGCACCTCAGGCGTGTGCCCTGACTGGGAATCAAACCAGCAACTTTCACTTTGCAAGACGAGGCCCAACCAACTGAGCCACACCAGTCAGGGCTGTAGGTTTCTTAAGGGTTAGTCTCTTCATAACTAAAACACAGTTATCAAAATTAAGAAACTTAATGCTATGATTCTATAATCTACAATTTGTTCAGATATCATCAACTGTCCATTAATGTTTTTGGTACTTTTTCCTCTCGTACATAGTCTAATTCAGGAACATACATTGCATTTAGTTGCATATAATTGTCGTGGTTCTTTATTTTCCTTTAACTTTGGATAATCCTTCAGCCTTTCTTTGTGTTTCTTGACCTTGACATTTTTTTGAAGAGTATTGATCAGTTACTTTGTAGAGTATTCTTGTTAGTTTTTGTCTAATGTTTTCTCTTGATTAGATTCAGCAGGAATTCCACAGACATGATGTTGTCAGTTTTATCTCATCAGTAGGCACGTGATGTCAGTTTGTCCCAATATTGATGGTGTTAATGTTGATCACTTGTTTTCCCATTGTTTTGCATTATGAAGTTACTATATTTCCCTTTGAGATTTATATTAATTTGTGGGGAAATACTTTGAGACCATATAAATACCATGTTTCTCATTAACAATTTATCTGATTTTAGCATCCATTGATGATGTTCTAAAATCCATTATTTATATATTTGATAGTTGTCATTCTACTGTAAAAATGGATCAACCTTTTTTGACTTCAGATCTTTTTTGTGATGACTTCCCTTACATAAATCCAGGAAATAAGGATGTCTTCTTTGCCTGGGGAATTTCTTGATTCTGCTTATGGTTTCTAACTCTTCCCCACCATCTCCCACCCCCAAGGGGGAGCAGTTTAGTTCTTATACCTTATTCTTGAACTATCTCCTCACAGGCTAGAACAGAGGTCTTTATCTTTACCCTGCTATACAACTTTTTTATATCACGTGGGAGGGTTCATCATTCCTTCTACACTATGCTTCCAGAATTGCTTTGTACTGCCATCTATTTTATCATTGATCATTTTATTTTGTACTTTTCTTTTGTTTATAATAATTGTTTTTCACAAGGCTACTAGCTTCTCAAGGGCAAGGGTCGTATTTATCTCTATATCACCAATAATTAACAAATAGGTTAACTAGCACTAAGTAGATACTCAGTAATAGTTTCATTGAATGAACAAACAACAGAATAGCAACCATAGTATCTATGGCATAGTGTTAAGCTTCAGCCTTATATACTCATTTTTGTCGCCTGAATCTAAAATGTTGGTTTTTTTTCTGGGGTTTCCTCTAACCTTGTGGTTGGGCTTATGAAGTGGTATACATGTGGAGCATTTTTAGCTCTTGTTAGACAGTTAGATGACCAAGCTTAATGGATCAAGACCATCCTTGCCTAGGTCATTTACTGGAGATGGAACCATATGCCTTCCACAGCTCCCAAACTTTTCTTTATAATTAGATCTTTTTTGCCCTTTCTTACTTGGGAATAGGCTAGATATACTGGTCTAGATTTTTTAAAAAGAAAAAGATATTAAAGTTCTCTTTTCTTACATTCTGTTTATTTCCAAAAAGTTTGAAAGTAGGTTAGATAGAATACAAGATTATGTGAAATAAAGTTGAAGAGAATAGGAAATAAAACCAGGGGTAGGGGTTTAAGATGGAACAAGGCATGAGGTAAATACAAAAATGCATCCTGTCACAACATTGCTTGAAGTAGGCCATAGCTTAGTTTCTAGGATGATTTTTCTAGAAGCTTCATGATCTGGGCAGCCATGGTGAGTGTGGAGAATAAATCCGAGTTAAGCAAAACATACTTATTATATAACTCCAGAGCTGTTATGTGCTAGTATATATTGTGAAAGCTGAAGAGTAGATTATATAATGTAAAATGCTTCCCAACTTTTTTGACCATGGAACCCTTTTTTTTGTAGAACATCTTTAGAAACTAATGTTGTCTGGAACATTTTGGGCAATGATGTCTAGGCATTTACTGTGAAGGCCTTAGGCTTTATGACAGTACTTCAGAGGGGAGGTACATATTACGTTGTAGAAGGGATGTAGACATCTTGGGCTTAGTTTGAAAGAGATAGTTTAG
This sequence comes from Furipterus horrens, assembly GCF_987537825.1. NCBI lineage: Eukaryota > Metazoa > Chordata > Mammalia > Chiroptera > Furipteridae > Furipterus > Furipterus horrens. The sequence goes on from NW_028327172.1 coordinate 48,140,499, forward strand.
GTGGGTAAGACATCTGGGAATCATTTCATATGAGGTATGGGTAGTGGAAACTGAACATTTATTATGGAGAGGAGAAAAGTGTTGGGTTAGGTTGGGGGGACTTGGGAGCTGTCATAAGTTATTTTGAGGACTGAGATGTGGAAGGGGGAAAAGAATTGGTCTTTGTGGGTACATGGATAGAAACTAGAACCATTGGGTAGAAGTCACAGGAAAATCTGCTTCCACTCCATATAAGAAAATTTTCTAATTGTCATAACTGAGCAGAGATGGAAGGAAACTGTTTTGGAAAGTAGTGAGTTCTCAGGTGCTAGAGTTCCTGGACTGGTGGTGATACTTTGTGAAGATTTTAGCATAGGATGATGATAGTGTTAAATGAACTTTTAGATCTTTTCTAGCTGACAGGTCTTAAAGTTTTATGAATGTGTGGTACAGGCATTTTATAGTTAAGACATAGGAGACATTCTTCTGTAGAGATGCCTGAGTCTGCCTTTGGATATAATAGTGCAGTGTGTATCTCTAGTGCCTAACATGTGGTAGGTATTTAAGTTTGTTAAGTGACTTGGAAGAGGTATCTGAGGGTCAGCAGGCCACCATCTTCAAGAGAGATAGGGAAGTCATTAAAAAACAAACAAACAGCCTTCTCAAAGGAAACAAAATGAATATACAATAGATCTGGAATTTTTAATTATCATTTATAAACTGTACTCCTCCCCCATCCCCCCCACACACCCCAAAAACACTGGGTAGAATATGCGCCACACCAGGAATGTATAATCTTTGTTAAACTTCCAAAAATCTAGAAGGTAAATGCATACCACATAATCAAACAGTGCTGTGAGATCAGGCTCCTGGTATCGCAGTCAGTGTTTCTAACCCCAGCGTCAGAGCTGATTGGCAGTAAATTTATCCAGACAAGTGTAAGCCAAAAATAGAGAAGAAAATCACTCAAGAAATGGTTTTTACATCTAAGTTCACTCTCATTTTATGTCACAGTTGTTGGGGTGTTTGCAGTAATAATTTATGATGCTCAACTACTCTTTCTGAGTATGGACAAAAAGAGTGAGCGATCTCCCCAGTCTCAATGGGGTGATGTTATTTCTGGTGATGCCTCTGATAGGTGCTCCTGTGCAGAAATTTATGTGCCTTTTCTAGTCTCTGTCTTTCATATCCCTCTACAAATACAATTGATGCTTTTTTCTAAATATTCAGTATATATAGAGTGGGGTTGCCAAGTCATTCTTTGCATATAGCTCCTGTCACTGAAAAAAGGGGGTACTTGTATCCTCAATAGAATTTTTTAAACTTGAGAATTTATATTCCCTAATATAATTCTTTTAAGTTTAAATTTTATATATCTATTTGGAATGAGTAAAGAAAAATTGTTATATGCTTTATATGTCATTTGGTATTTCAGGAAAGTGTCCTTCAATTTTCTAGATTTTGGGGGATGTTTAATGAAAATATACATCCCTTCTGTGGCATATGTCCTACCAAGGGGGTGTTGTTTGGGGGGGGGCAATGTTGGGGGGGTACAGTTTGTTAATTGTACTTCAAAATTCCAAATCTATTGTAAACTGATTTTGTTTTCTTTGTTAAGGCTATTGTTTTTTTTTTTCTGTTTGTTTTTAAAGAGTTGTTATCCCTACTCCAACATTTTTGGACAGCTTTTTGGTTTTCAAATGTATAATAGTGTTCATAGAGGGTAGAACTTACGTTGTATTTAGTCTTGTTTTGGGGGCTACATGAATTCTTTTTATTCTTCTGTGATGCTTTCATTGACCATTCTAATTCAAAGCAGTCTTTTTATATATTTCTCTTATTTGCTCTAATCATTTGATTTTATTCCAAAATACAAAGCTATATATATCTTTATTTTGTGTCTCCTCCATTATAATCCAGTCTTGGGAGTAGGGATCATGGCTTTGTATATCCTGCCCAAAGGAGTTTAGGAACTTAACAATAGTCTAGGCCAACCTGCTTATTCTATAGATGGAAAACTCATAAATAATTTGTTGCTTTATTTGATGCACATTTAGTATTTACATGCATACCTGTATAACATGAATATAATAAATTTTGAATTAAGGTGTAATTTATTTTGAAACTAATGAAAAGTCTTGAGAACTTTCAGGTCACCACCACCACCACAATAACATTTCTTTTGTCCTTCATAGTTTATAATGCTCTTTTACATATATCATTTCCTTATATCCTCAGATCCTCAGAAATTCTGTGAGGTAGGGAGGTGATATTATTGTTGCCATTTTAGAAATAATGATACCAAGACCCAAAGAATCAACTTGCTAATAATTGATAGAGCTGAGACTGTAACCTACGACTTCGAATTCCAAATGTTGTATGTGTCCTATTATATCATGCTGCTTCTACATTATCTGTTCATTCTTGTTGTCAGTGGACAGGATTTTCTTTCAGTAAAATTAGTCATCCAATGAATGTTGACGGAATGCTGAGGTTGTAATACGGAGCACGTTTTCAGGTGTGTTGGGGGAAGTAATACTCCTACAGCATTTTGTTCTTACTCTTCACAAATAAGCACCCATCTACAAAAATGCACACCTATTTATTACAGCAATTATTACATTGAATTGTAATTTGTCTTTTTACATGTCTGTCTCCCCAACCAGATTGTATGCTTCTTGAGAATCCTCTGATTATTCTGTGAGCTCCTTTGTATCCTCACTGCCAAATATAGATCTTGACACATAGGTGTCCAGTTTGTTGAATCAGTGAATGAATGATTAAGTGAATACAGACATGAAAGACATGCCCTCTTGGGGCTTATAGTCTTCTTGGGGAGATAAAGCATGAAATTTATAATAAATACAAAGATTTAAAAAAAAAAAAAATTTTAAGAGAAATTTTGTTTATAGGGTTTTTTTTTTTTTTTTTAACTAATATAAAACAGATTCCCAGCCTGTAGTTCATGTAATTGCTTCCCGGCGTCAGGATTGGTCAGAACATGAGATTGCAATGGAGACTAGCCCCACCATAATTTATCAGGATGTATCCAGTGAATCACAATCAGCTACTTCAACAATCAAAGCTCTATTAGAACTCCAACAGACAACAGGTATGAATTCACATGCTCAATTGAATGAAGCATGGAGATGGGTTGTGCGAAAATACTACCACTGTTCTATTTTCTTTGTTATTATTTGAGCACATTTCCCCCCTCTGGACATGTCTGTAATCATTGGTGAGTCTGTTTACTTGTCAGTTCATTAGGATGTGCACAGGTGTCCTGAAGGATAGATATAGTCAGCAGGAAGGTGGGAAAAAATGGCAGAGCTCTTTCTTTTCTGTCTCCTGATTTAAATGGATAATCCTATTGCCTTTTGTCACCAGAAAGGAGTAAATCTGTCACTTCTATGTGGAAAGATAGATGCAGTACAGTTGCCAGTTCTAGTCAAGAATAGTAGGAGGTAGATTGAAGGGCCCCTGCCATCCTTGATATTGGTGGAGCAGTTTTATGTTCATAAAACACCTTAATGGCCCTTTTCAGCATTCTAATTTGTTTTAATTATATCTTCATATTTCTTTGTATATTTGAGCTTCCATGCAAAGCTATCCTTATTTTAAAAGATCCTATCAGTATTCCTAGTTACTTAATATCTTCAATGAACTCTAGGCAAAATTTGTGTTATAAATACTGACTTTTCTATTATAGGTCAAAGACTGTCAAGAGTATTTAAGGGACCTCAGCAATGATCTTATCCAATCCTTTATTTTATGGATAAGTAAACTGATATCTAGAGAGGTTGGGTTACCCAGTTGGTTAGAGTAGAGTTAGACTCCATGTCTTGATTCCTAGTTCAGTGTCCTCTTTACTTGTGGGGTGACTTTGTATTTTCTAGGTTTTATTTTCTTTCTTTAAGTGATTATTTTGATTTTGTCACATTATATGCTTTGTTGGAATAATCTGAATGATCATTCAGTGGACTTAATTACTGGTTCCTACTGTTCGTTGTAACAGCCACTCTACACTACCCAAAGAATACTAGCACTTACTGTCAATCTTTGGTTAACATTTCTATATATTCATGTTATTTTTGGCCTTAGTCATTTCCTCAGCTCTTTGTTTTTGACATATTTGGCCATTTCTATTAATGCCTTATAGAGAGGGTAGAAACTGAATGAGTAGATTTTGTAGAAAAAGTGATCAAGACAGAAAAGTAAATCTATCCATTCCTGTTGCCAGACTCATTCCATAAGACATTTTTCTGCAGTCACAGAGAGGTCATTTTTTCCTAACATTAAAAATTTTTTTTCTTTAAGAGTCATTGAAAACATTGTAACATTTCTTTAGAGATTATCTCAGATTTTTAACAGATCAAATGAAACTCATCACTGTGTTGCACTATTCTGGGTAGGTGTGCCTGAGAGGAAATTATGCTTTGTACTGCTTATTCACTCTTTATTTTCAGGTTGGAGAATTCAAAGATACCAGGGACTACCTTGAAGAAGGGTAAAGGAAATGTTCTCAGAGCAATGTGTACAAGGGAATCAGAACCAGTTTTCTGGCCTAGTGAAAACTGGGGGGGAGCTGGGGGGAGACTTTCCTCTGATTACACAGGTGTCCTCTTTGCTAGGCTTCTGGGTATGATTGAACACGTCATGGACTGCATAGCCCTGCATAGCAGTCTGCTTCTCTCTTTTCAACCCATTGTCTTCTTGGTCATTGGCAGCGTAGTGCCCCAGAGGTCTGGTTCGTTACTCCCATGGACAGCTCTGGTGTTTGATACTTGTTTGTAATAAAAGTTAACTTTTCCCCTGACTTTTTTATGCAGTAAAGGAAAAATTGGAATCTAAACCAAGACAACCCACCATTGACTTGAGTCAAATGGCAGTGCCTATTCAGATGACCCAGGAAAAGAGACATTCTCCTGAGAGTCCATCAATTGCTGTGGTAGAGTCAGAACTAGTTGCTGAATACATCACTACTGGTAGGTATCCTCTTAAAAAGTAGTAATAAGGTAGGAGAACTACCCTTTCTGGATTTCACAGGATGCTTGTTTGGGGGAGAATATATATTTTATATTTCTACATCTTTTTTAGTTTGCTCTAAGAGAAAATTCACTTTGTCTTTGGGATTTACTCTTTTACAATTAGGAGAAAAGAAATCAATAGGTTGTTACAAAGTTTCAAAGTTTGCAAGTAATATAAAACTGCAAATTGGCCATAAATAATATCTGAATATAGTGCAACAGTTGTAGAGAAAGGATAAAATCTTTTTTATCTAAGAATAAACATTGTTATGCATCTGAATTTTTTAATTTGGGAGGAGGGAAGGTGGGTCAAGGGAGAAAGAAGGTATAAAGTCCAACCCTTTTTTAATGTAAAGGAAAAAATATGTGGAAAATTTTAAATTCTTATAAATACTTAGGAGTTCTAGTGGAAAGTAAATTAAGTATTTGTTTAAAATATAGTCTGGCAGCAAAACACTAATGAGGTTTTTGGATGGCATATATAGAGAATGGAGCAGGAAGGATAATAGATTCTTTTTCTCATACTCTGGTGAGACCACACCTGGAATACTGCTTTCTGTTTTGGACACTTCATTACCTCGAGATTTGAAATCGTTGAGAGAGTAGTAATGTGAATAATTAGGGGTTAGGAGAGAGGGCTTATGAGGCACTATGTAAAGAACACCTGTCTTAAGTATTCTTTAGCAGTGATTAAAAAGAATATAAGGTTACAAATATTTGAAGGATGTAAATTCCAAAGCAGAAAAGGAATTTTTTGACATCATTTTAGGAGATATTAAGACTAATTGGTTAAACTTGCCAAATAGGGAAATCCATGTACAGATTATGGAAAGCCATCGAGCATCCTTCTTTAGAGGTTTAGCAGAAAGTGAAAGGAAGCAGAGGGCAGTATGTTAGGGTAATCAGCATTGACCTCTGGGGATAGACTACATTATCATAAATAGATGAAAAGACCTATGATTTCTCCCCATACTTACCCTTTTCAGAACGCACTGATGAGGGGACAGAGGTTGCTTTTCCCCTTGTAGGTAAGTGGTGTGCATCCAATTGTATAACCAAAGGTAAAAGATGAATGTTTGGGGGAAAACCACTTAAATGGATGTGCTCTACTCTGACCTGGTAGAGGAAAGGGAAGCTTCTTCTATCAGTGGAAGAAAGGAAGAGAGATTTTCATTCTTTCTCAGAAATGAGCAGTTTGACATTGGAAAAATAAGAGTTCTTTAAAGAAATAAGTGACTGTTTTATGGTATTTATTTGGCCCAGTTAAGGTCACTTCAGCTGTTTTCCAAATGTTCCCTCTGTAACCTCCTTCCGTAGTCTCCTCCCACCATGTCCTCAGTTACAGGACCATTTTGTTTGACTTCAAAGCCAGTTCAGTGGCCCTAGCCTCTTGTATTATCCTGTAGTGAGTGTTAGTTTTGTCTTAACTTTCCTGCACTGTGGGGAAGAGATTTATAGTATCTTGAATAAAGATTATTTTTAAATCTTTTTAGTTGATCTCTATTAAATCCATTTCATTTTTTAATAAAAAATTAATGTAATAATTATAAAGATTAGTATGGACAGCAGAAATGTTCCATATAATCTGATAATTTCATCAGAAATTGTCTTTACTTTTCAAATGTCATTTATTTCTGATGATGCTTCCATCAATAATAACTATTAATTTGATTGCTTAATTTTAATATTAGTATGATTTGTTTTTCTTTTATCCAGTCATACTGTAAATTATTTCAGTAGTTTTGATATAAACCCTAACTCCTTTTTTCCCCCCAGTTTGGTTGAACACATGAGCACATATGGCAGATACTATTCATATAGTTTAAAATGTACATACAGAACAGACTGTGGGGAAAAAAAACCAAAAAAATATTGCACTGCAATATGTTTATAAAAGAAGACTGGCGATGCTGCCTGTGGTCTCTTAATATTAGATGAAGGCGTATGTGTGTGTATAGCAACAATAGAAAACTGTATTTGTGAATATAGATAGACTGAGTTATAGAAATAACTAAAGCTTGTTTATATTTCATTGGATAGTTTTAAGGTCCTGTACTTAAAACATACAAATGGCACTTTACATTGATTTCTGTGGTGATCATCTTACCCTTGGACACCCCACTAAGACTTTTCTAAGCACAGACCACTACTACTTGAAATTGTAGACCTAGATATCCAAGCATTATAATCATGGATTATTGAGAGAGTTTTGATATTCTCAAAATCCTTAACTACTTATCTGGATATTTTTACTCTTTTTGTTCTTGATTCATAAAGTTGGTTTCTCAGTAAACATAATCATTTTTAAAGCTCTGTAGAATAAAAAGTGGTGAATGTATATACTGTTTAAAACATTGAAATTATGATTGGCATCAGTATAGATGAATAGTTTACTCAATGGTACCTTTGTAGCAAGAGAATAATAAGTGGGGTTATTTCAATCTATACTCTTACCTATTTGTGTCAGATAAGCTAAATTTGAGAAGATGAAAGAACACTGATTTTTCTATTATTTTGTTAACTTTACATTTTAGTACTTAACAATTTAAGGACTACTTTCAGTCTTTTACTTCATTTGGTCCTCTTCTAGATAGAAACAAATTTTTATTATCCCTTAAAAAAATAAAATAAAACAAAACCTCTTAAGTTTTAGAGGTCAAATAGAGTTTCATTGGTTTCTTCAAATTCACACAGCTGGTTGGCGGCAGAGTGGGACAGAATCCAGGTGTGACTCTCCGTCCATTTCTCTTTCTGCAATGTCTTCTTGACCTCTTACATCTTCAGGAACTATAAGGAGTGAAATAGTGCCACTTCTTATAAAGGAGTGGGTGTTTCTGGTTTTTGTTACATTTGGAACTGGGATCAAGAGATTAAACTTGTATAGTCTTACTATCCTTAAATTAATCTGAGATTCTATTATAGAAACTAATTATTGTTTTGTTATCTTAGTGGGATAAAGGTCATTGGAGAAAGTGAGTACAACTCACAGAAGGTTTGTTCCTCCTTTGTGATAGTATTTTTCCCGATGCTTCCACATATATTTCTCCTGTCATCCTTATAATAGCTCTGTTATTCCCATTTTACAGATGAGGACACAAGTCTCAGAGAAGATACGTGACTTTCTCAGAGTCACACAACTCATAGATGGGCAGACTCTGCTCTTCTGCCTCCTAGTTCACAGTATCACACTTTCTCTGTGATGCAGTATCACAGACATGTGTTTAAAATGACTCCTGGTGACAGGTGCTGTAGTGATTTCTGGAGAACTATCCACCTCCTCTCTTTTCAGTCAGCCATCGCTCCCAGCCCCAACAGCCCTCCCAGCCTCAGCGGACACTGCTCCAGCATGTGGCTCAGTCCCAGACAGCAACTCAGACTTCCGTGGTGGTGAAATCCATCCCAGCGTCCTCCCCAGGAGCAATCACCCACATTATGCAGCAGGTTGTATCTCTACTTTTTCTTCCTACCTTCTGTAACTTCATCGTTTCCTTAAATAAGGTTCAGTTTCATCTCCTGTTATAAGAGAGATAACTGAATCAAAGCATGTGTGTGTATTTCTTTCATCTATGAGGAGCGAATAGGGGAAATGAATTGAGAGTCTTAACAGAAAGTAATTGAGAAATAGTATTCTTGGATTTTCTGTGAACTCTTATTTCAAAATGGCAGGGCTATCTAGATGAATCTGTGGCATCAGAATTGGTCACTGCTTCTATGAATTTTATTGTTATGCAAGAATTTATCACTGAGGTAAGATTTTCAAATGAAATGGAAGTTGGCTTGTTTTGCTGTTGCTGGTTTTTGTTTTTAAGTTTTGTTTTACTTTTTGCTTTTATAATGAATCCTTGTGGGAACATTATGAATAAGTAGGTAAATAAATATTTGACTTCTTTTTACCACATGTGACCAGTTAAGAAGGAAAAGACTCAGTAGTAAGGAGAATGAATTAATTAAAACAGAAAATCTGGTCCCAAGGATATGGGAAAAAGGAAACATGTTGATAAGTTGATTTTGTGTCAGATACTGTGCTTTGAGCTTTAAATACACTAACTTGTTTAATTTTCACTATGATCCTATAAGGTAGGTGTGTTATCCCTCTTACAAACGAGGAAACTCTTGCTCACAGAAGTTAAGTAACTTATCCTACATGGCAGAGCCAGGATTTAAACCCAGAACAGCCTGCCTTTATTATAAAGAGATAGCATAGATATTAGATATTTGCATGACTTATTAGCATTTCCATAAATCACCATCACTCAACTGGTAACAGTTGACCCTAATGGTAGGCAAACTTCCTGACAGGCAACGAAGAGATTTTTGAATTAAAAACCTATGTGTGTATATTCATTGAGATATGGGAGGATTTCAGTTGAATCTCAAAGCCTCCAAGTTTAGAGTGGAGGTGTAGCATATGACAAAGTAGCAAGAAGGATGGGGCTGGGATAGATCTTGTGTCACTGAGGGAAGCCAGATGGCCAGAGGTTTTGATAGGTGTCAGATCTCAGCCTGGAGTCTGGCCCTTATCTGGCCAGTCCTTGACATTGACCTTTCTCAAGACAACCAGAGAGGTCAGACAGGCTGGCCCTATCAGTCAAGGTCAAGTCCTCCTCCCAACACTATTAAACTGACACCAGACAATCTCCCTTTCCACTGACAGGAGTGCTCTTGTCCCCTCCCCACCTCCCTTCCCTCCTGGGAGCCAGGTCTCTGGGAAGCTGTTGCCTGGTGGGCCTGCAATCTGAGCGAAGGGGCGAGGAGGCATAGGGCAGAGGGCGGTTTTCCTAGACCTTTGTGAAGTGTGATAACTGTCTCTGCTCTGATCAGAGAGGCCCTCCGTGGGGACTGGGATAGGCACGTTCCTCAGACAGTAAATCCTACCTTCTGGACAGCATTGGACATGCACATGGCCAAAGTGGGCTTCTCTGAACCTTGGCTTTTTTCTGGACTCCTCATTCCTGAGTGGTTGCATCTTTCTTTGGATGGTTAACATCGATGGCCAGGCTTGAGGGCTGTTTCTTTAGCCAGGAAGCCTTTTCTTCTCTTTATGTGTTGGACTGTCCTTGCAGAGCACCCTTCTTCCTGCCTATAAGTTCTGGCCGCTCTTGAACTTTTCTTATAAAAGTGAGTAGACCAGTTTTTACAATACTTAATGTCTGAGGATTGAAATTAAAAGAGTCTCAATATGAGTCCCCTTTAGATTTGGAAATCTTGAGGTTTCTTGGTCTTTTTAGGCTCTTCCCTCTGAAAATTTTTGCATGAATCTTATAACCAAGTCTTTTCAAATTTGAGGAAGATGCAGCAATGTAGGTGTTTTTCTTATTTCATTCTTACTTTGTGCCTTTTTTACTTAGGCATTAAGCAGTCACACTGCTTTTACCAAACACAGCGAGGAACTTGGAACTGAGGAGGGCGAGGTTGAAGAGATGGACACTTTAGACCCTCAGACAGGTCTGTTTTACCGATCTGCCCTGACTCAGTCACAGTCCGCTAAGCAGCAGAAACTTAGCCAGCCCCAGCTGGAACAGACTCAGCTGCAAGTGAAAACTCTGCAGTGCTTCCAGACTAAACAGAAGCAGACCATCCACCTGCAGGCAGACCAGCTCCAGCACAAACTCCCGCAAATGCCCCAGCTTTCCATCAGGCATCAAAAACTCACCCCTCTCCAGCAAGAACAAGCACAGCCCAAACCAGATGTACAGCACACACAGCATCCTATCGTGGCCAAAGACAGGCAGCTTCCTACCTTAACGGCACAGCCCCCGCAAACTGTAGTACAGGTGCTTGCAGTGAAAACCACACAGCAGCTCCCCAAACTGCAGCAGGCTCCGAACCAACCAAAAATCTACGTGCAACCCCAAACCCCCCAGAGCCAAATGGCGCTCCCAGCCTCGTCAGAGAAACAGCCGACAAGCCAGGTAACGGAATATTGATAGCATGCAAAGTTAAACTTCTCTGTTCACGGAAAAATGAGACCATCACGACCCTAACGTGATTAGCAGTGCTTTCTCCTGGCAAGAGGAAACTTGAAAGCCACATTACGCTAGTGTTAGTTTACCATCAGAAGGTTGGCCTTAGGGAAGAAATGCACACACTAGCATAGGAAGGAAAAATACCGTAGCACTCAGAACTTGATTTTCCAGGCATTTTTTAAATGAAATCACTTCAGCATTGATCAACAGTGCATAGAAGTGATATTCCTAAATTATTTTTATTCTTTATGTATGAAATACTTATTTCCATGCCTGTAAACTCTTATTTCTATGACAATAATGCTAAGTAAACTACAGTCTTTTAAGGAGTTTCATTGAACATCTTGCTTTGTAGTTTACATCATCACCATCTAGTTAATAAATTATCTTTTAGATTGCAGAGGAATTATCTATGGATATTTGAAAGAAAAACTATATTTGGGAAAGTCAGGGGCTTTGGAGTGATGTTTGTATGTGTAGATTATATAGAGAAAGAATATGTTTGTATAAATTATTTTTAAAAACCTTATTTTAAAAAGCCAAACATTGTGTGAAACAGTTTGAGACAAGTTGAAGGTATACTGTGTGGGAATATAAATCCCAAAGGAAAACAAGGCTGCTGTGACTTTTTTTTCCTTTATTGCTATGAACCTTGGCTGGCTGAACAAAGGTTCTTTCAACCCCTCCTCTCTCCCTACGTTCCTTAACAGTGACCAGTGCTTTCCTACCCAGCCCTTTTGTCCAGACACCAAGCTTCACAATGTCTTCCTAGTATTAACGCACGAATGTTTCTTTTGCCATATTATCTGGGGTGTTTGATAGGTTTTCTCAAAGAGATGTAGCTGTAACACACACAACCCCAATTTGTTTTCAGGTGGAGCAGCCAATTATAACCCAAGGATCCTCTGTTACAAAGATAACTTTTGAGGGGCGCCAGCCACCCACAGTTACAAAGATAACTGGTGGCAGTTCTGTGCCTAAGCTGACATCACCAGTTACAAGCATATCTCCCATTCAGGCCTCTGAGAAGACAGCAGTGTCAGACATTTTGAAAATGTCTTTGATGGAAGCTCAGATTGACACAAATGTAGAGCATATGGTAGTGGATCCCCCAAAGAAGGTTCTTGCCACTAGTATGCTCACTGGTGAAGCAGGATCATTATCCTCCACCCACGTGGTAGTGACAGGGATGGCGAATTGCACTCCCCAGCAACAGAAAAGTAGAGAGTCCTGTTCAAGTCCATCTGCTGCTGGCCCTCCCCTAACAACAAGGAAAATGGATGCGCCAGGAGTGCCTACGACAGGCCAGTTCATGCGTATTCAGAATGTAGGCCAAAAGAAAGCTGAAGAGAGCCCAGCAGAAATTATCATCCAGGTAAGAATTAGAAGGAATGTAAGAACTCTTGGGCATCTTGGGGGGCTGGGGTCGGTTTGGTGTGTTCGGGGATGTCACAAAGATTCAGGCCAAGATGGGAAAGATTATTTTGATGACTATCTTGAAATGGTGTTTGACAAATTTGGTTTAATACTTACTCAAATGCACAATTTTATATTTACTCTTTGAAAGCAAGTCCTAGAAAATTGATGGACATTGTCACACAGCACACCTTAGAGGCAATCCATATGTCAGCTTGATTTATAGATTCAAGCCACACTTCCCAGTGTTAATTCAGCACGTCATCCCTGAAGATTGGCAACTTACTGGGGTCAGTTTTGGGCTCCCTAACCTTTGCTCAAACACTTCTCGGAAATAATTGAGTTGCACTTCTACTTCAAGTACATTTCAGGGACCCTTTCCTCGGATAAATATGGTTCTTGATTTTGGTCCAAATTTATGGTTTCCAGGACAATAAAATATTCGTTAACTGAAATGTCTGGAGAAACATGTTGTAAGAGAATTTTCTAAGTAATTTAATTTTATATCTAACTTGGGATTAACCAGAAAGCTTTGCTTTTTATTTTGATCATTGTTATTGAAAAATCTTGTTATGGTTACTGTTCTGCCTTGGTAAGTACAGGCTAGTGAACATAATGTCTCATTTTCCCTTCATTCTGAACTCATCTTTTATCATGCATAGTAGATCAAGACTGAAGAATTACTTAGTTTAGACTAGCCTTTAGAACTTGTGTTTTATTTCCCTTTCCCCTTGCAGGGTACCAGGCTGTATTCTTGATAGTTGTCTTTTTTTTTTTTTTTTTTTAATGATAAGCTGATAGATGTCCTAGAAGGTATCAGAGCAGCACATTTTAGTTAATTCAGAACTTTTGGATTTATGAAATGTGGATACTCTAGGATTTACCATAGATTCAGACTTAGAAGTTTCTGTGGTAAACTTATCCTTTTCCATGATGCCAAGCTATTAATCCAAATACGATATGATTAAGTATGGAGAAATGCTTAAAAGCACATAGAACTAGCCATTGAATTATTCAAATAATTTGGTTTTCCCTGTTAAAACAAATGTTACTAAGTTAAATAATCCTTGACAAAGAGATTTTTTTCCTCTGAAGAGGTAAGAGTATAATGAAAAAGGAATGGTTTCCTGGCTTTGCCATTGACTGTGGTACTTTGGGCAAGGCTGCTTAACTTCACTGAGCCTTAGTCTCCTCATCAGTAGAACGCAAATGAGGTATGCGTACTTTACATGGCGGATGTACGGATTACATAAAATTGTGATGAAGCACCTAGCACAGTACCTGGCTCATAGTGATTGCCCAACAAATGGTAACTATTACTATTTTTACTAAAATTTACTATGGCTCCTGGGGGTTTAAATTGGTATGCATACTAAATTGAAAATAATTTTGGATAGCTTAACTGAAAATTATTTTCTGCACTTTATGAACAGGGGTGAAAATAGAATTTGTTTCATATGTCAAGGATAATAGCTAATTAATGGTTTCTCTATAGAATACTCAGCTAACTTTTGGCATGTATCATGTACTAGATGCAGTGTCAGAGGGGAGGGCAGCATAGTGATTAGGGATCAAACTTTTGGAGTCAGAAATACTAGATATGAATCTCACCTGTACTCCTTATTAACATTTTGGCTTTGAGCAACAGAGTTAACCTCTGTGAAATGGAAACAGTAGCATTTGCCTTACAAGGGTTGTATTGAGAATTGGGTGAGAAGATGTATATAAAATAGCTGGTCAAGTGTCTGATAGTAAAACTCAGTAAAGATAGCTCTTGTTATTATAATAATCTTTAATACATTGTTAGAACATTTTCAGATCATATTAGTAATACTTAGCTTTGACATGAAGTACTGATTTTGCTGATTCAGTAAAATGCCTATAGGGATGGGTGAAAGAAATCTGCAGAAGTGCTTTGATATTAAATGCTTTGAATGAAAAGAGTTGTCTTTTGTAGACAACGATAATGTGTATTTCATTCATTTGTTCATTCATTCCATATGTATTATTTAACCTCTATGTTCCAGTAGAACAGTAAACAAGATGAGTCTACTACCCTGAATGAGCCTATATTGTAGCATTCGTACTATTTTAGAACTCCAAGGATCTTTAGAGCATATCTTCTCCAACTATCTTCTTTTACACAAGATCAAACTAAAGCTCAAGGAGGTGAAGTGACGTTTTCAGGGGTCCACAAGTTAGAGCCAGAGCTGGACAAAAATCCTGGTCTCCTGTCTCTGAGGCTTTTTCACAATGATGAGCTGTATGAAAGGGGGGAACAGATGCACAAAACCTGATTATATTTACATTTAAAATGTGCTTAATGATCAAATGAAAGCATCCTTCTAAGTCTCTCTTGAATTAGGCACAGACTTTAGCTTCCTTTATTGGAAGAGGAGCCATCAAAGAGTAGAAAGATTACTTTAGGTTTTATAGGACTTGGCTTTGAATCCTGACATTAACCCTGACCCAACTGTGTGACCTTGATTAAGTCACTGACCCTCTTAATTTCCTCATTTATAAAATGGGAATAATGTTTTCCTTATAGTGTTGTTATGGGGATTTAGTAGAATATCATATGTGAAAGGACCTAGCACAGTGCCTAGGCTGTAGTAGTTGTCCCATAAATGTCAGGTTCCCTTTCCTTCTTTAGTGTTTTGGAAAAATCTTTCTGTTACCTTTTCTTACCATAAAGCTTCTCTCGTGTGTGTTCTCTTCCAGGCCATTCCCCAGTATGCTATTCCGTGTCACTCCAGCTCCAATGTAGTCGTAGAGCCCAGTGGGCTCCTTGAGCTGAACAACTTCACCAGTCAGCAGCTGGACGATGAGGAAACAGCAATGGAGCAGGACGCGGACAGTAGCACAGAGGACGGGACTGAGCCCAGCCCCTCTCAGAGCTCTGCTGAGCGGTCCTAGTGTTTTGGACACAGGAGTGCACTTTAAAACCTACTTGGTTACCAAGTGTCCAGGGAAACCCTTGTATTTTCATGTCTGAAGAGAGCACTTTGCCCACGCTTAGGCTGTTAGACCCTGCAGTAGCAGCAGTGTTTCAACAAGAATGGCTGCAGGAGCAGCATTTTAAAACAAGGTAAAACTCACAGGAGAATGTACTTTTAAAAAAAGAAGAAGAAAGAAAGAAAAAGGAGAAAGAAAAAAAGAAAAGGATGCACATCCACAGTGGTGTAAGATCTGATATTCTTCCTCTTTTGGAACATGACTTGTGAAAGAGTTTGTCTTGCAGTGCAGAGAGACTTTTTCTGTGAGTGTTCCTCAGCTGGTTTCTACTGAGCAAAACACTGTCAAGAAAGGAGAATGTGAATAGTTTGTGCTTTGAAACAGTGTTTCAGGAACAGTTTTTAAAAAAATCTTCTATGTTTTTGCAAATCCCTGGAAGTGTTAGTTAAAATGGTTAACACTTTACATTTGCTCAGATCATAGTTTATAAAAATAACTAGAAAAATGCTGGCATTAAAGAATTATTGTTGGATGGTGAAAATCAGATCCCCAACCAGTAGGCAGTGCTTTTCTGGGTGGCTTGCACATGCTCCCCAGTTGTATGCTAATTTATTGTGTTATTGTTCCTTTGTGCTCTAGTCTGGCACACTTGCCTTCTATTTATTTAAATGTAAACATTTCGAAGCAGACTATATTTCTTCTGACAAATTTCCTGTAAACCAGGATTGCCTACCTTTCCACCTCCCCGCTCCCCACTTCAAGAAAACTTAATGAGAAAATGTTTCATTGTGAAGCAGAGGAAAAGGAAATATTTTCTGACCCAAAGGAAATGGTCAGTTATATTCAGGAAAACAAATTATTCATATGATGCTATCTTTACATTGAAATTGCACATTCACATTGGACTGAGTTTGAAAATCCTTTACATACTTTTGTTTAACCCCCTTTGAAATGTATAAAAAGTTCATTTACAGTTGTAAATGTAATGTTTTTAAGCATTCTACCTTTTTAGGACAGAGTTTGTTTAAGCAATATGTTTGGGCCTTGTGATTACCATCTGTCACAAGTAGTGAGGGGATGGGGGTGGGAGGGTAAGAGGCAGTTTTGACAAGTTGTGGCAAAGGAAATTATACTTTTCATTTTTTAAAAAAATGTAAATAGAAAAGTTTTTAACGGTTTTATATAGATTTCACTATAATTAAGCATTTTAAGACTGACAAATGTTGAACTGTACATACATATATCAGCATAACTGCCCAATTTTTTTGGTGCTGAAGTACTGTAAGTAGAATTCATCAACAGTCTCCTGATTTTTGCATCTGTATCTGGAAAGAAAAACTGTGATACGGTAGTTAGTCAATTCCCACTAGAGTGACACTGAAGATTTAAACACAAGCATTCGTAAGATGCACTGATCTCTGGTAGTTGTCATTATTTCTGTTAGGTGATAATGACTTACCCATAGATGGAGCTGTTGGATATAATTTTATTGTACAAATTCATGTTTGAAAGACTTTGTGACTGTTTATAGTTAAGTAATTTTTTAACCTCTGGTCATAGACTTTGAAAATCTAATTACACTATGAACTCTCACCAAAAAGATATACATGCCAATATACATGTTAGATTTTGCATTCAATTTTAGGAGTTCATGGGCCCTTCAGCCTATCCTGTATTCCAGGTTAAGTCCTCTGTTATGGTCAATCCATTGCTTACAGATGTAAGTTTTTATAAAATAAAATATCTTTTAAATATCTGTGAATCAGGTAATATGAGAAAACTTGAATAAAATTACACATTCTACTTCTACATATTCTGGCAGCATAGCATACCTGTGTCCCTTTGAGAATTTAGCTTTAATATGTTTCAGCAACCAGAATGGTAAATGAAACTTCCATAAGCTACCTTCTTTTTTAATTAGTGTATATATTAACAAATTATCAAATGAAGCGTTTAAAAATTTTTCTTTTAAAGGGTGTTAATTTCAAGGACAGCAGGAATTCTTTTAATCAACAAATATTAATTAAGCATCTAATATGTGCCAGGTTCTGTTCTAAGCACCAGGGATACTACAGTGAATAACAAAGTCCTACCCTTAATGGAGTTTACTAACAGGGCTTCCTGCTGATGACATGGATGTGAGGGCTGAAGGAAGGAGGAAACAGGAATGACTCTTGGGTTTCTTGATTCAGCGGATGGTGATAACATGTGTGGATCTCCAGGCATCCTTTTACTTCAGGTCTTAGCATTAGTAATTTCATTTTTAAGTCCGTGAGTTAAATGTAACTTGAAGTCACTGCTGTGAAAAATATTCCAAGATAATGCTGCAAAATTGTTAAGAGTCCTAACAACTGTTATAGGTGGTGATTTTTAAAAATGCATTTGGTTTAAATGCAAATGCAGTTCATGGTGAATTTAGAGAACTTCTTTCCCATTTTTAAAAGATTTATTTATTTATTTATTTATTTATTTATTTATTTATTTATTTATTTATTTATTTTTAGAGGGGAGAGGAAGGGAAGGAGAAAGAGAGGTAGAGAAACATCTATATGTGAGAGATACATCAATCGATTGCCTCTTGTTGCCTCTCTTACACCTCCCAACTGGAGACCTGACCTGCAACCCAGGTGTGTGTCCTGACTGGGAATCAAACCAGCGACCTTTCAGATTGCAGGCTGATACTCACCAGCCAGGGCAGAGAACTTAAAAAAAAAAAAAAGTTTTGTTGAGATTAATTCACATGCCATATAATTCACCCATTTAAAGTGTACAGTTCAGTGGTTTTTAGAATTAAGTCACATGTTGGGCACCCATCACTAAAATCAATTTTAGAACATTTGTATAATCCCCAGAAGAAAACCTTTACCCCTTAGTTGTCACCCCTGAAACCTTCACCACCACCTTTCCAGCCCTAGGTGACTACTAAACTACTTTCTGTCTCTGGATTTGCTTATTCTGGACATTTCATATAAATGGAATTACATAATACGTAGTCTTGTGACTGGCTTCTTTCACTTAGCAAGTATTTCCAAGGTGCATCATGTTGTAACATCTATCAGTGCTCCATTCCTTTTTATGGCTCAGTAATATTCCATTGCAGGGATACACACACACACACATATATATATATACACACTATATTTTATTTATTTAGGCCCCTGGCTGGTTTGGCTCAGTGGATTGAGCGTCGGCCTGCGAGCTAAGTGTCGCTGGTTCGATCTTCCAGTCAGGGCACATCAGAGAAGGAAAACTCTGACTCCAAAAAACCTCCACTGCCTTGCGGCATACCTCTTCAGGGGAAAGGCTAAGGGAGTAAACCCCGACAGAAAATCCAGAGCCGGAGTCCCTAAGGCGGTTTGACGTTGTAGTCAACACCGGCAACTCCTGCGGCGCACCTGAAGCCAAGCTGTATTGACTCCGTCTTTCCCTTGGATCCTTCAGCTGCGAAGAGAGGGGGGGTCTGCTGCATGGGCAACAGCAGACCCTCCATATCACCCTGCCCAGGCTCTGTAGCTTCAGCTTCACTGGAGAGGACACTCCAGCGTCATCGCAAGATGTCGATTCAACACGGGAGGAGACAGGTACCGTGTCACTCCCGAGTCGGACTGCACAGCCATTCTCGGTGGTGCAGATAGACTCTTAAGAAGCTACACCATCGTCTCTCGAGACGGACGGCTGCCTATATTTTATTTATCCATTCATCACTTGATGGACATTTGTGTGATTTCCAGATTTGGCTATTATGAATAATATTGCTAAGAAAACTTATGTCCAAGTTTTGCCTGTTTTCAGTTCTCTTGGGTATATCTGGAAGTGCAGTTGCTGGGTCATATAGTAGCTCTATTTAATCATTTGAGGAACTGCCTAATTGTTTTCCACAGCGACTGCACATTTTACTCTCTTACCAGCAGTGTAGAAGAGTTCCGATTTCTCTATATCCTTGTTGACACTTACTGTTGTCTTTTTAATTATAGCCATCCTAGTGTGTGAAGTGGTACCTCAGTGTGTTTCTGATTTACGTTTCCCTGCTGGCTAATGATGAGAATCTTTTCATTTCCTTATTGGCCATTCGTATATCTTTGGAAAAGTGTCTGCTCAGGTCCTTTTGCCCATTTTTCAATTGAATTATTTTCTGTTTTATTATTGAGAATTTTTTAAAGATTTTATTTATTTAGTTTTAGACAGAGGGGAGGGGAGGGAGGAAGAGGGAGAGAAATATCAATGTGTTGGTTGCGTCTCACTCGCCCCCTACTGAGCACCTGGCCTGCAACCCAGGCACATGCCCTGACTGGGACTCAAACCAGCAGCGCTTTGGTTCACAGGCTGGCGCTCAATCCATTAAGCCACACCAGCCAGGGCAAGAACTTTTGATGTACAGGAAATATTTCAACTCTTAAAAGTAAGCTCTTCTCTGGTAATTAACTCATCATCCTTAAAATCTTAATCAGGTTCTAGTTCTTCCTCTTTAATGTAACACATTGCTTAATGTCCCTAAGACTGTATAGACCTTTATAGTTGAAAACACTTAAATACATTTTTTGTGAGGTGGTTCTCAAAGCTGCTGGGATAGGAGACATAGTACAAAGGAAATAGTGGTCAGATGGTCAGGATTTGAGCCCCAATCTCTTAATTGATTATATGAACTTGAGCAGGTCATATTACACATAATACAATGTGTTTCTGACCCCATGGGATTGTTGTGAAGACTAGATAAAATAGTGCATGTAAAATAGCAGGCACGGAGTTAGGTGCCCTAGTACTGAAGTCTCGTATTTCTATCATTCTCACTTTCTGTTGAATAAGAGAACTCTGAGACAAACGACATACCCAAAACTCACAGGTTAAATGCTAACAGGCCTCATGCTGAGCCATGAGTTGGTGCTTTCTATAGAGGAGTGTGTTCCTCCCTTTGGAAGGGTAGAGGAACCTGGCATTGATGAACGAGGCAGGACCCCAAAAACCCTGGAATTATCTTCTGGAGGGCGGGCCCTGTGTAGTACAGGCTTCCCCCACTAGATGAGTGTTCTAGGAGCCCACCTGTATCAGTGTACCAGTTGTTTCAAAAGCCCATGTTCGGCTTCAGTAAAATTTTTTTAAATATGCTTTTAACACGTTTGCCCATCTTATGATGGGTGATTTACGAGTGCACCTGCCCCACGCCACACTGAGTGTTCAGTAGTTTTTGACCAAAAACAGCATGGCCCCCATGCCCCACCCTCCCTGTTCACCTGATCTCACCCCGAGCAACTTTTGTTTCCTTGGATGAAAAAAGTCCTCAAAGGGAAACGTTTTGCTGATGTGGAAGAGGTGAAACGAAACGGCAGAAACACTGAAAGGCATCAAAATCGATGAGTTCAAAAACTGTTCTGAGCAGTGGAAAAACCATCTCGATAGGTGTATTTGCATCAAATGGAGAGTACTTTGAAGGTGACGAGTTTAAACATGTAAGAATAAATACTCATTTTTATAAATAAATTCCGTTTTGGGGGAAGGGACTCTCCTTCATACAACATCTCTACCAGCCTTGGGTGATTTCACACAGGTGCTCGATTTAAGTTTGTGTTTTGAGTTCAATTATGTGTCACAAATCCCAGATAAGAGGAAGTCAAGTGAAAAAGCGCCATATAAGCAAGGCCTTTCCAAGAAAGGACGGTGAAAAAAATAGTCTGCTGTGTCTGTAGGTTTATAAGCCCTTAAAGTAGGCAAGCCTTGATGACCTATATTGAAGAAAAGAAACACAACAAGATCAAATTTGTACTTGTGAGAGGCTTGCTCCACCTTGCCTCTTCCTTGCTCACGTACACACACTAACTGAAAAGACGTGCTTGCTTTTTTTCTTTTTCTTTTTCAACCAGACAAGCCTGGGTTTGAATTCTGACAAGCCATATGAACTTGGACAAGCTCTGAGAGGCTCAAAACAGCAGAAGATGGGATGAATTATAGTGCCACATTATCTAACTCCCAGTTACAAAAACAAACAAAAAAACCCTGATAGATAAGCAAACTTTCCCCAAATAGGTCTTTCTGGCTTCTTGACTTTTCCTTTTTCTTTTAACACATAGGTACTGGGTACTTTTCATGTGCTGACATTGGCGATATAGTTGTCAGCCAGGTAGAAAAGCCGCTATCTAACGGAGCTCCAGCCCAGTAAAGGAGATAATGGTAGAGCCCTCAACTATGTTGCTGAACACACTAAGTGCTGTGATGGAGAAATAAGTAGTACCATGGTAGTATAGAAATGGGGAGTGTGGAGTCTGCCTCAGGGTACTTAAGCCGTGATCTGAAGGAATGTTTAGGCAAAGAGGATGGGGACAGCTGTCCAGGCTGATGGACAGCAGGTACCAAAGCCCTGGGGTGGGAGGGGAACTTCGAGTAGGCCAGAGTGCAGCAGCATGGTGGGAGCAGAAAGTACAGAGTGAACTATATGGGTCCTGAGGGTTATGGTAAAGGTTTGGGTTTTTATTCTAAGAATGAGAAGTCATTGAAAGGTTTTTAGGCATTGGAGTTGCAAAATGAACTATTACATTTACAGACTATTTGGAGTTATGTTGGTCCATTAGAACAGGAAAATAAATTTGACATTTCTTTAGTGATGCCAGTTTCAACTCATGTCCTTTTACCAAACATCAGTGGTTTCCCCAATACTGTACTGTGAATCTGGCATACAAGGGTCTCAACCAAATCTTCAGTCTATGTTTCTAGATTCAAAACCCTTTTCACTACCCTGACCTACTGCCTATCCTCCAGCACACACTCAGTTTAGGCTCTGCATTTGAAAGTCACTCATTCCTCAAAGCCTAGCTTGAATTCTCCCCCTTATCCAAGACTGCCCTGGCCTCTTCAATGAGGACTCATCCCACTGCACTCTGGTTCATCTAGCATTTGGGGAGAAATACACGTTCAGTTAGTACTTAGCATTAATTACCAACTGAATTATTTGCATTGCATAATGGTTCTGTGTGTGGACAAGGATTCACATTTTACTTTTCTGAAGTCACCCAAATTTTTGTACCTAATAGTAATTCTAAGTGTGCACCATCACACAATTTGAGGGTTCCCGACAATGTGTCTTCCAGTTATTCTAAAATATTCTTTCAGTCTAATGTGAGAGGTACTGAGCTTTCTACATTCTTTTTCTCTCATGCCTTTGAATCTCAAAGCTTAATATTCAAGCATGTTAGAATTTAGTGAGATCATTGATAATCTTGGTAGGATTCACTCTCATATTCAGCCAATAACATTCTATTTGGTTCTCCACAGAATCAACTGCTTTTTGCCTGTGTGGTCAAGTTTGTCAGGGTTTGCCATCTTCCAGAGGCTACATTTACTCTATGGCTTCAACCTCCACCTACATCTGTGTTAAACTGCGGAATATAGACTTGTTGAGCAATTGTCATGTCCCAGGAACTGTTCCAGCCACTGATGATATAGAGTGAACAAAATAGTGGGGAGGGAAACTTATGCCCTATATAGTTTACATTCTAAATGGGCTATAAATATAAATTTAAGAATACATGGTATGTTAGTGATAATAAGAAAAGCAGGAGAATATGAAGTTCTAGGGCCTATGGGTGTGAAATTTTAGGATGGACAGGGAAGTACTCACATGAAGGTAGCTTGAAGAAACCCTGAAGAAGTGGAGTCAGCCAGGCTGATGTCTCTAGGAAGAGTGGGGGAACAGCAAATGCAAAGCTCTGAGATGTGTATCTGACATGTTCAAAGAACAGTAAGGAGAATAATGAGATTGGATCAGAGTGAATGGGGAGAGAGGGAGCAGAATAGAAGATCAGAGGGAGAACTGGATTTCTTAGTGGTTTTATTATGAAAAAGTTGAGATGATCATGCAGGTTTTTCCCCTTTCTATTAATGTGTAAGTGGATTGATTTTTCTTATGTTGAACTATTCTTAAATTCCTGTTATAAATCCCACTTGGTTATGGTATATAATCTTTTTAATATGCTGCTGGATTTGATAGTATTTTGTTGAGCATTCTTGTGTCCATATTCATGAGGGATATTTGTCTGTAATTTTTTTTTTTTTAATTTTTTTATTTTGGTTTTTCAATTACAGTTGTCCCCTTTTCCCCCAATTTCTCTCCCCCACCCAACCCACCCCCTCTCCCACAATCATATCCCTCCCCGTTGTCCATGTCCATGAGTCTTTCATACAGGCTCTTTAATTAATCCCTTCCCTTACTTATCCCCCTTCTCTCCCTCTCCCCTCCCCCCTATTGACTGCTATTCTGCTCTTTGTTCTATTTAGTTCCTTTGTTTGTGTTGTTCTTTAGTTTCCTGTATTAGGTGATATCATATGGTATTTTTCTTTCTTTGCCTGGTTTATTTCACTAAGCATAATTCTCTCTAGTTCCATCCATGTTGTTGCAAATGGCAGGAGTTCTTTCTTTCTGCTACATAGTATTCCATTGTGTAAATGTACCACAGTTTTTTGATCCACTCATCTACAGATGGGCACTTAGGTTGTTTCCAGCACTTAGCTATTGTAAACAGTGCTGCAATGAACATAGGGGTGCATAAGTTCTTTTGAATTGGGGTTTCAAGATTCTTCGGGTATAATCCTAGTAGTGGAGTCATTGGTTCAAAAGGCAGTTCCATTTTTAATCTTTTGAGGTAATTCCATACTGTTCTCCATAGTGGCTGCACCAGTCTGCATTCCCACCAACAGTGCAGTAGGGTTCCCGTTTCTCCACATCCTCGCCAGCACTTGTTGTTTGTTGATTTGTTGATGATGGCCATTCTGACTGGTGTAAAATGGTATCTCATTGTGGTTTTTATTTGCATCTCCCTGATGGCTAATGATGTTGAGCATTTTTTCATGTGTCTATGGACCTTCTGTATGTCCTCTTCGGAGAAGTGTTTGTTCAGGTCCCTTGCCCATTTTTTAATTGGGTTGTTTGTTTTCTTGATGTTGAGTCGTATCAGCTCTTTATATATTTTGGAAATCAGTCCCCTGTCTGTGATGTCATTGGCAAATATGTTTTCCCATATGGTTGGTTTCCTTTTCATCTTGCTGATGTTTTCTTTTGCTGAGCAGAAACTCTTCAGTTTGATGTAATCCCATTTATTTATTTTTTCCTTTATTTCTCTTGCTTTAGGAGATGTATCCGTGAAGAGATTGTTACATGAGATATCTGATATTTTCTTGCCTATGTTTTCCTCTAGGACTTTTTGTAATTTTCTTGTTATGTCTGTAGTCGGCTTTGGTATCAGAGTAATACTGGCCTCATAGAATGAATTAGGAAGTGTTCTCTTTTATTTTTTAGAAGACTTTCAGAAGGATTGGTGTTAATTCTTTAAATGTTTGGTGGAATTCACCAGTAAAGCCATCTTGGCCCTGGAATTTTCTTGGTTGGGAGGTTTTTGATTATTGATTCAATCTTTTTTCTTTGTTCTAAGTCTGTTGAGATTTTCTATTTCTTTTTAAGCCAGTTTAGGTAATATGTGTGTTTTTAGGAATTAATTCATTATTCTTCATGATCTGACTTGTTGGGTTATAATTGTGTAGCGTATTCTTATAATTTTATTCCTGTAAGGAAGCAGTCATGTCCCTGCTTTCATTTCTGATTTTAGTTATTTGTGTCTTCTATTTTTTTGTCAATAGCAATTGATATTTTTCAAGAACTGAGTTTTTGTTTCATCAATACTTTCTATTGTTTTTCTTTTTATTTAATTTTTCTTCATTCTGTTCTATGTTATTGCCTTCTTTTTGCTAGTTTTGGGTTTAGTTTTTCTACTAGTTCCTCAGAATATAAAGTTTTGATTTGAGATCTTTCTTATTTGCTAATATAGGCATTTATGGCTATAAATTTCCCTCTGAGCACTGCTTTTGCTGCATTTCATAAATTTAGGTATGTTGCGGTCTTTTAAAAAATGTTTATGTCAAGGTATTTTCTAGTTTCTCATGTAATTTCTTTAGTCTTTGTGATAAGAGTGTGTTGTTTAATTTCCACATATTTGTGAATTTTCCAGTGTTCTATTACTGATGTCTATCTTTATTCCACTGTGAATATTCTACCCACAATTGAAAGTGGTATACTGAAATCTCCATTATTGCAGAATTGTCTGTTTTTCCCTTCAATTCTGTTACTATTTGCCTCAGATATTTTGGGACTCTGGTGCATATATGTTTATAATGACTTAATTCCTGTATTTATTGTCCTTTTTCTCGAGTAACAATTTTTTACTTAAAGTCTGTTTTGTCTGATATTAATACAGTCACCTCAGCTCTCTTTTGATTATCATTTGCATGGAATATATTTTTTCATATTTTCACTTGCAACTCGTTTGTGTCTTTAGATCTAAAATAAGTCTCAGGGTAGCAACTTGGAATTTTATTTTTTTTAATACAGTCTACCAATCTCTGCTTTGAGTTTAATCCATTTGCATTTAATGTAATTACTGATAAGGAAGGACTTACTTCTGCCACTTGGTATTTGTTTTTCTTATATCTTATACATTTTCATCCCTCAGTTTCCCCATTACAAAATTCTTTTGTGTTTAGTTTGTTTTTTTCTTTTTTATAGTGAAATGTTGATTCCCTTCTCATTTCCTTAGAGTACATTTTTAAAAGATATTTAGATATTTCTTTTATGGTTACCATAGAGATTACATTGAATATCCTACATTTATCAGTCTAGATTGAATGATACTAACTTAACTTCAACAGCATGTAAAACTGCCCATACAGCTTTGTCCTGTCTTTATGTTGTTTTCATCACAAATTACATCTTTGTAGATTGTGTGTCCCAATAACATAGATTTATAATTATTTTATGCATTTGCCCTTTAAATTATGAAGAAAATAAAATATAGAATTGCAAACCAAAAACACAATAATACAGAGTTTTATATTTGCCCATGTAGCTCCTTTTTCCTGGAAATTTTTATTTCTTCATGTGACTTCATGAAGGCCATTTGAGTGGCCTGTAATTTCTACTTGAAGGACACACTTTAGCATTTATTTTAAGGAATATTTATTGGTAATGAACTCCCTGAGCTTCTGTTTATGTCTTAATTTCTCTCTCATTTGCAAAGGACAGTTTTGCCAGATATTGGATTCTTGATTAACAGGTTTTTTCCCCCAGTACTTTAAGTATGTTATCCCAGCCCTGGCTGGTGTGCCTCAGTTGGTTGGAGCATCATCCCATAAACCAAAGGGTCACAGTTTGATTCCTGGTCAGGGCATATACCTGGGTTGCAGGTTTGGTCCCTGGTCAGGGCATGTATGAGGTAACCAATCATTGTTTCTCACACTGATGTGTGTCTCTCTCTCTCTCTCCCTCCCTTCCCTTCTCTCTCAAATTGACAAACATGTCCTCAGGTGAGGAGAAAGAAGGAAAGAAAGAAAAATCATTTCACTGCTTTTTAGGCTTCATGGTTTCTGGTGAGAAATGGGCTTTAATCTCTTTGAGGAGTACTCATACATGACAAGTTGCTGTCCTCTTCTTTCAAAATTCTCTGCCTTGTCTTGACAGTTTGATTATAATATGTCTTAGTGTGAATCTTTGAGTTTAACATGCTTGGATTTCTTTGAACATCTTGAATGTACAGCTTCATGTCTTTCATCAAACTTGGGAAATTTTTAGTTATTATTCAGATTCCCACCACCCACTTCTCTCTCTTTTCATTCTAGGACTCCCAAAATGAATAAATGAATATATTCTTTTTGATGCTATCCATCAGGTCCCATAGGCTCTGTTTAGTTTTTTCTTTCATTCATTCTGTTTCTTTCTTTCTTTCTTTTTCTTCCTTCCTTCCTTCCTTCCTTCCTTCCTTCCTTCCTTCCTTCCTTCCTTCCTTCCTTTCCTTCTCTCTCTTTCTCTCTCCTTCCCTCCCTCCCTCCCTCCCTCCCTCTCTCTCTCTATCCCTCTCTCTCTCTCTCTCTCTCTCTCTCTCTCTCTCTCTCTCTCTCTCTCTCTTTCTTTCTTTCTTCCTTCTTTCCTTTCTGCCTGCCTGCCTGCCTGCCTGCTCTTGGACTGGACAATTTCACTTGTCCTATCTTCAAGATCACTGACTCTGTCTTCTGCATGCTCAAATTTTTGTTGAACCCCTAATGAGGTTTTCTTTAAGTTTTTATTTACCAGTATTTCCCATTTCCCCAGCCCCTGGCAACCACCATTTTATTCTCTACTTCTATGAGTTTGACTTTTTTACATTTTACCTGTAAGTGATATCATGCAGTATTTGTCTTTCTGTGTCTAACTTATTCTATTGTACTTCTCATGGTTACCTCCAGGTTCATCCATGTTACATATGACAGGATTTTCTTTTTTTAAGATTAAATAATATTCCTGTGTGTGTGTGTGTGTGTGTGTGTGTGTATTTCACATTTTATTTATCCGTCTGTTGACAGACACTTAGGTTGTTTCCATATCTTAGCTATTGTGAATATTGCTGCAGTGAACATGGGAATGCAGATATCTCTTTTGAGATACTGATGTCATTTCATTTGGCTATACCCAGCATGGCTTTGCTGGATCCTATGGTAGTTTAATTTTTTTAAGGAAATGCTATACCATTTTCCATGAAGTTTTTATTTTAATAATTATACTTTTCATCTCCAGAATTTTCATTTGGTTCCTTTTTATAATTTATCTTTCTTGATAGTCTCATTTTGTTCATACATCACTTTCCGTATTCCTATAGTTTTTTGTCCATATTATCCTTCAGTTCTTTATGTATATTTAAGAGTTATTTTAAAGTTCTTTGTGTAGTAAGTCCAATGTATGGGTTTTCTTGGGGACTGTTTCAGTCAATTTTATTCCTTGAATGGGCCATACTTTCCATTTATTTGTATATTTGTGATTTTTGTTGTTGTTGAAAAGTGAAACATTTGAATATTATGATGTGGTAACCCTGGAAATTAGATATTCCCATTCCCTTCGTGTTTTCTGGGGTTAGGTTTTGTTTGCTTGCTTGGTTTGTTTTTTTTTTAAACACTTTATCTATTTTTAGAGAGGGAGGAGGGAGGGTAGGAAAAAAAGGGAGAGAAACTTCAATGCGAGAGAAAGATCAATTGGTTGTCTCTTGTACATGCCCCATCCAGGGACTGAACCCACAACCTGGGCATGCCCTGACCAGGAGGAGTCAAACCAGTGACTTTCTGCTTTGCAGGTCGACACCCAACCAACTGAACCACACTGGTCAGGGCTGGGTTTGGTGTTTTTGATTGTTAAGGACACTAGTGACTGCTCCTATTTTTTTCCAGAGTCTATATTCCTTTTTGTGTGTGGTCACTGAAGCCTTTGTTCCTCAGCATGTGTTCAACTAGTGTTCTGAGAGAGATTTCTTGAGCCCCAGAAGTAAGCATACAGCGGGTGAACAAACAAACACACTTCTTGTCTTTGCAGATTGGCTTTGTGCTGTGACTCTTATTCAACACTTACCCAGACATCCACTGAGCCTAGGGACCAACTTGAGGTGAAAGCTTGAAGTCTTTCCAGTTCTTTTCTAACCATGTATGTGGCTTTCTAAATTCCTCCCCTCTCTTCAGGTGCTTTTGAATGCCCCAGTTTTCAAAAGAAATTCTCTCCTTGGATTCTTATGTGGTCTATTGTATGTCTTAACCATGATCTTTTGCCTCAAGTGTCTGAGGATTATTAGCTTTAGTGTGTTTTCAAGCAATTTCTGCAGCTTTTCCAGGCTGGGTAACTTCTGATTTAGGTAAAACAGAGACAAATGCCTTGCAGTAGTTCTTCAAATAGCCCTGAGACAGGTTAGAGCAGAGGTGCACAATAATTTGCACATAAGGCCTGCTGTGCTTCTTCCAGAAGCAGGGAACAGGATCTCACACTGGTAACGTGGGCTAGCATCTTCACTGCTGCCAAACTAGGGAGAGAGTAGGGCAAAAGCTACTAAAAAATGCCATGAAGTTATCCTACAGTTCTTTATGTCTCATTTTTTAAAGTATATTTCATTGATTATGTTGTTACAGTAGTTTCAATATTTTCCCCTTCGCTCCCCTCTGCCCAGTACCCCCCTTCCTTCCAGTAATCCCACCCCCCTTAGTTCATGTCCATGGGTCGTGCATGTAAGTTCTTTGGCTTCACCCTTTCCTATATTATTATTAACTTCCCTCTGTCTGTTTTGTACCAACCGATTATGCCTCTTAATCCCTGCATCATATCCCCATTTCTCCCCCTTCCCCCTCCCAGCTGATAACCCTCCAAATGATCCCCATACGTATGATTCTGTTCCTATTCTGGTTTGCTTAGTTGGATTTTGTGTTTATTTTTTAGATTCAATTGTTGATATGTGAGTTCGTTGTCATTTTAATGTTCATAATTTTGATCTTCTTTTACTTAAGTAAGTCCCTTTCACATTTTATATAATAATAGCTTGGTGATGATGAACTCCTTTAGCTTTACCTTGTCTGAGAAGCAGTTTATCTGCCATTCCATTCTAAATGATAGCTTTACTGGATAGAGTAATCTTGGTTGTAAGTCCTTGCTTTTCATCACCTTGAATTCTTCTTGCCAACCCCTTCTTACCTGCAAAGTTTCTTTTAAGAAATCAGCTGATAGTCTTATAGGAACCCCTTTGTAGGTAACTCTCTGCTTTTCTTTTGCTGCTTTTAAGATTCTCTATCTTTGACCTTTGGCACTTTAATTATGGTGTGTCTTGGTGTGGTCCTTTTTGGGTCTAGCTTGTTTGGGACTCTCTGTGCTTCCTGGACTTGTATATCTATTTCCTTTGCCAAATATGGGGAGTTTGCCTTCATTATTTTCTCACATAAGTTTTCAATTTCTTGCTCTTCCTCTTCTCCTTCTGGCACCCCCATGGTTTGGATGTTGGCATGTTTAAAGTTGTCCCAGAGGTTTCTAAGCCTCTCCTCATATTTTTCAATTCTTGTTTCCTCATTCTGTACTGGTTGACTGTTTTTTCTTCCTTAGGTTCCAAATCATTGATTTGAACCCTGGTTTCCTTCCCTTTACCATTGGCTTTGTGTGGATTTTCCTTCATTTCATTTAACATAGCCTTCACTTCTTCCCTTATGCATTTGCCATACTCAAGCATATCTGTCAAGCCTGTGAGCATCTTTGTCACCATTGTTTTGAACTCTTCATCTGTTAGGTTGGCTGTCTCCTCATTTGTTAGGTTGGCTATCTCCTTGTCACTTAGTTCTCCCACTGGAAGAGTTCCCCCTTTTGGGCCGTACTTCTCTGTCTCCTCATCTTGACAGGCTCCTGAGTTTGTTTGCCTCTGTGTCTTAGGTAGAGCTGTCACTTCTGTTATGTTGTAAGGGGTGGAACCTTAGGTTTCTCGTCAGTAGAGGGCAACCTATTTCACCATGTTGTGGCACTGTATGTGGGGGAGGGGTTTGAGAGGGAACAATGTCACTTGCTCAGCAGCTGCCCCCCTTCCAGGCACTTCTCCTACTTTGTATGGGACTGGAGCCTCTCCAGTTTTTGTCCCGGCCATCGTTCCTAGAGTGAGTAGGTCTGTGGATGCTCTAGGATTGTGGGGCCCCCCCAAACAAGCGGACTCCGCCGAGAGACCGGCAGCTTCTGCCTCCACCCTAACCCCCACTGGTCTGCACAGGTAGAAGCAATGAGGCTTTACGTTCCCCAACACTGGGACCGCAAGCTGCGTGGCCCAGTCTGGGGTCTGGTTCTGGGAGTGCTCCCCAGGTGTCCCTCCTGACTTTTTAAAATGTGTGACTGCGCTTTCTGGCAGCCTGCCGCTGCCACCACCACACCGCGTCCTCTCCACTTCTCCTACCTGTCTGGATGAGTATTTCTTCTTAATATCTTTGTTTGTTGGACTTCCATGCAGCTCGATTTTATGGAACTTCTGGTTGTCTTTAGTTTTGAGGTAGTTGTATTCCTTCTTAGTTGTGGAGGGAGACGCAGCATGTCTGTCTAAGCCTCCATCTTGGCTGGAAGTCCTTTTATGTCTCATTTTTTATTGTGATAAAGTACACATAGCACAAACTTTACATTTTAACCATTTTAAGTGTACAGTTATTGTTGTGCAACCACCGCCACCATCTAGCTCCGAAACTTTTCACCATTGCAAACTTAAACTCTATATACCTATTATAAATAACCTCCCATTTTGATCTCCCCAAGCCCCTGTTAACCACCTTGCACTTTTGAAGTTGCCATTGTCTTGGTTCAACATTTGGTTGCTACTGTAAACATTTGACTATGTTGTGGAGTTCTGACAAACTTGATTCTGACCATTTCTGCTTGTTTCTCAATGTGTCTGTGGGAGGATAGGAGCTTGGAGCTGCCTATGCTGCAATTTGCTAACGTCGCTCTCAACACCAAGGTTTTGTCCTGAGCAGCTTAGAAGAGCAGAATGGTCGTTAACTGAGGTGGCAAAGATTGTGAGGAAATTTACTTTTGAAGGAGAGTATCATGGTCTCAGTTTGGAATAAATTAAATTTAAGTTACCTATTTGACATCAAGTGGAGAAGTCATTTAGGTAGTTAGAAAAGAGGTCCAAGGGCTCATCCCTGGAGAATCTAGCACTTAGAGGTCAGGAAGATGAGGCAGAACCAGAGCAGATACTAAGGAGGGGCAGCCAGAAGGATGGGAGGTAGAGCTGGAGATTGAGATTGTAGTGTCTTAGAAACAGAAAAAGAAAGGTGCTAAGTCAATGAAATGAGGACTACGGAGTTAGACAAGTGCAGTCATGGCTGACCATGGGAAGAGCAGTTTTGGCAGAGTTGAGGACAAAAGTCAGAGGAGAATGTGAGGAGGGAATTAGAGACTGAGAATACATTATCCAATGAGTGGCTGTAAAGACGTGCAGAGATATGGAGCAGTTGCTGGAAAGGCAAGTGAGATCAAGATGTTTCTGGCTTTATAAAAATAATAACTTAAAGCAATGGGATTCCCAGTGGCACTGTGCAATGGAAAGAAGAGAGTTGATAATGCAGGAGAGGAGCATGCTAGCGCACTGTTCTTGAGTTGTGGGAGGGCACAGGATTTTTGGAGGTGCTGGGCTCACCCATTACAACAGAAGAGAAAGAAGTCATGCAGGGGCAGAAGCAGGTAGATGGTAGATACATTTGCTTCTATTTTATGAGGCTCAAATCCATATCTACAATTATTATCTCTTCCCTGACCCAAATGCACTGCCTGGGACATCCCCAACTGGATTCCCTATAAGTACTTCAGCCTCAAGTTGTCCCAAACCAAGATCAGCTCCTTTTCTTCCAATTCATGCTTTCTGCTGTATTGCTACCTGTCCATGGTGAGGAGAGGAAGTGTCAAGTTTTGGGGAGGGGTGGAGGGCTCAAAAACAGGCAATCCCAGAGCTGAAGCTGGAAGACCAGTAGATACATGCCATGGGCAAGGAGATAGAAAAATGAAATAGAGCACCCACAGAGGGGTGGGAAGCTGGGTTTGGGTGTGGAGTGATTAGGGAGAAGAGAGCTCAGAGCAGTCACCTGCAGGCTGTTACACACCCAGTGGCCAACAAAGCATTCTGGCAGGGCCCATGGAGTTATCCAGTTTGTTACATGATCCAAGGGGCTACTTATCTTGAGTTTTTCTTCCATAGCATTAGATGGTTGCCCTGCTGGAAGAAGAACACTCCCAAGCCCTTTCTGTCTCTGGGCCTCATGACTATTGACCAAACCCCCTTCCCACCCTTCATCTCCAAGGTCACCCCCTGAGATGCTTTCCAAGACTCTTCCTTCCTTTGCCTCCTTTTCTGTATCTTCCTTATGGCTTCCAAATTTTGCTCCATGAGAGTTTTGCTCTGAGAGGTGGATTCATCTTTGTGGTTTTTGGAGGAAGCATTAACAAGTTCGCTGATTGATAATACAAACACCCCCGTGGACCACCCTGGTCCTGGGGCTCTACCCGCAGGTGCACAAACGCTTGTTAACTAAAATACACAAGCAAACCTCAGAAATAGCATCCTTATTGCAGGCTATTTTTGGGTAAGGATGTTATTGTTGTGAGATGTTTGTGCATTGGCCTTTCTGGACTTAGGGGACAGTGCCCATTTCTGCTGTCATTTGTTCTGTCACTTCAAAGTGCAGGAAAACCATGGGAGGTGATTTTAGAATCTTATTTAAAACCCTCAGGGAATGACTCATTTTGCACTGACGCCTTTTCCGGATAGCCACAGTGCAAATCAATTAAGCAATAGGATATTGTTGTTATTGTTAATTTTAATTATTTTAGATGATAAATTTAAGAAATTTATTATCATACTCTTCTGAACATTCTATCATTTCTTATTTCTTTAGAATTATTATTATGAGCATAGCTACTATAATTTTCCAGCTCAGGAAGAATACAGAACCTTGCTAAAGAAGTAAGAGCAGGGTAACTAATGTTCAGTTTCTGTCTAGAACAGATCTGGTTCAGAGCCCAGACTCTGAGGTGGAGACAGCTAAGCTGCCCTAGAAATCAGAGAGGCAATGAGGGGAAAGAGGCAGGCCCTCACCCCAGCAGCAGGACCAGTGTCTGGCTTCAGTGCTCATTCACACCACCAGGGGATCTTGTAATGTAGATTCTGATTCAGTAGATTTGGAATCAGTTCTGAGCTGGGATTTGAGGTTTACATTTTTAACAAGACCCCAGAAGATGCCAATGCTGCTGGACCACAGACCATTCTTTTGATATCAGGTCTTAGTTGACCTCCCAGAGATGTTCTTGTGATCATGCATCAGTTTTATTGGGAATCTTATCTTTAGCAACTTTTTCTGGGGCATCTTACAAGTTCCAGTCTTCTAGTAGTAGTAATCCCTCCATGTGCACAGTGCTGTAAAGTTTACATAATGGTCTCACGTTCCCCGTTTTTCTTCATTCTCACAATAGTTGCAGGAGGTGAGTTAGCACCATTTAACTGACTGGAAAACCAATTCTTGACGTCCCCCAGCTCATGAAGGGAGGAGCCAAGCCAGAGCCCATGGTTCCACATTTTGTGCTCTTTTCATTGCTTCTTCCATACCTGTGTGCCACACACAGCCCTGTGGCTTCTCGGTGCTGTGAGGATGCTGGTGGAAATGGTTGCGTGGGCCTGCACATGCGTGTGCCTGCATTAAATGACCGGTTGAGCTGTAGCGCACGGGGTCCACGCAGCCTCCCTTAGGATGCCCCGACTAAGAATGCACACTCTCAGATGGTGTTGCCTCGTGTTGTATAGATGCAATACTGGATCCACAGCAGCAAGATGAGATGCTGAGGTTACACGCTAAGGTACTGGCAGTGCCCCACCCATCACCCCTTTAAGCCTTTCCATTTCAGGGCAGGCTGGCCAGGCTTCATCTGCTTAACAGCTTTCTCTGGGCTGCTCTGCCCCGGGCAGGCCCTGAGTCCTGGGAAATTTACACCCTCTAGTCAATCAAGGACTGATGGAGTTGATGTAAAAATAACCCAGCTCTCTTGCCTCTTCATTTGGGGTAATATAGGCATTTCCCCCACATTCAGGCCCTGTTACCCAGAGCAGTAACTTGCTTGATAATGTTGCCTTTGTTTGCTGCCTTCCTCCTCCCTGTCTCACTTCCCCACTCCCGTAATAGCATTTCCGGGGATCCCCGCCTAAGTACATAACTCACGGCTCCTTATCTCGGGGTCTGCTGCGGGAACCCCAGTTAAGACACTCTCCCAACCACTATTTCTAGGGATCTAGGAACATATGGACCCACACACCTGACTTTCCTCTAATCATAATGGAAAAAGTATTCCAGTTCCTTAGGTCACACCCTCTACCCAGACCTGCATTACATCCCTCCTGCTTCTCAAGGACTTTCCCCTATAATTATCCCCTTTCTCTGAGGCATCTACTCACCCTCTCTCCTCTCTCTCTCTCCTAGGTCATTCCAACCTGCAAGCATGCCTCAATATGACCCTTCAGGCCATGGTTTCTGATTCTGGCCAATATAGAGTAACAGGGGCTGTTTCTCTTCTGCCTGAAACAACAGCAAAAAACAAAATATATGAACCATGGTTTTCAAGACACTGGACATCAGTCAACAAAGGACAGTGATTCTTGGTTATTGGGGACATTGTCATTAAGGGAAGTGAGTGAGAATACTTGGGAACAAAAAGATATATAACTCAAATAGCAAGATGATAAATTTAAATTAGCTGTATAATTACATTAAGTGTAAACAACCTACCCCCAACTAAGAGGCACAGATAATTAGATTAAATATAAAAGCAAGCCCCACTATATGCTGCCTACAAGAAACACACTTTAAAAATAAATTCAAAAATAGATTAAATAGATTGGGAAAATAGACACTATGCTATCAAAGAAAGTTGGAATAACTATATTAATGAGGAACAAAGTAGAGTTCAAAGCAAAGAATATTACCAAGGATAAAAAATATTCTTTTCTAATGAGAAAGAGGTGAAATCATCAAGAGGACATAATATGCTCCTAATAATAAAATGTCAAACTATATTAGACAAAAACTAATAGAACTGCAAGGAGAAATAGACAAATTCACAGTTCTGTCTAGAGAATTGAAGATATCTTTTTAGTTAATTAATAGAAGGAACAGATAGAAAATAAAGAAGACTTAAGCAATGTCATCAACCAACTTGACCTAATAGACATTTTAGAACACTCCACCTGACAACGGCTAAATACACATTATTTTCAAGTACACGGAATATTTACCAATATAGACCAAATTCTTGGTTAACTTTAAAGGATTCAAGTCATACAAAGTATGTTTTCTGATGAAAATGGATTAAGTTAGAAATCAATAGCATAAACATTTCTGGAAAATCCTCAAATATATAGAAACTTAACACACTTCTAAATAATCCAAGGATCAAAGAATAAATTGAAAGATAAATTGCGAAGTATTTTCACTGAGGAAAATAAAAACAACATACCAAAATTAATTTGTGGATTACCACTAAAGCAATGCTTCAGGGAAACTTATGACACTAAAAATCTATATCACAGAAGAAAAAGCAGTTCCACATCAATGGCCTAAGCTTCCACCTTAAGAAACTAGGGGGCAAAAAAAAAAAAAAAAAAAAAGGAACAAATTAAACCCAAAGTAAGCAGAAATAAAATGACAAAGATCAGAGCAGAAATTGGTGAAATAAAAAAAAATGTAGAGAAAATAAATGAAACAAGAAGCTAGTTTTTTGAAATTCATTAAAATTGATTAATTCTAGTCAAACTATTCAGGAAAAGGGAGAAAAGCCACAATTACCAATATTAGAAATCAAAGTGTTGATATCACTACAGACATCAAAGGTATTGAAAGGATAATAAGCCCTGGCTGAGTGGTTTAGTTCGTTGGCACATCATCCTGTACACCAAAAGGTTATGGGTTCAATCCCCAGTCACGATGTGTAAGGGAGGCAACCAATTGATGTTTCTCTCTCACACAGATATTTTGCTTTCTCTCTCTTTCTTCCTCTCTCTCTAAAATCAATAAATATAGCCCCAGCTGAGAATTAAAAACAAAAAAGTCCGCTATGTTTCTTAGCTTTGTGCCTCTAAGTAATTTGTATTTTCCTCCTCTGGTGTCTTTCAAGATTTTCTCTTCACATTTAATTTTGAACATGATGTCTCTCTTTTGTTTGATTTTTATTATTCTTAATGTTATCTTAATTTCTTGAATCTGTAGTGGTAAAAATCACTGTTTATTATAGAATATTATATCTTTTAATGGTATATTTTAGCCATATAATTATTATCAAGGTTCCCAAATTTTTCTCCCTTAAATAATTTTTTATTTTCCAATTACAGTTGACATGCAATATTATATTAGTTTCAGGTGTACAACCCAGTGATTAGGCATTTATAACTTATGAAGTTATCACCTTGATAAAACTAATACCCATATAACACCATACAGAGTTATTGATTATATCTTCTATTTTATACTTTACATCACCATGACTATTCTCTAACTACCAATTTGTACTTCTTAATAACTTCGCCTTTTTCACTCATTCCCCCAACACCCCTCTTATTTGACAACTGTCAAAATGTATTTATAAGTCGGTTTCTATTCTGTTTGTTCCTTTATTTTGATTTTAAGATTCTACATATAAGTAGAATTATATGGCATTTTTCTTTCTCTGACTTATTTCACTCAGCACAATACTCCCTAGGTCCATCCATGTTGTTGCAAATGGCAAGATTTTATTCCTTTTTATGGCTGAATCATATTCCATTTTATATATGTGCCACTTCTTCATTCATTCGTCTGTTGATGGACACTTAGGTTGCTTGGCTATTATAAATAACTGCAATGAACATATGGCAGTATATGTCTTTTCAATATAGCATTTTGGGTTTCCTTAGATAAATACCCAGAAGTCAAATTGCTGGGTTCTTGTTATAACCTTTGTTTTAAAGTCTATTTTTTCTGGTATAGATATTGCTACTCTAGGTTTTTCTTTTCCATTTTCATGAAATATCCTTTTCTATCCCTTTACTTTTAGTCTGTGTGTATTTTTCAATCTGAAGTGAGTCTCTTGTAGACAGCATATATAAACATCTTGTTTTCTTATCCATTCAGCCATCCTATGTCTTTTTAAATCATTTAAAAATTTTTTTAACTTTTTAAATTACAGTTTACATTCGATGTATTTTGTATTAGTATCAGGCATACAACATAACACCCTGTGTCTTTTGTTTGAAGCATTTATTCTATTTGCATTTAAAGTAATTATTGATAGATATGTAATTATTGCCATTTTATTATTAATAATTTGATTTTTTTTCTTTTTTTTTAAAAAAGGCCCTTTAACATTTCCTTAATATTGATTTGGTAGTAATGAACTCCATTAGCTTTTTTTTATCTGGGAAGTTCTTTATCTGTCTTTCGATTCTAAATGATAGCTTTGCTGGGTAGAGTAATCTTGGTTGTAGGTCGTTGGTTTTTTATCACTTGAAATATTTTATACCAATCCCTTATGGCCTACAAATTTTCTGTTGAGAAATCAGCTGATAGCATTATGAAAGCTCCCTTTTTAATTATGATGTGTCTTGGTGTGGGCCTCTTTGGGTTCATCTTGTTTGGGAATCTCTGCACTTTCTGGACTTGTGTGCCTATTTCCTTCACCAGATTAGGAAAAATTTTCAGTCATTATTTCTTCAAATAGATTCTCAATCTCTTGCTCTCTCTCTTCTCCTTCTGGTACTCCTATGATGCAGATGTTGTTACACTTGACATTGTCCTAGAGGTCTCTTAAACTATCCTCATTTTTAAAAACTTTTTTTTCCTGTTCTGATTGGGTGTTTTCTGCTACTTTCCAAATCGCTGATTTGATCCTCTGCTTCATTTAATCACCTGTTGATTCCTTCTAGTGTATTCCTTATTTTTGATTGATTCTTTTTTATGGTTTCTATGTTTTTTATTTTGTTGTTGAAATTCTCACTAAGTTCCTTGAACATCATCTTCATAACCATTGTTTTGAACTCTATATCTGGTATTTGCTTGCATGCATTTGATTTCTTTCTTTTTTTATTTTGGAGATTTCTCCTGTTCTTTCATTTGGTATCTGTTTCTTTGTCTCTCCATTTTGACTGCCTCTCTCTCTCTGTTTGTTTTTATGTATTAGGTAGATCTGCCATGTCTCCCAGTGTTGGTAGAATGGCCTTATATAATAGTAGGTGTCCTGTAGGGCCCAGTGATGCAGTCTCCTTAATTACCTGAACTAGGAGTTCCAGGTGCACCCCATATGTGGGCTGTGTACACCCTCCTTGACTGAGCTTTGATTGCTGTCGGCATGTCAATGGAAGGGTTTGACCTCCAGGTCAACTAGCTATGAGGACCAGCCACGACTACAGCTGTGCTGACCCCAAGGAGCAGAACTTGCTTCTGTGGGGTTCTGGTGCCTTCCTAGTTTGCCCCTTGAGTGTGTTGCCTGTGAGATAGTTGGGTGGTGCTCCAGCAAAGTCTGAAGCTGGCCACCAGGTGCACTGGCTCTGGGTCCTCCTGGGAAGTGCAGGCCAAGCTTGGTACACTACTCCTTATGTCCTGTCCCAGACCACCTGGCATGAACTACA
Source organism: Furipterus horrens (assembly GCF_987537825.1). Taxonomy (NCBI): domain Eukaryota; kingdom Metazoa; phylum Chordata; class Mammalia; order Chiroptera; family Furipteridae; genus Furipterus; species Furipterus horrens. Next base: position 48,179,814 of record NW_028327172.1, read on the forward strand.
TAGTGATCTGCAGGTGATGCTAATTATGCTAGGCTCAGAGGGACCTGGAAGAGGCCAAGCCTCAAACCAAGTCCGGCTGTTGCTAGTGCTGTGCCTGGGGCCACTTAGCAAGAGGTACATGGCTCACCAAGTCCAGATGCTACTTGCCTGGGGTTTGTGAACCTTTGAGAAAATTTAGGAAAATACACAGCATGAGCCAAGACAGGTCATTTGAATGGAAAAGTCACTGGAAGTTGCTTGGGTGGGCCCAAATGTTGGATGGGGCAGGGTCTCAAGGAATCATCAAGGTAGGGTAAACAGTATTAAGCAAATTAATGGAGACTCACATATGGTACCCACCTGTACCTGAAGGGGGACTGTTCAGCAAAGGCACAATGGCTTCTGCCAGCACTTCTGTCTAGGAGGAAGCTGCGCTTCCAGCCTTTACCCCAGAGCCAGAAGAATCAGTTCCTCCCCATGTGTACCTGGCAGCTTTCAAGCTGCAGCTTCATCTCTGGGGCTCAGAATGAGGGTATCTGCCAGTGAATCTACTGATGAGCCATTGAAACTTCTTTATCTTTAGTACTGTGGTTTTTTAAAAATTATTTATTTGTTTGTTTATTTTTTAGAGGGGTGGGAGGAGAAAGAGAGGGAGAGAAACATCACTGTGTGGTTGCCTCTCACTTGCACCCCCAACTGGGGACCTGACGTGCAACCTAGTCATGTACCCTGACTGGGAATCAAACCAGTGACACTTGGCTCGCAGGCCGACGCTCAATCCACTGAGCCACAGCAGCCAGGGCTAGTATTGTGATTTTTATTTTTAGGATGTCCATTAGACTCAATCTTATAGCTTCTATCTCTTTGCTAAGATTCCATCTATTTTTGACATTGTCCATCTTTTCCACTAGATTCTAGAACATATTGTTTTTAGTTGTTTTAAAGTCCCCTTCTGATAGTTTCAACAATTTGGATTATTTCTGAATTTGGTTTTATTGATTGCTTTGGCTATGACAATAGGTCCTTTGTTTCTTGCTTTTTTGATGTCTTGTATTTTTTACTGAGTATCAGACATTGTCTGTAGAATAGTAGATACTGAGATTAATAAAATTCACATCTGAAAATAGGCATGTCTCCTGTCAAACTTTCAGTGTGTGGGATTGAATTGGGATTTGGGCTGGGTTTGGGTTTTTGTTATTATGGTTATCTTCAGTACATCACAGGTTTCAAATTCCTCTAGAATCGTCTTGTGTTCAGGATTGAAACTAGGATGCTGGAGGATTTTTCGCAATAATCTCTCCTCTTACTTTAACCATCCTTTCCCTCCTTCACCACAGAAGGACTCACTGTCCACATAGTGATTGTTACTTAGTGCCTGTGAGGCCCATTGTGGGTACAGGGAGGTGTTCTTTGTGTTGTGGTCCACCCTTGGACTTCGGCAGGCACTGTGTGCCTGGGCCCCAGAGCTGGGAATTTTTCAGTATCCCTGCACCTCGTCCCCTGAAAGCCAATGTCTGCCTTCTCTATCTGTGGTGCAACTTGTACCAGATGGGATCCCTCTTCTAGCCATAACAGATCTCTAGTCATGTTAGTTTAGAATTCTAAGCCTGGGACAGTTTCCTGCTTTCTACCAGAGTAGAGATATTTTTCTTTTATCCTTCTCATCAGAGGTGGGATTTTGCCTGTGCTCTTGGGGACAATGGGTTTGATGCTCTTCCCAAGTAATTTATGGAGTTTGTTCCACATGAGAGAATGGTCTTGGCAGTGTAACAGCAGTGTGCCTTTCCTCCAGTAGTTCCTGAACCCCTCCTACCTACCTGCACTCCTGAAGGTGGCTCCCTACAGTCTCTCACCCCTCCTCCGATCTTTCTCATGGCTATCTGGTAGGGGTGCCTGGAAAAGAACCTAAAAGTATTTTAAAACTCCACTGCATCTTGGGCTCTATGTTATCATGCTAGCCAACACTTGGCTGTTGGCAATTATTACAGTCCTGACTGTTTTCTTCTTATCTGCTTGTATGGTGGCCAGTGCCTCTTCCTCCTGGGCTCTGTCCCAGCTAAACCAATCCCTGGTTTCATCTCTCCTTGGAGGTACCTCTCCATCCTGGAGATTCAGGGTACTTAAGTGTCCTCCAGCCTCGGATCTCTGATGGGGTCAAGTTCTGGTTTGTAATTTAACCGGCCTTTTCTTGTGAGGAAAGAGTGACACTCTTCCCAGCTTTCTACCTCTTGGGTCTACATCTTGGCAGTAGTAAACAGTCCCTCCTGTATTCTTTTTTTTTTTTTTTTTAAGATTTTATTTATTTATTTTTAGAGAGAGGGGGAGGGAGGGAGAAAGAGAGGGAGAGAAACATCATTGTGTGGTTGCCTCTCATGCGCCCCCAACTGGGGACCTGGCCTGCAACCCAGGCACATGCCCTGACCAGGAATCAAACCAGCGACCTTTTGGTTCACAGGCTGGCACTCAATCCATTGAGCCACACCAGCTAGGGCCCTCCTGTATTCTTAATCAAGTAACAGGATTAATCTCCTTTGCCAAGTCCTTCCCCTTCCCTGCAGTCCTCTGATCCAGTTCTTCTCTGTTTACCCTCCAACACCATTCACCAATCCCAAAGTAAAAGATCCTACCTACCTGGCAGTGCAACACCTTCCTTAGAAGATGAGGATGACAAAAAACTGAAGGAGAAAAGCAGAGTCTTGTTAGTGGGCTGGGCTTAAGGGAAGCCCTTAAATACTATTATGTTAATAATTTTTTCCCTGGCACAGCTTTAAATACTAGTAGTAAATAGCATGGACACAGGTTATTATGCAGGGTCCCCATCCTAAAGGGAATCCTATGAGGGATCCTGCAGTTTTCCCCCTTATTTTCTCTATCATTGGATGAGGGGCCAAGCTGATCCACATAATAAAGTATTGAGGTTGAGGAGAGGGAGAAGGGAAGAGGAGAAAAAGCTGAATAGTTTAGGGTTGGAGGAGTTTTCAGGGCGTTTGAGGAGAGTGAAGCCAAACCAGGCACAGAAGAGAAGTGGACCAGAGAAGACAGTGGCTTCTGAGAACATTGCATGTACTCTATTTAGATTCACTTTTCTCTTCAAGAGCATCCGATAAAGAATGGATTATCTTATGGCTTTATCTGTTTAGGTGCACTTTGTAGATGCAAAGCCACTCTGAGCCTGAACCATGAATGTCCCTGGCTCCATAAGGGATGCACTGCAGGCTTATGTGTGCACCAGGCTGTGTTAGTCCTTCACAGATGAAGAAACTGAGGGTCAGAGATGGTAGATGACTTGCCTCCAGTCACACAACTAAGAAATAAGTATCAGAGCTCGGACAAAAATCCAGCCAGGTCTGAGTTGGTAGCCTGAAGTCTTTCAGTGTTGCTGCTCAGACAGCTTTCCTTGATCAGCCACTGCCCCTGAGCCCACTCCTGCCCCCCCCCCCCCCATCCACAGGGCTGGCCAGGCCTTGCCTCATGGCAGGGCTGAGTCTGCACCCTATCTAGCTCCTGCAATATCAGCCTCCAGAGAAATCTCCCCCTGCCTCCATCAGTGACAAGGAAAGTTCTTTGCTTCCTGACAGTCTCCAGACAGCCAGGCCCCAGGGGCTGCAGCCAAGCGGAACCCCTCCAGTGCCCCAGCCTGGGCTCTGGATGTACTCCCCGTCACAGCCCAGGAATGTGGGCACCCAGGCATCAGCAGCAGACACGCTGGCTGTCAGCCGAGCCAGGGCCCCTGTTAACTGACAGGAGCTCAAAGAACCATTAGAGAGGAGGGCTGGGTCGGTGGAACACATTTCAGAGTCGCCTGAGCCGTGCAGAATGATGAAGGGCAGCTGGGGATGGCAGCCTCGGGTCAGCTGCTGTCCAGCGGGCCACAGGTTCCCCTCCGTGGGACAGGGATGTTCCTTGGCCTGCCTATCTCACCAGGCAGCTGTGAGAAAAATGATTGTGGTTATTACACCTTCAGCTGGTAAGAGAGTCGGGACCTGACTCCAGGCTCCCTTTCTCCCCTATCAGGACCCTTCTATCCAGTTTCAGTCTTTTCTGTCCTAAGCACACCAGAGAGGGAGGGCAGCTTCCTGAGTGGAGGGACACGATGAGGCAGAACTAGTCTGAGGACCCCGGATGGGGCCAGGAGCACTGGACCCCAGGCTTAGTGCTGTCAGTGACTCACTGTGGAAAGTTAAAACTGGCCAGAGAGCTTCTCCTCCCAGGATCTTAGTTCATAACATTGCCAGAAACAGTACTTCTCGGACTTTCATGTGTTTGTGAATTACTGGGATCTCGTTTACAGGCAGATTCTGATTTGGCAGGTCTGGGGCAGGGCCTGAGATTCTGCATTTCTAACAAGCTTCCAGAATCTGCTGATACTGTTGGCTCTTGGATTACCTTTGAAGACCAAGGGCCCAGGGGAGCCCTAAGGGCTTCCAGGTCTGGACTTTGTAGGCTGCCGGGCCTCCGGGATGGCTCCTTTTCTTCATCCCAGCAAACCCCCTCCTCAGGGCTGACCAGAGGTTCTCAAAACTCCTCCTTGGGAGCACATCCTCCTCCTCTGGGATTCTCCCCACCATCCGTTCCTACTTCACCTTCAGGATCAAAAAGTCTCAAGTTGCTCCTTCCTGCTACTGGGACTTGCCTCAAGATCACCCCCCTCCAGCTCCTTGTAGGAGATGGAGCCCCATCCCCACTGAGGATGCAGGGAGCTCATTGTACAGCTACCCAGCTCTCCGGTGCAGGCTGAGGACGCATGAGAACACAAGGCTCCTGGGAGCCTCCCATCCCAGGGGCCTGGCCCGCTGGCTACCTGGGGCGCCGCTGGGCTTTCCTGCCCCTCCCCCCTCACACCCACCCAACAACAGCAGCTGCGGGAGTGTGATTTACGTGGATACCATTGGGATTTGTAAAGAAAAGAGGGTGTGTGTTCATAAGGAAGGAAGAAAACCAACATTTATTAAGATCCTATTGTGCAGCAGACACATTCACAAACATCACTTCCACCCAACCCTTGGCCCTGGAAGGAACACTTGCCTTGAAGGTTGTGGTGAGGGTGAACGAAGATGAAGCATGTGAAACTCCTGGGGGACTCGTCAGCACTTTGAGGAGCAGAGGCCAGTCTAGCTTCATTCAGAGCACAGAGAAAGAGGAGGCGGGGGCAGGCAGATGATGGGGTGTCCAACTCAAGCAGGCCTTGCAGACCTCAGGTGGAGTTGGATTTCTTTTGAGGAGTAGTGGTAGTCTGGTAAAGAATTAGGCAAGTCTGGGGCCAAATCAGATTGGCCATCCAGAAGTACAGTCTGGCCACCGAGTGGGGATGGACAGGTGAGGGCACGGCTTGGTGTGTGGAGGCTTACGGGGGTCTGAGGAGCCTCCAGGGAGGTCCCTTCCAATTCTGGGATCCTGAGCTGGACAAGCTGTGTGGAAGTTCTGTTGCTTGTCTTTACCCTCTTTTCTCTAAAGCACATTCATATCTACAATTTGAGTCCCCAGTTCAAGTCCCCAGAAGGGGACAGCCCAAGCCTCCTGCTTGGTGGATAAGGCCTGAGGAGCACCAAAGGCTTCCCCAGGATCCCTGTGGATGAGTCACTGGGCTGCACTGCTGCCCAGACTCGGGCCTGGGAGGAAGAGGGGCCGGAAGGCTGGGTCCAGCCTGGGTCAGCCAGTGTCCATCCATCACCAGGAGCATCACCCGGCTGGCCTGGCTCAAAATAGCTCTCCAGACACAAGGAAATATTTTATCTTACTCTGTCTTCCCACCAAAAAAATAATAATAAATAAACATTTCTAAATCTCAACAGGGCCAGACTCCAAAGAGGAGGGAATGGAACAACATCATGCCCAGCCTCCCACTGAGAAGTCCACTTTTTGTCCTTTTAGTTCCTTTCTTGAGGGTCAAGACTTTGCTTCATGACACGAGTGAGGAGGCTCCCACGGCTTTCCCAGCAGTGACTGGCTTTCGTTTGGTGTCAGGCTGCCCTTTCCCAGGGGTCACCCATCTCAGACACGGAGCCGCTGCTGGGACGCTGCAGGGACCACCATGGAGGGATGAAGAAGTATATGACACAACTCTGCCCTCAAGGGGCTTGCCTGTTACTGGGGAGCAGGGCTGGGCTTCCTCTCTCCCTGAGAAGCTCCTAAAAACTGGAGGAGAGCCCTGGCTGGTGTGGCTCCAGTGGATTGAGCACCAGCCTGAGAGCCAACCATGTGCCTACTATGTTCCAGGCGCTTCCATACACATCATTTCATTTGAGCTTCAGAACAAGCCTTTGAGATGTATATCATCACTCTCCAAGAGAAAAAGACTTCCACGCCTCAAAAAATGAGTGATTTTCTAATATAATCAAATATCCACTGTGTTAAATTTCCTTGGTTGTCTTTTTAATGTGTTTGCTTGAATAAGTATTCAAAATAAGATCCAGACATTGCCTTTGATTGTTTCTTAAAATTCTTTTTAAATTTTGAAACAATCACAAACACGAAGAGTTGCAAGTACATTACAAAGAACTTTCCTTCCTGTGAACCTTTCGAAAGTGAGCTGCGGACCTGGTTTCCCATCAGCCCCGAATCTGTGATGTTTCCTGCAAACAAGGACTGTCTGCTCTATAACTATATGACAACCATCAAAACCAGGAGGTTAACATGGAATCATTGCTATCATTTAGTCCTTGGACCCCATTCAAATGGCCAGTTGTCCCAATAATGTCATTTATAGCCTCAGGATCCAGTTTCAGAAGCACGTACTGTATTTAGTTGTCAAGGCTCTTCAGACTCCTTCAGTCTGGAAAAGTTCCTCAACTTTTACTTGACTTAAAAATTTTTTTTACTTAAAAATTTATTGGGGTGACAACAGTTAATAACATGTAAATTTCAAGTGTACAATTCTATAATACATCATCTTTATATTGCATTGTGTGTCCACCACCTTACTTGACTTCTTTTAAAAAAATTTATTTTACTGTTAATTTTTAAAAATTGTTTATTTATTTGTTTGTTTGTTTACTTTATTTTTAGAGAGAGGGGAAAGGAGAAAGAGAGGGAGAGAAACATCACCGTGTGGTTGCCTTTCACTTGCGCCCCCAACTGAGGACCTGACGTGCAACCTAGTCATGTGCCCTGACTGGGAATTGAACCAGTGACACTTGGCTCACAGGCTGACGCTCAATCCACTGAGCCACAGCAGCCAGGGCGACTTCTTAAAGCCTTGACAATTTGGAAGTTATTTCATAGTTCTCCCTCAGTCTGAGCTTGTCTGATGTTGCCTCGTGATTACCCATCTTTAGCAGGAATATCATGGAAGTAATTCTAGTTTTCATCATTACACCTTCAGGTGGCGTTTGATTTTGATCAGCCCCATTCTCGGTGATGATTATTAAGGTGTTGTCTACCAGTCTTCTGTACATGAAGTTACTCTTTTCTCCTTTGCGATTTTATAGAGGTTCTTTGAAATGATGCAAATATCTCATTCCTCATCAAACTTTCAATTTATTCATTTGCTTATTTCAGTATGAACTTAGGGTTTTGTTTTATTCACTGGGTTATACGTTCTTACTATCATTATTTATTCTTTGACTACTTCCTTACTTTCTGGCATAACAAAATGTTCCAAGTGTATTTTGGATCTTTCCTGTCCCTATTTTGTAATCAGGAATTCTCTAAGGAAACGTAAAATGGTGATATTCTAATTCTATTATTCTTTATTAGCTAAAATTCCTTAATTCAAAACCAAAAACTTCCTTTCCATCAACTACACTGGTTCATTTCCTTGAGGTACAATTTAAATAGCAAGTCAGGATAAATGTTTGAGTCTGTTCTTCTATTTGCCAGTTTTCATAATAATGAGTTCATTTTTTAGCATCCTCTAAATGTGTTCGGTAGGGTTTTTAAAGTGTTATTATGAATTTATTAATCTTTATGCATTTCAATCTATTTATCATTATTGTTATTAATGTTCAAATGATCCTGTCTTTGGTCAATGGGAGCATGTCTTGGACCCTTTTCTTCCATATGAATCTGATCATGAGGAACCAGGAGGAAACAAACCCAAACTGAGTCTTTTTCCCAGTGAGAAAGTTCATCGGAAATTCTGTTTGAGATTGCATTGAGTCTTCAGGTCAGTTTGGGGAAAACTGACCTCAATATAGAGAGCCTTCCTGTTCATGAATGTGCTACACATCTCTGGTCAGTTAGGTCCTTCCTCTCTAATGTCTTTCACTGAAGTTTCATGAACAATCTTCCACATCTTTTGTTAGATTTATTAAAATATATTGCATTTTTCATTGCTAGTACAAATTGTATCCTTTTAAAAGTACATTCTCTAACTGAAAAAAATGGAAAATGGTGGTATATAAAAGTACAATTGGCATTTGTATGTTGATTTTACATCAAATTGCTAAACTCTCTTAAGTCTAGTAATCTGACGATAGATTATTTTGCTTTTCTATATAAAAATTACATTAAATCATAACGCAAATCATAACACGATTTTGTTTCTCCCTTTTCAGTTCTTCTAACTTTATTTCTCTTTTGTCTCATGTTTTCTGGAGCTATTAGTGCAATGTTGAATAGAAATGGCAATAATAGGCATCCTTGCCTATTCCTGTTTTTTAAATAAATATTTTTAATGCTTCAGAATTTAGTAAAATATTTTCTGTAGGATTGTGGGTTGTTGTTTTTTTTGTTGTTGTTGTTCTTGTTGTTAGATATCAGGTTTAGAATGTTTGTTTATATTACCAATATGCTAAAAGTAGCATTTTTAACTATGCATGAATATTGACTTTTATGTTTGCTATATACTTATTGATATAATTCTAATTTTTCTCCTTTGATCTGTTAATAAAGCACAATTGGCTTATAGATTTGTCTAATGTTGAACCGTGTGGTCAGAGAACATGGTTTGTAATGAAGCTGATTCTTTGGAATTTGCTGATACTTGCTTTATAGCCCAGTCAGTGTGCAAAGGTGGTACATATGTGCTTTATATTGGGTTTATTCTTGAGTTATTGGGTGCAGGGTTCTGTATCCATGCATTAGGTCGCAAAAGTCTTATTTATTTTTTTTACGTAATCTATCAAACCTTGATAGATCTCCCACTACATGTATTATACTCATATATGTATGTCTATTATATGTATATATGATATATATCTATTAGGTAAGCTATTATGTAAATATGAATTTAACAGTTTCATATATTCTTGGTTAATTGAAATTTTAATCATTTTGTAATGGCTTACTTATCTCTAGTAATGCTTTTGTCCTCATGTCTGTTTTGCCTCATATTAATGTGGCTATACCAAATTTCTTTTGGTTAATATTTGTCCCATCTTTTGACTTTCAACTTTTCTGTGTTCTCTGAGCTGAACTTGTTTTTCCTACCTTAACAATCTTCTTGTTATTGTGATTTCTGATGTATTCAATTTATTTCTAACTATACCACATAGTAGGTGCTTAGGAAATCAGCCATTATTAACCCTGGGTCTCTGAGAGGCCTGCTGTGAATAGGGGGCAGGGTAGAGAGGTGGAGCCTCTTCTCACTATTACCCCTTATTCTGCGGGGCCAACAGGACATGGTTTTTCCTGAGAAAAGCATGGCGTTTCCAGAAAGACTTGGCTGAGAAAACCCCAGCCTAGTCTGAGGCCACATAACTGTTTCCTAGAAACTAAATGTGAGTGAAACTCGGCCGGTGCCCGAGTCACAGCATTCATTTCCTGTTTTTCATCCACGAGCTAATAAAGTTATTTCCTCCGTATGCTGCACTGCTGAGCAGGAAGGTCCCGCTGCCTCAAGGCTTGAGGCCAGCAGTTATCCACCACCCGGCTCCAAGCAGTGGGAGGAAGTGGCCTGGGCTCCCAGGGGGAGGGCTTCCTCTCCGTCAGGGTTGTCAACTCTTCCCTCCACATGTGCTTCGAGGGGGCAGCAGAACCATCTCCTCCTGACAGTCACCAAGGCTCTGTCATTGGCCGGAGCCTTCTGTGGATCACCTGACCCATCCAGCCGCTCCTCTTGGAATTCCCCCAGGATGTCTGACCAGCACCTCAAACCCCACAAGTCCCACACTGACCTCCTCTTGATTCACCATGTTCTTCTGCTTATTCTTCAAGTTTCCCATCTCTGCGGTGCTGTCACCATCCACCTGGCTGCTCGGTCACCAGTCAGGGCCTCACTGTGCCCCTTGCCCTATCCCTGTAGCCGGGCAACCAGCAGCCTCGGTCTGGGCTCCCTGGCCCATGGAGCAGTGTGGCAGGGTGCTTGTCTGGCCCAGCCCCATCTCCCGATTACTGCGGGTTCTCCAGGGCAGGCACAGGGTAGACTCATCTCTGTGTCCCAGCATCCAGCACAGAGCGTGGCATGGATGAATGAATGAATGAATGAATGAGCCAACCCCTCTGGAATCTTCTCCAGGATAACATCCTGTTACCCCACCTCCCCCAGCTATCCTCCTTGGTTGCAGTTTCCAGAACCCTCTGCCTCCTGCCTCTTCCTCTGAATCTGCTCCAGGCCTCCACTTTCTGCCCCGCATGTGGAATCCAGCTGCATACAACTGTCCTGGTCACTGCTCTGGGACAGGGTCCCAGCTCCTACTCTGTAGGTGGCATGGTCCTGCACAGACAGCACTGGATCTAGGTGCCAGGGCTATTTCATGGGGTCATTCACTCTTTTTAAAAATTATATTGTATTGATTATGCTATTATAGTTATCCTGATTTCTGCCCTTTTGTCTCCCTCCCCCAGCACCCCTCACTCCCTCAGGCAATCCCCCCACCATTGTTCATGTCCATATGTCACGTATATATGTTCTTTGGCTACTCCATTTCCTATACTGTACTTTACATCCCCATGGCTATTCTGTCACTACCTATTTGTACTCCTGAATCCCCTCACCTGTTCACCCGTTCTCCCTCACCCCCTCCCATCTGGCAACCATCAAAATGCTCTCCATATCCATGATTCTGTCTCTGTTCTTATTTGCTTAGTTTACTTTTTAGATTCAACTGTTGATAGATATGTATTTTTGCCATTTTATTGTTCATAGTTTTGATCTTTTTCTTAAATAAGTCCCTTTAACATTTCATATAATGCTTGTTTGGTGATGACGAACTCCTTTGGTTTTTTTTCTTGTCTGGGAAGCTCTTAATCTGCCCTTTGATTTTAAGTGGTAGCTTTGCTGGGTAGAGATTTCTTGGCTGTAGGTCCCAGCTTTTTTATGACTTTCAATATTTCTTGCCAATCCCTTCTAGTCTGCAAAGTTTCTTTTGAGAAATCAGTTGACTGTCTTATGGGAACTGCCCTATAGGTAACTAACTTCTCTTCCTGCTTTTAAGATTCTCTCTTTATCTTTAACCTTTGGCATTTTAATTATGATGTCTCTTGGAATGGGCCTCTTTCAGTCCATCTTGCTTGGGACTCTCTGTGCTTCCTAGACTTGCCTATTTCCTTCATAAAATTAGGGACATTCTCTTTCATTATTTTTTCAAATAGATTTTCAATTCCTTTCTCTTTCTCTTCTCCTTCTGGCACCCTTATGACGTGATGTGAATGTTGACCTCTTGAAGTTGTCCCAGAGGCTGCTTTTACTATCCTCATTTTTTTGGATTCTTTTTTCTTCTTGTTCTGATTGGTTATTTTTTGCTTCCTTATGTTCCATATCATTGATTTGATTCTTGGCTTCATCCACTCTACTGTTGTTTCCTTGTAAATTGTTCTTTACTTTAATTAGTGAATCCTTCATTTCTGACTGGATCTTTGTATGCTGCTGAGGTCCTCACTAAGTTCCTTGAGCATCCTTATAACCAGTTTTGAACCCTACATCTGATAGATTGCTTACCTTCATTTTGTTCAGTTCTTTTTCTGGAGTTTTGAGCTGTTCTTTCATTTGGGTGGTGTTTCTTTGTCTCCTTATTTTGGCATCTTCCCTGTGTTTTTTCTTTTTCTTTTTTTTTTTTTTCTATGTATTAGGTTGAGCTGCTTTGACTTCATGTCTTGGTAGTGCGTCCTAATGTAGTAGGTGTCCTGTACGGTCCAGTGGCACAGCCTCCCCTATCAGCCAAGCTGGGTATTTGAGGTGCATCCTACGTGTGGGCTAAGTACATCCTCCTCTTGTAGTTGAGTCTTGGTTGCTGTTGGCAAGTCAATTGGAGGGATTTACCCAGGCCAGTCAGCTGCAAGGATTGACTGTGACCACTTATCACCAACCTCTGCCCTCTGTGGAGGATCAGCTGTGCAGGGGCAGGGCAGTGGTGCTCCGACATCTGTAGCTGTCCACTGGGTGAGCTGGCCCTAGGGTCAGCCTCCACATATGTGTATTGCCCAGGGCCACCCTGCCTGAGCTACAAAGCAATCTGAGATGGCTGCTACTTGTGCTGGGCTTGGAGATTCTCAGGTGAAGCCAAGCTGTGAATCTAGGGTGGCTGCTGCTAGTGCTGGGACTGGGGTTCACTGAGGCCAGCTGTTGCTTGTTTGAGAGGATTTAGGAAGTTGTGAAAGATGAGCCAAGACCAGCGATTCATATGGAAAAGCAGCTTGGGTGGGCCAGTCATTTGGGTGGGGAGGAGTCTCTGGGGATCTCCAAGGCAGGTCAAACAGTGTTAGCCAGTTTGATGGAGTCTCAGATATGGCACCAGCTTGCTGGCTCTGTGACTCTGTCGGGTGAGGGTTTAGAAAAGGGACAATGTCCTCTGCTGGCCTTAATGCCAGACACTTCAGTTCCTCCCTGTGTGCCACTGGTGCCTTTTCAGCTGCTACCCTAGTGCTGGGGCTCAGAGGGAGTGAGGCATCTAAGTAGGTGAGTCCATGTGTGGGTTCTTTAAGAAGAACTGCTTGGGAGTCCAGCAGTTTCTTTCACCGACTCAATCCCAACTGATTTTTGCAGCCAGAAGTTGTGAGGACTTATCTTCCTGGCACTGGAACCCTGGTCTGGGGGGCCTGGTGTGGGGCTAGGACTTCCCACACCTGAGATACCCCTTCGGAATTTTTACCTACCACACATGTGTGAGAAACCATCTGCGCCCCTCCTAACCTTCTCAATAGATATGGTTTCTTTAATTCCATAGTTGTTAGGCTTCCATACAACTTGATTTCTGATGGTTCTGGCTGATGGTTGTTCTATATCTTAGTTGTAATTTTGCTGTGGTTGTGCAAAGAGGTGAGCCATATCTGCCTACATTGCCATCTTGACCGGAAGTCATTTATTCTTTTGGGGGGGGGGGTTGTCCTCACCTGCAACCCAGGCATGTGCCCTGACTGGAAATTGAACCTGAGACCTTTTGATTCTCAGGCCAGTGCTCAATCCAATCTGGGTCACTTATTCTTAATTCATGCAGACATTCATGGAGCCCAGAGCATGTGCCATGCATTGGGAACACAGCACAACAAAGACAGATAAGGTCCCCCCCCCCCCACTTGTGTCTTACTCACCAAAGTGGGGAGCAGAGGACCTAGCAGCACCCAGTCACGAACAAGGTCCAGCTGAGCTGGGGCACCTGCAGGTGTGAGTGGTGGGTACAGACTCACAGTAACAGGACAGGAGAGCTGTAGGAAGCTTATGCAGCTACCAGCCCAGATAGCAAGACTGAGTGTGGCTCCCAGAATGAAGTGTAGCAGAAGGATTGGAGGGGAGTGGCCTAGGGGGCGGGGTCCACTGCAGACGACCCAAACAGATGGTGGAATGGCAAAGTCAGGGTTTGGGAGTTCAGCAGCCCTGACAAACTGCAAGGGTTGCTCTCTGAGCCGGTTTCCTTTTCTGTGAAATAGATGTTAATAATCCTCACCTCACTAGAGGATGAAATAAATGCACACCAAGAGGCAGTGAGCCCACAGCCCTGGAGCATGAGGCTGGGACCCTCCTGTCCTCCTCTGCTCAGGGCCACAGTGGAGGGGCAGGAATTCAAGAGGATCAGGGTTAGGGTGAGGGTGAGGGGCAGAGGGTGGAGGAGATTCAGTTTGGAGCTGGGCAGTTTATGTGTATGAATAACACCCTCAGTTGCCTAAAGCAGAGCTGGTCTCCCCCCAGGAAACAGAGGCTTGGAGAGGAAGAGACTTGCCACAGGGGGGAGCAGAGCTGGGCTCACTTCCAGGTTTGCGGAACCCATGCTCTCAGGCCCCTGGCCTTGCACTGAGGCTGGCGACTTGATCATGGCACTCACATCCTTGCTCGCAGGTTAAGGCTCTGGGGTTGACTGAGCAATCCTCCCTGCTCTGGCCATGTGCTGCTGCATTTTTGAACATCTTATTCATCCCTGATAAGTTCATCTTTGTTTCCCAGGTCAAGTGTGGTGTATCCAAGAGTGGCTGGTATTGTTCCCACATTGGCACAGGTCAGCCCCTCAAGGAGACTCCCTAAAGGGCATTGTTGCATGTATTCAATAAAGATAATTACAGCATATCCATAAGGGTGAGATGTTGAGGAGAGGACCCTGGTTTGTGGGAGAGGGGAGACCTGGCCCCTAAACCTATTCTGCTATGAACTAGCTGTGTGGCCCTGGCCAAGCCCTTGCCCCTTCTGGGCCTCAGCTTCCTCCTTATACAAAGACCAGGTGCAACAGGGGACACTTTCTCCCGCAGTCCCCAAGGCCCCTTCTCTTCTGTTATCAACCTCAGTCCTCACGTGCCCCAGCCAGGAGGCTGCATGAGCAGCTCCCTGTGCGTAAGGAGGGGGAAGCAGTGCTTCCCAAGGACTTCTGCTCCCGGTGTGTTCGGTCTGCTTGTGCACCAGGGCCTCAAGGACAGGGTTCTGGCTTTCTCTCATTCATTCATTCACTCGCTCACTCACTTGTGCATTTAATGAGCCCTAGTCTGTGCCAGGCCCTGTGGGGGACCTGGTGCCTGCCTTCCAGGGGCTCCCAGTCCAGTGGGTTGTCAGAGCTAAGTACATGTGTGGCACTTCGCTGGGCCTGCAGGGACAAGATGAGATCCCAGAGCTGTCTGCCCTGCAGAAGGGTGGGGTGGGGAGTGGCCTGCGGTGCGGACAAGCTGTGGCAAGTGTTCATCTCCTTCAAGCTCTGTCTCCTCATCTGCAAAGCAGGTGTGAATAACAGCAGCTGTCCCATAAGGCTGTTGTGAGAAGCAACGAGGAGGGCAAGTAAAGCACAGCTGCTCAGGAACGCTTGGTCTCATGTGAACAGCCCACAGGTGGGGTGGACCCTGCTGGGAAATGCTGCACTTCTACATCCATCCGTCCCTCAGCAGAACCCTTCCCAGCACCTTTCAGGTGCAAGTGTATGTCAGGTGCGGTGTTGTACAGCCCAGATGGGCTGCTCGGTGCTGAGAGGTGCTTCTCGGGAACCCGTAGAGATGCTTATCTCCACTGCTGCGGTTCTCAGAAGGGACCTACTTGCTGCTGGTGGAGCATAAGCCTCGGGTTGGGGACACAGAAGCACAAGACCCAGGCCCCTCCCTGCAGATCCGTGGTCTCATGGAGAGGAGACAGGTGTGAAACTGTAAGCAGCCTGCCCTGTGTGGGGTGGACGGTGTGACCCCAGGACTGTGCCCCCAGCAAGGGGTGCTGTGGAGCAGTGGGAGTGGCTCAGTTCACTGATGGAGGAGAGGATTGAAACTGAGGTAACGGACTGTTGTGGCCCGTTCTGATGTTTATTCTCACAGTACCAACGCCCCCCCCCCCCCCCACACACACGGTTTATATCTACAATTCCTATGTTGTAGATGTGGAAGCTGAGACTTAGGAAAGTTTTCCACTTGCTGAAACTCACACTGTTGGCAGGTGGGAAGGTCAGGGTTCGAATGCCTATTCATGTGACATCAGAGGCCACCACACTCCGATCCACTGTCTCGCAGTCTTTCTGTCTCCCCTTCTGTGTCCGCCCCCTGCCTGCCCCCCTGCTTCCCTTTTCACCAGCTCATTCTCTGACCTCCTTCAAGTTTGGCCAGAAGGCTCCCTCCCCTTTCTGTTTCAGGCATCAGGCAGGGACTTTCTGGGTGCAATCCCCAGGAAAGCTGTAACTTTGTAATCCGGATCCTCCCACAACAACAGCCTGAGAATGTCCTGCTCAGGTACAGCCCAGGTACACAGGCTCCACCCTGGGGTGTGGAGCTGGGGACAAAGCCTCTTTGTTCCATTGTATGGCCCCAAGAGGCCCCACCCTGAGCAGCCTGGGTTTGGGGAGGGCCCAGAGTAATTGTGCCAACCAAGCATGGGTTTGCTGATGAGGCAGCGGCGTCCGTGTATCCAAGATTTAGTACAGAGGCTCTCATCCTGCCTTTGCATCAGAGTCACTGTGGAGCTTATAAAAAATTCCTCATAGATTCCCCATGCCAGAGCCCCACCCCAGACCAATCAAAGCAGGATCGTGGGCAGGGTCTGGGCATCAGCATTCTGTGAAAGCTTCTTATGGAACCAGGTTCATCTTAGTGAGCTGCATTTCAGTCCTGCTAGTCATGACAGAAGGCATAGCTTGGGCAGTAATTTGCAATGATCCTCAAACCTCCCCACCAAACTGGTTTCATACCACCTCATGTGATGGGTTGAGTTTTGTCCCCCAGAAATACATGTAAAGTCCTGATCCCTAGTTCCTCAGAATATGATGTTATTTGGGGACTGGATCTTCACAGGGGTAGTCAAGGTAAAATGAAGTCACTAGATTGGGTTCTAATCCAGTATGACTGGTGTCCTCAGATAAAGGGGACACATGGACCTAGCCTGGAACAGGGAAACGCCATGTGAAGATAGAGGCAGAATAAGATGATGCTTTGACAAGCCAGAGAATCCCGAAGGTTACCAGCAAACCAATAGAAGTGAGGGGAGAGGCATGGGATTGTTGTAGTAGGTGAAATAAATATACTATTGAAATTAAGTTCACCTTTTTCCTTTTATTTTCATGAGGTGGCTACTGGGGGACTAGAACGCAGCACTGTATGTGGCTTGCACTACAGTACAGCAGTCCCTCTCTATATTGCGGTTCACTTATCGCAGCCTCGCTGTATCATGGAATTTTTAAAAATATTATATTTAATTATTTATCGCAGATTTTTTGCTATATTGCAGGATTTTGCGGTACTGTATACGTACGTTGTTACAGTTACGTAGGTTTAAGAGTGTAGAATATGTTTAAGAACAAAAGCAGTGTGTATAAAAGTGTGGAAAAGGTTAATAAGGAAGTGGGAAAGGTTAATAAGGGACTGGGAATGGTTTATAAGTGTGTAGGAAGGGTTTATAAAGCCCTAAAATATACATAAATACTAAAATAAATGTAAGGTTCTTACTTCGTGGATTTTTGCCTATCGCAGGGAGGTCTAGAGCGATAAGTGAGGGAATACTGTATACTTGATTGGATAATGCTGCTCTGGAACTCGGAAGGGCCTTTTCCAGGACGTGTTCCTGGTGGCTCCCAGGAAAAGCAGCCTCGGAATTCTTGCTGAATTCCATTCAGCCTCAGCCTCTGAAGAATGTCTGCTTCCCAGGCGGCCTCTGGGTTCCGGAACCCACTCAGGGAGTTCACGCACTCCTCCCCAATTCCCCATGTGTCACGCAGCCTCCCAGGAAGCTGTCCCAGCCAAGAGATCTGTGTCACTGTGAAAATGTGACCACCAAAGCCTGCAGACCCTGCTCCAACTGGAGCTGCCCAGCTGGCTAGAACCTCAAAGCTACGTGGGAACTTCCATGGTGTCACTTTCTCCCTCCCCGCAGGCCCCAGGGATGTGGCTTTTCCTTGCCCCAGGCCCTGAGTCAGCTCCAAGGAATCCCCTCTTCTCTCAAGAGGGTTCTGAGGGTGAAAAGCAGGGCCATGTGGTGCTCAAGAGCATGGCTTTAGGAGCGAGAGAGATGTGGACAGGAAACCAGGCTCCGCCTCCCACCATCCACACAAGCGAGTCCTCTCTTCCCTGCACCCCAGTTTCTTCATTTATGAAATGGACATAATCATTGTACCTCCCTCACAGGGTTGTTGGGGATTAGATGACATCATCAGTGCATGGTCCCCAGCACCGTGTCTGGTTTAAAGAGAGTGGTAGTTGTTAGAGGACAGGAAAGAGTCAGGGATGTGGCTTTTGGCTACAGCTTTACTCAGCCAGCCAGGGACCGAGAGGAGGCAGGTACCAAGGGGGCAGGATCCAGGTGGGAAGGAGGTGGTAGGACTGTAGTCCCCTTTAGATCATGGGCTGTATGAAGCCCAACAGTCGGTCTAGCTGGCCCATTTCCAGAGGAGGAAATTCAGGCTTAGGAGGGAAAGTGAGCTGCCCAGGCTGGTGCTGGGGGCTGCCCGTCTCCAAGGCCTGTGCTCTCTCTACCACACTGCCTCATGATTCTGGGGGAAGTGGACTCAAGAGAATTTGAGAGGAAATAAGCTAATATGTCCCATTTCCCACTAGTGGTATTGAGCCTTTGAAAGAAAATAGTCATAACTCCTATCAAAAGTGGGTTCCCCAAAACAGACCGGAGCCAAGGACTCGCTTGCAGGGAGTTCATTCAGGAGGCGACCCCGGGAAACAGTGTGGACAGAGAAGCAAGACAGAGAGGGAAAGAAGCCAAGAAAGAGTGCTTGGGTGAGCAGGTCACTGCTGTGGGCACCGGGGCTGGAGCCCGCTGGGCACCCTCTGAGCTGGCATAGAGAACGCACACCAGGCTTTTCAAACTGAGAAGCTGGAGACTAGGGTGTCTGTTCAGCTTCCACCCCTGGTGACCAAAGACTGCCCCGGGGGCCCAGTCTCTGGCCCTTCCCTGCATGGGCTGCACAAGATCCACTGATGCTGGAGGAAACCCTTGGGTAGAAAGAGAAGAGAGAAGCTGGAGCTGGGATGCTATGGGAGCGGCGTCCACGGGGTCAGCCTTGGCCCATGGCTGGAGAGTCCTCTTGAGAAAAAATTTTCCTTCTTTTTAAAAAGATTTTATTTATTTATTTTTAGAGAGAGGGGAAGGGAGGGAGAAAGAGAAGGAGGGGAACATCTATGTACAAAATAAACATCAATACATTGCCTCTTGTATGTGCCCCAACGGGGGGACCAGGCCCACAACCCAGGCATGTGCCCTAACAGGGAATCGAACTGGCAAACTTTTGCTTTGTGGGAAGATACCCACTCCACTGAGCCATGCCAGCCGTGGTGAGAAAAACTTTCAAACTATGTGACGATGCTCATGACAGTTTTAAAAGTATATGTATATAATAGGGGATATTTAGAAATAACGCGGATAGCCAGCAAGAGGGGATCAACTTAGTTAATTACGGTGTATCAACAAGATCAAATAACTTTGCAGCCAACATGGAGAAGTGAGAGGGAATGGTGAGTAACGAATGGCAAGCGTATGCAGTCCCGCATGGATGGTCTGGCAGTCAGGTCCACGTCAGAGAGGCAGAGCCATAGGAGATGAACGTTGAGAGATGTATTACCAGGAATCGGCTTATGGAGTGTGGGGCTGGCTAGACAAGTCGGAAGGACTCAGTTTGGGACCAGCTTGGGCTTGCCTGAGGCCATGAGCTACATCAAGCTGCTGTCACTCTAGCCTGAGGCTGGATCCTTCCAGAGTTCCCTCCTCCTTCAGCCCCCAGGCCAGCAGACCTGAGGTGGCCAGGGTGGTGGTCACTTTCTCTCCTTGTTCTCAGCCTCAGCCTCAGCATTCATCACTCCTGGGCTCAGTGCCTGGACTGACACACACAGTCCTCTCCCCTCCTCACCTCCCAGGCCTCTGGGGCTGGGTGGGGAGAACTGGAGGAGAGATAAGGCCTGCACACAGGGATCCCATCAGTGAGCTCACTCTGACTAGCACTCACTAGACTCTCACCAGCCTGGAAAGGTCTGGCCGAGGCTGCCCTCACCCCAGGTGTGGGATTTGTTGAGCTTCCAGCCCCCGAGAATGGACCAACACTAAGCAGAAAGTGAGGCTATGATTGATTACCTTAGGCAAGTCTCTGCCCCTCTCCCGGCTCTCCGGCCGGCCATCCCCAGCTCTAACATGGGAAGTGTGTGATTATGTCAGTGTTAGCCCCTGTGCCTCTTGGGGTCAGTGTCCAGAGATGAACTGCCCAAGCAGGGCTGTGTGGACATGGGGACTGGGCCATCACACAAGCTAGACCAGCTGACCTGGGGCAGGGGCCTTCAGGCCTGGAGGCTGACCTGTCCCTACTGGTCCCACACCTTGTACTTCATCCTCGGCTGAGCTCACCAGATCCAGGGACCCTGTAGGCATTAGGGCTAAGCCCACGGTTGGAACAAAGGGGGGGAGGGGGTACTCGGTGACTAGAGAAGAAAGGGAGGGAGAGAATAGGGGAGTGAAAAGGAAGAGAGGGAAGAGTAAGATGAAAAAGGGAAATGAAGGGGGGGAGGGAGGAAAGGAGAAAAGAAGGAAGAAAAGGAAAAGATAGAGGGGAAATGGAGAGGAGGCAGAGGAGATGAGCAAGTGAATGAGTGACCACGTGGGCAGGAGAAGGGGCCGCGTCCTGAGCAGCCCATCGCCTCTGCGGCCCAGTGTTGCTGCTGTCTCAGAGCGCAGAGCTGGACGGGCAAGCCCAGCCCTTTCCACGGATGCAGGAAGCAGTGAAAAGATGCATGAGGCTCAACAGAAGCAGGGACAGGACCAAGGCTCGTGGCCCAGTGCTCTTCCTACCTCCTAAGGCCACCCCCAGAGAAATGATTTCCTAGAGCCAGTGGGAAGGTGATTATGGGAGACAGGGCCCAGGACAGGAGGGGACCAGGGGCTCTAGTTGCAGAGGGAAGCAAGAGGGAGGGCGTCCTTGGGTAGGGTGCGATGGCAGGGGCTGGGCTCTCACAGGTCAGCGGGCAAGAGCTGGCCTCTCCTGGTGTGACTGCGGCTGCCCCAGTACTGGCTGCAGCAGGTGCCACCTGGGCTCAGGCACTCCAGCCGCTCGGAGATGTCCCATGTTCCGCCAGCCTCGCCAGCTCCGGCTGTCCTGGCATTTTCTCAGCCTTGTTCAATGCCTTTTGCGGCTGTCCCTCTCCTTCCCCTCCTCCTTCCTCCCTCTCTTTTTCTCCCTTGCCACCTCTCCTCCTCTGCTCCCCAGCTCTCTCTGCTCCCCTCCAAGGGTCCATCCTTCAGTGCCTTTCTCTCCCTGCCTTCCTCTCTGTTGCTGTCACTCCCTCTGGCTGCTTCCCACTCTCACAGCTGCTTTCACTCATTCTCTGTCTTGCCCTGCTCTGTCTCAGTGTCTCCCCCTGTCTCTCTCTGTCACCTTCTGTCTCTGATTTCTTCTGTGCCTCTGTCTCACGCTCCCTCTTTTCAAGTCACCAAAGGCCCCACTGGCTGCACTGGGCAGCAGCGCCCCACCCCTTCCCCTCTGCTCCCACCTCTGGTAACAATTACCCTGGGCTGGAGTGGAATCCTCCAGTGCCCCAGATATAGCCACAGGCAGCACATGGGGACCAGATGGCAACAGATTCCTCAAGAAACTAACCACTGTGGGCAAGGGAGCAGGGGCCCCAGAGGAGGCCAAGCCAGCCAGAGAGCAGAGACTTTCTGCCAAAGCCCGCCCGGGAGTCTCTGGGGCTGCTCTGGCCACTGCAGCAGGAGGCACAGGAGTGGTGTTGGTGCCCAGGGCACGGACACCAGGAGCAGCCAAAGGCAGAGGAGCAGGAAATCAAATCGTTCTTCCCCCACTTCACAGGTCACTGGTGTCTCGGCAATATACCCAAAGCCTGAGTCAGAATCCAGGCTCTGCTCCCCAGAGTAAATTGTTTCTTATTCTGGAGCCTGACTGTCTGGATTCTAGGCCCAGCTCTACTTCTTCCTGTGTGACCTTGGACAAGTCACTGAACCTCTGAATGTAAAGCAGAAATCATAGTCGTACCTGTTACAGAGGGATGACGGGAAAATTAATGAGTTAATAGGTATAAAGTACTAGCTCAGGGCTTGGCCAGAGCAAAGGATTAATCAATGATAAATAATAGTAATTATTATTAATCTTCCTAAAACATACCTCAGCTCAAGCCACTTGCTGTTCAGAAACCTACCATGGCCCCCAGTGTCTACGGTGTATGTCTAAGCATGCTACAAAGATCAGTTTTCTTCCCTTAGCTTGTTCAGCTTAGCACAGCCAGTCTCTCCCTCTTGATATAGAGGCATTTTGTTCACTGGCCCCTGGGTCTCTGCCCTTCCCATGAGCAGCGTATTCTCCCTCTCCTGCTGAGAACTGGCCATTACCATCCACCCCTTTCATGTGGCCTGGCCCCAGGGCTCTTTCCGTCCACCAACTCCCTTGGCCACCTCAAGCAGGCCCATGGCGCTCAGTGTCGCCAGACACTGAAACGCCCACGTGCAGAGCAGATCTCCAAGCTGGGCCCCTCCCTGGGACTCCTCACCATTCCCAGCTAGTTAGCTCCTTGACTCTCACACTTAGTTTGTCTGAACCAGAACTCGTGATTTTCTCTCCAAACTGTTTTCTTTTCTTTCTCCCACTTCCCACTGCTCGGGCCAGGAACCTCGCAGTCATTCTTTAGTCCTCTCTTTTTCTCTCATCCTACACCCAAATGTCAGCAAGTCCAATCCACTCAGCCTTCTGAAATGCCCTCTGATCGGAGCCAATCCACTCAGCCTTCTGAAATGCCCTCTGATCGGAGCCATCGCAGCTCAGAGCCACCATCTTGCCCCTGGGCTATTGCAATAGCCTCGAGCTGACCCCCAGTGAGGCCATCTTTGCCCTAGAAAGAGTGTATTTTATTGTATGTGAATTTTGTATTAATGTTTAAAAAAATGGAACAAATAAGCAAAGGGACCACATTGGTCCTGTGTATAAACTCGTTTAATGGCTCCCAGTGCACTTTTTACAATGGTCTATAAAGCCTTATCAGTGTTTTTCAAACTGTGGGCCATGACCTTTTACTAGGTCAGGAAATCAATTTAAGGCTCATGACAAATATTACTTCTTTAGATAAAAGAGAATAAAATAAAGTAACATATGTAAGTGTATTCCTATAGTAAGGGTATGTTTCATGAGATGACTACTTTGGTTATATTTTCGTATATGTATGTTTGTACTGAGTTGCAATATAAAATTTATTCCTTACTGTGGATGATAATCAACAAAATTAAGACAGCTCAATGTGGTCTGCTCCTCAGCCCCCAGTATCCTCTTACTTTATCTCTTTCTTCCCTCCCTCCCTCACTCTGCTGTGGCCTCATTGACTTCCTGGCTGTTCCTCTGACACTCCTGGCACAATCCTGCCTCGGGGCCTTTGCACCGGCTATTTTCGCTACCAGAGACTTTTCTCCTCCAGATATCCCCATGGATTATCTCTCACTTCCTCCTGGTCTTGACTCCACTGTCAACCTCCAGAGAAAGGCCTTTCAGACTGGCCCATTTAAGTTTGCTTGTCCTTCATAGCACTTTGACTACCTGGAATATTATATATTTATTTGTCGACTTCCTTCTGCTGGGATGTCAGTTCCACAAGGGCAGGGACTGTGTCAGTTTTATTCACTGTTGTACCCCAGTGCCTAGAACAGTGCTTTGTACACAGAGAACATTTATTTGATAAATTACCACTGAATAATTACTATCCTTGCCCTGAAGGGAACATACAGTCTGGTTTAGGTGGCTTCTGTCAGTTCTCTTCAAATGGTAAAGTTCCTGGATGCCACCTCTAATCTCTACCAAAAGGAGAGAGGGCACACACCTGAGAAGCCACTGGGGTTCAAGGCCCGCTGAGACTAGAACATCCTCTGGGATCTTTGTTGCCTCACTGGGATCTCAGGGAGAACTGGCACCTCTCCAAGTTCCATAAGCACCTCTGTCAGAATTCCCTGTCATCCTGTCGAGACCCCGCTCATCTGTGCAGGACCCTGGGCCTGCGCTTGCTGACATCAACAACATGGAAATGCTGTGGTTGGTATGTTTCATTCCAGTTGACAAGACTTGTGGGCTGAGTGTTCCAGTGGAGACAAAACACAGAAACCTGAACCAGATGGATGTGAGAGAGAGTCCTCCTCGCCTGGGAGGCTGCCTCCCTGGTTTGGAAGCCGGCCTCACCACAGCGCCCTGTCCCACTGGCGGCCACCAGAGAACCCGCTCAGGAGCCCACACCTGCCTCAGGGACAGTGGTTTTGTGGAGAAGGTAGGGGGAAGAAGAGAGGACCAAACATCTAATAGCTTGAGGGTCAGAGCAAGTTCTTTCTACCAAAATGACCTATTTCCCCAGAGGGTGAATCACAGGCTCCAAGTGCCAGCAAGGCCCATTTCACAGGCAGGGAAACTGAGGGCTGGACAGGGGAACAACAGCCCCAAAGTCACACAGCCAGTGGAGGCTAGAACCTGCATCCTGCTGATGTCAGGAGGTTTTAAACTTCACTGAAGATATAGGGTGGGCAGGCCTGGGAGACCAGGGGCAGGGCACTGATGCAGGACCGCCTGCCTTGAGCACATGGCATCGGAAGGCCTTGGGGCCCAGGTGGCATTTGCACTAACTCTTTACTGATTTACTGGATTTCAACATGTAACAAAGGCATTCCTTGGGGGTGGGGGCCAGAGGGGAGGCTGGGTTAAGCCAAGTTTCAGAGGTTCAGCGGTGGGAAGCTCATTTGGGACCCATGTGGAATAGTGTGGCCAGCGTCCAGATTGCGTAATGGTGGGGAGTGGCTGGAGCAGAGGCTCAGGCCTTGTTTGGCAATCAGCAGTTAGCCTATGCTCCATGCAAGGATCAGGGGCCACGGACTTCATTCATGCTCGGTAGGGATCAGGGAACGCAGAGTGTGCTACCTGGGAGTTTTCTGTCCGCGCAACCCTTTCTAATCCCCCTTTTCTCCCCACTTCTAGCACTGTCCCTACAGGTGGCTGTCTCTCTTTGCCAAGAGCTCATGCTATTTTAAGATTCAGAACCTGCCTGTTGAGAGGGGCCTGGGCTTGGGGCCCCACCTCCTGCAGAGAGGCCAAGGGTCCGGGAAGCAAGAGCAGGGCCTGGGAAAATAGGCCATCAAAGCAGCCTGGGCAATTCCCTCTGGCCATAGAGGAGAGAGGGCTGCAAGGTCATGGCGGATGGACGGCTAAATATAGAGACACTAGGAGGTGGAAGTGGTTCCTGCCAGCCACAGGGGGCCTTTCGGTTCCTTCTCACAGGAGCGGGGATACGGCTATCAGGAATGGGGTTCGTGAGACGGAGCTCTGAGTGCCGGCACAACCTGTGCTGGACTCAGGCGCTTTGCTTGGAGGACCTCAGTTCAGATTTGGTGTCAAATCTTTGCCCATGGCTGGGGTAGTGACAAGGGTTCCGGCCTATATTATTATTCTTTAATTTCAACCATTATCCATTGGGCCTCTGTTTGGGACTAAGACTTGTGCTTAGAGCTCAGAGACCCTGCTCTTAGGATCAAATGCTTTCCTGGGGGGATAGACTTATAAATGGCCAACCCACCTTGAGGGTAAACAAAATAAGAACTGACCTTAGAAAATCAACATCTACCCCACTAGAATATGGGCTCTCAGAGGGAGGGATTCTTTCTGTTTGCTTCACTGCTATATTCTCAGCAACTCCTAGATAAGTGCTTGGCATATAGTAGGTGCTCCATAAATAGGTGTTGACTAGCTGAATGAATGGCTCTGCCCACAGAATCAGAACAGGGGAGAGCATGACCTGGGGATGGCTCTTGAAGAAATAATAGATTTTTAAGCCAGTTCACTAGAGATGGGCATATCAGGCAAAAAGACTGTCACTGGGAAGACACAAAAATGTGCTATGTATCCAGAAACGTTGAATCTAGTTTTGAATAGGAGCCAAGGTGGGCGATAGACTGGAAAAGATGCTGAGGGGCTGTGAACATGGCCAAGGATTCTGAGGGGCTGTGAACAGTCCAGAGGAGTCCAATATGGGGTGCACAGAGGGATATGTTCAGGTATAAAGAACATTCTAGAACTTCTATTTATTTTTTTTTTTTACCTTTTTTTTAAAAGGAAGAAAAACTTAAGTTCTACTAATATTTAATAAATACACTGACCTTGTCCACCCCATGGTAGGTCATGTGTCCCACATCCCAGGTTTCTTGGGAAAAGCAGTGTGGGGTCCCCTGGTTGGGCTTGGCTGACAATGGTGCCCCCACCCCACTGTGGTGCCTTTGGTCAGCCTGCCACAGGATTCATCAGGCACTTCATTTTATACAAACACAGTCTTTAAATTGTAGCATCTTTACAAAACTAATTATTGACAGAGGTAGGGGCACAAAAAAATTATTTTTTTGTACCAGGTAGAAATTTGCTGGCTATTTCATAGCAAAACACTTAAAAGAGTTACCACCTTAAAGATAAATTTTACCTTTTTATTTTATGAAAAGACAAATGACCTAGATGTGCTGACTCTTTCTGTGGTGGCAAGGATAACTATCTAGCCGATGCCATTACAAATAAATAGCATGGGTTCAGATGTTGTTTTTAAATTGAGTAACGGCCTTGGAAAGAAACTCATGCTATAGAGATACAGCAGTTGGATATTTTGGAATGACTTTGTGGCTGAAGTGATTGTTAGAACATCACCTTTCTGTTGCATCTTTTAAGTACCAGACATGCACCACTTAATGTCGGGGGTAAGTTCTGAAAAAAGTGTCATTAGGGGATTTCATCATTGAGTGAACATGATGGAGTGCACGTACATAAACCTAAATAGCATAGCCTACTACACACGTGGGCTATATGGTTCTGTCCATTTATTGCTTCTAGGCCAAAAACCCAAACAGCACGTGACTGTACATAACAATAAGAGATTAAATCGAACACAAGAGAAAACGGTGCAACCAAGAGGCGCAGTAAACGCAGGATGTGTGAGACCGCTCTGGTGTAACTTGATGTGCTGTTTTACAGCAAACTTCTTTTATAAGTAGAAAGAGCAGACTCTAAGATAAGGATAAAAGTCTAGTATAGTAAATACACAAACCAGTAACATAGTCGTTTATCCTCATTATCAAGTATTATGTAATTGTATGTGCTGTACTTTAATACGACTGGCAGACAGTAGGTCTGTTCACACCAGCATCACCACAACCACAACCACATGAGTAATATGTGCACTATGACATTATAGCGGCTACGGCAGCACTAGGCAATAGGAATTTTTCAACTCCATTATAATCTTATGGGACCACCTTCATCCATGTGGTCTGTTATTGACCAAAAAGTCATTATGTGGCACATGTCTATAAAGAGTTTAAGTGGGTTTTGAACTCATCTGTTAAAATTATTTTTTAAATAACATTTTCTGATTAGTTTCCAATAACAACTGATTGACATCAGTTAAACCAAATTTCAACAAAGACTTTGCACAGGATTGGAAATCACCCTGCGTGATTTAGGAGCCACAGTCAGGGACATGTTCTTCCATGTGGTGCTTTGCCTCTTTGTGAGATCCACTTTTCGACTACAACAGACATTAAATCTAGTCTAGTGAGAAATAAATAAAATTTAGTACCAGATTCTCAAATAAGTGTACCCCATTATTTAACCAATATTTTATTTAAAAATAAGATATAATCACAATTTTTAGTAATAATGTATTTAGTCAAAGAAAGAAACATTTCTAGGCCATTTAATAAAATTTAAAAAACTTTAAATATACTATTATATATTTACTCTTTTATTCCTTTTTCAGTTTCTATTTTTGGTATATATTTTATAATTGATTTAAAATATTTGTATGATGGCATATGTCTATAATTTATAAATAAATCAGTCCACATATTGGTTAGATCACACAAGCTTTGCTTTTACTGGAAGGAAGGCGAGATTCATTCATGACTGACAGTGACAGGGAAACTGGGGAGGGGTTTTAGAGAGAGGAACTGGACCCATGTGAGGCTGCTTGGAAACTGCAGGCCTGAGGTTTCTAGAGGGGAGGCTGGGCTGTGACCCACACTGGGCTTAGGAGGGAGCCTGAGCTGGGCCTGGGGCTGAGGGCAGGGAGGACTGAGCAGGGGAGAAAGCCAGAGGTTTTAGAGAAGGCAGAAGTGCAGGCTGTGGTGGTGGTTGGGAAGAGCGGGAGAGGAGAGCTCAGGAGTTGCGCTTGCTGCTGCCCGGGACCCTGGTCCATGTGATGGGGTGGCCATGTGTGGGGTTCCTGCTGGAGAAATCCAGAGACTGGGACCCAGGGAGAGAGAGAGAGAAGCCAAAGACTCTACTTCCTCTCTGCTCTCACCCAGGCTGAGCAGCCTCGAGGGCCCAGCGGGGCCTCCTCCTGCCTTATCCTCCTGCACCGTCTCCCTGAACCAGGGCTGCGAGGCTGCTCCCTTAGGGTCTGGGCCAGCAGCCAGTGCAGGGAAGCCGAAGCCCTGGGTTCCAGACCACCATGTCTGGAGGTTGCCCTGGCAACAGGCTCTGTTGTGATGCTCTATTGTGATGTTACTCAGAGTCATGCAGGAAGGTCCCCTCTATCCCTGGCAGGCCAAAGCTGGACATGCCTGGAAGTGGTCCAAGGACTGACCATTGTCTAGTTTGGTTCTGGCAACCAGGCCAGGGGAAGAGCAACTGGTCTAAGGGGAGAGCTGAGTCCAGCAGGGACTGTGTTTCAAAAATCAATCTACTGTTGATTAATAAACTGTACTCAGCAGACAAGTCAGGCTCTGCCCTCAGTGGGGAGAGGAGGCTCACTGTCTATCACCTGAGATGGAATATCAGAGATGTCACCCGAACAGACAGGGCATGTCCTATCAAATGGACCTCACCCGTTACTGCAGTCTGTGCGGTAGGGTGCTGCGTGGATGTCAGGATGTGCCTGGGGTGCCCACATTTCAGTACTCCAAGTGGTAAGCCACCGGGCAAAGGCAACTCACTTCAGACTGGGCTGCGATGCTAGTGTAGCCTCGGAGAGACAATTCTCCTTTTTCTGGGCCTCAGTCTCCCCACTGTATGTCAGCAGACGGCCCAGGAGACTTGCCCCTTCTCCCTTCTCAGAGCCCACCTCCCTCACCTGGCCCCTATAAGCCCCCACTCCACCCACAGCGAGCTGTGCCCATGCCACCTGGGTCTCACTGCCACATTATTGTGCACGCTGTCCCAGTTTGCTGCTCTGGCCGTGGGGTCTGTGCTGAAGGCAGTGAGACGCCTGGGCCCAGCCACTGCCCACCTTTTCCCCCTCCCAAGACTGGGGTGATAGCTGCAGGCAGTGGTCCCTTCCCTGCGGTGCCCACGCCCTGCCCCTCACAGCACACACACACACGCTTCCACATCCACATCGGGGCGCAGTATCTGAATGACTGTCGTCAGTGGAGCCACTTCCCTCCCTGAGTCTCAGTTTCCTCATCTGTGGAAGGACGTGATGAAAGTGACCTCACTGGGAGGCATGCCTCAGATCACATTTAAGGAATTGTTATTTTTATTATTAACGTGGGCGGCTCCTCTTGGCTTTTTTTGGGCTGTTGGATGAATAATTCAGGCATGGGTTGAGCCCCACTTCCCTTGACCTTTCTGTGAGAGGCCACATGCTCCGGGGACCTGCCCCTCAACACGCAGGTCAGGAAGCTGTGTCAACAACAGGAGACCTGAATCACTGGGCCTCCCCACCCCTCGGGAGCTCTGAGACTAGATCCAGGAGCTTTTCCCAGAAGCAGCCCAGAGCACTAGAAAGGCTGCCAGGCTTCAGTTAGAATCCTGCCTCTGCAGGTACCTTGGAGCAGGTCACCTGAGCTCCCGGCTGCATCCTCATCCCCATCCTCATCCCCATCCTCACTTTCCTGATCTTCCCTCCATGAATCTCACCATCCCTATTGCAGCTATCTCTGGGGGCCTTGTGGTTTCCCACTGCCATGCTCTTGCTCAAGCTGTTCCCTCTACCTGGACTGCCTTCTCCATTCTTCTGGGCCCAGCCACTGCTTCCAGAAAATACTCCCAGGTTCCTCCACCTTGAAGGGATCTCTTCTTCAGGGCCTTGTAGGTATCACTTCAAAGGCCCCAAATAGGAGCTCTGACTCAGCAGTTGGAGCAGTGGCTGGGCCCAAGGTGACATGGCAACCCTGTACTCACCCCACCTCCCCATGTCTACACTCTTTGTCTTCACTAGACACATGAAGGTGATGTCCTGAAGGAAATCTGAACTTTAAAAAACTAAAAATTAACCCAGAGTGACTCTCCAGTTAACCAGTGACTCTCCCAAGTTCTTTTTTCTCCAATATAGTTCCTAGAACAAAACACTCTCAGCGAACTCAAAGACAGGGAGGGATATGAACTCAGTGACTCCTTTATGAGCCTGGATCTGCCTCCTCACAGGGATGCTCAGCAGTCCTGTGGTGCCCAGCGGACAGCTTCCCCAGCACTAAGGACAGTGATAATAATTACGTTCATACCTTGCTAAGAGGGCTAAGTCTTTGCTGCATTCCACCCTCTCAACAACCCAGCTATGCAGGGTGGAGGGGACACAGAGGCTCAGAGAAGTTCGGGGTAACTCCGACAGATTTGGCTGGCCCAAAGTTTATGTTCTTAACCTGCCAAGTGGGGACTTTTCCTCCCCTCCTTTCCCAAGGTAGTCACTCCCACGGTGGCTAGGGACCTCTGCCTGGAGGATGAATGAGGTCTCTTGTCAGCAAAACTGCCTTGGGGGTCTCTCTCTTGCCCTCCTCCCAAAGGCCACACAGCTTGGCTGATCCCCAGCACCTACTGGTCTTGGCCTGCCCCATTATAGTGTATTGGAAGAGAGAGTCCAGACTTGGAGTCATGAGCTTGGGGTTCAAATCTTTGCTCTGCCATTTATTTGCTGTGTCATGACTTTAGATGAGTCACTCACCTTTCTAAGCTTGAGGTGAAATGAGGGCGTGGAGGTGACTTGGGCAGGAGCATAGTGGGACTCCCTGAAAGTGAGCTGGGCCTGAGATCAGGGTGGAGCAGCAGGGAGGAAGAATCTTGACCCAGGAGGCCAGGTCATTCCAGGTCTGGGTCAGGAAACCGAGGATGGAGGGCAGGAGGGCAGGAGAGCAAGGAGTGCTCATCTATGCTCAGGCCACCTCAGGGCGCACCTCGTGCTCCAGTAGGTAGACGGAAGAAAGAGCTTCCCCCTTTGGAATGTGCCCCTCCCCCTCTCCCATGCCACAAGACACAGACCTCCAGCATTTGGGCTGAATTAAGAGCCTCAGACGTCAGCTGCCTCTGAATCACAGGCTGCTCAGAGCCCTAGGGGAGCACGTAAGATCCCTTTCCAGATGGTGATTTTCACATTGTGTCCTGCAGGCTCTGGGAGACTTTGGGGGTGCCCAGGAGAGGGGGCTCTGGGCCCTGCCATGGCTTCTCTCACAGCAGCTCTCTTTATCTGCCTAGTCTATTGGGTTCCTCTTATTTGAAGTGAAGAGAGAGTTCTGCATCCAAATAGAGAAAGGAAGTAAGCCACTTGTATATCCTATGGTCTGATTTTAGAGTTCTGGAGAAGTCACACAGCCAGACAGTGTGAGGGTGGGATTAGCACCCTCATTCCTTCAAGCATGTGAGCTTCATTCACTGATTAACTCAAAAAGCAGATACCGCATACCCTGCCCGTGCCAGGCATGGTGCTGACCATGACAATTTCATGGAAAACAAATGAGACAGAATTCCTGTCCTCATGGAGTTTAAAATATGAGGAGATGATATTGATTTTTAAGATCTCACACATCAACCTTATTACCACCTGCCACATACTTTACACATTATCACCTTTCATGACAAACCTTTGAGGTAAGTAAATCCCCCATTTACAGATGGGGGAATTGAGGTACAGAGAAGTAAAACAATGAACCAGGCAGCGAGGACGGAGCAAAACTGGCCAGTTATCTGGCTTCAGAGTGTGAGCTCATGACTACTAATTACATCACACAGACAGCGCTTTATGTTTTATATATGTACAGGGGAACTTGGCTAAGCTGAGGCTGGGTGGGGAAGGGTGTCAGCAAAGACTTCCCTAAGGAAGTGATGCATGCGTGAAGATGAAAGGGTGACATTTACAGGCAATCAGTTTTTGACAATGATGTCAAGGAAACTCGTGAGAGAAAGAATAGTCTTTTCAATCAGTGGTGCTGAAACAATTTGATGCCCACATGCAAAAGAATGAACTTGACCCCTTATTTCCCACCATAAACAAAAATTAACTCAAAATGATCAAAGACCTCAATATCAGAAGTAAAGCTATAAAACTCTTAGAAGAAAACATAGTTGTAAATTTTTCTGACTGTGGATTAAGCAACCATTTCTTGGAAATGACACCACAAGCCTAAGCAGCACAAAGAAAATTAGAAACATTGATATCATCAAAGTGAAACACTTTAATGCCTCAAGGAACACAATGAAGAATGGGAAAAAATTTTCAAATCGTATACTTGATGAGGGACTTGTATGTAGAATATATTTTAAAATTCTTACACATCAATAATAAAAAGACAAATAACCCAATTTTAAAATGGGTAAAGGATTTGGATAGGCATTTCTCCAAAGAACAGATATAAATGGCCAATAAGCCCATGACAAGATGCTCTGACATTTTAACCATCAGAGAAATGCAACTCAAAGCCACAGGGAGACACCACAACTTCACACTCACTACAATGGCTATTAAAAAAAAAAAAAAAAAAGAACGTAGTAAAAAGCATTGATGAAGATGTGGAGAAATCAGAACCCCAAAACGCTACTAGTTGCAATGGAAATGGTGCAGCCTCTGTGGAAAACAGTCTGGCAGTTTCTCAAAAGGTTAAACAGAGAGTTTCTACATGATCCAGCAATTTCACTTCTAGAATTATATCTTAAAAAATGAAAGCATATGTACACACAAAAATTTGTACATGAATGTTCATAGGAGCATTACTCATACGAGCTAAAAGGTGAACACAACCTAAATGTCCATCAACTGACAAAAGGATAAATAAAATGTGATATCATTCATGCAATGGAATATTGTTTGGCCAATAAAAAGGAATAAAATACACATATACAGGCCTTGAAAACATTGCACTAAGTGAAAGAAGCCAGTTGCAAAAGATCACATATTGTATTATTCCATTTACATGAAATGTCCAGAATAGGCAACTCCATAGATACAGAAGTCAGATTAGTGGTTGCCAAATTGGGGGTGGGGACAATGACTACTGTTGAGTACATGTTTTTGGGTAGGTGAATTGTATGATATATGAATTATATCTCAATAAGTCTGTTACTTTTAAAAGATGGAAGGATGATAAGGCAGTAGCTATAGACATGGAAGGGGATGGGGCTTGGAGCATGCTTTCTAAGCTAAGGGAACTGCCATGCAAAGGCCCTGTGGCCGGGACCCAGGTGTGTTTAAGAAAGTAAAGAAGACCATGTATAAGGAACCTGTGGGGCAAAAAAAGGAAGAGGGAGAGAAGAGGCTGGAGGGCCAGTGGGGCCAAGCCACCCAGTGCCTTAAGGACTATGGCAGGGCCTCAGTCCAAGTAGAGACAGAGCAGGGTGAAGCTCTCATCTGGTGCAGGTGATAGCATGGGGCTAACCAAGCTCAGCTTGTCCTGTCCCCCACTCCCCCCTTCCTGGTCACTTTCATCTGCCTTGGGGACCCTAGGATAGGATGTGAGCTCTGAAGGAACTGCAGAAGTCATCAGAGTCAGAAGTCTCTGCGGAGGACAGGCTTTGTGGCAGAGCCAAGGTGAAAGTCCCAGCTTTGTCCCTTGCTGTGTGACTCTTGGCAAGTTATTTCCTCTCTCAGAGCCTGGATTTCTGCATCTGTACAGTGATGGCGCTCCCTGTTCTACCTTCCTCACAGGGCCATGGTGGGGGGTGGAGGATGGTCCATGTGATGCATCCAGTGATTTGCAAAGAAAGTTCAAAAACCCAGACGGAAGGTCATTATCTCTCTGCCGCCAGCTGCCTTCTCTCTGAATTCCAGGGTCTGCTGAGAGCCGCCACACCCCCACTCTGGGGATGATGGGCTTTACCGAGGAGCTGGCTCTAATCCTGAGATTGGAAGAAAAGCCTCAGGCCCGCAGGCTGCTCCTCCCGGGCTCCAGGGTCCTCAAGGAGTCAGAGAGTGGGAGAGCCGGGGGCAGACAGGCTGTGTCCATTGCTTCAGAGCTGACTAATTGAGGGCAGGGGGGAAGGCTGCCTGGCTAGTGAGGCAGGTCTGAGAGTGGATTCCTTGGAGAGAAGCAAAGTCTGGGGCCCCAGCAGCTGGAATCTGTTTGCTTGCTGTTTGAACAAACGTGGAGGCCTTCTGTGCAACCTTACCGATCAGGCTCTGGATTTGTGGAGGTGGCTAAGTCCCAGAGTGGGGGAAGCCTTCCATGAGGCCAGATGGTCAGTCGGTAAGAGGCAGAGGAAAACCCAGCATTCAGGAAGATGGAAAGAGAAGGAAGGGACTTCGAGGTCTTCTGGTCCAACCCCCACACGGCACACACAGAATAGCCGCCCACAAAGCTCAGATCATCCACAGTTGCAGGGCGGCCAGTCTGCAGATGGAGTCACAGGCACAATTACCCACCCTGCCTGAGCTGTTGTCCTGACCCCTGAGGCCTCCACGCTCTAGAGCAGGATTCCTTGGTATCTTCACAAGATTCCATTCCTGTCCTAGTCCCCCCACAGCATACTCCCCTGTAATGGCCTTTCCTACCTTCTCCCCACCTCTGCCTCCCACTTTGGTGCCTGGAGGCTGCGTTTCCAGGGTCAGAGCTGAGCCCAGGACCCAGCACCATGTAGCCATGCTCTGCCTGCCACTGGGCCCAAGTACTACACCGCCTCCTAGTCTCTGACAGTGATGGACACCAGACCAGGCCAGCCAGACCCCTGAGGTCACTTGCCTCCCCCTCTTTCCCCTGACAATCACTTGTGTCCCAGGGCCACTCCTTCCTGTCTGAGACAGACCCTCCCTGCCCACTGCCCTTGACTGGGTTCAGGTCCCCTTTCCTCTTACCTGCGTCTCCAGACTTGCAACCCCAGGCCCTCTCGGCCTCCCACCTACCTCCCCACTGCAGTCCAGGGACATATTTTGGACACAGAGTTCTGATCACACCCTTCCTCTCCATACCCTTCACTGCTCCCTAGCGCCTGCAAGGGAAAGCCCAGGCCCCTCAGCCTGCTGCTCAAGCTCCTTCCTCATGTACCTGCTGTGGGCCCCATGCTCTAGCCACCTCCACAGGAAAAAGATTTCTGGGCTCCCACCCCAAGCTTCGATCCCCAGCCCCTCTGCCCAGGGCTCTCTTCTCCTTCTCGCTCTGGTCTGCTTGGAAACACCTACCCATTCTTCAAGGATCATAGTCTTCCAAAATTTTTGCATAAGGTGCCCCCTCCCCCCATACCCTGTCAGACCTTGATCTGAGCCGTGATGACACTGATCATGCCCCTGCCCAGCCTGGGAGCCCCTCAGCCCAGGAACCAGACCTTGGGCTCAGGCAAAGCGTGGAAGGAAGGCAGGAATGAAAGAGAAAGGAAGGAGTTTATTTCAGGTGCCAGCTCAATGCGTCTTTCACCAGTAGGGCCGGTGGGTGACTCCATCCCTGTCGTGACCACCCCGGCCCATGGCTTACATCTCAACGGGAGCAGTCACAGTTACCGTGTTCACACAGAGTCCACCATGTCACCAGAACTCACGGCTCTGGAAGTTCATTTAGGCCACACCTCATTTTACAGGAGGAGAAAATGAGACACCGCTGAGCATTTAAACTCTGTCCGCCTGACCTCAAACCCTGTGTTCTTTCCCAGCTCCCGCTGCCTGAGGTTGACACCTCATCATGAAGGGGCCTCAGCAGGACTGGGAGCCCCAAGTCACAGGCCCCAGCACAACTGGGCAGGTGGGGGGGGGGGTAGGGTGGGGAAAGGATGGGAGGAGGAAGGGAGCAGGGACTGAGCCTTATGGGATGTCCACTGCGCGCTGACCCCTTCCCACCCGTTGTCTCTTCCCCGCTCGCTCTAGCTCAGCCAGGACAGACAGACTGTTCAGGGCTGGGGCCCCCATCACAGCCTCTTAATGTCTCGATGGAGTCAGGCCTCCCAGGGTTGAATCCCAGCTCTGGGAACCTGTGCTGCCCCCTCCCTGTGCCTCGGCTGCCCCCTCTGTGAAGAAATATTAGCAATGTTACCCTGTGGGGCTGTGTGTGAATTAAATGAGTTTATCTGTGTAAATCACTCAGAACTGTGTCTGGTGTGTAGTAAGTGCTCAAAAACAAGCTTGCTATTATTGTCTCTATGACTATTACCTGTTTGTCCATCTTGCCCACCAGGCGGTAAACTCCAGAGGGCTGTGCTTTCAGGGTCTCTCTTTAGCCCCTTGCCCAGCCCTGTACCTGGCCCAGCAGGGCTTTTGTGCAGATCTGTGTGAGCAAGGAGAGCCCATTGGTCATGTCATTGGTCATGTGAAGAGACTTGCTCGAGGCCATGTGGGCACCTGGGCGCATCAGGCTGCAGAACCTGTTTCTCCGTTCTGCCGGCAGGGAGAGCACCTTGCTGTGCTCACAGGGGGCATGTTGGCCAATGTGACCTTAACAGAGAGTGCTCCTCGAGGCCCCTCCAACTCTAAGTGTGTCCTGAAGGAAAAAACACATCCAGGTGTCAGAGTAGAGGGCGCTGAGGCTGGCGGGTGAAGGGCTGCCTCCTGCCCTGTGAAGCAGGTGTCCCACGGTACCCACTTGCAGGGCTGTAGGGAAGGGACAGAGTGAGGAGGAGAAGGGGCCAAGCCCCTGCATGTCTGCTTTCTGTCATCCTGTGTCTGGTGCATCAGGCGCCTTTACATTCCCAAGTACTCCAGACAACAGCAGCTGATAAGGGCTTCGCTGGTCTGGAGGCTCCGCAGTGACTTACCTCCCTAGATAGGGCTGGGCTGGACCTGTCTGGAACAAGGAGGATGACCTCAATTTTTTTGAGAACCCCCATGCTCAAGCGTGGCTGAGCCCACCTGACTCTGGTACGATTTCCCCTCTCCCTCACCTCCAGCCCTGCCTGCTATGTGCCCTCCACTCCCCGGCCCACTCACCCGTGACAAGATCCGGCCAGGGCCTGCCCAGTCCTGCTCCTCTGATTCCCATGTCTCTGGCAATTTGGGAGCAACTTGAGGGCAGTGCCTTCTGGGGACCCATCCGGCCTGCACAGAGCTGGGCTTCTCACGCTCAGCATCCATCAGATCCCACCACTTTCCAGGTTCCCTGAAATCCAGTTGTCCTCAGTCCCTTGAGTAAGTTAGAGTCTGGGGCCACATCTTTGACCTCTTCCTTTCTCCCCAGTCTCACATCTCTGCACCCACCTATGGAGCGCTCACTATGTACCGGCGCCTTATTTAATGAATCCCTAGACTCCTGAAAGGTATGATCAGAATTTCATTTGACAAAGAGGAAACGGAGCGTCGGAGAGGGATGGTGACCTGCAAGGGCACACAATTAGAAGTGACAAAGCTGGGCTTTGAACCAGGGCTGTGCAGCGGGCAGAGGACTGACTCCAGATTCTGCCTGTGGGAGTGGGAGGGGGACACAGGGAGGAGCTTACCTGTACTTGGTTGGGTGACCCAGGGGGTTGCAGGAGAAGAAGGAAGGCTGTTCCTGTTATCAACTGTTGTGTACCCAAAACTTAGTGCTTGAAAGAATGACATTTATGTTGTTCTCAAATCCAAGTTTGGGTAGGGCTCGGGGGACACAGTTGATTCTGCTACACTTGACATGACCTGGAATGGTTTGCAGTTTGCGAGCTAGAATCATTAAAGAGTCATTTGTGCATATGTCCGCAGGTTGAAGTTGGCCATTGGCTGAGACCTTAACTGGGGTTGTTGGCTAGAGTGAGTATGTGGCCTCTCCTTGTGGCTCAGGCTTCCTCCCAATGTGGTTGCTGGGTTCCAGAGAGAGACAAAGACAGAGAGCTAGGTAGACAGGTGGAGGCTGTCTCACCTTTATAGAGTTAGCCTGGGAAGTTATGCAATGTCACTTCTGCCACATTCTGTTGATCAGAGCAGTCACCAAGTTCTGCTCAATTTCAGGGGGAGGGACAATAGACTTATCGCTTGATGAAGAATGACAAGTTTTCAGTATGTGCACCTGAAAATACTCCTGAGGCCATTTTTGGAAAATACACCCTCCCACAGGGACCGCCTCTGCTGACCTCTCATTAGTAGTTCTACTTCCATGACTTGGCAAGACACTTCCAGAGGCTCAGCCAACAGTGCCCCTCTCACCCCAACTTTGAAAGTGTGGTCCTAAGTGGTGGGAGGGGGAGAGCAGTGAATGGCCATTGACTGAGCACCTACTGCGTGCCAGACTCTGCCCTGGACACTCTTGTGCCTTATTTCACACAGTCCCCACCAGGATCCTACATAGTGGGCAATGAGGCCCCCATGCTGTGGGTGAGAAAACTGAGGCTGAGAGAAAAGTAAGGACTCACCAAGGCCACAAGGAATCACCAGCAAGGCTAGGATCTAAAGCTGACGTGCTTCCAAAGGTCCTGCTCTTACATGTGCACTAGCTGTTCCCAGGCTCAAGATAAGGAAAAGGTGAAGAATTAAGAACATGGGCCTTAGATCAGAGCAGCCTGGGTTCTGACTAATGCACCTTGACCTTGGGCAGGTCACTTTATTTCTCTAAATTTTTATTTTCATATCTGTTCAATGGGACATCACAGACTTTAAAAAACAAACCAACAATATAAAATAATCTCTGTTACAAGCTTGACACAGCCTCTCACATGTCACACATGGTACCCAGACCACCCAGCCCTCCCTAGACAGGATTTGCTCATTTGTGAGGGAGAGCAAGTCCCTGGGCCTTTTGCCACTCACCAAGGGGGAGCCCCCGGTCTCCAACTGGCTATTTATAGGCCCGTGTGGGCAACCACAGAACCACATGTGGGGTTTACCACGAGCTGGCCAAGCCCGGAAGAATAAGAAACTGCTTCCAATGACAGACGGTGGGCATCTGAGGTCACGATGGGCCTCAGTCCTTTCCAGCACTTCCAGGCTGTTGTCACACAAAGTCAGAAAACCTCATTAGGTCTCTATTTTATCGTCTGTAGAGTGGGGATAATTGTAAGCAAAATAGCCCACACGTTGGGACTGCGTATATTGTGCCAGGTGCAGATGGAACATCTGCATGTGTTGACCCACATCATCTCACATGATGCTGGCCATGAGGGTAGCTGATGGAGAGAAGTTGGTAAATAGAAGAAGGGGCAGGAGTGGAACCAGAACCAATCATTTTTTTCTGTTCTGCTTCCAGCCTCCCCAAGCAGACTGGAAGAAGTTCCTGAGAATTAGCTGAGATTATGGATGTAGGTATGTTTTTTAAACGATAAACTACAATGTAAACTGAAAAGGCCCAGGAATAACCTAGGCTCAGAGCTTAGAACTGTTTGTCATAGAGACCCCTCCTCAACCCCAACCTTCAGCCACAGCACTTCCCACTTATTCATCTACTTTCCATGGGAAGGATCCTCATAAGATTTTCTTTTGGCTCTTCTACAAAAACAATAAAAAGGCTTTGAAAGCCACTGAGGTGTGGATGGAAGGCTGGAGGTGGCAGTGACATTCCCCAGGGCACAAAGTGGGGTCTGAGGCTCCTGGTGTCCCCACCCCTTCACCAGCCTGGTCCATGGCAATGAACGGCTCCGGGGGCCTCCACCCAGTTCTCAGAGGCGCGCAAGCCTTAGGCCCACGCCCCGCCTCACTTACCTGAGACCTCTGATGTTCTTACTTTTCAGGTCCGGGAAACCATGTTCCTGGAAGAACCACCAGCCACAGCAGGACTCGGAAGCCCTGTAACTCTCCAAGAGAAAAAGAAAGAAAGGGCAAAGAGGATATGTTTGTGTGTGAACATATCTGCAACCATATGCATCATTCACACCACACATATCTCATATGTGTACATGCACACTTGACATACAGACTCACCTATACACACATTTGTAGAGCTCCATACACATGTGTTCATGCAGGCACACACAAAACACTCATTTCCACAGGCACCTGTACATACACCTCACACCATGTTCCTACATTAAGATTCACCTACAGAGCACACACAAACCTTACACGAACATGAACACATGTTCTATACATTCATGTGAATTAATATAAGTGCACAACATGTATTTATGCAAAAAGCACAAACAAATGCATATTTACACATACCCAAATATATACAAGTCCATGGATAAGCAGGAATATATACTCAATATACCTGCATTGTGAAAGCTTGTATGAAAATGAATGTTCACACAAATACACACACCCATACAAACATGGGTATGCATATGCACTTTATTTACATATCTCCATACATAATAGCAATAAACACAGGTATGTCAGTATCTGTATATTCATAACAAAACCACACATCATGGCTGCCCATACATGCCTGTGGAAACACATGTGCACACACCTGTATGCACACACACATGCACACACCCTTGCATGTGCACACACAAGCTCAGCAACTCTGCATGCTCCGAGTACTCGCTGCCTTTTCTGGTTCCATTGTTGCTGAGCAATCCTGCAAAGGTACAGAGGCACAGACACCTAGTTCCGCTTCACCTGAAAACCCCCAGCCCCTGTGTGTGTGGGAGGGTGAACCAGACGCCCTCCCTGTAGGGGGCACAGTGGAAAGTATGACCCAAGTTGACTTACACAATAAGAGCAAAGGTGAGGATTTTTTCCACCCTGTTACCTCACTGTGTCAGGGGTGACCAAGGTCACCATTGCTAATCCTCATTCTCTTATCCCCGCCAACCCTTGAGGACATTCAAGTCTAACATCAGTCTACTAAGCCATCGACTACCAACACCCGACCTCACAGTGTGCCAGGCGTAGGCCAGGGTTAGAGGCAGAGAGAGTAGCTGGACTTGGGCCCTGCCCACAGGGCTCACAGGAGGAGGGATGGAAGATGGGATCAGTGGGGGGCTCTTACTCAAGTCTCTAAAGATATGTTCCCTTGACAGCCAGTTTGCCAAGTGATCAATCTTCAAGTGACTGATTTGCTGAACATACCAAATTTATCAATTTACTGCTAATTTTTTCTTTCAGTTCAAAAATATACAGCTATTTTATTGAATGGGTTGGAATTTGTTTTCATTTTGTCTTTATAACAGCATTTAAGGGAACGTTCAAATGATCAAAGCTAAGGGTGGGGTGATTTAGTTTAATAAAGGCCCTTAATATTTTTAACTAGAGAAAGACTTTCTGCGGACATCCATCAGGAGCAGGACATTCTGGGAGCCCTGCAGCATGACAGGCTTTCTGGGGCTACTGACCCCCAGGAGCCATGTGACCTGTACCTGGAACTGACTTGCCCTGTGATATTGGCCATGTCCCTTCTCCATCTGGACCTCAGACTTCTCAGAGACAAAGAGTTCATTTTTAGGGCCTTGCTGACATTGATGAACCCCCCTGGAACTTCCTATAACCTCAGTGTCTCAGTGTGGCCAGGGTCTGGGCCACGGGCACTCGAGAGGGTGTTGATTCTTTTGGGGGTGGGGGTGGGCAGCTCTTCTCAGAAGTCAAAGTTGTCACAGCCAACACCCACCCATCTCATGTTGATGTCTCTGTCTGAACGGTGACATTTCTGGGTCCTGTTCCCAGCCCCGGGCAGCGGGGCCTAGCACGCTCTGAGGGGGGAGCATGGGACTGCAGCGGGTGGGGCCCAGATAACTTTCCTTTCCTGGTAACACGCTTGCTAACCTCATTTCCTTTTCTGAAGGGAAATGCCATTGACATCACACAACTGGATTTTCAGCAAGGCCAGATGAGAACTCGTGATCTTGCTGTCAAAAGGATACGTGCATGGGCTGGGCACAAATCTGTCCGGCGGTGATGTGGGCAAATTCTGATCTGAGACGCCAACCTCTTGCTTTAGAGATGGAACCTCAGGCTGGAAAGGGGCAAAAACATGCCCTAGGGTCCACAACCAGACAGTGGAGTGAGGCCCAGAACCTAGGCCCCTGACTCCCAGCCAGGGCTCCAGATGGAGGGGCCTTATCTCTCTTCAAACTCTGTTTTAATAATGGCACTAACATCCACCAAGCTGCCCAAGCTAGGAACTGGCCCCAGTGTGGTCTCCTTCCTCCCCAGCACCTTCTCTCTGCATCTCCTCCAATCTATCTGCAAGCCGCACCTCAGCTCTGGCCTCCTGGTCTCTCTCTAGAACCCCTGCCCAGGTTCTGCTCAGGTCTCCCCACACCTATTCAGACCTCTTCCTCCAATCATTCCAGCAGACTGGGTGACATTGCTAAAACACAAAGCCTTCAGGGGCTTCCTGGCTGGGCATTTAGCCCCTCCACGATCCTCTCCATCTTCTCAGCCACTTCTCTGCTATGGCCCTTCATTCCCTCAGCACAGAGGTTACTTGCCATTCCCACACGAGGAACCTTCTTGCACTTGTTCTTCCCTCTACTGGAAACTCCTGCCTCTACATGTACATTCATGCCCACACTCATTCCCAGCCAAGTCACAGCACTCCAGGATCTGCCCGCATCACTGCCTGGGAGGGAACTGATCTCTTCGGTTGATATGTCTAAGTCCTCCTTACCACATCATTGAGAGCAGCAAAGACATTCCATTGTGGAAAATTTCAAGCATACACAAAAACAGGACGTACAAAGAACACCACATGTTCCTCACCCAGCTTCAGCTGTCACCAACTCAGGCCATTCTTGTTACATTTATACCTCCCAACTCCTGCCCCACTGGATTATTCGGAACAACTCCAAAATTATTTTATCCATAAATATTGTTGTATGTATTTCTAAAAGATAAAAACATGACTATAATACAATTCTCATATTATATTTTAATAATATTTGTATTATCATCAAATATCCAGTAGTGTTGAAATTTCTCCAATTACATCATAGATGGTCTTTTAAAGTTGGTTGATTCAAAATCAGGATCCAAACAAGGTTCATACATTTCAGTTGGTTGTTGGGTCTCTTATGTCTCTTTTAATCTATAAATTTCTCCCCCTTCTCTTACTTTTTTATCCCACTTATTTGTTGAGTAAATCAGGTTGTTTGTCCCCTGTCATATTCTACATTCTGGGCTTCTACTGAGTCCCCTATGGTGTTGTTTAACATAGTCTTTAGTCCCCTGCCTTTCCTAAAAATTAGTAATTAGATCTCGAGACTTAAGTTCAGTTTCAAAGTTTTGGCAAGAACACTTCCTAGGAGGTGTGTGTACTTTCCTCAGAAGACACATAAGGTTTAGTTGTCTGATTTTTGAGTTTTTAGAAGCCTTAGAAGATCATTGCCTAGATCCACTATTTTGTTGGAGATTTGCAAAACAATAATATTTTAATTTTATCT
Source organism: Furipterus horrens (assembly GCF_987537825.1). Taxonomy (NCBI): domain Eukaryota; kingdom Metazoa; phylum Chordata; class Mammalia; order Chiroptera; family Furipteridae; genus Furipterus; species Furipterus horrens. Next base: position 48,222,896 of record NW_028327172.1, read on the forward strand.
CTCCTTCTTCATTTATAGCTGGAATTAGCTATTTCTCCAAGAAGAACTGGTTCTTTTAGTGACAAGTATTATTTAGATACCACAAATCTGAATGCTATGGGTGCCCCGTTCTATATGGGTGGTCATTGCATTTAGGCTTTTCAGTGTGCCGAACTGGGAAATGCTTTTTTTTTTTTTCTTAAAAATATATTTTAAGAGTTCATATTGATATTTTAAATAAAAGCTAAGACTATAGGGCTTTTATTTAAGTTCTCTGATTTTATGTTTGTCTTTCTTTTCTCCAATATTGTCAACAATGTTAACATAATGACTGGTTTGTTTTCTCCTACTTTCTCTAAACCTCAGAATAATGATACCAGTAGTATTACTAAAAAATAAGATGATTGAAAACATTTCACAATTTGTGTGCAGTTCTTTCGTCCTTATAATTTATATACTAGGAGTGATGTGCAGTCAAGTCATCAGGTTTCTAAATAACTTCAACTCTGTGTGGTGAAGCCGTGAACTCAACACATAGATTTACTTATTTAATTTTGATTTTGATTTTGGGGGATTGCTTCTAATTTTTGTTTTGATTTAACTTTGTTTCATTATTATGTAAAACATTTACCTGGTTCTAAAATTAATCTACAAAACAAGGTATATTCAGAAGAGTCTAGCTTCTACCCCCAATTCATTTGTTCTGTTTCTTCCCTTCTTCAATAGATAACCATTTTAAACTTGCTCTTTTTATATTTTAACTAATTTTTTTAATTAAAGAAAATATGCATTCCCTTTCCTTCATAAATGATACTGTACTATATCTATTTTATACACTTTGCTGTTTCACCTAACATTGTACCTGGAGATGATGTCATCCTAGCACATAGAGATACTCTTCCTTCCCCTTTTTAACTGCAAATCATCCCTTGCGTGGGCAAATAATCCCTACTGATAGAGTTTGAGTGGTTTCTAGGTTTGTTTGTTTGTTTTTTTAACTATTACAGATGACATTTCCATGCATAGCTTTAATGCATGCATCTTGTCTTATTTTTGCTAGTATATCTTTGGAACAGATTCCTAGAAGTAGGACTGCTGTGTCAAAGGGTAAACACATATATAATTTTCTAGAAATTGTCATATTCCCCACCATATAGGGCTTGTACCATTTCATATTCCCCCCAGACAATGTACAAGAGGGCCTGTTTCCCACAGTCTTTCCAACAGACTACATTGTCAAATTTTGGGGTTTCTGCTAATCTGAAAGGTGAGATATAGTATTGTGGCTTATTTTTAATTGGTATTGCTCTGATAATGAACAAGATTAAACATATTTTTATTTGTTTAGATTCTGATTTACTTTTGGGTCTGTAGCTCTCAACTGACACAGATGAAGTTCTTAGGAGAGATTTCTAGAATGAAGGAAGAGATGAACAAATTGAGTCTTGAAGAGGGAAGCTGACTTGCTCAAGGCCACATGTCCAGTATCAGCAGAGTTGAAACTAGAAATGTTCTCCTTCCTCCCCCTTTGTCTAATTAATTTTTCCAACTAACATATAAACAAGTTTCTAGTAGACTTTTTCTGGCTATAAAATTAATAGAAGTTTATAGTAGAAGGTTTCGAAAGCACAGGAAAGCATAAACTTAGAATAAATTTTAATTTTTCTATCCTAAGTCAAACACTTTTTAGCATTCTAGTCTATTTCCTCTCAGTATTTATGCACTTTTTCCATTATAATCACACTACATATATGGTTTTGTATTCTAGTTTATTTTCACTTAAGAATTTTCCATATTAATAACAACGTTTTACAAAAATAATTTTAATAGCTGCACAGTATCTCACTATCTGAATACATGTTAGTATATTTAAGCCTTTCCATTACTACTGGGCTTCTAGATTATTTCCATATTTTTGCTATTATAAATAATTTTGCCATGTTTATCTTTGTTCACATTCTGGATTTTTCCCCTTTAGGATTGATTCTTGGGAGTGGAGCTCCTAGAATCCCAGCACTGACTTCCAAGTTCAGGGCTTTTCTTGGCTGTGCTCAAAGGACACTGCTTGTTAAGCTTTATCCCCATGACTTCCCAGATCCCGGGCCTAGCCTGGTTCTCTGTGTTCATCGTCTTGAGTAGAGATACACTCACACCCAAATCAGGTTGGCAGATGGGCTGAGCTGGGTGGGATGAGATCCATTCAGGATGAAGAATCAGACTCTCCCGTCATTCACCTCTGTGTTCCTTGCCTTCTCAGGGCTATGAACCTGGAACCAACAAGAGGAAACTGCACAGCAGCAAGATCACATCTGGTGAAGGGTGCTGGCAGGCAGCAATGCTGAGTGGACGCTCTCTCTGCTTCGGAAGCCTTCACCACCCAGTGGAGCAGACAGCTGGGCTCAGACCCTTCCATCCTGAGAAGTGCTCCATGACAGACTCAGACACAGTGCCATTCACAGAAGCAGGGACCTGGGAAAGCTGACTGGAGGAGGCATCAATTGAGTTCAGCACTGAGGAATACAGGTTTTATTTGACCAATGAGATTGGGCAGTGGCCAATTATGAGGAGCCCTATAAGCTAGGTTATGGGTCCTGCTTCTTGTCTTATAGATAGTGAAGCAGGCAGATGACAGAGCCAGGTTGGTATTAAGAACAATCCCTTTGGCTGCTGAGTCAGGGCAGGATGGCAGATGGAAACTGGACAGACTGTGAGAATGAGGCCAGCATCCAAACAAGAGACCGTGAAGCCCGAATCAGCCATAGGAATGGAAAAGGAAGATCAAGAGAAGTGACACCAGGTATACAGTCACTAATCAAGCAGAAAAGGGCATGCCAATTTATGACCTTCCTGTCATGTGTGGAAAAGAGTCCTAGAATGGGAGTCAACGTACCTGGGTTCCAGTCCCATCTCCAAGTGACACAGGGAAAGCCTCTTCCCTACCTCTGGGCCTCATTTTCCACTTTTGTACACCAAGGAGGTTGTACTAGATCATCTCTGGGGGCCCTTATGTTCTGAAACCTGTAATCTTACGGCTGCAAAATGGCCATGGTCCCTGTGGGGAAAGGAGGGAAAAAAACAGGCTGAGCATCCTGGGCTGGGGGGCTGGGGCCTCCAAGCAGGCTCTCTGTCCCCTTTGCCCCATCTATCTTGCAGCATTAATGTCAGTGGGGTGGCCGGCCCAGGCCCGAGACCAGCTGCGGAGAGGGAGGAATTGTCTGGCCAGGGAAACAGGAAAGAATGCAGAGCTTCCAAAAAGCTGTGAACAAGTCATCAGCTCTGGCCTGGTGCCCAGAGGTTTTGCAACTGTCTTCCTAGCTTGAATATCAAGAGTAGGTCAACATGGGGAGGGCTCCTTGGTCCCCCTCTGTGCGTCAGAAACTGTAAGATGGCAAGGGGCACTGAAGATGCCTTTGGCTGCAAGTAAGAGAACACCCGGTTCCAATGTCTAAATAAAACAAGAAAGTATATCATCTCACTCCACTGCAACTCCAGGGTGTGTCGTTCCAGCACTGCCAGCAGCTCCTGGTGTTGTCAGGAACACACACTTATATTTCTCTCTTGTCCTCAGCTGGTTCCCTTTGTGGCCCCATGGCAGCTGTCACTCTCCTCAGGGTGAAAGATAGCTGCCAATGGCAGTGGCAGCTACTGGCTTCCATGTGAATGTCCAGCAGGAAGGTGCAAGAGAGGACTTCTCTCCCAACCCCAGACTATGAGTCCTTTTCCTTGGTTCAAATGGGATGACTTGAGTAGTTCCCAACCAATAAGTCTCTCAAAGAATGCCATGTGCTGATTGACTTAGACTGATAGGGATCCAGTGTTAAACGTGGGGGCAGGGAGAATGAGCAGAATTGGGGTCCTCTGAGGAAGGAAGAGGTGAATAGATGTTGGTTGAACAATCAACACATCCATATGACCATGAGCCTCTATGCTCCATCAGCTCATTGGATCCCCACCCAGCCCAGGGGTCAGCAGGACAGTTGTCCTTTCTAGATGACCACTGAGGTCACTGAGGCATAAAAAGTGGAGTGGTCCACTTGGGTCACACAGTAGGGAAGTGGCAGAGCCTGAATTGAGAAAAATAAATAGACAACAGGCCTCAAGCTGCCAGCCCTCCAGTCAAGCTCCTGAGCCTGTGCCCTCAGGCAGGGGGCCTGCTGTTTCCTCTGGGCTTCCATGGCACCTCCCAGCCAGCATCCCTCTGTCTCAGAGCCACCTTGCAGTGGTGGATGGCCATTTCCCTCTGCGGCCCGAGCGTGTTCTCCTTTGCTCATCAGATGAGGCTGTCCAAGAGCTTCAGGATCCAAGGCCAGGCCTGTGGGTTTGAATCCCAACTTTGGAGCTCCTTTGTCCTCCTCTGTGAGATGGGGCCATGAACCTCATCTTTACCTCTTGACATTACTGTTGGGCATTCAAATGCAATGAGGAGATGGTGCTTTACTAATTTTGAAGGGCTATGGGGACCATCAGGTTTCCCTTCTCCTGGCAGAAAAGGGTCATTCCATGAGCTTCATCGACACTGGAAGACATCAGGAAGCAGGCAGCCAGCGGGACCAATCAGATAGCCAGACGTGGATCCATTCAGCTGCAAATGCTTAGTTCACATCCATCAGTTGATAGATGAGGGAATAGGTCCTGAGAGTGGCTGTGACCTGCTCAGGGTCGCACAAGAGTACAACCCAGCCCCTGGCTCCCAGCCCTGTCCTCTCTGCACCAGGCCACAGGGGTCAACTGAGGTCTACTACCTGGCCCAAGGGTGGGTGCAGCTGCAACACAGTCCGTGCCTGCCTGCACGTCTCCAAGTTTCTCGGGGGCCATTCTTCAGGGGCTCACTGAGGCGAGGCCACACTTCCCCTCGGGCGGCTTCCTGTTTTGGCCAAACAATGACTCTTGCCGGGACCTGGTGCCAGCTGACTGCAGCTGTTGCCAAGGCCCTGATTCTTACAGGCAGAGAGGGGAGATCTTGGCCCCAGGGATCTGCTGCTGGCCTCTCTTGGCCACGACCCCACACTCAGATGTGACCTTTGGGCCCCACTGAAGTCGTTAATCCCCTCATGTACTGATCACACATATACATGCAAGCAGCTTCTGTTTGCCAGGCTCAGTCTGAGTACCCAAAACACAGAGACACATAGAGCAAGAGCTTAGCCATTCTACATTTATTCTCTGTCCACGAGGAGGAGGAAATTGTGCTAGGTACCAGTGATGCAGCTATGAATAAGATACACCCTATAAACCTGCAGACTGATTCATCTGTTTGTCCTTCCAGTGCCTTGCAAGAGCTCAGAGTTGGTTATACCTGCCCGTGTGAATTAGTGCATCTAGCTCCTTCGTGAAGGAATGTCTCAGGACACATTGGGGAAAGGGTGCTAATGGGTATGGGTAAAAATAATAAAGATGAAAATTTTTATGGTGAGTTGTTAAATAGGTGAGTAAATCAAGATTCAGATATGTAAAGGGAGGGTCAGGGGCTTAGCTCCTCAGACTCCAAGCATTGCACACCAAGAAGCTGTAAAATGCACACATCTAGGGTGAAGATTGGGATGCTGTGGGGGTGCCTATGTGTACATGGGGGTGCCTGCTGCTGAATAAAACATGTGGGGCCACCAGGTCATGGAAGGGAAATACTGAGTGCTCTCTATGTGCTGGACACCTAGCCCATTGTCATTTCCACTCTACAGATGAGGAAAATGAAGAGGTGAAAAAACTTCCACCCAGACCCCACATGGGTGTTGGCAGTTCTTTATCTGCCCCATGTCTATCCTGTCCTACTCCGTGTCTGAGAAGGCTGACTTCTGTGGAGCATCACCTTTCTGTTAGGTTCAGCCAATGGGAGGCTATGGCAGGAGACCAGTGACAGAGGAGAGAGAGGTCAAAGCATTTGGTCCCCCTGCTCCTCCCTTTGTGGCCACCATGCTGGTAGCCGCTACATACCGAGGTTATGGCTCCAAGGACCAACGTGGCCCCAGAATAAACACATCATGGCTGTCTCTGGACCCTGCAGGCCAAGGAAAGTAACCGTGTCCTACTCTTGCTGATCCGGGGGACTCCTCACCTTGAGTGGTTCCCTTCACCACGCTCATCTTTCCATTCAGCTCTCTTCAGCCCCTCACCTTGAGTGGTCCTATTTCCTGCTGGCATCCTAGCCAGGACTGAGCTGGGCCTTCGCCCACCTTATGGCCTCGCTCCCTGTATCCATTGGGATGTTCCCCACCATCCCATCCCCACCCACCTGAGATCGGACAGTGACTTGGCAAAGCCTGCTTTGCCCTGGGTGTCCTGAGTTGTTTAGGGGCTGGTGCTGCTGTGAAGACAATGGGAGGAAGGTTTCCAAAGACCAGGACCAGGTCCCTCTACACCTCCCATCACCTGAGATAGGCTGGATCTCCTGGGCTCAGGGCCTAGGAGAAGCACAGTGTTCTGCTTGGAGGTAGGAGGTTGGTCCTAAGAGAGTAGCAGTCTGGACACAGGCCTGTCTGCTTCCACCTCCAAGCTAGGGGTAAAGAAGGTACCAGACGCAGGGGAGGAAAAGCAGCAGACACTCTTCCTGCTGAGCTGCAGGACCCTTAGGAGTCACCCAAGACAACCCTTTGGTTCAGCAGTAGAAACAGGCCCATGAGTGAGGGACATGACTGAGGTCACTAGGTAGATGCTCCTCAAATCTGCTTGAAACCCAGCCTCCCTCCTGAGCACCACACACAAAACTCCACATACCCCAGAGACCTTTGCAAACCATGAGGACCGATGCCCAACATGTCCCCTTCCTTCCTATTCTTTCCCATGTCCTCTCCATCAGGGAAAGACACCAGAATCCTGGAGTCAGCACTGACAGTCTCCCTCCCACTTCTCTCTGCCCCCAACCCCTGACCTAATCCAGCTTCTCACCAAGTCCAACAGTTCCACCTTCTCAGCCGCCCTGAATTCTGTCATCTTCTCTCCAGGCCATTGCCACTTTCCTAGCCTGGGCCTCAAATCTACACAGAATTACAATAGCCTCCTCACTGACCCTGGTCTTGCTCCCGCCAATCTGTCTCCATTTAGTCTTTCAGAAATACAAATAGATGCATGTGTCTTCTGTGCTTAAATGGAGCCCAAAACTCGCTAACCTCAGTGACATGCCCAGGCCTCCCTCTCCAACTTCACCTCTAAAGCAGAACCCTATGCGAGAGTCCATAATCCATCAGCCTTTGCTGGCTTCTTCACATGTGGCTCTGAGTCCATTTAGAATGGTCCCCTTGGAAAGGGTTCCTCCTCATTCCTGCCAGAACCTGCATTGCTCTCTTAGTTTGGGTTCCTCCAAGAACACGATATCACCCAAGTCCTTGGTGCAAGTAATTTACTGAGGAGGTGACCCCATGAAGGGGAGTGTGGGAGTGGGGAGAGTGAGTTACAGAAGGAAGGAAAGCCCATGCCAGGGTGCGTTATATTTGTCTCCATAGCGGGTGACAGGACCCTGCAAAGCCTACAAACACCTCCCAGAAGTATCCACCTGCAGGACGAGAGGCTGGATGTCCATCTGCTGACTCCCGTCCCGTCGGGTTAGAGTCTTTAGTCTTCTTGGCTGCATTGCCTGCCCAAGCAAGCTCCTGCTGTGCTGAAGAATCCTCAGCCCACGCAGAAGCTCATGGCTCAAGCTTGGGGTAGAACCCTGGCCATGGGAAGTGATCTTTGGCTGAAATCAGATGTGAGCCAACAGATGTGACAATGGCTCCGGAGGCGGCTGCACAGAAACATTCCTTACCCCATCGGCACATCTGGCTCGCTGGAGCTGCGCTGCACATGCGGTGCCCCAAGTTGTTGAAGAGGAGGCTGCAGACAGAGTGCTCCCGTGGAGCTTTGGAAAGAGCTTGGCTGTCGGAGTTTCTGAGTTCACATCCCACTTTGGCTGGTACCTGCCGGGGGACCTCGAGCAAGGCACATCACCCTTGAGCCACCGTGTCACACTCAGCAATAAAACAGCGACAATAATTTCTACCCACAAGCTGTTTCTAAGAATCAAATGTGCCCTCGGAAATGAACGCATAAAGCAGTCTGATACCAAATGCAACCTCAAGTCTGCTTCTTTCTTCCCTCACAAAGCTGCTGCCCCAGACTTCTCACTCTGCTCCCCCAGCCAAGAGTGCCCCATCTTCTCCATGCCATGGGGCTTAGTCTGTGCTACCCAGAAACCCTGGCCTCCTGGGGCAGTGCTGGTTTGGCCTTGTCCTGGCTTTGGGCCAGGACATTTACAATCCCCTCCCCCACTCCACCACATAGAGCAGAAGTAGCTTTTGTGGGAACATAGAAGATTTGACAGCACATACCACACAGAGATAGCTTATTTTTAAAAATCCTATGAGCTGTTTCTGTTTCGTTTTGTTTTTGTTTTCGTTTTTTCCCAAAAATCCCTCTTCTGATCCAGAAGCCTTTCTCACATGGGCGAGTTTAGCTTGAACCATCACTGTCGGTTCTAGCCTTCCACGCATCATCCCTATCCTTTGGGCTCTGGCCTCTACTCAACTGCTTTCTTTTGAATTTTCTCACCCACCCCCCAAATCTTATGTTGAAGTCCAAATCCCCAGCACCTCAGAATGCGACCTTATTTGGAGATAGGGTCATGGCAGATGTTGATTAGCTAAGACGAGACCATACTGAAGTAGGGTGGACCCCTAATCCAAAACGACTAGTGTCCTAATGAAGAGGGAAAATTTGGGCACAGAGACACGTACACAGACAGGGATGACTCCGTATGAAGAGTGGAACTGTGTTGTGCAAGGCAGGGAACCACCAGAAGCCAGGAGAGAGGTCAAGAAGAGACCCTTCCCTCCCACCTTCAAAGGGAGTACTGCCATGCTGACACCTTGATCTTGAACTTCCAGCCTCTAGACCTGAGACAACATAGTTCTGTTGTTTTAAGTCCCCACCCCCACTCCAGTTTGTGTACATGGCTTGGACAGCCCTAGCAAAATAATACACTACCTACAAGAGCAACGGTTTTTTTTTTTTTTGCTACAAATATCATTTTCCTCTCCTTCCCTTCTAATTCAACCTTCATGTCTCTGTGCATGTGTTTCTGTCTTCACTGCCCCATGGACTGTGAGCCCCTTGGGGACAAGGCCTGTGTCACTCTCACTCTTGCCTCTTTAGGGCCCAGTACAGCGCCTGGCCCATAGGAACCATTCAGCAAAGGTTTTCAGGAGATTCCTTGCCCTGGAAGGGTGGTTCAGGTTTGAACGGGAAGAGCTCTCGGGGAAGGCATTCTGGGGAGGAGGGTGGCATGCGCAGAGGTGCCTCCGCAGGAAAGGGCAGTGCAGGGCTTAGTGAGTACCCACGGTTTGTTGGCTAGGCCATGGGCTACTGGTAGGGGTCAGAGGCAAGGTGGGACAGAAGGTGGGGAACACAGATGTCTTCAGGGTTTCAGGGAAGGTAAATAATTAAATAATTGGGTAAGTGATGGAGCAGCGGGGAATCATGCAAAGGAGACAGAACAACAGCAGGGTGTGGGAAGATTATTCAGCCCCAGAACAGACTGAAGACAGGGAGACCAGGAAGTCTGTGGCTGAGGCCACAATCCAGGTGAGAGATGCTGTCGGCCTGAACCCCCAGGGGCATGAGAATGGAGAGATGAGAGACATTTAGGAGGAAGAAATGCCAGCTGGTGACTGATTTGGAGGTATTTTCCCCTTTGAGGTGCCAGCCTGCAAGCTCCTCTTCTTTCTGAAGATGCCACACTGAGAATTTCCATGATGTCTATAGTGGCATATAAATCACTCCACCCCCGTCGCCTCTCTGACAGCTGTCAGTCTTGGTGAGAGAGCAAAAAACACTGAGCCACTTCCACCCCAGGCTGCTGAGGTTTCTGATCACAGTTCAAAATGTCAATTCATGGAAGCAGATGATTTTTCACCTTTTTAAATAACATTTTATCACTCACAACAAATATAAAAACTCTGAAATAAGTAGCTTTGGATCTTAAGAGTAGAAGGTGAAAATTGCACTCAGTAAAAATGACCCTGGATAATCCCTTCAGTGGAAGGTCCAAGGATATTAAAGAGTCAAAAGACAAAGATTACATTGTGTAATTTTATTTACCTTTTGACTGTGATCTCCTTTTCCCTGGAGCATCAAAGTCCAAGGTCTCGTTTGACGTGGGTAAGAGGGCAGAGTTTGGAGGCGGTAGGTGGCTGGATTAAATGCTTGCTGGGTATGAATCCATTCTATGTATAAGTCAAAGAAGAAAGCAGAAATCACCCGAGATCCTTCCACTCTATTTTTAGGTGAATATCCTCCTCTTTCCCGTGTTTTTTTTTTTCCCCTGGAGTACTCATTAAAAGCTATTCTCAATGGAGCATGAAGCACCTCCTGACGTGGTGGCTTGAGAAAGACACATCACTTCTGTGGTATTTCTGCCTAAAAGGCAGAACCCGGTGGAGAAAACATCAGACAAACCCACGTTGAAAACCAGTCTGCAAAACTGGCCCAGACTCAACCAAAGTGTCAATTACATAAAAGACAATGAAAGACTAAAGTACTGTCCTTGACTAAAAAGGATGAACGAGACACGGCAACCAAGTAGAATACATGATCCTGGATTAGATCCTGGATCAGAAGGGAAATTGCTATAAAGAACATTACTAAAGCATTTTGTGAAATTTGGATCTGACCTGAGGGTTCCATAATGGCAATGTTAAATTTCCGGAATTGATAACTATCCTATGGTTGTATAAGAGAACGTCTTTTTTTTTTTTTTCCTTAGGAAATAAATGTTGAAATATTTGGGGGTAATGATGCAACGTACTCTCAAATGGGTTGGGAAAACATGGGTATATATAGAGAGAGTAGGTGACAAAGCAAAATGTTAACAATTGTTAACAGTTGGTGAGTCAGGGGGAAGGATATATGGGAGTTCTTTGTACTAGTTTCACAGTTCTGGCAGTTTGAAATTGTTTCAAAACTGAAAGTTAAAAAAAAAATCCAGTTGAATTCAGTCTCTGGAAGAAAATATTTGCGAAAAACACATCTGATAAATGATTGCTTTAAAAAAAAGTCTATTAAAAATAACAAAAACTTTAGTTTCCTACCATACTCCTGTGAAATGAACTAAAAACAACAACAATACCAAATGTCGGTGAGAATGAGGAGCAACTGAAACGCTTGAACTTTGCTCATGGGAATGAAAATAGAGCAATCACTTTGGAAAACAGTTTGGCAGTGTCTTTGAAAGTTAAACATATACCTGCCACAAGACCCAACACTCCCATTCCCAGGTGTTGACCTAAGACAAATGAAAACTTATGTTCACACAAGAACTTTTATGTGAACATTTTAGTAGTTTTATTTATAACTACAGTCAGAAACTGGAAACAACTCAAATGTTTCTCAATAGGTGAATATTTGACAAACTGTGGTATGTCCACTCAATGAATGGACCTCAACACTGTCAACACCATGGATAAATGTCAAGTGCATTGTACTAAGTGAAATCACTCAGCCTGAAAAGTCTACGTACTGTGTGACTTCATTTATGTGGAAATCTGCAGAAGGCAAAACTATAGCAGAAAAACAGATGAGTGATCGTTAAGGACTGAGGATAAAGAAAGGTGTTGACTACAGAGGGGCACAAGAGAACTTTTCGAGGTGATGGAAATGTTTGACGTGTTGACTGCAGTGGTGGGGACACAATTGTATGTGTTTGTCAAAACTCACAGAAATGTACATTAAGGGTGAATTTTACCAAATGGAAACTACATCTCAATTATACAACCAAACAAACAAACCAAGTTTCTCAAAGCTTCTCTCCTCTCCTACAGCCCTCCGCTAGATACAGTTCAGAAACCTGTGTTAGGAAAAGGATGGACTGCTGTCTTTCCTTTGTTCTGAGTATTCATCTTTGAAGCAGGCTCAGGGTTGAGTGGGGCTCTGGACAAGGTAAAGAAAAGTGACAGTTGTGTTTGGAACAGCAGCATTGTAAACTCATATCAGACACCTCTGGGTAGCAGGTACCAAAACTCTGGCCTTTGCTCTCATGAGGCAAACATTTTTTTGGTTGTGGACCCTTCTTTGTGGTCTTCTCCTGCTGGTTCTGGGTATAGAGGACATACTCCCGGCTGACCATCTGTGCTTGCCTCCTCTACTCCAACTAAGGGGTCCTTCTGCAGGCAAAAGGCAGACTGCTTGGACAGAGATCTTTTTTTTTTCTTTTTCTTTCTTTTTATTTTTTCATTTTTATTTTTATTTTATTTTTAAATTTATTTTTTATTGTTTTTCTATTACAGTTGTCTCATTTTTTCCCCTTTTCTCTCTCCTGTTTCACCCACCTCCCCCCTCTCCCACAGTCAGTCCCCATTTAGTTGTCCATGTCCATGGGTCATTCATATTATTTCCTTGACTCTCCCCTTCCCCTTCTTTTCCTCCTTTCCCACCTCCCCCTCCCCTCTGGTCACTGTCAGTCTCTTCCTTGTTTACATGTCTTTGGTTCTGTTTTGCTCGTTTGTTTGTTTTGTTCATTAGGTTCCTGTATTAGGTGAGAGCATATGATATTTATGTTTCGCTGCCTGGTTTATTTCACTTAGCATAATTCTCAAGTTCCATCCATGCTGTAGCAAATGGCAGGAGTTCCTTCTTTCTTTCTGCTGCATAGTATTCCATTGTGTAAATGTACCAGTTTTTGATCCACTTATCCCTGATGGGCACCTAGGCTGTTTCCAGTAGTTGGCTATTGAAAATAGTGCTGCTATGAACATAGGGGTGCATAGATTCTTCTGAATTGGTGTTTCAGGATTCTTTGGGTATAATCCTAGCAATGGAATCGCTGGATCAAAGGCATTTCCATTTTTAGTTTTTTGTGGAAATTCCATACTGTTCTCCATAGTGGCTGCACCAGTCTGCATTCCCACCAACAGTGCAGTAGGGTTCCCATTTCTCCACATCCCCGCCAGCACTTGCTGTTTGTAGATTTGTTGATGATGTCCATTCTGACTGGTGTGAAGTGGTATCTCATTGTGGTTTTTAATTGCATTTCTCTGATGGCTAGTAATGTTGAGCATTCTTTTATGTGCCTATGCGCCCTTTGTATGTCCTCCTTGGAGAAGTGTCTGTTTGGGTCCTTTGCCCATTTTTTAATTGGATTTCCTGTCTTATTGGTATTGAGTCATATAAGTTCTCTGGGATCTTTCAAAATAGCACATCCCCAGCTACCTTGCACTGCGTCCAATTGGTTCTCTTTTGGAAACATTCCTTTCTTTTACTTCGAAGCTCTGGAAGCACAGATAGCCTCCATCCCCACATCAGGCTACCACCAGGGCAGCTCTAACCATCCTCTGATCTTCAGATCTTTTCATGTAAGAGGTGGGCTCAGGCTCTGTGTCCTCTAAGTTCCAGGAAAGCCCGATCACTTGGCTTGAGCTGTGTAGGGTGACACACAGCACTGGGGTACCTATCCTCATGGAAAGTCTCAGCACCCATCCTCCTCTGCCACGTCAGTGCCTGCCGGAGGCTGGAGGTGGGTGGTGGGGTGAGGCTGTCACCCTCGCTGCCAGAGTCCTGCTGGGTTGTGTCTGTGGCTGCTTTTGAGGTTCTGGGGGAGAGTAGCAATTCTGAGACAGGAGAAGTCCCATTTAACACCTTATTACAGATAACTAACATTATTTTAACAAAACTGGGATCTTTTACATATTTTATAACCTGACTTTTTACTTCATATTATGCTTTTAGCATTTTTCCATGTCAATAAATACATCTCTACATTCATATAATTTTAAATGACTAATTATATTCACTTATGTAGATACACTATAATTCACTATAACAAACCCTGATACAGTTGAAGTTCTTTCTAATTTTAGATTATTATTAATAATTCTATAATTGGGTTAATTTATGTGAAGCTGATGATGAAACTTGAGCCATAGAGTCCTTCACTTCCTCAGGACCTACAAGAAAGCATCTAGTAATTTTATGTTCACTATTTTGTCTTATTTTTGTAAAAGGGACCCTCTAAATTGCATTAGCTTCAGGGTCCACAAAACTGGACATGCCCTTGGCTATGATAAACAGCTTCACACCCAATTTTTCTTTGGCTACATCTTTGTTTCCTTAGGATAAACTTCTGGAAACAGAATTTCTGGATTAAAACAGATGGACATTTTTAAGATTCTTGGAATGTGTGGCCAAAGAGCCCTCCAGAAAAAGTGATCTAACTTGCACCTCAACCCTGCCCTAAACAAGAACACCCAAGACTGGGGTAGTTTCTATGGGATTGTGTTTCTTTGTTATTGTGGCTCAATTGTAACTGCCATTAACACCCTCTCTCAAATACAGGGATCTTGACCTGAGATCCATGGGTAGAATTCTTAGGGTCTGTGAACTTGGATGAGAAAAAAATTAATTCTTTATTTTCATCATTAGCCTCCAATTAAAATATAATAGCGCTTTCCATCATGAATGTTGGCCACAAATCCCTGTGGTATTACCAGCCCCTGTGACATTAGCAGTCCCATCACCAACAGAACTCACAGATGTTTCATGCCTGGTTGCACCTGTTGCAGATCTCTCAAAATATTGTTCATGCTCATCAGTGCTTCAAAATTACAATAGTTGTTAGACCTGCCACTAGATCACATTATTTAATGTGTTAATAGAAATCTATTACCAAATCACAATTATTTTTTAATATTTTTATAACTGTAGTCAATATAATTGATTTCCTTTGTAATCATGGGTACTGTTCATTTTATAAATTTGAAGACTTTCTTCTGAGAAGGGGCCCATAGGCCTCCTCAGACTGCCAAGAGGGCCATAGCACAATAAAGGTCAGAACCCTTAACATATGGGACTCTTAACTCACATGTTTTTTGAAACTTGTGCATGATATAGAAGGAAAGCAATTAAACTTTCATGATCCCTGCCAGAAGCCAGGCACTGTCAGGTGTTGGGGTACAGAAGGACAAGATGCCCCCCTGCCCTTGAGATGCTCTCAGCCTTCATGGGAGATGCAATTTCACAGCTCCTGCCACTCATTGTCCAACCTGAGGACTAGGGGCCCAGGTTTTTAGATTTTCAATAATTTTAAGAAAAATCCATATTTTTATGTGTTCCCATATAAAACAACTCTTCCAGTTTTTAAATGTTGGCAAATAATCCAAATTTACATAAACCACTGTGTGGGCCAAACAAAGCATTCCTGAAGGCTAAATCTGGCCCATAGGCCACCAGTTTTCAACCTTTGCTCTAAGAGGAGAACAGAATTCCAGTTAGGGTGGAACAAATTCACTCTGCGGAAGAGAGCAACAGGGATTCTGAGCCCCCCACCCACACCTCCACTCTCCTCCTATAAACCAGGGAGACAGAATCGGAGCCCTGGTCTTAGGAGGAGAGGACATGGGAGAAGGAGTTCTTGGTGGACAATGTGGGTCCCTGCAACCTGGCCACTGGCTGGGCTAGGACAGGCCTGGGTGGAAGCAGATACTAGATTGTATACCTAGAAAACCCAAGGGCCTCTAGCAGAAAAACAAAAATGAAACATAAGTGCAAAAACCAAACAAATGAATTTTAAAAAACCAATGTGAATTAAGAAAAATTGATAAGCTTATTAGATACAAGATAAATATACAAAAGCCAATTGCTTTTTTTTCTTTTGACAATAAACACATATAAATGGAAAAGACACTCTCATAAGTTGCTTGTGGAAATGCAAAATATTACTGTCTTCTGGAAAGGTGAGCTTTATTAAAATTATACACAATATATATGATACCTATCCATTGGCTTAGAATCCCACTTATAAGTACTTACCTGATAGACATACAAGTCCAAGAGACCACAGGTATATGAATGAGGATGCTTTTGCAGCATGTTTATAGTTTCAAGAAAATATAACAGAATCTGGTCAAAATGGTAGCATAGGCAGACATGGCTTGCCTCTTTGCACAACCAAATCAAAATTATAACTAACATATAGAACAACCATGAGCCAGAACTGTCAGAAATCGAGCTGAGTGGAAGTCTGACAGCTAAAGAAAGCACATCCACTCAGACAGGGTAGTGGAACAGGCTGGTCCTTCACCAACGTATAGTGGATAAAAATTCAGGAGGGATATCTCAGAAGCGAGGAGTCACAACCTCACACCAGGACCCCCAGCCCAGGCTTCCAGTGCCAAGAAGATGAGTCCTCAAAACTTCTGTCTGCAAAAACCAGCGGGGATTGAGTCTGTGGAAGAAACTTCTGGAGCCCCAAGCAGCTCCTCTTAAAGAATCCACCTACTCGGACTCACTCTCTCTGAGCTCCAGCACCGGGGTAATAGCTTGAAAGGCACCAGTGGTATACACAAAAAAACAAAAGTTTCTGGCATGAATGCCAGTAGAGGCCATTGTCTCTTTTCTAAACCCTCCCCCCACAGAGCTGGCAAGTTGGTGCCATGTCTAAGGCTCCATCAACCTAGCCCAGAGACTCCACCCCACACAATTTATGGGCCCCACCCAACCTGCATATGAATGGCTGATATTGGCTCATGCTTCAAAACTTCCTAAATCCTATCAAACAAGCG
Organism: Furipterus horrens; assembly: GCF_987537825.1. Taxonomy (NCBI): domain Eukaryota; kingdom Metazoa; phylum Chordata; class Mammalia; order Chiroptera; family Furipteridae; genus Furipterus; species Furipterus horrens. Next base: position 48,239,395 of record NW_028327172.1, read on the forward strand.
ACAGCTGACCTCAGTGAGCCCCAGGCCTGGCACTAGCAGCAGCCAGCCTACTTTCATAGCTTGGCTTCACCTGGGAATCCCCAAGATCAATGCAGGTAGCAGCCATCTCAGATTGCTTTATAGCTCAGTCAGGGTGCCCCAGGCAAAACACAGGTGGGGACTGACCTTGACCTGCACCACCCAGGAAACCCCAGGGACTGTACACATAGTGGACAGCTACAGACCATGTCAGAGCACCACCACCCTGCCCCTGCACAGCTGATCCTCCACAGAGAGCAGATGTTGGTGGTCAGTGATCAGCCAGTCCTCACAACTGATGGGCCTGGGTTAATCCCTCCCGTTGATTTGGCAGCAGAAACCAAGGCTCAACTACAAGAGGAGGGCACAACTCAAGTACTCAGCATGGGTAACAGGGGGAGGCTGTGCCACTGGACCCTATAGGACACCTACTACCTTAAGTCATACTACCAAGACACTGAGCCAAAGCAGCTCTACCCAATACACAGAAACAAATACAGGGAGCCTGCCAAATTGAGGCAAAGCAATATGGCCCAAATGAAAGAATAGAACAAAACCCCAGCAAAAGAACTAAATGAAACAGAGATAGCCAACCTATCAGATGCAGAGTTCAAAACACTGGTTATCAGGATGCTCAGAGAAATAATTGAGTATGGCCACAAAATAAAGGAAGAAGTGAAGGTTATAAAAAGTGAAATAAAGAAAAATACACTGGGAACCAACAGTGATGGGAAGGAAGCCAGGATTCAAAACAATGATTGGAACAAAAGGAAGAAATAAACATTTACCAGGAAATGAAAGAAGAATCAAGAATGTTAAAAAAATATGAGGAGAGGATTACTTTAAATGTACCAACGTCTGAATCATAGGGATGCCAGAAGGAGAAAAGGAAGAGCAAGAAATTGAAAAACTTATATGAAAAAATAATGAAAGAAAAGTGTCCTACTTTTGCAAAGGAAATAGACATACAAGTCCAGGAAGCACAGAGAGTCCCAAACAAGTTAGACCCAAAGTGGACCACACCAAGACACACCATAATTAACATGTCAAAGGTTAAAGATAAAGAGAGAATTTTAAAGATTTTATTGATTTATTTTTAGAGAGAGGGGACGGGAGGGAGAAAGGGAGGGAGAGAAACAGCAATACGCGGTTGCCTCTCACGCGCCCCCAACTGGGGACCTGGCCCACAACTCAGACATGTGCCCTGACTGGGAATCAAACCAGCGACCCTTTGGTTCGCAGACCAGCGCTCAATCCACTGAACCACAGCAGCCAGGGCTAAAGAGAGAATTTTTAAAGCAGCAAGAGAAAAGCATAGAGTTACCTACAAAGGAGTTCCCTTAACACTGTCAACTGATTTCTCAAAAGAAACTTTGCAGGCAAGAAGGGACTCGCAAGAAGTATTCAAAGTCATGAGAAGCAAGGACCTACAACCAAGATTACTCTATCCAGCAAAGCTATCATTTAGAATGGAAGGGTAGATAAAGTGTTTCCCAGACAAGGTAAAGCTAAAGGAATTCCAAGCCATTATTACATGAAATGTTAAAGGGATTTATTTAATAAAAAGAAGATTAAAACTATGAACATTAAAATGGTAACAAACACAACTATCAATGACTGAATCTAAAAATAAAAATAAAAACACACTAAGCAAACAGCCAGAACAGGAAGAGAATCATAGGTATGGGGATCATCGGGAGGCTTATCAGCTGGGAGAGGGAGAGGGGAGAAATGGGGAAATAGTGTAGGGATTAAGAAGCATAATTGGTTGATACAAAATAGACAGGAGGAAATTAAGAATGGTACAGGAAAGGGTGAAGCCAAAGAACTTACATGCATAACCCATGGACATGAACTAAAGGGTGGATTGCTGGAGGGAAGGGAGGGTACCATGTGGAGGGAGGCAAAGGGAAAAAAACTAGGACAACTGTAACAGCATAATAAATAAAATATACTTTTAAAAAAGAAAATATAGCAAAGTCAATGTTCATCAATTGGTGAATGGCTGAGTAGATTATGGAATATCCACACTATGGAATACTGTGTACTATCAAAAATGAATCAGAGCTATGTCAGTTTGGGGGGTTTCCTTGAAGTATTGTTGAATAAAATAAAAAATAAAAGGTAGAAAAATGTATAGAATATTATTCCATTTTTATAAAAGATGGAGACATGCATCTGTGCATTTGTGTGATCTGAATGTCAATGTTTATTTGATCATGGAGAAAACATACAGAAGGTTAGGTATGAGAATGTTAATAAGTGACCTAGAGTGAAAGAAGAGGGGTGGTGCAAGCTGACATGGGTGGTCAAGAAATGGAGGAGAGGGCCAAGCCCATCCTGCACCCCCTCATCAAAATTTAGAAGCAAAAGCTTTTGGAACTGGACTCTTAGCTTGCAGGCCCCATATCCTTACAATGATTGACTCTCAAGAGCCTTTCTTTAGCCATTCCTCCCACCACCACGTGGGCTTCCATATTTTTCTCTCTCATTCTAATACGGGCAGCCAAGGCACTGAGGAGGGTAAAGGCTGGGAGGGGGCTGTTTTCAGTGCATAAAATGAAGCTCAGGGTCTAGAGTGTTGCTTTTTCTCTCCCCGAGCATTTTGGCACATTTGTGGGAGGGGAGGAGTTAGAAGGAGTATTAACCCACTCACTCAACATAAGTCCTCCTGCAGTCGTAGCTCATAGATGGCACCCTCAGAGAGGACTTCTCTGAGTCCACCCATCTCAATGACTTCCTATTATTTCTTCCCATAGTTCTCCTCATGATTTGCCATTTTGTTTTTGAGTGTGTAGTGTGTGGGTGTGTGGGTGTGTGTATTTAATGTCTATTTCCCCCAATAAACAGCAAGCACTACAAGCAGAGGGATCTTGTGTGCAAAGCACCTTGCATGTTTTGCAGCAGGGGCTTAAGAAATTTCAGTTGAATTCAGTAACTCACTTATTATCTTTTTCATTGACTCACACTTTTATTCATTCCTTTATTCATTTATTTCCTTATTGATTCCAGAAACATGTGCTCTTGGCTAATGACTTTTTCCCCTGACCTAAGTCTTCCATTTTCTAGGGCATTTGTTTAGGAGTAGGTGGAAGTAGGGACATGACTGCAGAATTCTGAGAATATGCATCCACAACTTGGGAGAGTGGGATGAGTCCAAGTTCTCCAGAAAAGAAATGAAGATCCCAGAAAGCTGAAAGGTCGAAGTAGAAGGTGCTATAGGATCATAGAGGACAAAGCTGGGCATAAGCAGACTCCTCTCGGCCCCACCCAGGACAGCATCATCCTACTGTCCTACGTTCTCATGCGTTGGCTCTGTCTGAAGAGCCTCTTCCCATCTTCACAAGATGAAATCTTACCCTTCCTTGCAGAGCAAGCCCAGATGTCCTCGAAGTCCACCTCACTCCTCCAGCTGGGAGGGCCACTCCCTGCTGCAAACAAATCCCAAACACAAAATCCAGACCTCCCCCGCTGTCTGACCACTTCCTGCCTGCGCTCTGGTGTGGCCCCTCCCTCCACCGATAGGCAGAGGCTCTGTCCGGCTGTTCCCAGGGATCCCACCAGGACCCAGCACAGAGTGGATGCTTTAGCCATTCAGGCCGGCTGTGTGTGTGAGGGGCAGTGGTTATGACCCCATTTTACGGATGGTGAACTAAAAGCACAGACCAGCAGAGCAGTGTCAGAGCCTCGACTCAAGCCTGCATCTCTGATCCCACAGGCAGCTTTGTGGGAGGTGGGAGCTGGGAGGGTGGAGTGGGAGCTGGGTCCTGAGAACCAGCAGGCCAAAGAGCTTTGGAGTTCAAATGGCCAAGTTCAGGGAAAGCACAACTGGGAAGGAGCCAAGTATTTATTATGCTTGGTCTCTCGCTCCAAACAGAGCTGATGGATGGAGCTGCTCCAGTTCCTATAAACAGCTCGGGCCTCCTCCCCTTGACCCGACCCTGCTCTCAGCCACCACAGCCCCAACTGCTTCCAGTAAGATGGGGGAGGGGAGAGAGGTGACCAAGGGGGGAAAAGGAGAGGAGAGTGTGGGGAGGGGAAGGAGAGGATAAGACACAGTCCTCGAGGCAAGAGGAAGCTGGAGGGAAGTGGTGGGAGGTGAGAGAAGATTGTTTCTTTGACGAGCCACTGGCCACTGCTGCTTCTGGGCAGCCCACACCCTGAGGATACCCCGCAGTATCCTCTGTGTGCCCTGGATCTATATGAGAAGCCTGTCACCCATTCTCTGTCTGAGGGCTGGTCATAATCAAGTTTTTAAGTCTTGGAAAGAAGGGGCCATCTATTCAGAAAACCTTTTCTGAGCTCACCCTCTGCATTGACTCATGGGCCCCACAGACATAGGAAGGATTCTTGTAGGACCTTCCTCCAGGAGCTCCTGGCCTGGTGGCAGATCAGGCAGATATCCCAATGGCTGTGGCCCAGGGTAGTCCTGGGCTTTGGGAAGCTGGGGGAGGGGAATCAGGGCAGTCTCTCCAGAGGAGGTGATGCAAACGGTGGTTAAAAACGGAGTTTGGCAGCTAGAGTCATGGTGGGTGAGACATTTCAGGTGGAGGAAGTGGGGGACAGCCTGGTGCTGGAGAGGGTCAGGAGGCAGTTTTGCCTAATGATTGAGATCGCTGGCTCTGGAGTGGGGCCAACCTGGGGTTAAGTCTCAGCTTTGACACTTAACCAGCTGTGGGAACTTGAGTCTCGGTGTCTCTAAAATGAGGATCATAATAACAGAAATCTCTTCAAAGATGATTACAATTACATAGGATGATGAATATCCAGTGCTCAGAGCAGGGCCTGCCCAGAAGTGCTTAGTAATGGTCAGCTCTGAACGCAGGGTGACAGGTGGCCAGAGAGAGATGGGGCTGGAGGGCCTCAGGGACCTGGCCTTGGAGCTGCCTGAAGGACAGGGGCACAGAGAGCAGAGAGCAGATCCCGGGTCCTGGGGGTGTGCCGGTACAGGGGACAGAGAGAGCGAGGAAGCTGTGGGCCTTGGGTGCTGCCCACCTTCCCTCCCACCTGGCCTCCAAGCCTGGCTCTTGCTGGGCCCGTGCCTCCCAGAATACCGTAATGGCTCCCTGAATTAAATGAGCCCGGTGACCTGGCACCGCAGGCTGGCTGCGACTGGGCGGACAGGGCCTCACCTCTCCCTGGCACTTGCCGGATGCTCTGATGACCTAGTTGGCAGCTGTGTCCATGTTTGGCTGAAAACAGGAATTTCTGCCTCACTGGGGGTCTTGACCAGATGAGCAAACACCCCTGTTTGCGAGGAAAAGGGGTCAGGACCTGATGGGCTCCCAGCTGGGTGGGAGGTCCGCAAAGCCCTGGGCTGAGCTCAGCTCCGCCCACTGCCTTCCCTTAGGCCTTCACTGAGCACCTAGTGTGCGTTAGGGTGTTAAGTCACATGCTCTCTCACTGCCAGACCCAGTCCATGAAATAGGCATCTGAACTTTTCCTTTGGAGAGTAGGAGCTAGGAGCAGAAGTTGGGAGGTGAGAGGTCACAGACCAGAGAAGAAGCTGGGTTAAAGAAACCTCCAAGATGCTTGGGGGGGGGGGGCATCATTAAGCTGGAACTTGGTGGAGCGGGGAGGTTGATACCTGCAAAGGGAGCAGTGTCTGGGTGTCTGGCAGATGAGAAGGGGCGACGGGACCACACGAAAACAAGCACAGGGGGCTGCAAAGTGGGGGCCGGGGGGCACGCCATGCTCTCTAGACTCTGCCTCAGAGCCCCTTGCCTGCCCCCATCCCACGGAAGGTGGCTCTTGTCCCCTCCCTCAGACCACACAGCCCACACCCACACCCACACCCACACCCTCGCCCTCCAACTCCCTTCCCGGAGCCAGGAGTGCCTCTTCAGGACCCTCCTGGCCCTTCCTCCAAGGTCAGCCTTGAACTGCAGCCGGGCTGCTCACTCGCAGTTCTCCAGCCCCTGGGAGACCGTTTGTTCTCCAGTTTGGGAGGCTTTTAGGTATCAAGGCTCAATGCTCAGATGCAGCTGGGGCTGGAAAGAGGTGCGGGCATCGTCAGAGCAGTGGGGTGGCTATGGCAATGAGGGCGATGACATTGCCAAGGGAAGAGGGTCTGGGACAGGAGTCTTGGTAGCCGCCATTCAGATGATTCAAGGCAGATGAGCACACAGGCAGCCTGAAAAGGAGTGGCCTGGGAGAAAGGGTATGAGTCCTAGATGCTGGGAGAGTGTGCCAAGGGGAGGGTGCGGGCGATGAGGAGGATAGGAGCGAGGAGGCCCCTGCAGTAGAGAGGTCAGGGGATTACGGCCTGAAAAGTGCCCTGAGTTTGGCAAAGGACAATCTTGGTGACCTTAGCCAAGGCAGTTTGGGGCTCTGAGGGGCTGAAGGTAGCCTAGGTGGGTTGAGAATGGAGGGGAGGGTGGGGAAGCTACTTGACCAAGAAGCTTAAAGCTCGCATTTATTTATTTTTTAGAGAGAGGGGAAGGAAGGGAGAAAGAGAGGGAGAGAAAAAGATCAATGTGTGAGAGAAACATTGATCAGTTGCCTCTCTCACACCCCCAACCAGGGCCCTGGTCTGCAACCCAGGCATATGCCCTGACCGGGAATCGAACTGGTGACCTTTTGGTTTGCAGGACAACCCAGCCCACCGAGCCATACCAGTCAGAGCATAGTTTATCAAGCAGTTTACTCATGGAGTAGAAGAAGGAAGGAAATAGTTTAAGATGGGCATGACATGAGCACAGCTGAAGTCTGAGAGGAAGAAGTGACTGGAGAGGAAGGAATATGAGAGAGCAAAGAGGGAGGAGGGCATGAGGACCCCGAGGGAGGGGCAGAAGGGCTGAGCACAGAGAAAGGACCAGAAGTGTAACTACCAACAGCCACCATTTTCCCAGTGGTGGGGCAGGGAGCAGGGTTTGTTGAATGTGAAGGGATGTGATTGGGGCTGAGGCCCCAAGGTCCAAGGTAGTGATGACCCAGAGCCCCAATCTTCCACCGAGAAGTCCCGTCCTATCTCCTCAGGGTTATTCCATGAGGGTTCAAAGACCATATCAGGAGTAGAAGAGGGCAGGGTTTGAGCAGATGCAATGGTGCTGAACACCCGAAGCAAGGAGGCTGGCAGGCCACACTGTTTCTCCAAAATTATTCTTTAATACATTCACGTGGGTTATACAAACAGCTGGTCCTGAGGCCTGGGCTGAGGCCTGACTTCTGGGAGGTGAGAGCAGCATTGTGTAGTGTTTTCAAAGATCAGGCATGGAAGGGCCCACACCTGCCCCCAAGCCTGAGAAAGTGTTTGTGTGCAGTGAGCACCTGTAGTCACGATCCCAACCAGGACTGGGTCCCCTGAGCTGCCCTTCAGGCCCCCAGGGCTCCCAATGGGGCCAGAACCCCAAGTTCCAGCCCGGGTTGTGCCATAGACTCCCTGAGTCCTTAACCCTCTCTGGGCCTCAGTTTTCTCATCTGTAAAATGGGGCCGAGAGAGTGGCATGTTCATTGTCTCACGCTTTGCCCAGCACTGTCCTGAGCCAGGTGCCGCCCAGCACAGGTGGGAGGTGAAGACAGCAGCACAGGGTCCTGGGATGCTCCCAGGGCCTCCTTTCTCCCCGGACAGCCCATGGGTATGAGGGGCAGGGGGTTAGATCTGGATGGGTTTTTTAACGCATTTTTCTAAGGGGGGTCGGGGGATGCCTGCATGATGAAGACCAGAAAGAATGTTTGGAGCCAAGGTTATCTTGTGATGTGACAGCTGAGAGAGAAGGAAACCACTCAGGTCCAACCCCCCGCTCACATCCCCCACTGCCAATGAGGTCTGAATCTACTCTTTTTCCACAGGCTCTGCCACCAACCTGTGCATCTCTGAGCAAGTCCCTTTCTCTTTCTAAGCCTCAGTTTCCCTCTCTGTACAACGGGGAGGTGGGACGCAGTGACCTTACGCTCTAGGCTGTGCTCAATGGACAATGGGAATGAGGGAATGCAAGAGGAGGAGAAGGGGGACCCACAGCAGTCTGCAAAGGAGGGAGTGAAGGAAACTGAGGCAGAGGAGGAGAAGAGGGCCTGTGGCTGCCTGGTTTCACTCTGCCTGCCTGGACGAGGAGGGAGAGGAGCGGGTGGGGATGCTCAGCACAGGATGCTCCCAGGCCCTGTTCCAGCAGTGGGGGTCACTTCCTGTCCACCTGATGGCCTGCAGCTCCGGCAGAGGCAAAGCTCTGTCCCCGGAGTCAGGATGATGTGACTCTGAACCTCGGTTATGGCATTTCTTAGCTAGGGCGCCCTGGAGGGAGACTTGGAGCCACTTTTATAAAATGGGATAAAAAACCAACCTCAGCTGGTTGTCATAAAGAGGCAGATGCAGGCTTGGGTTTGTCACAGCTGCCAAGCCTGGTGCAAAACAGAACCAGAGACCTAAGGCTCTAAGTCCTGTCTCCCCAGCCAGGGTGGGGCTGGGATGGAGCAGGGACTGGGGGCTAGGGCAGTATTGGGGCCAGTGTGTGCAAACTATAGTGCCAGGTGGGGAAAAAGCCTGTCCAGAGCAAGAAACGAAATGGACCAGTGCTGGCCAGAGCCCAGGGCAACAGCCTCTTAACCCGGACCTGCTGGAGCCGCCACAGCCTACCCAATAGCACTGGATCCAAGACACTCATGTGGCTCCAGTTCTCTTCCAGTTGCAACTTCTTCACGTTCCAGAGAAGCTGAAAGTCATTACCAGATGATGTGACAAACAATCTGCTTGGAAAAATCTCAGACAAATCCTCTTGGTCTTTCCCCTCCCTGGCCCTGGCCTGGCAGGGGCGGGCCTCCTCGCACTTAGCTTGTGCTGACGAGCTTTGGGGCCCTGGGCTCCACAGTCTGCGTGGTCACTACACAGCTCTGTGACCACCTCTCCACCCAGATTAGGAGATGCTTGAAGACAAGGATGTGTCCCCTTCACCGGTGTTCCCAGGACCAGAGCGGGGTGTGGCATAAAACAGATGTCTGGTGAAGCTTTGTTGATCCGATGGGTCCACCTCATTTTTTGTCACTCCCAATACTGCTCAACTTCCAGCTTCCACAGCTGGCCCACATGCGCGGCCTGGGAGGTGGGTCACCTACTAATGCAGCAGGATTCAGAGACCAGGGTTCTGGGAACCCTGGCCCACTGTGTGACCTTGGGTCAGACCTCACCCTTTTCTGCACCTCCAGCTCCCTCACTGACCTGGAAGGGTCTCCCAGCTGAGGGGTTCTGCAGCCTGGCTTCTCTAGGCTTTGTACTGTTGGTTGAACTTCTGCTGGCGGACACAGCAACAGGTGGCCAGCATGATGAGGACAATAGCAGAGACAAGTGCAAAGGTGAGGATGATGATGAGGTTGACATTCTTGAGCCCCCCCTTCTCACAATCCTCGGGACGCACGTGGCTAAGGAACACCTCCTCCTGGGAACTGAAGCGGCAGATCAGGTCCTGGGTGGCATCCATGTCCACACGACCCTGATGCAGCTGGGTCGCCAGCCAGCCGTTGCCGCAGCAGCTGAGTGGATTCCCCTGCAGGTAGAGGCGCCGGAGGCTAGTCTCCAGGCCGCCCATGGAGCTGCTCGGCAGCAGGCTGAAGCTGTTGTTCCTCAGGTCTAGCACCTCCAGGGACACGGCCTGTGTCCAGGCTGGCAGGCGGCTCAGGCGGTTCTCGGCAAGATTGAGCCTCTTGAGGCAGCTGAAGCGGGGCAAGTCTACCTGCAGGACCTCCATCCCGTTGCCCTGCAGGGCCAGGACCTCCAAGGAGGCCTCCAGCCCTGCCAAGGCCCCGGTGGCCACATCCAGCCCAGGGTTGGAAGAGAGGTCTAGCTCAGTAAGTGGCGTATGGAGGAAGGTACCTGCCCAGAGTCTCTCCATCTCATTGTCCACCAAGTTTAGGATGCAGAGGGAGGAGATGTCAGAGAAGACCACACAGCCAGAGGCTTCAGGCCGCCCTGGCCCCCCACAGGGCCTGACCCGGTTTCTCTGCAGGTTGAGCTTTTGTAAGCTGGCCAGACCAGCAAAGGTGTATGGGGGCAGATCCTGCAGGGCGTTGTCCTGTAGAAGCAGTGTCCGCAGAGAGCCCAGGGCTCTGGTGCCCAGCTGCAGCGTCTCCAGTGCATTGTGGCTGATGTCCAGGAGCTTGAGGCAGGGCAGGGAGCCTGCACGTGGAGCCTCAAAGGTCCGCAAGCAGTTTCCGCTGAGGTTCAGGAAGTGCAGGGAGGTCAGGTGATCGAGAAATCCCTCAGGGACAAGCTCAATCTCATTGTAGCTCAAGTCCAGATTCAAGAGCTGGGAGAGGGAGCGGGTGCTGGCATTCAAGCTGGGGTTCGAAAGGGGCAAGGCTGACCAGCCTTCAGAAGGTGCATGGATGGCCTTGCCATCCTGGGGCGGCCCCGCAGGGAACCGGATGAGGTTGTTGGACACGTTAAGGTGGATAAGTCTTGGGAGTGCAGACAAGTCAGGGAAGTGGAGCAGTTTGTTTTCCCGCAGGTCAAGCCAGGTGAGCTGGTACCCGGCCTGGGGCTCTGGGGCCATCTGAAATGCCTCAATACTGTTGCAGCTCAGGTCCAACACCTGCAGCTGCTGGAGGCTGAAGTCGGAGATGCAGGTGAGGGAGTTCCTGGATAGGTTGAGGTGGGTCAGGCTGGGCAGGGCCTCGAAGGCACCGTCCTCGATGTCCATCAGCACGTTGCTATGTAGGTCCAGCCACTCGAGGGCAGGTGTGCCCCAGAAGGTCTGGCGGGCAAGGCGGGTCAGGCTGTTTTCTGCCAGTGTGAGGGTGCGCAGGGCTGGCGCCTCCCCCAGCAGTTGCTCTAGCAGGCCACTGTACAGGCTGTTCCCAGACAGGTCCAGGGACGTCATGTGCAGCAGGGGGCCCAGACCACCAATGCTCAGTGCCAGGCGGTTATGGGCCAGGTTGAGGTGCTCTAAGTGAGACAGGGCCTGGAAGACACCTGGCTGGAGGAAGCTGATCTCGTTGGAGCTCAGGTCCAGGTGACGAAGCTCTGTGTAGAAGCCCAGGGGCGAGGCCAGGATACTCCGAAGCTGATTTCCAGACAGGTCGAGGGCCTCAATGTCCCACGGGAGCACCGAGGGGACCTGGAGTAGGCCGAGGCTCTGGCACAAGGCATTTTTGTTCACCTAGGGAGGGAGAGGCAGGGAGAGCAGCAGGCATTAGTGGTTGTAGTAGGAGCTGGAATCAGACACATGCCTCTAGGAAGGATGACTTGACCCCCACCCTGCTCCTGTCCGTCTCTGGCACCCAGTACAGCACTGGCATCAGGAATGGACCCAAGGAGGTTTTGATGGGTAGACAGACAGAGACATAATAGAAAGTTAGAAGGACAAATGAACAAACAAAAACCCTCTCAGCCCCACCTGTGGGCTTCCTCCTTGCTGTTCTTTGTGCTGGTTATGCCCTTCCCAACCAGATCTGCATGCTGAGCTCCTGGCGTCTCCTCTGCCAGGAAGCTTTCCCTGACTGCTGGCCAGGTCGGGGCTTCCTCTGGGTTCTCACAGCCTCTGTGCTTGCTCTGCATAGTTTTGGCCCCTGAAATGTGGCTATCTGTGTGGGAACCCGCTAGACAGTGAGCTCAGAGCAAACGGACTGGTTTGATTGATGCAAATGCCTTGGACCTGGCCCACAGCAGGTGCTCAGTAAATTCTTTTAATTAATGTAAGAGTCACAGACATCATCAGCTTACTAAAGGTCTGAGGGATTGACTCAACCACTTTACTAAAAGGAAGAAAAGGGATGATCCATATATTCAGACTAAAATCAGACTGTTAGAGCAAAAATGGTCCTGCCCACCCAATTCCCAGATGGGGAGACCGAGCTTAAAGATGGAAGTGACCCGCATGAGGTCATGGTGAGGCAGTAGCTAAGCCATCAGGGCAGGAACAGCAGCCTGGCTGGGGGTCCCCTTCCTGGCCCAGCCATCAGCTTCCCCTTGAGACCCCCAAGGGGAGGCTGCCCTCCACCAGGCACCTGTGCATCTCTTCCTCCTCCATGCGGCACATGGGACACCCCTGCAGGTGAGCAGAAACATGTAAACCAGAAACACCCTGGCCACCTTGCCAGTCCTGCCTAGTTGCCTGTCCCTTCCTCTCTCACAGACTCTCAGCCAGCTGGGGCCACCAGGCACGGCCTCCTCATCCTGTCCTCGCTCCCGGACCATCCCAATTAAGAAGGAACAGCAAAAGGGACACAAGTACAATGACTCTCTCTAACTGTGGGGCACTGGCTGTGAGTCAGGCTTGTGCTGAATGCACAGACCCCTAACCTCATTTAATCTTCTAAGACGTATTTACCGCATTATACCCTCTAAAGAAATTGAGGCGGGGGCTGAGGGGGCGGTCGCTGACCTCAACCAGATAGTCAGAGACTCAAAATTGCTATTGTGAGTTCCTTCTCTGATTGGTGCTGCCATGTTCTGACCACTGGGCCCTCAGCTGGTTGAGCACCCAGGTTGAGTCCTTCAGCACAGTAAATAGCACCCACCACCACCTCCTCAGTATTTACTCTTGGGGGAATGAGGGCACTGTCCTGTGCATCACATGTTATCCTACAGGCAAGCCCACACCCCGTTTCACCTCTGGGCCATCAGCCCCTGAGAGTTGAGTCAGGACACAAAGCTGGCCAAGCCCGGAATCTAAGACTTGCTTTTTGCCTAGGACCCCTGTCAGAGGCCAGAGGGGGCTGCTGGTAGGCAGCGCTCCCCTGGACTGCCTGGCTCGCCAGGTCCATCCAGGGAGGAGCTTGAGGGCCAGGGCAGCTCTGAGCTCTCCACCGCCAGGGCACCCACCACTGCCTGTGCCCGGAGCCCCCCACCATGACCAATGCACCTGGGAAAGAGTCTTGGGGGAATAAGCCCTTAGCCAAGTTCAGAGCTTCCCTTGACAACCTTCTCTGCACTCTCTCTGGGACGCTAGGACACCACTGCCCAGCTTTTATTTTTCTTTTTTTCTTCTTTTTTAAGGGAAATGGACTGGTCACCCCACTCCATTTTACCTCCTGCACAGAGAAGAGAAGCAAGGTAGTAGGAGTCATGGGCAGTGGAAAGCATAAGCTCTGGAGAGCTGGGTTTGAATACTGCTCTGTTATTTCCTGTCTTTAGAATCTGGTGGGTCATATCTCTTCTCTCAGCCTTGGTTTCCCCACCTAAGAAAAGGGGTTCTGGGTAGGAGAAGAGGAGAAAACGCCCTCAGCATGGTGCAGACACCTTGTGAGCCCTCGGCATGTGGCATTTTCTCTTTTACTATTTTAAAAATCATCATAATTCCTTCTATGGTCATCCAGAAAGTACTTTCCTACCTGTTACCTTATTTGTCCCCAACCCAAAGTTCACCTAGTTCCCCTTCCTGTTGGGTGGCCCAGGGCCCTTGCTTCACTGAGCCTGTCTCTCCCGGTAGCATGTGGGGCTGTATCTGGTGAATCTAAGGCCGCCTCTGCCTGTCATTCTGGGATCTGCGACTCTCAATAAAGCTCCGAAGAGCAAGAGGTGAGGTGAGAGGAGCAGGACACTGAACCCCAGGGACGGGCTGCCCGGCCTCAGCTGCAGCACATCCAGCCTACCGAAGAAGCCGTTCATTCTGTTGTGAGCTTCCAGTCCCAGGTCCAAGTCAGCTACCAGAGGGCCTGTCCCTTCCCCGGCACAAACTCCTGCCTTTACCTCAGGGGCTGCTCAGCCTCACAAGTGGACCCAGGTCCTCTCTTTTCCCTGTGCCCTACAAAGTGACAGTAACTTCAGGGCTGGTCTCCCTGGCTTGGGGCAGGTAAAAGGAACAAAGTGAATCAAACCTGGTCCCTGCCTTCAAGAAGTTCTTGGTCTAACAGGTGAGACAGCCTTGGGCCCATTTGTCAACTTCACCATGAGCTCAGTACTGAGATGGAGGAAAGCGTGGGGCTGTGGAAGCCCAGAAAAGAGAGCAAACTGAACCAAGTCAACCTGAGATCAGAGAGGGCTTTCTGAAGGAGGCAGTATTTGACTTGGGCAGTAATGAGAGAGACTTCCCAGCAGGGGTGTGACAGATGGGCCCAAGTCAAGGAGCTCAGTTAGGAAAGGGGATTTGTCTCCAGGAGGGACCCAATACAGAAGGGCCCTTCCCAGATGGCCCACCTTGATTCTTCATCACCCAGCTAGACCCACTGCCCTATGGGGGCAGCTTGGATGAATAGAGTCCAATACTGGCCCCACTGGTCCTAGCTGAATGACCTTGGGCAAGTCACCCAACCTTTCTAGGCCTCAGCTTCCAGCTCCGTAAAACGGGAATAATGGTACTTACCTGGCAAGATTAATAGTAAATAAGGTTTAATCATTCTAGCAGGTGCTAACCAAATGCAAGGTTTAAATGCATTCCCTTTCCTCTTCTGACTCCTCTAACTTCTGATTTCCAGGGCTGAGACAGTAGAACACCCTAGGGCTGGGGAGCGGGGGTGGAGCTCACCCACCCGGGCAGGGCTTCTTACCATTTTACAGGGCACCTTGTCCTGGTGTTGGGAGGTAGCCAGGACCAGGGTCAGCACGGCCAGGAATAGCAGAATCCGGTGGCTCATGTCTCTGCACAGGGCAGGGAGGAAAAGGGAATACTATAAAACCTCAGGCTCCCTCCCATTGCCACCCCCTCCCCTCATCCTGTCTGTGCCTGCGTTCAGGAACCCCAGAGAGACCACAGTTGTATCTGAAATAAAGGTGCAGTGATAGGGCACCTTGGGAAAGGGGTGGGAAATGGGGCTGTAGGCCATCACAAAGGGCCTCCAATGCCAAGCCAAGGAATTAGGCCATCCCCCCAGCAAGAGTTTCTAAGCAGTGGGTGACATGGTCAGATCTGGGTTTCAAAAGACCACACCTGGTAGAAGACATATGGAGGGAGTGAGCAGGAGGCGGAGGGGCCCTAGGGCTGCCCTGGGCCAACCTCAGGGCAGGTGAGGTAGGAATCTAGGCCTGTGACTCCATTTCTACCTGGGCCGCAAGCAGGTCACCCCATCCTAGCTCCTCAGACCCCAAAAGGGATTCATCACACACACACACCCCCAACCCTGAACTTTTATTTTGCCTTTTTTCTTTTGATTTTCTGATTCTCAAGCCCCTGTCATTGTTTGAAGCCTGGGCCCAGAGCCTTGACAGGAAGCCCCATCAGGAGGTCTGCCCTGCCCCCAGCGCTGTGGCTGTGAACTTCCCCAGGAGCTGGCTGCCAGGCCCTTTACTTTCACTGAAGCCACAGCCAGTGCCAGGGCAGGGGGACACTCAGGCCTGCCGGACCAGCCTTGTCTCTATGGACAGCCAGGGTGAGGCTGAGGGGGAGCATAGAGGCCCTCAGCAGGGTGGAATCCCAGGACTGCTAGGGGCTCACCCACTGAAGACCTGGGTCAAGTGCTAGGAATACACAGATCAATGTACCAATTTCATTCATTCATTCATTCATTCATTCCTCATGCACACTTTTACTGAATGTCTTCTCACATCTAGCTCTGTGCTGGGAATTGGGGACACAAATAAATGCACAGAAGTGACCATAATACATACAGAGCACTAAGAAGACGGGACAAATGAAGCCCCCCAAGAGTACAGGACTCAGAGTTACTTTATCCGACTGCTCCCTCTGACTCCTCCTCTTACCTGCTCTGTGACCTTATGCAAATCACTTTAACCTCTCTGAGCCTCAGTTTCCTTTTCTGAGGTTAATGCCAACTTCATCAAGTTTTGTTGAAGATCAGATGAGATATATTCTATGAAAGTGCCTTCAGAGAGCCCTTATTACAAACCATGCACTCTTCTCCACACTTCACATGTATTAACTCATTTAATCATCACGACAATTCAATGACTTGGCCTCCTGATTACCATTCCCATTTTATAGACGGGGAAACTGCAGCTCAGAGAGATTAAGAAACACATCCAAGATCTCATAGCTCACAAGTCTGGCTCCTGGGTCTGTGCCCTTAAACCCTACACTGTGAGTTCTCCCACAGGTGCTCAATAAGTGGGTGCTGAATTGTGACTCTGAGGGTGCTTTAGAAGAGGCACGTATAGGGCCTTTGAGAGCTGTGTTTTACTGTTGGAACCCACTAGTGTTTCTATAATAAATTTTAAATCAAGGTGGCTGCTCTGAGGTCCTTTATTGTTCAAACAGTGTTCTTTTAAACTCTGTTCCTTGGGTTCCCCTAGGCCATGGGCCTCTGCCCCCAGAGCTGCTCTCTCTTCTCACCTGCATTATAGGTCAGACTTACACAGGAAATTTTGTTCTGCTGTTTAAAAAGCAGAAGCTCACCTCCCATCTGAAAGCTGGTAAACTCAGAATTGAATGGAAACCCCTCAGGGAGGCCTTCAAGGCCCTGGGGAGTGTGCCATGCCTGGCCAGCTCTTCTCCCCAACTATAGTCCTTACTGTTCCCTCTCCCACTCTGGGTTCTGGAAGCTTCCTATTTCCTTCAGTTCTCAGGGACCCTTTACACTGCCCCAAACCTTCACTTCCTCCCTTCTCTTGTAATGAATACCTCCTCATCCTTTGGGTCTTAGCTGAGATGTCCCCTCCTTCAAGAAGCCTTCCCTGGTTCCCGAAGTCTGGGCTAGCTATTGGTTCTTCCTCCAAGTTCTCACCGTCTCTGAGCTTCCAATGAGCACAGCAAGCACTCTACGGTTCACCCCCTCACCCCTTCACTCCTGTGAAAGTGCCCCTAGGGCAGAGGGGGCTCACTCTCCTCTGGGGCCCGCCTCAAACCACTGGGCAGACCGGGGAAGACACTGAGAATGAACATGAGGAACCTCAGTGACACGGTAACACTGGCAAGAGCAGCTGCTCTCCTTAACTCTCCCTTCACCTCCTGCCACACTCCTTCTCCTGTCAGCGGGTTCTGCCTGTTCTCCCTGAGAAACAACCCCCAGATCTACCCATGTTCCTCCTCCATCATTGCCACAGACAAAGCCGCCACCATGACCCTGGGCCTCGACCACAGCAACACCCTGCTCCCACCCAGACACCTTTCAGTCTGTCCTACACAAAGCTGCCAGAGAGGCATTGTTAAATCATAGATCAAATCACGAATCTCACAGCTTAAAAACCTCCAGTATAATCCAAGCTTTACACCTCTCCTCTCTGACTCCATCTACCATTTGCCCTTCCCTCACCAAGTTCTGGCGTTCGCCATTCTCTCGCCACTCCTCAAACACAGCAAGTGAATTCCTGCCTCAGAGCCTTTGCCCCGCTGCTTCCTCCACCTGGAATGCTCTTTCCCAGACCCACACATGTTTTATTGTTTTCATCGCATTGATCATTTCCTGATAATTAATTTTTTATTCTATGAGAACAGGGCTCTATTAAGTGGTACTCACCAAAGATCTATTGAACAAACAGCAGAGAGAAGGGTAGAAGTGCTACTGAAATGGGCTGAGGGGTAAGTGTGAGGTGAGGACAAGGAAGGGCTTGGCGTAGCAGAACCGGAAGGCATCGCTGCCCAAGGGGGCCCCCATTTCCTCCTCCTCTGCCTGCCCAATCCCACCCTGCCCCCAAAGTGGGCATCAGAGCATTCAGCAGGGACTACCCCTGCACCAGTGGAACCCCGCCCTGGCATCTGACAGCAGAGGCCCCTCAGCTGTGGGCATCCACCAGCAGTGCCCAATACAAAGTGTGCAGGATTTGAGGGCAACTCACTAAAGAGGGAGGACGGGGGTGCTCTTAGACCCAGGCTCACAACCAGACTGCTGCTCTCCCCAGCCTGTTCTCTGGGCAAGTCCCTTAACCCTTCAGTGCTTCAGTGTCCCATTGGTGGGGCAAGTAGCTTGTTTCCCATTCTGCCACTGGCTACCCTGGCCATTGTGATGACCAAGCTAAGAATGCCTGTAAAAGTGCTCCGGACATGGGTCGTCTTTTTAGCTGGGACAAGGAGCACAGGGCTGAACAGCCAACGCAAGTTCTGCTGAGGATAGAGGCCTTAGGCCTGCAGACAAGGGGCCTAGGCAAAAGGAGGCAAAAGATATATTAGGACTCTGACTGGGAGAATTGTCAAAGAATATCTATGTCTGTGTCAGAGAGAGTGAAACAGAGAGAGAGATAGGCAGAGGAAATGAGGTGCGGCAATTCCTACTATCATAAATAAGCCCATCCTTACTATGCAAGACATCAGACACTCTTCTAAGTACCTGACCTATTATTATCTCACACAACAAACCAACAAAGTAGTTCCTATAATTTCCATTTTACAGATGAGAAAAACTGAGGCTCAGAATGATGAAATGACTTACCCTATAGTTACCCAGCTCATAAGTGTTTGGGGAATTAGCCCAGGTCGACATGGCCCAAATGCCATTTTCTCCAGCAGGGGCCAAACTGCCTGCCCCTTTTAGAACTGTCCTCAATTTGCCCATGAGTAAAATGAGGCTCGGAGAGGTGACTTACCCAAAGCCACACAGTCAGTAAGTAGAATCAGGATCAGATCCAGTTTATTTGCCTCCAGAGCAAATGTTTCCACTGCACCAGGACAAGATCTCTCCTCTAACCCTGTCTAATGCCAGCCCCCGCCCCCAGTATCCACCAGTTGACAGACTCACAGTGGTTGGGGTGCTTCTGCCCTCCTTTCAAGCCAGGATCACTGGCAGAGTGGGGCCCTGGGAGAGCTGCTGTGGATGCCCCTCCGCTGCAGTGAATCACTAAGGGCAGACATGTGCAGCCCACGGGGAATTAGACCTTAACCCAAAGGAATGTGGCTGTGATGGCGGAATTTCAGGCAGCCAGGGGCGGGGGGAGGGGGGGCGGAGTGCTGTCCTTCACATCTAGCCACCCATGAAGAAGGCTGGCTTCGGAGCCCCTTGGAGAGAGATGGGCGTGTCCCCCCCCTCCTGCCCCCCCCCATACACACCAGGTGGGTAGGCTCTCTGGTGGGGTGGGATGGAAACCAAGCCTGACCAGGTCAGAGGATAATAGGAGACCAGTATTCAAATTCTGAACTGCCCTGGATTAGCCAGCTGTATGCTTCCGCCAAGCGCGGGCCTTTCTGCCCTTATTATCCTATCTGTCAAATGGGAACGACGGCCTCTCCTTTTGCGGGAAAGATCAGTTGAGACAGGAGCCTGGGAGACCTCTGGGGCCACAGGATGGTCAACCCTGGGTCCACTCGTGAAGTCGGGCGGCAACGGGAGGGGGATCTTGGGGATGGGGGATAGGCGTCCTGATGGACTGGCCCCAGCCCAGCTCCACGCCCTCTGCTCTAGAGGAGCCAGGACAGCGGGCTCCCTAGAGGGCTGGCCAGCCTCGCCGCTTGGCGGCTCCTACCTGGCTCAGCGCGGCCGCCGCTCCTCTCCCCGGCAGCCACCGCACATTTTGCGCAAACCCGCCCCCGGTCCCACCCGCGCCAGACGCTGGGGTCACAGCCCGAGGAGGCGCACAGTAACTCCACTGCCCCCCGGGAGCGGGACCCGCGACGGGGCGACTCGGGCTCCAATTTAAATACCTCTCCCGCCCCACCACGCCCCCCCCTCGGCCAAGCCGCGGGGTCCTAGCGCCCGGCCGACGCTCTCCAGCAAGTCTCGGTTTATCCGGAACCCACGAGGCAGTGAAGCATCTTCTTTCCGCTGAAACCCCAGCTGGGAAGGGCGAGTTGGAGGGGGCGGAATGAAAGGGCCGGAGGGAAAGGGGTCACTGAGGAAGCCCAATGGGAGCGAGGCCCGGTCCCGGGCCGCTACACGTGCAGTTCGCGGCCCGTGAGGGGCGGGTGGCTCTAGGAGCCGCAGGTCCGCAGAGGAAATCCGGCCTGGCCCCCATTTTCCCGCTGCCAGCGCCACCGCACTTAGAATAGGGGGGTTGGGGGGGGGGGCGCAAACAGTAGTGACCTCAGGTTTGAACGTGGAAGGAAATGGCCCTTCACTGGCCTGGGACAGCCACCGAAAGGGTTCCCCACCCTACAGCAGTCTCCTCTGGACAGCCCAGGCAAGTTACTTCCCCCACTGGATGTGCTCTAGTATGTAGACCTGTCGCCGACCCTTAAGTAGCACTGTGAAATGGTACCATCACGTTTCCAGATTTCAGACTGAGAAACTGAGGTTAGGGATGGGGACAGCGAATAAAAATAAAAACCGATGGTCTGCGATTGGTAAGATTCCCCGTTTATATCTGGGAGAGATGAGTCTCAGAAAAGTTAAACGGCATATCCAAAGTCATACAGCCCATAAGAGGCAGGGATCTGAGCCTAATTTTTCCATAAAGCTAATTCCAGGCCAATCTGAGTGCCCCTTTCCAAGCACCATTTTGCTCGGGGTGTTTTAAAGAGCTGTGCAAAGTAGCATCATGGTGGCATTACTGTCTTTTATGTCAGAGGTTGAAGCACATCTTCCCCAAAGCCACCCTGTCTTCTAGATGCCTTGACCCTACCAAATCACCAGTACCGTGCCCTGCTGGCTGTGGACTCGAGGATGTGGGTGCTTGCGGGGAGGAGGGTAAGGGCTTTCGTTGAGGTCCTGCTTCCCAGGGTAGAATGGAATTCTTCTTCCACAGTGTTTCTCTTCCCTGATGAAGTGGCACAGGGTGCCCCATTTTACAGATGAGAAAGGGACCACCCAAAGCTTGTGGTAAGTCAAGGTAAAGCTGGGCTTAGAAGCTGGGATTCCTGGATGCTAAATGGCTGCTGGCTTTCCTTTCTCCCACCTGGCTAACTGTGGGGATGGCCTAGAGAAGACAGACCATGAGAGTAGGTGGCCCATCAGGGAAACTTCCCTAAGGAGGGGCCTAAGCTGCAATGAAGACCTGGGAAGGGAAGGTTGCCAGTTGTGGGCAGGGTGTCCAGACCTCTCTGCCTTCCCTCCCAGCCGCCTGAGGCCTCAGATCCCAGCTAGTCACCCCAGCTCTTTCTCTGGGCTCTAGTGCTCACGGAGGTCAAATGGAACCTCAGTTTCCCTGTCTGTAAAGTGGGGAAGATAGAAGCTACTTCTCAAGGTTGATGCCAGAACTAAGTGTAGTGAACCCAGCCTGGGGCCTGCACCCAGTGGTTGTTAGGTAACTTCTCACTGTGTTTGATGGTGATTGGTGATAACCTCTGCTATTCCCTGCAGGCTTCCTTTCCCAGATCCTTATGCAAGAGGCCAATATCCAGGAAGTGATTGCCAGCAGCCCTCCAGCATGGGCAGAACATGGCTGAGTTGGATTCAGGCAATTCCCAGCTCTCCCACCCAACCTGATCCCCCTAGGCCAGCTGATTACTCCCTCACCCTTTCCTGAGCTGCTGCCAAGCTGCAAATAATGGACTGGCACACAGCACTGCCTGGAGCTGGAGTAGGGCAGGCCTGGGACCATGGCAGGCTGGGGGAGAGTGGCCCGCCTTCCCATGCACCCTCAAAGGCTGTGGGTTGTGGTTAGTTAGTTCATGGGGTTCCACCTCAGTGCGCAGATAGGGCTCCCCAAGAGCTAGACACAGATGGGCAACCAAGTGTGCTTACCTGCTGCAGATGCCTCTTGGGACCGGGGAATCTAAAAAATGGGAACCCCACATGCTCAGCACCCTTTACTCCATCTCTTTACTTCTTCAGCAGTCACGTTGCTGTGTGACTTTCAGCAGATTGCTTGATTGTTCTGACCTCAGTTGGCTGATCTGCAAAGTACCGCTAATAATAGCACCTGACGTCCTGGCTGGCTGTGAAGATAAAATGCAACAATGTGTCTCAAATAGCTGGTTTGGGGCCTGGCCCATGGTCCTTGCTCAGTAAACATGATCCCTTCGCTAGTGGGTCCCTGAGAACTGGTAAATAAAAGTGCCCACCACTTACCTTTGTGCAGCGCCCAGTCCAGATGGGAGGCAGAGGAAGACATAGGATGATTGAGGCCTCAAAGGCAGAGTTTGGGAGTCTGAGCTTGATCTGGAGGAGTTGCAACTGAGCAGGGTGGGATTTGTTTGGCAACCATGTGAAAAGTGGCTTTCTTTAAACACCACCAAGGCCAATTTTCCATCTGCTCACACACCTCCAGGAATGGGGAGTTCTCCTGGACGGCCCATCAATGGGCAGCTCAGTGTTCCCTGTGTTGGTATTTTTGTGGATATGCTACCAGTCCCGCATGCATCCGTCAGTGAAAACAGGAGACACATCTCTTCCTGTCTCCTCAGGAGTACCATCCTGAGGTGAGAAAACCCTTTCAGGCACCAAGTCATGCTCAAGACTCCTTGAGAGGATTTCACCTTAGGTAAAAATGATACCCAAGGGTCCCAAGTGAAGAGCAGATGACCCAGGAAGGTAATCATGTGCATATCCTGTGTGACCTTGGCCAAGCTGCTAACTGTAGAACTGGAGTGAGAAGGATCGTGGCACCCTGGACCCACAATTTAGTCTCTACTACTTATTGCTGAATACCCACTGTAGGCCAGTCCTTCATCTCATGTGGCAAATTAGGATAAAGACAGCCACAGACAGCCTTCCAGTTAGGTGTCTTTATTCTCAATTACTCCTAAGAAACTAAGGCTCAGAGAAATTAGGTAGCTGGCCCAAGTCATGTAGCTTGGCAACCAGGAATGGAACCCAGGTCTCCAGGCTCCCAGTCCAGATCTCAGAGCAAAGATGTGGCTATTCTCACTCCTTGCCCCTGCCTATCTCCTCTGTGGGCCCCTGGGAGTCAGGAAGTTCCCTCATCGGCCCCTACTGGGGCCTTGCCTTATGGGGCAGAACCCTGGGTTCCCCAGTGCTTCTGCCAAACCTCCCTTGCTCCCAGGGGAAACTGGGCTCAGATGTACCAGCTCTGGTCCACCTCCCGGAGGATGGTATAACAGGAGAGCAAATGCTGCTGGGCATCCACACTTGTGGGGAGTTTGTGGGCCAGAAGCCAACACTGGGCGCTTGGGGAACAGACGCTATAAAAGGACAGGTGGTGTGGCCCTTGCTCTGAAGAATAGCTGAAGTGTTAAATGGGAAAACTGAGGGCTTGCAGAACTGGGCCTGGTGCCAGGTACTTTACTTGAATTATCTCCTCCTCACAGCCATTGACGAAGAGAGGACTATCATTGCCCGTCTTTATAGGAGAGGGACTGAGCCTCGGAGGGATTCTGTGACTTGTCCATAGTCACACAGCTGACAGGTGGGAAAGGGCACCGCAGCCATTCCCATCTGAGTCCTCAGACTCCAAGGCCCTCGTGTGCAGCCAGCAACTGGCTTGGCTGGCTTTCTGTTCTCACTGGTGTACAAGTCACCCCCTCACTGTGGCACTTGGAGCTACCAATGCAGGGAAGGCACCCCAGCAGCCACACCAGGGGCTTTTGGCTCTGCGTCCTGTCAGTGAGAGCTGAAGTTGAGGAGTCTGGGGTCTCCCAGGGGCCCCAAGGGAGCGAGGGGATATTAGGTTAGAAAACGGGGGGAAGCAGGCAGGGCAGGATCAGAAGTGTTTCCACAGCTCTACTCTGCTGTGTCATGGACCGTGAAACCACAGCTCTCTGCAGCACCCAGGTTGCTGGGAACCTGAGGTTTGTCCCTTTGAGCCACACAACTTTTTCCTCCATTTTAACCATTTGAAGGTTAAATGCAATATACCCTTTTCCTGATAATTCAGGGTTATTGGTATGGGCGTTGGTTATGGCCCATGGTGTCATCAAGTGTCATCTTCATGTTAACAGCAGCCACAGAGCCAAGCCCAGGGTGAGACAGCAGCAGACACGTGAGTGCCTCTGAGGGCAGCGCGAATGAGAGGAAGACCCACCACAAGGGAGCTGGATGACCATGGACAAGTCATTTCCCCCCAGCTGTCTCAGTTTCTCATCTGTAAAATTAGGCAGTCATTCTGCCACTTCAAGAGTGGGGGTAAGGGTTGACATGATGTCACTGTGGAAATCTGAGTGGACTAGGGGTTGGGTCAATATAATTATTGATACTGTCTTCCTCATGTGGAAGTTGGTCATTAACTGAAGGGACCTGTTGGCAGATAGAGCACCCAGTGATGGGAGACAATGATTGAGAGGGAGCTGAGTAGGAGGGACTCCATCTCTGCAGCCTCAGTTGTCCCAGAGCAGAGGTGGGTCCTGGGTTCCTTGGAGAGTATGGCTGTGGCCCAGATAGGACATCCCCTGTTTGGAGTACCTTGCCTCCAGAGGTTCCCTGGAGATCCCTTCTCAACTTCCCAACCTTTTCCAACTTGGGATTCTTTGCTCTGCTGAGCTCCCAGAGGGCGTTGGGCTCCTGCCCTTATCTGGGAGGTCAACCCCTGAGGGCTGGAAGAGCTTCCGGAAGCAGACTCATGGGTACCCAGGATCACCCATGCAGATAATGATCACCTCTTGAAGTGTCAGAGAATCCCCTCCCCCACCCTACTTCTCTCTCTTGCCTCACATGAGGTACTCAAGGTACACACAGCAAGCCCCTTGGGGGCTGTAGCCCAGGTCCTCTCAAACTGTGGAGAGTATCAGAATCCCCAAGGGTGTTAAAGCAGACTGCGAGGAGCTGTAGTTTCCTCCCTCTTGGGTGGAGTGAGCAGCGGCCTGAGGAGAGCAGAGCCCATGGAGACAAGCAGCCCAGGTTTCTGAGAGGGACCCACTTGGGTTCCCATCCTCACTGTGCTGCTCACTGCTGTGTGACTTTGAGTTGGTGGCCTCACCTCTCTGAACCCATTCTGTCTCTGGAAAGTGGAGCTATAATGGATCACTAGGGCTACTTAAAGAGTGAGCTTCTTGTGTCAAGTGCCTGCCCACCCGTGGCACTCACCCATGGCTTGTGGTTCCCAGCTGGGTTATTGTTCGCATGTTTTTGGCAGCAGCTTCATCTGCTTCATGCTGGTTTAGTTCAGGGAGGGGAGTAGAGTGGTTTGTGAAGCTTTCCCTGGCAGGGGATGTGGGGAGGAGAGCGGCTGTGACTGCCTTTCAGGGGCAGTGAGAGTGGGACAGGTGGGGCCCCCAGTGGGTGGACAAGGGGGTGGAGGCCTGGGCACACCAAGCTCTCACTGGGACCGCCCTCTTTAGCATAGACCACTGTGACCCAGTGTCATACTTACATTCCCTTCCTCCTGACCGTAGGGCCCCCCTAAAATATGTCAAATCCTGGTCTTTGAGGGGAATCTGAGGCTTAAGTAGGGCAGGAATTAGCTCAGGTCACACAGCCAGGAGATCCATTAAAGTGGGAGCTGAGACACTGCCCCTCTCTGCTGTATCAGGCTATCATGCCTCCCCCCGTGCCATCTCTACACACACACGCTCCCCCCACGGGCACAGTACACTTCCAGAAATGTACTCCTGCCCCCAACACACACACATTTACACAGCCTTCATATATACCCTCAAACAGCACAGGCCACGCAGGGGCACAATTCATGAAAATAACAAGCATGCATCAACCTCACCTGAAAGTTTCACAAAGGCACATGTGCTAGCCACAAACATTTCAAACATTTCACAGAGACACCCTCAAAAGTGACCATACATGGATGCATACACCCTCACAAATTCAATTCTCATATATACAGCATGCACGAAGCACACAATATAAGCACGTACATTGAACATAAATGATATGCACACCAAACACCAGTCACAAACGCACCACACACATTGCCAACAAATGCACATCGTATCACATATGTACAACAGAGACTTAAAACACCCAGGCTCTCAAACCCAGTGCACACGCACCAGACACTGCACAGATCAGCATGCCGTCTGCGGATGTGGACATGCACAGACACATGTGCACATGTGCGCATGCCCATGGGAACTAGGCTGTGATCTTGCATTGTTGGTGACTCTGCTTTCCTCAGAAGCAGACCGCACATGAGTTGCAAATCTTTCCCTAGGGCTGATTTCCTCAGGTGTGAAAGGGAAGAAGGGGAAAGGGCACAGTATGACAGACTGCTGTGCCTCCCAGGGATCCCATGATTAATCCTGATGGGATGCTGTGAGCCCAAAATCCCAAGAATCTGGAGGCTAGGCTGGGGTCCAGGGTGCAGAGGGCTGAATCCTATCTCCTGAGGACTGGATGCCCATCTTGGTCCCCATAACCAGCCCCTTTCTCTAGGTCTGGAAGCCTGGGAATGGGGGTTCAGCCATTCAGACTGCTGCCCTCTGGCCTCTTCTGTCTGCTTGCCTTCCCTCTCCCCTGTGTGCTGGGGCAGGAGACCTGAGTTTGAGGCCTGAACCAGATCCCTGAAACCAACCTCACCTCTGCCTGCCTCAGGGCCTGCCTGGCCCAGGGTGGGGCTGTGCTGTGCTCCCCGCTGGCAGAGGCTGCCTCTTGGGAAAGCTTTAGGCAGCCCCTCCCCCTGCAGGCTCTCCCATCAGCATGGACCCTCCCACTTCACAAATCCTTCCAGGCCTCCCAGGTCCCTAGCCAGCTACTGCCTGGCCCTCTTGTCTCCTCCTAGCCAGACCTGTCAAAGTTGTCACCTACGCTTGCTGTCTCCATTTACATTCACTCTCCTCACATCTTCCTCCACTTGTCTCCAGCCCCATCATTCCACCCAGCTCATCCCTGGCCCTTGTGTCCAGAACTGCAATGGACAGACACTCTTGTCTCCAGCTGCTTTGGCCACTTGGTCACTTGGCTGCATTCTTCACAGCTGCTCACTCCCTCCTTCCTGAACCTTCTGCTTCCCTTGGTACCTGTCATACCTTCTCCTGGTTCACTTCCTATTTGTCCAGCATTTCCTCCTGGATTCTTGGGCTGGCCCCTCCTTTTCCTCCTCTTCCTCTTCTTCCTCAACCTGATCTTCAAAGTCCTGGGTCTCCCTCCGGCTTTGGCCTTGGCTTCTTTCTCTCCTCCTCTTCCCCCACCCAGGGGAGCTTCCTGCCCCAGAGTCTCCCTTTCCTGTTCATCCAGCCAGCCACTCACCCTCCAAATGGAGGCCAGATGGAGTCTCTCCAAAGACAGATTTGACTAGGTCACACCCCTGCTGAAAACCCTTTGATGGCCCTGGGGTTCCAAGCACACGTCACATTTCCCATTTTCCTGTCTCTTTCACTACTCAGGGGGGCCAGGTTCCATATCATGCACCCACATACATCCTCCATCTTCCCCTCTCTTCTTCCTGGTCTCTCCCACTGTGCTCAGTTATCTCTGTCAAACTCCCTCTCCTCCCTCCCTCTCTCTCCATTTAGAGGGCTAAAGGGACTAACTTATGAGGCTCCCATAGACAGGGGAAGCTGTGGCCACAAGAATGAGAAAACCACCCTCCCCGTGGGCTGCCCACAGGGGTAACCTTAAAGACATCCTGCCCAAATCAGCTCTTTAAAAGGCCCCTGGATGGCCAGAGTAAACTGGCTTCCCTGCTCTTCCGCTCCTACTGCCCCACTTTCACTGCAAGTTACGACCTTGACCTCTGTTCACAGCATACTCTGATGTCTGCCCCATTCAGCTCCTCCATCTGCCAACCGGACACCTGGCTGTTGGCCTTGGCTTTACCCGGGACCCCGGCCTCACCTGCCTGACCCTCTGGACCTCACCCCAGAACTCACCCCATTTCCTTTGGCTGGTCCCACCCTGCGTCTGGTGACTGAAGCTGTTGCTGGATCTGCGTCACCTTTTCCCGTGTAATATGTATCTGTGGCTGGCAAGGCAGTCAGGGTGGTGTCTGTGGTGGGGGCTTTGGGGTCAAGGTCCAGTTCTGACTGACTTGCTGAGTGATTTTGGACTGAGTCTCAGTAGTTTCATTGAAAATAGGGTAGAATGATGTCTACCTTGTATGCTTGTAGGGAAGATTAAAGTGCAGACATTCTATCCATATTGGTTACTTCTTTTCAATGAAATAAAGACCATCCCATGGGCTGCCTGCAGGGGAGCCTTGAAGATATGTGCTTGGGAAGGCCTGCATTTGACCTTTAAAAGTCCCCTGGGCCTTAAATTGAGCTTGTAGTTGTTCTTTGGGTAACTATCAATGAAGCAGGAAGCTGAGACTGGGTGCTGGTTAGCTTGGGACAACAGGGGGTTGGGAGACAAGAGAGTGGTGAGGAAGAGGGGGGAAGGGGATGCTGCCAGGGAAGGGCCTAGGAGGGAAACTGGGAGGTTCGGAGGGGTTCACAAAGCTTAGCTGCACACACGTGATGAAATACTCTCTTCTCTGGTTCCCAGGAAATCTCCCGCAAGTTCTCCATTCCTCACTGATACACTGGGAAGTTGGGTCTGGTTTTAGGTTTATACCAAAGTGTTGAGTATGGGCTCAAGGTGGGCACAAGGGGCAACAAAGACTGCCCCCACGGCTTAGCTTTCCCCAGGCCATGATGAAAGTAATGACCAAGAGGATAGATTTTGCACCTGGACACAGTGGTGAAAGGGGAAGGTTAGACAGTCTCCAGGCCACCAGCTGCAGGTCTTGGAAGGTGTTATAACTGCTAATAAGAATATTTTTATATAAAAATCCCCTATGTTGACACTGGGGTCTGAGCAATTAAGAGGACAAGGTGGGGTTAGGCATCGGGGTGGGAAAGGGCAGAGAGGACGCGATATGGTAGCAGTGAGGCAGCAGTGGCAGCCATGTGTGGTGGATAAAAAATTGGGAGGGATACCTTAGGAGCGAGTGATCCCAGCCCCAGGCCAGACCACGCAGCCCATGGTTCTAGCACCGGGAAAATAAAGCCTCATAACTTCTGGCTGTAAAATCCTGTGGGGGTTGGGGTAGCAGAAGAAATTACTGGTCTCTCAGGAGAGTTGTTTAAAAGGCTCACACCATCCTAGAACACACACAAACCCACCCACTCTGGGAACCACCAGCAGGGCAACAGCCAGAAGGAGGCCAGTTGCATACAGTCAGGGGGTGAAGTGACTGGAAATGGGGTGAGTGCTGAGAGGGCCTCCAGTAGCCAGACAGCAGCCCTGTCACCTCTCTGACCCCCTCTCCCACATAACAGAGCCACAAAGTGGTGACCTGGTTTGCCCCACCCTGGCGAATACCTAAGGCTCCACCCTTTACAACTTAACAGGTGCACTAAGACAGGAAGTCAAACAGCTCTACCTAATACACAGGCACAAACACAGGGAGGCTGCCAAATTGAGGAGACAAAGAAATATGGCCCAAATGAAAGAACAAAACAAAACCCCAGAAGGGAGGGGGAAGGGGGATAATGGGGGAAATGGTGCAGGGATTAAGAAGCATAATTGATAGGTACAAAATAGACAGGGGGATGTTAAGAATAGTTTAGGAAAGGATGAAGCCAAAGAACTTACATGCACGACTATGGGCATGAACTAAGGCGGGAGGCGGAACCAGATTGGGGGAGGAGGTAAAGGGAGAAAAATTGGAACAACTGTAATAGCATAATCAATAGATATACTTAAAAAAATAAAAAATAAAAAAATAAAAGAGCTTCCTTCTCCTGTCTGTTAATGGGGACTGTTAATGGTACTTGTCTCCTAGGAGGAGTTGTGGTAGGCCATGTGAGCTAATGTCCAGAAAAGCACTGAATAAGATAGAATGACACCTACATGTTATTTAATAGGAAAAGCAAATGGCTGCAGACATGACAGACCTCTGACACATGCCCACTTAGGCCAGGCCTTTCGTGTAGGAACAGGACACTGAGATCTGCTGTCCTCTCACTGTCCTTCAGTCGTCAGGGGAATTCCTCAAGCAAAACTTCTCTGAGGGATGGGGTCCCACCTATTACTCTGTGCTGCACCATCCTCCCTCTCTGTCTGGGAAGTCGAACCCAGGGAACCTGAGCAGGGGCCAGGAATCTCAGAGTTGTGGAAGGGGCTTCTGGTTCTCTCTGGAACGGCTTGCCTGCCCTCTAGTGGACGTCTAAAGTGTCTCACTCCCTCCAGCTTGTGTAAATCCAGAGCAGGAGTGCTGTGCAAGCAAGTCCAGCGGCGGGGGGGCGGGGGAGGCAGCATCGCAAGTCCTCAGGTAAGAACTGGGGCTTTGGTGAACTACAGCCCCAGGTGAACTCAGCAGCAATGGGCTGCAAGGACGGCTCCCTGAGACAATGTACACACAACATGCTCAGGCCTCCTGTTCTGCGTCACTTCACCTCTCCCTGTAAGAGTACAGACTCAGCTTCAACAGTCTTTGAGAAAATCTGGACTTTCATGCATTCATGCAGGTGAATTTCCTTAAAGTGAGGTTCACCTGCCATCACAGTGGCCTCCTCCACCTCCCCCACCCTGTTATATTTCTCCTCTCACCAGGGTCACAGAAAGAGGTCTCAGACCCAGCCCTGCCCTCCAGAAGCCCCAAGACTGCTAGACATGGTGCCCAGGAGGCTGAGGAGCCAGAGAGAAAGGTGTCCCTTCCCACAGCACTTGAAGGTGGAAGGGAAGATTTCAGGGAAGCCTTCCTGGAGGAAATGGCAAAGGAGCAGAGGTGTGGAGGGTGAGAAGTTAGCCAGAAGGGGTGGGAAGCAAAGGGGCTGGGAAAGAGCACCCAGGCTGGTGCCGGGTTGGAGGTAGAATGTCCATGGCAGCAGGAGGGGTGGTAGCAAGGAGAGAGGGAACGCAGCCGGGGAAGCCACAGGCTGGCACAGCTAGCATGCAGGGTCCCAGCTAAGCATTAGACTAAGCAAGCCCAGGTGCAGAGAGCAGCAGAGGAGAAACTAGGCAGGAGACGTCAGGAGCGGAGATGGTTCATTA
This sequence comes from Furipterus horrens, assembly GCF_987537825.1. Lineage (NCBI taxonomy): Eukaryota > Metazoa > Chordata > Mammalia > Chiroptera > Furipteridae > Furipterus > Furipterus horrens. The sequence continues at coordinate 48,269,863 of NW_028327172.1, forward strand.
AAGGCCTTTGGGCTAGCCAGTTCATTAGCTTGTTCCTTCATCTACTCGCCCTCCCAATGCACACCTCTTCATGGACACTGGAATGAAGGAATGAACTAGGTCATGTTGCTGCCATCAAGTGAGAGTCAGGCATGGCAACTATGTAATTGAACACAGAGGGCAGTTGGAAAGGGTTTTGGGAGGAGATGGCTTTTCAGGTGGATTTTGAAGGATGTATAGGAGTTCACCAAATGTTGAAAAGGTCATCTAGGTAGAGAAAACAGCAAGAGCAAGCTGTGGCATCATGAGGGGCTTGGGGAAGAGCAAGCAGTCTGTCATGGCCGGAGAGCTGAATGTGTAGGAGGCAGATGAGGTGAGGGCAACGTGTGTTGGGCTTTGAATGCCAGATTCATGTATTTGGACTTTTCTAAGGAGTCCATCCCTGATTGTGCCTGCCTGAAGAACCATGAATCAAGCAAGTTCAGGTCACCTGGCCCTGCGAGGACCTTCTGAGGCCCCATAGGCCCAACGGTCATCACAGGAACCCCATCCCCTAGAGATGTTAAGAGTGTCCTGTTGCTGGGAACCATCCCCAAAGAACAGGAGAGTAGTCCCAGACTGACAGGGGAAGATAGGGGGACTTCAGAGGGACCAGCTGGCACTGACTCAAAGCACGAAAGTCATGGTGTGGGGGCCCCATCTTTGGGGTTCCACCTGGGCATGTGCCCGGAAGCCCCATGCAAATGCTGAGCTGACTCCTCACAGGAGGAGGGCCAGACCTGAGAGCCTCCTCAGCCTCATCTGTCCTCACCTCCATTTGAAGAAGAGGAAGCTGTGTGGCCCCTGAGGCCATCCCCTCTGGGAGCCTTTCAGGGACCATTGCCATTTCTCTGGGATGTTGTAGCACAGTAACCACCTCAGATCAAGAGACTGACTTCACCCTCTCAGCCTCCGTTTTCTCATCTAGAAAGTGCGCAAATAACTCTTCTCTCAGACGGCAGCTGTGGTTGAGAACTGATGAGTGGAAGCTCCAGGCACAGGGTCTGTCCCAGAGCAGGCCGCGGGGTAATGTGGAATCAATGAGCCCAAAACCTCCCAGGACAGAGGAAACCAGCCCAGCCCCTGGCAGGGGCATAGCACAGGAGCCAGGCAGGCACTGGGTAGCCTACCTCCTCTGAGACCTTGTGCCTGGCTGATGGGAGAAGGCTGAAGAGAAGTGAGGACCTCAGTGTGTGGTGGTCTATTTATATGAATTGTGTCAGCTTTGGAGCCAGAGTTCCCTCCCAGAGCCCCCAGGTTCTGCCCTGAGGGTTTGAGCAGAGGGTAGGCAAAGGGCCAGAGGTGGTCCCTCTAAACCATTCAAGAGTAAGGACATCGTGGCTGGATGCAGACACACTTAGACATATAACCCACACATGTATAAGGCATGCATTTGGACACACACCACACATTCAGACACACATTGCGTGCAGAGACAATATAAGGAGATCCATCACTGTTCTCAGACTGGTGCCCAGACAGACATACTTAGACACATAACATACACAGCCAAAGCAGCATACATGCAGACACACCAGGGCCCACGTATACACAAATGCATATATACGGCTCACACAGACACATAAATGCACACATACACGGACAGACAGCATGCACATAGGCATTCACAGACATGCACACGTGCACTGTCAGTTGTAGCGTGGGCACTTTGAGCTCTGACATCCAGATAGCATGCACAAATCCACACAGGCCTGTCGTACATATGTGCACCCTAAGTCACAGCTGCAGCACACTCCTCAGGTAAGAGCGTGTGTTCAGGGCCAGTGCTGCCTTCGACCTAACAGCAGCCTGTCAGGCAGGCAGGCAGGCAGGCAGGGCAGGGGCCTGGGTTCCTGTTGCGCAGCGAGGAGCTGAGGCTTAGAGGGGCCCACTGACCGGCTCACGGTAGGAAAGCTGGGCGCTGGTTTGAATTCTGGTCTCCTTGTATCTGCCCACCAGGTTGAATCTCCCTTACCCAAAGTGTGCTCTTGGATCCTCATGCCCAGAGGGACCTCACAGTCACCTAGACCAGACAGACCTTCCTCTTACATATGAAGGGATTGAGGCCCCAAGAGAAAATCCACAACTTAAAGTGGGCCACACTGGGGTGAGCGGAGGGACTCTGTGACTCACTGGTCCATGTGTCTGTTCCCCACCCCATGGCTGCACTGCACACCCAGACACAATCTCGCACGCAGCCTTGGACACGTCCCATAGGGAATGTGCAGACCCTCCCTTCCCATCACTCTCGCAGCTCGCTCAGGGCCAGACCCTCGAGCTGTTTCCATAGCCCTCTCGGTGAATTCCACAATGACATGGTGGGGTAAGGGTGACTGGCCTCATTTTGCATTTGAAGAAACTGAGGGGTAAAAAGGTTAGGGCCATAGTCATGCAGGTAGGAACCGGTAGTGGCATCTCCCCAAGCCAAGTCCAGTGCTTCCCATCAACCGCAGTTCACCGCTGCAAACACATGTCACCCACATCCCTTTTACATCAGTTCTCTCTCTCACACACACACTCACACAAACACACACACACACACACTCAACCTGGCCCCTGTAAGCACAACCAGCAGGCAGAACATTTTCCCAATTCCCAAGGGGTCTTTTGAAGAAGGATCAGTTTGTTTAGGGTTGAACCTGGCCCCAGGCCCCCAGCCCTCTCCCCCTGTCAGGGAAATGAATTCCACATGCTCCTGGTCTGCCTGAGGGTTTTGGTGAACATTCTTTGATGTAGGAAGCCAGTTTAATGAGTTGGCTGTGGGCTTTTCTTTCTTTTTTCCTGTAAGAAGTCTCATTTTCCTAAAAGTCAGGCATTATCATTCTCCTCCCCTCCCCCAGAGATTCCAGGAGCCCATGACCTGGACTCCCAGCACAGTGCTCACAGATGCTCTAAGGATTGGACAGGCTCCAGGAAGAGAGGCAGGGAAGGAGACAGCGTTCTTTGAGTATTCACTGTGGGCCGAGACTTGTGTTAGGAACAAGGCTTGTGTGGGCGCTCTCAACTCCCATTTTAGAGATGACAAAACAAAGGCTCCAAAAAGAGGTGTCATGTGAGAAGGTGGCCCTGCTGAGCCTGGAGCCCTCCTCTGCCTGGCTCCAGTTCCTGGTCGCCCTTCCGCTGGTGCCACTGGGGCAAATGAGCTCGTCCCCCTGCGCCTGGGCACCTGGGCTGTACAATGGGGACGGTGTTCTTGATGTGAGGAATAATGAGCTTTATAATAACGAGCTCTCTGAGTCAAAACGATTTGTCGAGAACAAAGCACTGCCTGAAAGGAATGGAATATTTCTATTTTTATTGTTTTTGCATCAAGAGGCCAGTTTACCCACAGGATTCATACTAGAACACATCAATTAATATCGCCCCAGGGCACTTATTAATGAGTGACCGGTTGGCTGCTAGGGAGCTCAGCAAGAGAATTCTTTGAGGGGAGTGAAGTGGGAAGAGGGGTTGGAGGTGTCCAGGCACAAGAGCCAGCCCCAGCTCTGTGCCTTCTTACTGAGGACATGACCTAGGAAAGCCATTAGAGTGAGGGGCTCTGTGACGCTCTGGGTATTATGCACATCCAAGGTAGGGACACCGGACCCCTACCCTGCACACGCTCATTTTCCCATTCACTTCCCGCATGTGCCTAGAGGAGAGTAGAGCTGGGTTATTGCGTTTGCACAGAGAGGGGAGCAAGGCTCTGAATGACTCACAGCAACCTGGCAGGGGATGCCTTTGAGCCTGGTTAGCAGAAGCAGAGGGGAGAGAAGGGGCCACGATATGGAGTGTTTCTCTGACACGTGACAGGAGGCACTTCTGTGGGGCCCACTGCCTGAGTAGCGGCTACACCAAGACATGGAGGGAACTTTTGCCCCTTGCCCCTAATCTCCACCAGTCTCCCCAAACATTCCCAGATGTAAAGATGAATAACTTACGCAGATTTGAAAAATACAGAAAGTGAGGATAAAAGCATCTTTAGAAAATTTGACTTAAAAAAAATCAAGCTATAGCAATTCACGTAAAATGTGGTAACTGCCTTATAAATGCAACTCTAAGACAAATTCCCATCCAACTGGCATCCTTGCCCTTCCTGTAGTGATTCTGTGTGTCTGTGTGTCTGTGATATCACTTCTGAGCAGGCTGAGGGGCATGCGTGGTGTTTCTGTGTATGTGTGTGTGTGTGCACGCACGTGCACGCACACACACCTGACGCCCATGATGAGTACAGTGGGTATATGCACATCTGTGCACTTGTGTGTGTGTGTACACATGCACATGGTCTCTGTGTGCTCACTTGCCAGTCCATGGGCCTAGGTTGCCTGGAGGCCTGGGAGAAGAATCTCTACTCTCCTCCCTCCCTGACCCAAGAAGATGAAAACGTTTCTGGCACTTTCTAAAGTTTCTGGCTGGGAGTGGAAAAGTCATCAGCTAAGGGAGCTTGGGGGACAAACGGCTGCCAGACCTGCTGGCTCCCACTCCTGGGACAGGGTGGGTTGGGGAGGGCTGGGAGCTGGGCTGCCCAGCACCTGCGTGACCAGGGCCTGCTGGAGAGAGACAGGAGCTCCAAAGCTCACCTTCCCTGGGCGCCAGCCCTGGGGGCTGTGCAGGCGCAGGGCGGCCAGCATGGCCAGGCTTGCTCATACAGGGGAAAGTTCCATAAATGCGCCAGCAGGAAGTACCAGGGAGTAACGAGGACTATGGGGACGTGATGCTGGGACACGGGGTAGAGGGTGACAGCAGGGCTCTAAGTGTATGTGATCAGAGCTGCCTCATGAAAGAGGCAGCATCAGAGCTGAGACCTGCAACACAGGAAGGGACCAGGCCAGGGCATTCTGGGTACAGGGGACTGTGAGAGCAAAGGCCCTGGGGTGGGAAGAAGCTCCGTGTATATGAAAGAACAGTGAGAGGGCCCCAAGAAGGTGGCTTGACAGCGGAAGGTGGTAGGAGAGATGAGGCCAGCAGGTGGGCACAGGCCAGAGGGAGCCGGGCCTCAGAGGCAGCATGAAAGAGTTTAGGTTTGAGCCTTAAAGGAACAGGAAACTCCAGAGGGTTAAACAGGGAACTTTCATATTGATCACTTTTGTGTTTTCTTTAAAAGATCACTCTGGCTGCCAGTGGAGACCAATGAAGGGGCCCAGTGGATGGGGGGGAAATGGCGAGGAGCCCCTGCAGTGGCTGGAAGGTTGGGGGTCTGATGGGAGATGAGCTGCGGGATTGCTGAGGGTTCCAGGACAGTTGTCCGGCTTTCTGAGGGAGGACAGCAAGGCCACCCGTGAGAAGCGAACTCTGGAGGAGAATCCAGCTGCCAGGTGGACCCAGGGGTCTGAGAAGCCATGAGGGCTGCAGAAGGAATGAATGAGGGGCAGTGTGAGTGGCATGGCCCTGGGGCTCAGAGGGGCAATGGGGGCCCGAGGCCCATAAGGGGCATCATTGGCATCTGGATAGGACAGAAGATCCCAAGGAAGGGTTGGGGAGAGGAAAGGAGCCCCAGGAGGATGAGCTAGAGAGGATGGAGCACAGCTGGAGTGCCCAGGTGGCTGGGAGAGCCGTTTCTAGGAAGCAGAAGGTCGAAGGGGAAATGATGCTGAGCAGTCAGGTTGAGAACTAAAACTGCTCACAGATCGAATGACATGAGTGGCGGTCACCAGTGACCTTCACAGAGCGTTCTGGGTGGGTGGGGGTGGAAGTCAGACTGCGGGGGCTGGGCAGGCAGTGGGAGGTGAGGAAGTGAGGTCAGCATCAGCAGACGGCCTTCTGAGAAGTGCAGCTACACACGTGGAGGCAGGAGGCACGGTGGGAAGGGAGGGCTGCAAGGTCAGAGGGCGGCTTGCTCTAGGAGGGGCGAGAGAGGTGAGTTGGGATAGAGGTCCTCCATAGGCAGGGAAAAGGCACAGAGGACCAAAGCCGCACTCCTGGGGGTGGGGGGAGGGGTGGCCCGCGGCTGTTGTGGTGCATGGGAAGGTGCAGAGAGGACAGGGACCTGCCTAAGGTCACACAAAATAGTCCATATCCCAGACCCAGGCCCCATCTTCACACCCTGCTGCCACGCCAGTAAGCCATCCACACAAAGACTTTCTGCAGAACTGTAGGACTCAGGGCTGTGTGGAGACCTTTTGGCTTCTCACCCAGGAGACTGGCATGTCCTTAATAAATAGGGTCTATCTGTGTCTTCTGTACACCGGTGACTTCTCCATATGCCAGCGTTTGCCCATCCATGCCCTGTCCCCCTCCCTGCCTCACTGAAGCCCGCTGTTTGTTGGGAGAGGGCACCCGGCGTTGGATGGGGTCAGCTCCTGTCCTCTGACACAGCTCTGCCCTAGGGTTCCTGGCGGTCCTAAGGCCTTGGGGTGCCCTGACAGCAGGGTAGAAAGGAAATGGCTGCTGCAGTTGGCCCCCTGCCAGTCACCCCTGTCTACATCAGTCCATCCACTTAGAGGACACACAGCCTGGGCTGCTCTAGTGCTGGTCCTTTCCCAGGAAGCCCAGGTGTGTCCCACACATTTCTCATGTTTGAGAGATGGAAGGGAGAAGCTGGGGGGCAGGCATCTTGGAAGAACTGAGAGGAGCCAGTGGGGAGTTCTGATAAAGGAAAAACTCTGATCAGGGAGCTGTGATGGATCATGTGGGCTCTAGCCATCCCCAGTCTCAGTTTCCCCACTGGTGGGATGACCTGTGGGTCCCTGTGGGTCCAGCGACCTTCTTATTTATAGAAAACTGTAATTCTCAGTAATTGGCAACACCTGTGACCCTTGTCTTCCAACCTCCACAAAAGTAGTCTGAATAGTGACAAAGGCCCAATAATATTTATCAACGCATTACCCATAGGCAGCTCAAAATGGGAAGAGTCTACGTGCTCAGCCACAATAGAAAGGGTGAGCTAATCATGGCTCACCCAGATGTTGCAATCCCAATGCTGTCACTACGAGTGTGTTTATGAAAGTGCTCTGAACAATGCAGAAGGCACGCGAGACGTGGAGCTGAGAGCTCGTGTCCGAATGGGAAGTCATCGAGGCAGCATGACCTCATACATAACAAGTGCATCAGAAGCAGGCTGGCAGGAACCATGCTCAGGTGCTAGCAGTGCTGTCTCTCAGGAGTGGGAAGATGGCGATTATTTTATCGTTAAAGAATTCTGTATTTTCCAAGTTTTCCACACTGGGCAGGTAAGACTTTTATAATCAGAAAAATAACAAATATCAAATTTTGCACACAAAAAGGCCAAACTTCTGGGGAAATCCTTCTTACGCACCCAAGTTTGATGTCCAGAGGTGCGAGGAGGGGTCTGGGGAAGCCTGCCTCCCCTACCAGCCTATTGGTCTCCTCCACACCCTTCCCCTGGAAGAGATAGGAAAGAGGATTGAGTAACCTTCTCAAGCAGAGAGCAAGGCAGAGGCATGCAATTCCAACAGCTTGGTGGAGAGCAGCCTAGAGCCTGGAGGCAGACTATCTGGGTCCAAATCCTGGCTCTTTCACTTGCTAGCTGCATTACTTTGACCAACTTACTTCACCTCTCTGTGCCTCAGTTGCCCTAATACCTCTATGCGGATTAAATGAGTTCGTACTTATCTGTCAGAGAAATAATGAATCATGAATTCTATGACCAGCAGATCCGGAACACTAAGATGCCAGGATTCTATGATCTGTGATTCTTTCCAACTGCTTAAGGGCCTGGTGGCCCCCCCTGGGATGGGGATGCAGCTGCCTAGAGGTTAGGAGTGAAGGGGGCATGAGGGGCACTAGGGTCAGGGCTAGCTGGTCTAGAGGTTTCATACCCCACCCTGGGACAGAGGTAGATATTGCCCCTTGGAGCCCCCAGGCCAGCCTGAAGAAACTGAGATTGACTTGCTGCCCTCCCCATTCCCTCTTCACATCCCCTTCTGTCATCAGAGTGTCTCTGTTCCCCAGGACACCCAGTGCCCACTCCCCCAAACAAGACACACTTGCCCGAACTTACCCCAGCTCACTCTCCCATAACCTCAACCTCCAGGGCAAAGGAGTTTATATTGTTGGCCCTCACAGGCTGTGTGACCAGAGACAAGTCACTGCCCCTCTCTGACCTGTACCCTACTACTCTAACATTCCACAGCATAGTGCAGTGAGTACCCTGGAGCACCAAATTTCTGAGGCCCGGTCACAGCCCTGGGCCTTTAAATGCCTGGGCTGCTCTAGTCTCCCCACCAGGCCTGACTCTAGCTGAGGAACTGGGGAAAAGAGAGAGAGAGAAGGGTAGAAAAAAAAAATCATTCATAGAAATACTGTACAATTTAATGAATATTAATATTAAAAAAGAATGAAGGGGTTACAGAGTTGTCTCTGGGGTGCTCATGGGCAAGCGTAGCCCAATATCACACCTACAACAGCAGAAGTCTTGTCTTTAGATGGGTGAGCACACAGAGAAGGCACGATAGTTTCTGCTGCGGAAAGGAAGAAGCATGTTCCTGAGGCAGGCTTCAGTGAGTGGTGACATCTATGTCAGTGTTCTGAGGGATGAGCAGGAGCCCAGGGGAAAACACAGGCTTTGGAGTCCCCAGCCCTGGGATATACACTATGAGACTTTGCACAAGTCACTTTGCCTCTCTAATTTAATTTCCTCAACTATAAATTGAGGACCTAGGTCCCCGTTTCATTATTGCTGTGAGTAATAACCATGTTAATATATTTTGTGCACCAACTTGCCGCCTAGGTAGGCCATCAATAAAAGTGACTTCTCGGCCCTGGCCTTCTCATGAGGAGCCAAGTGAGAGAATAGTTCCAGGAAGAAATATTTCCTCAGAATTTGGGGAGTGGTAAAAACATGTAAAGATGATCAGCTCCACCCCCAGCACCAGGGAGGCATTCCTTTAGCCACATCAGTCCGGTGAGACTCTCTCCTGCTTCCCACAGACACTGGACCTTTAACTTTTCTCACCAATACCAGGAAATAAAGTCTCTCACTCTTTAGCTCAGTCTGGCCTCTGATGTGCATTTTGTAGCCTTCATCCAGGCTGAGCAGTGTCTGGACAGTGCCTCTGCTGACAGGCATTCTGTATGCTGAGAAGGAAGGTAGTAATTCAAGCCACCATCTGGTGGCAGCATATTTTGTGTTTGGTGACATCCTGAATGGCCTGTGACAGCCCCAGTTCTTGCCAGTAATATGCACAGTTCTGAGTCATGCCATACCTTTTGCCTGTTTCTGGTCTCTCTAGTAGATAGTTGGTCCCTAAAATGGAGACCTTGAAGAAAAGCACCATAGACAGATAGAGTGTTAAGAGGAACTCAAGATAAAGTCAGAACCTCTGGGAACATAATTTCCACTTGCAGGGAAGTCTATGAAGGCTGAGTCAGAGCAGATAAGAAGTGTTTGTTTTTTTCTTTTAAAAGCAGGACTCTGGAATTCCGGACTTCCGGCCAACATGGAGGCATAGACAGACATGCTGCATCTCCCTCCACAACTAAAAAGGAATACAACTACCTTAAAACTAGTAACAACAAGGAGTTCCAGAAAATCAAACTGCATGGAAGTCCAGCAAACAAAGATATAAAGAAGAAACACTCATCCAGTCAGGTAGCAGGGGCAGAGCTGGGGCAGAGAGGACTCGGTGTGGTGGTGGCGGCAGCTGTGGCAGTGGCAGGCCAGCAGAAAGTGCAGTCACATGTTTTAAAAAGTTGGGAGGAACACCTGGGGAGCATTCCCAGCCCCAGACCAGATCATGAAGCTCACGGTCCCAGCACCAGGGAAAATCAAGCCTCATTGCTTCTGGCTGTGCAAACCAATGGGGGTTGGGGTGGAGGAAGAAACTGCGGTATCTCAGCAGAGTCCACTTGTTTAAAGGGCCCCCACTGTCCTAGAACATCCACAGACACACCCACTCTGGAAACGGTGGCCAGGGCAACAGCTAGAAGGGCGCCAGTCCAGTGAGGAAATCGGAGAGGTGCCTGGAAAAGGGGCAAGTGCTGGGCAGGCGGCATTGTTCCCTCTCGGACCCCCCCCCCCACATAAGCGCCACAACAAGGTGAAACAGGTGGCCCTGTATCGACCAATCCCTAAGGCCCCACCCCTTACAACGAAACTGGGGTGACAGCTCTACCTTGGACACGGAGGCAAATAAACACAGGAGCCTGTCAGAATGAGGAGACAGAGAAGTATGGCCCAAAAGGGGGAATGGATCAAGGTTCCAGTGGGAGAACTAAGAGATGAGGAGATAGCCAACATAACAGATGAGGAGATAGCCAGCCTAACAGATGCAGAATTCAAAACACTGGTGATAAAGATGCTCACAGGCTTGACAGATATGTTTGAGTATGGCAAACGCATAAGAGAAGAAGAGAAGGCTATGCTAAATGAAACGAAGGAAAATCCACACAAAACCAATGGTGAAGGGAAGGGAACTGGAGTTCAAATCAATGATTTGGAACCTAAGGAAGAAAAAAACAGTCAACCAGTGCAGAATGAGGAAGCAAGAATTGAAAAAAACAAGGAAAACTTCCCAAATTTGTGAAAGAGATGGACATACAGGTCCATGAAGAATGGAGGGTTCCAGGCGAGGTGGACCCAGAGAGGACCACACCAGGATGCGTCATGATTGAGATGCCAAAGGTGAAAGATAAAGAGAGAGAGTCCTGGGGGCAGCAAGAGAGGCGGAGAGTTGCCTACAGTGGGGTCCCTATAGGACTATAAGCTGATTTCTCAGAGGACACTTTGCAGGCAGGAAGGAACTGGCAAGAAGTATTCAAGGTGATGAAAGGCAACCTGCAACCAGTATTACTGTATCCAGCAAGGTTATCATTTGAAATGGAAGGGCAGATGAAGTGCTTCCCAGACAAGGTGAAGCTAAAAGAGTCCATCATCACCAAGCCATTATTATATGAAATGTCAAAGGGCCTTACTTAAGAAAAAGAAGATCAAAACTATGAACACTAAAATGACAACAAACTCACAACTATCAACAACTTAATCTAAAAAGTAAGAACAAAATCCAAAGCAAACCAGAATAGGAACAGAATCATAGGTATGGGGATCATTTGGAGGGTTATAAGCTGGGAAGGGGGAAGGAGGAGAAATGGGGAAATCATTCAGGGATTAAGAAGCATAATCGGATAATACAAAATAGACAGGGGTAAGTTAATAATATAGGAAAGGGTGAAGCCAAAGAACTTATATGCACGACCCATGGACATGAACTAAGGCGGATGGGATTGCTGGAGGGAAGGGGGGTACTGGGCGGAGGGAAGGGGGTTACTGGGCAGAGGGGAGCAAAGGGGGAAAAAACTGGAACTACTGTAACAACATAATCAATAAAATATAGTTAAAAAAAAAAAAAAAAGCTGGACTCCCCAGTAGGGCCACCACGTCTGGTTATGCAGGATGGGCACTGGACTACCTGAGGAGCACACAAGCTGTGTGGCCAGAAGCAGAGGCTTTAGGGCTTCAACTTTTTGGCTGCTCTAACCAGACCACAGAGTGGCTCCTGCTGCCAGCAAGAACCTAAAATGGCATTTAAAAATTAGAAGGGGTCTCCTCATTGTAAAAATGGGGAAACCAAGACCTAGCAGAAGAGCATTTTGTCCAAGGATGTTTCGCAAACCAGTTGCAGTCCGAGCTAGGACTTAGGTTTCCTGCTTCTTGAGTCACTGTTTTCTCCGCTAATTTTCTCATGAAATCATCACAAAAACCTCGTGGAAAGTTAAAATAACCAGTGACATACATCATTTCCCGACAGCTGCTTTACTAACAACTAGGGTATGCTGCCACCAGGTGGTGATTTGGTTACTTAGCACAGTTTCAAACAGCCAGGCAGATCTTTCCCTGGGCAGGATAGAAATTGGAGACGCTCATGCAGTCCTGTGGACTCCAGCTGAGACACCATGTTAACAGTGTCTCCAAAGAGGCAGTACTGAGGCGTGGTGAGACCCACGACCCCTGCCACACAGGGCCCTGAAACCCAAATGTGCTTAGTGGCTCCAGCAGGCTCTGGACCACAGAGAGCTCCTTCTGACAGCCTTGTCCTTCCCTACTCACACTGTCACCCCTACCCCACATCCTGGGATCCAGCTAGGGGGTGAGGATGAAGCTATATGCAGTTTCCGACAACATCTAGGGAGGAGATGACATCTGTGCCAGGTTCTGGGCTGGCGGGGATGGGGGTGGGGGTGGGGGTGGACACAGATAAATTGAAGCCAGTCTCTGCTCCTGGCTCAGTGGGGAGATATGTAAACTATATGCTCAATGGTGTGAAACAGGAAGCACCAGAACTGTGCCAACTCAGAGAGGGAACTGTGACCCAGCCCAGAGAACTTCCTAGAGGAGGTGGTGCATAAGCTATGTCGTGAAGAATGAGAGAATGAGTCAGCAGGGAACAGCAGGTGCCAGGGCACAGAAGCAGAGCCCATGTGTCTGTGGGGAACTGCAAGCAGCTGAGTTTGGATGGAGGGCCAAGTGGGGAGTGGTGGGAGGTGAGGTTGGAGAGATTAGCAAGGGCCTCGGTGATGATGGGGACAGGGCATTTGGACTTTATCCTCTAGGAGGAACTATGGAGGGAGAAAGGAATGGGGGCATGAGAAAGATATATCAAAGGCCCTGAGGTTTCTCTCAGACCCACTCCAGCAAACATTTAGTTGTTTGCATGACCACAGAAGGTCTCTGTCCTACCTCTTCCCTCAGACTATCTGCTCCTCAGCAGGGACTTATACACTCTTGACTGATGTTGTGACAAAAAAAAAGTAAATTTCTAAACACAGATTCTGTGATTTATGACACCTTAAAATAGAAAAAATGTAATTTTTTTCTATCATACAGTTTTAGAATCTCTGAATTCCAGAAGCACATCATTGAGGTTGCCTCAGCCAATAAATACTCCAGGCAGACTTGGGAGTTGGTCTGGTCCATCAACCCCACAGCCCCCAGCCCATACCTGAGTGCAGCCCAGCCCTGATGCAAATGGGCAGGTTGGGCACATGCCTCATCTGGAAGTCGCCCACAGAACTGAGGAGGTCCAGGGCCATGTTGGCAGTCTCAGCTGTGTGCCAACTCCTGTTGTGTCGGGGCAGCCCCAATGCCACCATGTAGGCATCCCCAATGGTCCCCACCTAGTAATCACAGCCTTCACACTCCAGCCTGAGAGCACACTCTCCCTGGTTTTCCCCACATCCTACACAAGGCCACCCTTCAGGAGCCCACAGGGCCATCTCTGCCAGGCCCCTCATTTCAGACACTCCAGAAATGCCTGGATCTGCATATTTCAGATTGCCTTTGTTTGAACTGCAGGCGGCCTCGCCTGTCTCATCTCCTCTGATCCCAGGCCATGAGCTCCTTGGTGGCAGCTGGAGGTGCCCTGTCTGCACAATGCCACAGTGACAGATCAAAGTTTCATCTGCAAAAGAGCACATGTATATTGAATACATATCCTGTTTTCCAAACCTCATTGGCCTTCCAATATGTACTGAAAAGGATGTAGATTTTGGAATCAGGCAGATGTGGGTTCAAGCCCTGGCTCTACCATTTATCTTGGGTAGACCACTTCACTTGTGTGAGCCTGTTTCTTCTTATGTGGAATGCACAGTAAAGATGCAGTATTGAAAGAACCAGGCTCATCATAGATCCTCAATAAAAGGAGACTTTTGTCTCCATCATCATCATCATCATCATCATCATCATCACCATCATTTCCTTGGCCAATGGCTTTAGAGAAGACAGAATCACAGAATCTCAGAATTGGGAGGGACTTTAAAGATCACCCACCTTCCTCCCCAGTTCCAGTGGCTGTCCTGGCCTGCTCAGCTCTCTAAATAGGAAGGTCCCTCTTTCTTAAGGTAGTCACTTCTCCCTTCAGGCAACCCTGACTTTCAAAAATCGAATTGAATTGAAACTAGCCCCTTGCCTGCTGATTCCAGCTCTAACATCTGAATTCAATCCACAAACTTTTCCTAAAGGTCTTCACTGTTCCTAAGGCCCTGTTCTGGGAGCTGAGGAAACACGTGTACTGTGGCTTTGCCCCGCCATATGCCAGACCAGCCAAGGTGAAGATGGTACCTGCCCCTCCCGAGTCTGCCCCTCTGCAGCTACAGAGCTCAGTTCCTGTACTGCCACTCCTATAGCCGGCACATACTGGCACCACCGAGGCTGGGGAGCAGAGCTCTCCTTCCAGCCAGGCACCCACACTCTCCCTTAGCATCTGGTGGACAATAATATTAGTGATGATGCTTTCCCTGACCACAGAGGATGCTGTAAATCAATACACAACATTTGCTGTGGACTGTGCCCTACTACCTATGTCCCCCAAATCTCTTCCTCACCCCAGCTGTCTCTACCCTGACACCAGGAAGGGATCTGCCCCAATCACACCATATTTGGCTCAGATATTAAATTTGCTGCCCATGGCCAGTGGCTTAAAATTCACGCCCCATGACCTAGCAATCAGGGACTCCCATAATTTGCAGAATTTCCTGACTTATTACTAACAGTTGCTCCAGGTTCCCCCTGCTTCAGCCTAATGGGAACCTTTCTATTTCCACAGAGACACAGGGCACTTGCTCACCTCCAGGACTTGATCATCAGGTCCCTCTGCCTGACATGCTCTCCCTGTATCCCTATCTGTTGAGAAGCAAGCCTTCCATCAGCCCAGCTCACAGCTGATTGAGTCCATAAAATCTTCCTGGTCACCAGCTGGGGGAAAGATTTTTCCCACCTCAGGGCTGTGTGACCTCCCTCCCCCTCCACGTCACCTGCTGTTGTCCACCCAGTATTTATGGGCTGGTGGTGAATGTGGCAGGAACAGGGGCAGGGCTACCCCACCCACCCACCCAACTGTGTCTGTTTCCACAGAGGAGAGAGACCTCCCAAACCACACCCCAGGAAAGAAAAATGTGAGTGAGCCCCAGCTTTGTCCCTGCCTATCCCCTTCTTAGAAGAAGGCAAGATTAAGTGCTGAAATACTTGTATAGCAGTTATTATGTGCTGGACATTGTTCCAAATCCTTTATAAATATCATGCATTAGGCCTTCACAGGAATTCTGTGAAATAGGTATCATTACTATTACCATTTTGCAGATGGAACCTGGGCCAGAGAGGTTAAGTCACTCACCAACATCACACAGCATAGATCTGAGCTTGGTCAGTCCAGTTTCAGAGCCCACACACTATGCTGCCTCTTGATGCACATGGCTTGGCCCTTTCTCTCTCTCTTTTGAGGAGAGAGAATCTGCCTGCCATGTGGCGTTTGCCTCTGATCCTGCACGTGCTTAGCGCAAGTGTCTGGGCTGAGTCCTGCCTCTCCTAAGCAGCCTGGGAGACCTGCTACTGGATGGGCCCCACCACCAGCCCACCAGGTGTGCAACTGCAATTCAAGGACAGTGCACCTGCTCTGGGGACCCAGCACTGCCTCAGATGGGTGACCAAGGTCCAGACTGGGGACAAGGAGCAGTAGAAAGCCCCACGGTGGCCACACACCCAGACCACATTCTCAAAACTATGAAAGTTGACCTCTAGCTCTCCATCTGCCTACTGCCTGAGCTAGAAGGGAGAGCATGGTATAATCGACCTCAGCAACAGAAAGCTGACCAGGCACAGAAGCCACTTTCAAGGAACTCAGACTTCTAAAGATGACCTCTCAAAGACTTAGTCAGATCTTAGATCATGGCTGCAAGTGAGGGCCATGACTCCTTGTACACTGTTGTGGTCCTTTCGCAGATTGGAGAACACAGCCAGGAGAGAGGTGAGAGCAACAGCTTCCATACTGACAAGCACAGATTGAATTCTAACTCCACAACTGGCTTGCTGTGTGACCTTGGGTAAGTCTCCTACCTCTCGGAGCCAGTGTTCTTGTCGGTCCAGTAGGGATAACAATCCATCTCTCTGAAAGGCACTGCAAGGGCTAAATGAGATACCCTGTGACAGTCCCTAGGCTGGGCCATCTCTCTGTAGATGCTTAACTAGCGCCGATGCCCCCTGTTCCCAGTCCGTGCTTTCAGGAAGAGGCCTCAGTGGCTGCACCTGCAGTGCTACATGCTACATCGTGTTGGTGGGTGAATGAACGATAGCATTTTCTTTCATGTTGCTTCATCTGTAGAACAATTGTAAGCCATAAACACTTTCATCTCTGTTTACAAATGGGAACCTGAGGTTCAGAGTGGTGAAGTGATTTGTCTAGAGTCCCTTGGCAGCATGGCTGGGGCCAGACTCACCCTGTGGGGCTGCCCACATGGGCTTTGTTCTGGAGTTCTTTCCATAAAAGGGCTCACTCAGCACGTACTGAGAGGGAATTGTAGTCCCCCGTGGAACCAGGAAATGATTGCCTGGTTGCCTCCCAACCCAGACTGGATTAAAGCGCAGTAACCAGATCCTGCTGGGGATGCAGGGGAAACCAAGGTGGATGGCGTGAGTGATGAGAGACACGCTTGCACATCATGAGAAATGGGCCTCCTCTTTCCCCACATCTGGAGGGTTGTGCGGGACTTGTTTTATTTCATTTCACTCTGCCAGAAAGATGCAGACCTCTTGGCCAGAGTTCAGAGTAGATTAGAAGGCGTGATTCAGAGCTGGGAGGGACACATGTGTGAGAAAAGATTAACAGGGGAAGAAGAGACAGGCCAGGGGTAGCTCAGGGCAGATCAAAGCTGCAGGGCTCAGCAAGATGGGACGAGATGAGGAATCTTTTCCTGGAGCCCACAGGGCCAGGGTGGCTCTGGAGGCAAAAGGAAAATCCAGCCAGCACAGGAGACAAGGCTTCAGAACCACAGACTGGGGCAGGAACGTGGGGGTCCTGAACAGGGAACAGGAGGGAAGCTGCATGCTTGGAAGGTCAATGGCTCAGGTCTCTGCCGGTCGGTGTTTGGCAGCGTGATGCAGTGGACAGAGCCAGGTGGCAGTCAGTGCTGGTGGTGGTGGTGGACATAGCCAATCCCTGTTTCGGCTTTGCCACCCACCAACTGTATGACCTCGGGCAAGTCACTTCTACTCTGGGCCTCAATGAACAACTCATTCAGTTAACATACGAGTATATTCCCTGAGGATCTATCGTATGTTGGACATTGCCAGGCCCTGGGGACAGAGAGGTTATGTTGGAACCATAAAGTGTGGCTGTGTTGTCCTGGGGTAGTTATGAGAGCCTCACACAGCAGCTCCTAACCATGTCTGGAAGGGCAAGGAAGCTAACCTGAGACCAGGATGACCAGCAGGGAGCCAGGTGAAGAGGAGGGAGAGCAGGGTTCCAGGAGGAGGGAACAGCGTGTGCAAAGGTCTAGTGGCCAGAGAGAGCACAGCATGTGTGAGGACCACAGAGGCCTGTGGATGTGCAGTGACCAGAGATGCACCTGGGGAGGGAGGCGGAGCCAGCTCCTGAAGGACCTTGTGGTTTTATTCTGAGGACATCCATATCATGGGGATGGTGAGCCCCCTAAAGGGGAGTCTTGGGACTAGAATGCCCAAGTTCAAATTTCAGCTTCTTATCCTCCTGGGACTATGTAATTAGATAAGCCACTTAGGCATATCAGTTTCCCCATTTATAAATTAGGGGTACCAGTACCTACCTCATAGATTATTATGATGATTAAATGAGTTAATATACATATATAAAGTGCCAGTGTATAGTAAACACTCAATAGGTACTGATTACTGTTGTTGGGATACTGTACACAATGCTATCAGCAAACCGGCACTTCGAATGGTTAGTTCTCCCTTCTGAAGCCTCCTGTCCAAGCATCGCTTCCACTCTGGTTTCAGCCCCAAGGCCTGGCCTTCCCCATCGCTGTGTCCTTGCAGAGCTATGGGGAGGGGGCTGGGGCTGTGGAGTTTGAGTATGGCCATTTCCTGGGACCTCCCTTCCCACCTCTACTGTGTCTAAAGCTGATTTAAGACCCCCAGCAACTGACTTCCGGCCAAGATGGAGGCGTAGACAGACATGCTGCATCTCCCTCCACAACTAAGAAGGAATACAACTCCCTCAAAACGAGAAACAACCAGAAGTTCCAGAAAAATCAAACTACATGGAAGTCCAACAAACAAAGATATAAAGAAGAAATACTCATCCAGACAGGTAGGAGGAGTGGAGCCGGGGCAGAGAGGACTCGGTGTGGTGGTGGCAGCAGCAGCAGCAGCGGCAACAGCAGCAGGCCAGCAGAAAGTGAAGTTACACCTTTTAAAAAGTCAGGAAGGACACCTGGGGAGCATTCCCAGCTCCCCACCAGACCGCGAAGTTCACTGTCCCAGCACCGGAGAAAAATCAAGCCTCATTGCTTTTGACTGTGCAAACCTGTGGAGGTTGGGATAGAGGCAGAAACTGCTGATTTCTCAGCAGAGTCCACTTGTTTAAAGGGCCCCCACAGTCCTAGAACGTCCACAGACCCACCCACTCTGAGAACGATGGCCAGGACAGCAGCTAGAGGGGCACCAGTCCGGTGCAGATGTGGGAGAGGTGCCTGGAAAAGGAACGAGTACGGGGAAAGCGGCATTGTTCCTTCTCAGACCCCTCCCCCACAGACAGTGCCACAATGTCGTGAAACAGGTTGCCCGCTACTGACAAATACCTAAGGCTCCGCCCCTCACAACGTAGTAGGAGCGACAGCTCTCCCTGGGACATAGAAGCAAGCAAACACAGAAGACTTCCGGCCAAGATGGAGGCCTAGACTGACACACTCCATCTCCCACCACAGCTAAGAAGGAATACAATTACTGCAAAACCAGAAATAACCAGAAGTTCCAGAAAATAAATGGAAGTCCAATGTATGAAGTCATAAAGCAGTGGTGCTCGTCCAGACAGGTAGGAGGGGCGAACCTGGGGAGAAGAGTTCAGGCTGTGCTGTCCGTGGCAGCAGCAGTGACGGAGGCAGGACAGCGGTAAGCACAGACACCCGTATTTAGGGGGAGGCGAGAAGCGCCTGGGGAGCACCCCTGGCTGCAGCCTAGACCCATCAGCTTGCGATTCCAAAGTTGGGGAAGGCAGACCTCCATTGCCTTGGACTATGAGGACTGGAGGGGGTAGGGATGGAGGAGGAGGCTCCCAGTCTCTCAGCAGAGAGTGAACGGCAGGAAACCATCTTGGACCCCCACCCCCGCAGAAAACCCACAGTGTGGTGAGATGGGTCGCCTGGCTGTAACGAGAGCATGGGGCTCTGCCCGCTATAGCATAGAAGGTGTGACAGCCCTGCCCAGGAAGCAAAGGTAAAACAAAACGGTCAGGATGGCACAGATCATGAGAGATATCCCAGTGATGCAGCTGACCAGACAGCAAATATCTAATCTAACGAAGCAGCAGATAGGAAATCTTTCTGAGGCTCAGTTCAGAGCTTTGGTTATAAAAATGCTTACAGACCTAACAGCAGATCTTAAACAAGACAGGGAAGAAATGAAGGCTAGTTCTGCAGAAATGAACAAAAACACATACGAGACTAGTGGTGAAGGAAAGAAAACCAGGGATCAAATCAACAAATTGGAACATAGGAAAGGAACAAACAGTCAACCAGTGCAGAAAGAGAAAACGAGAAGTGAGGAAAATGAGGAGAGGCTCAAAAACTTATCAAACAGCTATAAGCGGGTCAACATCCAAATTATAGGGCTGCCAGAAGGTGAAGAAGAACTAGAAATGGAAAAATTATGTGAAAAAATAACGAAGCAGAACTTCCGTAACTTGGGGAAGGAAATAGACTTACAGGTCCAGGAAGCACAGAGAGTTCCAAGAAAACTGGACCCAGGGAGAACCACACCAAGACACATTGTAATCAAAATGTCAAAAATTGATAAAGAGAGAATCTTAAAAGCAGTAAGACAGAAGAAGAGAATTACATACAAAGGGGTCCCAGTAAGACTCTCAGCTGATTTCTCAAAAGAAACTGCAGGCAAGAAGGGACTGGCAAGAAATATTCAAAGTAATGAAAAGCAAAAACCTACAACCACGATTACTCTATCCAGTGAAGCTGTCATTCAGAATAGAAGGGCAGAGAAAGTGCTTCCAGGACAAAGTAAAACTGAAGGAGTTCATCAGATCCAAACCACTGTTATATGAAATGTTAAAGGGACTTGTTTAGGAGAAGGAGGAAAAATTATGAACATTAAAATGAAAACTGTATCACAACAACCAACAACAGAAGCTAGAGAACCGAAACAAAGGCAGACTAAGTAGGCAACGAGAGTGGAAAAAGAATTATAGATACAGGGAACATTTTGAGGGGAGGTCAGTGGGGAGGGGGAAAGGGGGAAAGGGAGGGAGATGGTGCAGGAATTAAGAAGCATAGTAGGAGGGAGTGGAGTATATTGGAAGATGTTGAGAAGAACTATATGCACAACCAATGAACATGGACTAAGGTGGGGGGACAGCTTGAGGGAGGGGGTTCACTGGATGGAGGGGAACAAAGGGAAAAGAAATTGGGACAACTGTAATAGCATAAACAACGAAGCATATTAAAAAAAAAAAAAAAAAAAAAAGACCCCCAGCAACTGGATCAGAATAAAGGGCAGGGCTGGGATGCGAAGGTCCCCACAGTAGGCTCAGAGAGGCAGGGAGCTGGTCTGAGTTTACAAAGCACTTCCACAGGGGGTAGGATCCAACCATCCTCTGTGACCCCTTCCCCTCTGAGGCTGGGGTCATTATTTCTGTTTGATAAAGAAACAGAGGTCCAGAGAGGTGAAGTGATTTGTCCAAAGCCACACAGAAGCAGGTGGCCAGGCTGGGATTCAAAGCCAGGATCAAGGGGTGCTCAGATCATGGAGGATCTTGACAGCTCTCCCAAGGCCCCCACTGCCGTCTCCATGTCTCACCTACCCACCCACTTACTCCCACCACTGGTCCACTTCACGTCCAGCCACCACAACCCATTTAGCATTTGTCACACTCACCAGGCCCACTCTCAAGCCCCAAGCTTTAGTCCATATTCCCCCACTGCTTCCTGGGAGCCGCCACACCCAGGCTGAACAATGCTAGGGAGACAGCGCCTCTTCCAAGAGCCTTTCTTGCTCTTTGTTCTGCATGTCTATCCTTGGCTGGATTGAAGGCCTTCTCAGCCTTCTCTGCCTCCTCTGATCATTACTTCCACTGTGGGTTGCCTTCATCTTTCACCTACAGCACCAAGAGCACTCTGAACGCAGGCACAGGAGCTGGCTCATCGGTCTGCATCACCCAACTGGCCGGTTGGAGGCTGAGAGACCATGTGGACCAGAGCTGAGTTGTCCCAGCCAAGGCTCCAGAGATGCAAGAGGCCCAATCAAGATCAGCAGAGCTTCCTCATCCACAGCTGACCACAGATGAGTGAATGAGTCCAACTGAGTCCAGAGAACTTTCCAGCTCACCTATAGGCCTGTGAGCAATAATAAATATTTATTATTAAGCTTGGGGTTACTTGTTACACAGCAATAGCAACCGGATAAAAACACATGAATAAATGACTGGAAGTAAATGTATGACAAACACAGTGGTAAAGGGAGGAGCACTAGGATGCCAGCCTCCTGGCACTCTCACTTTACGCACACCATGGCTGCCCAGAACAGCATCAAACAGCGTGGAGAGGTCATTGAGTGGGCCCACCACTTTCATGGGCTCACTCAGGGCTGAGATAGCGGTGAAACCCAGAATGTCACTGAAGTACATGGTAACTTGGTCACAGTACTCCAGCTCCACAGTTGCCCAATTCTCAAAGCTTTAGCCACAGACCTGGAGGGATGGGAGGGGTCAGAGTCACAAGATAGAAGGACCCCCTTTCCACAGTTTGGAGGTAAGGGGGAAATATTTAGGGGAAAATCCTAGGTTGAGAACCAGGAGATCTGAGACAGGTCTGGTTGTGTGCTGGCTACCCTCCAGCAAATACCTATCCCTCTCTGCACATTACTTTTTCTGAATGTGAGGTAGCAGAGAATCAATACCCATGTGCCCAGCACAGTGCCTAGCACATGTAAGAACTCTATGAAAATATGTTGGATAAATAAACAATAAATGAATTGAATGAATTCATGGAGCCCAGATTTACTAAGCACATACTGTGTTCCAGGTCCCATGACCAGAGCCACCAAAGCTAGAGACACATCAGGTCCTAAGGGGCCACTCATGGAGGGAACATCTGAAAGAGCAGCCTTTCCATCCCCTGCCTCTCCAGCTCCAGTTCCTCAGTCCGCTCCTGGGTCAGGTCCTCCAGGTTCTGGGACTCCTTCTCCAGCATCCGCAGCGTTGAGTCAGCAACATTGGTCTTCTTGCCTTGGCTGATGCTTTTGAATTGAAGATGGAACAAAAATTCCAATGTATCCATGAGGGTCTTGTCTGTGCATTCAGCCCACAGCTTGGTAGTTTTGGCCACAGGAATGAACCAGACACAGTCCCTGCCTGGAGGAGATGGATTGGTGGGAACCAAATATGTGATAGATGGGGGTGGCAGCTCTGATGAGAGAAAGCACAGATGGCTGGGAGGAAAAATGGGTCAGTTCTATGTGGGGCGAGCAGAGAGGACTCTGCAAAGGAGCCTGTGCCCAGCCCAGCATTCCCGTTAACAAATACTAATCCTACTGCACTAGTTCTTACAACACCGTGGACAAAGCATTCTTTGTTCTTCTCAAAGATGAACGGATGGATGGACAGATGGATGGATGGATGGATGGACGGATGGACAGATAAATGGATGGATGGAAGAATGGATGGATACTAGATTGGTGGGTAGATGTGATGTATGTATGAATGAATAAGTGAATGGATAAATGGGTGGATAGAAAGCTAGAAAAGATATATATAGATTATTTATATAATTATCTATTTCTACCTCTCTGTTTCTATCTGTGTTCCAAAAAATATTTAAGTGTTAAGAAAATAAAGAAATGCCACAAAATAAAACAAAAAAATGTAAGAACACTGGGACCAAAGGAGAACAAAGTTAAAAAAAAAAAAAAAGATAATCTAGGAGTGTGGTCTCTGTGCAAAATGCAGGCTCTGACTTGGTCACAAGTTTGGATATGAGCTTCCTAAGAACAACAAAGGAAAGAGGAAAATATAGATTACATGATCCATGGAGTCTACAAGACAATGGAGCACTAAACTAGTTCAGAAGAGACACACTTAGTGCTGGCATTGAGCAGAGAGAAGTGATTCTCTTAGGTCTTCCTATGAGGACATCCACGTGTGGTTATGAACCGTGCCTTCAACAGCAACCTTATAACCTCTCTTGACCATGTTCTGCGGGGGCTGTGGAGTGGAGGGTGGGAAGGGAGACATGAAGATGTCACCTTGGGCTTGATGGGTGGGCCCTATGGGAGCCATTAGCCAGCTCAGTCAGGCCCACACACTCCACTGCCCCACCAACTCATCCAGACTTGCCTCACCCCTCCCACTGCAGTCCCCAAGGCAGGCTTGGGGGCCCCAGTGCCCCTTGTGTCTCCCGCTCATTCTGCAGAGAACCAGTACTGCCACCTCAGCCACAGACGGCCTCTCTGCTCCAGCGCCAGGAGGCCCAGTACAGGGTTGGGGTTCCGAGCACCGGCTCTGCAGACAGATGAGCCTGTGTTTGGATTCTAGCCCTCAGATACCTTAGGCAAGTCTGCTCACCTCTCTGTGCCTCAGTGTCCCTCCTGTAAAGCCCAGATAATAACAATGCTTCTCCGAACTATAACAAGGATTAAATAAAATAAGCGGAGCACTTAGCATGGGGCTTAGCTCTCAGGAAGGCACTTAGAGGGGGCCTCTTGGGCCCCACCCTCAGGGGTTACGTTGCTGGCCTGCTGCCCCTCTCTGCATGGGGTTTTAGGCCCCAGGGATAGCTTGGGGCTCCCACTGGACAAAGTGAGGTGAATTGATCAGCCATTTCCTGTGAGCACCCAGCTCCTCCGGAGAGCACTTACCTGGGCGTAGAGCTGGTCCAGGCTGGGCCTGTCCTCTGGAGCCTCCTAACACTACTTCTCCAGCAGCTGGATGCACTCAGGTGGCCATGGTCAGGGGACACAGAGGCCAGCACAGGGGAGGGGGCGACACCACCTTTCTGAAGATTTCTGCAACAAACTATGTGGGTGGTGGGCCTGAGGTCCCCAGGAGGGCTGTGGAAGAAGCCTGGGGTCCTGGGAGGGAGAACAGGGTAGGCCTGTCGGTGGTGGGGATGAGACCCTGGGGGTACTCCTCGGCCCCTGCTCCTGGCCCCAGAGCAGCCTAGCCAGCAGACCCAGGATTATTGCTTTCCCGGGTCTGCCCTGGGTGTGACTAGAGAAAGGGTCTCAGGTCTCGGGAAAGGGTCTACCTCTAGGTATGTCTAGAAGAGTGGGTTTTAATTCTTGGTCTGCTGCCACCTCTCTGTGAGATGGTGGACAAGGCAGTGCCCTCTCTGAGCCTCAGTCTCCCCATCTGTGAAATGAGATTAATAAACTGTCTTCTTGAAAGGGGTGCTGAGGAAGGAGATGACAGGTGGTGGGTGCCTGATGCCCAGCGGACTCTCCCCACCCCCAGATGCTGTTGCTACTCTGTTGCCAGGGATGCCCACCTGGCTTCTTTGACAAGCTCTGTCTCCTGGAGACTTTCTGGTGCCACCACCCTGAAGCAAACTGTCTGCTTATCGTCATCATCATCACCATCATCATTGTTTCCCCAAGGTGACCCCTGCCGTGGACCTTCTGTCCCCACTGCATGTGACAAAGACCACCATGCTAACCTGAGGTCAGACAGATCTGTGTTTTAGTTTTGGCTCTGCCACTTGACGTCACTCAGTGCCTTGGCTTCTCCACCTAACATCGGATGCCAATAACCTCAAGAAGCTGTGCAGCAGCCTGGGGAGCTGAGAGATTCCCAAGGACACTGGGAGGAACAGGGGCTGGGCACAAGTCCAGGCTCTCAACGGATCAGGAGGAAACTTCGAGATTATCCGTTTACCTGTGCAAGTTACATGGCCTCTCGGAGCCTCAGCTGCCTCACCCATAAAAGGAGCACAACAGTCGCACAGGCGGCGTAGGGCTCTCAGGAGGCGTGGTGGACTCATCTCCTCCAAGGAGGGCTGCGAGGCTCCTCTCCTGGGTGAGGAGGAGGGCATCCTGGGAGCCATCGAGAAGCTCCCTTCTGGGTTTCACTCTCCTTCCCACCTCTTTGTTGGCCTCCTTGTTGAGGGTAGTACCTGCCTCTACAGACTGGGAAACTGAGGTTGCTGGAGTTAAGTAAGGTGCCCACAGCCACAGGGCTGCTAAAAAGCAGACTTTAGAACTGGGCTGGATCTCCTCCCAACCTGCGCGATGTCCTCCGCCCGCCCAGAGGCCCCCAGCCTGCAGGCCTCAGACCCGAGGGCCTCTGAGGAAAGGGTCTGGAAGCTGTATGTGCTCACGAAGGAGTGTGAGCAGATGGAACCAATAATACATCACGTACACCCATGTACAACACTTTTTCAAAAGTATTCAGATGGTGTGGTGATGACTAAAATACAAATCCGTTTCAAAGTGTTATTGATTTCAGAGCAGATTTTGTCTTTGGATTTTTTTTTTCAGTCAGTGGATATTTAAAGTCACATAGGAGCATATAAGGCTCCAACCTCTGCTGACACTGAAATGGAGTCCTCCTATGCAGACGTGCTGGGAACCGCTGGGCCAGGCCTGGCGGGGTCTCGTGTTCCCTCCACGGTGCCAGGCCCGCTGTCCGCACCCACTGTCTCACCTTGACTTGTGGACCCTGCCGGCAGCTGAGAGAGAAAGCACATCCAGCTCCGTGGGGAAGATGCTCCATGGATGAGGTCGAGAGATTTTAGAGCAAGAGCACTGAGCTTGGATCAGGGGACTTCTGCCCAAATCCTGACCCACTGCTCACCACTGAGAAGTCCCTTCTCTCTGAGCCTCACTTAACTACCTCTGAAAAGAGTGCACTTACCCACCTCACAAGTGCCTACACATGCAGGATCTTAAAAATATGTTATTTCTAACCAAGTCTGCTTCCAAGTGGGAGAGTCGGGTGAGAACCTGAGATCCGCATTAGCGCCCCCCTGAAACCACCCCGGCAGATTTTTATTGGGTGCCCATGTGAGCCAGGCACTTTGTCTAAAGTATGTCCCTGAATCCTCACTACTCTGGGAGGCAGGCAGGATGGCCTCCATTCTACAGAGTAGGAAACTGAGGCCCAGAGCCTCAAAGGAACTTACTCAGCGTCATCAGACAAACTGGTGTGGAGCTGGGTTTAGGTCGGTGTTCCCCAGTGACTGTGTCCTTAACATTTTACTCCCTGAGACCAGGGGAAGCACCCCAGGAAATAGCAGGCCCTGGTCTCACAGCCCAACCCACACTTGGCCATGGGATCCCAGGCCTGGTCCCTGCACCTGAAGCAGGATGGAGGTCCGGCCTGAAGCACCCTGCATGGGCAGCATGGCTGGCGGGCCCTGTCTAGCTGGTTTTCCCCCTCTCAGCGGGCAGATGGAGGAGGGGTGCAGCTGCGGAGTGTTGAACAAATGGCCTGACGAATCTCTCTCCTTCCCACTCCTCCACCTCATAAATTTTGGGCCTGGAATGCTCATTATTTACTGACTATTGCTTTGATGGAGAAAGGAAGCGGGGCCGGGCCTCCTTGTGAGTTCAAGATTATCCACGGGAGCTGGGAGGGGATGGTGGGCTCAGCTCCACCCCTGCTCTGCACTTCGAGTGAGATGTCAGGGTATCTATGGGAACAGGTCCCAGGAACAGGATAGAGGCAGCAGGGGAACCACAGGAAGAGCAGCCTGGAGTCCAGGAAGCCCTGACAGGGACCATGGAAGGGGAGGAAACGTTCCTGAAGTTGGGCTCTGGTGCTGGGGTCAGAAGAGAGAAAATGTCTAAGACCAGGTGACCATGGGGAAGGTGTGAGTGATTCCCCAAAAGTATGGGGACAGAGATGCTCTTGAAGGAGTCCCACCCAGGCAGAGAACTAGGCCCCCAAGACTGGACAGCCTGGCCATATCAGACATGGGCTGGATATCTGGCACATTTCAAATTTGATTCCCAGTTTAAAGGTGAGAAAGCTGAGGCTCAGAGAGGGTAAGTGATTTGTGTAAGGTCACCCAGTAAGTGACACAGCCGGGGAAGAACTGAGATCTGTATCCACACAAAGTCTGTGCTAGGCAGTGGGGTGGCTCCTGCATGGGCGTCTGCACACTTGGCAGTGACACTGGGAGAGGCAGGAAGGGGCTGGGGCTTTCACCCAGAAACCAGTGTCCTCAGCCCTGGAATTGTCAGCTGCCATTTCGGCAGAGTTGCTGAAGGCTGCCTGGCTTACGCCAAAGAAACCCACCTCCTATGGTCAAACGAGGCAAGTGTGTCTGTGTGGGTATTTTCAGGCCCAAATTTCCTGATGGTCACAGAGCTCCCTGACTACATGAGGAGGAGGATGCTGTGCCTTCTGCTGAGAGCCCTGAGGAGCTGTAGGATAGGCCTCGAGTCAGAACCTCCTGCAGGATAATACCAACACTAAGGACATCTCCTTTGAGGGTGCCCCCCGCCCCAGGCTCTCCAGGCACCCACAGCAGCTCTGGAGCCGTCCACAGCAGCTCTGCAATCACAGGGCAGGGCCACACTGTGCCACCCACTAAGCACCCAAGCTGGGCTGAGCTGGGCAGGCATTTTACACATGTGGTGTCACCATCCTCTCCCTTCAGTCATGGGAGGAGGTAGGTTCCTCCCCGTTCACAGGCAAGGGGCCCAAGGCTCAGAGAGAATAGCCATCAGTTTCAGGCCACCCTTTCCCCTGCCTCGCAAGCATCCATTTAAACATAGGCCTCAGAACCACTGGCAGTCCCCTTCCCACCCGTGAACTGACCTTCCAGCACTGGCCGTGGGCAGGGAGTCCACTGAGCGCCCAGGAGCTCCACATAACTGCGGTCAGTGACCTTTAGCACAAAGCATCTATCCACCACACAGTTTCAGAACTTGAAGCAGCCATGTGGGAAATGTCAATGGTACAGACACCGCACACCCTGAATGGACATAATAGGGGTCCATTAGGCTTATGGTGAATGAAGGGGACCCTGGTCCTCTCAGAATTCCCATGGACCCCAGAAAACCTTCTTGTCTCCCCCCACTCTTTGCCATACTATTCAGACTTTTCTCAAAGTAAAGATAGCCCAGGTCTCAGAAGTCTGAGCATCTTGTCTTCCTCCCCTCCCGGTTTAGACCACAGCTCCAGGCCCAGGGGAGGGTTCTCACATGAATCAAATCCAGCAGCAGGGAGGCCTTGAAGGTTCAATCCAACTTCAGAGCCACATTCTGCAGTAGGTCCTCCAGGCTGCCCCGGGCACAGTACTTCAGCATTAGAGAGCACTGATCCCAGGAGCCATGAAGAAACCCAGGCAGGTGGCAACATTCTCATGCCGCAGCTCCGGCATGTGCCAGGGCAATGAGCATCTTTAGGAGCCTCCAGGGGTTAGACCAGGTTCGAGCCACATCTGGGCCCTCGGTACATGAAGCACATGGCTGAGCATAGAAAGACATCCAAAATGTGGGGTGGGTGGATGGACAATGGATGGATGGATGGATGGATGGATGGATGGACAGATGAGTGGATGAATGGGTGAGTGAGTGGAAACATAATAGATGAATAGTGAATGAGCTGTAACTAATTCCACAGTGCAGGGATCTAAGCCTGTTTCCCAACCTAAGTGACACCATGAACCTGAAACCGCCAAGACTCTGACTGATAAGGAGAGGAAGAGGTGCAGAAGGGATCAGCTCCAAGCAGAAAGCAGCCTCCCTGATGGCTGCCCAACTGGTCAGAGACCTTGAACTCAACCAGCAATGCTAGCATTTGCTCAAGCAAGAATGATGGACCCCTTGTCTGGTAAGGCCCTCCTCACAAAAATAGTTCAGGGGTCAACTAAGAAGGGGAGGCCTGAATACTCTCCCCTCTTAGAGATTCACACGGCCTCAAATCCTCTGACATTACTGCCTTCAAGAGGTGGGGTCTCTGTCCCCCACTCCCTTGAGTCTGAGCCGGCTCTGTGGCATGGTGACCAATGGAACATGGTGGAAGTGCTCCTGTGTATTTCAGGTCTGAGTCTCAGAACACTAGCAGCTTCTATTTCCTGTCCCTTAGAGTCCTCTCTGTTAGAGCCCTGAATGGCCACAAAATGTTCCTCTACCCAGAGTCAGCATGCTGGAGAGACCACATGGAGAGGGCCTGAGACTACACGGAGTGGGAAGACAGGTGCAGTCCTGCCGAGGTGCTTAGCATGTGAGTGAAGCCAAACGAGGCTCTCTGGATGGAGAGTCAGCAAACATTTTTGCAAAAGTCCAGATGGTAAAAACGTTAGGCTTTGTGGGCCATACAGTCTCTGACACAAATACCCACCTCTGCCATTGTTCTGCCAAAGCAGTCATAGACAATATATAAACAAAGGAGCATGGTTGTATTCCAATAAAACTTTATCTGTAAAAACAGGTAGTGAGCCTGATTTGGCCTGTGGGCCATCGTTTGCCAACTTCTGATCATTTATAAGCTGAATATCACTGAGTGATCCCCAATCAATGCAAGTGAAACTGAGAAATTGTCTAGCTGAGCCATGCCCAAATTTTCTGCCCACAAAATTGTAGAATATCATAAAATAATTTGGGAGATTATTTTATTTTATTTTTTATGGTTAATGTATTTATTTAATTTTTTGAGTATATTTTATTGATTATGTTGTTACAGTAGTCCCAATTTTTTTCCCTTTGCTCCCCTCTGCCCAATACCCCCTCCTCTCCAACAATCCCACCCCCCTTAGTTCATGTCCATGGATCGTGCATATAAATTCTTTGGCTTCACTCTTTCCTATATTATTCTTAACTTCCCCCTGTCTATTTTGTACCAACCAATTATACTTCTTAATCCCTGCACCATTTCCCCATTTCTCCTCCTTCCTCCTCCCCTGCTGATAACCCTCCAAATGATCCCATACCTATGATTCTGTTCCTATTCTGCTTTGCTTAGTTGGATTTTGTTTTTAATTTTTAGATTCAGTTGTTGATAGTTGTGAGTTTGTTGTCATTTTAATGTTCATAGTTTTGATCTTCTTTTTCTTAAGTAAGTCCCTTTGACATTTCATATAATAATGGCTTGGTGATGATGAACTTCTTCAGCTTTACCTTGTCTGGGAAGCACTTCATCTGTCCTTCCATTCTAAATGATAGCTTTGCTGGATAGAGTAATCTTGGTTGTGGGTCCTTGTTTTTCATCACATTGACTACTTCTTGCCAGTTCCTTCTTATCTGCAAAGTTTCTTTTGAGAAATCAGCTGATAGGCTTATAGGCACTCCTTTGTCGGTAACTCTCTGCTTTTCTCTTGCTGCTTTTAAGATTCTCTCTTTATCTTGAACCTTTGGCATTTTAATTACAATGTGTCTTGGTGTGGTTCTCCTTGGGTCTAGCTTGTTTGGGACTCTTGGTGCTTCCAGGACTTGTATGTCTATTTCCTTCCCCAAATTTGGGAAGTTTTTCTTCATTATTTTTTTCACATGAGCATTCAATTTCTTGCCCTTCCTCTTCTCCTTCTCTCACCCCTATGATTCAGATGTTGGCACGTTTAAAGTTGTCCCAGAGATTCCTAAGCCTCTCCTCATTTTTTTCAATTCTTGTTTCCTCATTCTGTACTGGCTGGCTGTTTTTTTCTTCCTTATGTTCCAAATCATTGATTTGAACCCCAGTTTCCTTCCCTTCACCACTGGTTTTGTGTGGATTTTCCTTTGTTTCATTTAGCATAGCCTTCACGTCTTCCCTTATGTGTCTGCCATACTTAAGCATATCTCTCAAGCCTGTATTTTTATCACCAGTGTTTTGAACTCTATGTCTGCTAGGTTGGCTATCTCCTCGTCACTTAGGTCTCCCACTGGGACCTTGATCCGTTCCTCCTTTTGAGCCATACTTCTCTATCTCCTCATCTTGACAGGCTCCTGTGTTTGTTTGCCTCTGTGTCTTAGGTAGAGCTGTCACACCAGTTACGTTGTAAGGGGTGGAGCCTTAGGTATTCATCAGTACAGGGCAACCTGTTTCACCACATTGTGGCACTGTATTGGGCGACGGGTCTGAGAGGGAACACTGCCACTTGCTCAGCACTCGCCCCTTTTCCAGGCACTTCTCCCACTTCCAAATGGGACTGGTGCCTCTCTAGCTGTTGCCCTGGCTGTTGTTCCCAAAGTGGGTGGGTCTGCAAACATCTAGGATTATGGGGGCCTTATGAACAAGCAGACTCTACTTAGAGACCGGCAGTTTCTTCCTCTGCCCCAACACCCACTGGTTTGCACAGTCAGAAGCAATGATGCTTTATTTTCCCTGGCGCTGGAACTGTGCCATGTGGTCTGGTCTGGAGCTGGGAACACTCCCCAGGTGTCCCTCCTTACTTTTTAAAATGCATGACTGTGCTTTCCGCCAGCCTGCCACAGCCGCTGCTGCGGCCATCACCACTCCATGCCCTCTCCACCCTGCCTCCACCCCTCCTACCTGTCTGGATGAGTATTTCTTCTTTATATCTTTGTTTGTTGGACTTCCATGCAGCTCGATTTTCTAGAACTGCTGGTTGTCTCTGGTTTTGAGGTAGTTGTATTCCTTAGTTGTGGAGGGAGACGCAGTGTGTTTGTCTAGGCCTCCATCTTAGCTGGAAGTCTGGGAGATTATTTTACTTTTTGCTTTAAGCCACTGTATTTGGGGGTAAGTTGTTACACAGTCATAGATAACCAGACAGCATATTAAAAGTCCTGAGAAGTCCTGTTGCTAACTCAAGCAATTTCCAAACTTATTTAACCACAATTAAACCTTTTCTTTCAGGGAACATCTATGCACATTGGTTACAAAATACCTACCTTAGTCTCTATGAACCTGATTTCAGATGGAAATAATAATAATAAAACAATAATAAAAGTTACAATTTATCAAAGGTACACTACTTACCAGGGACAGTGCTAGGTTATTTCATATATTCTCTCTTATCATCAGAGCTCCCCTGGGTGGTTTCATTATCTCCATTTCACAGGAAAGCCAAGTGTCCTGTGGAGGCAGAATTCCACCTGGGATCTTCCCGACTCAGATCCTGTGCTCTGTCCCCCATCCCACAGTGCCTCTCAGGATGGTCACAATCCCAGGGGTGAAGGGACTTATGTTATTAGTGATGACAAGTGACTGGAAGATCCCCAGGAGAAGGAATCCTGTCTCTTCTTCATTGCTGTATCCTCCAAATTCTGAACACAGCTGGACACATAGTTGATGCTCAATAAAAGTGAATAAGTGGCAGGTGAGTGGAGGGATGGAGGCTACAGATGAGGTCCTTCGTTGGTGTTGATTATGCATGTGGTGCTACTGATGGAAGGGTCTGTGCCTCTGGTGGTTATGGTGATGATCATGCTAAGGTGGTGACATGACTTCGGGATGCTGGTGTTTGATGGTGACAGTGATGGTATACAACTGTGATTGAGGTGGTGGTGATCGTGATAATAGGAGGACTTCCTTTCTGAGGCTAGAGGTTTCCACATTGAGTAGGGATCAATAGGGGGTCTCCTAAAGGCACCTGTCCCCTGTCCACCCTCCAGGCCCTCTTCAGCCCTAAGTTTCTCAGGAGGCTGAGGCAGCTCAGCTGCAGCTTCAGTCTTCTCCAGCCATACCTACTCTCCCTGTTCAGGGAAAAACACAAGTTCAGCTGCTGCTAGTTCCCAGCTGGGGGACCTCGGGCAGATCCCTTACCTCTCTCAGCCTCAGCTTCTTTCCCATAAATGCGCTCTCTCTGTGTGCCCTGAGGGCAGGGGAAACAAAAGTTGGACTTTTACTCCAACCCCCGGGGTTGAGCCAGGGGCTCGGCTTGGCTGACAAACTGGAGTTTCAGTCCTAACACCACCACTTCCAAGTTCTGTGACCTTGGGCAGGTGACCAGATCTCTGAACTTCATGTTGTAGTTCTGTAAAATGTGGATGATAACCCCACCTCTATTGCAAGGGCTAACGAGATGGTGGATATAAAGGTGTTAGTTCCTTGCCCCAAGGTCAAATTTACTCTGCAGGGCCTCAGGCACCCATGACACCCCACACCATGGAAGTGAGGGGGCTCTGTGACCCATGAACTGCAGGGGAGGCCAGAGGGGAGGGTTGGAGAGGCGGAGGCCTCCAGTCCAGAGCTAGCTGTAACCTTAGCCCTCTCTCCCCTCTCAACTACAGATTTCTGTCTCCTCAACCTCAGCAGCAACCTCTCAGCTAACTAAGAGGAGCAGACAAAACATCCTTTGTACATCTTTAAAGCCTCCTTTCAGCAGAAAACAAAAAGAGATGGAATTCCCCAGGGAGACAGTAGAAAAGGAGCAAGAGCCTCCTGTCTCTTCCTGTAGAAACAGTTAGCCGGGCTCATCAAGTGTGAGCCATGGAGGAGGGGAAATGGAGCACCGCTGAATTGCTGCATTTGAGAACACAGCTCCTGTGAAATTGCAGTGTCCTCAGCAACTTCAGAATCTTGTCAGTCTAACCTCTGACCTTCCCGGGTCTCAGTCAGCTGGTGGCCCACACTCTGCTTGGAGGCTGTCCTCGGCTGGGTGCTGCCCCCATGTATTAGGGCCTCAGGGACCAGGATCTCACTGCCCCCCACAGAAGCAGGCAGGAGAGTGACCTAAGCTGTCCCTTGTGCTGCGAGAGGCCCTGGGGTGGACCCCCATGATTTTGCCCAGAAACTAGTTGTTCCCCAAGGTCAGATCATGATCCTTGGCAGACTGGGAGTTGGGAATCCTGCTTCCCAGTTCTAGCCCTGCCACTGACTTGCTATGGGACCCAGGAAAATCACCGCCCTTCTTCAGACCTCAGTTTCCCATTCTGTAACAGGGCGGGGCATACAGAGACCCAAGAGTCTGTGGGCTCCCTTGGCTTCTCCCAAACTGACTCCAGCTCCCAGGTCTGGGCATGGGGGTAGCATAGGCTCTCACCTGGTACAGAGCCACATTGGTAGGCTCCTGGGAGGCTTCCAGGCTCCTTGCTGGTCATGGATCTCAGGCTCCCACCATCTTCCACACTTCTTGATTCGCTCACGCTAACCATATGCAGCATCTGGAGGGGTCAGGCACCATCAAGAGTTTAGATTGGGCCTCAGTCTGCTGCCTACCCACCCAGCCTAGTGCCTGCCCCGCCTACCTGGCTGCTCAGGGGCCAATGGATGCAGGCGAGCTCCTGGGCTGACAGCAGGATTCGGTGGGGCCCCGCACCAGCTGCAGTTGCTGGATGCCCGATCTGAGATGAGGGAAAGTATAGGGCAAAGGGGATGGCATGAATGTCACTCCTGCCTCTGTCTGGCCCCTTTGACATGCCTCTGACCCTGAGCCCTCACCTACCCTCTCCCCATTTCCCTTTCTGCCTCCGCAGCAGTCCCAGCTGGGCTAAGATGGCACCACCAAGCGGTGCCCCCACAGAGTATCCCTCAGCCCTGGCTCAGCTGGACTCCCAGCCTGATGGACCTGCCAGTCTCAGCCTCAGGGTTCCCATGTCGCCTGGAGGCCTCATGGGGCAACCAGAGCCTGGGGTGAGGGCTGCCCCCTCCTGGACGTGGCTGAGGCTCAGGGAACGCGGGCAACTTAAGACCCAAAAAGAACTATTTCCAAAGCCAAAGGTCATCCTGGCCAGCCCCCCAATGCACAGCTGCCTGGCTGAAGTTCGGTGGGGATGGGGTCTTGTCCCAGTCCCAGGCTTCTTCCCCAGGGCTCCTAGGGAAGCTCTCCAACCTTGACAGAGTCTGACAGAGGCTCTAGGATGGACAGGACTGTGAGATGGTCCTGAGGACCTGGGGACAGAGGACAGGAAAGGCCCCTGCAGACTGCCAGGGCTATGCACCCAGGATAGAGGCCCTGTGGGACCAGGGCTCAGAGGGGCAGAGCCAGGCTCAGGCACACAGTCTCACTAGATGAGGCAAGTGAGGGCCCTGACAGCTAGCAGGACACTGCCAGGGCCACAGCGAGGAGGCTGCCGGGGCTGCAAACCTAGTGAGCAATCAGGGGAAGACGTCAGTCCCAACAGTAACAACCACACCAGGGGTACAGCCCCTTCATTCTTCTCCTGCACCTGCCTCTTGGTTCCCCTCTGGGAAATGGGGACACAACCTCTGCCCACCCCTTCCCCAGGAGTGCAGCTCAGAATGGCCCCCAATGAGGAAACTCCCAGCTGCAGCTGGATCGTCACACACACATAGTGATTTTCAGTATTACTGTCTGGGTTCTCACCTCAGGTTCCCTGTCTTGGGGCCCCAAGGACCCTGCTCACATCCCATTATGGTCCTGATCACACTATGGCCTCTTGTCTGCAGGTGTCAGGTCCCTTTTCACTAGACAGAGAACAGTGGGACAGCAGGGCCTGTGCCTCTGTCCTTTCAGAGTCCCTGACTCCTCACACAGGGCAGGGGCTGGATCCTTGTCAGTTGTTACCCAACTTCTTTTTGGACGCCCTTCACGATGGGCCACTCACTGCTTGCTTTGTCAGTCAGCTTCATTGTCATTCTCTTGGACTGTTGGACGTGTCCTCCTTACACTGAATCCGAATCTCAAGGAGCTGAGTCCTATGAGCCAAAACCGAGCCGGCAGCCACATCCCCCACCCAACACTCTTCTGATTCACCGCAGTGACCTCAGAAAAACTTCCCCCTCTCTCACACTCCCAGCACTCTCCTTCCAATCTTCACAGTTTGCTAGAGACACAGAGAAAGGAAGGGAAGAATGTTTGCAAGAAAAGAGCAGCTGAGCCAGAAATGACAAATAGAGAAATTAAGTCAGAGATAGAAAAATAGAAGCAAAAGAGATACAAGAGGAGAATTGACCAAGGAGGCCAAAAGACTGCATAATATGAGAAAGAAGACAGAGACAAATGTGTGTGCGCACACATACATGCACACACACATAAAACATTAAGAAAGAGAGAGTACACCAGAGACTAGACAGGGTCACTTTGTCAAATAAAGAACAGGTCATGTGCCCACAGTGGAGGTGGGACTGTTGGCCACACAGGAAGGCCTGGACTGGGGGAGGAGCGTATGCACACCTGTGCATGCCCCCCCTATCCCCCCGCTCCGAATCCATTGAGGGTCAGTGCTGACCTACCTGCTCTAGCTCCAGGCGGGCAGCCACCCCTCCACTGGCCCCAGAAGCTCTGAAGGCCTTGTCCATGGGGCTCAGACCCTGAGCACTGCGTCACAGACCTCTCCAAGGGGCCCCCTCTGGCCAGTGACTGCGTAGGAGTGGTTTCCACAGGGCAAGGGGAGGGGCATGGTGTCACAGGGCAAGAACACCAGCCTCCCAACCACCAGGCCCCAGGCCCACGCGTGTCTCAGCAGGGCCACCTGCTCAGAGTCACCCGGAGCGCTGAGCACATGCACAGCACCACATTGGAAGCAGACACAGCAGCAGGCTTACTTTTGCAGGCCTTTCCTGCAGCCCAGAGGCTGTGGGCCCTGAAGAGCTGCTCAGAGCTCTTAGGTCCACCCCACCCCTCTGCTGCCACTGCCCAGCTCCCTCTCCTCCCCATCTGTCTGGGGAAAGGAGAAATATCCCCTCTATCTGTTCCTTCTGTAACAGTAACACCCAGGACCACTAAATCTGGGTTTGACTTGGTGAAAAAAAGATCCCCTCAACAGAGGATAGATTTCTATTAATATGTCCCTGCTAGCCTGCACACCCAGTCATTTTGACCAGCTTCCCACCTTCCCTCTGCCCTATGGGCTCTGACAATTGCTGATGTATGTGGACAGCTTGCCCTGTGTTATCCTAAAGTACTTTTGCAAGCATTTAGTTATCTGATATCCCAACAGTACTAAGAAGTATGTCTATCATTACCTCTCCTCTCAGATGGGAAAGCCAAGGCCCAGAGGGGTTAAGGAGCAGCTCTGAGTATGTTTACACCCATGGTGGCAGGGCCAGGATTGGAACCTGGGCAGCCTGGCTCGCAGCTTGTGATCTTTTTTTCTAAGATAAAAAAATTAACATAATGTATATACCATCAAATTTACCCTTTAAAAAATTTACAACTCAAAAAAAAAGTGAACTCAGTGGTTTCAGTATATACATAAGGTTGTGTAACCATCACCACTATTTAATTCTAGAACATTTTTTATCACCCCGAAACCAACCCGGTACCCATTAATAGTCACTCCCCATTCCTTCCTCCCCTTAGTCCCAGTTAACTAACTGCTCGTCTGCCTTGTCTCTGTGGATTTGCCTGTTCTGGGCATTTCATATAAATGGAATCATATAATATGTGGTCCTTTGTGACTGGTTCCTTTTTCCCTTAGAATGATGTTTTCCAGGTACATCCATATAATATATCAGTACTTCATTCACTGTCATGGCTACACAATATTCCACTGTGTGGACAGACCACATTTTGTTGATCTATTTATCATCAGCTTGTAAACTGAACTGTGACTCTGGGTAGCATCCTCAAGGTCTAAGCAGATATGAATGCACTCCCCTTTGCCTTAGTAAAATAAATTGTCTCTGGGTAATAAGGTGGCCAATTTCATCCCCAGGTACCCAGTTCAGAAGGGAGCCCTGCCCACAGTAAGTATCCCACACCTCTACCCAAAGTAAAGGTGCTCTGTGTCTTAGGTCCCTGATCAGGGCTGCAACCCCAGCTTACAAAGGACCACCACTTGCTTTGAATGTGGCCCAGGTTCCTAATGCAATCCTTTTCTCCAAAAAATCCAGGAATGTGGAGTCATCAGGAAGGCCGAGGGTCTCCTTGACGGAGCCTGAGAACCCCTGGGCGTGTGGAAGTCAGAGCCAAAAGCCCCAGTGCCTGCTGAGTTCCTGGGTAGACGTGCTACATGGGCATGGACAGGAGCCACCCCCTCTTGTCCCCAGAATAGTGGCAGAAGGCCTTCTGAAGGAGACCCACTAGGACTGCGGGGAAACAGAACCAGGGCTTCCTTTGTCCCATCTCCTCCATCTGGCTTCTGTTCCACTTCTCACCAAGCCTCCCCTTTCTCTTGGGAGGAGCTAGAGCCACTGTTTTATATTTGGCCACAAGAGGGAGTTAGTTGATGCATAATCCTGGGGAGGTTAATGAGTAAAAGCCTGCATTGATTTTAAGCAGTGCTCACTGTGTGCAGGGCAGGGTTCTAAACCCTTTATCTGCAGTAGTTTATCTCATCTTCACAACACTGTGAAGTAAGGGCTTTTATTAGGTTCCTATTATTGATGAGGAAACTATAGCACAGAGAGGTTTAGTGGCTTGCCTGAGGTCACACAGCTGGTAGGAAGTGGGGCCAAGTATGGGATCCTGATTATCTGAGTCCAGAGAATGTGCCCCTAACCACTCTGCCACCTGGCTGCTGAAAGGCAGCAGAGTGGCTGAACTCAGTCTCCTGCAACCATGTTGGAGAAGGAGTCTGATGTGGTGCCCCAGGAAGGCATAAGATCCAGTCTCACCCTTAGAAACTGCCTGGCTGATAGGGAGATTGGTCCCAGACGAGAGCAGAACTGACCACAGTGCAGGTAGTAGGCAGGGCTGGGGGGCGGGGGGCTCTGAGGGCCTCCTGAGAAGGCTCGAAAAGGGCTTCCCAGGGGATACCCAACCAGAACCAGCCAAGACTTGGAAGTGTAGATGGAGAGAGTAAAAGGACACACTCCAGAGGCCAACAGTGATGGTCTGTTCAGAGCAGAGGAATAAGAAGGGCCTTGGAATTACACAGAGGAATAAACCCTAATTTGATCACTCACTAGCTCCTAACCTTGGGCAAGATGCTTAACTTCTCTGAGCCTCAGTTTCCTCATCTGTAAAACAGAGAGAAGAGGAAAGCTACCTGGTAGTGTTGTGTGAAGACTGAAATGTGTAAGGCACGATGTGGATACTCATCGTGGCAAGTAGGTAAGTAAGTAGCACTCACTAAAGGGAAGTAAGTGGGTGCTCATTGAATGGCACAGTTTCACTATCACCATCATCACTATCTTTGGATCTCTGAGGGGAGGCAGGTGCACTGTGGTGTAAGAGAGCTGGACAGAAAGTGGGAGCATGAGTTTCAGCCCCAGTCCTGCCTCTGCCCCACTCAAAGCCTCAGCCTCTCCAGCTGTAAAGAAGCCAGTTTGCAGGGCTGGCCAACTGTGGTTCCCTCAGGTCTGCAATACTATGGTTCTCCAGGCTCAGGACTCAGTGACCTGGGGACAGCTGCTCTTCTGCCAGCCCCTGAGGAGCCCTCTGTACCCTCCCTCCCCTTCTGCCATGATCCTGAAAATGGTCCCCTAGCATCCCTGCCCTTGAGGATGGGCTCCTTGGAGGAGCTGGGCTCTTCTGGGCTCACAGAGAGCTAATCATCTCTAGTTGGGAACAGGAGCATAAGTGGCTGATACTAATGACAGCCACCTGGCCCCTCAACCTGTGACCCACTGCTTCACCTCTATTCCCAGAGGCCCCGAGAAGAGACAAATTGACTCTGAATGGGACAGTGATTTGTCTGAGATCTCGCAGAAAGTTTGAGCTGGGCTGAACCAGGGCTTGACTTCCCGTGGCCAGTCAAAGACAAAAATCACCTCTTTTGATTGAATACCTAGAACATCAGAGCTGAAGCACACTTGGAAATCTAAACATCGAATCCAATTCCTTTGAGGCACAGAAAGGAGGAATAAGAGGGGCCTTCCCTGGGTCCCACAAAGCAGCAGCAGGCTCCCCTGGCCTCACTGCCCTGCTGACCATGCTCAGTGTCCCAGGAATTCTGCATCTGATGGCCAGCAGGGACTCGCAGAAGGCTCAGGTCTGCAGCAAGATCAGCCAATGGCTGGGGCAGGTGCCAGCTCTAGCCCCAGCTCTGCTGCTGGTTTGTGGGATGGAGTCCATATTTCTTTCTATGCTTCAGTTTTTCCATTTGTACAGAGAGGGCTCAGTTTAGATGTTTAGGTCTCCAAAGGTCCTTCAGCTCTGATGTTCTGGCTGTTAATAAAAAT
Source organism: Furipterus horrens (assembly GCF_987537825.1). Classification (NCBI taxonomy): domain Eukaryota; kingdom Metazoa; phylum Chordata; class Mammalia; order Chiroptera; family Furipteridae; genus Furipterus; species Furipterus horrens. The sequence continues at coordinate 48,309,642 of NW_028327172.1, forward strand.
TAGGGAACAGGTGACTTTGGTCTCTGAAGTTGGCCACATCCGCTCCCCCAGACCTCCCCCCAGGAGTACGTGGGCTGCCAATGGTCCCACCTCTAGTACAATGGGTTAATGCACCACCTTCCTGGGGGGAGGTCATTTGTATTTTTAGACTCAAGGAGATGGACACCAAGGACCAAGAATTAGCCATGGACTTCTTGGCTTGTAGAGCCAAGTTCATGAAGTTAGTTCATGAAGTTAGTCAACTCCATACTGTCATCATCTAAAAAGATGAAGGCACTTTAGCTACATTAACAGACAAAACACCAAAATAGGGAATATGATAGGAAACTGGGGAACAGGAATGGGTGGTTCCTGTCAGAGCCAGGGCTCCTTTGACTTCTGTATCCAAGGGTCCCCATCCTGACCCCCAACCTGATCCTTCTTGCCTTTCTTCAGGACAAGATCCCTAAAGACCCACCTGCCAGACTGCGCTGTTGGGCCTGACTCACTGTCTCTCTGGAATCCTAGGTTCTGCATCAGGGTCCTCAGAGGTCAAGCCTTTCAAACAGACTCTGGCCTGGGGAGCCCCCATTGCCACCACAGCCAGCGTGGTCACCACTCCTGTTGCCTGTCAGCTTTCAGAGACCCCTGCCTGGGGACTGCTTCCTATACTGCTCATTCCCTCCTTGTCCCCCTCAGGATCATGAAGAAGCCACTTGGAAAAGTTGATCTCTTTAGATCCCAGGGTTCTGGGGAACCAAGCCAGAAAGGAAGGAGTGAGTACCTGAGGGAGAGAGGGGAGGCGGGAGGGAGGGAGGGAAGATGTCTTCAGCACTCCGGACAGCTCCAGACCTGGCTGGGACTCCCAGGAGGAAGGGGACCAGCCGGCACTAAAGAAACCAGCATTATTGCACCCCAATAAATTCAAGAAAAAAGAAAAAAACAAGCATTATTTAATATCCACAATGTGCCAAAACTATTTATACAACCCACTGAGACAGGTATTATTATTACTGTATTCCCACTTTAATAGATAAGGGAAGCACAAGAGGTTAAGTGATTTGATCAGGGGCACAGAGCTAGTAAGTGGAGCGGTGATTATAGATCCAGGTTTCTGCTCATCATACCACTGATTCTTTGAGAATTATAATGAAGGCTTTTCTATCTTCCCTTTTAGGGACCCTTATGAGGAGATAGCCACAGTTCTGCAGTGGACTTTCAGCTCTTCCTCCCCTACCTGCTCTCTTCTACCTAGGTGAAAGTAACCTTCACTAAGCACACTATGTATTTACCATGTGGTAGGGATCATGCATGCCTCCTCTCATTTAACCCTTACAACAGCCTTGTGAAGAAGTGTTGTATTTTGCCTTCTTCAGAATATCACTTTATTCGCTCAGCAATATTTACTGAGCACCAACTATGTTTCAGGCACTGTTCACTTGAGATACATCAACAAAGAAACAAAAAGACCCAAAGTTTTTGCCCCCCACAGAGCAACTTTATAGCAGAAGAAGAGAATGATGTATGTAAGTCAACAAACAATAAACATGATAATAGCCCTGGCTGCTGTGGTTCAGTGGATTGAGCATCAGCCTGCAAGCCAAGGGTTGCTGGTTTGATTCCCATTCAGGGCACATGACTAGGTTGCATGTCAGGTCCCCAGTTGGGGGCACAAGTGAGAGGCAACCACACAGTGATGTTTCTCTTCCTCTCTTTCTCCTTTCCCCCTCTCTAAAAATAAAATAAACAAACAAATTATTTTTAAAAAATAAATAAAAGCTAACATAAAAATATAAACGTGATAAATAAGTAGGTTTATCTTTTATGTTAGAAACTGATAAGTGGCATACAAAAGAAAAAGTAAAGACTTGTAATCGTCGTCGTCGGCAGCCGTCCGTCTCGAGAGACAATGGCGTAGCTTCCCGAGAGTCTATCTGCACCGCCGAGAATGGCTGTGCAGTCCGATTCGGGAGTGACAATCCCTGCCGCACTTGGTACAGGTGAAGGCAGATGGCTGTTGTTGCTGCTGCTGACGCTGCTTCCGCCTCGATCTTTTCTGGACCGCCTCCTCGTTGCGCGCAGCCTCTGCACGTGACGTACCTTGCCTGACCGCGAGCCTCCAGGCTAGGCGGTCGTCTGCTTGAACTTCCCATGTGTTGAGATTGAAAAGACTTGTAATAATGTCATATAATTCAGTACAAGTGTTTTCTATAATTCTACATAAGCTTTATAATTATAATTTAATGGTCAAGAAATACATTGAGTGGGTATTGTTGGATATTTTTATTTAGCCCTTATTTTGTTCTGGAAGGATTTTAGTGCCCTTGTGGATGTGCCAGACAGATGCCTGTTTGCTCTCAGATCCATTCCTTGACCTTCCCAAACCTGAATGGGCTTCTAAGAGGGAGGTTAGAGGGACCTCAGTCCTGGAGGGAGCCAACCCTGAAAACTTCACTTCCCAGAATCCCCTGCCACTGGCTTCTGCCCAGATTTAGCCAATAGGAGACACTCCCAAGAGATTGGAGGACAGGAAAAAGGGAGAAGACAGGAAAAAGGGAGAAACCAAGAGATCCCTCTCTCTTTTGTGTGTGTGTGTGCACACAGGAGGAGGCAGAGGAGAGAGAGAGAGAGAGAGAGAGAGAGAGAGAGGGAGAGAGAGAGAGAGAGAACACTTTGGACAGTGTCCCAGTGATGACTGAGTCTCCTCTCTGGTTCTGACCCCTTCAGGTGCCCTTCCTATGTGGCCTCAGTTTTTGGACTCAGGTATGACCACCTCCTTCCTCATTCTTTTCCCTCCCCGACAAGGGTGGAGGAGACTTCCTGCTGTGACCAATCCCTGAACTGCTTCTGATCCCAATGTAACAGAACCCCTGGGCTCTCCGACTGAAACAGAATCCACTGGCTGTTTTGTTAGGGGCCCTATTGCCTGCCACCAGAATTATAACTCTCAATACCAGGGTTTCATGAAAAGAAAAAGAACTGTTTATTTAACAGTTATATAGATTTAGATTATTTGCGGATTTCTGCCATTAAGTCTTATGTTCCTTAAAACACCCCCACACACATATTTCTGCCTCCCCCTACCAAACCAGGCTAGTTTTAGAAAAGTTAGAGAAACCATTTCCCTACTTCCTAGACACAGTTCAGCTTTACTGGTAGCTGCCAATCATTTGATTCTGATTAGGGAGGCCTTTCTGTGTTGTGGTGCCCGCCAGCTTTTAATCCAGAACCGCGTGGCCCAGCCTTTCCTTTCCCAAACCACAAAGTTATTCCCCCTTCTCCAAGCCGCAAGGTGTTCTCAAAGCTGCATGGTCCCCTTCTCAAAACCTCATGGTGTGCCCCTCTCAAAATCGCATGGAGTGTACCCAGTTAAAATGTCTGCCACTTATTTTTAAATCCCTGACTGCGTCCTGTGATGCAGTGGGCATGGTACCCAGTTCTGACCATTCACAGAACCTCATGTAGGCTCTGTAAGCTCTTTCCATACCATCCCCTGGTCCAAGACCCCTCCCATCTTCCTGAGGCCTTGGGAACATCAAATCTATTTGCATAACAAAGACACTAGCCACTAGCCCCAGGCATGCAAAGGCATCTTGAAAGCTGCTTCCTTTTTCCCATCCCCCAGCCGCAAGCTCTGGGGATTCCTGGACACCCCCATTCTGTAACACCAACACCTTTGTCATCCCTTCCCCATTCTAATTTTCCATTATCGAACTACTGGTGAGGATTCTCTTTTCCAGTGTGTACCCTGACTGATACATTATATATCCGATTTGTTTGCAATTTCTCACCATTGTGACTACTTCTTTAATAGATACCACACTTTTGTAACATTTTGAATTTTTCCTTATGATAAATCCTCAGGAATAGCCATACTGGATCAAAGAATAGGAATATTATTAAGGCTTTTGTTAAATATAGCTTCATGTTGCAAGTTCCAAAAATGTATTCAATCAATATATTCTTTAAATAATTATACATATTTGAATATGGACTTAACATTAGTTGATACAATGTTACTTTTAAGTGTTTTTTGGATGTGATAATGGCAAGGTGGTTATGTAATAAATTAGACTTTTTTTCAAGTAGGCATATTTTAATGTATATAAGGGGAAATGACATGACGTCTGGGATTTGTTTGAAATTATTACACAAAAAGAGGAGGGATAAATGAAGTACAGAAAAATCTTAACCTTTGAATCTAGGCTATGGCTGTACTTGGATTTATTTTACTATTCTTCCTACTTTTTTATATGTTTGAAAGCTTTCATAATAAAAGAAAATAGTGTTAATATCCATTAAAAATGTACAAGTTTCACCATATCCTTCTCAGCATTTAGTATTCTGCTTTTTCGAACTTAACCTGCATTTAAAAATATCATACATTGCATTCATTTTCCATATTGTATAACAAATTGCCACAAACTTAGGAACTTAAAACACATGTGTTATAGTTGCTGTAGATTAGAAGTCTGGGCACAGCTTAACTGGAACCTCTACTGAGGGTCTTACAGGCTGCAACCAAGGTATCAGCGAGGGCAAGTCCTCATCTGGAGGCTCAAGTAGGGATGGACTCCCTCAGACTGTTGGCAGCAGGATTCCTGGCAGCTTCCTTTGTCAAAACTAGCAACAGAGACAGTACCTAGTAACCTCCTGGATGAGATGGGTATTTTCCTTTTCCCAGATGAAAGTCATTCTGACAAATGACAATAGGACCCCTTGAGAAAAATTGATGACATACGCTTTCCTCAAAGGGACCGAGAATTCCGAGCAGTCAAGGGCTCTGAGCCTGTGATCTGCTCCATCTCAGTGACCTGGGAAAAGGGCAATGTGACCACATGGTGATGTCTCAAGATAGGTTTCTACCCAGCAGACCTAGAGACCCTGAAGTCAATTAGCCATCCCTAAAACACCGAAAGGACTGATAACCACTCCACATCTATGGCTTATTATCATCATCATGTTCATCTTGCTTCTGAAGGTGAAGAGCTGCCATCTGTCTGGGCTCCCATTAACCACACAGAGATCAGGAACTCCCATTACAACCCCCGAGGCTGCCTCTGGCTTACAGACGACAAGCACCCTAGTGTTCTTAAAGGGTGGTGAGGTACCCCCACTGCAATGAATTCATTCCTTAATGCTTTAGGAGAATGTCCTCAGTTTCTCCCAGGGATGTGAGCAGATTACATGTAACAGATCTGCTGCAATGTGTCCACTTTCCTGAGCCTTTGGACTCTTTCCTAGACAGGGTTCCAGGGAAGTTCTGGCATTTCAATCTCATTTAGTGACACAAGCGACCCCAGTGATATTGTTGATACAGATCAGCCTCCTGGGGCCCAGAAGAGGTGGGTAAAGGCAGGGAGAGGCTCTGGGAGGGCAAATGGAAGACATTGGCACAAGCATTCCCTGAGACAGTCAACAGGCGGGCAGCATTAGTCCATTCAGGCCTTGACCAAAAGGAGGTTTTCCCAGGAGCAGATAATGGGAGGTCTCCTAAAGGGAAGGGAGTGACACAGCAAATGTGATGTGCAGATCAGAGAGTGCCGGGCACATCCAGGTGTTAGCCACATGCCTGGAAGGAAAGGGTCAGTCAGGGTCAACACATGCAGCTGACCAGCAGGCCTGGGTCACGCCTGCGCCCAAATCTCCTTTCATCTGGAAGACACCCTATTTCTGAAGTGTGTCCACCTTTCTGGCTTGGCCCCTCCTTCACTAGGCACCTGGAGACCTCAGGACACCGACTCACAGTGGTCCTCCCAGGACTGACACCCCCGGCTAGAGCACCACTCTGTCTATCCTGCTGTCCACCCAACAGCATGGCCTTTCAGGTCCGGCTCTTGCCAGGGCTCACCTGACCAAACTTAGCCTTTAACCAATTTGTGCTGGGTCCCCAGCCTGGCAGTCAGACATGGTTTCTGTGTCTGAGGGGGTCATGGTGTGGTGTTTGCCTCCATAGAGAAAGTTGTGTGGCAATAACAGCTCTGGTAGAAAGGACAAGGTGTGCACGGAGCCAGAAGAAGAGATCAACTGCCTGGGCAGAGGCAAGAAAGGCTTCAAGGAGGTGTCATGCTTAATTACCTAATGCTGGGCAGCCATCTCAAATTTAAAGGCTTACCTCCACAACCAGTTATTTTGCTCATGAATCCACCATTTGGGCAGGGCTTGGAAGGAAAGGGTTATCTCTATGCCACAGCATTCGCTGGGGCATCTGCTGGCCTGAGGCAAGTTGTGGGGAGGGCACGGCTAGGGTCAGGAGGCAGTTCCTGGGAAGTGTGGTCAGGTCTCAGACACACGCAGAGGGCAGTTGCCTGGCATCAGGGTTGAGACCAGGAGGCGGCAGCCAAATGCTTCCGTGGCCATCACCAGGAGGCAGTACTGCCCTGACTGGTTCCCCTCCATATTGGAGGCTCTCTCTGAGGGTGTTAGAGTTCACTCTGTTTGCCCCCAGAAAATGGAAGCCTTTAGCTGAAGAAGGAGCACTAAGTGGTCTCTGTGCCACCTCTCAGACAGGGTAGGACCCCCATGGTGTCTCCACCCACGTTTGCACGGGTATCTCCTCCCCCAGTCATGGCCACTCGCTGCTCCCTGGGCTGGTTGCCCTGTTGAGGGTCGCTTGGCCGTTGAGGCTTCTGTCCTATTGACTTGAGAAACCTGCCTCTTTCTGACCTCAACACACTGTCCTACACTTTCTGCCCACAGAATAAGCTTGCCCCTTGTCCTCTTCATCAGCCCCAGATAGTCAGGAAGTGTTGCCAACATAAAGCACCAATATAGAACATCCACGGAGCCTGCACAAGAGCCAGGACAGTCACAAGAGCAAACATACAGCACACATTGCACTTAGGACTATTCTTGGTGCCTGGCATGTAACAATTTATTTAACATCACACACACTTCTCTGAGATAGGACAGGACTTTCTGCCTTGTTCATGTCTGTGTCCCCAAGACCCTGCCTGGCACTTATTAGATATGCAATAAGTATATGTTGAATTACTGACCCTATTTTGCTGATGAGAAACCCTAAGCACAGAGAAGTTATTACTTTCTGAAGACCATACAGCTCTTAAGCGTCAGAGTCTTGAATCTCAAACTAGGCATTGTACCTCCAGAATCCTTCCCCTGAACCCCAATATATGCTGCTTTTAAAAAAGAACATCTTTTTTCCCAGGAAAGGAGAAAAGCATCCCCATAATCACAATGACAGGACATAAGTGGCACTTACATGGCACTATGATATCTTCTCATCTCATTTAAACCTCATTATAACTTCCACAGTGTGAAGTTTGGAGGAGCAGGGGCCTTTGCAGTCCCGTTCAATGCTGTACCCCCAAAGCCAAGCCTGGCACATACTATATGTACAATAAATATAGATTGAGTGAGTTAACCTGACAGATGAGGGACTGGGGTTTATACAGCTTAAGAAACTTGCCCGACATGAAAAAATTAGTAAACGAGAAAGCCCTTATTTGGAACCAGTTTCTGTCCCAAAGGCAGTTTCTCCTGCACCTTGCTCTCTGGCCTCTCTAGGCCTCAGCTTCCCCAACAGTTAAATGGGGATCCTAATGCTCCCTAGGGCTACAGTAGGGGGAAAAGATACAATGGACAAGAAGGTGCTGTGCAAGCAGGAGAGGGACACCCAGATGCGATGTCTCCTTTTTTCTGTATCTGTGTCACCGGGGCCTACACAAGACCTGGTACAGAGCAGGAGTTGGGGGTGTTGCAATGAGAGGCCCAGTGAATGGCGGTGATGCCTACAGGACGTCAGTGAAACTGGGAGGGGGGCAGGGATGGATGGATCAGTGGGTGGATAGGTCGTCGGCAGCCGTCCGTCTCGAGAGACGATGGTGTAGCTTCTTAAGAGTCTATCTGCACCGCCAAGAATGGCTGTGCAGTCCGACTCGGGAGTGACACGGTATCTGTCTCCTCCCATGTTGAATCGACATCTTGCGATGATGCTGGAGTGTCCTCTCCAGTGAAGCTGAAGCTACAGAGCCTGGGCAGGGTGATATGGAGGGTCTGCTGTTGCCCATGCAGCAGACCCCCCCTCTCTTCGCAGCTGAAGGGCCCAAGGGAAAGACGGAGTCAATACAGCTTGGTTTCAGGTGCGCCGCAGGAGTTGCCGGTGTTGACTACAACGTCAAACCGCCTTAGGGACTCCCGCTCCGGATTTTCTGTCGGGGTTTACTCCCTTAGCCTTTCCCCTGAAGAGTATGCCGCAAGGCAGCGGAGGTTTTTTGGAGTCAGAGTTTTCCTTCTCTGATGTGCCCTGACTGGAAGATCGAACCAGCGACACTTAGCTCGCAGGCAGACGCTCAATCCACTGAGCCAAACCAGCCAGGACAGTGGATAGGTAGATGGATGGATATATATATATATATATATATGGATAGGTGGATAAGTGGATAGCTAAATGAAGAGTTCAATGGAAGGATGGACGACAAATGGATAAGTGAGGAAATAAATACCCTTTTAAAAAAGACATTAATATACCAAAGTGGACTCAGGCTGGTATTTTGATCTTTATCCAGCAGAGGGCACCAAGGCCCCAGTAATTGGCCTGGGACTAGTTTCTTGGAAGTAAAAAGGTTCCTGCAGGAGGGCACACCTGTAGCCGGCACTAGGCCTGGCCTGTGGCTTGTTGGCAGCTCTGGTAAGTGAAAGATTCAAAGGCACAGAGTTCCAGGTCAGAGTCCCTGGGGCACGGGGTGGGGGTGGCGTTGAGTGGGTGTTAAAGAGCACAGGCTTCCAGGCAGGCCCAGGCAGGCGCCTGCCTCCAATAGGAGGGGTCTAGGGGAGACTACTTTACACCTCAGAGCCCAGTTCCCTTTTGTAAAATGGAGAAATACATGTCCCTTCTAGGCTTATCATGAGGATTAAATGAGATACACTCTAGAGAATGCTCAGTACACTGGAGGCCCCTCAACACTTGCAAGTGAGGCGTTCACAGCTCAGACACATTGTATGACTTACAAGTACAAGGTGGGAAGTAAAGATGGTCTCTAAAATCCCTAGTGAGATTTCTGAGAGAATAGAAAAGTTCTGTTAGGATAAAAGTGGTTCTGAGGAATGGAGACACTTCTAGGAGAGTGTGGAAGCTTGTGGGGAAAGCTGCTCAGAGGCTGGGAAGGTTTTTGGGGACAGAATTAAGTGAGCCCACCAGGGGTGGATACCAAATACCCACTTAACAGCCCATGCAGAAGCTTCAAGTGCAATTTCTTAATGTGGGAAATAAATGTTTTTAATGTGAAACTTGACTTGCATTTGCCATCTTAACGGAGTGTTTCAGGAGGCTGAGCTTTCCTTCGGCATTTATTGTACATTACTATCACTCCTGATCTCTGCTAGGGATTTGTCACAGGGCCCAGGTCTGAATTTAATTGCCTCAGACTGAGCTTGTGTGCAGGCGGCACCCTGCAGAAAGCTAAGCCCGGTTCTACATGCTTTTAAAAATAAACAGAAAACCAGTGTTTTCTGGAGCAAGCAGCCTTGCTGGAACACAAACAGGGAGCAAGCTTCAGATGGTAAGCTGGCCCCTGTGGCGCTGATCCTGAGAAGGATATTGTCCTCGCTGCAGTGTTCCTATTCAGAAAGCAGCATACGAGGGGCAGGCCTTGAGACTAGGAGAGACCCCAAGAGGGGGGGTGCTTTCAGTTTGCCCATTTTTTTTACTAATAAGTCAGCATCTGGAACCTGCTAAGGTGCTGCAGGCTAATGTAATGTTGAGAGGGATCATACCACTGTGGTCTAAACATGCTGTTCTGCTGGGGCCAAAGACTACTTCTGGGTTTCAGGAGCTCCTGGTGCTGCTCACCTGTGTGGAGTGTCACCTGCGGGGTCTGCCTCTTCCACCCGCAGCACATGGCCCAGTTCCCTGAACCAGCCCAAACGGGATTTTGGCATCCATTCTTAATAAAGTTACTCTGTGCACCTCCCATTCATGAGTCCAGCTTGATTTCACCCCTTCATTCATCTGTGACTTCAACATTTTCTGATCTCCTAACTGAGCCCTGTCCTTGGTTCCCAAGGAGACTGGTGACTAGGGCAGGGCCCCTGCTAAAACCTAGTGAGGGAAGCAGAGGGTTGCAACCCAGGGGAGCGTGGAGGCACAAAAGACGGTGGGAACAACCGGCTTTGGAATGGATTCTGTGGCCTGGGGAACCTCAGCGCCAGGCCTCCTCAGGCATGTGCGGGCTGATGAGCTGGGCTGTGAGCTGGGCTGCTGCTTTACCCCATCTCAGCAAAACGACCAAGCAGGACAGAGGCAACAGGGGGCAGCACAAGTACCATGGAGTAGGTGGGAGAATCTAGAAAACCCTGAGCAGCAGCATAATGAGACAGTGAGCCACAGTTGTCAGGGGGCGCTGCCAGCACCCCAGAGGACATGGGGCTGAGAGTTTGCAGCCTGAAGCACTGTCAAGTTATTTCCATGGCCCCAGTACCCCAGACGGGGCAGGACCGGCACAGTGTCTATAGAACCAACCACGGGCTAGGAGCAGGACCGAATGCACAGAGCTGACTCTAGACCACGGAGGCCTGAGGAGCCCATGCTGACTCGATGTCAAGGGGCCTGAGCTGCTCCTCCCTGCACCATCATACCACCAGCCAGGCACCCCCAAACAGGCACTGCCACTCCTCCCTCTGACGTCAGAAGCCACTCTTTGGGGCCTTCTTGCTTCCTTTAAGGGTGTGCTACCAGTGATGTGGCCTGCCTCCCAACCCCGAGTGCCATGCTCCCTCACCCCTGGCATGCAGATCTGAGCCTTTGGTCAGAAAGCTGACTGTAACATGGTGCCTACTGGGACATCAGACCCGACTGCATTTAGTTCTGCTGTTCCTTTTCCGAGACTTGAACCGGCTGCCAGTGGTCGGCTCCCATGGGATCTCTCAGCTTCTCCTTTCATTGTTGGGTTGTCACAGTGGAGAGAGGACAATGTGGGCAGAGCAGACTTGTGTGGGCTGGAAATTCTGCTTCTTCTGACTGCTGGTCTGTGGCCTTGGAGCCTAAGTCTCCTTACTGTGAAATGGAGGACAATTGTGGCTGCCTCCAAGGTCACTGTGAGGTTTGTGTGAGATGGTGACAGGTGCCCCAAGCACTGGGAGGGAGCTGCCTAGTGAGTGCATGTTAGCTCTCCATTCTGGAAAGCATGGGGCCAGACTGCAAGGTGCAGAACCTTTGCATGTGATGGGACCGAAGCCACATCCTAATCCATGATGGGTCAGAATTCTCTCTTCCTAATGAGTCTTGTTCCCTGTCTGTGTGGAGAACATTCCAAGAGCTGGAAACTGCCAATTAAGGCCAGAGTAGACTCCAAAGAGAGGAAGCACTTTTCAGGTGAATCTGAGGCCCAGCAGCAGTCCCCATGAGAGCTGTCCACCAGGGCCTGTGCCCAGTTGTGTGTATGCAAACATGGGATGAGATTACTTGTGCAGCTGATGCCTGCTCTGTGGGTTTGGGCTTTGGCAGGATGGGACACCCTAGCTAAGTGAATGCTATGTCTGATTTTCTGAGACAGAGGCAGCCAGCTGGGCCCAATATGCCTCCTGGAGCCAGCCTCGCAGCTGCCGTTTCCATTACAGGGAGGAGCCTGGCTCTGGTAGGGGCCCTGGGGCACAGGGTCCCAGCTCCCAGCCTCAGGCAGGGACACAAATGGGAAAGGGGACTCTGGGCAGGAATAGGAAAGGGGTGGGGACCCAGAAACATTGACTCAGGAATAGGCTGAGAAAGCAATACAGGGCAGGGAGTTGGGGAGTGGGAATCAAGTAGTACTGGATAAGAAGAAGAAACAGAATTCAAAACAAAATTGTCATAGACGGCGAAGGGATAGAAAGCCAGAGAGAAGGGCAGAGAGAGACAGAGACTATGGAGTCGGGAGCAGTGGAAACAAAGGAAAAAGAGAGAAATAGATTCAAGAAAGAAAAGTTAAGATAGGAAGTAGATGTTCAGAAAGAGAAATAAAGTCACAGAAAGAGGAAGTAGAGACTATAAGAGAATCAGAGACAGGGGAAGAATACATGATAAGACAAGGAGCACAAAGAGAGGGAAAAATAAAAGGCTGCGGGCTAGAGTCGGGAGCTAGGGGAGGGCAGAGCCAGCAGGAGCCTTAGAATCTACCACAGTCAAACCTCTCCCATTTTACAGAGGAGAAAACTGAGGCCCAGCAAATCAGTGACAGAATCAGGCTTAGCATACAGGCAGCAAAGATGGTGAAAGGATCAAGAAACTTGGCAAAAAGCTGAGATCCTGGAGGAAAGCCCCAAGGGAGAGAGGAGCAGGAAGAGACGCGGAAGGGGGCCAGGGTCTGGCCCACAGGGCGGGCCACTGTGGCAGGGAGACTCAGGACCCCCAGAGCAGTGAACGTCTGGCGTCTCCCTAAGCTGAGGATCTGGCAGTGGCAACAGACCAGAGAATCTCCTGCCTGATCCAGGCCCCAGCCACAGGCAGGGAAACTGAGGGGTGGTGTGGGCTGAACAACATTAACACAGTGATTTTCATGTTCACACCTTCTCATTGAGCCCAGTGATTTGGCTCCTCAGACCTCTTCAGATTAAAACTGGTAAATCAGGAGGAAGACACTGGAGACGGGCACACTGGTAGGCCTAAGAAACGTGAGCTGACAGTAGAAAAGGAAGTGGTGTAATTATGAACAATAAATACAGAAGTCACCAATTCTTAGTCTGGGACCATGCAGAGCAGAGGCATCAGAATTATAACCGTGAGTGTGCTTAGTAATGATTCATGGTTATCAGGAATAGGTAAACCACCCTTAGTGAACGCTGCTTACAAAGGCATAGAAGCATAACATGAACTTTATAAAGAGTCTCAAATCAGGAGTCCAGCAATGTACTCTGAGGGTACAAGATTCCTATGTGGATTTTCAAGTGTGTGTTTTCTTTATCTAACATTATTTTTAAAATTCTCTCCCAGTATGAATGCAAATGGTTTCCTTTTCAGTGACAATCCAAAATAAAAAGAGATGTTTTTAGAATAAGACTTGAATTTCTTCTTCAGGATTACTCAAGAAAGACTGAGTATTGAGTGATTCAGCAAATGCTGACTTACTTCCCCTTGCCAGGCTCTGGGCCAAACCAGGAGACTGGCCCATCATGGGGTATTATCGGAGCCCAGAACGATGTCCACATATAGCAGGGGGCAGTGGCTATGATGGAAGATTGGTTATATGTGATCAAACAAGTAACTGTGTTAAGGATAATGAAAGCCAGGTTTCTCACTGTTAGAAGACGGAGTTATAAATATGGAAAGGGAGAAAAACAGAATTAGCCCTCTGTTGTTGGACTGAAAACCAATCCACAATATAAACTCATAATTTTCCAGAGAGGTATTCTTTCTAGCTCTCACCAGTGAGAGGATCTGGGCACAGTAACACCCCAATAGCAATGAGCACCCCTACCACTTATATCCAGGGTCTAAAGGAATAGTTTATTTCAGGCCTGAGGTAGGAAAAGAACAAAATGATCCTGGAATGGCTTGTTGTTCTGGAAAGGAAGGAAGTGATCAAAGAATGATGGGGACATATGAAAAAGACACAGAAGTTTCTAGTCAAATCCAGAGCACTCTGTGCATCAAAATAAATAGTGATAGTAACAGATTATAATGCACTGACAGAGAAGGAAAACTCTGACTCCAAAAAACCTCCGCTGCCTTGTGGCATACCTCTTCAGGGGAAAGGCTAAGGGAGTAAACCCCGACAGAAAATCCGGAGCCAGAATCCTTAAGGCGGTTTGACGTTGTAGTCAACACCGGCAACTCCTGCGGCGCACCTGAAGCCAAGCTGTATTGACTCCGTCTTTCCCTTGGACCCTTCAGCTGCGAAGAGAGGGGGGGTCTGCTGCATGGGCAACAGCAGACCCTCCATATCACCCTGCCCAGGCTCTGTAGCTTCAGCTTCACTGGAGAGGACACTCCAGCGTCATCGCAAGATGTCGATTCAACACGGGAGGAGACAGATACCGTGTCACTCCCGAGTCGGACTGCACAGCCATTCTTGGCGGTGCAGATAGACTCTTAAGAAGCTACACCATCGTCTCTCGAGACGGACGGCTGCCGACAATAATGCACTGAATAAAATAAGAAACCATGAATTTTAACTGTCAGGGAGGGAGAGTAGGAAGGAGGAGAGAGGGAGAATTTGATGAGGAATGGAATATTTATATAGTTTCACAATACTTTCCCACATAATACTTATTCATTACAAATAAAAACGGTATAATTTTCTGCAGTACTTTTCCTGTGGAGAAGCTTGGCAAACACCATCAAAGTGATCGAATATCACCATTAATGGGACAAATTGAAATTGTGTGCTACCTGATATGATGCAATGAGAAGACTATAGTGTCACTTCTGTGATACTCCTGCTAAAGATTCAAAACCTAAATCTGATCATAAGGAGACATCAGACCATCCAAAATTGAAAGGCATTTAAAAGTATCAAGATCGTAAAAGTCAAGGAAGGACTAAAGAACTGTTTCAACCTGAAGGAGAATAAGAGACAGGACATAACATAAGATTTTGAACTGGATCCTTTGGCTTTAAGGGACTTTATTGGGGTAATTGGAGAAATATGAATGAAGTCTATGAAATCTAAGGAATAGAGTGTAGTAATATGTAAGTTGAATTCCTAATTTTGATTATCCTGTTGTGTGTGATTAGACAGGAAAACATCCTTGTTTTCAGGAAACTCTAAAATACACATTCAGGGAAAAATAAATTATGTGTGCTCTACTTGCAACTTTCTATAAATGTTAAATTGTTAAAAGAATATTTTAATCTTCCCACAACAAAATTCACAAGATAAAGAGTTTTTTTTATAAGCAATGTCAAGCCTTCAAATAATGAATAACTCTAAATTCATACAACTCTTCAGAGTTAGTACGGTAAAGGACAATTGTAAGCTTATAGAACTTAGGAACATGTATGTAAAAATCCCCAATAAAATACAAGCCAAGTCTAGGACACCAGACTCCAAGAGCCTCTCTTGAGAGCATTTTACCAGCCCTTTGCCCCGTGGTTCTCCAGTTCCTGCAGAAGGGGACTGTGCCACCGCAGCGCCATCCTGGATCATGAGGGCAAGCCCCCTTGAGAGGTGACCGAGTGCCAAATGGGAGAGCCTGTGGCTCTGGGGACTTCCTGGAGCAGTGTTGCTAAACTACCCCTGAATTGCCTATTCCAGACTTGTACGTAAAAAAAGGCAAACTCCTCTTATGTTTAAGCCATTCACAGCCAAATCTTGTCTGAACTAAAATTCAATGATAGTATATTAAAAGAGAAATACCATATTTTTACCTTAGATGAAAGAGGTTCAATAAAATTTAATCTTCATTAATAATTTTTTTAAAAACTTGATATGGGAGAGCTGCAATGCAGGTGAAGAAAGGAACATTTGCTGAATGGTGCTGAGACTTTTGGAAAAAAGTAAAATGTGATCTGCACCTTACACCATACACAAAAATCAATTCCAGATGGATCAAGGGCTTAAATGTGAAGGCCAACTTTTTGTTAATTTTAGGAGAAAATATAGGAACATTCCTTTGTGAACTTAAGATTTCTCTCCCTCTCTTTCTCCCTCCCTTCCCTCTCTCTAAAAATAAATTAATAAAATCTTTCTAAAAACGCAAACAGAGCCCTGGATGGTGTGGCTCAGTGGACTGAGTGCCAGCCTGCGAACAAAGGGTCACTGATTCAATTCCCAGTCAGGGCACATGCCTGGGTTGTGGGCCGGGTCCCCAATTGGGAGCGTGCAAGAGGCAAGCAGTCATGTTTCTCGCACACATCGATGTTTCTCTCCCTCCCTTTCTCCCTCCATTCCCACCTCTCTAAAAATAAATAAATAAAACCTAAAAAAATAGTGTCATAAAAATGCAAATATAAAGGGAAAGAAAAGTGCGATAAGTTTGACTACTATATAGTTTAGAACTTCTGTTCATCAAAAGATACCATAAAGAAAGTGAAAATACAAACTGCAAAACGGTATGACAAATCCTATTTTCCAAAGATGATGGCAAGAGCATTTCCCATCCACAGGCTCTTTAAAGCCTTGCCACTCCCCATCAAGAAGTAGAATTTATGTCCTCTCCCCTTGGACCTGGCAGGTCCTTGTAACTGTCTTGACAAATAAGGTGCAGCCAAAGTGATGCTACATGACTTTCAAGGCTATAGGTCATACAGATGTCATACAGGTCAACCTCCATCCCCACCCACTGGACTTGGCAGGTGACATAGGACTGCTTTCTGGCTCAGACCCTGGCTTCAGCCCATCTGATACATTTACGTGGGCTTGACTTCTCCAACTGTCTCAGCAAAACCAGGACTACCTGGCCTGAAGACCTGCTTTGCCCTTACCTGGAGGCAGACACTTCCACAGTCTCCAACCTGAGAGGTGGAAGGAGACAGAGAAAACAGAAATCAAAGGCATATCCAACATCCATCTGTGCTGAAGAGTCGGGGAGAGAGGTGGCCTAGGGCCAGCTCATGTGGGTACGCTCAGAATAGCAAGCCATATCCCCACTAGCTGCCTGGTGTTGTCCTCCAGAGTCACGCCCAGGAAGGGTGGGGAAAGGGTGGCACTTGGTGAGTCTGAGTCCTTGCTCTGCCCCGACTATGCTGTGTGACTCCGAGCATGCCACTTTGCTCTCTGGGCCCCAGGTTCCTCAGCACCAGAGCTCTTGTGTTTCTCATTCTCATATAGCTACTGCCTCACAGGGGGCCTGGTCCATGGAGCAGGCGCGCCCTCGAGGGAGCGGGAGGTATGCCCTCTTCCCCTACTCCTCACTCTGATCCATGCCAGCAAACTTCGATCCACTCAAGACCCATCTCATCTATCATCCCTGCAGGAAGTCCTCCTTGACTCATCAAGGGACTCAGGGGTCTCCAAGCCTCCCTCCATCAGAGCACTGAACTCTACCTCTCACTTCAGCTACCCCTCATGGCGAGCCCTCTGAGAGCAAAAATCATGTCTGAACCACCTCCGTGTCCCAGACCCAGCCCAGGGCCTGGCACCAAGCAGGCACTAGGACATGGTTGCTGAACTAATTATTTAATTAGCACATAATGAAATTTGTTCCTGTAAGAAGACACAGAAAGGTCTGTTGGGCTGAAGGCCATGCAGCATGTTTCCAACAGAGTCCCCAGGCTTCTTTGAGATTCCTGAGAGAGTTATGGGGCTGTTGGGGAAAGTCACCAGCTTCCAGGCAGCTGCCTTCTCAGCTGGTCTCACGATACACATGAGTCTCTAATTTATTCATTTAATTTTCCAATATTGGCATCCTTTCTTTTCTGGTAAGATCTACAGACATAGAAGAGGATATTAATTGGCACCAATGCTGATTTAAATACATCTTCAGCCCTGGCTGGTGTGGCTCAGTGGATTAGGCATTGGCCTACGAACCAAAAGGTCACTGGTTCAATTCCCAGTCAGGGCACATGCCTGGGTTGCCAGTCAGGTTCCCAGTTGGGGGCGTGCGAGAGGCAACCAGTTGATGTTTTTCCTGCACATTGATGTTTCTCTTCCTGTCTTTCTCCCTCCCTCCCCTCTCTCCAAAAATAAGAAAGTAAAATCTTTAATTACATCTTCATATCTTCCATGCTTTAGTCAAAAGGCACAGGGTAAAACTCTCAATTATCTGCTTGGGGATTGTCCATGACCCCTGTAGACTCCCAGGTAGCTTTTCCCCCCTCATCAGAAGCTAAGAACTCAACCTTTTCCAGTGTAGCCTGAACCAAATAAAATCTGATGTCCTGAGGCTTGCTCACACACCTCTGGCCTGTCTCAGTTCAGTCCTATGAGATTTTATAAAAATACAAGATGGTGTATATATAGGATTGTATATCACTCAATGGAATGTTAAGACAATTGTAAAAATGATGATGTAGAAGAATATTTAATTTAATGACAATGAGAGATGTTTACAGGATTTTATTCAGTAAAAAGAACATAGCCTAAAAATTAGTATTTTATAGATGAGAGTTTCTGTGTGATTACGTATTTACCTAGGTATATGTAATGAATCCCAATTGCAGATCAGTCAGACTCAGAAGTGTAAAACAAAGTGATAACTTCATTTTTTAAATTTAATTTCTGTTATGAACCCCCATTCTATGTGGTGGAAACTTAATCTCGGTCACTCCTGGGGTCCCCACCCACACAAACCACCCCCTCTCCTACTCCCTGTTCTTACAGATGGGTCCTCAGGTATCATCTGTTCACAATAGTGTCCTCTGAAACCTCCCATCAGCTTATCTGAGCCCTGCCTGTTAGTCCTCAGGGGGTGCTGCCTGGTCAAGCCTTGTTCCCCACCACGTGGCTTTTCAGTTCCAGGCAGTTTTCTTGGCTGCAGGACCCCTGTGGTAGGCAGAGAAAAAAATAAAATTTTCCTCCCTCAAGACATATTCACTTTCTAATCTCCTAGAACCTTGTGATATGATCCTATATAGTAAGAAATGAAATTGCCTTATATGACAAAATATGGGATTAAAATAAAGACCTTGAGAGGAGAAGTTTATCATGAATTATCCAAATGGGTCCTCACTGTGATCACACATATTCTTATAAGACAGAGGCGGAAGCTCTGACCACTGTGACTCAGTTGGTTAGGTGTCATCCCACAAAACGAGAGGTTGCCAGTTTTGATTCCTGGTCAGAGCACATGCCTGGGTTGTGGGTTCGGTCTTTGGTTGGGGCACTTACCGGAGGGAGCCAGTTGATGTTTCTCTTTCACATTAATGTTTCTCCCCCTCCCTTCTCCTCTCTCTAAAAAATAAATAAATAAGATCTAAAAAGAGAGAGAGAGAGGAGGAAGGAGACTGGATAGACATGAAGATGAAACAGAAAGATGCAGCCACAAACTAAAAAATGTCAACAGGCACCAGAGCTGGAAGAAGCAAGGAGAAGTTTCTCCCTGAGAGCCTCAGAGGGAGCATGGCCCGGCCAGCACCTTCACTTCGGTTCAGTGACACTGATTTCGGATGTCTGGCCTCCCGAACAGTGAAAGAACACATTTCTGTTGTTTTAAGCTAACAAATGTGTGGCAATTGGTTGCAGCAGCCACAGGAATCAGATACAGCTACACATTAGGTGTACTGTGATCTTTCCACCTGTGTGTGAGCCAAGGGGACCCCTCGAAGCTTTCCATTATGCCCTACAACCCCCTCCCCCAGGGCCAGGACATCCCTCTCTCATCCCCAAGCCTCTCCTGGGCTGGAGGGCACCCTGCCAGGCTCCCTTGACCCATCTGCTTGGACTTCTGCAGTCATGTCTATTCTACTCTCCAGAGCCTCAGCCGCGTGAAAGGGCATCAAGTGCTCTGGCCTCCTCCCCACCCCTGGAGTCCCACAGCACCCCTCCAGCACACTGGCTTCCTCGGAAAAAGTAAGGTGAGGTAGGAGTAGATGATGCTGGGCGCCTTCTTAGCACTCCCAGTTCTTCACCTTCCCTCTACCTCTCTTTTTCTTCTGTCCATTAAAACATTCTTTATCTGGTCTGGAATCTGACTCTTCATCAATTCTTTCAAATATGTTGCTTACGTTCAAACCTCAAAAGCCAACTGTTTGCTGCCTTTATTATCTGTGCTCCACCATGACATAAAGTGAAATTCCCCAGCAGCCTAGGCAAGGACAAGGCCTGGCTGCTGTGGCTCAGTGGATTGAGTGTTGGCCTGCGAGACAAGGGTTGCTGGTTCAATTCCCAGTCAGGGCACATGACTAGGTTGCATGTCAGGTCCCCAGTTGGGGGCGCAAGTGAGAGGCAACCATACAGTGATGTTTTTCTCCCTCTCTTTTTCCTTTCCCCTCTCTCTAAAAATAAATAAATAAACAAATAAATAAATAAATTATTTTTAAAAGAAAAAATAATTGCCTTTGGGTTACATTTTCTTCAGGGTACTTTACTTGGCCATTTCCCAAAATAGCTAACATTAACATGTATTATTTTTGTAATTGAGGAAACCTTGTTATATTAAGGAAATTATTTAAAGTGTATAACATTTAAAATATTTTTAAAAGAAGGCATGGAAAGAAACAAGTGCAAGAATAAAGCTGCAACTGCATTTGCTATGGGTAGGACACCCACTTTGCTTTCGGCTTCCCAACAACCAGTAAGCATGAGAAATGCCGTAACAGTGTTCGTGAGGTTGGAATGGACCAACTGCTCAGAAGGACTGCTATTCTTAGGCCTCAAAGCAGACAGGAATTTCTGCCAAGGATCTGATAGACACATATTCTTAATCTGCTTTTTCACAGAGAGGAAACTGAAGCTGAGTGGTAAAATGTCTTGCCCAGTGATACAGCTACAAAGAGATGGAGCTGGATTTACACCCATAGAATAATCATGCAGGGTGATCCTTTTAAAAGATATGTCAATCGCCCTGGCTGGTGTGGCTCAGTTGGTTGGAGCGTCGTCCCATAAACCGAAAGGTCATGGGTTTGATTCCCAGTAGGGGCACATGCCTGGATTGTGGGCAACTGATGATGTTTCTCTCTTGCATTGATGTTTCTCTTCCTCTCTTTCTCCCTCCCTTCCCCTCTCTCGAAAACCAATAAGTATGTCCTCAAGTATTAAAAAAAAAAAAAAAAAGGTATGTCAAATCATGTCATTCTTCTGCTCAAAATCTCCAATAACTTCTTAGTTTATTCAAGGCAAAGATCAAAGTCCTTTGACTGACCCAGTGACGCCTGGCTTCTTGCCCTAATGTTTCCTGTTCCACTTCTCCACCCCAACGGGTCAGGTCAGCTCACCCGAGGTCCTTTGTCCTGGCTATTCTCCTGGCCAGGAACACACCTCCCCCAGATGTATCAATATGGCAAACTCCCTCACCCCTTCAAACCTTGGCTCAAAGGTCCTCTTCTAAGCAACCCTACACTGACCTCCCCATTTAAAATTGTGACCCATTCCCCTTCCCCCACACTCCCCCTTGTACTGCTCTATTTTCATTCATAGCACTTGTCACCTTCTGACACTGTTTGCTGTTTATCATCTGCCCCCTCTGCCAGAAGGCAAGCTCCACGAGGACAGAGCTTGTGACTCTCATTCACTGATGTTACCTGAGTGCTGTCGACAGAACCTGATGCATAATAGATGCTCATTAAGTATTTTTTGAGTGGTTGAATAATGCTCAGAGAATGCTTCCCATGTTGCCTGGTGCAGAGAACGTGGTTTAATTTCTCTTGTGATGACCAGGGCCACTTCCCTTCATGTGTGTTGTGTTGGGTCAGGCCTGTGTTTAGCAGGGGGATTGGGAATAACTCTGTCCTCAAGGACTCCCCATTCTGATGGGGCACATATCCAACTAACATAAGGGGAACAGCAAGATGAATGTTTTATTGGAAAAAGAAAGTGTCAAGATAAGGGAGAATTTATGTGCCAAAATCATGTTGGACACCCTCACGTGAATTTTCGCACTAAATATTCATGAGACCCATAAATAGGTATGAACAGCCCTATTTTAAAAATTAGGAAACTAAGGTTCAGTGGGTCAGGTAACTTACTCAAGGTCAGGTTAGTGAGTGAGTCATTCTGGCCTAGAGAAATCTTAGGGGGTTGCAGTAGAGCTGGCAGAGGAAGGGTGAGCAGGATAATAACAGAAAGAGAAGGCTGGCCTGCGCGTCTCAGGTGGTGGGGACAGTGGGAGCCAAGGCACAGATGGAGCAGTTTGGGGGAGGAAGGAACGTTCCTCTACCCTTCAAGGTTCTTCTGTTTGATCTAAAAATTAAATCTACACAAGAAAGATTAACAAGAAAAAATAACCAAATTTAATTACATATGTATGTATGGGAACCCCCCATATATATGAGAAAGCCAGAGCTATCTCCCCATCACCACCACCACACACATGCCAGGTTGAGAGACAGAAAGTTAAAATGAAGTACATATGGAAGTCTGTGCTAAGGATGAGGTAGGTGCCTGGGGCTTCAGAGGAGGTCATTGCAAGACAATAAGAAGAGCAGATGCTCAGTAATTAAATGCTTTCCCTGACTTCTAGATAGTTCATAAAAGCTTATTTCTGGTGATAATTCTTACTATAGGAAGACCCCTAATTTAGATTCCTTACAGGAAAGGTAAAAGTTTCTGGTGAACTCACTGGGTCTCAATTGCCTTCAGCTCAAAACAATTCACATGCCAAAGTGACACATCTGGGGGAGGCCTGTTTTGTACCTCTTTGGGAGCATGTGGGATTGTTACAGAGCAGGTCCCCCTCCAAATCCCCAGGGGCTGCAGCTGGGGGATGGAGGGGGGCAGCTTTCAAGATGCCTTTGCATATTTATAGCTGGTAGACAGTATCTTAGTTATGCAAATGACTTTAGTTCTTCCAAGGCACCAAGGAGATGGGAGGGGTTTTGACCATGGAATGACGTGGAAAGTGCATACAGGGCCTGCAAAAGGTTCTGTGAATGGTCAGAACTGGTTACCACACCCACTGCATCACAGGCCATGGTCAGGGATTTAAAAATAAGGCGGCAGCCATTTTTGGTAGAGTAGAGAGTTCCATGCAGTTTGCAAGGAGGTAGAAAGGGAGAACCACATGGTTTGCAGAGAGAAGAGATCCATGCGGCTTTGAAAGGGCAGAGAGAGAATCATGCATGATCCAGTGCAACACAGCACATGTTTTCCTGGACTGTTACACAGAGGCTGACATCGTACCCCAGATCCTGAAGGAGACAGTTGACAGATAAGGGATGGGGAACTTCTGGGCATGTTTTTGGCTTCTAGCCTTTTGGGGAGCAAGGGAAGTGCTGGGTCTCATGGGAGAACAGGGTTCTGAGCTGAAGTGCTCACTGCCCTCCCCAGGTTGGAATATTCTAAATAAAGACCTGTTTTCCTCAACACTAGTTGTTGGGTTTTACACCAAGGCACTGAAAGGGATAAAGAAGCCAGTGACTCTCAAACCAGTAGGAGATAATTATCAGGTGAATCATGGAAAAGGGGTAAGGAAATGACATTCCGAAGTTCTTACACATACCTCTGGGATCAAAAGGAGGAAGATGTAGCTAGATAACTTTGCAAATAAGTTGGAGATAGACCTATAACTTGATTACCCTTAGTTAATCACACCCTTAGTTAAATAGTTAATTGCATTAGATTGTGAACCTGGATTAACTAGTAATGGAGAAACAGGGAGAAGGAGAGGGGAGGGGAAGCTCATCGAATTACTATAAAACCAGTTTTCTTTGTCTACTTAGCGCATGCATGCCCCTGGCTGGCTGTGCACCTAACTGTGCAGACTCATGAATAAACTCCTCACTTTGCTGCTGAAGTCCTGTGTTTTACTGTGAGCGTTTCTGACAGCGCCACATGAAAGAATCCCCTTTCGCTCTGTAACAGGATGTGTTCAAGGTCAGCCAGAATCAGGTAAGGGTAGATCTGTCTGCCTGGCCACTGTGGCCCATGCTCAGGTGGGGCAGGGGCCTGGTACCCAGCCTAAGAATAGGATATGCCCAGGCTCACTACCAAGATGGGATGAAGCCTGTAGTCATGGAAACAGCCTCCCCGCTGGGTCTCCACTCTCACTGGCAGGACTGTCCCCCAGACCCTGGTCTTCTTGGGTCTGCCCCTAGCCTGAAGTTCCCCGGGGTTTGGAGCTCTGACACGTCAGCAGCCACCCGGTCAAAAGCTTGTCAAAACAACTTCCAGGTACCTTCACTCAGTCTGCTCTGAGCCCAGGGGCCAGCAAAAAGCAAGCCAGGCTCTTCGTCCATGCCTTTAGCACTGTGAGCTTAAATGGGGCAACTGGCCTATTTTGTATAAGGACTGACCTTAGACACTGACTTTTTCACCTTAATTCTCGTGTTAAGATTATTATAATTTATATAAAGGCTAAGATTTATTGAACAGTAACCATGCATTCTTACATTTCTTATTTAACTTCATTCATATAACACCCTTGCAAGGTAAAAATTACATCTCTATTTTATTAAGGATCTGTGACTTTCTTTTTTTTGCAAGGCCACAGTTGATTCGTGACAGAGATTCAGTCATTCGTCCCCTCATCTCTTCATCTACTCTTCCATCCTTTTCAAGCACCTCTGCCCTCAGCCCCTGCACCAGCTTCAGAAGGCATAGATGGGATTTGAACACGGCTCCTGACCCTGAACTCATTTCTTTGTCAGACATTCAGATTTCATGTCCATTGACATTTATTGTCATTGTGAGCCTTCAGTGTTGGATGTTTTATCTATGTCTTGACTTGTAATTCTCCTAAAAATGCACCTGGAGGAATCAGAGAAAAGAAAACAGGGTCAGAAAGCAGAAGCGATTTACCTAAGACTACCCTGCGGAATCTAACATGTTTAATTCCCACCTCAGCTTTCACATTCCAGTCTCACCATCTCTATCTCATGTTTGTTCTTGGGTTCTTACATCCCTCTGGCTGGGCCTTGAGGTCTAATTCCTCTTAACCAAAGTAGTCCTGATATCAACTAGCCCGGCTCCCAGCAGGCTCTATGGGAAGAAGCCAGCAGAGGAAAGCAGCCCTCTCCAGGGGTTCATGAGTGCAGCCCTTGTTTGGGGGGCCTGCTCCCTGGCCAGGGCACTGGGGCAGTCAGAGACAGAAAGGGGGCCTGCTTCACACAGGGTGGGGGCAGGGTAGCCCCAGGCCAGAGATAGCCAAACAACCCTGGCCATGGGTCACGTCACTCCCTTCTCTTCTGTGGAAGGCAATGCTAGGATGTGTGAGTCCAGCGTGCCCCTTTGACTGTGCTGGGGCCAGTGGCTGTCCTGGAGCACTCTCCCAACAGTGGGTTAGGGGTGGGGATTCAGGCTGGCCAGGGCTAGGCAGGGGAGCCAGGATCCAGGAATGGGCTTTGGGAGAAACTGAGACCAGCCCTGAGCCAGGCTGGGGAGGCTAAGGCCTATGGGGTGGAAGGGGGCCAGTAGGTGCAAAGGGGTTCTGGAGAGAAGAAATAGAAGAAAAGAACACAGACAACCCAAAACAAGAAGAAAGGGACAGAGAACGTGTGGACGATAAAGGGGGTCTATGGAAAGTAAACTCACAGGGCTATCTGATCACAAATTCCTGGCAGAGCAGGTCATGGTGGATAATCTCCCCCAGGCCTATAACTTCTGTAGTAAAAGGATTATCTTTGCCTTAAGCAAAGCTCTCCATTGTTTTTGTGCATCTGGGTTAACACAGCTTTGAAATGCCTCTTTTTAGATTCTTCAAGAAAAACCCACCCTTGATTACCAAAGGGAAAAGGGGTGGGAAAGGTAGAAGCGGATAAAGTGGGGGATAATGGTCATGGAAGGAGAGTAGACTTGGGGTGGTGAACACACAGTACAGTATACAGATGATGTGCTGTAGAATTGTACACCTGAGACCTATATCAATTTGTTAACCAATGTTACCGCAATAAATTTAATTAAAACTTTTTTAAAAAGAGAAACCACGCCGACGGAAGCACAAAATCATGTTAACTAGACTGCGATCTAATTCCCACCGTGCCTTCTCCCACCTTCATGTAATGCTCCCTGGGTTCCCTCCTCAATTCCAAATTCACAGAAGCTGCAAACAGTCATTCTGAGAAGCACTTATCTCCGTTAATTGTTTCCGGGTGTGTCCTCTGTTTGGCTCAAATAAATTTTAATAAAAATTCTCTACAGGTTTGGATGTTTTTCCATTAACAAGGGAAAGAAGTGCAAAGAACAAGTAGAGAGAAAGGCAGAGGGAGAAGAAAAAAAAACAAAGCCCAAGGCACAGAGGCTGAGAGACAGGCACACAGAGAGAAAGGAGAGAGACACACAGCGACAGGCGGGGGGATGAATGGCACAGAGAAGGAGTCGAAGAAGAGAAGAGGGACTCCCCGTGCAGTGCAGGGCCAAGAGAAGCCGAGGGCAGCTCTTTAGCTGGGGCTGGGCTGCCGGCCTGCTGGACTCTGGGAAAGAGGCAGGGATCACACCCTTCTGGAAGCTTCAGGGTCCCTCAGCGAGGAGGGTGTGGGGAGGAAGCCAGACATGAGCCAGGTCTGGAAAGAGGAAGTGGAAGGATTACGCAAAGGCCTAAATTGGATGGGGAGGGGAGGTTGCGTAGCCTTGTTACAGGAACCCCTGGGCTGCTCCAATTGAAAACAAACCCACGGGCTCTTTAGTTAGGGGCCCGATTGCCCGCCGCCAAAACCACAACTCAATACCAGAGTTTAGTGAAAAGAAAAAGAATTGTTTATTTAACAGTTATATAGATTTAGTTATTTGCGGACAAACACATATCCTTGCCTCCCCCCCTACCAAACCAGGCAAGTTTTAGGAAAGTTAGAGAAACCGTTTCCCTACTTTCCAAGCACAGTTCAGCTTTACCAGCAGCTGCCAATCACTCAATTCTGATTGGGGAGGTCCTTTCTGTGCTGTGCTGCTCTCCAGCTCTCAATGCAGGACCGCCTGGATTCTCAGCCTCCTTGCAAACTGCCTTCTTCCTGCAAACCGCATGGATCTCCTCTCCTTCTCAAAACCGCATGGCGAGAGCCTCTTAAAGCAACCTGGAGAACCCTTCACCAATCACCAAGCCACATGGAGGTAGCACGAGAGAGAGAGAGAGAGAGAGAGAGAGAGAGAGAGAGAGAGAGAGAGAGAGATACAAACAGTTCTGACCATTCACAGTACCTTAAGTAGGCTCTGTGTGCTTTCTCCATACCATCCCCTGGTTCAAGACTCCTCCCATCTGCCTGAGGCTTTGGATGCATTAAAGCCATTTTGCATAAAAAAGACACTAGTCACCAGCCTCAGGCATGTGGAGGCATTCCAAAAGCTGCTTCCTTCTCCCCATCCCCCAGCAGCAAACTCTGGGGATTTTTGGACTCCCCTGTTTCTGTAACAGCCTGGTTTCTCTGGTCTGCATTTTCTCTGTGGGCAGACAGGACAGAACACCCCAGGGTTTGGGGCTCCTGGACCAGAGAAGGACTGGTGGATGGGGTTGTCAGAGAAGCCCAGCTCCCCTACCCTCACCTCTTTGAAGATGAAAAACAGGTTCCCCCTCCCCACAGAGGGGAAAATAACTAGCACAAGGTCACATGGTTTTCAGGTCTACTCTATATGCAGCCCCTCTCACTCATTCATTCATTTATTCACTCTTATTCAACAAGCACTAACTAAGCAGCTTCCATAGACTAAGAACTGTGCTAGGGACTAAGATGTAGATGGCCTCTGCCTCCCCAACCACGACAACACAGTGAGCTAAATGCTGTGATAAAGGGAAGCTCAGGGGTGTGGAAGCCAGTCTGGGGGTTCAAGGGCGGCTAAATCAGGGCTAAATTGAGAGACACATAGGAGCTATGGGAGCAGGGAGAGAGAGCATGGCAGGCAGAGGAAACGGACCCAGCCAAGCGCACTACAGCGCCAGGGTCACAAATTTATCTCCCTGTGTGCTCCAGCGCTCAAGGAAGCTGTAATGTTTTGCTTGTTACTCAACTGACTGTCCTCCCAAACCACTTCCCCTGCCCCCACCTTGCTTAGCAGGAAAAAATTACATAATGTCCTCAATTGTGGTTTAAAGCTTGGTCTGATCTGGTCATTTAAACAGTTTCTTTAAGAAATATTCATTCTGTCTGGTCTAAAAACGCTCCACTCCTCAGGTAGCTTTCACCTCCACCTGCATCCCCAGGGGTGTATGTGTGGAGAGGCCTTAATGTGAGTCAGCAGGCAGGCACAGGATTGCCCTGAAGATGCAGATGCAGCCTCTATCTCTCTAGGGTGATCCTGTGCCTACCTTGTTGCAGGGCTCCTCACATGAGGTCTTGAGTTAGTGAACTCTAGGTCTTCTTTCCACCCAGACCATGCCCCAGCGGTGGCCCTGGCTGACTGGCTACACCTTGGCTCCAGATGCCTACAGAACCACAGTCTCTGCCTTGTTCCCCATTAGTTCCCTGCCCAGTGGTCTCCCCTCAGCCTTTGCCTTTACCCTCCTGCTTTATTAGCTCACTAGCTCTCAATTCAGCCTCCAGGTCACTTAGAATACAGGACAGCTCAGGAGAGCAAACACTCAGGCCTCCTTCTCTTGGGCCAGCTATAAGTCCAAGTTTACAAGGCTACATGTCCCTGTTGTTGCATGGTAGTGTATAGAATGAACGCACCATCCCTTATTCTTGTATATTTCCCTCCAATTTTTTACTCTTATGAAAAATCCTGTAATAAACATCTTTGTACCTTCCTCTTTGTGCCCGTATGCAGGTGTTTCTCTGAGGTTGATAATAAGAGGCAAATTGCTAGGTCAAATACACTAAAGTATGTGTAGTTTAAATTCTCAGAGTCTGCCAGTTGGCCTCCAGAAAAAGCCATACCAACATTCATTGCCAGAAACTGTTATGAACATTGAATAGCATAGATATTTTTCAACATGTGTCAATCTTATAGGCAAACGCTAATTTCCTGACCCATGTTTATTTTAAACTTTTGTTTCCCTGAGGACCAGCAGGGTGGGCATCTTTGTGTGCAGAAATCCTTTTCTTTCTTTTGTGACCTTCCTCTTCAAACACTTTGTCCAGTTTTATATTGGCTTGTCTGTCTTTTCTTTTTGACTTATAGTTCTTTCTGTCTTCTAGACATTGCCTTCTTCTAAGATATGGGGCAAATACCTCTCTTGATTTGTCATTTGTGTTCTAACCTTATGTTGTCTCTTCTAACAAAGAAGTTCCTAACTCATACATGTTCAAATGTAGCAAACTGATCCTTTGGGACTGTTATCTTTTTTTTTTTTTTTAATTAAAATAAATATTTGCTCAGGTCTCCAGTCTGGTCTCTCTCTCTTTGGGAGAGACCTCCTGAATTGTCCCCCACACAAAGGATTTAGTTCAATTTTTTCAGCACTGAAAGAGCCCTGTGTCCACGCAGCCCCTGCCACCACAGCTCCTGCCTACCACCCAGCATCGCCACACAGAAACCTGGCCCCCACAATCTGACAGCAGCAGCAGGGCCCTCTGTCAGGCCACATGTTCCTCTGAGGGGCTATTCTGCCACCTCCATGCCACACTTAGATAATCACACGCACACCTGGGCTCCTCGCCTAGCAGGTCCCCTTGCCATGGCCACAGGCAGCCCTAGCAAGGCAAGGTTTGGCCTCCAATCTCGTTTGGATAAGAATTTGGACCCTTTTTCTCCTACAGTATCTGGCAGCTTTTCCTTTCAACCCACAAAACACACTAATTATGCTCTAATTATACACCCTCTCCCTGACCATGTTGCTGGCCCACCCAGGGACAGCTTTTCCCCATGTCTCCTTCCCTACTCCTGTCAAAGGGAGGCTGTGTTTCCCAGAGCAGGGCAGAGAGGAATGCTCTGGCATGCCCCCTCGCCCTCTCACAGCCCCTCACACCAGGCAGCCTCAGCCACAGTGTTGCAGCTCTTAGGAGGCCCTTTCTCAGTTTTCATTTCCAGGCCTCCCCAGAGCCAGGGATTCAGGCAGCTTCCAGTGTCTGCCTTCTCCACAACCTTGACCTACTGCCCCTCCCAAAATGAGGATTCTAAGAAAGGCTGCCCTGGGGGATTCCAAGGCTGTTGTCTGCCTATAACTTCTCTCCTTAAATAAAATATAACTTAATTCCTTACAGGACACTCCTTCTGATAGAGTACCCAGTGCCCATCTGAATTCTAAGGTGACGACTAAGGTGCCCCTAGACATTCAGAGTAGCACCCATCAGTCACTGTGCTGGAAATGTCACCACATGTGAACTCCATTCTGTTGTGCAAAACCTACGCCTTCCCTCCCTGTTCCTAAAAGTAGTTCCATTGTGTGTTAGGGAGCAAGGGGGCCAACACGATAGGATGGAATTTTCTCCTGGCTGCATGATCCTTAGCAAGTTATTTCCCCCTCTTGGAGCATCTGTTTTTCCCTCCAGAAAGTGAGGATTATCACCTACCTGCCAGGGCAATGATGAGGGGGAACTGAGTCATACATGAAGGGCCAAGTGCAGTGTCCAAGTGAGCTCTGCCCGTTCCTTCTTCCATGTGTGGTTGTCCTCACTCCCTCTCCCACCAGAGGCCAGAACTTCTGCATGGGCGGATCCAATGATGGCCTTTGCTGTGAGGTCTAGGTTAGGGCCATGTTTGCTCTGGTTGACCCAGAATTTCTCCCTGGCCCCTGACATTAGCTTCCCCCTCACCTTTCAGCCTGAGGAACTCCTCATCCCAGGACACCAAAGGACCCTGGGGGAAAAAAATCAGACTGGAAGTTTTTGGCTCAAAGCAGCTAACCTGGCCTACCAAGCAAGCTGATGGTGGGTCTGCATTTGAAATACACACTTTGATTCAAAGGCTGAAGAGCAATAGGACTGGATGGTCTTTGTTCCATGTTCTCTGTTTTGTTTTTGTTTTTTTTTTAACTTGATGAGGTTCCTGGAGTGGGCGCACATTCTCACATGCAAGCCTTGTTCTTGCTTATGCTCACAGTCAAGCCCACAGTCGCACAGACTCAGAGCCAAGAATGGATAATCCAAGCAGTCACTGCTGCCAACTGAGTAGGGGGTGCAGTTGGCAGTGGGTGGGCAGGAGGTTCTGTTCCAGCTCCCACTCCAAAAGGGGCATGGCACGTCCAGCTGGAAGGGGCTCTGATGCTCCCCCCATGACGGCAAAATGGAAGGTGCTTACCTGGGAGGCCTCTGACACAGGCTCAGGTGGAGAGAGGGCTGGGCTGCATCAGCCATGCTCATGCGTGCACAGGGGCAAACTGCAGGCTTCACTTCTGCTGTTGATGGAAACGACTCTGGTCAGTTCAGGGTTCTCTCAGGCAATTTAAGGCTTTCCTTTCACCTCCTACCTGGGGTGCTGGGGTTTTGGAGGTGATCAGGGTGCATAGTGCTAGGGCAACGGCAAGGACCACCCGTCCTTGGTCACCTTCATTCCATAACGTCAATCCCCTGCTGCCCTCACATTCCCACTGGTGGCTCTGGTCACGAACATCTCTCCTCACTGGCTTCTGTTGAAGGGAACACATTCCCATCTGAACAGATCCATTCTGGCATCTGACATATGACAAGGGCCCCTGTGTTCTGGAGGCTCATACATATCACAAGGACCAAAATACACATATAAATACAGATATAGATATACTATACAGATATAGTCTTTCAGAAATTATTCTGGAAGCCCACTAAGTGACTGAGCAAACAAAAAGACCAGAAAAAGAAGGAAGAGACCAAGTGCCCCATCCCCACCAGATCACAGACTCTCGGGCTGAGAATACTCTGTGTGAGCATCAGGCACCCCTGTGTGGGACACTCTGAGATGTCAGGAGGCAAAGGAGCATCAGAGAAGTGGGCCCCTCACCCCTTCACATATCCAGGTGGGATCTCAGCTGCACAAACACCCACCCCTGGCAAGCCTGAGTCCTTTGGACCAGCACTACCAGCACCACTAACCTCACAGCAAGTTAAGCATCCAGAAGGAATGAGTTTGGAGGGGGTTCGGTGCAGTAATTAAATCAGGCCAAGGGGAGCAGGTGGTTGTTACATGATGGGATGTGAGGCAGCAACCTTAAGGTCCTAAAGGAAAACAAGAACAGAGGCATCCACGTGGGCCTGTCAAAAGCTCTGGGGAGGGGCCAGGAAGGGGACAGGGAAAAGGACAGGAGTCCACAGCTGTGGCCTCCTCTCAGATTCAGCAAACCGCAAAGCGAGAGATTCCAGCAGCCTCTGTACAGCTGAGGAGGTGGCCCAGAGGGAGGCAGGGCCCCTTCAAAGGCACGCATCTGAGCAGGAGTGGAAGCCAGGTCTTGTGATAGATGGGCTCTGCCTATGTCCCCATGTACCCCAGGAGCCCTAGAAGTTCTGGGGCTGTGACTTGGTCTCACACGACTGGGGCTCTGTTTCTTCATCAGAAGATAATGATGTTAATGAGATCAAGACACTGAGCCTCACCTTGGCCCTGACTGTAGCTCCTATCCCCAAAAGACAAATACAATCTTAAGAATAATTGGTCAAATTAGCAAGTCAGCAAAGAGGTTTTCTGCTGGTTGGACTGCTTCCACCTCATCTGATCCACCCGTAGACCTACACAAGAAAGCAGAGAGCCTGTGTCACCTCTCAGGATCACTTATCAGTGGTTTCTGAGCAAACCAAGGACGGGAGCTGGGTCCCACTCCTCCCTGGGTCCCTAGCACCCAGGACAGAACTTCTTACAGAGGTCTCAAGGACACTTGATGACTGAATGAATGAATGAATGAATGAACTAACAACACCTGTTTTGCCTGGAATAATACTCTCATACCAACAGCAGAGCCTCACACTGCATGGTGACAGAAGAGACACATAAGGCGACTGGGTGATGTCTTCCCTTTGCCCCTCTCGATCTGTTGTCCACCTTTCCGCCCCCTACTCTGTGCCCCAGATGCTGACCTGAAGGGACTGCACCAACAAGCTCCAATGTCTTTTGGCTTCTGGTTAGTTCTAGACAAAGGGGAGCCCAGCAGGAGACGGAAGAATAAGGGAGGAATCCAGAATACTTATTCCCCAGGCGCCCCCCTCTGAGTGGTGGCCCAGACCGCTGCAGCTCTGGACAAAGGGTGCCACTCCTGCCAGGCCCTCTCCAGGACTCTTTCCCCGGGTCCCACCAACATCTCCCTCCCCTCGCCCCTTTCACGTTCTAGGTAATATCAACTTTGCTCTTCCTGACTCCAGGATCCTGTGGGATCCTGTGTGGTTTCCCTTCACAACACATCCTGCCCATCTTTATGCATAGTCCCTTTATGAAGTCCACTTTGAACTATCCTAATTAAGTGAGAATCTGTTTTCTACTGGGGCCCTGTCTGATACAAATGGGTAACTGGATGGATGGATGAATGGATGGAACTAGTATAATGTCATAGTTAGTCCAAGTTTTATAGCCTGGATTTGTATCTTAACTCTACCACTTACTAGGTGTCTGAACTTGGAAAAGTTATACAATATCTCTAAGATTTTATTTTTCAGCTGTAAAATGGGAATGCAAATAGTAATTTACCCACAGGGCCGTTGTGAGGATCAAATGTGAGAATAAATGCAAAGAATTGAGCCCCTTGCTTGGTGCACAGTAAGTGCTCAATAAATGGTCACAGTTGTACTACGGCTGTCCCATGAGATGGTAAAATGAAGGCCCATATGCCTCCCTCATGAGCCTCCTCAAGTTCATGAACCTGGAGGTCCACCCAGGTCGTGGTGTACAACACCTACATGCTCTTTCCCAGGCACCACGGGCTGCCCTCCCTCCCCGGAGCCCGCCTGCTGTTCTCACTAATGTACAGTAGTTCTCATTCCTCCCCTCTGAGCTGGGGCGCGGCTGGCGGGTAGACCTGAGGCAGACGGACAACTCTCTTTGTCTCCGCTGGGCATTGCCTTGGATTTGCTCTTTTTTCTCTAGAATGAAGTGAAAGGATATGACTGAGTACTTGATGACATAAGTGACTCTGGCAGTTCATGGGAAGGTTCTAGAAACTGCAGCCCTTGAGCCAGCTTCTAACTCTGATCTGTCAGAAGATCCAGTAAAGATCAAGAGCAGTGGGCCTTTCTGTTGAGGGGTATCCCAGGCTATGAGCCCTCCAATGAGGCTGGGAGAAATTCCCCAGAATCTCTCCCTTTAGAGACCTGGGCAGAGGGGACACACCGTCACCAGGAAGGCAGCCTCCCTCCCCACGGGGAGCAGCCCTGAACTCCAGGCACAGTCACTTGGTGCCTGTGAACCACCCACCCCCTGCCCAGCCACACATACCCCCTCCCACCCCTACCATCAGTGCAGGGTCACTGAGGCCCTCTCTGAACCAAGGGCCACCCCAGGCCCTGGGAGCACATACAAGGTAGACGTGGTTCCATGAACATCACATATCCAGAGATGGTCACAGTGAGAAATAGTTGAATTCCACCCTTCCCTTTACAGATGTGGGCAGTGGGTCCCAGAGAGGGCAGAGATCTGCCCAGGACCTCACGCTTTGGGACAGAGCCTATTGCAGCCCGGGTTTCCCAGGCCAGTGTTGTTTCACCTCCTGAGTCAGCATGAGTTTCAAGACAGGAGATTGTACAAAGTGGCTCTTGGCTTGAGGTCAGGGAATTGAGGGTCTTTGGAAACTGACCTGAATTCAAGGCCTGGCCCCACCACGGGCTGGCTGGAAGGCATTGGCAGGGCACCTGAAGTCTCTCAGCCTCCATTTCTTCAGCTTCGAAATCAGAACAATATCGCCTTCCTTGCAGAGAATATGGACCATCCCGTGTTGTGCCTGAATAACATGTAATAGGTTGAACCATAAGAAAGTGTTGGTTTTTCAAATAATGGTTTTACCTAATAATTATCATTTTATTAGTAATAGCATAGTCATCATTAACTGTGCGCTCTTGTAGATGTAATTTTATCTCAGTCTCCTCATCTCGAAAAAATGGCACACGGTGGATGCCCACTAAAGATTAGTCTCCTCCACCTCATGCCCCTTCTCATGCAGTCGCTTCTTCTTCCGTGAGTGGTCACAGGGCAGCCTGAGCTCTTTTCTGAGAACCATAGCCCCGTGGAGATGAAGCTGAAATTGTGACAGAACTGGGAGAAGAGTAAGAAGCTGGCTTCTATCATCATCTTCTCAGAAGTTTTCAGAGTTAAAAGAAAAGAAAAAAAAAAAAGAACAGGTCATGCTTTTAAAAACCTGACACAGTGCAACCCTATGAAGTCATGCCTGGAACTTCTGGTGAGCTTGGGGACAGGACACCACATGCAGGACTGCAGCCTCTCCCTTTTCCATGCTCCCTGCCAGCGCTCTCCCAGACTCCCTGAGCAGGATTTAACAAGAAAGTCTGTTCAGTGTGTTCTGGGTCACAGCTAAGCCAAGAGCCAAAATGTTCTTTCGGCAGCTGCTGCCACCTTGGAGCTATGGCAGAACTGAAGGTTGCCGCTTTGGGGAGGCCCCAGCATCTCGGAGTCCAGCTTCCTGTCCCTGGATGAGTGAGTGGCTGTCAAACACTGAGGCTGGTGCTCTCCAAGGAAGGAGACGCAACCCCACCCCTAACTCCCGCTGCAGGGTTTTCTCTCACACGGGTCAGGCAACCATTGAGTCCAACCTCAGCCCTTCCTTTCTTTATCTAATCATCAACAGCTCCTGACAACATATCTGTGCTGGCCTTAGGGACACAGGGACAAACAGAACAGCCTTGTAGATGCCTTAGTCTCTCTCACTGTTGAGCAGCCAACTGCTCCACCAGCCTGGACTCAGGTAGCACAGGACACACAGGAAGTACCTCCTGAAGAGTTGTTCAACATCATATAAAGGGATGAACAAATGAATGATCAGCTAGATGCCATAGGAACAGTTTCAGTAGCAAGATTCTCACTGCTTCCCAAGTTGCCCTCTTCCCTGGAGGGAACAGGTTGGAAGTGGAGGGCCCAGGTGGGGCAGGGCCCCCAGGTCTCCTGCCACTGTCCATGAGAGAGGCCACAGACCTTCCTTTACACTGGGCTCCAAACCAGGAGCTGGGGAATCCCCAAGTCTGAAAACTCCCTGGTGTCTGGCTTGTCCCCCGCTCTCACCCCTCCCCCACAGGCCTGGACACTCTCGGCACCATTTCTTGGAAGGAGACAATGGCTGATGATTAGAAGTTTTGGAATTCAGTGCAGGAAATGGTCATTTAAACAAGGGGAAAGGCTGCTGACTGGAGAGACAAGAATTCTGGTTCTGAGCCCCACAGGCATGGGGTGCAGGATCAGATGGACCTGGGTTCACCGGCAGCTCTTATGCTTGGAAGCTGTCCGATTTCTGGCAAGTCAGTCACTCCCCTCACTGAGCATTGGGTTTCCTTCTTTAAGAAGGGATTATAACATCTGCCCCAGCAGATTCCTGTGGGGATTATATGAAGAACCAGGAGTGCAGATAGATATTCAGCTGGCATGCAAGGATGCTAAATTGACGCTTACTGAATAGCTGCTGCTCAGACCCCCCCCCTCGGTGCCCCTCACATCCAGCACACCACCCTACTTCCACAATCCAGCAACTAAAGGGTTAACATCTGGCCTAACAGTGAGTCTCCAGGACCCTGATGACCCTTCTGATTGGTTGGTGCCCATATTAAACTAATCGCTATGCAGAAATGTTCTGTAAACTGCCAGAGCTGGGGAACCCCGATCCACACCTCCAGCTCAGATCCCTTCTCCTGATCCTGAGTACTCAGCCCCGCCTCCTGGGCTCCACCTGGATGTCTCACAGGCACGGCATGCTGTCCACTCCCAACTGAACGGAGTCCTGCTAAATCCATTCCGGGAACTGGCTCCACCTCTGCCCAAATGCTCCAGGCAGCATCCATGCCCAGTCTGTCCCCTGTCTGGCAATTCTGTTTCCTCTAAGTCCTCCAGATCCATCCCTCCTTCCTGTCCCCACCTGCCTTGTGTCCTCATCATTCCTCTACTAAATCAGACTGACCTTCTCACTGGCTCTGGGCTCTGGTCTCTGCCTCTATTTCATTCTCACACTGTGCGCTACCTTCCAAAAGCAGGGTCTCTCTTTGACCCCTCAATGTGATGACAGCTATCACTGACAGCCCCCAATGATGGCTGTCTCAGTTTGGGGAGCTTCTCAGATGAAGATTTGTTGGCAGAAGGTTTATTGAGGATTGATCTCAAGAACAATACCTGTGGGGGAGTGATTGAAACAGGACTGGGCAGCAGGACAGCTGGGGCTCTGATGCAGACTCCACACAGGCCTCAGCCCCCTTCTCGGGGAGCTCTGGAGCTGGAATGACTTTTCATAGTTGTCCCGAGTTGGGCAAAGAAGCTGAGCCTTTATACCACCATCCGGACCCGTCATTGGATGCTGGCTTGTCCAGGAAAGTGGAGTGACAGTAGATGAGGAGTATCTCTTCAGCCTAAGGCAGTGGCAGTAACAGAGTTTCATCTGCGAGCTGTCAGCCAGCGGAGGGACAAATGCTCCAGTCTGAGCAGGGAGGCATAGGCAGCGGGCAGTGTACCACAGGGCCCACTACAAAGGTGCTTTGAATCGAGTAGATCTGCAGGAATGTTTGTTTCATGGTGAAAAGAATAAGTCACCATTGTCTTCAAGATATATTTTGAACGTCTTATTTAGCACACAAGGCTCTTCATGATCTGCCCCCAACACCCTCTCTGTTCCACTCATTTGTCACCCCTCCCCACTTGCTTCCAACTTTCCAACCATACTGTGCTTCTTGCAGTTTCCCAAGCTCAGCATGCTGTTCACACCTCTCTGCTTTTGCACATGTTATTTCAGCTGCCTGGAATGCCTTTAAATGGAAAAAAGAAATCCTACTTTCTTCTTCCAGCCCATTCCTACTCATCTGCAAGACTTGGGCTAACCTCTACCTCTCCTGGGAAAACTTCTACTAATTCCTGCAAGCTGGGTGCTCTCACGTGATCAAGGTGCAGTTGATGAGTGCTGATCTGCATGAGATCTTTGTCCAAGCTCAGATCCACAGGGCCCGGTGCCACGAGGACCCTTGGTCACTCGGGACGCATTTATGGAACTGCAGTAGGAGAGCCTCAGGGAACGGTAGCCAGGGAGAAGACACAGTCCATGCAAAGCCTGGAAGCAGGAAAGTACTCACATACCGGGAGAGAGCCAGCAGTGCCTCATACTGTGCGACACAATTGTTGTCAACCTGCCTCTCCCCTCTCTGCCATCATCATCGTAATCATCAAGGCCACAAAGTAAACTACACACCGGGTCGGTGCCAAGTGCTTACTACGTACCAGGCCCTGCGCCAGGTGCTTTACAGACACACTTCCCTTTAATTCTTATTTTATCCTCACTATCAGTAGCCCCCAATAGTGGGTACTATTATTACCAACACTTTACAGATATGAAAACTGAAGTTCAAAAAAGTTAGGAGCTCTGACCAAGGTCACACAAGTGCATAATGGACTGTGTGACCCAAGGATGCTATTCACCTCACCAGCAGGCAGCTGGGAGACACTGATCCCATCCACTCCTGCTCCTCCCACCCCTCACTGACTATGGCACTCCCTTCCTAAATGAACACCCCACTGAGGATGTAGTGTTAGCCCAGCTGCTGCCACTAGAGACTTGGGTGGGGCCTTGGGGAGGACATTTAGAATCATGTCTGCCCTTCTAAATCAGCCCAAAACTGTATTTGATTCAGCTAGTTTTGACTGTTGCTTGGAGAGCTTTTCCCCTCCTCCCTGAAGGGAAAGAGACCCATCCCAGAGCCAGCCACAGCCAAAGCCTGGACTTGGGGCTCCCAGAGCAGGGTCAGGCTACTGTAGCAAAGGCCATCTTTATGGCCTTTGAGGGTGCTGGGAAATCCTTCCTCACCCACACGAAGGCCCCCCTCCCCAGGCTGCTGGCAGTGCTTGAGATCCCTCTGCAGGGAGGAGCATCTTGACCCCTGCTCAGGCCCAAAGTCTCCCCCCCAGCTCGGATCCCCCTGCCTTGGCTCCCTCACCTTAGCAAATGCACAAGCAGCCAGGGGCTTGGTCCTAGGGACTTGGGGAGGGAGCAGACCCCAAATCAGGACACAACAGGGACAAATGGACACACAAGAGGCAGCATAGTCGAGAAAGAGGTTTTTAGTCAGACTGGTTTAAATTGGGCTCCAACAATACTGACCATGTGAACTTTGGGAGGATACCTGGTTCTCTGGGCCTCAGTGTTTTCATCTACAAAATAGGATAAGAATTACTATCTGGCAGAGTTGTTGTGTGAATTCAATAACACAGATATTGAGGATATTTTATGAGGCAACAGGAACTGGTGCCCAGAACATATAGATGGCAGCTGAGATTATTAGTCATTCTGGGGTCACACAGAGCTAGTGGACTTGTCACATCGCCCCAGTCCTTGCTGGACAACATAGAAATCTCTTGGCCTGACACTATATATGTATCTGAGAAAACCCAAAACACTAATTTGAAAGAATATATGCACCTCTATATTCATTGCAGCATTATTTATAATAGCCAAGATATGAAAGCAACCCAAGTGCCCATCAATAGACGGGTGGATTTAAAAGCTGTGGTACATATACAAAGGAATATTACTCAGCCATAAAAAAGAATGTGATCTTACCATTTGCGACAGCATAAATGGACCTATAAGGTATTATGCTAAGTGAAATAAGTCAGTCAGAGAAAAACAAATACCATAGGATTTTACTTACATGTGGAATCTAAAGAACAAAGCAAAACAAAACAAACAAACAAAATAGAAACAGATTCACAGATACAGAGAACAGATTGATGGTTGCCAGAGGGGAAAGGGGTTGGGGGACTGGGTGAAAAAAAAGTGAAGGGATTAAGAAGTACAAATTGGTAGCAACAGGACAGTCACAGGAATATAGATTACAGTCTAAGGAATATAGTCAATAATATTGTAATAACTTTATATGCTGCCAGGTGGGTACTGGAAATATTGGGGGAAACACTTTGTAAAGTGTATGATTGTCAAACCACAATGCTGTACACCTGAAGCTAATACAAAAATGATACTGAATGTAAAGAGTATTAAAAAATAAAATTAAAAAAGAATGCTATTTTTTTAAAAGACACCTGCTCTACCTTTTCACGTCCCTCACCTGTGCTTTGCTCCATCACTTCCAGCTTTCCCTTTCATACCCTAAGTTTTTACTGAAATTACATGTTCACTATGTGTTTACTGGCCTTTCTCCCAAGCTTGATGTGGTTCTTTAGGGAGAACCTAACCATTTCTGGTTCCCATGTGTCCTTAGAGGCCAGCACAAGATCTGACCAGGGCGTCCAGTGCCCAGGGCTTATTGAACTGTATGGAGCTCTGTGGCTTCTGAAGGCAGAATGGACCCCAGTGGTCCAGTGATGCAGGGAGGAAGGTACAACGCGAGGAAGGTGTTTCTGCTGGGATCATCCAAAGTAGGAGGAAGAAGTGGTTAGTCTCCTGGAAGCATGCAAGCAGAACCTGAGAGGGTGTTTGGTGGGGATGTGACCAGCAAGGCCCAACTGGATCCACAGAATCTATGAGCCTACGGAGAATGTCTGAGTTGGAAGGCTGTTCAGAGACCCTCAAGTCCAACTCCCTCAAAATACAGATGGGGAGACTGAGGCACAAAAAGGGAACAGATTTGCCCAAGGTGAGCCAATGCCAAATCCAGAATGAGGAGCAGGTATCCTGGCTCTGAAGGAAGAGGATGGGTACCATTTTATCCATTTTACAAAAGAGGAGACTGAGGCCCAGAAGGAGGCAGAAACTTTCTGAGAAGGTCTCCAAGAGAGTCTATGACAAATCAAAATCCATCTCTGGCTCCAAGGCTCCCCCATGGTTGCCAGGGCAAAAGGTTTCTGGCTGGAGGAGTAAGAGTCAGAAGTCTGAACCCCACGCCTATTGAGGCTAGAATGAGTCACACTTCCTGGGGCCATTGGTCAGCACTGGAAAAGCCACCTCACATTCCCCTGGCTCCATTGACCAAAACACCAAAACTCTGAGAGGGGAGGCCTGCAAGTCACTTATTACCCACCCACTGTGGTGTTGGGGGTGCGGGGGCTCAGTCCTTGGTCACAAACCCTTCCTCTCTCAGGAAACAGAGACAGAGAGAGCCAGAGAGGCTCTCCAGCTCTGAGGGGAGATTGTGCTAACCTGGGAAAGTCAGGCAGCAGGGAGGAAACATCTTCAGCCACCAGGCAAACAGCTGCCTCCCAGCTTTTGAGAACCAGGAGAAGAAACAGCTCAGACTTTGCACGTGCCTCTCAGCTGTGCTCCCATCAGACCCCTGCTCTTCCCTTTGGTGCCCTGTCCCTGCCCCCAGAATCCATCTTCTCAGTTGCTGCCTGCCTCTAAAGCACCAGATGCCTCTCACTAGACATGATTTCTCATGGCTTTGTGCCTTTGCACATGTTGTTCTCTGCCTGGAATGCTGCTCCCTCCCTAGTCCCTCTAACTCCTACTCATCTTTCATTTCTCCGCTGAGGCTTCTCTGAGAGGTCTTCTAGGCCCTTCACTCAGCCCCTCCTGCTCCCTGAAGTGAATCACCTACTCTGGCTTCCCCCAGCCCAGGTGCCTCCTTCCCTCTGTCACGGCATAGGTCACACCAATGGTCACTGTCTATGTCTGTGTCTGGGTCTGCCTTAGTCACCAGTCTGGAAGCCTTTAGGAAACAGGGTTGGGCTTTGACTTAGGCAATAGCCCCAAATGCAGCAAAGGGCTGACCACAAAGGAGGATCAGCTCATTCATTCATTCATTCATTCACTGCATAAATAATGACCAATTATCGACTATAAGGCAGATGTTGTTCTAGGTGCAAGAGAAAGAGCAGGCAACAATGCAGACAAGTCTCTGCTGCATGATAGTCAATTATTCTGGGGGTAGGGGGGAGGTTCAGAGGACAGTGTCAATAAAGGAACCCAAATTAGTTTGGAGATGATAGGTACTATATGAAAAAAAGTAAAACAGTGTTTATTGAACCGGAAACTACAAATATGAAGGCAGGGGTTTCAGATAGGCAGAGTGAACTGGAAGGCAGTAAATTCCAGACCTACCTGCCCCCACCCCTGCCCATAGGTCTCTCTGTTTCCTTCACTCTCAAGGGCTGCCAGCTGGTGGGGTAGGAGGCATGTGAGAAGGGAGCCTGAACCACCCCACCCCCGGAAGTGCCAGACGGCTCTCCCACCCACAGACACGCTGCCTGGCTCTCCAGGAATTCAATTCAGTAACAGTTACTGAGCAGTTAGTTATGAAATAGTCACAATAACTGTCAATTATTGCAGGCCTGTGAATTTCAGGGGCAGAGGTGGCCTCCCTCTCTCACAGAGCCTGTCTGAGGCCTGGCCATGTGGGGAATTGCCTAGGGTCACACAGTTGGTCCCTGGTCCAGCTGGGATTTGAGCCTCCATCTGGAACTTCTGGGTCCATGCACTTCCCACCACACCCCACAGCCTCCTGAAGCCTTAGAGGATAAGCAAGTAGTACCAGTGGTGGAAAGAGCCAGAACCTGAGTCTGGATTCCAAGGTCCTAATCTCAACACAGTTTTGCTGACTCAAGAGAATACACTCAACTCCTCTGGGCCTCAGTTTCTCTTTGTGTCAAGAGGAGCCCTTAGCCCAGGCCACCTGCAAGGAGTGCTGTGAGCACCAGATGAAATATGGTATATAAGTATTTTGGAAAGTACCATCATAACACACAGTCAGCCCCTCTGCCCCTGAGACCTCCTGGGCTACGCTCCCTACCCCTCCAACTCAGCCCTGGTGTCGGGGCCTAAGCCAAGCTGGCTGAACACTCGTGGAAGTTTGGCTGCTGAACATGGGCACAGCCTCTATGAACCCTGTTTACGTCACAGTCTGGCAGACAGAAAGCCAGCATCAAGGTCAGGAATGGGGATTGCCATCTGGATAAAGGTGACAGCTGGGTCAAGGGTCAGGAGTCCTGCAGGTCCATGCTGAAGCAGGATGACTCAGTAATATCTCTGCTTCCTTGCTGCTATTTCCATGCTTAAAGGAGGAGGGACTACTATGTGCAGGTGCTTTATCAGGCATTATCTCATTTAATCTACCGTGCACATCACAGATATGTCAACTAACCAGCTCGATGTTGCATGCTGATATTAGCCTACTCAGGCTACCATAACAAAGGCCACGGACTGGGCAGTTCAAACAACAGAAGTGTATTTTCTCACAGTTCTGCAGGCTAGAAGTCTGAGATTAAAGTGCTGGCAGTGTTGGTTTCTTCCTAAGGCTTCTCTCCTTGGCTTGAGATGGCCGTCTTCATGTTTACATGGTACCTTTTCTGTGTCTGTGTGCATATTGCATTAGGGGCCACCCATATGACCTATTTTAACTTCATTACCTTTCTAAAGGCCCTATCTCCAAATATAGGCACATTCTGAGGTACTGGGGGTTAGGATTTGAAGATATGGTTTTTGGCGGAGATGCGATTCAGCCCATAACAATGAGTAAGTGACAGATCCAGACTCTGAAATTGGATCTTTCTGGCTTAAACATCGACCCTTTTTCTATCATAACACATTATCCCTCTCCCTTTCCCCCAAACCCAAACCTTTCTCTTTGGCCTGCCACAAGGGGAGCTAACATGTTCTGAACATCATTTAGTATAACAACCCTGTGAAGTGGACACCTTGAAGAAACCGAAGCTGAGGAAAGGAAAGCAGCCCGAGTGCACACAGGATGTTAGTGGCCAAGGCAAGGCATGCACTGGCATGTCTGAGCCTCTCCTCCTGCCACAGTGCTTCCCCTCCTGGGTTGATATTCACCTTAACGACCACAGTACAGCCACACAGCAGTATGGCAGCATAGCCAAATGGAAGCTGGCACCACTGGCTGGGACACAGGGCTGCCAGGCACTAACCATTGAATTGCTGAACTACCTACGCAAAATGGAAAGCACTAGAGGAAATTAAGGGAAATGGCTGTTTACCAACCAATCTAGAAGTAAAGCAATCTCCTTATAACCAGTAAAGCAGTTCTGATACATAGAGTCTGAACCAGTCCCATTCGCCTCCCTTAGCCATTCATTTGGGAGTTAGGGCCACAGCTAAAAGCCAGAAGTAGCTGATGGGAGTGCAGTCACTGCTAGGAACTACTTCTGATCTAGAGGGTGCTTGATAAGATGTTTCCTTCCTTTGAAACGAGAAGCCACGTCTAAGGAGTAATAACTCAGAGCAGAAGGAGCAGGGCTGGAAGGGGCCTGGGAAATCATACTGTCCAAACACCTTACTGCACAGGAAGGGAGACTGAAGCCCAGGGGTAAGAATATGCCCAGGTTAGTATGGTGAGCCTGACCAGAGCCAAGGCTGACTACATCTGACCAAGCGCTCAGACTCCACCAGAACCAGCCTTCCATGCGCACTCATTGCCTTATCCCGTGAGGGCTACATGTGAGTTCAACAGCCTTTTGGTCCTCTGGTTTTTCCTGGAGATAGGAAGCCAAGAACACGGCACCAGAGTCCCCTGGAGTGCCCTCACCTGAACTGAGCTGACCTAGGCTGAATGAGGCTAGCAGCCACCCCCAGAAGAGATGCCTTATCCACCTGCCTGTCCAGGGCCAGGTCAGCTGACCATGCTGTCGACCACAGGGCCTTAATGGACCGCTATCCATGAGTGAGAGGGCAGGGGCCTCACGGCATAATTGGAACTCCCTCCACCCTGAACCCTATGTAAGTGAAGCTGTTAAGAACACAGACTATGAAACCAGAGGACCTGGGTTCAACTCTTAGCTCTATCACTTACTAATTCCATGAATCCAGTAAGTTACTTAATAGCTCTATGCCTCAGTTCCCCTTTCTCAGTTCCTCATCTATATTTTCTGCAAATATGGATGACAATAGTAGTGCCTTTCACATACAGAGTTATGAGGATTAAGTGAGATAAGACAAGAACTGTAGCTTGTGCGTTGTAAGTTTCAGGGAAGTTAACTTGAAGTTTTATTTACTGGGGCCATTGTCCACAGGTGCCAATAGCACAACTAACTTCAAGTCCCAGCTCTGCTCCTTTCTCAGAGCGTGGCCTTAGACAACCACTTTCTCACTCCGAGTCCCCATCTATAAAATGAGGTCACAAGCCCTACCTACTGGGGTCGCTGTGGGCATCAACGCTGACAACGGCATGAGCCCTGGGAAATGCTCTGCAAAGGTTTAATTGCTGTGACTAGCGCAGAAACAAAAAGAAAGGCATGTTGACAGACAAGTATCGTCTTCTTTTTGGTATAGGGCCTCTCCTGCAGCTCCCAATAGTAGGTCATAGAACCAGCAGGGGTGGGAGGGGCCCTGCCACAGCCACAGGCAGTTCATTGACCCTGGCTGCCTGCCTCCCTCCTTTGCGTAATTGTTCCTGGGATATCTGTTCTGATAGCTCAAAGCCATCGCTGATGAACTTTTTTCAACTACCTGGCAGGGTATCTGAGTTATGTCACGCACTGGCCTTGGGCACA
The DNA here is from genome assembly GCF_987537825.1 of Furipterus horrens. NCBI lineage: Eukaryota > Metazoa > Chordata > Mammalia > Chiroptera > Furipteridae > Furipterus > Furipterus horrens. The sequence goes on from NW_028327172.1 coordinate 48,354,443, forward strand.
CCCTAATGGAATTGCACACTGGGTCCTGTTCTGCTCTTTCATCAACTCCTCTCCCTCCTTCTCTCACCTGCCTCTCCCTTCACCTCTTACTCTACTCCTTGCCGCCTCCTAAACCGAGACCACCCTACTTCCTCCCCAAAGGTCCTGGTTTTAAGGACAGACCTTGATCTCCCAGCTCCTGCACCTTTAACTGAACACTCAGGATTTCAATCTTTGGGCATAGGGGAGCAGTTATAATAAATAGTGAACATAGCCAGAGCAAAGGTTGAGGATGGAGAGCCTTGAGGTGTCCAGGGCCTGTCACCTAGTGGGGGTGATCATTAGCTATGTATGGAGGTGGGCAGATGTATGGTGGGAAATGAGGCTGGACAGGTGGGTGGGATCTCACCTCATGGTCCATCAAGAACATGAGAGGTTGCAACTGGCAGAGGCAAAAGGGCAAAACCCTGATGATCAGTGTGTTCCCTGGGGCCACAGCCCACTTGGAGGGCCCAGTGTGGCCCATCATTGGGTGTGACCCAGGGGATCTCTAAGCAGGTGAGCTAAAGCTACATCAGCTGAAGGAAGCTGGAGGGGAGTGGCCAAGTGCTCAAGGGCTCTCTGATCGAACACCCTGAGATTTAAATCTCCATTTAGCCACTCCTAAACTATACAACCACTTCCCCTCTCTGAGCCTCAGTTTTCCCAGCTACAAAATCAGACTCACCTACTTTGTTGTGAGAATTCACACAGGTGATGGTAGCAATTATAACATTTAGCACAGTGCTTGGCACACAGAAGGAGCTCAATAAATATTAGTCTCTTCCTTTGCTCTCCACTCTACTACCCTCTGGTTTCAGTTCTGAGGGCAGGTGTGTGAACTGAGTCACCCCATTATACAATAGGTCTTATTGAATAGCACTTCTAAAATGTTTACTGTAAGATGTTATTATTATTGATAATAGTAAATACTTACTGAGCAGTTATGTGTCCAGAATTGTGTGAACCACTTTATATAAGTGATTCCATTTAATCTCTCCCACCACCTCCCAAGGTAATAATTTTCTTTATTTTATAAAAAATGGAGTCTTTAAGGGGCTGAAAGGAAGTGACAGAGCCAAAGTTCAATCCCAGCTCTGTGTGGTCTAAGAGTTTTGCATTTCCCTACTTTTTCCTGCTGTTCCCACCATGCTTTTTAGCTTGTTTGTTTTCCCAGCGGCCTCCCTGCTCCATTCACTTCCCAGAGCATGAAGCAGTGAGTGCCCAAGTGTGATGCAGCAGAAATAGCATGGGCCTCAGGATCAGAGGCTCAGGTTCAAGTTCTGGCTCTTTCATTTGTGAGCTGAGTTACTCTGAGCAAGTTGTTTTACTTCTCTGAACCTTGGTTTCCTCATCTAGACAACAGAGATAAGACGAAGTAATGGATGTGTGCACTCAGCCCAGAGTCCAAACTAAATGCTTCTTTCCTTCCCTTCCTCTCACACAGGGGTGTAAGAACCACTTTGTGCACATGACCTTGCTGTGGTCACGTAAGGAGTAATTAACCAGAACCCTCTGCTTGGCTGGTAGACCCAGAATGTAATGGTCTGGCACCATTTGAAGACGGGACCCTGAACCTCACTGTCTTCAGAAGTCTCAAACATTGTTCCTGTTGTCCCAGACCAAAGTAGACAGTCTAGAACTAGGGAGAATGGGGATTTAAGAAGACTGACTTGGAGCCCAAAGGAGTAGATTCTAGCTGTAGCTCTGCCCCAACATGTTGTGTAACCCTGAGCAAGCCCCTACCCTCTCTGAGCCTCATTTCTCCGTCTGTAGGATCCAGGCTTCTAAGGTAGTTCAGCCTGTGCTGATTGTCAAGAATCCTTCCTGAAACGTGCTTGCCCTTGCCCCTAGGCTCTGATCTTGTCCAGGCCAGTGCAGAGGCTCTGTCCTCTGGGCCCCCAGGAAAACAGGCCCCAATGCACAGTATGGTTGGGTAAAATAGCCAACCAAGGTCTCCCAATCAGAGAACTAAGACAGTTGTTTATTACAAAGAGACTCACTCATGGCAGACACCCACCTTCCCTATCAAAATAAAGTAAGATATGCATGTTCATAGGCAGATTCCATAGTCTCATTGCTTATAAGCCCCAGTCTGAGCAGGCTAGGCCTCTTATCAGCACTTTTAAAAAAATCATATGGAAATTCAGAAAAGAGGCTTCATTAACTTGCTTGAGATCACAGCTGGGAAGTGATAAAACTGAAATATTCTCTGATCTCATGGTCTACATCCTGTGAATCCAATCACTGTATTTCCATGATTCCAACCTCTTATGACTCTGATTGTAACAGTCTATGTTCCAAACATCTGGTTACTGTCCCTTCCATGGTAGTTCTATTACGCCTCTAACATTCAGTAAGTCTAACTGCCCATTCTTCTACAAATACTCACTGAGTGCTTAGTATGTGTTAGGTCCTGACTTGATGTTGGGGACACAGCAACAAGCTCAGTGGAGTCTCTAGATGCACAGTACAGAGGCAGAGAGGAGAGGTGGGAGCCAATCGTGACACAGCATGGTGAGGCCCACCACAGAAGCAGAGGGTGTTGCAGCAGCACCGGGCAGAGCACAGGACCCACAATAGGGGGTCAGAGAAGCCCCACTGTACAGTTGTCAGCCTAGCTACAACCAGAGGAAGCAGTGGGCTTTAGCCAATGTTCCAGTTAGAGAACAGCAAGTCTAAAGGCTGGTGGGAGGCGAGGGAAGGGGACACCTTGTCCAAGAACTGAAGGTGGTTGCATATATCTGGACACAGAGATAGAGGTGAGAGGTGAGGCAGGAGAGATAGCTGGGGCCAGGTCACACAGCGTTCTTTATGTTGCAGTAAACAGTTACAACTTCATTCTAAAAGCAACAGACACGGGAAGATTTTAAACCAGGTAGAGTCAAGATCAGTATTGCATTTGAAAAGAAATCCTCTTACTTCTCTAAAGAGCTTGGGCTGGAGGTGGTGACATGCAGGCAGGGAGGCCTTGAGGAGGTGACTTCCATGGTCTGGGCAAGAAATGGCATCACCTGAACTAGGAACAGGTGAGGCAAACAGAGAGAAGAAGGCATATTTGAGCAGCTTGGGGAAGCACTGACTGTAGGGACAAGAAAGAGGGTCTTGGACAGCTGGGTGGGTGGTGGCTCCTTTCCCTAAGATGAGGACTAGGGAGAGGCAGGTTTGAGTGAGAGAGAACTCAATCTCTGATTCGGGTAAATGGAGTGTAAGGTAAGACCTATGGGACTGTCCCAAGTGGAGACAATGAGCAGGCAGGAGACCAGAGAGGTGTGACAGAGGCTGACATGACAGATGGCAGCTAAAGGCACAGATGCACTTATTCAGCATGGCGACCAGCTGAAGGCATGGGGCTGGGTGGGGTGGGCAGCCCCAGGAACTGGTTGCAGAGTAAGAGGGGTTGGAGGTACAGAGCAGAACCTAAGGAGCAGTCATGTAAGGGCTGGGGACCGCGGAGGAGTCTGCAAAGGAGACCAACCAGGAGCAGCTATGAAATGGGAGAAAATGAGGAAGGAGACCAGGAGAGTCACCCATGACAAATGTCACAAGGTGAGGGTTGGTGAACCATTGTTGGCAGCTTAGCAATAGCAAAGGCCATTTTATGGTTTTCTAGAGGCGGTGAATGGAAAGTGAAAACAACGACTCTAGACTGTCACTTAAGAAGTTTGACTGATATAAGGTGAGGAACTCAGTAAATATTTCTAAGTGAAGTGAATGTAACAGAGAAAGGCTAGGGAGCGCAACAGCAGTGAGTACAGAGCCACTAGGCTGGAGGAGGTATTCCTTTGTTCTTTTGGCTTGTTTGGTTTGAACATGGGAGATATTGAAACAGAGGTTCTCAAGCTTCCCATGGTAACATGTTAGTGGGATGTAAAATCAATTTTCAGGTAATGACCACCACTGTTATTCCTAATGGAACAGATTAAGATAGAAAGTAGCAGAGTGTATTACCTGTGGTAAGGGTAAGTGTTGGTCTGTCAACTTTTGTTTCAGCCTTATGTGTATGTATATGTACCTGTGTCCCAGGTTGTGTGATAATATCCATTTCTTACTATGGCTGTCATTCTAAAAAATTTGAAAATCTCTTGATATAACTTGTTTGCTAGGAATGATTCTAATGTCCTCCGAGAGTCAACCTCTCTGGAGACAGCCTTCTGTAGTTCTGTTTGTCCTGGGACATAAGGTAATAAATTGAGCACACATCCCTTTGTATGCAATAATGTAATCGTGCACCCCAAGCCTGATAACAAAGTTCCTGAGTTCATGGCCCTCAAGGTCTAGACTAGTCAGGAAGGCTTCTGCACCATGATATAAAGGAGACCTTGTCCCAAGATAGAGGGCGCTGCAATGAGGGGCCAAGGAGACAATGGCTGGACAGACTTTGTCAGCTGGAAATGGCCCTCCAAGTATGCTGTTACTAATAAGCTGTTCTTGTCCATGTTCATTGGGGACAAAGCCCAGGACTGGAATCCCATGTCCTGACTTCCAGTCAGGAGCCCTTTGCCTAAAGAGTGTGGTGGCAGGATACAGTCTGCTTTTGTCAGGAAGACAGGACAAAGAGGAAACAGGGGAGGGTCCAAGTAATTGATAAGGACTGAGAGGCTAAAAGGAGAGAGAGGCACAGAGGAGGGAACACACAGAGAAAGGAATGAGTAGTCCCTATGGGGGAGGGGCTGAAGGCTAGAGAGAGTTGTCAGGCCTTACTTAAGAGACTGACAGGCTATCAAGAGAGGAACAAGGCATCCCAGAGCCTTCCCTCCTCCCTGGGTACCCTTCCCTGGGGTTCTCTCTGATGAACATCTGACAATGCACAGACCATCTGCTCCTGATAGAGGTGTCCTCACGGTACTATAGAAGCACAAAGGAGGGACCTCCAATGGTAGAGTTAAGGGTTGGGAAGTTCGGGAGCGGGGCACTTCCTGGAAGAGGGGATACTGAGCTGAATTTTTAATAGTAAGAGATGCAGTGGGCAAGGGACACTTCTGTAGATGGAACGGCAAGAGCGAATACATGGAGGAAGCAAACTACCAGAAGCTGCAGGGGAACTCCATCAGCTAGGAGCATTGGCTCGTCAAGTCTCAGCAAAAGGCAAGGCTGGAGAGGGGCTGCAGGGACACTCAAACCAAGTGTCTCCAGGCTCAAAGAGAAAGTATGACAAATGAAAATGTCTTTGTGGAGAAGGCAGCCCACTTGGAAGACAGCAAAGACTGCAGCTGGTAGACTGAGGTAAGAAAGTCATTCCAGGCAGGGGAAAAATGAGGGAAGAGTTCATCCTGCAGTGTCTGCTGAGACACTGGCAAAGCCCATGCACAGAATTCCACCTGCCAAGGAATGGCTGGAGTTATCACAGAAAGCCAGTTTTAAGTTCTAGCTGCATGACCCTAGATGAGTCAAGTCTGAGTCTCAGTTTCCACATCACTGAAATGGAGGTGTTAAGTGACTACCTAAGACGTATGCTCAGAGGTTTGAAAATGAGACTGTGTGGGGAAGCACTTTGCAAACCCTAAGGCATTCTGTCTGCCATGTTTCCCAATCCCTGAACTGACATCAGAATCATCATGGGAGCTTTTTAAAAACACAACGTACTACGGGGCACCCCAAATCTACAGAATCAGAGGCGGTCTCGGGCAGACATTCTTTTTCTTCCAGCTCTTCTTTTCTCTTATCTCCTCTCGTGGTCCTGATGCTCTATTAACTTTAGATCTGTCAGCGTCTGACAGTTGGGAAGAAGAAAATGCAGCAAATATATATACATATACAGTATTTAGAAATCCTGGGGGTCCCTGAAAATACATTGGATTTGGAGGGTTTTCTGGTCCAGTCTTGACAGCTATGATAAAGGAAAGAAAAAGAAAGACCTCTTAGCTTTCACAAAACATGGGAATGAACAAGGCAGAAAAAGGGAATGATTGTGCCTTTGACCTTCAGTCTGGAGAGTCCTGAGAGAAGATAGGCCCTCAACTGGTTGCCCTCAGCTGCAGTATGATGGTCAAGTAAGTCAATTAAAAGCATACAGCATTCTACAGCTTACAACATATTTGCATCTGTATTAATTAATTGGATCCTTCCTATATTCCTGTGAGATGGGGCTTCTTACTTATTCCCATTTGACAGGTAAGGAAACTGAGGTCCAGGGAAGGAAATGACTAGGCGAAAGTCCATAGGTAGCCAGGGATAGAGTAGTGATCTGCACCTGGGATGCTTAATTTCCAAGCCTCTCTACCACATTCTGCTTCTTGTGCTGACTGGAAAGCAGGAGAAAGAGAACTGGAGCTCTAACTTGTTCCGGCTCTGCCAGAACATGCTGTGCAAATCCCAGACAGATCTCTTGCCCCCTCTGGACTTCACTACTATCGATCTGGGGTGGTTGTCTTAGGGATTAAATGACATAATGACCTTAAAAGCATCCAACACAGGCCCTGGCATGCAATAATGGCCATGATGACCACAAGAAGGTGAAGAGAGTGGGGAAAGTGATAGTGTATATGTACAAAAGGTGTGACAACATAATAGGAGGGACCAACTTTGCCAGGTGGAGGGCTTCCTTGGGGAAGGGAATTTGGATAGAGACTTGAAGAATGCAGAGGCCCTTGTTTCCCTTGCTCCCCAGTTCCATATGACTAGAGGAATAGAGCTCGGGGTGTATAGGAGGGGATGGCCAGAAATGAGGCTAAAGAGGTGGAGGTTGTGAGGGCCCCCCAAATTAATACTTTTCCTCACAACTTCTAAGCTCCTCTAGTTGGGCTAATAATTAAATTAACAGTGGCAGAGTGGGCATACATGACACTTTGAACAAAGGAGAAAGGGGAGGAATGGGGTTTTAGATTTCAGAAGTGAAGAGCGGGCGATTTTCAGGTAGTTGAGAAGGAGCAGAACACACATGGCAGACAAATTATTGCTAGGCAACTCAAAAAATGGGACACAGTATCTAGTTAACAGGCCCCTACCTAAAGTCATCCTACTTACCATACGTAATTCAAACTAGGCTAAGGCAACATCCTCAGGTTTCCTTCCCTAAAGGTTTTTCTCTCTGAATTTCTTGGGTGGGAAACGGGACAGGGTCAAAAATTCTTTCTTTAAAAAATTTCTTTTAAAATTATGTTTATTGACTTTAGAGAAAGGGGGGTGAGTGGAAAAGGAGGGAAAAGAGAGAAAAGGGTGAGGGAGAAAGAGAGAGAGAGAAAGAGAAACATCAATGTGAGAAACACTGATTGGTTGCCTCCCATACATGCCCCAGGGTGTGTGTGGACCTGATGGGGAATTGCACCCCCAACCTTTTACTGTATGAGAGGACTCTCTAATCAACTGAGCCACACTAGCCAAACTTTCTTTAAGTCTTTCATTTCTTAATAATCAACTTAAGCCCTGGATGGTGTGGCTCAGTGGATTGAGCACCGGCCTGAGAACCAAAGGGTCGCTGGTTCGATTCCCAGTCAGAGCACATGCCTGGGCTGCAGGCCATATCCCCAGTTGGGGGTGCGCAAGAGGCAACCACACATTGATGCTTTTCTCCCTCTCTTTCTCCCTCCCTTCCCCTCTCTAAAAATAAATAAAGCTTAAAAAACATAACCAACTTAAAATCAATATCCCAAAAGGCAAATTCTGTGGTCCCCTCCCTTCAAGGTGAAGGAGGCATGTCACATGGCCTTGAATGCCAAGCCAAGAAGTTTGAATTTCACCACTGAGAGGTTTTACAGGTGTCATGGTCCATTCTGCAGGTCTGCAGTTTAGAAAGGCCTTTTTTTTCCCACTACAGTGTGACAGCAGACAGGAGGGGAAGTCTAGAGGCAGAGAGACCATGGAGGGGTGCTTAGTGCAGTGGACAGGTAGGGCTGATGGAGATTCCCCACCGGAAGCCCACCTCCCAACTGGAAGCCCCCGCATGTTACCTCCCAGTTAGGGAAGATCAGGGATATGATGAATATAGACATGCTCAGAAACTGCCGCCAGCCACCAGCCCAGGTGTTGTTTGTCATGCTTATGGCAACTGAGAGGCCCTTTGGAGGGGCTTAGAGCCTCCAGCCCAGCAGGCTCAACCCCGCACACAAAGGACAGTGGAGTTCGCATTCCTGACTTCTCCAGGAATGGAGTATTCATCTCCATTTCTCAGATGCTGCAGTGAGCCCCACTCCACACCACCACATCAAAGGAGAAGGCTGAAAGTCCCTCAGCAGGGCCAAGGGGGTGGGGGATTCCTTTGAAAGACAGTCCCTCCCCCACAAGAGGAAACGAGGCTGACCACAGGTGAGCTAGCGGGGCCAGAGGGTCAGGTGACTCTTTCTGTGTCTCCTCCCCTCCCCAGCCCACTGGGCTTTCCAGACTCTACTCCATCTCTGATGGGAGACATCTTAGGATAATAATAATGGCACAGCTGCACACAATGGCCCTTCCTGTGAGCCAGACTAATACTTTACCTAGTTACCTTGTTTTACTCCCCACAACAGCCTCTCGGAGACAATAGGTAAATTCCTTAATTTTACCCAGAGCGGGTAAGTGGCAGGACTGGAGACAGACCTTTTGTCCAAGCTTGGGGTCCTCACCAAATGCTGTTTTTTGCTGGTTTCCCGGTCTCTCCCCTCCAGGCAAGGAGAAGGGTGCAGGAAGGGCTCTGACTCCTCCCCAGGGCCTTGGGATGCACTGGGAACGCGAAGTGGGTGCAGAGATGACTCTCAGCAGCCCATTTATTCAGCTTGATTTTGAGAGGTAACAGGATGCAAAAGAGTCTATAGTACAATTTCAAAGACTGTTTGATGAGGAGCCTGAGCAGGTGGCCCCCACTGTCCTCATAGTTCTGGAAGCTGGGTAGGATGATGGGCAGAAAGGAGAGAAGGGAGCTCTCCCTGCCCAAAACTGATCAGGTCAGGCTCCCAGTCTTCCCCCTGCTCTTCCCTACTGGCAGGGTCCACAGGGTCCACCAGTCTCAGCCGGCGGAGTGAAGTCGCCACGCACAACTGCACGGAGAGTTTTGAGTGCAGGGGGAAGACCTGTAAATGCACTTTGTTCGCTGGGCAGCAGCTTTGATTTAGCTGTGCTGAGGCCTGGGGTAGTGGCCTCTACCTCCCCATCCCCATCTCCCTACTTGCCTCCCTCCTTTTCCCGGCAGACAGGCAGAAACAAACACACAAGCTGAAACAACAGTTTTGACTTTTAAAAAATAAGAAAAGAAGCAAAGAGACTGGGTGTGCCAGCTTGGGCCACTGCAGGGGAAACATTGTCCAATCCCAGCACAGCAGGAAAGTTCCGGAGAGGCCCAGGATTCAAGACTAAAGCCTCCCTCAACAATGCCCCAGAGCCCATGTCCCTGGGGTGCCTTAGAAGTCCCCCTTCATCCTCCAGTCTGTACACTGGGAGGCTCAGATCACCCCCATCCACCTGCCCTTGTAGGGAATGCATCCATCCACCACGCAATTTTTTAAAAGTTTTTTTTTGGATGTTTTTCTGCCCTTTTTATCATGGACAGGGGTGAGAGGGGGTGAGCTGCAGAGGAAAGAATAGACTTAAATCGCTTCTTAGTCACACATGCAGTTTCCCTTCTTAGAATCCCAACCAGGAGTTCCATGGTTCCTTCCAAGCCAAGAAAAAAAAAAAAACAAAAAAACCAAAACTCCGATGCTTTCTTCTTTCTTGTTAGGCTCTCTGCCTCAGCCCGCTCGCTCTTTCTGCGGGTTCATCTTTCAGCCTGTCTCTCTCTGCTTCGGATTCTTGGTCTGCCTCTCACTAACGGCTCTGAACCTCTTTCACTCGTTAAAAAAAAAAAAAAAGGTGGGGGGTTACCAACTCGAGAAGAGGGAAGCCTCGCCCACCCAATCTCTTTCTTAACAACTCCTCCCTCCAAACCACGCCCGCCCCTCACACACTCACACACACACACACACACACACACACACACACACACACACACACACAAACTCCTGCGACCTCCAGATGTTACCGACCGTGCGGACCATCTGCTGAGACTGCTCAGGCGCTCCGGAGAGGGGGCAGGGATCCGGGTTCCTGGAAGCTGGAAGCGAGGCAGACTAGAGTGGGAGGGCGATGCGTACGCACTTTTGAGACGCTCCCTAGGGTGGAACCCGGGCTCTGCGGGCGGGCGGGCCGGCGGGCAGAGAGCGCTCCAGGAAAGGCCCGCACTTTGGTGACACTCCCTAAATCTTCGGGCCGCCGGCTGGAGCCTCCACTGGGAGTCTGGCGGGTGGAGGGTTAGCCCGGCGACAGGCGGGGACCAGGGGGCGGGCCGCGCGGCACTGAGAAAAGCGCCGGCCGGAGAGCCCGCGGCCGGGCCGCCTGGGTGAGCGTGCCGAGGCGGCTGCGGCGCAGGCTTCCAGGTGGGTGCGGGTCCCAGGGTGGAACGGGAGTCCGCCCTGCGGGCGAAAGTCTGAAGCCCCGGACACCAACCTGGCCGCCCCATCAGGCAGGCGGGAGGAGCTGGACACAGGGCCGAGGACGAGGGCCTCTCAACTTTTCCTGGACTCGGGGTGTCAGCAGCGGCCGCCGGACGCCGGGGACCCGGCTGGAGTAGGGAACCCAGCCCAGGGGGAGAGGGCTTCGAAGAGACAAAGGCTTGGGTCGGGGGTGTGGGCCCGCGTCTCTGGGGTCTTTGTGCGGACACGTGCATCTCGCATTTGTGGGCCTTTGTGGATTTGGGTCTGGGGACGTGGATCTGCCCCCGCCTTTGTGTGTTCGTGGCTTTGCGTGACTGTTTCGCTCTTTTGTCCACATTTTGTGGGCCCTCGTTTGGTTGTGGGTGTTGGTGGGCGCATCGTTGTGTGTCCGCATACGTGGTCTGTGCCTGTCGACGTGTCTAGGTTGGGTGTCCGTGGAGTGTGTGCGCGCCTAGAGCCAGACACCGCCCCCAACTCCTCGCTCCCATGCTGTCCACCCGGCCCCCCGACTTGGCTGCAAACTTTTCTCCAGGTTTCTCGGGCAACAGCCTGGGTCCTCCTCTCCTCTGAAGCCTGGGCAGGGGGTGCTGGCATCCCTCCCCTCTTTCGTCTACTGGGGTCCGCAGAGTCGAGAGGGATGAGACAGGACTGGCGGGTGGGGGAAGCGGCAGCGCCTGGGGACTGGCCCGGGCCAGGGCGTGAGGAGCGTGCCCGACACCCTCGCGGAACCAGCTAGGGGGAGAGAGGGAAGCGGCGGGTGTTGGGCCCCGGCCGAGGAGAGGAAAGGGCTGCCGGCGTTGCCCGCCCCGCGCTTCTCCGAGAGTGTAGGTGACGGAGAGAGACAAGTCTGCCGGGCTGAGAGGCCGCCCCAGTGCCAGCCCCGCTTTGAGATCCGCTCTCCGTTTGCATTATCGGGGGACTGGCCCTCCGATCCCGTGACAAGGTGACGGTTTCTTGGGTCCGGGCACGCCCATGGCGCTGGCTCCGTGACTCCCAGTTGGACTGCGGGGAGTTGGGAACCTTGCACAGAAGGGGTTGCGAATGGCCCACAGTACTGCACTGGCAAGTTGCTCAGCCGATTATGGACGAGCGAGCACTCTCTGGCGGTGCAGAGCATTCGACGGGGATAACCAGCGCAGCCTTGGAGAGCCAGCCTGAGAACCGTGTCCTCCCACACTAGGCCTGGGCGAGGAGGTGTCTCAGGAACCTCTCCAGCCCTTCCTCCCTACTTGCTCTACCCTTCGGAGAAATCTGCTTGCAGAGCCCAAGTCTGACTCTAGCAGGAGCCTGCTGGGCTTTTGATCCCGAGTGACCGAGATAACCGAGATAACCGTATTACCTTCCCAGCTCCCACTGTGCCTTAGTCTTAAACCTTGAATTTTGCCGGTTGTTGCAGATGTGAAGGAGGAGCACAAGCCACTCAGTTGGGAAGGATGCCACTGTTAACACTTTACTTTCCCTCTCTGGGCCTCAGTTTTCCCTCTGGGAAGAGAGGTGTTGACAGCTTCCCTCCTTCCTTCCTGTTCTGGCTGACTGGTTGAGACCCCCAGAACTTGGAAACACTTTGATGTTTCTTTTCACACACACCTCCATTCTGACATGACCAATTCCCTGGCACTAATTTGCTCTTCTGAAGGGGGAGAGGGAAGGTGGCTTTGAAGTTAAGGAGGGATGGAGTGAGATGGGCCAGGACCCTGGGGAGTCCAGGCATGAATGGAAGGCTGGAATGCAATAGCCTGGGGAAGCCAGGTGAATATACTGTGGAGGTAGGAAGTGTCTCTCCCACAGAGCGAATAGCACTGCATTGCTCTGTATGTTCTGATCACAGCACAGAGGTGGTCAGTCTTGTGGACCCTCAGATGTGTGGGGGTGGATTAGAATTCAACTTGAGGCTGGGAGGGAAGGCAGGGGCCAAATCTGAAGTCCTCAAATGCCAGGCCTAGGAGCAGGATTTGAACCTGTAGGCAGTAGAGAGCTGCTGGAAGGTTGAAATAGGCATGGCAGAGTGGGATTGATAATTCTAAAAATCCTTTGGTTTATCGGTAGTTCTGGAGACTGGGAGACCAATCTAAAGGCAATTGAGCGCTCCACCCTTTTAGAGTCAGAAAGGCCTGGATTTTACTCCTACTCCATTGTTTCTGCACTCTGTGACCTTGGGCAAGTAACCTGACCTTTTTGATTCTCTGTCTCCTCCTCATCCTGATGAGGATTGGAATTCATGTAAATTAGGATAATGAATTACTTTTGCTAATAAAATGAAAAGAGGTTCATAGTCTGTATTACATTATGCAGACATTTATTGAATTGCACTGACAATAGAAGGCGGAGACAGCATCTACTATGGTTCTACACCTGATTTCACCACCTGGCAAAGCCCTTAGTATCCTGAATGCCCGGGTGAGTTGTTAGCCTCTCCAAACAGAGGAAAGCTTTCTGCCCATGGCCTTCCATTCACCTGGTTTATCCCCCTTCACCTGGCCAGGCCCCATATGGAGAGGAGGTAGACACAGTCAGATTCAGAGAGGGCCACAGATCATGAAGTGTGTCTTACCTTGACAGACGGCCCAGAGGCCATGGAGGCCCAGGGGAGAGGTGGTCTTTTGCCAGATGAGGGAGCAGGTTAAATTGGGAACATCTCATAAAGGAGGTGGCTTTGGAATCAAATGAGTGAGATTTTGCATGGCAGACAAAGAAAAGAAGGTCATCTTCATCAGAGGGAACAGCCTGTGCAAAGGCGTAGGGCCCTAGGAGTGAGATAGGCCTCTAGACTAGTCAGCTGTCTTTGTGAGATAGGTTTTAAACAGGGAGCAGCGGTGGGGTCCTAGTCTTCTGTTGGAGTTGTACTCTAGGGCCCAGCAAGCCTGGCCGTTGTAGGCAGGAGGCCAGGAAGATGACTGTTGCAACAGCGCAGGCTTGGAGGCCTCCCAAGCCTGACCCGGGCAGGGTGAGTGAGTACCTGGCCTAGAGGTGAGGAACAGAGAAGATGCTGACCCCCCTCCACCAAGGGGTAGCTGCTGATTCTCACTTTGTCCTCATTTTGTCACAGAAGCCACAACTTCTTCAGCCTACTTTGGCCTCTGAGACTTTTCCACACTCACTTACCAATTTCCTGGTAGAGCCCGGTCAACACTTACAGCCCCAGGAATGGTGCACTGAGAAAGAATCCGAGGCCTTGGGGGATGTATTTTGAATTCTTGTCTACCCACTGCCCCTACCTGGCCTTCGGATCTGCTGGTGTCGCAGCTCCTTTTTCTTTCCTGGTCCCTGAAATAACCCATTAGTGGATTCAAGGACCCACATGCAATGAGCACCAGTGTGTGCCAGGCCCAAGGCTGAGTCTTCACTCTGTCTTGTGCCATCATCCCAGTGACCTGCTAGGAGCAGTGCTAGGATTCTCACTACATCATAGATGAAGACTCAGACTCCGGGGTGAGGATACATGCAAGCTTCATGGCGGGTAAGGCACCATGGGGCTGGAGCCCTTTCTGTCTGGTAGCAAAACCCATTTCCTGTACCCCAGACTGCCTCCCCCTGTGTCCACATGTGCTGCCTGAGAAAAGCTTCAGAAAGAAGACACACTGAAGGGAGAAATAGTGTTAGGTGGGGCCCTTGCCCATTTCTCTGTAGATTATCCTCCTTAGGGTTGATGTCAGGGAGGAGACCAGGCACTGAGGTCAGATTACCTGGCAGGTATAGCCTCTGGCCTCCCTGGCAGTGTGACTGAACAGATCACTGAACCTCCCTGTAAAATAGGTAAGATGCCACCTAACCTGCTGATCTTGCAGGGTGACTGAAAAGATAACAATTGGGGAGGCACTGGAAAAGCTGAGAGTGTCCTTAAGTGAGGTGGTTGTATTCTAAATGCCTGGCATGTCTTCATGTAGTACCCACTGTGTGCCAGGCCCAGTGCTCAGCCCAAAGGTCATAACAATGACTCTAACCCCATCCCTGCCCATGGGAGGACAGGGAGGTAAATGTAATTAGAGCCCAGTATGATCAGTTAGCTATCATCCACACGGCCCATTTGTACACTGAGGCATGTGGTATCAGTGGCACTGGATTTGGAGCTAAAACCCCAAAGGTTGAGACCCAGTTCCTCTACTGCCCAGCTGAAGACTGTCAGTCTCTTTGTCTGTAACGTGGGGACAGTGGTCCCCACGGTCAGAGGTTGTGGTCAGGCAGACACGAGGTGCCGGTATGGAAGTGCGTGGTGAGCTGACGTGTTTGTCCAGATGGGCGGCATTAGCGGTTCTATTGGGAGAGCCAGGCCTCAAGGCTCCAGGAGTTGGCCCTGAAATTCTTTTTGCCTTGAGTTTCCAGAGCTGACTAAATGGTTGGGGGGCAGGATGTTAATGGAATTTCCACCTGGGGATTTCATTGGCGTCAGCTTGAGTGAGCTCACCAGGAAGGGAGCAGGGTGGGAGGCAGCTGGGCACTGAGGTGCAGCCAGGGAGGCAATAGTCTGTCTCAGGTCGGTGCAGGGCTCTGGTCCAGCCTGAGGCTCAGCTCCCCACCCACCTCGTTCCTGGGCCAGGGGCTCCCTCTTGAAGCTGTGGTGAGGAGCTGTCAAATCTATGGGCCAGAGATGCTGTGTTGCAGCACCAGAGGCAGGCAGCTGGGGCCGTGCTGGCAGACACCAGCACCATGACTGGAGCATGTTGGCACAACAGTCACAGGCCTGCCTGGTGCCTGGCACTGCACTGGGTTCTTGGGTATGGAAGAACATAAAGAAAGATGACACGGTCATTGCCCTCAGGAAGCTTAGTAAATCATCACTATCACCCTCCACCAGGCAGGCCCTGAGCACTTGGCATGTGGCAGATAGTGAGTGAGCTGAATGCTTCACACACTGTCTCTTAATGCTTTCACCAACCCTGTGTTGTGATCCCTCCTAAGGACACTGAGACTTAACCAGATTGAGACTTTACTGAGGCTGGTAGATACAGAGCTGCATTCAGATCTGAGTCCAGCGGTTTACTCTTAACTGCTGGGCTCTTTATTTATCCAGCAGTGTTGCCCGCCAGGCCTGGCTCTGGCCCCAGGTGGGGGAAGGGATGAACAGGTGAAGAAGGCAGGGTCACTGCTCCAAGCTGCTCGCACTTCAAGTCAGGAAACAGGCAGGTAAATAACTAATGACAGAGAATTTACTCAGTATGTGTCTGTGGAGGTGTGCCCAAGGTGTGGTGTGGCAGGCTCAGGGAACAAGCAAGGGAGGGCGGGGTGGCCTGGGAGCCTGAGTGGACAGAACGGGCTTTGTTCCACTGGCAGGGCCAGGGCAGGCCAGTGGATGTGGGCAATGCTGGCGGCAGTGTGAAGCATCAGGACTCAGGTCCTGGGTCCATTTTCTTGCTGTCACTGCCCTTCTGTGCCTCGGTTACTCTCTGAGGTGCCTTCCAGTTCCCCAGCCCTGGGGCTCTCTGAATTTGGGGAAGCATGAGCAGAGGCTGAGATTAGTTCTGTGGCTGTCACCATCCCTGTAGGTTCACATCAAGGTGTGTGTGTGTTGGGGGGGACTCACCCTTGTCAGGTAGCTCAATTGGTTAGTGTCTTCCCGATGTGCCAAGGTTGCGTGTTCAATGCCCAGTCAGGGCACATACAAGAAGCAACCAATGAAGGCATAAATAAGCGGAACAGCAAATTGATCTCTCCCTCCCACCCCACCCCACCCCTTCCTCTCTCTGTCTCTCAAAAAATTAGTAAATAAGATGGGGAGCTCAGCCAGGGGAAGGAGGAAGGTAGGACAACTTGCAGATATCTCCATGCTAGGGAGAACTTGACTTCTGACAGTAAAAGGGCCACATCATTTACTCGTTTGACCTCACAGGCCATCAGCAAACTTTCATGGCCCCTGCCAAAGGACTTTATGCTATGTCCCCCAAACCAACGGGGGTATAATTTCAGGGCTTTTGTCTTCCTGCTCTTGTGTTCTGTAACCTGGCTGATCAGTGAGTGGATCTTTTATTTGGATATTGGGGCTTGGAAAAAGAAGTGATATATCTGGGGCCAAAGATCCCTTTCCTCCCTCAGCCTTCCATGGCAACTATCTGTCTGCCTTCTCCTTTCTCCAGAGGGAAGATCATAGATCCCAGAGGGAAACAAAATTAATACTGTTAACACAGGTGTGAAAACCAAGGCTCAAAGAAGTAAAGAAAACTGCAAAGGTCATATAGATGGTGGCAAACCTGGTCTCCTGGGTCAAGGCAGGTGTAAGTGATCTTGTTATGAGTTGATGTCCTGTCCCCACTGCTAGTCATTAAGCCCCCAAGGACTTAGCATCCCCACCCCACACCACCATACACTTCACCCAGTACTTAACAGAGGTTTAGTAAATGCTTTGGTTAAATTTTGAGAGCCTGAAACACTGGAGCTGGATTGTCTAGACCTAAAGTCTTATTGTGGAACTAGAGAAACTGAAGCTCAGTGAGGGGAGGGGACTTGTCTGAAGATGTGAACAGGTCATGCAGAGTATGAACTAAAACTGGGGTCCATGACTGTCTTCCAGGACCTGCCTTGTCACCGTGCACCGTTGCTCTGTTGCCACCCCTTCACCCTGACTCCCGGGGAATGGTGAAGGAGGTTGGCAGTGGTCTGTGGGTGCCCTTTCTGGGGAACTCCTACCATACTGACTGCGTGCATATCTGTCACTGTCCTGGCCTTGTGATGTCTAGTCCTCGTAACAACCCCTTTAGAAAAGGATTGTTGTCTCTACCTTAGATGAGGAAACGGCCTGAGGGAGAGGAAGACACTTCCCAAAGTTGCCCAGTTTAGCAGGTTACTCCTGTTCCCAGGATTGTAACACCTTCAAATCAAAATTGATCCCAGAATGACAGTGTCCATCTCAAGGGCCAGTTCTAATCAGTGGGTAGAGAACACCCTGTTAAGAAGAGCTCTGAGGTCCTTTGCAGATTCCCTAGGAAGTGGTGCTGTGATTGATTAATTATTTCTGCAGTGGCTACGGGTATAGGTAGAGTGAAAAGGAACAGTCTTTCCGTGATGTGGCTTCCACCCGTTGGGGCCTCATTTCTCTATAGCAGTGTTCAGCTTCTCAGTCTGCTCATCACAACCAGCCTTCCTGAGACCAGTGGGACCCTCAGTACCATCTCAGGTTCACAACTGAAGGAACTGGGCCAGAGAAGCAAGGTTTCTTTCCCAGTTAGCAGTGCACATTGGTGTCCAAGGCCTTCTCTCTGTGAAGGCCTTAACTCTCCACTGAGCTGAGGCTGGGGTTTTTTGTCAAGAGGAACTCATATTATTCATCCTTTCCCAGATCCAGAAGCCCTGTTGAGAAATAACATAGTGTGGACTCCCTGGAAAGAGTGACTCTCCAGAAGGGCGCTGATAAGAGCTTTGATACGTGTGGTACATGCTCGCTGAAGGAAGGAGGGAGAGAGATGGGGTCGGGCCCACCTGCTGATCCCCACCCCATCAACTCCTACCTGTGGAGGAAGGCAGGGCAGCCCACACTGTGCTCTTCCCCTGTACTGGGGTCCCCGCTAGGTGCCTTACTTCTACCATTTTGTTTCATCTTCATGATGGTCCTGTGAGACCTATTAATATTCCATTTTCAGATGAGGAGACTGAGGCTCAGAGGTTGTGGCTACCCAACATCAGAGATAGCCATGAGGCAGTCCCATCAGGAGCCTTTGTTACTCAGTGTGTTTATATATATATATATATATATTTGTTTGTTTGTTTGTTTTTTGTTTTGTTTTTTTCCTTTTACTGTAAGAGGACATGGAGTGGGAGTGTATGTGAAGAGATAAAGACATTTTTAAATCACTCAGAGCTCTACCATCTAAAGAAAACCACTGTTGTGTTGATATATTTTCTTTTGGCCTTTCTAAAATTAGGATTCAGGTTGGGTTTTGGGTTTTGGTTTTTTTTAAATGCATGGTTACAGTTTACCTAGACATGCAATTTATCCTTCTGATATCTATCATTATAGCATCAGCCTCCTCCATGAAGTTGCAAACTCTTTTATTTTTTGTTGACTCCCTAAGATTCCTAGGAGAATCAGCAGCCAACTTGCATGGCCAGGGAGACCCTGGACCTGGAGTCAGGAAGCCAGAGCCTGAGCATCAGCTACCACGCCTCACTGGGGATCTGAGGACAAGTCAGGGCACACTCTCTTCATGACTAAAGTGAGGGATTGCATGCCCACTCTGGGACCTTCCAGCATCAAATAAGCAAAGACCTCTTTTTAACTATGAAGGGCTGTACCCCTGGCAGGAATTTTCCTTATCTTCCCTCAGTCTCCTCCTGGGAAAATTCTCCCCTCCCTTTGGCCCCTGAGCCTTTTGCAAAGAGTCTTCCAGCAGTAGTGCCAGAGCCTAGCGTCTGCAACACATGAAGTCTCCCTCCTGTATGTTACTCCAAAAGACATTTCCTCTGAGCAGAACGGGGGCTCTGACTTTCAAAGACCACCAGCTCACACCTCTGCCTTTGCCCACTTCCGGGTCCAAAGTTGTGAGGCCTCTCAGGGATTTCTCTTTTCTCAACATCCTGGGATACCCGAGTCTTCTGGGCTCTGCTGTGACTTCAGGAAAGCCCCAGAGCCATTAAATACTGAAAAGCGTGGCACCTACCTCACCACAGCAGTCAGTTGCAGCTAGAGCTTGGCCCTATGACTCTGGGCGCCAGAGAAAGTATACATTCCACTGGAACCAAACCGATTATGGGGTTACAAAGGCAAGGGTTCAGCTCCTGGCTCCACCACCTTCCTTTTCTCGTGCTCAGTTTCCTCCGCTCTAAAATGGACATAAGACTGCTGACCTCCTGGAGTGACTGAGGATTGTGTGCGAGAACACGTGTCCAGCACAAGCACATAGTGAGGACTGGCTCTGACTCAACGTCAGCACTTTCCAGGGGACCGTCCAGGCCTAGCACAGAATAGGGGCCCAGGGAGAGGCGTCCACTGTGCAGGGCTGAGCAAGGACCTGTCCAGGAGACCTGGGGAGTGTTCAGAAGCAGTTCTATGCTAGGTCTCATTTTACGCCCCTGCTCCTTTTACATCAGCTGTCCCTACCATTGCCTCAATTCCATATCTATAGAGTGGCCCACTGATGACCGCCTCGCACGTGTGTGCATCGCGCTTCACAGTTTGGATTGCATTTCAGTGAGAGTCAAGCGCCTTAAGTGAGGAGGGCAGGACAAGAGTTTCTGCTTTGTGGCTCAGAGGACAAGGCTGAGGTCTGGAGAGGAGTGGCAAGATGCCCCCTCTGGAGGGGTAGCCTTTGGGTTGTGTTTGAGCTCCCGGTTACATAAGCAGGAACTCATGAGAGGCCATTTGGCATTTAATAGGCACATTGTATAATCGCCTTTGGGAACCAAAGGGTCATCTCAGGGCCTTTTTTTGTACTTGTGTTGTTTGTTTAAACCCCAGGAAGGGTGAGTATGAGCAGATCAACTTAACAGGGAAGGTGGGGCCCTGAGTGGTAATGAATCCCTGTGGTAAGAAGCTCACTCAGGGGAACAAAGGGTGCCTGAAGCAAATTGATTATTTTCCTTTTGGCTCCAGACATTGGAACACTCTACCCTACCACAGTTGGGACCAAGCCCAGGGTGCACCTGGCTGGATTTAATCCTCAAATTGGATTCTATAATAGAAAGGGGTGGGAGAAGAGGGACCCCATAGGAGGGCAGAAGAGAAGAGCCCCACTTCTTCCTGCCCCCATGCAGAGCCAGAGTGTGGATCAAGTAGCCACCCACCCCTTTAAAGTTTCATGGAAGGTTGGTAATACTATTGTGTTGTTCCCTCCCCGTCCACCCCAGTCTAGAAGATCCATCCCTCCCTGAAAGCCAGGGAAGACAGGGCAGGGTGGGCAGAGCTAGGCTATCACAGATGAAGAGATCTGCTGGAGCGAGGCTTAGTGCCTTCTATCTCCCAGGCTGTGTGGCTGCTGTTTGATGGGAGGGGATAACCACAGACTGTCCGGTTAGATGCTGTCATTCCTCATCCTCCCATGAGTACCACAGAGCATAATCACAGAGCCACAGTGGGTGTGCGTACAGGCTTTGAGCCAGGCCGATGTGCATTGGTGTGAAGCTTGAATGTAACAGTGCATGTGGAGTGCCTGGCACCTGTGGCAGCTATGGTATACTTGTACAGGGATGGAAACTGAGGCCAGGAGAGGCGATATGGCTTATATCATAGTATGTGTCTGGAAAAAGCCTCTCTTGGATCTTGTCTCTCCACCAGCGTTCCTGCCAGTACTGCTGGAGGCAGCAGATGAAAATAGAGGACTTGGACTTGAGTAGGCCTGGGTTCTGATCCTGCCCTTCTTTTTACTAGTTGGGATAAACTCTTTTCTCTCTGGGCCTCTGTTTCTTTGTCTGTATAATGGGGGAACCAGCCCAGCTGCCTAGGTTAAAGGAAGAGCCAAAGAGGGGTGATAGCTGTATCATCTGGGGGAAGGGACAGAACCAGAGGGAAGGGCCTTGGAACAGGTATCCCTAGAGCCCATTAGGATATCTAGACAATTGGAATAAAGGATCCTGCCTCTGGAGGACAGACCAGGTGAGGGGGCTTAGGACTGTGGACTCATCCATTGTCACCCACAAAAGAGGTAAAGTAGGGCCAGTCCTTACAGGGAGAGGCCTCGATCTGGGAGGCTGGCATGTGAGTCTCAGGCATGGCTCAGCCACTGACAAACCGTGACAGTGAGCTGTGCTTCTTCTGTGCTCCATCTAGGTCCCCTCCCAGTTACTTGTGGCCAGGTGTGACTTTCTGAACCTCTCTATAAACCTCGGTTCCCTCTTCATGAAGTGGTGACAGAATTTTCTACCTTGCAATTTTTGTGGTTGTGAGGGTGAAGTGAGTCTGTGTGGTGAGTGAGGCAGCTAGCACAGCACCCAGCACTTGGCACATGCTCAGCACCCTGACCCTGAATGGAACACCCTGACCCTGGCCCCTAAGCTGTGAGCGCCTCCCTGAAAGGGCCTGAATCAAGACCAGCCCGTGGGCCCTAGATCATCAGAGCCGTAGAGGCAGCTAAAGAGCCATCTAATCCAATGGCTTTCCAGCTGGGTTCCTTAACATCTTACAGTAGCAGGCATGGAGGGCTCTGGGCCCCCACCCTCACTTCAGCCAGAACAGGCCCACTTTCATCTGCTAATCTTATTTAAAATAGGGTTCTGCTGCTTCCAGTTTAAAATCCACCAAACTGGCCTCACCCCCTTTACCACACCAATGGGGAGACCAAGGCCTGAGAGTAATAGGGATGAGGAGCTATATGAGGAGGAGTATTTAGGGAAAGCATCCTGGGAGGACAGGGTGTAGGTGACAACTTGCAGCTGTGCCTAGACACATTGGCTGGTGTCCTGTGGGTGGGGTTAGAACCGTCTGGTATGGGAGACTTGCTGTTGACTCTCACCTCTGGCTCTCTTTCTAGCCCCCACCATGCTGAGGCCCCTGCTGCTGCTGCTGGCTGTAAGCTGGGTCCAGACGACCCGACCATGCTTCCCCGGGTGCCAGTGTGAGGTGGAGACCTTCGGCCTCTTTGATAGCTTCAGCCTAACACGAGTGGATTGCAGCGGCCTGGGCCCCCACATCGTGCCCGTGCCTATCCCTCTGGACACAGCTCACCTGGACCTGTCCTCCAACCGGCTAGAGACCGTGAACGAGTCGGTTTTGGCGGGGCCAGGCTATACCACACTGGCCGGCCTGGATCTCAGCCACAACCTGCTCACCAGCATCTCGCCCACCGCCTTCTCCCGCCTTCGCTACCTGGAGTCGCTCGACCTCAGCCATAATGGCTTGGCAGCCCTGCCTGCGGACAGCTTCACCAGCTCACCCCTGAGTGACGTGAACCTCAGCCACAACCGGCTCCGTGAGGTCTCAGTGTCTGCCTTCACTACCCACAGCCAGGGCAGGGGGCTGCACGTGGACCTCTCCCACAACCTTATCCACGGCCTCGTGCCCCACCCCACTCGGGCCAGCCTGCCCACGCCTACCATTCAGAGCCTGAACCTGGCCTGGAACCAGCTCCGCACTGTGCCTGACCTCCGGGACTTGCCCCTGCGCTACCTGAGCCTGGATGGGAACCCGCTGGCTGCCATTGGCCCAGGTGCCTTCACTGGACTGGCTGACCTGACACACCTGTCGCTGGGAAGCCTGCAGGGTTTCCCCCAACTGGAACCCTATGGATTCCGCGAGCTACACAGCCTGCAGGTCCTGGACCTGTCAGGCAACCCCAAGCTCAACTGGGCTGGAACTGAGGTGTTCTCAGGCCTGAGTTCTCTGCAGGAGCTGGACCTGTCGGGCACAGGCCTGGTGCCCCTGCCTGAGATACTCCTCCTTCACCTCCCAGCACTGCAGAGCGTCAGTGTGGGACAGGGTATGCAGTGCCGGCGCCTGGTACGGGAGGGTGCCTACCCCCGGCAGCCTGGATCCAGCCCCAAGGTGGCCCTGCACTGCATAGACACTGGGGAACAGGCTTCCAGGGGCCCCAACACCTTGTGACAAATGTTGTGGCCTGGGGCCACATAACAGACTGCTGCCCTGGGCTGACTCAGGTCCTGGGTAATTTATATTTTAATGTGCCAATGCCAGTGGGGACTCTGCAGGCCTGTGTAGCAGCACCATTGGAAGATAGCTGTGGACCTGGGAAAAGGCTTTGGACCTGGGACTACCACCCAGGAGCAAAGTCTTGCCCCTTTGTCTGTATTGTCCCCACACCACAAGCAGAGGGTCTTTGATGCCAAACCAGACAGCAGTCCCCTGCTGTCCTTCCCCAGTTGACCATGAAGTGCCTTCCCTCAGGCCTGGGCCAACCTGACCGATAGAGGTCAGAGGTCAGGTCCATGGCTCAATGCCCCCTTGGGCGCATGGTCCAGTCACTCAGGGGCATGGGTTTTTGTTTTGTTTTTTTTTTCCTTTTCTCTTCCCCTAGACCCCTGGGTAGAACTTTAGTTATAAAAAGGACTGAGAAATAAAATCAAGTCCACCTTCTCATGTGACAGGTGGGAGAACTGAGGTGTAGGGAAGGAAAATTGCTAATCAGAGGTACTCCAGTGATAGAGGCATGGCTGGATCCAGTGTCCTGCCTCTCAGCCGGGCCCCTATGCACTTTGCTGTCTTCTCTCAATCATGCCCTCCTGCTCCACTTTCCAGGCTCCCCTTTGCGGTCAAGACCAACATCCTGCCATATGTGCCCTTTTCCTGTCACCTCAAGGACAGACAAGGGCCACCAAGGTGGGACTCTGAGCACACTGACCAGCTGTGTTGCACGGGCTAAGTCTCTTCACCTCTCAGAGCCTCTGGAAGTTCCAGGCATACCAACCACTCCCACCTGCCAGTTCCCCACTCTGGGGTGGCGTTCCCCAGCATCAAAACTGGAAACATACCCATTGATCCTTGAGGCATTGCCTCTAGATGCACCCCCAAGCTGTTGACAAGGTCCTGGAGCCCCACCTGGCCACAAGCAAAGAGGAGCCTCCCAGATTCAGCTCCACTGGCCCAAAGCCCACAGCCCATCTCACCCCACTGAGTGCAGCGGACGGAGGCAGGTAGTTCCCACCCAATTTTATGCTCCCCACCAGGGTGGCATCTCAGCTTCCCAGCCCTGGGCTCTTCCCTTAGGGTTCATTTTATACAAGTTGTTGCCTTTTTAATGGACTGCCACTTTCAACCAGCTCCCCACTCCCACCCCTGCTGGCAGGGGATGAAAAGTGTCATGTAAAAAAACTTTGCGTTTGTTCATTTTTGTAATAGGGCATCCTGGGGATTTGTTGGGAGGAGATGCTGGGTGGAAGCTAGCCATCAGTGGCCCTGTGGGCATGGGGGCTGGCCCCACAAAGATGCCCATAGGACAGTGAGAGCTCTGTCCTCCCCCACCAGGCCTACCAACACCTAACTGATCCTTGGTTTAATAAACATAAAAGAGTCCCTCTTTCCATCACTTGACCAGTGTCCACTCACATTCCCCGGGCCGGGCCCTGGGTCCATAAGAATGAATCAGGACCAGCCCTGCCCTGGGCAGTGTGTTCTGCCTGAAAAGCCCAATAACCTCCCAGATTAGGGGTAGGGGGTGTGGGGAGGTTACATGGTGGGGGATTACTCCGGATTGGGTTGCACCCTGTCTACCCTCCTTATCTCCCCTCTCGCTGCTGCCCAGCTTCATGAACTTGAATGCCTCTGCCTTTGCTCAGACTGTTATTCTGGGACCTTGCCTTTGCCTTCGTTACCACCTCTCAACTCCTTCCCATCCTGTTACCAGACAAAGCGGGGTTCATTCACGTGGCACCTTGGTTGAAGACCGAACAACTAGGGTTGAGAAAAACAGGTCTTGATTTACAATATTCCAACCATGAGGGTGGTGGGAGCACTTCAGCTCAGAGCCCTGTTCTCCCATGACACCCAGCACTTCCCTTGCTCCTCAAAAGGCTATAAGCCAAAAGCAAGCCCAATAGTTCCCCATCCCTTATCTGTCAGCTCCTTCAGGATCTGGAATATGATGTCATCAGCCTCCATATAATAGTCCAGGAAGGCAGGCGCCATGTTATACTGCATCATGGTGAAGTCCAGGAAAAGCACAAGTCCTAAGTGTCCTCTCCATATGTCTCGAGCTCCTACAGTCCAGGTCTACAAGGCAGAGTCCTTGGTGGCTTCGGAGTCAGCTGAAGCAGGCACAATCAAAGCAGCAGCAGGCCTGCTTTCCTACTAGCCCGGGTCACCTGGCTGAATGCTTACTACAAACTGCACAGCTACCTCTCCCTTCTCACCGTGGACTGGCTTCACTACAGGCAGCGTGGCTGAATCCCCTCCTGGATCACGGCTCCTTCCTCATAACTACTCTTCTACACTCACTCTGCCTGCTTGGCCCTCCCATGGCGGACCAGCTCTCCAGCAAAGCTGCCTACATCATGGCTCTCTACACACCTGATGACCTAGCCTCTTAGCCAACTCCTGTCTACCTATACCCTTTACAGACTGTGTGGCTTCTCTTTTTATCCTTATGGCTCTCCCTAATTTTATATGCTGACCATGAGCACCATACATCATTGTTATGAAAAGTATCTTAAGCCTCTCATCCGCATTTTTTACCTGGGGGAGGGGGACAGCATAAAAGTATTAAGCCTGTCACCTGCCCTTCTACCTGGGGACAGCATCACTTCCCTTCAGAAAAGGCTAGTACCTTAACTATCATCTGCCCTTTTGCCCTGGGCTGTAACACAGCTATACTCTAGTTACCAAGTTGCCATAGATATGCAAAGTACTTTAAAAGCTGTATTATCTCCTTTCCCATCCCCAAAACCATGAGCTGTGGGGACTGGGGAGAGGCTTTCCCTGAGGTCCCTCTCCACTTTCCACCTCTAAGCTCCAACAGTGCTTTGTTCCTTCCTGCCATTTCAACTGCTGTGGTGGCCTAACTCCTCTGTACACTTGCAGTGACAGGGAACTCATTTACAACTTATTGGTGTGACTAACTCAGCAAATTCTTCTAATGGGCCAAGATCTACAGGAATATCCATAACCATCAGCAGGAACAACTGTAGGTCCACACCCACCTCTGCCCTAAGGGGCTTCACAATCAGTGGGACAGGAGGAAGAAGAAGGACACTTGACTGTAAGCAGCCCAGAGAAGTGTGAAAACCCTGTGGTAGGGTTAGGAAGGCTTCCTGGAGGAGGCTTATTCACATAGCTGAGAAAGACAAGTGGGCCTGGAAATGTGAGCAATGGCCAGAACATTCAGGTCATATGTATGGGTGGGGAGCTTGCCTATATTGTTGCTCGGGGCCCATTCCTGCACACACACCAGGAGCCCAAGACTGAGAAAGTCAAAGCCCTGAGGCATGGGAAGAAGTGTTGTCAGAGTACTCCAGTTCTCTAGCCCTTCCACATTCCCTGGGATTAGAGAGATTTCAAATGCAGGGGCCAGGGGGAGATCCCTGGGACTTTCACCCAGTGAGTCTGGGTGCACCCAGAGTCCAGCTTGAAGAAGGAGCCTTTGGGGGAGGGACACGGAACACAGGGGTCTTAAAGAGGGACCAAGCCATCCTGAAGGCAGGGCAGGGGAGGCTGGAACTCCCACATAATAGGGAGTTCTGAGGCAGGTCACCTCCGCCGAGATACAGCTGTAGTGGGAGGGTGGGTGCAGATGCCATCACACAGTGCAGCTTCCTCCCTCCTGTGGGGACATCATCCTGCACCCCCAGCCCTGGCCTCCTGCCTGTCTTAGCGGGAGCAGAAGCCCCAGAGCCAATTGGGACCCTTCCAGAGACTCTCAGCCCGCAGTGCCACCACGTGGTCACTCATGGCCAGACATCTGCAGTCAGGGGGTTCATCAGGGCAAGGCCAGAGTGGACCTCCACAGTTCGCACAGCCAGCCTCCCCTTCCCCGAGCTGGACGGCTTCCATCCCGCCACACTCTGCCCACCTGGAATCCTGGGATCAAGAACGGGGTCATTGAAATCTTAGAGTTATAGAGGTAAGTGCAAAGATTCCGTTTCAGAGTTCACAGAAAAGGGTTAACATCCTGGGTCCATCACAAATCAGTTGTGTGACTTTGGCCAAGTCACTTGACCTGTCTAAGCCTAAGAAATGGGGATGATAATGTCTCCCGACACAGGACTGTATGAAGAGTAAATGAAATAACATTTCTAAAGAATCAAGCACAGTGCCCAGCACAAAATAGACACCCCATAAAGGCTTTTTCTGGAACTCCCTCATTCAACCATAGGATCATGAATTAGATAGATTACAGAACCATGTAGTCCTAGACTCCTATTCTGATAACTGACTCAGCACTAGACAATTTCATAAAAGTTTAAGATTTAGAATTGTAGAGCAATACTCTAATACACAGGATCTAGCATTAAGTCAAGTACGAGGTCCTTCTGAGGTCTCACTGCCCATGAAGCCAACCCTGGTGTGCTTAAGTCACACCATTTACAAGGAAGAGACAAATGTCCAGACAATGTTGGTCAGTACAGCAGGTGAGAGCCTGTGAATCTGTGTGTAACCCAATCCCTCTGTAGCTCAGAGAACTGATTAGATTCTTTCAAACCCAGGAGTTGTCCTCCATGGGTGTTATCACACCACCCACTGATTTCCCCAAATTGTCATGGCTAAAAGGCTTTCAGAGAGAGGGCAGGTAGAGATGTAGATACTAACACCCACCAACTGTCTCTAAGCCAGCTCACAGGATGTTTCTCTGGACAAGACTGCCAAGCATGGGGTGGGAGGTGGGGGGCAAAGCTCTACCCTCTGCTCATACCTAATGTCCACCAAGATTATATAGAATTCATCATAGACTAATAGGACTTTGACCATCAATGTTTAATGCTCTGTGTTGGTTAATGTCTACTAGGGAGCAAATGTCATTGATACCAAATGTTTATCAATACCTAATGCCATCAGTGACAGCTCTCATCGATGGCAGACATCCACAAAGGGAAAATGTCTTGCAGTGGCAATGCCCACTACTGCTCAATATATACCAATGCCCAGTGTTTGCATGTAGCTAATTGCAATTATAACTTCTCTATGCATCGATACTTAATGTCAGTCCATAGCTCAACATCTGGGAACAGCATATAGCCACCCAGTTAAGTCATATGCTTTGTGTTTATTTTTCTGTTTTATTTCTTTAAGTACCAGTAGTTGTATTTATGGGGATTATTATGTTTCTTGAGTTTAGCATAAATTCTTCCTGTGTTTACAGTTTAATTCCTAAAGCTATTTATTATTATCCTTTACTTAACTCTTAGTCAAAATATTCTGAATTAGGAGTGTCAGCATACATTCCTGTTTCTTAATATATACACATGTGTATATGTAGCATGTATATATAATCATTATACACACAATACAGGAAAACAGAGAAAAAGAAACTGGTTTGAGGGCAGAAATGTCAAGCCTGAAACAATTTTCTAAATAGATGATTCTTAGAAACAGCAATTTTTCCAAAGTAGAGTGATGATTCATGGCATCAGCCCTTCTGCTCAGGCGAAGAATTGACAAAGGGCCCTACTTCAGGCTGAAAAAAGCCAGGTGTCCTAATAAGGTTAAATAAAGCGCAACACATGGGCTCCTTAAGGCAACATAACCAGTGGTTCAGATGCAGGTTCCAAAGGGAGGCTGCCTGGGCCCAAAGCCCAGCTCTGCTGCGCACAGTTAGGGGGGCTGGGGTGAGCTGCTCAGCCTCTCTTGGAGCCTCAGCTTCCACATCTGTAAAGTGAAGATAGTAGCTACCTCATGGGATTGTTGTGGGGGATGTAAGTCAATGCACATAACACACTTATAATAGTGCCTGTCGTATAATAAGTGTCACACAATAAATGATATGAAAATTTATATTTTGGAAAATTCTTTCTTTTGTCAAACTGACAAGCATGCTGTGGCTCAAAATCTTCTCAGGCAGGGTTTCTTCAGCGGCCACCAGCTCTCAGCAGTGACGTCATCCATGTTGTTATGCTTAGGAATTTGTCTGAAAAGAGTTTTTATCCTCCCTGCCACTACATGTCAAAATTGCCTCACCATGACAGCTTCCTTCTGACCCAACACTTGTAAGGACACAGTGCTTAGGTGACATCCTCACGATCACCTTCCACAGGCCTGGCAGTCACAGACAAATGGCCAGCCAGCTGTGGTTTGAGAAGCAGGGAAAACCTCCCACTCGTCTCCTGCTCCCTGACAGCCTCACTCTGCCTGCAATTCCACCACTACTCTGGCTTAAGCTTGATTGTTGTCTGATGTCCTTGCTGGGTAGGCAGGGGCTCAGGACATCACGAGTGTGATTGGGGGATGGAGAGACGTGTCTGTGTGGCAGCAGGACATTCATTCACTAACTGGGGAGCAAGGGGTACCTGGCCACTTTCTTTAAACATGATATACCCTAAAAACGATTTTAAGGTGCTCTGCTGATAGGACAGTTGTCAAGACTGTGATGGTAGGGGCAAGATTGTGAGACCTGCAAAGAAGGTAATTGAAAGATAAGGTCTCTTAGATAAAGCGGCCATCTCTACCACCCAACATGATATCCTATTATACTGGTGGCTCTCAGTGACCCACACCCCCTAGTATTATCATCCTGTGTAGAACCTTCCTCTTGAGCCTGGCTAGGCCTGTGATTTGCTTTAATCACTCCGACGTAATAGAAGTGACTCACAGACGTGAGTCTTAAGAAGGCCTGGCCGCTTTCCCTTTTGCAATCTGGGGAGCTGCCATGCAGGAGTCTGGTGGGACCTCATGGAGAACCTGGGGTGAGGCCAGTCATGGGGATGGGCTGTGATAGCGATGTGGAGAGAGAAAAGCTGAACTATCCAGCATCCAACAGATCTCAGACCCCACCCGGGAAGACTCACTAGCTTAACGCACAGGAGTGACTGGACAAAACCAGCAGGAGACTCAACCAGCTGATCCCAGCCCTGATTGCAGAATCGTGAGCAAATAAAATGATCACTGTGCTAAGCTATTTTGCTTGGGAGTGGCTTCTTACATAGCAATAGACAACCAAAACACCCAGGTCACAAGCTCCTTATCCTCCCAGCCAAGTTGCCCCTGCTCTACCCACCCTGGCTTCCCAGGTAAAAGAACTACAAACTGCAGCTTGGGACACGAGTAGCTGAAAAGTCAAAATGCAAAGAAGATGCCAAATGACAAAGCCAGACAGCCAGAGCCTTCTTGAAGATGTCCAGACCAAAGGGACAGGACAGCAAAGCACAGTTGAAAGGGAACACATGTACTCTGTTTTAAAGTTCACAAGGTGCTACCTGCCCATGAGTTTGTCTCATATTTTTGTCTCATGGCCACCCAGCAGGCTTGGCCAGTCTCCCCTCTGCCTCGCTCTCCTCCCAGGCCCCTCCCCCAGCCCAGACAAATGGCTTGCAGGTCCCCAGACAGACCCACCTCCTACTCTGGGACTTCCCCTTGTCTCTCCCAAAGCCCCAGCTGGGAACTGGAGGAACAAAGAACTAAACCCACTGTTCTGCTAAGGTGCCTTCTCCTTCTCCTAGGGGCTTTCATCCAGATCCAGGGACTTCTATGAAGGGAGCTGAGGCCGTGGTGAGGCCAGTCACTGGGTGCGGCTGGGGGGAGCTGCTCTGAGGTTGGGAGCCCAGAGGGAAGCTGGTTTGCAACACAGGGCACTCCCAGCAGACCCTGGATGCTTCTCGCAGACTGTGGACAAAGTCATACTTAGTGCAAGCTTTAAAAATACTCTCCCCACAGAGACACAAACACTGTAATTCCCTCAACTTGCTCCACCCTCCAATAAAATCTGACAACGTGTGCAGACACGTGAGGGGTTGGGGACCAGGCCGGGTGCTGGGAGGGAGTGTGTCTCTCAGCCCTAACAGACCTCTCAGGAGTGACTACACAGAACCTTCCCTTGCTAGCACGTTCTAAAGGAAAGTGACCCTCGAAAGAGCAAGGGCAGGGGCCGTGAATGCTTCCCTGTTCTCACAGCCACCAGCCTGATTACCCCCTACTTAGCCTTCCTGCCTCAGCCTCTGTGCCACCTCCTCGGGGAAGCATCCCCTCACCACCTCCCCCAAATCTTGCCCCAGGCAAGTTTAGATGCTCCTCCTCTGTGCTAACCCAGTACCCTCGGTTTCCCTCCACAGTCACAGTCATCACGTTTATTTTTTATTTTTCCAGCTTCTACTTTACACTGAGGACAAAAACTGTGCCTACTTTGCTCCCAGAAGGTCCCTAGTTTCCAGGCTGGTAGGCATATACTTGGTTGTCAATACACACCCAATAAATGAATAAATGGGTCTGTTACATCCATTTTACTGATGGTTAAATGGAGGCCCAGAGAGGTTAAGTGACTTTGCCAAGGCCGCACAGCAAGCTCAGAGCAGAAATTAGGCCTTGAGTCTTTCAGTTCCTCCGCAACAGGAACCTCCCTTCCCTGATCCTCCTTTCTCCCTCAGGTGACAAATATGTGCACTGACAGGTCTGATGCTGAGATGGGGCAGGAGTCCCCTGTGAGGTTCCACCTCATCTACTCCAGCTTCTTGGCAGGACCTACCTCTGCTCTGACTTTCTCCCAGTGACTAATCTGTGCCCTGCCTCACCCACCCCAACAGCAGCCGCACTGGCTGTGGAGGGGCCACCCTACCCCTCTGAGCCTGCTGCCCCAACTGTAAGATGAGTCAGCCTAGGAGATGGTGAGGCTCTTTGTAACTGAGAGTCTGTGAACCCCTATGAAAAAGACCGAAGAAGACTGGTGTGTGCCAGCTCCATGCTGCTTGTATGTGACACAAAGCACACACTTTGACCAAGCACCAGAAAGGCCCAGAAATTGTTTTCTCTCTCTCTCTCTCTCTCTCTCTCTCTCTCTGTCTCTCTCTCTCTCTCTTTCTTTCTCTCTTTACAAAAGTACCAGAATTTTAGTTCAATGATACATAAGGTTTTAACTTTAGTGTGTGTGCATATGCACACACATGGATGGTGGTGGTGGTAGTTTTCAGGTTTTAAAAACAAACCAACCCGGATGATTCTACTACATAACTGAGTGTGGGCGAGACTTTAAAGTTTACACAGATCTTACATTTGATACCCAAACCTCAGCTGCCTTTCACAGCTCTCAGGAGGAAAGCAAGGCAGAGTTTATCACTAACTCATTTCACAAATGGGGAACGTGACGCCCAGAGAGTAAGAGGCAGAATCTGGGACTTCATCCTCAGAAGCCCTACTCCAAACTATCCTCTTCCCATCCCTCTGCAGAGTGATTCAGGTTCAAAAACAACAACAAAAGAAGAAAAATATAATTACTCAGCTGGTGGTCCTGCCCAAAGAGCTTGCTCAGCCCTGGCAGGGAGCAATATCATTTGGTGGGGAGCCCATTCTGTAGGAGATGGGGGTGAGAGAGATGACAAGAATAATAAAACTCTGAGACAAAGGCTGCAGGATTCTGAGAGGGTGACTCAAAGGGTTAGAACAGTCCAGGGGGTGAGCCCTCGGGCCTAGGTACTCAGTTTTGCCCACACAAACATTTTTAAGCCTTGTGTTTGTCAGGAAAACACCACCGTTCTGGCCACAGGGCACCCAGAGGAGGTACAAACACAGCCCACATCCCCGTGTCTCCCTGTGGATTACAATACAAGGAGGCAAGTGGCTCCTGTGGCGAGGCTGGAACCTGTGTTCCAAACTGGGAAAACTTGGCTGAATTGAGTTGCGGGCGGAGGCTTGAGTCAGGTCTCTGATCGGCCACAGCGCTGTCCCCACTAGGGGGCGCTGCCTGTGGCACTCCCCTTTCTTGGTTTGTTTGCCCCTTTTCCTTCCCGAAGGTTCCAGGAGTTGACACTCTGGCCTAAACCCAGAGTTTGTGGTGTGGGGGGTGTCGGAGGAGGGTTGGTTCCACGAGCTGAGAGCCGAGGACAAACTCAAAGAAGCAGAAGTCTGCATAAGCGGTGGTTTCTGAGTTTTTATTTTTACAAGGACTTCATTGCCTTCACATTTCCCCTCTGATAAAATAACTCCCAAGCTTTGTATTTTACAGAAGTTTAAAACTAGCATTTATTTGGCTGGGTTTTTAAAAACTCAACAAATAGTCAATGCTTATATATTGGCTTATTTCATTCTTACTATGCAAAAACATGATTGACAGGTGAGAAAAGTCAGGCTTAGAGACATGAAGTAATTTATTTGCCCAACATGTCACAGCAGGTAAGCCAGACTCCAGATTTTTAAAGGAAGTCTATCTGATTCTGGAACCCATAAATAAACTGCTAAGTTCATAGAATGGAAAGTAGAATGCTAACCTTACAGAATCAGAAAGAGAGAATTCCAGATGTTACCCTCCTTGGCTCTTCCCTCACAGAAGCCAAGGCTGGGGTTTGGTGAGGACCTTGGAGGGACTTGATGTCCTACAGGCCACTGGTCCAACTGCTTTGGTCCTGGCTCCATCCCAATCCACTGTCCTCTGAGAAGCATCAGTGGGGAGCAGCTTCTAGTCACCACTGCTTTGTCGCTCTCCTGGCCAAGGTTACCCTAGGTTTGGAAGCTCTTCAGAGAAAGGCCCTGTAGGCCCAAGTCTTCATTTCCCCCCTATTCTTGGGTAAGCTGCCTAGTGGGCCTAAATTTGACCCAGGATCCTCTGACCTCCTTCGTCAGGCATCCTGCTTGCCCCTCATGGGGCCCTGCTCAGCACAAGGTAAACCCAAGAACATTTCCTGACTCGCTGCTTGCAGCAGGTGAGAGCACTGTCCAGTTCCCACCCAAGTCTGTGGCTTTTTAATGGCGACCTCAGAGATTGAACTGAAAATATTTGGTTATGTGGGGATACCCAGGCACGAAAGTAAGTCAGCAGGGAAGATATTTTGCCTCTCAAATCAGGTGGCAAGGCAAGTTGGGGGCACCTTGCGTCCCAACCGGTCCAGCCACTTTCTAGCTGCATCACCCCAGATGAGGCATTTACCCCCTGAGATCCAGTTCCCTCAACAGACAGTGGGGACATTTACACCACACTCAGAGCTGCCGTCACATGGCCTGGGACACTGAGGGGCTCAGGGAGTGGGTAGTGTAGGCTCTTCCCCCCACTCCCTGAGGCTGAGGTTCAGGGCACA
The DNA here is from genome assembly GCF_987537825.1 of Furipterus horrens. Lineage (NCBI taxonomy): Eukaryota > Metazoa > Chordata > Mammalia > Chiroptera > Furipteridae > Furipterus > Furipterus horrens. The sequence continues at coordinate 48,388,357 of NW_028327172.1, forward strand.
TATTCCGGGACAGGGCTCCGTGTCAGTTTTGACCAGGCAGTACCGGTGCCATGCTGGTACTTAAACCCCGTGACCCTCTCTCCCTGCTGCCTCTTTGCCGATAGGTCTGATCTGGATTGGGGCATTATTTCATTGACAATTAGCCAGGGGCCCTGATGAAACAAATTATAGGAATGCAAAGTATAGCCAGAAATTATGGAAGAAAAGGAACTCAAAGTAAAAATAAAATTAGTAATGACTATCATCTAAACAAGCATGTGACATTTCAAAGCAATTAGATATCCATGATATGTTTTGGTCTTCACAAAAATCTTCTGAGGAGCTAGGACAGCATTGTTAGTGCTCTTTACAAAAGAGGAAACTGAGGGTCAGAGAGGAGGTATATGGTTTGTTCAGGGCCATACATCCAGTGACAGAGAGGACAGTGAACTCTGACCCTGGTCCCCTGGCCTGGTGAGAATGGGTGAGTGGGAAGGCACAGATAGTAAAGAAGGAAAAGACATGGGAGCACAGAGTCCCCTTATGTCTGTTCCCCAAGATTGCTGTAAGTAATCAAAGAAATACAATCAGCATGCTGTGGAGATCTCACTTGCACTCTTGTTTTGTATCTAGGAAGTGGTCCCTCCTTGGAGAAAGAGGTAGGAAACTAGGCTGTCTCATGCCCAGCTTGAGAGAGAAAACATTGGCACAAACTTGGCTGGAGAGCAGTTTGTTAATAGGTTCCCAATGCCCTAAAAATTGCCACAGTAATTCCACTTTTGAAATGCATTTCTGAGGAAACAATCATGGAGAAGTAAAAATAAAATTAACTACAAGAATATTTATTGCTCATTAATTGCTCAATAGCAAAAATATTGAAAACTGTTTAAAGGTTTACCAGTAGGGTAGTTGTTTAAGTAACTTATGTTTAAGGAGAGAATCTTGGCCAACTCTTAAAAATTAAGCAGCCTGTAGGCAAAACAAACAAACAAAAAAATCCTTAATCCAAACCTCATGTTATAGATAATTCACTCAAAATGAATCACAGACTTAAAAGTAACACATAATATTATACAACTTTCAGAAAAAAGAAAACGAGATAAAAATCTTCAAGATCAAAGGCTAGGCAAAGAGATTACAATTGATATCAAAAACACAATCTATAGCAAAAATAACTGATAAACTAGACTTCGTCAGAATTTTAATTTTTGCTCTGTGAAAGACCCCATGAAGAGATGAAAAGACAAGATACAGACTGGAATAAAATAGTTAGAAACCACATATCTGACAAAATATTTGTATCTAGAATAGAAAAAGAACTCTCAAATCTCAGCAGTAAAAAGAACAAACACCCCAAGTAGAAAAATGGGGGAAAAAATAAACCATGAGTAGATATTTCACTGAAGAAGATATACTTTCATAGATCTGTAGAATTTGGGAGACAACTATCTTGTCCCTGTCCCTAGTGCCTAGGGACAGAACCCTAAGTTTCTAATTTTCTAGTTCCAGACCCTGAAACCCAGAGAAATTGAGTGACATACCTAAGGTCACACAGTAACTTCAATAGATGATTACTGAGTGTCTGCCATAGTACAGCACTCACTTGACTCTGCTGGTATGGTTGGAGCTACCTAGACACTGGGGTAGCACCTCGACCCCCTTTTAGGAGTAGGGAGTGGAAAGGAGATATGGAGAGATTTCAGTGCCAAACCTGCTCTGGGGTCCTCTGGGAGCCATAATCACCCTGCCCCCTGCCCCTGCGCCCCACCCCCCAACCCCCCAGCCGCCCAGGCAAGTCTGCATGTACTCCACCCACATACCTCACTGCACAAAATTACTTCTATGCCTCCAAAATCCCTCAATTCCCACCAGGAATCCTAGCTCAGCTCTTGCAGCCCTGAGGGAAATGGGTCAGGTAGGAGGAGCTAAGGAGAGAATGTGAGCAAGGAAGAAAACGGTTCCTGGTCTCCACAAGCAGTTCTGAAGTGACCTTGAGCAAGTCACTTCTCCCTTTAGGACCTCGGCTTCCTCGTTTGACTACCAGAGTGCAGGTCCTGGGTAGCTATATCACTTCAGGGCTACTGTGACGATCCAGTAGGATCACATATAGGGAAAGGCTTAGAAAAATTAGAGACCTTGGATAACAGAAGCAGTACAGGAGCTATTGATGTTTAAAGTGATCTGAGACCCTTCTTTGTTCCCTTTTCATTCATTCATTCATTCATTCATTCATTCATTCATTCCTCCTCTTTTGGCCAAGCCCAGGCCAGACACTAGGCATAGAAACATGAGTCACCTGGGGTACTACCTTCAGGAGTGTCCACGGTGGCAGGAGGTGGGTGGAGAAGGGGTTCACAATGCAGGCAATTAAATCAACAATTGCAAATGATAAAGGGAAGCTCAGGGCATCATGGGAGAATCCAGAGAAATGAAATTGACTCAGTCTTTGTGAAACAAGGAAGAAGTAACCGTGGGCCAGGATTTGGACAAGGAATGAAAGCATGCCCTGGTGGACAAGATGGGAAATGGCATAGCCTCCTTGCAAAGCCAAGGCATGGCTGTGAGAAACTGCCTCCCCCGTGTGGTTCAAGAAGAGCTTTCTAAAGATCTGTGCAAAGACCAAAGCATTTCCTGTGAAGTCAGGGCCTGGGAAGGAGCTGGCTTTGTTTGGAATACTCTGGGGAGAGAACATGAAGCAGAGAACAGAGAGGCTGGAATAAAAGGCCTTTCAGGACTTTCTTAGGTCTGAGTTGATCCCGATTAGAAGGAAAACAAGGTCATTTTTCCTCTGTACCCAAGAAGCAGTGTCACATCTCAGGACTAAAGAAGGGTCTCAGGCCTAAGTGACAGGGTTACAGAACTCACAAGTGGGATCTGGATGCCACTGCAGGCACCACAACCACGCACAGCCTTTGCTGCCTTAAGGGCCTCATCGTCCCAGAATCAAGCTTTTAGTACCCTTTGCCGTCCTTCTCCTGGAAGAGGATGGGCCCCACTCCTCCTGCCGGAGTGAGGGCCTGTGAAAGAGGGTGTGGGCAGAAGAAGGGCCAGGGGCTGAGCTCCCAGCAGCAGAGCCAGCTCAGCGAGTCCTGACCTAAGGACTGCCACCAGGCCACCAGGTGATGCAGAAGTCATTTCTTGTTCTGGTGCCCTGTCACCAATTTTTCTCCTATCCCTTGGAGACCTGCCTTCCTAAAACAAGGTACAGTGATCCCCATTAAACACAGTTTTCTTCCTCTGGCGATACTAGGAACTTTTGGCTTCTTTCTCTGCCCTCAAGGACAGTAGGTGAGTAAACTGAGAATCTTCCTGGTTTTAAGATAATTCAGAATGGAGAGGAGGAGGAATTGGGGGGGGAGGGGTCTCTTGTAGGCCCAGTCTTTGTGATGGTCTCGAGGGAATAATGATGTCTGAGCTAGGGCTGAGGGTCTGGAGAGGAAGAGACCACCTGGCAATTGGTGACTGACTAGATGTGGAAATAAGAGACAGGGAGAGGTCAGGGTTGACTTCAGAAGAAAACGCAGAAGGGAACAATGGGGGAGAGGGCTACAAAGTGAGTTAGCAGAAAATGGCCATCATCTCTTTTGAAAATTTACCCTTTGCATAATAGGGAAAACATTGTAAACTCAGATGTCAAAGAGAGGTAAGTTAAATAAGCTGTTACATCATATTAGGCAATATTATGAAACATGAGTAGTAGGAAAATAGTCACAATAATTTATGCTTTGAAAAGGAGTCATAAAAGGTATTGTAGGCTAATCTTATTTCTGTAAAGAAAATAAATGTATGTGTCTGTATACGAATTTTTTAAAAGTCAAATAGTAAACATCAAAATGTTAAAAGTGGTTATCTCTTGATGATGAATTTTTCCTGTTCTTTGTGTATTTTCCCCATTCTTTGTAAGGAGAAACAAATGCTACTATATATACCCTCTGCTATGAAGAAGTACGTGTCCTGGACTGACGGTCCCTGAGGGCAATGCCAAAGGGTCAGGAAATACTTCCGCCCCCTATGTATGTGTCTCCACCCCGGATGTTCAGTCACATGGGGAAGCAGCTCCCTGGGGCCCAGGCACTGGCCGAGTGTCTGCTTCTCTGGGTTCTGAGTGACACAATTCCTCTAGATTCTTGGTTCCTGGTCCAGGTGGTACAGAGGCCACCGTAAATTACCTCAATATCTCTGGCCCAGGAGAGTCTTGGGAGGTCACTCTAAGTGGGTTGAGGTTGACCTGCCAAGGCCAAGAGTGTGGAAGAGGAAGAGGACAAAGGTAAGGTGCTGTTGAGCTGGTCCAGGAGCACATGAAAGATGTGCAATAAAAATGTACTGAATGAATTAATGAAAGAGCAAGATCAACTTTATGAATCTTATTTGGGTATATTGGAAATTCTTTTTTATAAATGACAAGTGAATTAAAGAGAATTATAAAGAAAGTAATTTCAATGCCAGTGCTAATCACCGTGTATCAGCTGCACCAGATAAGCAGAGCTAAGTCTTAGCAAGATCCAGTGGGCAAGAGACACCATGGGTCCTTTGAGATCCAGCTGAGTTTGCCCTTCCCTGTGGCAGGGCCCAGGGGATGGTGGCAGCTCAGTTATAACCCACTAAGTGAAGAGAAGGGAATGGAAGCCAGGCCTCCCTAGCTGTTTCTTGTCACCTCTCTGAACTCATTAACGTTTTCTCACACTTCCCTCCAAAAGTTCTGCACACACAAGATTTCCTTGGGCACTTTGACTGAAGTTGACAGAAAGCCCCTGTTCTTTTCCAAGTGAGAGTATTATTAATGTCCTCTGATTCCAGAATGGCAGCTCCTTGTTTTTTTCTTCCTTTCCTGAAAATCTATTAATGTAGAAGCATCTGGGGAAGTTCAAAGTTGGCGATGACCTTGACAGCTTCTCTAGCCGCTCTGTTGGGGTAGCCCTCAGGCAGTCAGTGGTATTTCATGGGCGCATACGAGCCTTCCAAAAAGCTCCATGGTATCTAGATCAATTCCCATCCGATCACTCTGACATCTGAGCAGATGTGGTTGCCATTTGCTGGCAATTACTCCTCACCCTGCCTCCCTCTGTTCTGCACCCCTGTCATTTCTGCCCTTTGGAACTGGCCACATTTTAGAATCAAACATCGAGTCATGCCCTCACGAAGGTCAGAGCTGGAGGGATCCTGGGAGAACATCAGGTCCGATCCTCTCATGTGCGAATTCATTTCAGTTCTTTGTGTCCATCATTACCAAGCTGTTCCTCCGTGCCAGGCTCAGTGCCAGGCTCTGGGGGCACAGAGCTGACACTCCTCAATTTCCCCAGCAGCCCTTGAATAATTTTCTCACAGTCTGAAAGTAGAGACAGGCTGTGTATGTACCAAATTTATTCAGAAAGATAAAACTTCAATAGAAGGCTGGATATAGTCCAAGAGCGAGGAGCATGGAACAGAGGAGGGAATGGCTAACTGGATTTGGCGAGGTCAAAGGAGGCATCATAAGTGGAGGTGACATTTGAAATTTAAAATTTGACATTGTAAAGATAATAGTCAAGGGTGTATCGGGCAGATGAGGGCATAACAAATATTTTCAATAAAAATAGAGTGGCTGCAAGATGCAGAGTTTGAGCTCTGGAGTCAGACTGGCTGAGTTTGAATCCACCTCTAACCGGCTATTGTGACCCTGGTCAAGTTACTCCCCTCTCTCAGCTCAGCTTCCTCATCTGTAAAGTCAATAGACACCTGGAAGCAAGGCTGTCACATATAATCCTGCAGTATGTCTCAATGCTCCTTCTAAGGATGTGCCTGCCCTTCACCACTTAGAATTATATGTTTGTTATGACAGTTTTCTGGTGGATAATAGCCAAGTGCATGTTTTATCAAAATATTACGACAGCTTGTGACAGATGGAAATAAAGTGTGTTGCAGGAGGGTGCTTTTTTCCAGTTTGCACAAAGACACCAAGTGGGTTACAGATGACCTGGTACCCATGATGTCTTTTCTTTCCTTTTCCAAAAGTAAAACTTTCTAACAGGCAGACGCCAGAAGAGCTTCAGTCTTTTTGCCGCTCTTGAGATGTCCACCCAGAACCATTCCTGGTTGTTTGGGGGCCCTGTAACCTAGGTTACAGGTCTCTGTCTGGGGGTCTGGGCTTTAGCCCCCACCCCCACCCCCCACCCCGAAGTGCGAGTGTGACTACCCTTCTACACAGAAGCCCTGAGGGCAATGGGAAGGACCAAGCTCCTTCTTCCTCACTGCTCTATCCCTTTGGTCCCCCTAAAATCACACCCCAACCAGATAGAGGATAAACATTTCTGCACAGAAAGATTGGGACGATCCAAAAGGCATTATAATAGCTGAAGAGAAAGTTAAAGTTCTCATTCTCTCGACATTTCCCAGCATAAGAAACAAAGCCTTTGGGATCCTTCATAAAGAGGGAGTTTCCCTCGTGATACACCCCAGTTTCTAACCTCCCCTCCCTTGCTCTGAGAGTCAGCCCTGTCAACTCCAGAAGCCTCCTTCTCTCAAGCCTCTCCACCTGCCTTTACCACAGTCCCACAGAAACCCAGTCCCTACCACAGCAAGGGAGGGCTCGCTTTCTGCACCCATCCTGCCCCGGAGCCCAGATCTGCTAAGTAAAGATCCCGGAGAGTGAAGCCAGAAATCTGTGCTTTTAAATCTGTGTTTTCAGACCCATTGAGGCTTAGAAACTTCTACCCTGCCTTGGCTGGGTAGTTCAGCTGGTTGGAGCATCATCCCGTACATCAAAAGTTTGGGAGTTTGATGCCCAGTCAGGGCACATACCTGGTTGCAGTTTCGATCCCCAGCTAAGGCACTTATGGGAAGCAACCAATCATTGCTTCTTTCTCACACTGATGTTTCTCTCCCTCAAATCAATAAACATTAAAAGAAAACCTACCCTTTAGTTCTCTCCCTCAAACAAAGGAAGACTCAGATTGACCATTCTAGTAAGGATTTTATTAAATTCTTTAGTTTTCCTTATGGTGTGTGTATGTGTTTGCATGTGTCTGTTGTGTGTGTGTGAGATATATGTGATATGTGATATGCATACGTGCGTGTGCTATGTATGGTGTGTATGTGTATGTTGTGTATTGTGAATTGCACCTGTTGTATGCGGGTGCGTATGTGTGTGTGATAAGTGTGCATGTGGTGTGCGTGTGTGTGTTGGCAGGGCAACAGGCAGGCAGGAGGAAGTTGGATCAGTTTTCACACTACACACCAAAATGATAAAAGTGCTTATCTCTGGGTAGTGGGGTCAATAGCTATTTTTCTTTGACCTTCTCTATATTTTTCAACTTTTCAACAAGGGGCATATGACTTATGTAATGAAAAGAAAAAAATTTAAAGGAATTCACCGTATCTCATTATCATTCATCTTGAATCAATTTAGTCCCAGCAAAGCCTGATGTGTCCGTGGGAGTCACAGACGGCTTCCAGAAACTGCTGTTCACAGGAGCCATCTGGAGACATGGGCTCCACTCTGTTCTGCCATCCACAGCTTGCCCAGATAGCCTGGTAGGGCCTTGGCAGGGACCTGAGCTTTTGATTCTCGGGCTTCCAGGCAGCTTTGGAGCTGGGTCCTAGCCAAGGTGGGAAACCAGGTGCAGAGTCCAGCTCTGGAGGGAGGCCTGGTGAGAGCCAGGATGGCGCCACCGCAGTTCTATCCAAGAGCTGCCGCAGCCCCTCACTTCTAAAACATGCATTATTCTCCTTGCATTGTTTTTGAAATTGGGATATAGCTGGAAATGGGCATGTACATTTAGTGAGGTGATGTTTCCTGTTTTCCTGAAAGGCTCTTATTAAATTGGAAAATCATATTTATACAGAATGGAGCACAGTGCCTGGCTTATAGCAGATGCCAATAAATATCTGTTAATAAATGAATGCATATATGAAAATGATACCTATCTTTTTGTAAGAGCAATATGCCTGCCACTCATTCCAAGGTAAGTGATGTTTGTTTGGTGGTCTCCCTTGGGCACAGTCCCTATGAGAACCTCGCAGACACACAGTGATCTGTGAGCCCTGCCTAAAGAGACACTGTTTCCCCTCAAGTCTTTATACACACAGCTTTCCTCAACCATCTCCCAGGAGCAAGAGAGAGTCCATGCTCAGTGCACAAAGTTGATGCTCCGTGCGGGGTTCCATCGTGCCACGGCCTCCTCCTGTCCATGGCATGAACAGATTCCTGTCCAGAGCCAGAATTTATGTCAAAAACTCCTGTGCTCACATTAGGTAAGGGATGGAACTGAACACCCAGTGTCTAACCAGATGTGAATTTACAGCAGGCCCCTCCCACCCCTATTCCAGAGCTAAGGAATGACAGTATTTAAAGGTATATTGGACTGAGCCTTACTTAATGTAAAAAAAATAATAATAATGATTTATTCCAGGTGTGGAGTGTTTCATCACTACAAAAAAAAAAAAAAAAAAAAAAAACCCTAGACAACTATTTTAAACAATTTTCTTCTTGGCCTTAGAAGGGAGTTTCCAAAGGGGTGTGGTATCTAGCTCTGTGGTCTCTAAGTGGGTCCTCTTGGTGGACTGAGTACCTCTATCTCCATTCTCTAGCTCATGTTGTTCTCCCCTCCCCCACTCTAATCTTCTTGTTAGGTGCAAGTGGACAGGAGGAGAGAGAACGGACAGACAAGGTATAAGGACTGTTGCAGATAAAACTTGGTATTGGCCCTGACCAGTATGGTTCAGTGGGTTGGGTGTCATCCTGCAAACCAAAAGGTTACCAGTTTGATTACAGGTCAGGACACATGTCTGGGTTGTGGGACAGGTCCCCTGTTGAGGACATACAAGAAGCAACCAGTTGATGTTTCTCTCCCTCTTCCTTCCGCCCTTCCCCTTTCTCTAAAATACTTGACATTGGGGTCTTCTTCAAGAGACCTGTGTGAAATTGTTGGCATTTGTTGTGTGGTGGGAGGAGGGGACTCTGTGGGTCCCTCAATGCCCTTCCTCATCCATGGGGAAGTCCCTTGACTTGGCTTTGCCCTCTTTGGCTGAAAGCTAATGCCTTTTCTCTCGGATCAGTTCCTATTTGTCCTGTCTGAGGGGCACCTGCCCTTCTAGGTGGTCCTCTTCATCCAATCCTCTTCATGGGGACACATCTGGTTCATGGGAAACCCCAGGCATCCTTATTCTGCCAGCATCTGAGCTGTTTTGCAAGCATCCCTTCTTCTCATGACTCAGCCACTAGTAGGCACTCTAGCCAACCCTCTCCTTCAAACACACTTCAGGTGTGGGTCAGAGACCAGTCCTTAAACCCACTAAACATCAAGGCACACAGGCCACATTATCTGGATGGTTCCCTGGAAGCCCCCCTCAGTTGGTTTAAGAAAGAAAGAAGCTCCCACGTAGGGGCTAGGCTGGGGCACAGGCAGGAACAGAGATGGACAATACAGTCCACTCTCAAATGAAACCTTCATCACCCTCTTCTTTATCTGCTCAGATCTCAGCCCCCTGTGTATCTTCACCGGGAGGGTTTTGGTCTCTCAGTCAGCTCCCGGCAGGTTGTCTGCCCTGGGTCTTTGGTGCCTTCTGGACTCGGAGACAAACAGGAAGTTGCATCAGCCCTGTCAGGCCCCATTGATTCCAGCAGGCTTAGATTCGAGGAATCAGTGGGAAGTGGGTTTAGATCCCAGCCCTTTGCTTAACAAGCCCCTGGGGCAAGTTGCTGAACTCTTGGCCTCAGCTTCCTCACTTGCAAACTGGGTTTAAAAATCCTTATTTTACAGGGCTTGGGAGTAGTTCAGAGAGAGAATATTGCAGGGCATTTGGCACACTGCCTGACTTATAATAAATGCTTACTAAATGGGAATCATTATTCACATGGTCCTGCTGAGACATGAGCTTCCTGCTCTGGGCCTGGAAGGCATTCAGGATTTTAAGGGCTGTTCCCAATAGGATAACTTCATCCATTTTGCTGCCAGTGCTAGTTTGGCTCCCTGAGGCAGGCGTGGTGGGGAAGACCACAGGTGTAATCTTCACACTGGGCCAGGTTCCCTGTCACTTCGCAGCTTGGTGACCTTACACATCTCTGAGCATCTGGCCCTCTCTGAAAAGTGAAGACAACATCAAACTGGAAAATAAACCCTCCTTGGCCTCAACTCACTGTTGTGAGGATGACATTAGGTGGCATATGGCAGGTGTCTGGCACATTTGTAGCCCGGGAGCCCTCCGCGGTGGTTAATTCCCTCCCCCTCCTCCTCTGGGAGGGAGCAGTGGTGGTGGTGTCTTGTCACCTATATGTCTCAATCCACAAAACTGTGGTGGATGGTTGACGACAAGAGCGTCCCTTGTAAAGGGTCGCATGCACTGTGAAGGGTGAGTGGGCTCTGAGCATTAGCAAGAAGAAAGGAGAGGCCAGAGGTTTTGTGAGAACTTCCTGAAAAAAAAAAGCCCCTTTAAATATGCCTCCCCTAGGAAGACTCAAACCACTCTGTGCTGCTGAAATGTGCTTCTTTCACGGGAATAGCTTGCACACAAGTGGTGAAGAGGGCACAGTGTCCATATTACATGGCAGTCGTATTGATTCACATGCAATATAGTGCTGCATGCTCAATGTCTTGAAGCGATTGGAAACAAGCTTTCTCACACCTAAAGAGGAAGCTGTAGTTATTTATGACGATCTTACAAAAATGCGGAGAATCCTGCAGAAGTGATTGGTGCAAGTTGTCACTGATTTAGTGGCTTCAAGAACCACTATCCTTTCCACTATGTTAGGTTCTCTGGGGAAGTGGAAAGTGCAGATAGAGAAGCTGTGGAGATACTTCCTCTAGTATTTATGAAAAAAATTTTAGTTTTTGAAGAAGTCTTGACCTTAGCTCAGATTTTTCACTTTGATAAATCCAGTCTCTGTTAGGCGGTTGCCATAAAGGTCCTGCTTCTGGGGGGAAGTACCAAACGTCAGGTTTAAGGCTGCTAGGGGAAGTGACCATAGGCTGGGTACAAATACTGTTGGTGATTAGCCATGGTACAGTCTTTGTTAGAGTTCTGCTTACAGATGTCAACATAAGAAATGTCCAAACCTGTAAGAATTTTTATGAGTTTACTTGAGCCAAATTCACAACAATTGCCGGGAAGCAAAACCTCAGTGGACTGAGAAATGCTTTCATAAAATTGCAGCTTTGCACCTTATTTTTTACATTACAGTCAAAAGGGGAAGGCTAAGGGGGTTACATGAAATCTATTGGTGATAGATTAGGGAGGCAGGAGAAAGCAAAGCTAGGGTGGAGGGACCTCTGGAATTGAATAAAAAAGTAAAATAATAAACACATACTTCTTTTACATAGATGAATACAGGATAGTTAACAATCAACAATTAACACAATAACAATGAAGGGATTTTTAAATTTTATTTATTTATTTATTTTTAGAGAGAGGGGAAGAGAGGGAGAAAGAGAGAGAGAAAGAGAGAGAAACGTCATTGTGTGGTTACCCCTTGAGCGCCCCCAACTGGGGACCTGGCCTACAACCCAGGCATGTGCTCTGACTGGGAATGAACCAGCGACCCTTTGGTACTCAGGCCAGTACTGAATCCACTGAACCACACCATTCAAGGATTTGTGGTCTCCTTCTGGTGTGGTGCCTGTGCTTTGAGGGGTCTCGTAAAAGGAATTTTGACATTCCAAATGTATGTTATCTTAGATGCAAAAAGACAATGGAGAGGCTCAGTTAAGGTAAAGTTTGACTTTTGTCAAGGTAGATTCAGGCCTAGGACATGACTGCCTGCCATGACCTGCTTTTAGTTAGAAAGTTTTTAATTTCAAACCATCCTATGTGGTTACTTTAGGTCTCTGATTTTGTAAGGCCATCCTCACAAAGTCCCACAGGTTTTGAGTGATGTGCTCAAAACTTATTATTATTATTATTATTATTATTATTATTTTTGTTAAACCCTATAATTTTTACACCACAAGATTCTGCAAAAGGATTTTTTACTTCATTTTATTTTAAGGTTCATACGTATAGCATTATGACAAAAATGCCCACATCAGGATCCCATGGTAAATCAGGATTACCCAAACATCCAAGAAGCAAAAATTAAAGTGTTTGGAGGTAGTTCATTTTCCCCTCCCCATATGTTTTACAGATTTGGTGAAAGCCATGCTACCAAAATAAGAGAATATTCCTCACATAGAAAAAAAAAAGTGAAATTCAGATGTCACCTCTTCCAGGAAGCTCTCCTTATAGCCTTCTACCAAGTTGGACTATGGACCCCTCTTCTAAGCTCACTTAGTTTCCTGCATTTCTCTCTGTCACTCATATTATATCATGTGGTCATTGCCTATGGCCAGGTCTGCTCCCATCCTCCCAAACTGGTCTCACTGGCCTTTAGGGGTCCAGGGCCCAGCACAAAGCCAGACACTGGGGTGGAATCTGCAAGTGTTGTGAACTAAAGTGAATCATACAGAAGCACAGTTGGGAGCTGGTGAACATAATAGTTCTGCTATAATTCCAGTTAGTGACAACTTATTTTAGAGAGTTTATCATTGTAAGCCAATAGTAAGCCTGAGTATAAACACGTTTTTATAAAGCTTATGAAGTTTTTCAGCTTTGTTTATTAGCTCTGGCACAAGCTTCCTCACAGCCTAAATCCCCTCCCTACCCCCAAGATTTGAGGAGCTGTGTGAATGCATGCAAAACCTAGAACAGGACCCAGAAGGCTGAAAAATGAATAAAACCAGAGCAGCAGACTATGGGGGATAAAAAACAATTGGGCTGAAGCCCTGGTCAGGTAGCTCAGTTGATCAGGGCATCATCCCTATATGCCAAGCTTGTGGGTTCAATCCCCAGTCAGGACACATACAGGAATCAGTCAATGAAGGCATAAATAAGGGAAACAACAAATTGAAGTTTCTTTTTCTCTCTCCCTGCTTCCTCTCACTCTAAAATCAATAAATAAAAAAAATTAAAAATTACATTAATTGGGTGCTAAAGACTCTAAGTAAAGCCACACATGCTGTGTGACCTGGAGAGTCACTTTGTCTCTTTGGGCTTACAGTTTCTCATCTGCCTAACTGACGGCCTTGGAGTGCTTTCCACCATTTGTTCATCATTTGTTCATCATACATAGGTCTTCAGGACAAGACTGCCCACAGGAAGTCATGGCCTGGAGAATAAAACAGGCTTACACACACACGGTCTTTCAGTGGAGCAAAGAGAAATGAACATTTACTGAGTACCAACTGTATCCTTGGTGCTTCATATCTACTATCTAATTTAATGTCTCCTCCAAGGTAGGCATCATTATTTCCCCAATTTTACTGTGTGGAAACTGGAGCTCAAGAGATGGAGCTGGCAAGCAACGGAGCTGGCTTTTGAACTTAGGTCTGCCTGACTCTAAAAAGACTAAGATGTTTCCTGCCCAATTCAGACAGTCTATTACTCCGTGAGTTAAAGAAAAAAAAAGATTAATTCAGGAAAATGCATGTTTATTTTTTCCTTAGATCTGTGCTTTTAATCATGTAAATTAATTTTTTTTATTTAGGAAATGGTAATTATTCTGTTCTAGACTGTGTTTTACAAAAAAACTGAAAAATGGCTCATTCATTTGTTCATTCATTCATTCATTCATTAAACAAATACTTATTGAGGGTCTACTATGTACTGGCCATGCACTGTTCTAAGCACTGGATAATCATAATCACAAGATCTGTTGCATGGAATTGACATTGTACTGGGAAGACAGTCCATAAAGATGTAAACAACTAAATAATATGATTTCAGTTTATTATAAATTCTCTGAGTAACGTAAACTAGGAGAATTGTTATGGCAGATTTGAGAGAGGGATCCATCTAAGTTAAGGTAGAAATGGCCTTTCTGAGGAGATGAAATTTGAGCTGAGATCAGGTTGAGAAGGACCTAGTCATGTGATTACCTGGGGAAAGTGCTTCCTAAACTGAGGGAACAGCAGATGAAAAGGCACTGAGGTAGGGACAAGCTTAACTAACTGAGGAACAGAGAGGAAGCCAGTGTGGCTAGAGTGATTACATTGGGGAACACAATTTTTATTGAGTTAGATCTGACACTTGTTTTTGACTAACTTTTGGCATCTGAATCCAAAAATGACCCCAGTTTTTCTCTATCACATCAACTTTTTCAGGTACAGGATACCCTCTTTTTGTTCCCAAAATCATACAAAATACGTACAAAGGAAAATAAAGAAAAAATTACCTGAACATACTGTTTATTTAGAGTTATTTTATTTATATAAAGGCTATATATTGTTACTGTAAGTCAAATTGTGTACAAGGAGTAAAGTTCTGCTACCAAACATACATATTAAGGGATTTTATCTTTTCAAACAACAGTCTAGGAAATGCCAAAATGAGATACTTGAAACAGTCTCCTTCAGTTGGCAGAGCTTTAACAAATTGCTTCATGAGACCCAGTTTTATGTGCAGAGGTGGGAATATAATGTTCTTTTTGTCAACAAGTGGCTCATGTAGAATGATTGGATCACTGGGTTTGGGGTCAGATCTTGGAGGCCAATTCGACTCCACCCAATGCTTCTCACGAGCTCTGCTGTCCCACATACACAGAAAACAGGAATACTTGGTATATCCATGTTGCTGACCGAGAAGGAAGCAGACCATTTTAATGTCAACACAGATGATCCAATTATGCTTGTGATATTGCAACAGATCAATAACTCTCTTTATGTCTTCATATTCTTCACGAAACAAACTGAATGGCCAAGTGAGACTGCACCAAATAAATTGCCATTGTGGAGGAGGACACACTTCAAGCTCTGCCTTGAGCTATCGATGAACAGTCGCCATTCAGTTGCGTTATAGATTGGACTTCCCAATTCCTCCATTAAACCATGTATGTTATGGCAATACACAAAGCCACCGTCACTTTGAAAATACTGCAGAAATGCACTTTGTCTTGATCAAAAGTAGGATAGCTTCGCTCCTTTTTCAAGCAAGTTTTTCTCATGCAGTCCTGATGCTAGGAGTTCTAAAGCCTTAATCATTCAACTCATGCTGATCAAATCCCTTACAAACTGATTCATCTTCAATGTCAAAATCTTCATCATTGTTGTCACCTAGTTCTTCACCATACCCCTGTTTTTCAAAAGAAAACTGACACTGGGATTTCAATGAATGAGGCATTGGGCATATAGCTGATGGTAGACTAATATACTCTATTTTATGTTTATTTTTCTTGTTATATTCTGACATTTCACCATACAAAAGTAACAGTCACTTGAATGATCTCTGGGCTCTTGCCAAACCATAGGTATACCAAACGGCAATTTATCGTGTGTTCCCTTTGTCCACATCCGTAAACTCTCGATACACTGCTTGCACACCTTGTGAGGGGCCCAAGACTTAACTTGATCATCAAGTTTTACTTTAAAGTATGCAAAATAGGCTTGCCTGACAAATGCGCTGATGTTTGTCCTTTGACTGGGAATGGTGAAACTGCCACAGATATAACAAAATGAATCAGGGTTGTTTAGGCACTTATGATGAGAAATAGCAGAGGAAGACGTGATCTTAAGGAAAGGAAATAAGAACGTATGTAAATAAAAGAACAAATTCTGCTAACTCCTTGTATACAGACAAGAACTCAGACTACACTTCGGAACACGATTCACTATTTAGAGCGGCACACAAACTCTTACCACCCTGTCTCATGTGTAACTGAACAGCCTAGACAACTAAGAACCTATAGCTGGTCTCCAAGGTCGTCCCCCACCCCTCCCCATTCGAGGGAGGTTTGCTCTCAGCCAACAGGAGAGCACTAGTGCTTCCCTTGATCCAGGCTCAATCCAGCCTAGAGTGGTTGCATTAAGATAAGCTATACAGAAAAACTTGACATTATAGAAGAAAACTAACTGCAGTTTTGAAATCAGCATGCCTACTTAAGTCTAAAACAGCTGAAAAATTGAACTCAACAAGAATTATGTTAAAAATTGTTCCCCTGTGTTATAAATAAGAAACATGACAGGAACTGATGTAGGAGATAGGTTATGAAGCCATGGTAATAACTAGAGAAAGTCATTGGTGGAAGGTAAGCACAGTAATGACATTCAACTTCCGAGATGACAGGAACCTTAAGACACTCTGACCCAAGCACATCACATTGGTCCAGCTGGAATGAGCCTTCCAAAGACCCAACCAGGTCAGTTAGTGGTAAAGCCAAGATTTAGTGGAACACTGGTGTCCCTACTCCACAAGGTGTTACAACAGAGCTCTTGGCCAAACCAGTGACAGCCAGGCTGTAATGTAACCACCCAGGTCACCATGTTACTTTCTTCTCATCAATTGCACCAACCTCCCTGGTCTTCTGACTCACACCTTTACCTTCCTAAGGTTTATTGTCCACACAGAAGGTAGAATGGTCGTGGTAAAACTTACTTTAGATCACGTCACATCTCTGCTCAAACCCTTTGGTGCCCTCTCTGTACTTCATTGTACTTGTTCTTTTTTTTTTTGTCTCCCCACGAGACTTGAGGGCAGTCCCTTGTCTTGGATATCCGTGGATATTCACTCTGCCAAATATAGCATTTGTCACATAAAAGGAGCTCAATAATCGCTGAATGAAAAAATAAACGTGTAGATATAAAATCTTGCAAGACAAGCAGATTAGGTGATTTAATTTGTCTTAGTAGGAAAGTCTATCTGGTAATTATTTATGTATATCACATTGGTTAAGAGCATGGTCATTGAACCAGCCTGCCTAGGTTCAAATCTTATCTCTTCCACTTAGCAATGGTTTGATTTTGAATGAATTATTAGTCCCTTGGTGTCTCAGTTTTCTTGTTTATATAATGAGGATAATAATAGTATATAACTCACAGATTGTTGCAAGTATTAATTAGTTCATATACATAAAGTGCCTAGAACCATTCTTGTTACCTCTCAACTATTAGTTATTGATATCATTACTGATATCTACATGTGCATGAGGAAAATGAATGGCTTCAGTGGAGAGTCTCAGTTTAGAAGACAAAGCACTGTCTTTGGAGGGTTCCCCTAATTTGCTGGTGCCACAACCTTGGGCAAGTTCACATCACCCTTCAGACTCTGTTTTCACATCTGAAAAATGGAGATGGTCTACCCCATCTGATTGTGTTTTTGAGCTTGAGTGAGATCATGGTTATCAAGTTTCTGGCCTAAGTACCTGGCACATAAGCCAAGGGCAACAAATATTTCTTTTCTCTCTTCTCCCAGCTATAGCCTGTGAGCTGGCCAAGCACCAGATTCTGGTTAACTGCCCACACCCTCCATGCCTAGCACAGAACTGGCCCTGTGAACAGACAGTAAACACCTGTGGACCCTTCAGCAGGATGCCATTGCAATATTTCACACACCTGTCTTCTCAGTTTTATTTTTTTCTGCCAAAAATCTTGTCCAGAGCACCATCTTCTCTCATGGTGGCTATGCCAATGACCACCTACTGATCTCCCCACCCCAGGAAGGGCTTGTCCCTCCAGCTGTGCTGAACATGGTACAATATTTGTCTTTCTAAAGTACAGCTCAGACCATGCCCTTTACCTTGCCCAGAAGCATCTGTGACCCTCTAGGGGTTACCCAACCCACCTCTGCTCCTTAGGCTGGTGTTGGAGGCTCACCACAGCCCACTCCTGGCTGTCCTTGCACGTCCTCTCTCTCTCCCCATCTAACCTTACACACACACACAGACACACACACACGACCACCAGAATGAATCACAGTTCATTGGGCCCTGACATTGCTGTGACCTTGCCCACGCTGTTCCCCCTGCCTGGCATGGCACCTACCCCATATCCCAAAGTCCCACTCTAATGGCACCTCTCCACCTAGCCTCAGCCAATTCCACAAGGTAGAAGCACCTAAGTTCCCACAGTGCTTCACAGTACTACTCCTTGCACACTTGCCACTGTGGACCTTGTATCGTACCTGTGTGCATAACCCAAGCGGACACTCAGTCAATGCGATGAACAAATGTGTGTTGGCCTCCCGCTTTCAGGGTAGGGATGTAGCTCATTCATCTTTGTGCCTCTCTTCTCACACAGGCACATGTTTTCTTGAACACAGCAGGAGCATAATACATATTTACTAGATAAAATCACCTCGCCTTGTCCACTCTAGTGTGCAAAGGTGTCTTGAATCAGCCTCTTGTTCCTCAGTTCCTCTAAGTCAGATCTCATAATCTCGCTTGGACTATTGCAACAGCCTCCTAGCAGGCTCTCATTTTTCCTTCTGAGCTGTACACAGACTACCAGAGTGACCTTTCTACAACCAAAATCTCATCATGCCTTTCCCTACTGGGAATCTTTCATTAGCTCCCCATTGCCACAGAATAAAGCCTCAGTTGCATTCCTCTTTAGTATAACCTTCTGTCCTCCCACATCCCTCGCCCCCAAGCATACTTCCTTGTACTCCTACAGAGGCTCCTTATAATACCATGGCAACTCTTTGTCTTTTCTGGTCTCTGCATCTTGGCATATGCTGTTCCCTCTTCTTCGAATGACACCTCACCTCCACTCCCTGTCCTCCATCACCTGATAACAGCTGCTCATGACTTAATACCTAGTTCTGACAAAAGCTTCCTCTGTGGAGGAGATGACTGACTGAATGCATGCCCCCCACTGACCATTCACCCACAAATACTGGGCATTCACTGTGCACCAGACACGCCCTCTAAGCAGCCACTGTGCTGGTCAGATTCCTGTGGCTGCAGTCATTGCCCTGTGTTGACATGAAGTGTGTTTGTGCCTGCTTTGCTTCCTCAGAACACAGAGGTCCAGGCTGTTCTTGGCCCTTGTCACCGAGTACCTCTGGTCACTGTGCACTCCCAAAGTGCCAACATATGCGGGCGACTGTAAATGAGCTGCATTGCATGCAGGGGTGTGGGAGTGAAGGGGAGGAAGTCAAGTGTGGAATAGAGCAAGACAACTGTGAAGGTCCAAACCGAGGCTGACAGGGTCTCTTGCATCTTATTTTAGAGTCCAGATCCTGCTTATCAATTGCAAAATGATGCTTCAGCTTTGACTGTCCTGGGGCTCCTGCTCAGTCTTCCGGTGAGTGACGCTCAGCGGCGAAGTCCTCAGAAAATTCTCTATAACTCCCAAAATGCTGAATCAGTGAACAGGTTATAAAGGCTGTCGATGGCCCAGCATAGCGCAAAATGTTGCTTTGTTACCTTCAGGGTCATGGAAAATAAGTAAGTTATGGTCTTAGCGACAACTCTTCAGACCCTGAAATGTGTCCATCCTTCTCTTAACAAAGATGCTTGGCACTGAAAACAAGGAGAGAAATTGGACTGTTCGTGCCCTAGAGAGCTGCCCCTTCTGGGAACAAGTGCTCCAAGACCATATGCTCCAAGACGCATCCCTCAACGAATAAGTCTCCATGTGGCTAAGTCCCAAAGAGCAAGTCCCCGAAGGATGAAGGAGCATGGTACATTCTAGGAATGAAAAGAAGACAGGCGGGGAATATCTGGACATTAGGGAAAAGATCCCAAGGTGAAGCTGGAGAGGTCTTGCCAGGTGGAGGTAGGGGGTGCGGTACAGTCTTATAACGACAATAACTGCTAGCATTTGTGTGGCACTCACAATATGCCAGGCGCTGTTCTAGGTGGGTTCACTCCTTTAATTGTCCTTATATATAACCTATGAGGTTAATAACTGTGATTATTATCCCATGAGCCATGGGAAGTTATCGAATGATGTCAAGCAGGGAAAGGAGATCAGGTTTATGTATGAGAATTTTCCCTCTGGCTTTGGCGTGGAGCACTGAAGGTGGTCAGAGTGGATGTTGGGAGACCCATCAGGAGGTCTCTACAGTAGCGGTCTGCGGCTGGAAGCCATGAGCTTGGACGTGGTGGGTGGCTGTGGGGGTGGAGAGAAGTGGGCATATTAGAGAGCTATTTAGGGGGAGAGCTGACAGAACTGCTTAGCATTTATTCATTCTTCAGCACTCAGTCCAGAGCTCCAACAAACCTCCCCTCCTCCAGGCTTGCCCACGCCTTCCTTCCTTCTAATAGACCTGATCTTACCCAACACCAGGCTCTAGGTTAATTTTTTAACAAGCAAATCACAGAAAGTCAGCTGCCCAAATAAATAATTCCTCAAACTATCACTTTGCCAAATGGATAATAAGCCAGAAGATAATTCCTCTAAAGCCAAATTATGCAAAGTTAATTCCCTAAATTTGACTGTTTCTTTTAAAACTATTACACATCTTACAGCAGTTGGTATTAGATGAGATAGTTTTTTAACTGGTTTTATTAATATTAAGCAGGTAAAAAAGAATACTTACAAAATATGCATGAGGGATAAAAAACAATGAAACAACAAAACTCCTGCACCCAAAACCAGTCTTTAAAAATTAACATTACCATTACCTTAGAGTACCCTAGAGGTGTCCCATCCTCATCTCATTGCCTTCCTTCTCACCCCTGAGATAAACACAGTCCTAAATTTTCTGCCTTTCTCCTTTAGTTTTTTAAATGTTTTATTGATTATGCTGTTACAGTTGTCACAATTTCTTTTCCCTTTTTTTCCCTCCACCCAGTGAACCCCCTCCCTTCAGTTGTCCCCCCCACTTAGTCCATGCCCATTGGTTGTGCATATAGTTCTTCTCAACATCTTCCTGTCTACTCCACTCCCTCCTATTATGCTTCTTAATTCCTGCACCATCTCCCTCCCTTTCCTCCCTTCCCCCTCCCTGTTGACCTTCCCCCAATATGTTCCCCATACCTATAATTCTTTTCACACTCTCATTGCCTACTTAGTTTGCCTTTGTTTTGGTTCCCTAGCTTCTGTTGTTGGTTGCTGTGATACAGTTTTCATTTTAATGTTTGTAGTTTTGATCCTCCTTCTCCTAAACAAGTCCCTTTAACATCTCATATAACAGTGCTTTGGATCTGATGAACTCCTTCAGTTTTGCTTTGTCCTGGAAGCACTTTCTCTGCCCTTCTATTCTGAATGACAGTTTTGCTGAATAGAGTAATCGTGGCTGTAGGTTGTTGCTTTTCATTACTTTGAATATTTCTTGCCAGTCCCTTCTTGCCTGCAGAGTCTCCTTTGAGAAATCAGCTGATAGTCTTATTGGGACCCCTTTGTAAGTAATTCTCTTCTTCTCTCTTGCTGCTTTTAAGATTCTCTCTTTATCCTTAATTTTTGACATTTTGATTATAATGTGTCTTGGTGTGGTTCTCCCTGGGTCCAGTTTTTTGGGAACTCTCTGTGCTTCCTGGACCTGTAATTCCATTTCCTTCCCCAAGTTAGGGAAGTTCTGCTTCATTATTTTTTCACATAATTTTTCAATTTCTAGTGCTTCTTCTTTAGCTTCTGGCAACCTTATGATTCGGTTGTTGGCCCACTTACAGCTGTCCCATAGGTTTCTGAGTCTCTCCTCATTTTCCTCGCTGTTCGTTTCCTCTTTCTGCACTGATTGACTATTTGTTCCTTTCCTATGTTCTGATTTGTTGATTGGATCCCTGGTTTTCCTTCCCTCACCATTAGTTTCATATGTGTTTTTGTTCATTTCAGCAAGACTAGCCTTCATTCCTTCCCCATCTTGTTTAAGATCCGCTGTTAGGTCTGGAAGCTGTCTTATAACTACAGCTCTGAACTGAGCCTCAGAAAGATTATCTGCTGGTCCTATAGATCATGTATTTGCTGTCTGGTCAACTTCGTGATTGGGATCCCTATCATGATCTCTGCCATCCTGACAGGTTTCTTTACCTTTCCTTCCTGGGTGGGGCTGTCACATCTCCTATGCTAGAGGGGGCGGAGCTCTGTGCACTCGTCACTACCGGGCGACACTTCTCACCACAATGTGGCGCTTTGTGTGGGGGTGGGGGTCCAAGATGGATTCCTGCTGTTCACTCTCCGCTGAGAAACTGGGAGCCTCCTCCTCTGTCCCCACACCCTTCGGCCCTCACAGTTTGAGGCAGTGGGGGTCTGCCTTCCCCGGTGTTGGAATCACAAGCTGACAGGTTTGGTCTGGAGCCAGGGGTGCTCCCTAGGCGCTTCTCACATCCCATTAAATACGGGTGTCTGTGCTTACAGCAGTCCTGCCGCCCTTTGCCACAGCTGCTGCCGCCGGCACAGCTTGACCTCTCCACCCCAGCTTCGCTCCTCCTACCTGTCCGGATGAGCACCACTTGTTTATAACTTCATACGTTGGACTTCCATGTAACTTTATTTTCTGGAACTTCTGGTTATTTCTGGTTTTGTGGTAGTTGTAGTCCTTAGTTGTGGAGGGAGACATAGCGTGTCAGTGTAGGCCTCCATCTTGGCTGGAAGTCTCTCTTTTTTTTTTTTTTTTTTTTTAGTTACATATTTGTATCCTCAAAGAGTACTTTTAGACTTGCATGTTTTTGAATTTTATTTATTTTTAAAAATATGTTTATTGATTTGAGAGAGAGAGAGAGGGACACCGATTGGTTGCCTCCCATTTGTGCCCCACCCAGGAATCAAACCCGCAACCCAGGTATGTGCCCTGACTGGGAATCAAACTTCCAGACTTTTGGTGAATGGGACAATGCTCCAACTCACTGAGCCTCACCAGTCTGGGCTGTTTTTGAATTTTAAATAAAAGGAATTAGAGTATATAAATTTTTCTGTTACTTATTTTTTAATTCAACCTTTTGTTTTAGAGATTCATCCTTGTTGATACAGAGACTTCTAGTTCATTCATTTTCTTGGCTGTGTAGTATTCTGTTTTATGAACACACTATAATTTACTTATCCATTGAGTTGAGGGACACCTAAGATGATCCCAGTGTTTTTCCAATATATACAGTGCTGCTAGGAACACTCTTAGATATGTCTCCTAGGGACATATGTTACAGAATTGAGTTAATTCATTCCTTACAACGATCATATGAAGTACACATGTATAATTAGCCTCATCTTATAGAAAAGTAATTGAGGTTCATAAAATTTAAGTGAGTAAAGGTATGAGTTCAATAAGAAGTATAAGATTTTTATATAGTGTATCTCCCCCTGTCATGAAGTATCCTCTCAGAGGAGAAATCTACTCTCTGGCCCATTTCCTAAGCCAAGAGTGCCTCTTGGGACACTCCAATCCCTACCCCATTTCTTCTTCCCCCACTATCCTGTTCCTCACAGTATCCCACCAGTTTCCTTCTCCCAACCTCATTCATCTCTGTCTACTTTCTCTCTATCCCTAAAACCCACCAATGTCCATATTTCAAATTGATGCTCACCACCCACTGAGTTAGAATCAAGAACAAGTGATTGGCCCTGGTTTACACAGAGTCTCCAAAATTGAATCCAACCTTTCTAACCCGAGAGCTCTTGCCTTTCCATACATTAAGCCATCTCCTCCAAGAAGCCTTCATCAAAGCAATGGAAGTTGACAAGGTAGCATGGTGTAAAGAGAAAGCATATCAGCTTGGGGTAAGTAAGCCTTTGAGTCTGAGTTTGAGCTCCATCATTTAGTAACTGTGTGACATTCGTCAAGTCACTAATTTGGTTAATGCTAAGGGTTTCATCTGCAAATGGGGCAGTAACTCTTACCTTACAAAGTTATGAGGATTCAGTGGGAAAAAAAGTGTATATAAACTGCCTACATGAAGTCAGCGCTCAGTCTGGTTCACTGTTTCTTAAGATCTGGTTCCTGGACCATCTGCCTCACAATCACCTAGGCTGCTTGTTCAGCACACAGATTCCTGGACTCCCAAGCAGTGTTTCTGACATTCTCATAAGTTTGAGAGCTACTGACCTTGTTGGTGAGGAAGCCAAGTAAACAGATGTCTACAGCTTAGAATACGTTACAATGGCAGGTCTGGAAAGAGTTTCTGGAGGAAGCCTGGAGTGATCTGAGACCTCAAAGAAAAGAAAAAGTCAGCCAAGGAAGTAGAAATGGAAGAGGAGATTCAAGTTGAAGGGAAAATGTTCACAAAAACCCAGCACTGAGAAAAGTGGCTCTTTTAGGGGACAGTTGGGGAGACGCCAGGTCACAAAGAGCCTTGTCGGTCATGTCAGGGTGTTTGGACTATATCCTACAAACAGCGGAAAATCACTGAGATTTGTTTATACTTAGAGGAGGGCATCGATAGTTCTAAATTTAAGAAAGAACCCTCTGGCAGTCACAGTGTAAAGAACAGGTTGTGGGATTGGAAAAGGGCAAGAGTTTCCTTAGGACTATGAGGCAGGGCACAGGCAAAGACGACCTGCAGCAATGGCAGTGAGAGAGGAAAGGCAATGGACAGGTAAAAGAATCTTCAGAGACTGATACTGATTGGATTTGTATGGATGGGGATGGGAAGGAGTCAAGACTTCTTTCTTTAGCAAACTGGGTCAGTGGTTGTGAATTTCACTGTAGTAAAAAAAACAAAAAAAACAAACAAAAAAACACTGGAAGAGAAACCAGTGTGGAGGGAAAAATGATGAGATCACTTTAGGACATATTGATTTTGAGATCCTTATGAAATATCCAAGTAAAACTGTCCAGAAGATAGCTGGAAATACAGCTCTATGGAATATTCTGCTAATTGCTCACTCAATATCCTCTTTCCTTTCTTTTCTAATGGAAGCCAGCTTTGGGACAGTGATGCACTCAGTTAAAATATCCACCCTCCTAGGCTCTTTTGCCAGTCTTCTCAGAGTCTTTATGGTTGGTCATGAGATCCAGTTCTGATTAATAAGCTCTAAGTGACATCACTGGGTGGAGGTTTGGAAAAGCTATTATTCTCCTGATAACAATGAACAGGCCGAACTGGAATTTGACTTTTACCTTTCTCCTTCTTTCTTTTTTCCTGCCTAAAGAGAGTTGTGAAGCTTATATAATATGCAGCCATTTTGTGACTGTGAGGATGTAGGCCCTATGCTAAGGGATGCAGAGCAGAAAGACAGAAGGATTCTGGTGTTGTGGAGCTGATATGGCCCTGGGCTGTCTACCATCTGAGAAAAATAAATCCTAATTTAGTTAAGCCACTGGGTTTGGTTTACTGTCACCTGCAGCAAAACATGATCCTAATTGATTCAAGGGCTAAAGCTCTGGAGACAGATCTAGGTTAGAGATAGAGATTTGGGTCAGCACCTAGACAGTAACTGAAAGCATTTGGGTGCATACAAGAAAACCAGGCACCCAAATGTGTGCAAATGTAAACAATTCTTGTGAGTTAAAGGACAGAGAGGGCTCAGTTGTAGGCAATGTTGAAAGGAGGAATTCCTGTTCACAGCTCTAGTGTCTGTAGGTTACTTTTTAATTATTGATATTTCGATAGCCTCATTCAGTACAAAACAACCAATTTAGAGCTATTTAATTAATGCTCAACCCCATGAAATTAATTTTGTAACAACTTTCCAGGTGCTTAACCAAGGGCTCATGACTCTGGTCATATGGATGGTGACTTACCTCCTGGGGTGTGGCATGCTGGGGCTCAGGAGCTGACCTGGTAAACCTCAGCTTTTCTGTGTTTCACGAGGCAAATGCCCCTGGAGTTCCTTTCAGGAAGGTTAGTGCAAGGACTACAAAGGATCCGAGCTGAAGTTTAACCTGTCTGCCCTATTTTTTAATATTATATTCTTTTTTATATTTCCTTTAAATTACTTTTTATATATAATTTTTCTTTTATTATTATTTTTCTTTTGTAATTATAGTTGACATACTAGATTAGTTTCAGGTGTAGAACATAATAATTAGACATTTATATAATTTATGAAGTGACACCCCAATAAGTTTAGTACTCATCTGACACCATACACAGTTATTACAATATTATTGACTATATCCCCTATGCTATAATTTATATCTCCATGACTGACTTATCTTTTGCCAAGGTATATACATGGAAAATTTCCTGATTCCTCTCTTTTCTCCACTCAACATCTTATTAAAAAAAAAAAAATCAAAAACAAAAAATCTATTTTCCTTAATTCATAAAACTGTTACTGTCAGTGTTTAGCTAGATATTGAGAAGGGGAGCAAAAGTGAACTGAGCATAGCATTTAATAAAATGAGGAACATAAGCATGCTTGCTAACCAGGAAGCTACAGTTTCACACTCCAGGGGATTATAGCTTTGCTCCACCAAGGGGGTTAATGTTCCTCCCTTCTCACCTCCAGCACCAGATTGTTGGGGGGCATAGGGGAGGTGTTGGACCATGGAGGCCTGTCAGTCTAACTGGGGGATGGACCCTGTCCAAAAGTCCATGGAAGTTTGAGAAGCTGATTGGTTCCTTTGAAAGGGCACCTGGTCCATCCCAAGCTCAAGCTAATATAGTCCCAGGGGAGCAAAGAAGTGTGTCACCCCCCACTTGTGACTTGCACTTGCCTAGTAGGTTCGCGTCTCCTCTCTCCATAGTCATGTGGCCCTAGCAGTCACATGGCCCATGGCTGTGGGGACTCCACATGCAGGGTCCAGAAGGCAGGCTGAATACCACAGCACAGCAATGGACTGAAGCTGGGAACACATGTTAAGCTAGCCGGATGTTGGACTGTACTGTACTTTGATATGGCACAGAACCTCTGGACATTCACTCTCTTTCTGGCCCTGATTTTCCATGGTGGGATGGAGGAAGATGGGACATTGGAAACCGAGGGGCAGCTTCTATTTCCACACTAATAAACCATCTTGCCACCTCACAATCGCCCTGGTGTGGGTCCTCGGAATGTTTTCTTTGTGATCAGATGGCAGAGCCTAATTTCCACTAACAACAGAAACATGTTGTTCCCTTTTATGAACATTTTTGTTGTCTCTATGATAAAGCCCAAATGCTTATCATAACATGTTCGTCCCCAGTTTTTCCATCCATGGTCCTTGATAATTGTCCTCACCTCTCCCCCATCTCTGCACACCCAGGCAGCCACTCTGAATGCCTCCTTCTGCCTACATTTCTCTTCCCTTTCAAGCCCTTGCAGGCTGTTTTCTTGCTCAAAAATGCTTTTTCTGTCTTCTGCTCTGCTTACCTATCCCCAGCCATGCACTGCAGCTAGATTAATTTTCTGGTCTTCCAGCAGCTGAGAATGGTTGGAAATCTAGGAGTGGTCCACCTCCTCTTTTCCCCTTAATCCCTCCCACCAATCTCTTTCCAAATTCTGTTGATTCTCCCCTCTAAACATCTGTAAGTTTGGCCCCTCCTCTCCATGACTACTTTTACTAACAACAGCACTGCAAATCTCTTCAGTAGCTTTTTGTCTTCAGTCTTTCCCAAGTCATTCAATTTGTCCTCCTCTCTGCAAATTTACCCATGTTGATCTCCTCCTTAAAACATCTTGGACTTGTGGCCAAGATGGGGGCCTAGACTGACACGCTCCATCTCCCTCCACAACTAAGAAGGACTACAACTACTGCAAAACCAGAAATAACCAGAAGTTCCAGAAAATAAAGCTACATGGAAATCCAAGGTATGAAGTTATAAACAAGTGGTGCTCATCCGGCCACGTAAGAGGTGCGAAGGCGGGGTGGAGAGGTCAAGCTGTGCTGGCAGTGGCAGTTGTGACAATGGTGGCAGGGCAGCAGTAAGCACAGACACCCATATTTAAGGGGAGGCGAGAGGCACCTGGGGAGCACCCCTGGCAGCAGACCAAACCCCTTCAGTTCTGATTCCAACACCGGGGAAGGCAGACCCCCACTGCCTCGAACTGTGAGGGCCGAAGGGTGTGGGGACAGAGGAGGAGGCTCCCAGTCTCTCAGCGGAGAGTGAACAGCAGGAATCCATCTTGGACCCCCACCCCCACACAAAGCACCACAGCGTGGTGAGAAGTGTCACCCGGTAGTGACGAGTGCATGGAGCTCCGCCCCCTCTAGCATAGGAGATGTGACAGCCCCACCCAGGAAGGAAAGGTAAAGAAACCTGTCAGAATGGCAGGGATCATGATAGGGATCCCAATCACACAGTTGACCAGATAGCAAATACATGATCTATCGGACCAGCAGATAGATAATCTTTCTGAGGCTCAGTTCAGCGCTGTAGTTATAAGACAGCTTCCAGACCTAACAGCGGATCTTAAACAGGACAAGCAAGGAATGAAGGCTAGTCTTGCTGAAATGAACAAAAACACATACGAAACTAGTGGTGAGGGAAAGAAAACCAGGGATCCAATCAATAAATCAGAACATAGGGAAGGAACAAACAGTCAATCAGTGCAGAAAGAGGAAACGAACAGTGAGGAAAATAAGGAGAGGCTCAGAAACCTATGGGACAGCTGTAAGTGGGCCCACATCTGAATCATAGGGTTGCCAGAAGGTGAAGAAGAAGAACTAGAAATTGAAAAATTAATGAAAAAATAATAAAGCAGAACTTCCCTAAGTTGGGGAAAGAAATAGAATTACAGGTCCAGGAAGCACAGAGAGTTCCCAAAAATCTGGACCCAGGGAGAACCACAGCAAGACACATTATAATCAAAATGTCAAAAATTAAGGATAAAGAGAGAATCTTAAAAGCAGCAAGAGAGAAGAAGAGAATTACTTACAAAGGGATCCCAATAAGACTATCAGCTGATTTCTCAAAGGAGACTCTGCAGGCAAGAAGGGACTGGCAAGAAATATTCAAAGTAATGAAGAGCAAAAACCTACAGCCACGATTACTCTATTCAGCAAAACTGTCATTCAGAATAGAAGGGCAGAGAAAGTTCTTCCAGGACAAAGCAAAACTGAAGGAGTTCATCAGATCCAAAGCACTGTTATATGAGATGTTAAAGGGACTTGTTTAGGAGAAGGAGGATCAAAACTATGAACATTAAAATGAAAACTGTATCACAGCAACCAACAACGGAAGCTAGGGAATCGAAACAAAGGCAAACTAAGTAGGCAATGAGAGTGTGAAAAGAATTATAGGTATGGGGAACATATTGGGGGAAGGTCAGCAGGGAGGGGGAAAGGGAGGGAGATGGTGCAGGAATTAAGAAGCATAGTAGGAGGGAGTGGAGTAGACAGGAAGATGTTGAGAAGAACTATATGCACAACCAATGGCCATGGACTAAGCGGGGTGGGGGACAACTGGAGGGAGGAGGGTCACTGAGTGGAGGGGAACAAAGGGAAAAGAAATTGTGACAACTGTAACAGCATAATCAATAAAGCATATTAAAAACAAAAAACAAAAATAAACTCTTAGGTCCCTAACAGTATTGTCCTTGTAGACCTCTCAGGCTTTATTTACTACACTTAAGGTGCAGAGAGAAATCAAACCCAGTGTTGGCCCACAGCCCTCTTTGTTCTGCACAGCCCCTTCTTCAGAGCTTGTGCAGCGCTAGTTTGGGACAATAGTTAAGAAAATGGCCTCTGGCACCAGATTACCTGGATTCTAGCCTCTGCTCAGCTGCTTATTAGCTGGGTGCCTTTGGGTAAAACCTTTAATCTTATTGTATCAGTTTCATTATCTGTGAATGAATGCTAAAGGTAGCCCTCATTCATAGGGTTGTTAGCTTGTGAAAGTGTTACCAGACTGGGGGCCTGGCAGTGAGTGGGTCTGCCTAGGGCCAGCAGTGTGTGGTTTCTTGACTTGGTGCAGGAAAGATTTTACATCACCAATCCAGGCGATTATAGGGGTACGTGTATTAAAGCTGGGCATAGTAAAACAAGAAACAGCTCAGCATAGAAGAAGCAACAGGAGAGCCCAGCTCACTGAGACATCAGAGAAAAGGGGGCCTTGGGGACAACTTCAGGGGATAGCCCAAGAGAGCCTAGGAGATGCATGCCCGTGGGGGAAGAAGTGAGGGTAGGAGAGGGGAAAGTGAGTGGAACAGGCTGCTCCTTAGACAAAGAGTGAAAACTGGGTCCTTTGTCATGAGGCTTTTATCTCTCTTGGAGGTGGGGATCTTAGGGGAGGTCTCAGGGGAGGGTTTCAGCAGAATATTCATCAGTTTTCCATGTGTGCTCTTTTAGGGTTCTGGTGCCCTCTGATTGGTCAGTGCCAGAGTAAGGGGGGTCTTTAGTCATTGTAGGTAGTCCTGGCATTGCCCACCTGGCTTTTTCTGGATCTGGAGCTGAAATACAACTGAAGACTAGATGTTATCTCTGGGGAGGTGACATTTTGTATCTGGCTGTAAATTGCTTTGCCAGTTTGTTCAGCTATCTGTCTCAGTTTCCTTATTCCACTTGCCAAGGAATTTTCCTAGCTTCTTACCATCCTATCTCAAAAGGTAGTACTGAAGTGTACTCAGAACAGTGTCAGAAACAGAGTCAATATTATGTCAGTGTTAGCTGTTATAGTTGACTGTTACATTTCATCTTTATCCTTAAAATTTGTCTGTTTTGTCCTCTTCTAGTGTCTAGAATAGTGCAGGAGACATGGCAGCAGATGGCTTATGACTATGGTATGGGGAGCGGGGGAAGGCTTGAAGGGAAATGGTAGGAGATTAAGGACAAAGGACACTTAGCTATCTCAGGAAGTGTGAATTTGACTTTTTGTTCTCCGTAATCCAAGTTTCATTTTAGTTTAGAAAACACAGCTGATGGGAAAACCAGGCCCAAATATTCCCCACTATCTCCCCTATGCATGATGGACACTGATTTCCTGTGCTTCACCAAAGAGTCTTTCTCCTTCCTTCCAGGTAATAATAATACCACAATACCATGATAAGTATTGATCTTATTTCATTTCCTAGATACTATATTTAGCAACTAAGTTTTTCATTTAATCCATATGTGAAGTGAGTGCTACTGTTTCCCCATTTTATAGGTGGGGAAATTGAGGCTGTGAGGTTAATAGGACCCAAATCTCAGCTTATTAAGAGGTTTTCTTGCCCAATAACTTATCGGAGCTGACAGTGTTAACTGCTGTGCCAGATTACTTTATGAAAGTGGATTTGTTACTTAATCAGAGAAATATCTATGAATTTGCTCACATGTGAGGTCCAGTGCTGGGCACTGGAAACATAAAGATGAATATGGGTGATCCTTGAACAATAGTATGGTGATTGTTGGAAAGAGGTGAAGGAGGGTTTATGGGGGATAAATGGTGATGGAAGAAGACTTGACTTGGGGATGGGGAACACAACAATACAGTGCACAGATGATGTGTTATTGAATTGTGCACATGAAACCTGTATAATTTTGTTAATCAGTGTCACCTCAGTAAGTTCAGTATCAAGATGGAATTTGGTTTGTTTCCAGTCTTTGGCTATTACAAATAATGCTGCTATGAATATCTTTGTACATTTTTTTGTGGACATGAGTCTTCAACTGCATTGATAAATACCTAGGAGTAGAATTGTTAGGTCATATGGTAACTTTGCTTACCATTTTGAGAAACTGCCAAATCGTTTCCCAAAGTGGCTGCAGCATATTACATACCAGCAGTGTATGAGGTTTCCAATTTCTCCACATCTTTATCAACCCTTGCTATTATTATTTTTTTGATTATAGCCATCCTAGTGTGTGAGAAGTGGCATCTGATTGTGGTTTTGATTTGCATTTCTCTAATGGCAAACATGAATATCTTTTCTTGTGATTATTGGCCATTTGTATATCTTCCTTGGAGAAATGTCTATTTAGATGCTTTGCCCACCTTAATTACGTTGTGTTTTTATTGAATTGTAAGAATTCTATATATATTCTGAATACAAGTCTCCTTATCAGATACATGATTTGCAAGTATTTTCTCCCATTTTTGGGTTATCCTTTCACTTTCTTGATGGTACCAATTATAACAAAAAAGTTTTTAATTTTGATGAAGTCCAATTTATCTTTTTTTTTGTTACTCATGCTTTTGGTATTTTTTATAAGCAAAGATTTACTTTTATCTAAACTTCTAAGGTTTTTATTGTTTTAGCTCTTACATGTAAGTCTATGAGCCATTTTGAGTTAAATTTTGTTTATTGTGACAGGAAGGAGTCTAGCTTCATTCTTTTGCATGTGGATATCCAGTTGTCTCAGCACCATTTGTTAAAAAGACTATTCTTTCCCTATTGAATTGTCTTGGTATCCTTGTTGAAAATCGATTGACTGTAAATATAAGGGTTTATTTCTGGAGTCCCCATTCTACTCCATTGATCTGCAAGTTTATCCAAGTCTATACTGTCTTGATTAGTGTAGCCTTTGTTGTGTTGAAACCTGGAAGTGTGAGTTCTTCAACTTGGTTCTTCATTTTCAAGATAGTTTTGGCCATTCTGGGTCCCTTACATATCCACGTATTGCTTTCATACTCAGAAGGGAAAAGTTTTTTAGTAAAGAAAGAAAGACAGGTGTTGCTGAAGGAACTGGGAAATCTGCTTTGTGTTTTCTGAGTGGTACTGTGCAGTGAACCTTTTCTCTAGGGCAGGGGAATTTTTCTCTCCTCAATTTTGTACTGGTCATAGATTTCTTTTTTCCCACTGTTGATGAACAATGTGCAGGGTATAGATTGAGCCAAGGCCTCATTTCCTGCCTTTAATTACTTGGCTGGGTAAGGGGTTCTTTCCACAAAGGGACTCCCATAACATCCTAATTTGGAGTTTATTCCTGCAAAGTATTATTACACTCTATTTTGTAGCCTCTACACTGTTTTTATTGCAATCTTATCAGCAAATCACTTTTGAGTGTGTATTTCTGTATATTCATTTGAGTATACAAATATATGTATTCATTTGTAAAATATATCGTCGGCAGCCGTCCGTCTCAAGAGACGATGGTGTAGCTTCTTAAGAGTCTATCTGCACCGCCGAGAATGGTTGTGCAGTCCGACTCGGGAGTGACACGGTATCTGTCTCCTCCCGTGTTGAATCGACATCTTGCGATGACGCTGGAGTGTCCTCTCCAGTGAAGCTGAAGCTACAGAGCCTGGGCAGGGTGATATGGAGGGTCTGCTGTTGCCTATGCAGCAGACCCCCCCTCTCTTCGCAGCTGAAGGGTCCAAGGGAAAGACGGAGTCAATACAGCTTGGTTTCAGGTGCGCTGCAGGAGTTGCTGGTGTTGACTACAACGTCAAACCGCCTTAGGGACTCCGGCTCCGGATTTTCTGTCGGGGTTTACTCCCTTAGCCTTTCCCCTGAAGAGGTATGCCGCAAGGCAGCGGAGGTTTTTTGGAGTCAGAGTTTTCCTTCTCTGCTGTACCCTGACTGGAAGATCGAACCAGCGACACTTAGCTCGCAGGCCGACGGTCAATCCACTGAGCCAAGCCAGCCAGGATTATAAAATATATACACATATGATTATTATATATATTTAAAATATAAACAAAACTTAAAGAATGAGATAAAAATGATTAGAAATAGTTTTCCTACACTTCATTGGCTTTATCTGTCTGGAGACTGTCCTCTTAGATCTTTCCTTTTTACCTCCTGTGTTCTCAACACTCAGCCAGGGCCTGGGTACATAGCAGTAGCTCAATGTCTGCTGCACAAAAGAAAAATTTCAGGTACCTTACTATTTCTATTAAAACACAGCACCTCTATTTCTAGGTTTTGCACCCTGTAATAAAAGGTCTGCATTTATCACCTGCTAGGGTCACTTTATGAAGAGGTTGTGGGCTCCTCATCTCTCCTAGTTTCCTCTTTTACCTTTGATTACGCCATATCTGACATATTTCTTTGGAAAACAGCATTTATAACATCCTTAACTATCCTCTTCATGAATAGAAAGCAAGCTCTCTAATTTGGACTATCATGGGTGGATGTGAACAAAGTACAGGGGAGCTCCTCTTGGGGGTAAGAGTCAGAGTGGGCTTCAAGAAGCTGGATTTGTAAGGGCCAGTGGAAGTTAGCCAAATGGGGAAGAGAGGAAGGCGGTCCCAGGTGAACCGCAGGAGCAAAGGCGGGAAGATGGGAGTTGATCTATGATAGTTAGCACAGTCCGAGCTCCGGAAGAGTTTAGTGTAGCTGAACCCAAGGGGGCATGGGCAGTTGCATTGGTGTTTTAAAATATCCCTCCAGCAACTCTATGAAGTATTGAGCCTTGAGGCTGATAGTACGGGAGGCTGTTGGTTGCCTGGAGAGTAGGGCACAATTAAAAAGGATAGCAATCTCTGGGCTTGGAAGCCCAAACTGAAGCAGGTAAACTCTTCATTGCTCTGGCTGTACTCTTTTTTAGGATCTCAAAACCCATTTTTAATTTTTTTTTTTTTTTTTATCCAGGACTGTTGTTGCCCTTTCCTTTTGTTTTCCAAAAAAACACTTATACTTTCAACGAAAAATCCGTATCTTTCCGGGAATCCCAGGGGCTTGATGCATTCTGTTTCTGGGTTCCTTTGAGGCCTGCGGCCACAGGAAGATACTAAGGTACATTTCTGCGCAGGTTTTGTCAAGCCAGGGCTTGGTTGGACGCTCCATCCCACCCCCGTACCAATTAAATCAAACTACACACACAGATGGAGGTTCAGACATATCCTGACAGAAAATCGCCTCGGGATATCAGGAACCCCGAACCTACAGCCAAGGGCGTGTCGAGGCGGGGCAGGCCTCCCAAGTCACCGCCACCGGCTTTTCCGATTCACACCCCTTCCTGAGGCAGGAGGGGGTAGTCCAACCCCCGTGCCTGCGGGGCGGGGTCCGGGAGGCTTCTAGGCGCCAGCAGGCGGAGCTTCCCTACAGAACTCTGTCGGTGACGGCGCCGGGCCCCGCCCCTCAGGGAAGGGGGCGGGGCGCGAAGCGAGAGCGCGGGCAGGGCCGGAGCCGGCCTTGGAGCCTGCGGAGCAGAGCGCAGCCAGTGGAGCGCCTGGGCGGCGGCAGCGCGCACGATGGCTCCGGCCGCGGACCGTGAGGGCTACTGGGGCCGCACGACTTCCACGCTGGACTGGTGCGAGGAGAACTACGCAGTGACCTGGTACATCGCCGAGTTCTGTGAGTGCCACCGCCGGTCCCGGGGCCCGGCCTGAGGCGGGCGGGAGGGAGAGAGGGCGCCGGGCTGAGGAGGAGACGCCGTGTGAGGAAGGGTGAGGGCGGACCTGGCAGTAAGGGAGGCAGCAGGCCCGGCCGCGGGGAGTGGAGTGGGAACCCTGGCCGGGAAGCAGGAATGGGAAAGCTGCAGATGAAGGGACCGGATAGGAATCCAGTGTGTCGCCGACGAGTGCCGGGGTCCGGACGGGTTGGGGGGGGGGCACCTGCTTCCACTGTTGCTGCTACCAACCTAAGGGCACAGAAGGGAACATCTCCCCTCCCCCATACCTGAAAACTCTGAGGTCTTTGTTTTCCTCTTTCTCTATTAATATTAGACCTCTTTGGTCATCTCCAGGAAAGGGTTTTCCAGTCTCAGATCTCAACCCCCTACCTCCCATTCCCTCCCACCTAGGATATTTGCAAGTGCCGGAGCACCACTGTTCGGCTATCTCCTTGCACCAGAAGTAGTAGGCAGAGCACCTAGTTAGTCTGTACCTTCCGGCTGGTGCCAGGTTCCCAAGAGCACAAGGGACCGAGTCCCTTTTACTCTGTCTCGTGTCCAACTGCCTAAGAGTTAGGGGTCATCTGAGGACACTACTGTCACTGATTGCACTTCCTTCAGCTGCTGCCCCTGACAGGCACCACTGGCCCCCTGGGCTGTGTGTGTGTGTGTTTCCCCAGATGTTATTCCTGCCAGGCTAGGAGAGCACAGGGAAAATCTGCCCCTTCTTTTTCTGTTGTTTACTTTGGTCATGTTTTGAGAGCACAGAGTTAGATACTTCTTCAGGCACCTGCTTCTGGCAAGGTACAGAGAATATTTTATGATTATTAACTTCCTTCTTTTCATTTGATCCACTTTCTCAGGGCATGGAGCAAACTCTTTAGCTGACCTTCCCGTTGTTGGGTCCTTGTCCCAGGCATGTGTGTTTGGCTTGTAGAAAAGAGGCAAGGGTTTTATACCAGCTGATCCTATTTAATTCTGTTTCCAAAATTGACTAAATTTTTTAAAAAAAGGGAAACAGAACTCATGCTGAAGTTTTCAGGGCTTTAGTACCATTCTCTTTATACTGTGATTTAGGCGGAGATATTTCCTGAACTACTGGTTTAAATTAATATTTTTAAAATAATGGTGAGAGAATATGAGCAAAGAAATAATTTGTAGGGTAATTATGTGGAAGTCTAAATGTTGGCAAAGGAAGCACTTTACCAGTTTGTTTGATCCTGTTGGCAGGCCCTTACCTGGTCCAGAGGAGGTCCATGAGGGAAGGGACTTAAAACCATGCTTTCTGAACTGGAAATGGAAGAGAAACTCAAGGGTCTTCAAATGTTGGGTGGGCTGTCATACAGAGCATTAAACTTTCAGTATTTTCCTATAATGTGGAATTGGCGCCTATGGGTGGAAACTAACTGTAAGGGGAGAGATTTTGCTTCAACATAAGGCAACTTTTTATCTAGAGATGGGATCTTGGAATGGGTTGACTTGTGAGGCAGAGGACTTCTTTACTCTGAAAGTGTTAAAACAGATATTGTTCTACTAACTCACCGGAATATTTTAGGGAATTAATTGTTTAGTAGAGAACAAACAAGGTGGGTTGGCTTTGGTTGGCCTTTAGGTTCTTTACCTCTTTACGGGTCAGTATAGGTAATAATGACTCTTAGTTTAGAACCAAGGGTTAGAGTTAAAATAGAAAACTGACAGTTAAGTCATGTGAACTTGATACTACTGTTCTGGCAGATAGGTCTGAGAAATGGGAAATGGCTGTAGGTCTTAATGTCCTCAGAAGAGGAAACTGAGCAGAATGCAGGGAGGGTTTTGACATAGGAATCAGGGGTTGCAGGAAGGTGATGAGTGCATGTTGGCCACCCTTTGCACATGTACCTTTGGAGAAAAAATGATCTGGAGGAAGTTGATGTCAAGTCTTCTTACCCAGCAAGTGAAAAGCATGCTGATTAATAATGATGTTTTTTAAAAACAAATGCAATTTATTATCATTCTAATATTTAAATTAATGATAGAAACATTGAGGATAATAATAATAGTGATAATAGCTACATCTAAGTCCATCCTATGTACCACACTTTCCTAAGCGCTTCATATATTTTAATTCATTCAGTCTTTACCATAATTCCAAAAAGAAAGTATTATTATCCTTATTTCACAGATTAGAAAATTGAAGCTCTAAGAAGCTCAAAGAGTAGTGTAGAGGTAATATTCAGCTTGAGGTCTGACTCCAGAGTTAGTATACTGTATTACTTCTGTCGCATTCATTGTGCCCTCCATGCAAGGGATGAGGACAAGCATGAAGTAGTATACTATCACAAAGGAAAAACTGCATAATTATTCAAGAAGCCTATCTTTCAGCATTAGGATGCATGTATTTTAGATAACATAAAGATGAATTTCATGAATTGCCTGTTCAGGTATGGCAATGGTTCTTATTCAAAAGCTATCTTCTTAACATCAGCCAAGTTCAATTCAAATTTCTTTTCTGTTTGAGCAGATCGTAAGGACCAGGGGAGAAGGTACAGGATTTCTCTTTAGTTGTGAAATAATAAGCACCTTGATGTGCCAGAAGTTATAGGTACAGGTAGTGCTCACTTTGCAACATAGTGTGGGACAACATAAATGACCATGCAAGTTAAAACTGACAAATGATCCTAATCAATGGGAAAAGTTACGATTGTTCTGTGACATTTACAGATTTTTATCATGCAGAGGGGTAAAGGGAAAAAGAAGGGGAAGGGTCTAGTCAAGGAACATTTATAAATGACCCACGGACATGGACATCAGGGTGAGGATTGATTCTGGGAGCAGGGGAGGAGGATGGAGAGGGGGGAGTTTGGAGGATGGGGCAAGGGAAAGCAATGGCGGGGGAGGGGAGGGTTGGGACAACTGTAAAAGAACAATAAAAAAGGCAAAGGCAAAACAATTTTTTGTCATACATTGTAAACCCTTTTTTGTTGGTTATAAATATATAGAGAAATGAAAATGATAGTAAAACTAGTATTTAGTACATTGAGAATTAAAATGTATTTTTTTGTAAAAGAACTTAAGAGTAGTTTGAACAGTGTCTGACTTGTTTGTTGTCTTATAACTTGTGATGTGGAAGGAGTATTTTTTCTATGCCTTGTTGAATTGTCATATTCCTTTCTAAGTTTGGATCAGCTTCCAGCATTTTATTCTTGCACTTTGAATTTGTGAAATATCTCTGAGAGTTCCTTTAACAGTAAGCTTTTGCTGGCATCACTTCTGGTCCATTTTCATACTTTTCTTACAGCCATTTTCTTTGTGTCACTTATTTGTGTCAATAAGTTTGCCTTCACTAAGTTCCTCTGGATGTATATCTAGAGTCAGTTGGATTTAGGGTATGCTGTTTAAAATCCAGTTTGTAAACCGGTTTGTTTATTGATGGTTTTCACTAGATACACCTGGTTAGCCAGACTGGCTTGACTACATGTCCAGAGCCACAGAAGAATACCCCACTTGGAACTTCTGCCTTAGGCTCTTCTAAAACACAAATGTTGGTGGTTCAATCCAGAGATGAAGTGGACCTGGTGTGAATTAGGATCCTAGGACCTTTCCCCTTGATGTCTCCCACAGGCACAATGCTTGTCTGCCTTCTCTTTCTTTTGTGGCACCATATCCTTTTCCTTGAAATAAAAGCCTTAGCCCTGGCTGGTGTGGCTCAGTGAGCTGAACGCCAGACTGGGAACAGAAAGGTCGCCAGTTCAATTCCCAGTCAGGCCACATGCCAGGGTTGCAGGCCAGGTCCCCAGTTGGGTTGCAGGTCAGTTGCCCAGTGGGGGGCATGCAAGAGGCAACTGATCGATGTTTCTCCTTTCCTCTCTCCCTTCCCCCCTCTCTAGAAATGAATAAATAAAATCTTTTAAAAAATAAATAAAAGCCTTAGATGAATAATGCTCTTATGGAGACTTATGAATCCTTTCAAATACTCAAACTTGTGAAATCTTTGTAATAATATTTTCTATGCATTTTCATGAATGTAAAAATAAGCTACATGGCCCCAGATGGTATCCTTGCTCAAGAGCCAGATGTCCATATGTCCCCAGAAATAAGGATAGACTTTCCCATTTCAGTTGTAAATTGATTCCTACACAATTACATTTGAAGCACCTACTGTGCACAAAGTATATGCTATGTTTTGGGAATACCAAGAGCAGTGAAATAGCATCCTAGACAACTAAAGAAATCAGAGATTAGTAAAGAAAATAGAAAATCAACAAAGTGGTAGTATTGGCATTTAGAGGAGTAAGCAAGTAACTCGGTAAAGGTATCTGGATGACTTCTTCCTTATTTATTTAAAGCTTCACTGAGGAAGTAAAGTTAGATGGTGTTAAATGATAAGAATTTTGCCAATGTCTAGCATAAGTGCCTGGCCAAGTAGATATTCAATTAATATTTGATAAATTTAATTATCGGACACCTGAAGTAAGGAACAGTATGTTCAAATTTATAGATAGTAAAGTAGAAAGCTTTTCTGGGGAACAGATTAATCTATTGTGGTTGTGCATAGAATGTGTGGTGGTAATGGAAAAAATGATTTAGGGACAGATTATTAAAGCTCTTATTGCCCTGGCTGGTTTAGCTCAGTGGATTGAGCGTCGGCCTGCGAGCTAAGTGTCGCTGGTTCGATCTTCCAGTCAGGGTACATCAGAGAAGGAAAACTCTGACTCCAAAAAACCTCCGCTGCCTTGCAGCATACCTCTTCAGGGGAAAGGCTAAGGGAGTAAACCCCGACAGAAAATCCGGAGCCGGAGTCCCTAAGGCGGTTTGACGTTGTAGTCAACACCGGCAACTCCTGCGGCGCACCTGAACCCAAGCTGTATCGACTCCGTCTTTCCCTTGGACCCTTCAGCTGCGAAGAGAGGGGTGGTCTGCTGCATGGGCAACAGCAGACCCTCCATATTACCCTGCCCAGGCTCTGTAGCTTCAGCGTCATCGCAAGATGTCGATTCAACACGGGAGGAGACAGATACCATGTCACTCCCGAGTCGGACTGCACAGCCATTCTTGGCGGTGCAGATAGACTCTGAAGAAGCTACACCATCGTCTCTCGAGACGGACGGCTGCCGACGATATCTAGAGTCAAACGGCAGTGGGGTTAACATTGTCATGGTCATCTATTTCTTCTATCACTCTATTTATGGATGATTGGAATTTCACTTCTAACATTGCCACTTTTGTTTCTTTGCTTGACTTTTATCATTGTCGGCCTGTTCTCTCTTTTCATTGTTCATTTTTATAAAATGTCACATACATTCATCACCAGGAAACAAGGAGGCAACTCAACTACATGCCTTGCTATCTGTACAAGAACTGAATAACAGATGTGCAGTGACTAATCACCAACAGACTTGCCCTGATGTTTTAGCCATAGTTAGCAGTTTAGGCAGAGAGATATTTTTTTTCTCAGCACTTTGAAAATATTATTCCATTGTGTCCTGGCTTTTATCATTGCTGATGAGACATTCTCCAACAGCCTAAGTGTTGTTCCTTTGCAGTTTATTTTGTCAAATCCACCAAAAGTCTTTGAACGAAGTGACTTGGTTAATCACTGACTGACGTGATTCTGTTATTTACATAGTGATTTGTGGACTGGAGATCGAGTAGCAAAGTTTGTAGTACTATAGTAATTACTCACAGTTAGTATACTGTGAGTTATTGAAAATTGAATTGTGTTGTTGGGGGATTGGTATTAACTAAACGATGGTAACTGAAATTTGTACATATTAGAACCTTGCAAAGTGAGGACTGCTTGTGTATTTCTAACCCTCAGAACATTCCTAGGAAGTAATACGCAGATGGTGTTATTCACCTTTTTTAGATGAGGATACTGAGTCTTAGAGAAGTAATCTGCTCAGCATCATACGGCTATGAAGTGGCAGAAATGGTGTTCAAATATAGGTCTGACAGCTTTCTAAAGCAAGACATACTGTCTCCAGGAAGTGGAATTTCAGGTGTAGTTGGTTTCATGGAAGAAGTATTACCTAAAGGAAAGTGGAAGTGAATGCTATGCCTTAATTATGGCCTTTGAGGAGAATTATCTAGTGAAAAAATTTTCAGAATGTTTTGTTTCTTCAGCAAACAGTTGAACACCTTTTTTTATCATTGACTCAGAATACAAAACTATGTGAAGACTCTCTGTTAAAGATAGTTAATAGGATAGTAGGAGTATTAACAGATAAATTCAAATAGGCATTGCCTGCCCTGGCTGGTGTGGCTCAGTGGATTGAGCACTGGCCTGCGAACCAAAGGGTTGCTGGTTTGATTCCCAGTCAGGGTACATGCCTGGGTTTCAGGCTGGGTCCCCAGTTGGGGGTGTGCGAGAGGCAACCACACACTGATGTTTCTCTCCCTCTTTCTCCCTCTCTCTAAAAATAAGTAAATAAAATCTTTTTTAAAAATATAGGCATTTTGTACTTTCAAGGGAAATACATTACTAAAAATATATTTGAAAGAAGACTGTCCAAGAATTGATATATTATGGAGGGTTTATTTATCAGAAAGCTAAAACTATTTTAAAATTTCTATGGGTTTTATAGGGGTTATAAAAGCTAGATAGTTGGCTGTCCCTTCTCACTTGTTTACTGCTCCTCTTTTCATCCTTTTCACAGGAATTGGGCAGGAGAAAAGTAGGGCAAGCTTCACTCTTTAGACCTTTATTATGGATTCATTTAGATGGGGTAAAGGGGTCTTTTTCTTGCCACTGCCACACAAGACTAGAGAGGCTTCAACCAGCTGTCTCTGCCACACACATAATGCCATTCAAGGCATCTAGCTGTTTTGTAGTTCATTGCTGCCATCCTTTTTCTTTCCTGTTTTTAGACCCCTTCCCACTCTTCTCTCTGCCTAATCTGCTAACTATGGATAGAACATCAGGGCAAAGTCTGTTGGCGATTAGTCATTGCACATCTGTTATTCAGTTTTTTGTACAGGTAGCAAAGCGTCTAGTTGAGCTGCCATCTTGCAATTTATTTTTACTTCTATATAAATTGTAATTATTAATATATTTACCTCATTTTAATTAATCAAAGGCACATGTAACTGTCAGTCAGAGGAGATCTAGTCACTGTTATCACATTGATTACCTTAATGTAGTGATATAATTGGTAGAAGTCCAAAGCAGAATCTCATAATATCTTCACTGCATCCTTATTGTGAATAAATGTGATTTTTGAAATACTGAAAATAGCCAATAGAAATAATAATAGCCAACATTGTGGGGC
The DNA here is from genome assembly GCF_987537825.1 of Furipterus horrens. Classification (NCBI taxonomy): domain Eukaryota; kingdom Metazoa; phylum Chordata; class Mammalia; order Chiroptera; family Furipteridae; genus Furipterus; species Furipterus horrens. Next base: position 48,430,299 of record NW_028327172.1, read on the forward strand.
ACTTAATATGCAAAGCTCTAGTGTATATTACCTCATAAGAATGTTTGTGTATAATCCTTATAACAACCCTTTTAAGTTAGATTCTGTTAGTGCTTATTTTATAGATGTGGAAATTTAGGGTACAGAGGGGTTAAATAATTTGTGCACAGTTTTCTGCTTTGCAAGAGGCAAAGCAAGGATTTGAATTCACATAGTCTGACTCCAGACCACATTCTCTTTCCCCTCTCTCTTATTTACTTTTCAAATTAGGTATAATTTACTTACAATAAAATGCATCAATTTTAAGCATATAGTTTGCAAAGTTTTCACAGGTGTATACATCTGTGCAGCCATTCCAATCAAGTTGTAGACTGTTTCTATCACCTGAGTCACCTAGCAGAGCACTCATTCGTAATCAAATGGTATACTGCTTGATCTCTAAGGTGTAGGTACTATTATAATTCCAATTTTGCAGTTGAAGGCATTGACATTTAGGAAGGTTAAGTAATTTCCGCCAGGTCACACACTGTTAAGTGGCAGAGTCTAAGTGATCCAAGGGCCTTTTGATTCCAAAACTATGCTCTTAACTACCTTACTATCTTGCCTTTCTCCATTACCACTTTTTCAGACTCCAAAGAGTCCAGGAACCTTACGTTGGGAGCTAATGGTCTAACCTCATTTTAGTATAAAGAAGACTTTGAGAATTGAAGTGATTTGCCCAAGATTATGTTGTAAATTAGTGGTGAAACCTAGGCCAGAATCCACATTTAGTAGTTTCTCAGTATGGTAAATGGTTGAGCCAAGGATGATGATGTCAAATGTTGTTGATATTACATTGTTAATGATTTAATGTGCATGTGAATTACCTAGAGATCTTGTTAAAATGCATATTCTGATTCAGTAGTTTTGGAATGTGGTCTTAGATTCTACATTTCTTATAAGCTGTTAGGTAATTCCAGTGTTGCTGGTCTGGAGACTATACTTGGAGAAACCAAGGCTTTACAGTTCAAAAAGCATTTTCAGTTCCTTTCTCTTGTGAGATGTAGATGTTATCCCTGTTTAACCAAGTCAAGTGTTCATTTCCCACTCCATCCCCTATACCCAGCCCCAGCAACAGGCTGAAAACACTGCGTCTGATGGAAAGTTTGGAAGTGATTATGCTGGGTATCAGCAAAATTGGAACTTAAGATTGAACTAGTTTTTCATTTCAGAAAGTTTTCGTTCTCATTTGCTTCTAATATCTTAGCCAAGCTCAAACCAAACACCTTTTAGATTCAAGTCTATAGTTTACTAATTGGAGTTTAGTAATACTTGAAGGCTAAGTACATTTTGAAGTCTAATCTTGACTTACCACTTAGGTCATCCAAGATATTAACTAGGAAGAATTGTTATATCTTAGCACATGTTGGAAGAAGTAAGTGACTTTTTTTTTCTTTAAGTGGAAGAGTAATTAATGTGTGGATAAATAAGGAGAACAAATACCTCATGGTAATTTGGGGAGCTCTACTGAACCAGTATACATAGAATAGTACGCATTTAAATGAGTCTTACCCAGTACATTATTATTTCAGGTTAAGATTTTAAGTTGTTTCTTTGATTTTTGGTTCTACCCTTGTCCCTTTGTCAACTGTTTACCAGTCAGTGGGGCGGGTGGGGGGACTCACTTGGAGACTTAGGTAATGTACAGGATCATTTATTTTTTATTTTTACTTATTTCTATTTTTGTTAAATTTTGTTGTTTATGCTCTTATAATTGTCCCACTTTTTCTCCCTTTGCTCACCTCCATCCAGTCCCTGCCCTTTTGGCCATTACCACATGGTTGTCTGTGTCCCTGGGTCATGCATATAACTTCTTTTGCCAATCCATTCACCTTCTTTCATTTTAAAAGAAGTAAAGGCATTGCCCTGGCCAAGTGGCTCAGTTGGTTGGAACATCATCCCGTTGGATTACTTGTCTGGGCACTTATCCACATTGCAGGTTCCATTCCTGCTCTGGGGCATATGGGAGGTAACTGATCAATGTTTCTCTCTCTCTCCCTTCCTCTCTATAAATATCAATAACTGAATTTATTTTATTTTTAAGTACATTTTATTGATTATGCTTTTACAATCGTCCCAATTTCTTTTCCCTTTGCTCCTCTCTGCCCAGTACCCTGCTTCCCTTCAGCAATCCTACCCCACCCCCCTTAGTTTATGTCCATGGGTCGTACATGTAAGTTCTTTAGCTTCACCTTTTGCTACATTATTCTTAACTTTCCCCTGTCTATTTTGTACCTACCAATTTTGCTTCTTAATCCCTGCACCATTTCTCCCTCTTCCCCTCCCAGCCGATAACCCTCCAAATGATTCCCATACCTATGATTCTGTTCCTATTCTGGTTGTTTGCTTAGTTTGCTTTTGTTTTTATTTTTTAGGTTCTGTTGTTCATACTTGTGAGTTTGTTGTCATTTTAATGTTCATAGTTTTGATCTTCCTTTTCTTAAATAAGTCCCTTTAACGTTTTGTATAATAATGGCTTGGTGATGATGAACTCCTTTAGCTTTACCTTGTCTGGGAAGCACTTTGTCTACCCTTCCATTCTAAATGATAGCTGCTCTGGATAGAGTAATCGTGGTTGTAGGTCCTTGCTTTTATCACACTGAATACTTCTTGCCAGTCCCTTTTTGCCTGCAAAGTTTCTTTTGAGAAATCAGCTGATAGTCTTATAGGCACTTCTTTGTAGGTAACTCTTCTCTTGCTGCTTTTAAGATTCTCTCTTTATCTTTAACCTTTAGCATTTTGATTATGATGTGTCTTGGTGTGTCCTCTTTGGGTCCAACTTGTTTGGGACTCTCTGTGCTTCCTAGATTTGTATGTCTATCTTCTTTGCCGAATTAGGCAAGTTTTCTTTCATTATTTTTTCTCGTAAGTTTTCAATTACTTGCTGTTCCTCTTTTCCTTTTGGCACCCCTATGATACAGATGTTGGCATGTTTAAAATTGTCCCAGAGGTTCCTAAACCTCTCCTCATTTTTTTCAATTCTTGTTTCTTCATTCTGTACTGGTTGACTGTTTTTTTCTTCCTTATGTTCCAAATTGTTGATTTGAACCCTGGCTTCCTTCCCTTCACTGTTGATTTCATGTGAGTTTTCCTTTGTTTCACTTAGCATAACCTTCATTTCTTCCCTTATGTGTTTGTCATATTTAATCTTGCCTGTCAAGTCTGTGAGCACCATTATCACCAGTGTTTTGAACTCTTCATTTGTTAGGTTGGCTATCTCCTCGTTGCTTAGTTCTGCCACTGCAACCTTTATCTACTCCCTCTTTGGGCCATACTTATCTTCCTCCTTAACTTGACTGCCTCTTGTGTTTGCCTGGGTCTTAGGTAGAGCTGTTGCACCTGTTACATTGTAAGAGGTGGAGCCCTAGGTATTTGTTAGTGTGGGGCAACCCGTTTCACCATGTTGTGGCGCTATATGTTCGGAATGGGTCTGAGAGGGAACAATGCCGCTTGCTCAGCCTTTTCCAGGCATTTCTCCTACTTCCCATGTGGGACTGGCACCCCTCTAGCTGTTGCCCTGGTTGTGGTTCCCAGAGTGGGTGGGTTTGTGTATGTTCTAGGACTGTGGGGGCCCTCTAAACAAACGGACTCTGCTGAGAAACTGGTAGATGTGTAGTTGTAGCTCATTATGGAATGAAATTTATTCTAAACTCTTTAGTCTTTCTTTCTTCTTTCCTTTTATTCCCTAAGTTCCCTACTTATACTGTATTCCTGCCAAAACAGGCTATTTACGTATATACTTATAAGCCTATGTGCCTTTCATTGTTCATGCCATTGCTGTGAGAGATAGTAATAAATTGTTTTTTAAAGCCATGCAGTTTTGGGGTTCTTGTTATTCAGCAATAGAAAATTGAAACAGTGTCTGAAGTTGAGTTTCAAGCAATTTTGATTTCCTGTTGTGTAAACTGAAGAGTGTACCAAATTACACCATAGCTTTTACTTTTAGATGATGAGGCTTTAAACATAATAAGGTCTAATAACTTTTACAGCCCTTCCATCTGAAGACTTCAAAGAATTTTATAAGCATTTTATTTGTCTCTGTAATGTACTCATGAGACTCAGAAGAGGTATTTTAGTCAATGAAAGTAAATACTTGAAGGTTGAAATAATTCAGTTGCAGAGTTAGAAAACTCTTTGACTTATTATAGGTGTGCACTCTTGCTCTTAAAGTTCTTTAACTTTTCAGAGCAAGCTGCTTTTAACAGCAAGTGGATAGACTGGATGGAGCCAGTACAATACAGAACTCCAAAATTATAGGTGTTAAATCTAGGTACTGCCCTAAGACTTGTTTTTATGACTGACATTCACTCATTTATTCATTCATACAAAATGATAAGGAGAGATTCTAGATAAGGTTATGTTCCCCAAATGAAATATGAATATGACCTGCTGGGTAGCAGTTATACCCCCATTCCCACCTTTTTTTTTTTTTTAAGCAGGCAGAAGGTCATGTCTACTTTGTTGTCTGATATCCCTTTGATTACCGGAGTTGATTCAATTAGTCTTGCCAATTAGATATTGTATGTTCTCTGTTCTTTCACTGCTCTAGGAATGTCAGACCTGAAGCTTGACAGTTGAATAGAATTATGACCTTGATAAAGAACTATTCTTTGGTTAAGAGCAGTCATTAAATAATCATTTAACTCCCTGTGTGCCTCCCCTGATCTCATCTTTTTCCTTTTACTCCAGACCTAACCATTATCCTTAATTTCATGTTTATCGTTTCCTGGATTTTTACCGCTTATGCATTCTTAAAATATACTGTTTAGGTTCACTTGTTTTATATGTTATATTTAAGTGAAATTGTCCCTTATATATATTCTGCAACTTGCTTTTTCACTCAAATTGTGGTCCTTAGTATTACACGTGTTCCTGAGAATTGTCTGTGTTGATGGGTATGAGTATTTATATATTTATTTTTATGTTTAGAATTCCACTGTATTAATATATTGATCCATTCTTCAGTCATTGGATGTCTTGTTTCCAGGTTTTGCTATAACAGATAATGCTTTGAACATTCTTGTACATCTTGTGGTATACACAAATGTTTAAGAATTTCAGTATGTACTTAGGAGTGTAATTGTTAGATTGTAGGACATGCCCACATTCAACTTCTGCTAGATCAGAAGTAGCTTTTTGGACTCATGACCCTGTATACATTTAAAAGTTATTGAGGACCCTGAGGGACTTTGTGATTAAATCAGTTGGTGTTTACTGTATTAGAAGTTAAAATTGAAAACATTTTGAATTTTTATTAATTCATTTAAGATTCATGCTTGTGAGAAATGAGGTTTATTCATGCTATTGTATCAATAGTTTGTTCCTTTTAATTGTTGAGTAATATTTCATTGAATGAATATTACCATAGATTGTTTATCCATTCTCCTATTGATGGACACCTGGGCTGTCTACAGTTTTGGCTATTATGAATAAAGCTGCTATGAATATTATTATATGTCTTTTTGTATGCTTTCATCTTTCTTGTGTGAATTTCTAGGAGTGGAATTGCCAGGTTATAGGGTTAGTTTGTATTTAATTTTATAAGGGACTGCAAGACTCTTTCCCAAAATGATGTACTATTTTTCATTCTCATCATGGAGGTTTTGGGTGTTCCATATCCTTAGCAACATTTGGTGTTGTCATTATTTTTACTTTTATTCATTCAGGACTTGTACTTTTAATTAGTATTTACCTGATGACTGAAGATGTTGAGCACATTTTCATGAACTTCTTCGCTATTTGAATATCTTTTTTTGTGACATGCCTTTTTAAATCTTATGCTATTTAAAAAAGCTTTTTTAAAATTATTGAGTTGTAAGGGCTCCTTAAATATTCTGGACCTAAGTCCTTTTATCAGACGGATGTTTGTAACTATTTTCTCCCTATGGTTTGTCTAGTCATTTCTTAGAGGTGTCTTAAAAAAGAAAAAAAAACCTGGCTGCTGTGGCTCAGTGGATTGAGCGTCGTCGGCCTGTGAGCCAAGTGTTGCTGGTTCTATTCCCGGTCAGGGCACATGACTAGGTTGCACGTCAGGTCCCCAGTTGGGGGTGCAAGTGAGAGGCAACCACACAGTGATGTTTCTCTCTTTCTCCTTTTTCCTCTCTCTAAAAATAAGTAAATAAATAAATTCCTTTTTATTTTTAAAATATTTTTTATTTATTTGTTTATTTATTTATTTTTAGAGAGAGGGGAAGGGAGACAAAAAGAGAGGGAGAGAAACCTCAATGTACCAGAGAAATCTCTATTGGATAAATCAGTGGACAGTACATACTGGTCTATTCCTGGGCTCTCTAATCTGTTGATATATTTGTATATCTTTATAACATTACCACAAAGTCTTAATACACTATTAAAACTTTGAAGTCAACTCCTGTAAATAGTTAAATACAGCTTAATAGTATACCTTGAAGTCAACTACTGTTAGTGTTCCAACTTGGCTCTTTGTAAAGACTGTTTTGGATATTCTAGTTCTTAAGCATTTCCATGTAAATTTTAGAAGCAACTTGTCAACTGTGGTAGTTTTAAAAGATGTGCACAAATCCTTTGTTTTACGAGTTCTATTCTTTTAATGGTTACTTAGAACTTTTTAAAAGGAATAGTTGACTTAAAGTCCAGACTTATCTTTTCTCTCCTTTTAGACAAAGAACCTACTTTAACTTTGAATATGCTTCTCCTAACTTATATACTATTGTTATGCAGTATTTAGTTCTACCTTGTTCCAGTTTTCTTTGCTGCATAACAAATTATCACAAATTTAGTGGCTTTAGTTAACACACATTTATAATCTCATACTTTCTATAGGTTAGGAGTGTATGCCTGACTTATCTGGGTTCTTTGCTTGGGGTCTCACAAGGCTGCAGTCATGGTGTATGATGGAGCTGTGGTCTCATCTGAAGTTTTAATAGGAAAGACGCCATTAGCTGCATTCAGTTCCCCGTGGTTGTAGGACTAAGGCTTCAGTTTCTTGCTGGTTTTCGATGGAGACTGCCCTTAGCTCCAGGAATCTACTTTCAGTTCCTTGCCACATGGGACCTCCAAATTAGGTGACCCACAATGTGGTAGCTTGCTTCTTCAAAGCCAGCAAGGAGTGAGAGACTCCAGCAAGATGGGCACTCCAATCTTCTGTAATGTTAACACATATACATATATCTTGTCACTTCATTGTATTCTGTTGGTTAGAAGCAAGTCACAGGTTCTGACTACACACAAGGGGAGGAGGTTACACAAGGGTATGGCTACCAGCGGGTGAGTCTCAGGGGGCCCATTTTAGAATATGCTTGTCACACCCTGATTTCAGACTTCCAAGTGAGGTTAATTAATTGTCTCTATCTTATAAGTTTTTACCCTGTCAATATAGAACAGATTTTTGTTGTTTCTCTGTGCCAGTGGGTGGTTACTTTTCTTTTTTTAAAGATATTTTATTTATTATGCTATTACAATTGCCCCAGCTTTTCCCCCTTTGCCTCCCTCTGACCGGTACTCCAATTTCCTCCAGCGTGGGTCGTGTGTGTAAGTTCTTTGGCTTCTCCATTTCCTATACTTTTATTAATATCCCCCTGTCTAATTTATACCTACCATTATGCTTCTTAACCCCTGCAACATTTACCCTGTCCTTCCCTTTTCCTCTCTCAGCTGATAACTCTACGAATGATTCCCATACCTATGATTCTGTTCCTGTTCTGGTTGTTTGCTTTGTTTGTTTTTTAGATTCAGTTATTGATTGTTGTGAATTTGTTGCCATTTTAATGTTCATAGTTTTGATCTTCTTTTTCTTAAATAAGTGCATTTAACATTTCATGTAACAATGGCTTGGTGATAATGAACTCTCTTAGCTTTACCTTGTCTGGGAAGCACTTCATCTGCCCTTCCATTCTAAATGATAGCTTTGCTGGGTAGAGTAATCTTGGTTGTAGGTCCTTGCTCTTCATCACTTTCAGTATTTCCTGCCAGTCCCTTCTTGCCTGAGAAGTTTCTTTTGAGAAATCAGCTGACATTCTTATGGGAACTCCTTTGTAGGTAACTCTCTTGTTTTCTTTTGCTGCTTTTAAGATTGTCTCTTTATCTTTAACCTTTGGCATTTTGATTATGATGCGTCTTGATGTAGTCCTCTTTGGGGCCAACTTGTTTGTGACTCTCTGTGCTTCTTGGACTTGTATGTCTATTTTCTTTGCCAAATTAGGCAAGTTTTTCATTATTTTTTCAAATAAGTTTCAATTTCTTGCTCATCCTCTTCTCCTTCTGGCACCCCTATGATTTCGATGTTGGTACATTTGGAGATATCCCAGGGGTTCCTTATACTATCTTTATTTTTTTGAATTCTTTTTTTTCTAAAATCTTGCTGTTCTGGTTGAATGCTTATTTCTTCCTTAAGTTCCAAATTGTTGATTTGAGTTCTGGCTTTATCCTGTCCACTGCTGGTTCCCTGTAGATTTTTCTTAATTTCATTTAGTGTAACCTTCATTTCTTCCTGGGTCTGTTTTATATTGTTGCTGTACTCAGTGAGTTCTTTGAGCATCCTGATCACCAGTTTTTGAACTCTGCATCTGATAGGTTGGTTATAGTCTGTGCCCTGATGGGGAACCAAACCCACAACGTTTGTTGAACCCAACCTATTTTTGTGTATGGGACGATGCTCCAATCTACTGAGCCACCCTGCCAGGGCTGTTTGTTGATCTATTGATGATGGCCATCTGACAGGTGTGAGGTGATATCTCATTGTGGTTTTAATTTGCCTTTCTCTGTGATTAGTGACGTTGAGCATCTTTTCATATGTCTGTTGGCCATATGTATGTCCTCTTTGGAGAAGTATTTATTCAGGTCCTTTGCCTATTTTTAAATTGGATTTTTTTTTTTTTTTTTTTTTTGGTGTTGAGTTTATAAGTTTGTTATAAATTTTAGATATTAATTCCTTATCATATGTATGTTTTTCCATTCAGTGGTTTGTCTTTTCATTTTGTTGCTGGTTTCCTTTGCTGTACAAAGCTTTTTCGTTTGATGTAGTCCCATTTGTTTATTTTTGCTTTTGTTTCCCTTGCCTTAGGAGATGTATCAGAAAAAAATATTGCTATGAGAAATGTCTGAGATTTTATCACCTATCTTTTCTTCTTGGATTTTTATGGTTTCAAGTCTTACATTTAAGTCTTTAATCCATTTTGGGTTTTCTTGTATATGGTACACAAAGGTGGTCTAATTTCATTTTTTTTCACGTGTCTATCCAATTTTCCCAACACCATTTATGGAATAGATTATCTTTACCCCATTATATGTTTTTGCCTCATTGGTCAAATATTAATTGACCTTAAGGTGGGGGTTTATTTCTGGCCTCTCTATTCTGTTCCATTGATCTACGTCAATTTTTATGCTAGTAGTACCATGCTGTTTTGATTACTGTGGCCTTGTAGTATACAGTAGTCCCTCTCTATATCGCAGTTCACTTATCGCAGCCTCACTGTGTCGCGGGATTTTTAAAAATATTATATTTAATTATTTATCGCGGATTTTTCGCTATATCGTGGGATTTTGCAGTACTGTATACGTATGTTGTTAAAGTTACGTAGGTTTAAGAGTGTAGAATATGTTTTAAGAACATAAGTACTGTTTATAAAAGTGGAAAAAGTTAATAAGGGAGTGGGAAAGGTTAATAAGGGACTGGGGACGGTTTATAAGTGTGTGGGAAGGGTTTATAAAGCCTTAATATATATATAAATACTAAAATAAATATAAGGTTCCTACTTCATGGATTTTCACCTATCGTGGGGAGGTCTAGAATGTAATACCTGCGATAAGTGAGGGAATACTGTAGTTTGATATCAGGCAGCATGATTCTTCCAACTTTGTTCTTCTTTCTCAAGATTGCTGTGGCTATTTGGGTTCTTTTGTGGTTCCATATAAATTTTTGGAATATTTGTTCTAGTTCTGTGATATCTCAATAGGAATTGTGTTGAATCTATAGATTGCTTTGGGTAGTATGGACGTTTTAGTGATGTTCATCCTTCCTATCCATGTCATAAAGCAAATAAAGTCACTAGCATGATTTCAGGCATATAAACCCAATAGCTGTTAGGACTCTTGTGCTTTAAAAAAAAAAAAAAGATTTAATTTGTATAATATTTTTCACCTTCATTCCCTTTATTTTTTAAATAAAATCAAAATCAAGTTTAAACATTAAAATTTCATTATTTTGATTAAAGGTTAATGGGAAAGACCATTGAAATATTCCCGTTATATATGTGTGTAGGTGTAACAGCACTGCTGTTTTAGTTGGATCACAGAGAAACCTCTGTTTGCTACACTTGTCTTCCCTGACCTATGTCATTTTCTCGGATTTTCTTTAAAGCAGGCTTGTTTTCAGACCTTTAAAAATGACACTTAGGCAGTGAGTACCCTGGATAAAAGTCTTGGTCCATTGGAACTTGGCCCAAAGGATTCGGGTAGAACTAGGAATTTGATTTAAATTAAACACTGTTTGAGAATTAAAGTTAAATTAAATATATTCATAAACCTGTCTTTTTACTTAATGTGTTCTTTTGAAACATACTTAGTTGCTTACACTGTTAAAGAATGAGATACTGCTAAACATTAACAACTAATTACACATTTCAAAAACAATTCCACAGCTCAGATAAGTTTCATGTTTAGAAAATACAGCTCTAAATTTAATTATTTGTTTTCATAATTCATATTATTCTGGAGGCTGACTAAAAGAAATGAATGAGTTTTATTTGCCAAAAAGCTGTTTTAAATTACCAGGTTAAAAATATGTAATTCAATAAATATTTAAGAAACATTTATAACAGGAAGAGGATAAAATCACCACTAAGACATTAAAATTATTTATCTTTAAAATTCTAAATTATTAATTATGATGATGAAATAAGCAAGTGTGTTACTTACTTTCATTTCGTGGGTTTTTTAAACAAAAAAATTAAACAACATTTAAATTGAAATCAACACAAGAGTAAGGGAAGTAGTTGACAAAGTGGAAAGACAGTAGATTAGTACATTATACTTGAATCCTGACTGCCTAATACAAGCTGTGTGTGACCTTGTACTGTATTTTTTGCTCCATAAGATGTACTTTTTTCCCCAAAAAACTGGGGGGGAAATGTCTGTGCGTCTTATGGAGAGAATATTGTGTCACAGACCATGATGCGTATTACCTGACCTGTCAGCAGTGGTGATAGCTGTTAGAAGGGGAAGCGGTGGGCCCATGCGAAACCCTTGGGGGCGCTTAAATGCCCTGCTTTACTGCTGAATCTCAGGGTATCTGGTCAGTATGAAGATAGTGAAGAAAGAGATATCAGTGATTGTGAGCAACTGAGCTTCATAAATTCTGACGCTAGTGATGATGAGTTCTTGGGGTTCCCAGAAAACTATAAGAGTACTTGAACCTTAAAGTCTTTCCTCATTTGTTAATGACAGTGATGATGGTTCTTAATACCGCTGTTGACTGCTGTTTACATTGTTGAAATATTATTGTTACATTTTATTAAATATTTTAGTACACCATTTGGTTCAGAATTTTTTTTTCTTCTTGTTTTCCTCTAAACCTAGGTGCATCTTATGGTCAAGTGTGTCTTATAGTGCAAAAAATAAGGTGTATATTAGGGCAATTTACTTAATTTTGATTTTCACTTTCCTTAGCTGTCAAATTGGTTTTTGAAATAGGTTTGAAAATGACCTTGTATACTCTATAAAGTACCATATAAGAATTTAAAATATCATATCATACAATTAAATTCAGACTTCTTTTTCATCCATGAGCTGGAAAAGCATTCATTTTTGTGCTTTATACTGTCTTATTTTTTCCCAAACTAAGCTCTCCCTAACACAGTGCCTAAGCCCCTTAATAAGCCCCTCATATAGTTGTGGAATGGAGAAATGAATGTGTTCAACCTTTGGCATCGACATTATATATTACGATTAACCTCTTTAATAAATAGATGAATGCAGATGCCTTGTGACTTGTTTCAATAAACCTCATCAGGATACAGAGATATTACGTTAAATCTTGTAATTATAGCAGAGGCGTGTAATTGCTGCAAACTCTGGAGGCAGCTTATACAATTGGTAGGCTTTTGCCTGTTTCTGTCCTTCACTGGTTGAACAACGGTGGACAAGTCATTTAATCTTTTGAGCCTGAGTTTCTCTAGTAAAGGGTGTATACCCTTTACAGGATTACTTTGGGAATTTAGTGTTAGTGGATGTGACACTAATTATAAATCATAGAACAGTATGAAATGTATAAAATTTTTTTGTTTTATTAACATTGACAAGGATACCATCTGGGGCCATGTAGCTTATTTTTACATTCATGAAAATGCATAGAAAATATTATTACAAAGATTTCACAAGTTTGAGTATTTGAAAGGATTCATAAGTCTCCATAAGAGCATTATTCATCTAAGGCTTTTATTTATTTTTTAAAAGATTTTATTTATTCATTTCTAGAGAGGGGGGAAGGGAGAGAGGAAAGGAGAAACATCGATCAGTTGCCTCTTGCATGCCCCCCACTGGGCAACTGACCTGCAACCCAACTGGGGACCTGGCCTGCAACCCTGGCATGTGGCCTGACTGGGAATTGAACTGGCGACCTTTCTGTTCCCAGTCTGGCGTTCAGCTCACTGAGCCACACCAGCCAGGGCTAAGGCTTTTATTTCAAGGAAAAGGATATGGTGCCACAAAAGAAAGAGAAGGCAGACAAGCATTGTGGCTGTGGGAGACATCAAGGGGAAAGGTCCTAGGATCCTAATTCACACCAGGTCCACTTCATCTCTGGATTGAACCACCAACATTTGTGTTTTAGAAGAGCCTAAGGCAGAAGTTCCAAGTGGGGTATTCTTCTGTGGCTCTGGACATGTAGTCAAGCCAGTCTGGCTAACCAGGTGTATCTAGTGAAAACCATCAATAAACAAACCGGTTTACAAACTGGATTTTAAACAGCATACCCTAAATCCAACTGACCTTATCTTGCTCAAGAGCCAGATGTCCATATGTCCCCAGAAATAAGGATAGACTTTCCCATTTCAGTTGTAAATTGATTCCTACACAATTACATTTGAAGCACCTACTGTGCACAAAGTATATGCTATGTTTTGGGAATACCAAGAGCAGTGAAATAGCATCCTAGACAACTAAAGAAATCAGAGATTAGTAAAGAAAATAGAAAATCAACAAAGTGGTAGTATTGGCATTTAGAGGAGTAAGCAAGTAACTCGGTAAAGGTATCTGGATGACTTCTTCCTTATTTATTTAAAGCTTCACTGAGGAAGTAAAGTTAGATGGTGTTAAATGATAAGAATTTTGCCAATGTCTAGCATAAGTGCCTGGCCAAGTAGATATTCAATTAATATTTGATAAATTTAATTATCGGACACCTGAAGTAAGGAACAGTATGTTCAAATTTATAGATAGTAAAGTAGAAAGCTTTTCTGGGGAACAGATTAATCTATTGTGGTTGTGCATAGAATGTGTGGTGGTAATGGAAAAAATGATTTAGGGACAGATTATTAAAGCTCTTATTGCCCTGGCTGGTTTAGCTCAGTGGATTGAGCGTCGGCCTGCGAGCTAAGTGTCGCTGGTTCGATCTTCCAGTCAGGGTACATCAGAGAAGGAAAACTCTGACTCCAAAAAACCTCCGCTGCCTTGCAGCATACCTCTTCAGGGGAAAGGCTAAGGGAGTAAACCCCGACAGAAAATCCGGAGCCGGAGTCCCTAAGGCGGTTTGACGTTGTAGTCAACACCGGCAACTCCTGCGGCGCACCTGAACCCAAGCTGTATCGACTCCGTCTTTCCCTTGGACCCTTCAGCTGCGAAGAGAGGGGTGGTCTGCTGCATGGGCAACAGCAGACCCTCCATATTACCCTGCCCAGGCTCTGTAGCTTCAGCGTCATCGCAAGATGTCGATTCAACACGGGAGGAGACAGATACCATGTCACTCCCGAGTCGGACTGCACAGCCATTCTTGGCGGTGCAGATAGACTCTGAAGAAGCTACACCATCGTCTCTCGAGACGGACGGCTGCCGACGACGACGATTAAAGCTCTTACATGACATCATAGCAAGTCTCAATTTTATCCTATAGATCAACAGCCCCCAACCTTTTTGGCACCAGGGACAAGTTTCATGGAAGACTGTTTTCCCACGGACTGGGGTTGGGGCGGGGCATGGAGCTCAGGTGGTAGTGTGAACAATGGGGAGAGGGATGAAGCTTCGCTTGCTCACCTGCCGCTCACCTCCTGCTGTGCTGCCTGGTGCCACTGTCAGTCCATGGGGAGGGGTTTGCGGGGTATTGGGGACCTCTCCTATAGATAATAGGATATCCGGTAGATCTCTTTTAGATAATTTGGTTTTGGAACCACCTATACTCTGAAAACTTAATTGAGGACTTTAAAGAGCTTTGGTTTATGCAGTTTGTGTCTATCAATATTTGCCATATTAGAAACAAACACGCACTCACTTCTCCAACCATAGCTGCAAGGTGCTTTGATTTGGCTCTGCACATGCATGGTTCAGGAGTCTTCCAGAGACTTGAGCAGAGTTCATACAGAGAATTTAGGGACTCCCTTTTCTGACCCCCACTCATCTGTGTTTCTCCCCTCACTTTCTGATGGCAATGGTCACCCTGGGCTCCACTTCCTGGTTCCTCAGGCCAAAAATATTTTATCTCTGTAGGTTAGCTGCACCATTAGGACTGTGGCTTGCCTTTAGGACAGACTGCAAAACCAGAAAATTCACTGTGTATCAGTCCCTTGTCTACAAAGGGATTACTGCTTTTAAATGTTTGATTTTTTGTAACATCTTTCACGCATGTACTGTCCATTGGATAGTTACTATTGGACCAAACCCCAAGATTGTGGAGCTACATCTGGGTTTTCATTAAATGTTATCCTTCCTTTTTGTGGCCCCATTACCATGGTTAAAGGGCATAAAAAAGACTCCTGGAATCCCCCTTCAGGCTTTCTCACTACTGTCCCACCAAGTATAAATCTTTGAGAGGTGCATTATGGTAACTTTGCTAAAGGATAACCCTCTCATCCTCTAACTCTGGCTTTTTCTGAATAGAAGATTGGCGTGACCCTATGGTAGACTGTGCTCTACTCCTCTTCACAGACATTTTGCCTTCAGGACCCGTTTCTGCTCTCAAAAATCGAGAACCTTCAAAGGGCTTTTTATTCATGTGTTTTATCTATTGATACTTACCATATTAGAAATTAATGCTGAGAAAAAGATTTTAAATATCTGTTTTGATTCATTAAAAATAACCTATTACATGTTAACATAAGTAATATAATTTTATGGGAAGTAACCAAAACAAGCAAAATTTAATAATGAGTAGCATTGTTGACATTTTGGAGGTCTCTTTGGTGTCTGGCTTAATAGACATCATCTGGATTCTGACGTCTGCTTCTACATTTAATCCTGTAATATGTTGGTTTGATTGAAGTGTATAAAGGAAATCAGGTTTTACACAGTTATATGTAATTGAAAAAGGGAGAATTATCTTAATAATCACCGTTTCTGAAAATTGTTGATGTTCTTCTTTGATAGTATACCAAAAATTTACAAGTGGAAGTCTTAGGGTTTATTGAAATGCAGAATCTGAGACCATATCTTTGAACTTTTCATACTATGTTACATTAAATTCCATTGGTCTGTCTTGCACTTTGGATAAAATTCGTTGGTCTGTCTTGCACTTTGAATGGGTTTTTATGCACGCATGATTTTATGGTATCATGCATCAGTCATTGAAAAATATTGGATCACTATTGATGTAGCCTTTTATATGTTGAGATATTTCTTTATATAATATCAAAAGATCACATATATTAATAAAGCACCTCTGATTTCATTAGAAAAGTCTTTTAAGTATTGGGAAGCTGTCAAATCCATGGTGGTAGATGCAAGTTTTTAAAAATTCTAGTTTTTGCTCAGAAGCTTGAATTTTATTATTGGTAAAAATACTGCCAGTTATATTTCTTAAAGTGGTAGTCCCACTTGACTCATTTCCATGAAATAGCATTTCATAAAAAAAAGCAGCTAGTTGAGATCACAACTCAAAACAGTCACACAAATACTCTTCCTTAAAACAACCATCATACTTAAGTATATAGAAATTCTTTGTGAAAATTCCCATTTTATTACAGAGAATATTAAAAAGAAGTGCACTCAAGAGTTGAGATTTAATACAATTAGTAATTTTCATTTTCATCAAAATAGAAGGCATTGTTAAAAGACTTCAAAAAGAAGACTTTATCAAAGGCATTGTTAGCTGGCTTTTAAAAAAACAACTGCGAATGTATGGTGGTGGGGAAGAATACAATGACTATAGTATAGTTTGGTTGCAACTACCCTGATTCATGCAAAGTGCCAGCATTTGTACCCACCATCACTTTTGTGCCATCAGTGCAAATGTCAGTGCAGTGAATTATGTAAATACAGTAACTCTCAGTATTATGAAAATAGTTTTGAACTCAAGGATCCCTGAAAGGATCCACAGACCTCAGTTTGAGAACTGTTGTTCTAACCTACTGAAAAAGACTTGTCCCCTTGCACATAGTATTTAACATTTTGCTTTTTGGAATCTACTACTTTGTAGAGGGATTTTAATGGAGTATATTTTAGCAGGAAGTAAGAAGATATAATTTATTGGTTGGTTCAGATAATGGGCTCTACTTAATGGGGAGAATAGAAATTTTAAAAATCCTCATTGGTGACCTTCCTACCACTGCTAAAAAGTTTTATGTACTTCCTCTTCTATTTAGCAACCCTTTCAACAATTAGATCTGATGAAATTCCTTATGGCTTAGGCAGCTGGGAAGATTTAAACTCTGAGAACTCATGCCAAGATTTCAAGGAGACCCAATGACTGTTTGTTAAAAAATATACAGATTTCCATGGAAAATTAGTTCCTTTTGTGGCCTTTTAGATAATATTTAAAACAACAGTACTGTATTAATATAGCAGCTCATATTTACTGGTACTTACTATGTGCCAACCACCATGCTAAGCACCTATTTAATTATAATGAAAAATCTGTTTAGGCAAGTCTTATGATGATGGCACAACATATTTAAAGTTATTCCCTCCTATGGAAAGAAAGCAGGTAACTTTCTTAATACTTCTGACATTTTATTAGTTTTCAGCTGAATAATAATTACATGTTGAATACTTTTGGTGGCTTTTGCATAACCAATTGGGACTATATTCTTTCATTATAGAAAACTCTTAAATTAGTCAAAGTCTTGCTTTCTTTTCCCTCTCGCCTGTCTCACGGCCATCTTAGTTCAAGCCCTCATCATCACTCACTTAGACTACCATAGTAGTGTCCTGTTTTCCCCTTCTACCATATTCAGTCTGTCAGGCTTATCTTAAAGTTACTTGTCTTTTTATCATTCCTTTGCCAAATTCATTTGCTTCCTGGGATGGAGTTCAAACTTTTTATGGTTCGGTAGATCACAGACATGTTGTCTATGTTTATCTTAGTTTCAGTTTATCTTAGTAGCTTTTTTTTTCTCCCTAATCCTCACCCGAGGATATGTTTATTGATTTTAGAGAGAGAGGGAGAGGGAGGGAGGAAGGGAGAGAGACAGAGAGACAGAGAAACAGAGAGAGACATGGATGTGAGAGAGAAACATCGATCGGTTGCTTCCTGTACATGCCCCGAACGGGGATCAAACCCACAGCCTAAGTATGTACCCTGACCGGAATGGAACCCGCAACCCTTCAGTGTACAGGATGACACTCCAGCCAGGGCTTAGTAGTAGCTTTCTTTTATCTCTTGTGACAACTTGCCTGGTAGACGTAAGTTACTTCTCTTGGTTTCCCTAGGCACACTATGTTCTTCCTGCTTTTGCACATGTCTGTGTTCTCTCTGCCCTGAATACTGTCCTCTGCACTTGTCTAAGTCCTAGTCCCACTTAAGGCGCACTCAGATATGATCTCTTCTGTGAAATTTTTATCAGTTATACCAAGCGAAGGATTAATTAGTTGATACCTTTTTCTGTCAATTTCCATTATGGTAAGTTGTATTTTTTAATTGGAATTATATTTACATGGGTTTCCCTCGTGAAAAGAGCTTTTCTCATTTTTCCTATTAGAAAGTAATTGCTTTCCTATTGTAGAACATTATGAATCAATCAGCAGGTATTGTTTACTTTCATTATGCTAGGCACAAAACTAGCCTGGAATAAACAGTGGTAAAATCTTCATGGAGCTCATAGTTTAGACTTGGGGAAGTACTTAAATAATTCAGCTCTTCAAAATGTTATGAAGAAAAAATAGAGAAAATACAAACAAGCAGAAAGAGAAATGAAAAGCACCAGTAATCACTCTCCAGCATTCCATTATAAAATAAAATTGGTAAAAATGGGATCCAGTCCAAGCAGGTCCGTTAACACAATTAAACAGCACAAATATTGGTGACTTAGATTCCATGGTACCAGCTCTTACTGCATCACCACTTCACCCTCAGCCCTTACCTGTGGCCTCATGGGAAGTTTCTTATGACCAGTTAATTATCTGCCATAT
Organism: Furipterus horrens; assembly: GCF_987537825.1. Lineage (NCBI taxonomy): Eukaryota > Metazoa > Chordata > Mammalia > Chiroptera > Furipteridae > Furipterus > Furipterus horrens. The sequence continues at coordinate 48,448,845 of NW_028327172.1, forward strand.
ATTCTCCAGACTGTTCTCTTTCTATATTTATACATATGTATATACTTTAAATTAAATATGATTATGCATTATGTAGTATTTTGTGACCCGTTTTCTCACTTAATGAATATAATAAACACTTCCATGTATTTAAAAGGTGATTTAGAAAATAAACTTAAAAAAATTCTATGTAACAGGGCCCTGGCTGCTGTGGCTCAGTGGATTGTGCGTCGGCTTACAAGCCAAGTGTTGCTGGTTCGATTCCCAGTCAGGGCATATGACTAGGTTGCACGTCAGGTCCCCAGTTGGGGGTGCAAGTGAGAGGCAACCACACAGTGATGTTTCTCTCCCTCTTTTTCTCCTTTCCCTTCTTTCTACAAATAAATAAATAAACAAATAAATTATTTTTAAAAATTTCTATATAACAGCTTACCTTTAAATTAAAAAAAAATTGACTCTGCATTTATCTGTTGAGTAAAGTAGTATCTATTGGTGCCCCTCATGTAAAATGATACATTAAGCATACACTATTCTTTTACTTTTCACTTTACTTTTTATCATACAAGTCAAAGTGATAGTGAGGATGAACGTAGGGGAACTCAGTTCCAATGAGCATTCCCATCCCTTGTCCATTGACCTACCTCCTGTGATAGCTCAGGATCCCTTTTCATCACTTTCCTCTTCTCCCCCAACTAGGAAGACTCTTCTATATGCATATAAAGCACAAAGCAAGACACTTGTATAAATGTACATAAAGAAGGCTGTTCACTGAAATATTGTTTAATAGAAAAGTATAGGAAGCAACCTAGAGTGCCCGTTGGTATAGGAATAAATAAATATAATTTGCTATATTCTTGTGAGACCAGTTGAAAGGAATGAGCTACACTATATCTTTCTGATGGGTCTCAATTATATTTTTTATTGATAAAAACTATTTGAAGAATGATATATACAGAGTTATCCTATTTAGATAAAAAAAATAAAAAACACAGCAAAGCAAAACTTTGTTCATGGACACATATATGTAAAATAATTTTAAAATAAATTACAGTGATGCACACCAAATTAACAGTAGCCATTACCTCTGGAAATGTGTGAAGGAGAATTGGACTGGAGAGATGGGTCCCCTTGACTTTATTTGTAATAATTTATTTCCTTTATTAAAATAAAGAGCTCGATGCAGGTGTAAAATGTAAACAGTGATCAATTCTAGGGGGTGGGTGTTTGTTAGGTTATTTTTATAGTTTCTGAAATTAAAACAACAGTCATGTTGTATAGCATCTGGTACAAAATTGATATTTACTGATTTTAGTTCTCCTGTTACTTCACCCATTCCTACGGGAAGAGTGGGTCAGAAACTTTATATTACACAGCCAGTTTAATATCCTAGTTATTTAAAGCTTCTCCAGCAACTTTAAGGACACCCCTCCCCCCAAATGATGATATATTCTGAGGTACATATTCAGGAATTTATCTTTATGATAGATTGGACCAGAAACCAGTTCTTACAAGAAATACCAATGATCCCTGTCTAGCAGCTTTTGTGTTGCTCTCTGGTTATTGCTTCTGCATTTGTAAGTCTTCCATAGATTATAACTCACTAAATGATATTTCAAATGAATTTATTGTGAGACCTATGTTATTTAGCTAATTTGTTCCTAGTAGACATGCTGCTGGAGTAATTATATCTCTGTTCCTATGGTTTCCTCTTTCATATTGTTTAACTGAAGTAGATAAGACATTTATCTATATTCTTATTTAGTGAAAAAAGTGCTATCTGTGTAAGGCAATCTGTGCTCGGTGCCAGATGAGAGGTTAGAACATTATGTGCTGTCAGAGGAGGCAGTGATCATTTTCAGTAGGGTGATTAGGCAAAACTTACCTAAATCGACTTGGGTCCTGAAAAGGTTTTAATAAAAATGGAAAGGAAGTTGAAATGATCAAAATAATCATTTTCAGATTTTGTTATTTCAGTAATAATGCCTCTTCATCCTGAGCATGGTTTGGAAACTTCCCCCTTTGACCTTTGGATAAATCTAAAATCTTCAGTTCACTAAATATTTCTCCAGGGAGTTCAAAACCATCTTACTTCCCTTTTTCTTCTGACTCTTGTCTTCTCCATCATGCTTATCTGTTTGTTAACTGCTTATTCTCACTGTTCAGCTCTCACCCTGAACTTTCTTTAAAGCATCATTATATTCACATAATGCTCTTTTTTGCTGTGAGTCTTTCTCTCCTATATAATCTCCTATCTTGTTAGGCTACAGTTTGCCTGGGCCAACCTGATAATGGAGCTCCCAATTTCTTCTCTTATCTCTTCACCACTATGTACTTGACCTTTCTTCCCAAAACTAAAATTATACGTCATCTTGAATTTAATATGAACATTTCCATTTTTACAACATATGGTTTTAAAATATTTTTTGTTATAACTTACATGCAGTAAAATGAAAGTGTAATGTATATTTTAAAAATAATGTAAAGTATGTTTTCATAAATTACTTTTTTGAATCCAGTATATGTGTGCCAAAGAAAATAGAATGACTCCTGTATTAGTACTGATAAAAAATTCTTCTTAAGGCATAGTTAAAGCGCTACCTCCTTATTGAGGCCCCCTCTTGGGTTCCCTCCCTCCCACTAAGTATGTTTTTTATACTGTTTGGTCCTGCCATGCTCCCTGCTAGTTGTTTACCTGTCTTTCCTATGAAACTATATACCCTTTCTTTTGACAGCAATCAGAGTTATTTACTTACTAAACTTTCTTCCTATCTCTCATGTCTGTACCTTGCCCATAAAAAAATGCTTAATAAATTGTTTGTCAAATTGAATTGAATTTGCATTTGTCACTTTTTAGAGTAAGACAGCAGATCCTGGAATAGTGCTGTTTCATTCAATGGTGTTTCATTATAATGTTGATGGGGGTCAATTCCAGACCAGGGCCACTGTGTGGAGTGTGCATTTCTCCCCATGTATGTGTGAGTTTTCTCTGGGTACTCTGTTCTCCTCCCACATCCCAAAGATGTGCACGCTAGGCTCCTAGTGTGCCTACGTTGTCCAGGTCTGAGTGGACCTGAGTGGCCCTGCAATGGAAGGGTATCCTGTCCAGGGTTGGTTCCTGCCTTGCACCCTGAGTTGCCAGGAGAGGCTCTGGCCACCATGACCCCGAACTGAACTAAGTGGATTGGAAAAAGATTATCTTACTTGGTTTTATTCCTCTTTCTTTAATGTAAGTATAGCTCACATTTATTTCAGTGTTTAATATTCAAAGTGTTTTGGGGTGTTTATTTAGAAATTTGGTGATACTTTTGTGACCAGATATGTCATAGCAACTTAACTCCTTATCAACTAGCCTATGGTAATATTAGTTCCATTCTTTGTTGTTCCACTTAAAGTTGCAGTTTCCAAGAACCTATCAATGACTTTAAGTAAGGACTTAGTACTGTACCTGTTTTTTTTTTTTTTTTCAAACTTTTTTTTTTAATTTTGGTTTTTCAATTACAGTTGTCCCCTTTTCCCCTAATTTCTCTCCCCCACCCAACCCACCCCCTCTCCCGCAATCATATCCCTCCCCGTTGTCCATGTCCATGAGTCTTTTATACAGGTTCTTTGACTAAACCCTTCCCTTACTTATCCCCCTTCTCTCCCTCTCCCCTTCCCCCTATTGACTGCTATTCTGCTCTTTGATCTATTTAGTTCCTTTGTTTGTGTTGTTCTTTAGTTTCCTGTATTAGGTGATATCATATGGTATTTTTCTTTCTTTGCCTGGCTTATTTCACTAAGCATAATTCTCTCTAGTTCCATCCATGTTGTTGCAAATGGCAGGAGTTCCTTCTTTCTCTCTGCTGCATAGTATTCCATTGTGTAAATGTACCACAGTTTTTTGATCCACTCATCTACAGATGGGCACTTAGGTTGTTTCCAGCACTTAGCTATTGTAAACAGTGCTGCAATGAACATAGGGGTGCATAAGTTCTTTCGAATTGGTGTTTCAAGGTTCTTTGGGTATAATCCTAGTAGTGGAGTCGCTGGTTCAAAAGGCAGTTCCATTTTTAATCTTTTGAGGTAATTCCATACTGTTCTCCATAGTGGCTGCACCAGTCTGCATTCCCACCAACAGTGCACTAGGGTTCCCGTTTCTCCACATCCTCGCCAGCACTTGTTGCTTGTTGATTTGTTGATGATGGCCATTCTGACTGGTGTAAAATGGTATCTCATTGTGGTTTTTATTTGCATCTCCCTGATGGCTAATGATGTTGAGCATTTTTTCATGTGTCTATGGACCTTCTGTATGTCCTCTTCCGAGAAGTGTTTGTTCAGGTCCTTTGCCCATTTTTTAATTGGGTTGTTTGTTTTCTTGATGTTGTGTACCTGTTTTTATTCTGATATCGGTTTTACTTAAAAACTACTAAGGAGTACCTAGTACTATAACATGTATTTATGATTTTTTTTTTCACCTTTGAGTGAACCAGAGTACCTTGCAGGTTTCTTTGTTATTGTCTGGATTGGAAGGCAAACTTTCCCTTGTGACAACTGTTCTTGAACTAGTTCAAGTACAAGAACTTTTCCCAGACAGCACTTTCCAGGCAGCACTTAATTCTTTTTTTTTAAAATAATTTATTTATTTGTTTATTTTATTTTTAGAGAGAGGGGAAAGGAGAAAGAGAGGGAGAAAAACATCACTGTGTGGTTGCCTCTCACTCGCGCCCCCAACTGTTGACCTGATGTGCAACCTAGTCATGTGCCCTGACTGGGAATCGAACCAGCAACACTGGCTCGCAGGCCAACGCTCAATCCACTGAGCCACAGCAGCCAGGGCAGCAGCACTTAATTCTTAACATAGCAAGATGGTGGAAGTCCCTGTATAATATTCAGTGCTTCTCATACCAGATATGATGTTTATATGCATTATTTGGTCATATTTATTGTTTTCATCATATTTAGTTATTTAAATAATTTAAATATATCGTGTTTCTTCTCCATTTTACAGATCAGGAAACTAAAGCTTAAGCATAAAGTTGCCCAAGTTCACACAGCTAGAAAAGTGGTAGTAGGTATGAACAAGATATTGCCTACTGTAAATTGAAGAGATTGAGTTAGATGACCTCCCTGTCTTTTGAAGTTCTGGGAGTTTAGTATTATTTGAACATTTGCCTACACAATAAAATATTTGACAAAATGCTTTGGAGAAAGTGCTGGGTTTCTTTAAGACTCAAACCAGTTACTACTTTCATCTAGCTCATTTGCTGGCTGTGTGCAGGAGGGCTCCTCATGGAACAGTATATGAAACTTGCATCAGCAGGTTTTAATGCTGCTGCTGCTTCTTTTTTTTTTTTTTTCCCCTAACCTCTGGGTGGTGGTTATACAATTGTAAATACAACTGAGCTCTAAATTGTCTACCCACTTGTCCCAGGGCTCTATATTCTCCCAAGCTTGGGAGGACTAACTGTTGAAGACACCACACTGGCTCCACCTACTGTCGGGCTGAGGCAAACATCTCCCCACTGTACATTCAGAGTTGTTTGAAATTTACTCTTTTGCTCATTGCCACTTCCCCCCTTTCTTTCCTATACCTTTTTTTTTTTTTTTTTTTTTTTTTGTAGGAAAAGCAATACTCTATTAATGCATATTTACTGTATAATTATTATACACACAAAAACTACAACACAGCACTAAATACTGTAAAGAAAAATAATCCCTACAAACTTACCTAATATAAATAAATGTCAATATACAATTACAAAATAAAAACTGCATTGAGAAAATAAAAAAGAAGTTGACTAAACACCATTGTAAGAATAATAAAATTTTGTTTTGAATTCCTATAATAGGATTATGCTCATGTAGAAGGGTATTTTGCAACATTAGCCATTGATGTGTGAGAGTCATAACATATAATAGATATTCAAAAACCATTACCTGTAAATTATAATAAAAATAAATCAGACATTTTAGAAACTCATAAAAATACACAAGGTAAATAAATAAACACAATTATAAATAATAGTAACCTGTGGAATTTTAAAGACTTCTTTCAGAACAAATGAAAAGACTTATTCCAGAAGGAATACATAACAGGAGAATTAGAAAATATGTTAAGAACCATTGAGTTTTTAAATATTCAGTTCAGGTTAAACACATAATATGTTAAAGATTAAGAACTGGGGAAGGCAATCAGAAATCAGAATTATGATTTCATGCCTGCAGTTAAGTAATAGTCATAAAGAGCTCAATTTCCTAACTATGAAGCAGCCTTTGTGCAGTTCTGCAGTCACAAAGTACATGTACTACAAAGTGTGTGCTTTGAACATTTATTAACTGAGGTCAGAGACAGCATCGATATTGAACAAATTACAAAATGAATTCAGAAAAATATAATGCAACCAAAGGTCAATCACATATTAAACATAATAGAAAGTTTTAAAATCTTAGTAAACAAAGGTAACTTTTCAGCTCTTTCTATATGCCACACATTGTTTTAAGCCCCCTAACATCATTAACATATTGAAATATTCTTGAGGTAAATTATCACAGTTTTTCAGATACAAACAAATAAGCCCAGGAGGTTTGTGTATAACAGTAGTTCAGACAGAAAGTAAATTTGAGAGCCTCCAGAGTCAGATCACACGTTCTTAGGCAGTAAGCACTGCTGCCCACACAAGAGGTGAGTACAAAGATCACAGCAAAACCCAGCACAAACAGAAATGCTTCCACAAATTACAGGAGTGGCACCTGTTACTAAGTGTTACTGAGCTACTCCTTCTGTATAATGGCATCTGAATCATCACTCGCTCGGTGTTTGATTTACATAGTGACTAGACCATGGTGCTGTTTTGAGTAAGCTTTCTTCTGGAAGAGTAAAGGTCTTTCTACAGTGTGAGTGTAGGGGTCTCCGAGGAAACTTTGATGTCCAGGAGCTAAAAACTGGTATGCTAAAAAAGTAACAGTGTGCTGCATCCAGATGGAAAAACAATCTGAGGAAAGATGACTTGCACATTTTAAAAAATATTAGTGTGCAAGTCCTTATCTTCCAAAAAGATAAACTAATTTAGAATGTAACACAATAGTAATGCATTCTGAGGGAAATATACCATGGGTGCGGGGTTGGGGAATGGAAGAGGTTAAAAAAAGTCAGCCTTGGCTGTTGTGGCTCAATGGGTTGAGCGCCAGCCGGCAACCTCTCAGTTCAATTTCCAGTCAGGGCACATGCCTGGGTTGCGGGCCAGGTCCCTGGTTAGGGGCATGCAAGAAGCAACAGATGGATCTCTTACAAATCAATGTTTCTCTCCCTGTCTCCCTCCCCTCCTTCCCCTCTCTCCAAAAATAAGTAAATAAAGTCTTTAAAAAAATAAAATAAAAAGTTTATGTGATATGGTAGAAGGAATATAGGTTTAACTATTGTAATATTTGCCCTGAAATTTATCAAATTTAATATTCTTAAATTTCTATTTGTAGGCATGTACTCAAGAGAGTTTTACATACATATTCCATGGTATAAAAAGCATAGTGTAATTCTGGAAATGGCAATCAAGAGGAGAATGGATGAATTTACTCTGTCCACACATGTGCAGATGTAATGAAACTGTCAAGAACACAGCAGTGGAGGGTTACCATGAGTGCAAGATGACGAACCCCTGCTGGGGAGGACATAGAGTTTGTTGAAGGGAGTTTGTTAGCAGCAGGTCTTTGTCAAGGTCTCAGCTTTGGTGGAGATATGATTATATTGGCTAAAAAGAAATACCATACCAACTGAAGTATCAGTTACACAATACAGGTATCCCCCATATAACACAGTACTTCTATAACACAGTTTCGCTCTAACACGGTTAGAGGATTGGGGAAAACTACCATATAACATGAAATTAGGGAAATCCCTGTACAATACTGAACGTTATAAAATTTTGGGCTGTATTAATCTAATAAACTCATCCATCAAAGAAATAAAACTGACAACATTAAATGCTTGTTGGAAAAAATATATGGCTGGAGTCAATTCAAAGTGAAAATCTAATCAAGCCAGCAGATAACAGGATGGATGCAATAGTAGAACTGGCTAAGTCTTTAGGAGGGGAAGGTTTTGATGATATGACTGTAGAAGATATCCAAGAATTGCTGGTGGAAGAAGAAATTGATGAGCAATCTTGGTGGAAGTGACATCTGCAATGTGCCAAGGTAACGTAGGGGATGATATCACCGATGGAAATGAAGAAGTTAAACAGTTTACTCTAAAAAGCATAAAGAAAGGCCTAGATTTATCCAGAGTCATATTTCTTTTTTTTTAAATAAATTTATTTTTAAGTATATTTTATTGATTATGTTGTTACAGTTGTCTCAATTTTTTCCCCCTTTGCTTTCCTCTGCCCAGTACCGCCCTCCCTCCAGCAACCCCAACCCCCCTTAGTTCATGTCCATGGGTCGTGCATATAAGTTCTTTGACTTCACACTTTCCTATATTATTCTTAACTTCCCCCTGTCTATTTTGTACCAAACAATTATGCTTCTTGTTCTCTGCACCACTTTCCCATTTGTCCCCCTTCCCCCTTCCAGTTAATAACTCTCCAAATATACCCCATACCTATGATTCTGTTTCTATTCTGGTTTGCTTAGTTGGATTTTGTTTTTATTTTTTAGATTCAGTTGTTGATAGTTGTGAGTTTGTTGTCATTTTAATGTTCATAATTTTGATTTTCTTTTTCTTAAGTCTCTTTGACATTTCATATAATAATAGCTTGGTGGTGATGAGCTCCTTTAGCTTTACCTTGTCTGGGAAACACTTTTATCTGCCCTTCCATTCTAAATGATAGCTTTGCTGGATAGAGTAATCTTGGTTGTAAGACCTTGCTTTTCATCACCTTGAATACTTCTTGCGAGTCTATTCTTGCCTGCAAAGTTTCTTTTGAGAAATCGGCTGACAGTCTTATAGGCACCCCTTTGTGGGTAACTCTCTGCTTTTCTCTTATTACTTTTAAGATTGTCTCTTTATCTTTCACCTTTGGCATTTTAATTATGTGTCTTGGTGTGGTCCTTTTTGGGTATAGTTTGTTTGGGACTCTCTGTGCTTCCTGAACTTGTATGTCTATTTCCTTTGCCAAATTTGAGAAGTTTTCTTCCTTCATAATTTTTTCACATAAGCTTTCAATTTCTTGCTCTTCCTCTTCTCTTTCTGGCACTCCTATGGTTCAGATGTCGACACACTTAAAGTTGGCCCAGAGGTTCCTAAGCTTCTCATTTTTTTCAATTCTTGTTTTCTCATTTTGTACTGGTTGACAGTTTTTTTCTTCCTTATGTTCCAAATCATTGATTTGAACCCCAGTTTCCTTCCCTTCACCATTGGTTTTGTGTGGATTTTCCTTTGTTTCATTTAGCATAGCCTTCGCTTCTTCCCTATGTGTTTGCCATACTCAAGCATATCTGTCAAGCCTGTGAGCATCTTTATCACCAGTGTTTTGAACTCTGCGTCTCTTAGGTTGGCTATCTCTTCATTTGTTAGGTTGGCTATCTCCCAGTCACTTATTTCTCCCACTGGAAGCTTGACCTGTTCCCCCTTTTGGGCCATACTTCTCTGTCTCCTCATCTTGACAGGCTCCTGTGTTTGTTTGCCTCTGTGTCCAGAGTCATATTTCTTAAATGAAGATCCTTGCACTGAAAGGAGCACAAAGTTTCAGAGAGAACTGCAAAAGTGCTTAGCACCTTATAATGAAATTTATAAAGATCTTTCAGTTAAAAGCAAGCAATCTAACAGATTTTTTGCAAAAAGTAGAGCATAGAAATCAAGATAATGCTGAAGAAAGTTCAGAGGATGAGAATATCTTGTGAGAAAGAACACAATTCGGTTAATGGAGCTTAGTAGTGGTGACAAAGAAAAGATTACTTAATTCATCTTAATATGTAATACTTTTGATGAACATTGTTTTAATTAAGATATTTCTCTTAAGTATAAAAATATAATAGTATGTTTTTAAAAAATTTGGAACCTAACCCCTCTTTTTGTACTCGGTCTTTGTTTCATATAACACGGATTTGCATAACATGGCATTTGTTAGGAACCTAATAGCCATGTTATACAGGTGTTACCTGTATATTTTAAAAAATAGAAATTTGTCAATTTTGACATGTTAACCTTTTTGAAGCTTTTTTGTTATATAAAAATAATAAGAGTTTCTTTTGCTAGCTTCCTCTAATTATCTGAAATCATGTATCTGGATCTCTTAACAAAATTGCTAGCATAAAGAGACATGCTCTTACTCTATAAAACAGTGGATATATAATGCTATTATGAATAAGTAGAAATAATATGTACTTATTCAAAATTAATAAATTCTGACTTCTTGATAATCATCAGAACAAAGGCCACCTCAAGGGCAAAATAACTTAATGGTACACAGTGGGCAATGGATTCTACTGAAGAGCAGTGCTAGTAGCAGGCGGTTGTAGAAACAACTTTTGGCACTGCCGTGGAGGAGGTCGATGTGCAGAGAGGCAGTCAGTAATGTAGGCAGGTGACCTTAGCCAGAGAGCAGGAGAGCACTGGGATGTGGGTCAACAGGGACCACATGAAGTTTTTACAGAATCCAGTTTAAAAGATAATATTCAAAGCATCCTTCAAATGTTAACTGAAGAATGTCATTCAGTTTCTGGAGAGAACTTATCCTCACCCAGAGAGAGAAGGTTCCTGTTTCCCTAATATGGTGCCCCTGGACAAGATTATCGGAGCAGAGTCTAGGCATTCACACTCCTGAGAGAATTCCATGACCACAGCCCTGGTAGAGTCATTTTTGGCCCTTCTTTCTTTCCTCTTCCTTTAGGCTTCTTGCTCAGGGAAGATCAATCTTGGTAAGCCAATCCTGAGCTTGTCTGATGTTCACCTCTATTCACTTCCGGGTCCCCTATACTTTTGATATTTGAGTTTTCTTTTTGCTTGCAAGAGATGACTTTACCTATTAAGAAATCCTGAAGGTACTGAAATGTCAACCTCATTTATAATTATTATTTTGGGAAAGAATACAAAGGGATTGTGTGTGGGGTATAAAAATCATAGTTTTCAGGTTTTTGAAAACCCCTTAAGTCTATTAAACAAATAGGATTTCTCTCTTGATAAAAAAATACTTTTTAATGTTTTGGTATATGAATGAATCTCTAGTTTTTATTCCCAGAAAAAAACTTTTAACTGAATTTTCTGGAGCACCCCAAACCCAATTAAACTCTTAGTAGAAGAAATTTAGCCATTATTTTCTACCATTCACTTATATTATTACTATTTTAATTTAAAAGTATGTAAACAATATAACCACATTATATATAAAAAATATGGAAGAAAGAAGAGGAAAAAAATTCATTGTTTCACTGTCTTAAAACATCCATTGTTGTCATTTTATTGCTTGGGGAACCTTCCCCACCATAGGTTTACCCAGCCATGATCCGTGAAAACAGTTTTGTAATTGTGCCAGTTATCAATTTTTTACACCTCAGCTTCAAATTCACTATTTTTGCATGCTCTGTGAAAATGAACCTGGATCCTTTTTAAATGTTTCCTTTGACATCTGGGAGAACATTAAACTGTCAGTGAAGGGCGTAGAGGAAGGGGTTTTTCTTCCTGGTTCTGGTGTGCTGCCTTGGTGGCTTGACCAGTGCCTGGGTCTTGCAGTGTGCAGGTGGCTTACCCAGAGTCTGTCTCATACAGTGCCTGAGGCTTCCTCCTCTCAGTGCCCAGCTCCTGAAGCATGGTCAGCTTCCCCGGTGCCAGCTCCTGCGGAGTACTGCAGTCAGCAGCACCGAGTGGGCAGCAGCCCCCTCCCTCCATGTGTTCGGCTTTCCTTGACACCCAGGAAAAGTAGATTAAGGATACATTCCAAAGGGTGGATTCTCAGAAAAATGTGTAGACATAGTTAGTGGTGCCACAGCAGCTTCTCTGGTGTTTGGTGAGCCGTGGTCATGCCTGTCCAACAAGGCCTGGATTGCAACCCTGGCTGGGACCTCTTTTAGTGTTCTGTCTCCATCTTATGGGTAGTGGCTATTCCATACATCTGCTGTTCCTGTATTCTATAGAGTTCTCTTTACTTCTTACTACCTAATCCTTCATTACTCCAGTTTGCTCTTTATTTCTCTGTCCAACACTCCATTGTTCTCTTACTTCAGAGTCAAAGCCAAGGTCCCCACAATACCCTAGAAGGCTTGAAAACATCTTTCACACTTTCCTCTCTTCCCACATTTCCTGCTAGTTTTGTGCTCACTTCCTCTGCTCCTTGACCTCTCATGCCAGCTCCCACCTGAGGCCTCTGCTCTCCCTGGCCCTACTGCAGGCAATATGTTCTCTGGTTACACATAAGCCTTTCCCTTTCACCTCTTTCAGGATTTTATTGAAGTTAATATTACGAGTGGAGGTAGAAATTTGACTGTTTGCATATAACAATATTTTGTTATTTAAATGAATATTTAATAGATGTAGTTCAAAGCCACAGTTGGCTTATTTTTATCCTGATGACTTCTGCAAAATAACCACTATTTATTCATAGACAAATTAACAGAGTCTGATGATTTCGTAATGCTATCTGGAATTATACTCAGGGCCCTCTTGATAGTGTACTCCTAGGAATAAACTTACAAATCCCTTTTTGTAGTGAAGAATTCACATTAAATTACTCTTCTCTATAAACATAACGATAGAAAATGGAGAGTTCAACTAGCTGATTTGAAGCCTGATTAAGGCAACTCTGCCCCCAATGATCCCTGGGAAGCAGTGTCCTCATTATTACATCATCCCCTTCATGACTTCCCCATTGTCCTTGGGATGGAGGCCAGAATCTTTACCATGGCCCAATAGTCTGGACCCTGCATGTCTCCCAACCCCATGTGTTGCCCTGCTTCCTATTTGCTCCCTGCTTTCCAGACATTCCAGACTTCTTTAGTGAACATTTCTTTCTTCCTCTTGTCTTATACTCGTGCGCATGGTAGTCTTTTGGCCTGGACTGCCCTTATTTCCTCCTACAGGAATTGTGATAACTTCTATCCTTTAAGTCCCACAGCAACCGGCACTTTCTTAAGAACATTTCCCCTGACCTCGCTCAAGAGGTAAAATACTCCATCCCCTCCTGATATACTCTTATAATAACACACTCTTTTCCTTAAAAGTCTCTATCATAGCGGTGACTTTACATGTATTAGTTTGATTCTTTATTTTTTAACTCACTCACTAAACTGGACAAGGACAAAAACTCTGCGCATATTTGCTCTCCAAACCCCAGGATCCAGCATGGTGCCACATCCCTTTAAGATGCTCAATAATTACTTGTTAAATAAGTAAATGGAGGAATAAGTATTAACATAAATAAAGAAACAAAAATCACAATTTGGGTTTCTAAGAGCTTCAGTCACCTTTTAACAGAATATCATCATCTTCCCATATACAGAGCTTTTTAACCTTATTATTCTTGGTTCCCAATCTGATGACGTGCCCCCCCACCCCCCGCCAAATACTAATGGTGCATAATGCACATGTGATTTTCAGCTTTCAATGAGCTATCTCTTTCATTTCTACATTTCACTCAATTTACTGATGAAGAATCTGGAGCTCAAAATGCTACATAGTTAACAAGACACAAAGTTAAGGCTGAAATTCTAACCACACCAAAGCTACCGCAAAATATTAAAAGGTGAAGAACTGGAAATTGGGTCCAATTCCAAGGCCCAGGGGGAAGTATATTTAAAATAGGGGTATCTCTCCAACTTCAAACATAAACAAAAATTTAATTTATTAAAAGGGATTACTTTATTAAAAGTGAATGAGATTTGGACCACATTCTATCTTACCAGGGAATATAACTGATATGAAAGTGTAAAAACTCAGTCATTCCAATTCATCACTTAGACAGCAACCTTTACCAATTTCTTCTTTGTATGTTGATTTTGTGCTTATTTGTTATACCGTGTAAGCACCAAGTTACCAGAGACTGCTATCCTCTATTTGTCTACAATGCAAGTTAGCACACCATTTGGTGGCTCTCAATGTTTCCTATGTATACATTTAGCCTCAAGGCTAAAATACAGATAGATAGGAACTATGTCTGAGAACACCTCCGTGCCCTGTACTCAGGGTCCTAAGAATCACCTGCGCCAACCACCTCTTTTTACCAAATTCATGGGCACCACTAAACCTCAGAGGAGATGACTGAGAAGATGATGAGCAGAGCTTTTGAAAGTGTTGAGTTAGAAAGACAAAAATTGGAGTCAAAGGACACCAAGGAAGGGGAACCCTGGAAATTTCCCATGATTTGGCTTGGGGATCCGAAAAAAAAGCAATACACCTTGAATAAATAAATCTTTACAATAGCAGAAGTCCTGCTTCAGATCATCCCATTCTCAAATTTAGGTTAAGGTTATCCAGGATTTCTAGTGGCCCTAGCTTCCTGCTAGAAGCAAAAATATATCCTCTCTGGAGGAAGTCCATCTTAGGTCTCACTTTACCTGACATTATTTTTCAATACAGTTTCTGGAAGTCAATAAAAATTCAACCAAGCAGCAGGGAGAATGATGCAAAGGGATCACAAACAGAAAAAAAAAAAAAAAAAACAATGTAAACAAACTCACCCAGGATTCAGATAATAAGGTCTTGAGACACAGAATGTTTAATATGGTTAAAGAGAGAATAGGCATAATTGCAAAGCTGGACAGGGAACTGGAAGCTGTGACAAAGAACTAAGTTGAAAAATACATAACTGAAAAATATAATAATCAAAATGAAGAACCATAAGGTTTTTAATAGTACAGTAAATCCAGTTAAAGGGAGTGTTAATGAACTGGAATATAGGTCTGAACAAAGTTTCCAGAATAAAACATGACGAAACAATAGCTTTAAAAAAAAATAGAGAGAGAACAGATATTGTGAATGTATGGAGGAAAAAGCCCTGGCTGGTTTAGCTCAGTGGATTGAGCGTCGGCCTGCGAGCTAAGTGTCGCTGGTTCAATCTTCCAGTCAGGGTACATCAGAGAAGGAAAACTCTGAGTCCAAAAAACCTCCGCTGCCTTGTGGCATACCTCTTCAGGGGAAAGGCTAAGGGAGTAAACCCCGACAGAAAATCCGGAGCCGGAGTCCCTAAGGCGGTTTGATGTTGTAGTCAACACCGGCAACTCCTGTGGCGCACCTGAACCCAAGCTGTATCGACTCCGTCTTTCCCTTGGACCCTTCAGCTGCGAAGAGAGGGGGGGGTCTGCTGCATGGGCAACAGCAGACCCTCCATATTACCCTGCCCAGGCTCTGTAGCTTCAGCGTCATCGCAAGATGTCAATTCAACACGGGAGGAGACAGATACCATGTCACTCCCAAGTCGGACTGCACAACCATTCTCGGCGGTGCAGATAGACTCTTAAGAAGCTACACCATCGTCTCTGGAGACGGACGGCTGCCGACGATGGAGGAAAAAACATCATGGACGTGGATGGAGGGAAAAGGTGCTGAACTAAGTAACTCTGGAAATGAAGAGAGTCTGTAGGACTGAAAGCAGAAGAAACTGTCCTTTGGTTGGTAGTTTGTGTCCCGTGGGGTACAGGTTAACAATTCTGGATTTGCGAACAGGCACACTGGAATTGAGGAATGAAGTAAATGAATGGCAGACAGTTGGAACAGGTTTCTCACCATTGGAGGGGAAGTTTACAGATACGCAAGGGAAGCGCTAGAACAGATTAGAGACACTAGTATGAATTCATATTTAGCTTAATATAGAAATAGATGGTTACACTATTTTATAGTATTTATACATATGCTGTATACTCTTGATAAATATGTATACACAGGTTACTGTACACATATATATATTCCTGCTCTGTCAGACCAAACTAGAAGCAGTGTCACATAGAAGCAATAAGCATACCTACCACCCAGAACTTGATTTCTAATACCATTATCCAATAAAAGAAACCAGAGCTCCTTGGGCAAATACCATTTCTTATTCAAAGGACCTGATCCTGAGGTTTGTTTACTTTTCATTTTAAAATGAAGTTTAGTGGGAGTTTGAGGGGGTTAAAATAATCTAGCACCAAACTGAGAGCTTCTTTTTGTAGTAATTAAAAACATTGAGTTAGAATTGAAAAGGAAATTACACTGTGAAAGTGTGAGTCTGTATTACTTAAACATGATGCCCTTGCTCCTTAGAAATGTGTGTATTATGCTGTCTCCCATGCTGTGAGGACCATTGGGCTAAAGCAGCTCAAGGACATGGAGTGAGTATGAGGGCCTTGTAAACGATCCCAGAATCAGAAGCTTTAGAATTATTTTTTTTTAATTTTATTTTTTGGTTTTGCAATTACAGTTGTCCCATTTTCCCCCCATTGCTCTCCCCCACCCAGCCCACCCCTTCTCCCACAATGATATCCCTCCCCATTGTCCATGTGCATGAGTCATTTATACACTTTCCTTGACTAACCCCTTCCCTTACTTATCCCCCTTCTCTCCCTCCCCACTCCACCCTATGGACTGCTATTCTGCTCCTTGTTCTATTTAGTTCATTTTTGTTGATAATGCTTCACAAGGTTCACCGAGGTGCATACATCTCAGTTCAAGCCCAGTCCAACTTTACACTGTTGTTGCAGCATAATCATTCATCACAGTCCCTTTCACACCCCAATGTGTCCTGATTTGGGACAATCCCTTGAAAGTCACAGGGTTGATGGTTCACCTGTCCATAATTTTCTGAGCACTGACTCTCAATTTTTTTCCCTTTGCTCCCCACTGCCCGGTACCCCCCTTTCCTCCAGCAATCCCCACACCTAGTTCAGGTCCATAGGTCATGCCTTTGTAAGTTCTTTGGCTTCACCCTTTCCTATATTATTCTTTAAAAAAAAAATAATTCATTTGTTTGTTAGTTTATTTATTTTTAGAGAAAGGGGGAAGGAGAAAGAGAGGAAGAGAACCATCACTGTGTGGTTGCCTCTCATGCACCTCCAACTGGGGACCTGACATGCAACCTAGTCGTGTGTCCTGACTGGGAATCGAACCAGCGACACTTGGTCTCAGGCCGACCCTCAACCCATTGGGTCACAGCAGCCAGGGCTTCCTATATTATTCTTAACTTCCTCCTGTCTATTTTGTATGAACCAATTATGCCTCTTAGTCTCTGTACCATTTCCCCATTTCTTCCTCTTCCCCCTCCCAGCTGATAACCCTCCAAATTATCCCCATACTATGATTCTGTTCCTATTCTGGTTTGCTTAGTTAGATTTTGTTCATATTTTTTAGATTCAGTAGTTGATAGTGGTGAGTTTGTTGTCATTATAATGTTCATAATTTTGATCTTCTTTTTCTTACGTGAGTCCCTTCAACATTTCATATAATAATAGCTTGGTAATGATGAGATCCTTCAGTTTTACCTTCTCTGCAAAGCACTCTATCTGCACTTCCATTCTAAATGATAGCTTTGCTGGATAGAACAGTCTTGGTATAGGTCTTTGCTTTTCATCACTTTGAATACTTCTTGCCAGCCCCTCCTTGACTACAAAGTTTCTTTGAGAAATTAGCTGATAATATTATGGGAATTCCTTTGTAGGTAACTCTCTGCTTTTCTCTTGCTGCTTTTAAGATTCTGTCTTTATATTTAACCTTTGGCATTTTAATTATGATGTGTCTTGGTGTGTTCCTCTTTGGTTCCAACTTGTTTGGGACTCTCAGTGTTTCCTGGACTTGTATGTCTATTTCTTTCACCAAGTTAGGTAAGTTTTCTTTCATTATATTTTCCAAATGAGTTTCCAATTTCTTGCTCTTCCTCTTCTCCTTCTGCCACCCCTATGATTCAGATGTTGGTATGTTTAATCTTGTACCAGAGGTTCCTAATCCTCTCCCTTTTTTTCCCCCTCTTTTTCTTCAACTTTTGTCTCTTCCTTCTATTCCAGGCAAATGTTTATTTCCTCCTTTTGTTCCAAATCATTGATTTGAATTCCAGCTTCCTTCCTATCGCTGTTGATTCCCTGTATATATTTATTCATTTCACTTTGTATAACCTTCAATTCTTCCTTTATTTTGGGCCATAGTCAATAATTTTTCTGAGCATCCTGATCACCAGTGTTTTGAACTTTGCATCTGATAAGTTGGCTATCTCTGTTTTGTTTAGTTCTTTTTCTGGGGTTTTATTTGTTTCATTTGGGCCATATTTCTTTTGGCAGCTGCTATGTGTTTGTTTCTGTGTATTGGGTAGAGCTGCTTTAACTGTGTCTTAGTAGACTGACCTAATATAGTAGGTATCCTGTAGGGTTCAGTGGCACATCCTCCGAATCACCCAGTGGGTACTTGAAGGGATGATCAATCCAAAATATATAAAGAACTTACTCATCTTAACACCAAGAAGACAGACAGTCCAATTAAAAAATGGGCAAAGGATCTGAACAAACACTTCTCCAAGGAGGATATACAGAGGGTCCATAAACACATGAAAGAATGCTTGACATCACTAGCCATCAGAAAGGTACAAATAAAAACCACAATGAGATACCACTTTACACCTGTCAAAATGGTCATCATCAACAAACAACAAGTGCTGGTGAGAATGTGGAGAAATGGGAACCCTACTGCACTGTTCGTGGGAATGCAGACTGGTGCAGCCACTATGGAAAACAGTATGGAATTACCTCAAAAAACTAAAACTGGAACTGCCTTTTGAACCAGTGATTCCACTGCTAGGATTATACCCAAAGAATCCTGAAACCCTAATTTAAAAGAACTTAATCACCCCTATGTTCATAGCAGTGCTGTTTACAATAGCCAAGTGCTGGAAAAAGCCTAAGTGCCCATCTGTGGATGAGTGGATTAAAAAACTGTGGTACATTTACACAATAAAATACTATGTAGCAGAAAGAAAGAAGGAACTCCTGCCATTTGCGACAACATGGATGGAACTAGAGAGAATTATGTTTAGTGAAATAAGCCAGGCAATGAAAGAAAAATACCATATGATATCATCTGATACAGGAGACTAATGAACAACACAAACAAATGAACAAAATTGAACAAGGAACAAAATAACAGTTATCAGGGGAGCGGGGGAGGGAGAGAAGGGGGATAAGTAGGGGAAAGGTCTAGTCATAGAACATGTATAAATGACTCATGGACATGGACAGCGGGGTGGGGAGTGACTGGGAGAAGGGGTGGCTGCGTGAGGGGAGCAATGGAGGAAAAAATGGGACAACTGTAACTGAAAAAGAATAAAAAAAGAAAAGCCTCCTAGGCCAATCTTATGCAGCCAGGCTAAAAGAACGGCTCCAGCTCCCAAGAAAGGACCCTAAGAGGTATTGATTTTAAAAAGTAGATAAAAGGGAAGAAGAACACTAAACATTTCCTTATATGTATTGCCCTTTTAACAGAAAGAGTATTTAAACATTTGGAATAATTTAAACTCACAGTGCTGCAAAGTTCTGAACATTGAAAAAGCTGCAGCTCATTTGATGCCAGCAAAAATAAGTTTAGTAATATTGTTCTTCCATATTTCAACAGTTTAATCTTTTTGCTCAATTTTCTTAACTTGATCTTTATTGGTGTAGGGAAGCTGGCTTGGCATGTGGTGGTGGGTGCTATTAATTTGTAAAATACATTAAACAGCAACACTTTAAAAGGATCAATAAAGTTATTGTAAGTCCTAACTCATAATGTTCTTGTTTAGATTAGCAATGCATATTTTTACATATATTAGAGAAGTATCAGGAAACTCACAGTCATCAGAATGAGTAGACAGTATTGAAAAATTGTGTGAAATCAATAGCAATAACTAGATTGACAAACTCTATGGGTTGCGTTTAGTCATTTTTCTAACATATAGCACATGAGTAAAGTATATAATAATAATTAATAATTTCAACAATGCCTTAACATTTTACTACACATTGATTTTAATTCATTTTCACAAATTAATATTCTTAAGCTCCCTCACTAGTATGTGAGATACATAAAACATACAAACATATCTACTTTCCTGTTGCTTTGATACTAATATATAGATTATGAACCTGAAAGTATCAGGTGACTTAAAATAACATTTTACTGAACCATGTTCTTTTTTCCACACGTTGAATTCCAGTCACCAGCAGAAAGAGAAAAAGGTGGCAGCAGCCCAGGAGATATTTTAATTCAACACACCTTAGAAACAATTCCACCAAAAATTGCAACAACATTTATTAAGTACCTACCATGGAACAAAAATCAGGCTAGTTGCTAGAGATGCAATAGTAACAAATACAGACAGAATCCTCAGGGAGTTTACATGCTGTTTAGGGGATAGAACAATGCAAGTCGGTGAGGAAATACTGGTTGCATTGACAGCAGATAGAAAACAGATATAAAAAAGATTTTAATTCCTGCTAAACTTAGATTTTAGCCTAACAACAATAACAAAAGCTCTTTGAGAGAGCTTATTTCATTACTATAGCTTGACTTTTTTCTCCTCCACTTGGAAATTTTTATGAGTTTTAATAGCTCTAGAAGTTAGTAGATGCTCAGTAAATGAATGTAACAAATGAATGTGTGAATGAATAAATTGCCAGATATTACTTCATTTAAAATTTACATTATTCTTGAGGGGAAGGAAAAGTAAATTGCTTTATATTCATTTTAGAGGTGAGAAATCAGATATAGAATGGGTTCCAGCCTCGGACTAAGGTTACCCAGCAGGTAAGCAGGAAATCAGAGGATGAAATACAATTCCTTTCACTCATGTTCTGGGGCTCTTTTCACTGTATCAACCTATTTCTTATTACCTACTTTTTTATTATCCCAATCCCACTGAAGAATTCCACTTGAGTTATGTGGCCTTCATTTCCAAATTAGCCAAGATGTGCACATAATTTTCTCTTAATAAATTACTTGATATCATGGGGCATCTCATAATCTACAAAATTACCATAATTAACAAGGGTATGTAATTGGTGAGTGGATCCATCAAGCTGTTCCTAAATTTTGCACAGCAGGTAAAAGATCAGAGGCAAAGAGTGATTATCCCTCTGTCAGTTTGAGAACACACAGACACACACACACGCACACATACATTGCAGAGGGCAAAATATGCTCTCCTTCCATCTAAAAAATAAAGCACTTTTGATGGTTATGTTGGGTTAATGTAGTGTGCAGAGAGAATAAAGCTATTGTTTCCAAATAAACAATACCAGGATGCAAATTCAGAATGATATGGACTTTGTATAGAGTTCCTAAAATCTCTGTAAACAATTTCACACGGTATCCAGAGAAATTAATTTAAAAAGTAAGCATATGTAATGTAAAAAAATGGCATCATAAATAGGAAAGCAATGGTTTCTAAAACATTTTGAAACAAACCCAGTCAGTAGTTCTTGCACACCTTAGCTTTTCCAAAGTTCTTGAGACACTTTCACTTTGAAAAGTTATTAAACACAAATAAGGTTGTGACTACCTAGGACCTCACAAAATATATAAAAAATGGAAATAAAATCATAATTGAAATGCAATATGATCCATGAAAAATAGAAGTGTGATATTGAGTCAGAAAGGTGACAGTGTGAATAAGGCTAGCCAAGCCACTACATAGATTTGTAGACTAAAGAAGTCATAAATCTTTGGAATCATACTCACTTTCAACTTTGTTCTAGCTCCTTTCCTTAGGAAGCTGGACTAAATGACCTAGGAAGGGATCTAAAATGTTTGTCATCTCCCTGTTTCTTATTTTGTGCCCCACCATTTCATGTCATTTATGCAGTCCAAAGTTAAGGGACACTGGAAAACAAAGATAAACACCCCCCCCCCAATTTCTTTCCTCTCTGAGCCTCAGTGTACTCATTTTAAGAATCCACATAAGGTTTAAGATGCTTTAGGGATACAGACTCTGGTCAAACCTAAAGTTCTGTAAGTTGTCAGTTCATTCTCCATCCATTCTATCGTTCCCAAAGTACTAGGCATTTTGCAGAAGGCAATCAAAACCATACATCAGGGTAATTTCCAGAGTAGCACTTCCTAAATTATGTGCATTTTCTACTTTAGAAAAATTTCAAATGAGGATAGAAAAAAGTGCAATAGAAATACCAGTCTCCTTAAAGGAGATAGATACATCTCCTAAACTTTAAAACAATGTTAAAAAAATTTTAGTCAGTGAGTCTGGGGGCACTCTGCAACTAATATACATAAACTCTAATGTTGATCACATGGGAAGTAAAAGCAAACAAAGATTTAAAAAGTGATACATAAAAAAACAGAAATAACACAATAAATGAGGGAAAGCATTTAGATAAGCAAGAATAATAATCATCCAGCCATTATGTATATACACACACACACACACACACGCATATATATATATGTTAGATGATATATCATATATATTATATATTTAGTTTTGCTAATAATATATATTAATTTTATATTAATAAGAGCTTATAACATTTCAAGGACAATGTATATAAATTGTAGTGAATTCACACATGAATAGTGTATCAGTTTTATACAATCATATTTTTTTGGAGAAGACATGGAAAAATAGTATTAAAAAAACTTCTTGTATCTGCTACTTTTGAAAAAGTGAATACAAAAAGGCAAGACCATAAACTCATGAGAGATGTTACTTATAGGAGGTACATTAAGAATAGGATGAGAAGAATAAAAAATACAGGGCAGGAAAGTGATGTGTCTCTGAGTATATCTCATTGTATGTTCTGACTTTGGAACCATGCTAAAGTTTTACATAATCCAATAAATAAATAAGTAAAAATCAACAAAGATGTCAGAAATCTTTAAATAGGATACAATCAGAAACAACTGAACCTAATTGACTTGAAATAAATAACCACATTAAAATGGGTTACAAAAAAAAAAGGAAGGAAAGGAAAACAATTACCTTTAGGACCCTGTATTTTGGCTTAAGGAAAATAGAACTATAAATAGATAGTAAATTCTTGTTAGTGGAGTTATTTTTTTCTAAGTGTTATGTTTAAGAAATTTTGATACTACTTTCTGTGTATTCAGGACTCAGTAAAATAAGTAATTAGTTTGTAGTAATTAGAGTTGTAGGTTCCTCACTTTTGAGAAAAGAAGTTATACTGAGAAAGAGGGACAAATAGAAATGATCATATGGTGTTGGATTGGAATAGAAAGTAGTAATAGCATAGACATATTTAAAACATATAGATAAATAAGTAGAAACATAGAGAAATGCATAGAAATGTGTGTGTTTATATGTCCGACCCACATTGAGAAAAACTGGGATCAGGAATAATATAATAACAATGAACCTACCATGTAACAAATTATGGATTCTAATCTAAAATTATTAAATTTAAATTATTAAAAATGAAAACAGGACTTCTGGAGAAATAGCTAATTCTAGAACCGAGGCTGAAAAGTACAAGATAACTCTGGACCACCTTGTGAAAAATAATTTTCAAAAAATTATGGAGACATGTCTAAAAGAAACAAGAGCCAGATTAAAGAAGTTCTCACTGGCCAAATCTGTGACAATTTGAGCATCCCAAATCTGAGATTATAACCTATGGAGTAAAATAAGAATGCAAGAACACAAACTGAAATAAACAAATATATAAATAAATGAGAGAGAAGTAAAAGCTCTTTTTTTGTGTGTTAGAATGTCAGCTGAGGAAAGAATGATGGAATTAGAAAATGACCATTTAGCAACCATCATAACATTAACAAATTCCATCATAAATCATCAGAATGTTAACACTACTGAATTAGAGTTTAAGGAGTAGCAGGATATGGATAGTCTTAAAGTAACTCCTCAGAAGTACCCATTATTTTCAAAGAGAAAAAAAAAAATAAAGATACAGTGGAGGAATTTAACAGACACCACATTAAATAAATGATCAAATGTTAATAACATCAGAAATAATACAACTCAATGCAATGTACCTGGTATTATAAAGTATATAATGCACAAAATATCATTTCTGGGGTATTCCTGCCAGAAATATAAAAGAAACAGATAATCATGAGGAAATACCAGATAAATGCAAACTAAGGGCCAGTCTACAAAATAAATTCCCTGTACTTTTCAAAATTTTTAAGATCATAAAAGGCAAAGAAAGACTAAAAGTCCTATTCCATGTTAAAGAAGACTAAAAATATATGACAAGTCATGACAGTGTGTGATCCCAGATTAGATCTGAAACAAGGGAAAAAATATACATACACACATACACATGTATACACACATATATAGAAGACATTATTTGAGAAACAACTAAGTTTTTAATAAGATCTATGGCATTGATTTTAATTTCTTGATTTGATCATTGTACCATGGCTATGTAAGAAAGATAATCTTTTTTTTTTTTTTAAGAAATACATACAGAAAAATTTGGTGATAAAGGGACATCTTCTATATAAGTTGCTTTTAAAAAGTTTAAAAAGATATTATGTACATATTGATCATATATGTATACAAGTATAAATATATGTGATATGTATATAGTGAGAGAGATAATGTGATACAGTACATGAGATAAAATGTTAATTGTAAAAATGTCTATTATTTATATGTTCCAAATATCATTTAAGTCTTAATTCCAAAATAAAAGTTAAATATTATGAAAAGATGCTGAACATCCTTAGTCATTAGGAAACTGCAAAAGAAAATCACAGTCAGATACCATCTAACACATGTTAGACCAACTAAGGTTTTAGAAGAAAGTGACAATACCTAGAGGTGGTGAGCATGCAAGCATCCAGAACTGGAATACATGGCTGGTTGGAATGCAGAATGGTACCACCACCTGGGAAGACAATGTGGTAGTCTCTCACCAAATTAAACAGGCACTTACCATATGTCCCAGCCATTTTACTCCTAGATATTTCCCCAAGTGAAACAAAAACTGTGTTCACATAAAAATCTGTATATGAATGTTGAAACCGTTTTATTTCTAATTGCCAAACTGGAAGCATCTCCAATCTCACTCACTGAAGTGGGGAATGGATGAACAAACTGGTGAAAACATATAATAGAACACTACTCAGTAATAAAAATAAATAAATTATTAACACAGGCAACAACATGGATGAATCTCAAACAATTATGCAAAAGGAGCCAGATCCAAAATGCAACATTCTGTATGCTTCCATTTTTATTACATTTATTTCAAAGTCATTATTGTAATGGGTGAGGGAAATAGATCCATAGTTGCCAGAGCCTGAGTAGAGGAACGAACTGGCTGCAGTGGGCAGTGTGGAAACTGGCAGATTGAGAGAGTAGTTCTACTTCCTTACTGTGGTGGTGGTTACACAAGTGGATACAATTTTTGAAACTTAGGAAATTCTATAATAAAGAAGATAAATGTTTCTGTAAATAAATTATACCTTACTAAAAAAGGACAAGAAGAAGAAGAGGAGGAGGAGGAGGAGGAGGAAGAGGAGGAGAAAAAGAAGAAGAAGAAAAAGAAAAGAAGGAGGAGGGGGAGGAGGAGGAAAGCACTGAAATTCTGAAAATATAAATACTTGACTCAAATATGCACAGCTCAGATTGTTTCTCTGAGGGCCTGTTACTCATCTCTCAACTTCTGAGACAAGAAAGAGTATTTCCACTTTCTACTAATTATTTATCACCCCTCCCAACTCTATGCGCTTCTCAAAGACTGAAGCCTGGGCAGTGCTACTTGCCAGTGGTCCTGGAATAACACAGGGTGAAACACCAAATGAGAGAAACAGATGTATTTTGAAGATGATGCTTTCACCATTTCAACTATCCTCCCAGCTAGTGGCCTTCCAGCAGCCTACACTTTCAGTAATGGCAGCTAGAGGACCCACAGCTGCAATGAAACATATGCATCTAATGACAATGCTTTCACATATGAGATGAAGTTATAATGACAGCCACAAACTCAAGAGGAAAAGACAAGGGAAGACTCATAAATTTGAAAAGTAGAAAAATTATTTTCCATTTTTCTCTCCCAGACAGAGGTAAAGTGTGAGACAATAACAGCTTAGGATGCTGCCTATGTATATAGGAATGCGAGTCTGTGGCAGAGATTTCATTGGGTTATGTGGCTTCCGGTATTGGCAAGCAAGGAGACATGGTATAGAATTGTACTATCAACATTTGGCAATTTTCTGCCTTGTCTTTTGACATGGTATACAGCCTATTTGGTTTTATATCAAGTCCTGATCCCTCTCTCCATGTAGACTTGATTTTTTTTTACACTATACTTTATATTAAATAAGGCAGAATAAGGGGTTTGTCACCATGCCAGAGAGAAGATTGCAGAGCAATGAACATTTCTGAAACTTAGCAATTCTGATGTGACATTTATTCATTGATTCTTTTCATCAGTAAACAAAAAAGTTAATAAATATTAGTACTAGGCCATTAATGGTCATGAAAGAGTGTTGTAAATTTTTAAATATGAGATAAAATTTTTGGATATTTATTAAAAATATGTCTTAAAATTGTCTAGAAAGCAGCAAATCTTATTTCCTCTAATTGAGATATGTTTTCATTGCTTAAGTAGAATAGTGCACTAAAATGACCCTTAAATACTTTTCCAATTCTCAGTTTCTCTACTAGAATAAAAATAAAAGAAAGAGAAAGAACAAAAGAGAATAAAAAATTTCTGATGTGTATAACAACACCTTATAAAACCAAAGAGATAAAGCAGCTTGTAGCTTGCTTATGATCATAGAACAAATTAGTGATTTGGCTAGGAAGAGAACACTTGAGTAATCTAAAACATGTTGCTTTACCCTCTATTCATAAAACAAGCAATCAAATATTAATAGAATATTAATAGAAATAATATTAATAGAAATAATAGGTCTCAGTCCAATTAGAAACATTCTTCATTACTTTAATAATTTCTTCAAATATGACATCAATTAAACAACAAAGAATTTTATCCATTCCAAAGAGACTTGAGGATTCCCCTATGCAAATTTTCTGATAAACATGTTTGTAAATCTCAGAAGAGAAATGAAATCAATGCAATAAACATTTACAAAGAATTAAGGTCTTCAAATGATAGCTCTTCTTTATAAAAACTTTTCTCCCAGACATTGGCTTCATGGATTGGTGCATGGCTATACTTCTTTGGACATATAATGAGTCTACTCATAGAATGAAAGACATAAAGAACTTAAGAAAAAAGTTCACATAATATATCAACTCCTATTTATTGACCACATTCACTGAGCCACTGTTCTGGGTAGTTTTTTGTGTATTGCCTGATAAAATCTTCCTAATACCTCTATGTGTAACTAATTCATTCATTCAAGCAATTTCAGCAATAGTCAATTAAACACTACCCTGAGCATTGTCCAAAGTTCTGGATCCAGAAATTAAGTTCTCTCAGCTCTCAGGAAATCACAGTCTTAAGGGGGAGGCAGACAAGTAAACAGGTCATTTCAAAACAAGATAATATCCTCCAGGAGAAGAAAGCTCAGAATTCTTCAAAGGCAAACAGGAGTAGTATTTAAGCCAGGTACAGGAAGGAAGATTCGTGGACTGCCGAGTCTTGCCGAGCCAAGTGATCGTCGTCGGCAGCCGTCCGTCTCGAGAGACGATGGTGTAGCTTCTTAAGAGTCTATCTGCACCGCCGAGAATGGCTGTGCAGTCCAACTCGGGAGTGACACGGTATCTGTCTCCTCCCGTGTTGAATCGACATCTTGCGATGACGCTGGAGTGTCCTCTCCAGTGAAGCTGAAGCTACAGAGCCTGGGCAGGGTGATATGGAGGGTCTGCTGTTGCCCATGCAGCAGACCCCCCCTCTCTTCGCAGCTGAAGGGTCCAAGGGAAAGACGAAGTCAATACAGCTTGGCTTCAGGTGCGCCGCAGGAGTTGCCGGTGTTGACTACAATGTCAAACCGCCTTAGGGACTCCGGCTCCGGATTTTCTGTCGGGGTTTACTCCCTTAGCCTTTCCCCTGAAGAGGTATGCCGCAAGGCAGCGGAGGTTTTTTGGAGTCAGAGTTTTCCTTCTCTGATTTTAGAGATGTCCTTCCTCTTTCCTCCTTTACAGGAGTAGAGATGGCCCACTTGGTGTCTGAGCCACCTGCCCCCTCCAGGACCTGATTCCCTGATTCTGATCAGAGGGGGATGGGTGGAAGGCTTGGGTGTGGCAGCAGGTCAGGCTTGGGCTGGGGCTATAGTCTACATCCAATATCTACCATAATATATGGTAAAGAGGTACTCAATAAATACTTATTAAATGTAATGTGTAAATTGCTAATAGTTGAAATAAAGTGACACATCTTCATACTATTATGTGAATTAACTTATTCAGAATCATCCCAAGGGACATGTTTTGGAAAGAATGGAGAGAGACATAAGGCACAGGAAACCAGCGAAATAGGGGAATAAAATAGAGGAAGCCTGAGGCATGAAAGTTCACCTTCAGAATTTTGCTTGAGGTCATTTTTCCTCTATCACAAAACCTAGGAAAAAACTTTCAAAAAGTAAAATAGAAATTTGACTCTTTAAAAAGAAAAAAAATAACCTTTTAATACATAAAATACTCTAGGCACAGAATGTTTTACATATAATTTTTCATTTTACCCTTATCAACATATTTTTCTTCTTTATCTGTATTTAAGAAAGCTATAGTTCAGAGATGTAACACATCTTACCTAGTTTCAAAAACTGAGTTATTTTAAGGCCCAGAATAAATTTTTATACCTAGGACAATACTGTCTGTCTTATACCTCAGGGGACAGCACTGTGGAATGCCTTCCTTGAAATGGTCTGGTTTTACTTTGGTACTAGGAGTTGGTGGGGCTGCCAGTGCCATCAGGGTGGAACAACCTGAGCCTGGGACCAACATAGTCCCAGGTTTTCCTGATAATATTTTATACCCACCTTTTAGTACAGAGTCAACTGGTTCTCAGAAGTCAAAACTGACAAAAAAAAAAGTCAACATAATGCCCAACCCTTCTGGTCCAGCAATTCCTTTCATTGGGATGTAAGCAAAGGCAATTATTCAACAGTGTAAAATACAACCAGATTTCCCATTCACTGTAACATTTTCTATGAATATAAGGAGAACATTTTATCAATTTCATTTTTGCCATGATTGTGAGGATTCTTAATATGAGTTGACTAATTTAGTGAGAAATTTAGGAGAATGGAAATTATGCAAAGAAAACAAATAAACTATGATACAATAAGCACTAAAAGAAGAGTATTTCCTTGAACCAGTGATTCCACTGCTAGGATTATACCCGAAAAATCCTAAAACCCCAATTCAAAAGAACTTATGCACCCCTATGTTCATAGCAGCCCTGTTTACAATAGCTAAGTGCTGGAAACCGTCTAAGTGCCCATCTGTAGATGAGTGGATCAAAAAACTGTGGTACATTTACACAATGGAATACTATGTAGCAGAAAGAAAGAGGGAACTCCTGCCATTTGCGACAACATGGATGGAACTAGAGAGAATTATGTTTAGTGAAATAAGCCAGGCAAAGAAAGAAAAATACCATATGATATCACCTAATACAGGAAATTAAAGAGCAACACAAACAAACGAACTAAATAGGACAAAGAGTAGAATAGTAGTCAGTAGGGGGGAGGGGGGAGGGAGAGAAAGGGGATAAGTAAGGGAAGGGTCTAGTCAATGAACGTGTATAAATGACTCATGGACATGGACAACGGGGAGGGATATGATTGTGGGAGAGGGGGTGGGCTGGATGGGGGGAGCAATGGGGGAAAATGGGACAACTGTAATTGAAAAACCAAAAAATAAAAGAAATTATAAAAAAAAAAAAAAAAGAAGAGTATTTCCCAAAGTGTGGTCTAAAAGTTTCCTATTTCAGAAACATCTACTTATTTAATATGCAGGTTCCTGGTCCCTATTCAATGGCCCACTCTTGGCCTTGAACTTGATTGAGATCCCTGCATTGTCAAGGATTCTCTCATTGGTCTTTGTTCAGACTACACTGTTACCTCTGGACTACAATGAACAAAGTAGCAGAAATGGTGCCCAGGATTCCTTTACCCTGTGCACTCTCTGCCACAGACATCTAGAATGGTCACCTCACCCCCTCTGCAGACTCTGGGCCACATGTCTACCCCTGTTCTGGGGGTGGCTTCTCCATTGAAAAGCAAATGGACTCCTTTGATCAATGTTTCTAGATTCTGTAAGAAATGCTCTCCCAGGTTGATCTTATGGTTTGTCAAATGAGGGATAGGCATCCTTTGTTCAATTAGGATCACTTTTGTTACTCTTCCATAGGACTCCTGCCGACCCTCCCCACTAGTGTGGGAAGCAGGGATACGGTCAAGAATGAAAGAGAGGGACCACATTTTATACAGGAATCCAGTAAATGCAGAGCTCAACAGGAGACACACTTGGAAGATTTTTCCTATATTTATACTATAAAATATTTAAATGTTTAACATGATTAGAAAGCTAATTTATATGCACTGCATATGCTGGTTAAGACTTGCAACTGAGATCATCATCAACAAGGCACAGTAGCAATATTTTTAATCACATTTATTTATCAATTCTACTATTGATGGATACTTTTGCTCTTCTAACATTTGGCTATTTTTAATGGTGCTGCTAAGAATATACTTGTACTTGACTTTTGGTGCACAAATGTGAACATTTCTGTTCAGTGTGTATTCAGGAGTGGGTTTGCTGGGATATAGAGCAGGCATAACTACAAATTTAACAAAATGTCAAACTGTTTGCCACAGACAGTTACCAGTTTCTACTCTGAACAGAACTGTATGAATGTTTCATTTACACCACACCCAAACCAACACTTGCTGCTTCTGTCTTTTTAATATAGCCTTTCTGTTGGATTTATGTCTTTTTAAAAAAATATGTTTAATTGATTATGCTGTTACAGTTGTCCCAATTTCTTTCCCCTCTGCTTCCCTCCACCTGGTGACCTCCCTCCCTCCAGTCGTTCCCCCCTTAGTCCATGCCCATTGGTTGTGCATATAGTTCTTCTCAACCTATTCCTGTCTACTCCACTCCCTCCTACTATGTTTCTTAATTCATGTGCCATCTCCCTCCCTTTCCCCCCTCCCCGCTCCCTGCTGACCTCCTCCCAATATGTTTCCCATACCTATAGTTCTTTTTCCACTCTTATTGCCTACTTAGTTTGCCTTTGTTTTGATTCCCTAGCTTCTGTTGCTGGTTGTTGTAATGCAGTTTTCATTTTAATGTTCATAATTTTGATCCTCCTTCTCCTAAACCAGTCCCTTTAACATCTCATATAACAGTGGTTTGGATCTGATGAACTCCTTCAGTTTTACTTTGTCTTGGAAGCACTTTCTCTGCCCTTCTATTCTGAATGACATTTTCACTGGATAGAGTATTCATGGCTGTAGGTTTTGGATTTTCATTACTTTGAATATTTCTTGCTAGTACTTTCTTGCCTGCAGGGTCTCCTTTGAGAAATCGGCTAATAGTCTAATTGGGACCCCTTTCTACATAATTCTTTTCTTCTCTCTTGCTGCTTTTAAGATTCTCTCTTTATCTTTATTTTCTGACAATTTGATTATAATGTGTCTTGTAGTGGTTCTCCCTGGGTCTTTTCTGGAACTCTCTGTGCTTCCTGGACCTCTAAGTCTATTTTCTTCCCCAAGTTAGGAAAGTTCCATTTAATTATTTTTTCACATAATTTTTCAATTTCTAGTTCTTCTTCACCTTCTGGCAAACCTATATTTTGAATGTTCATTCGCTTATAGCTATCCCAGAGGCTTCTGAGCATCTCTTCGTATTCCTCCCTTTTTGTTTCCTCTTTCTGCACTGGTTGACTGCTTGTTCCTTCCCTATGTTCCTATTTGTTGATTTGATTTCTGGATTTCATTTCCTCACCATTTATCTCATATGTGTTTTTATTCATTTCAGTATGACTAGCTTTCATTCCTTCCCCACCTTGTTCCAAATCTTTTGTTAATTCTGTAAACCACCTTATGACTATTGCTCTGAACTGAGCCTCAGAAAGATTTCCTATTTGTTCATCATTCAGGTCCTGCATCTGCTTTATCCTGACAGTTTTGTGTTTAGCTTTGCTTCCTGGGCGGGCTATAGAGGGCTGAGCCCCATGCACTCATCACTACCCGGTGATGGGCAGTGATCTTCGACTTTTTTTGCCACACTGTGGTGCTTTGTGTGGCAGCGGGGGTCCAAGATGGATTCCTGCCATTACTCTTCGCTGAGAGACCAGGATCCTCTTCCTCCGTCCCCACGCCATATGGGCCTCACCATCCGAGGCAATGGGGGGGGGTCTGCCTTCCCCAGTGTTGTTATCAAGAGCTGATGGGTCTTGACTGCAGCTGGGATTGCTCCCCTGGCGTTTATCACAGTCCCGCCGCTATCCTCGCTGCTACCACAGAGAGCACAGTCCTTCCTTTCTGCTCCAATTTTCGCCCCTCCTACTCATCTAGAGGAGTACCACTGGTTTATAACTTCATACATTGGGCTTTAATGTAGTTTTATTTTCTGGAATTTCTGGTTACTTTGATTTTGAGGTAGTTGTATTCCTACTTACTTGGGGAGGGAGACCAAGCATGTCATTCTAAGCCTCCATCTTGGCCGAAAGTCCCACAGTAGCAATTTTTGAGTAAGTCATTCAAAGCTGGTACTCACACATGGTGCTGTGAATAATAACTGTGCTACAAGATGTTGCATCATAATTATATAACCTGTATTAAATAAGCTATTTTTCAATGAAAATTAGATCATTCTAAATCAGACCAAATATTTATATTTTCATAAGAATACTTGACCTTGGCTATTAGATTGTCATCCTTAAATTGAAATGTCAACTTTTATTTTCTTTTTTATCAGATATGTTGAATTTCTAGTTTGGGCCTAATAGACTAATATGTGCTTAAATCTTTTTAGAGTAATTATTATACCCAGCAAGATAATTATAAAAATTTAGTTTTTTTAATCTGTACTCTGAGCGTCGGCCTGCGAACTAAGTGTCGCTGGTTCGATCTTCTAGTCAGGGCACACCAGAGAAGGAAAACTCTGACTCCAAAAAACCTCCGCTGCCTTGCGGCATACCTCCTCAGGGGAAAGGCTAAGGGAGTAAACCCCGACAGAAAATCCGGAGCCGGAGTCCCTAAGGCGGTTTGACGTTGTAGTCAACACCGGCAACTCCTGCGGTGCACCTGAAGCCAAGCTGTATTGACTCTGTCTTTCCCCTTGGATCCTTCAGCTGTGAAGAGAGGGGGGGTCTGCTGCATGGGCAACAGCTGGCCCTCCATATCACCCTGCCCAGGCTTTGTAACTTCACTGGAGAGGACACTCCAGCGTCATCGCAAGATGTCGACTTAACACGGGAGGAGACAGTTACCGGTTATAAGCTCATCCGACTGGCGAAGGAAACGAGCGCCAGGGGTCTCCTCTGACGGTGGGAGAGGTCATCGCACCTCACTGGACAGCTACCGCCCGCCTCAAGCTGGGCAGCCCCCAGCCAATTAGGTGCCGTCTCGCCATGGCTCGCCTGCCCCACTGGGTGCGTGGGGATCAGAGAGGCGTCTCTTGAAAAGTGGGCCACAAAACACTCGCACCAGGCAATTCCAAGCAAACAACAAGAAAGAAGCCTCCAGCTCTTCGCCTCGCTAGCTGGAACATCAGGACCATGTGTCCCGGACTTACTGCAGACCTTCCGTGGATCAATGGTGCCAGGAATACCGCCGTCATCGACAGGGAACTGGCACGACTAAACATCGACATTGCGGCTCTACAGGAGACCCGGTTGGCCGACAGCGGAACTATCAGAGAATCCAACTACACCTTCTACTGGCAAGGGAAGTCTCCGGACCAACCAAGACAGCACGGTGTTGGGTTCGCTGTGAAGAATACGCTTGTTAACTCCATAGAGCCACCCACAGGAGGCACAGAGAGATTACTTACCCTCCGATTGTCAACAACTCTCGGCCCAGTCAGCATTCTTAGCGCGTACGCCCCAACCCTCTGCGCCACCACTGAAGAGAAAGAACAGTTCTACCATGCACTGGACGAAGTGTTATCCAAGATCCCTAGAAGTAACGCTCTTTATCTCCTTGGAGACTTCAACGCAAGAGTAGGAGCCGACCACATGGCCTGGCCCACCTGCCTCGGAAACTTTGGGAGAGGAAATATCAATGAGAATGGTCAGCGACTGCTTGAGCTTTTGTGTCACCACAGCCTGTGCGTGACAAACACATTCTTCAAGTGCAAAGAGATCCACCAGGTGTCATGGAGGCACCCCCGCTCCCGCCACTGGCACCAGCTTGACCTCATCATCACCAGAAGAACGGATATTGGCAGCACCCTCCTCACCCGCAGCTACCACAGTGCAGACTGCGACACGGACCATGCCCTCGTGGTAAGCAAGGTGCGCATAATGCCAAAGAGGTTGCACCACTCCAAGATGAAGGGTCGCCCACGCATCAACACCAGTTGTGCCAGCAACCCAGTTAAGACCCAGCAATTCATCAACAGGATGGAAGATGCACTTGGCGAGGGAATGGCGGCAGACGACATTATCGAATCCAATTGTCCATGTCTCCGCGACGCCATATACAACTCCGCCATTATTGCTTACGGGAAGAAAGAGCGGAAGAACGCTGACTGGTACGAGGCTCACTGGGAAGAAATGGAACCCATGATCGAGGCTAAGAGGAAGGCCCTACTGGCTTACAAGGCCACGCCCACTCCCAGTACACTTCAAGCTCTACGGGCTGCCAGGAGCAAAGTCCAGAAGACCGCCCGCCGCTGTGCCAACACCTATTGGCTAAACCTGTGCAGAAGCATCCAGGAAGCCGCCGATATAGGCAACGCACGAGGAATGTATGAGGGTATCAAGAAGGCAACAGGCCTAATCCCCTCCAAGATCGCCCCCCTTAAGTCCAAGACAGGTGAGGTCATCACTGACCAGGAACAGCAAATGCGGCGGTGGACCGAGCACTACCTCGAGCTGTACGCGACGAGGAACACCGTAACAGACACTGCTCTTAACGCCATCCCAGACCTACCAGTCATGGAGGAGCTAGACACCCCACCTACTGCGGCAGAGCTCGGCAAAGCCATCGACCGCCTCGCTTGCGGGAAAGCACCAGGAAGCGACGGAATCCCTCCAGAAATCCTAAAGAGCGGGAAACCAGTCCTGCTACAGCCGCTCCACCATCTACTCTGTCTCTGCTGGAAGGAGGGTTACATCCCCCAGGATATGAGAGACGCCAACATTATCACCATGTCCAAGAACAAAGGAGACCGCAGCGACTGCAACAACTACCGGGGCATCTCTCTCCTCAGCGTCGTTGGCAAAGTATTCGCCCGGGTCGCTCTTGCCCGCCTGCAGACCCTTGCTTCCCGCGTCTACCCAGAGTCCCAGTGTGGCTTCAGAGCTGGCCGATCAACAGTGGACATGATCTTCTCCCTACGCCAGCTGCAGGAGAAGTGTCACGAGCAGCATAAACCACTCTACCTCGCCTTTATCGACCTCACGAAGGCGTTTGATCTGGTCAGTCGAAGCGGACTCTTCAGCTTGCTACGGAAGATTGGCTGTCCACCACATCTGCTTGCTGTGGTCATGTCCTTTCACGACAACATGCACAGCACGGTGTCCTACAACGGCGCAACCTCTGAGGCCTTCCCAGTCAGCAGCGGAGTAAAGCAGGGCTGCGTCCTCGCGCCTACGCTGTTTGGAATCTTCTTCTCCATGCTCCTCCAATACGCCTTTAAGGACTGCAGCGAGGGTGTCTTCATTCACACCAGATCCGATGGCAAGCTCTACAACCTGGCCCGTCTACGAGCCAAGACCAAAGTCAAAGAGGTGCTCATCCGTGAGATGCTCTTCGCCGACGACGCAGCCTTGACATCACACTCCGAAGAGGGACTCCAGCAGCTAGTCACTTGCCTTTCCCACGCATGCAAGGAGTTCGGACTAGCCATCAGCCTGACGAAGACGAACGTTATGGCTCAAGGCACGGGGACTCCCCCATGCATCACCATCGACGGATACACCCTGGAGGTTGTCAACGACTTCACTTACCTTGGGTCCACCATCTCGAGCTCTCTGTCAGTTGACTTGGAGGTCAACCGGAGAATCGCCAGGGCAGCCACAGTTATGGCCAAACTGAACCGGCGAGTGTGGAGCAATTCCAGCCTCACTGAGAAAACCAGACTGCGCATCTACCAAGCCTGCGTACTCAGCACTCTCCTCTATGGCAGCGAGACGTGGACCACCTACGCAAGGCACGAAAGGAAACTCAACAGCTTCCACGTGAGGTGCCTGCGACGCGTCCTGCATGTCGCCTGGCAGGATAAGGTTCCCAACACCGAGGTGCTGAAGCGAGCCAACATGAGCAGTTTGCATGCAGTTCTTAGTGAGAGACGCCTCAGGTGGCTCGGCCATGTCAAAAGAATGGATGCAGGCCGTATTCCCAAAGACCTCCTCTACGGCGAGCTAGCAGAAGGCCAGAGGATGACAGGGCGCCCAAAACTGCGGTTCAAAGACATCTGCAAAAAGGATATGACACAATGCTCCATCAATCTCAACACATGGGAAGTTCAAGCAGACGACCGCCTAGCCTGGAGGCTCGCGGTCAGGCAAGGTACGTCACGCGCAGAGGCTGCGCGCAACGAGGAGGCGGTCCAGAAAAGATCGAGGCGGAAGCAGCATCAACAGCAGCAACAACGGCCATCTGCCTTCACCTGTAACAAGTGCGGCAGGGATTGTCACTCCCGAGTCGGACTGCACAGCCATTCTCGGCGGTGCAGATAGACTCTCAAGAAGCTACGCCATCGTCTCTCGAGACAGACGGCTGCCGATGATTAAATAAGTGGAATTAGGGAACTCATTAATCAAGTAGATCTACATTATTTTAAGCAAATGGGTCCTGAGGAGCCATGAAATTTTGAGTAATGACAGTATCACTACCTTTTTCTCATGATAGGAGATATGAAATTAGCCAGGGATGGTATATTTGACCATAAAGAACACAAATAGATGGTTCCTCAACCTGAACAGAAATAGATGGAGTCTGAACACTCTGAAGAATCTTAAATGCATTGATTGGACAATAAACAAATATGAACACTTCATTTTTCCATATTTATTATATAACCTTTACTGATAACTTACTATCTATCACATGGAACCATGAATTCTGAATTATATTGTAAATAAAATTGTTTATGCTAACAAAAAGAGGCCTCAAGAAAATATTTTCCTGGGACCATGCATACCCTGATCCAAGTGGTAAAGACCCACACTCCTTACAGTCTATGCAAAGGAATCAAAAAAGGAATGAGATTCTAAGAAGCACCAACAAACAATAGGAGTCACAAAAATGGGGAGACAGAGAAACAACCCCCCATCGAAAGGAAAGGTAGAGTCCCCAGAAAGAGTGCTAAATGAAATAGAGGGAAGCCAACTATCAGATATGGAATTGAAAGCATGGATTATGGAGAAGCTCAATGAGCTCAGCGGAAACTACAAAGAACTCCAGAAAAACTACAGTGAACTCCAGAAGAACTAGAAGGAACTTACTGAGAATTATACCAGCATCAAAAAAGGAATGAAAACAGCAAAACACAAGATATGTTTAACTTTTGTATGCCTGAGAAAACATGTTCTCCAATGCAAAAGGAGAAAACCAGGCACAACACTTATTGAACAATAAAAGTAAGCTTATCTGGGAGAGAAACTGCATTATCTTTAACCAGAAAACTGTTTAATATCACAGAAGATAAATCTTAGGTTTAAAAATAGGAGACAGACTCTTACAGATGCACCCAACTATGTGGATAACTATAATAGAGTTATAGTTGTTAAGCTGGTAGTTTGGACTGATGCTCCATAGAATCAAAGTTAAAATAAAGCAATTTATATTTGGAGTTTATTCCCTGGGTCAAGTGGTATTTGATTGTGAGCCCCCCCTGGCTTTTGAGTAGCATTCAGAAGCCATGATGTTGTGCAAGATTAAATAAATCTTTTCAATTTTATATACTTCTGGCTGTATGTGTTCTATTCCTTCAATAAAGTCACTTTAAAATATTTACTCAGTGTCCACATGTCCATCAATGAGCAAGACAAACTCCCTATTATAGAACTTGCATTCTAATAGACTCTATTTTTATGCATTGATAACTTCTTTAAAGAAAATGAATAGTGATGACATCACAGAGTAAAAGGAACAGGAAGGATAATATCTCAGGAAGATGTTTTTATCAAAACACACAGAATGTTCAACATCAAGAGTGAACCCTAATATAAACTATGGACTTTAAGTGATCATGATGTGTCAATGCACGTTTATCTGTTATAATAAATGTTCTACTCTGGTATGAGAAATTGCTAGTGGAGGAGGCTGTGTGTGGGGCAAGGGAGGCTGTTCCAGGAGATATAAGGGAATTCATTGCACTTTCCTCTTAATTTTTCTGTGAACCTAAACCTATTCTAGTGATAAATCCCATTAAAAGTTAAGAAATTACCAAGCCATCACCTGGGGTGATGTGATCTGACTAAATCACACATCTAGGAGATGGTATAGCTAAAATTAGAGCTAAAGGCCTTTGCCTTCTGAGCCACTAATCTTTCTTCACACACACACACACACTCCATACCAAAAATAAATAAATAGATGTCCTTCCCTATCAAGAGGAAGAACCACATTCCCATGGAACTATTCCAGATATCTTTTGTAGTAATAGATTATTAACCTAATACTCTCTTGTCACAGAAACATGGTAAACTTGGGAGCTAGAATTAAATTTTTAAGTGGACAAAGGGATTATGGCAGAGACAAAGAGTCCATCTAATTTTTTCCTGATCAGAAAAAGCACTATATTTCCGATCCTGCTTTGTAGTTAATTAAACCAAATACCAGACAATGGAATATGGAAGGAAGTGAAGTATGCTAACTACAGACTGTGTTTCTTTAAAATCTTTTTGGTGACTGTCTAGTTCACTAGCTGCCATTACATGTCATCAACATTTAATCCAGTGGAGGAGTCTAAACTCTTAGTACATTAGTAAAACCTCTATACAGAAGATACCTGAGCCTGTAAGTTACCATGAGGAAAGCCACCTACTGAACTCCTTAATGACCTGTGACATGAATGGGTATTAAAGGGTTAAATCATGGACATTTGGATTTTTCTTATAATTTTTAACCAACCATACAGGAATTGTAGAGTAATCATATGTGTTGATGACTTCAAATTCAAAGATATTGATATTGATTCTTTGCTGGATGGTTAACAATGCATTTTGTTTTCCACTTCAATTCCTAGAATACCAAAAGTAGTAAAGGAAATTTCTTAACATGGATCATGGTTCAGTACTTACTACTGTATTTTCACATAAACACTCAATACATAAAACTGAACAAAATGAAATTCATTGAAATAAATACCCAAGAAATTTGCCCAGAAATTCACCCTAGACTACTATGCATGAAGAAAATGAAAACATAGAATTGGTATTTAGTTTCAATATGTTTCATTTGACTTTGGATGAATTAGAAACTTCACTGGGTGGGGTTGGACTAACACATCTATTTAGGAAGACATGTCTATCTCTAAAACAAATACATGATGGAAATCCAAGGATTCTTTGTTCTTCTCTGAAAACCTTCACCTTTTTCAGTGTGTCAACATTTCTAAAAATATTTTGCATTCATATGCTAGAGTGCTCCAAGCACCTGTTCTTTTAATCCTGTACGTGAGCCAAATCATATGCTATAGACATCATTTTGCCTCTTCAGGTCACGGTTAATTCATTATCATAGTGAATGCAGAATGCTCTGTCTTCCTCCTACAAGCTTCTTCTGAGATTTATTACAGGAGGGATTTTTTAGAATAAATCCCTTAACATCTGCCTAAATTTAGTGCATATGATCATTATCAGTCATTATAGCTAATCAACATCTAAGCCTCCTTAAAATAATATATTAATGAGATGAAATGAGAATAAAAACCCAATAATGTTAAATGTTCATTTTCTTTGAATAAACTTCCAGCAGCAGAAAATTTTCAGCCTTTTTGAAATATGGCTCTAAAAGAATGAGGCCTGTTAATTTTAAGCCTGTCGAGCTTTTTATCCGTAACCTCAACCTTCCACCATAAACGGGTCTACTAAGTCCCAACTAAAGCTCAGTCACACAGTATCCACCCAGCTGTTAATGCGTAGAATTTAACAGCATTAAACTGCCCATTTTCAGTCAAGTAAATATGTAATTTATAAAAAGTAAAAGGTAATTAGTTGAATCTTTAAAAGCAACATTTATATGACACTTGATGACTCTTATGGAAAGATCAGTTAATTGGTTTCTGTCTACTCACTGTTTTAAAGGGTGTAACTTCATTTCCTGGGAGCCATACATCTTCAGGATTGCATAATGTTTCTTATACATGAATAGCAACCTTCAATACCTCAACAACCGTAATACCCTGAAATTTTCAGAAGACTCAGAGACTATCTAAGCAATGATGATAGCATATATTTAAGTTCTCTCTCATAAATGATCTGTTTGGAATAACCAAATGACATAAATATGTGCAGAAATAATCACTCCCTCCCATTTCTTCCCAATAGTACATATACAACCTGAATTTTTTCAAAGAGGTAGATCTCTCTCTTACTACCTTTGTGTATATGGTTTCCTGCCCCAGTTCATTCTCAGGATATTTATTTAGGTTTCTGGCTACACAGCCCTCTTTCTAGTTATATCTTCTTTCACAAACTACAAAATAATCTATATATGTTTTCTCAGCTGTTTCCCCACAAATGCCCTGTGCATTTCTCTTTTATAAGAAAAAACTATCATCTATAGCATTTTCCCACTTATAGTGAGGCTAAGAATAAACTGGACTTCCATCAGATAAGGAAATGCAAATTCTGCTGGGAATGATATGTGATTTACAAGGGTGAGTTATCTTAATTTTTGACCATACATATAAAGAAATGCTTTACTGACCCGAAATTCTGAAAAATTAAAATTTTCATTGAAGTTTAAGAATTTTAGAGTTATTAAATAATTGTTTATTACTTGGTGGATAATGTTCCTAAATTAATTTTATAAACTCCAATACTGTTATGCAGAGATTCTAATAATAGTGTGTGTAAATATATGGTCACTGGATAAATGGATGGATAAAAAGATATAAGAAGGCTTAGGATTTTTTAAATTGATACTTTTATGAATATAGATTAACACATAATCTTCAAAAACATACCAGGCATCAGTTGTTTCATCAATAAGGAAATTGTAGTAAAAAAGCTGTAAACTCTCTTAAGATTTTAAATTTCCAAATAATGATCATGATTTTACCTTTGATTATTATTACAGAGGCATTCTAAACACAAATTAATGGAATCATATTTGCTGCAGGTATAGCATCATCTACATGTACAATTCCACAGAAATACTATATTCAACAATTCTATGAGCTGGCATCATTGTTCTTGATTATAAGCCAAAGGGTAATGTCTTCTGTATACTTCACTGCCACTGGTTTTATTCATATGTCCAAAATGTTGCCTCTGCCTTTGCATCACTTTGGATATACAGTGGAACCTCGGTTCTAGGATTTAATACATTCCAGAAGGCTGTACGGGAAGCGATTTGTTTGAAAACTAAATCCTACTCATACCCATGAATTCTCTCCTTTGTCGCCTGAGGGATGCGTGACTGATCATGCAAGTATCAGCATGAAATAGTTGTTGGGTTGAAAACTTAAGTTTTGTTCAAGATGAGAGAAGTTCGAGAACTGAGGTTTTACTGTAATTGGAGGAGTAGAAAAGAATCTAGTCTCTTTGACCAGAAGTAATCAATTTCTCAGAATTATGTTCTAAGTAAGAAGAGACAGGCTGAGACTGCAGAGAATAAGTACATGAATTCTAGAAGATTTATAACCCATTTGGAATTGGTTTTGAAATAGTTATTTGGTGACAAGGCAGGTTTTTGCCTATTAAAATTTACTAAAAAACAGTGGCTAAAGCAACAGTAAATTATATTTCTCACAAGTCTGAGGATTAGCTAAGAGATTCTTCTGGTCTAGACTAGTTCAGTTGATGCTGTATGGTCCTAGATGACTTCATTCACATGTCTTGGGCTCAGCCAAAAAAAGCTTGGTTGACTGGCACACCTGGGATCTCTTTCTCTACAGTCTCTTATTCTATAGTTCAAGGTTGTCCACATGGTGATGCAATGATTATCAGGAATGAAAGACTGTGTTCTGTAATGTAATAAGTACTTTTTAAGCCTCTGATTATTCCCCATTTTCTAATGATTTATTACTCAAAGCAAGCCACATGACCAATACCTAATTCAGGTGCAAAGAAGTAGATTTCAACTTTTGATGGAAAAAATTGCAAAAAAATGTATAAGCCTTAAAAATATCTAGCTTAAAATATTATCTGGACACAAATCATTCACATTCTTCTCACATGCAAAATATACTCCTATTCAAGGACTTGAAAAAGTCATTTTCTATTACCACATTAGGACTGAAATCTCAGGTTTGATCCTCTATATTGAGTCCAGGTGTAGAAGTGTCTCCATTATCACTGATCTGTAAGTGTACTTTCTCTGACCTTGAACTAAAAAAGGCAAGTTACTGTCATTATTCTTAGATGACATAATACTGTACATGTAAAACCCTAAAGATTCTACCAAAAACTACTAGAACTGATAAATGGATTCAGTAAATGAGCAGGATACAAAAGTAATATTCAGAAATAGGTGGCATTTTATATCCCAATAATGAACTACTAGAAAGGGAAATTAAGAAAACAACCCCATTTACTATTACAGGAAAAAAAAAAAAAAAAAGATACCTAGGAATAAATTTAACCAGGGAGGTAAAAGACTAGTACTTAGAAAATTATAGGATACTGAAGAAAGAAATCAAGGAAGATACAAGTAAGTGGAAGCATATACGGTGTTCATGGATAGAAAGAATTAACATCATTAAAATGTCTATACTACCTAAAACAATCTATATATTCAACACAATTCCTACTAAAATATCAACAGCATATTTCACAGATGTAGAAAAAGTATTCCAAAAACTTATAGGGAACCAAAAAATATCTCCAGTAGCCTCAGCAACATTGAGAAAGAAGAATAAAGTTGGAGGGATCATACTACCTGTTATCAAAATACTACAAGGCCATTGTAATCAAAACAGCATAGTACTGGCATAAGAGGAGGCATATAGATCAATAAAACAGAACAGAGAACCCAGAAATAAACTCACACCTTTATGGACAATTAATATTTGACAAAGGAGGCAAGAACATACAATGGAATAAAAACATGTCTCTAATAAATGGTGTTGGGAAAATTGGACAGGTACATGCAAAAAAATAAACTAGACTAACAAATTATGCCACACTCAAGAATAAACTCGAAATAGATGACAGACTTAAATGCAAGTTGCAAAGCCATAAAAATACTAAAAAACACAGCCATTAAAATCTTAGATATCTCTCATAGGAATATTTTTGCTGATGCATCTTCTTAGGCAAGGTAAATGAAGGAAAAAATAAGTGGGACTACATGCAACTAAAAAGCTTCTATCCAGCAAGACACCATAACAAAATAAAAAGGTAGCAAACTGAATGGGAGAATATATTCAACAATGACACATTAATAAAGGGTTAATGTCCAAAATGCATAAAGAATTTATATAATGCAAAACCAAGAAGACAAACAACGTAATTTTTAAAAGGGTGGGAAGAAGCATCTGAATAGACACTTCTCCAAAGAGGACACACAAATGGCCAATAGACATATGAAAAGATGTTCAATGTCACTAATCATAAAGATGCAAATTAAAACCACAATGAGATATCACCTCACACCTGTCAGAATGACTATCATCAATAAAGCAACAAACAACAAGTGCTGTCAAGGATTTGGAGCAAAGAAAATTGTCCTGCACTGTTGGTGGGAATGCAGACTGGTGTAGCCACTGTGAAAAGCAGTATGAAGTTACCTCAAAAATTTTAAAATGGAACTACCTTTTGACCCAGCAATCCCACTTCTGAGAATATACATGAAGAAACCTGAAATACTAATTTGAAAAAAATATATGCATCCCTATGTTCACTGCAGTGTTATTTACAATAGCCAAGACCTGGAAACAACCCAAATACCCATCAATAGATGAGTGGATAAAAAAGCTGTGGTACATTTGCACAATGGAATACTACTCAGGCATAAAAAGAAGGAAATCTTACCTTTTGCAAAAGCCTGGATGGGCCTGAAGATTATTATGTTAAAAGAAATAGTCCAGTTAGAGAAAGCAAAATACCATATGATCTCACTTATATGTAGACTCTAATGAACAAAATAACTTAGCAAAATAGAAACAGAGGCATAGCTACATAATTGACTGATAGCTGTCAGAGGGG
The DNA here is from genome assembly GCF_987537825.1 of Furipterus horrens. NCBI lineage: Eukaryota > Metazoa > Chordata > Mammalia > Chiroptera > Furipteridae > Furipterus > Furipterus horrens. The sequence goes on from NW_028327172.1 coordinate 48,493,131, forward strand.
AAGAGGGTTGGGAGGCTGAGTAAAAGAAGGTGAAGGGATCAGCCAAAGATCATATATGTGTAACCCACAGACACAGACAATAGCATCGTGATGGCCAGAGGGAACGGGGGCAGGCACTGGGTGCAGGTGGGCAAAGGATGGGAAAACGGGGATGGAAAGAAGACTACTTTGGGTGATAAGAGCATGATGCAGTGTGCAGATAATGTTTTATTGAGCTGTACACTTGAAACCTGTATGGTTTTATTAACCAATGTCACCCCGATAGATTCAATTAAAATTTAAAAAATAACAAAAACAAAAAGGTAAGTTATATACTATGCACACAATCAGCATTCTATGGCAAGACAGTTCCAGAACACAATGATATGTACGCTCATTTAATAGGAGAGGAATAATAAGCATATAGCAATCACAGCAATTTATAATTTCTGAAATCTATCTGGACACATATCACCAAATCACTGTGCTCCATGAGCAGGAAATGTTAATTGATTAGAGCCCAGCTCTGGTTTCTGGCAGTATCCCCTCATCCCTTACTCTTCAAGGTTCTTGGCTTCACCCTGTAACTTATTTTTTTTTACTATAATAAATATCATATGACTGTCTCTAAGTAGCTTTTTCAATCTGCTTCATTTCACAGGATATTTAGAGTCCAGAGACCTTGTAATTTGAGCTATTTCATCACACCTTTTAATTACACAATACCCTTAACCCTTTCTGGATTTTCTGTCAGGTTATATTCCATTCAATTAAACAAAAGTGAGGCCTATAACATTTTGTGAGGCAAGCATCTCTCTCTGAACTTCCTTCTAGTTATTTTGTGGATTAGGCTTCTGTGACTATGGCCTTTTGTTTCACTGAAATGATTTCCTAAGTACCATCTTAAAGGCCTCAAAAATCTTACAGGCATGCTTGATTTGATTTTTACCTTGATATTATTTCATATTCAAAAGGATGAAGAAACCATCAAAGATACAAGGGAAACAGGAGCCATTTCTATGATGGACTTTATTAAGAAAAGCTGAGATACCATGATTACTGAGAAAAGTAATGAATCTTAAACTGAGAAATTCTCTGAGAGAACTAATTATGCAGATTATGTAAAATATGCAGTTTCCTCAATGTATATGACCAAAAATAACAACTTTATACATCATTAATGTTAAGTAGACCTTGGTTTGTATTAGAGAATTCTTAAAAGTTACTTAGTTTATCATTCATAAAAAATTACCCTGGCAGATAGTAATAAGTACTTTTCATCTAGAACTCCTTTAAATATAACAGACTAAGGAACTGTCACAGTTTGTGATTTGAGGACACAGGGAAGACAGAGGTGTACTTACCTCCTCTGAATGCACTCCAATTCATGTATTTTCATTCTTATTAAATATTTCATTGTTTTGCCAAGTACCCAAATTATCTATTTACATTTAAGTAACATATTATAAAATATGATAGTTGGATGAGTGGTTCTCCAAGAAGGAGAACAATATTTCTTTATAATAATTTATAAAACACAATTTGATCCTTATATCCCAAATTGTAGAAGCATCAGTACCTTTAAGAAAGACAGTATCTGACCCAAACTCTAACCTATTGAGTCAGGTTCTTGATTTTGACAATATACCCGGTGATTTTATGTATATTAAAATTTGAGAGATACTGTCCTGGACACTGAAGATGGTAATACAGGGTAACTAATATGTTAACACCTGCTGCAAAGGAGCTCATTGTTCAAAGGAGATAATACACAAGTAAGCCAATAGTTACTTTATTGTTATTGTTGAAGGGTCAACATAAGTTCCTTTCTAGAACCCAGGTTTCGCTGGAAGTAAAGTGAAAGAGAGGAAATAGAGGAACTATTAATGGAAATACTATTCATGCTGTCACAATGCTTATTAACTAGTGGCCAAGAGAGCGACAGAAAGAAGAAATACAGACCTACATATATGGATAGAGGCAGAAAGCTGCAGAATTATCCAGCTATTTCTGTTAATAAGTGAAGAGAAAGATTTGATTTTTGAGAGCATGTTTATGGATGAAAAATCTGAACAGACTGATGATAAGAGATTACTGAGGTCTACCAGCTGACCTGGAGATATGTAAAGAAAAAACATGCTTATTTTTGAAATCCACTGAGATTTATGGTTGTATCTTACATAGCAACTGCTCACAGATAAAGCACATTGATGGAGACAATACTAAGAAGCCTGATACAAAAAGATGACATTCCCAAGTTTACTTAACCAAACAAGAACAACATAAAGTGACCAGAAAAGGATACAGAGTGCACTTTCACTATCTACTCTATTTACTTACCAATAGTTAAAAGCCCTTGGCTCTTCATGGAGAAAAAAACAAGGACCCATTTCAGAACCCACAATATATTTTATATTTCATTGTATGAACACATGCATAATAAGTTGTACTTATATTTTTATTCACATGGGACTTGCTAAAATTAAATTATGTCCCACTCATCAATGTACTTAGTAGAGATCATGATGCTGTCATCAGATTTTTGCAAGCCACTTATTTTTATATATGCACACTTTCTACTATTGTATTATTTTTTTTTTAATTTTTTTATTTTGGTTTTTCAATTACAGTTGTCCCCTTTTCCCCCAATTTCTCTCCCCCACCCAACCCACCCCCTCTCCCACAATCATATCCCTCCCCGTTGTCCATGTCCATGAGTCTTTCATACAGGCTCTTTAATTAAACCCTTCCCTTACTTATCCCCCTTCTCTCCCTCTCCCCTCCCCCCTATTGACTGCTATTCTGCTCTTTGTTCTATTTAGTTCCTTTGTTTGTGTTGTTCTTTAGTTTCCTGTATTAGGTGATATCATATGGTATTTTTCTTTCTTTGCCTGGCTTATTTCACTAAGCATAATTCTCTCTAGTTCCATCCATGTTGTTGCAAATGGCAGGAGTTCCTTCTTTCTTTCTGCTACATAGTATTCCATTGTGTAAATGTACCACGGTTTTTTGATCCACTCATCTACAGATGGGCACTTAGGTTGTTTCCAGCACTTAGCTATTGTAAACAGTGCTGCAATGAACATAGGGGTGCATAAGTTCTTTTGAATTGGGGTTTCAAGATTCTTCGGGTATAATCCTAGTAGTGGAGTCATTGGTTCAAAAGGCAGTTCCATTTTTAATCTTTTGAGGTAATTCCATACTGTTCTCCATAGTGGCTGCACCAGTCTGCATTCCCACCAACAGTGCACTAGGGTTCCCGTTTCTCCACATCCTCGCCAGCACTTGTTGTTTGTTGATTTGTTGATGATGGCCATTCTGACTGGTGTAAAATGGTATCTCATTGTGGTTTTTATTTGCATCTCCCTGATGGCTAATGATGTTGAGCATTTTTTCATGTGTCTATGGACCTTCTGTATGTCCTCTTCGGAGAAGTGTTTGTTCAGGTCCCTTGCCCATTTTTTAATTGGGTTGTTTGTTTTCTTGATGTTGAGTCGTATCAGCTCTTTATATATTTTGGAAATCAGTCCCCTGTCTGTGATGTCATTGGCAAATATGTTTTCCCATATGGTTGGTTTCCTTTTCATCTTGCTGATGTTTTCTTTTGCTGAGCAGAAACTCTTCAGTTTGATGTAATCCCATTTATTTATTTTTTCCTTTATTTCTCTTGCTTTAGGAGATGTATCCGTGAAGAGATTGTTACGTGAGATATCTGATATTTTCTTGCCTATGTTTTCCTCTAGGACTTTTATGGTGTCACGGCTTACATTTAAGTCTTTGATCCATCTTGAGTTTATTCTCGTGTGTGGTGTAAGTTGGTGGTCTAGTTTCATTTTTTTGCAGGTCCCTATCCAGTTCTCCCAGCACCATTTGTTAAAGAGGCTCTTCTCACTCCATTTTATGTTCCTTCCTCCTTTATCAAAGATTAGTTGACCATAGAGGCCTGGGTTTATTTCTGGACTCTCTATTCTGTTCCACTGATCTATATGTCTGTTCTTATGCCAGTACCAGACTGTTTTGATTACAGTGGCTTTGTAGTATTGTTTGATATCTGGTGTTGTGATTCCTCCTGCTGTGTTCTTCTGTCTCAAGATTGCTTTTGCTATTCGGGGTCTTTTTTGGTTCCATATGAATTTATGGAGTATTTGTTCTAGGTCTGTGAAATATGTCATTGGTATTTTAATAGGGATTGCATTGAATTTGTAAATTGCTTTGGGTAGTATGGCCATTTTGATGATGTTGATTCTTCCCATCCAAGAACATGGTATTTGCTTCCATTTATTTGTTTCTTCCTTAATTTCTTTCTTCAATGTTATGTAATTTTCAGAGTACAGGTCTTTTATCTCTTTGGTTAAGTTTACTCCTAGGTACTTTATTTTTCTTGTTGCTATAGTAAATGGTATTTTCTTTTTTGTCTCTGTCTCTGCTATTTTATTGTTGGTGTACAGAAATGCCTTAGATTTCTGTATATTTATTTTGTACCCTGCGATTTTGCCAAATTCACTTATTATATTGAGTAGTCTTTTAGTGGAGTTTATAGGATTTTCTAGGTATACTATCATGTCATCTGCATATAATGAAAGTTTCACTTCCTCTTTCCCAATTTGGATGCCTTTTATTTCTTTTTCTTGTGTGATTGCTGTGGCTAGGACTTCCAACACTATGTTGAAAAGGAGTGGAGAGAGTGGACAACCTTGTCTAGTTCCTGAGTTCAGGGGGAATGCTTTTGGATTTTGTCCATTGAGTATGATGTTGGCCTCAGGCTTCTCATATATAGCCTTAATTATGTTAAGATATGCTCCCCTTATTCCCATTTTGCTGAGTGTTTTCATCATAAATGGGTGTTGTACTTTATCAAATGCTTTTTCTGCATCTATTGATATGATCATGTGATTTTTGTCTTTCATTCTGTTTAGGTGATGTATTATATTTATTGATTTGCGAATATTAAACCATCCTTGCATCCCTGGAATGAAGCCCACTTGATCATGATGTATGATCTTTTTGATGTATTGCTGGATCCTGTTTGCCAATATTTTATTTAGGATTTTAGCATCGATGTTCATCAGTGATATTGGCCTGTAGTTTTCTTTCTTTGTTGTGTCTTGACCTGGTTTGGGGATTAGGATAGTACTGGCTTCATAGAAAGAGTTTGGGATTTTCCCCTCTTCTTGGATTTTTTGGAACAGTTTGAGGAGGATAGGAGTTAGTTCTTCCCTGAATGTTTTGTAGAATTCGCCTGTGAAGCCATCCGGTCCAGGGCTTTTGTGTGCCGGGAGATTTTGGATTACTGTTTCAATTTCCCTTTTTGTTATTGGTTTGTTGAGACTTTCCACTTCTTCTTGATTTAGTTTTGGAAGGTTGTATGTTTCTAGAAATTTGTCCATTTCTTCTAGATTGTCAAATTTCTTGTCATACAGTTGTCTGAAGTAATTTCTAACTATCATTTGTATTTCTGAGGTATCAGTCGTGATTTCTCCTCTTTCATTTCTGATTTTGTTTATTTGTGTCTTCTCTCTTTTTTTCTTGATTAGACTGGCTAGAGGCTTGTCGATTTTGTTGATTTTTTCGAAGAACCAGCTCCTAGTTTTGTTGATCTTTTGGATTGTTTGTTTAGTCTCTATGTCATTTAGTTCTGCTCTGATCTTGATGATTTCCTTCCTTCTTCTTGCCCTAGGCTTTGTTTGTTGTTGTTGTTCTAGTTCTTGTAGCATTGTAGTTAGGTTTTTTATTTGAGATTCTTCTAGCCTTTTCAGATATGCCTGTATTGGTATAAACTTCCCTCTCAGGACTGCTTTTGCTGTGTCCCACAGGTTTTGGGTTGTTGTGTGCTCATTATCATTAGTTTCTAGAAATTTCTTGATTTCTTCTTTGATGTCATTGTTAACCCATTCATTATTTAATAGCATGTTATTCAATCTCCATGAGTTTGGGTGTTTTTGATTTTTTTCTCTGAGGTTGATTTCTAGTTTCAGGGCATTGTGATCTGAAAAGATGCTTGATATGATTTCAATTTTCTTGAATTTGTTGAGGCTTGTTTTGTGACCTATCATGTGGTCTATCTTTGAAAATGTCCTATGTGCACTTGAAAAGAATGTATATTTTGCTTCTTTGGGGTGAAAAGTTCTATATATATCAGTTAGATCCATGTGGTTTAGTGTGTTGTTCAATGCCTGTATATCCTTGGTGTTTCTTTGCTTTGATGATCTGTCTATTGTTGATAATGGAGTGTTGAAGTCCCCTACTATGAGTATGTTGTTGTTGATATCCTTTTTGTGGTCTTCTAGTATTTGCTTTATGTATTTGGGTGCTCCTATGTTGGGTGCATATATGTTTATCAAAGTCATATCTTCTTGATGGATTGTTCCTTTAAGTATTATGAAGTGTCCTTCTTTGTCTCTTTTTATTGTCCTTGCTTTGAAATCCATTTTGTCTGATATGAGAACTGCTACCGCGGCTTTTTTTTCCGGTCCGTTTGCTTGGAATATTTTTTTATATCCCTTTACTTTCAGTCTGTGTAAATCTTTTGTTTTGAGGTGTGTTTCTTGTAGACAGCAAATATGTGGGTCCTGTTTTCTTATCCATTCCGTTACCCTATGTCTTTTAATTGGAGCATTTAATCCATTTACATTTAAGGTTATTATTGACGTGTATTTATTCATTTCCCTTTGTACCTCTGTTCCTCTCCTCTCTTGTTTTTTTCTTCTTTTTTTCTTAGAACAGTCCCTTTAGCATCTCTTGCAATGCTGGTTTGGTGGAGATGTATTCTTTCAGTCTTCCTTTGTCTGAGAAACTCCTTATTTCACCTTATATTTTGAATGAGAGCCTTGCTGGGTAGAGTATTCTTGGTTGTAGGCCTTTGTTTTTCATTGCTTGAAATATTTTTGACCATTCCCTTCTGGCTTGTAATGTTTCTGTTGAGAAATCAGTTGATAGCCTTATCGGAGCTCCTTTGTATGTTATTTGCTGCTTTTCTCTTGCTGCTTTTAGGATTCTCTCTTTGTCTTGGAATGTTGCCATTGTAACTATGATGTGCCTTGGAGTGGGTTTTTGGGGGTTCCTCTTGATTGGAACTCTCAGTGCTTCTTGGACTTGCATAGCTTTTCCTCTCATCAGGTTCGGAAAATTTTCTGTCACTATTTCTCCTATCAGATTTTCAATTCCATGTTCCTTTTCTTCTCCCTCTCGTATTCCGATGATCCTTAAATTATTTTTCCTAATGCTATCCTGTAATTCCCTTACATCTTGTTCATATTTTTTCAATCGTTTTTCATTTTGCTGTATTGTCTGGGAGTTTTTCTCTACATTATCTTCTAACTTACTAATCCGATCCTCTGCTTCGTTAAGTCTGCTTTTGACTGATTCTACTGTGTTTTTCAGTTCAGAGATTGTATTCTTAAGTTCTTCCTGGTTCCTGTTAACAATTTCTATGTCTTTTTTTATGCTGGTGTAGTTCTCTGCCAGTTCCCTGTAATTTTCTTGGGGCTGCTGGTAACTTCCTTGAAGGTTGTCATAGTTGATTTTAAGGATGTCGAGTATATTGAGCTTCTTTACCACCATTGTTTTGAATTCCATGTCTGACATTTGGGCTATGTCTATTTCGTCTATCTCTCTTTCTGAGGATTCCTCTTTTCTTTTCATTGAGGGGTTATTTTTGCGTCTTACCATGTTGGATTCTTTTTGTTTTTATTTATTTATTTATTTTGGGGGGGGTAGTCTGCTTTGACTTCCCTCCTTTGTGGTGTAATATTCTTTATCGAAGGTCTGGGAGTTTCAGTGGTGCAGTCTCTTTGATATCCTGAGCCTGATGGTCTTGAGTTACCCTTTATGTCGTTTGTTTATGCTGTTCGGTTATATTTCAGATGTTCTTTGATAGGATCTTCCTTCTGGCTACTTGGTTGAGAGTCACTCTATCTGCTTTGTCTTGAGTTCTTTTGTGGATATGCTGTTAAAGACATAAACACACAGCCCAGGCAGGAGACCCACACCCTCAGAAAGTATCCCCCACTCTATCCTGCTATCGTTAGCCAACTAGCCCATATTAATATAAATGTAAAGAGATTTGAGCTTTTATACTATAAGAAGAATAGATAAGAGTTGTTTTGGGGGAGGAAAAATATAATTTTTGATAGAGGGGTTGATAAATTAATAATAGTTGAGACTGTGCAAGCCAGTTAGTAATATTTACATTGTATGTTAATAAAAATAGAAGAAAAGGATAGAAAAATACATAGTATAGTAAGAAAGTGGGATTGTAATTATAATATATTATTTAGAGTGATAGGGGGGCTAAGCTAGACACACAAACGAATAAACCACGATTAAAGAGAAAGGATGAGAAGGAGAGGTTATATGCAACACGTTAGAGATTAAGTTTGTTATTATTGGAAGAGGTGAAGGAAAAACACCCCCCCAAAAAATCCCCAAGAAAATAGAAGAAAGAAAAGAAGAGAGAAAGAGAAGAAAATAAAAAATTTACCACAAAACCCCCCCCTAAAAAAAACCCCAAAAGGGAAGAAAGAAAGGAACAAAGAAAGATAGAAAAGAAAGAATAAAGAGAAAGAAAGAAAGAAAAAAGAGAGAAAAATTAAAAAAATATATATATATATATACCCCCCAAAAACCCCCCAAAAAAACCCCAGGAAAAGAATAAAGAAAGAAGGAAAGAAAAATAATTAAGAAGAAAGAAAGAACAAAGGAGAAAAAATTTGGGAGAAAAAATTTGGAAAAAAAAAATCGATGTTTTTACTCCGTTTTAGCCTTGGTGTGTTGCCTTCTTTTTCTGGGTCTGCAGCTGGTCTAGTGTGGCAGGTCAGAGGTTCTTGTTTTTTGCAGGACTGGTGTGCGCCCCCGGTTGCCGCTATGGTGCGCGCCCCCGGTTGCCGCTATGGTGCGCGCCCGCGGTTGCCGGCACGCCGCGCTCCCTTGCTGCTTGCTGGAGCCAGTTGAGGTGCCCTTGCGCGCAAGCCCGTGTGCTCTCGGGCGGCCCGAGAGTTTGCCCCGTGGTTGGAGCCCACTACTGCCGGGCCGCGGCGGTTCCCAGTTCGCGCCGAGGTGTCCCTGCCCGCGCGGGCGGCCCGAGCTCTTTCCCCGGGATTGGCTCCTGCTTTCGCTGGGCCGCGGCGGTTCCCCGTTCGCGCCGAGGTGTCCCTGCCCGCGCGGGCGGCCCGAGCGCTTTCCCCGGGATTCGCTCCTGCTTTCGCTGGGCCGCGGCGGTTCCCCGTTCGCGCCGAGGTGTCCCTGCCCGCCGAGGTGTCCCTGCCCGCGCAGGCGGCCCGAGCGCTTTCCCCGGGATTGGCTCCTGCTTTCCCTGGGCCGCGGCGGTTCCCCGTTCGCGCCGAGGTGTCCCTGCCCGCCGAGGTGACCCTGCCCGCGCGGGCGGCCCGAGCGCTTTCCCCGGGATTGGCTCCTGCTTTCCTTGGGCCGCGGCGGTTCCCCAGTCGCGCCGAGGTGTCCCTGCCCGCGCGGGCGGCCCGAGCGCTTTCCCCGGGATTGGCTCCTACTTTCTCTGGGCCGCGGCGGTTCCCCGTTCGCGCCGAGGTGTCCCTGCCCGCTCGGGCGGCCCGAGCGCTTTCCCCGGGATTGGCTCCTGCCTTCGCTGGGCCGCGGCGGTTCCGCGTTCGTGCCGAGGTGTCCCTGCCCGCGCGGGCGGCCCGAGAGCTTTCCCCGGGATTGGCGCCAACTGACCCCGGGCTGAGGTGCTTTTGCGCTCGCGCGCCGCCCCGTGCCTTCAGTCCCGCTGAGCCGAGCTCCGGGAGTTGGTCTCTCGCCTCTTAGGGCAGGGCCAGGGACACTTGTGCTCAGTGGAATCGAGCGTCCGTGGGTCGCCGCCTCCCGCTGTTCCCGTGCTGCAGCTGCCCACCTTCCCTCACCCATCTGGGCGGGCACAAACAGAGCCTGCGCTAGTGGTCTGCTTTCTGGCCTGGGGCCCTGCGCCCACGGGAGCTGTCTAGGGGTGTCTGTGCACAGTCCTCTGCGTGTTCAGTGGGCCCTCCCTGTGCCCGTTGGGGCACTGATCTTATGTCCGTTGGCTAGTGTCCGAGGGACGCCTGGACTCACGGCCCCGCGCACCTGGGCCAGTGAATGAGAGCACTTCCCTATGTGCGCCCCCGCGACCCAATGGTAGGGTTGAGGAGTGGATGAGCAGGCCTCTGCGCCTGGGCTCCTCCAGAACGGCCTACCACCCCCAAACTTTCCTCCCGTCTCCACCGTCCACTAGAGAAAAATATAAAGGAGAATTATGTTCTCACTTGCCCGGCAGCACGCTGTCTCCTGTCCTTCAGCGCCAATGCCACTTGGTCGAGTCCGTCTCTGCCAGCGGGCAGAGATCCGCTCTCCGCCTGACTCCTCTCTGGGGTAGCCTGTGGTCGCCAAAAATCCTTTGTGTGCTTCCTGCCACAGCTCGGGCAGCCGCCCCAGTCAGGAATCCCGTTTCGTCCCCTTTTTCTCCGCTATCCTCACTAAACAGGTTGTTCCCAGATGGATTTTCTCTAATCCAGCAGTGCCTTGGCTCAACTCCCGCCAATGTCCAGCTGCTCACTGAGATGTTCTGTCTGCAATTAGACCAAACTGCAGACGGGTCTCCGGAGCCTAAAACCGCAACCTCTCCTCACTCCTCCGCCATCTTACCTCCCCAGAATGCATATATTTAAAGTGTACAAATTAAGTTTTGGCATATATATACAGTAGTCCCTCTACATCTTGGTTCCCTTATCATGGCCTCACTGTAATGCAGGATTTTAAAAAATATTTAATTATTTATTGCGGATTTTTCGCTATATCGCAGGATTTTGCAGTACTGTATACGTATGTTGTTAAAGTTATGTAGGTTTAAGAGTGTAGAATATGTTTAAGAACATAAGTAGTGTTTATAAAAGTGTGGGAAAGGTTAATAAGGGACTGGGAACAGTTTATAAGTGTGTGGGAAGGGTTTATAAAGCCTTAAAATATATATACATATTAAAATAAATGTAAGGTTCCTACTTCGCGGATTTTCACCTATTGTGGCGGGCGGTCTAGAGCGTAATACCCGCGATAAGTGAGGGAATATTGTACTCATGTTGAACCATTATCGCAATCAGGATAGTGAACATATGTATCATATTCAAGTTTTCTCATGTCCCTTCTGCATGCCACTGTTTCCTCTTCCCAAGCCCTACCCCACAACCACGTATCTGTTTTTTGACGTTATAGGTTAGTTTGTTTTTCTAGACTTTGATATGAACTGTTTTAATCTATCTGTCAATTCTGACATCTGTGTTCATTATGGATTGGTTTCTGTTGATTATTTTTCTCATTATGGGTGTGTTTTTTCCTTCTTTGGATGCCTGATAATCTTTGATTGGATGCCAGATATTGTGTTTTTTACCTTATCTGGTGCTCCAGTGAACATAGGGGTACAGATCTTTGAGATCCTGTTTTCATTTTCTTTGGATATATACCAAAAGGTGGTATTACTTGATCAGATTTTTAATTTTTAACTTTTTGAGAAACCTCCATATTGTTTTCCATAGATCCTGTACCACTTTACATTCCCATTAACAATGAACAGTGATTCCCCTTTCTCCACACCCTTGCCAACACTTGTTGTCTCTTGTCTTTTTGATGATAGCCATTTTTGATTTGCATTTCCCTGATGACTAGTGATATTGAGCATCTTTCATGTATCTTTGGGCATCTGTGTCTTTGGAAAAATGGGTATTTAGATCCTCTGTCAGTTTTTAAGTGGATTGCTTTCTTTCTTTTGAGTTGGATATTAACAACTTATCAGGCAATTTGCAAATATTTTTCCCTCATTCTGTAGGTTGACTTTCATTTTGTTGATTATTTCTTCTAATATGCAAAAGGTTTTATTTTTTGTGTGTGTGTGTGATATAGTCCCACTTATTTATTTTTGTTCTTGTTGCTTGTGCTTTTGGTAATATATCCAAAAATTATTGCCAGGACCAGTGTTAAGGAGCTTTTCCCCTGTATTATTTTCTAAGAGTTTTACAGTTTCAGTTCTTATGCTTAAGTCTTAAACCACTTTGAGTTCATTTTTATGAGTATTGTAAGATAAGAGGTCCAGTTTCATTCTTCTGCATGTGGTTATCCTATTTTTCCTGCACCATTTATTGACGAGACTATCCTTTCTTCATTGAGTGCTTTTGGTTCCCGCATCAAATATTAGTTGACCATATATGCTCTTGATTTATTTCCAGTCATGGATGCATCTGTTTTTTGTTTTTTGTCTTTGGTTTTGATTTTGTGCCATTGCCATAGTGTTTTGATTATTATACCTTTGTAGTATAGTTTGAAACCAGGAAGTTGTGAAACCTCTGGCTTTGTTCTTCTTTCTCAGGATTTCTTTAGCTAATCGGGTTTTTTTGTGGCTCCATGTAAATTTTAGGATATTTTTCTATTTCTATGAAAAATACCTTTGGAATTTTGAAAGGTATTTCATTGAATCTGTAGTTGGCTTTGGGTAGTTTGGACAATTTAAAAATATTAATTCTTTCAATCTGTGAACATGGGATATCAAAGTCTTGTGGTCTTCAGTATACAGATCTGTCACCTCCTTAGTGAAATATTAAATTTATTAGTATTTTATTGTTTTTCAGGATATTGTGAATAGCAGTGTTTTCTTTCTTTCTTCTTCAGATGTTTTTACAGTTATTGTATAGAAACAGCTGTGATCTGCATGTTGATTTTGTATCCTACAATTTTACTGAATTTGTTGATTAGTTCTAGCAGTTTTTGTTGGAGTCTTAAGTTTGCTATGTAGTAAGATCATGTCGTCTGCAAACAAAGACAGCTTGGATGCTTTTTATTTCCTTTTCTTGCCTTATTAATCTGGCTAGCATTTCTAGTACTGTGTTGAATAGGAATAGTGGGAGGAAGTCAGGACCCCTGTCTTGTTCCTAATGTTAGAAGAAAATTTTTCAACCCTTCACTCTGAAGTATAATGTTGCCTGTGGGTTTGTTATATATGGGCTTTGTTGTGTTAGGTGTGTTCCTTTCATACCCAGTTTGTTGAGCATTGTTATCAAAAGTGGATGTTTTATTTTGTCAGATGCTTTTCCTGCATCTGTTGAGATTAATTTTATTAATGTGTGTATCACATTTATTGATTTCCATAGTTGAACCATCCTTGTATCACAGAGATCATGGTTTATGATCCTTTTATTGTGTTGTTTAATTCTATTTGTTAACATCTTGTTGAGAATTTTTGCATCTACATTTATTAGGGATATTAGCCTGTAATTCTTGTATCCTTATCTGGCTTTGGTCTAATGGTATTGCTGGCTTTATTAAAATGAGTTTGGAAATATTCCCCCTTGCTCTCTTTTGGTTTTCACTTCACTTTGAGTCTACGTGTTTCCTTAAAGCTGAAGTGAATCTCCTGGAGAATTTAATCCAGTTACATTTGGAGTAATTATTAATAGGTTAGGATTTACTAATGCCTACTGAGGACTACTAATGCCTTTCTTGCTGTTTTATAGTTCCCTATTCCTTTCTTCATCTCCTGGTGCTTTTCTTTGTGAATTGATGATTTTCTATAGTGGTATGCTTTGATTTGCTTCTCTAAATTTTTTGTGTTATCTACTGTAGTTTTTTGTTGCTTCATGGTTATCATGTTGCTTACATGATAACTTAACTCCCCATACTAAAATTCTAGCCTTTATACTCCCCTTTTAGGCTTCCAATATCACAGCTTACCTGTTTTCTACTGTGTATTAATTAACAAATTATTGTAAGCTCTAGTTATTTTAAATAATTTTTTCTTTTACCTTTATACTAGAGTGATTAATACACCATCATATTACAGTATTAGAATGTTCTGAATTTGACTGTATATTTACCTATACCAGTGTGTTGTATATTTTCATGTTCCGAAGCAGCGTTCTTTCAAATCAGCGTGATGATCCTTGTTTTTTATGTGTTTATAGCTATAACTTTTCCCTTTAGCACCGCTTTTGTTGTGTTCTATTAATGTTCTGTTGTGTATTCATTTTAATTCATCTCTAAGTATTTTCTAGTTTTTCTTATGATTTCTTCTTTGATCAGTTGGTTGTTTAAAAAATGTGTTAATTCTCATAATTTGTGAAAATTTCCAGTTTTCCTCCTGTTATTTATTTCTTACTTCATTCTATTGTGCCTAGAGGAGATACTTTATATGATACCTATCTTTTTAAGTCTTTTGTGACTTAATTTATAGTCTAACATATGGTCTGTCCTGGAAAATATCCCATATGTACTTGAGAAGAATGTATACGCTGTTATTGTAGGGTAGTGTTCTGTATATCTTGACATCAGCATCAATGTTGAAAAATCATTTATTTGGAATTTTGAATATATTGTGCCACTTATTCTTCCCAGAATCAATTTATAAAATAGTTTAGCCATTTCCTTCCCCATTTTACTATTTATTTCTGCTATTGGTGTGTTTTTTTTTAATTGTTTCTTTGCTATATTCGTGGTTGAGCTCTGTTTTTGTAAAGACAAGAACAAAGATCAGATTAAGGTTCATTGCCTTTCATGCTTTACTAGGAACATAGAAACTAAAAATATTACCACAAAAATGACATTTTAAAAAGAAATGCAAAACATGAACCCTAATTTGTTGCTATTAACTCAGTAGACAAAAGTAACGCAAGCCTGTATTTTATCTTGTCGTGCTGTATCCGTGGACCAGTCTTTCAGTGGCATTGATGTAGGCTGCCTTCTCCAACTCATTTTCTGCTGTATCTCTGAGGTTTTTTTCTGAGATACTTCTTTTTACCTTCAGAATTTAGAATTTTCTTTAGTGGATGTTCAGGTTGACAATTCTTAGTTTCCTTTGTCTGAAAGTATCTTTATGTTACTTGCATTTTTAAAAGAAATTCTTGTTGAATAGAGAATTTTCTGTTAGCACCTTGTAAATACCTTTTCACCATCTTTCTGAGAAGTTATCTGTTTAATTTTTGTTGAGGGCCAAGTGTATATATCTTCATTTAAAGCAGTATTGCTTAACCTAATTATCTTCTCGTGTTTTTCTCTTATAGGGAATACAGTGAGTAACCTGATTATGATTATACCTCCAATTTTTGGTGCAATTCAGAGTGTTAGAGATGGACTGGAAAAGCGCTACATTGCTTCTTATTTAGCACTCACAGGTATGTATAACACTTCATCTAAAACATGATGTTTACAGGCTGTTTTTCTCACTCATTCTTAATATTGGTTCTCCATTTTGTGTTATTACATAACTTGAATATTTTCTGAAACTTCTGAAATAAACCCATTTTTAAAAAATCACAAACTTTTTTAAGCATACAGAAAAGACTGGAGATAATATAACAGATAATATACCCCTGTATCTTATCATCAAGCCTTGTTGTATCTTAACACTTGGCAATATTTGTTTCAGATCTTACTTTCTTAAAGAAATAAACTACAAACTATAAATAAAATTGGAGCTTCTTTTATTTTCCTACCTGATTTTAATCCCCTCATTTTCCCACATACTTGTATTTATACTACATATATATGTATTGGTGAAAGTATATATAGTATGGTTCGCATATGTTTAGATATTTTGTAAAGAACACTGTACTGTATCTAACCTTCTGCAATTTCCATATATTCCTCTACTTTTTGTGAGGCAAGGGCTGTGTCTTAGTTACCTTTGAATCCCTATTAGTTGGCGATTTAGTGGTCCTCAATAAATGTTGGATAGATGTATGTGAACTTTCTCATAGCTTGAGTTAGGGACTACAGAAAATAAAATTTTTTGATTCCTATTTTATGTTAGGTACATGCTAGGTAATTCTCAAGCAATCTTTCATGATAAACGTTGTTATTCTTATTTTGCAGATGAGGCAATTGAGTCTCAAAGAGATTTAAGCAACTTGCTCAAGTTGATAAGTAGTAAGTGACAGACCTGGGGTTCTAGTTAAGGTCTGACTCCAAAGCCATTGTACACTCTCTTTCCACAATGTGGTTAGTCAAAATAAGTATGTACTAGAACATATTTTTATTCTGTTGTAACCTTGAAAACTTTGGTAGCATACCAAAGTATTTGAATCAAGAGGTTCCAACTTAGTGACATTCTATTGTATGCTTGAGAGACTCTTAAAACTAAAGTGCTGTGAATATGAACATTTAATTAGAAGATGCAGATGGGTCTGACCTCTATGCCAATACTATTACTATTTTGACTGCCTTAGTTTTCTCTTCAGCCATAGCCATGGAGGAAAACTTGTCCCTGTTACTAGAGTTTTGGAAAGCTCTGGATAATTCCTATAAATGTGAATTTTATTTTAACTTTGATAATTCAGTCTTTTCAAGGGAAACATTATATAAAATGTTGGCTAAGGGTCAACCTTATATTAATTAAATGTTTTAGTCTCCATGTCATTGGATCAATCAATTTGCATACAAGAGGAAAAAAGAAAACTGTTTAGATTCAAGGATTGCCAGAATTTCTTATTTGTGTAATTTAAGGATCAATGAATATTGTTTTATTTTCACATATTTCACATTAGCTCCATTGGCTTAAATAGCTCACCTTCCCCGTTCTTGGATTTTTTATTTGTGTCAATTTGGATAACATTTCGGAAAATATATGCCTGTTGGTAAATTATCCTGTAATGCTGAAAATTGGTTTACTGTGCTAAATTTCACCCGTTTTCTTCAGCCAGTCATGCCTCTTTTCAGTTCAGCCATTTTTCCTTTAAAGAAATGACCAATTTGAAAATCTATATTTCTTGTCAGGTTGGGCCTAATCTGGAGTCTCTGCCTTATTATCCTCATTGTCCACAACTCCACCACATGTACATTACACTTTAGCTTTGTCCAACTACTTGCTGCTTTTAGTAACATATATGTTTACATCTCTGATGTTAACTAGTAAGCTCACCATGTTTGTCATTCAAGATTCAGCTGAGGTGTTATTTCCTCTAGAAAGCTTTTCTTTAAACCATCTTCAGCCCCCTGATAGAATTAGATGATCCTTCTCTGCACTCCCAGTCAATACAATGTGCATCTCTATTGCTGCACTTAATACAGCATATTATAATTATCTGTTTACTTTCCCCTAATATTCTTTAGTAGTTAAGGGGAAAAGTGGCAGAATATGAGGTTGGAGAGATTTAAGCAGAGGCCAGATCATACGGGTCCTTACCATAGGCTACAGTATGTATACAATTTATAAATAAATATACATTTATGGGGTTGCTAAAAAAATTTTTTTGCTATCAAAGTTGGAAGGCTACTCCTGTAGACATTACTCTGCCTTGTAACCAGAGTGATGTATTTTAGAATGCAAAACTGGTCATGTTAATCCCTGTATGTATATGTATACAGTCGGCCCTCTGTATCCACGGGGGATTGGTTCCAGGACTCCCCTTAGATACCAAAATCTGAGGATGCTTAAGTTCCCTAATATAAAATGACATTACTATTTGCATATAACCTATGCACATCTTCCTGTGTACTTTTTTTTTCAATTGCAGTTTGTCTTTAACATTATTTTATATTGATTTCAGGTGTACAGCACGGTAGTCAGTCACACATCTCATTAAGTATTCCCCCCTTAACCCTCCAGCACCCACTTGACACCACACATAGTCATGACAACACTATTGACTGTACTCCCCGTGCTGTACCCCACATCTCTGTGACTATTCTGTAACTACCAATTTGTACTTCTTAATCCCTTCACCCACTTCTCCAACCCCTCTCCTCTCCAGCATCCACCAGTCGGTTCTGTGTCTCTGTGTTTGTTCGTTTAGATTCCATGTGTAAGTGAAATCATAGGACATTTGTCTTTCTCTGACATATTCACTGAGCATAATACTCTCTAAATCCATCCATGCTGTCACAAATGGTAAAATTTCATTTTTTATGGCCGAGTAATATTCCATTATACATACATACCACAGTTTTTTTTTAATCTACTCGTCTACTGATGGACACTTGGGTTGCTTCTATATCTAGGCTACTATAAATAAAGCTGCAATTAACATAGGGGTGCATATATTCTTTCCAATTAGTTTTTTTGTGTTTCTTCAGATAAATACCCAGAAGTGGAATTGCTGGGTCATAAGGTGGTTCCATTTTTAATTTTTTTAGGAACCTCCATACTGTTTTTCATAATGGCTGCACCAATCTTTATTCCAATCAACAGTGCACAAGGGTTCCCTTTTCTCCACATCCTCGCCAACACCTGTCATTTGTGGAATAATTGATGATAGCCATTTTGACAGGTATGAGGTGAAGTCTCATTTTGGCTTTAATTCCATTTCTCTGACAGCGGTGTTGAGCATCTTTTCATGTCTTGCCCATTTGTATGCCTCTTGGGAAAAGTGTCTATTCAGTCCTCTGTCTGTTTATTAATTGGATTGGTTTTATTTGTTTTTTTTTGTTTTGGTGTTGAGTAGTATGAATTTTTAATAAATTCTGGATATTAATCCCTTATATGTATCATTGACAAATATTTTCTTCTGTTCAGAAAATGGTCTTTTTGTTCTGTCCATGGTTCCCTTTCCTGTGCAAAAACATTGGTTCGATATAGTCCCATTTATTTTGTTTCTTTTGTTTCCCTCGCCAAGGAGATATAGCAGAAAAAATATTGCTAAGAAAAATGTCAGAGATTTTACTGCCAATGTTTTCTTTTAGTTTTATGGTTTCAAGTCTTACATTTAAGTCTTTGATCCATTTTGAAGTTTATTTTTGTATATGGTGCAAGGTGGTCTAGTTTCATGTTTTTTCATGTATCTGTCCAATTTTCCCAGCACCAATTATTGAATAAATTGTTTTTACCCCAGTTCTCCTGCATACTTTAAATCATTTCTAGATTACAGTCATACCTCAAGATACTGTATCTTCACAATAAAGCAAGTATCATAATAAAGCAAGTCACATGAATTTTTTGGTTTCTCAGTGCAATATATAAAAGTTATGTTCACACTGTGCTGTAGTCTATTAAGAGTGCAATAACATTATGTCAAAAAACAATGTATATACCTTAATTTAAAAATACTTTATTGCTAAAAAAATGCTAACCATTGTCTGAACCTTCAATGAGTTGTAATCTTTGCTGGTGGAGGGTTTTACCTTCAATTTGTAAAAAATGCAATGTCTGTTAAGGGCAATAAAGTGAAGTACAATGAAACGAGGTGTGCCTGTACATAAATGTTCACAAAGCAGCATTATTCGTAATAGCCAAAATGTGAGAAAATCCTAAATGTTTCTCTTAGGCAGCTGAAGCTGTCATAACAAAATACCATAGACTGCATGGCTTGAACAACAGACATTTATTTTGTTACAGGTGCTGGTATGGTCAGTTCTTATTGAGAGCCCTTTTCTTAGCTTGTAGATGACCACATTTCCTCTGTGTCTTTCATGGCCTATTTTTGGTTCATGCAGGTGGAGAGAGAGAGAGGTCCTCTCTCTTCCTCTTATTAAGGACACTAATCCCATCATGGGGCCCTACCCTCATGACCTCATCTAAACCTAATTACCTCCCAAAGGCCCCACCCCCAAACACTATCATTTCGGAGGTTAGGGCTTCAACATATGAATTAGGGGGGACAAAGACATACAATTTATAACAATGTCCATCAACTAGTGAATGGATAAATAAAATGTAGTATGTCCATACAATGAAATATTATTCATCCGTAAAAGGAATGAGTTATCAATACATGCTAGAACATAAATGAACCTTGAAAGTATTATGCTAAGTGAAAGAAAGCAGACAGAAAAGATCACCTATTATATGATTCCACTTATATGAAAAGTTCAGAACAGGCAAATCTGTAAAGGCAGAAAGTAAGTTAGTGGTTGTCTAGGGCTGAGGAGAGGGTAGATTTCAGGAGAAATAGAGTGACTACTAATTGGTGTTAGGTTTCTCTTTGGGGTGTTGAAATGTTTTAAAATTAGGTAATGATGGTTGCACAACTTTATGAACATATTAAAAACAATTGAATTGTGCATTTTAAATTAATTTTGTAGTATGTGAATTATGTCTCAATCAAGATGATAAACTAACAAATATTGGTGGTTTGCTTTAAAGTGGCAAAATATAAAGTATTGTGTGGAGGAAGGTGATGCTGTTCTATTACATTACTTTGCATTCTAAATGGCTTGTTGAAAAGCAATAAACTTTAGAGAGCTCTAAAAAAAAGTTAGACTTTTAATACTCTATATGTAAGTAGTACCAAGAGAACATATGAAAATGTTTGATGCCTTGAGTGAGGCATAATTTAGTGGCCAGTCTCCCTTTCATGATGAGTACTCATCCCACTTTATTTTTATTTTTTTACTTCATAGTATATTGTGACTTTAAATAATTCACAGGGTTTATTTTTCCCCCTTCCATTAATTTATCTACCTTTGCACCTTCTAATTTCTCCTTTTGAAAAAAGACACCAACCATCCTGCTTCCTCATTTCTTTATTAAACAAGTATAATAACTTTTTACTTCTTGGCTCATTTTGAGCAGTAAAAATAGTCATGTATATAGAGATTTTTTTTTAAAAGCAGGAGTAACCAAGAGTTTGAAATTTTTCTCAAGTGGCTTTGTACAAATCATCTTTTTAAGTATATTTTATTAATGAATCTGTTAGAGTTGTCCCAGTTTCTTTTGCCTTTGCTCCCCTTCCCACAGTACTCGCCTTCCCACCAGCAATCCCACCTCCCTTAGTTCATGTCCATGGGTCGTGCATGTAAGTTCTTTGGCTTCACCCTTTCCTGTACTATTATTAACATCCTCTGTCCATTTTGTACCTACTAATTATGCTTCTTAATCCCTTCCCCGTTTCCAGCTGATAACCCTCCAAATGACCCCCATACCTGTTATTCTGTTCCTATTCTGGTTGTTTGCTTAGTTTGTTTTTGTTTTTA
The DNA here is from genome assembly GCF_987537825.1 of Furipterus horrens. NCBI lineage: Eukaryota > Metazoa > Chordata > Mammalia > Chiroptera > Furipteridae > Furipterus > Furipterus horrens. Next base: position 48,513,978 of record NW_028327172.1, read on the forward strand.
TTTTTAGATTCAGTTGTTGATAGTTGTGAGTTTGTTGTCATTTTAATGTTCATAGTTTTAATCTTCTTTTTCTTAAATAGGTCCCTTTAACATTTTATGTAATAATGGCTTGGTGAGGATAAACTCCTTTAGCTTTACCTTGTCTGGGATGTACTTTATCTGCCCTTCCATTCTAAATGATAGCTTTGCTGGACAGAGTAATCTTGGTTGTGGGTCCTTGCTTTTCATTACTTTGAATACTTCTTGCCAGTCCTTTTTTGCCTGCAAAGTTTCTTTTGAGAAATCAGCTGAGAGTCTTATAGGCACCCCTTTGTAGGTAACTTTGCTTTTCTCTTGCTGTTTTTAAGATTCTCTCTTTATCTTGAACCTTTGGCATTTTAATTACAATGTGTCTTGGTGTGGTCCTCTTTGGGTCTAGCTTGTTTGGGACTCCGTGCTTCCTGGACTTGTATGTCTATTTCCTTTACCAAAGTAGGGAAGTTTTCCTTCATTATTTTTCACATAAGTTTTCAGTTTCTTGTTCTTCCTCTTTTCCTTCTGTCACCCCTATGATTCGGATGTTGGCACGTTAAAAGTTGTCCCAGAGGTTCGTAAGCCTCTCCTTGTTTTTTTAAATTCTTATTTCCTCCTTCTGTACTGGTTGACTGTTTATTTCTTGTCTGTCAAGTCTGTGAGCATCATTATCACTAGTGCTTTACTGTGCATCTATTAGGTTGGCTATCTCCTCATCACTTAGTTCTCCCACTAGAACCTTGATCTGCTTCCTCTTTTGGGCCATACTTCTGTTTCCTCAACTTGACAGTCTCCTGTGTTTGCCTCTGTGTCTTAGGTAGAGATGTTGCGCCTGTCTGGATGAATATTTCTTCTTTATTTCTTCGTTTGTTGGACTTTTCATACAGTTCGATTTCCTGGTACTTCTGGTTGTTTTTATAGTTCTGAGGTAGTTTTATTCCTTCTTAGTTATGAAGGGAGATGCATCGTGTCTTTCTATGCCTCCATCTTGGCCAGCCTCTCTCTTGTACAAATCATTTGGTGACACCGCACTTACCATGTTCGTTGGGCTAACTCCTGTACATCTTTAAGGCTGACTCTCCGGATATCTACAGGCTGACTTTCTTTGTAAGTGCCCCTCTTCTGTGCTTCCATGGTACTCTATGCATATCTCCTTATCATATCTCGTTGTACTGGCCTTTTCTATTTATCAGCTGTACCCTCCATTAGACTATATGCTTCATTAAGGCCAAGGACTGGCCCTTATCTTAGTAACTCAGCATCTGTAACTGACTGGCAGATTGGAGGTGCTCAGTAAATAAATGCTTGTTGACTGAACCTAATGAATCACACTAAAAGCTCAATTATCATATGTGATAGGGGCTGATATTTGATCAGTTTAATTTTAAAAAGTCAAAACATATAATTATTGTAAATATATATATACACCCATCTTCAAGGTTTAATTTAATTAAAACATAGTTGTATCATCTTTGACATGGGACATGGCCTTTGAATATAGGATTCTAATTATAGTTCTACTTAACCTTTTAAAAAGCAAACAACAAATTTTTTATACCCTAAACTGAAAGCAGTTTTTTCAAAATAGACACATTTGGAAAGAACTTTGAGACATGTATACAAAATCTTAGATTTTTATTATTTTTCCTAATCTGTAATAGATATCTTACCCACACCTACTTCAACAGCAATTTTATTAGCATCTCATTTTTATTGAGTGTACTTTAAGCATTTAAAATAGTTTTTGTAGAAACAGTAGCTCTCTTTGCAGTCATAGTTCTGATAACTAAATACAGTGGCATTGATAGGTTTGGAAATGCTCTTAGTTAACGTTCATTTCAGTTATTTGGATCAGACGTGCAAAGTACTGAAGAATAGTTAAACACTTATAGCATTAAAGCTTACCCTGAACATCAGGTAATGTATTTTAAAGAAAAAATGGAGAATATTGATTAAACTAGTAAATTATGTATTGGAAGGAATTTAAGAGAACTTACACTGTATTTCTTCTTTCTATACCAAAATTTCATTCATTATAGAGCTTATACACAGTCTACTATATCCTGCTACAGATTTCATAAACTTTGTTCTTCCTAAAACTCAGTGCTTTGAGCCCCTGCTGGTGTGGCTCAGTGGGTTGGGTGTCCTCCCGCAAACTGAAAGGTTGCAGGTTCAACTCCTGGTCAGGGCACATGCCTGGGTCGTGGGTCATGTCCCTGGTTGGGGGTGTGCAAGAGGCAACTGATGGGTGTTTCTCTCCCTCTCTTTCTCTCTCCCTTCCCCTTTCTCTAAAAATTAAAAAAACAGAAAGACAGCTAGGTGCTTTTAAATGTCTTATTGTCTTCTGAAGTCATTTTGGTCGCCTCCAAAGAACTTAATGCTAATTGTTTTGTTTGTGTGTTTGTTTTAATTTCAGTGGTAGGAATGGGATCCTGGTGCTTCCACATGACTCTGAAATATGAAATGCAGGTCAGTAATGACAAAATTGACTAAATGCTTATTTCTCCTAATCCAGAGACACTTCAAATTTGAGAAAAGAGTATGTTACTAGAGGGTGATTGAGACAAGAGACTGGAAATAAAATGAGATTAGTAATCTCTGGAGTTTTTACTTCAGACCAAAGGATCCAGATTGACTAAGCAAGCATATAAGTGGTCCATGACAATTGAAGAGTATTAACTTTTTGACCACCTCTGTGTAGGTATGTACAATTTTAGAGCAGCATTAAAGAGTAGAGTCTCACAGAGACATCTTAAAAAGACATAATCAGTTCATCAAAATATTTTTATTCTTAGATGCCTGCATTTCCTCATGTTTCTCTCTTATGGTTTTAGAACTTGCAAGCATTTTTATTGTTTGCCCTTGCTCTAAGGAGACCATGTGTCTGGGTCTCAATCTTTTGACTTCTCTTTTCCCCATCACTAACCCAGAAACTTCTAGAACAGCACTATCTAGTAGAAATATAATGTAAGCTACATATGTAATTTAAAATTTTGTGTATCCACATTAATAAAAGCCACATTTAAAAATAAGTGAAATTAACTCCAGTGATGTATTTTATTTAATCCAACATCCCTAAAGTATTACTTCCACCTGTAGTTAATATAAAAATGTATTAATGAAATGCTTCAAGCCATAAAATCATATCTATATTTCATAGTTCCAGTGGATCTTAGAATAGGTTTATTTCAAGTGCTCAGTAACCACATAAGGCTATTATTAGATGGTGTTAATTCTGGAAGGATCTTATAAACAACAGTCTATGAATTACTGTAGCTATATTAAATGTATAAGAAATAATTCTCAGAATTCATTTTGATATTCAACACATATTTATAAGAAAGCATCATGTGTAATGTGCATGCCATGCTTGACTTGGATGTGTGCATCTCTATCACTGCCTTATCAGGTTATTTTATAAATATACTATGTATGTGTCTGACTTCTCTATCAAAATGTGAGTTATCTAGGAGTAGGCACTCTCTGGTTGACCTTGGTGTATCCTCTGTTTATATCACAGGGCTGCCACATAGCACAACATAAATGTTTTACGTATCAGTGTTCAAGGGTTGACATGTTGAACAATATTAGGTTTATTCTGTGTGGTCCTAGGGGCATTAAAGATAAGAAGACATCTTGCTCAGCACAGGGAAGAATGTCTGAGCTAGTAGATGGATGGCAAAGGCTGCCTTGAGAGATCATGAGTCCTCTGTCCTTGGAGATGCCCAAGTATAGGCTGAATAAACACTTTCATTAGTTCAAAATTTTGTATTTAGGTACCTGGGCAACAAGTATGCATAGGTAAAGATGATGCTGTTTTTTCCTCAAGGAGTTATTTGTCTAGGAGTGAAGATAAAATGCAGTCATAAAGGAACATACACAGTCCTATGGAAATAGAAAGAGAAACTAATTATTTAGGGTGGGAAGATCAGAGAATGGGTTTCACAGATGACTGTGACACATGTTGGAGTTGCATTGTCAACGACGAATAGGAATTTGCCAGACCAACTAGAACACACAAAGATGTGAGAGTATGGCTGGCATCCATACTGCAGGTAGTACATTATGGGTGTAGCCGTGGGATGAAGTATGTGGTCATGGTGGCGGTAGTGCTGCCAGTGCTGCCAGTAGTAATAGCTAATATGTGTTAAATTATTGAGTGCCTGCTCTGGGGCAGACATTGAACTATGTGGAGATGTGGTTTGGGAAACTAACCAGAGGACAGATTTAAGCCTCTTGGACTTTATCCTCTGTGAGCCATTAATGGATTTTGAGCAGAAGTGGGACACACTTTGATTGGCATATAAAGTTAATTGTTGGCAAGGCGGTTAGCAAGATAACACACATTTGGATGGACAAGATGGCCTTTGACCCTGAGATCTTTGATTCTGTGCTTTATCATTACTATAATACTACTTCATGGGCAAATTATACAAATGCCTTATTTTCTTCACCTTTTGGACTTCAGAGTTACGGTTTTATGTGCTCATCTAACTGGGCAGAAATGACATGACTCATTTTCCCAATGATTGAGGAGGAGGGAAGAATCATCAGTATCAAAGGACTTCTCTGTCTCTTTAATCTAAATATTAAGTGATCGTAAATATTCCTTGCAGGCTCCTTGTGTTATCTCCTTTCAGAATAAATTTGATTCAGCTACGTTACGCCATCATTTGTTATACACAATCACTGAAGTAAAGTAGGAAATGGCAGTGCTGGCTCTGGTGATCAGTAAACCATTCTGCCTGCCTGAACTTACCTTGTTGTAGCTATAGAGATATTGGGGGCCCTGTTCTGCCTTAAGTGAGTTTAAGCAAATATTGACAGTTCTGTCTTAAGCATGATTTAGAGCTTGGGTGGTATTTTATTCAGATTTATTATGTCTAGGTGGCTGCTTGGGTTCCATTTCTGATGCTACTCCTTTGCTGGCAGTTTGAGCACAGATATGCCACTTAATCTTGGCAAACCTTAGTTTTCTCATCCATCTAACAGGTCTGATAATACCTGTAAGAGTATTATGAGAATCAATTAATTGGCATATGTGGAAGTACAGTACCAGCATAGGGTCTGGTAAATAAATGTTTAATAAATAATAGTTCCTTTTTGTTTTCTTCAGCCAGTCAGAAAATCTGAAACCACGATTACTGATCCATTGTTACTGATTCATTCCTTTGAGCACTATTAAGTTATGTATGCCCTTGCGAAGGGTGACATTTTGAGCTATTACTAGCTCCTTTCTCAGTATTAATGTGTTAAATTCTTGTGGCAACTAACCAATAGCAATGCATTTGGAGATGGGGTTGAGGAAAATATTAAAGACTGGGTAAAGACACCTGGAGTGAACAGATGGCCTTCAAATAAGGGGTAAGTGTACCAAAGGATAATTTAAGATGATCAAGGTTTAATAGTAAAAGAGATTTTTAAAATTTAATCCAGCCGACAAATTTTATAAATGAAAAATAGCCCAACAACAACAAAGTGACTTGACTAAAGTTGCACAGCAAGTTAAAGACAAGATTAGGGTCTAACTTTCATTATATATTCTTTTGTTCCCTTTATTTGTTTTAGGACTATGTCTTGTATTGAGTGGGGGAGGAGTATAAATTTAGATCTTAAGTTTTTGGAAGTCTTCTCCCACACCCTTTTCATTTATTTATTAATTCAACTCATTCTTTTTTTTGCTTTCACTAACCAAAATATACAGTTATTGATAATTTTGGGGAGGGTGAAATTAAATAAAGGCAGTTTCTTAATTTTTTCCTTGTGTTTTCTGCCTTTTCCAATTATTCTGTAATGAGCATATATGCTTGATATTAGAAAATAAATGCTAGTAAAAAAATTGATTATTTAGCTCTTGTAAGTAAACATAATTTACTTATCCTAGAAAACAAACCAAAGAACAATGCTTGCTCACCTATAGCTCACCTAAAAATAGCTTACAAGTTAAGTAATAATGTAAGCCAGTTCAGACTTTATAATGTAAACAACAGATGTTCTAGTTACAAATACTACTACCTTTCTTTCTCCTTTTTTCCCTATCTTAGTGAATGAAACCATCTTACACTGAAAGCTCAAGCCAAAAACCTGTGATTCTTCTTTAATTTCTCCTACTTTCTCACCTCTATAACCACTAAATCCTCTTGATTCGACTTTCAGAATAAGTCTGGGAAACACCTACCTCTGGCATCTGTATTGCCACTACCTTAATCCATCATCTTCAACTCCGATTCCTATAATTGATGTTCCTGCTCTCCTTCTCCATCTGGAACAAAAGTACTCTTCCTACGGACCAAACTAATTGCTTTCATTCTCTGAGCAATATTTGCTAGGCTTTGTGTAAGCGCTGGGGAAGAGATATGTAAAATACAGTCTGCTCCCCCAGCATGTCACTTTGTATAGTCCAAGCTTATAAATTTGAACCATAGGCTTTGTGATCTGGCCCCTGCCTACCTCTCCAGACTCATCTCAGATCTATACCCCACCCAGCTGTGGAACTCTGTGCTCTTTTACCAGTCATAATTTTGCTAGTTATGGTTTTGAAATAAGACTATTCTACTTGTATCACCCAGATTTTAAAATCTGTTCTCTTTTAACATATGCACAGTTCAATTTAGTTCTTTAATCATAAATAAGCTGCCCACATCTGGAGTCCAGACCTTTCTTTTCTGCTACAGATTTGTATTTCTAGTTGCCTGATAGGTACTTTCTTTTTTTTGAGATTTTATTTATTTTCAGAGAGAGGAGAAAGGAGGGAGAAGGGGAGAGAAACATCGGCATGTTAAGAGATACACTGATTGGTTGCTTCTTGCACGTCTCCAGCTGGGTACCTGGCCTGGAACTCAGTCATGTGCCCTGACTGGGAATTGAACAGGTGACCTTTTGGTTGCAGGCCGGCACTCAATCCACTAAGCCACACCAGCCAGGGCCTGATAGGTACTTTCACCTCGTTGTCTTACAGGTACCTTAGACTAAACGTATTGAAAATTGCTCTTGTAATTTTCTGTTTTCAAAATCTCAGTACAGTATTCTCTCACTTATCACAGGTATTACGTTCTAGACCCCCCCCCCCCCACGATAGGTGAAAATCCGCAAAGTAGGAACCTTACATTTATTTTAGTATTTATATACATTTTAAGGCTTTATAAACCCTTCCCACACACTTATAAACCATTCCCAGTCCCTTATTAACTTTTCCCCACTTTTATAAACACTACTTATGTTCTTAAACATGTTCTTCACACTTAAACCTACATAACTTTAACAACATACATATACAGTACAGCAAAATCCTGCAATATAGCGAAAAATCCACGATAAATAATTAAATATGATATTTTTAAAAATCCTGTGATACAGTGAGGCTGCGATAAGTGAACTGCGATATAGAGAGGGACTGCTGTACTAGAAAGTCAGCATTGGCATCCCTCAATTTTGTATCAGATCAGCCACAAATCCCTGTTTATTTTACTTCCTAAATATTTCTCAAGCCTCTTCACTTATATCTATTCCCAGTTCTGCTACCTTAATTCGAGTAGCAACTTTCCTTAACCTGGACTGCTGTAACCTCTCTGCTATTTTTCCCACACCTATGCTTTCTCCCTTCAGAGCACTCTCCACACATGCGCCTGGGTTTAGGATTGGTTTAAGGATTAGCAGTAACCTGTCTAAAACACTTAGCTTAGTGTCTTGCTGTAGTTTAAGATTACTGCTAATTATTACTGCTAATAATAGTATTATTTTTTAGAGACTTATGTTACTTAGATTAATTAAATGAATTCCCTGACCATTAATATCACTTCTTATGTGTATGAGTGGACATTTTACCCATCTTAAATGCTATAGGAAAGGGGAGGAATGCAAAAGAATACTGATAAGGACCCACAGATTTCAACATGGTGAACATCATTCATTAATGGAGGTATATTACGGTTTGTGATACCAAATGATCTGAGTCCTGCATTATAATTAGGTATGTGCATTAGGACAGATGGATGGATAAGCTTGTTTGTTCAAAAACAATGAACTAAAATAAACACACTCAGTGTAAATTAGATAGCAATAAATATGTAAAAGAATTAGTAAAATATATTAGATAATGAAGTGACCATTTTAATCATGTTTTATTTTGATTTGCATGATAACTGCAGCTCTATAATATTCATGGCCTATTATTTGCCTTTGTTTCTTATAGCTATTGGATGAACTCCCAATGATTTACAGCTGTTGTATATTTGTGTACTGCATGTAAGTATTTAAGTTTAAAATTCAGCTGTTTGATATATTTTAAAATTCATATTGGTCTCAAAGTGAATTAAGTTCTATAACTTAGTTAATATTACTAAGATATTGTAATAGTGTAGATTATAATATTTGTGACCTTAATGTATAGTCTCTGGGAAATTACGATGTTGTTTATTAACTTTTGTTCTCAGTACCCTACAGCCAATTTAGGCAGACTCTTACTTAAATTTGACTTAATGTACATAATTTGCCTTTCCTTGAATTGTGAATGTACATATGTTTAAATAAATATTTTATATATTATGCCATAAAAATAGTATTTATCTACTTTGTAGCTGTAATTGATCTAGAGATACCAAGTCATCTCTAATTCTCACAGTTGTGCAAAATAAATGCATATTGTTCCCATATTAAAGATAATGAAATGAGGCACAAACAGATTTAGTAATTTGTCTAAGGATATATTAACGTAAGAAATGTCCAAGTCTGTAGAGAGGTTTTCAAAGAGTTTATTTGAGTTCAGATTGATGACATCTGCTGGGAAGCAAGATCTCAAATGCTCTGAGAATGACAGTTTTGCAGTTTCTTTGATGCATTGGGAATTAAGGAGGGGGAACTAGGGAAGATTACATGAAGGTTGGAGAAAGCAAGGCAGGGATTGGATAGTTTACAAGATTATGTGCTTTCTTAAGGGTAGTTAAGCTTATTTCAAAAGTATGTTAACCTAGATGCACAGAAACAATGGACAGTGCTTGCTTATGGCAAAGATAAACCTTTTACTAAAAAGTTATATGCCTGGTGCATCGCTACCCACCATGACCTGACCACTTAGGAATTTAAGATCAGATCCCCAGTGAAGTTACTTTCTGTAAGAACCCCTTTTTCGTTCACAAATATAAGCAGAACTTATGGTTACATGATGTACTTAAGGTCATGTAGTTAGTAAGTTTCTGAGCTGGAAATTGAACTACAAGTTTAATAGCTTTACCTTCTAAGTCTGTGTTCTGTTCCCTAGTGCTAATACGTAAGACATCTCTGAGCCCCTTATGTGATGGTTATCTGATTATTTTCAGCATGATCATCATTGCTAGCTCAAGAATGTCTTCTAAAGATATGTAAAATTCAGAATAGTTTAAAAAATATTTAAAAAGAGTTCTGAAACGTTTTTCTGTGAAGGGTCAGATAGTAATTATTCTTGTGGTTGTGTGCCTGTGGTCTGCTGCAGCTCTTCAGCTTTGCTGTTGTAGCATGGTAGATATGTAAACAAGTGGGTGTCACTGCATTCCCGTAAAATTTTACTTATGAAGAAACGGGCTTCGGCTGAGAGATTGCCCTTGGTCTGTAGTTTGCTACTCTGATCTAGAAAAATACTTTCAGATGAGCTCTTATTACTAAGTCATCAAGTTTCAGAATTTAAAGATAAGAGATCTTAGAAGTCATCTGGGCCACCACCTTTCTTTGCAGATAAGGAAACAGGAGTTTGGTCCAATTCCCACAGCCAGTTAATTAGTAAACTAAGAGACCTCTCCTGCTGCTTGTACTAAAACATAGGTTCAAATGTTGGATACTTAACTGATGTCCATGTTTGTTCATACTTCTTATTTACTGAATATTCTATTCTAGTGACTAAATATATGGAAGAAAGATTTTATCCCTGCACACAAGGAATTCATGGTTTGGTTAGGGAGACAGATAAGTAAAGAGACAATTATAATAGAGTGATATTTCCTATAATAGTATGCCTTAGTCCAGCTACCAAACGCCACATTTTCAGGGGAGAGCCTCTCATTGACCCCATTTAAGTAAGGTGCCTTCTCCTGGTCCCTTCAGGCATTGGATGCCATAGACAGTACAGGTTCTCTAAGATGAGAGTATGGGTGGGAGCAATGATAGGCATCACTAGACCCAGAGGCTTGTATGCAGGTGGGAAAACAGCATTTTACTTATTTTCCTAGTTGTGTATTCTAAAGCCATTTTCTTTCTTCTTTCTTTGTTTTAAAGGTTTGAGTGTTTCAAGATCAAGAACTCAGTAAACTACCATCTGCTTTTTACCTTAGTTCTATTCAGTTTAATAGTAACCACAGTAAGTCATATTTTGTCTGACAGATTAAGCGTGTGAACTAGCCATTTATGAAGCCTGGCACATTTTGCTTCCAGTGTTTACTTCGTGCTGTTCAAACCAAAATGTTTCTACACGAACTCACAGAGACTGCATTTTTTGTTTCCTGTTTAGGTGTTATTTTTCAACAAAAAGTTGAAACAACTTTTTAAACTCTGGTTAACAAATATGGGGAAAAAATCAAAATGCTAATAATGAGTAGCAATGAGAAAAAAGAAATTTTTTCTAATAACTATATTGCCTCCTATTCATTAATAAAAAGAGAGAGTGCGAGAGAGAGATTAGCTTTCCCCTGTTGAGCTGAGTATGTCTATTTTTTAACCTTTTCCTAATAAGTTGAGATAGCTTTCTTTTCCCCTCAAGTGAATTGTGTTTTGTATAGAGATACTTATTTCAACAACCTTTTATTGCAAACCTACCGTATCAGGCAATAGAAAATACAAAGATGACTAAGAAGCAGTTGCTTTGCTTGAGGAGTACATTCTAGTAGAATTGCTTCAAAAGATGATAATTACAATCGTCGTCGGCAGCCGTCCGTCTCGAGAGACGATGGTGTAGCTTCTTAAGAGTCTATCTGCACCGCCGAGAATGGCTGTGCAGTCCGACTCAGGAGTGACACGGTATCTGTCTCCTCCCGTGTTGAATCGACATCTTGCGATGACGCTGGAGTGTCCTCTCCAGTGAAGCTGAAGCTACAGAGCCTGGGCGGGGTGATAGGAGGGTCTGCTGTTGCCCATGCAGCAGACCCCCCCTCTCTTCGCAGCTGAAGGATCCAAGGGAAAGATGGAGTCAATACAGCTTGGCTTCAGGTGCGCCGGAGGAGTTGCCGGTGTTGACTACAACATCAAACCGCCTTAGGGACTCCGGCTCCGGATTTTCTGTCGGGGTTTACTCCCTTAGCCTTTCCCCTGAAGAGGTATGCCGCAAGGCAGCGGAGGTTTTTTGGAGTCAGAGTTTTCCTTCTCTGATGTGCCCTGACTGGAAGATCGAACCAGCGACACTTAGCTCGCAGGCCGACGCTCAATCCACTGAGCCAAACCAGCCAGGGTGATAATTATAATAATAGAGGCAAAACTAGTTATATAAGGATGAAATGAAGGAATATTCAAAGAAGATTGCTTGAGTGGGTCAAGGAAAGCTCCATGGAGAAGGCACTTAAGCTGAGTTTTAACTGATGATTAGAAGTTCGCCAGGCCCTTGGGCAAGAGTATGGTGAGACATTTCTAAATAGACTATATGACCTTGTCCATAAGCACAGAGCCATGTATACATGGACAATGAGGGTCCAGAGGAAGATGAGTGGTTGCTTTTGCTGAATAGAGAGAGAATCAGAAAAGGCTTCAAGGAAGAGGTGTAGCTTGAATTGAATCTTGAAACATGGGTGTTTGCCAGCAGGAGAGGTTTTCTGGACAAAGTGAAGAGCAGCATGTTTAAAGACACAGAAGCATGAATATAGCACATTTGGGGAAGCACTCTACTTCCTGGAGCCTAGAATGAAAAAGAAACAAGAAGAGAGTGGTGAAGCCAAACAGAAAGGCAGGAGTGAGGTCATGGAAGGCTTTAAAAATTGGACTCTGTCTTGTAAGTGATGGGAGTCATTTCAGGATTATGATTTGAATTTTGATTCCTCTCTACCATGCCGTTTTAAAGGTGTATGCCTGTAATGTAATAAATGCATGCAAAATCTTGAATAGGTGCTGAACTTAACCACCCACATGACACTGGAGCCTAAAACTAGGGTTTATGTAATTGGGAACACATCTAGGTGAGTGAGTTAGAGGTTTTGGGAAGCAGAAGCACAAGAGATTTGTTTTAAATGTTCTCACTTATAGAGCACCTATTATGCTAGACACTTCGACATATTTTACCTTCTTATTCCTTACCACTATTATTCCCATTATCCAGATAAGGAAAAATTAGTCTTTTGGTTGTGATGCCACTTAACACTTGCTCAAAGCATGCAGCAAGTGAGTGGCAGAGTCTGAAATTTAATTTGTGTCTCTAACTCTAAAGCCAGTGTTCTTCCTACTGTAGAAAAGGGTTGTCAGGCATAACCTCTTCAGCCATCACGAGCGTCTGGGCATCTCTGCCCCTCCTTGATGCTGAGGCAGAGGCTAGACTCATCCACAACAGTTTTGAAACATGTAGTTTACTATGGAAAAGCTAGCACTGGGGAAGACCCACCTGTAGGTACTAGCCCTCCTATGGCATACCAACTAATCTGATTAGTTTATATGACTAGAGTCAGGTCTAAGAAGCAGGACTAGGAAAGCAGGAGAGATTTGGGATTTGCAGAATTGTTGGAATAGGTTTACTTTCCCTCTCCATAATGCACTTCATTTACATGTGTTTTAATATTTTGCAGGTTTACCTTAAGGTAAAGGAGCCTGTATTCCATCAGGTAATTCTTAAAAATTATTACACATTTGATTGGTTAGCAATACTTGCCTGCCTTGTGTTTTCCTTTTCTGGTAAACACAAACACCCTAAGAAAACTCAGTGTTGAAAACAGAGGTTGCAAACTCGAGTGCCTACAGGAGCCAGCTGTAGACAACAGGAGTCTACCTGGAACAGTCAACGCCCAGGCCCACCTGGCTGTTGGAAGTCAGTAATGCAGGTGCAGCATTGCTCTCATAAGCAGAAAACAAAACAAAACAGGAAGCCTATGCACATACATATATAAAGTCTTTTTCTATGACATTCTTTTCTAGGAAAGATAGACTGAAAAGTCCTTAAATATTTTCCCCCAATATATAGTTTAATAAGTTTTTTGAGGTGGAAGTTTATTTAAACTGAGGGGAGCAAACACAAGAAACTTTGCTGTAGGAAATAATGATTTAAATGCATCCCATAATAAAACCAGAATGAGATAAAGCAGCAGACCCTAACTAAAGAGAGCTGTCTATTGTTTATTGAGTGCTCCCATGTGCCTGGCACTGTGCTCATTACTACACAGACTAATCTCCCCAGCAGTCCTGCAGATTAAGGTTATTGTCCACGTTATAAGGAAAATGAGCTCAGAAATATTAATTTGCCCCAGGGTTACACAGTTATTAAGAGGCAGAGCCAGGGGGACTGTAATCTGGATTTGTTTGACTCCTGTCACCATTTTTTTAAACAAACTAGCAAATAAAAATAAATAAATAAGCACACATTTCAGGATTATCAGAGGCCTTGTAGTTTTAGAATATTCTGTACTTATATAATAAGTAAATGTTTCTGTAACTTTAATTTACTTTTAAAACAGATAGACTACATACATTTATTTTTTAATTTTTTTAAGAGAGAGACAGGAAGTGGGAGGGAAGGAGAGAGAGAAAGAGAGAGAGAGAAAGATTGAGATTTGTTGTTCAACTTATTTATGCATTCATTGGTTCATTCTTGTTCGTGACTTGACTGGGGATCAAACCTGTAACCTTTGCATATCAGGACAATGCTCTTAACCAACTGAGATACCTGGCTAGGGCTGAAATCTGTTTTTTTAAATAAATTCCAAAACCACATTATTGTGCCTTGCTTTTCTACAGGCCAGCTGAATGTAGACACACTAAAGTTGATATTACAGGAGAGGACACCCTCAACTCACTTCACTGTTAATTATAGTTTAAAGTGATGTCATTATTTAGAAAGATTATTGATGCGGTGTAAAAAATCAAGTAAGTTTATTAAAAAAATAGCTCAGTTTTTATACATATTTTGTTTGCCTTTATAAGAAAGAAAACTCAACCACAAAAAAATAAAATTGGAAATCTGAGGTTAATTTTTGTAACTTTGACCATCACTTTTGCATTTTGTGTTTAAACCCTATTTGACGTTGTATTTACATAATAAAAGTAATTAGCTATTCATATAATTTCCTATGCTGCAATTTTCTTGTGTCTTTCCAGTAATAAATATATTCTTACCTGTGTAGAATGGTAATGTTTGCTGATAGGAAGGGAAGCAGAATGAAAGCTTATAACTATGACTTTTATCCTAGGCTTAGAAATTTAAAATTAGGATAGAGGAGTGAAGAAGTATGGGAATGCTAGGGTGAAGTGGATGAGCAACCTGAAGGTAGAACACGTTCATTCATTTAGCAGATATCCACCATGTATCTTCTCAGTACCAAATTCTGAGGTGGAAGTTGGGATTAAAGAGGAATTAAAGTAAGATTTTAAAGTCAGGCAGACTTGAATTTCAATCTAGTCACTTCTCTTATTAGCTGTATACCCTGGACAAGTTACTGAACTTTGAGCTTTTTAAGTGCCAGGTGCTATACTAGGCACAGGAAATATATTAGTAAATGAAATAAAGAGGTTCCTGCTCTTAAAGAGCTTATTATACAACCTAAAATTGGTATAAAAATCTCCTAAAGTTATCTGTGGATTACATGAGATAACACATATAAAAAACCCTTAGCACATAGTCGTCGTTGGCAGCCGTCCGTCTCGAGAGACGATGGTGTAGCTTCTTAAGAGTCTATCTGCACCGCCAAGAATGGTTGTGCAGTCCGACTCGGGAGTGACACGGTATCTGTCTCCTCCCGTGTTGAATCGACATCTTGCGATGACGCTGGAGTGTCCTCTCCAGTGAAGCTGAAGCTACAGAGCCTGGGCAGGGTGATATGGAGGGTCTGCTGTTGCCCATGCAGCAGACCCCCCCTCTCTTCGCAGCTGAAGGGTCCAAGGGAAAGACTGAGTCAATACAGCTTGGCTTCAGGTGCGCCGCAGGAGTTGCCGGTGTTGACTACAACGTCAAACCGCCTTAGGGACTCCGGCTCCGGATTTTCTGTCGGGGTTTACTCCCTTAGCCTTTCCCCTGAAGAGGTATGCCGCAAGGCAGTGGAGGTTTTTTGGAGTCAGAGTTTTCCTTCTCTGATGTGCCCTGACTGGAAGATCGAACCAGCGACACTTAGCTCGCAGGCCGACGCTCAATCCACTGAGCCAAACTAGCCAGGACTAGCACATAGTAAACACTCAGTAAACAGTAATATTGATATACTAAGGCAAATAACATATGGCTGCAGGTCTCAAGGTGCTCACTACCTGGTCAGGAAAATAGACTTGTAAAAACATTTGTAGTATATGTGTCTCATAATAAATATGTAAAAGCAGTGCTAACGTAAAGAAGGACACAGTCTGTCTGCTTAGATGATTCAAGAAAGGGCATGTAGCTAAGTTATTATTTATTCTAGTGTTAAAAAACAAAGGTATTGCTTTTAAAAGATAATTGCATTTTCTGAGATGTTTCTATTTGTCAAAGTTTGGAGTATTGCTTTTATTCTTTCATCTAGCTGTTGATGTTACTTTTTTTAAATTATATTAAGTTGTTACAGAAGCTCCAATTTTTCCCCCCTTTTCTCCCCTCTGCCCAGTACCCCTCTTCCCTCCAGCAATCACACCCCCTTAGTTCATGTCCATGGGTCATGCATATAAGTTCTTTGGCTTTACCTTTTCTTATATTATTCTTAACTTACCCCTATTTTGTACCAACCGATTATGCTTCTTAATCCCTGCACTATTTCCCCATTTCTCCCTCTTCGCCCTCCCAGCTGATAACCCTCCAGACGATCCCCATACCTATGATTCTGTTCCCATTCTGGTTTGCTTAGTTGGATTTTGTTTTTATTTTCTGGATTCAGTTGTTGATAGTTGTGAGTTTGTTGTCATTTCAGTGTTCATAGTTTTGATCTTCTTTCTCTTAAGTAAGTCCCTTTGACATTTCATATAATGGCTTGGTGATGATGAACTTCAGCTTCACTTTGTCTGGGAAGCACTTCATCTACCCTTCCATTCCAAATGATAGCTTTGCTGGATAGAGCAGTCTTGGTTGTAAGACCTTGCTTTTCATCACCTTGAATACTTCTTGCCAGTCCCTTTTTGCCTGCAAAGTGTCCTTTGAGAAATCAGCTGAGAGTCTTACAGGCACCCCTTCATAGGCAACTCTCCGCTTCTCTCTTGCTGCTTTTAGGATTCTCTCTTCATCTTTCACCTTTGGCATTTTAATCATGATGTTTCTTGGTGTGGTCCCCTCTGGGTCCAGCTCACCCAGACTCTCCATGCTTCCTGGACTTGTATGTCCATTCTCTTCGCAAAATTTGGGAAGTTTTCCTCCATTATTTCTTCACATAAGTTCCCAGTTTCTTGCTCTTCCTCTTCTTCGGGCACCCCTATGATTCTGATGTTGGCACCTTTAAAGTTGTCCCAGAGGTTCCCAAGCCTATCCTTATTTTTTCCAGTTCCTGTCTCCTCACTCTGCACTGGTTGACTGTTTTTTTCTTCTTTATGTTTCAAATCATAAATTTGAACCCCGGTTTCCTCCCCTTCGCCATTGATTTTGTGTGGATTTTCCTTCGTTTCACTTAGCATAGCTTTCACCACTTCTCTTATGCGTCAGCCGTACTCAAATATATCTGTCATCAAGCCTGTGAGCATTTTAATCATCAGTGTTTGGAATTCTGTGTCTGTTAGGCTGGCTGTCTCCTCATCTGTGAGGTTGATTATCTCCTTGTCGCTTAGTTCTCCCACTGGAACCCTGATCAGCTCCCTCCTTTGGGCCATACTTCTCTGTCTCCCCATCCTGACAGGCTCCTGTGTTTGTTTGCATCCGTGTCCCAGGCTGGGCTGTTGCTCCTGTTACGTTGCAAGCAGCAGAGCCTTAGGTATTCGTCGTACAGGGCAACCTGTTTCACTACGTGGTGCTGTATGTGGGGTACGGGTCTGAGAGGGAACAATGCCGCTTGCCCAGCACACACCCCTTTTCCAGGCACTTCTCCCACTTCCCTATAGGACTGGTGCCTCTCTAGCTGTTGCCCTGGCTGTCGTTTCCAGAGTGGGTGGGTCTGCAGATGGTCTAGGACTGTGGGGGCCCTTTAAACAAGCGGACTCTGCTGAGCGACCGGCAGTGTCTGCCTCCGCCCCAACCCCCACTGGTCTGCACAGTCAGAAGCAATGAGGCTTGATTTACCCTGGTGATGGGACCATGATCTGGGTGGTCTGGTGAGGAGCTGGGAATGCTCCCCAGGTGTCCCTCCTGACTTTTGAACATGTGACTGTGCTTTCTGCCAACCTGCCGCTGCCACCGCTGCTGCCACCACCACTCCTCGTCCTCTCCACCCCGGCTCCACGCCTCCTACCTATCTGGATGAGTATTTCTGTTACAGAACCCCTGGGCTGCTCCAGTTGAAAACAAACCCACGGGCTCTTTAGTTAGAGGCCCGATTGCCCGCCGCCAAAATTATAACTCTCAATACCAGAGTTTGGTGAAAAGAAAAAGAATTGTTTATTTAACAGTTATATAGATTTAGTTATTTGCGGATTTCTGTTATTAAGTCTTATGCTCTTTGAAACACCTATAAACACATATCCTTGCCTCCCCACTACCAAACCAGGCTAGTTTTAGGAAAGTCAGAGAAACCGTTTCCCTACTTTCCTAACACAGTTCAGCTTTACCAGCAGCTGCCAATCATTCAATCTGATTGGGGAGGTCCTTTCTGTGCTGTGGTGCCCTCCAGCTCTCAATGCAGAACCACCTGGATTCTCAGTCTCCTTGCAAACTGCCTTCTTCCTGCAAACCGCGTGGATCTTCTCTCCTTCTCAGAACTGCATGGCAAGAGCCTCTTAAAGCAGCCTGGAGACCCCTTCTCCAAGCCACATGGAGAAGGCCCCTTCACCAAGCCACGTGGAGGGAGCACACGAGAGAGCGAGAGAGCGAGAGCAAGCGCGAGCGCGCGAGTGAGAGTCAGAGCGCCAGAGCCAGAGCGCGAGTGAGAGCCCGAGCGTGCCAGAGAGCAAGAGTCTCAGAGTGAGAGCACGAGCGAGCGTCTGAGAGAGTCCCAGAGCGAGAGTCTGAGAGAGAGTCCGAGCCTGCCAGAGAGAGAGTTCGAGTGAGAGCTTGAGAGAGTCTGAGCGCCAGAGCCAGAGCGCGAGTGAGAGCTTGAGAGAGTCTCAGCTAAAATGTCTGCAGCTGCTTATATATCCCTGACTGCGTCATCTGACGCAGTGGGCGTTGCAAACAGTTCTGACCATTCACAGAACCTTACGTAGGCTCTGTGTGCTTTCCATACCGTCCCCTGGTTCAAGACTCCTCCCATCTGCCTGAGGCTTTGGATGCATTAAAGCCATTTTGCATAAGAAAGACAGTAGCCACCAGCCTCAGGCATGTGGAGGCATTCTAAAAAGCTGCTTACTTCTCCCCATCCCCCAGCAGCAAACTCTGGGGATTTTTGGACTCCCCTGTTTCTGTAACATTTCTTCTTTATATCTTTGTTTGTTGGACTTCCATGCAGTTTGATTTTCTGGAATTTCTGGTTATATCTAGTTTTGAGGTAGTTGTATTTCTTAGTTGTGGAGGGAGACGCAGCGTGTCTGTCTATGCCTCCATCTTGGCCAGAAGTTGAGGTTCCTTTTTTTAAAAGATCTTTTTTTAAATTAAAACAATGCTTACAAAAAGTTCTCGTGGCTTCTGGTCTCCTCCCATGGCTTCCAGCTCAGAGGCAACACTTGGCCTTCCCTTTGTAACAAGTGCCTTCAATCCCAGTATAGAATGGGTACTGGTAAAAGTGACAGGTCCCTCCCTTTTTGGCACATTGGTATTCTGGATACCTGTGGAATAGACCATAAGAAGGCCAATGCCTGGGGCCATCTGGGAGAAGGGTAGGCAGAGAGGCGGCATCAGAATGTAGAAAACCCTCATGGTGGCTGCCAGGCTGAGCCGGGATGGCAGGAGAAAGAGAAGCTACTTGGAAGCTGAGCTGACAGGCTTCTAACTTGATTTTCTTATGTACAGAAACTTAGAAAAAGTACTTTGGAATTTTTAAGTGGAAAATTGTTTTGGAGTTTGTGACAATATTTACAATAACTTTCAAGGTCTTGAAAATAATGGAAAAGGAGGGAAAAGCAATGTCTAATCTTGAGGAGCTCTGTCTTGAGAGTTTGGAATTTTGATTTCTTACCACTTTGATTTCTTGCCACTTTGTTATCCATGAATGAATTTCACTGTGCCTATACTTCAATTTTCTCATCTGTAAACTGTTCAAAGAAAGTATTATTTCATGAGGATAGTATAAAAATATAAGACAATAAAAACAAAAATAAACAATACAGTGTGATACTAAAAGTACATATTGAGTCGTAAGATGACACTCATAACTTTTCCTCTAATGATCATGGAAAGCTGAAAGGAGATATTTGAGTTGGGCCTAAAGAGATAAGTAGTGATATACTATTAAAAGGAAGGAGTTAACAAATGCTTTTAAAAGTATCTGCCTTGATGAAGATGATTGTCTTGCTAATCAGATTAGCTTCCCAGAGGGAGAAAATACTGGTAATAGTTCTACTTTACTATATTAAATATAAGGTGATCCAAACATCCCCAAAAGAGAGCCAAATGCAATTTATCTAATTTGATAGCCTTGCCAAGGGTAGAATACACAAATCACATAGCTGCCACATTCAATAGAAATATCAATATATCTTAAATAAGGAAACAAAAAAAATGAGACTAGATTAAAAGAACATTTAAGAAGTTAGAGAACTCTCTTTGAGTAGCTAATTGACAAATCAGTACTTGAATATCTCATCTAATGCTTAGATGAGATCTCATCTAATGCCTCAGAGTACTACTACTTAAAATCTTCCCGCCAAAGTAGATGTCTTCTAAAGATTGTTTCTAGACAGGACAGATCAGTATCTTATTTTATTTTATTTTTAAATTTTTGATTTATTTACTGTTTTTCTATTACAGTTGTCTTATTTTTCCCGCTCCACCCCCCGCCCCCAGCCCACCCCTTCTCCCACAGTTGGTCCCCACCTTGTTGTCCATGTCCATGGGTTATTTATACTAGTTCCTTTACTAAACCCTTCTCCTATTTACCAGATCAGTATTTTATAACTCTCCCTTCTAACTTGGCCCTTGTGGTTCTTAAGAAAGAACACACTATGTAAACAGTTTGAAAAGCAGGAACTTAAGCAGATTTACTTAAATTTTATTATGTTTCATTTGTGCCATTTTGTTATAAATTAGACATGTAAGAAAATTATTGTGTAAGCCCACTGGAAAAACAAAAGAAGCTGACGTTTTTTAATGCCTGTTTGTGCCAAGTATTATATATTCTTCCGTATAGTTTACATGGATTGACTTACCTATTACCTTAAAAATATAAACAAATCTGTATAAAATTATCGTTTTCATTTTGTTGGTGTGATAACTGAGAGTCAGAAAGATTAAATAGTCTACCCATGTTTCTCACCTAGTTAGTGGCAGAGCTGGGAGTTGAACTCGGGTCTTTTTAATTTCAAAGCCCATATATCTTCTGTGATGTGATGATGATGTCCCTGTAGCAGATTACTGTGGAATCTAATTTATTATCATAAAGATAAGTTATTAGAAGAATGAAAAATGCTATTTAAATTTTAGTGCATACTTATTTTAGATTTTAGTGCAACAATGAACTTATTAGAGCAAAATGTGAAGACTGAGTATGTAAAACTTAAGTATAGCTGTGCTTTACTTTAGTCAAACCAGAATTCAGTTATCAGCTTTAACAACTAGCAAAAGTCAAATATAAATGAAGTACTTTGGGAATAAAAAGAGATTAAGTAATATGTATAGAAGGATTTCAGGAAGGCTTCACATAAGAGATGACATTTGAGTATGATTTATTGGACTGTAGAATTCTTTTATATAGAATATCTCTTAACATCTCCTAGCACAATAGTATTCTGGGGAATATTATTTGGGAAATCCTGTACTAAAATACAAAATCCTGCAGAACATGAGGAGAGAAAGGAAGACTGCAACCAAATTGTGAAGCACTGGATGTCATGCGGAAGTATGGATCTTAATGCTTTTGCCATTGACAGAGGCATGACCTGATAAGATCTATTTCAGATAATTTTGGCAGTTTTATGTAGGATGAATTAGAAGGCTGTATACTTGGGGCAGAATTAGGATTTTAAACCAGTTTTGAATATCTTAAAAACTATGTTTTTACCAATAGACCACATTGACTTATGAGACTTGTGTAATTATTTTATAGTTACATTACTAAATATAGTAATATCTTTATTTAGCATATTAGTATTTAAACTAGCGTTTAATTCTGTAGGAAGCACCAACCTTATCATGTCAGAGCGACTTGTATTAAGTCCCCAAATAAAATGTCTCTTAGCCTAGTTTGACTTTAAGTATAGCGATATGAAACCACTGTCACCTAGTTCAGTCCTTTCATTTTACAAATGGGAGTTCAAAGCCAAGGTAAATGAAGTGACTTGTTCAAGGTTTTATAGTGAGGCAGTAATCAAATCATAGAAAAATCTAGATTCCCCCAACTGCATAGGACTTCTGATATTGATTATTCACAAGAAGGCTATTAATTTTTCCTCAAAGGTTAACATGACTCTTAATTATATAATTACATATTTTTTAAAATTCTGTTCTTTAAACTGTAATGGAAATAATAAATGTTTACATTTAATTGAGAGGTCTGTTTTTGTAGGCAAAATATACTTCATTTGCCAAAGAATAATGATTTTACTAACTTCATTTTTTCCTTTCTTATTTAGGTCATGTATGGAGTGTTGGTCTTCACATTAGTACTTCGATCTATTTATATTGTTACATGGTAAGTAGTTTGGATCGTCAACTCTACGGTTAGAGTACATTCCGGAGGTAAATCTATAGCCTAACTGAAATAACAGATAAAACCAAACCCCAGCAGGGATATTGATTGAAAACTATAACCCAATATTTATTATAGTATAATTACAAGGAATACTAGTTCTTTAACAAGTTGTTAATCAGCATCATGTGAAAACAAGAGTTCCAAAATTAAAGAAATTTGAGGAAAGCTATATATGATGTCCTCCTTTTGTTTATACATTAGTATATTAAAGGCTTTTAAAAATCCTAAGCTAAAAAAAATTTGTTTCTCAAGCTACTTGACTAAGAAACCCTTTTTATAGAACACCTCTCAAAGAGGGCTATTAATGTCACAAAGAATCAGCGTTCCAGAAATATGATTTAGGAAATAGGCATAATCTTTAGAGTTTATGAAGAGTAAATAAAAAATAATCATTTGAGTACTTTACATAGGGTCTGGCCATAGAGTAGGTGCTCAATAAATAAATAAATAAATATTTATGTATTTATTTTCTTTTTAATTAAATTTTTATTTGGAGGTAATTGTTGAAGCAAAGCACATGCATTTGTAAGATATTGGTACCCTTTACTAATTTCCTCCAATGGTAAACATCTTGCAAAACTATAGTACAATATTACTCCCAGGATTTGACATTGATAGAGTCAGGATACAGAAAATTTTGTCAACACAAGGATCCCTGTGTGGTCCTTTTATGGTCACATCCATTTGCTTCCCACCCATCCCTTCACCATTTATTCTTAACCCCTGGCAACCACTAATCTGTCCTTCATTTCTATATATTTTTTCATTCCAAGAACGTTATATAAATGGAATCATGTAATATATGAACCTTTGGGATAGGCCTTTGCACATAATTCACTGGAGATTTAATATAAGTTGTTGAGTGTGTCAATAGTTTATTCCTTTCTATTGCTGAGAATATTCCATGATATGCATAAACCACAGTTTAACCATCTACCTGTTAAATGACACCTGGATTGTTTCCAGTTTTTTACTAAAATAAAGCCGCTATGAATATTTGTTTACACGCTTTTCTGTGAATATAAATTTTCATTTCTTTGGAATATATGCCCAGAATGGAATTGCTAGGCTGTATTGTAATTCTATATTTAGTTTTTCTCAAAACTGCCAAACTATTTTCCAGAGTGGCTCTACCATTTTCTATTTTCACTAGCAGTATATGAGTGGCTCAGTTTCTCTGCATCCTTGTTAACATTTGGTATTGCTGTTTTTTATTTTAGCCATTCTTAGGTGTATGTACTGATATTTCATTGTGGTTTTAATTCTCATTTTTCTGTTGTCTAATTACGTTAAATGTATTTTCATGTGCTTATTTGCCATCTGTGTATGCTCTTTGATTAAGTGTCTGTTTGTATCTACCCATTTTCTAATGGGATTGTTTCTCTTCTTTTTCCAGTTCAGTTTTGAGTGTTTATACATTCTAGATACTGAACCTTCATCAAATATGTGCCTCAAAAATATTTTCCTCTAGTCTGTACCTTGCCTTTCATCCTCTTTACAAGATCTTTCACAGAACATAAGATTTTAATTATACATTCTAGATACTGAACCTTCATCAAATGTGTGCCTCAAAAATATTTTCCTCTAGTCTGTACCTTGCCTTTCATCCTCTTTACAAGATCTTTCACAGAACATAAGATTTTAATTTTGATGAAGTTCAACTTATTAATTTTTTTATGGATCATGCTTTTGGTGTCAAGTCTAATGATTCTATGCCAAATCCTAGATTTTCTCCTATTTTTTTCCTAAAAGTTTTGTATAGTTTTGCATTTCACATTTAATTAAGTTCATAATCTATTTTGAGTTAATTTTTGTTTAAGACGTGAAGCTTAGGTCAATGTCTGTTTGTTTTCTTTTAACCTATGGATGCCCAACTGCTCCAGGATCATTGGTTGAAAAGGCTGTCCTTTGTCCATTGACTTGCCTTTATACCTTTCTCACAGTTTATTTGGGTATATTTGGGTGGATCTATTTATGGCTTTTTAATTTTGTTGCATTGATCTATGTGTCTTATTTTTTCACCAATCCCACACTCTCTTGTTTACTGTAGCTATAGAATACCTCTTCAAATCATAGTTCTGGAGGCTAGAAGTCAGAAAGCAAGGTGTCACTAGGGCCATGCTTCCTCTGAAACATGTATCAGAATCCATCCTTACCTCTTTCTAGCTTCTGGTGGTTTGCTGTCAATTTTTGGCATTTCTTGATTTTTACCTGCAAAATTATTCTAGTCTCTGCCTTTGTCATGACATGGTATTCTCTTTGTGTCTGTCTTCATATGTCCTTATAAGGACATAAATCATATTGGATAAGGAGCGTACTCTACTCCATGATAATTTCATGTAGACTTATTATATCTGCACTGATTCTATTTCCAAATAAGGCCACATTCTGAGGTACTGTGGGTTAGAACTTCAATATATCTTTTTTGAGGGAAAACAGTTCAACTCATGACAGTGCCTTTTCCCTGTCCCATTTAAAATATATTATCTTAAATATTTTCTCTACATGCATCTATAACCTCATCAGACAGTATTATGATATTTGCTCCAACCATAAAAACATAATAAAACTCTGGAAGAGAAGGAAAATGTATTATATTTACCTATATTTTACTCTTCATTTGTCTTCCTTCCTAACTAACATTCTAAGATTCATTCTTTCATCATTTCCTTTCTGTTTAAAAAACTTCCTTAGCCATCCTTTTAGGGTAGATATGTTGGCAACATAACCTCTTAGTTTTCCTTCATCTGAGACTGTCTTGATTTGTTTCATTCCGGAAGGATACTCTGACTGGATATAGAATTCTAGGTTGACAGTTCCTTTTTTTGCAATACTTGAAAAATGGTGTGCTTCTTCCTTCTGGCTTTCAAGTTTTCTAATAAGAAATCCTGTCATTCAAATTGTTTTTTATCTGTAGTATAGGTAAAATATTTTTTCTCTCTCACTGCTTTCAAGATTGTTTCCCTTGTCTTTAGTTTTCACAAGTTTACTATGATGTGTCTTAATGTGGATTTCTTTGAGTTTAACTTGTTTGAGGTTGACTCAGCTTCTTGAATCTGTGGGTTTATAGTTTTTTTAATAGTTATTTTTTGGGGAGTGGCAAGGGTTGACCAAATTTGAAAGTGTTCTGCCATTATTACATCATCAAGAACTTTTTCAGCTGTACCCTTTTTCTTCTCTCCTTCCAGGACACCGATAACATGAATGTTAGATTTTTTGTTATAGTCCCACAGGCCTCTGAGTGCCACCTCATTACTGCTAAATACTAGTAGGCGTCTAGGTTCTTCCTAGGCCTCTCGGTACACAATGGTGGACGGAGTTCCTCATTACTGTTGGGATGGGGTAGAATTCCCATTTCTTTGCTAGGCTTGTCTTATACCACCCAGGCTGGGAGAGCTAGGAATGCCTAATTATTTCTCACCATGTAGCCTCCACTGACATCTCAGTAATATGACCTTGATACCTCTGGACAGTGGTGAAAGTGACTCTCCAGTAGTCTCCTCTGACATATCACAGTGTGGAGAGAGAAGAACACTCTGTTGCCATGTAAGGATGAAAATCAAGGCTCCCCATGTGGCCTCCACTGACTGCAGGGAGTAGGGAGCTCATTATTGCTGGATGGGGATTAAAGTCCCAGCCCCTCCCTGTTTGACCTTAGCCTGGAAGGAGTTTGGGGCTCACTCTTACAGCCTAATTAGGAGGGAGGTCTAGGCTCCCAATCAGACTTTGCAGCATGGGGGGCGGGGGGCATAGTTTTTTCTGTGGTATTTGGCTATAAAATAGCAGTTCTTATGTAACTTTTCTGTCTTGCTAAGCTGTCTCTTTCCTGGTCCTTTGGCTAGAAAAAATAGGCTTTAGTTGGGCTATTTTTTTGTCTGTGCCTAGTGGCATTTCTGGGCTTCTAGCTTCTTCAGTTCTAACACTGAGGTATATGAGGCAAAAAGAAAATGTTCGGAACTCATTACTGTAGTATTTTCAGGTCCAGAGTCCCTAACGAGTCTGCCTTCTTCTCTTCATTTTTCAGAGTCTTCTTATGTTTGTTTATATATAATGTTCAAGGTTTATAAATTGTACTCAGTGGGAAGAATAGGGGAAAGTAGGTCTGTTTCATCTTCTCAGAAGCAGAAGTCCCCAATTTATTCTGTTTTTATCTAGGCACCTTAGGGAAATGTAAAGAAGCAAAAAACAAAATAAAACAGTCCTTGCCTAAAATCAAGTCTGATAGCTAGGACAACAATACTTTTAGAAACACAAATGACAAACCTATAAAAAGTATGTAACAGTGTAAATCCTATGAAATAAAAACATCTTTCTTCAATCTGCCTTGCCACAGCTTCTCTATTATATCTCCATTTGGTGATTATTTTATTTAATACTGTTCATTGTTTACTTACCTGTCTGCCCAACTAGATTGTAAATTTCTTAAAGGCTTTTTTTTCTTGGTAACTCCTGGAACTCAGAATAATGTTTATTAGTAAAGTTTTTCTTTAAGTCAAATTGAAACTCTAAAACTTTCGTTTCTCTTAAAATGTTTAACAAGATATCTGAAAATCTTTCCTGTAACAAAACATTAGAAATTTTGGGTAAATTACAAAACATCCTTTTAAACGCATAGCCAAGCTCAAAAGAACGTGAAGAAAAATCTGGAGTATCAGATCCAAAGAATGAGCTGCAAACTAGACTGAGAAATGAGTTATGAGATCACGATCATTTGCAGATACCAGGAAATTGGAGTCTTGGGTTTGAAAAGCTTTAAGAGAGATAGAAGACAAAGCTTTGGCATGTTTCAGATGGGCAGTTGGAACTGTTTCTTCACTACCACACACATGTAGACATAAAGCCAGGACCATCAAAGAGATAAACTATTAGTGAAAGACTAGGTTAGAAAAAAATTTACCCTTCAGTAACTTGTCTTTCATCCTCAGTTTTAGGTAGGAAAAATGACTCTCCTTAGAATTTGTAATCACTATTTTGCATTTAGACAGACTTGGGACTCAAATGTAACCCTCATTGTCTGGGAAACCTCCAAGTGTAAAATTAACTCAAACTGATCTAACTTTCATAGAGCCCCAGCATATCTTAGAGAAGCAAAAGCAAATTATCTTCAAAGATAATTTGTACCCCTGTTGTATGTCTCTCATGATTTTAACAAATTGGCGATCAAATGTGTACACACCATCAATAATTCTAAGTCCAGAGGAGGAAATAAGCTACCATTATCAAAAGTAATAAGAAATAGAAATCAGCAAAATAAACTCTTCAGATTCTGAAACCTAAGTATTTTAAAAATATTTAATGAAATAGAAGAGAAGGATGAAAAGGTGACCAAGGAACAGTAGATTATCAAAAATTAAATTCCAGATTTGAAAAAGAATTAAAGAACTGATATTAAAAAAAATTGAACTACAAAACTCAATGGATAAGTTAAAAATAGACAGAGTTGAAGAGAGATTTAGTTAAATTGGAAGACAAGTCTACAGAAATGGAGTAGAAAGCATCACAGAGAAGTAACACTTCTAACTGCAGTTCCAAAGGAAGAGAGTAGCAAAAAATGGGGAAATAAAAGAGGTAAGAGGTGAGAAATTTCCAGAACTGAGAAAAGACATGACTTTTCAGCTTCAACAACAACTTCTAAACAATTCAATGAAAAATCTTTCTCAGGTATGGCAAATGTGATAGATTAGCTCACTCAGCATCATTCCATCTTTCTTATAATGTAGATGCTAAAAAGCTAAAAGTTTATTTCCCGTATTTCCTTTGCAGGTAAGTTTCCAGGTACATTCAGGTTCTGCCATTTACATGTATTCACTTGAAACTTGAATTCAGAACCAAGTCATGTTCAGGGAGAGAAGTGGTAATATGAAAGGCATCCATTTACTGTTGTGTATCTGAGGTGTGCATGTTATAGCTCTAGAACAAACAGATGTGATGGCAGCTTCCTGATTTGGGAATTATAGCTAAAATGGTTTGATTTTGCATGCAATGGTTGGTCCAGAGGCTTCCCAGTTCTCCAGCTTCCTAAAAGTGAAAAAGAAAAGAGATTCTTGGCAAGATAATTCTGTAGTCTTGTGCATAAATCACTCCTGGAGAGCCTAAATCTTTCTCATTCAGCATTTCTGTTGGAATTGAAAGTACTGAATTCTTTCCTGCTTTAAATAGAGTTGAATCCTGAAAAAGCATACTGAAATCACTGAATTCCGCAGTCAGAGATCTTAAAAACATGGAGAGATAAAAGTCATTTCCAACAAAGCAATAACAAATGGTCTACTGCAGACTTAACAGCAACAATGGAAGTAAAGCACAGTAGACTGTTATCTTCAAAGTGCCAAGAGAAATTAACCATCAACTTAGGACTGTATACCTAAATATCTTTTAAGAACAAGGGCAAGATAGACATTTTGAAACAAACAAAAATGAAGAAAGTTTTCCAATACACCTCACTAAAAGACCTTCTAAAAGATTTTGTTTTGGGAGGATGAGCTGAGATACAAGAAAGAACAGTGAAAGAAAAAAAATAGTAATCTATTGGACTCTCTGAACAAAATATTGTGACTATTTCAAATGATACCTGATTTGAAGATTTAAAAAATGGAACTAAAAGGTGGACATAATAATATGAGATGCAAAAGGATAACTTTAGTTACATAGTTCTTAAGGTTTTTGTAATTTGGGAAGAGGGTACTACAGTGATTAATTTTAAACATTTTTAAAAAGATTTTATTTTATTTATTTTTAGAGAAAGGGGCAGGGAGGAAGAAAGAGAGAGAGAGAAACATCATGTGTACTTGCGTCTTGCATGCCCCAAACTGGGGACCTGGCCCACAGCCCAGGTGTGTGCCCTGACTGCGAATAGAACCAGTGACCCTTTGGTTTGCAGGCTGGCATTCAGTCCACTGAGCCACACCAGCCAGGGCTAATTTTAGATTTTACAAGTTCATTTTTGGTAAACACTAAAAACAGTAATTGATTTTATAAGAACTTTAAAAATCATAAGGGAGTTAAATGGGATCATGAAAACTGAATGCAAAAGAAATCAGGAGAAGAGAAAAATGGAAGCAAAGAAAAGGACAAATATAAAGCAGAAAATAAAGGAGTACAAATAATTCAAATTATATCAGTAATCACAGAAAATATCAATGGACAAAGCTAAGCAATTAAAAGATAAAAACTGTCAAACAGGAAAAATTATTCAGCAATGTGATATTCATAAGAAACAGTAATTTTAAAAGGAAAGGATATTTAAAAATATACTACACAATTACTGGCTAAAAGGACTAGCCATTTTAAGAAAATGCAAAAATACTTAAGGCATTTAAAACATGGATGTTCACTATATTAGTACATTCAGTTTAATCAAAAAAAATGGAAATCTTAAATTTGTGTGGAAAGTTTTAAGAAAAATTTGACAGAATTGAAAAAAATAAATACTTCATTATGCTGAGATTTTTAACACTAATTCAGAATGAAAAATATAAATAAATATAGATAAAATTTGAGTAACAGCAAAATGATCTAGTACACTTAACAATTGAAGAATGCATGGTCTTTACAAGCATGCATGGAGTGATTATAAATGTACAAGATACTAGCTTTGAAACAAGGTTAAAAAAAACTTTAAAGAATTGGTATCTTTCATAACATATTTTCTGACTATTGCACAATTACTTAAAACAGTATTAGTCAAAATAGCCCATATATTTGGAAACTTAAAACCACACTTTTTTAGAAGTATATTTTATTCATTATGCTTTTACAGTTGTCCCAATTGTTTTCCCCTTTGCTCCCATCTGTCTGATCTCTTCCCTCCAGCACCGCCTCCCCACCCTTAGTTCATGTCCATGGGTCGTGCATATAAGTTCTTTGGCTTCTCCATTTCCTATACTATTCTTAACGCCCCCGTTTATTTTGCACCTACCAGTTATGCTTCTTGATCCCTGCACATTTTACCCCATTCTCCCCCTTCACCCTCCCCACTGACAACCCTCCATATGATCTACATATCTATGGTTCTGTTCCTGTTCTAGCTGTTTGTTTAGTTTGTTTTTGTTTTTTTAGGTTCATTTGTTGATAGTTATGAGTTTGTTGTCATTTTACTGTTCATAGTTTTGATCTTTTTCTTAAACGTGTCCCTTTAACATTTCATATAATAAGGGCTTGGTGAGGATGAACTCCTTTAACTTTATTCTGTCTGGGAAGCACTTCATCTGCCCTTCCATTCCAAATGATAGCTTTGCTGGATAGAGTGGTCTTGGTTGTAGGTCCTTGCTTTTCATCCCATTGAATACTTCTTGCCAGTCCCTTCTTGCCTCAGTTTCTTTTGAGAAATCAGCTGACAGTCTTAAGGGAACTCTTTTGTAGGTAACTCTCTTCTTTTCTCTTGCTGCTTTTAAGATTCTGTCTTTATCTTTAACCTTTGGCATTTTAATTATGATGTGTCTTGGTGTAGTCCTCTTTGGGTCTAGCTTGTTTGGGACTCTGTGCTTCCTGGTCTTGTACATATATTTCCTTCGCCAGATTAGGGAAGTTTTCCTTCATTATTTTTTCACGTAAGTTTTCAATTTCTTGCTCTTCCTCTTCTCTTTCTGGCACCCCTATGATTTGGATGTTGACACGTTTAAAGTTGTGCCAGAGGTTCCTAAGCCTCTCTTCGTTATTTTTTTGTTTTTTTTTTTCAATTCTTATTTCTTCATTCTGTACTGGTTAACTGGCCCTGGCTGGTTTAGCTCAGTGGATTGAGCGTCGGCCTGCGAGCTAAGTGTCGCTGGTTCGATCTTCCAGTCAGGGTACATCAGAGAAGGAAAACTCTGACTCCAAAAAACCTCCGCTGCCTTGCGGCATACCTCTTCAGGGGAAAGGCTAAGGGAGTAAACCCCGACAGAAAATCCGGAGCCGGAGTCCCTAAGGCGGTTTGACGTTATAGTCAACACCGGCAACTCCTGCGGCGCACCTGAAGCCAAGCTGTATTGACTCCGTCTTTCCCTTGGATCCTTCAGCTGCGAAGACAGGGGGGGTCTGCTGCATGGGCAACAGCAGACCCTCCATATCACCCTGCCCAGGCTCTGTAGCTTCAGCGTCATCGCAAGATGTCGATTCAACACGGGAGGAGACAGATACTACCATGTCACTCCCGAGTCGGACTGCACAGCCATTCTCGGCGGTGCAGATAGACTCTTGGGAAGCTACACCATCGTCTCTCGAGACGGACGGCTGCCGACGACGACGACTGGTTAACTGTTTATTTCTTCCTTATGGTCCAATACATTGACTTGAACCTCAGCTTCCTTCCCTTCACCATTGGTTTCGTGTGGATTTTTCTTTATTTCACTTAGCATAGCCTTCACTTCTTCCCTTATGAGTTTGCTGTACTCAGGCATGTCTCTCAGTTCTGTGAGCATTGTTATCACTAGTGTTTTGAATGCTGCATCTGTTAGATTGGCTGTCTCCTCATTGCTTAGTTCTCCCACTGGAGTCTTTATCTGATTGTTTTCACCATTTTAGTTTCCCATTCTTAAGAATGAGGAGATAGTGTCAAATATGTAATGAATGCATCCAGGATGAAAGATAAGAATCCAAAACACATAATGAGGACAAATCAAGACATAGGAAACAACTTATGCATAAAGGAAAAAACTTCAAAAATCAAAAAACAAGAACAAATATTAATTCATTAAGATTTCTAGAAATACACTGTATCTAGAGTAGGATGCTATAAAAAAGGAAGATTCAGAGAATCCCTTTCTAAAATATTGAAAATATAAAACAAAAAGCTGTAGTGAAGGGTTTGAAAGATACAGCTAAAGAAGCCATTGGTATATCCCTTCTTCTGAACACACATTGTGATTACATCATAGTCCATCATCCCCACCTCCCTCCATTTACCCGTAAGCACCCACCCACAGGACAGGCATTAAAACCATGGTACAGGCCAGAGTAAACAGGACAGAGCAAGACCTCAGGTCCCTTAGGCTCACTGCCACTGTTGTGGAGAGCCAGCAAGGTGTTTCCTCAAGTCCATGGACTTCACTGTGGAAAGTACAGAAGCAAAAGACAGAGAGAGACAAACACACACATCCTGGGGGCCATTATAATGATGAGAAAGAAAGAAAGAATAGAAGAAACTGTAGAACTATTACTGGATCGGAAAAGTGTCAACAAAAGGGGGAGGGTGGCTGCAGAGAATATAGGAAGAGATGAGATTATCACCCAAATAAAGCAGGAAAATATTCTATAATTGAAAGAACCCTTTGGTTCTTCAACATAATGGTGAAAATATACCCATGTCAGT
Source organism: Furipterus horrens (assembly GCF_987537825.1). NCBI lineage: Eukaryota > Metazoa > Chordata > Mammalia > Chiroptera > Furipteridae > Furipterus > Furipterus horrens. The sequence goes on from NW_028327172.1 coordinate 48,546,300, forward strand.
TTCAGAATTCTAGACAAGGAAGATTTCATAAGTTTATACAGTTAGAAAGCAGATCTACATACAAGGGATCAGGAATCAGAATGGCTTTGGACTTACCAAAGCAAAACTGGAAGCTGGAATTATAGAATTCTAACCTAGAATTCTATAGCCAGCCAAACTATCAATAAAATATGAGGACAGAATACATTTTTAAGCATTCAAGTTTTCAAAAATGTATATCCCATAAACTACTGCTCAGGAACCTGTTGGAGAAAGTGTTTGAGCAAAAGAGAGAATAAACCGGGAAAGAGGAAGACGGGTTACAAGACAGGAAATTCAACACAGAGATAGCAAAGGCAATTCCCAAGGTGAAGGTGAAGGGAAAGGATTTGTCAGATGTTAGGTACACAGTAGGTGGGCAGCCAGTCAAGAATGAAGCAGTGTGACTCCAGACAGATATGTTGAGGGCCTTTTGTTATACACTCTTGTACCGGGTAATATACGGGTAGTCTGTCCTCAGAATCATATCTGTACTTAGCTTGCGTGGACCATGTGCTGATAAAAGTTCTTGCTCTCTCCTGCGTACCCTGCTACCTGGATAACCAGACATGCATTTCACCCCACAGAAGAATTTTGCTTTGAACTACTGCTGAGAGCTGAAGATTGGCCCTGGTAAGTAAGCTTAGAAGCAAGCAGAAATAGCATCCAGCTCTTACTGATCATACTCCTGTCACGTCTTAGCACTGGTCCACACTGCAACCCTGCTAGATGTCACAGTTTTAAGCCTTATATTGCCTGGAACTCATTCTTGCCTCCCCAAAATGGCGCTGTGGTAAACTCCAAAGCAAGCTGAAGATAGATTATGATTCTCTTAACCTCACCTTCTGTGAGAACCTTCATCAATCAGCCTGTGCTTTCCCAATGATTTTTAATTACCTTTTTCATTCATTTATATACAAATACTTATCGTTAAAATATTTGAGAAAATCTGTCCTTGTCATTCACCATATTAAAAAAAGAAAAGCTGCATGATAACAATATATTTAGAAAAACCATTTTTATAATTCAATCGCTATTTATGATCTAAAACTAAACAAAATAAAATCCTTTCCACATTCATAATAGAAGAGAACTTTTCTAAGCTATAAACTAACATCTAACACATTTAGTCATTAAATGTTAAAAAAACCTTTAAAGTCCTGAATAAAACAAGGACATATGTTATCACCACTACTATTCAACATTATACTGGTAGAAGTCCTATCCAACATAGTATTTGCAAATGACATGATCATGTACAGAAAATATCACAGGACATGTACCAAAAAACTAGAAGCAGTAAGTGGAATTCAGGGTCAGAAGAGTCAAGTCAGTATCCAAAAATCATTTTAAGGACTTACTAGCACCAAACAATTGGTAAATGAAAGTTTCAAAAGTCAAATGTTTTGGGGTTAAATTTAGCATGTATATGCAAACCTGTATATTGCACATTATGAGGATAGTTTTTTTGTTTGGTTTTGTTTTTTTCTGAGAGAAATTAAAGAAGACCTAAATAAATGGAAAGATAAATATTGAGAAAGCTCACTATTGTTAAGATGTGAGTTCTTCCCAAATTGATGTATAAGTTCAACACAATCACAAAATCTCTGCAGGATTTTGGGGAAAAAATTGAGAAACTGATTCTGAAATTTACGCGGGAAGGAAAAGGATCTAGAATAGCCAAAACAGTTTTGAAAAAGAACAATTAAGTTAGAGGAGTTATACTACTTGTTTTACTCTGTTCTACATTAATTGAGACAATATAGTATTGCTGGTAAGAATGAAATATAGGTCAATGGAATATGCAAAAATAGACCCATTCAAAAATAGATGCACGCATTCATACTGATCTGATTTTAAATAAGCATTCTAAGGTAATTGTGTGAGGAAAAGATAATCTTTTCAAATTGTGCTGAATAGCTTCATATTCTTGCTTAAAAATGAACTTAAACTCACACCATTACAAAAATTTACTAGAAGTGAATCATTCCTAAAGGTAAAAGCTAAAATTACAAAACTTCTAGAAGAAAATATAGGAGAAGTCTTTGTAGGCTTGGTTAAGCAAAGAATTATTAAATAGAACACAAAAAGGCAAACTATAATGAAAATATTGATAAATTGGACTTCATCAAAATAACAAACTTTTGTTTGGAAGGCAAGTCACAGAGTTGGAGAAAATATTTGCAAAATACATATCCAACAAAAGATTTACCTTTAGAATATGTAAAGAACTCTTACAACACAATAATAAGGCAAACAACAATTTTTTAATGGGCAAAGATTCAACAAACTATCAAAGAAGATATATGGATGGCAAATAAGCACATGAAATGATACTCAATAACATTAGTCATTAAGGAAATGCAAATTAAAACCATCATTAGATACTACCACACACCTACTAGAACAACTAAAAAGACTGATGTCATACCAAGTGTTGGTGCAGATGTAGAATAAAGAACACTCATACACAGCTGGTAGGAGTAAAATGATACAGTCACTTAGGAAAACAGTTTAGTGGTGTCTTGGAAAGTAACCTTCACCTGCTTTACAAGCCATCCATTTCTCTCCTAGCTTTTTATCCAAGAGAAATGAAAACATATGTCCATAAAAAGACTTATTTATGAATGGTTGTAGCTGCTTTATTTGTCATAGCAAAGGAAACTGGAAACAACACAAATGTTATGGTATATCTATATAGTAGAGTACTACTCAGTAATAAAAGGAACTGAAGTATTGATACAAATAACTACATGGATGAATTTCAAAATAATTATGCCAAGTGGAATAAACCACACAATAAAGTGAATATACAGTATTCCCTCACTTATCGCGGGTATTACATTCTAGACGCCCCCGCGATAGGTGCAAATCCGCGAAGTAGGAACCTTACATTTATTTTAGTATTTATATATATTTTAAGGCTTTAAACCCTTCCCACACACTTATAAACTGTTCCCAATCCCTTATTAACCTTTCCCACTCCCCTATTAACCTTTTCCACTTTTATAAACACTACTTAAGTTCTTAAACGTATTCTACACTCTTAAACCTACGTAACTTTAACAACATACATATACAGTACCGCAAAATCCCACGATATAGCGAAAAATCCGTGATAAGTAATTAAATATAATATTTTTAAAAATCTCGCAATACAGTGAGGCCGCGATAAGTGAACCGCAATATAGAGAGGGACTGTTGTACTGTATTCCATTTATGTCACATTGTAAAAGAAATGCAATCTCAGCTTTTGGAGGTGATGGATATATTTATTATCTTGAGCTTGATGTTGGTTTCATGGGTACATACAGATGTACTCATCAAACGTACACTTTATATGCGTTTTAATGTAAGTCAGTGAAACCTCATTGCAACTACAAAATATATATATAAGCTCTTAATATTTTGGGTAACTCACCAAGCTTCAGTTTTCCCATAAGTTAGGTAAAAAGAATAATACCTACCTCACAGGATTTATTTAAAGATTTTACTTGTGTGTATGTGTGTGTGTGTGTGTGTGTGTGTGTGTCTAATTTACTATAGTGCCTGACACAGAGCAGGTGACTCAATGTTAATTCTGTTTCACCACTCCCCTTGCACTTCCATGGGACTGAGAAAGTTACCCGGGGCTTTCAGATTACCTTTTAGATACACCTGGCCAAGTCTTAGAGGCATATTCTCTCTCAGTACCTTTTAATGGCTAAATGTAATAGGCAAATATATTAGAGAATTTAATAAATAGGTTTGCTTTTAATACTAACAAAAACATTTTTGTTCTCATGAAAGTGATGACTTAAAGCTTTGATAATGAGATGACTTGACAAAATTTTATTGTGCTTTTTTATTTTCTCACAGGGTTTATCCATGGCTTAGAGGACTGGGTTATACATCCTTGGGTATATTTTTATTGGGATTTTTATTATGGAACATAGATAACATCTTTTGTGATTCACTGAGGTAAGATATATTATCAATGTTTGAGAAATATTTTTGAAAGCAATATATTAAGCAGAGTTTCATAGGCATACAGAATTATTAGTGCCCTGAAGTGAATTTTTGCCATTGTTGAAATGAAAAAGATTTGTATAATACAATGAAGTTAAATTCTAGGAAGACTTGTTTAAATTACCTAGAAATTTAGACCTAAGAATATTTTGTAATATCTGTAGTGATTTTTAATTAAATATTGACTAGGTCTTTGAAATCTGCCCAATTTTCTTTGCTGAAGAAATTAGAATGATTTGAAATAAGGATATGAAATACATGTATATAATTTTGTAATTTAATATGCTTAATGTTATTTCCCATTAAAATGAATGTGTTAAATAAATTAAAATAATGGATCCTTCCCATAAACACAGAGGGCAGAGGAATGTATTGGACAGCACCAGAGAGAAGGAATCAGCAAAAATCATACAGTGGGAAATCTGCAGGATGAATGACCTGGTCTCTTCAGTAAATAAATTGCAGAGGGGAGAAAAAAAGGAGAAGGAACATATAGATTAAAAGACACTTAAGGGATATATCAACCAAATGTATTGTGTTTACCTTTTTTGGATTTTGAGTCAAACAAATGAACTGTAAAAAAGAAATAATTGAACCCTGGCTGGTATGGCTCAGTGGATTAAGTGCTGCCCTGCAAACTGAAAGGTCACTGCTTCAATCCCCAGTCAGGGCACATGCCTGGGTTGCAGGCCAGGTCTTCTGGTTGGGGATACATGAGGGACAACTGATTGCTCTTTCTCTTGCACATCCCTATTTCTCTCCCCGTTTTTCTCCCTCCCTTCTCTTCTTTCTAAAAATAAATAAATAAAATAATTTTTTTTAATTGGAATGAGTTAGCAATGATATTGTTTAAAAAACTTTGAGATGATCGGAACTTTGATAATTGAATATTTGATGATATTAAGGAAGTATTGTTAATATATTAGGTATGAAACTGGTATTGTGATTATTTTTTAAAAAGGTTTTATTCCTTAAGAGATATATACTAAAATAGTTAGAGATAAAATGATACAATATCTAGGATTTGCTTCAAAATAATGTGGGGTGATGGGGAGAAGTGGCTGAGAGTTTAGATGGTACAATATTGGCCATAAGTTATCATTGTTGAAGCTGGGTAATGGGTACATTATTATTTTGCCTACTTTTGCACTTTTGAAATTCTTCATAAATACAAAGTTGGATAAGTAAATGTAGACTTTAGTGTACATAAGCAAACAAGTAATACAACTTGCTTAGAAAATGGAACTCTAATTCAGTGTTTCTGAATGGGTAATACCCGTCAAAAACCCCATTAATGCTCTTATACTGCTGAGGTAAGTCAGTCATCATCTGGGTGAGAGCCACTAAGAAACAAAGTAGGTTCTGAGAGATGATGATTGTCTCAAAAATTCATGGGGATATCTAGAAAAATAACTTGGTATTTCATGTTGTTTTTCCCTCTAATAAATGAGAATATTAATATGGTATACATTTAATCAAAAGATCTAGAATTTTAGACTTTGCTGTGCCACTCACAGACTGACTTGGACAATTCAATTAATCTCTCAGAATTTTAGGTTCCTAATCTAGAAGGCAAAGCTAATAACAGCCACCTCAGAGACTCACTGTGAAGTGAAATAATAGATACAAAAGGACGTTATAGACTGTGTGGTGCACTTCAAAGTGAAGGTTGTATGCAGGGTGTAGAAAAAGCATACATCTGGTCCCTTAAGTGCGTGAATAGCTAAGGAGACTGGTGGTCCCCACAGTGCATTCCAGGAGACATTTGTTCCGTAAGGTGTCAAGGTCGTCGTCGTCGTCGTCGGCAGCCGTCCGTCTCGAGAGATGATGGTGTAGCTTCTTAAGAGTCTATCTGCACCGCCGAGAATGGTTGTGCAGTCCGACTCGGGGGTGACACGGTATCTGTCTCCTCCCGTGTTGAATCGACATCTTGCGATGTCGCTGGAGTGTCCTCTCCAGTAGAGCTGAAGCTACAGAGCCTGGGCAGGGTGATATGGAGGGTCTGCTGTTGCCCATGCAGCAGACCCCCCCTCTCTTCGCAGCTGAAGGATCCAAGGGAAAGACGGAGTCAATACAGCTTGGCTTCAGGTGCGCCGCAGGAGTTGCCGGTGTTGACTACAACATCAAACCGCCTTAGGGACTCCGGCTCCGGATTTTCTGTCGGGGTTTACTCCCTTAGCCTTTCCCCTGAAGAGGTATGCCGCAAGGCAGCGGAGGTTTTTTGGAATCAGGGTTTTCCTTCTCTGATGTACCCTGACTGGAAGATCGAACCAGCGACACTTAGCTCGCAAGCCGACGTTCAATCCACTGAGCCAAACCAGCCAGGGCTCCATGGTCAAGGTAACACCTAAATAAAGGGCTCCATGGATAAGTGGGTTTCCTGGCGGGGGAAAGATTAAGATAAACTCTTTTAGTTATGGCAGGGCTTTTCAGAGTTTTTAATCTGTTAATATGCATCACAGATCTTCAAGAGGGCAATAAACTATGTACTGTTTGCCACATTTATTTTGACCAGAGTCATTTCTTCATGGAACTTTTGCTAAGAATATTATTTCTCAAAATACATTCTGGATAACAGTACAAAGACTTGAGAAAATTAAATAATTGCTATATTTGAGAATGGTATTTCAGAGTGCTCTAAGACTAACAGCACTAGTTGCTAAGTTATAAAATTAAAAAATTAACATGGTGATTTTTTCCCCCCTCCTCACAGGAACTTCCGAAAGAAGGTACCACCTGTCGTAGGTGTTACCACACAATTTCATGCATGGTGGCATATTTTAACTGGCCTTGGTTCTTATCTTCACATCCTTTTCAGGTAGGAAATAGACTTTTTAAACCTAGTATTGGAGTGGTTTGTCTTGTTTTGTTTTGTTTTTTGTATTTTTCAAATAGGATTTTGGAGACAGAATCAGGAACTATAGTTCCAGCTTTGCCTCTGCAACTGGGAGACCTTACGCAAGTCCCATACCCTCTGAAGCTCAGTTGTCCCATCCCTAAAATGAGACAGTGTTGTACTAACTAATCTCTCACATGTGATCTACATTTTAATACAAGTAGGATATGAATATTTCTATTTCTTATTGATCAGCATTAAAGAATAAGTTTAGGGAGAAAAGAAAATCACCCAGATCTCCTGGAAAAGTGTGAGTATCTGAAGTCCCCTGCTTAACTTGTCTCCTTCTCTGAAATAAATTGGTTGCCACTTTCGTTTCCCTGCTCCCCTAACAAAGTCTATTGAAGTTCAGCCATTAACAGCAAAAATGAAATCAGAATTCTCTCTGATCTCCCTATCCAAACAATACTTCCATATCACTCTATCTCCTCTTATTGGGCCGTATTTGTCTTCAAAGCATTTATAATCAGTTATATATTTATTTAATTGTTTACCTCCCCCAACTAGACTATAAATTCCTTGAGAGCAACTGGGACTTTATCTTATTCACTACTACACTCCCAAATGCGTAGAACAAGGCCTGTTATGTAGTAAGCACTCGATATATTTTGTTAAACGATTTAATGAATTAATATGTGCATATTGATCTCTTTACCAGGGGTTTAATCTCAAATTCTTCTCAAGAATTGAGAGAGCTGAAATATTTGTAGAAAGGGGAAGAAATTTCTTTGAACCAATGTGAAAATTTACTTAAGCAGCCTGGCTGATTTTATTAACTAATTGATAAAACCAATTCATCTATATTACTATTGATGTGATCACTCAATTTGCATTTCCTAAATGATTTCATAATCTAGATTAAGAAATATTTAACTTGGACCACACAGGGACATGATCTTGATAAGGTCATGGAATGAAAAGATGGTGCAATTCTGATTTAAGTGAAATGTTTAGAATACCTCTTAAAAGAACATTTGTATCTCACCTATCTGGAGATCAACTTGCTTAGGCAACCTGAATTATTACCTAAAATTTAACTACCTGAGAATTATATATATATAACATTTGCTCAGCTCAGTAGGGATCACTGAATTCATGCTGTGAACAGCTCAAGGTTATTGATCATGGAAGAGCTCTTTAAACTCTAGCTCTAAGTATATTTATTTTACTTTTTGCAATGTCTTACTGCATTGGTCATTTGGATTCTCAGCCCATAGCGTATGAGAAATATCTGATTTAAAAGGGAAACGATATGAGAGAAAATGCTTGTGGAAATTGACATGATAGAAAAGGAAAAACAAGAATAACTATAAAGCAAACCAAAGAATTAAAAACCTAGCACTTTAACACTGCCCAGGAAGTCCCAAGGGCATTATCACAGTACAATACAATACAGTCTATAATAAATACTCAAGAAGAGGTGAAATATACTCATTCTATTTTAAAAGACTAGTGTTTCCCACTTTCCCCTTTCTTTTTTTACTTTCTCCTTTCCATCTTCCTTTCACCTTTTCCTCTCCTGGTGTGGAGCCCTTCAAAGAAGCAGGACACTGAGGGGGAAGAAGTGGTGTGCAGACATAGTAGCATTCAATGTCGAAGGAAAAGGGGTCAATGGTAGCAGCATGCTGAGCTTCCAGGAAAGTTTGGTGGTGACTAGAAAGGGCTGCTGTATAAGGCAAGGAAGCGGGGTGATGAGGAGAAGGGGTGTAGGGGAGGTAGATGGAGGAGGTGGCTAGATTTGGGAAATAAACTAATTAAACAATGAGTAAATATATTGAGGATAACAAAAGCCTGTTTTCTCCAGTCTCAGAAGGGATTTACAAATATGAAAGAGAAAAAGCTAGAAGAAACTTTGAGGGAGTAAGATTAGAATTTAAAGTATTGGTATAAACTGATGTGTATGTGACATGCATACACATAATTGTTACTGTTTATTAATTATTGTATTATTTTCCATTCAAACTATTTTAAACCTACTTTTGCTCCACCCTGTATGTACATATGTATATACACTCAGATATAGAAAGTTATATGTATATGTGTTTTATGTATTATAAATTTGTATTATACATGTGTTTACACATGCATATATTACCTACCTGTGTCCTCTATGAAAACTGAGAAGCCAACTTTGACCCATTGACCAAAGCTAAGATAATTTGAGTATCAGAATTAAATAGCAAGAGTTTCTAATTACAACCTATTGAATAAAATAGGAATTCATAAGTGCATAGTAATATAAATAGATAAATGAAAAATGAGGAGAAGCAAAAGCTCTTCCTTAAAGAAGAATACCAACTCATAAATATAGAAGGAATAATGGAAACAGATAATCACCATTTGGCAACCATCTTAGGGATAGTTGATGGGCATTAGTTATCAATGGATGCTCTGGTTGGTAGGCAGAAGTTTGATGAGGAACACATATTGGCATAATTCAGAAAGTCTCACCATGACATACTAATACAAAAGGGAAAACGGTGACTTTACAGTGAAGAAAACTGGCAGCAGGCAACTTGACCATGAATTTAAGGTTAACTGCCTATGATGGAGCATGTCAGTATAGTAATGAACTGATATGATGTGCTGAGATGAGCTCAGCATCATTTCTGTAGTATTCATGCCAAACAATGCATGGTCTAGGCATGAGGAAACATTGATGGACCCGGGTTGAAGATTCTTCAGCATAAAGGAAGTTCTGTACTCTTTTAAGACCATCAAGTACATGAGTGAAAATGGAAGACTTCTAAAACTGCTCTAGCTAGAAAAAGACTACCAAGACATGACATGAAAACTAAGTGCAATGCATGTTTCTGGATAGGAACTGGATCAAAAAGAAAAAAGAAATTGTTGAGATAGTCAGCAAAATTTGAATGAAGTCTTGAGTTGGATGGTAGTATTGTGTTAATGGTATATCCTGATTGGAATGATTGAATTGTGTTAATTTAGCAGTTTCCTTATTTTGTGGTGACAGACACTGGAATGTTTAGAAGTGATAGGCATCAGGTTGTACAAAGACTCTATAAGGTATAGATACACATATATAAGTGTATTTGTGTGTGTATGTATAAAACGAAAGTAGCTAAATGATAACAATTGGGGATCTGGCAGAAGAGGATACAGGAAATCTTCATACCAATTATGTAGCTTTCCTGTAAGTTTGAAAGTTTGGTTTTGTTTTTTTCTTTTGTTTTTTAGCTATTTGTAGTAAAAAGCAACTAGAAAAATTGTCTTCTAACTGGTAATGGGATACTTTTTGTATCCATACAGTATTTTGAAATTCCCTTTTGTATTCTTTAGTTGCAGTGCAAATGGTATGATCACACATTACTTGTTAGTGTAAATACATGCAACCTTTTCTGAAATAAATTTGACACTACATGTATTCATGAAAATAAAATGTTTATATTTTTATCCCAGTCATTATATTTCTCAGAATTTATCCTAAAGAAATAACCCAGCCCTGGCTGGTGTGGCTCAGTGGATTGAGTGCCTGCCTGCGAACCAAAGGGTCACCAGTTTGATTCCCAGTCAGGACACCTGCCTGGGTTGTGGGCCAGGTCTCCAGTTGGGGGCATGTGAGAGGCAACCACACATTGATGTTTTTGTCCCTCTCTTTCTCCCTCCCTTCCCCTCTCTCTAAAAATAAATAAATAATTTTTGTTTAAAAGAAATAACCCAGAATGATGAAAATGTGCGTGTAAACACAAAAGTGATTATCACAATGTTATTTAATTTAACAAAATAATAACAATAATTGAAGAAAAATAAAAGAAACTACCCAAAAGTGCAGAATCATAATGTAAATTATAGTATGTCCTTTATTCAGCCACTTAAAATTATAAATATGAAAAATGTATAGCGACATGGAAAGATATTTTGATTTTTTAAGTGAAACATTAAAATTATATATGTAATACTTAAACTTGTGTAAAAATAAATTTGCATGTTGACAACAGTAAAAATAAATACAAAAAAATTGAAGCATTTTGATTAGATTTGGTGGCAGGGTTTTGAGTTAATTTTTTTCTTTATTTTCTGTGAACGTTAAAGTGTTTCGCTATGACTTTTAAAGGAGGAAGGAAAGAATAGACTATATTCCATCCTAAATAACTAACATAAAAGAATGGATGTTAAATGTTAGTTATATGGAGTTTTGATTCTATGGGTACATTGAATGGAGCATGCAAATAATAATGTTTACTTCAGAGGGATGATTCAATAATAATATATATAATACATGTGTCCTTTAAGATTTAACTACTGTACAAATGTTTGTTTCAGACAATTAACACAGTAGAATAAAAATATCTGAGTTCAGTCTTTGCTCCATCACTTTATAATTGTGCAACAATCTTGAACCAAACCAAGTTACTTATTTGGCTCTAAATCTCAATTTCCTGATCTGTTAAATAAGAATAATACTGTTTACTCCATAGATTGTTGAAATGATTAAATTGAGTAGGACTTCCTATTGTAGTAATGCCAGCCTAGGTCATGTAGACAAATATCCTGCTAAAAACAACTAAAAGTGTTGGATAAAATATTCAAATTATCAAAGATTGGCAAGATTAAAAGAAATTAGTAAGTCAAAGTCTAAGAAAACAGGTACCTAAAAAGGAACACCACACTTGCTTTGGGCCAGGAGAATTTTTGTCAGTCCGTCAAATTTAAGCTTTGATTTTATGGCTTTGTGGAGCAAAGGGGATAGAGGTCAAGGCCTAGGGCTAACTAAAAGAAAGGAGCTAGCCCAAGAAAGAAAGGAATGGAAGAGTTCCTCACATCAAGCAGGGTGAATCAAAAGTAAACTCACTTTATACTCCACCTTCAGCTGACTGCAAAGTAAGTTGTTTTGGCACAGAGCAGAGCAAGAAAAAGACAGAAGTCATGGCCATCAGCCATCCCTTACATGGATTTGCAGCCCATCTACGTGAACTTGGGTGAAGGTTGTCTTAGACCTGTATTATTTCCCCAAGTGTCTGGCAAAAGCAAACACCAAACCTTTTTGGAGAAAGACTTCTTCATCACAGTGTCCAAAGAACTTTCAAAAGTAATTTTTAAGAAAAGTAGTACACAGTCAAAAATAACCAAGCACACAAGGAAATAAAACACTATAAGCAAGAACCCAACAGAAATAGTATAGTAGAAAGAAACCTGCAAAAAATTCACATATTAGAATTATCAATGATTATAAAAACAATGTCAGTTCCTATGCTTGAAGAAACAAATCAAACTTAAAAATAAGTTAAAGGAAAAAAAAACTTTTTTAAACAATTTTTTTAAATAAACAAATAGAATCTCTAGAATTGAGAACCGTAGTAACCAAAATGTAGAACTCAATGTACATGACTAATAAGCGATTAAACTCCGTTGAAGAAAGAATTTGTGAAGTGGAAGATAGATCAGGAAAAAATTACTTACATGCAGCAGAGACAAAAATATGGTTAAGAGAAATGGAAGATAAAGTGAGATTAATTGGAGGTCCAGAAAAGAAGTTGGGGGTGGTGGTGGAATATTTCAGTTACTAATGTTATACAACAACCCCAAACTTATCAGTTTAAAATAAACCAGTTTATTTTGCTCTCAGTTATGTGGGTCTTGAATTTGGAAGGGCTCGGCTAGGCAGTCCTCACATGGAGTCTGCCGTAGGGTTGGTGTCAGATGTCAGCTCAGGCTGCAGTCATCCAGCTGGGAGAGATGTACAAGATGACTCACTTACATGGGGTGTCATTTGATACTGGCTGTCATCTAGGAGTCATTTGATACTGGCTGTCATCTAGGAGCTGCGGCTGTAAACTAGAGCTGCCTGCACATGGTTTCTTCATCCTCATTGTAATCAGCCTTCATACCTGGCAGGTGGCTTCTCCCAGAGGGAACATCTCAAGGGAACAGGAGAAAGCAGCAGGGCCTTTATAACCTAGTTTCAGAATTCATATGGTGTCACTTTAACCATACTCTATTGGTCAAAGTTACAGATTTGAACAGGAGAGACATACATCCTATCTCTTGAGGGAGGAGGAGTATTGAAGATTTTAGGATCTCCAAACTGAAGTCTGAAGAGGAAGCACTGCTCAGCTGGTGCTGGTGTCTGAACTCAGAGGAGAGACCTCTTTGAGATGGAACCCAGGCCTCTTAAGAAGGGCACTTCTGCTACAAGAACAAAGAGCTGCTGCCATAGAGAGAAAGTGTGGTCAGGATGCTGTTCACAGGAACCACAAGCCAACAGCCCCTCATGAAAATAAGACAGGAACACCCTGGCCAGTGTGACTCAGTTGGTTAGAGCATCCTTCTATAACCAAACGGTTGCGGGTTCAATTCCAGTCAGGGCACATACCTGGGTTACAGGTTCGATCCCCGGTCTGGGCGTGGACAGGAGGCCACCAATCATTGTTTCCCTCTCACATTGATGTTCCTCTCTTTCTTTTCCTCTCTCTCTAAAACAATGAAAAAAGAAAATGTCCTTGGATGTGGATAAAAAAATTAAAATACTTTTTAAAAAGCAAATAAAATGGGAAGGAAAATTCCCTTCTTTCTCCTCCAGCTTTGCAGTCTCTCTTGAATGCCCTCTATTAGAAGAGCCTATCAGGGAGCATTTGTCAATGCAGAAATGTGGTTTGTATTCTCAGCTCTTGCACCACAAACAGAATATCGAGGGATGGATTTGGAGCTGAGATACAGTAATTTAATACTGAGATCTGGTGAGATTAAACAAGAAGAAAACCATAAATAACCCAGTGTCAGGAATGTAAAAGGAAACATCATTAGATGCTGCAAATTTGAGAAGATAAGATTTTTAACAACTTTATGTGATAGGTAGTTTTATTTATGTTTGAAATGTTCCATAATTATGTAGCAGAAAGAAAGAAGGAACTCCTGCCATTTGCGACAACATGGATGGAATTAGAGAGAATTATGCTTAGTGAAATAAGCCAGGCAAAGAAAGCAAAATACCATATGATATCACCCAATACAGGAAACTAAAGAGCAACACAAACAAACGAACTAAATAGGCAAAGACTAGAATAGTAGTCTGTAGGGGGGAGGGGGGAGGGAGAGAAGGGGGATAAGTAAGGGAAGGGTCAGGTCAAGGAACGTGTATGAATGACTCATGGACATGGACAACGGGGAGGGATATAATTGTGGGAGAAGGGATGGGCTGGGAGAGGGGAGCAATGGGGGAAAAATGGGACAACTGTAATTGAAAAACAAAATTTAAAAAAAAAGTTTGAATTTTAAGTTCATACTGGGTTAGGCACTTGGTATATATTCCCTCCTTTAATCCTTACGACCGTCCTATAGGGCAGGTATTATTTTATACTTGAGGAAAGACAGGCTCAGAGCAGTCAAGTACCTCACGTGTGATCTTAGTGTCATTGCCTGGATTTGAGCCCAGAGTTTTTCTCTTTCCCCAAACCAATCTAGGAAATCTTGGAAATCATATAATATAACTTCTTCATTTGATGATAAAGCAGACTGAGGCCCAGAGAAGTGACTTGCTCAAGTGACTTGGTCACTGGCCAGTCAGAGAACCATGTGATATATTGGCTTATGGTTAGAACCTGAATTCGAGTCCTGTTTAGCATTTACTAGCTGTGGCACCTTGAATGGAATATTTGACCTTTCTGAGACTGTTTCTCATATGCAAAACAGGGCTAATAATGCCCACCTGGGAAGGTTGTTTAAGAATTAAGTGTGTAAAAAGCTCTGGGCCAGTGCTTGCCCCACTTCTGTAGGTACCGTTGGGAGTGGTGGAGAAAACAGCAAGGGTTGGAATCCAGGCTTCTCCACCCCAGTCCAGGATTCCTTCCTAAAGAAAAGGGAAAAGGGGGCAACTTCGTTTTAGAGATTAACATCTGAAAAGATTCCAGAGGAGTTACATTTTAAGACAGTCGAGTATTCTTCATAATGTTGATGCTCCTCTTTACAGTTCTGGTTTTGGGTAGAGTGACATTATAGCCACATGAAATTACACAAATTCAACTATATAAACTCTTTCATCTTTTCTTTCTCTTATTTAAAAGAAAAATTTTCACACTATCACATTATGTCTTGCATATGCACACATGATACACTATATTACTATTCAAATATATTTAAATAGTGTGCTGTACACATAACTGTATGCTTTATGTTATGGACAGTTTAATGAATTTTTCACAGGTAAATTTAACTTTATCTTTGCTGTATGCACTGATACTAGAATCTGATATCTTCAGAGGTCACTCATTTTAAAGATTACTATGTAAAAAGCTCTGTTACCTGTTTATTTTATACCTGTATTATAATCCTGTAGAGCTGATACAACCATTTCCAAAATGTTCTAAGAATACTCTAATCCTTACTACCATATATCTTCAAAGACAAAACTAGCAATCATGATATGAATCCTATAAAGCATGAATGAAATGCTCCCTACTAAACTGTAAACATCCAGAAGTCTCAGTCTGAGAGCTGATCATTTCTCTTGTCTCCCTTAGCAGCTTGCCAAATGTCCTATGCAGAGTAAGTGCTCAAAAAAAAAAAAAAAAAGAAAGATTGTTAAGCCCTGGTCGCATGGCTCGGTTGGAGCATCATTCTGTGCACTGGAGATTTGCTGGTTGATTCCCAGTGAAGGCACATTCTTAGGTTGTGGGTTTGAGCCCCTATTGGGACACATACAGGAGGCAACCAGTCAATGTTTTTCTCTCACTTTGATCTCTCTCTCTCTCTCACCCCCCCTTCTCGTTCCCTCTCCCCCCTCTTCCTCTCTCTCTAAAATCAATGGAAACATGTCCTCAGGTGAGGATTAAATATATATATATATGTTTGCTAAGAGAACAAAAGATATGCCATCGTTGCTTGTTCTTTGTATATGCGTAGGCACTGTGATTAAATTTGTCAGTATACCAGTTTGCATGGATTAAAAATCAGTATAAAGAGCTTTCGCCCCTCCCCTCTTCTTTCAGTGTATATACAAGAACACTTTACCTGAGATACAGGCCAAAAGTGAAGGTAAGTCCACTTCAGAGGGTGTGCGTGTGTGTGTGTGTGTGTGTGTGTGTGTGTGTGTTGGGAGAGGGGGGATATTGGGAAGATGGAATGGAGGTGAAAGAAAGGGATGGGGTGGAGAGGTAGAGGAGTGAGTATGGGCTTCAGAACCAGATACTCTTGAATCTTAATTCTTCCATTTACTGCTCTATGACCTTTGGCAGCTCTTCTCTTTAAGCCTTAGTTTCTTCGACAATAAAATGGACCTGTTAATAGCTACATTGCAGAGTTGTTATAAGGATCTGAGATTATTTTAATGCCCAGCTCCATGCCTGACAAATAGATGCTTAATACATTTAAATAAATTAAATAAACATAGTTTCTGAGGTCTGGTGCCAGCCTGAAAAAATATGCTGTGCTCAGGTACTTCTACCAAGACTTATCACTAGCAGACATACCAAGCACTGTAGGCATAGCCCATAGGTTCTTTCTCACTTTTTCAGGGATAATATGAAACACTTCTATCTTCTTTCATTTTGTCCTGACTTGTTTCCAAACAGTTTCTCTTCGGAATATGGCCAGTGATCCTGTTGGAGCCTCTCAGGAAGCACTGATAAATTATTCCACCAAGAAAACAAATAAAAACACCTGCCATAGGCCTGGACAAAGGAATAAGGAGATCCTTAAAGATCAGCGAGCGTGTTCAAATGTATCATGACCATCACAGCTAAGGAGTGACTCTATGCTGCCACGCAGAAGACGAGGAAAGGGGCTTGTTGGATATTTAGCTTATGTCATTATCTCATTCGTCCTCCTCACCCTCGGATGTTTAAAAAGAAACAGAAATGATATGTCTGTATGTACTTGAATGCTAGAAAAATTGGGATTTTCTTAACAGGTTAACAGTTTGTGTTGATCACAGGAAATTTACCATTTCCTCTTTTTTTTTTTTTTTGACAAAGGTTGCATGTGAATTATACTTTTCTTAATATTTGGTTAAATAATGAAATCAGCTCTACTGGCAAAACCCCATATCCAGGCCAGCTGTGAGCTAGCACTTAGCTAGCTCTGTCAGCCTTGATTTGTATTTTTGTCCAAGTAACCTCATGATGTTTGGTTTTCCAAGGTTTTTTGTTTTGTTTTGTTTTAAAGAGCTGTTGGTGGGATTCTGGTAGTTTTTCACTGTCTGCCTCTGTGCTAATCAGAGTGTGTCATAAGCAAGCACAGACCTTCCACTGGGTTGTCACATCCCAGCTCTGGCTTGTCTTTGTGTGGTCACAGCCCATCAGAGCGGGGGGTCATCTTGTAACCTTTACGAAGGCTATGAGGACACTTGTGTAGAATGTTGTACTCCAGACAGTTCAAAGTGGTGGTTCTGTTTCCCTTTGATCTTTGCAGATGTTTAAGTTGTTACTGTTTTTTATGGCTAGGCAAACATGATTGGTGGTCTGGTCTACCCATATTCCATCCTCCTAGCATAACTTATTTGAAGTTACCAGTGAATGCCATTATACTCTAACTTTTTAAATTATGCAATTGCCCAGTTTTCAGAGAAAATGTGTTGGGTTAACTAGAGCTAAATGATTGGGATCCTATTTACATAAAGCTTATTATTTAGAATACCCACTCCTTCTTTTTTTGAAGGAAATAGATTTAAGGGTTGGGAACAGCTCTAACTTACTTGAACTTATAACAGAACTCCCGAAAGTTAAAGTACTGAAAAATGGCAGTGAAATCTTACTGTAAGACAGCTAGAGCTAATTTGGATTTGAAAGTATAACAAATTGTATCACTTTTCACTAACATAACACCTGTCTGCATTTAAAAACCTAATTTGATTTCTTTGCTCATATATCAGCATATTTGTAACTCTATACCATAAGCATTTTTATGACTTTCCTTGTTATACATTATTATAAAATCCAGATTTTTTTTTTTTACCACATGGTGACATTATCCCAGATGAAATCCTGAGCTATGAGCTTCAAAAGGAAGCTCTTTCTTTTCTTTTTCTTAACAAAGGTATTAAACACTTCTCTCATTTTTCCAGTATTCAGGAAGTAGCATTAGCACAAATCTAAAACCAATACAAAT
This sequence comes from Furipterus horrens, assembly GCF_987537825.1. Lineage (NCBI taxonomy): Eukaryota > Metazoa > Chordata > Mammalia > Chiroptera > Furipteridae > Furipterus > Furipterus horrens. The sequence continues at coordinate 48,564,283 of NW_028327172.1, forward strand.
TTTTTTCTGTTTTCTTCACTTACTGGCCTTAGTTATAGTCCAAATAGTATTTCCCTTACCTTAGCATGCTAACATGCCATTAGGCAGGTATTTCCACCCACTTTTATGACCCTCCAGATAGAAAAGCACTTGCCAAAACATAAATATAAAAGAACTGTGGTCGTGCCTTAGGAAAACATGAAACTAAACAGTTCCAACACATAGCCCACAGACTGTTCTTCCTTTTACCACAGGATTCTGACTTCTGGCTACATTTCATGTGCAGCTACATAGGCTGTCAGCCTTCTTACATTTTTTAATGAGTGCCATTTGTTTCACACCATTGTCTTTTGTACTTTTCACTCAAGATATACTTGTGCTTAAAGAATCTATATAGAGAAACAGAGGCACATCCTTGATAACACTGCTAAACATTGGGAGACTGAGATTCTACAGTATTAAAGTCAGATTAAGTGTACAGAGAGCACACCCTGACAGAGGCCCTTGAGAGCAGTTTGTTGAATGAACAGTTCAGCTAGCACTTGTGGAATAAAGTTGTCTAGCATCTCACTGGAGAACTCTGGGCACCACTGGGTAACATTGTGACATTGTGGTCAGTTTTTAAAAGACCTTTGTTTCCATAGTGAAAACAAACAGCATGAAACATTTTACCAGTGTTGTGCAAAAAGCCCAGACTAAATCCAGTCTCTTTCATTTTCCATGTTAGTTTTTGCCCCACTTGGCTCTCTTTTTAGCAACCTAAGTATTAACACACTCAAGGCTTTGTATCTGTGCCACAGCAAGTATTTTGGAAATCGTCTTTATTTCAATGGTTTTATTTTTTTCCTTCTAGGATTCTGGGTGGGCATTATAGTGTTGAATTACTACCCCCTCCCTTCCCTTTATTTTCTTGGAAGACGTTCTGTTAACTAAGAAAGTACAAAAAACAAAAACAAAAAACCTGTTTCCTGCTAAGCAAATAATGGTTTGTTTGCTTGCATATCACCTGATGTAAAAGGTGCTCATCTGTGAGCCCTATAGTAAATTATATTTTAGAAAACATTAATACTTTATGAGGATGTGACAGGCAGTTTGCTTTCACATTTTAATATCCTTCCTATGCTGCCATCTTCACTCCAGAAAATTTAAAGCAATTAGACGTGTTTTTTTTTTAAAGGAGAAACAAGGTAAAAGGTGGTTGTTAATCAGATTGGTCATTCTACCCACTCTTCCCCACCTTGGAACTTCCATGAAACATTGCCACTGCCTGAAGTGATCTCGTTTATCCTTGTGATATTATATAAATTGATAATTAACAGGAGACATATTCATTTTTGAATAATCTGCAAATGAGAACCCCAAATAGCGGTATGTGGTTTAGCAGAATTCAATCAAATATTATGGTTTAACCTTATTGCAAAATTTCCAAGACTATTAATCTGAAAAAGATGATTTGTCTTATACTGAGAGGAGGTATGAGTCAAAGAAAATTAAGAGACCAAAAATTTCAGATACGAAATGCACGAAAGTCCTTAAATGCCTGCAAAACCAAAGTTCCATTTTAATGCAAACACCTTCTGAATTTAGCAAATGCCCCTAAAACTATTAAATAATTTACTTTAAGGTTTTCCTATGAGTTTTATGGGTTCCACATTACTTTACTCTTGAAAAAAATCATTTTGTTGCTAAGTGTACAGTTGTAACCCTCAATTCTACATTTACATGACAGAAGAAGTTCTTTTAACCCTGTGGTTTATGATGTGCTACTGGATAAACATTTGTGTAAAATTGAAATTTCAAAGAGAACCAGTTATAATTGGAATTTGCAACTATGTGACAATTCTCATATCTACCTCTGTGTACATTTTACATCATATCAGTGCCATAGTGTGATTAGTTTGATAACTTTGTCTTGTTTGGAAATAATGACTAAAATTTGGCTAAAAATAGTTCAGCCCCTTTGGGGGAGCTGTAAAATGAAAAAGAAGAATGGTCATGACCTATCTGACTGGAAAAATTCAGTGCTGTTTTTTGAATTGTTGCACTTCCTTCAAGAATAAGACTTTTTATTTTAATGTCCAACTATAGTTGCTGGATGGGAATAAGTTGACAGTATTGCTGAGGTTTATGTGAGCTGCTACTGGATTTAATTTCTCCTGTTGGAGAGAGAAAATCTCTCCTCTGTCCTTTTAGATTCATAGTTGGGAGCCTGAGAATTTTTAGTCAATAGTTAGGCACCTGACAAATAGCAGGTTAGCAATGGAAAAGGTGGACTTTTATTCACATACTTAACACGGGAGTTCAAAGAAAAGTATGACTCAAGGCAGAATTTGGGGCTTAATGAAGAAAGGGGCTGGGGACAAAGGGCACTTATGAGAACATAAATGACTTTTAGGGAAGATAATGGGCCTTTAGAAGAACAGATGGAAAAGATGATAGTTTCATGACAATATCTGTTCAAGTGTGGTAGGAAACTCCCACGGGAGAGGATTTCTGGCAGTTGAGTTCTTTTGGGAGACTCTACTTTTAAACAGATAAATGGACTTCAGGAAAAAGGCTTCTTCTTATATGTCTGCTGATTCCCAGATGCCTTCGGCTCAAAGTAATTATTTTTCCACAGTGTATAGTCTGCACCTCTCTTCTCCTTTCTAAAACCTCCCCAAAAGTGTAACCAGAAGCTGAGCTGGTGGCTGTGGAGAGATGTGTGCTACAAGTTGGGAGGTAAGAGATCTTCAAAGGAAAAGACAGATTTACAGAGAAACAACAAGAAAAACAAGAAGTAATTGTTGGAGCAGATTATAAACTCATTGTTTGAGGCCTGAGAGCAGTCAAAAGGATCTAGATTGTTGGTCTTGCAGTGTCTTTAGGTGGTGGAGTAAGGGCAGAAGTGGCAGTCTCAGCCATGGTTATTTCCTGGAGCGCAAAGAACCATGTTCTGGTGAACTTCCTGAGAGTCAGGAATTGTGATAAATCCTTCAAAGTTATAGCATGTCATCCAGCTTGAGCTTGCAGGGCTTCAGGAAAAGGGCAATTTTAGTTCTTAGTGATACCAAGTCAGGAATGGAAGAAAATTGGAAATGTTAATTAGTGAAAAAATGCACCAGATGGTAGGATCCAGCATACAAATAGGCGAAAATAACTCAAAAAGAACGAACAGGACTAGAATCTAGTTTTCCATTGAAACAAAAGTTCTTTCTATAATCACCCTCATTTTTATCAAAGATAATCTGGGTAAGACTATTTTTGTTTGCAAAACAAGTCTACTCTCATCAAACTTGGCCTGATTGTTTAGGTGCAACAAGAATAATAATCACATAGGCCTTTTAAACTTTGTTTTGCTGGAACTTTTAAAAGGAATCTCAGATTGGACTTTTTAAAGCCTCAAGGCTAGGAAGCCAAGCCAAGAACTCACCATCAGGCTTCACTTGCAGTACCTGCAGATCTAGGTGAATCCTCCTTCTCAGGGTTCTCAAAACACTCTGAGCTTCTTGGGCCTGCCAGGAAGTGGCCTTTCTTACTCACCTGTGAGCCTGGGAACCCTTGCAAGGGTGCCAGGTCGGTTTTCCAGGAGAGCTTTGTAAGCACTGGGTCCTTTTAAAGTCAAACTTAGTTCCTTAAAACTAGTCATCTCTTATTCTATGCATATTTTCTCAAATATGACATTCTAATCAAAGCCTTGAAATATAACCAGTGCTTCCAATTGTGTCCTGTTACACAAAGATCAAATTCTTATTGGACATATTCAAATAACTCGTCGTCGTCGGCAGCCGTCCGTCTCGAGAGACGATGGTGTAGCTTCCCAAGAGTCTATCTGCACCGCCGAGAATGGCTGTGCAGTCCGACTCGGGAGTGACATGGTATCTGTCTCCTCCCGTGTTGAATCGACATCTTGTGATGACGCTGAAGCTACAGAGCCTGGGCAGGGTAATATGGAGGGTCTGCTGTTGCCCATGCAGCAGACCCCCCCTCTCTTCGCAGCTGAAGGGTCCAAGGAAAGACGGAGTCGATACAGCTTGGGTTCAGGTGCGCCGCAGGAGTTGCCGGTGTTGACTACAACGTCAAACCGCCTTAGGGACTCCGGCTCCGGATTTTCTGTCGGGGTTTACTCCCTTAGCCTTTCCCCTGAAGAGGTATGCCGCAAGGCAGCGGAGGTTTTTTGGAGTCAGAGTTTTCCTTCTCTGTCAGTGCATTATAATCTGTTACTATCACTATTTATTTTGATGCACAAAGTGCTCTGGATTTGACTAGAAACTTCTGTGTCTTTTTTATATGTCCCCATCATTCTTTGATCAAATAACTATTGCTATAAAAATAAGAATATTCAATAAGAGTTTCCAAATTTTGGAGGAATCAGGCAAGAAGAAAAGATAAATGTTGTATTTTTGTTTACAAAGATATAATCTAAATTCTGTAAGTTATAGATAGCTTAAAAGAGTGAAGAGACTCCTTAAATCTGGAAAATAGAACATTGAGGAACCAGTAGCACTAAACTTATGTTTAGTAATTAATGATTCAGTATTTTATCTTATTTGGAAGTGACCTAGACCCAGATATAGATACTGCTTCACTTGAAATTCAAACTGAAGATAAAACTCTGGCCTTGGACCATAAACTTTCACCTTGGGTAATGAATCCTTGACATCATTGAGGGAAAAGTGGAAAACGTAAAGGGTAACAAATTTTATCAAACATCAGTCCTTTCTCTAGTAGGCAGTCAGAGCAGCTAAGGAGGAGACATCATTAAAGAATTCAACCAGAATTATTAGCAAAGAGTTTCTCTATTTGTGCACACTCAGCCATTTGGAAGAAGCAGCACTGACCCCTGTTTGAATACACTTTATCCAGTGTTGTTTCACAAGACCTTCATTTATTATTAAATTTAGCAAATTACTACTTGTTTTTATTGGTAGTTAATGTGGAAAATGATCACAGGAATATTCTGTACTAGAAAACCCTAAAACCGAAGACAAGAAATTCAGTTACAGGCATGTGAGTGACCTAAAATCACCCCGCTGCGGTTAGCTCCGTAGCTGGCAATACTCCACCGCCAACCACAGCTCACACGTTGCTCTACTCACATTTCCTTTCAGCCCTCATTAACAAGACCTGCTTCATTGCTTTAAAGAACACAATGTCGATACTTAAACTAGATTTAGTCATTGGTCATTTAAATATTCACAAAACTCGTGGCAATGTTAGATCTGCAGATCACCACTTTTAAATTGAGTTTACAGAGGTAACTAAAATTGCAGCAGGGTACATTTGTTAGAGAAATCTTTTTAAAAAATAATATATATATATATATATATATATACATATACCTATATTCATTCTGAGGTTATCTGTATCTAAAAGAAAATGATAAGAATGTTCTGTGGTATCAAATGACTGTAGACCGGGGGTAGGCAAACTACAGCCCACAGGCCAAATCCAGTCTGCAGTAGTGTGGGCTGCAAAGTAAGAATGACTTTTACATTCCACAAGTGTTGTGTAAGCATACAGAAAGAAAGAAGAAGACCTGCAAAGCCTCGACAGCTCAGTCTCTGGTTCTGGGACACCTTCAGCAAATGAGTTCCATAGTGGAAACCCAGTAGCTCTTATTGCCCTTCTCTGCAAGGTGGTTCAGTGTGTATGTGTCAGAATGAACTATTTTATACATTTAAAATCTCTCACTTTGTTGAATGTAATCATGATTTGTGTTTAAATATTTACACTATAAAATTATTCATACCAGTTTTACTAGATTGGCAAGTCTGCTGTAAAGTGCCTAAACCTTTGAAAAAATTACATAATTTTGTTTTTGCTTTAAAGGGAATTCCATTCCATACTGTAAAGTCCAAAAATGCCTAGTAGCATTCATCTTTTTTGAGTTGCCTTCCAGAAAGTTGAGCTCTTTAGACCATTTTTTCTCACTCCATATAAAATGTGCTATGTATGCAGTAGTTGCAAAGGACCTAATAAGCTATACCATAGTCATGTACACTTTTTTTTTTAAGGAAAAGTTCAAAGTTTTCCACAATTAGTCCTTGTTTCTTTTTGGCTCTTTGTAGAGCTAAATTGTTTAATACCTATTAATACCTGAGTCTGTTTCAAGAAATAGCTATTATTGGTTTCTGTTTAATGTACTGATTGGGCATTGTTTATTGTCAAGCATTTTCATACTTTTAATATTTCTGAGTCATTGATGTGACCAACCCATAAACTTCATGTTAATCATATGGTTTCCTAGTTTAATTTTGGTGTAGATGTTTGCTCTGCTAGCAATTACTTAATAAACAGATTGTACTGAATCTGTACAAGAAACTAGCCATTTTCAGGTGATCTCACATCTGCTTATTCACTTTTTCCATTTGATTTGCCACTGCCACAATCATTTTTCTAGATGATAGAATTATGTGTATTTAATTTGCTATAAGCTAGGCTATATTTCAGCATTAAATTGCCCCTCTATTAGTGACAGTATTAAATGATACTCTTTCAAATAAGACTCCTGGTAATGTCTTATCCCTGGGTTTATATTTAATATACTAGTACATTTACATAAAGGCAGGGCCACCATGGTTAGCTGCACATTTTGTGCACTGCACCAAGGCACTCTGTTGGGGGTGGAGGGGAGGCTGAAATCCAGCCTCTGCTCAGCTTGTCAAGGTATGTGCCTTGGTAGGTTTGCATCTCAGGACACACTGTATTCCAATTTCCAAGTGAAAGGGGCCCTACAGGCCAGCCTCAATCCTGTTCATGGGAAGGGATGTTCAGTAATTATGCTAGGACTTTTTTGTCATTAGTCTTAAACTAGACTGTAGTACCTTTTGACTCCAAGCCTGGGTAGTTTACAAGGCTAAAAACAAAAAGGAAGAAGAATATGAAAAAGAGATGGATGTGACCTGCAAAGCCTCGAAGATTCACTTTGATTTCGGAAATTTGCTTTCCTTCTTTAGACCTTCAGCAAAGGAGCTCCAAAGGGGAGATCTGGTAACTTCGGTTGCACATTTATGACCTGTAATACCAAGTGTGCTCCACGTTAGAAGCTGTGGAGTAAATGCATGAATCTTCCAATTTTACACAAAGAAGGGGGGACAGATCAGAAACAAAAAACTATTGCATAAGCTACATATGTCTGCAGTGACTGAAGTGCCATCTACAAGATTTAAAACAAATTAGAATTTCCCACAATTCACCTAGTTTTCCATACCACAGCACTTTTTTTGAAGTTCTATGAAAGTTTATGACAAAGTTCTATGAGAAAAAAATCTGGAACAGTATTGTCTTCATTATAAATTTTGAAAAAGATAACAATGAGGAACAAAAATGATTGTAAAATTAATGTGGCTATCCTATTAAGAAAATACTTTGTGATTATGTGACGTGAGTCTGCCTGAACACCTGCAGTGACAGCATGAAAGACCATACCCAGATAGCCTATACAAGGGGCCATGAAATCATCAGAGTGCCACTCCTGCCTGGCCTCTCCCTGCTGTCTCCAGGCCTGTCTCTGCTCTGACTCACTTCCCTGGGGACTATCGTGTAGTTAGCTCTCTTTCTCGCAGAGGTACTTTCAGCCCAAACCCTGAAGAATCCACCCGCTCCAGCCCATCGCCAGCCATCGAGGGGCTGCAGCTAACGTATGTCAATGATGACGTTAGAAGGGGCTCTGGAGCTGAGACAGGGAGGGAATAGAGCAGAACAGACCACGAGGTGATCTAACCACTCCAAACTCACAAGGCCCGGTCACACTCAAGAAATTATTCTCTTGGAATCATGTTGGGGTTGGGAGGTTAGCCATGAAGCAAGGGATTGGGAAATATGTCTGAACCCTTGCTTACAAACATGAGAAATAGTCTTTCCCCTGCAGTGGGTGCTGCAGAGGGTGTGGTTTATTCCCAGGTCTGAGGCATTCAGCAATCAAGGTTCAGGTGAGAAAATGCAAAGTGGTCCTCGTCAGATGCGTCTTCTCCACAGAGTGGCACAGTGCGTGAAATAGAAGCTTCAGTAAAGTGTTTGCCCTTAATGTGAGTTCTGCAAATCCGTAGGGAGCAAAAGATATCTGCAGGCAGGTTCCTGTGGAGAAGCCAAAGTAAAAGAAAACAAAAGGACAGGTGGTTCATTGAGTCTATTGGAAATAGACAACCAGGGAGAATCTGGGATACAAGGCAAGGGATAAAATCAGACAAGGGTGAAAATACCCAAGTTCATAGTATCTAAAGTCCAGGAGGAATTGTCTTGGTCCAAGGGGGTTATTGCAGTGCTTCTTTGGATGGACCCGCAGTCTTAGAATGGGATGAAAGAAGTCACTGAACAAATCAACCTAAATCTAGATAATTTTCACTTTGACATGTAACTTTGCAAGAACTGAGACAATAATTATTTTTGCCAGCAGTGTATCTGACAAGCTCTTGAAACGGCAACCTTAAAACCTGCCCTGTGGTCTGTGCTTCTGGCTGGTTTTGATGGAGCCAGCGGCTGCTGGACCTTGGCCAGCTTCCTGGGAGATGGCCATCCGTCACTCTCCTCTGAGCCCTTGAAGCCCAGTCCTCTGCCAGCCTTGCCGATGGCGGTGCCACTGCAGGTCCTTCCAGAGAATTGATTACCCCACATTCTCTTCTCTGTGATGAGCCCAGCAAAACTAAATATAAATACAGTTGTCTCCCCTGGATATTTACCTTCAAGGCCCTCTAGGTCAGCGGTCCCTGACCTTTTTGGTACCAGGAAGACAATTTTCCCATGGATGGGGGCGGGTGGGGGAGAAGTTTCGGGGTGATTCAGGCGTGTTGCATTCAAGCTCACTTCCTGTTGTGTGGCCCAGTTCCTAGCAGGCCTGGACCTGTATTGGTGGCCCAGAGGTTGGGGACACCTACTGTAGCTGTTCTGTGTTTAAGAAAAGGAAGACGATTTAGCCTCACCATGCACACCTTGGATTGCCCTTTTGTGTTTCAGAGAAGGGCAGCCTTGCCTGGATCAACCCTTGCCTGACAGAGAGCACAAGTTAATTTGCAAAGCATTTTCAATTGTGCTTTGTAAATGGGATGATGGCAAAGGAGTTAGGATTGCTTCAGTTCCACCTGTGAACCAGACACATCTTTCTAAAGGCACCTTGCCACCCTCCCCACCCCCCATGGGCATGCAACATTTGATGTAGGGAACTTTTTTGTTTTTTTAAATTTTTATTTATTTAATTTTTGGTTTTTCAATTACAGTTGTCCCCCTTTCCCCCAATTTCTCTCCCCCACCCAACCCACCCCCTCTCCCGCAATCATATCCCTCCCCGTTGTCCATGTCCATGAGTCATTTATACGGGTTCTTTGACTAAACCCTTCCCTTATCCCCCTTCTCTCCCTCTCCCCTCCCCCCTATTGACTGCTATTCTGCTCTTCGTTCTATTTAGTTCCTTTGTTTGTGCTGTTCTTTAGTTTCCTGTATTAGGTGATATGATGTAGGGAACTTTTTTGATCTTAACCCCGGGGTCAGCTCTGGCATGTCTGAGGTTTTTTTTGTTTGTTTTGTTTTTTCCACCTTCTTCTCTTGCTTCAGCCCTGGACTGGAATGCACAATGGGTCTACCTAGGTGAGAGAGAAAGAAGGAACTGTCTCACACGGTAGGGTGGCCTAGTCCCAAAACAGGGCGTGATTCTCAAAGGGACATGTGGTGAAAGCATAAAAAGAGAAAGAGGATTCATTTTTTGAGCCCCGCTATGTGAGGACTGTATGGCACTGTGCCACCCATTCAACAAACCTTGGAATGCTCTGTGAGTGTAGTGTTAGGTGCTACGACTGCGGTGGAGAACGGGACAGACACCTGCCCATGTCCCTCACAAGCTAGTGTCTGACGAATAACGTGCAGTTACGTTGGGATGAGCATCAGGGAGGAAGGGTATTGAGAGCTCTGGGAGCGCGCCCTAGGGAACTGGAGGTGGGACAACTTCCCTGAAGGTGAGCATTCCCTTAACAATGGAAGAACGAGAAGAATTCGGGAGAAAAAAAGCTGGTTATTGCAGAGGGAGCAGGAGGTGAGTGTCGAGACACAGGCAGGAGTAAGTCCCACAGGGCTTTGAAAGCAATGGTGAGAACTTGAATTTGGAAAGCTGTTGGAAGGGTGGAGAATGGGTGAAAGGGAGCCAGCGTGGATGCAGGGATTCCAGATAGAAGAGAATTCTGTAGTCCAAGGAGGGGCGATGGTGGAGCATGGCATGGGAGACAGAAAAGTATGTCTGAGTTATATGGGAAAAAGCAGACTTGGGTGAGTTATGAAAAGTGGAATTTGTTGAGTTTGAAGTCTGTGTGAGATATATACAGAATGTCCTCAATGTTGTTTCATTATAACATTGGTGAGAGAAAAATGATTGATTCCCAGCCTGGGCCACTGTCTGTGGACTGCTGTGTTCTCCCCACGTCTGTGTGAGCTTTGTCCGGGCGCTCTGGCTTCCTCCCTGACGGTGGGCACAATGTAATGGCCACAGTGATGAGTAGGTATCTTCAGACCAACCAGCAAAGCAGGCAGCTCCACAGAATATACTAGAGTTTATTATGAGGTAATTTACTTCTGGGAGCATAGGGTCTGAGAGGACAGACAACCCAGCAGATCTGCGCAGATTGCTGTCCGTGCCAGCGCCCTGTTACAGTACTACTTACAGTAGAACCCAGGCACTAACGAGTGACAAGACAAGGGAACAAAGAATATAGTAAAACCAGAGGCTGTACCCCCCGGTGGTCTTGTGATAGATGACTGTTTATAATTGTTACTATCACCGGGCTGATATGTATCTCGGCTGTCATGCCCTTCCAGGCACCAGTTACTAACAAGAATATTTATGGCTACCTTTTAAGGAACACAGATAATCATCAACTAGAGGGCTTTGATACACTTGCTAAGGACAGTGAGGCTAGGCAAGTGTCACAGCATGGAATTTAGAAACTAAATCCAGGACACAGAGATGGAGTTGGTTTTGCTTCCATCTACATCTTACACACCCGAATCCCAGAGATGTGCACGCTAGGTTCCTAGTGTGCCTACATGGTCCTGGTCTGGGTGGGGGTGGGGGTGGGTGGCCCTGCGATGGAAGGGCATCCTGTCCCTGGTTGGTTCCTGCCTTGTGCCCTGAACTGCCAAGAGAGGCTCTGGCCACCTTGACCCCGAACTGGATTAAGTAGGTTGAAAAAGGATGACTTGGTTTTATTCATCTTTCTTAAATGTATGTATAGCTCACATTTAGTTCAGTGTTTAATATTCAAAGTGCCTTTCCTTAGAGGTTTGGTGATGTTTTTGTGGCCAGAAATATGCCATAGGAACTTTACTCTTGTTTATATCAACTAACGTGTGGTAAAACTGGTCTCGTGATGTGTTGTTTCACTTAAATTTGCAGTTTCTGAGTACCTTTTGATGCTGTTAAGTGAGAACTTACTGTATCCTGGTGGGGAACTTAAGGATAATGAAAAATGTGGACCTGGAGCTCAGCTCAGAGATCTGGGCTAAAGATACAAATTTGAGAAACAAAGTTTACATAATATTTGAAACTATGGGAGTGGGTGAGATCATGAAAGAAGAGGGTCTCAGACTGAGTCCTATAAACCAACCATTTAAGAATTAGAGGAATTTTGAAGGACAAGGGCACCTCCAACTGAAGGGAATCACTAGCCACTCAGAAAGGAAGCCTGAAGTGAGACTGTGGTGCCAGCGGCTGGGCTGGGTACGGCTGTGGCTGTGGGCAGGGTCCTCCATGTGGCACGAGGGGTAGAAGGCAGTAACCCTGACCCAACACTACACGGAGGGACAGGCTCCTAGCCAGAGCCCATTGGCGTTAGTCCTGACAGGGTGCCGCTACGTACTTCACGTCCTTGTTGGTGTCTGAAGGCCCGCCTGAGAATCCTGGTCCTGCACTGAAAAACTGTGTGCTTGTGGCCAAGTCACTTACCTTTCAATGTTGAATTGTACATCTGTGAAATGTAGGATTGCCTTAAGGGTTAGCACCATGGCGTAGTATGATCTGGTCAGAACGGGTGTTCTGAGTAGGAAAGAGTAGCAGTGCCTGCTCTGGGCCTGCCAGGGGCACCTCAGGCCTTCTGGACAAACCCGAGGAGTCACCCCCTGCTTCTAGATCCCTCTTGCACTGAGCAGTTCCATCTGGAACAAGGGACCATCCAACTTTCCGCCCCTTCCTCGTATCCTTGCTGGCCAGTGCCCACCGAACCGGTTTATCTTGGGGTGGGGACAGGTTTTTCTGTGTTATCCCACCCCGGCGGTTAGACGAGGGTGTGGCAGAATGAGCACTGGACTGGCTTAAAGACTCTGCCCGTTGTAAAGGGGAGGGCTGAAAAGGAGTTAGGATTGCTCACTTTCGTCTCTGAACAGTACACACCTTTCTGAAGCTGCCCTGCCAGACACACCCACTATAAACATCTCACTAAGTTTCTCTCTGCCCATTCCAGAATCTTCCTAGAGAGGTCATAGCGGCCCGTCCTGAAATCTGTTCATTTTACTCCAATAAAATTACCCCCATTTAACTTTCTCCCCACTTCAACTCATTCCTAAATTTCCCAAAAGACATTTTTGCTAAGGTGAAAAGATGAGTTTTTAGGGGGCTTGACAAAAATGAGTTAACACAATTAAGTCATTCGGCTGGCCTGTACGGTACCTGCTGTGCCCGGCCTTGATGGGGCAGGAGCTGCTCAGTCTGGAGAGGAATACGGTCAGGACCCTCCCTGGGGCTGAACTCTGGCCCTTGTTTGCTCCAGATTTAATTGGCGCTTCCATCCTCTTTCAGTCTTTCATCCTCCCACCATTCGCTTCTCTCCTCGTTCTTATCCCTCATTCTCTCTCCAGACACCCCTCACTCCCGGCCCCTCTAAATTAGCCAGAAGGACAGAGAGCCTGCAAGGGGAACATTCTCACAGAACACCCAGTAAGTGACCAAGTTTCACGGGCACCATTTTTGCCATTCTGACAGCCCCTGCCCAGTTCAGGCCTGGGACTCACCTCTCCTGTGGATCACAGTCCCACCCTTTCCGGGCCCCCGCCTCCAGTCTTGCCCTCTCCAGCATCTATACCACCTGCTCTAGTGGACTCTTGAAAACAGGTATGGACTTGTTGATACTTTCAAAGGATCCAGTTAAAACTCCAGGCATGACATGCAAGGCCCTTCTCAGGGTACCTCTAATCTAGCTTTGCACCTTCAACTCTCAATAGTTCCCCCTCCAACCACATTAAACCTGGAATGTATCCCGGACATGCCCTGTTTCATCCCAGACAGGCCTCTGTGCCTCTGCCCAGGGTCCCCTCTCCCACTCTACACCACTCCTTACCTGCTGGGACAGCTCACCTCCTCAAAACCCGTGTGGCTCCTCCTCACCTTTTGCATCAGGGCTGGTCTTGTGATTTGCTCCAGATTTAATTGACGAGTCCATCCTCTTTCAGTCTTTCATCCTCCTACCCTCACTTCTCTCATCCATATCCCTCATTCTCTCTCCAGACATCCCACCCCCAACCCCAGGCCCCTCTAAATTAGCTGGAAGGACAGAGAGCCTTCAAGGGGAACATTCTCACAGAACACCCAGTAAGTGACCAAGTTTTGCAGGCACCTTCCCTGCATTCTGACAGCCCCTGTCCAGTTCTGTGTTGGAAGTGACGTGACACAAGTTCTGAAGCCCAGGACTCGAGGGGTCTCGCAGCCTCCAGTTTCACCATCTGGGACCCTGAGACCAGCAGGCCATGAAGCATCCCAGGATGAAAGAGCTCAAGGAGAATGAGGCCCACCATCCTCTGAGCAGCTCCCAACTTGCATGTTAATGCAATATAGCCACACTTGTAAGGACCCTCATGATCCCATTGGGCCCACCAAGATAATCCGGGATTATCTTCCTGTTTAAGGTCAGCTGATCAGCAATCTTCATGCCATCTATAACCTTAGTTCCCCTTTTCCATGGAACCTAACATGTTCATAAATTCCACAGATTATGGCATGGATATCTTTTGGAGGCCATTATTTTGCCTAGCACAGTGTCCAATGAATATTTGTTGAATAAATGAACAATAACAAAATAAAGGACAAAAGTTAATGGAGGAACAGATGTGCTTCCTTCACACAGACCTGTCTTAATGGACTCATTCTGGACAACTGAGGAATCATTAGTCCTGAATTCCCTTTCCCCTAGCTGCCATTTCTCAAGTGCTTACAGCAGACAAGAAAACAAGAATGCTGAGGCCAGGAGAGGACACCTTGGTATTATATGGGAAGTCAGAGTTCTGTGCTTTGACAACTTCTTCCCACTTGACAGACAGGTGCATTAAACTCCCCCACACCCCCCATTTCATAGGTAAAGAGATTATAATTCAGAAACTTCACAATTTAGAAAGATCAGAATGGCGCAGTTATAGGCCTCCTGTCACTGTGGGTCATGGTCACCCCGTCTCTGAAGCTGGGCTGCTCACCTTACCAGGCCCAGCAAAGGCGCACGGCCAGCACCTGGTGTCACCCGTCTCCCCTCGCCGGGCCCTGGCTCCGCTCACCTGGTCCAGCTCATCGGGCTGTTGTGCCCTGTGGCCGCCAGTGGACGTGCCCCTCAGTTTTCAAGCGGAGGCGAGCTGCGGGTTCCTCGTTCGGTGTAAATCTGGGCCCCTGGAGCTTGTGCTCTTAACTCCGTTTCCCCAGCCAGCGGTCTGCCAGCCTAACTGACCAGGACTTCATGAGCAAGAAGAATGATGGGCCTGTCTCGCTCAAACACAGATGCAAAATCCTGCCCGAAATGCTAGTAGACAGATGTAATGTGGCAATATGTAAAAAGGATAATTCATCAGCATATTGATGAGTTTATCTCAGAAATTCAAGGAGGGTTCAGCATTAGAAAAGCAATTAGAATATCTGAAGATCTGTCAATGACATCAAGGGAAATTTGAGTATTCAGATGCAGGAGAAAAAATTTTAAATAAAATTCAACATTCATTCGTGATTTTAAAGAAAATCTTAGTAAAAAGTGAAAGTATTCGAAAGAATTTCCTTTAAATTTGAAACGACTATATGTTCACCACTTCTGTTCAACATTGTCTAAGCCTTTATAGAGAGCACACTTAGGCAAGATATTAAAAAATATAATGACTTGAAGAAAGAAAATTCAAAACTTTACAGGTTTACAACCATCAGATCCAATTTCCCCTTTCACTAACATATCAGTTCTTAGCAATATAATATGTGCACAGATATATTTTTAAAAACTTATATAATCCTAATATAAAATATTAATAAAAATAAAAAATAATTTAAATTAAAAGAATATGAATTTGATGTGTAAATTCTTGGGCACAACAAAAAACTCCAATACAAATTTCCAAATCCCCCACTAGGTGGCAACACATCTCACTGAGAACCATTAGACTAAATAGAAAACCCATCGAACACATACACAAGTCCTACATACAACTGATTAAATTATTTTTAAAGACTGTATCAAGTTTTCCAGGTATAAAACCAATGTTCAAAATTCAGTTTAATTCTACATAGGACTAACAAATAACCAGGAAATGCCATTTTTTAAAAGTAGCATTTATAATAGAAAAAATAATTGAATCTAAAAGCTATACAAGAAAATAATAAAAATATTATTTAAAGATATTATTTTAAACATCTAACTTAATGTAGAGTAATATCATGTTAATAAGGCATCTCTAATCCCTTGACTTTCTTGGATCCTCACCCTAGCCAGGGAACAGGGATTGTGATCACAACCACTGGCCAGATGTGGAGACTGTTGCTCAGGCAGGTGAGTGACCTACCCAAGGTCACACAAGTCTTTTAGGCTCAGGCTTCCAGCTAGCCATTCCAGGGCCCAGACCCCTGCCCTAGCCGCCACGCCTGATGTCTACCGAATCTGGAGTCCAGTAATTTGGGTGTAGCCAAACACACACACAAAACCGTGATGTTATTCATGTCCCACCCATCTCAGTGGCACCTGAAACAGGAGGCAGAAGCCCTTTGAGGGAGGAGGTGAGGATGAAGCTAAAGGTAAGGCCCCACCTCAATGCCCTACCTACCCACTCCCTCAAACCCAGAAGAAAAGAGTAAATGACAATTATGGAGAGATAGGAAGTCTGAGCCTGAAGAGCCCTGAGAGATGCCCTCCTTGCCCGCACCCCCAATGAATGAGAAAGTGGGCTCAGAGAGGGACAGTGCCCAGCCCAGCATCACACAGCAGGTCTGTGGCAGAGTGAGGAGGCTGGGCCTGAATCCAGCTCAGCATCCAGCCCTGGGGAGGGGACTCTTCGGGGTTTGAATGAAAAATACTGTGAGTGTCTGCCTGCCCCTGGACCCCTGAGTTTTCAGTCAGTCACCTGTGCCAGGAATGATGCTAGAGTCTGATCAGTATGGTGGGACCACAGAAGAAGGTCCCCTGCCTAGTCTGGAGCAGCAGGTTTCGGATCATGAACTGAGATTCATAAGTGGGTCATGAAATCAATTCAGTCTGAAATCCACATTTTAAAAAATTTAAAGAGGAAAAAATAGAAACATCGAATGAATCATACATAGTAAAGATAGAGGGAGGATCATGATCTCAAATGTGATTCTAATTGTGGTTGTGATATTTTTAAGTGCCAGCAGCCTTTAACAACAAGGTTGCCAGATTCAAAGTCGACATACAAAAACCAAAACCATTTCTATACACCAGGCATAACCAGCTAGAAAATGTCATTTTCATAAAAGGTGGAACATTTTTGTATGATGGCTGGAACTTACTTTCCAGTGGTTCAGAAAAAAAGTGTGTATGTGTGAATGTATCTGAGAGAATTTACCAATATTAAACATTGGTGAGTTCAGGTAAAAGGTATAAGAGTGTTCATCATTCTTCCTACTTTTCTCTTGGTTTGAGATTTTAAAAAATGAAAAGTTAGGAGAAAATACCACTTACAATAACAACCAAAATTATAAAGCATCTACAACGGAATTTATGTGAATGCCCAAGGCCTCCACGGAGAAAAAGAAATAAAGGACACAGACAATGGTCTGCAAATGATCTGCATAGAAAGACAGTTCATGGTCTTGTATGGAGCTACATAATATTATAAAGATATCAATTATTCCCCAAGTAACCTTTAAATTCAATGCAGCCCTAATTAAAACTCCACTTGGATTTTTTTTTTTTAAAGGTACTCAATAAACTAGCGTGCAGGAGGCATGCAGATATATGCGGAGGATGGTGCGGCTCACTCTGTGGGTCAGTCACCGGGGTCTGCACCCGGTGCTGCATTTAAGGACGAACTCTCCCTGGGTTAGAGCCCCGTAGTGCACAGCCTGCTGAAAGGGAAGGGAAAACAAAAGCACAGGCACTCCGGCTAGTGATACGGAAACATGCTTTTTTAGGTGAAGAGTATAAATCAATAATGACACACAGGGAAAGGCAGAGGGGAGTTTCAGGAGCAATACCTCACCAACTGAGCTATCAGCATCTGAAGTCACAGAGCGATACAGCTGGGAGAGGGAGAAGGGAATACATCACCAACCGAGCCAACGGCATCCCAAGTCATAAAGCTACACGCCGGGAAGCCCTGGGGCGGCGGTCCTCCGGAACCTCGGTGGGAACTCTAGGGGTCCGGGGCAGTGCATCCACACCACGGGTGAGGCTTGGGAGGACTGATCCCAGCTCCCCAACTTACATAGATCTTACTAACAATAATTATATGAAGATAATTGCTCTCTGCGTGACAAGAAATACCTGGTGGGTCCTTGGCCTCTGGGAACTGGCCAGATTCCCAGAGTACACAGAGCAGTGTCCCCTGCCCCCCACCTTCCTAGCGTTCAAGGTCGGTATAGTCTTGTTTGGGGGGCATGCTTATATAATAGCTCTCGGCGCTTTCTTCTTCTGGGGTCCTATCTGAAATCATGTCCCCAGTTCACTTTTAGGTCTCAGCAGTACAAGCACTAAATTCAAAATGTACAACTATGAAAATAACAGAAGGAAATATAGAATACCTTTGTGACCTAGTGGTGGGGAAGGATTTTTCAGCAAACTTCAAATTCATAAATAATAAGATTTTTAAAAGCTTGAGTTTGAATGGAACAAGCCTAAAAATTTCTGTTCAATGAAGAACAAAAGATAATGGAGGCTGAGAGTGGGAGAGACATTTCCACGGTCTAAAGCCAACATCCGATCCACGTCCAGAATATACGAACCAAAACCCAGCAGAAATGAGGGCAGAGGAGGCAACATCAAAGTTCAGAAGAGGAAACTGAAATTATTAATGATCACAGCAAAAAGCAAATTAAAACTAAGAGATAGTTCAACTTATAGTTGGTTAAAAGTTAGCTCTGGAGTCCAGTGTGACCCTCCCAATTGTGAACTCTCAGGAGAACACCATTAGCAACCATTCCCAACCTGTAAGTTCCTTGTGTCTGATTTCACTCCTCTAGATGGAGTGAGGCAACTGGTCAACACGGTACTTGAATGTTCCACCCCAAGACACCAGGCCCTAGGAGCCTCCATCTGGAGCCACGCCTCCAATTAGATCAACTGGGATTTTTAAAAGAATATTATTATTACAAGAGTACTACATGGGAACTCTGACTCCAAAAAACCTCCGCTGCCTTGCGGCATACCTCTTCAGGGGAAAGGCTAAGGGAGTAAACCCCGACAGAAAATCCGGAGCCGGAGTCCCTAAGGCGGTTTGACGTTGTAGTCAACACCGGCAACGCCTGCGGCGCACCTGAAGCCAAGCTGTATTGACTCCGTCTTTCCCTTGGACCCTTCAGCTGCGAAGAGAGGGGGGGTCTGCTGCATGGGCAACAGCAGACCCTCCATATCACCCTGCCCAGGCTCTGTAGCTTCAGCTTCATTGGAGAGGACACTCCAGCGTCATCGCAAGATGTCGATTTAACACGGGAGGAGACAGATACCGTGTCACTCCCGAGTCGGACTGCACAGTCATTCTCGGTGGTGCAGATAGACTCTTAAGAAGCTACACCATCGTCTCTCGAGACGGACGGCTGCCGACGACTACATGGGAAACCCTGTTACATACAGGAGCAGTAAAGATAGGGGTTTTCTGGCCAGGAGCAGAGAAGATTGTCTCCTGCAGACCGAGGAGGAGGGAGGTGGATTGGCTCTGGGTGACCAAAGGCTCTCCCAAGTGCAGTGGACAGGGCTGCCTATGAGGGAATGAGCTCCCAGTTCCAGGGGGATGCAAGCCCAGGTTAGACAGCCAGTCAAGGAGCCTATAGAGGTGTCTTTTCCCCGGGAAAGAGAAGGATGGAGGGGAGGGGCACAAGTGTGGAGTCAGACAGGGCAGGGAAGGATCCCAGTTCTGCCACTTCCTTATTGTGTGACCCCAGGCATCTCCCTGAGGCTCAGACAAAATGGGGCTAATGAGGGCTCCTGCAGAGGGTGGGAAAAACACCTGCACATGATGGCATCCTTAGATGACTCAGTTTATGAAAATAATAACCAGCAGGGTTCTGGGGCCAGAGCTTCCCTGGAGCTCCACCCTTCCCCAAACTGTCAGCAGGCCAGGCTCTTCCTGACTCCTCTGAAAACACCCCTGTCCCCCGAAACAAGAGCAGGGCCAGTGCCTCCCCCACCCCTCCAGGCTGGGTGCCTGGACAGGTCACTGTCTCAGTCTAGGCCTCTTTCTTCATCTCCAGGTTGGAACCTTCCAGTTCTAACATTCTGGGTTGCTTGGGCATCTAAGTAGCCAAATGTACATGTCTCTGCTTTTGGGGACCCAGTGTCTTCATAAAATGAGGAGGTTGAGCTACATGAAAGTAATATCAGCTAATCCATTCTGAGCACTGATTTATCAGAACCAGGGTCCACTCTAGGACTTTACATGATTGGTCCATTTAATTCCCACAGTGACACCATGGCGCAGTGCTGTAGTACTGCTTTACAGGTGAGGTGACTGGGGCACAGAGAGGTTGGGTCACTTGCCCAAGGTCACACAGCAAGTATGAGCATGACACCCCTCCTGAGGATCCAACACTCTGAAATACAAAAGAGGGATCGAGCATCCTCCAAACTGCACGACTTTGTGGGCTGAGGCACACATATGTTCTCAGACATGACCCCAGCTCCACTTTGAACACATGGGAGTTGCCCAGCCCAGAGGCAATGTTGCCCAACACCCTATATGATGGGGCCTTCCTAGGCCCCACGACTTACCTGTACCTGAACATCACACACTTGTTCTAGAAGCCCATTTTACAGACAGGAAAGCGAGGTTTGAAAAGGACAGAGGACTTGCCAGGATTACACAGCCAGTAACTGGCAGAGTGAGGACTGGAGCCCAGAGCTGCCTGACTTCACTAAACACTGTCTTCTCAGATGGCGGCTCTGCCTGGCCCTCCAGGAGACTCTACCACTCACTCCCAGAGGTAGCGTGAGTGTAGGGCCCTGGAAGAGACACACAACTAGGGGGAATGTGGAAGAAGGTGTGAGGGGGCTCACAGTGGAGACATTGCATGAGAACTGATATCAGGACATGTGTGTAGACAGGGAAAGAGCAGATTTTTAGACAGCAGGTCAGCATCAACAAGAGGGTTGGGGAGCAGAGACCGCTTGAGAGCAGGACTGAAGCCTGGGGAACCGCAGCCCAGGACACAGGTGTGAGATAGGGTGGAGTCAGACAGGGGCGCGGACTTGGAACACTGTCCTTCGGTGGTAGGTCATGGCTGCATATCTGAGTCTTCCCTGGCTGAATAAGAGGCTCCAGAGGGGTCTGGAGCTACTCCCAGGGGAGAAACATCTGGGAAGCCTGGCAGAGGCTGTGAGGTGGTGGAAGAGGCCAGGTTAGTCTGAGTGACTGAGAGATGAATGAAATTATGAACCGACGCTGGGAGCGATGAAGGGGGTGATAAATGGGCCTGAGTTTCTCCATCTGCGAAGCGGGCTGATACAGGCCTACGATGGCAAATCTGGCAAATCATAGCGTGTCTGCCCTGCGGTCCCAGATCTGTGAGGAGGAAGCCCTGAGCCCCGACGGTGTGCCAGAACTGGTCGTTCGGGAACCTTTTCAGCTGCATTCCTGGAAACCCCTCCTCAATGCTCAATATGGGCCTGGAGCCCGCTTTCCCCTTCTGACAAGGTCCCTCTTGGCACCTTCAGGGGTCTGGGTTCCCCTTCCTCCACCCTGAGCCCTGGGGATGGATATGGACATGGAGATGGGAAAGAGATGGGCGCACGCCTCTTCAAGTCCTTCTTTCTCCAGCCCCCTGCGTGGCCGTTGCCGAGCTCACTGTATAAGATGCGTACCTAAAGCTGGGCGGCCTGCACGCCTTCTGCGGGGCTTGCACGGAACCCTCGGGCACCTGCCGACCTGGGCTCAGCCCTGCGCGGCTCCTAAAGATATTCCACACAGGACAGAGTGAGGTTGGAAGGGAGGACAGAAGAACAGGGGCTTGATCGAGCCCACGGGAATTAGGCTGAGCCTCACGGGCTTCCAAACCCCCTTGTATTTCCCAGCGAGAACTCTGCAGCCACCTCCTGGCGGGTTAGCCTCACGGCGCGGCGCCAGCTCGCATGCGCAGCAACGCTGGTCCTTCCGCCCCACTGGAGACCACGCCTCTATCTCCAAATGGGCGGAGGCCGCGAGGCGGGGCAGGGTGGGCCGTAGTCCGGGAGTTCCAGCTCTAACCCCAGCCTTAGG
Source organism: Furipterus horrens (assembly GCF_987537825.1). Taxonomy (NCBI): domain Eukaryota; kingdom Metazoa; phylum Chordata; class Mammalia; order Chiroptera; family Furipteridae; genus Furipterus; species Furipterus horrens. The sequence goes on from NW_028327172.1 coordinate 48,585,874, forward strand.
CCAGCCCCAGCCGATCCCCGGCCGGAGCAGGAGGCTGCAGCCTGGAGCTCGTCCAAACTCCGCTCCGCTGCCGGTGCGGTGCCTGCATCCCAGAGTCCGGCTCGACCAGTGGCGGCGCGGCAGGTAGGAGGCGCTGCGCAGAGGGAGGCGTGTGTGCGCGCGCGCCTGTTCCTGTGTGTGTTTCGGAGGTGTGTGTGCAGGTGCAGCGCTGGCCAGTGCCTGCCCTCTGAGCACCGATCGGTGTGTGTGGGGGGTGCATACCCCGCACGCCGGCGAGGAAGGGGATGAGCGCTGGTTTTCAGCCCCGGGAGGCGGGAGCCTGGAGGATCCGGCGGGGCACCCGGGGTTTGTCTCCACCCAACCCAACCCTCCACCCAGCAGGTAGGGGCCTCTCGGCCCCTCCCCCCCAACACCCTCCCCTCCCGCATCCCGGAGTTCTGGGACAAGTTTCCTAGTTCTGACGCTCAGAGGTTGAACCCCCGGGACTTGACCATCTCTTCCTCACAATCTCCCTTCCTGTTCCCTTTCCAGCCGTCAATTCCAAGTCCCCTTCTTGGTGCCCTCCCTCCTTCCCATCCCCCGTCCCGAAAGGCTTGGGAAAGGGGGCAAAACAGATTCTCTTCCTGACCCTCTTGTGTTGTTGAACAGGGACCTTTTTCCTGGGCTGCGGGCTTGAGTGTGGTGGAGAGATCTGGGGAGATCTGGAAGAGAGTGGATCTTGGGCTTCTCTGATCCTGCCTCCGCCCTTCAGAATTGAGAGTCTGGGGAGACCCTCCTGGGGTCCAGAGGTGAAGGAGGACAAATCATTCTCAGGTGCCAGGTTCTATCCAGGCTTCGTTCATGTGGTGGGATTCTCATGCCATGCCCCCTCCCCCAACCGACCCCACAGGAATGAGGAAAGTGGGCACAAAGGGGTGAAGTGAGCTACTGTCAGGGGTGTTCAGTCAGAATTTGAACCTGGGTCACCTGGCTCTCAAGCCAGAATCTCCTGGCACCTGCCATGGAGAGAGAAGTACCAGGGGAAACTACTAAGTAGGATTCTAGGGATGGAGAAATCTGAGTAGACTGCCTGGAAGAGAGGGATTTGAGGGTGGGGTTCAGCCTAACTCGGAGTGTGAGGCCTCCTGAGCAAACCACTGTGTTCAGTTGCAAAGATTGACACTCCCAGGGTCTGGGGGCCTCGTCCTTGCTTCAGTCCCCAAGTCCTGGGGTGGCGGTGGGAGGCCTGGCTACTTTCCCTGGCGGAGGGACTGGGTGGGGTAGGGTGGGCCCAGCTGCTGCTGCTTCAGGCCTGGCTGGCCAGAGCTGGGTGCCAGGCCAAAGAGGTGCTCTGGCAGGGTTATGCCCTGAGGCAAATGGGTCAACAGATAAGCCCTTGCCCAGGGTTACATTCCTTGCTGGGAGCCAAGGCAGGGGTAGGGGTGGTTGTGGGGCATTCCTTGCCTGGGTGCTGGGGGGGATTTCATTTTGGATCTATGGGTGCTGGGTCTCCAGGGATGAAAAGTTCACCAAGAAGAAGAGTGCAGGGCACTGCAGGCCCAGGGTAAAGGCCTGGAGGAGTCAAACTGAATGATGATCTGTGGGGAGGGGCATTAAATAGATGTGTGTCTGAAAAAGGTCAGCTTTGGCCACTGTAGTGGGTGGGTCCTATGGAGGGCAGTGGGGCGGAGGCCAGAGCTCCCCAGATCCCCACCTTCCACCGCTCCAGCTCCCCACTGAAGGGGCTCTGATACCAGTTCCCAGAATAGGGGTGGGTGTGAATAGGGGTGCTCAGGGGCTGCACATGGCCCCAGCTTGGGAAAAGGGGGGGCGTTGAAATGGGGTCACAGCCAGCGGTGGGGTAGGTCTGGGAGATGTTGATAAGGTGGTGGTTGGACACTGTGGTTGTGATCGTTTGGGGGTGACATCCAGGACACTGCTCCCAGGCCAGTGCTGTCTGGCTGCTTCTGCCTCTGCTGTTCCTGCGGGCTTTCGGGACAGCCCTGAAGTTCTGGTCCCTGAGCAGGAGGCCCTCCTGAGCCTGCCGTGGGCATAAGGAAACCTCTGTCCTACCTGTGTCTAAGTTGCTCCCTTGCTGAGACTGGCTCTGTGCGTGACCTTGAGGCAGGGGACTTGCCCAGTGAGTCTCAGTTTCCTCACGTGTGAAATGGGGATAAATGCTGCCTCGTCACAGGAATTAGGGGGTGATGATTAAGTTAAATAGTGTCACTAATGTGCTTTACCAGTACATGGTGTTTGGTGGCTGTTACAATAAATGTAATTAACAATCAGCATCAAATAGTCTCTTCTTCCCGAGGTGGTGGGGGACCACCCAGAGGAAAGAGGGGTTTGGGAGAAGAAGGGTGAAAGGAAATGGGGTCTCTCATGAACATGGAAGCCCCTCTTGGTGTCAATGAGTGTGACCCTCCCAGAGCCCCGCAGTGGGTGGTCTCTCTATCTGCCTGACCCAGTCTCTGGGCCTCCCAGAGGCTCCTAACCCTAAATGTCATAACAAAAAGCTCACAGCAGAGGGCAGGTCTGCAAACCTCCCAGCCCCATGCAGCTTCCCAGCCATCTGGGGCCTGGACAGATGTGGACATCTGTCTGTCTGTCTATAGCTGGTCTTCTCACCCAGCCCCAGCCCTTTTCTGCCCCCATGTCTTCAAGTGTTGTGAGTGCCTTTAGAGCCCCCTCTCCGACCCCTCAGGCCCCTCCAGAGACCTCTTCTTTTCTTCATGCCTTACCCTTCCTGCTCAAAACATTCCTTGGCTGGCAGAGGCCCCTCCAGTCTCTCCTTCAACTCCTCCCAGTCCCCTGCCCCCCAGCTTCTCTTCTCTGGGTTGATGTGATGTCCTGGGCTTGTCTGGCTTCAGTTCAGGCCAAGCTGCCCACTTCCCTTTGGCCTCTGGCCTTGCCTTTCCCTGTTCATTGAAGGCAACATGGGCTACACCCCTCTGGGGTTCTAAACCAGGATGATTTAGGAAGCCAGCCTTGGGCTTGGACCTGGGAAGTTATGGAATGTGAGCATTTGCTTGCAGCAGGGACCTGAGTTACTGCTGCCCAGTTCTAGTTGTTCAGGGGTATGTTTCTAGGGTTAGCTTTCCTGGGGCCCCGGATGTGAGGCTGCCAGTGGCTGAGGCTGTGGTGGCCTGGGGGTGTGGGCCGTGGTTTTCTGCCACAGTGGGGCATGTGGCCAGTCATGGGAGGAGGGGCTGGTGGCCAGAGCAGACAAATCCCCCCGTTGGTCCCCAGCTGGTCATCACTGTTGGGGTGTTGGGGTGTCCCCAGTGATAGCCACAGGGTCTTGAGGTCTCCAGGACAAAAGGCAGCTGCTGGCCTGCTCTGCCTGCCCCTGCCCCACCAGCCCCTGTGCCAGTACCCCCACCCCCGCCCCCATGTGACCTGCCAGTCAGTGAGGTGGGACCCAACTGGCTTGTTACTAATAGTACTAACTAAGACACTGAATTTGGGGTGACTTTGTTTTACATTGGAGCAATTCAAGGTGTAATAAGGTCGTCCTCACTTGCTTGCTCACTTCTTTGAGCAGGAGAGAGGAGTGAGGCCACGTTCCCGGAGCCCACACTGCTCTCCATGGACTGTAGTGGTTCTCCACCACTTCGGTGACAGATTAACACACACTGAGTGGCTGAAGACAACGCGGCTGTTTTCTCTCACAGTTTGGGAGGTCAGGAGCCTCAAATGAGTTGGATCTTGTGGGACTAAAATCAAGGTGTCGGCGGCTGGTTCCTTCTGGAGGCTGCAGGGGGAATCTGGTCCTTATCTCTCCAGTTTGGGTGGCGGCTGGCATTCCCGTGACCTCCGCAGCCCACGCTCCTCTCCCTTGGCCTTGTGGCGTCCAGTCTCCCTGTGCTGCCTCCTTCTAAGAACACTGTGACTACGCTTAGGGCCTGCCTGGGTCATCCAGGATGATTGCCCATCTTAAAATCCTTAATGACATCTCCAAAGTCCCTTTTGCCGTATCAGGTAACATTTGCTGTTTGAGGGAGTAGGATGTTGGTATCTTCGGGGGTTGTTATTCTGCCTACCTGAGGAACCAACTGCAGTGCCACTGTGGGCCCCTTTCCCAGGGACCCCCTCCTGGGTGCCCACAGCTGCTGGCTTCTTCCCCCGTGAACTCATTTTCAGTGTCTGTCCCGTCCAGCCTGGGAGCTGTCGTGGGCAGGCCTGGGCCTACTGCAGCTCTGGCCCCAGAGTCCAGCCTGAGACCAGGGTAGCCAGAGCTCAGGGACATTTGGAAGAGAGGAATGTCCCCATCCGTGGGTTGCCCCAATGACCAGACCTAGTCGTGCATTTTACTGTATGTTAGGCCTTCGACAGTGGAACAGCGCTCATTCCAGATATTCCTTCAACAAGCCCAGTGCTCTTCAGGGGGGATCGCTTGATGCCCACCATCATCCTGTGAGGGCTGGGGTTGTGTGGGAGCCCCGTTCTGTAGACCGAAGGCCGGTTGGAGCTACATTCTGCCTGCAGCAGAGGTGTGTGAGGGGAGCAAGGTGCGGCAGGTTGGGCAAGTAGAGAGGAGAAGATCTCCATTTCACAGATGAGAAATCTGAGGCCCAAAGAAGGTTATTTATTGTATTGCATTTTCTGGGCCTCTGTGTCCCCATCTGAGGGTGAGATGGGGATGGGATATTCTGAAGCTCTGATTGGTCCCCTGCCTGGGCACTGGCCTTCAAGGTTCCCACAGGCACTGCCACAGAGCAGTGCCCGGAGCCTAGAAGTTCTGCCAACACACCCCTTGCGTGCAGGTGGCAAGCCTCCTGGGGCCTCCGAGGAAGAACCCCAGCCAAACCTGCACAGAGCCGGCAGCCTGAATGCAGCCCACCCGGCCCCAGTGTGGGTCTTTGGTACATCCCTACAACCAAGGCCATGCCGTATGGAGCCCTGCTTCTCTCTTGGGGGCCATTTTCATAGCCTGGTTGCTCTGCCTGCATCCTGGCCTCCTCTCTATCCCTCTTCTTGTGAGCCGTCCAGTAGCCTGGTTCACACTCTCGCCGATTCCACGTCCTTGGCCTGGCTCTCAGGGCTGCCACAACCCGGCTGTGGCGGTGTTTCTGTGCTAGCCCCTTCTTCCTTCTTTTCTCTTCCCTGCCCCCTTCCTTCTAGAATATTCCATCCTCCAAACCTTCCACTTTCATCTCCTGAAATTGCTGTCCATCCTTTGAGGTCCTGCATAGATGCCGGCTTCTCCATGCCCCATCTGAGTGAATCACTCCCCTTTGAGAGCTGATCTCTCAGCCTTGTATTGAGATGGCTGTCTCTCCTCTACCAGGCTGACCTCCAGGGCAGAGCCCTGTCTGACTCCTCGCTGTGCCTTGTCCAGGCCCAGAGCAGGCACGGGTGCAGGAGCAGGAATCCCAGGAGCTGGTGAACACGTCACTGTGCAGTGAGAACAGTACAGCTCATTTCTGAGGGTGTGCAGGGGCTTGACCTCGGAATCAAGCCTCAGTTCCCCTGTCTGAGAAATGGGCACCTTTTCACTAGGTTTCCAACCTTGAGGCGCAGAGGCAGGTGCTGCCAGGGGCAGAGACTTCCCTTGCAGGGAGCTGGAAAAGAGGCTGTCTGGTGACAAACCCTGCAGATTGGGAAAGAGCAAGAAGTGTCCCCTTCCCCACCGTTTGATGGTCAGAACCGAGAGGCCAGAGAGGGTAGGAGGTTGCCTGGGGTTCACACAGCACAATGGAACAGAGATGGCTTTAGTGACCTGATCAAGTCTCATTTTGTCAGGTTATTTTTCCTGTGGGGAGTAGCAACACCTGCGACCTGAAGCTCCAGTCCCCACCCCCTGCCCACAGGACAGAGAACAGCCCCTGCTGGAGGCACTAAGCTGCACCTGCCCCTCCCTGGGCAGCTTCTGGGCAGGATGTGGCACTGGGCTGGGAGCCCCGCCGCAGGGCTGTCACTGCCTGGGTTTCTGTGATGGGGACTTTCAGTGCTCACACCAGCCAGGCCGCTTGCCCGCTTGAGGCTGAAGTTTAGCCACTCCCTGTTTGGGGAAGCCCCAGCCTCCAAGCCTGCAGCCAAGTTCCCCTCTTTTTCCTGTTCCTGCCCTTGCTGGAGCCCTCGCTGGGACATGCTTTGGGAGGTTTGTCTCCCAGGTATGCCCCCCGCCTGCCCAGCCCCCACCCTCCAACACTCTGGGATGAGACCCAAATCCCAGTGAAGAACAGCTGTGGGGCAGAGGTCTTGGTCTCAGCCCAGGCACACACCAGGCGGTCCTGGAGGCTGGATTTTCCCCTCAAACGCTGCCAGGGGAACTCAGTGCCTCAGGACCACTGGCCCCTAGGACCAGTGAGAAACCCTGCACCCCAGCCCCCTGGCCCTGCCCTCCAGGCCTTTTGTGTCTCTCAGCAGGGGGCTGTTTGTCAGGTTTGTGTGCTGGAAAGATGACTGCAGCTGGGTGGAGACTGATTGGCCATCGACGGAGCGATAAGGGGAGGGGAGGGGAGGAGAAAAACAGGATTCCCCAGCCCCGGTGCCAGCCTGCCTAGCGTTGGCTGGACTGACTCACAGGGCCTGGCCCCTCGCTCTGCTGGCGGAGCCTGGAGCCCGGTGGCCCCAGCCCAGCTCTCCCTCTGCATCTCCTCCCCCACCCTGCCGTCCCTTGCTCAGTACACAGTACAAGGGGGGAGACGGGGTCCTGGGAGGCCAAACGTACCCACCATAGGACAGAGATACACGTTAAGCATGCTATTGAAATGGCGGTGTGTGGGGCAAGAGGAGGATGGGACACAAGGGAATGAAGACATTGGCAAAAACAAAATAAAAAACAAAACCCACTCAGATAACCAGGAAGTTCCTGCCCTTCCCATGCCCTGCCCCACCCCCACTGGCCTGACTCCCTGCCTCAGCCCATTTGCACAGCCTCTGACCCTTGTGTCACCCCCTAGCCCCTCCCCGCGCCCTGTGCCCTCAGCAAGCGCCCTGCAGAGCTGGTCCTCTCAGCTTTCCCGGCTGTTACTCGGAGCTTTGCCGCCTTCCCTTCGCCTCCTGTGCACCCTGCCTGCTCTCCCCTGTGATCCCGGCCTAGCGCCTTCAAGGCCCGCTCAGGTTCCATCTTGAAGAGCCACTACCGTTCTTCCCGCCCCTATAACCCTCCCGGCCCTGTGCCTTACTCCTAGAAGTGCTGACCACGGTGTCGCTGGTTTAGCTCTTGGACCCTGGGCTCCTTCTCCCCTGAACTGCCTTAAGGACCTGTCCCCTCTCCTGCCAGCTCAGGGCCAGCCCAGAAGGGTATCAGGGAAGATGTGCATGTTGTTAATTGACTGTGCCCCTGAATTATAATAAGACACAGCTATTCAGCTTTCCCTTATTATGTGGCAAAGGGGAGGGGGGCCTGTTCCTGGAAGTGGGGTATAGTGCGAGGTGCAGGAAGGGAGGGGAGGGGGGCTTTATTGCCACGGTATGGGTGTGGGGCATCACTGGCTCCTCCACTGTCACTGGATGATACCCACTCTGCTGGTCCCATGCTGGACAATGGGGTACAGAGGAGCTCGCCCAGCAGGCCGTCCTTTCTTCTCTCTTTCACCCCGACACTGGCTGGCCACAGAGTTGAGTCTCCTGCCCACATAGCTCTAGACCCTGTCTGTTCACCATTCACACATGAGTCTACACGTTCAAGTTCTACGGTCTGCCTTTCTGCTCTAGTCTGGTCCTTTTCTAGAGCATTCTTTCGTGGCAGCCAATGGATCTCAAGTCTCTCCCCTGCTCAGCACCCTTCCCCAGCTCTCTGTCACCTCAGGAGGAGGCTCCAGGACCTCTGACTGGGAGCCTGTGTGTGGCCCACCCCTCTTCACCCTGCGTCAGATCAGTTCCTCTTGGGGCGAGCCCTTCTCTTGCGAATGGTCCCTGGCTGGCTGGCACCCCCGTCAGATGCAGAGGAAACCTTGAAAGTAGGTGTGTGCCCTGTTGGAGTGAGGGGACACCCCTTCATCTTGTGGGACCCTCTCTTGGACTTGAGCACTCCAAGTGTGAAAGCCACAGTGTTCTTAGAGATGGAGGAGACTTGCAGAAAGTCACACCCTGTGTGTGACAAGGCCAGGCCAGTGCACTGACCCAGCCTGGGGCTTCTTCCCTCCAGGTATGTAGTGTCCAGCAGGACAGAATGGGAGCTATGAGGGGCCCAGAACTGGTGGGATCGGGGTCCCCGGATTCAGCCAATTTTTCTGGCCAGGGCCACTGCACTGACTTTTAAACAAACTTTTTATTGAAAACATAAAGAACAGTGCATAAATCATAGGTGCACAGCTCAGTGACCACACCATATAGCCACCTCCCAGATCAAGGAGCGGTGTTACCAGAACCCCGGAGCCCTCTCATTTCCCTTCAGTCACTAACCCCAAAGGTAGCTACTCTCTTGCTTTCTCTTCTTTATAGATGTGTTATGTCTGCTTTTCAATTTTGCATAAATGGAATCGCAGTTTTGCTTTTCCTGTTTGATATTATGCTTGTGAGACCCATCCATGGATTTTCATACAACAATATTTGTTCATTTTCTTTACTGTATAATACTTCATTACAACAACATATTTATCCTTTCTTCTCTTGTACTTTTGGGTTGTTTCTCATTTTCAGCCAAAACAAATACTACTGTGATAAAATTCTTGTACGTGTTTTTTTGGTGAATAGGTGCATGCATTTCTGTTCAGTATTACTTTGGAGTAGAATCACTGAATGATAGAGTATGTGTTTGTGCAGCTTTGGATATGGTCAAACAATTTAGCGAAGTGATCGTACCAATGTATACTCTCTCCCCTAATGTAGAAGATCTACTTGGGAGTATGTGTGTATGTGTGTGGTGTTTTTTACTTTGGCTATTCTAGTTGGGGTATGTAGAGCTATGTTATTGTGTATTTTTTAAAATTTAATCCTGGAGGTGGGGAGGCAGAGAGAGAGAGAGACAGAGAGAAACATCAATTTGTTTTTTCATTCATTAGTTGTCCTGACCGGGGATTGAACCCGCAACCTTGGCACATGGGGACAGTGCTCTAACCAAATGAGCTACTTAGCCAGGGCTCGTCATGTTTCTAATGTGCATTTATTTCCTTGATGATTAGTGATGTCAAGCACATTTTCTTTCCATTTATTAGCCATTTGAACATGCTCTTTTACTACTGTCTTCTTCAAAAAGCCTTATTGTTTTATTTTTCAGTTGGATTTGCTCTCTGCATGGAATTGTAAAGTAAAGCTTTTTCTATACAGATAGCTAATTGACCCATCCTTCCCCCAGTGCCCTGTAGTGTCACCTTTATTATAAATCAGGTGTCTGTCTACTTGTAGCCCCTGTCTGGGCTTTCTGTTCAGTTGCATTGGTCTGTTTGTCAACTCTTCACCAATCCCACACTGTGTCAATTACCAGAGCTTTGTGATAGGTCTTGTTAATGGTTAGTGTGAGTCCTCCAGCTGTTCTTCAAATGGTCTTGGTTACTCGTGGCCGTCTGTGTGCTGGCCCCAATATCTCACCTCTTAAAGGAGATCCCCAAGGCTCAGAGAGGTCAGGTGACTTGGTCCGGCTTCTCAGCCTTGACTCTGCAGCACCCTGTCCTCTGACGCTTGGTGTCATGCTAAGGTTTCCGCCTACACCAGTAGGAACATAATAGGTTGTTTAAAAATCGACTTCCTTTTTCCTTGTTTCTTAAAGGAAAATGTGTATCTACTGCAAATGGAAATTTACTACTACTCTCTGTAACTACAGGGTAACTGCAAGAATCTTAAAAATCAATTCAATTCCTGCCAGGTGCTGTGGCTCTGAGCCAGAAGCCCACTTCTCCCTTGTTACCTAGGTGGGCAAAGGCTGTGAAGGACTGAAGACTTGCTGGACCGAACTGAGTTCTTGAGGGAGAAATGCCTGGAGAACAACTTTCTTACTGACTTCTTTATTGCCACATCAGTGTACGCCCTAACACAATAACAGAATTAACCCAGGGCTCTGCTTGGAGAAGCCCTGATGTGATAGGGAGTCTGGAAGCTTGGGATCCAACTCACATGACACAGATTTGTGTGTGTGTGTGTGTGTGTGTACTGATTAAAAGCTTTAGTAAAATAAGAGTAGAAAATATGGTTTATAGTCTAAAAATGTGTTTTCATAAGACAGTGTGCCAATAATGCATTTAAACTAAGTATTTCAAAACATTCTGCACAAAGAACTTACAGAGCGTATTTATTTAATAAGAAAATATCTAGGACTTCCGGTCAAGATGGAGGCATAGGTAGACACCCTTCACCTCCTCATGCAACCACAAGAAAAAATTATAACTAATCTCAAAACAAAAACACCCAGAACTGCCAGAAAATTGAACTGTATGAAAGTCTGACAACCAAGAATTTTAAGAAGCCACATTCATGCAGACGGGTAAGAGGGGTAGAGACCCGGAGTTGAGGCAGAGAGAACATGGTGTGGTGTGGAGAGGCAGCGGTGGTGGCTCGGGCAGTCCCACATCATGTGAGGTGAATAAAATCGGGAGGGATACCTTGGGAGTGAGTGATCCCAGGCCTGGGCCAGACTGCACAGCCCAGGGTTCCATCGCCTGGAAGATAAAGCCCCATAACTTCTGGCAGTAAAAATCAGTGGGGGCTGGGGTGGTGGAAGAAACTGCTGGTTTATCAGGAGAGCCCATTTAACCCTTTGAGTGCCATGCGTAATTCGAAATTTGGATCAACATGAGAAAAAATTATATGAATATATAACCTGAGGTACAAAAAAAGAAAACAAAACATAGAATACAAATTATTCCATTGTTATTTACATTTATAGCCGTCAAAAAAAGAGTCGCTGGGAGCGACGCTGGCACTTTTGGGAAAATTTGTCAGCGTCGCTCACAGCAGTTAAAGGGCCCAAATAGACTTAGAACATACGCAAACCCACCAACTCAGGGAATCACCACCAGCGCAACAGCTAGAAGGGCGCCAGTCACATATGGGAAGTGGGTGGAGTGACTAAAAATGGGGCAAGTGATGGGCAAACCTCCAGAAACCAGGCAGCAGCACTGTCCCCTTCATGACGCCCCACCCCACAGAACTGTAAAGGGGTGAAGCGGCTTGCCGCACCCTGGTAAATATCTAAGGCTCTGCCCCATACAACTTAACAGATGCACTAAGACAGGGAGTCAAAGCATCTCTATCTAGTACACAGAAACAAATACAAGGAGGCTGCCAAATTGAGGAGACAAAGAAATATGGCCCAAATGAAAGAACAGAACAAAACCCCAGAAAAAGAGGTAAACAAAACAGAGACAGCCAACCTGTCAGATTTGGAATTCAAAACACTGGTGATAAGGATGCTCAGAGAACTCTCTGAATACAGCAAATGATAAGGGAAGAAATGAAGGTTGCACACACTAAATGAAATAAAGTCTACAGGGAACCAACCATCAAGGGAAGGAAGCGGGGATTCAAATCAATGATTGGGAACATAAGGAAGAAATAAACATTCAACTAGAACAGAAAGAAGAAATAAGAATTCAAAAAAATGAGAGATTAAGAAGATTCTGGGACATCTCCAAAATGTCAGCATCCAAATCATAGGGGTGCCAGAAGGAGAAGAGGACGAGCAAGAAATTGAAAGCTTATTTGAAAAAATAATGAAAGAAAACTTCCCTAATCTGGCAAAGGAAATAGACATACAAGTCCAGGAAGTATAGAGAGTCCCAAACAAGCTAGACACAAAGAGGACCACACCAAGACACGTCATAATGAAAATGCCAAAGGTTAAAAATAAAATGAGAGTCTTAAAAGCAGCAAGAGAAAAGCAGAGAGTTATCTACAAAGGAGTTCCCATAAGACTGTCAGCTGATTTCTCAAAAGAAACTTTGCTGTCAAAAAGAGGCTGGCAAGAAGTATTCAAAGTAATGAAAAGCAAAGACCTACAACCTAGGTTACTCTATCGAGCAAAGCTATCATTTGGAATGGAAGGGCAGATGAAGTGCTTCCCAGACAAGGTAAAGCTGAAGGAGTTCATCATCACCAAGCCCTTATTATATGAAATTTTAAAGGAACTTATTTAAGAAAAAGACCAAAACTATGAACACTAAAATGACAACAAACTCACAAGTATCAACAACTGAATCTAAAAAATAAGAACAAAATCCAACTAAGCAAACAACCAGAAGAGGAACAGAATCATAGGTATGGGGATCATTTGGAGGATTATCAGCTGGGAGGGGGAAGGGGGAGAATGGAGGAAACGGTGCAGGGATTAAGAAGCATAATTGGTTGGTACAAAATAGACAGGGGGATGTTAAAAATAGTATAGGAAATGGAGTAGCCAAAGAACTTACATACACGACCTATGGACATGAACTCAGGGTGGAGGGATTGCTGGAGGGAAGGGAGATACCAGGTTGAGAGAGTCAAAGAGGGAAAGACAGAGACAGCTGTAATAGCATAATCAATAAAATATACTTAAAGAAAAGAAATGAAAAAAGGGAAATGTCTAGTCCTTTAAGAAAATGTTTTTAAGGACATAACTATAATAAAAATTTCAAAACTACAGGATAACAATATTAAATAAATTATGGCACAGGATATTGTGAACTTTTTAATGTAACACAGCAGGCAGATTTTGTGCTAGAAACAGAATTTGGGGGAAACTAAGTTAAACAAAAAATTCAGAGAATGGGTATTCATAAATTTCTGGTTAACTGAGGCTTAATATTGTTAAGTTGGTCTTTGAACATCAAATTTTGCTTATAAAAATAAAAACGTCTCCAAACAGCAGAAGTATTCTTTCCCACCTCAGCAAAGATTTTTTTCTTCTACAGTTTAGAGTTCTGCTGTTCATTTATCAAATATATGAACAATATCTGGTTAATTTCTTAAACTTAACTGCCAGTGTCACCCTTCAGATGATGATTTTGTTGCTTTTTTTTTTTTTTTTAACTTTTTTTCCCAGTGAACCTGGGGCCTCTGGTAGAGAACATGTTGAAACATGCTTAGATAAAAGTTGGTCTTAGAGATATTTTATTCATAAATAATTCAGCAAGTATTTATTGAAAACCTAGTCCCTTTCAGGATCTAGTGAGAGCAGGACAGACAGAAGGCCTGCCTCCGGGGAGCTCACCATCCAGAATGCAGCAAATTGAGCTCTGGTTCTGAATCACAAGGAGCCTTCATTTCATTTTAAAGATTTGCATAGATATTGATTTCCTCTGTAAGGGCCAATAAAACATCCCTGGTGCATATCGCCTGTTACACTCTCATAAAGGAAATTTTGAAATCTGCGTGTTGACAAGGCCTGTACTCTGCCTTCTCCAGTTGCCTTCCGCTCCTTATGACCATGTCACGTCCCCTTCAGCCTCCCAACGTGGCCTCTGCACCTTTGCCTGTCCCCTGGCTCCCCCCGTGACTCTGTGCTGCAGCCTTCTGTCTGTGTCACTGTTGGTTTTTGTTTTTTTTTCCTCCTTACTAGAAGCTGGTCACCTGGGCTTCCCCATCTTCCCTTTACTGGCTTCTCATTTGCTTAACTAATCTTAACACTTTCTTAGATGTTGGGCTTTCAGTGAGTATAATTAATCAGCATTTCCAATGAACATTTTCTTGAGCTTTGTTGTGAACGTAAGGTCTTCTTTACAATACTGTCTTCCTGAATGCTATTTAGAAATATTATCCTTAAAAATAAAAAAGACAATGTTTCTTGAGAAGTCCTGTTTTAAAGGCTGTATTAAGAGAGACTGGTAAAGGAATGCATAACTCAGCTAAGGATGCTTCTACTTTATTTTCATTTCTTATCATTATAAGAATTGGATTCTGCAAGATCACCGTTAAAAACTCTTTGGTATGAGATATCAATTTACACATAAGGGCAAAATCAAACATTCAGTTTTTGACTCTGCTCTTTGATATTAAATTAAAATTGGCATTAATCCAGGAAGCTTGTAACATAAAAAAAAAAGCCCTGTGTGATGAAACGTTAAGACAGCCATGGCCGGTGGCTCCGTTGGTTTGAGTGTCACCTGGACACCAAAAGGTTTCAGGTTTGAATCCTGGTGAGGGCACACACCTAGGCTGTAGGTTGAGTCCCTGGTAGGATCTTGTGTGGGAGGCAACTGATGGATATTTCTCTCTTACACCAATGTCTCTCTCTCTCCAATCAATAAACATATACTCCGGTAAGGATTAAAAAAAATGTTAAGGTAGTTATCATAAATGATATATCATTAAGAATTCAACAATTTTTGAGTCTGCAAGTCAGATGCTGTCAAGCAAACTGCCACGTCTAGTCCTCAATCCTTTAAAATTTTTAACTTAAAGACAAACCAGAAAGGTTCAATTAATTTGAATTTTCCATATGTTCTCAGAAAGACTTATCAGAAGTCTGATAAGTGTGCTGTGAGGCAACAACGAAAGACTAGGCCTGCTGTGGAGAAGGTAATGCAAAAGCATTCCGTCCTCACGTGAAGGGTGGGAGTAACAAGAAGGGACATTGGGTCATCCACCATTGGTGTCTTCATAACATTTTGAATGCCTGATTTCAGTTTTACAATAACAACACCAATATTTATTTTGAAAGGTAATCCTACCTTCCAAGTAGCGGAGCGGAGTTTAACAACTTCTAACACCATCTCTAGGACTAATTCACAGTTCTGAACCATGCTTTAAGAAAACATTTCCAGCGGTCTGGGCAGGATTTATTCCTATCCTATCATTGGTAATCATTGCAGTTGTGGCTGCAGGAACTTTAAATTCTTCCATTGCAAACCTTAAGACAGCTGTGAAAGGGGTACTTTCCGGACCACCTAGTAGTCCTGTGTGCGGCAGCCATGGGTCGGATATCAGCACGATCTTAAAGGAAACCTTCCACGTGGTGTAGTTGGTCTGAGCAGAGACCACCAACGAGCGGCAGCTTTTGGACACGTTCCTTGATGTTCTCATTTATAAAACGGGACTAAAGCTCTCTGCCCTGTTTCCTTCTGGCTTTGGTGGCTGTCATGACCAGGGATGGCTCACTGGTGTCAGCTGCCTCCTGCAGCTGGCTCAGTGTGGCCGGCTGCAAGACGAGCCCTTTCCCTTCCCGGCCTATCTGCACTACCTCCAGCAGACCAGGCCACAGCCTCCTGGAAGGCAGGGCACAACATTTCCAAGGTGAGGACAGAGGCTCCTGTAGGGCAGGCCCATGGCAGATGCCACTTTCCTACTTTGCCACCTTAGAAGCTGGAACCAGGTGGGGCTGGTGGCAGCTCAGAGGGTTAGGGACTTCCCCAAGGACACACAGTTCTAAGTGGTGCAGCTGGGACTTAAACTCCGGTCTGACTGACCTGCTGGAAGACTGGATCCTCTGACCTCCCTGGCAAGCCCTCGTTCTGACCCAGCTCAGTTCCCCACGCTCAGTCCACAGGGCCCACCGTGCTGGGCTGGGTCTGAATTGCTTTGCACGTTCCTGCTGGGAGCCTTTTCTTGAGCTGCTGCTCCTTCTGCCTGGAAGTGGCCGTCTCTCCTAAAGCATCTGACTCCTGGGGCCAGGCCTTTGTGTCCCTCTTAAATGACAGATTTTTCATTTTGCCCTGTATTCATGAAGGTCGCTGGAAACCCTGAATTTTGGTAACCCTCCTGGTCAGAGTCTGGAAACTTTGTAGATGTACCCAGATGTCACTATAGACATCCTCCAGGAGCACAGTGCATGAAAGTGGACAAAGTGCTTTTCTGTGTGGCAGTGTCTCATTTGAGCCTCCCAGAGGCCCTGGCACATTATCTCTTCCTTCCAGCAAGGACCGTGCAGCCCAGAGAGGCGACATGACCTGTCCCGGATTGCACAGTTTATAGAGACATTGGGGAACTAAAGCCAAGTCTCCATCAGGAGCTGGGGGGCGGGGGGCGGTACAGGCTGGGCCACCGTGACAGCACACAGCCATCGGAGTGGGAGGGTGGGAGAGAGGCCTGGCCTAGTGGAGAGGGCGGGCCCTGGTCTTCAGGAGACCTGAGAGCTGGTGCTGCTCTGATAGGAAAGCTGATCCCCCCTGGGAGTCCCTGCCACTCTCGGAGCCTGTTTTTCCCATCCCTGGAGGAATTCCTCCTGTGTCACCTGTGCTGGTTCATTGAACACAAACTTACTAAATATGCCCCACCAATGTTGGACTCTGGGGATACAGAGAGGAGCTGGATAGGGGGGCCCAGCGCTGGAGGGGCGTAGGCTGGGCTGGGGAGACAGGCAAGTCATGCAAAGATGGGGTACAAGGTAATGAGCCTTGTCACAGGGGTTCCAGGATGGCGGAGGGGAGGAGCAATGCGGGGGGTAGGTGGGAGGTACTTGGGCTGACTGAGTCTTTAAGGTGACCAGGGATTGTCCAGGTACGCATGTGTGGGAGGGACAGTGTGTGCTGCCGAGGCCCAGAGTGAACAGCCTCAGGGAGCTGGAGGGAGCTCGTGGCACTGGACCTCAGGCCCAAGGTGTGGAATGGCAGGGGGTATGTGAGATCGGCAGGGGGTGCGTGAGAGCGGCAGGGGTGCGTGAGAGCGGCAGGGGTGGAGGGATGAGGGCAGGATGAAGGGCAGCTGCGACACACAGACTGTCCTGCTGGTGCATGGTTCACACACAGACGAAACACAGTCAGAAGTGGGCAGTGCCAAAGCTCCCAGCTCAGGTCCAGGCAGAGGAGGCCTGGCTTTCCTGACTCTGGGTTTATCCGAGGCCTTCGATGCTTGTGCCTGGGACTACAGGGAGAGACAAAGTTCTGAGGCTGGTGACGCTGTGTCCCCAGGGAAGTATTGACTCAATCAATGGACAGAATGGGAAATGACCCTGAGGCAAACGGAGAGTGCGGGAGGGTAGTCAGCAGGAGGTGCAGCCTGTGCAAAGGCTGGGGCCAAAGAGCCTGGCACAGGTAGGCCAGGGTCAGCCTGGCTGGCAGGGGTGAGGGAAGAGAGATGGCTGAACTGGGGCAGACCCTCAGTCAGCCAGGCGTGGCCCAGGTTCTCCCAAGCCCTGGCCCAGCTGAGCTTTCCCCTCTCTGGCCCCCACCTCCCTTCTGTTCTCCGCAGGAGCAAACCTTCCCAACAGTGCTGGCTGCTGTGTAGCCTGGAGGGCTGCCAGAGCCCTCATTCCCCAGCAGCCTGGCTGGGTGACCTCAGCTAGCTCGCGCCCCTCCCTGGGTCCTTAGGGCTCTGAACACTGGAATTGCTAGAGCTGATTTCTGGGCTCCTGCTGTCAGCTTCTTTGATCTAATCCTTGCAGCTTAAATTGCTTCCTGAGAGGGCCTCCAGAAACTGGAAGCCTTGGTGCTAATGACTCTCCTGGGTGTCTGTGTGCCAGAAGCCCAGGGGCTGCTCCCCAGGCTCCCCCAGTTCCCCACTTCTCTTTTCTTCAGGCCTCCAAGGTCTGAGGGTGGGAGTGAAGGAGCAGGATTATTGGCCTTCCTGGGCAGAAGGGTGGCCAGAGAGGTTAAGTGGCTGGCCTGAGTTCACACAGCGGTGGAGTAAGCAGGCCCAGTCAGATGTGGGGGCAGAAGGTGAAGTGGCTCTGGATCCCCCACGGAGGACAAACCAGCTGTCAGCCCATCAGCAGGCAAGCAGGGCCGATGGCCCTTCCCTGCCCTCCCTGTTGTCTGTTGTGTTCCACCCTCGTTGCCCATTCTTACCTCCTTTCCTTCCTGCTTCTCCCTTCCCATCGGATCTCCTTGTCCCCTTCCTGGGAGGCTGCCTCGCCGGGGTGTGTGTGTGCCTGGCACTCAGCCCTTCCTCCTGCATGGTGGGGTCACCAGGCCAAGGTGGAGGCACCAAAGTCAGAGGCCAAGGCTGAGTCAGACTCTGCCATGGAACGTGGGCAGGTCACCTCCCCTCACCGAGCCTCAGTTCTCTTGTCTGAAAAATGGCAACAATGAAAGGCCTATCCAGTGCTGTTCGCAAAGGCTCCAACAAGCCTTTAGCCAGGGGTGTTGCACATGGTAGGTGCCCGAGGAATGGAGGCTCTCTCTTAGAAACGAGAGGGGGCTTGTCCACGTCTCTTGTTCCTCTTCCCGCTGGCCCACTAAGCAATCTCTTTGGCCTTTGGTTACCTATAATATCACCCAGTTATTGAAGCAATTATTGTTTGCACAATGGAGAGGATAAAATGGGGACTCAGGCTGAGCGACTTGTTTCAAGCCGCACAGCAGGTGTGTAGTGCACCTGGGACTGGCACCCACGTCAGTCTCGCTCACGAGCTCGTGTTTGCCCAGAAGCCAGCCTCCCTTGCCTCGGAGTTGCTCAGCAGGGCCTGGGCTCTGGGACCTGTGCTGTCTGCCCCGGGCAGGCCCCAGGATGAGGAGACTAGGGGAGAGTGGAGCTCTGCCAGCAGCACAGATGGAGTCGAGATGTGAGGACATAAACGGGGCCGTCAGCGGTGTGCCTGGCTGTCCAAGCATCTGTCAGGGTGTCCAATGTGTCAGGCCCCGCTGGCTGTCGCTCCTGACCCTGCCCTGCCCTCCCGGAGGCCTTCCTTGACACGTCAGTCCAGTCCGTGCCCCTCGTGTTGGGCTGGCACATGGCTCCAGGGTTCAGGGTGCTGGGCTGGGCCCTCCTGGACTCACGGGCACTGCAGGGAGCATGCTGTCCCCAGCCACTTCCTGTGCAGGGCTCTGTGCCAGCAGCGTGCGTGCAGGGGGACCAAACCAAGTGGACCCTGCCTTCTGGGGCTTCTGGTCTCAGGGGGTGCTTATGGTCCTGTTCCTGGGCTGGGGAGTCTGGTGGACAAATGTGGGGAGATGAGGAATTAAATCTGAGATGGGTGTCTGGGTGGGGCCCATGGGTTCTCCTGGGGAGTGGGCCAATTAGGGCCCCAGAAGAGGGGTCTGGCTGAACACCGGGGTCATTAGCTGGGCAGGGGGAGGGAGTTAACAGACAGATCACTGGGTCCCCAGCGGGGGAGGGAGGGTTGGAGATGGGGGAGGGGCCAGGATCAGCTCCAGGGGCCCCAGAGTGTGAGACATTGCTCCGTCTGGGTCTGGGAGGCTGTCCTGGGAGAGTCTGACCTTGGGGACTGGGAGACCACGTGATGGGGTTGGGGGTCTTCAGGGTAATTAGGTCATTGGGATTAAGGAGCAATGAGAGTACTGCCTATGAAACTGGAGGCATTTATTCCAGAAGTGCTGGAGGGAGGGGGCAAGAGAGAATGAATGTGAGTGATGGCTGGATGGGACCCGGGCCACAGTTTCTCCACATGGGGCAGAATTGTGCTGCTGTAGGCCAAGGGGTGAGGGTCTGGAGGAGGGAGGCTTGGAGACAATGCTGCTGCTTTCTTGTGGGTGTGACAGCAGCCAGGGAGGTCTAGGGAAGCAGGGGGTGGGTATGGCTAGGCAGCCCAGAGCACCACGTGGCTGTGCCCTTGACCTGCCAGCCTGGCATCACCTCTCAGCATCAGAAATGAGAGAATTCAGGCTATGGAGTCAGGCCAGTCGGCTCCTGTTCCTGCTCTGTGTGTACCAGCTGTGTGACCCTGGGCAGGTCTCTCCCCCTCTCTGAGCCTTCATTCCTGGCCAATGGCAATGAGGATGTTCACTTCACAGGGCTGCGGGGAGGGAGCAGGTGGGGATCACCTGACTCGGGGCCACCATCCTCAGAAAGTAATGTTCTTCTTGTCTTCTTTCTCTCAGGGGCCCCTGGAACTGTTCACACACCCACCCAGCCCTCTGTTCACTAGTCTTGGCCCTCCCTGGGCAGCAGCCACCATGTTCTCGTGCGTGAAGCCCTACGGAGACCAGAACTACTCAGCTCTGAAGCGGGCCTGTCTGCGTAGGAAGGTGCTCTTTGAGGACCCCAGCTTCCCAGCCACTGACGACTCGCTGTACTATAAGGGTGCCCCAGGGCCTGCCGTCAGGTGGAAGCGGCCTAAGGTCAGTGTCTGGTCTGAGCTGGAGCTGAGACCAGCGGACCCAGACCCACCCAGTCTGCATGGACTGTGGGGCGGCTGAGAAAGTGGAGGGGCTGATGCTGGGCCCTCCTGCTGTGGGATTTGATCTAGAAGAGGGGAGGAGGGCCAGGAGGATGGGCCTTGATCCCCCAGCCAGCTCTCACCTCCTTGCCGGGCCTCAGCTTCCTCACAGGGAAAATGGGGCCCTCTGCCCTGTCTCCCTCCCAGGGTCTCTTCTTGGCCTAAAAATGAGGTGATGTGGATGTGACCTTTTTTTAAGTGAAATTCAAGTGTAAGTGAATTTAAGCCCCATTTAGCGACATTCACGTGCAAGGAATTTACTTTGCTGATTACATTCATAATGATTTTGAAATAATCATTTGCTGTAAATGAAAAGTACTTATTATTCTGATTAATAAATAATAATAGCAGTAAAAAAATGACAGTACCTCATAGGGCTGTTGTGAGTAGTAAGAGGTGATGCAGGGACGTCTGGCTTGGAGCCCAGCACCCTGCATCTGGCTGCCTGCCCCCCCCCACCGCCCCCCCAGTCCTGGCCTTAGTGGCTGAGACTAGGATGCGTTTAGCGGAAGTGTTTGTCCTCATGGCTTAATTTCATCGTCTTAACCTCTCTATTCCTGAGTCTGAGAGTGGGTGCCCTTGGGGGCCTAGGGGATAGGGAGGCTGCTAGAGGTCACCCACCAGGTGACACTGTGAGAGCTGGTTGCGCAGGAGGGACTTGAGTGCAGGAAACTGCAGTACTGGAGCGCTTGGGGCGGGGAGGAGACTCTCGCTGCCCCATAATCAGGGAAGGCATTTGCCGGGAAGGGCTGTGAAAGCAGAAGGCACGGTGTGAAGAAGACAGAGGCTTGAGACCCTCGGGCTGATCTGGGACATGGCAGCGCCACTGGAGCACGGGGCCTGTGGAGGGGAGTGAGGGGGGAGGGGCTGGGGGCCCCCGCAGTCGGCAGGGCAGGGCGCTCTGAGTCAGCGGGGGCGCCAGGAGGTGAGGCTTTCAGTGCGTGTGACAGGGCCAGACTAGGGTGAAAAAGCTCACTCTGGCCACTCGCTGTTTGGGGAAATGAAGTTTAGTTTTCACGTTCCTCTCCTAGGCTATGATCTCAAGTCCATTCCAACTCAAAAATTCCTGTGTTTCTCGGACTGGGTAAGGAAGAGAAACTGAGGCTGAGAGGGGAGGGTAGGTGCCCACAGCAGAGCGGGGCAGGGACCCAGGCGTCCTGCCTCCCCCGGCCTTCCTCCCTGACAACAGACAAAGGGACCCTGCTGCCCTTGCCTGCTGCCCCATGAGCCATACTAGAAACTCTGGCCCCTGCCTTGCTCCTCCGGAACTCCCAGCAGCCTCCTGCCTCCTGGGCCACCCCACTCTCCCACGCCTTCCTCTCTCCTTTGTCTGGTGGGTGGGGAAGAAGGCCAGCCTCAAAGGGCCTTTGTGAGGCCTTGGGTGAGAGAAGAGGGGGAGACACTCAAACTCTTTGCCTTCCTCTCACTGCATCGCCTCAGTGCCCTGTCCAGACCCTTTCCTGCCTTCACCCAGACATTTTAGGTCCATGGCTATGAAGGAGGCTGGTGAGGCCTGGCTGGGGCCATTTGGGCTTGGTGCCCTGAGAGGAGAAAATGCCAGGCTGATCAGGCTCAGCATCCCCCTGCTGCGTGATCCCGGAAGAGTCACTTGCCCTCTCTGGGCCTCTTTCCTTCTTTTTCTCTACCTTCCTCACTGGCTTGATGTCTGGTCCTTTCCAGGCACTGAAAGAGATGGAGCAGAGGTGCCCCTGCCCCGGATGTGCAGGCCGGTGACAGACGGCATGTGGTGGTCCAGGCTGGTGTTGAGAGGGAGCTGTCTCAGAGGGAGCAGCCGTGGGGGATCAGTTCCAGGCTGGGGAGGCAGCTCAAGGCCAGGCATGGCTGAGTGGTGTTGGATGAGGAGGTGAGACTGTGTGGACCAGGGAGTAGCTGGCCATTTTGTGTTGGCAGTGCTGCTGGGTGGTGGCTGGGCCAGTGTGACCGGCAGGCCCTCACTCACTAAGAGAATGGGGGCCGGGGGTAGAGCAGGGCGTTAGACAAGGTTTGTTTCAGGCAGGGGTGAGACCAGCCCAGCATGGTGACCTTTTCTCTCAGCTGCTTGACACTTGGCCATCAAGATGGAACTTCTGCCTGTGGCAACTGCATGTCTATGGAGCCCCACTTCCTGGGTCCTGTGCCCTGAGTGTGTACAAATAGAGCAAAAAACCAGCTTTCTCAGCAGCCCAGGGAAGGCCCTTCACTCCCATCCACCTTCAGCATCTTCTCGCTAGGTCGTGGGTATCGGGCCCTCTGACTCCTCGAAGGGGCTCTTCAGCCAGCCTCCCTGCCTGACAGCCTCCCCCTGCCTTTCTCCCAAAATGGAATGAAGAGGCTGGTTTTCAGCGAGATGGATTTCGCTTTATGGGAGGTATGACCTTGAGCAAGTCATTCCCCCTCCCTGGGCCTCAGCTGCCTCATCTGTGAATGGGGAGATGAATTCTCACTGACCATGACTTCTGGAGGTTAAAATGACTGGAGGGATCCGTGGTGTCAGACTTATGGCAGGCGGATGGCAAACTGGCTCCCCTCTCTTACTGCCCTGCCAACTCTGTGTTGGGGACCCAGACCTGGCCCCGCCTGGAAGGTCCCACCTCTAATGGACTCTACAGGTGGGGCCAGGCCTTGTCCTCCTCAGTCCCCACCCAGGGCATCCCCACCCAGGTCACCTGCCTTGGGCCCACATCCTCCTCCTCCTCCTCCACCTCCTCCACATAGTTTCTTTGTTCCTTTGTTCCTTCCAGTTCATTCAACCTCTGCTGCCCTCCTCCACAGGTCAGGCCAGGGAAGGAAGAGGAGAAGGGGACTATCAGCAAAGCTTGTGACTCAGGGGCAATCCCGACATAAAGGGGTGTGTGTGTGCTTCCTTCTCTCTCAGGCCAGAGCCCTTAGTAGGGGCCCCTTCTCATCCCTGAGGCGACAGAGTGTCCTGCCCCATCTATCCAGCACTCTGTCTCCCCCATCTCTGGAGGTAAGCCTGCAGGTCCATTGCTGGGACCCAGAAAGGAATCAATAGAGGTCCTACAAACAGCTGCTAGTTTTGGAACCCCCCAGAATCCTCCCAAGGTGGCCCACTGGTCCCCAGCTCCATGCCCAGGCTGATGCTCATTATACCAGCACCTGGGGAAGGCCCCGCTCCTCAGCTGTGCTGAGCAGTAGCCCCTTTATGCCACAAAACAGGCAGTTTGTACCCAGGCCAGCCACCTGGGCCTGGGCTCGGCCCAGGAATGATCCATCACAGCATACGCTCGTGCAATTGCTGTGGGGAGCAGGGTGGGGAGACAAGTCTGTTGCGGGGGTAGGGTGGGAACAAGCTACAACCCCTGAGAACACTGCCCTGATTTCCGTCCCAGGCAGAGGTCCTGCTTCCTTCCTCAGCCTGTTGCCCACTTTCTGGTCAATTCCCGCCGTGAGCTTAGATTCTAGGAGGGGGGTGACTGGGGTGAAGGTGAATGGAGGAGGGTAAGGGATGGAAGTTTCCCTGGATCCGCTGTCTGCTGCATTCCTGTTTGCACACCGGGCCTGGAAACCTGAAGTTCTTGTTATGCCGCTGCAGTGACCTGTGTCTGGTGGAACTGGTCTAACAGGCTGGGAGGGGCTGAGAGGTAACTGCAGATGCAGAAGGCTGTGCCCCAGAGAGAGGTATGTTGACCAGAGGAGCCAGAGATGGCCATGCCCAGGGCTCATAGCACGTGGCTGTCCAGTCCAGCCCTGCAGGCCACTTTGCCCTCCTTCCCAGGGCTCCCGCCTGAGCCCTGGCAGTGGAAGGGAACACAGGTGGCCAGAAGTCTGGGAGAGGATGGTGGGAGCTGTCTTGTGGCTGTGGCACGATTGTGTCTTGTGGGGACTTGGAATCCTCATTCCTTCCAGAGCCTCTCTGCCCACCAGTGCTCTCCCTGCCTGCTCTGCTGGGGTTACCACCTCCAGGCAGCCTGCCCTGATTTCCCTGGGTTCTGCTGTCACAGCTGTACTCACATGGAGAATGATAGTCGGGTTACTCCTCCTCAAGGCCCCCTGCCAATGGGCTGTGGGCCTCTGTGTCTAGTTCTGTGCTCTGTGCCTAGCTGATGGCCCAGGGCAGGCAGAAGGACAAACACTGGCCTTGAGAAACCTGACCCTATGGTGAAAAGGGTAAGGGTCCGGGCTGCCCCTGACGCCTTGGTCTCATGATTGTATAGTGAGACCCTCCTAAACTGGACTAAAGACAGGTGCAAGGGGATGAGTGAAGAAAGGGTGGCTTTGTCACTCATAAATCTTAGTCCACCTGGAGGCTCTGGACTGCCTGAATTTGAATCTCAATTCACCTCTTCCTGTGTGGCCCTGAGCCAGTGACTTAACGTCTCTGTGCTCATCTATAAAGTGGGGCTGCTAACCCCATCTCGCTGGGTGGTTTTGCACAGTGTGGGACACACAGTAGGTTCCCAGTCCTCATGAGCTTTTCCTGTGATTGTTCCATTCAGGGTGCCCCAAGATAGCCTGTGGGCTCCAGGACAGACTCCAGGTGCCACAACCCTTAAGCAGTTTCTCTAGGTTAGAGCTTGTGAATCTGAACCTCTCCCAGCAGTGGGAACACACCCAGACTGCCGCCTCCTCTCTGCTCCGTCCCAGGCTTGTGCATTTGCCCCAGGTCCCTTTCCTACTACAGCTAGTCAGGGCAATGCTGGGCCTGGAATCCGGGCCTCCTGGCTCATGAGCTCAGTCTCTCTCTCTCTCTCTCTCTCTCTCTCTCTCTCTCTCTCAATGGCCAGAGCCCTGTTCTGCCATGGCAGGGCCAGCCTGAGACTGTTGCTGCTCTGTGGGGAGGAGAGCTCCGGGTGGGGAGCTCAGCAGACCTCGGATCTGTCCCATGGCTCTACTTACTTGACTCATGACCTTGGGAATCATTTGTCTCCTCCCGGGCCTTGGGGTCCTCCTCTGCGGGACGGGCAGTTGTGTCTCTGTCTAGGACACAGGGATGAGTGCCTTGGAGGTCACCTCTGCTGCAGACCCTGGTGACGCCAGGCTGTAGCTGTCTCTTCCCATGGCAGGCTGTGGCTGTGGCCCTCCAGATATGAAGCCCCCCTTCACCTTCTGGACCCCAGGGAGGCAGATACTAAGTCAAGGCTCTTTGGCTCAGAGTGATGGGCTGGGAGATAAGATAAGGAGGGAAAAGGAGGGAGGCAGGCTTCCCATGGCTGCCTCATGGGGTGTCTATGAGCTGGGGCAGTATTTCTGCAGTATGTGCTCTGGGTCTTGCTGGTGGAGATTGTGTTCTTTCACAGGATCGTGAGAAAAGCATTCCAGGGACCCAGTAGGGGAGATGGTGGAGGAGTAAGATTTATTTTGAGTGAAAATGTAACAGAACCCACAGGCTGCCCTGATTGAAACAGAACCCACGGGCTGTTCAGTTATGAAGGGCCTGATTGCCCACCACCGGAAACATAACTCTCAATACCAGAGTTTGGTGAAAAGAAAAATAATTGTTTATTTAAAGGTTATATAGATTTAGATTATTTGTGGATTTCTGCGATTAAGTCTTATTTTCTTTAAAACACCCACAAACACACAGTTCTGCCCCCCCCTACCAAACCAGGCTAGTTTTAGAAAAGTCAGAGATGCAGTCTTCCTACTTCCCAGACACAGTTCAGTTTTACCAGCAGCTCCCAATCATTCGATCCTGATTGGGGAGGTTTTGCCTGTGTTGTGGTGCCCTCCAGCGCTTAATGCAGAACCACGTGGAGTTCCCAGCCTCCTTGTAAACCGCATGGAGTTCTCCCTTTCCTTTCAGAGCCACATGGTGTTGTTCTCCTCCAAAATGCCTGAAGCCTTATTTTTAAATCTCCGACTGAGTCCTGTGATGCAGTGGGCAGGGTGACTAATTGCAGCCACTGATAGAATTTTACATAGGCCCCATAAGCTTTTCATCACTATTTTATGGTTAAAGCCCCTCCCATCTCCTTGGGGACCCTGCTCTGTAAGAAAAATAGAAGGCCACCCAATGGGACACTGGGTTTTCAGTGTCCCATTTCTATCTGTCCCACTGTGGAAAAAAGTCCAGCCTTGCCTTTATCAAGGCCAAAACAAAGACCAGTGTCCAGCGATTTGTGCCATAAAGTTGCTGGTGGAAATCATGTTCTTCCACAGGATTGCAAGGAAAGCATTTCATGGACCCACATCCAGGAAACTGTGGTGTGGCAAGTTTTATTTGGGTGAATGGCTGCCCCTTGTCCCATCTCCATCTGTCCTGCCATGGAGAAAATCCAACCTTGTCTTCAGCAAGGCTAAGACAAAGGCTAGAGTCCAGTTTTCTGTGCCGTGTTAAAGCTCAGTCCTTTGGAGCCCATGCGATCCACTGCAAGCCCACGAGGCTGCTAGTCCACATGGCTGTGTGGATCCCATGGCGAGAGAAAGAACGCGTGAATGAATGGGGTGAGTGCCGGTCACTGAGGGAGAGAGAGAGACAAGACAGGCTTTGTCTTTGTTAGGCTGATTAATGTATATTATCTCTGGTTTGGGATGGACCAGGCGCTTTTTCAAAATAACCAATCAATTTCCCAAGCTTTCATGGGCTTCTGTTGGGTCCACCCCCTGACCAGTCTATTTCCTGGATCTTCCAGAGTTGTGTCTCTTACCCAATACAATCCTTTCCTCAGGCTAGACTGACAGGCCTCTGTGGTCACCCCCTTGGCTCCTACTGAGCATGTGTTTACCTCCCCTTTCTTGTTCTGTCCCTTCCCCTGTGATATGCGATCTGTGGGGGAACAAACAGGTAGTTTTCTGGTGAGTGTGTGATGCTGTAACTTCCTAGGAAAGCAAGCTTCTTAATGTCTGATTTCCTGTGCTCTCTTCCTTCATTAATATCTAACTACCTATACTAGCATGGAGAAGCCGCCTCGTATGCAGCTTAGCCCTGAAGTTGTCACTCTGAAGGTCCATCCGAAGCCACTGATATCCTCAGGGAGTTATGGCCCTCAATCTGGCCCTCCAAAACACTGGCTTTCTCAGACAGAGGTGACAATAGGAGTCCCAAATGCCTTAGTGAGAAGGTATAGCCCTTTGCCCCACTTTCTCTTGCAAGTGCTGTGCCTGCAAACCAGTGGAATCCTTACATAGCTCTGCAAGGATAATAATTTACCTCCTTTACAAAGGACAGGAAACTGTCTCAGAGAGGTTGATCCACTGGCCCAAAGTTGCACAGCCAGTGCATAAATGGGTGCAGAAATTTGAATTCTGACTTCCTGACTCTGGAACTCTTTGTGGCTGCCTGTAGTCGAACCTCAGTAGCCCTGTTGTGATTGAACTAGCTCGGGAGCACCTGCTAAAGTGGAGGCAGGCTCATGCTGTATCGCATCTTATTACACCTCCCTGGGCCTCAGTTTGCTCATCTGTAAAAGGAGCACAGTGCCCACCTCCGAGGGTCATGGTGAGGATTGGTCATGGTGCAGGATGCCTGGCACTGGGACGCCGTGTGTCAGTGCTTACCTCTCCCTACCGTCCACTATCGCCAGCCCCTCTTGGGGAGCATGTACTCCCTTTCAGCTCTGTTGGGTGAAGATGCTGATGGGTGAGGAGGACAGGCCTAGAGTGGGCACCCTGGGAACTCTGTGGGTATCTGCTCAGCTCTGTTCCACATTTGCTTGCTGTGTGCCCTTGACAAGTCACTGCCCCTCTCTGAACCTTCATTCTTTATCCATAAATTTGTGAGAAATGCCCACAATAAAACACCGGGACACAGGACTTTAGCAGTAACTGAGGCAGATGTTTATTCACAGATCTACAGCTCTGGGCACAGCCAAAAAACCAAATCACGGTGCGCGCCAAAAAGATGGAGCTGGCTGTTTTATCCTAACGCGAGTAAAACTCTTCCCCCCTTCCCCTCTCCCCCTCCTTCTCCTTCTCCTTCTCCGTTTTTCCATGCTGGATACTCTGGAGTTACAATCTGACACGATTAACTAAATTAACCGAGGGTGAAAATTAACTCAGGGTGACATGGTTATAGGTCTGTCTCCAGCTCTTCTTTGAAACTTCGCTATCTGGTTTGTTGGGCTGTCTAGCTACATTTTCCCACTTCCCGGAGTTTGGTGATGACTACCTCCCCCCACTTCGATCTCAGATATCCTTTGTCCTCAGAAGCATTTGTGCTGAGCTGTGGAATGCCCCTTTTCTGATTTGTAAATATGCTAATACTGTTAACTCTGCCTCAGAGACCCTTTTAATTACATTTGCCCTTTGTTGCTAATTATTTTCTACTGGTTTGGGAGTCACCAGTTTTCTTTCCTTTACAAAATGAGTTGACAATGTCACACTCCTCTGGTGGAGTGAGGGTCAGATGAGACAGCCTGAGGATGTGCCCACACAGGGCATGGAGCATCAGCTCCTTACTTCTCCCACCCTCTGCACGTGTCATGTGACCTCCCCTACCCCCCCCCCCCCCGGCCCCTTACCCTGCTTCACGACTGGACACGTGAGGGTCAGCTGGGGTGGGCACTGCTGGGCTGCTGGTGCTGGAAAGGTGTGCTAGTTAGAGAAGACACAGGGCGGGAGGAAGTGGGTGGCCCAGGGTCCAGCCCCTGAAGTCCTTCCACAGTATTTGTTCATGTGGCACCTTCGGCACAACGGCAGAGTTCTTCATACAGGGCAAGGGAGGAGGGCCTTCCAGGCAGCATGTGGGGGAAGCTGGTTTGGGGGAAGCCACCTGGGGCCCCCAGTCTGCGAGAGGAGGCAGGTGATTCTCCATGCTGACGGTGAGGTTTCCTCTCGGGTTCTCCGCAGGACATCTGTGATGACCCCCGCCTCTTTGTGGACGGCATCAGCTCCCACGACCTGCACCAGGGCCAAGTGGGCAACTGCTGGTTTGTGGCAGCCTGCTCGTCGCTCGCCTCCCGAGAGTCGCTCTGGCAAAAGGTGAGGCCTGGGGTGAGGTGGGGATGCTGGGAAACGTGAGCTCAGCCTGCAGTCCTCACCGCCCAGCAGGGGAGGTGCAGCCTTCTGAACATGCAGGTGAGACTTTGTGGAAGCCTTGGGGAGGGGGTCGGGGGGGGGTGGCGCCGGGACTCTGTGGCATCTACTGAGCATTAGAACCACCCTCCCCTCACCTGCCAGTCTAGGGTCCCTGGGGCAGCCGTAGGGGATCTGTGTGGCTCCCATGGGGATGCTGTTGTGTTTCCTCCTCACTGTGGGGCCACAGTGTCCCTGGGGCCACTTGGCAGAATATGTACTTGAAAAAAGTGGAAGCTCCTGAATCACGTGCAATGTAGAGAGACCACTAACTGGGGCTCAGGAGACCCCTGCCGGTTACCTGCTGTATGACACGGCCAGTCCTTGTCCTTCTCTGGGCCTTAATTTTCTCACTTTTTCAGTGGGAGCAATTCATGATTCGTGGTTCCAAGCTGCTGATGTTCTGGACCAGCAGCAAAGGTTTTAGGTTGGAAAGAATGGGCGCTGGTCCTGACACTTCGCCCTCTTGTGGCAGCAGTGGGCAGTGCAGCCCTTAAATCACACCTCTTGGGGAAATGGGGAAGCGTGAGTTAGAGGCTGGATTTGTGCTCTCTAACGAACTGTCAACAGGGATTGCCTCTTGGGTTCCCATGCCAGCAAATACAGGTCATTGCCCCTTTCTCACCCCTACCCCCCTGCTCTTCCTGTAGGGGCAAGCAGCAGGGCGTAAGAGCACTACGCACCTCAGTGTTACAGGCTCAGGTGCCAGCCCAGGCTCACCATTTGGTAGCTTTATAAATACCCTCATCTGAACAATCAGGATATCACAGTAGCTCCCTCTTGGGGAGTTGTGACCGTGAAACGACTCACTGTACTTACAGGGCCTTGTGCAGCGCTCTGTGAATGGGCTACGTTACCAGTGTTACGATCATTCATGTTCATAGTCGTATGGGAGTTCTTATGTAAGCTGGATGCAAGGAGCAGAGTGAGTTTGTTCTCATCCTCTGAGACATCCCTCAGCCATCAGAGGGAGCAGTGCCTTCCCCTGAGGCTGGGGCTGTGTGGGGTCCTGCTGTCATGCCTTCTGAATGGAGTGTGACTTCTCAAAGCCAGCCCAGGGTGGGGATACCGGGGGCCCGGCCCTGATGGTCCTATGGGTATAGGGTAGCTGCAGGCCCTAGGGCCCTCACACAGGCCACTGCTGCGGCCCACAGACATGGGTGCTCGGGGGGGTGTCAGAGGTGGGCGGGGCTCAGAGAGCCACATGTGAGATCATTGCATTCCTGGTCCTCGAGGCCCAGTGGGTGTTGGGTCCTGGCTCTGTTCTCTGGGTGTGAGGCTGTCCTCCAGGTTCCAACCACCTCTTCTGGGCCCAGAGCAAGGTTTCCCTGCCTCTGAACTGCACCCTCAGCTCGGCCAGGACTCAGTCTGAGGATGGAGGTGGGACACAGGAATCCTGTAGTGTTGGCCCCACGCCTCCCACCCTGCCCTGTGATTGTATTGCTGTGAGTCCGTCGTGGGTAGAGCTAGGCCAGCTTACATCCTCCTGCTGGCCCAGCAGGCGCCTGGCACGCAGAAGGTCAAGAATGTTTTGAGAACGGAACCCCTCCCAAATGGTGAGACCTGGCTACTGACCAGGAGCCCCACAGCCATCCTCGCTGCTGTGGGCATCCTGGGGCCTTCAGTGGGGACAGAGCCTGACCTGCTGTGTCCCCTTCTGGGGGTGGGCTGTCTGATCATTTGTGGGGAGCAGCCCCAGCTGGCTCCTGCCCTGGACCCTGGTACAGCTGCTCATCTAATGAGGGGATACAAGGGTCCAGAACCTACAGGGGAAGCCTGTCATTGATGCTGTGTGACCGTGGCAGGCCTGTGTTTGTCTCTGGGCTGAAGGTTCCTCCTGCAGGGTGTTAGGACACCAGGCCTGGCTGGAGGCTTCGAGGGCCAAGAGGCTGATCTCTGGGAGCTTGTGTCCCCAGGAGGTTGCGGCAGGGTGGGGTGCTCTGGACTAATTGCACTCTGCTTCCTGGTGCTGCTGTGGTGACAGCCAGCCTCTGGGTCCTGGAAGGAGAGAGGAGACCCTGGGGAGCTCATTACTGTGCCTCCCCTCCCTCCTGGTCCCTGCTGGCTGGGCTGTTTGTTGTCACCCTTCACCTTCTGGGCCTGTTCCTCTGCAGGGCCTCCCCTACCCAACCCTGTCTTCTCCATGGAATGTGGGGTACTTAGCCTGACCTGTCCCCTCACTCTGTGAATGCTGAGCCTCATATGGGGTCATATCAGTCCAGGCTGCCAGTCCTTGATCTCAGTTCCTGATGCAGCCAGGGCCAACGATGTGAAGCCAGCCAGCCCTGGGTTTCATGCTGACTGGGTCCCTTGCTAGTCACGTGACCTTGGGCAGGTCACGTTTCTTCTCTTGGCCTCAGTGTAAACCTGACCTTTCCAGTCCACAGGATTGTGGGAAAATTAAAGGAGCCTCTGTGTGTGGGGGTGGGGTGGGCAAGACCATAGCATAAGGGGCAATTTGCATGTGTCAAACCCCCTCTCTGACCCTCCTCTGGGCTCCCACCTACTTATCTGTTCTGCCAGATATGCCTTGGCAGCAGGCAGACCCCACTATGGGGTCCCCTGTGGGCATTGTGTTCCCCCGACTTGGCCATACATTCTGGGAGGGCAGGGCAGTGGACGTGGGGTGGACCAGAAATCAGGATGTGGCAGTGGGTGCAGCATTTGCCATCAGGCCTGGCCTGGTCCAAGCTAGGGGAGTTCCCCTCCCCCAGAACCTGGCGAAGCCCCAGGCATGAGGGCAGGCCGATCCCTGCTCTGAGCTCTGGGGTGCCCCTCCCCCAGGAGGGGCCAGCTGTGCCCCTGGCCAGAGGAGCAGATGTGAGCACAGAGCTCCGGAGGAGTGCCTGGATGTCAGAGAGGGAGTGTTGGGGGCAGCAGTCCTAGGGCAGAGCACCTGGTGGCAGAGCTGGCTATATTTTGGTTCCATTTAAACGTTTAACATCCCACCTGCCACTGTTGTATGAGCAGCTCATGCCCTTTGGAAGTTCACTCACCACACGTTAATTGAACACCCAGCGATGCCCCAGCACCCTTCCAGGTGTTAGGGACAGAAGATTTGAAAAAGTACAAAGTTACTGAAGGTTTTCTTTACCTAGAAACAACCAGTGTTAAGGGTTTTCTATATTTCCTCCTGGTCTTTTTGCTATTTGGGGTTAAACAGATATTTGTTTATTTGTTTGGTTTTTAAATACACATTTTTGCAATCACATTTGGAAGTTTGGAGCTTTTGTTCTCCTATCATTTCTATGTCCAACCTTGGTGGGTCCTCTCTGGGTGTCTGGCGGCTGAGCAGAGGTCTATGGGCAGCAGTGGGCCCAGCCCCACCTGCATGAGTCCCCAGCCTCTCCTTCCTTCCCTTCCTCCCTTCCTCTGGCCTTCCCTGGCTCTCACTGCCCCCTCCTTCCTCCCCGGTCTGTCTGTGAAGTCCAAGTCCTGGTAACAACTTCCACCCCAGCCTCTTCCTGCAGCTTCACAACCCTCTGCCCAGGCCGAGACCAGGCTGTCCCTAGGGTCATGTGGCCCATGGGTCCCCATCAGTAGATGCAGAACACGTACAGACCATACCTTCCCTATAGAAACCCCTACAGGCTCATGCCATTTGCCCTTCCCCCACCCCAGCCCACCTTATCACCATCCCCTGCCAGCCAGCTACCATTGCCTGCCACCCAGGCTCCAAGGCCTTGGTACCTCCAATTTCCCAGCCTTTCCCACTGCGTCACCCTGGCCTCAGTTCTTGGCTACATCTCTGTCATCCTGTGCCATCAGCTGCCTTCAACTCAGTTTCCATGGCAGCCACAGGCTATGCCTGATTCCGTTCTCCCTGCACATCTTCAATTGAAGGATCAATCTCTCTGGCCTCACCTTCCAGGCATTTCCCTCACTCCTCCACCCTGACATATGCCTGTCTCTAAACTGCATTTTTGACCTCGTACTCTCTCCCCATCTGTCCATCTTCTTCTTTTTGTTGTCCTTCAGTTTGGACCCCATGGTCCATCACATCAGCTGTTCTCTCACCATTCATTCACTCATTCATTTGTTCATTCTTTCATTCAACAAGCATTTTCTGAGGGCCTCCTACTGGGCAGGCCCTGTTCTAGGTGTTGGCTTAGAGTGATGAATAAGAGAGACATGGTCCCTGCCTGCTGAGGGCTTATGGTCTAGTGGGGAGACATCACAGACAAAAACTAAGCAAGTGTACAATTGAAGAGCCAAATTTAGTGCTGGGAAGGAGAGAAACAGCTCTTCTTTACCAAGGAAAGGGAAGCCCCTCCCCCTGGAGTAACTCCTCAGCCACGTTCTTCCCTTCTCCTCTGCTTCTCCAGCTGCAAAGCAGAAGGTTCTTCGAGGGCCAGGCAGGTTCGCATCTCCTCTCTATGGTTCTCTCAGACATCCTTGGAGAACTGCTGCCAGAACTGACCCCAGGGCCGGGCAGGACCAGGTGCTCGGTTCCCTCTGTGCCCCCCTGCTGTTCACGTAGCCCGAGATCCTACTGACTGACTGAGCCTCCCTCTAGCAAGTGACTGTGCTTGTGGTCCACTAGATCCGTTAGTTGTTTTCAAGTGTTACACTTTGGCCCAGGCCTCTCTCCCCCTTTCTGTGTGTGGCGTGTCGTGGCGGCTCCTTCTCCCGACCCCCAAGTACAGTCACATACTCCAGTTCTTCCATTTGCCCACATGTAATCACTAAGCTTTTGGGTCCACCTCAGGTACTGGTGATACAGACATTTGTCAGTCTTCCTTAGCCTCAAGCCTCCTGGGGGAAACTGAGGATTTACACAGGTGGAATAAGAGGTGAGATTTTAGTAGGAGAGAAACCTGGGCCTGTGCTGCCCTGTGGTGCCAGATTGAGGTGGGGCCAGCAGACAAGAATCTAGGTCAGTGATTCTGCATGCTCTGTCCCTGGACCTGCAGGAGCGGCATCATCCAGGGAAATTCACATTCCCAGGCCCCACCAGTGCTCTATTAAGTCAGAAACTCTGGGGGTGGGGTCCAGCGGTCCCTGTTTTAAGTCATACTGGGGTCTTGGGGCTCCCTAAAGTCTGAGAACACGGGTGTAGGTGAGAGACAACGGTGGCTGGGCCGGGGCCCTGGCAGTGGGCACGGGGGGATGGAGAGGTGTTCAGGGTGTCTGGGAGGCAGCATCAGCACACCCTGGTGACTGGGTGTGTATGGAGGAGGTATGCTAAGTCAAGGACGGCCCCTAGGTTTCTTCGGTGACTTCAAAGCTCAAATCAGTGGGCCCCTCTGGTCCTTATTGTCCCCACCCCCCTGCCAGGGGTCTTCTATGCTCTTCTTGTGTGCCTCCTGCGAGCACCTGCCCCACCTGCCTCCCCATCTTACTGCCCTGGTACACTTCGCAAGCACACCAGCTGCCCATCCATGGTAGTCAGGGTGGTTGCCACAGCAATTGACATCAGCGATGTGGTCCCTGAGGAGCCTGTTTCGCCCTCTGGCTGCCTGCAGCACCTCCATTACCACTTCTGCGGGGACTCCCACCCTCATACACACCCATTTTGAGGACGAGGTGGAGCTGGGTAGGGCGAGCAGCCCAGGGAGGGGAGGGTGGCAGGGTAGGCGGGGCCTCTCTCTGGTGGCCTCTTGCCTTAGCGGTAAGGCCCCAGTGCACTTGGCTCTTAGACGACACAGAGGCGGCAGCAGCAGCAGCAGCAGCAGCAGCAGCAGCACCTGGGCCATGGCGGAGGACGGGCCGAAGCAGCCGCAGCTCAGCATGCCGCTGGTCCTGGATGAGGACCTGACCAAGCAGATGCGGCTGCGCGTGGAGAGCCTGAAGCAGCGTGGGGAGAAGCGCCAGGACGGGGAGAAGCTGCTGAGGCCTGCGGAGTCCGTGTACCGCCTTGACTTCACCCAGCAGCAGAAGCTGCAGTTTGAGCGCTGGGATGTCGTGCTGGACAAGCCAGGCAAGGTCACCGTCACAGGCACCTCCCAGAACTGGACACCCGACCTCACCAACCTCATGACGCGCCAGCTGCTGGACCCTGCTGCCATCTTCTGGCGCAAGGAGGACTCGGATGCCATGGACTGGAATGAGGCTGACGCCCTGGAGTTCGGGGAGCGCCTGTCAGAGCTGGCCAAGATCCGCAAGGTCATGTACTTCCTCATCACCTTCAGCGAGAACGTGGAGCCCGCCAACCTCAAGGCCTCCGTAATCTTTAACCAGCTCTGATGGCAGCTACTCACTGCTGCCCTCTCGTCTCACCCACCTGCCCTGTCCCCTGCCCGTGCCCCTATCCCCCATGTGCGTATTTGGGGACATTTTCTTAGCTGCTGTCCTGTACTCAGCTTGACCAGGCTCCCACAAGCCTGTGTCCTTCCTCCTCCCTTTTCTGTGGTGCCGGCGCTCCTGCTTAGGGAGGAAGACGCAGAGGCTCTGTAGTCTAGAAGCTGAATTGGCTGCCGCTGCTTTTGCTATAGACCATGGAGGCCAGGTTGGGACTCATTTGGGAAAGTGGAGGTCCACGGGCATCTGCCTTCTCTGTGCCTCATTATCAGGAGCAAGTGACTGAGGGAGACCAAGAGAGAAACAGACCCAGACACACACACACACACACACACACACACACACACAGATCCAAAGAACCAGCCATCGGGCTTCCTCTGTAGACAGGGAGATGAAGATGGCAGAGCAGCCTCCTTAGGAAATCCAGCAAACAGGCACTGGCTGCCTGTCCGACCACGTCCAAGAAGGCGCTGCTCCTGGCATGGGCCTTGTGTGGTCCCACAGTGCCTCAGGGGCCCTCAAGACATTGGGCAGGGTGGCTGTGGGTGTTGGTTTGGTCAGTGCGGAGTGGCTGGCACATTGGAGGCTATGCAGGGCAACTCTGGTCTTCTGAGAATTACTTCAGGAGGGGAGAAGTGAAGGGGGACATAAAAAAGTTACTTAAGGATGTATCTATCTATACATATACATGGATATTGAGAGAGCGCACGCTATATTCATATGGATTATTCTAGAGTCTAGACCTGTCCTGTGGACAAATCTGATTTTAGATGATCTGTTATGTAATTGCCCAGCTGGTGCATGAGTGGCCCTTAGCAGGGGCTTGGTCAGGATGACCTTGAGAAGGGGGTCTTCCTGAGCTGGGAGGCTCTGAGGTTCATGCAGTGACGTGGGAACAGTGTAGTATAGGCAGCTGCCTGGGGAAGCTGGGGGTGGGGGATCCAGAGCCCTGGGGCCCCGGAGAATAGGTTCTCTAGGACACCAGGTGTGCCCTGCTGGGACATCAGCTTTTCCAGCTCACTGGCCAGGGAAGGTGAGTGTCCCTCTGTGTGGCATCTCTGGCATCTTCAGTGGAGCTGAGGGGTGGGGATGGCCTGGTGGGGCAGCTGTGATGGCTGATGGTCAGAAGTGGGCTGGAGGTGGCAGTGTGCTGTGATGGGAGGATGCTGGCCTCAGAGGTCATGGGCACAGCCCACTCGCCAAACAAGGAAACTGAGACACAGTTACCAGCAGATTCAGTTCTGCTCCCCTTCACACTGCACAGACCCAGTGAGCCCCCTTTGAAGGAGGGGCCCGAACTGCCTGGCATCAGCTGAGGGTACCACAGGAAATGCCTCCGACACCCTGTCTCAAGGTCAGCCCTGGTTTTTGTCAGGGGTGTCCCATGACATTTCCCTCACGAAGCAATGCCACTGGAGGGCCACAGGGCCCTGGGCACAGGTGCAGGGAGAGACAGAGTGTCAGCCACCCCACCGGCCGAAGCTGCTGGGAAGCGTGCAAGCGGGAGTGGGTGTGGGAGTCTTGATTCTTTAGGTGGGAGATCGGTTGTGGTGTGGGCAATGGTCCTTTCTAACTCGCAGCTCTGGCCTCTTACAGGATGTGCTTGAAGTTCTGGCATTGCCTGCCTCGCTTCTCCACTTTTGGGGAAGCCAGGCCCCTGGGGGTGGCCCTGCCTGTTGCCTCTTTGCTTGACCGCTCTCCCTGCAGCTCTGGGGACCCTCTCGCTCAGACTGACTGCCTGTACCACCCGCCCCCTGCCCGACCACATCCACCCTGTGTCGGCATGTGAGTGGCTCTGCTGTGCCCACTGTGTGGCCCCAATAAAGTCCGTGTGCCCCTGCCTCAGTGGTCTCAGTGGTGTGCAGTCTCTCGCCATGAGTGTCCCTCCCCCTCAGGAGCCCTGATGTAGCCCCGTCCCCTCACAGCCCGGAGCACCCCTTCCCCAGGCTTTCTCCCACACTCTCCCTGATGCTACTGCTTTATGGGATGACCCCAAGGTCAGATAGCAGGAAGGAGTTTAGAACCAGGTCTCCTGACACCCATCCAGGGACCTACACCCCTGACAGGATTTTCTCCAGTGGCCCCCAGACCAGCCACTGTATGGGGCCTGCTGGGAGCCCTCCTGAGGCTGTGGGAAGGTGCCATCTGTCTTTGGGAGGTAGGGCCCAGAGGGGATGGGTGGGGATACACCAAATGTGCTCAGCCCTGCAGGGTGGCTGGGCAGATGGACAGAGCTGAGGGGTGGGGTGGGGTCAGGCGTGTGCCCAGCTTTCATCCGGCTTTTGTCACCAATTTGCTGCCTGTTCTCACATGGCTCCTGACCCTCTTCCAGTCTCAGACTCTCTAGTGGGAACAGCGTGCTTCTGTGAAGTCCTTTCAAATCTCATCCTGCTGACTAGATAAGACTGATATTGCCACATCACCCTAGTGCCCCACTTGACACTTCTCAGAGCTCTGTCCCCTTGTCATCTCTAGCTCACTCTGTTTTTGGACAGAGACAGACTCAAAGCAGGAAGCCTGCCCAGAATCACAGAGGGTGCGGAGGGGCGAGAGGGTGTGTGTGGACCAGGCTCTGGGTCTGTGGACCTTTGACTCCATGACGCTGGCTCCCTGGGGTGGGCAGAGGTGATGCCCCCCTCCCTCTCTGAGGGCCCAGTCTTCGGCGAGGCCAAGGTCAGGCCCTGCTTCAGAGTCCACACTTGAGGTTTTGCTTGCGAACAATTCCTGCTTTGAGATGCTCCCCCCGAGCCAGGTCACACATTCCTGTCCACCACAGAGCCCTGTCACACGCCTGGGAGAGTCCAGGTCAGCCCTTGCCCCAGCGGGATTGGAACCCAGCCACTTGGGCCTAAGTGGGAGCCCCCTGGGAAAATCTTGGGAGTGTGCCAGGTGCTGGGGACACCAGGGGGTGCTGTGGTGAACCCATTAGTGGGGTCCAGAGCTTTCCGAGTGATTCTGCACTGAGTCTTGGTTAACGGGGTCCCCTGGGTGTGAGGGGGTCTCCAAATCCCACACAGTCCTTACCAGGGCAGCGCAAGTAAGTGCCTCAGCCCCTCAGGCCTCACTTTCCCCACCTGTCAGGGGGCTGTTGTGGAGGTTTCTCTTTCCCCTCTTGGGAGAGAAGTTGGCTGTGAATGTTGTGTGAGTGCACCACGCACTTCGTACACCAGCAGGCATGCCCGCTCCTGGGTGCACAGCCCCCCTCGATTTACACAGCACCTCCAAGGCCCTGATCCACCTTAGTTTTCACAACAGTTCTAGAGGAGGGGCAGGTGGATGCGGACACTAGGAAGGTGGTTGGGACTTATGTCCCTGCCATGCACCATGGTTGGCGACATGGTGTCTACTGGTGTGTACAGGGTCCCTGGGCAGCCAGGGCCTCGCGGAAGCCAGTGCTCGGGGATCGTCCTCTCAGAGACTCAGCCAGCTGGCACTGGGCCAGGCCCTGTGAGAGGGCCAGGGATCTGGGTGTGAGAGGGGCACAGCCATGCCCTCCACGAGCTCCCCTCAGGGAGCAGGGAAAGAGCCGAGTGTGGGGTCAGGAGGGCACTTCAAGCTGCTGCTCAGCCATCCCCTGAGAGATGAGGGACAGGGTGGTGCTGCAGGGGAGCCACATGTGCTTAGCTCAGATGGCCTCATGCATCACAGGATGTGGGTCCAGGCCGTGTTCAGGGGTGAGGTGGAGAGTCAGCACAGCCGTCCCACAGGGTTTGAGTGCCCGGCCAGGAAGCCCATGTCCCTGGTGATGGGCCTTTTCAACTGCGGACAGCGTGAGGAGAGAGAGACAGCCTGCCTAAGAGCGCCCTGAACCCACCCCTCCACTTCAGCAGTTGTCAGCTCTCTGCCCATCCCCTGTCCTCTCCACCCCCGCCCCGCCAGGCAACATGTCGTTATATTTCTGGATGTGTTTCTAAATGATAAAGATTCATTCAAGGAAACAAAAAACCCTAACCATAATGCCATAACACACGGTTTTCAATAGGCAGGGTTTTAAAACATGCAATACCTGACCTCTTTTCCCTTAGACTGTCAAATAAAAAAATGACAACAGCCAACAGAACAATAGCCATCCGGTGTGGGTGAATCAAAATTAAACCTTTCTTTTTGTCAGATTGGCAAAAAATATTTTGTTTATTTTGATGTTCAACACAATTTTAGTAATTAGTTTGTGTGCCAAGAGATGAAAAAGGTTCAAAATCACTGCCACAACACAATTAAAATAATTTTACACTGATTTTTAAAGAAGGTTTTTAAAATTTACTTTTAGACAGAAGGGAAGGGAACATGAAAGGAGAGGAACGTCAGCATGACCTCAACTCAGGCACATGCCCTGACCTGGAACCAAACCAGTGACCTTTCAGTTAGCAGGCCAGTGCTCAATTCACTGAGCCATGCCAGCCAGGACTACACTGATTTTTTAATATCAAATACCCAGTAAGTGTTCTGGTTTACAATTTGTACCATAAATGTGTGTGTTTTACAGTTTGTTTATTTGAATGAGGTCCAAGTCAAGGTCCATAACTACAGTTATGGTTCTTCTTCATGGTTTGATCTTTTCCTTGCAATTTGTTTGCTGAAGAAACCAGCTGACCCATGCAGTTTCTAACTGCAGTAGCCCCCCTTATCTGCAGCCTTGTTTTCTGCAGTTTCATTTACCCATTGTCAACCGTGGTCTGAAAATATTACATGGAAAATTCCAGAAACAAACAAGTCATAAGTTTTAAATTGTGTGTTGTTCTGAGTAGCATAGCATGATAGAATCGTGTGCTGTCCAGCTCCGTCCCGCCTGGACATGACTCCTCCCTTTGTGCTGTGTACCCACACTGTGTGAGCTGCCATCGTGAGTCACTTAGTAGGCATCTCAGTTATCAGCCCAACTGTCACAGCATCAAAGTGCTTGTCTCTTACTGTGCCTTATTTATAAATTTATCATAGGTATGCATGTACAGGAAAAATATACTTTATTTATTTATTTATTTATTTTTAGGGAGAGGGGAAGGGAGGGAAAAAGAGAGGGAGAGAAAAATTGATGCAAGAGAGCAAAATCAATCAGTTGCCTCTCTCACATCTTGAATCAGGGATCAAACCCATAACCCAGGCATGTGCTCAGACCAGGAATTGAACCGGCGACCCTTTGCTTTATGGGAGGACTCTCAACTGAGCCACACCAGCCATGGCTCTGATTTATATTTACTAAATATCAACTTTTACTAAATTAATATCTTACTGTGCCTGACTTATACATTAAGCTTCATCATAGGTATGTACATATAGGAAAAAAACAGTAGATACAGGGTTCGGTACTATCTGCAGTTTCAGACATTTACTGGGGGTCTTGGAATGTATCCCACGAGGGTAATGGGGGGTTACTGTATCTGGATTTAGCTGGTTTTGTTTTCATGATGTCATTTAACATGTTCCTGGGGCCCTGTAGCCTCTGTAAGACAGGACTTAGCTCTAGAGGCTTGATAAGGCTCAGGTACTAATAGTATTTGGCACAACTGCTTCATGGGCGATGTTCTCTCAGGAGGCATATAATGTCTGTTTGTCTCTTTTTTGTGATGTTAGAAGCTATGATTTCATAAGTCCATTATTCGCCAATGGTTGCAAAATAGTGGGAGCATAATACTCTAATTTCTGCCTCATTTCTTAGCTGGAATTCATCTCCAGATGCAAACCTCCCTTCATCTGCTATTGGTTAACCTCTGGTACAAGTTGTGTAGAAAAAAGCAGGGTAAATCTTTCATTCTTTCCCTTAATTTTCCAGTTTCAAAAAAATGAGTTGATCCCCTGCCATCCTGCAGTAGTGACTCATTCATTGTTTGTGTATCATCGTGATCTCATGGATGTGAATGTACTTGATATGTTTTCATCCATCGAAGCTGTTATCCTTATGGCTGCTCAGATTGGCCCGTCTTTGGACATAGGGAGCCTCTTCCAGCTGGTTCTGTATCCTTTGACGTGGCCCCAGGGCCTTCGGTTGCTTCCTTGATTTCCGGCATGACCTGATGTTGTGTTGTGCAAAGGGGAGTTGAATTTGTGTGCCTGTGGAGCACTTCTTCCCAGATAGTCTTATTCCCCCTTGCTTGGTACCCCAGCAGGCGGGTGGTGGGGGCAGGCACAGAGGGGCTGGCCTGGGGCCCTCCGGCCCCTGCCGGGTCCAATGGCTGTGGTGCAGAAGGGGGAAGTTAGGCCCATGGGAATTCCTGACTCTGGGTCTCTGGGCCCTGGAGTCTTATTAGATGCTTCTTGAACCACAGAGGGCTCAGAGCCAAGCCCTGGGTCTGGCTAAT
Source organism: Furipterus horrens (assembly GCF_987537825.1). Classification (NCBI taxonomy): domain Eukaryota; kingdom Metazoa; phylum Chordata; class Mammalia; order Chiroptera; family Furipteridae; genus Furipterus; species Furipterus horrens. The sequence continues at coordinate 48,627,277 of NW_028327172.1, forward strand.
GATCCTCACTTGGCCCCAGGAGGCCCTCCTAGTGCTCTGTGAGGGCTCTTTTTCCTCTCTCCTCAACACCCTCCCCCCAGATCTCCTCCCTTCCTGTGCCCTCCCCCATTTCCAGGCAATCCAGGGCTTTCAGGGAGGGGAGGAGCTGAGGAGGGTGCATTGGCCAGGCCTGTGTTCTCAGCTTTGGACTCCCCATCGCCCTGTGTCCTTGGGCAGCTCCTTGCTCCTCTGGACCTCAGCCTTCCCAGCTGTGTAGTGGGGATGAGACCCCCACTTTGCATGCACCCCATTTTTGATACAACTTTCTGTCCTGAGAGCAAAGCAGGAGAGAGATCTGAGGGTCAGGGTAAAGGCCGGTCTGGGAGGTTTTACTTAGAAAGGACAGGAGTTGACTGGAAAGGGAGGTGAGGAGGCAGAAGGGAGAGGGACCAGCCAGTGTCAAGACCTTGCTGAGTTCCAGATGGGGCGCCAGGCTCCAAAGCCCTGAGTGTGAATCCTGCTTCCCTCACTGTGCCCTTGGGCAGCCTCTGCCAGCCATTTCCTTAGTGTTGGCCCAAAAGAGAGCAGTGAGGGTCAGGGCGATGGGGTAAACCAGCCAGCCCTGTGCGTGGCGCCAGCAGGCTCCGTCAGTGGCTGTGGTGCCTCTCACTGTGCTTAGCATTTTCATTTTCTTGGTCTTGAATGTTCCACTAGGGAGCATTTCTCTTTGCCAACATCCCTGTTGATGGTACGAGGCGTGTAAACAAAAGCATCTTTAATGAGCGTGGGGTCTGGGGAATGGCTTTGGCCTCTTTTCTCAGGCTGGCCTGGGCTCTGGGATTTGCAGCCTTCTGGTGCATATCTGGCTCCTCAGTGTGGATGCCTGCATGTCCACCCCGAATACCTGGGAATGGGTTTCTTCTGGAGGAGCTGCCCATGGTCCCAGTGGTGCTCAGCCCCTCGCGTCCCATATTTAGCAGGGCCAGCAGGTCCCCCTGACTTGGCAGAGTGAAGGGTTTTCCCTTCCCTGCCCACCTCCTGATGCCCACATTGTCTCTGTTTGTCCTCGTTTGCTTACGGGGCACTCACTGCCAGCTCTCAGGACACTTCCTCAGAAGCTGCTGCTGGCGCCCCAGGTCGGGCGCTCCACTCCCTTCTCTCCAAGGCTCAAATGTACCCTGTGTGCCTGCCTCTGTCCCCAGACTGGGAGCCTCCCGAGGGCAGGGACCGTGTCTGACTCATCTGAGTCCTCCCTGCCAGCGTGGGGCGGTGCAAAGAGCGGTCCTCATTGATGAAGAATGTGTGTATCTTCTAGCTGCGTGAACCTGGACAAGTTACTTGCCCTCTCTGAGGCTCATTTTTTTTTTTTTTTTGCATCTGTAAAGTAGGGATGGATAATAGTCACCTACTCGTGAGTTTATTGCGCGAATTAAACTGACATAACTGATGGCAGTCATAGGCTTGCTATCTGACATTTCGCAGATGCTCCACAATTATAATTGTTATTAGAGCCCCATGTAATGCCTGTGAATTTATTCACTCAGTCAACACGTGTTTATTAAGCACCCTCTGTGGGCCAGGCCCTAGGCTAGATACTGGGGGATAGCAGTGACCAAGCCTGATGTGTTCCTGCCTGCAGAAAGCTGACATTTCGGTAATCATATCAAAATTGTTCATAATGTCACATACTTGTTTAATTATAACCGGAATAAGTATTTCAGAGGAGAAGTGCCAGAGGCCATGAGACTGATGGGCAGGGGTGCTGGCTTAGCCTGAAGAGTCAAGGAGGGCTTCCTGGAGGAAGAGGATAGACCCTAAAGGACAAATGAGAGTCAGCTGGAGGAAGAACAGATGCAGAGTTCCTAGCCAGAGGTGCCTGGAGCAGGAGCAGGGGTTGGGGAGAGAAACCAGCCTGGGAGATGGTGGAGGAGGCAGAGCACCTTCGGGGTTTGGACCTTATTTTCCAGGGAAGTGACATGAGCAGAAGGCTCACTCTGCTGCTGTACAGGGTGAAGGCAGATGTGGCTGCTGATGCTGTTACTGTGTCCCAGGGCGAGGAGATGGGGGACTGGGCCAGGGAGGTGCTGGGCAAAGGAGAGGAGGAGACAGGTTTTAGCAGAATGGAGGAGCTAGGGTTGGCCTAATTGGATGGAGAGAGGGAGGAGGCCATGGTGGTTGCCAGCTTCTGTCTCAGCCTAGGTGTGGGGGGTGGGGTGGGGAGACTGTGGCACCATTCACCAGGCAGGGACCAGGATGGGTATAATACATTTCTAAGGGGGGAGCAAGCAGACAGAGGCATGAGGAAGGGAGGGGGGGAACTCACAGGATTTTAGAATGACAGAGCTGGAAGGAGACTAAGGGAGCCTCCAACCAATGCATCGATGGGGAAACTGAGGCCCAGAGATGGGAAGGATTTGCCCAAGTCCCACATTGTTCATGGCAGAGTTGGAAAACAAACCCAGTATTCCTTTCCATTCTGATTCCCTGGAAGCATGCCCCCCTATTTCCTCAGGAAGCCAGATGTGACCTCATGTGTCCCCATCCTCTCCCCCCCCCCATCCAGGTCATCCCAGACTGGAAGGAGCAGGAGTGGGACCCCGAGAAGCCCGATGCCTATGCGGGCATCTTCCACTTCCACTTCTGGCGCTTTGGGGAGTGGGTGGACGTGGTCATCGATGACCGGTTGCCCACGGTCAACAACCAGCTCATCTACTGCCACTCCAACTCCCGCAATGAGTTCTGGTGTGCCCTGGTGGAGAAGGCCTATGCCAAGTAGGTGCTGGCAGTGGGCAGGTGGACCGCTGGCCAGGCTGGGGTTGCACTGCAGATGGGCTCTGCATGGGTGTTCCTCTTGCGGGGCTTCTGGCACAGAGAGGTCAGGGGCTGGTGCAAAGTCACACAGTGCTCAGAGCCCAGGCACCCAGGGCATGGCCGGCTGAGCCTACACTGGGTAGGGTGGAGGCCTAAACTGAAGGTCCTCTGGGCATCTAGTTGTCAAGTCCCCACAACCAACCCACACAGGGAGGAACAGTTACTCCCACTTATACCTGAGAAGACTGAGGCCCAGGAAGGTTTCCTGAAGGTAGCTGTGGGCTGAGCCAGCACTCACATTCAGGTCAGTGGTTCCTTCCCAAAGATCCCAGCTGCTGAACCCTCCCTGGAGGCCTTGCTTGGAATGTGGTATCTGAACCTGGGCTGGGTGTGGAGCCTTCCCTGCTCTCTGCCCACCCCACCGCCCCTGCCCCCCCCCCCCCCATCCATTTATCCATCTACCTGACTGACTGTTCATCCATCCTATCTTTGCTCACCACCTCCTTCTGCTCTGTGCCAGGCCCTGGGTCCCCAGCACAAGCACAGGCAAGGGTTTACTAAACTGTTGGGGCAGAGTGACCTGCCCAGGTCCCTGCAGGACAGGGGCAAGCTTGGGACAGGAGGGCCAGAGGGTCAGAGACCCGCCACTAGCTATGTGGGAGCCTGGTTCCTCTTCCCAGGCCCATTTGTCAGTCTTCTTGGAGTGTGTGTGTGTGTGAGATAGAGACAGAGAGATAGAAACGCCCAACATTAAAAACAATCCCTAGAAAACAGCCTTTAACCCATTCCATTTTTAATCCTAAGAAGGCAAAGCCCGCCCCCTAGTGGTCACTAAGTCTCCGTGGTCCTTGATGCAGGCCCTTCTTGAACTTCAGAAAGCCACTCGGTGGGCTTGTTCATTTTTGTTTTGTTTTGTTTTTAAATAACAATTTTAATATTTATAATTTTAACTGTATTTAAGTGTACAATTCAGTGGCATTAATTACATTCACAATGCTGTGTATCCATCATCACTATCTATACCCAATCTTCTCATCAACATTAACTGAAATTCTGTATCCACTAAACAGTACCTCCCCTGTTTGCTCTTCCCCCAGCCCCTTGCAACCTCTATTCTGCTTTCTGTCTCTGAATTTGCCTATGCCAGGTAGCTCATATAAGTGGAATTACACAATATTTGTCCTTCTGCATCTGGCTTATATCACTTAGCATGACACTTTCAAGGTCCAGCCGTGTTGCAGCAATTCACTGCTAGGTTATATATTCCAAAGAACAGAAAGCAGAGACTCAAACAGATATTTGCACACCATTGTTCACAGTGGTATTATTCCCAACAGCTGACAGGTGGGAGCCACCCAAGTGTCCAGCGACAGACAAATGAATAAGCAAATGTGTCATATGCATGCAGTGGAACACTATTCAGCCACATGGGCCATATGGTGCTATGTTTACATTTTTGAGTAACCACCAAACTATTTTTCAGTGGCTGCACCACTTATGTGTGCTTGTTTTTTCATTGATTTACTTTTTAAATTGTAAAACTAATGCATGTCTATTATAGCAAATCTAGAAAATATAAGAAAGTCATGCAGAAGATAACAGAAGTGTGCTGTAGTCCTGGGTATTCTTCCAGCCTCTCCACGCCCCTCCCTGTTTTGGGTCTTCTGAGCTACTCCCACTCCTCCTCTGTTCAGGACCACCATTCACAGCCACTGTCCCCACACGGCCCCTCCTCTGCCTATTCTGTGTCACCATTTCCTATCTTTGTCTCCCACATCCTCCCCCAACTGTGGCAACTCTTTTAATATATTTGATGCATGTTTTTGTTTGTTTGTTTGTAGGTTAACCTTGTAAAATCTGTGTTGTTATTTTCAATTTACATAAATAGTATTTTGTTATGTATCCCATTCCACTTCTCACAGTCATGTCAGTGCTTTGCCTTTAAGACCCCAACCCTTTCCTTAACATTTAAGAAGGAACCACGGCTGTGTCCCTAGCACCTTGTATGTTGCACGTAATAGATGCTTAATAGTTTTTAAATGAATACATTTAAACATAATTGGAACCCAGCTGCATCGCTTTGCCAAACGTCCTAAGCAAGCACTCACATGTCGCGGCCACAGGAGCGCGTCTCAGTGCTTTGTTCACTGGCTGCTGAATGAGTTTGGTACAGTGTTGGTTTTTAAAACCAAGTCCCTGTTTAGGTGATTTCTCATCTTACATTATTACAAATAATCCCAAATTGATGTGTCAAAAGATATATGAGCTTTTAACGCTTTTGAAAAGAATTGATAGATTTCTGGACAGCTAATTTTTGAAGATGGGGCTGCTAAGGCTAAGGGGAAGTTGAGTGGCAAAATGGTGTGGCTCAGTGGGACAAATGTTGGCTCTGCTGTGGTCTGCTGTGGTCTGCTGTGTGCCCATAGCAGTTTGCTTGACCTCTTTGAGTCTCAAAAATAGCCCCTATAATGTAAAGGATTTAGATCAGCTGGGGAGCATGAGCTGGGAATTCTTTCCACGTTGCTCCCCAGGCTGGCGGGCTGTTACCAGGCCCTGGATGGAGGCAACACGGCGGATGCACTGGTGGACTTCACAGGGGGCGTTTCCGAGCCCATCGACCTGACTGAGGGTGACTTCGCCAACGACGAGGCCAAAAGGAACGCGCTCTTTGAGCGTGTGATGAAGGTGCACAGCCGGGGAGGCCTCATCAGTGCCTCCATCAAGGTGAGAGCGCAGAGCCAGACCGCAGTGGGGACCCCTCCCCTTTATCAACCCTAATAGGGGTGGGAGGTGGCTGTGGTGTCCCAAGCAGAGCCCCTGCCCAGGTTGGCTCTTAAATCCAGACCCTCAGCCTTGGGGGTGAGGAGGGGGGTGGAGGGTGCAGTTGGAGGGTGCAAGTCCTCCCCAGTGCCAGGCAGCACAAGCATGAGCCCCCTGCCCTAGCCCCCTACCACACTGACCACATTGTTTGACCAACATCCCCTTTTTCTGGCCCTCTCATATTGGGGTGAATGGGTGTCTATACATCTGAGAGTCCCTCAGTCAAGGTTTAAGTCATCACATGCTATGGAGGGGAGGGAGCCCCTATTTCCTGCTGGCACAGGTCTGGGTGCTTCAAGAGTCTTATTTCATTGGCTGCTCATGTTTCAGTTGGGAAAGCCTGGCTCATTGAAGGCAGAATTTGAACCCAGGTTTCGCTGACCAGTGGTGTGTTGATAAACTGGCTCTATGGAAAAATAAAAAGCCCTGATTTATAGCATTTGCTGATTTACGTGATGTCAATACTCCTACCAAGCTAACATTTTAACATCCAGCGTGCAAAATTGTGTGGGGCTGCCATTCTCTCCCCATTCTTTAGGGGGTGCTGTGACCCCCGGCTCAGCTGGAGCCTGTCTCGCCCTGCCTCTGAGCAACTGCGTCCCCCGCAGGCTTTGACCGCGGAGGACATGGAGGCCCGCCTGGCCTGCGGCCTGGTGAAAGGTCACGCATACGCTGTCACCGATGTGCGCAAGGTGCGCTTGGGCCACGGCCTGCTGGCTTTTTTCAAGTCCGAGAAGCTAGACATGATCCGCCTGCGCAACCCCTGGGGCGAGCGAGAGTGGACCGGGCCCTGGAGCGACACGTGAGGCTTGGGATGGGGGTGCGGGCACAGCGCTGACCTCAGGCAATGGGTGGGGGTGGCTTGGTAGGAGGACTTGAGCATGCACGAGGTGGGCTTCCTGGAGGAGGTTCGGAGTTGGATGACATTAGGAGAAGACTTTGGAGTGGGTGCATGGGGGTGGAGTCAGCATGGGCAAAGGCCCAGAGGTGGGATGAGCTGATTCCTGTAGGGAACAGAGACCAGTCTGAGGAGTGATATGGGCGGAGGCTGGGGGGTGGGGGTGGACAGGGAGGGAGGCCACCAGGGGTGAGAATGGGGATGACTGCTCTGCTTGGCAAAAGGAGCCCCTCCACTGAGGGTCTTGTCCCCCTTGCCCTCCATGCCCCCGAGCCTGTGGGTTTGCTCCTAGACCTCCAGGCCCTAGCAGGATGACAGCCCATGGTGACCTGTGGGAGTGAGCAGGCAGCTTCTTAGAGAGGGGCTGCGCACAGCCCCGGGTGCTCCCAACCACACCCACACTGATGGATGCCTGATGCTGCCCAGCTCTCATTCTCCTGCCCTTGCCAGGGTGGCCCTGGTGCAGACCCTCCACTTACTTTCTTCTTTTCCCTTTCCTCCTGCTCCCATTCCAGCTCAGAGGAGTGGCAGAAGGTGAGCAAGAGCGAGCGGGAGAAGATGGGAGTGACCGTGCAGGATGATGGCGAGTTCTGGTGAGTGTGCTCTTGCCCCAGGTGGGCATCCAGGGCTGAGGGAGGACCTCCTGTGCGCTGGGAGCACTGATGGGAGGGAGGAGCCAGGGCTTTAACAAATGCCACACCATCAATTTGCTGTGTGGCCTTGGACAAGTCACGCCACCTCTCTGAGCATATTTCCTGCTCTGTAAGATGAATCAGGCAGTCCTTTCATCTCCACAGTCCCCTTTGCCCACCTGAGAGACCCTAGGCTGCTCAGGCCCCCAGCTGAGCCCCTGGGCAGCTCAGCCAGGATGCCTGCAGGTAGGGGATTGACTAGAGGGCTGGGGCTTGCTGGCAGCCTGATTGCCCAGAGCAGATAGGGAAGAGGAGAGGCCTCACAGGGTCAGGGGGGTGCTGCCTCCTAAGCTGAGACTCGGGGTGCAGAGGAGCCATTGGTGGTCAGGGACAGAGATCCAGCCCAGAGGCAAGACTGCACACTTGGGTTTTGGAAGAGTAAGTTTAGGGAGGCACATGGGTGGGGGTGGGCTGGGAAGATGGCTCTAGCGTTGCTTAAAGAGCCCCATGGTTCCTGCATTCATTCACCCTGCATCCACTCATTCTGCATTCATTCATCCTATATTCACTCATTCCCGCATTCATTCACTCCTGCATTCATTCAGCCTGCATTTAGTCCCGATGGTGTCAGGCTCAGTGTCATTCTTAAGCAGGACACTTGATTCAGAGACTCAGCCTCTACCTGGAGGGGGACTGGGTACCCTGTGTGGGGTGGATGCTGTGCGGGCCCCGGGCAGATGGCAGTGACCTTGGTACCCAATGAGGTATCAAGGGGAGCCCCCCAGGTCCTCTGGATCTGGGCTTCTGTGGATGAGATCTACTGTGCCGAGTCTGGCTCAGGGCTTAGTTGAATTAAAACATAGTCATAAAAACCCCTCATCAGTGTAAGGGGCTTCTTCCTAAGGCCTTTCTCATGTATGTTCATATGTGGTACGTATATGTGCATATTCTCGTTTGTGCATACTTGAAGGGGGACGAGCACTTCCCCCTCCCCATTCGGCTCCTGGAGATGTATGTAGCATGTAGTGACCATGGCAACATCCTGGCCACTGCAGCGTGCTTACCAAGGAGTTCTTGCTTCCCATTTATTCAGGCCTCACAACAGCTGTGGAAGAAAATGGATGGAAACATCCATTTATAAGCTGTAGAGGGCTGTACATATTAGTTCTTCATACTACTAGTATTTGTAACAGCTGGCCTTTGCAATTGCTTCTGTCTGCCAGGAGTTATACGACTTGCTTTTATTGCATTAATTAATTCCTACACTAGCTCTCTGAGGTGCGTAACTGCTGTTAGATCCTTTCTCAACTTACAAGTTAGGAAACTGAGGCCGAAAGAGACATGAAGGGTGTGTGTGATGCCATGTCCATGCTCACTGTGGTGTGAGCCACGGTTCAGAGCATGCAGGGCCAGTGGACCTGCCTGGCTCAGCCCCTCATCACGCCCAGGATGACCTTCGAGGACGTGTGCCGATACTTCACTGACATCATCAAATGCCGCCTGATCAACACGTCTTACCTGAGCATCCACAAGACGTGGGAGGAGGCCCGGCTGCATGGGGCCTGGACGCGGCATGAGGACCCGTGGCAGAACCGCAGCGGGGGCTGCATCAACCACAAGGACACCTTCTTCCAGAACCCGCAGGTGGGCATTCTTGGGGGCTCCCACCCTGCCTCTTGAGCAGCTGCGGTGGCCCTTGCCATTGTCTTGTCATGGACTCCTGAATCACCTTGGGTGTATCCCTGTCCCTCTGTGGGCCTCAACGCACCTGCCCCTAGGGGGCGGGGGGAGGGGTGGATGGCACATCTGAGTGGTCGTGTAGACCCCAACCTCACAATCTGACCCAGAGATGGTAAAACTGAGGAAACAGGCTCTGAGGTTGCATGTCTTGTCCAGAGCTACAGGGATATTAGAGGCGGAGCTGGGGGCTCAAGCCCCTTGTTTCCACACACACGATGCTGCTCCTTCTGGAGGAGCTTGACCAGGTCAGCTCCTCCACGGGGGCTTCTCCCCTGCAGCCTCCTTGGTCATTCCAACTGCTTTGTGTGTCTTTATTGAGCACCGACTGCTCAATGTGGACTCTGAGCTGAGCATAACCTCAACCAGTCCTCCCACCCCTCATGCAGGGTATGCATTTCAGGCCCATCTTGCAGATAAGGGACTGAGGCTCGGAGAGGTGGTGTGACATGCCCAAGCTCACACAGCTGAGCTTCGGCCTGCTCTGGGCGGAGCTTCCAGAAGCCAGCAGCCCATTATCAGCATGGCCTCACTGTGGTGTCTCCCTTCCTTGACCATACCTGCAGTACATCTTTGATGTCAAGAAGCCAGAAGATGAAGTGCTGATTTGCATCCAGCAGCGGCCAAAACAGTCCACCCGTCGGGACGGCAAGGGCGAAAATCTGGTCATTGGCTTCGACATCTACAAGGTGAGGTCTGCTCTGGGTGAGGAGAGCAATGGAGCTGGGCTTTGGGCTGCCTGTCCCGGGGGAAGAACACCTCAGTCACCAACATCATCCCTGCCACCCCCGCCACGCTGGCTGACACCATGAATGTGCTGGGGCCTGGGCTCTGTTTGCAATATCGATGGAGCGCCCAGCCTGCCTGGGATTGGCTGCCGTAGGAGCACCCAGCCCGATTTCTTCTTGCTGCAGACCCACAGGCAAGGACTGTTTGTTGGATGGGGAAGGGAAGGATTGCCGGTGGGTGGGACCGGGCTCTAGGAACCCCCTCCCCCAGGGCTCTGGGTTCCCCCTGAATTGGAGGCTTTGCCAGGCACAGGGAGGAGGCATCCTGGGCAGAGCCAGGCAGGCTCACCAATGGTTGCTCCTCTTGGCCTGGCATCTGAGTACCTTCCGCATGTCGTGATGCCCAGTGTGGGATGGTGCTCATTGTAGAGGGTCAACATGCCAGACAGCAAGAACCTAGTGAAACCACGTGGATATGATAGGCGCACGGTCTGAGTTGAGTCGCTGGCATTTGGCATGCTTGGTCATGTGGTCATGTCATGAGTTTGTTCGTATCATTGTGTTGGTCCTTCATTGTGTGCCACTGTGTTGTGACTTTGACATGACGTGTCTGACCTTCACTGATGTGACTGGAGCTTATCATGGCACTTGTCCTATGAGCTGGCGGTGTCATTTCATGGACATGTGCTGTGACCTGGGCAGATAGTGATACTTGCTTCTGTTGTGATAGTCAGAAACCCTGCCCTGGTTGCTGTGGCTCAGTGGACTGAGTGCTGGACTGTGAACCGAAAGGTCACAGGTTTGATTCCCAGTCAGGGCACATGCCTGGGTTGTAGGCCAGGTGCCTGTTTGGGGGCATATGAAAGGCAACCACAACTGATAGAGGTATTTCCCACATATTGATGTTTCTCTCCCTCTCTTTCTCCCTCCTTTCTCCTCTCTCTAAAAATAAATAAAATCTTTAAAAAACCCCACAGACATTGTTATTAGGGGAATTCCTATTGCCTCCTCGCCTTTAACAAGCTATATTGAGATACAATTCACATACCATGCAATTCATTTAGAGTGTACAGTGACTTTTAGTGTATTCATGGAGTTGTGCAACCATCACCACCATCAATTTTATAACATTTTTCTCACCCCCAAAAGAAAGCCCACACCCTTTAGCCATCATCACCCAGTCCCATGCGCCTCCCTCCCCACCTCCCCCAGCCCTAGGCAAACACTCATCTACTTCTGTCTCTGTAGATCTGCCTCTTCTGGACATTTCATGTGAGTGGATGCTATCACTCTTTCTTTCACGGTGGTGAGGGAGAAGTGTGGGGTCGGGAGGAGGGGGCTGGGCTCTGTGACCAGCCCCCTGTGCCCGCAGGTAGAAGAGAACCGACAGTACCGCATGCACAGCCTGCAGCACAGAGCCGCCAGCTCCATCTACATCAATTCGCGCAGCGTGTTCCTGCGCACAGACCAGCCCGCGGGCCGCTACGTCATCATCCCCACCACCTTCGAGCCGGGCCACACGGGCGAGTTCCTGCTCCGTGTCTTCACTGACGTGCCCTCCAACTGCCGGTGCGCAGGGGCTGGCTTGGGGCCAGGGTGGGTGGGGTCGAGGTCCACGCCAGGCCGGCCAGAATCTGAGGCCCAGAGATGCTCAGCGTCTGTCGGAGGCGTAGAGCCCAGGCCTTGGGACACCCCAGCGCCTGTCTCCTTCCTCACCCCCTGCTCCTTTGTCCCTGCCTGTGCCAGCCATATAATAGGACAACTTCTCACATGTGCACGGCACTTTGCAGTTTACAAAGAAGCCTCAACTCATCTTATTTGCTTTTCTTGAATCTGGACTAGGAGGCGTGACCCTCCATTTTATGGATCAGAATTGGGGATTGAGGTTGGGGATGTTTTCCAAGATCTTGCAACCAGTGGTAAAGTTGGGCTAGATGGAGCACTGAAGCCCTTCTGTTCCGGGGGGCGGGGGTGCAGACCCTGTGGGCCCCACACTACCCTCCCACCTGGGCGGCAGCCCAGATTTGGTGCTGCCTGCCCACATCCCACAGTCCCTTCCCTGCTGAGCCTGATGCTTCCTAATCTGTGAAATGGGCGTAATAGTCACCTACCCCGCAGGGCTTTGTGAGGATTAGAAATAATTCCTGTAACACCCCAACAGAGGGTTTGGCATACAGTAGGTGGTCAGTAAATGGCTTTTCCCCTGTGGAAGGATGGAGCACCCTTGGGTGGGGATAGAGCAGCAGGAAGCAACATCTGGACTAAATACCGCTCTCTCCCCCTCCCCTCTTCTTGAACTCCCTCATCTCTGGTCTCCCTGACCCCCCTCCATGACCTCCTCCCTTTTCCCTTCTGCCCTGTACCAGAGAGCTGTGCCTGGATGAGCCACCCCGCTCTTGCTGGAGCTCCCTTTGCGGCTACCCCCAGCAGGTGACCCAGGTGCATGTCCTGGGGGCTGCTGGTCTCAAGGACACCCCAACAGGTATGCTTGCTCAGGGCAAGCCCCCCACTCTCCTCCCCAGGGAGGTTGCCCCATGTGCCTCCCCCTCTGCGGCTGCAGACATACAGCCTCCAGAGCTCTCCTGCTCTCCATCACTGAATGAACAAACCTTTCCTGACGTCCACTCAGGCCCAGCCTTGGGATCAAACTGCGTGCACAGAGGGGAGCACTCTGCCTCCTACCCTTGGGTCGCTTTTAGTGAGGGGTGGCAGCGAGGCACAAGGCCAGGCAGTTGGGAGCGAGGGCTCCGGCAGGGCTTCCTGAAGGGAGTGGCCTTTCTCCAGGCTAAGGAGGTGTGAAGGTATAAAGCCTGGTGAAATGGAGTAGGACAGAAGGAAACTGGACAGGGGAAACTACATAGGTCAAGGCCTGGGGGCTAGAGATTACCAAGGTGTCCCTTCCTGCCTCTGGTCTGCCCTCTCCTGGATGCGTGAGCCCAGGCTTCTGCTCTGCGGAGAGGGCCTCACCTCCCAGATATCTACTCCATCCAGGCCCTGCCCTAGCCCCCCCCACCCCCTACCTCATCCCATCAACCCCCATCTCTCTAGGGGCTAACTCTTACGTGATCATCAAGTGTGAGGGGGACAAAGTCCGCTCGGCCGTGCAGAAGGGTACCTCAGCGCCCAAGTACGATGTGAAAGGCATCTTCTACCGCAAAAAACCAGGCCAGCCCATCACTGTCCAGGTGAGTATACTGGTGCCCCAGCCTGACACTTCCCCATTCAGAGGGGCAGGTCCCAGGGTGGCAGAGCCTTCGATGGGACCCAGGAGTGCCCGGGCCCAGTTCAGAGACCCAGCAGGGTCAGTCTTCTGGCCAGGGACAGTGATCATTTCTGCCAACTTTGCCACAAACCTTGGGATTTGTACCTTAAATTCCCCTGTAGGTGGTTTACTGGGAACAGTTGCACTGAGATGGCCTGTGGTGGGTGGCTGCTGCCTGAGGGCACGGGTCAGAAAGCCAGGTCCCTGTGCCTTGGCTTCCTTGTCCTCTTAGGCCAAGGTGGCCAGTGGGCAATTCTGAGCTCATTGGCAAGAAGCCTCTGTCCCCTAGGTGCAGGCCAGCATCCCTCCGGCTGAGAAACCATCTGTAAATAAACAGGGAGGCACTGGGGGTTTTCCTAACATGGGGTCCCACTGGATCCAATCATAGACCCATAGAAACTGGGGCCAGAAGGACCCTTTAGGGGTCTTTGATACCCTCACATTGAAGATGGGGAAAATGAGGCACTTTCCAAGGTCAACAGCAGAGCTAATAGTAACAGACCTAACTTTATAGGAGGAAGAGAGGAAGGGGCCTGGCCTGGTTGAAGTTCATGGGGAGACAGATGCAATGCAGGAAAGGGATTCGGGGCCCTGCCACCACTGCCAGCTGTACCGCCCCCCCAGACCTTTACTCAGTGATGGCCCCCCATGATCCTCTGTCTCCTCCCAGATCTGGAACCACCGAGTTCTGAAGGATGAGTTCCTGGGCCAGGTGCAACTGAAGGCTGACCCGGAGGACCTCCAGGCCCTGCACACCCTTCACCTCCGAGACCGGAACAGCCGGCAGCCCAGCGACCTGCCAGGCACCATCGCCGTGCGTGTCCTCAGCAGCACCTCCCTCACCGCTGTCTGATGCCCGGCCATTCCCTGGCCCCACAGTTCTCACCCCCGTCTGCATGTCACCCGCCAGGGACTAGCCTGGGAGCCAGGACACTGGGTCCTTTTCCCAGCTTTCCCACTGACTTGCTGTGTGACCCTGGGAGGTCTCTGCCCGTCCCTGGGCCTCAGTGTTTTGAGGGCCCAAAAGCATTCCTTTCTCATGGAGGCGTCCTCTTGCCTGAGATTTAACAGAGCCCCCCTTTCCCCAGCTGCCACCCTGCTAAGGAACTCTGTCCACTGAAAACATTTTCCCAGGCCCTGCTGTCTGCTGACGGAGTGCCAAGAAGATGTCACTTGTTTACACACAAACTGCCACGTGCCCAAGCCCTACTCTCGCCGCTCCTGTCCTGCGCCTGCCCCGGTGCCCCAGACATTACTTCCTCTGTCACCTACACCTGCTTTTCTAGCCCCCTTGAAAGGACTCTTGGCTCTTGCTGGGTTCCTGCTCAGGCTGGAGTCTGGGAAATGTGCAGGTGACGTGTTCATTCTCAAATCCCATCCACCTGCCCGTGCATTTATTTCTTCCACAGAGATTTGCCAAGTGAATCATCGATGCCCAGGAGACCCCAGGTAGAGCTGGGCCCCTGCCCACAGCTCTGGGAGATCCGGCGTCAATCCCGGCCACACCTCTGCTCTTGGCTCCTCTCAGGCAAATGCCCAGAGGAGCTGCAGCTACCTTCTCATTCCAGATTCTGATTTCAACCCCACCTCTGGTTTAAGGTGCTGGTGGCAGTGATGGAAAGGAAGGATGTCTTCCCTTCTCTGCTGCCCTGATGCCAGGAGTGTGACCAGTTTAGTGGCGGGGCCCAGGCAGGTGGGGGGACCTGTAGACCCGAGGGGGAGGCTCCTGTTCTCAGGACCTGCTCTGCAGCAAGACCTGGGCTTTCCTGGGAGAAGGAGCTCTGGTGGTGGTGGTGGTGGGGGGGGGTGCTGGCAAGCCCCCCAGTGTCAGGTCACCCACTGGGCTTGGCAGGAGAATAGTAAATCCATCACCTGACCAGAGGTCTCTGCCAACATTCCCCCAAAATGCAGCCAAGAAGGCCACAGCTCTCGCTGCCCGGACCAAAATGTTCCTTTTAGGCAACATTTTATATTCTTTCTGTTTTAAAACTCTTATTTTAACCAAAGGTTTTTTTAAAAGGAAAACGGAAAGCCTGTGAACCTTTTTTTTTTCTTCTTCTTAAACTCCAGTTCTTGTGGTCCTCTGATTTTATTTTACTTTTATTTTTATTGGATTCCACTTGGGGAGGGACGAGGAGACGTCATGCCTTCTCAGAAGAGGTCTGGAGGCACGTAAAGGAGAGGGCGGCTGGTACTTCGATGTATAGCACGTTGGCACCAATCCTGCTGGTGCTGTGACCTGCTTCAGGTCTCCCGTGCCCTTGGGCTCCAGACCAGGCGATGTCAATGAAGAAGTTCAGCTGGTTCAAGAATGGGGATTCCTGTGGTCTTGCTGGGGATTCCTTTGGAAACCTCAATTTTCAGCTCTTTGGTCCAGTGTCCTGGCTGGAGGTGCTGGGTTCTTGATTTTGCCTCCTCACCCCGTGGCCGGCTCTGCTCCTGTGTCCTGGCCCTGGGCCCCATGAGGGACTCCTGGAAGAGCTGGGACTTCTCAAGAACCTGGGCCTGAGGCCATGACTCTGCTGATGACCAGGAGCAAGTCATTCAAACCTCCTGTGCCTCGATTCCCCGCTTCTGTCAAGTGGGGCCAGTGATTCCTGTTTGTCAGCACTCTTAGTAACAAGTGCTGAATAAGGGCAAAACCATAACCTCTCTCTATGTAGCTCTGTATGCGTGCACACTACACACTCATGTAATCACTTTTCAATGTCTGTTTCAAATGAATACTCCTGAGTCGGGGTGGAGAGGTGGGGGCTGGATAAGCCAGCTTGGGGCCTCTGGGGCCAACCTCTGCGTGTTTTCTCAGCCATGTTCACCTACCTGGGCCTTGGAGCGAACCAGGACCAACTTGCAGACCCGTGGGCTTCCACCCTGGGGCTGCGCTCTGCTCCTTGCCCCCCAGCAGAACTTGTTCAGCAGCCCTGCCCTTGCTTCCTGCCCCTCTGGGGGGGCCAGGCTGGTCCCTGGTCCCCAGAAGGCCCTGAGGATGGGGCAGTTGAGGTTGGAGTTCTTCCAGGCTGGGACTGGGGGGTGGGTGGGGAGAGCAGTTCCTCCGTGCGCCTGATGCGCCCTTCAGTCCACAGGGGCCCGGTTCCTGGCTGCAGATGGGCAGAGGCTCTGGTCCACCCCACCCCACCGGATCTGGGCTTCCCTCCCCTTAGGGCCCACCCTGGGGTCCGGGAGACCTATTCTGTTCTCAGAATAAACATTACCACAATCCCAGAAACAGCTTCCCGTGTCTGTCTGTCCCTCTGGGGATTAGGGATAATGGAGGGAGTATTTTCCAGGCCTGGGTGACTGTTCTCTGGTCAGAGAGATGACATGAGGGAGGACCCCACGGCCTGCCCATTGATCTGAGCTGAGGTCAATGAGGTCGTTCCGTTACTCCCTCACATGGCCTTGTCCCAAGCCACATTCTAGGCACTAGGGATGTAGGGGACCAGCCACATTCCCTGCTCTGTTGGAGTCTGCAAACAAGTGTGAAGACCAGTAGAAATACTCTGGCCTGGATAAGCATCTCCCAGGGAACTCCTGGTAGGGTGGTGAGGGGGATACTGGGGCTGTTCGAACATGCTGGGGGAAGGAAGGCCTAGTCCTGATCCAACGGTGAGGTGGAGGGAGCAGCTGCATAATGGGCCGTGACAGAGATGAGCTTGTGGGGGTGCAGGTAGATGTGGGGAGACCAGAGTGGGCAGCTTGAGCCAAGAAGCCACGGGTGGCAGTGGGGAGAAATGGGCTATGTTTTGGAGGTAGAGGGGCAGAACTCTATGGCGGGATTGGAATGGAGATGAGGAAAACAAGAAAATAAGACTGATGCCTAGATTTATCTCATTGGACTGTGAGCAAAGGACATGATGAATTCTGTGCCCACCTTAATGCAAAGCCTGGCCCCTAGTGGGTGCTGAGACGTAGCTGGTACGGCATCTGGACATCACCACATACCCCCAGCTCCCCACCACCTCTCACCCACCCCTCACAGCTCAGGCCTGAATTCTGCCTTGGGCACCATGTGTCTCTTGTGGGCTCAGTTTTTCCAGCAGTGTAGGGCTGATGCCACTTGCCCACCCATTCTGGCTCAGCAAGAAAGGAGACTGGAGGAGTGATTGGTACCTGTCTGTGGTAAACGTGAGTCTAGGAGTGGGGACAGTGTTCTGGAGACTCTCTTGTGAGGGCCACCTGGCCAAGCACACCCCAGCATCCAGAAGCCTTCAGAGGTCAGGACTGTTTTGTCAGAGGGAGCCCTGACCTCTGCAGAAGCTGAGTCCCCTGACTGTCACTTCTCCAGGTAGAGCTGAATGCTCAGCCTTGCTCCCAAAGGGGGGTGCTATGAGGCAGCCATGCCGATGTCCAGCAGGTGGTGCACTTGCACCACTGGGTCCTGAGGGGTGGGCAACTCATCCTTTGAACTAATCCCTTCCCTGCAGACCTGCCTGTTTCAGAGGCTGGGGGTCCAAAGAGCGCCTCCCTCCGCCCAGGCCTAGCTGCCCCTGTAAAGGCCCACACTGGTGGGACAGCTGCCAGGGTAGGCAAAGGGGGTGATGAGGAAGTGCCAGGACTCAGCTGGGAGTCCTCAATGTTACTGTCTTTGCCAGTGCTAGTAACAAACATCTTGTGTTGCTCCTTGTTTATCCCCTACCCCTTAAAAGTCGCACATTTCACTTGACGTTGTATGGGTCCCTGCTACATGCGGGGTTTCTCCAAGTCAGCTGGTCTGAGGTTTTCTCCTCCCCCAAGGCTGTGGGGCAGTGGTGAAGTGAGGAGCTTCGGGGAGACACACCTGAGGGAGCCCTCAGTGGGTGGCCTGGGGTGAGGGTGGTGTCACACAGGGATCGGGGAGAAAGCACTAGAGTGTGGGGTTTGCAACATCCTGCCCTGCCTGGTCCTTTCCTCTCAGGATCTCAAACAGCCGTTGATGGAGGAGAAAGCAGGCTTGGCGGAAGGCAGGCAGGGGCTGAGACCAGGCAAACCAGTGACCAAGTCAGGCTCAGGACGTGGTTTCCTGCCAGGAGCTGAGACAGCAGGTGCTGTTACTGCAGATGATGGGAGGCAGCTGAGGCTGGGACGGGTGGCCCCAGCTGGGGTCCCACGCTGGTCACAGCACTGGCAGACCCCAGTGCCCTCCTCCCTCTGGACAGCCAGAGCTCTACACAGCCCTCCCTCCACGCTGATGTCATGGCACCCGGACCTCGGAGGCCCCTTGGACTCCGCCTCCTGGGGGAAGGCTCTGGAGCAGGGAGAGAGGGCAGCAGTGCTGGCTGGACAGCCGACCTGGACAGGAAAGAGAGAGAGGCTGAGAGAGAGAGAGAGAGAGAGAGAGAGAGAGAGAGAGAGAGAGAGAGAGAGAGTCACACAGAGAAAGAACGAAAGACCCGGAGAGACCCCCCAGAGCAAGCTTTGGAGCAAGACAGAAGAAGAGGGGACGTGTGTCTGCAGCCTGCCCCAGACCCTGGGCCTCAGCTTCCCAAGCCCTCCGTGCAGGTGGCAGCTGCACCAGGCTGGTGGGCAGCTGAGAGTGGGCAGCTGGCACCCAGGTAAGCATGGGCTGCCCTGTCCTGGGCACTGGGAGAAGGGTTTGCTGAACTTTGGGGGGTGTCATGGGCTTGGACCGCCCTGGAGCCTCTGTGACCACCGCCAATTGTTCCCGATCTGGGCCTCCTGCCCGCTTTGGGGGCTCAGCCACAGCAACCATCAAATGAAACTGTCTTGAGCCTGGAAAGATGGAGGTTTGTTCCCAGGGAAAGGGACAAGCCAAGGGGCATGGTGTTCATTGAAGTGTCTCTGCTCATGGCTGAGACAAGGAGCAGCCATGCTGGGGTGATAGAGAGGGAGAGAGGGAGGGAGAGAGAGTCCTCTGTCCCTGTCCCTGTCTCCTTTGGCTCTTCTCCAACACTTCATCTGTCTGCTCAGACCAGTCACCTCCTTCCTCTGTGCTTCAGAGTCCCATCTGTGAAATGGGAATATGAAGCCCCACCAGCCAGGGCTGCTGTGGGACGAAGTAAATCAGGGACGGCAGAGAGAGATAACAGCTGTTCTGTGTTCCCCATTCTCAGTTTGTAAAGCAACTAACTTGAATATGGACCATTTCTTTTTTTAGGAAAAAAAAAATGTCACTCATAGTTTTTCCTTATGGGTGGCTCTTAAATCCTATGCCCTGGCCCAAGGCCCTGGATCTTAATGGAAACCCTGGTGCTATCTCTCGCCCATGGGGCTCACACAGGCGCACGATGCCGGCACTGTGGCCAGACTTGCTCTTCAGACATAGCTCCCCATGACCTTTGTTGAATTCCCTTTCCCGCCGCACGGCCAGGCCCGGTGCAGGTCTTCCGGAGGACTGGGTGCCCACTGTGTCCCAGAGCTCCAGGGCAGGGGTCAGGGCTCGGGTGTCAGGCGGTGTCATGGGCAGAGGATCAAATGCTCCAGTGCCTCTGAATGGGCCTTATGAAAAATTGATGCTCATCCTGGGGGGCAGGTGGGGGGCTGGGGGCCTCATGCTGGGGCCTGTGGGCTGGGTTGCCTTGGATCACCATGCTCAGTCCCACAAGTCCTTTCTGAGTCATCTTCAGCCCTGGTGCTGGGCTGTGTGAGGTGCTGGCTGAACCCCACATCCTGCCCTGGATCAACTCCCCAACTTTGGGGTCAGAGATAGGGACAGAACCCTACCAGACAACAAAACGCATATAATCAGGGCAGGAGAGAGGGAAATATCAGGACTCTTGGCAGGCTGGGGTTTGTAGGGAAGCCTTCCCAGAGGAAGTACCATCTGAACTGAGCATAGGCGGGACTTTACTAGCCACAATTCCAGGTGGCAGAGCTAGTATATGCAAAGGCCAGCAGCTATGAAAAGGATCAGCACATTTCAGGAACAAGGAGTGCTGAGGATAGTCCAAATGCAGGGGTGGGGAGGGAAGAAAGCAGTGAGAAGCAAGACTAAGACATCAGCAGGAGCCACATAGTTCTGGACCTTAAAGGCCAGATAGAGGGGCTTAGAGCCTCCTTCCTGATGTCAGTGCGTATAGACAGGCTCAGCCCATGACCCTCCACTTGGGCCAGACTGTCCCAAGGAACATCACTGTCACACTCCTGGGGCAGCCCTGAGCTCGGAGACCCAAGACCATGTACTCATCCTGAACCTGCCCTGTTCTGCGGTGTGACATTAGGCAAGTCTCGGTCCCTCTTTGGGCCTCTTTGCTCATATGTCCAAGTAAGCAGGATAGACTTGCTACTTCCTAGGAGCCCTTTGGAATCTCTGAATAACAGTGGCCCAGAGAAGAGCTCAGGTGCTCTGGGCAGCAGGGTCGATGATGGTGGCTGAGGCTCAGGTCACACAGGCTGGGCTACAACCAGAGGGAGAGAAGCCAGAGAGGGTTCCGCAGAGGCAGGAGAGGCTGTGGCTTTGGGAGTACTCCAGGCGACCCCCACCAGGTACAAGACTGCCAGTGCTGGTCTTCTCAGGGGTTTGATATGGTTTCCCCCCACCCTGCAGAACTGTGTCGGCCAGGTTGGCAGCAAGAGCATCTGACAAACAACAATGGTGATTCTGCAGCAGGTAAGTGCTCTCTGCACCCCATTGGCCTTCATCTTTCTGTGCCAGGAATAACCCTGTTGGGTATCTTATCTTACCCCATCCTGTGTTCTCTCATCCATATGCTTAACTGTGGAACACCTTCCCAATCCTTTCTTTCAGAAAACTCCTATCTGTGCTTCAAAACCGAGCTGTGAAACTTTCCCTGATGGTCCCAGGCCCAGTCTAGAGCTACTCCCTCTGCTGTGTTTGTTGGGACTTCCCCTTGGTCATTGCACTCACTCCATTGTATAGAAGTTATTTATTTAGATACATCTCGAAATCCCCAGGCATTCCAGGCCGTGGAACAGCACATGCAAAGGCCCAAATGTGGGAAAGCCCTTGGGGAAAGGGAAGAGGAACTTGGCACGTTTACTGATGCCAGACTAGGAAGGACCTTGAAGCTGATTGGGGAGAAGTGAATTGGGGTTGCCATAGCCTGAGCTGGAGCCTGCCGGGGTAATATGGGTAAGAAGCTGAAGCACTGTCTCTGGCTGAGTCCTCCAGCCCTGATTCCTTCCCAGGGCTACAGTGGCCCCTGACCCTTAGCCCTTCCCCGTGATCGGCCTGAGGCTCTAATGAGCTCCTGGTCTCCAGAGCCAGGAATGTGGGCCCTGAGCCAGGTGGGCCTGGCACCAGGCCCTAGGGCTGGTGGGGGCATGTCCTCTGGGACAATCGGGGGCCAGTGGGCAGCATGTTCTGAGGCTGTGGGCTTTTGTGTGAGCATGTGTGCTGCAAATGGGAGAAGGCAGCATCAGGGCAGAATCCTGGGACTGGAGAAGCCCCTTTCTGAAGCCTGTTGGTCCCCCCACCTGAGAGTCTATTCAAAGACCTATCAGGGACAGCCAGGAAGGACCATTAAGAAAAGGAGCGTCACTGTCACTGAGTGTTTGCCGTGTGCCAGGGCCTGTGCTGATGCAGGTGGGGCTGCTGGGTGGGGGCCTGCTCAGCCCCCTAGAGGGTCATCTTGGGCTGTCCACAGCCCTCCAAGGGTGTTTGCCCCCAGGGGCCTCTGAGACAGACCTCTGGTTGACTGTCTGTCCCCTCTGAACACTGGCCCACCTCACTCCTGCAGGCAGCCTGTGCTGCAAGTGGATGTCTGCAGGTGAATGCCAGCTTTGCCCACCCCTCGCACAGAAAGTTCATTTCTGTTACTTCTCTGGTCCTGGAAATGGTCCCACCTCTGAGGAGCTGGCCAGATGCACAGAGTCACAGACAGGGCTCATGCAACTGGGCTTTATCTTGGGCAGATTTTGGGTGCTTTCTTCAGCCTTCCTGAGCCTCAGTTTCCTCATCTGCCAAACGAGGATAAAACCCTCCTTTCCTGGGATGGTTGTTGTGAAAATAAAATGCCATGAGGGATCCAATCAAACTGCTGCTTTATTCACCTGCCTCCTGGGGATGCCCCCTCCTCCCCTCCTCCTGCCCCAGGGGCTCTGTCTCCCCTTTTCCTGGTTGATTGTGCTTCAGGCCCCCTTTTGGAGCCTTCCCTGCTCTGCTCCTGGGAGAGTTGCCACTCCACCTTCTTCCCTTTATTACCTGGGGCCTCCTGGTAAGCCAGAAATGAGGGGTAGCCTTTGGCCTGCTCCCCACTGTCTTCTGAGCTCCAGCACCAGCCCACTCAGAGATGGAGCTCCCTACTGAATGAATGCATGATTGTCACTACACCCTCATTTGGTCCGAGGGACTGGGCAGACTGAGGTACCAACTTTAAAGGGATGTTGCAAATGAAAGGGCATAGCGCTCAGCCTGATGCTAGACACGGCCCACGGGAGGCTAGCTGTCACGACGACGGCTACTAATAGTCATATTAGTAGTGTTCCTGTGTATGAGAATTCTCCAGCCTCTTCTCTCTCATTTTATTGGGGATAAAAAATCTCAGGAAACCTCAAAGGATATGACGGTGCTTTCCCCCAGGTGTAGTGTCGCCACGTGGGACAGAGATGCAGCCTTCCTCCCTCCCTCTCTGCCTCCCTCCCTCCCAGCTTCTCTGAGCCCCCACAGGGTTCCTGGCACAGGAAACACTTTCACGAAGATGGACTAAAAATCCAAAACATGAACATTGTTTTCATTTGTTGAGAGTTCTAATTTTTCAAAAGTGGCATCCACTTTGGTCCTTAGACACTCTCCATACATGATGTCATTTTGTTGCCATGGGGCTATGATGTAGTGAGCTTGGTGCTGTACCACAGGTGAAGAAACAGCTAACGTAGCGTAAGCATAAGCAGAGCAGGCCCTCCCAGGCCAGGGAGCCGTGACAGTGAGGGGGCAGCACACAAGGAGAGGAGACCTTGAGAGGAGGCTGCTGTGCAGGCACAGGGTGGGACATGGGAGCAGGCATGGGGGGAGCTGGACTGCCCCTGCATGGTGGCATTGGCAGCACATGCGCTCTTTCCTAGGGACCCCATGGCAGTCCCGGCAGACCCATTGTGTTGACAGCTTCAGGAGCGGGGTTGGGGTGCCTGGAGAGCCCTATCATGTCAGCAGCCAGCCAAGCTCGCACCCACCCACCCACCCAGCAGAGCGGCACTGGGCCCCTTCTCTGTTCCAGGCTGGGCACAAAGCATGCAAAGATAAATTGATTGCTTCCTGTCCTAGAGGAGTTACCAGACTAAAGTGGGAGGAGGCTCAGAAACACAGCAAGGGTGCCCATGAGTGGAACTGGGATAGCAGGAGGCCCCAGGGTGAAGTGGGGCAGGAGGGAGCCTGGGTATGGGGGAGGGTTCTGCCCTGACTATGGTGGTAGTGGGGTGTCAGAGAAGGCTCTGAGGCATTTACGATAGTCCCTCACTTACAGATGGGGGACTGGGGTCTCAGGAGGAGGTACTTGCCCCAGGCTGCAAGGCTAGCTGGTGCCTGCAAGAACTCAGAGATCCATGGTGCACATGAGGTCCTTCTTTAAGGACCAGAGAGGGCTGCTGTGCTTCAGTAGGATGTGATTTCTGGTTCTGTGGTGGGGCCAGAGTACAGACTTAATGTATGGTATATTTTGCCCAGATTCATGGGCAAAGGGGATTTTGAAGATAAATGTGTGGGCTATTGATAACAATTGTATTGACCCTTTTATTAAACTATTGTATAATGTTCTTTGTCTCTTGTGACAATTTTTAACTTAAAGTACATTTGCCTGATATTAGTATAGCCATCCCAGCTCTTCTTTAGTTATTATTTGCAAGGAGTATATTTTTTCTACCCTTTTACTTTCAACCCATTTGTATCTTTGGATCTAAAGTGAGTCTCTTCTAGATGGCACATAAATGGATCATTAAAAAAAATCTATTCTACTACCCTCTACTTTTTAATTGGAGAGATTAATTTATTTCCATTTAAAGACTTAATTCTGCCATTTTGCTATTTTTAATGTTTTGTCTTTTCCTCTCAATCTGTCTATACCTTCTTTAGTGTTTGATTTTTCCTTTAGTGTACTGTTTTGATTCTCTTCTCATTTCCTCTTCTGTATATATTAATATATATACTTTTCTAGTGATTACCCTAGTGTTTACAATTAATATCTTACATTTATAACAATCTAGTGGGACTTAATACCAATTTAGCTTCAAAAACTTGGCTCCTAAACAGCTCCATCCCACTCTTTATATTGCTATTAGAAATTACATCTTTATACATGTGTACCCATTAACATAGATTTGTAATTGCTATTTTATGCATCTGTCTTTTAAATCATATTAAAAGGGGGGGAAAAGGAGGAGTTATAAGCCAAAAATAACAATAATCTAGCTTCCAATCACCTATGTGGTTATCTTTACCAAACTTCTTTATTTCTTGTATGTCTGTGAATTACTGTCTAGTGCCCTTTAATTTTAGTTGATTACTTTTAGCATTTCTTGTAAGACAAGTCAACAAATGAAAAACTCCTACAGCTTCTTCTTTTTGGTCTGGAAATGTCTCAGTTTGTGTTTCATATTTGAAGAATAGTTTTGCCAGATATAGAATTATTGTTTGACAGTTTTTTTTCTTTCACCACTTTAAATATATAAATCACTCTACTGCCTCCTGGCTTTTATGGTTTCTGATGAGAAATTGGCTATTATTGAAGATCTTTAGTTTAGACAAGCCACCTCTCTCTCACTGCCTGGAAGATTCTCTCTTTGTCTTTTGACAGTTTGATTATAATGTATCTCAGCATGGATCTTTTTGAGTTTATCCTATTTGACATTTATTGAGCTTTTTGTATATATAGATTCATGTCTTTCATCAAGTTTGGAGAGTTTTGGGACAGTATTTCTTCAAATATTCTTTCTGCCCCCCTGTTTATATGGCTCCCATTTGCACACATTGGTCCATCTGATGGTTTCCCACAGGGTTTTTAGTCTCTGCTCATTGTTCTTAATTCTTTTTTGTCTTTCTGCTCCTCAGACTGGATAATTTCAATGAACTTATCTTCACGTTTTCTGATTCTTTCTTTCACTTCTTCATATCTGCTTTGTACCCCTCTAGAGAATTTTTTGTATCAATTAATGTACTTTTCTACTTGATCCCCTTTTATGATTTCTGGATCTTTATTGATATTCTCTTTCAGGTGGGATGTTGTTTCACTTCCCTTAAGTTCTTTGAGCATATTTAAGACAGTTGATTAAAGTCTTTGTTTGTTAAGCCCAAAGTCTGGGCTTCCTCAGGGAAAGTTTCTATTAATTTTCTTTGTTCCTGTGAATAAGCCATACTTTCTTATTCCTTTGCATGTCTCTTAATGTTTTGTTGTAAACTGGACATTTATAATATTATAATGTGACAATTCTGGAAGTTAGTTTCTCTCCTCTCCCCAGGGTTTGTTGTTGCTGTCTGCTGTGAGTTGTAGTTTTGTTTAGTGACGTTTCTAAACAATTTTGTGAAGACTATATTTTTGTCGTGTGTGATCACTACAGTCTCTAACACACCTGGGGCCAAAACAAAACAAATCATAATTCTTGGTCTTTGCAAATGGGCTTTCTGTGTGGGCTGGGGCAATACCTTCACTGCTCAGTCAACTCTGCCTTAGCCTTCACTTCTTGTCCACATAGAACTTGAAGGTCAGCCAGAGGTGAGAGTTTTTTCTGAACATTTGTTCATTGCATGTACATGGTCTTTTATATTCCCCAATATATACAGGATATTTTCAAAACCCTTATTCCCCGAAGTACCCCACTCCCCACTCTTTCTCTAAGCTTTCTAGAGTATCTATTATTTTTCCCCTGGCAGCAGTAGGTAGTTCATTGGCCTTTGGATATTTTTGATCAATGCTCTCCATAGTGTCTTATCTGCCCCAGGGGACTTCCAAGTTAGGGAAATAAAGGCAAGCCCTTTGCATCATGCCTTTAATAACAAGGTTTGTTCTGTTCCTTCTGGCCCTAAGAACCCATACAAGGGATGCAAGTTGCTGTCCTCGAGATTGCCACCAGGGCATAGGTGGGTGGGGGATGGGTAAGTTAAAACACCACAAAGCTCTCCTGCCAGGTTTCAGTCACGTTTCTCTTCATTAAATGCTCATTTGGTTACTGTAAACCTTTCAATACTTCTGGAGTTTCAGTAACGTTGATTCTGATAGTTTCTGTCTTTTTTTTTTTTCTTTTTTGTTTTGGTGTTTCTGTAAAGGGATGGGTTCTTGGAGTTCTTTACTGTGCCATATTCACTGACACTACTTGTTGATGACAGTTGGCACAGTTATTTTCTGAACGCTTTTTGTCTCAACTTACTATGTATCCTTGGGTAGGCCCCTGAACCTCTTCTGAATCCCATCTGTACAATGGGTGGCCAGAATTGGACTGGGTGGTGGTGTGGAGGTGTAAGGGCAGAACCATGGATCTGTGTGAGGCACCAAGGCAATACAGGAAGGAAGGTAGGGGGTGGGGGGTGTAGGGAACAGGGGGCACATGACTCAGTGGAGCCCTGGTGGCTAGGTGGGGCAGGAAGAGGAGTATGGGTGAAACATTCTTGGCAGAAGGATTAGCGTAAGCAAGAGAAGGCCCTGTTCTGGACTATCAGGGTCACAGGAGATGAACCTGGAGTAGCAGTGAGCCCTGGGTCTAGGAGAGAATCTAGTGTGATGCCAGGGTGGGTCACAGGGGCATTAGACTTGTGTCCCAGACTTGGTTACACAGGCCACCTCAGGGAAGGGGCCTATTTCCAGGCTTCAGTTCAGGGTGCAGGGGGTTGAGGGGTTGAGCCGTGGGTCTGGGTCTGGCAAGTGCCATACTTTCAGCACTTTGCTGGGTCTCTTCCAGGAGGCCTCTCTCCACCCACCAGACCTGCTTTTACCATCTCTCTCTTCTACCTTCTGCTTCTCTGTGCTTTGCTGTTCCCTCTTCTGAATGCCCCACCCCTCATGTCTGCTTTAAAAAATTACAATATCCAATTTTCACCTCCTAACATGACTTGCTCAGTTAATAATAACTAACATTCATACAGCACATTTGTTCTAAGAGGCACCAAACTGAATTATACACATTAACCTGTTTAATCTTGTCATTCCACAGATGAGGAAACAAAGGCACATAGAGTTGAGGAACTCACTCAGGCCGCACAGCCTGTGAGTGGCCTAGCCTGGACTGAACCTATCCCATCTGTCTCCAGAGTCCAACTTTTCAGTGGCTATCCTGTCTCTTCAAGGCTAATCTGTCCCTCATCTCATGGTACCATTGTTATTTGTGTCTGCATCTGCCTACTCCTTCACCCCAAGCCTGGGGGCTCAGAGAACAGTGTCCCCTAAGCTTTAGTTTGAGTCCTTGACGATTTGTTAAATGGACAGCTGGAAGGGTGCCTGAAACCCCACCACCAGCACCTCCCTGTGCCTGAGGGTCTGATTCCTGTTCCCATGGACTCCCTGGGTGGATGAGCAGAGCTACATGTGTTCTGGGCTTGACTGTGAGAAGGTACTTGCTTGAGAACAGGGTCTCTAAGAGGGCACGGGATGTGGGTGGGGATCATTGCAGTCATTGTGCTGGTGACAGAGCGCTGTGTCCCCAGGGCTGGGACAAGTGTTTGGGGTGGAAGGAAGCCTGGGTCCAGTGGGGCAGCTCTGAGTTTTGCATGAAGGCATCACTTCCTCCTCCCTGGCCATTCCTACTACTCCTGGCCATGGTCTGCTTGTTTGAGGCAGGAGCAGCTGGGCTTCCAGAATCCCAAGCAATGTCAAGGGAACAAGAGGCCTTGAAGGGAGTCGGGAAACAGGGAGGAAAGAAGGGAGGAAGCTAAAGTTTAGTAGGAAGAGGGGAGAAATTGGGGGTGGAGGGAGACCCATAGGGCCTGGGCACTCCACCGCCTCTGCGTGGGACCGTGGCCACTGCCGCTCGCAGCCCAGCATAGTCTGGAGCCAGGCACCCAGTCCTGTGCGGCTGCCAGGACACAGGAACCCAGCTTGGTACCCACTGCAGAGCGAACTCTGAGCCACTAGTGGCTATTCAGGAACCAGAGGACCCTCCGCCCCAGGCTTCAGTGCCTCCTCTGCAGGCTGGAGATCACTAGCTGGCTGGCCTCAGAGGCTAGGTAAGGACCAGAGACAGACTTCTCAGAGGCTTTCCCCCAAAGCCCACCATCCCCCACCCCCAGCCTCAATATTTTTATCTGCCCCCACTTTCCCAGAGGCAGCTAGTGAGCGAGAGACTTTTGAGGCACCTTCCCTTTGGTCTTAAAAATTCACTAAGTTTATTGTACTCTACTCCATAACATACATCCCCACGTTTCTTTTCATAGAAAACTGATTTTCTCCAATACTGCAGTCGAGGCGAGGTTCCCTGTGTCTCATTCATGCTGAGGCCCACAGCGGTTGCCACCTGCTGCCGTCCCGGTGAATCCGCTGGGAATCCCCGACGATGTTGGGGTGTTGGGGGTCCCGCCAAGATGGGAGGGGCCGGGACGGCGCGGGCGCCCCCTCCTCGTTCCCGCCCGCGGGCGTCACCTAAGCCGCCGTTGCCATGGGCCCACGGCAGATGGCCCGGTTTAGGGTTCCCGGAGGGCGGCGCGCACCGGATTAGGTGAATTAGGGAGCCCGAGCTGATCCGCCGCTGGCGCAGCCGCCTCCAGACCCTCCGCACCATGGAGCCCCCGGCCCAATACGCCGACCCCGCGGACGCCGCGGACCCCGCGGACCCCGGACGGAGGAGTGCGCCAAGCAGTCCGGCAAGTGGGCGCTGGTGCGCAACCTGAACCAGGCGTTGAAGACCTACACGGTCATGCCGGTGAGGCCCGGCCCGGAGGGGGAGGGTGCGCCCCGGGGACCCCGCCCGGGCCTCAGTTTCCTGGCCTGTCAGGAGCCAGAAGGACCATGGGGTCAAGAGGCCTCAGGGTGCACGCAGACGGGGGTGGGGGTGGGGCTTTTGCGTTTGGTCCCTGACTTGAAGTTCAAAGTGGCCCCGGCTGCCCCTCCCTGGGCGAGCCTTTGCATTTACCCAGGGTGGACTGGTAGGGGCGCAGAGGGGTTTCCTCTGCCCCCCGCCCCGGGGGTAGAGCAGGGAGCCATCCAGGTGCTCCAGGGACCTGGGTAGACGTTTGTGGACTGGCCTCTATCGCCTCAGGTTAGCAACTGGACACTTCCTTAGCACAGGCACCAGTGGGCGAACAGGCTCACCTTTCCCACCTGTGCAAATGGGGCTAATAAAACCTGTGTCCTAGAGTGATTATGGGGGTTGGGGGACACGTCCTGAAACAGAACCCTTTTCATTCCACAAAAAGGAACTGAGCTCCAGGCTAAGCCCTTGAACGGGAGACTGGGCTCATGCCTGGGCAGGAAGGCAGCAGACATGCGGGATGATGGCATTTGCACGGCTCTATCTTCACAGGCCCTGACTTCTTCCATGTTAAGGCTGGTGAACACTGAGGCCCAGTGAGCCAGAAAGACTTACCCAGTCACACAGTGTTAGTGGCAGGACTGGGTCCGGGACCCACATCTCTTAACTGCATATTCACTGTGGATGTTCGCCTGCTCCCCTGCGGGGACCCACTGGGGTTTTGGTGTACCCTTGAGAACTTTTAGACAGACACATTCTAGGAAATCACTACTCTGGGGTTGGGAGACCCTCTGCTCCAGCCACTCACGTGGCAGCAGAGAAACTGGAACTTGCCCCGAGTTACGCAGCTACACTGAGGCATGTGTCACGCCACAAAAGGGGTTTTTGACTCAAGGGGAGGTCCCTAGTGGGGCGCCCCTCCTGATGGGGTGGTAGCAATGGGGCAGATGCAGTTAGGGCTGCCTGGGGTCTGGCCACGGAGATGGGAGGTCTGGTGGGCTTCACCTGGGGCCAGTGTCCCTTTCCTCTCATCCTTCTTCCTACCCCTCAAAAAAGTTTCATATTCTTTTACCTCTTCCTTCCTCCATTCCTTCCCTCACCCAAGCAGCAACTCCTGACTCACGCTGTTTTTGGTTCAGGTTCTTCAAATGATCATAGTTTTATTGGTCACTGATTGGACAAGTGACTGTGGCCAAGGTTCTTTCTCTCTTTGGGCCTCAGTTTCCGCACGTATAAAATGAAGCCCCTTACAACCTGACTGCATTCTGATGCTCCGAGGTTCTCCCTGGGACCACTGGAACTTTCCCTCTCAGGGGTTCTCAGGCCCCAGAATTTCCCTGGAAGCCTCATAGCTGCCACTGTAGCCTCTTTTTTCAAGTTCTGATCTAGAGCAGAGACAGGTTAAGTCACTGCCTTCCTGCCATCAGTCTTCGGTTAAGAAAGTGCTGGTTGCTTCTGTTTGCTATGTGACCCTGAGCTCCTCGCTCCGCCTCGCTGAGCCTCCGTCTCCTGCTGACACGAGGTTAATTTTTGTTCCCTGAGTGGGATGCATTTTCTGTGTCTGAACCCAGACTCTGAACTGGGTTGGGGGATACAGGTGACTCACAGAGAGTTAACCTTGCCCTCTAGCTACCCTCAGCCCAAGCTTCCAGCTTGCCTTTTGGGCCCATGAGTCATCTACGAGCAGAGACCCCCATCAGTGCTCTTCGTTCTGCTCACAGAACTGGGTTTGGGACTGAGCCCAGGGCATGCTGGGAAAATACATCAGATTTGGAGTTTGTCAGGCTTGGCTTCATTTCTGGCTCTACCACAAAACAGCTGTGTGAGCCTGGGCACTGTCTCTTGACCTTCTTGAGAAGATAACTGGAGACAGAAGCTTCTGCTTAAGGGTTACCATAAGGTTCAATGAAACAGTTAATTATAGGGAAGCATATACTTCACTACCTGGACCATTGTGGGGATAACTATGAGTTAGCCCAGAGCCATGTCCTGGTGCCATGTCCTCCATGGCTGACCTCCCGGGGTCAGGAAGTCTGTCTTTCTTTCACACACTCACACACATATGTTACACATTCTCTCTCTCTCTCAGACATACTCTGCCACGTGCTCTCTCTCTTACACACTCACGTACACACTCTCTCATATATATGCTCAAGTTCTCTCTTTCTCTGAGAGATTCTGCTTTTCTGTGTTTGACCCTCAGTAGTCACAGGTAAAAGACTTGGACCCAGCCCCGCCCTCAGAGGGCTGCAGGCTAGCAGTGAATGGACGCAGATGGTGAGAACCCAACATGGTGCTGGCTATACCGAGGGATGCCTTCATTCTCCACAGAGCAGCCAGGGTGAAGTTTTGAAAACCACTCCACTCTCCTGCTAACAAGCTCCCAATGGTTTCTGGTCATCCTTAAAGGTCCAGCTCCTGTCCATGGCTTTAAGGACCCATATGACCTGGTACCTGCCCACATCCCCCTCATCTGGCTCCAGCTTGGGGCTGCCATTACCGCTCCAGGCACTCTGTCGGCTCACTGCTCTGTCTGGGACAGGACTGGCCCACAGCTGGTTGGCTGCGAATATGTGCTGAATGAATGAATAAGCTCTTCAATAGTTGAGGAGGAGGAAGGAAGTAGGGAGGTGTGGAGGGGCCAGGGAGAGTTGCTCTTTGTTCTGGATCTGGACAGATGGTGGGGAGGGGATTGTCTGCTCTTTGGAAAAGTGGGGTGGGGGGCTGGTGGGGAAGAACATCCTGAGCAAGGGTATGCCAGGTAGTCCGAGGGCTGTCGCTCAGAGTAGGTGAGGAGGGCAGCAGGAAGCATAGCTTGGGCTTGGAACTGAAGCAGCAGCATGAGGATTACATGCTTGTGGAAGCAGCCGTGCAGCTCAGGCCACAGTAGATGCTCAGTAAACACATGGAAGCAGCCATGCAGCCCAGGCCACAGTAGATGCTCAGTAAACACATGGAAGCAACTGTGTAGCCCAGGCCACAGTAGATGCTCAGTAAACACGTGATTTCTCTTCCCCTCCCAGAGGCTCTCCAATTAGTCTTACTCTTTCTAGGGAAAGGTTGGGCTTGAAGTAAGTCTGTCTCTAACATGCACTAACCTCTCATGAAGTGAAGACCCACAGCAATAGCTGTGGCTGAAAAATAGTTGGATCCAATGGGAATAGGAGAGGGCTGAAGCAGTGATGAGTTGACCTTGAGACTCACTGAACCCACCTCTCACTGAGACAGTGGAACCTGAGGCTCCAAGTGGTCAGTGACTTGTCCAAGGCCAAACAGGTCCTGCAACCCAGTCTCTTGACTCATAGCCCAGAGCTACTTTGACTGGGCCTTTCCCATGGGCTTATTTCATTGTGAATCAGTTGTATTAGCTGTTAGGTTTCTAACCGCTGTCTGATAGTAAGTTATATTTTTTATTAGGATATTTACATTCCCTTACCCTCCTAGGGAATTTGGGAACCACCAAAAAGAATACTCCTATTAGGATTAGAATAAAATCCAAACTTTTACCTCCAGGCCAGTGAGAGCCTTTGTGTCCTGGATCTTGCTCACCTCTGTGACTAACTTCTCTCCCATCAGGTCCTGACACAGTGGCCTCCTTGCTGTTTCTTCCTGCCTCAGGGCCTTTGTACTTATTATTTCTTCTGCCCAGATTTCTCCCCTTGTTCTTTCCTTGTCTGGCTGCTTCTTGCCCTTCAGATCTCAGCTCAGAGGTTCCCTCCACAGAGTGGCTTCCCTGGCTACTGCATCTACTGTGGGCCACTCAGCCATTCCCCACCGTTCCACGTGGGCATGTGAACATACTTTCTCAGCTGTTTGCTCTCTGTGTCCTCCCAACAGAGCGAGGACTCTGTGGTCATTGCTCGATCCCCAGCATTTAGATCAGTGAGTACCTTGTGCTCAATAGGTGCTCAATACATGTCTGTTGAATACATCATTGCTGAAAGGGGTTGTTCTAAGTCCATTTCTCTGACTCTGGGTTTTACATGTGGCTTCCATGTGCCCTTATTGAGTGTGCAGTGGAAGCCAGGCCCTGTGCCAGAAGCTGCAGGGGACACCAGCATGACACCCCTTCACCTCAAGGGCAGGGCTCTCTCCACAAGCCAGGAGAGAGCGGGACTGAACTCATACCACAGGGCCCGGTATAGAGCAGTGTCCCTGTGAGGAACTTAGAGCTACCACTGTGAGACTCGACCCCGGAGGCAACTGGTTGGGTGTCCTGTGGGGACACTTCCTTTAGGACAGAGGAGAAGTGGTTTGGGTGCCTCGGTGTTTCTACCTAAAGCTCAGTGAGTCTGGTGTGAGGTGTAGGGCTTTGGGGAGAGCTGGGCTCTGAACAGGCCGGGGTTTGAAGCTGCCCAGCGGTGTGATCTCAGCTCTTCTCTCTGAGCCTCTGCTTACTCATCTGTAAAATTGGGACAATGACGGCAGCTACAGTGGAGGGCTGATTACATTGCGTAAATGCCCGGACCCAAGTGACTTCCGGCAAGTGCGAGTGCCCTCTTCTTCCCTCTCCTGTGGCTGTCACTGAAGCCCCTAGTGGTGGTGATGGGGGCACAATATCGCTTGGAAGGGGTACCCGAGTGCCACCCTGCTCACCTGGCCTGGCACTGTCTCTCACCCACAGGGAGACTATGTCTGGATGGACCTGAGATCCGGGCAGGAGTTTGATGTGCCCATCGGGGCAGTGGTGAAGCTCTGCGACTCTGGGCAGATCCAGGTGGTGGACGATGAAGGCAATGTGAGTAGTGCCCTGTCTCCCCTTGCTCCCTGCCTCGGGGGGAGACACAGGCTGACAGGTGACCTGAGGCAGGGGCCAGGCAGTGACCACCTCAAGGGCGTGGCGGTGGTGCCTGTGCCCTCACATCCACCTCTTGCCGCCCCCCCCACCCCGGAGTTTTCCCCACTGCCCATGGTGGGGAGGGCATTTGTCCTTCTGGCTACCTATTCCACACCCACAAGCACAGCCAATTCCATCTAAGATTAGAGACGTGTGTCTGTGTGGGTGTGTGTATGTGTGGTGAGGCATCGGGTGGCACCGGGCTGGGAGCTCCTCAGGTGCAGGTGTGCTTCAGAGTATGTGCATGAGGACAGAGTTGCAGCTTAGCGGGGATATGAGGGACTTAGGGGGATTTGGTGCCACCATCGTTTGGGTTGTGCTCGGTGCTAGGGCCAGTGCTGGGGACACAGAGATGGGACTGAGTCCTTAGCTTAGCCTCCCAGTCTGATGGGTGAGAAAGAAGATCCAGCGACTTGGAGCAGGAGGCTCTGCTGGGGACAAGGGGAGGGCCCAGGACCTGGGAGGCCTGGTCGTGGACTGGGAGGGATAGGGACATCATTGTTACCCCTGCAGCCCCTCGGACAGCCTGTCAGGGTCTGCACAGTCCTTTGACCCACTTCTGTCTTTGGGTCCTCACAAGCATCTGTGACAGGCAAGGAAGGCAGCCACTGTTATCCCTAAGGAACACTGGGGCACAGAGAGGACCACCAGAACTGATCACACAGCTAGCAAGTGATGATGTCGGGATTAGGACCCAGGACCTCTGGCCTCTGTGCATCCGTTTCCCCTCCCAATATCTCAGTGGCAACTCGGAGGCTCAGGTTCTGTTAACTCCTGGGTTTGGGAGTGCCCGCAATGCCATTCTGGAGGCTCCAGTTCCAGGACTGTCTAGGAAGCCCTGAAAGGTTGCAGCCACAGAAGGGGGGCTGGCAGCACACACTGGCCCACAAACCTGCCTGCAGCCTCCAGGGTGGGGCCCAGGGACTCTCCCTACAGGCTTGAGTTTCACCTGGGTCTGGTTGCAAGTCAGATGGTGTCCCGTAACTGTGTCACCGGATCTCAGAGGTCCCCTCCCACCCGCCCCCACTAAGGCCCTGAGAGTGGGGGCTGCAGAGTGAGGGGGGCATGGCTGGAGGGCCTGGCACAGGTTAGGGGGGCTGGGTTTGTCTCTGTGGAACAGGGTGCCGGGGCTTCGGGCTTCATCCTTCAGGAGGCTCTCCCTGTCTCATGCCCTCCTCACCCCTCCAGGCCGTCTCTTGCATTCCTCTGTCTTCCCAGACTCTTTCCTCTGTCTTCCCACAAACTCTTTAGGGACCAGGTGACTCACATGTGGTTCCCCAGAGCTCAACAAAGGGTCTGCCCAGAGAATGTTCTCCATAAAGACGTGCTGAATGAATGAATGAAAGGTGCTCACTGGAATTCCAGCGCTCTACCTTTGCCCAAGCTGTTGCCATTGTCAGATGCACCCCTCCTTCCCTTCCTCGACAGAGCATGTGGTCCCTGCCTCTCCCAGCTCAGGGCAAGCCAGCTCTTTTCCAAGTGTGCCCGCAGTCCCTGGAATTAACCATGTTCTGTCTCCCTCCCTCCCCCCACCCCCACCCCCTCTGATATCCCTGCAGGGCCAGGGCTCGGTTTCTGCTTCTGCCTGCTCACACTTTGGTCCCTGTTGTAGGTGCCTGTGGACATTGATCTGAGAGGTGCTGACGTCAGCTGGGAGAACTTCTGCACAGGAAAGGCAGGGGCGGGGGTGGGGGAGCGGCTCAGCTCTGCCATTGCACTGAGCCAGCCGCTGTACCTCTTAAGTGTGACTCCTCACTGTGAAACAGCGGCCGGTACTTCTGTTATGAGGAATAATAATACCAGGCACTGGCTGAGCAATTACCAGGCAGCAGTGCTTTTTGGACCTAGCAGGAGTAAAACAGATGTTGGCCTTTATTGTATCAATCAATCCTCCCAACGTCCCCAAAGGAAAGGACAATTATTCTAACTCCCATTTCCTAGATGAGGTCCTGGAGGCTCAGGGAAGCAGTGACATGCACAGGGTGACAGGGTCATGCTGTGGCTGAGCCGGCTCTTATCTCTGCTGAACTGTTGGGGGGAGTCATTATGGGCCAAGGGTTGGGGTTGGGCAGGGAAGGCAGACAGCCTGCCATGGAGTCCTCTCCCTCTGGCCCACCCCAGGGCTGAGGGCACAGTCAGTGAGCAGGGACCAGGCAGGGGGAATTTGCAACTGGATTAGCTTTTATCAAGAAACAGGGTGTGTGGGTGAGAGGAATGTATCATTTGGGGTTGGAAACTCCAGGCATGTTCTTCAATCTCACCTCCTGGCCCATTCATGCCTCAGGAAGAGCTTGGTGAGGGCCTGGCCTGGACTGAAAGGCTCCTGGCCCAGGAGGTACTGGGAAAAGCCAGGGACCCTGGAGTTGTGGGGAGTGGCTGTCCCCATCCCGGAGCCCTTTGAGGGCCTGTGCAGGCCACCACCCTACTCTGCTCCTAGTCTCCCATGTGAGGTGAGGGAGTTGGGGTCTCCCCGTGACTAGGACTTCTGCTTGTACTTCAGACCTGGTCTTCAGTGGTCGCCAGCTGGCCACCTGTCCCATTAGAGGTTCCTTACCATGATATGTGTTCTTGGTTCCTGCATGAGGCACTGGGGAAGGGATACAGCAGACATGGCCTCCAGGAGCTGTCAGCCTTGGGGCAAATGGGAGGTCAGGCACAGAACTGCGCTCAGACACTGGCAACCTGGGGTGACCACTGCCTTGCATGCGGAGACGCAGGCAACAGAGGAACCCAGGGAAGCCCCTGGCCCTGCCTGAGGTGGAGGTTGGGGGTGGCCCAGGTGGAGCTCAAAAGTGGGCAGGGGTGTCACAGAGGGCTTTTGAAACTGGGGAGCATCTGAGCTGAGTCTCAGAGGCTGAGCGGAAAGGAGGTAGAGGGACCAGCATGAGCAAGGCCACGGACGGGTCTGGGGAAATGGATGCCAACCTTCCCTGGCTTGGAAGTACAGGGGTAACTGGAGCAAAGGCTCATGCTCCTTTGTCCAGCTCATGCTGGCCCTTGAATGCCGGGCTGAAGAGCGCTGGGGGAGTCAGAGAAGGACTCAAAGCGCCAGAGTGGTGCGATTGGACTGGTGCTTGAAGAAACACCCTTGAGAGGGATAGGAAGGGGGTGTTGGAGGTGAAGGCCGGGCAGCAAGGGGCAGGACTCGGGTGAGACATGGTGGCCTGGATCAGGGCGGCGGCTTCAGGTTGGTGAGGAGTGCACTTTAGAGGGTTGAAGGGGTAGGAGTGGGTGACCAGTTGGATTGGGGGTGAGATGGGCTGGGGGCTGATGCTAGGTTCCTGCTAGCGTCTATCTGTTGAGCTTGGTTATCCCAGGTGGGACCTGGAGGAGAGTCAGGTGTGAGAGTTCATGACAGGGCATCACGCCTACTCAGCCAGTCTGAGGGCTTGAGCTGGAAGGTGGCAGAGGGGTCCTCTTCAGCCGCCAAAAGTTAGGTTCCTGCCGAGTCCCGAGGCTCCCAAGGTCCTAGCACTTGGGAAGCGGGAGGAGGCCTCAGAGGTGTGTGGGGCTTGACTTAGGCTGTGGCCACACCCCAGAGCACAGGTCAGACTCTCACTTCCCTGGAAGGCCAGGATTGTGAGAAGAAGAGGCTGGAGACCACGGCTGGGGGGTGGGAGGGTGGGTGTTGCTTCCAGCACTGGGAGAAAACCAGGACTTTGCATGTTTGTTGAAAGAGCCAATGCTGTTGGCCAGCTGCTCCACCGTCTGCCACCTCGTGGCAGGAGGAAATATTGCAGGGAAGAGTTGAGTCAGTGGGCAACCCAGTTTCTGCTTCAGCTCAATACTGAGAGTTCCCCTGCTCCACGTACACCCATCAACAAGCCCTGTGCAATGGATCCCAAATGGGTCCACTTCTCCCTGTCTCCACTGCTACTGTCCTCCTTCACCAGCCTCAGTCAGACTCTTTGCTTTTGCTCTTCCCCAGACCTGGAATTTCCTCTCCCAGGTCTCAACCGTCACCTCCTCAGAGAGGTGGTCTCTGACCACAGTATCTGAAATAGTTCCCCGGTAATTCTTCATCCTATAAGCCTGTTGTTTTATTCTTGGAACTCTCTGAAATTACTTTGTGTGTGTGTGTGTGTTTTTTACTGGAGCCTAGATTTGAAGCCAAGGCTAATTCCAAGTATTACACCTTCCATTCCATCCTATAAAGTGACTGGGGGACTCTAAGCCCCTTTATGACAACTGTGAGATGGGGCCAAAGTCCCTGGCCTGCCTACCTCTTCGGTCTGTAGAGAGAATCCCTAAGAAGAGGAGGAAAGGCCCATGGGGGTTGGGCAGGGGCAGTACCATCCTTAGAGATTCACATCTGTTAGTACTGACAGTGTTTGGCTGTGCAAGAGGATAAAACCCTTACCAGGATTGCAGACACATGGGGTTCCCTTACTTCTAGAACCTTTTTCCTAGCAATGCGCAGCCTGGGATTCTAGAGAGTGACCTGACATTAGCCTCTGTGCCTCCCCACAGGAACACTGGATCTCCCCGCAGAAGGCCACGCACATCAAGCCCATGCACCCCACATCAGTCCACGGCGTGGAGGACATGATCCGCCTGGGGGACCTCAATGAGGCCGGCATCCTCCGCAACCTGCTCATCCGCTACCGGGACCACCTCATCTACGTGAGTGCCCCCGGCCTCGCCTGCCCACAGCCCCACCTGTGCTGCCCATGGGCTCAGCGGCCTGAGACTGTGAGGTCTGCTGCTGGCCACTGGGGCAGGGGCTCATTTGCCTGTATCCCTCCGTCTGGCTCATCCTCTCTTTTGGGCTGTGGTCTGTGTGGTCTGTGGGTGAAGAGAGAGGCAGTTTGTACCACAGGTTCTTTTTTTTTTTTAAAGATTTTTATTTACTTTTAGAGAGGGGAAAGGAGAAAGAAAGGGAAACATCAATGTGTGGTTGCCTCTTGGGCACCCCCAGCTGGGGACCTGGCCTGCAACCCAGGCATGTGCCCTGACTGGGAATCGATCTGGTGGCTCTTTGGTTCGCAGGCTGGTGCTCAATTCACTGAGTCATAGCAAGCAGGGCTCTTTTTAAAATATTATATTGTATTGATTATACTATTACAGTTGTCCCAATTTTTTCCCTGTTCCCCCTCCACCTAGCACCCTCCCACTCACTCAGGCAATTCCCCCCACCATTGTTCATGTCCATGGGTCATGTGTATGAGTTCTCCGGCCACTCCATTTCCTATACTGTACTTACATCCCCATGGCTATTCTGTAACTACCTATTTGTACTTCTTAATCCCCCATTCCCCCACATCTGCCTCCCACCTTGCAACCATCAAAATGCTCTCCGTATCCATGATTCTGTTTCTGTTCTTATTTGCTTAGTTTGTTTTTTAGATTAAATTGTTGGTAGATATGTATTTTTTGCCATTTTACTGTTCATAGTTTTGATCTTATTTTTCTTAAATAAGAACCTTCAATATTTCATATAATAATGGTTTGGTGATAATGAAATTTTTTAGTTTTTTTTCTTTTCTGGGAAGCTCTTTATCTGCCCTTTGATTCTAAATGACAGCTTTGCTGGGTAGAACAATCTTTACTGTAGATCCCTGCTTTTCATGACTTTAAATATTTCTTGCCTGTCCCTTCTAGCCTGCAAACTTTCTTTTGAGATATTAGTACAGTCTTATGGGACCTCCCCTGTAGGTAACTGCTTCTCTCTTGCTGCTTTTAAGATTCTCTCTTTATCTTTAAAGTTTGGCATTTTAATTATGATGTGTGTTGGAGAGGGCTTCTTTGCATCTGTCTTGTTTGGGACTCACTGTGCTTCCTGGACTTGCGTGTCTATTCCCTTCACTAAATTAGGGAAGTTTTCTTTCATTATTTTTTCAAATAGATTTCCAATTTCTTGCTTTTTTTCTTCTCCTACTGGTATCCCTATGATGTGAATGTTGGAATACTAGAAGTTGTCCCAGAGGCTGCTTACACTATCCTCAGTTTTTCTGGATTTCTCTTTCTTCTTGTTGTTCTGTTGGTTGTTTTTTTGCTTCCTTATGTTCCAAAATATTGGTACAATTCTCAGTTTCATCCCTGTAAATTGTACTTTATTTCAATTAGTGTATCCCTTGTGTCTGACTGGATCTTTTTTATGCTGTTGAGGTCCTCACTAACTTCCTTGAGCATCCTTATAACCAGTGTTTTGAACTCTGCATCTGATAGACTGCTCATCTCCATTTCATTTAGCTCTTTCTCTGGAATTTTGTTCTGTTCTTTCATTTGGGCCACGCTTCTTTGTCTCCTCATTTTGACAGCTTCCCTGTGTTAGTTTCTATGTATTAGGTAGAGCTTCTTCGGCTTCATGTCTTGGTAGTGTAGCCTAATGTAGTAGATGTCTTGTAGGGTTCAGTGGCACAGCCTCCCCTACCACCCAAGCTGGGTACTCGAGGTGCACCCTTCGTGTGGGCTGAGTACACCCTCCTCTTGTAGTTGAGCCTTGATTGGTGTTGACAGGCCAATGGGAGGGATTTATCCAGGCCAGACAGCTGCAAGGACTGGCTGTGATCACTGCCCTCCATGGAGGATCAGTTGTGCAGGGGCAGAATGGTGGTGCTCTGACATGGTCTGTAGCTGTCCACTGAGTGTGCAGGCTCTAGAGTTTCCCAGGTGGTGCAGGCCAAGGTCAGCCCCTATCTATGTTCTGCCCAGGGCCACCTGCATGAGCTTTAAAGCAATCTGAGATGGCTACTACCTGTGCAGGACTTGAAGATGCCCAGGCAAAGCCAAGCTGTGAATTTAGGCTGGCTGCTGCTATATCAGGCCTGGTGCCACTTAGCAAGAGGTACAGGGGTAAAGGGCTTACTGAGGCTAGCTGTTGCTTGTTTCATAGGATTTAAGAAGTTGTGAAGCATCAGCCAAGACTAGCCATTCATATGGAAAAGTCACAGTTAACTGTTGGAG
Source organism: Furipterus horrens (assembly GCF_987537825.1). Taxonomy (NCBI): domain Eukaryota; kingdom Metazoa; phylum Chordata; class Mammalia; order Chiroptera; family Furipteridae; genus Furipterus; species Furipterus horrens. The sequence goes on from NW_028327172.1 coordinate 48,667,667, forward strand.
TGGGCCCATAAATTTGATGGGATGGAATCTCAGGGACTCTCCAGGGCAGGGCAAATTGTGTTAGCCAGGTTGATGGAATCTCAGATATGGCAACTGCCTGTTGGCTCTGTGGCTTTGTTGGGGGGAGGGGGGCTCAGAAAAAGGACAATGGCCTCTGCCTACTTTTCTGAGTGGGATAAAGCTGTCCCCCAGCTCCTGCCTTCATGCCAGACACTTCAGTTCCTCCCTGTATGCCACTGGTGCCTTTCAAGCTGCTACCCTGGTGCTGGAGCTCAGAGGGAGTGAGTCTGAATAGGTAAGTCTGTGTGTGCGTTCTTTAAGGGGAACTGCTTGGGACTCCAGAAGGTTCTTCCACTGACTCAATCGCCACTGGTTTTTGGAGCCAGAAGTTATGGGGACTTATCTTCCTGACACTGGAACCCTGGGCTTGGGGGCCCGGTGTGGGGCTGGGACTCTTTGTTTTCAAGATATCTTTTCTGAATTTTTATTTACTACAAATGAATGTGAGACCAGCTTGTTCCACATCTCTGCCCTTCCTACCAGTCTAGATGGATATGGTTTCTTTAATTCCGTAGTTGTCAGACTTCCATTCAACTAGATTTCTGATGGTTCTGAGTGATGGTTGTCCTATGTTTTAGTTGTAATATAGATGTGCTTGTGCATCTTGACCGGAAGTCTTGTATCACAGGTTCATGTGCCTCTGTAGGTCTTGAAACCACTGGACAGCGTTGTGAGAGCCTCAGTGTTTACCTAGAGACAGGGAACTACTGCCCCTCTGGGTTTGCTGTGGGGTCAGGGCCTGTTATTGGGTCCTCAAAGTTGAAAGAGGATGGGTTTGGAGTCTGTATCCTGAGGAAGGGAATGGAGGGGGGAACATGTTTCTTGACCACCCCACCAAAAGCCTCCATATTATGATCAGTCATACACACACCCCACACTCCTCCCCCTTAAAACTTAGAAGGACAAATACAGACAGTTTTCTCAGCCAGGACTGAGCTGATCCCAAGAGGTGGGATCAGAGACCAGCAGAGCAAGAGAAGAGCCCACAGAGATCATTTAGTCTAGAGGTTCTCACGCTCTTTGATTCAGGAACCCTTTATGCTCTTAAATATTAATGAGAATTCCAAAGAGCATTTATGCTAGTGACGTCTTGTGATATTTACCATATTAGAAATTAAAACAGAAAAACTTTAAAATTTTGATTAATTCATTAAAAAATAACCATAAAAATCCATGACAAGATAACATATTTTTATAAAAAAGAACTATATTTGCCAAAATTTTAAAAAATACTGAGAGAATTGACAGTGTTTTACAGTATTTTCATGTACGTTTAATGTCTGGCTGTAATAGAAGACAACTGGATTCTCGTATCTGCTTCTCATTCCATCCAATGTGGTGTTGTTTTGGTTCAAGTATATGAAGAAAATCTGGGAAAGACTTCCTGAAAGGGTCTTGGGGACCCTTGGAGGTCTTTGGACCACACTCAGAACTGCTTGTCCAACAGTTTCATTACACAGGCAGGAAAACTGAGACTCCACAAGGTATAGCCAGCTGTGCGCTGGGGCCACTGCATGGCTCTGACCCAGCCCCTCCCGCAAGCAGCTCAGGGGAGAAGGTAACTGTGGGTGTGCAACAAGGAGAGAGCGGAGGGAGCCCCTGAGGCTGGTCCCAGGCCCTGGACAGGCTGGGATGGAGGGAATGCTCAGGGGGCTGTGGAAGTACAGAGGAGGTTCTGAGGGATTTGTAGGAGTGAGGCGTCGCTCTCAGCTCGGGGACGGTGGCAGGGCTCCTGGAGATGGGTGAGGCTGACTGGCAGAGGTGGCACCAGGAAAGGGTGCCCACCGGGCGAGTGAGCAGCACAGAGTCGCTCAGGTTGTCAGGACCAGGAAGGGGAGCTGGGGAGACAGAGCGGGAAGTCTGAGGGAGCCTGGGATCTGCTCCTGAGGAATCACAGCCAGGCGCTCCCCTCAGAAGCCCGGGCACTGTGGCCCCTCAGCTGGTGGAGAGGCCTCTGCCACCCTCCCAACTTTGGGTCCCTCTGCAACTTCGGGGCCCCAGGGAGAGCCTATGTCTGGGCTTTTGACCTCTGTCCATTGCTCAGTAAGCCGCTTTCACAGGAAGTCCCTTGTACTGACAAATCCCTTGAAGGGGCAAGGGCACGGGAGGGGGCAGGGCATGATGGCACCTCCAGACATGAGTAGTGTCGCTCAGCCGACACAGTGGGGCTAGAACTTGAGCCAAGGCCAGAGATATCCCAAGTGGATCCACCGGCGTCTGCACCCCAGTCCTTGGTGGGTCCCTCCCTGCTCCTCTCCCTGGATGGCAGGTGGACACGGGAGGGACCCGAGGCTCTCTGTGACCACTTACGCAGGCCGGGTGGAGTCTGACGCTGGGTCCGGAGGTAAGTAGAGCGCTGTCCACCTGCCCACCGGGCAGGCCACTACCAGAGCTGATTTCCTGACCCAATCTCCAGCCCAGTCTGGAGGCTGAGGGCCCCTTCACGGGGAGGAGCTGAGTGAGATAGGAGTTGTTTCCACTGGGGACCCTGCAGACCATGTCTGAGAATCACTCAGAGGCATGGAGGTGGTTATTTTACATGTAGTTCGGAGATTTCGCAGGTAAACTGGTTCCTCATGTGGGAGGGAGCTGGTTAGTAGACTGAGTCAAGGAACAAAGGCAAAAATGGGATTCATAAGCGGGCAGTCCAGGATCAGTGGGTCTTGCTTATGAAATTGCGGGGGGCAGGGGACTGGTTAGATTGATTAGCTGGCAGCTAGCGGAGAAAGCAGCCTGGGCATTGCGTCCTTGAGCGGGCTGACGGGGTGGGGGGGGGGCGTCAAAGAAAAGAATTCCAGAGGTTTACAGGCTCTAAAGAAAAACCCGAGATCTGTACAATTGCCTCATTAGAAGTGTTACTGGTAACCTTTCTGACCACTTTTCTGGGTGAGGGAGAGGAGGCAGGGAGGGGACAGGAGGTGGAGCGGAGAGGAGGTGTCTAAGTGTTTTTATTCAGAGGCTGTGGTCAGAAAACCAGGCCATGGCACCTAGAGGGTCCCCAGCTCAGATAGTCCATGAGCCTAGCGTTCCAGGTGCCTGTTGGCCTGGGGAGTCACGCTCAGGAATTGCAGGGTCCAAGGGGGTTTCCTTGACTTGTCGACTCCACGACTCTGTGACAGGGTGAATGATGTCAGATTAGAGCAGGGCTTTGAAGAAGCAGCTGGGCCATTGTCCTGCTCAGAAATCGTACCTGTTCCTAACCATGGCAACCCCTGGGCACTTCATGGCTTGGGTTACCCTGGGCACAGCCTCACACACCCAGGATTTCCTCAGATTACCGCAGTGCTCTCAGCCATGAGCGGGGCGGACACTCTGTCCCTGACTGTCTGTCCCAGGCTCATCTGCTCCAGCTGGTCAGCTGGTACAGACAGTACCCTGGGGCCACAAATCAGCTCTGGGCACCCAAAATAGGAGAGGTCCCCCAGAGGACACATAGAAATCTCTTTTAGGGTGGTCGCAGAGGCCAGGGCTATCCCTGGGTTCTGCAGGGAACATGTGGCAGGTTTGATAGGGACCTAAGACTTCCTGATGTTGAACAGAGGTCTGGGAGGCCTGGGTCCAGGTCCTGGCATGTGGCCTTTGGGGAGTTTGTGCCACTCTCTGGTCACAGCCTTCCTTCTGACAAATGAGGAGACTCCTTAGGTAGTACTTTTGTGACTCTGGGAAGGTATGTGTGTCCCAGGATGTGTGTTTTGGTTTCCATGGTTTGCTGAGGTAGAGCCTGCAGACCGGCAGGCCTGAGGACTTCCTGGAGGAGGTAGAGTTTGAGGTAATATTGATTCCTGCCATATCTCCTAGGGTGTGTCTCACCCCAGAGAGGCCTCCTGAAATCCCCTGGGCACTTGGAGGCCCCTAAGGACCTTGTGTGCTGTGTTCTGGACTTGGTTATAGTCTTTATCTGTCCTGCAGCCCAGCCCATGGCCCCACAGGGCAGGTTTTATTACTGGAGATGTGAGCAAGAGGCCTGTGCTGGGCAGGTGGGCATTAACTGCTGACTGTGGACTCTTGGGCAGAGAGGGCCAGAGGGCTCAGGAAACAGTGCTGAGCGTCTGAGGGGGTGGATGGGCACTGAGGCCCAGGGAGGGCAGGCGGGCCTGGGGCTCATTGCCAGCAGTGGCCAAGCCTCTTGCTTCTTCCACTGCCAGCTCCACAGCCCACAGGTGCATCCTGGGATTTGGGGAAGTCCAGGTGGGGGAGGGGAGAGCTGTGACTCTGGGGCCAGGGTCCCTTGCTCGTCCCACTCCCTGCTTATCTGTTGTGTGAGCTTGTAGTCAATCCCCTTCCTGGAGGCTCATTCTCCCCTCTGAGAAGGGGATGTGACTGCACCTCTCAGGGGCCTTCTGAGGAGAGAAGGGGGAGATGAAGTGGAAGCTGCCAAGCCCTGTGCCCAGCAGGGGTCTTCCTGGCAGTTGGTGTGACCTTGCCCTCTGCTGGGGAGGGTCCTCTCACTGAAGAAAGAGGCCTTGTTTATATTAGTTATTTTGAAATGAGTTATATGTGCTACAAATTGGAAAGTTTTCCTTCTGCCACACAGAGAACCACTGCTGCTAATTTCTAATCTATCCGCCAAAAGAAAGACTCTCTATATATTATATATAATATATGTATACAGTCATCCCTTGGTATACACAGGGGCTTGGTTCCAGGACCACCAACCAATACCAAAATCTGTGGATGCTCAAGTCCCTTATATAAAAAGCTGTAGTATTTGCATATAACCTAGGCACATCCTTCTGTGTATTTTAAATAATCTCTAGATTACTTATAATACCTAATACAATGTAAGTGCTATGTAAGTATATTATTTAGGGAATAATGACAAGGAAAAAAGTCTGAGCGTGTTCAGTCCAGACCCAGCCATCATAGGCCTAATTACATAGTACATGTCAGCAACAACGTAACTTTTTTTTTTTCAGAATATTTTTGATTCATAAAAATAAAAAATATTGGTTGAAGCCATAGATGGGGAATCCATGGTTACAGAGAGTTGACTAGAATGTATATATATCACATATATGATGTATATATATCACATATATACAATTGAAAATGTTTGTCTACACCGATGGTGACATTGCCCCCCACACCTCTGTGCTTGCCCACTAGCCGCATGTCTGGGCTGTTCTTCCTGTCGTGTAGGTAGGGCTGCCTCAGTGTTGCTGATAGGCCTGTCCCCTGCGTCGCTCTCCCTGTTCTTTCTGTGGGCAGCAGATCACTGCTTCACCCCTTAATGTAGCCACTCCTCTAGTTGCCGAGTGTCCTCTGTGCTGTGCAGGATAGAGAGGAGAGCGAGGCTGGGAGCAGAGGCCTTGACCAGAATTACAGAGGAGTCAGGTGGGCCCAGTGATGGGTCACACGGTGGGGGATGCTGGGTGGCCTGCAAGGGGTCATCTCAGCTTGGAGTGGAAGGATGGGCAGGAGCTATTAGCTGGGTGAAGGGGCCCGCGGATGGAGTATGGGGCTTTTAACTGAAGTGCTACTATGGAGGAAGCCTCTGGCTGTTGAATGCCGCTGGTGAGGGCCAGGGCTCAGGGGTCCTGTGTGCAAGGAAAGGATAGAGACTTTGTCTTGAGACCCTGTGAAGCTGCCTGAGGGTTTTCAGGAGGGGATGACATGCTCAGATTTCTTAAAGCTGACCCTGCTCCCAGGGGAGGGTAGATGGAACTGGGGACCCAGGAAGGAGGTACTTGACCAGGGGCAGGGGTGGGTATGCTGAGGGAGAGATGTGGGCTGGCATGAAGGAGAGGGAGGTGCTGAGGGGGTCCCAGGTCCTGCGTTGCCTGGGCGAAGGATGGTGACAGCGTTGGTGGCTGAGCTGGGAGGCTGAGGAGGAGCAGGCTTGGAAGGGGGAGGAGCTATGCTCTGGACAGAGGGGACATCAAGGGGGCATGTCCAGGAGGCTCGGGGCTGGGAGGCCTGGTGCTCAGGAGGGCCCTCTGGAATGTGGGCATCGTAGAGAGGGCCACAGAGGCCCTGGTGGGGGTCGAGGCCCAGGAAGGCTTCTCTGTTGTCTCAGCCTGCCTGTGGCCCTCCCTGGCACTGCCCCTCTCCCACTTGGTCACAGAGCCTGCTCTTGGGCCACCTCTCTCTGGCTGGCTGCCCTCCCCATTGGCTGATTCATTAGGTCTGAAATACTGTCTCTGCCTCCAGCCTCAGCAGCTGCTGTTCATCCTCACACAGCTGCCAGGGTGACCTTTTCCCAGCAGACCTCCCAAATGTCACGCCCTTTCACGCCTCTTTGCTTGATTCCCACTGAGAGATCTCAGCTCCATTTCTGCCATACCCCGCACCTCGAGGAATCCACGGGCCCTCTGCACCCCCACCGCCCTAGGCTTTCCCCCCCTGGCCCCCAGTGTTCAGCTCTCAGCCTCCCTGCATGTCTCAGAGAAGTGTTCTTGAAAGACTGCGTTGAGTCAGCCTCATGCCATGCGGTGAATATGGGCCAGGCAGTGGAGCCTCACGTTATTAAGGAGGTATGAAGGAGACAGGAAGGTGGCACTTACAGACAGCCGCTTCGCACCCGGCACCTACCAAAGGTTATGTTGTTTGGCCTTTACAGCAGCCTGGGAGGTGGATGTTAACCGTCCTCTTTTTACAGAGGAGCAAACTGAGGCTTAGAGACAAAGTGATCTGCCACAAGGATACCCTTTGTGGTCATTTGCCCACCCAGAGACCAGAGTCTAGCTGGTTCCCACAGCTGGGCAGAGCTGAGCTGTGGGGGGAGGTGGCAGGGGTGTCTGGGGCTGGAGGTCAGCAGGTTCTGCTCTGAGAAGTTAGCCCAGCCCTGGCTGTGTGTGAGGAGTTGGTGGTGGAGCAGGACCTTATCGCCCTGTTCCCCACGGACCAGTTTCCTTTTCTCCTGCTCCTCACTCTTCAACCTCGGACCAGTTGTGGCTGCGGGGGGGGCCGGTGAGTGTGGCGCAGAGGTGCCCAGCTCTCCACGCATGCTTGGCCTGGCCACGCCCCTCCAGCTTCCTTCCTTGTCCTGCGTCCCACCCTGTCTGCTTTGCTCGGGCTCTTGGGCACAATCAGCCGGTCAGCATGGTGAGGCTTAGCCGCTTCTGGCATGGGCTGCTTGGAAGAGAGCCTGGGAGAAAAAGGGAATCCTCTGGGCCGCAGAGCAGGTGGTGCAGGGCGAGGTCTCCTGGCCCAGGGCGGGCAGAACCAGAACCGGAGTCTGGGTGTCAGGTGCCCAGCCCAGGGCTGCTCCAAATGGCCATGCCTGGGTCCCGGGGTGGGTGTTTACTCGGTGCTAGCCCCCGGCCGCCGGCAGCAGTGCCTCTCCCGCGTGGCTACCCTGGGCTGAGGCTGCTGGGGCAGGGCTGTGGCTCTGGTGGGAGGCACTAAACCCTAGGTGGGAGGGGATGGACAGGCTGTCACCTCCCCTTGAGGTCACATCTTTCTTTAGCCTGTCCGGGCCCAGATGTCAAGACACCCATCACCAATTATAGGCTGGGCCTGACTTTTTCACGTTGGGGTGGGAAGCGGCAGGAGGAGGGAGAAGTCACCCTGAGTGCTTCACTGTGCCCTAGTGGCCTTGTTGTCCCCTGTGTGGCCCCGGCCCACAGCAGGTACTTTGCACACAGGTGGCTGTTCTGTGCACTAAGAGAGGAGCCCACAGCGAGAAGGTCCTAGAAGGCTCTCTGAGGTGCATCTGGCCCTGGAGCCTACACTGCCCAGGATGTCTGGGGGTGCTTGGTCCCCAGAGCACAGGGGCAGTGCTGCAGGGACTGGGCCCACCCTTCCCTGAACCACACACCCCAGCCCCTTTCGCTCTTTATGGCTTGGTTTCACCCCCTCTGTTCTAGAAAGGTCCAGTTTAGAACTTCAGTCTAAAAGTTTGGGCTGCAGGGCTTGGAGACAAAGCGGGCCGCCAGCATTAGAGGAGTGCCTGCAATATGCTATGAATTTTCTTTAATTTCATAAACAGTTGTTTTATGCCTACTTTACAGATAAAGAAATCAAGGCTTAGAGATCCTCTCTCCCTTTCACTTCATTTCCTTTCTCCCTTCATCACACGGACACCCTCTCTGAGCCAGACCCAATACTAGTCTGAAGACCTACCCCCAGGTCATAGGGAGGCAGGACTCTGACAGGAGAGCCATGTGACCTGAAGCCAATGCTGTCCTTCCAGGAGGGATGGAGTAGGCAGAACCCGAGAGCCTTCTGGAGTCAGAGCCCCCCGCCCCCCACACGGGGAGTGGTGAGCTCCCTGTTCCTTGTCACTCACAGACATACACAGGCTCCATCCTGGTGGCTGTGAACCCCTACCAGCTGCTCTCCATCTACTCGCCAGAGCACATCCGCCAGTACACCAACAAAAAGATTGGGGAGATGCCTCCTCACATTTTTGCCATTGCGGACAATTGTTACTTCAACATGAAACGCAACAGCCGTGACCAGTGCTGCATCATCAGGTGGGCGTACCAGCTCCAGTGTGGAGCTACAGGCTTAGAGCCCCTAGAGCTCTAGCTATGTGCTCCCACTAATGTCTCATAATGCAGAGAATCACCTCCCCTTTCCCAGGCCTTATATCTCTGTTAATGACACCAAAACTCATGTTAGCTTTTGAGGCCAACCTTATCTATTGCTGGCTCCTTTTTAGTTATGGTCAGTTGAAAGCTCAGGATCCTATTCTTTCCTGGGCAGAGTTTAAAAGGACAAAGTACGATTAAACATCTAATACATGCCATGCTCTATGGGAAGTAAGGATGGAGGGGTGTGCATGTCTGAACGAAGGAAAAGGAAAGTAACCTTCGGCTGTGGCAGAGCAATGACCTCCTTTAGCCTTCCCTCAGCCCTGGAAAGTCTAGGCTGTCAGCTCATTTTACAGATGGGGGAGGCCTGGTGGGGAAGGCAGCTTGGGCTGGTGGGGAGGGGGCAGTGCAGACTGTGACAGGCCCTGCCTCCATCTGGACATCCTCTACAGTGGGGAGTCTGGGGCTGGGAAAACAGAGAGCACGAAGCTGATCCTGCAGTTCCTGGCAGCCATCAGTGGGCAGCACTCTTGGATCGAGCAGCAGGTGCTGGAGGCCACCCCCATCCTGGAAGGTAGGGCCAGGGATCTCAGGGTGGGGCTGGGTGGCTGCGTGGGGGCTGACCTTGCCCATGACCCTCTACCCACCCCGAAGCGTTCGGTAATGCCAAGACCATCCGCAATGACAACTCAAGCCGCTTCGGAAAGTACATTGACATCCACTTCAACAAGCGAGGTGCCATCGAGGGCGCCAGGATCGAGCAGTACCTGCTGGAGAAGTCACGCGTCTGTCGCCAGGTGGGCCCAAGCCCAGGGGCACAGCTGTCCCTGCGCAGGACCCTGAGCCATAGTGCTGCGTGGTATTTACCCTGTCTGAATAGCCTCAGTTGTCCCTAGGCTGCAGCCTGTGTCCCCCTGTTCCCTAACACCTGTGCCCACATTTTCAGGCCCCCGATGAAAGGAATTACCATGTGTTCTACTGCATGCTGGAGGGCATGAGTGAGGACCAGAAGAAGAAGCTGGGCCTGGGCCAGGCCACGGACTACAACTACTTGGCTATGGTAAGGCCCAGGTCAGCCATCCAGGAAGGGCGACATCCATCCCAGTGAGGTCAGGGCAGCCCACCCACCCGCTCCCCAGCTCCAGGCCCAGTGGATGGGAATTTCCGAGTGGGTTTTCTCCTGTCCCCTCATCTGCCCTGCCCACCCTGGCCTTGTGTGTGTCATAAGGCCTGTGCCCCACTTGGGCACATACCCACTTGCACACATCTAGACAAATGCTCACTACAGACACACGTTCCTAAATGTGTGTGGATGTCCCAGACCCAGGGACACGTAGACACACACACCCATGTCTACACGCACACAAACCCGCCTCTGCACTTATGCTGTGTTAGTTAAGTCTTTGAGGACATGAAGCTGGGGCCTCTGCCAGCCCCCCAGGAGTGTAGGGTTCAGGTCGCTGTGGCTGCATACTCCAGGGCTAGCCAATTGCAGGCTCTGGTGCCAGCCTCTTGCTGCTGGCAGGCCACGAAGGAGAAGTGGACCCCGGGACCCTTGCTGCTACCCAAAACTAGGTCGGTGGCCATGCACACGGCAGGCTGGCTCAGGAACACCAGCTTCCCTAGTCTGTGGGAGACCCTCTTGCTGGTTGCCTGGAGCTGGGCTGGGCTGAGCCACATGGACACAATTGTGGGCAATGGCACCTGAGGGATGTGGGACAACAAAGGTACATGTGCATGTGCGTGCATGTGTGTGTGTTGTAGGTGTAACGACTTTTCCTGGACACTTCCTGTAGCTGGCTGGCCTGGCACACTTTCACACACACACACACACACACACACACACACACACACACACACACACAGGCCTTACAGGCACGCACAGTGGGACAGGCCCTGTCAATGCTCCTTCCATCCCCAGCTGCTCCTGGTGAGGGGTTCAAGTCCCTGAGGGCAGGTGGCCATGGGTGGATTGGGGGAGCACAGTAGGGCCTTGGTGCTGTGACTGCCTGAAAGGGCGATGGACCAGGCCTGGCATCAGTGACCTAGCCCCTCTTACTCATGGGAAAACAGGCACTTAGGGTTCCTGGTACAGGAAATGTGTTCTTGAGAAGCCTAGGTAGGAGCTTTCTAGACTTTCCGGAGGAGTCACAGCGCTCGCTGTGCCTGGAGCCCCCAGCTGGCTTGGCTTGGCTTGGCAGCGAGGGCACTGCGGCTTAGGCACTGCCTCCCTGGGGCTCTCCCTGATGCCCTCCTGCCCCAACTCTCCCACTTCTGCCTCCCAGGGCAACTGCATAACCTGCGAGGGCCGGGAGGACAGCCAGGAGTATGCCAACATCCGCTCTGCCATGAAAGTGCTCATGTTCACCGACACTGAGAACTGGGAGATCTCGAAGCTCCTGGCCTCCATCCTGCACCTGGGCAACCTGCAGTACGAGGGTGAGGGGCCTGAATGGCGCTCCACTCACCCCAGCCTGGCACTAGATCCCAGGGCAGCATGACGCCTCTCTGTCCAGGGGGTACAGGTAGTTCAGGTTCTGTCACAGCAGGTCCCCTCTTAGGGAGAACTCACCTGTGGTGGATTTGAGCAGATCTGCCAGTGTCAGGTGTGGTTTCACTGGGCTGAAATTCCACCATAGAGGTGCACAGATAAAGTGCAATGGGGGTTGACTATAGGCCCTTTAAGACCACTTCCAAATCTGGTTTCTTCTTTAAGGTCAGCTGTCTTGGAGAGAGGGTAACTTTTTTAAAAGTATATTTTATTGATTATGCTGTTACAGTTGTCCCAATTTCTTTTGCTTTTGCTCCCCTTTTCCCAGTACCCCCCTTCCCTCCAGCAATCCCACCCCTCTTAGTTCATGTCCATGGGTCGTGCATATAAGTTCTTTGGCTTCACCCTTTCCTATATTATTAACTTCCCCCTGTCTATTTTGTACCAACAGATTATGCTTCTTAGTCCCTGCACCAGCTAATAACCCTGCAAATGATCCCCACACCTATGATTCTGTTCCTGTTCTGGTTGTTTTCTTAGTTTGTTTTTGTTCTTATTCTTTAGATTCTGTTGTTGATAGTTCTGAGTTTGTTGTCACTTTAATGTTCATAGTGTTGATCTTCTTTTTCTTAAGTAAGTCCCTTTGACATTCCATATAATAAGCTTGGTGATGATGAACTCCTTTAGCTTTACCTTGTCTGGAAAGCATTTTATCTGCCCTTTCATTCTAAGTGATAGCTTGGCTGGATAGAGTAGTCTTGGTTGTAGGTCTTTGCTTTTCATCACTTTGAATACTTCTTGCTGGCAATGTTTCTTTTGAGAAATCAACTGAGAGTCTTATGGGCACTCCTTGGAAGGTAACTCTCTGCTTTTCTCATGCTGCTTTTAAGATTCTCTCTTTATCTTTCACTTTTGGAATTTTAATTCTGATGTGTCTTGCTGTGGTCATCTTTGGGTCTAGCTTGTTTGTGACTCTCTGTGCTTCCTGGACTAGTATGTCTATTTCCCTCCCCAAATTTGGGACGTTTTCCTTCATTATTTTTTCACATAAGCTTTCGCTTTCTTGCTCTTCCTCTTCTCCTTCTGGCACCCCTATGATTCAGATGTTGGTATGTTTAAAGTTGTCCCACAGGTTCCTAAGCCTCTCCTCATTTTTTTAAATTCTTGTTTCATCATTCTGTACTGGTTGACTGTTTTTTTCTTCCTTACATTCCAAATTATTGATTTGAACCCCAGTTTCCTTCTCTTCACCATTGGTTTTGTGTGGATTTTCCTTCGTTTCATTTAGCATAGCCTTCACTACTTCCCTTATGTGTTTGCTATACTTAAGCATATCTGTCAAGCCTGTGAGCATCTTTATCACCAGTGTTTTGAATCTGCATCTGTTAGGTTGGCTAGCTCCTCATCACTTAGTTCTCCCACTGGAACCTTGATCCGTTCCTTCTTTTGGGCCATACTTCTCTCCTCATCTTGACAGGGTCCTGTGTTTGTTTGCCTCTGTGTCTTAGGTAGAGTTATCACACCTGTGATGTTATAAGGGGCGGAGCTTTAGGTATTCGTCAGTACAGGGTGATCAGTTTCACCACATTGTCGTGCTGTGTGTGGAGGAGGGGTCTGAGAGGGAACAATGCTGCTTGCTCAGCACTTGCCCCTTTTCCAGGTACTTCTTCCACTTCTGTATGGGACTGGCACCTCTCTAGCTGTTGTCCTGGCCATCGTTCCCAGAGTGGATGGGTCTGCAGACGTTCTAGGATAGTGGGGGCCCTTTAAACAGGTGCATCTGCTGAGAGACCATCAGTTTCTGCCTCCACCCCAACCCCCACTGGTTTACACAGTCAGAAGCAATGAGGCTTTATTTTCCTCAGCACTGGAACCATGAGCTGTGCGGTCTGGTCTGGTGCTGGGAGCGCTCTCCAGGTGTTCTTCTTGGCTTTTAAAAATGTTTGACTGCACTTTCTGCTGGCCTGCCATGCTGCTGCCACCACACTGCGTCCTCTTCGCCCTGGCTCTGCCCCTCCTACCTGTCTGGATGAATATTTCTTCTTTATATCTTCATTTGTTGGACTTCCATGCAGCTCGATTTTCTGGAACTTCTGGTTGTCTCTAGTTTTGAGGTAGTTGTATTCCTTCTTAGTTGTGGAGGGAGATTCAGCATGTCTGTCTAAGCCTCCATCTTGGCCAGAAGTCTGAGAGGGTAAATTTTTAAATTAACTCATACTAAGATGGGAGTGACTAAATAGCCATCTTCAGGAAAGGGGAAAGACCAGGAAAGGGAACATGTTCACTCAGCTAACACTCCCTGAGCACCTACTATGTCCCAGGCTGGGAGGTGGTCCTCTAAGGCAGGCACCCAGTCCCACTTTGCTCTTGCCCTTTGTACCTAGCATGGCCCCTACACAAAGTAAGAGTCTGAGCTTACATCACAAATGTCCCTCTGGGAGAATGTGTTTACTGAATGAATGAATAATCCCAGGTCTAAGGAGCCCATAGTCTAGTGAGTCTTAAAAGACTGAGGGTCCTGGAGAAAGGGCATACCAGGCTGTAGGAAGAGTTTGTGCAAAGGCTCCGAGGCGTGAGAAAGCAGGGGCTTCAGGGCACCTGTGGGGAAGGACAGGTAGCATCAGGCACTAAGCTAAGCAAGTGCAAAATACCTGTCTCATAGTCTAGAGTGGAGATCAGGGGAGAGGGGCATGACTGCCAGTGTCTGCTGCTTGGGGGCCCAGACACACACGGTTTCCATGCTCATAGTGCCCATAGTTCGTGATGAGAACATTCATCAAACATACATTGGCCCAGAGAAGGATTTAATCACGTATGATATCCTCTGTGGACAGAGTAGCCCCCTGAGAGCAGGGCTGGCATTGGCCCCCTTAGACTGCCCCCTGGCTCCCATGCCCACTCTCCCTTGCCTCACGCTGCACCCTCTTACTGCTGACAGCCCGAACATTTGAAAACCTGGATGCCTGCGAGGTCCTCTTCTCCCCGTCTCTGGCCACAGCTGCGTCCTTGCTCGAGGTCAGTGCCTGACCTTCTGTCCCCATGGCTGCTTTTGTTTCTCTCAGAGGGACAGTTTTGACTTCAGGTTCAGGGGCTGGGCATGTGGAGCCTCTGCTTGGGAAAGTTCTAGAAATTCAGCATTGAGAACCCTCTGTGTACAGGATCTGGGCTGGGCACAGGTCTCCTAGGAGGAGTAGAGCCTAGAGCTTGGGAGCCACACTGCCTGTCTTAGCCCAGCTGTTCCTGGGGACAGTGGAGGCTCATGGGACCAGGGTTGGGGGCCCTGAGTGAGTCAGTCAGTCTTTTAGGAAACACTTATGAGACTCTGCTGGGCTGGAACACTGCAGTGAATAAAGCTAGAGTCAGAGCCAGTCCTGGGAGGGATGGGTAACATGCTGGCAGGGACAGGAGGGAGCTGACAGAGGGTGGCAGTGTTTGGATAGGATTTGATGGTTGGGAAGAATTTGGCCGTAGAGCCATGGGGAAGGTCATCCTTAGGGGAGAAACAGTCTGAATGAGACCTGGTTGGGAAGTGGGAGGGGAGGGGTTCTAGGTCTGGTGGGGTTCTAGGGTGGGGTCACCTGGCGGGTGGCTGTGTGAGTACCTGGATGCCAACCCACCAGGTGAACCCCCCAAACCTGATGAACTGCCTGACCAGCCGCACCCTCATCACCCGTGGGGAGACGGTGTCCACCCCGCTCAGCAGGGAGCAGGCGCTGGATGTTCGCGATGCCTTTGTCAAGGTGGGTTTGTGCCGTGACTGCCTGCTCTCCCCGCCCCTTGGGAGGATGGGTTGTTGATGGGCAGGAGCTGGTGGACATTGGGGCCGCGATCTTGGCCTGCCCTTGGGCACTGGCTCTGGCCATTGGCTCTCTCTGGGGCCTGGGCAAGAGTCTGCCTTCCCCTGAGTCCCACAGGGCTGGGAGTTGTGCCCTCCAGGAGCCCTGCCAGGTCTGGTCCCCTCAGACCCTCCACTCTAGCCTGCTTTGATCTCCAGCTCTTAGGGCCTCGTGCTGGGCCATATTCTTGGGGCACTGTCTCCTGTGCTATTCTCAGCCCAGGGGACACCCTCTCTGGTCTCTTCAAGGAAGACACTGAAGAGGGGCTGGGTCAGAGAAGGAGGGCACTGAATCCTGCCTGTTTCCATAGCCACACGTTTGCTGCCCATTGCACCCCTCCCTGCTGTAGGCCCTGTGCTGGGCTCTGGGACCCTCGAGATACTCAGAGCTGATGGGGAGTCAGAGAAGGATGGAGAACTGGGAGCCCAGAGGAGGGCTCCTTCCCAATCTGGGAGGTCAGGGATGGTTTCTTGGGGAAGCTTGGAAAAATGAGTAGGAATTGTTCAAGCAGGAAAGGGTGGTCCAGGCAGAGGAAATAGTTTGAGTAAAGGCTTGGGGGCTTCAGAGCATGCTGTCCCATGGAAGGGGCTCAGGAGCCTGGCCTGTCTCCCCGGGAGGCTGTGGCGGGGCCCAGCGGCTGATGCAGCCGGCCTGCCTCTCAGGGGATCTACGGGCGACTCTTCGTGTGGATTGTAGACAAGATCAATGCCGCGATTTACAAGCCCCCCTCCCAGGAAGTGAAGAACTCTCGCCGGTCCATTGGCCTCCTGGACATCTTTGGGTTTGAGAATTTTGCTGTGAACAGGTAACGTGTGGGACTCTGCCCTGTAGGAATTTTCTTCCCCATCACGGACATAAGAAATGTCACATCTGCCCCTTTAAACTACATTTAGTGGGTTCCAGACACACCCTGCCAGGCCACTGGAAAATCTGACTCCACTCATCCTGGTGGGGCTTCTCTCCTTCCTTCCCATTCTCCCCAGTCCCCAGGGACAGCTGAGGCCAGCCCAGGAAAGGAGTGTGGGGCTGGGGCTGGGGTGGGAGGCTCTTAAATAGTCAAGGACACTCCAGGCCAGCTGATCTGCCCGGTGTCTGAGCTGCAGGTACCTTGAGGCTGGTGAGCTAAGGCTGAGATAGGGGTCTTGGCCATGCTTGGGGTCCCACACTCTTTGGGGGACCATGTGTGGGGCAGACAGATGGAGCAGGCCTAGATGGAGCTCAAGTGGTAAGCAGCCATGCCTGCCCCCTTCCTCGCTATGTGACCTCTGGCAAGTCACTTCAATTCCTGTAATATCTGGATGTCTCAGAGTACCCACCCCCCCAGCCTCACCAGTACACCCACACTGAACACACGGAGTGTCACTTGGGCGAGCGCTGAGTTGGTGGCTCAGAGATGCCAGCTGTCAAGCCTCTGCTTTCAGACCTCATTGGCCCCCTTCCCAGGTCCCACTGACAGTACGGATCTCTCCGAAGGCCCACCTCCCAGCTCCTTGGTTCTCCCCTGGACCCCAGGTGCTCTGCCAGGGGGCTAGAGGCCGGCCACCTGCTAGCCCTCCCCACAGAACTTGGTCATGCAGGTGAAAGGGTCCTGAACTGGGGGTCCTGAACCCCAGACCCTAGCCTTAACTCCCTCTGACTCATAAGTGACCTTGGGCAGTGCTTTGCTCTCACTGGGCCCTGGTGTCCTCTCCTGCACACAGAGTGGTTTGCCTTGACAATCTTGCCCCAACCTCAGAGGCTGGAGAGTCCTTGATGGGATCAATGTGCCCAAGGGCACGCTGCACAAGGAGGCAGAGGTGGCCCCTGAGTGGCAGGCAGGGCCTCAACAACACCCATTCGTGCCCCATGTCCCCTCTGCACCCCTCCCCCAGCTTCGAGCAGCTCTGCATCAACTTCGCCAATGAGCACCTGCAGCAGTTCTTCGTGCGGCACGTGTTCAAGCTGGAGCAGGAGGAGTATGACCTGGAGAGCATCGACTGGCTGCACATTGAATTCACCGACAACCAGGACGCCCTGGACATGATCGCCAACAAGCCCATGAACATCATCTCCCTCATCGACGAGGAGAGCAAGTTCCCCAAGGTGGGCGTGTGGCAGAGGGGATCCTTTGCACTGAGCCTCAGCTTTCCTCATCTGCAAAGTGGGGCTAATGACACCTGCTACTCAGCGTGGCTCTGGGGCCAGTTCAAGTGCATTCATGGGACATTTGGAAATCGCCTACACTCCATTGGGTCCTGCACCAAATGGTGAAGATCTAAGCCTGCAGCTGGCACAGAATAGGTGTTCCAGACACCAACTGTCTTGGGGCAGGGGAGGAACTGCTCCTAAGATTTTACTTTGAGGAATAGGTTTTCCAAACTGGAATGCACTATTCCTGTTGTGTTGTTCCATTTCGTCCACTTAACAGATGGGGACAGAGGCCCACAGAGCTCCTGAGTGGGCTACAAATAATGGGAGGGAAGCTCTGGGAAAGACAGAAGAGGGGGTGCGACAAGGTCAGGACAGGCAGTGGAGTGTGGTGGAGAGTGAGGGGAGTGGAGAGCGGGAAGGAGGGAGAGGTGGGCCGACCGCTGCCGCTTGGTTCCCACAGGGCACAGACGCCACCATGCTGCATAAGCTGAACTCCCAGCACAAGGTCAACGCGAACTATATTCCTCCCAAGAACGACTACGAGACCCAGTTCGGGATCAACCACTTTGCCGGTGTCGTCTACTATGAGAGTCAAGGTACAGGTGGTCTGGCTGGGCGGCCGTCCCTTTGTACCCCTCCCTCCCTTACCCTCCTCCGGCCCAGGACGGAGACACCAGGGTCCTGGAATACAGAGGGGAAACGTTGGGATCAATGATTTTAATTTTAAAAATTATAGTAAAATATATATAATATAAAATTTACTATTTTAACAATTTTTAATTCTACACTTCAGTGACAAGTAGATTCACAATATAGTGCAACCATCATCCCTGTCCATTTCCAGAGCCTAGCGATCACCCCGAACAGAAGCTCTGCACCCACTAAACTCCCTGTCCCCCCTCTAGCCTCTGATGTCCTGTATTGTCCTTTCTGTCTTTATGTGTTTGACTGTTAGAAGAACCTCATGTAAGTGGAATCATACAATATTTGTCCTTTTGTGTTTGGCTTATTTCACTCAACGTAATGTCCTCAAGGTTTGTACCTTTTAATTTATCCCTTCGTCTGCTGATGGGCATCTGAGTTGTTTCTTCCTTTTGGCTATTGCAAATGCTGCTGTGAACATGGTGTACAAGTTTGAGTTCCTGCTTTCAATTCTTTGCGGTGGGCACTATGCTCTTTTGTACAGATGGCAAACTGAGGCTCACAGGGGGTTTTAACTGTCCCTACCTGACGGAGCCCATTGGATGCAAAGCCAGGCCTAGAACCAGCCCTGTTACCCACCAAGACTCAACAACCAGACCAAGTGTGAGCTTTGAAGGGGATGCACTTCTTTCCCCCTGGGACATGCGTTTGGGTTCATTTTCAAGCCAGAAGTCGAGAAGAAGGTCAGAACACAGGCTGACCCCATTTGGAATTCTTACAGGGTTTCAAAAGCCTGCAGACTATCCTAGTCAGCTCCACCCTTCCACCTGGTGTCAAGGGCCAGCCTCCAGTGGGCCTCAGTTGTGGGATGTGTCTACACTGAGCTCCTGACCTGCAGCCCCACAGGGTTCCACCCACAGCCCAAGGCAGTGAAATTCAAAATAAGCAAAGAGCCAGTGCTTTAGTATGTCCTTGCTGTGTTAGTCCAGAGGCAGTAAAGCGTATCAGTGAGCCATGCTGCGGGGATGGGATCTGAAGGCTGCTCAGTCCCCTTTAAAATATTGGCGGTGCGCTCCCACCCTGCTGTTAGAAAGAAAAAAGCCAATGTTAAGTTTGAGACTGTTGGGCAAACCAGTGGTTCCTTTGTGTGGAGTCACTGAGGATTGCATTTTTCAGTTCAGTTCAACCGACATTCCCTGAGCATCTGGTATGTACCAGGCTTCCTGTTGCTGAGGTTACAGAAAGGAAGATTGAGTGAACTATACATGAAGTTGTAGAATTACAGACTATTCATTCTGGAGGGAACATGAGGGTCATCCATTGTTATGGATTTGTGAACTGAGGCCCAGAGAGTGAAATGACTTGCCTAACATCATTAACTAGTTTTGAGTTGCTTTAAGGAATTCTACGAGCATTTTCTGGTTCATGAAGTCCTGTTTTAATCCAGCACTTCATTTTTGATGGGGATGGTGTTGGGTGATTTGAAGAGAAGCAACAGCTCATGAGTACTGTCATTCCCACCTGACAGATGAAGCTGAGGCCCAGAGGGGACATTCCTAGTGTCCCGTGTGAGCCTGTCATAGAGCTTTAGTTAGAGCTCTACAATTCTATCCCAACTCCAGACCACACCCTTCTACTACCAAGTGCTTCCTGCAGCTCACCCCTCCTCTGACACTGGAGGGCAGCCCAGCACTGGGTCTCTGGGCCCTCTACCAGCCAGGGCAGCCTGAGTCCTGCAGGGTCGGGGTGCTGCTCCTCTGCAGTGCCCCTCTTCCTCAGGCATCCCCAGCCCTTGGGCACCCGTATCCTGGCCCACCCTACCAAGGCCTCCCACTTACCAGTTCCTAACTCCCCAATCCTGGGAATGGCAGCCTTCTCTGGGGTCTGTGTGGTACAGGGGAGCTTCTCTGGGCCGGCACCAGTGGTCCAGGGTTTGAGTTTTAACTCTGCCGGCAGCTTGCTGTGTGGTGTTAGGCACCTTGCTTAGCTTCTCTGGACATTGGTTTACTCCCTTGTGGGATGAGAAGATAATTCTTGCTTGTCTCACATCTCCAGCGGTGGTGGGGGGCAAGCTATTTTTAGTTAATTTTTTTTACTATTAGCTAGTACCAGATCAACATGTATTCTCTCCCAGATGACACACTTACTTGATAAGGGCCTTTGACACTTTTGTTTAGAAGGCTAAGGCTGGCATTTCAGGCATTGGGGTGGTGCAGTCAGGAAGGTGCCCCACTGCCCTTGGGGACAGGCCTCCTGCCCTTCTCTCTGACCAGACTGGAAGAGGAGGGCTATGAGGGTAGGTAGATGGAGCTCCAGTTCTGTCTCTGCCTTCACTTTCTCTGTGGCCTTGGGCCAGCTGCTATCCTCTCCGGGCCTCAGTGTCCCCCACTGGAACATGGATGTGGGTGAATTAGGTGAATCTGGGGAGTCCTCTGGCCTTTGGGGATGATTGGGGTGGGGTAGAGTCTTGTCAGGTAGAGGCCACCGGGGCTGGGAGGTGTGACTGCTCTTTGCCGCTGCCCAGGCTTCCTGGAGAAGAACCGGGACACCCTGCATGGAGACATCATCCAGCTGGTCCACTCCTCCAGGAACAAGTTCATCAAGCAGATCTTCCAGGCTGACGTCGCCATGGTAACGTCAGGGCAGGGCTTCTACTGGGCAGGAAGGGTCCCCAGAAGCAGGGGTGGTGTCGAGGCAACCCTTGCCCAACACCGTCAGCTGAGTTCCTCTGGCTGCAGAGTCGGGACAGTGCTTTCCTGTGTTCTAGGAGGGATGTGAGGGGGCCTCTAAGATCCTCCCATCTGGTCCTCTTATATTGATTGGGGGTGTGCGGGTGGGATGCAAGGCCCAGAGAAGGGTCACACCTGAGAGAGGTCACAGAGCAGAGCCTGATCAAGACTCAGTTCACCATGGGAGTTTCCCCCCGCCCCCTGACTTGGACCTCCTTCTGCTAATAGGGAGCTCAGGCCAAGGGAGCACCACCAGCCTCCAGGACGCGGGTGGCTGTGGGCGTTCAGGGAAATGGCACAAAGGATATATTTGCGCCAGCCCTGGACCCCACACAAGGGTGGAGAGTGTCCCCCCTTCTATTTCCTTTGTCCCTAGAGTGGCAGACTGGTGGGCTTTCTCCTGCAGGATCACATACCTTTTTATCTCCTGCTTCCTCCTGTTCCATGGCTTCTTGGAGGGTCACAGAGGGGCTCCGAGGGAGGGCAGGGCCGCTGCCCCCTTGGTGCCCATCCAGGTGCCTCTGAGGCCCCCAGCCCCAAGGAGCCCGGACCTCTGCCCTGAGGGTCCTCTTCTCTCCCTGGTGGGCTTTGGCCTCCGTTTCTGACCCGCCACGTTCTCCTTGCCCCTCCCCCCTCTCGCCCTGCACTGTGGTTCCTGGGATAGTTTCTCTGTGGTTATTCATCGGGCACTCTCCGCCAGTCGGCAGCTTCTGTGAAGGTAAAGACCCAGTGGCCTCAGCGGCCCCTGGGACTAGGCTGTGTCCTTGGTTCCGTGACACTGAGGCTTGGGGAGAGGGCCGGCTGCTTCTCTTTTTTTTTTTTTTTTTTTTTGAGTGTTTTTTTTCTTTTTTCTTTTTTTTGGTGGAGTGGTTTGTGGCATGGTTTTGTTTTTGTTTTTTGAATTGTGTGTACTGCAGGCATCTCAGTTTCTGAAAGAAGGAAACTGAGTCCTAGAAAAAGAGGCAAGCCTTGCTCAGCTACCCCATGAACCAGGGGCAGAGCTGGGACCAAACCCTTGTCTCCCAAGGGGCACCCAGGCCAGCTCCGCCCCCAGGCCCTGCTGAGTGTGTCTCTGTCTGCACCTTGGCCAGATCCTCTGATAACCTTGTAGAGTAGGACGGGCAGGTAGTATTTTCTGCATTGTGCAGATCGAAAGCTCAGAGATGGGGTGTGGCTCACCCCAAGTCAGCATCCTGGGGAGCTGGTGCTAGAAGTCATCCTCCCAGGACCCCCTTAGGCACAGCACATCCCCTGTGCCCATGACCAGCACCTTCAGGTCATGACTCCCAAGATGCTTTAGGTCCCAAACGTGCTCTGCCATCTCCTTTGCTTCCCTTTTCTCTTCTCAATCCTTAATTTCCTCTCTGACTTATACTGCCATCCTCCCACCTTTGGTCTTAATGCTGAGCCCCCCCTTTTCCCTAAGTGCCTGGCCTCCCCTGCTGCCCAGCACCTCCTAGAGCTCCGAAACAATCCCTGAGTGCACAGCGGCCGCGCAGGGCGCCCTCACGCCGGGAGCAGGTGTGTATCTGGATGGTGGCCTCTCCTGTGCCGGTGGATCAGCCCTGGTAGCCCACCCCCCAGGCCTGCATTGTGGCTCAGTCGGTTGACAGGGTGAATGTAGGGCCACTACCAGAAGGGGGCCCCAGGCACCTGAAGCACCAGCCCCCAGCAGTCCCACCTGACCCACCTATCACAGGGTCGGGGCAGCCAAGAGGCAGGTGTGCCTCTGGGCTCATTCTCCCCTCTCCTGTCCGCTAGCCCAGCCCACCCACACCTCAGGTCTGTCCGCTTCTCTGGTCTGAGGTAGTCCTGGAACAGCACTGAACCCGCATTCCCCTCCCGCCCTTCTCCTCTCATCCCAGAGTATCTGGAGGCACCTGGGGGTCTCTCCAGGAAGTTTCCTGTTCTGAGGTCCTTCCCCTGGACCCTGGGACTAGACCCCCTTGTTGCGGAACCGTGGAGCCATCCAAACGTAAGACCCCAAGGTCTCCAGAAATGGCCCACTCCTGAGGGAGCGTTTGAAGCACAGAATTAGACACAGCAGTGACAGACATGAAACCAATGGCATCTACTCTTCTTGGCCAGGCTGTGAGCTCTGCACTTGTATTTCTCACCCCATTCACTGCCCACAGCAACCGTGTGAGTGACTGCCATGGCCCCCCATTACAGCTGAAGAAGCTGGGGCCCAGAGAGGCCTGGTGGCTTGCTCGAGCTCACACAGCTTGTGACGTACAGGGATTTGATCCAGGTCTGTCTCAGGGGGGTAGAGGGACTTGTCCAAGGTCACCTCCAAGTGAGGGCTAAAGTGAGGTTTTCAAGTCCCTGCTCTTTTTCACTGCACTCTGCTGTCTCTGTAAGCATCACCTCTAGGAAAGAGAAAATGCGTTGTAACTGCAGAAATATGATAGCTCTGATAAAGGAACAATGAAATCAGCTTGGTGAAGTGCAAAGTCACGGTTTATTTGATAGGACTGGCTGCAGTGCTTTCCTCAGGGTGGAGGCCCAGATGCCTTCGACCCCTGTCATCTGAACTCACGTCCTGTGCAGGCCCCCACCCCTGACTTCCCATCCTTGCTCTGGTGTCTGCCTCCCCAGGCGGCCTGGGCAGCCCCGCCCCAGCCATTGCTGCTGCAGAGATCAGCTGAGCCACAGGACGGCAGTTCCTCCAGGGCACTGAGCACCCATATTAATGTCTAACCCCAGTCAGATGTCACCGGTGCCCTGAGTCCACAGGACGCTTTGTTCACTCCGTGTGCAGGCGGCTTCTCCTGCCTGCACACATCACGCCCTGATGCCTGCCCCTCAGATCCTGTCTGTGAGTTGTTTAACGTTGACTTTTGGACTTTTCACTTCCGCCTTTATCCCCCTCCCCTCCCTAAATATCTTCAGATTAACCCAGAAGACAAGGATTATCAGAAAGGACCACCTTCCCCTTCCATGACAGGAAGCCAAATCAGGTGGCAGGGAAAGTGAGAGCAGACCCTGAGGCTCCACAGCCCCGTTCACTCGCTCCTTGATTCAGTCATAAATACTGTTTAGTGTCTGTTATATGCCAGGCATTGTCCTATGCCTTGAGGACATAATAGTGAGCAAAACAGAAAAAATTTTCTGTCCGCATGAAACTTACATTCTAGCAGAAGGGGAAATAGTTAAGTAAAAAAATATGTACAGTATATAGTATGTCAGGTGGTGACACATGATATGGAGAAAAGTCAGGGAGTAAGGCATGCTGATGGTGGGGCTCTGCAATTTTGAATAGGGGGCCAGGAAAGGCCTTACAGAGACGTTGACAAGGAGGTGAGAAAGCCAGCCACTTGCATCACGGAGGAAGAGCATTGCAGGGAGAGGGAAGGGCAAGTGCAAAGCCCCACTGTGCTTCTGGAGCCCTAAACTGCCTGGTGCATCGTATGGAGGGCACGGGGTTGGGCTGGCTGGAGGGAGTGAGCGGGGTGGTGGAGAGACCAGCAGCCCTGGGACCACATCTGTGGGACATCGTCGGTCCCACCAGGACCTCAGCATTTATGCTGAGCGAACTGGGGAGCCGTTGGAAAGTTTTGAGCAGGGCAGGTCTGACTGGGCTGCATTTGGACAGCCTCTCAGCCTGCTGTGTGGAGGGCGCTGTGGACTGCGGGCAACAGAGGCAGGGAGACGAGTTTGGAGGTGTTGTCATTATCTGAGAGAGCCATGCGGGTGGCTTGGACGAGGCTGGCAGTGGAGTAGGTGGTAAGGAGTCAGACGCTGGGTCTCTTCTGGAGGGGGAGTCGAGAAGAGGCTGACCTATTGGATATGAGCAAGGAGGAGTTGGGATGCTTCCTAAATTTCTGACTGGAGCCATGGGAAGGTGGACAATTTTGGGGAGCCTGTGGACACTTGGAGCCTGTTCAGCACCACTTCAGTTCAGCAGTGCTGTTAACCATTACTGCGCCAGGCCCCAGGCACAGCAGTAAACAAGACAGGCCCACCTGTCCTCACGGGGCTTGCAGCCCAGCAGGAAAGACAGGCTAAACACAGGTCCAGGGTGATGATCAAAACCAAAGTAGGGGTGTGTTGTGTGTGTGTTGCGTATATGTGCTGTGTGTATGCTTTATGTGTCTGTGTGTACTATGTGTATGTTGTATCCCATTGTGTTGTGCTTGTATGTGCTGTGTATGTATATATGCACTGTGTCCATGCAGGTGTGCTCTGTGTGCACAATATGTGTGCTGCGTGTGTATTATATATGTGTGCTGTTTGTGAGCTGTGTCTGTATTGTGTGAGTTTTGTGCTGAATGCATTGTATGTGTGTACTATGTCTCTGTGTGTGAGTTGTGTGCTGTGTGTGTGCTTATGGCAGGGGCTCTAACACTGCCTGGGCACAGCCCAACCTGGACAGCTCACCCTCCAAGTGGGCTCACCCAGTGCTGCTTCTGGGTCAGGGCTGGGGGCAGCCCTGACATTCATGCTACTCCAACGTGAATATGGCCAGCTTCCCTTGGCAAAACCTTAGAATAAAATAAAACACCTAAATAAAAACAAAAAAACAAATAAAACTAAAACGAAGAACATGACAAATTTCAGACTAGCAAGTGTTTGCTCTTTTTCGGCAAGTTTCATTTCAGTCGGGGGCACATCATCTCCCCCACATCCACATCTGCACCCCTGGCTTTTGGTCCAACAGGAGATCAGTTAAATTATGTCCCATTTAAAGCATAAAGTCTTACAATGATAATCAAATTCATTCCCAAGAAATCCTCACCGAAGAGAAATTGCCAGGGAAACAATAACATCAACATGCCTCAGAACAGAATCTGGTTTCTATGTCCTGTTTCTGGGTATCAGTCTGAGGCTGATGGTTTGCCACTCAGGTCCTCCCCCAAACCCCTCATTTCACAAGTTCTGAGAGGAGACTCCATCATGGCAGGGTGGTACTCCCCCGGAGAGGGTTGGGTCAGGCAGTGGGAGGCCAGCTGTGTGCTTCTTAGGAGACTGATTGGCCCAGCCCACTGCCAACCCACTAATCCCACAGGGCGGGGAGGGCACAGACCCTTGCCGCCTCCCAGGTTCCCAGATTGCTGTTTACATACTCCGTGCCATCCCTCATCGCAGCCCTGCCAGCTAGAGAGACAGCACTATTTCCACTTAGGAAAGGAAGGCTCAGTGCTGTTTGTTCCTGGAATGGGAGACTGGAGACTCAGAGAGGGCTGTGCCTTGCCTAGAATTATCCAGCACACCGGGGCAGGAACCCAGGGCTCCCCAGACCCCCTGCAGCGCTCTTTCTGGTTCAGGTGCCAGGAGGTTCCCTAGAGAGGTTGCGTCTGAGGTCCAAGCTCCAGCCCGGAACAGGCAGGTCACAGGAAAGCCTCAAGGGCCTGGGCAGCCTGCTGCCCTGTACTGTTCTCTCTTAGGCTCTGACCCCACAGACCTCCCCCTCCTCCCTTTCCTTCCTGGAGTGCTGGAGGGGCACAGGTCGGCCACTCCCATCTCTGTGGTCCATCCCCCCAGGGCGCCGAGACCAGGAAGCGCTCGCCCACACTCAGCAGCCAGTTCAAGAAGTCGCTGGAGCTGCTGATGCGCACCCTGGGTGCCTGCCAGCCCTTCTTCGTGCGCTGCATCAAGCCCAACGAGTTCAAGAAGCCCATGGTGAGTGGCCCTGACGGACAGGGCCAGCCTGGATCTAGTCTGGGGGTGGTGATGGAGGGACTGGGCCATGAGGGGCAGTGGGGGGGCTGGGTGACGGGCCACACATTGGAGATGTGGGACTGGAGGCTCCAGGAGGTTAAAGGGCTCAAGGCTGCAGAGCCCAAATCCTCACTGAGCGCTGTCTCCTTCCAGGGCCCTGGGGTGTGTTGTTTACCACAAGGATCTTTCCAGAGGCTGGGGGAGGGGTCGGCCCCCCTCCCACCAGGGGTCTAGGGTGGGACAGAAGGTGGGAGGCCAGGGCTGGGTCAGGGAAAGTGCCTGTAGGGAGAGGAAACAGGTGACGGAAGCCAGCCATCCGTGCGCTGGCCCTGCCCCCCACCCCCACCCCCACCCCTGTCTGGAAACATTCCCCAGAGTGAGCTGACCAGTCCCCCTGGGGCTCAGGACCAGGTCTGAAGGAGTGTGAAATTCAAAGACGGCTCCAGCAAGCTCTCTATCTAAAGCAGGAGGCCCAGGGCACTGAGGCAGCTGGGTACCATCTTCCCTGCTCTCAGCCACTCCCTGACCCTTCTCCGAGCCTGGACCTCCACATCTGTGGCAGGACATCCTCACTCCCCTCCTGCCTTCCTGCCTCCTGCCTTCCTGCCCAGGCTCCTTCCATTGCAGTGAGATACTAGAGTCCCAAATGCAAATCTAACCAGTCAGTCCCCGCTGCCTCCCTAGCCAGGCCCCTAAGGGCCTTCTGGGCCCCTCCAGGAACCCCAGGCTGGCCCTGCCCTGCTGCCATCACAGAAACAACTTTGTGCCAATTAGGCACTTTACTGTCAGCAGCCAGAAAGTTGTCTAAATAATTATAAATCCCCAAGGGCTGTAACATGAAGGGCACCCCCGGAGCTGTGCAAGGCGCCCAGCACCCACACAATCATAATTTTGATGTGGACTAGGCTTCTCATTCACTACAAAGTCCCGCACCAAGTCCTGCACTTTCAGGCTTCCACACCTTTGCACGTGCCCTGCCCTTTGGGTGCCTTCTCTCCTGTCAGGATTAGAGCAAAGACTGCCTCCTCCAGGATGTCCCCCTCCTGATGTCCGAGGGGGAACTGAGCCGTCTCTTCTCTGAGCCTGCAAAGCATCAGCTCACCCCTTGTGAGGGTCTCATTTATTGCTAGGATGTGGGTTTGAACTGCAGTTCCAGGTTCAGCCCCACTTTTGCTCCTCACCTTCTGTGTGGCCTCGGCCACTCTGGGCTTGTGTGGGGCTGAGGAAATGCAGAGCAGGGCTGACTGACGCCCTCGGCTCTGGACAGCTGTTCGACCGGCACCTGTGCGTGCGCCAGCTGCGGTACTCCGGGATGATGGAGACCATTCGGATCCGCCGGGCCGGCTACCCCATCCGCTACAGCTTCGTGGAGTTCGTGGAACGGTACCGAGTGCTGCTGCCTGGCGTGAAGCCGGCCTACAAGCAGGTACAGAGCTGGGCAAGCGCCTGCCCTGTTTTCTCATTGAGACAGTATGCTGCGCTTGACATCAGCTTGGCCACCTCAGGTGCAGCTGGGAAAACTGGGGGTCAGGTAGAAGAGTACAGCGAGGGCTTGATGGCCATGCGGGGTGGGCATGAGCATCACACGTGTGGTGTAAGGCATGTGAGCAGGGCTATTGAGTGAGCCTGGGACGTTAGTTGTGGGGGAGGGTCTGGCAGTTATCCTGATGAGCTGAGAGCAAAGGTGAGGGTCAGAGAAGGCAGGACCTTCTTCCTTGGGGTCACACAGCCAGTCGGGCAGAGCTGGAGCAAGAACTTTGCCTCCTAGCCTTGGGAGGCACACTGAGGTGGCCCTTCCAACTGTCCATTCCCTTGTGCACCCCCACCTGCAGGACGACCTCCGGGGCACATGCCAGCGCATGGCTGAGGCTGTACTGGGCACCCATGATGACTGGCAGATCGGCAAGACCAAGATCTTTCTGAAGGTGAGAAGAACTCTGACTGGTGGCCTTGGGGGCTGGGAACTCCCATCAGCGGCCACTTTAGAGAAGCTACAGCATCAGCTGGGGTCAGTGCTAGGCCTTTGGGTCCTCCGGTCCTGTAATCTGTAATAGGACGAGTGCGTGGGGAATGAGGCAACTAGTATTGAGCCTGTCAGTGGCCTGGGGCTGCAGTCAGAGCACTGATCCTGGGTGAGAGAACAGAAAACCAAAGTGGGCCCGCCAGGGAGGCCTGGATTCCATCCTGACCCTGTGGCTGTCTTCCCTGGGACTCTGGGCAGGTCTCTGGCCCTTTCTGAGCCTCATTTCCCCATAAAATGGGATGTGTTGAGGGGCCAGGGGGGATTTCTGAGTATATCTTTAGGTCCTCTTTCCCGTGGTTTCCACCCCGGGCTCTAGTGGGCCCTGAGCCACCCCCTCACTCTAGTGTCTGGGGGCCTGTTCCTGCCCTCCCTGAGCACAAACCTGGAGCTCTCTGGCTGCCGCCACAGCCTGGGCAGGATATCAGAGCCTGGCTATTGGGGAGGGGACAGGGCTGGGAGCAGGAAGCTCGGTTGTGGGGAGTCCTGGCCTTGGAGTGGAGCTTGCTGGGAGTTGATGGTGGCTGGGCAGCTGCAGCAGGGACAGTGTGAGCTCTCAGCATGCCTGCTTCCCCATTTCCATTTCCGTTGTACTAGGTTTCTGGCTGTTCTGGGTGACAGGGCAGGGCTCCTTCCTCTGGCACCATGTGGGGCCTGGGCAGTGCAGGCCGTCTGGGTAGAGGGGAGGGAGGGGCCAGCCCTGAGCTGGGGGTGGTGGTCCTGGGCTCCAGGGTCATCCCTTCCTGGCCGAGAGGCCATGGGCCAGCCTCTCCACCTCCCTGAGCCTTCATTTCCTCATCGGAAAAATACGTGCAGCGCTCCCTGCCTGTGCTTTGCACCACTGCCCAGGCCCTGGTGGGACTTTTTGTCCATGATCTTATTCAGTCATCACCACAGCCAGTGATTATTATGCCCACTTCAGAGACTCAGAGAGAAGTGAGTTACCTAAGGGTGGGCTCCCAGCTAGAGCTGGTCTGGTGCCCAGACCGTGCAGGCAGGAGAGGGAAGGCAGGCAGCACGATGGCGCCCAGTGCCACACAGCTCTGGGCACATCCTCGTCCCCATCTCACCTTTCTGGGCTCTTCAGAAGTGGGAAGTGGTTTCCAGAGCCTCACTGTCTGCTTCTCATTCACTCACTCACTCACGCAGAAGGCTTGGCTCCGCAGCTCCTCTGAGCTGAGCTCTGTCCACAAGGGATGTGATCTGTGATTAACTGGTGGACGTGGCAGCCCCTCAGCAACTCAGCTTCCCTACAGCGGGGCCCGGTCTGCCTGCTTCCCTGAGGCCCCACTCTAGCACCTAGCACAGTTCTGACCATGGAGACATTCGATTCCTCTGCATTGAATGAATGATGAGGTTTTGTCTAACCCGAGTGAGGGTTAGTGGTGAGGAGTGAGGGCTGGGTCTTCGGGGGTGAGGGTGGGAGCTTCGAGGGTGAGGAGGAGAGAGGTCTGGAGAAGCTGGCAGGGCTTGGATCATGGAGCAGCTGAGTGTGGGGGAGGAGACTAGGCTGGACCCCGAGAACCGTGGGGTATCACTGGAAGATCACCATCCTATCGGGTGGGCAAGGCTGCAGGGAGAAAGCCCCTGTGTGCGCCCATTGTGCCCTCTGGCTCCATCCAGTCAAATTAGGCCCCTCCCACTTCATTTGCCCCACAAACACCTCTCTGTACTGGTGGCTCTGAGAGGCTGCCCTGTGGAGCCAGAGCAGGGCTGGGAGCCTATGCGGCCCAACCAGGTCCCAGGCCTGGAATCCAAGGGAAGGAAGGGAGGGCCTTCACTTGGATTTCTGGAGGCTGCTGCTTAGGAGCTCTGCCCTCCAGGACCACCATGACATGATGCTGGAGGTGGAGCGGGACAAGGCCATTACCGACAGGGTCATCCTCCTCCAGAAGGTCATCCGGGGATTCAAAGACAGGTACGTGCCGGGACTAGCTCCTCCCCACCTCAGTCCATACACAGGGGTGTGTGTGTGTGTGTGTGGTGGTGGGGGGCTTGGATCACCTCTGTTCCCCTAACTTGAACACTAGGAACAAGCATGCACAACCATGTACACACATAGAAACACACATGCATAGCACACAGATAAACACAGACACATGATTTACATAGGCACATACATGTGGATTCATGGGGCATACACATTTGGACACTGTGGTCTCAGATGCCTGATGAAATTTCACAGAGGAAGTTTGAGATTTTATAAATTACAAAGCGTGATCCATATTCCATGTAAGGGATATGTGTAGCTATGATAAGTCACAAATCAGCAGGACTGGAGTGTGATTCAGGCTCCACAAAAATCCCATAGCCTGCTCCTTTTGCAGTTCATTTGGTCCTCCCTCCTTCTCTCCATCCATCTGTCCACCTGTCTGTCCATCGGTCCATCCATCAATCCACCTACCTGTCTGTTCATCTGTATGTCTGTCCATTCATCTATCCACCTCCTTCCACAGCTGCTCCCTTGCTCACGTGTGCATCTAGACATTGGCTTGCTGGCTCCTCCATACACGGACACATTCATCTTTCTTTCCTCCTGTTTATTTCTACATCCAGCAGACTGTTTGATGCGTGGCCTCTGTGTCCTCTCTCAGGTTGTAGGGGACTGTCATCCTGTAGAAGCCACCTAGTGTGTGCAGGGGAATAGCATTGCACTCACTCAGTCTGACAGAGTGGACTTTAGGGCCAACCTCATCGAGTCTCAGTTTTCTCATCTATAAAATGAGGAAGTTTGACAGTAGTGAGTGATGTTCAGAGTGTTCAAATCTTTTAATCTTTCATATAATTTTATTTACTTATATTCATACATTTATTCATTCAATAAACACTTCTGGAAAGTCTCCTTATTGGGCTCAGGTGACAAGTCTGTGAACAGGCACAGATAAGGAAGTTGAGGCAGAAAGGTGTCCCCATGTCACGTATCTGGGAGACGCAGAGCTGGGACTCCCTCTGCTCTCCTGATTCCAAACCCTGCCTACACCCTGGCTGCCTCTGGGCACCACATCTTGACTTTGAGGAATTTCTTCATCGCGCTGCTGTTTTAGGTCCAACTTCCTGAAGCTGAAGAACGCCTCCACCCTGATCCAGAGGCACTGGCGGGGCCACAACTGCAGGAAGAACTATGGGATGGTGAGCCTCTCCTAAAGAGCCGCTTCTGGCCCCCATGTTGCCTTTGAACCTGCCCCATTACCATAGCAGCAGGATGTACCTGTGCCTGGAGACTGGGTGGCCTCCTGCCATTGCCCCAGCCTGTCCCTACCATTTATTTCTCCAGCCCAAAGTCCAAATCTGGTTCTGTGGCTTTTGCCATCTGGTCAGCAGTGTTTAGGCTTTTCTTCTGGAATGTTCTGATGAGTGTGAGCACTAGATCATTAGACACCTCAGAGGGGGCCGGAAGTGGGGGTGTCCCACTGACCTCAGTGGAACAGCTGGACTTAGGGCTAGGAGGGGCAGACAGGAAGGAGAGCAGCTCCTGGTCTGAGGATGTGGGAGCCAAGGCCACTTCTGGGTAGCTTGCACCTGAGAGGAGACAGAGCTTACCCTGGGGAGACCTTGTCCAAGAAGGACAGAGCTGTTCCTTTGGGGCGTGCCAGCAGGAGAGCGGGCCCAGTGCAGGAACTTACGTCCTGTGCATTGGGTCTCTGAGCGGGCATTGTCCTTGCAGTTGCGGCTGGGCTTCTTACGGCTGCAGGCCCTGCATCGCTCCCAGAAGCTGCACCAGCAGTACCGCCTGGCCCGCCGGCGCATCATCCAGTTCCAGGCCCGCTGCCGGGCCTACCTGGTGCGCAAGGCCTTCCGCCACCGCCTCTGGGCTGTGCTCACCGTCCAGGCCTACGTCCGGGGCATGATCGCCCGCAGGCTGCACCGGCGCCTCAGGGCCGAGGTGAGGAGTGGGGAGCCCGCAGCACTTGTGGGGTGTGTCCTCTGAGGGGTGCTGCTCCACCGCAGGAGGACAAATCACCCCCACTTGTCGGCTGAGACCTAGAGCTGTGCCCCCTCAGAGAAATGACAAATGGGACCAGAACCCACAGTTTCCCTCTAAGCCAAGGGCAGGGCTGGGGACCCCAGTCACTCTTGTGAATCTTTGGGAGGTCGAGGTGAGCTTGGTTTGGTTTGGGGATCAATGTTGCCCTCAGCCTGCTGAGCGACCTGGAGAATTTCTCAGGTGCCTCAGTTTTCCTGTCTGCCAAATTATTTGGTAAATTTGCTCCCAGTCCCCGAGCTCAGTCAGGGTGGGGTGGGCTAGAGCTGGCGGGAAGCACTGTGCCAGCTCCACACATTTCAGTGCCCACCCCGCTGGCTCTCCCTTCCCTCAGTATCGGCGGCGCCTGGAGGCTGAGAAAATGCGGCTGGCAGAGGAGGAGAAGCTCCGGAAGGAGATGAGCGCCAAGCAGGCAAAGGAGGAAGCCGAACGCATGCATCAGGTGAGTGGAGAATGTCCCAGCCCTTAGATGTCCATTCCCTGGTTCAACAGCCTTCACCTGGCACTGCCTGTCCATCCTCTGTCCCTGCTAATGCCTCCTTCATTTGTACACGGGGTGCACGGAGGGCTGTGGTCCTCAGTGCGAGGGTCCATGCCCTCAGGAGCACCTTTTTTACCTGGGAGACACACCTAAACAAAAGGCCTGAGCTGGGGTGAGAGCACCCAGGATAGAGCTGCCAGCTACACGTGGCGACTGAGCACTTGAACTGGCACAGCACTGAGCATAACATACACACTGGATTTTTGAAGACAGAGGAAAAGGAATATAAACTATCTTAGTTCTATTTTTAAAATATTAATTACATGTTGAGATTATATTTTGGAGATATGGGGTTAAACACAACAAATTATTGAAATGGATTTCACTTATTTCCTTTTACTGTTTTAAGCATAGCTGCTACATATGTGGCTTGCATTACCTTTCTGTTGGACAGTGCTAGTCTAAAGCCTTGACCCAGCCACTATGGGATTTTTGGTTGGTGGGGTTCCCTCCAGCTGGGGAGGCATGAGCAGACTTCCTGGAGGAGGTGTTCCAGCTGAGCCCTGAAGGGCAGGTGGTATTACTGTCTAGGCATCTGTCTGCACTAGGCTCTGAGGCCCAGGGTGCGGAAGCCCAAGGCTCAGCCATTCCCGGTGGTCAGGAGGCCCAGGGGAGGGCTGGCACTGTGGCCTGGGTGCTGCAGGGGCCCAGGGGCTCCCCAGGAAGGGCCTATTCTCTGAGGCTGTCTTTTCTCCATCACCCCCACCTCCCAGGAGCGCCTGGCCCAGCTGGCTCGTGAGGATGCTGAGCGGGAGCTAAAGGAGAAGGAGGAGGCTCGTCGGAAGAAGGAGCTCCTGGAGCAGATGGAGCGGGCCCGCCACGAACCAATCAATCACTCCGACATGGTGGACAAGATGTTTGGTTTCCTGGGGATTTCGGGCGGCCTGCCAGGCCAGGAGGGCCAAGCACCCAGTGGCTTTGAGGTACCAGCCTGGAAACAGGGGCTGGGGGAGGGCCTCAGTGTAATGATGGTGCCCTCTAGCATTAAAACCACCTGGTTTCCTCTGAGCAGAGGGCAGCAGCAATGACCTGGGTCAGGGGCCATAGGTCCCAGGCTCTGTCCAGCCACCAACCTGCTATGTCAGGGGAGTCACTGTCCCCATTTGGGGCTACTCACACACTTTTACTCATTTGCGTATTGAGGACTTACCAGGTTCGGTCTCGTGGTGAACAGGACGACACAGCACACCCTCGCTGAGGAAGTGCTGGCCCCGCAGGGGCAGATCAGGGGACTGCAGCGCAGCCCCGAGTCTGCCCCACAGCAGAGAGCCCCTCTCACCTGCAGGACCTGGAGCGCGGGCGGAAGGAGATGGTGGAGGAGGACCTGGACACGGCCCTGCCCCTGCCGGACGAGGACGAGGAGGACCTCTCTGAGTACAAGTTCGCCAAGTTCTCTGCCACCTACTTCCAGGGCACGATCACGCACACCTATACCCGGCGGCCGCTCAAACAGCCGCTCTTGTACCACGACGATGAGGGAGACCAGCTGGTGAGGCAGGGGCTGTACTGGCAGTGTGGGTGCTGAGGGGTGGCCCTGGGGGGCCGGGACCAGGGCTGATTTTACCCGGCCTCCAGTCTGGGTCCAGGCCATGTGGACAAGATCCTGCAGAACATTCAGCACTGTGGCCCTCCTGTGGGCTTCTCCAGCCTTCTCCCCAATGCCCCAGGTTGCTTTGATGGCCTTAGCAGTATCCTGCACTGGGGTCTCTGACTCTCATGGCTCTGCCCTCAGGCGGCGCTGGCAGTGTGGATCACCATCCTGCGGTTCATGGGGGACCTCCCTGAGCCTAAGTACCACACAGCCATGAGTGACGGCAGCGAGAAGATCCCTGTGATGACCAAGATTTACGAGACCCTAGGCAAGAAGACGTACAAGAGGGAGCTGCAGGTGCTGCAGGGAGAGGGTGAGGTGAGGCCAAGGTGCCCTCGCCGCTGTCCCTCCCAGTGGAGAGGGCGGCCTGGTATCCCTAAGCTCAGGGTCTTCAGCAGAGGTGCAGTCTCAAATTTGCCTCTGCCTTACCTCCCTGACCCCAGCTCTCCTCTGTCTACTTGTGGGAACAAATGTCTGAGCATTTTGTAAACTGTCAAATGTTGACCACGAGTGAGTGAGACCACGTGACGGAGCAGGTGGACTTACCGTCAGAGCTGGCGCCAATACTGACTCATTGCGAATCGTTGGGCAGGTTACGACACTTTCCTGAGTCTCAGTTTTCCCATTGGTCACTTGGCTGGTGGTGGGAGCAGTGTGGGGTGACAATGTGGGGTTTGCCTGAAACATCAGTATAGAGATGAGACATTCCTTCAACCTTAGCCCCATTGTCAATGGCACTTGTCATTACTTTGGCCCATTTGCTTAACTCTGACCCCCATTGTCTTGCAGACCCAGCTCCCTGAGGGGCAGAAGAAGAGCAGCGTGAGGCACAAGCTGGTGCACTTGACCCTGAAGAAGAAGTCGAAACTGACAGAGGAGGTGAGAGCAGACCTTGCGCTGCTGTAGGTGGCCCAGGCTGGGGCAAGGCTGGTCTTGGGGCCCACGGGAATGGGAGCAGGGGTCTGCGCTGCCTGTCCTCACGGTTCTGGTATGGCTGGTGACAGAACAGCGTCGGGGGTGACTGAGAAGACAGGAAGAGGGCAGTGAACTCAGGCTGGGGCCAGGCCAGGGAGGGCTTCCCAGACGAGGGGACCTGATGCCTGGGGAGGCTGGAGTGGCAGATGGTGAGAGGGAAGACATCTCCTGCCAGTGCGGTTAACCTAAGGATCTTTCTGTGGGATGAGTGCCCACGGGGCATTAACACCATCGATCTGTTTGAATTCCTTGGTTTAGTCACCTTGGCTTTTCTGAGTGCTGTCCTGGCCCTGTGCTCCAGCATTGTTCAGGCTGGGAGCGCACACGGACACAAACCAGAGCATTGGCAGGCAGAGAGACCGGCTCCCCATGGCCCTGCATCTGTACACGCCAGTCCCTCTGCCCCAAATCCCTCCTTCCTCTTCTCTGCCTGGGGGTGACCTCCTCCAGGAAGCCTCGTGGGACCCCTCTACAGCTATCAGGCTTCTCCTTGGGGCTCCCACAGCCTATTTTGCTTCTGCCCTTGTCCTGTTCCCCATCTAAGGCTCAGATCCAGTCATGCAGTCACGTAGCCCAAGATTTGAATCCCACCCTTGCCACTGGGTACCTGAGACATCCAGGGAAGAAAGTGCCCTCTCTGTGGGTCTCTGGGGGGATGGCGCACAATGACAACTGCAGTGCTCAGTAGATGTGAGGACCCCCCACGCCCCTTCCGTCTGGAGAGGCTCCTTCTCACTGCTCAGCCTCTCACTCATGCCTTGTCTCTGGGCGGGGGGCAGGGCTGGAGTTGTGGGCTGTGTGAGAACCAGGGAGAAGAACCCGGGCCAGGGGCTGTTCACATTGGGGGACCAGGGCATTGGTGACAGGTGATGGTGACTGAGGTGTTGGAACCAAGGAGTGCTCTGGGTGTTGGAGTTGCATGTGGTAGCCCCTGGAGAGATAGGGGACCTGCCAAGAGTCAGAGGAGCTGCTCCCTGTCCAGGTTGAAATGGCTTCCCTGGGGTGGGGGCTCAGGGTTGGGGCTCAGGTTGGTGTGTCAAGGAGGCTGCTGCGGAGGTGGAAGTCACCAGGCCAGTACTCCTGGCCTTGTGGGCCAGTCATTGATCCAATGTCTGTTCTGCATGGGGCAGGGGTATGAGATATGATGGTGGGAACCAGCTCTTCTGGCCACTCCCAGGATTCTGCTGTGGGGGGTGGGGAGTGGGCAGACTCAGGCAAGGCAGAGCCCTCACATCCTCCTGCCCAGGTCAAGCCTTGTCCCCTCCCTGTGGCCCAGGTGACCAAGAGGCTGCACGATGGGGAGTCCACAGTGCAAGGCAACAGCATGCTGGAGGACCGGCCCACTTCCAACCTGGAGAAGCTGCACTTCATCATTGGCAATGGCATCCTGCGCCCAGGGCTCCGGTCAGCACCCAAGGGGCTGGGGTGCAGGGAGCGGTGGCTGGCTGGGAGGCACCCTGCAACTGCCTGGAGTGCAGCCCTGGAAGGTTTTTGGTGGCTGAGTTGTGGCTCCATCACCTTAACAATAGATTAAGTCACAGAGACCTGGGTTTAGCAAGTCATGTGAACTTGGTCGAGTTAGTTCCTTCCTGTAAGCCTCAGTTTCTTCTTCTGTACAGTGGGCATAATAACTGTACGTGACCCATCGGCTTGTGGGCAGGTAAATCTATGGAAAGTATGTATCACAGGAGGCACTCAGTAAACGGTAGTGATTGTTGCCATTACCTGATGTACATTTTCTGCTTTCACCCCATTTCTGCCAGCTCACCTTCCATGCCCCTGACCAAGGCCCACGAGCAGGTCCCTGAGGTCAGCATGCCTGACAGAGCCTCCAACCCCTGCCCCCAGGCCAGGAGAAGCTCACCTCAGGTCTCAGGGACCTGGGGAGGTGATGGGTGATCTGGGAGTAGCCAATCAGCTCAGCTGGGTCAGTGGAGGGAAAACAGGACTTTTCTGAGAACTCTATCTGCACAGGACAGTTAGGAGAGTTGATCCCATGAACTTATGTATGCTGGCTGGGAGGGCAGCAGGATGTGGGGGGTGGGGTGGGGGGCTTGAGCCCCATGTTACTGATGGGGGAACTGAGGTCTGAAGAGGGGAAAGACTTTCCCAGGGGCCACTAACCCCTCAGACCTCCTGCCTTCCCTTCAGACCTCCTCTCATTGCTCAAGGCTGTCACTACTTCGAGGAGATGGTCACAGCATCCAGGGCCACCTACCTCCAGGAAGAAGGGGCAAGAATTTGTGACCCAGCTATCTCAACAGTGATCTAAAATGGTCACTTCTAGAGCACACAGTGCCAGGAGTCCTGGACCATGAGTCGGAAGGGCCAAAGCTGGTCCCTCCCTTATCTCGGCCTAGGTGGCCCCATAGGTCCACAGAGTGATGGGGGTTAGGGGCTCTCAGCCGTAGATGATAAAGTTTTCATTGCTCTGTGAGCAGAAGAGAAAAATAAGGTTGTTTGTAAAGCTAAATTTATTTAAAGGACTGTTCTTCGTTCTGAGACTTCACGCATCCCACCTTTTCAATATTAAAATTACCTTTGTCTTATGAAATAATTGTGATATAAATAGGGGAAAAGATTGGGAAAAGAGCTGTGAGTGCCCCCTGGTGGTCACATCATCATCCTGGCGCCTGCTCTTGGCCCTGAACAGGCAGGCAGTGTTGATATTGCAGCTGGCATTCACTGAGGCTTTATTGTGCTATGTGTTCCATAAGCCTTGGCTCATTTTTCTGCACAGCAATCCTGTAAGGAAGTTACTATCATTTCCCTTTAAAATGAAGGCAAAAACCTACCTTCATTGCTTTGATATGATTACAAAAGCAATACATGACCACATAAATATTCAAACATTACAGAAAAGTATCAAGAGAATGTCTGTGTTCCTGCTCATCCCACCCCACCCCCCAGAGAAACTCCCCAGATGTTTTTGCTGTTTCTGCTCTGCCAGATGCCATTAGCAGAAACTGCACCTGCTGTTTTGACCATGGGCTGGGCTCAGAAAGGTGACCTCTCCTGCCTGGGCCACCCAGCTGGTGAGGAACGAGGCTGGCCAGAGCCTCATTAAAGTGGTCACCAGTGGTGATGGCCACGGTGCCCCAGAGCAGGATATGAGCCCCGTCTGTGGTTCTGATGGGAGTCAGGAAGGACTCTGTGCCTGATGAGCCGGCCTCCAAAGCACACCCTCTTCCCCAGAGCCCTGGCCCAGCCTTCTTCACCCAGTCCCATCTGCCTCTTCTTGGATGGTCTTGGGCAGGTAGGAGAGGAGGGAGGCAGGGCATGGGGCAACTTCTCCTCTGAGGTGGTCTTCCTTCCTTGCCTCCTCACCTGCCTAGGGATGAGATCTACTGCCAGATCAGCAAGCAGCTCACCCACAACCCCTCCAAGAGCAGCTATGCCCGGGGCTGGATCCTCATGTCTCTCTGTGTGGGCTGCTTCGCCCCCTCTGAGAAGTTTGTGAAGGTGAGGCAGGTGCCTGGCCTCCTGTGGTGGGAAGGGGAGGTGGGAGTGAGTGAGGGGAAGAAGCTCAGGGGCGCTTGGTACTGGGCCTGTCTGCGTCATCTCAGGCCTCACAGTCCCACCAGGCCCATGTTCCTGCCCCCACCCCTCCCAGGCACCCAGAAGGTCACACTGTCCTCCCCTCGGCCTGTTTCATTTGTGAGGAGGCTGAGTGTGACGGCAGCATCTTTCAGACCCTCTGCAGATTGTCTGAGCGGGCGCTTTCATTCCTCTTGCCTGCTCCTTGGTGCCAGGCCCTGGGCTCTGGGGACACAGTGACAGAACAGGTGACAGCAGAACCTCCCCGGCTGGCCAGTGCTGTGATGAGGGGGGCACTCCTCCTAGTCAGGGAGGCAGACTCGGGAGGAGGTGGAGCAGTTCAGCTTGGTGAAGAGGGGTTTAGTGCGTGACGTGAGGCAAGAGGCAAGGCTGAGGCCTGACAGGGCTGGACGGTGGCCATGCTGGCAACACGGGGTATGTGGACTTGACTCTGAAGGCAGCGGGAGCCATGGAAGGCAGAGCAGGAGTGTGGGCAGATGTGCCCCAAGGAGCAGGCCCTGACTGTGGGTGGAGGGACTGCAGGCAGGAGACCCATATGTGGTCTGAGGGTCCAGGCGGGGGAGGCCAGAGTGGGGGTTCCCTCAGCTGGTCCTCTGTCTGCAGTTCCTGCGGAACTTCATCCATGGGGGACCACCTGGCTACGCCCCATACTGTGAGGAGCGGCTCAGGAGGACCTTCGTCAATGGGACACGGACACAGCCGCCCAGCTGGCTGGAGCTGCAGGTGCGACCCCCGGTCCCACTGGGCGTATGCCTGTGCGCGCGCATGTGTGTGTGCACATTTCCGGTGCCCCAGAAAATCCCCTGCGTTGGGCTTCTGTGGTTCTCCAAGCACCCACCCTTAAGTTCTGCGATCCCAGGCCTATTGGAACAGGAAAGCCCCCAGTGGATGGTTGACTCCCATCTTATGGCTTTATGGTCGAGGTGATTTGGCAGGGCTTCCCTCCGAGTCTCAGTGGTTTCGTTGGCAGCATGGCCATAAGGATACTCATTCTTCAGGGCCCTGTGATGGTTATGTGACATGAGGGTAGAAGGCCCTGGCACGTGGCAGTGCCAAACCTCTCAGCCCCAATGGCCTGGCTCAGGAACCCAGCAGGGCTCCCTGGGCACCTGGGACCTGGGACAAGGGCCCTGTGAGATGCTGGGGTTTGGGGACTCCTGGGGCAACTGCTACCTCATAAGCAGCAGGGGGCCAGGAGCCCAGAGGGGTGGGGTGGTCTGCGGTGAAAGGATTCCCACAAACCCCCTTTGGTCATTTTCAGGCCACCAAATCCAAGAAGCCCATTATGTTGCCTGTGACATTCATGGATGGGACCACCAAGACCCTGCTGACAGACTCAGCCACCACGGCCAAGGAGCTCTGCAACACGCTGTCAGACAAGATCTCACTCAAGGACCGCTTCGGGTTCTCCCTCTACATTGCCCTGTTTGATAAGGTATGGCCGGCCCTGCACGGCCTCCTCCTGGCACCACTCAGGCTGCCCGGCTGCCTACCGGCTCCCAGCCTGGGGCTGCCACTTACTGGCTCAGGTGACCTTGCATGGTTACTACCTTCCAGGGCCTTGGCTTTTTTCTGTTAGCCGGTGATAGCCCTAGCTCTGGCTGACCCCTTAGGATTGTGGAGCGCTCTGAAGCCCCTAAAGAGAAATGCAACAATACAGCGCAGATTGAAACCCAGAACTTGCTTTTGCAAAGCCAAATCAGGCCTTCTCTGGCACTGGAGAAAGCACATGGCAGAGACAGGCTGCAGGGGCATGCAGCCACTTGGCTCTCTGAGATTCCATTTTCTCATTTGCCAGTGGGGATGTAATGCCTCCTCAAGTTGCTATGGTGATTTCTTTTCACTCCTTAGTGACTTCCTGGCACATCTAGGCCTGGAGCCTTCTCTGTGGAGCTGGGCCTGGGGGTGGGTGGTTTTGCCTGCACACCCAGCAACATCACACACAGCAGAGGTGCCCCCACCCTGCAGGTTCTGGGACAGAACTGTGTTGTCTGATACGATGTGTCTGGATTTTTCTCCCGTACAAACAGTTACCGCTTGTGTTTTCAGTGGCCATTTGTCCATCAGAGTTTCACAAGACCCTTAGGAAATGGGACCTCCCAAGCGGCTGGGCCGGCTCAGGGCCCCCGGCTGGGGTCCGGGTCCTGCGCTGGTCTGTCTGCAGGGTGACCTGGGCACATTCCTGCCTCTTTCTGAGCCTCAGTTTTGCATCCAAATGAGAACAGTTGGCCTAGATGAGGAGCCTTGTAGTCCTTGCCTGCTTGCTCATCCTTCCGCTGGGTGACCTCCTGCCTGTGCCCACAGGTGTCTTCCCTGGGCAGTGGCACTGACCATGTCATGGATGCCATCT
The DNA here is from genome assembly GCF_987537825.1 of Furipterus horrens. NCBI lineage: Eukaryota > Metazoa > Chordata > Mammalia > Chiroptera > Furipteridae > Furipterus > Furipterus horrens. The sequence goes on from NW_028327172.1 coordinate 48,708,710, forward strand.
CCCAGTGTGAGCAGTATGCCAAGGAGCAGGGTGCCCAGGAACGCAATGCCCCATGGCGGCTCTTCTTCCGCAAAGAGGTCTTCACGCCCTGGCACAACCCCTCCGAAGACAATGTGGCCACCAACCTCATCTACCAGCAGGTGGTGCGAGGGGTCAAGTTCGGGGAGTACAGGTGTGAGAAGGTGAGTGTGACCGAATCTGCTGCTGAGCTCGCGTGGCTCATAGCCACCTTTCTGAATTTGGGCTGACTGTTCCTGTCTGTGACCCACCATGAGCTCATGTGCAGGTTGGCCTGATGGAGGGCGCATCAGGTGTGACCCAAGCGCCTCCTGGATTGAACACTGTCTACCAGAGCCAGGGCTTTGCAGAACAGCCTGAGTTCTGCCAGTGGAAGGTGCTCCTGCACTGCTGGGCTGATAGTGCACATACAGAGGACATGCTTCACAACTTGCTGTGTTGTTCTGGGTCAGTCTAGAAAATGCTGCTCCCTAAAGGAGTAAGAGATTCACTCATTAGATGGAGTTTGCAAGTATGTATCCTTTTATCTCCTGAGGACAGGAGCGGCGTAGTTGCCTTGTTTCTGTTGATGGCTCTCACACAAAGATTCTGTTGGTGATTAGGAGGGAGGAAGGATAGAGATGACGGAAATGAAGGGGGTGGTTGGTGCTGGCAGTGGCGATGGTGGACATGATGTAGGTGGCGGTGGTGATGATGGTGATAGTGTTGGTGATGGTGGGGAGCTGATACCAGGAAGTATGTATTAATTGCTAAAATTCTGAAATACTTAGAATTAGGTGGAAAGGATCTACTGCCTTTCAGGCACCCAAGAGCCTTTCTCTACTGCCCCTGCTGCCAGGGCGCAGGGAGCCCCAGGCAGGCATCGCAGGTGGAGAAGGGGCAACTGCCCAGTGCCCACCAGGCTCTCTGAGGCCTCTGACCTATAGCCTCTGGAGAGTTCAATACTTTGACTGTCCCAGGGGAGGCAGTGATGTGATGGAGTTGGTAGCAGTGATGTACTCCCTTCACTGAGAGTCTCCAGCGGTATCCAGGTCCCCCACTCTCCAGGGCGGTCCCTGCTTGAGTTTGTCGGCTGAGGGTGCAGTGGCTGACCCGTTCCAATGAGCTGGCTGGTCTCTCTGGGTCAACTCGGGTACCTGTGGGGCTGAGAGGACCCAGAAGAAGTCAAGGATGTGGCCCTGCCCTTCAGAATCTCATGGTTCCACCCAGCAGGCAAGAGCTCGCAGTAAATCAGTGAGAGCACAAGGTCCAAAGGCCAGGGGCTGGGAGCTACAGGAGGCAGCAGCTGGGGGGCTGCTGTGGTCATCTGAAAGGGCTTCCCAGGGAGGATGTGAATGAGATCTCCACACACACCCCAACCCCAACTCAGGAGGACGACCTGGCTGAGCTGGCTTCCCAGCAGTACTTTGTGGACTACGGCTCCGAGATGATCCTAGAGCGCCTCCTGAGCCTCGTGCCTACCTACATCCCTGACCGCGAGATCACACCCCTGAAGACTCTTGAGAAGTGGGCCCAGCTGGCCATTGCTGCCCACAAGAAGGTAGGAGGTCTGGGAGGGGTCTCGCAGGAGGGCTCTCTGGTAACCTGGGATAAGGAGGAAGCACTGGGGGAATCAAAGGAATCCCACCTCCTTCCTGACATGTCTGTCCACAGGCTGCAGGGGACAGGATGGCCCCCTTGACCTCTTGCTTCCCAGCAGCCTTTCTCCACCATGGACATCAATTTACTCATGTCTTTCTGTCATCTGCTCTGGCCTGGGTCCCAGGAGTACAGAGATGGATCACATCCAACCCTGTGGCCTCCTGAGGGAAGCCATGGGTCCAGGGGTAGTGGGAGTCCCCACTCCTGGCCTTGCACAGGTGCTTACTAGAGCTACAGCTCAGGAGTGTGATACATGCTGGTGGAGCTTCTAGGAAAGACACCCTCCTTTCTGCCTGTGAGAACTCTGGCCCACTTTCCTGCCTGGGGAACTTTAGATACAGGCCCCTGCGGCCCCATTGCTTGAGTCCACAAGCCCATAACCAGCCCGAAGTAGCTCCCTTCCAGGCTAAGGGGCTGCTCAGGTAGAGCATGGTAGCCTGCTGGAGAGGGGTGGGGGGCCCTGGCTGTTGGAGGGGACTCCCAGGCCTCCCCACCTCCAGGCCCTAGTTGTGTAAGAGCAGAATCATCTTTGCACACAAGTGGCTGCAGGGCTTTACAGACCAGCAATCTCCCACCCCCTTGCAGCACAGCCCCTTCCCACCCAGCTCTTTGACTTCTCTGGTGGGCTTCCCACAGGCCTCCACTCCTCCCTGCAGGCTCCCTGCAGCCCTCTTCATCTCAGCCTGGGTCACGCCCAAGGCCCTCCCGCCGCTCCGGCAGCATATATGTCCTCCCTCCATCCTTCCGTCTCTCTATCCTCTTCAACACTGCTCACACCTCACACAGGCCGCTAAAGCCCACCCATTCCTTATGCCTGTACTGGCTGGAATTGTGGGCTTTTGTGTCACTGTGGGGAACTGGGAGCACCCTAGTTAGTGCTGATGTCAATGGAGTAAGAGGGCAGGTGCTGGGGCTGATGGCATGGGGTGAGGCCACAATGCACCGGAGGATGGTGGGTGTGGGGGTGGCGTAGCCCTGCGTCCACTCCTGATCTGGTGTCAGGGGCGCTTGATTCCCAGACAGAGAGCATGTGATGACTTTTGTCCCCTGTCCTTGTGCATCCTCCTCCAGGGGATTTACGCCCAGAGGAGAACTGATTCCCAGAAGGTCAAGGAGGATGTGGTCAATTATGCCCGTTTCAAGTGGCCCTTGCTCTTCTCCAGGTTTTACGAAGCCTACAAATTCTCAGGTACCCCCAGCCCTGCTGCCTCCACACCCTCTTCCCACCCAGGACAGGAAGAGGGGATGGCCCGAGACAGGTGCCCCCATTAGCCGGGCTCCTGCCTGCGGGGCTTGGCCTCTCCAGGCCTGTGCCCCCCACAGCCCAGAGGGGCTCCATGGCAGGTAGTAGGTGCTCAGGGGCACACTGGCTTGAACAGCTGAATGAGCATGGAGATGATTGAAGCACCCACAGAAGAGGACGGCCCAGAGCTCAGGCTGGGCTGACTCTGAGAAGCCTGCGTGGATGTGGTGGACACAAACTGGCACAGGACATTAGCTCAGCCATCCTTGGGTTGTCATTTTGGGGGCACCTGCTCTGTGCCAGACCCCGTGCTGGTGGTGGGTTTCACAGAATCACCAGTTATCAGGCCGGAGGGCACCCTGGGGCTGGGTGTGGCCAAGCCTTTCCACACCCACCTCACTGCAGGGAGGGGGCTTGTCCAAAGTGGTGCAGAGACCAGTGGCACGGACTCACATCTAGGGTCCTGGTTCGAGGGCTCTCCTCCCACTGCACCCTGGGTTTTGGCTTCCAGGGCAGTTGTGCTCTCTGAGGCTCAGTTTCCATTTCTGTAAAATAGAAATCCGTATACTCTCCGCCTTGACGGTTGTGAGGACAGGGCAGGCTGGGCCTAGGAGTGGGGAGGCCTCTCTCAGTGCCTTGGTCTCTGCTCCAGGTCCCAGCCTCCCCAAAAATGACGTCATTGTGGCTGTCAACTGGACAGGCGTCTACTTTGTGGACGAGCAGGAGCAGGTGCTTCTGGAGCTGTCCTTTCCTGAGATCATGGCTGTGTCCAGCAGCAGGTCAGTCCCAGCCCCCACCCCGCACCTCAGTGCAGGGCAGGGAGTTGTCGAAGCTGCGCCAAGACCATGGCAGGCATGAGGCTCAGGCACAGTGTCCTGACTCAGCTCTGTCCGAACTGAGGAGGGGCAGAGGGAGACCCAGACAGACAGACGGGGAAGGAGAGGGCTCCCGGAGCTGTCCTGTGGGTCCCAGGGCCTCTGAGGGGTGTCTCTGCCTCCCAGAGGACATCACCACATGCGGAGGCATGTAGTGGCCTGTCCTGGTCACGCGTAATTGAGCAGTTCGTGCAGTACTGTGCAGACCCCTCAGGCCCCTCCCTCCTAACGGGGATGGGGGGTCTTTACAGAGCATTAATGGCTGTTCTGAAAGGGATGTGAGTGGCCAGGATAGTCAGAGACAGTCGAGTGTGGATAGAAAGATCCTGGCCTGAAACTCAAAGACCTGGGTGGAACTCACCTCCGTGTCCTCATTCCTAAAACAGAGGTCTTGATACTTTCCTTCAGTGATTGTGATGAGGAATGCGTGCAGCAATCGGTGGGAGAGCTCTTTGTGAACTACAAAGTGTGGTGCATGTGGAAGCAAGCGTAGGGGTGGGTTGCTGGAATATACTGGTGTTCCCAGCTGCGCCTCCTGCTTCTGGGGCTTGTAGGACTGTCTCTGGGCTGTGTCTATGTGAACCAGGGCTGGGCCATGGCCAGCTCTGAGCAGGCACGTGCCAGGCACGAAGGATGCAGTGGTGACAAGATAGTCCTCCCCCTCTTGAAGCTTCATTCAAGGGGGAAGGTGGATATTAAACAGGTCATGTTAATAGGACCAGTGTAATGAGGGCTATGGGAGGGCAGGGAAGGTGTCCTGGAGGAAGGGGTGTTTAGGCCGAGACTAAAAAGTGGGTAGGAATTAGAGAGCAGAAGGGAAGGGGGCTGGGCTACTACAGGCCTCCCTCCAACCATGTGTGACTTTGGCCGGGCAGGTCCTGACTCAGGCTGCGCCGTGTCTGACCTGGGCCGCACCACACCCTGGCTGGACCGGCCTCTCTTTGGCCGGGCTGTGCCTGACTACTCTGGCCTTGGTCTCCTTCAGGGAGTGCCGTGTCTTGCTCTCGCTGGGCTGCTCTGACCTGGGCTGTGCTTCGTCTCACTTGGGCTGGGCAGGACTGACCCCGTCTGGGCCCTGTTCTTCGTGTTGGTCCTGCAGGGGAGCCAAACTGACAGCCCCCAGCTTCACGCTAGCCACTATCAAGGGAGATGAGTATACCTTCACCTCCAGCAATGCCGAGGACATCCGAGAACTAGTGGTCACCTTTCTGGAGGGGCTCCGGAAGAGGTCTAAGTATGTGGTGGCCCTGCAGGACAACCCTAACCCTGGTGAGTGGCTCCTGGCAGGGCTGCTAGGCACCGGGTCAGGGGCGTCAGGCAGGTCACACGGCGTGACCTCGGCCTGGCCTTCAAAGCTGCTAGTGCCCATTACCCATCCTTCCCCGGACACCCTTGGCTCCAGCTGAACAGAATAGCCAAACTCTGTGCCTTCCATCTGTGCTCTGTGGGGAATCTTCCCCTCCATCCCTCCCTCCCTCCCTCCCTCTGGCCTTTACTCCTTATCCCCTGCCACCTTCTCCAGGTGAGACCAGGGGCTCCTCCTCAGTGTTCTCCAAATACCCACCACCTTCAAGTGATGGCAGCAATAACAGCTACCCGACTGAGCATCCCCTGAGTCTCCTAGGCTCTGGGCAGAGCAGTGAAAAGACAGAGAGGAAATAAACCCTGGTCCTGCCCTCAGTGGGGACAGGGGGGCAGAAACAGACAGTGACAGCCCCTGTGACAGGGCAGTGACCAGGGAAGCCCTAAGGAGAGGCCCAGGTGGCCTGGGGTCAGAAGAGAAATGTGCGTTAGTGCTGGAGGCCCGGAGCCGGTCACAGACAGGGCACAGAGGCTGAGAAGGCGGTTTTGGGGGAGGGGGGAAGGGCAAGAAGCAAGGTGGAAGACAGCAGGAAGGCCAGTCCACAACAGGCCTCATGAGCATGTCAAGGAGTGTGGGCTTTCTCTTAAGGGCGGTGGGGAGCCACAGAAGGCTTCTGAGTGGGGGAGTGGCCCACTCTGATGGCCATGTCTGTGTGGAGGGCCATGACTAGGAGCAGACAGGGTGACCAGTGAGCCGACGTGAGCAGGAAGGGGCCTCAGTTCCTCAGTGTGAGGAGCAGCTTATAGATGTTCCAACCCAGACCCTCTCTCTCACCATGCATGCCAGCGGGCGAGGAGTCCGGCTTCCTCAGCTTCGCCAAGGGAGACCTCATCATCCTGGACCACGACACAGGGGAGCAGGTCATGAACTCAGGCTGGGCCAATGGCATCAATGAGCGGACCAGGCAGCGTGGCGACTTCCCAACCGACTGCGTGTATGTTATGCCCACTGTCACCATGCCACCGCGGGAGATTGCGGTATGTGGATGGGACTCTCGTGAACCCCTCTTTGTCTTCTTTTCACGTCCGAGTGAGGGATCACCATACATATATGGCCTGCAGCTTCTGTGAAGACGACTTGGGGATCCCAGGGGGCCACACAGAGGTGGATGTAACGGCGGGCGCACCAGGAGCGCGCCCTAGGCCCTGGCTTCTAAAGGGCCCCACAAAACCCCAACTTCACACTTTTTTCTGACACCGAATTTGGTTTCATTACTACACTGCATAAAATGTGGTTAACATGTATTTTTATTTTCCCCGTCTCTCCCTTTTCTTTAAGGGGCCCAATATTTTCTTCTGTGCCTGGAACCTCAACCAACCTTAATTCGCCTCTGGGGTCACAAACTTAAAGTTGGGGCAACTATCAAACCTGGAGAGGGGCCTAGGAAGTGCATCAGATGAGGAAGTGCCCAGGGGCACAGGATGGAAGGAGAGTGGGGGCAGGGGCATCACTTGCTGTGTCTGGAAGCACAGTAAGGGCAGAGCTGGGAAGTGGGGCCTGATTCTTCGGAGCCCCCAAGTGCAGCATTAAGAACTCAGAGCTCAGCCTTTCTAAGCAGCTCCCTGTTCTCTGGACAGTTCTCAGTTTCCTCCCACCTTGTCCAGCCTTTTGGACTGACCCTACCTGGTTCCGACTCAGGGCACCAAGAGGAAAGGGTCCTGAGCTCAGCATGATGGAGGCAGGAGTAACTTCAGAAATTGCAAGAAGCCAAGGGGCTCCCACAGTCGGAATGGGGGTACACCCCCACAGTGGCAGTCTCCCCAGCCCCAGACCGGGAGGCTTTGGGCTTGGCCATGTCCCAGGAGCCCCAGGCGGAGAGCTGACCTCAGCCCCCGGTCTCTCGATCTCCAGGCCCTGATCACCATGACCCCTGATCAGAGGCAGGACGTCCTCCGGCTCTTGCAGATGCGAACACCGGAGCCCGAGGTGCGCATCAAGCCCTACACGCTGGAGGAATTTTCCTACGACTACTTCAGGTGACAGAGAAGGGGGAGAGGGGCCCCAGGGTGGCAAGCTGCAGGCTTCTGCGACTTTCTGTGGGGGCATCACAGAGCAACCCCACATCTGAGCAGGGCCTGGGCTGAGGGAGCCAGAGGACAGTTTCCATCTGTTGAGATGACCTTTCCAGTGTTGTGGCATCTTACCCTTCCTTCATTTAAGAGATCGTGACTGTGCCCACCACAGGCGGGGTCCTGGGCTCTCATGACTCACAGTCCTGGAGGGGAGATGGCCACCAAACCAGGCAGCTGTGTGCTTCTGTGCACCCAGCATTGTGACGGGGCTGCTGGGGACAGAGGAGAGGCTTCCTGAAGGAGGTGGCCTCCGAGCCAAGCTGTGCAGGGGGTGGCTCAGGTGGAGCACATGCCAAGGCTGGAGCAGAGAGGAGCCGGGGTGAGGAGACTAGGGAGGGTGGCAGGATTCTCTGGGGCATAGCCATGTTAGACTCTTCACTTTCTAGCTGAGAAGGTGAGGCCCGGGAGGGCTGGTACCTACCTCAGTCACGGGCCACAAGGGAGAACGGCCTGTTCCCTACCTTTGGCCTCCAGAAATGGGGCTGGACCGCGGTAGATCTCAACCTGGGCATCAGTTAGTGCTGACTGACCCTGTGCCATGTCAGGCCCCCACCCAAGCACACACTGAGCCGTGTGATGGTGTCCAAGGCCCGGGGCAAGGACCGGCTGTGGACCCACACGCGGGAGCCACTCAAGCAGGCGCTGCTCAAGAAGATCCTGGGCAGCGAGGAGCTCTCGCAGGAGGCCTGCATGGCATTCATCGATATCCACATCAGAGAGCAGAGAAGGGTGGGAGATGGGGGCAAAGGGGGGGGGGAGGCTCCAGGGCAGGGTGGGGACAGCCCCTGCCTCTAGGTTTTTCATGTAGACACCTGCTTCCTTCTGAGGGCCCTGCGGAGCCCTGGGTAGATATGGAGGGATGCTGATGGAGCAGCTCCATCCACGTGCCAGTGTGCAAGGACCCACTCATCCCCTGTCTCTTCTAACCCTGTTATTTGGTTGACAGCACTGTGCCATGTGTTGGGTCAGGCATGGAGACATAGTGGTGACCAGACCCAGTCGCTGGCCTCAGGGAAGACGTGCTGACCAGGATCAGTGCTATGATGGGGTTGGCAGCACAGTGACCTGACCCAGTCTTGGAGGAAGGCAGGGAGGGCTTCCTGGAGGAAATGGTGTCTAGGCTGAGACAACAGCGGGGGATAGGTGGGGAACATTCCAGACACAGGGAGCTGCATGCACAAAGACCCGGGGGCCAAACAGAGCAGGGCTGTTTTGAGGGCATAAAATAATTCAATACAGCTGGAGGACAGATTCAACAATGAACTCTAAAGATGTGGGGTGACTCATGAAGCGTTCTCAAGCCTTGTTAAAAAGCTTGTACTGTGTCCCAAGGCCATGGGAGCCACTGGGCAGGGCTGGCACAGTCAGATTAGTGATTCGAACAGTGTATCCTAGTTGCTGTGAGGACTCTGGATGTGGGGCTGGCGGCCTGAGGAGGTGGCTGGAGGAGTTGAGAGAGGGTGGGCAGTGGGCAAGGACAGCAGGATGGGAAAATAATGCCCATTTCCCAAGTGAGTGGCTTGAGGCCTAGGGCCACATGATTGCAAAGTGGGACCTGTAGAAGAGTGTGGCCTCCTGCTGTCAGGGCCAGGGCCTCCCCACCCCCATCAGCCACACACCCTTCCTTGACGGCTCCCCAGCCATGCTCAAGTACATGGGCGACTACCCATCCAAGAGGATGCGCTCCGTCAACGAACTCACTGACCAGATCTTTGAGGGCGCCCTGAAGGCTGAGCCCCTCAAGGACGAGGTGTATGTGCAGATCTTGAAGCAGCTGACTGACAACAACATCAGGTGAGCCCGGCGGGGTGGGCAGGTGAGGGGGCAGGCGCCCATCCCTAGTGCCCACAGCTGAAGGGAATCACAAAGGTCCAGCACCTCCCAAGGCAGCAGCTGGCTCTGCCTGGGAGCGGTCCTACCTCACTCAGAGCAGGGAGACCCCCTTGTGTCCCAGCTTTGCCTCAAGGAGGGTCAAGAACCAAGAGGTGTCGGCTGTATCTCTAAGTCTGTCTTCCACGTGTAACAGGCCCAGCTTTCCCTAACTTCCTGACACTCCCTGACTGAGCCTCCTCTGGATCCCCATGCCCAGTCCAGTCTCTGCTATCTGCCTGCAGGTTCTGCTCGTGAGCACATTTCCCTTCCCTGGCTTGGGCTGAACTAGCTCTCAGTTGGAAGTTCTGGCTGAAAACTCTCAGGGGCTAATGGTGTTGGGTCCCAGAGGGTTTCACTTTCTTGCCTCCTTCTCCCTGCTGGGCCATACAACCGACCGACCGCAGGAGGGGAAGTCAGGCACAGGCTGGTCTCACAGCCTGAAAGAAGCCCTACCGGCTCCCCTTGCACGCATACCCCCAACTCCCTCCCCAGCTGTGTCACTCTCTGCATCTCTTACTCAAGAGCCATATATCAGATCTTTTCACACTGGCAAACTTTGATGCGTGCCTTGCTCACAGCCAGGAAAACCTTTCATCTCCTTGGCATATCAGAATTTGTCTAATCCTTCAAAACCTAGATCAAATGTCACCTCCTCCTGAGAGCCTCCAAACTTTCCTCCTGTCAGGCCTGAGGGAGTCCAGGGACTGGTCTAACTCAGGGCTACTCAAACAATAATTGATTTAAAGAGGTTCTGCGAGAATAAAAATCACACACTGCTTCCTTCACAGAAAAGTCTTGTTAAGAAAAAAAAACTTAGGTGAACCTGATAGAGTTCTTGGTGACATGGCTGATTTTCATTCTGGCATGAGCACCTTACATCCATGTGGCTGGTGGCTGTGTGGCCCTGTGTGGCCTGGCTGACTGCACTTGGAGTAGCACTAATTGGATCTGGCTGTCAGGGGGGTGGGTCTGTGCTGGTCCTCAGACGGGTGGGGGTCAGGACAGGCATGTGCTACATCTGAGGAGTGTGCGGCCCCGGTGGTCGGCCTGGGGTGCCCCTGCTGGATGCCACCCTCTTCTTGCAGGTATAGCGAGGAGCGGGGCTGGGAGCTGCTCTGGCTGTGCACCGGTCTCTTCCCCCCCAGCAACATCCTCCTGCCCCATGTGCAGCGCTTCGTGCAGTCCCGAAAGCACTGCCCACTCGCCATCGACTGCCTGCAGCGGCTCCAGAAATCCCTGAGGTACATCCGCTCGCCAGGGACAGGGGCAGCAGGTGCCAGCTTGGGGGCAGCACTGAGATGGACTCCTGGCCACACCTGCTTGTGGGACGAGTCCCTGGGGGATGAGGACATGACCCACAGCAGCCGGGACCTGTCCCTGGGGTGGCGCAGCTACCAGCTCGGCCAAGGTTGCAGCACTCAGTGCCCATGCTGAGCACAGTTTGAGAGTCTGGTTGCTCAGAAGGGCTTGGCTCTGACCTTCAGGTCTGTCATGGAGGCAGCCACCTGACCACACTTACTGCGGAAAGCCTGCTTGCGTCCTTCGCTTCATGTGGTCCCCTCCATAGCCCTGTGTGTGGTGGGAGCTGTTGTCATCCCATTGTACAGATGGGCCACTGGAGGCTCGGAGAGGTTAAGTGACTGCCACTGGCAGGAAGTGATAGACAGGGATTAGAAGCAGGGTATTCTGCCTCCAAAAGATCCCTCCGTTACTCGCTTCATGAACCCGCTGGCTCCTGACTTTGTCCCCTCTGACCCCTGGTTTTTAGAAACGGGTCCCGGAAGTACCCGCCACACCTGGTGGAGGTGGAGGCCATCCAGCACAAAACCACCCAGATATTCCACAAGGTCTACTTTCCTGATGACACCGATGAGGTGAGGGCCACTGGCTTCTTGGTCCGTGGACACCCCCAAAGCCACTCAGGGACACAGGAGGCACCCCCAGTGCCTCCCCCGCCGCCCCCACATTGGCCGCCTTCCTCCTGCTCCTCAGTGGAGTCAGGGCTCAGTCAAAAGGCTATGAACTCCCTGAGTCAGAAGCCCTCGGGGTCCTGGTCCAACCTTCTGTCTCCTTGAGCAGCTTCCTTGAGCAGGTCCTCCCTCCGCCTCTCGGAGGAGGCTCTGCCTGGGAATAAAGTGCTCCCCCCTCTGAGCTGAGCTCTGCCCTGGTGCCGCCTCCCTGGTGCTGGCTCTGTCCCCAGGCACAGGCCTCCCAGGCGCCCTGAGCCCACTTTCCTCAGACCCCTTCCTTCCTGCCCTCCCCTGACCTGAGTGGGGAGGGAGCTTGTCCAAAGGTCCTGTCTGCCCGGCTGTCACGCCCACTCGGTCAGGCTGCCCCTGATCGCCACTCCTTACCCCGTCTCTGCACAGTGTCTTATTCAGATAAATGAGTCCAACATTGACACTGTTCGTTTGAAAAGCAGTTTTAAAACCTGCCTAGAGACTGGGGACTCAGAAATGACAGAAAAACTTGCTAAGATCCTTTCCTGTCCCCTCCAGTGGACGGTTCCATGGAGCCCCCCTCAGCCCCCGCCACCCCATAATCGCAGACCTCCCTCCATCTAAACTTCCCCAGACTCCAGGCCCTTCCAGCCCAGTCTGCGCTGCTTCCCCTCTCTTTTTGTCCCCTCCCTCTTTCTGGAATTTGCTTTGCTCCGTCTCCAGTCTCTCTCCTTCTAGTCACCCCGCGCTATCTGGGCTCCCTTGGCCTCTGCTGTCACTCATGCTTGTACAGCCAGACCCAGGACCCTGGAGGCCAAGGCTGGGTGCCACTTGGAGGGCTGGGGAAGACCCACGCAGAAGTTGCCTTTTGCTTTTCTTAAATGTTGTGCCTAGCTCTGGACCCATGGGAGCCCTCTGGGGGTGGGGGAGGGAGTTGGGGGGGTGGGTCTTGCATAGGAGGGGGTCACTCTAGTTGGAAGCACAGCCAGAGCAGTGTGAGGGGCCCTCCCAGAGCCAAGTGACGCCCACCCCCACCTCTAGGCCTTCGAGGTCGAGTCCAGCACTAAGGCCAAGGACTTCTGCCAGAACATCGCCGCCCGGCTGCTCCTCAAGTCTGCTGAGGGATTCAGCCTCTTTGTCAAAATTGCAGACAAGGTGGGTGGTGAGTGGTTGTCTGCTGTTGGTCTGTCTGCCAGGAAATTTGCTGGAGCCGGAGCAGCTCCTGGGGCAGCCGGGGGAGGGGAGAGAGACACAGGAAGCAGGAGGAAGAGGAAGAGAGTTGCTCCTGTATGTGGCATCAGCTGGGATGCTCTCTCGCATGGTGGCAGCTGCCCTGACATCTCCCCTTCGGGGCACCACACTGTGCAGCCTCGGCCAGGCCCCACAGCCACCCCAACACACACCGACCTCCCATAGTGTTTGTCCCTCAGGGACCATACTGAGGCCAATTAACCCATGAAGTGAGGGTGATCATTCCCACCTGACAGATCACAAAACCTGAGCTTTGAAAGGTTAAAGGACTTATCCTAGGTCACACAGAAGGGACTGAGATCTAGGTGGGTCTGATTCAAAAATGCAGGCTCCTGCCACCATCTCACGTTGCCCTCCCCCACTTCTCTGTCCCTGGAGTCAAAGGCCCAGGGTCAAGCCCCTTCCTGTGGGAAGGCCTCCCTGACCAGCTCAGGCCGATCAGGTGCTCCCTCCCGTTGTTCGCTCCCAGTTCCCTGTGCATCCCTGCCGGCCTCCTCACTTTGCAACTGTCCCTGTGTGAGACACTAGGGACACAGAGGTGATGTCAGTGAGGTCCTGCACCCAGGGTCACTTAGAGCAGCAGGAGGAGCAGGGTGTGGATGCTGGAAACTGTCCAAGGCAGGGACTGGGGCTTGTTCTTGGCCTTTTCCCGGGCCTAGGGCAGCATTCAGTAGATCTTTGCTCAATGACAGAATGGGGTGACTGTCGCTCTGGGCAGGCTGCATTCTGGTGACACTACATATGCACAGTTGGGGCAGGGTGTGGCTGGTCCATGGATACCCCTTGTGGCTGCCACAGAGTCTTTCTGGAGAAGGGGCCACCAGGAAGTCCTTGGGTGGGAAAGTCAGAAAACTCAGTATTGCTCAAACTAAAATGAGGGGACTGGAATGCCACATCCTTAGGTCATCAGCGTGCCCGAGAATGACTTCTTCTTCGACTTTGTGCGACACCTGACAGACTGGATAAAGAAAGCGCGACCAGTCAAGGATGGTAACGTGAGGCTGGGTCCTGGGTCATCTGAGGCCGGAGCAGGTGCTGGCTCAGTGCCGTCCACGAGGCCCGCCTGGGTGGGACCCGAGGCTAGGGCCTCCTCCGGGGCTGGGGCTGGGCATGGGCAGTTCTTCGTACTGGCCCCCCCTGGGTGACAACCTGGCTGCCCTCTGCCACAGGAATTGTGCCCTCGCTCACCTATCAGGTGTTCTTCATGAAGAAGCTGTGGACCACCACAGTGCCCGGGAAGGACCCCATGGCCGATTCCATCTTCCACTATTACCAGGTGAGCGGCCCAGCGCCTCTGCCCTTGTTCCCTCCCGGTGCTGCGGCCTGTGTGCTTTGCGAGCAGGGAGCGCTGCGCTTGCCGGGGGCGGGGCCTGCGGCAGCAGAGCCTTGAAGAGATTCCTGTTGGGACCGACCCCCAGGGGGTCGCTGGTCCAGCCTCAAATTCAGACTCTTCTCCTTCCCAATGCTCCAGCCCTTAGGAGCTTGATAGTTTCTTCTGAGCTCCCGAACCCCATCTGTCCAGGCCCTTCCCTTGGTGACGGGCTGTCCTCTGCATTCGAGATTCTGCTGCTCCGCCTGGATGTGCCGGAGGCCTCGGTCAGTGTTTTCTGGCGCAGGCACGTGTCTGCAGGGAGCAGGAGGTGGAAGTGTCGTACAATGAGTCTCTATTATGTGTCTGACAGTTTTCACTCATTCAGTCCTCCCAACAAACCCCAGGAAGTAGGCACGTCGCTCCCCTTTTTCCAAGGGAGGAACTGAGACACAGAGAGATCAGGTGATATAATCAGGCGTGAGGCCAGGTCTTCCTTACTGCAAACTCAGTGATCCATTTGGGGCTACCCAGTTTACCATTCTGTGACAGAGACAAACCAGGATGCTGTGTGGGCGCAGTGGCATGGGGGACCGTGGCTGCCATGGTGGAGAGAACCTTGGCCTGGAGTCAAAGGGCTGCCCTCGTTCAAATTTGGGCTCCGCCTCTCCCAGCACCACTCCACCCTCACCCCAAGTGGCCCAGTTGGTGGACGGCACCATCAGCTACCAGTTTCCATGAGTCGGCCTTGGCATCTTCCTCTCCTCTCCCCTCCCACACCCCAGATCATGCACTTGACGACTTCACCTCCAAATATCTGTAAAGTCCACACACACGTCTCCATCGCCCCCACCAGCCCGGGTCAGCCCAGCATCTCCTCTCATCTGGATGCAGCCCATCGTAACCTTCTCTCTGATCTCCCCACTCCGTCCTTGTCCCCCTTCAATCTGTTCCCACCGTGGGGTCGCCATGCTTTCCAGACCCTCTCAGTGGGCCTCCCACGCTCCGAGGGCAGGACCGCAGATCCTGCCTGTGGCCCTGCGTGCACGCATCCTCCCTGCTCTGCCGCTTGGTCTTGTACCCGGTTCACACCAGCCACATTTTTTCAAGTTCCCAAGTTTGCCACTGGGCTTTGGCCACGTCCTCTCTTCTGGGACGCTCTGCTCTCAGCTCTGTCCCCCTTTCCCCGCTGAGCTTTTAGGTGTGAATTCAATCATTTTATCTTTTTTTAAAAAATTACAGTTTACATCTAATATCATTTTGTATTAGTTGCAGGCCTCCCGCATAGTGCTTAGGCAGAAAAACTTCACAAAGCGCTCCCCCTGGTATTGCCAGTACCCACCTGGCACCATACTTAGTTATTACACTGCTACTGACTGTATTTCCTATGCTGCACTTTCCATTCCTGTGACTATTTAATAACTACCAGTCTGTACTTCTCAGTCCCTCCACCTTTTTCACCCAGTCCCTCAATCCCTTCCCCTATAGCAACTGTCAGTCTGTTCTCTGCCTGAGTCTGTTTCTGTTTTGTTTGTTCATTTATATTGTTCTTAAGGTTCCATATATAAGTGAAATCATATGGTATTTGTCTTTCTCTATTTCACTGAGCATAATATCCTCTAGACCCATCCATGCTGTCGCAAATGGTAAGATTTTGTTCTTTTTTATGGCTGAGTAATGCTCCATTGTATATATGGGGGTGTGTGTGTGTATATATATATATATATCCCACACCTTTTTTATCCATTTGTCTGTTAATGGGTACTTGAGTTGCTTCCATTGCTTGGCTGTTGTAAATAATGCTGCAATGAATATAGGGGTGTATATATTCTTTCAAATTAGTGTTTTAGGTTTCTTTGGATATATAGTCAGAAGTAATATCGTTGGGTCATAAGGCAGTTCTATTCTTAATTTTTTGAGCGTGCTCCATACTGTTTTTCATCAGTCATCTTATCTGAAGAGAAGTCTTCCCTGTCTCCAAGACTGTTTCACGTCACCTTGTTTTATGTTCTCATACCACTGAACAGTTCATGGACTGGAATTGTACATTGATTTGGTGTGAGGATTAATGTCTGTGCTTGCCTTGACTATAAGTTTCATGAGAGTAAGGAGGGTGTATGTTGTTGTTTAAAGGGCTTGGCTCATAGTAAATGCTCAATAAGTATTTGTTGGCTTGATGGATGGGTGATAGGTGAATGGGTGACTCTGACTGGACTGGAGAAGGAGGGATGTAAATGAATTCATGGGTTGACTACTGGTGAGGGGATGGGTGAGTGGGCACATGAGAAGGAGGCTGGGTGGGTGGGTGGTGGACATACGGGGAAATGGATGGGAAACGGGTGTGGGTGCCACATGGCTGGGGAGGTGGATGGACGAGCAGTTGTGGATGGGCAGGGGGGTGGTGGCTGCAGAGGGTGGAGGGGACTATGAGTGAGTAGATGAAAAAATGGTGGATAATAATTGACTCAGCTTTCTGATTTGCAGTGTGTCCTCAGGCCAGCCTCAGTTTCCCTGTGCTTCCAATAAGAAAGTTTTAAGGCTCCAGGAGCTGGTGGGCAGTGCTTGCCGTTTAGAGGCTTCATCTTTGCTTTTGAGTTAGCAGACTAACTCCTCACCCCCACTCTATTCCTCTGGTTCTGGGTCTGGAAGTTCAAGGTGGGGAATGGGCTGGTGCTGCTGATGAAACCAGCCGGTCTCAAGGGAACACAGTGGAAGGAGGCTGGCCTGAAAGGCATTTCCCAATGGAGCACAGGCCTGGGAGGCCAGGATTTCCCGGCTGCTCACTTGGAGTTTCTTCATTTTTGAAATGGGACCACTCACCTCACTGCACTGCTCTGAGGGGAAATGACATAATGCTCACACACAGCTCTGTTTTCACACTGCAATGTGCTTAATCTGTACAGCCATAATTGCCATTTTCTTGGACTGTGTCATCTGCCCTTGAGGAGCAGTGTCAGCTGAGGCTGCAGAAGCGGGTGGGCCCCACATGGGATAAGGCAGTAGACCCGGCCTCAGGGTGGTCAGGAAGGAGCCCACTCCCTCCCAGTCCCTCCCTCCCTGTGACCTGCTCTGTCTCTGCCAGGAGCTGCCCAAGTATCTCCGAGGCTACCACAAGTGCACGCGGGAAGAGGTGCTGCAGCTGGGGGCACTGATCTACAGGGTCAAGTTCGAAGAGGACAAGTCCTACTTCCCCAGTATCCCCAAGATGCTGCGGGAGCTGGTGCCCCAGGACCTCATCCGGCAGGTCTCACCTGACGACTGGAAGCGGGTGAGCATAGGGGAGTAGTGGGAATAGGGTCCCCTGAAACGGGTCTCTGGGTACCCCAGGGGTCAAAGGGGGAGGTGTTGGCCAGCAGACCAGGGAAGTGTCTCCTGTGGCCCTGTATGTGATAAGGTCACCCCTCCATTCCCTCTCTACCTGCTTTAGTCTGCAGTCTTTCAGGCAAAGGATTCATTCAGCTGGCCACTGGCAGTAACCTTCTGTGTCCTGATTACTGTGGTGTCCTGACTTGACTTAATACTCTTTGGCCTGCTTGCTTGGGGAAGGGAAGGGAGGGCAAGAATTCATTAACTGGGATAAGGGAGGTAGCCCCTCACAGCCTCCAGGGCCCCCATCCTATGCCGGGCCCTCCAAGGCCCATGACAGCTGTGGACAGTGTGGATGGGGCAGGGGGTCCGGGGAGAGGCCTCTGACCCACCCCCCCTCCACAGTCCATTGTCGCCTACTTCAACAAGCACTCGGGAAAGTCCAAGGAGGATGCCAAGCTGGCCTTCCTGAAGCTCATCTTCAAGTGGCCCACCTTTGGCTCAGCCTTTTTCGAGGTGAAGGTACGCTGTGAGGGGCTTCTCAGAGAGGAGGGGGTACAAGAAGGCACAGGACTCCTCCCAGGGCTGTGGGAAACAGCAATGGCTCCTGCCACCTGCCCAGCAAGGAAAGGAGGGGAGTCCCTCAGCCAGGTCTCAGCTGGTGACTCAGCTAAGGGCTGAGCCCTAGACCCAGTCCCAGGACACTCCGGGACCAGCGCTCAGCCTGGCAGGGGAGGCAGATGTGTTAACAGGCTGGAAGCATGGAAGGTCATCTGTGGGAAGCTCTTCTCAAGGTGGCAGAGCCAGGGAGGCCCACCCAGACTGTGAAGGCTGAGGGGGCTTCCTGGAGGAGGCAACACCTGAGCTTTCCAGGGGGACCCTGGGCAGAGCGTGGCTGGCAGCTAGCATGAGCATAGCCCCAGAGCTATGAGAGCACGGGCTTGGGCCCAGAGAGCAAGTGGTTACGTGTGGCCCGGCATAGGGTGTGAGGGGAGCCAACTGTGGTGAGAGGCATGTGGGCAAGCAGGCGAGGAACTTTTCCTGCAGGTGGTGGCCAGCCTTGGAGCGTTCTGAACAAGAACGATGGGGCCAGAACCCCACTCTGACTGCAGGGTGGGGGTGGATCCGAGGGACATGACCTGAGGCAGGAGAGTGGGGAAGAGGCTGACGTGCGAGGATGAGGGGATAGGTCTGGATGGAGAGAGAGGATGGCCTGCTATGCACCTAGTGGGGAGGCCTTCAGGGAAGCACGGCTGTGCAAGGGGCAGAGTGGAGAGATAGCTGGAGGCAGGGGCAAGATTCAAGGAGGGTTTTTAAAGATGGGAGACTTTGGGCTGAGAGAGGAGAGCAGAGATTCCTAGAGAAGCGGGAGAGAAGGATAGCGCTGCTGCTGGGGAGAGCAGAAGAGAGGTTGTTTAGGGACCCATGCCGGGATTTGGGCAGCACCAAGGGCCCAGGAGAGGGCTGCCCAAGAGAGGTCAATTTAATCCTAGCTGGGTGTCTTCATTCCTCCCCACATGCAGCTTTTCCTGCACTGGTTCCCCCCATCTGATGGTTTTTGGCTTTCTTTACTAGCAAACTACGGAGCCGACCTTCCCTGAGATCCTCTTAATTGCCATCAACAAGTATGGGGTCAGCCTCATCGACCCTAGAACCAAGGTGAGCAGTGACAGGGAAGAGGAGGCAGGGGCAGGCTGCTCTGTCTGCTCCTCTCCCGAGGCCCCTGCCAGCTCCCATCCTCCCTTCATCCGCCCTCCTGGCCACACATCCTGAGAGGTTGGCTGTGTTTGCTCTGCCTACTTCCTGACCCCTCATCTGCTCCATCAAAATGGCTCTTCTAGAGTTACTCCCAAACACCTTGTTACTAAACCCAATGAACTCTTTTTAGTACTTGGACTTTCACCATCATTAGATGCTACCATCCACTCTCTCCTTCCTGAATGCTCTCTGCCCGTCTTGGTCAGGATGGCAGGCTGTGCTGGGGTAACTAAGGCTCATATTTATGGGCCAGAGCAGCCATCACTAAGGGGACCAGGAAGCACAGCCTGACCACGTGCACAGGGCCATTGGCGATAGGTGCCGATGACCACCATCTTCCCCTTGGCTTCATGCACTCACTTTCCTGGGTTTCCTCGTCTCTCTCTTGGCTGGTCCTCTCAGACCCTTCCTGGGCTTCGTCTTTACCCAGCCCATAAATATTTTGTTCCCCAAGGTTCTGTCCTGTCTTCTTCTTGTCTCTTTCCTCCAACTGTCCCTGGACCATCTCCTTCAAGACCATGGTTTCAGTTCCTTTAGGCCTCCAACATTTCCAATTCCAGTCCCACATGCCCAACATTTTCCTGGACTTCCCTGGGGGTCCAGCCAAGGCACGGAGGGGGAAGGCACCTGCCTCCCACAGCAGCTCCATGGCGGAGCCAGCCTCTCCCTTCCTGATCCTTTTCCGAGGGCCCGAGGCCCCTCATATGGGTGGTGTCTGTGGGCTGGAGCTGAGGGGACTGAGGCTGAGGATCCAGGCAGTGCAGCTTCAGGCTTTCTGCTCCCCCCAGGACATCCTGACCACTCACCCCTTCACCAAGATCTCCAACTGGAGCAGTGGCAACACCTACTTCCACATCACCATTGGGAACCTGGTGCGCGGGAGCAAACTGCTCTGTGAGACATCACTGGTGAGGGCTCCCCTGCACCCCCTGCAGCTTCGGCCACTCTCTCAGGCCCTGGAACAAACATGAGGAGTGTGGCTTGGCCTGAGGTCAGGATCAAGGGTTAGATTGGGGCCAAGTTCAGGTCAGTTTGAGGCTCAGCTTTAGATCTAGGGGAAGGGATTTAATCTGGGGCTGGGGAACAGATCCCACCTTTAACCATTATTGTTTGAGTGCCTTCAGTGTCTGAGGAGTGAGCCTTCAGCCCCTGAGCTGAACAGTAGAACCATTAGCAATGAGACCTCCTGACTGGGCTCAATTTCCAAGGTACAGCTCAACTGGTAGAGCCTTTAGAGTCATTCTGGGAGGTGGGCATCTGGGATTTGAGGAACCCAGGAGCCAGGGCCTCACTGTGGGGTTACAACAGCTCAGAACCTTAGACATCTGGCTGGATGAATCCAATCCCTCAGCTGGGCAGTGAGGGAGACAGAATCCACAGCGGACCAGGACCTGCCGTTGTCCAGGGTTCTGCCTACTGCAGAGTTTCCTGGGAGCTGTGTTCTGGGTCTGAGTGGGCTGGCCCTGTCCCACTTTTGCTCTGTATCTTCTTGCCACTGTTCCCAGGGCTACAAGATGGATGACCTCCTGACGTCCTACATCAGCCAGATGCTCACGGCCATGAGCAAACAGCGGGGCTCCAGGAGCTGCAAATGAACACCGTGGAGGTGGCCCTGGCTCTGTTCCTGCTCCCCAGGCAGCAGCTGGCTCAGGCCCATCAGCCACTTCTGCAGCTGAGGGAAGACCTTAGCCATCTGGGTGGGGAGGCTAGGCCAGCTGGCCACCAGTGATCGCACCAGCTTGGACTCTGGCCCTTTTTCCAGAGAGGTGGCCTTGCTGGGATCAAAGCACCCCTCCAGCCACCCCTGAGGCCCCTGGGTTGGATTTGGTTCTGGCTTGTTGTGGCCTTCCCACTTGTAAGAGCCTGGGCGGCTTGCATGCTTTTCTCATCTCAGACCAGCCCTGCCACACAACCTCCTTCGGCTTTTCTCCGTACCACTGGGACAGTGAATCAAGAGGACAACCTAGTGCTCCATATGGGACCAACCAAACCAAACCAAACCAAGAGTACATGGACTCCTAAGGGCCTGCTTCAGTTCCCCTAAGCCCAGGACCCTCACCTGGGGTGAAGGGGACAGGCCACTTTTATATATTGCAGTGTGAGTGCTGAGCCCCTGCTTTCCTGGTCACCTCAGGACATAAAGCATGTGTTTTACCTTCTGGCCCTAGAGTGTCTTTGTTGCAGGAATGGGAGGAGAAGGGAGAGTAAGTGGGGACAGGGCCTTGTGTGTGTGTGTGTGGTCTGTGTCATTCTCCTTGGTCTGTGTGTGCAGGGCCAAGCTGGTCTGGATTTGGGGGTAGGGCTGTCTGAGCCCAAGGTGTGCTTGAAAGGGATTTACAGGGCTGGCTGAGACCAGGGCAGGTTGCAGAGAAGCACCAGACATCAGCCTGGGATGTGAGGACCAAAGTGCGCATGGGCTGGGGACCTGGAGGAGGGACTGGCTTCTGTGCCTTCACTGGGGCCAGTGGAGCCAGAGGAGCCCTTCATCCTGTCAGAAGCGTCTCCTTGGCTCATCAAGGATCCACCAAGAACAATGCTTCCTTGGGCTAAATCCTTACACCTAGTGAGTGTCTAAAACGTTATTGTGTGACCAGGAGAGGGCTTCAAACAGGGAAGTTGTGATTTGGGGCAGTGCCTGGGATGAATGCCTAGAGAAAAACAGTGGAGAACCCCCTTGAAGTGGGCGTGTCTGTGATCTGCCTCAGGGTCCCCCTGATACTCAGCAGAGCTTGCCCTCATCGCCCATGTGCTGGGGTCATCCACATCGAGGTGCCCAGCCACCCCACAGGGAGACTATTCCTGCTCTCCCCAGCTGTCTGGGGGAGGGGGAGGGGCTGGTTGTGGAAATGGAGGCCCCAAACCAGACAGCCCAGCATTCTGGGATGATCGTATGGCTGTCCAAGACCCCCCTGCCGCCTAGTGGTTACATGACTCCACAGTCAGCCCAGGATACATCTGAGCCACGAGGAAGGTGCTGCAGTGGTCTGCCCTACACCGTCATCATGTAGATGGGGATACTGAGGCCCAGAGAAGTGTGCATAGGTGGCAGTCACCTAGTAGAACTCAATTCACTGCTTCTAACATTGCTCTCCCAGACAGGAGGGGCTCCAGAGGCTTGTTCTGGGCTCTAGTTTCCTTTCAAAGCCAAAGGCCATTGGGTGCACGTGGGATTATCCCAGCCTTTGACTGGTGAATCAGCCAACAGCAAGTATTAGGGAGAATCCCAGTTCACACTAATCACAAAAAGTGCATGTGGGATCAAATCTTTGCCCCCAACTCATGCCCATGCCACCTCTCATTTTATGACTCAGGACAGCATCACTTGTGCACTCATGCCCTAGTCTTTGTCAGCCTGATCATCACAGAAGGGTCCAGAGAACACACCATCTACCTCTCCATTCCTGCACGGTTGCCTTTATTTACATGCTGACGTCACCACCGCAGCTCCATCAGCAGGGAGTACTAGGAACGGTTAGGAGGAGACAAACCCTGCATCACCCAGAGAACAATGAGCTCCAGCTACAAGGCCACACAGCTGTTTTTTCCTTGTCCATACGCTGGAATTGCATCCTTTCTAAAGAGGCGAGACCAGAACATTCTCCTGAGAGCCTCACATGCTCTTCTGCACTCCTTTCTTGACACTCCCCACCATCACCAGCCTGAGGCACAGAGAGGAAGAATAAGGAGCAAGCAAGATGCGGCTAATTCTCTGAAGACAGCCCGAAGGAGAAGGATGTGCTGGATGTGGTAGAAAACGTCATAAAACTGGATTGTTGGGAGGATTCAATAGTGGGGAGTCTTTTCAGGTTCTGTTTCAGGATGAGGGACCTCTATGGAGCAAAATAAGGGTTCATTTGCCTTCAGGCACTGCAGTTTGGAGGGTGGCCACACTGTTGGCCTCCTAGGTGGGTGCTTGGGTGGGTTCAAAGGCCTCCTCAGTGGGCATCGGCTGTGTAAAGTCATCTGCAGCAGGCGTCGGTGGTTTGGTGGTTTCCTGGATTGCCTCTGGTTGTCTGTCTGTCTCCTTAGAGCCCAGGTCCTCACTTATGCTCCTCGCTAAACCTGGGGAGGGGGCTGCTGGAGTCTGAGGGCTTGTCCCAGCTTGGGAGGGAGGTTCTATGGATACACTCAAAGCTTCTCGTTTCTCACTTTTTCTCCTGTCAAGGCTTGTACTCTCAATATCTATGGGATAGAAAAGACAAAACAAAACAAAACACAGATTTCTCAAATGCCACTTCTCTAATCTTTGCTGGTCATGTGGTGTGTCCTAGTCATCTTTAAAATATCCGTCCCTCACCTGCCATCTCAAGTGCCCTCCCCCTAGTTCTTGCCCTAACCCCAACTTTGTGCAGATTTTATCATGGTACT
The DNA here is from genome assembly GCF_987537825.1 of Furipterus horrens. NCBI lineage: Eukaryota > Metazoa > Chordata > Mammalia > Chiroptera > Furipteridae > Furipterus > Furipterus horrens. The sequence goes on from NW_028327172.1 coordinate 48,731,726, forward strand.
CCAGTTCAGCATGGTACTGAAGGTCAATAAGAGTCTATTGTATGAGGTTCTAGCTCTCCACGGAAGCCCTCAGAGGACAGAGACTGACATTTCCTCAAAGTTCATACATTTCATAACCATTGCTTTAAAAAACAAATAGTCCTCTATTAGAACAGGAGCTTTGCATGGCCAGAGACTCTGTCTTGCTTGCCACTACATACACAGTGCTGCCACACGGGCATTTTTATCTGACTGACTGATAGGAAAAACAGACGGTGGAAATGTCTTCTTGTAACAACCCAGGAACTTGACTCTTACTGAGGACTAATTAAAAACTGGATAATATACAAAATCAAGAAAACATCTTAAAATTATCTATGAATTTACAATATGGGGAGGAACTGTGGGGCCAAAATCTAGAAGAAAGTGAGAATCCAATGGAGTAAGCCCAGAACTTGTTTATTTTTTACCCTGAATGTTTCAGTCTTGAAGAAACAGCTGCACACCTGAGCTTCATCTTCGGTCAGCTTCACAGGAGGAGGGAGAATTTTTATTGAATTATAGGTCAATTGAATTTTAGGACAACAAATACCATGAATGTGGTATACTGCTCCATTTATTTGAGTCTTCTTTCTCTCAGCAAACATTTGTAGTTTTCAATTTTGTGTTGTTTTAAATGCTATTTAAAACTTTTTTAAGTTTCTAATTACTCATGGATAATATATAGCTATCCAATTGATTTTTCTATATATTGATTTTGTATCCTGAGATATTGCCTAAGCCACTTATTACTTCCAGCAGGTTTGTTTGTTAGAATTTTTAATGTAAGTAATCATACCTGCAAATCAGAAGTTCTATTTATTCCTTTATGCTGTCATTTATCATATTAAACTGATTATGTTCTCCAGCCCAATGCTGAATAGGAGTTGTGAGAGCAAATAGCCTTGCCTTATTTCTGATCTTACAGGGAAAACATTCGTTGCATCCCCATTAAAAATTATATTGGCAGTAGGTTTTGTGTAAATATCTTTTATCAGATTGAGGAAATTTAATCCCTATTCCTAGTTTGCCCAGAACTTTTATTATAAGTGGGAGTTGACTTTTGTCAAATATACTGTTTTATTTTAATATGACATTATATTGATTAATTTTCAAATGATATATCCATCTTGCATTACTGGTATAAACCTTACTTGCTCATGATATATTAGCCTTTTTACACTGATGCTGATGGATTCACTTCGCTAATATTTTATTAAGGATTTTTATGTCTAAGTTTGTAAATGATATTAATGTGTAAATTTAGTTCTTCTAATGTCTTTGTGAGGCTTTATATGAGGATATTGCTGGCCTCAAAAAATCAGCTGGGTAGTAGTCCATCGTTTTGTTTTTTTTTTTCTGTGTTAGTATACAATTAATAGTATTTTTTAAACATTTGAATAACCAGTGAAACTCTTTGGGCCAACCCCTCCCCCCTTTATTTTTTATGGTGCAGTTTTTGATATATAAATTTGATTCTGATAGGTAGTGGATTATTAAAAATTTCTATTTCTTCTCAGTTCTGGTAAGTTATATATTTTAAGGAATGGTCTACTTGTCAAATTTTATGATATAAAAAAGTTCTTAATTTTCCTTTTGATGACTAGGTTCTAGAGGGATATTCCATCTTTTATTCAGCATTAATTATATTAGCAACCGGGCAACCTCTCTCATCTTGCTAAGAGTTTGTTAATTTTATTAAACTTTTCAAAGAATCAACTTCACTTTTTTCACTTTCTCTGTATTTTTTTTATTTTATTGATTCCTGCTATCTTTAGTATTTCCTTTCTTTTACTTGGGGAAAAATGTACTCCTCTGTTTAAGGTAGAAACTTAATCAATATTAAACCTTTCTTACTTCTAATATTTAAAGTCATAAATTTCCCTCTAAGTCCTGCTTTGATACCCCACAAACTTTACTGTTATATATACATTATCCTTTAGTTTAAAATATTTAATTTAATATCTAATTTCCCTTGTAATTTATTCCTTAATAAATGGGAAATTTAAAAATACATTAATTTCCAGGATTTAGAGGCTTATCTAGATATTTCATTAATATTTGTTTTTAATTTAATTTTGTTGTGGTCACAGAACATACACTGTAAGATTCCAGTCTTTTGAAATTTACTTATCGAGACTTGTTTGATGGCTCGTCATATAATCTATTTTGGCAAATATGCCATGTACATTTGAAAATATTGTATATTCTTCCAGTTGTTGGGGTTTTGTTTTATATCAATGTGGTTGGAACTTTTGTTCAGATTTCTATATTCTTTCTGATTTTCTTGTGTGTGCTTATTTGTTCTTTCAGGTACTGAGAGAAGACTTTTAAAATCTCCAGCTATGATTTCTCTTTCACTTTTTGTTTCATGTGTTTTGAAGCTCTGATATTAAGTGCATACACAGTTTTATTTATAATGGCTTCCTGATATATTGACCTTTTCATCTGTGAAATCTTTCTTTGTTTCCAGTAATGTTTCATGTTTTAAAGTCTATGTTTTCATATATTATTTCCTATGCTAATTGTTTGCATGGCATGTAATTTTCCCCATCTTTTACTTGGAATCTATTTGTGTCTTTGTATTTTCAGTATTTCTTTTGTAGACTGCAGATGGCTGGGACTTGTTGCTGCTTCTTTTTTAAAATTTATTTTTATTGTTTTTCTATTACAGTTGCCCCACTTTTTCCCCTGTTGCTCCCCCCACACCCAGCCCATCCCTTCTCCCACAGTCAGTCCCCACCCTGTTGTCCATGTCCATGGGTTATTTATACTAGTTCCTTTACTAAACCCTTCCCCTACTTACCCCCCTTATCTCTCCCCACCTCCCTGGAAATTGTTACTCTGTTCCTTGTTTACATGTCTCTAGTTCAGTTTTGTTCATTCGTTTGTGTTGTTCATTAGTTTCCTGTATTAGGCGATATCATATGGTATTTTCCTTTTGTTGCCTGGCTTATTTCGCTAAGCATAATTCTCTCTAGTTCCATCCATGTTATCACAAATAGCAGGAGTTTCTTCTTTCTTTCTGCTGCATAGTATTCCATTGTGTTAATGTACCACAGTTTTTAATCCACTCATCTACAGATGGGCACTTAGGTTGTTTCCAGCACTTGGCTACTGTAAACAGGGCTGCTATGAACATAGGGGTGCATAAGTTCTTTTGAATTAGGGTTTCAGGATTCTTCGGGTATAATCCTAGCAGTGGAATTGCTGGTTCAAAAGGCTGTTCCGTTTTTAGTTTTCTGAGGAAATTCCATACTGTTTTCCATAGTGGCTGCACCAGTCTGCATTCCCATCAGCAGTGCACTAGGGTTCCCGTTACTCCACATCCTCGCCAGCACTTGTTGTTTGTTGATTTGTTGATGATGGCCATTCTGACAGGTGTAAAGTGGTATCTCATTGTGGTTTTTATTTGCATCTCTCTGATGGCTAGTGATGATTAGCATTCTTTCATACACCTATGGACCCTTTGTGTATTCTCCTTGGAGAAGTGTCTGTTCAGGTCCTTTGCCCATTTTTAATTGGGCTGTCTGTCTTCTTGGTGTTGAGACATGTAAGTTCTTTATATATTTTAGAGATCAATCGCTTGTCTGAGGTATCATTGGCAAATATGTTTTCCCATATGGTTGGCTCCCTTTTTATCTTGCTGATGTTTTCTTTTGCTGAGCAGAAAGTCTTTAGTTTGATGTAGTCCCATTTGTTTATTCTTTCCTTTATTTCCCTTGCCTTAGGAGGTGTATTGGTGAAAACATTGCTACGTGGGATATCTGAAATTTTCCTGCCTATGCTTTCTTCTAGGACTTTTATGGTGCCATGTCTTACATTTAAGTCTTTGATCCATCTTGAGTTTATTAGGGACTTGCTTTTTTTCTATTTGGCAATCTCTACATTTGATTTGAGTGTGTAGTCTATTTATATTTAATGTAATTAACAAGATGGCTGGATTTATGACTAGCATGTCCCAACTTGTTGTCTACTCTGTTCTTTCTGTTATTTTTCTTCCTTTGTTCTCCTTTTCTGAATCCTTCTGCTATAAGATATATTTTTCTGCTAGCTTTGAAAAAGTCAAGTTGCCTTGTTGTGAGAGGGCCATATGGTTAAGACCTGAAGGTGACCTCTAGGAGCTCAGACCAAAACCTTGTCATCAGTGATCAAGAAAACAGGGACAACTTCAGTCCTACAATTGTAAGGAAATAAATTCTGCCAAACACTAATGAGAATGGAAGGGGACTCTTAAGTCTCAGATGAAATCTCAACCCAGGCCCATTCATTGAATTTAGCCTGGTGGTACCCAAAGCAGACCAAGGGCCTTGGTTTTAGCCTGGTGAGACTCTAAGCAGAGGACCCAGCTAGCCCATGCCTAAATTCTTGGCCCACAGAATCTGTGAGTGATAAATTTGTGTCGTTTTAAGTTTCTGGGTTTGTGGTAATTTGTTGCACCTCAATAAAAAACGAACATATAGAGCAACAGAATCTAAGCACAGAAGTGAAGTAGTCAAAAAATAAAAATGAACAGTTTTAATACTCAAGGAATAATAACAAATTATCTAACATATATGTAGTTGGAATACCACAAAAAGGATAGGGGCAGAAAAATATTTTTAAAAATAGACTAAAAACTTTTCTAACTCGATGAAAATTATACTCTGATCTAAATAGTTCAGCAAACCCCAAGTGTGATAGTAACACACACACACACACACACACACACATTCATGTACACTGAGGTAAACCATAATCAAATTACTGAAAATCAGTAACAAAAGAACAATCATAGAATTATTCAGAGAAAAAGGACATGTTACAAGTAGAGGAACAAAGATAAGAAAATGGATTATTTTTACCTTGGAAGACTTTTCATAAGAAATCATACAAGACAGAAGACAAAGGACTGACTGCTTTAAAGTAATGAAACATATAACCTGATGAGTATTTTTTCCTAAGGCATTGTAGCCACTTCCTTCATTTAATGTGTACATATTTTTGAATTTTCCTTCAAAACTTCTCTCCCATCCATGATTTCCTCACCATTTCCATGTTCTTTTCATTTCTTGGCTGGATTACTGTTATGTACTCAATTGCGTGCCCCCAAATTCACTATACTTGAAGACAGAGCCTTTAAAGAGCTGATTAGAGTGAGGCTGTTAGGGTGGAGCCAAATCCAGTCAGACTGGAGGAGGGAAAATGTGGAGACTGACAGACACTGAGATGCGTGTGCACGCAGAGGCGGGGCTGCAGGCGGACGCAGCGTGGAGGGGGCTGGCTCTAAGCCGAGGACAGAGCGCTCAGGACAAGCCAAACCTGCGGACACACTGACCTTGAATTCCTAGCCTCCATAAACGTGGGAAAATAAATTTCTGTTGTTTAACCTGTCCAGTCGGAGACATTTTGTTATGGCAGCCTTCGTTTACTCAGACAACTGCTGAAAGTAATATGGAATCTGGAATACAGCCTTCAGATCTCTTAACAGCCAGGAGGGTGATCTTCTTAAGATCCATGTAACTCAGTTACTTGAGAATTCTCTGCCCCTCATGAGATTTGGGTGGTCCTGGTTTGAACCTTCAGGTTTTACAGCATGAAAGACCATTGCCTTCCATTTACCTTATTTCAATTCCTGAACTTATTTTTTCAGTGTCCCTATGGAGCCACTCCTGATTGTATCGTTCAATCATCTGCCACTGGTGCACAGCATCTCAGCATAGTCACCACTGTCCACAAGAAATTAAATTAATTCATGAACTGGTGACTTTACTTAAGGCTCCAGGAGCTGTGAGAGGAAACTAACATGTACTGCACGGGCCCCTGCTTCCTAACTGGTTCTCCCTTTGTCACTGCACTGGCTTCCCAAACCAGTAACTCCTGTGTGGTTGTCTCCTTTTGCAAAAAGCTAGCTAGCTTCCTTTCCCCTTACTGGGCCCATCTCACTTCCTTAGCCCCTGAGTTCTCCTGCTGAATAATAAATTATTTTGTTATTCCATCTCTCTACACAGAAATCTAGCATATTGCTCCCTTATTTGAAACTCATTTGCCATCTCCTGAATGCTTACATGCAGAGCCTAGACTCCAGGCCAGCATTTTAGGACCTCTGCAGTGTTCTCCCCCACCCTCTAACACATGTTACTAACAACTGAAGTCCCTCCCATAGAGCACATTCAGCCCTCATTGGCACGGAAGCCTCTCTGCCCTGGACCTAGATGCTTGGCCCAATGGTGTCAATTGCTATACTCATGTCTGCTTCCTCACTGTTCTCAGCGGGCTGACCCTCCACTCTCTTGGGCCACCCTCCATTTTTCAATTCTCTTCCACCCCTCTCAGGGTACCTGGCACAAAGTGGGTACTCAAGAACTGTGTGATGGATGAATATATGAAGAAATGAAAAATAAATACCTTGTTCAACAACTTCCAAAGGGTCTCATTGCTTAGAGAATGAAGTCCAAAATGAAGCCTGATGTCAAGGGGCCTCCAGAATCTCTTTCCAGCTACACCTCCCAAGTTTTTCCTGGTCCCCACCCCTCAATTTCCCAGACTTCCTCTGTTCTTGTCAGACACATGAAAAGCAGACCTTGGGTCCTGGGGGCAGTGGGTAGCACTGGGGTAGGCCTCTGGTTTTACCTGTGTGACTGCTAACGCTTTCGAAGGCTCTCACTTTATTGCTCTCTCTCCACCTGGAAGGAAGCAGACCATCTGTGAGCCTTGGAGACCTCTTCAAAAAATTACAGTAATCCAAGGCAGTACCCAGAAAAGAAACATTACTCAGTCAAATTCTCACTTAGGAATTTGTACTTTCCCCCTTTAAAGGCTAACTCACAAATGAAGACATGATGGGTTTGATGAGGTTCACAAAACCATGGCCTCCTCTAGCTAAGATTTTTTTTTTCAAATTGTTCTATTACAGATGTCCTGATTACCACCACCCCCCGGCCCGTTGCTCTCCACTGCCCTACCCCACGGTCAATCCCTGCCCTGTTGTTCATGTCCATGGGTCATTTATACTAGTTCCTTGACTTGACCCTTCCCCTTCTTCCCCCCCTTAACCCCTCCTCCCTCCCCGCTGGCCACTGTCAGTCTGAACCTTGTTTCCATGCCCCTGGTTCTATTTTGCCCATTTGATTGTTTTGTTCATTAGAGTCCTCTTATAGGTGAGATCACATGGTATTTGTCTTTCACAGTCGGGCTTATTTCACTAAGCATAATACTCTCCAGTTCCATCCATGCTGTCACAAAAGGTAGGAGTTCTTTCTTTCTGCTGCATAGTATTCCACTGTGTAAATGTACCACAGTTTTTTGATCCACTCATCTACATATGGGCACGCAGGCTGTTTCCAGCACTTGGCTATTGTAAATAGCACTGCTATGAACAGAGGGGTGCATAAGTTCTTTTGAATTGGTGTTTCAGGATTCTTCAGGTATAGTCCCAGCAGTGGAATCATTGGATCAAAAGGCAGTTCCATTTTTTAGTTTTTTGAGGAAATTCCAGACATTTTCCATAGTGGCTGCACCAGTCTACATTCCCACCAACAATGTACCAGGGTTCCCTTTTCTCCACATCCTCGCCAGCACTTGTTGTTTGTTGATTTGTTAACGATGGCCATTCTGACCAGTGTGAGGTGGTATCTCATTGTAGTTTTAACTTGCATCTCTCTGATGGCTAGTGATATTAAACATCCTTTCATAGGCCTATGGGCCCTCTGTATGTCCTCCTTAGAGAAGTATTTGTTCAGATCTTTTGCCCATTTTTCAATTGGATTGTCTGTCTTCCTGGTGTTGAGTCGTATAAGTTCTTTATATATTTTGGAGATTGAACACTTGTCTGAGATATCATTGGCAAATATGTTTTCACATATGGTTGCTTCCCTTTCCATTTTGCTGATGTTTTCTTTAACCAAGCAGAAGCTTTTTAGTTTGATGTAGTCCGTTTGTTTATTCTTTCCTTTATTTCCCTTGCCCTAGGAGATATATCAGCAAAAATATTGCTATATGGGATATCTGAAATTTTACTGCCTATATTTTCCTTTATGACTTTATGATGTCATAGCTTACATTTAAGTCTTTTACCATCCTGAGTTTATTCTGGTGTGTGGTGTAAGTTGGTGCTCTAGTTTCATTTTTTTGCATGTACCTGGCCAGATCTCCCAGCACCATTTGTTGAAGGGGCTATTTTTACTTCATTTTATGCTCCTGCCACCCTTGTCAAAAATTAATTGACCATAGAGACCTGGGTTTATTTCTGGGCTCTCTATTCTGTTCCATTGATCTATATGCCTGTTCTTATGCCAGTACTAGGCTGTTTTTATTACAGTGGCCTTGTAGTATAGTTTGATATCAGGTATTGTGATTCCTCCTGATGCGTTCTTCTGCCTCAAGATTGCTGAGGCTATTAGGGGTCATTTTTGGTTACATGTAAATTATTGAAATATTTTTTCTAGATCTGTGAAATATGTCATTGGTATTTTAATAGGGATTGCATAAAATCTATAAATTGCTTTGAGTTGTGGACTTTGCAATGACGTTAATTCTCTTAATCCATAAACACAGTATGCGCTTCCATTTATTTTTACCTTACTCAGTTTCTTTCTTCAGTGTCCTGTAGTTTTCCAGGTACAGGCCTTTTACCTCCTTGGTTAAGTTTATTCCTAAGTACTTTATTTTTCTTGTTGTTATAGTAAATGGGATATTTTTCTAGTTTCTATTTCTGATAGTTCATTGTTTGTGTACAAAAATGCCTTCAATTTCTGAATGTTGATTTTGTATCCTGCTATTTTTCCAAATTCACTTATTAGATCTAGTTTTTTGGTGAAGCTTATAGGATTTTGTGTACACTATCATGTCATCTGCAAAGAGAGATTTACTTTCTCCTTTTTGATTTGAATGCCTTTTATTTCTTTTTCTTGTCTTTCTTTTTTATTTCTTTCTTGCTTTGGCTAGGCCTTCCAACACTATGTCAAATAGAAGTGGAGAAAGTGGACACCCTTGTCTTGCTCCTCATCTTAGGGTGAATACTTCCAGTTTTTGCCCATTGAGTATGGTGTTGGCTTCAGGTTTCTCATATATGGCCTTTATTATGTTGAGGTATGCTCCCTCTATTCCCACTTTGCTGAATGTTTTTATAATAAATGGATGTTGTACTTTGTCAAATACTTTTTCAGCATCTATTGATATGATCATATGATTTTTGTCTTTCATTTTGCTTATGTGGTGTATTATGTTTGTTGATTTGCAAATATTATTCCATCCTTGCATCCCTGGGGTTAATCCCACTTGTTCATGGTGTATGACCTTTTTAATGTATTGCTGGATCCAGTTTGCCAATATTTTGTTGAGGATTTTAGCACTTATGTTCATCAGTGATATTGGCCTGTAGTTGTCTTTCTTGGTTATATCTTCACTTGGTTTTGGAAGTAGGATAATTACTTGCCTTATAGAAATAGTTTGGCAGTCTTCCTCTTCTTGAATTTTTTGGAATAGTTTGAGAAGAATAGGAGTTAGCTCATTTCTAAATGTTTGGTAAAATTCACCTGCGAAGCCATCCAGTCAGGATTTCTGTGTGCCAGGAATTTTTTGATTACTGCTTCAATTTCACTCACTGTTATTGGTCTATTCAGGCTTTCTGCTTCGTCCTGATTCAGTTTTGGAAGGTTACATGTTTCCAGAAATTTGTCCACTTCACCCTGGTTGTCAAATTTCTTGTCACATAGTTGTTCATAGTAATTTCTTACACTCCTTTGTATTTCTGTGGTATTGTTTGTGATTGCTCCTCTTTAGTTTCTGATTTTATTTATTTGGGTCCTCTCAATTTTTCCTTGATGAGTGTGGTTAAAGGCTTGTTGATTTTGTTTATTTTTCCAAAGAATCAGCTCCTGGACTTATTGATCCTTTGAATTGTTCTTTTAGTCTCTATGTCATTTAATTCTGCTCTGATCTTGATTATTCCCTTTCTCCTACTCACTCTGGGCTTTGTTTGTTGTTGTTCCTCTAGTTTTTGTAGATGTAGGGTTAGGTTGTTTATTTGAGATTTTTCTATCCTTTTTAGGTAGGACTGTATTTCCCTCTCACGACTGTCTTCTCTGTGTCCCATAGGTTTTGGGCTGCTGCGTGTTCATTTTTATTTGTTTCCAGAAACATTTTTATTTCTTCCTTGACCTCATTGTTAACCCATTCATTACTTAATAGCATGTTGTTCAATCTCCATGAATTTTAATGTTTTTGAGTTTTTTTCCTTGAGGTTGGTTTCTAGTTTCAAGCCATTTGTGATCTGAGAAGATTCTTGATATAATTTCAATTTTCTTGAATTTATTGAGGCTTGTTTTGTATCCTACAATGTGGTCTAATATTTTTTCATTTTGTTGCTCTCTCTGGGAATTATTTTCTAGTTTGTTCTCTAGCTCACTGATCCAATCCTCTGCCTTATCTAGCCTGCTTTTAACTCCTTCTACTGTGTTCTTCAATTCAGAAATTGTATTCTTCATTTCTCCTGGCTCTTACTGATAACTTCTATGTCCTTTTTCATGTTGGTGTAGCTTGCAGTAACTTCCTTGTAGCTTCCCTGGAGTTCTTTGTAGTTCTCAATGAGCTCATTGAGCTTCCTTTTTACCATTATTTTGAACTCAATGTCTGATAGTTTGCTTGCCCCTGTTTCATTTAGCACTCTTTCTGGGTATTCCTTCTTTCCTTTCTGTTGGGGGTTCTTTTTTTGCCTCCCTATTTTAGGTGACTCTTTTTGTTTGTTTCTGCTTCTTAGATTGTTCTGCATTGCTTCCTGTCTTTGTGTTGTAAATTTCTGTGGTAGGAGACCTGTGGCATTCAGTGATGCAGTCTCTTTGATCTCCTAACTTGATGTTTTTGGGATGCCCTTTATACCATTTATTTGGGCTGCCTGGTTGTAACTGGGTTTTGGTTGTTGTTGGGTTGCTCTTTGGTTGGTCTCCCCTCCAGCTAGCTGACAGAGAGTCACTCTGTCCACCACGTCTTGTATGCTGGTGTACAGGTGCTGCCAGAGCAAAACCAAACAATCCAGGAAAGATACCCACACCCTCAAAAATAACCCCCAACCACAACTACACTATCAACAGCAAATGAGCCAGTATTAATAAAGATGTAAATAGATTAAGACTATTATAAGAAAGTAAAAACATAAGATATGACTAACTGAAAGAAAATGATTTTTGAGAGGGGAAAGGGAGAAGCAATATGAAGAGTGAGAAATGACAACAAGGCTAATACAGGGAAATTTTCAAATTTAAAATGAAAAAAAAGAAAGGGTTGGAGGAAGGTAAAAATTGGGTAGGAGAGGGGAACAATAAGATATGAGATTTGAAATGCCAAAATAGTGAAGATCTATGAATAAAATCAAAGAAATGCAACAACAGTCATCATATCCTCGACCAATGAACAAAGATTGATCAAGACAGTGACAGAATAAGGGTGTTTTAAGAACAAGAAAAAGAAAGTGAGATGGTTAATGACAAGAAAAATGGTTTTGAGAGGCTAGAGAGGGGAAATATAGTAAGAGTGCAGAATGGGAACAACTTGTAGCAAGAGAGAAGACAGAATTTAAAACAAAAATAAGAAGAGGAAATAAGATGGTAAAATGAAGTAAGAGAAGGGAGGAGCAAAATATGAGATTTGAAATAAACTACAATTAAAAACTAGTGACTTAATATGTACAAACTTGAAGGACAAGAAATGAATGTTAAAATGCTATGCAGGAGAGAAAATAACTCCAATCATGAAGAGGACCTGCAGTGGAATTTGTCTCAGTCATGTCTGTTTTTTACCACTTTCTTCTCTTTCTGGATCTGCCCCAGGTGATGTTAGATCGTGTCCCAGTTTGGGACTAGGCAGCCTGTTCAAAACCACCAGTGACCCACGGTCTGTGTCTGTCTCCTTCAGTTGTTAATCTAGTCAATCTATAATCAGCAGTCGGGCTTAAGCACCGCAGCATGGAGCAGAGTAATCCCTGCAGGTGGGGCGATTGCTTCCTCTCAGGCTGATGCCACTTGGAGGGGACTGCTCTGCCTGTGCAGGATGGTTCCAGTGTATGGGGGATGAGTCAGCACAGGGATCCCATTGGCTGCTCCCTTAGTCCTCGCCCCAAAGACAACTTCCCAAAACTCTCAAGTGTCTCTAGTCCACTCTGCCAGAGCCCAGAGTAAGTGGCTCCAAATGAGATTTTAGGTGTTGGCCCTTTAAAAGGCTCTCTGCATCTCCAGTTGTCCCTCCCTGGCAGACAGAAACTCTCCCACTTTTCGTAGCTGTATGCTATCTGGGATCCTCTTGCCTCTGATGCTGTAGGCTGGTGAGCCTAACTTGGGATTTGGATCCCACACTTCTCAGCAGGACACTTCCGGACACTGAAATAGTTCTCTGGACTTTCAGCTGCCACCCATGGGAGCCCAGCGAGCCCTCTCACATCTCCTCTTCAGTTCGAGACTACCAGCTATAGCTAAGATTCTTCTACCAGAATGTTCCCTCTCCCACCTTGAACCTTGAAATCCTGTAGCATTTTCCAGCAAGGATCCTCAAATGTCATTTTATTGACAGATAAAACACTGTTGTCTGGAAAGGGGCAGTGATTTTCCCAGGGTCACCCAACAGCTCAGGGACAGATCCAGGGCTAACCCCCAGGCTTCTGTGTTTGTGAACTTGCTGTTTTGCACAGCATCCTGCTATTTTCTGAGCAATCTTTGTTGGTGGAAATCAAGTCTCTGGGTAGGGGCATTTCATTATGCCCCCCTGTCCAGGTGTCCTGTGACTCAGTTAAGCGAGCTGGACTTGCTAACGCTGGCAGCTGCAAGCTGTTTCAGGCCATTGAGCTATGGTATCCTGAGAACAAAGAGACTTTGCTGAGTACTCCATTACTCCCTTGTCTATCATCTTGTTTAGAACTTAGCCTTAAGGACTTACAGTTCTGTTTTGTACGTTAAGTAGTTAATGTTTGAACCCAGGTATCCTGTTTTCTCCTTAAGCGATAGGATGTGTATCCTGTAATTGCCACCCTCAGATTTCAATAAAAGGAAGGTGCTTGCTCTGCTCAGTGCTGACTTGCTTGAGTGTGCAGCAGCGCTCCGACTGTCCCATTCTGTCTGCTGGAATTGCTTCTGCACCCTCGACCACTAAGTACTACAACAATCTTCAACCTCTGTCCTCTCTCAACTGAACCATACTGAATCTGTGGTAACAGGCTTTAACTGAGCTTTAGTGAATCCTTATCCTTAAAATACTGTCTTGTACTGAGGAGGTGGAAGGGGTGTGTGGAGTTGCAAGCAGGATGAGAAGAAATGAGAGATTTGTACTATTAACCCTGTCTTCCTGAGAACCTACATGGCTGATGGATATAACAAGAGTATTTAACTGTTTTCTTAATTTTCCATAAGAACCATTCATACTTTTACTTTGGGAAAAAATTATTTAAAATTACAAACATATACTTACCAATGAAAATAAAATATGGCAACAATAAAAGCTGCAGAAATACAATCCAGGAGAAGCCACATGAATGTATAGTAACTTGGTGTCTGCAAAACAGAAAACAAATCACTTTAAAGTCAAAGAACTGTACAGTTGGGAGGAATTTTCGATCATATGGGCCAAGTCCCTTGCTCTGCTGTCAGGCCTGGGGATGGCGTGAAGTGGCAGCAGACCAGGTGGAGAGGAATTTTTGATGTGGTGGTCTCAAACACAGAGGATACCTGCTGCTATCCTAACAATCACCCCATCAATGTATGGGGGTCTACAAAGGATAAAAGTTCACACCCTTCATCTCTCTGAGGCTTGCAGGAGTCCCAGAGAAGTCATATAGCAAGTCTGCTCTGAACCCAGGACTACAGCCCAAGTTCCTTGAGTTCCCATGCTCTGTGTTTTCATGGCACGGCTTCCTAAACCTGGCTGTGCATCCAAATCTGCTGGGCAGATTTTAGTAACACAGGTTCCTGGGTCTCCCTGCAGACCTCAGGAATCAGAATTCCTGCATTTTTAACAAGCTCCTCAGCTGTGAGCCAGCATTTAGAAATCACTGTTCTACATTATGATGCTTCAAGTAAGTAAGTTGAAATTATAATTCCCCCTTACCTAACATGCCCCCTTCTCCACACTCTTTGCCTGAATCGTCCACATGCCAGAGCTCCATCTCCTGGGGCCTCTTGTGTGATTTCCTAATTCCCTGGTTTGAGCCTCCCTTTCTTCCTCCACTCCTCCCACTCCAATTTTACTTGATGCTCCTGGGGCTGGCACTTTTTATTCTTTCTTAGGCCAGTTTTCCCCCTATCCCAAGGTCTTTCCTTGGACTAATAATATTAATAAAAATACTAATGACCATAATAAGAACTAACAATTAAGGAGCACTTACAGGGCCTAAAGAAGTGTTCTAAGCACTTATAGGGCATTTTTCACATCTAATCCTCAGGACAGGCAAGTACAGTAGAAGCTTTTAAACAACTTCCACTAAACTGAGTCTCTTAACCCCCTCTGAGAAACATACTGACTGATGCTTTGGCCTGCTTCACAATGTGCACCAGGTGAGAACCACCAAGCAACCCCAGAATAAGTTGTTCTTGCTCCTAAATGGCTTAGAACAGGTGTATTCGTTGTTTTAATTGTGCAATATAATTAAATGTTACTTAAATCTGTAAAATCCAAGTGAAAAGACAAGTATGCGATGTGACCTTGCTGTTTCTCCCCATCAGGAGGTAAAGTCTGTTTCTCCCCTCAGCCACCTTGAATCTGGACTTGGCCATGTGATTTTCTTTAGCCAATGGAACATTTCCAAGTTAACAATAGGATCTGTGTGAGAGAGGGGAGAATGCCACATCTCCAAAATCATAGCTGTCTCTGCTCTTAGGTAACTGCCCAGGGGACTATACAGTGGGCAATACACGGGTCGCATAGTATACATAGACTCCTATCGTACCAGATATGGGAGAACATCTGGACAATCAGCTCACCATGAAGTAGTAAGGGTAATTTATCTGCCTCAGCAGCTGAATGTTGTCTGTGGTCACTGAGTGAATCCTGGAGCACCAGGCCAGTGAGAAGAGCCAAGGCTCATTGATGAGGTATAAGTTGATGGTGATGTTAGCTGCTTTATAATCTCTGGAACAAAAACAGACTTAATGTTACCCTCATCATCTAAAAGGGGAACAGCCCACCATGTTTGTGAAAGGTGGTTGCTTAAATCACCAGAAGCAGCTGGTCCTAAAACAATTTATGATATGACATGCAGAATGGGCTCATGTTGCAATGAGATAAAGGCATGGATTTAATACGTCTACTCCGATACCAACGGTGGTGCGTTAGTAAGCTGGATGGCCTAAGGGACTGTAAAGAAAAAGAAAAAAAAGGAAAGCAAAGGAAAGCCCTATATGTAGTATTTGCTAATTTCCATTTTGTAAATAGTCCGACCATAGCCAATTTTAAGCTACCATTGGTAACACAGGTTTGCAGAGTTTCTGAATAATAGACTCCCACAAACTGGTATGAGCCAGCTCCAGCACACTATTGAGTAGCAACTCTACTTACTTCCATCAGAGCACTTACCACCTTTTATTCTATCTGCTTTCTTATGGGTCTTCTTTATTTGAGTATAAGCAAATTAAATGAAGACAGTGTTATTCATCTTTGTATATCCCGTACCTAGCATAACGCTTGCCTTCATAAATAGTAATTGAAAGAATGAATAAATGAATTCTAATTTAATGAATATTTAAATTTCAAATATAAAGAATTTTTATAAAAACTGAGTAGAGGGAATGGAATCCAACTTTTCCAAATACATGAAATGCCAGTAGATATCTGTGCACTATCTCCAAGGACAGGAATAAAATTACTAGAGGAACATCTAGTAATTCTAGTCAAGTTGTCATTTTCAAGGATTAAACTTCTCAGAAAATATACCATGTAAGGCCTTCAAAAAATTTTTTTAACTCTGAGATGGTATAGCCTATTCTGGAAACAGCTCTGTACAGCCTGGGTATGAATCCTACCTCAGTCATATACAAGCTCGGCAAGTTCTTAGGCTCTTTGTATCAACTGTAAAATAAAAACAATAACACCACCTTTGCAGGGGTGTTGTCAGTTAGTTACCCAATATGTCTCTAAAACAATTCTATAGATCACCTAAAGATAAATTTTAAAAAAATAGAAATAAGAAAACAGTAGTAAAAAGCCACCTTTTAATTTTTTTTGAAACCAACACACAAAAATCAATCACACTTTTATTTGGTAATAATGAACAGATAGAAACTAAAATTAAAAACACAGTACCATTAACAATCACTCCAAAGAAAATTAAACAATTATCTTAACAAAGTACAGGATCTGTAAACTGAAAATACAAAATATTGATGAAAGTAATCAAAGAAGATTTAAATGAATGGAGAGACAGGTATTCATGGATTGAAGGACTCAATATCAAAAAGATGCCAATTCTCCTCAAATTGATTCACAGGCTTAATGCAATTCCCATCAAAATCTCAGGAAGGTTTTTTGCACAACCCCTAAATAACTAAAACAATCCCGGAAAAGAAGATAACAAATTGAGAGAGAATCACTCTACCTAATATTAAGGGTTTGTATAGAGCTACTGTAATCAAGACAATATGGTATAAGAGAAGGGACAGATACATAGTTCAATGGAACATAATTTAATACCCAGAAATAGACCCACACAAATATGCCCAGATATTTTTTGACAAGGGTGCAAAAGCAATTCAATGGAATAAGATAATTTTTTCAACAAATGGTGTTGGCACAAGCAAACAAAACAAAACAAAAAACTTGACCTACACCACCCAATTTATATAAAAATTAACTCAAAATGGATCACAGACTTAAACATATAATATAAAACTATAAAACTTTCAGAAAAATAGGAGAAAATCTTTGAGAACTAAGGGCTAGGCAAAGTTCTCAGACTTGACACTTAAACTATGATCCACAAAAGGAAAAAATGATGTTACACCTCATCAAAATTAAAAATCTTTTGATGTATTGAAGACCTCATTAAGAGGGTGCTGAAGACTGGTCACAGACCAGGGCAAAAATATTTGCAAATCACATATCAGACAAAGGACTAGTATTTATAATATGTAAAGAACTCTCAAAAATAAAAAAAAATTTTTAAAAATCAAGCAATCCAATTAGAAAAGATATGAAGAGACATTTCACTGAAGAGGATATACCACTGGCAAACAGGCACATGATGTCCATTAATAATCAGAGAATAAAAATTGAATCACAATGAGTACACACTTTACACACCCATCAGAACGGCTATAATAAAAGATAGTGACAATGCCAAAAACTGGCAAAGATGCAGAGACTCAGGATCATCATACATCGCCGGTAGGAACGTAAAAGGACACAGCCCCTTTGAAAATGCTGAATTTCTTATAAAACTAAAAAAATAATTACCTTACCCTTGAAATTGTATTCTTGGGCATTTGTCCATAGAAATAAAAACGTGTGTATAGAGGACAGGATTCTGAGAGGATGCAGAGAAGGAAGCACTAGGAGTCTGTCTCTCCACCTGGACAACAATTGCACTGGCAGTATCTGGCTAATGTAACTCTTTTGGAACTGGGAAGTCTATTGAAGGCTTGCAGCTTCCAGAGGAAGATTTAGATGTTAAGTGATTAACTTTGGTCAATTTCAGTACTTAGCACATTACTAGTTACCCATCCCCATCCCCTCGCCCCATGGCAGGCAGCTATGCACACGTTCCTGGAGCAGCTTGCACATAGCTTATGGGAGCCAAGGTGGGCAGGTTTGTGATATTGTAACAGGGGAGGGATCCCCCACCCCTGGAAATGAGGGTGGATGAAAAAGCACCAAAGACTGCACATGCATGTGTCGCCCTACCAACAGAGACATGCACACATGACTCAGCCATTTGCCGGGAGAGAGCCGTGCGGTCCGAGAGAAGGAAGGAGAAGGTATGCAGCTCATAGGGATAATTTGACCATGTGGACTAGGCTAGTAAGAAAGCAGACATGCTGCTGCTTTAATTGTGCTGATTTCAGCTGACTCCAAAGCTGCCAAGGACTCTGTTTGCAGACCTGGACTTTCTGGACTTTTACATGCAGAGAGGACTCTCTTGGAACTTGTGCCTTTACTGGACTTCACCATAATCCAGTACAACATGGCACATGCTTTCCTGGACTATTATATGGAGGCTGATGACACTGTACCCCAGATCCTGAAGAAGAGAGCCGACAAATAAGGACTGGGGAACTTCTGGGCATGTTTTTGGCTTTTAGCATTTTGGGGAGCAAGGGAAGTGCTGGTTCCCGTGGGAGAACAGGGCTCTGAGCTGAAGTGCTCACAGCCCTCCCCAGCTTGGAATATTGTAAATAAATACCTGCTTTCCTCAACACTAATTGTTGGATTTTACACCAAGGTGCCATGTGAAAGAACCCCGTTTTGCTCGGTAACAACGGGGCTTCCCATCTGCCGCCTGAGCGCTCCTCTGGCAGGGGCCCCACCAGCAGTGGCTGCCCTGCAGCTGCCCTCACACTCCGCTAGCAGAGGCCTGCTGACAGCGGCTACTGCATTTGCCGCGGCTCCCTTGCCAGCTCCAGCCCAGGCAGGGCCTTGGATCCACCCTGCCAAAGTGCAGGACTGGGCTTAAAAAACTGATCAGTACCAGTCCTGGAAGCCACGAGGCAAAGCAATGAGTCCTGGGCTCCTCACTGACCCCGGGGAGCTGCAGCGATGCTGACATCTGGGGCTGTGCTGTGTAAGTTCTGACCACCACAATAAAGCAAATATATCAATAAAATCAACAAAGGAAGTTAAATGAATTCTTTGGTTTCCAACTGCACATAAAAGTTACGTTTACATCATATTGTAATTCATGTGTGCAATAACATCATGCCTACAATAATGACATCACACGTATCTTTTTGCTGGTGGGGGGGGTCTTGCTGCGATGTTGACGGCTGCTGATTGATCAGAGTGGTGGTTGCTGAAGGCTGTGGTGGCTGTGGCAATTCCTTAGAATTAGACAACAGTAAAGTTTGCTCCAGCAATTGGCTCTTTCTTTCATAAATAATTTCTCTGTAGCATGCAATACTATTTGGCAGCATTTTACCCACAAGGTTATTTCAAAATTGGAGTCAGTCATCTCAAACTCTGCTTCTGCTTTATCAACTAAGTTTATGTAAGTTTATAAATCCTTTCTTGTCATTTCAACAATATTCACAACATCTTGACCAGGAGTAGGTTCCATCTTAAGAACCCACTTTCTTTGCTTCTCTGTAAGAAGTAACTCCTCATCCATTAAAGTTTTATCGTGAGATTGCAGCAATTTAGTCACATCTTCAGGCTCCACTTTGAATTATAATTCTCTTGCCATTTCTACCACATCTGCAGTTACTTCCTCCACAGAAGTCTTGGACCCTCCGAGTCATCTACGAGGACTGGAATCAACTTCTTTTCCAATCTCCTGTTAATATTGGTATTTTGACCTCTTCCTGTGGATCACAAATGTTCTTAATGGCATCTAGAATATGAATCCTTTACAGGAAGCTCATTTACTTTGCCCAGATCCATCAGATAAAATCACTATCTATGAAAGCTAGAGCCTCATGAAATATACTTCTTAAATAATAAGACTCAAAGTTCAAAATTACTCCTTGATACATGGACTAAAGAATCAATGTTGTGTTAGCAGCCATAGAAACAACATTAATCTCCTGCCCATCTCCATCAGAGCTCTTGGGTGATCAGATTCATTGTCAATGAGCAGTAATATTTTTAAAGGGATTTTATTTTTCCGAGCAGCTCTTAACAGTAGGCTTAAAATAGTCAGTAAACCACATTGTAAACAGATATGCTGTTATCCAGGCTTTGTTGTTCCATTTATAGTGCACAGGCAGAGTATATTTAGCATAATTTTTAAGGGCCATAGGACTTTGAGAATGACAAATGAACCTGGGCTTCAACTTAGAGTCACCAGCTACATTACTCCCCAACAAGAGAGTCAGCCTGTCATTTGAAGCTTTGAGACCAGGCATTGACTTCTCTTCTCAAGCTGTGAAAATCCTAGACAGCATTTTCTTCCAATATAAAGCTGTTTCATCCACATTGAAAATCGATTGTTTAGTGTGGCCGCCGTCATTACTCATCTTAGCTGGAGTGTCTGGATAACTTGCTGTTGCTTCCACATCAACACTTGCTGCCTCACCTTGCACTTTTATGTTATGGAGATGGTTTCTTTTCTTAAACCTTATGAACCAACCTTTGCTAGCTTTCAACTTTGCTTCTGCAGTTTTCTCAGCCTTCACAGAATTAAATATAGTTAGGTCCTTGCTCTGGATTAGGTATGGCTTAAGGGACTGTTGTGGCTAGTTTGATCTTCTATCCAGATCACGAAAACTCTCCATGTCAGCAATAAGGGTGTTTCCCTTTCTTATCGTTTGTGTGTTCACTTTTAATTTTCAAGAACTTATCCTTCACATTCACAGCTTAACTAACTGTTTGGTACAAGAGACCTAGCTTTTGGCTTCTCTTGGCTTTCAACATGCCTTCCTCACTAAGCTTAATCATTTCTGGCTTTTAATTTAAAGCGAGAGACATTTGATTCTTTTTTTCACTTGAACATTTAGAGGCTATTGTAAGGTTAATAATGGACCTAACATTCCCATTAAAAGCCAGACATGTCTAACTAAATATAAAAGCAAGAACCAATAACATTCTTTTTATGGAGATGAACTTTAAATATATAAAGATGCAAATCAGTTAAAAGATAAATGACAGAAAAAGAGGTATAACACAAACGCTAATTATAAGGAAGCTAGTGTGGCAATATTAATAAAAGAAAAAGTAATCTTTAAGAATTAGTACCAGACACAATGAACATTTCATAATAAAAGGGTCAATTACCAAGAAGACCTAACAATTCTAAATGCATATACAAGCTAACAAAAGTCTTAAAACATAAGAAGCCAAAACAACAACAACACAAAGATACACAAACATAATTGGAGATAGTAACACTCCCTTCTCGGGAACTGACAGGTGAGGCATAAGGGGCCATTCACTTCTATCTGACTGGAGAGTTTGCTCCCAAAAGGAAGAAGGCAGAAAACTTGGTCTAATCTTCTCGTCAACATGATAACTACATCTTTTGTAAATATAAAAATGACATTTACTAGGAAGAGCGGCTTTATATAGAAAATATTCTTTAAAGGATGCTCTTTGTTAAGTATTTCTTTTCACATATTTTGTAAGTAAATATAGACTGTGGATTTATGAGGCATGGGTCCCTGGAGAAGGGCATAAAAGCCCCACAACTCCCTGGGGGTATTCAGTGGAGGTGTTTTATAACTCAAATGCTCCTCTTCTATGTGAAATATTACTGTGGGCCTTGAAGTATGTGTCCAGTAAAGGAGACAGCTGTGGCGCTGGAATCAATATTTCTGACTTCTCCTTGCTTTGTCTGAGCCTCTTGATTGCCCACTTATCTTTGAGATTAATAATTAATAGTATTAAGTTCTCTGATATGTGTCAGTTTGATCTGCAACCTAATCCCTTGTGTTAATAGAAAAAATGGGAAAAAATTCACCATAAAAGGTTTGAAAAGACTACCAACCAACTTAAACTGATTGACATTTGTAGACTACTAAACCCAGCAACTGAAGAGTACATTATTTTAGGTAGTCATGGGAAGTTCAGCAAGATAAATGATACAGTGGGCCACAAATCATTTAAATAAATTTAAAAGTACTGAAGTCATACAAAGTTGTTCTCTCGTCCCAGTGAATTTAAATCAGAAATCAATAACATTAAGGTAGCTGAGAAACCTCAAATTTTAAACATGTTAACATACTTCCAAACAATCTATCAGTAAAGTGGAAAATTAAGAAAATTTAAAATACTTTAAATTGGATGATAATGAAGGCAATATATTGAAGTTATTTGTGGGATGCTATTAAACCAATGTTTACAGGGAAACTTATAGCTTTAAGTGTTTACATTAGAATAGGAGACCTAAAAATCAATCACCTAATTTTCTACCTAGGTATAGGGGCTAGCTAATTTTAAAAAAAGAAAATTAAACCTAAAGTGAATCAAAGAGAAAACATAATAAGGCTAAGAGAAGAAATAATAAACAGAAAAGCAAACATGTAAAAAAAAACCTAACAAAGTCAATATCTGGTATTTTGAAATAATAAATAAAATCCATAACCCTCGGCATGACTCCAAAAAAAGAGGGAAAATAAAAATTTTCAATATCAAAATATATCAGAACTAGAGGAGATCATTGTTCAACACTATGAATGTACTAAATGCCACTGAATTATTTACTTTAAAATGGTTAACTCTATGCAAATTTTGCCTTAAAAATTAGTTTTTAAAATTAAAAATTAAAACTAACACTTAAAAATCCTCACATCAGTAATAAAACAGAGGACATCTCTATATTAATATAATTTTAATTTAAAATAATGTATTTAAAGCAGTCTGTCAAAATGGCATGGTCACAATGTCATGCGACAGTGGTCTGAGGAAACTAGAAAGTGAGCACTGATCATAAAAAATGTATTGAAAATGTGATTGCAATCTCAAATATTCTTGTCATAAACACCATACACATAACTGAAGGCACAACTGTTTAATATCTTAGGGAAATAGGTTTGAAATAAAGTCCAGCTCATGAATTTATTATGATCAGCTTTGTGGCACAGCTTTATAGAGAAAGCCCTTATTCTTCCTACTAGAATATATGGTTTCCTTAAGGAAAAGGATGCTGCCTTGCTTATGTTGACTTTTTACATAAAACTATTATGGTGCACTCTACATATTACTACTCAGTAAATATTTGCTGAGCTAAAATAAACTGCTTAACTTTATAATAGGACTCAGGATATGAAATGCACCCCCCCCCCTTAATTCTGATGTGAGTTGAAACTATGCCCATGTAACTATGGCCAAGGAATAATTTAAAGACCCAGCGGTGATATAATTTGAACTCTGGAATATGTCAGACATTATTTGCCCAGTTTGGTACCCTACGGACCAGCTCTATTAACTATGGTAAATTACCTAACCTCCTTGAACTTTTTCTCTTTAGAGCCAAGTTTTCTCATTTGCAAAATGGGGATCAAGACAATTTCCAGCACACAGCATATAAGGATAGTAAAGGTAAAAGCAGAAGCTAACATTTATTGTGTTTGTACATTTACCCTTTGCTATATGCATAATAAGAATTATCTCATTTAATAATTTAACAATTCAATCAGGTTATTGTTATTCTCAATTCACAAATGGTAAAACTGACAATTAGAAACTTGTCCAAAGTCTTATGTGTAGCTAATGAGTAGGCCAGGATTTGAAAAAGAGTCTGTGGTCTACCAACCACAGAACTTGAACATAATAAATGCTCAATAAGTAGAAGCTTTTAAAATTCTTTCTCAATTACTAGATTAATCTAAATTATGATCAAAAGAAAAGCAAATCATCTGAGAGCCATTTTCTCTTAAAAATGTTAAAATATAGATACACTCAAAATAGAGAAGCAGTTGGGCAAAGATAAATCTTTTAATTAGAACATAAAGGTAAAACGAAATTTTCCAATGCTAAAAAAGAGACATATTTTATGTTAACCACTCCATGGACAAGAGGCAGGAAAAGCAGGAACAGGAACAGAGGTACACCCCAGACCTTAGTTCATGGCTTGAGATGCAGAAAGTTATATAGGGGAATTTTTATTAAGCCCAAGGAGATTTTGTACATATATCTTTCCAAGGAAGACTCTGTTTCTGTAACATTTAGAATTATCTGAAAAAAATTTAATCTAAGAAAAAGGGGATACTGATTAAATTAAGCAGTGATTCATAACAGCTAAGTTTGAAAAAGTTATCATTTTATTCCCAGGTGCCTTTAAATCTGAAAACTGTCTCTAATTATATATTTACACATGTGGTAGTTAATAATTTTAGTTTCTTCTCATGCTTGGCTGCTTTACCTTTTTAATATAATGATTTAGTAATGTTCTTAATTATGCCTATTAGAAATCTGGCTATTTGGATCACAAAGCTATTTATGAGGTAAGGCAATCCATCTGGTAATGGCAGGAGGAAATAAACACCTTTATGGGTTCTGACTTTCTAAATCACCTTATATAAAAACAAAAATGCCAAGCCTACAGGACCATGTGTTGAGTGATGAGAGATTGAAGCACAAAGGAGAAGGGGCTGTCTATACTTGATACATGTCGCTGGTAGAGGAGAAAGGAAGAGAGGGAAGAGCAAGAAGAGGAGGACAGGGGATTCCAAACAGATAGCCACACACAGAAACCCTGAGATGGAAAGAGGAAGCTACGTAGTTTGGGTAGAATGCAGATTTTTGTGCAAGTGAGGCAACACGTGCCGAGAGGTGTGGTCAAACACTTACCTCAATCCATTGTAGAACAACCTCTTGTAGTCAACATTTATTATATTGATATTTTCTTTTCTAAGGACTTCAATGGACTCTAACCTGGTCACTTGTTGAAAACTAGGAGCTTTTGATTTGACATATCTCCTATTACTACCCGACAACCAATAAATCTGTAAGAAGAGACAGGAAAATTTTCAGTTTGTACCTGTCTAGGTACAAACACTCCCATGTATAATAGATAGAGCCCCGTTCCAGCACTGGTAACAGTCTGTAGGGAGCAGAGAGATGCTAACCCTTGGCTTAATATTGTCTAATAAACTCTCACAATGGGGCTTTCACCAGAGTCATTCTGCAGCTGAATTTTCTCAGGTAACATCATGGAGGTCAAGGGCCAATTGTATGCAGATAGCCTCACACTAGACAAAGTGGGTGAGGGGTTGGCAGGTGTGGATGAAAGGTGGGAATCATAAGCATCTCCTCAGGCTGATGATGCTAACATCTTTGAGAGGTTTCATTTCCTGCCAACAGGGAATGCTATTATGACTCATCCATGCAAATAGTTCCATTGGTAAAAAGACACATTTTTTTTTTCACTCATAGCACTCTTCCATATTCTGAGATTTTAAGAGATTTGGAATAACTGACTACCCCAATGCATAGAGTTGCTTCTGAAAAACATGATGAACAAATCCCTGCTCAAATAAGAACCAGCTTAGCTCTGGCTGGTGTGACTCAGTGAACTGAGTGCCGGCCTGCAAACCAAAGTGTCAAGGGTTCAATTACCAGTCAGGGCACGGGCCTGGGTTGCAGGCCAGGTCCCCAGTTGGGGGCGCGCGAGAGGCAACCACACATAATGTTTCTCTCCCTCTCTTCCCCTCTCTCTAAAAACAAATAAATAAATAAATAAAATCTTAAAAAACAGCAACAACATCATGTATAAAAAAATAAGAAGAAGAAGAACCAGCTTAGCCGTCATTAATCGAAGCCAAGTCTTCAAAGCCTCATTGTTCTCCAGGCCCTTTCTAATAGCTCTACCTCGGTACATGGTGGGGGTCACATCATATAGTCATTACACACATTCTTTTTTAACAGAGTGGTGACATTTCATTTGGTTTGGGTACCCTCCCCCACCCAAGATAAATGTAAGTGGGTCATTTCTGGTTGCCACATATAGCTGTATAAGAAATAGTCTCCAGCCCTGGCCAGGTAGAGTGTCATCCCAATATGCCAAGGTTGCTGGTTGAATCCCTGGTCAAGGCACATACAAGAGACAACCAAGGCTACATAAATAAGTGGAACAAAAAATCAACATTTCTCTCTCTCTCTTCCTCTCTCTCTCTCTAAAATAAAAAATTTAAAAAAAATCTCCATTTCTATAGGGAACAAAATTACTTAAGAGTGACAGTCAAGATCTACAAAGTTGGTCAGGTTCAACTGCTATGCTCCAGGGATGTGCTCCCTACTTCCCGACCTCTACCACAAATACTGAGATAGACGTACCAGATGTTGCTCAATATTAGAGTCAAGGATCACACGTACTACTTTTTGGATAACCGTTTTTCTGAAAGGGTGTTTTTCTGGAGGGTTATTAAGATCAAATATTACAATTTTTTTCTCCTTTTTAGCAAGTTTCATTAAATCACTTAGTTTTGGAATCCTTTGCTTTCTTGCTTTTTCTCTATCAGCTTCTGATAAGGGTTTCATATTGTAAAATGGTTTGAGCTAAAAAAATAAATACAAAAGAAAATGCATTGGCTTCTATTATAAGCATTTTACAATCCTCTTGCAATATAGTTTGACACCTAGTCCTACCTATGTGTTGCTCCATTGCCATTCAACCTATCAGGCCCTCTGAAATACTGGTCCCGAGCTAAGAGTTACCAAAGATAGAAATTAAATGTAATCTCCATAGGTAATTGTGATATGTGGGATGATTTAGTCTATATTGAAGAACCTGTTGTATTTGCACTGAAAAGTCCTTTATGGTACTGTCTTAACCTTCCTTTTTAGAAACTTTTCTCTAACTCAAAGCAATCCAATTACATTTCAGTTACATTGGTTTCCAATATTTGCCCTCACTGTTCTAGAAATAGGCTATGGCTTCAGACTCTTTTGCCTTCTGTGCCATATCCATCTCTTAAAATTCTACCCTTAACCTGCAAAGTCCAGTTCAAATACTACCTCATGCACAAAGCCTTCCTTGAATATTACCAAAGAGACTTTGATGGTGTTCAACTCCAATGGCCTATTTTTGTGCATCTGTAATTGTATGTTTCACTCCGCCTTCTATAGTTACTTGTAGTTGTCTTAGCCAGACTAAAATCCCGGCTTCACAAGCTTCTTGCTGTGTAACCTTGGTAAAACCACTTAAATTCTCAAAGTCTTCATTGTCCAAACTATAAAGTGGGATACTATGCAGCAGAAAAAAGGAGTTCCCATCTTTCATGACAGCATGAATGGAACTGGCGAGTATTAAACTAAGTGAAATAAGCCAGGCAGTGAAAGACAAATACCATGTGATCTCACCTATAAGAGGAAGCTAATGAACAAAAGAAACGAATGAACAAAATAGAACCAGAGGCATGGAAACAAGAAACAGACTGACAGTGACCAGAGGAGAGGAGGGAGGCGGATAAGGGGAAAAAGAAGCAGAAAAAGAAGGGGAATGATCCAGTCAAGGAATAAGTACAAAAGACAGACACATGGACATGGTCAACAGGGTGGGGAATGACTCTGGGGGCTGGGGTGGGTGGGCAGGGCAGCTCTAAGAGAACAACAATAAAAAAAGACAACAAATAAGTAAATAAATAAATAGTATAAAAAGTGAAAAGAAAAAACCGTGTGGGATAGGAGGGAAGAGGTATCTATGTATTTCTCAAGATTATTTTGAAGATTAAATATGATAAAATATTACAGGCTCTAGGAGCATGTCTGGTAATAGTCACTTAGTTCCCTCACTCTCTACTGTTTCAACTGGAGTGTAACTCCCTTACAGCAGGAACTGTCAATTTATCTTTGCAATACACAGCATTTCATCTTACACCTCAGTCCATGTATTTGGCTGCTTTTATCATCATTTACCAATTGTAGATTATTGTGGGTGAAGCCAACGAAGCAAACAGTAGCCATCTCACATTTTCTTAACTTAAATAATCTTCTCTCTGTACAACTTGATCTTCATACTCATTCTCACCCTTTCTATTTCTTCACCTTCCCATGACCTATTTAGCAAGCTGCCCTTTCTCAGCTTTTTCTCAGGAAGAGACACATTGTACAATATCCCTATGCTAGCCTGGAAGGCAGATCATAGATGCTGAATTAAACCATAGTTTAATGAGGGTATTTTTCCATCCTCAGGAAAATAGAAATTTCCTTCAGGATTTCAAGATTTTGTTTGACTTTATTCCAAATCTAGAACAACTGACTCATTTAACTGTTAGAACTTAATGTGGGGAAAATTGTTAAAAGAACAAGATGGGGAAGACCTAGATAGGATTTAAATGATTAAGCTGTGCATAATATTTAAAATGTCCCTGAATGGGCAAAAAGAATAGGAAATGCGCTATAGGAAGACATTTATGAAGCTTTTTCTTTAAGAATAAACTGGATGAAAAATTCAAAAGAGAAAAAAATAAAAATAAAGATTAATCAACAATAGAGTTTAAAACTATATAGGATCCTGTAAACTTTAAGTTTTTTTTAAAATATGAAATAAGGGAATTAGTAAAAATATAAAGTGGAATGGAACAATGTCAGTTTAGACCATCTCCAACATGTGTTTGAGCATTTTCAAAAGCCACAGGAAGTAACCATATAGAAATGACAACAAACTTGTAGTTCTCCACATAAGTTGCCTGATTCCTCAATTAAATACAATACTAAAAGGTCCTTGGTTCTCTATGCCTATGCACAGAGAAATTACAAGTAGGAGGGCCATTGAATAATTCAATGTAGCATGTTTAAGAAAGAGGACAATTAACTAAATCTGCCCAATAATGCCACTTGTAGGAAACAACTAAACAGATCATTTGAAAAGTACCTGTAAATACAGCTGAACAACAGTAGTTTTGGTTGATATAGGTGCCACCACTTTACTATGAATTTCAATACCATAGAAAATCAGATTGCTCAGAGTAGTACTTAAGTAGTGGGACTTTCTAACAGTTTCAAGTCCTTTCCCTTGTCCCAACCTGTAACTATTATTTTGAGACCATTGTCAGAAACATTCCTTCTTCTTCTCTATGGCACTTTCCTATAAGCTTCATCCTTAGGAATCTGCTTTGTAAAAAGAACCTCCAGAGTAAATATACTGCCGACAAGTTATTTTTAGGAGTCACAGAAAATTATAGTACACATTATCAAATTATAGTGATGGATATTAGTCTATTGATTCAAAAAATAACCAAATAATTGGCCATGACACCAAAACCCCTAATGGAAAAAGAAGCAGAATAAGTAGAATCAAACCCGTAAGCACTCAGATCAAGAGATCCAAGATGGCAGAGGAGTAAGTGGAAGCTACACTAACCTCCTCCCAGGACCAATCTGGAATTACAGCTTAAATGTGGAGAAACCATCTGGAAGAACCAACTGAACACTAGCTGGAGAAAAGCCTTATAACCACAGACAGATAGAAAAGGCCTCTTCATCACAATGTGACTGGTAGGACGTACAAGCAGACACAGAAGGGCTG
Organism: Furipterus horrens; assembly: GCF_987537825.1. NCBI lineage: Eukaryota > Metazoa > Chordata > Mammalia > Chiroptera > Furipteridae > Furipterus > Furipterus horrens. The sequence continues at coordinate 48,760,812 of NW_028327172.1, forward strand.
ACTGGGCTCCCATGGGTGGCAGCTGAAGAAGTTGAGAAACAGCTCAGCAGCCAGGGATTCCCCCTGAGAAGGGTGGGGTCTAAACCCCCAGCTGGGCCTCCCAGCCTACAGCAACAGAGGCAGAAAGTAAGAAAGAATCCAGCTTTAAAAAGTGAAAAGCCACAGGTTTTGTTTTGTTTTGCTTTTCTTGGCCTGAAAGAAACAGCTGGAGACAAAGAGCTCTTAAAGGGATCACGTACGAAAATATATTGGCACTCACTTACCCCGGGATCCAGCAGAGGAAGGGCAGAGAGGGCTAGGGGTGCTTAAGGAGAGTTTGGGGCGGTGGCTTTGAGTAGAGAACTGAGGGAGCAGCTGACCAGGTCCCAGTGCTGACTCATTCCCCATACTGAAGGCAGACCACTCCCCTCCAAGTGGCGTCAGCCTGAGGGAAAGCAATAGCCCCACCTGCAGGAATTAATCTGCCCCACCCTCAGTGCTTGAAACTGACGGCTGATCACAGATTGAATAAGTTAACAACCAAAGGAGACAGACAAAGGCAGTAGATTTCTGGTAGTCTCCAACAGGCTGCCTAGGCCTAGACTGGGACACAATCTAACACAACCAGGGGTAGATCCAGGAAGTGCAGATCAATCTAAGAAGCAGAAACAAACAAGAAGAGTCACAAAAATGGGGAGACAGGGGAACAAACCCCATTGAAAGAAAAGGAGGAATCCCCAGAAAGAGTGCTAAATGAAATAAGAGGAAAGCAAACTATCAGACATGGAATTCATGCTCAATGAGCTCAGCAAGCTCAAAGAAAACTGCAAAGAACTCCAGGGAAACTACAAGGAACTTACTGAGAATTATACCAGCATTAAAAAGGAAAAAGAAGCTATCAATAAGAGCCAGGAGGCAATGAAGAATATAATTTCTGAATAGAAGAACAGAGTAGAAGGAATCAAAAGCAGGCTAGAGGAAGCAGAAGATCAGATCAGTGAACTGGATGACAACGTAGAAAAAAATTCCCAGACAGTACAACAAAATGAAAAAAGACTGAAAAAGAATGAAGAGGTTTTAAGAGAGCTTCAGGAAAATATAAAATGTAATAATATCCATATCATAGGAATGCCATAAGGAGAAGAAGAGGAGCAAGAGATAGAAAATCTGTTTAAAAAAGTAATGACAGAAAACTTCCCTAACTTGATGAGAGAAAAAGTCATTTAAGTCCAGGAGCACAGCGGGCCAAACAGGCCCACTCGAAGACACATCATAATTAAAATGGCAAAACTAAGAGACAGAGAATCCTAAAAGCAGCAAGAGAGAAACAGCTAATAACATACAAGTTAGCTCTGATAAGGCTATCATCAGATTTCTCAACAGAAACACTACAACCCAGAAAGGGACAGCAAAAAATATTCCAAGCAATGAAAAACAAAGGCCTGCAACCAGGACTACTCCTATGTTCACAGCAGCGCTATTTACAATAGCCAAGTGCTGTAAACAACCTAAGTGCCCATCTGTAGATGAGTGGATCAAAAAACTGTGCTACATTTACACGATGGAATACTATGCAGCAGAAAGAAAGAACTCCTACCATTTGCGACAACATGGATGGAACTAGAGAGAATTATGCTTAGCGAAATAAGTCTGGCAACAAAAGACAAATACCATATGATATCACCTAATACAGGAAATGAATGAACAACACAAACAAAAGAGCAAAATTGAACCAGAGCATGTAAACAAGGAACAGACTAACAGTAATGAGGAAGGAAGGGTAGGGAGAGAAGGGGGGTAAGAAAGGGAAGGATCTAGTCAAGGAACTAGTATAAATAACCCCAAAACATGAACAACAGGGTGGGGATTGACTGTGGGAGAAGGGGTGGGCAGGGTCGGGGAAGCAATGGGGGAAAAAGTGGGACAACTGTAATAAAAAAAAAGAAAGAAAAGAAAAAGAAAAAAAATTCATATTGACTCTGTTGACACTGTTGCCTAACATCTTCTTAACACTGAAGTTGTGGAAGATCTAAGCCAACTGTAACAGGCTTAATGTAATAAGGATTAATTATCCCTTTCATTATTCCAAGCAGTATGTCTGCTTATCCACTTAAAAACAGAACAAAACAAAACATAAACTGAGATAGTGGAGGACAAAGATTCATCCGATTTCTTTGAGCTATTAACCAAAGAGTTATACTTCATTTTTAGTACTGCCTAACCCAGTTATACTCCTGTTGGTCCAATTTTTACTTTCTTTTGTGCCCTAGCTGATGAAGACAGCCAATATTGATTGTCTTCACTGGGAGAACAACCAACTATTTACCCGGAAAGTTATGCTTCAGGCATTTACTGAAGTCCCATCCTACTCTTCTCAAGCCAAACCAAGATCTTAAGGATATGGAGGAGCCCACCTTGAAATTCTAAAACTGACTCTGAAACTCTACTCACAACACTTTTAAGAAAAATTTTAATTCTACAAAATAACAGTTCATTATCCAGGGTTCTGCAAACTTACTCTGTGAAGGACCACATACTAAACATATTTGACTTTGTGAGACAGACAATCTGTCTCATAACTATTCAACTCCGTTATTAAGCTGTAAAAACAGCTTTAAACAATTCATAAGTAAGAACGGCTATGTTCCAATAAATTCTATTTATTTATACTGAAATTTGAGTTTTATATATTTTTTACACATCATGAAACATTATTCTTTTGATTTTCTTCTCCACCATTTAAAAACCTAAAAACCATTCTTAGCTCACAGGCTGTACTAAAACAGCCAGTGGGCTGGTTTTGGACACAGGCCATAGTTTGTCAACCCATTATCTAGGCCATGCTATACTGGCTAAGGAAGGATATAATCTAATGAGAGATTAAAAATTATTCAAAATTGTCCAAAACCAACCACTAAAGGCAATTAAGATGATTTTTGGGATTAACTGGATATTGCAAAGTATAGGTAGCAAGCTTTTTTGAAAGAGACAGGCCTCTGTGATTTGAGTTAACAACCCGGAACTATTCACAGGAATCACAGAAACCAAAGACCTTCTGTGATCCTAAATATTTCTTCAACAATCATCTTTGCTGATCTTCCAGACCATCATAAGCCTTTCTTTTTGAAAGTATGCAAAAGGGGAGACCATGGTCTAAGGGTATTAACTCAACAACTTGACACTTATCAAAGACTCATTGTTTATTCCTATCTATTTCCTGATCCAGCAGCAGGGCTTTTTATCTTTCATCAGGAAAAAAAAAAAAAAAATGCAGTGCTTAAGTTAGTCTAAGATTCTTCAGATGCCGTAATAGCTTCACCTTTCTATTATGTAGTACTACATTGAATACAATCCCTATTATAAACTGAACATATCCAATATTTTTATGGTAATTGATTAATTACCATACAGTTACATTCTCTTTCTCATATGAGTATTCACCAGTGTAACACTCTTAATACAGCAACTGTATTATCCTTACCAGTGAGAAAGACTCCCATGATTTCTGTAATTTGACAATGGCCCGTGCCGGGAACAGTTGTTTTTGGATGCTCCTATATCAAACCTTGATTTGATATTGTTTATTGATAGGTTTTATTTTTAAATTAAAAAAAATAGTAATAGGCTAATTATGCAATAATTTTTATAGATTCTCTTATAGAATCTCAAATCTATTACCATATATTAAATTGGCTCAAGTGGCCAAAATATGGCCCTCCCAATGTGATGTGAGATTGCTAAAAATAAAAGGGTAACTATATATATAATGATTGCTTGTTTCTTTTGAAGTAGCTCATAACTTTAGAATGCTATGGAGGGCAAAAAGGGGATTTATGCCTTTGAATTATCTATATTAAAAATAAACAAACAAACAAACAAACAAATAAATAAATAAATAACCTAGGCCTTGAAGCTTCTCAAATAAATTGTGGTCCTAAAGGTGAAGGTCCACAGTAAAAGAGACATTAGAGGAAATGCCTCAACAGATCATCATACTGAACAGAATGCTCTGATAAAAGTCCTTAGATAAGGAAAGGCCTCTTATAGAGAATAAGGACTAATCTATAGAGTTCAAGAATTGCATTATTAATGCATGAAATGTGGACTCCAATTCTGAAAAATGAAACAAAACACTAGAACTAATCAGGTAATTAGACTTATGATGGCCACCTGGTAGCATCAATTAATTTCAAATAGATACTTACCCAAATCCTCCCTGACACAACTCATCACAGACAGGGATAAATTGAATGCATTATTAAACAAACACTGATGGGGCAACTTTTCTAAGATATCAGAAAATATGACCAGTTTTTTCTTCAACTGTAGCTAACATAATCCTGAAAAATCTGTAGAGGTGAGACATAGATTGAAACCTTACTCAAAGAGACCCTTTCAAAGCAGATTTTGTACAGTTTCTTCCCCCTGTGGATAATGAATTTGTACTAGTAATTGTGTGGGTATTTTATGGATGGGCTAAAGCATTTCCCCATTAAATAGTAACTGCAACTTAAAATACCTTTAAAAACTATTATAGATTTGTGTTCTCTACCAAAGTCATTCTAACTTACTATATTGTGGTAGGGGAAAACATTTTACTTGCATATTTATTTTAAATTATGCAAATCTTTGCTCCTTACTAAAACATCTCCTGTCCTTATACACACCATACTCTTGAAAATGTGAAAAGTAAAATCAATCAAACTATAAAATACCCTTGAAATCCCATGCCCTCAAGCATTGACCTTTTCTCTTATGCTTTGTGTTCTTCCTCATAAGGAAGTCCTAGATTATCAACTAGTCACTTGCAGCCCCATGTTTTGGGAATATATCCACCCAAAATTCCTATCAGTTATTTATAAAAACCTCTTTTAGCTAAGTATCATAAAAGATTAACCAAGATATTACAGTCCTGTCATTAACAGGAACAGACTGGAAGATAGCTCATAGAAAGACTGCTCTTGAACATCACTGCAAAGTACCACATCAGATACTCTGAACTCCAGTAGAGCAGTTCAAGTAGAGGGAGTTTATCTTTGGATGCACATTTTCCAACTAAAATGACATCACCCATATAGAAGGATAGGAAAAGTATGGCCATTAGATCATAAACCTACATTCTCCAGGGAACCATTGGAAGTCAAGAGCTAACCCAAAGTCCTTGTAACTAGCCAACAACTACTTGAAGTAGAACAGCGGTTATCAAAAAGCAATAGGAAAAGATTGTCCTGATAAATGTCAAATTCGCCTCTAATGTTTTTGTTCTTTATTTTGTGGTCATACTTTTGTTTTCATTTACCTCAGATCACACACTGCTGATTTAACCTATCATGTTCCTCTTACTTAAAAAAATAATTTGCCCGAGTCTAGAATTTTCTAGACAATCATCACTGTAACTAAAATTCAGCTCCATCAAACTATTACTAGTTTAGACAACCTGAAATTATACTAGATGAGCAATTCCACTTCTGGGTATACACTCAAAGAAACCCAAAACACTAATTCAAAAGAATATGTGCACCACTATGTTCATTGCAGTGTTATTTACAATAACCAAGCTATGGAAGTAGCCCAAGTCCCCATCAATACACAAGTAGATAAAAAAGCTGTGGCACATATATACAATGGAATATCACTTGGCCATAAAAAGGAATGATTGCTTACCATTTGCAAGAGCATGGATGGACCTAGAAGATATTATGCTAAGTGAAATAAGTCAGTCAGAGAGACAAATACCTATAATTTCATTTATATGTTGAATATAAAAAACAAAATAAATCAACAAACAATTGAAACAGACTCATAGATACAGAGAACAAACTGTTGCTGGCCAGAAGGGTGATGGTTTGGGGGACTGGTGAACGACATAAAGAAGTAAGAAGTATAGGTTGGTAGCTACAGAATGCTGATGGTGATGTAAAGTACAGCATAGGGAACATAGTCAATAATAACATAACGGTTATTCATGATGCTAGGTGGGTATTGGAAATATCAGGGGGAACAGTTTGTAAAGTATATGATTATCTAATCACTATGTGTACATCTGAAACTAATACAAAATAATATTGAATGTTAACTTGAATTGAATAAAATTAAAAACAATAAAATAAAACAAAAATAACATATGCTGAACATACATCCCTGGCCAACACCTGGAAATTCTGAAATTAATGCTTCTAAAGTAAATCTGATAAAAAAATATTCCAGTCAACAGCCTCATAAGATATTAGACTGCTATCAATTGATATGAATAGATAGATTGATGGATAGACACACACAGTCAGTGAAGGATTGACACAATTAAAGACTGTGACACATACTACTAGGCCACGCTAATCAAAACAGTCTGGTACTGGCATAAGAACAGACATAGAGATCAATGGGACAGAATAGAGAGCCCATAAATAAACCCAGGTCTATATGGTCAACTAATATTTGGCAAAGGCGGAAGGAACATCAAATGGAGTGAAAAGAGCCTCTTCAACAAATGGTGTTGGGAGAATTGGACAGGGACATGCAAAAAAATGAAACTAGACCACCAACTTACACCATACACCAGAATAAACTCAAGATGAATCAAAGACTTAAATGTAAGCCATGACACCATAAAAGTCCTGGAGGAAAAAATAGGCAGGAAAATTTCAGATATCCCACATAGCAACATTTTCACTGATATATCTCCTAAGGCAAGGGAAATAAAGGAAAGAATAAACAAATGGGACTACACCAAACTAAAAAGTTTCTGCTCAGCTAAAGAAAACATCAGCAAGATGAAAAGGAAACCAACCACACGGGAAAACATATTTGCCAATGATATCTCAGACAAGGGATTGATCTCCAAAATATATAAAGAACTCATATGACTCAACACCAAGAAGACAGACAACCCAATTAAAAAATGGGCAAAGGACCTGAACAAACACTTCTCCAAAGAGGACATACAGAGGGTCCATAGACATATGAAAGAATGCTCAACATCACTAGCCATCAGAGAGATGCAAATAAAAACCACAATGAGATACTATCTCACACCAGTCAGAATGGACATCATCAACAAATCAACAAACAACTTGTGCTGGAGAGGATGAGGAGAAATGGGAACCCTGGTGCACTGCTGGTGGGAATGCAGACTGGTGCAGCCACTATGGAAAACAGTTTGGAATTTCCTCAAAAAACTAAAAATGGAACTGCCTTTTGAACCAGCAATTTCATTGCTAGGATTATATCCGAAAAATCTTGAAACATCAATTCAAAAGAACCTATGCACCCCTATGTTCATAGTAGCATTATTTACAATAGCCAAGTGCTGGAAACAACCTAAGTGCCCATCTGTAGATGAGTGGGTCAAAAAACTGTGGTACATTTACACAATGGAGTACTATGTAGCAGAAAGAAAGAAGGAACTTCTACCATTTGCAACAACATGGATGGAACTAGAGAGAATTATGCTTAGCAAAATAAGTCAGGCAATGAAAGAAAAATACCTTATGCTGTCACCTATTACAGATGAACAACACAAACAAATGAGCAAAATTGAACCAGAGCTATGTAAACAAGAAGTAGACTAACAGTAACAAGGAGGGAGGCGGGAGGAAGAGAAGGGGGTAAGAAGGGGAAGGGTCTAGTCAAAGAACACATATAAATGATCCATGGACATGGACAACTGGGTGGGGACTGACTGTGGGAGAGGGGAGGTACAGGGTTCAGGGAAGTAAGAGGGGGAAAAAAGTGGGACAAATGTAATGGAAAAACAAAAAAAAATTTAGTGGGGGAAAAATGAAAATATGAAGAATGGAAATGCCAGTTCAGTGAATATTAGAAGGACAACAATTTTCCTTTACACTGTATATTTTTCTCCCTATCTGATCTCTCCAGAGTTTGGCATTCTAAAGAAGTAAGTAATGACATAAGTTTCTTTGCATAAAACTAATAAGACCAGTTGTTAATAGAGGTTATTTTTGACCAAGACTTTGACTGGATTGTCAAGCCTAAAGGAGACATGTTTGGACTCTGGTTGTTACCAAAAAGCCCTGAGGAACTGGGAATGACTTTCGAAGGTAATAAAAGCCCACGAGATAAAAGGCCTGGTACCGTGGTTGGTTGTGCGGTCCATGGCAATCTTTCCAGGGAAGGAATGAAGGTTGTTTTCCTGAAAGATGGCTAGAAGGGACCTTAAGGCACGATGGAAAACCAGAAGGACTTGGAAAAGACAAGTGTGTATAGGCAAGGCTGAATGCCAGGTATGCGGCTCAGCTTCTGTGCCCTGAAGGGCAGACTGAAGGTCACCTTAAATGTTCCTTGCGTAAGTTCCAGCAAAGCAGAACTAAAGATCATAAGTGATCATTTGCTGCTCTTGTTGTGTTTATGCAAATGAACAGGATAAATTAAAAATGGACTGAATGCAGTCCCTTTAATGACAAGGAGGGTAATCATAGGGAGAAAAATCGTTATTCAAGGAAAATCACAATGATCAGTGGCAGACTATAAAGTAGTGCAGCTAACTATCTTTAAAGTTTCTTTTCATTTAAAATATGTTTTCATTTGAAAGTTAAACTATGTCTGTGGTATCATCAAAGATGTTCAATTTACAGGCAAGAAGAATGTCAAATGCCTTGCAACTGGATGTCTTTCCAATAAGACAGTCCTACAGATTTAGAGACTTGTTTGTGGGTTATGTTACAGAAATTAACATGTGTTTTCTGTTTTCAAAGGGCATAAGTCTATGATCTCATTACCTGAGTGATTGTATGTATAGGCCTCACTAAATCCTGTCTGTATTGCTGCCTCCTAAGACTCAACGGTTTGGCTGCACTAAGTGGCTGGGTTGGTGAAGTATGGGGTGATCTGTAGGCTTCACTTTACAAAACTGGTTTCTCTTTTTTATCCTAATGGCTTAGACAGAAAGGGCCCAGAGGTCTGAGAGGGGGGAAACCTAAAATATTTCCCTCAGCCAAAACTAAGTATAATGGGCAAAAGGGTTTTGGACAGGTGAGATGTACCTGGCACACCTTCCTCCAAAGAAGCCCTTTTTTTCCCTAATGTGGGACATTCAAAAGTTAATCCCTTCCTTCTGTTATCTAGTGGTTATGGACTGAATGATGTCTTTTAAACCTGTTGCCAAATCTGTTGCCCCCAGAATACAACAAGGATGCCAGCCTGTTAAACCAAGCACGCCGTTGTCCGGGGACAGCCAACTGACCTGGAGTCTGCACGATCCTTCCCCATGTGGGAAGGCCACCCTCCCCTCCAAACCCCCACTCTTATTAGGGATTTCTGGGCCCAAGGGTAGGTAGGACGACGACCATGTCCAACTTGAAGCAACTAGAGGAGCTTGAGACCTTCACCCACTGTCCTTTATAGGATTATAAAGAGTCTTAAGTCTGAGAGGGAGGGATTGTTACTTTTTATTGTTAAAATAATTAATTAATCATTTATTTATTTTAAAAAAAGAAGAAGAATATATGAAAGGGTGAATCGGGAGAGCTTGTATGTATGACCCACGGGGATGGACTGGGGGTGGGGGGGATTGCTGGGGCGGGGGGATGCTGGGTGGAGGGGAGCAAGGGGGAAAAAATTGGAACTATTGCAACAATATAATCAATAAAATATACTTAAAAAAAAGACAGTGACACAACTTGATTATAGGAATCAGTCCAATTCTCAATCATATTTTCCTTAAAGGTTACACTTGCTGTTGTATTATGGCTTATAAAATTCTTAAAAAGACTCAAAAATGGAAAGGAATTAGTTATTCCTATAAAGAGAAAAAAAGTTCAAATTGTTTAGGTTTAGAAAAAACTGAAGATAATATAAAGATGTGTTATACTGTTATAACAAGGGCTGTTATAACAAATTACTGCAAACTTGGTGAGTTATAAAACACAAATTAGCAACCTGAAATGGACTCTAGTTAGTTTAGTACTTATCACAATGTATTGTAACTGACTGTTTCATATTCTAGGCAGTGAAGTCCGTTAAGGCTGGGTGTATGGTTATTCATCATTGTATTCTTTGTATCTAGTACCCAACAGGTACTCAATAAATATTTTTTTGAATGATAAGAAGAGAGAATGAAGAAAAATGTTTCCTAACCTTCCTTATCTATGATTTTGAGCTATTCAAGTGCCCAGGAAAATGTAATGTACATTGTAGGCACACTGTAAAAGTTTATGAAATTCTTGGATAAAAAGGAATTAAGTGGCAATTGTAAGTTTACAAGTTTGTCATCAGTGTTTCCAGTGACAGTAGAAAGCAGTAACTGCATTGACTGCATTACTGGAAAAGCCCTTCTGACAATGCTATAATCCTGCTACCACTCTGGAATGAAATTGTGTGGATTTTTTAAAAATCCACACTTGATGACATGCTTACTGATTTTAGAGAGAGGGGAACACAGGGAAGAGAGAGAGGGAGAGAAACATCAATGTGAGAGAGAAACATCAACTGGCTGCCTCTCACATGCGCCCCTACTGGGGACAAAACCTGCAACATAGGTATGTGCCTTGACCAGAAATTGAACCTGTGACCTTTTGATTTACAGAATGACACTCCAACAAGCTGAGCCACACTGGCTGGGCAAATTGTATGTATTCTTGACTATCTTCATCTAAAGCCTTTATCTCCAGGAGCAGCACATGACGTTGTACGAGAGAGGGAATCGATGAAGGATGGTTGAGCTGGAGAATGTGTCTTACCCGTGATTGTACAAACCAGCTGCCTGCATTCAGAGTTGACAGGAAATCCCAGTAGAAGTAGTGACTTGATGTGCTGGATGCATTTGGCATGACCTCCCTGATATTGGTTGTTCTTCTCAGGTCATGGTCATGCATGAGAAAAGGCACCCCATCATAACTGTAGGCCGAGGTAGGAAAGAGGGGAATGGGTGAATAGGTTGAACTCAGCCACCTTGGCAGATAGGGTTCTCAGAAAGCCCATCAAGGTCACAGGTTTCCCTACAGTTCCTTTTTCCCTCCCAAATCTCAGCAAAGGCACAGATACTAGTCATTTACACTTTGATGTCCATAGTTTCTCTGCCCTAGCAATCAACCTTTTGTGATGTATGATAATCATATTGGTGATGGTGAAAGATGTGCTTCTCTAACAAGGGACTTTCTGGCATCAAAAAAGCAGTAGACACTGTGTTGACCTGAGGATAAGATGCAAAGGGTGGTAATGGGGCAAGATCCTGATGTTCCAGAACTACACTAAACAGGCATCCATACAATTGCCATGTGTTTTTCTGGCCCGTTTCCCAGTTACACAACTGCCCTGAGTATTTCTGGTCCTAGACCCTTCACATTAGATGGTATCATTAGAAAAGGTCCTGGTTCTCTCAGCTGCCATTTGCCTTGAAGAACCTCTGCTTTTATGAAAATCTCTCTTCTCCCATTAAATACATAAGAGAACTCTATAATGGCCATGAAGGAGTAACAGGGTTGAGACTTAGCCACCTACCCACAAACAACCAGAAAACTAGACAAAATAATAAAAATAACTTTGAGCCAAAGAACAACAGGAAGCACATAGCATGATGATCTGTAGGAAAGACAAATAAATTAAATAAGCTCTATCATTACCCAGGCTTCCTTCTAGCAGGTGGATACAGGACTGTGGCACCCGGAGGGCGAACCTAAAACACACCCAGCTACCATGCTGAAATGGGGAGAAAGAGGTCAGGTTAAGGAGAGGTCAAGACAGCTAGAATTTGTGTACTGGAGTCCCGCAGATGATGGAGCTATGCGAAAGAAAGAAAGAAAGAAAGGAAGGAAGGAAGGAAGGAAGGAAGGAAGGAAGGAAGGAAGGAAGGAAGGAAGGAAGGAAGGAAGGAAGGAAGGAAGGAAGGAAGGAAGGAAGGAAGGAAGGAAGGAAGGAAGAGAAAGAAAGAAAGAAAGAAAGAAAGAAAGAAAAAAAGAAAGAAAGAAAGAAAGAAAGACATTTAGGGACATATCTACAGATGTTCTTATGTATGGCTAAATATATCTCTGTACATATGCAGAGTAAAACTTTATGAATCTTGTAAAATCATCATATGATAAAATTTATTCAGACAGGTAAAGAAGCAGGAACATGTAACCTTAACCAAGAGAAGTTACTCAATAAGGAAAGCTTGGAAATGAAAGAGATAATGCAAGTAGTAAATAAGGGCATTAAGTTATGTAAAACAAAAATATACATGATTTATATAATAGGTAGAAGAAAAACATGAACATAATGATGACAAAAATAAGAGTAAGAAATGGAAGTTTTAGAGCTGAAAAAATATAAAATCAACATGAAACTTTCACTGGATGAAATTAAAAGATTATATATCAGAGATCATGTAAAGATCAATGATTTTGAAACTGTAGCAATAGAATCTATCTAAATAACCTGTGAGAAAATATCAAGCAGTCCTAAATTATGTGTGATTAAATCCTATAAAAATCTTCAAAATTTGATGAAAATTGTGTACCAGCAGATCCAAAAATCCTAATAAATACCAAGAAGGATAAATATAAGGGTACACATACACATCCCAAAGTTAAGAAATATTATAATGAACTTGGTGAAAAACTGATGAGGAAAATTTTAGAATTAGCCAGAGGAGGGAAATGGCATATTTTGACAGAAATAAAGGTAAGCACAGAACAGACTTATTATAAAAAATATATATGAAAAATATAAAACAATGAAACAACATATTTTGCATGCTGAAGGAAATCAACTGTCAACTTAAAATTTGTCAAAATAAAGGGAAGAGAAAATGCCAGGAAGATGGCAGAGCAGGAAGCACCAGTAGTCTGCTCCCCACCTAGACTACAACTGCACTGGCTGACTTTCATGTAACTTTTGGAACTACTGAGACTATTGAAGGCTTGCAACTTTCAGGGGAAATCACGGAAGCAAAGTGGGGTTAATTTCAGTGGATTTCAGCACTTAGCCCAGTAGCTGCTGCCCATCCCTGAACCCCAGTCACAAGGGGAGCGATTGTGTGCAGATTCCTGCAACAGCTTGTACAGCAGCTGGTGAGAGCTGGAGTGGCAAAAAGTATCCTTTACTCCAAGTAAAAGGGATCTGTGTTTTAGTTGCTCATGGCTGCTTCTTGTCACAGAAAGGCAGAGAGGCAGGCAGTCACTGTTGTGATCCTTCCCCAACTGTTGCAAAGCCCTTATTTTCTGGCCGAATGATTCCCAGGGCATTTAAAGGGCCAGCACCCTTTTTACACCTCATAATTTTTTTCTTTTTCCCTTTTGGAATCCAGATATTAAGGACCAGCACATTAAAAACAGCTGCATATATGGGGAAAATTAGAAAGTGACTATGCATGCCAAAAGAAAGGATCAGAAAAACCTAAGAAGACCTTAAGTTTACACCTCAGTATCACCCATGTCACAGAGACATCCTACATGGTTAAAAAACAAAACCAAGAAACAGCAAACTCTAGAAAAGAAGAATCTGACTTCCAGCATCACCACATTATAACACTCAAATGTGCACTTTTCTACAAAACAAACAAGTAAAGAATACAAATAAATAGGAATGAAAAAGTACAATAACTGAAATGAAAAACTGACTAGAGGAATTTAAAGGCAGAATTAGCAGGCAGAAGAAAGAATCAGAATCAGTGAAATTGCAGACAGAACAATAAACATTACTGAGTCTGAGAAAAGACTGTAGAAGGTAAACAGAGTCTAAAGAATACCATGACACCAAATCCAAACAAACTCGCTACAAGAAAATAAAACTACAGGCCAATATCCTGTATGAACATTGACACAAAAATCCTCAATAAAATACTAACAAATAGAACTCAGCATCGTATTAAAAGGATTATACACCATGACCAAGTGGAATTTGTCCTGAAGTAAAACCATGGTTCAATATACCAAAATCAACCAGTTTAATACAACACATTAACACCATGAAGGGGAAAGAAAACATTTGCTTATCTCAATTGATGCAGAAAAGCATTTGACAAAATACAACACCCTTTCATGATTTAAAAAAAAACTCACAAACTCATAATAAAAGAAAACTACCCCAATATAATAAAAGACACATATTAAAAAACTCACAGTGAACATTGTGGGGGACCACTCCTTGTGGTTTTGGGAATTGTAGCCCAAGCTGCGAGCCAGTCCCCGCTACCCCAACCCGGGGAAAGCCTTTAAGTCTCAACGGAAAACCGGAAGGCTGTGAGGCAGGCAGGACCAAAGGCCATGCAGAGGGTTCCCATGGGAATTCGATTTAAAGAATGCATATTATGCTTTAGAGCTTGCTCTGCTTTTCTTATCTCTTAGTTAACTGTAAACAAGCTGTAGCTAAAAATGTATGAAGGCTTGCACCTGATGTCAGCATGGCATCAGGATGTTTAACAGACCCTGACACACACTGGTCACTGTGTTCTCTACATTGATACCTGTAATCAATAACTGTCAACTGTAACCCAAGCGTCTAAAAGCTTATTGATTGTTCATAAGTCTTGACTTTGTATCTCCTGAATCCCCTCCTCAATAAAAGGCACGGGAGATGGAAGTTCAGTGCTCTTCTCCCCTAGAGAGATTAGCCACCTCCCATCTCTCCAGACAAAATACAGTGTCCTGGATAAATTTGTTTCTCCGCCGTGGTCATGAAACCTCTGTGGGGCAGGGAGTTTCCAACCGAGCTGGGGCGTTGGAGGCAGGACAGCCTCAGAACATCATATTCACTGGTGAAAGGCTGAAAACTTTTCTTCTAAAATTAGGAACAAGGCAATGATGTCTGCTTTTGCCACTTCTGTTCCTAGTAGTATGGGATGTTCTGTCAGAAGAATTAGGCAACATAGGGAAATAAGAGGCATTCAAACTGTGGACATAGAAGGTTATTCTGCTAAGTGAAATAAGCCAGTCAGATAAAGACAAATAGCATACAATTTCACTTATATGTTGAATCTAATGAAAAATAAAATTAAAATTAAAAAAAAGATTGAAACTGGAAAGGAAAAAATTTACCTCTGTTTTCAGATGACAAGATCTTATATGTAGACAACCCTAAAGATTCCCATTTAAAAAAAAAAAACTAAAAAAACCAAACTAAGAAATGAATCCAGCAAAGTAGCAGGATACAAAGTCTACAGACAAAAATCAGTTTTATTTCTATGTACTAACAATGAACAATCTAGAGAGGAAATTACAAAAACAAGTCCATTTTTAATTACATTAAAAAAATACTTAGAAAATGACTAACCAAATTGGTGAAAGACTTAAAAAAAAAAGAAAACTAGAAAACATTGCTGAAAGAAATTAAAGACATAAATAAATAGAAACACATTCCACATTTAAAGATTTAATACTATTAAGATATCAATACTACCCAAAGTAATCCAAAGATATAATGCAATTTCTATCAAAATCCCAACAATGCCCTGGCCAGACAGCTTGGTTGGAGTATCATCCCAATACACCAAAATTGTGGGTTCAGTCTCTTGTCAGGGCACATACAATGAAGGCATAAAAAAGTGGAACAATAAATCAATGTTTCTCTCTCTCTCTCTCTTTCTAAAATCAACTTTTTAAAAATCCCAATGAAATTTTTTTAAGAAACAAAAAAGCTGATCCTAAAATTCAGATGGAATTTCAAAGATCCCAAATATCCAAAATAATGTTGAAAAAGAGAAGACTCACATTTCCTGATTTCAAAACTTACTACAAATCTACAATAATAAAAGAGTATGTTACTGGCATGTAACAGAAAAATATACCAGTGGAAGAGAATAAAGAGCCCATAAATAAACCATCTTATATGATCATATAATTTTTAATAAGGGTACCAAGACCATTCAATAGAAAAAGGTGCTGAAAAAACTGGGTATTTACATGAAAAGAATAGAGTTGGGCCTTTACCTAACACCACATACAGAAATTAACTCAAAGCGAATCCAAAACCCTAAATGTAGGAACTAAGACAAAACTCTTAGATGAAAACAGGGGAAAATCTTCATGACACTGAATTTGAAAATGATTTTTTGGATATGACAACAAGCAAAGACAGTAAAAGATAAAAATGACAAATTTGGCTTCATGAATTTTTGTGAAAAGTCATTATCAATAGAGTAAAAAGGCAAAACTACAGAATGGGTAAAATATTTCAAAATCATATATCTGATAAGGGATTGATATCCAGGTTACATGGGGAACTCCTAAATCTCAACAGAAAAAAAAAGGGCAAAGCTTGAATAGACATTATAAGGATGCTCAAGGAACACAGTGAGGACCTCCACAGCATCCAGTCAGAAATGAAGGATACACTAATTAAAACAAAGAACAATTTACAGGGGAATAACAGTACAGTGAATGAAGCCAAGAATCAAATCAATTATTTGGAACATAAGAAAGCAAAAAACAACCAATTAGAACAACAAAAAGAAAAAAGGATGCAAAAAAGAAAAAACCCAGGATAGTGTGAAGCAGCCTCTTGGACAACTTCAAGCATTCCAATATTTGAATCATAGGGGTGCCAGAACAAGAAGAGAAAGAGCAAGAAATTGAAAATCTGTTTGAAAAAATAATGAAAGAAAACTTCCCCAATTTGGTTAAGGAAATAAACATGCAAGTCCAAGAATCACAGAGTCCCAAACAAGATGGATGCAAAGAGGCCCACTTCAAGACACATCATAATTATTTTGCCAAAGGTTATAGATAAACAGAGAATCTTAAAGCAGCAAAATACAAGCAGTTAGTTACCTACAGTGGGATTCCCATAAGAATGTCAGCTGATTTCTCAAAAGAAACTTTGCAGGCTAGAAGAGATTGGCAAGAAATATTCCAAGTCATGAAAAGCAGGGAACTACATCCAAGATTGCACTACCCAGCAAAGCTATTGTTTAGAATTGAAGGGCAGATAAAGAGCTTCCCAGACAAGAATAAATGCAATTCTGAATACATAGGTCTTTTTCACACAATAGGAGGTGGGCTTTTCCTCCATTAAGGGTTTCCTTGCATTTAACTTAATCTTCTCTAGAAGGCACCCCCATAAATGGTCTTCTACTGTGGTAAATGTGCCATGTCTCCTTCACTGGCTGGTAACATCTCTTAGGCAGGAGTACACTGTACTCATTTGCTTCTCAAATCACTCAGAAGAAGGCCTAGAATATACTAGGTGTCCAGGGACTGTTAGGTGAGCACATTGCTAGGTAAGTGCATGGGGTTTAAGTGTTCAGGCTGGTTTGCAATGGGGACAAATTTGAATTATGTGCAGAGTCTATATAGAGTGCATGATTTATGAGCTGATAATTAAGAGTATGATTTGGAAGGGAGAAGTGGTTCATGTGTGTGCTACATGCATCTATGGCACATGAGCACAGGAGACACTCCTGGGGTTTGTCCTCTACAACTTGGGGCAGGCTGGTCACCTTCTACGGCATTGGCCTATCTCCTCCCCACCCAACGCCTGCTTTCCTACCTCAGGTATACGTCAGACTCCAACCCAAAGGCCTCATTTTCAACAGCTTTCTCAAAGGACATCATGGTATTCTCAGGCCCCAGCTGTGGAAGAAAAGGACATCAGACCACCTACCTCAGAGTTTCTCCTCCCAACATCCCTTTTAGGGCATGGAGGGAGCCCAGCAGCAAAAGGGCTTTAGAGAGTAGAGCTTGGCTCCCTCAGAAGTTTTTTTGAAAAGCCTGCCTATATTCTTTTCCGCCCAATATAAATCTGGGGTTTTGTTCATCTGAGCATCCGAGGCAATGCCACTCGGCACAGTAACAAGAAATGGACTGAGAGCTGACCTGGGTTCAAGTGCAACCTCTACAGTTAACTCTTTATCCTTGCCATCTGAAGTCAACCCCCTTTCTTCTCCAGAGATTCCTTAGGTTCGGAGGTCCCCTTCCCTTATCCATAGAACCATGCACACAGGTACTCAGCCACGCACATCATGCTCACACCTACCATGGGTGCACCTCTGTGTCCAAAGATGCCCGGCTTGGGGCCCAATGTATCCTTCTCCTGAACGCAGGGAGAATAAATCCCCAGTGGCACCACAAAGAGACACAAAAGGATAAGAAGAAAAGGCAATCCAATAGCCACTTGGGCAGCTGAAAAATTAGGAAGGGGGGGAGAGATGAAGAGGAATGGAGACCCATCCCAAGCAACTAACTATCCCAAAGCAGCAGTCAGTAAATACCCAGTGCACGGGTTTCATGGACTCTGTGGACTGCCTGATTTACTCTCTATTTCTGCCACATCCCCATTTACTTTCAGTGAATTGAAACTACAGGACTATCCAAATGTAAGCATTATTATGAAGACACTATTATTTGATGAAAAATTGACAGGAAGTGAACTATGCACGGGGTGGGAAGGAAAAGAAGGAGAGGGAATGTTAAGGAACACCTTCTCTGGAGTTAGAGGTAGAATGGCTGGTGCTGAGAAAGCCCTGAAACCTGTAAAGATCAGCACAGTGGGAGGGGCACCAGCTGACAGAAATCTGAATTCAAAGCCAGACACTACCACTGTCAATTATGTGACTAAGGACACATTGCTGAACCTTTCTGGGTCTCCATTTTCTTCATTCTGAAAAATGGGGCTATCTTGCTGCTAACATCTATCTCACAGAGTTGATATGACAGTGTTGACTCATAATAGGTACTCAATAAATATTAGGTATTTGCTTCTCTCTGTGTCTCTCTCTTACACACACACAGCCTGTCCACAATGCCCGTTATCATTGGCCACTCCCCAACACTTATAATTGTAGACATCTGAGGATTTGTACATTTTTAAGTTACCACCTATATACTTTAGTTACTTTCAAATCTGTATCTCCAGCTCTAACCTCTCAGCTTTGTGACTCTATCACATCTCTTGACTCTTATTCTCCTTTGATGTGTAATCTTGTCTCTTCTGAATCTAGCTAAAATTTCAGAAATGAAAAAGAAAAGAGTTCATTATCACCTCCTTTAAGCTATTGCCCCAAAACATTTCCTGCAATTCACCCTCCACATACACATACATACACACAAGTACAAATGCACAATAGCAACACCACCATTCCAGTCACTCTCTTGTCTCCATTCTTGTACAACCAGGTAGCAAACACTCCTTGTTTAACCAGTAGTAAAGAGATACACAAAAGAAGATTCTACAGGTTTCTCAGTAAAGGTGCTGAGAGATAACTTCATTCTCAAGACATTTTAATGTATAGCTCTGATTCTCTTTTGTTTTCATGATATTAGGGCAAAGAATAGAGAGGAAACCAGTGGCAGAGGTAGACATTTTCCTCCTGCTCTAAGTATCCAGGTGTGACAGGGACTCACAGTGGCCTGTTTTGCACTACTAGAGTGTAACCAGGGATCTCTGACCTAGTATAAATCCGCTAGCTGAAACTGGTAACATTTTAATACAGTCTAAAAGAACAGAGTAACTAGTACCATCATTCTGTCGAATAAAATCAAAATGGCCCCTCCCCTCCCCCTAACCCCATTCCCTTTCAGACAGTCATTATGTAACAACAAGGAAATAATTCTTATTTTCCTAGGAGTATCCCTCTTTAGCAGCAGGCCTGTCAGGAAAATGTTCTGATAGGCCATGTGAGGTTGTGAGTTTGACCACGAGGAACGTGCCTGAGTAATAAGTTAAATGAATTTCAAAGGGGCAGAGTGATGGCTATCTACCAAGTTGTGCTTTGCTGAATAATCAAGCTAAAGCCAGAGCTGAAGGATGAGGCTCCACCCACGTGACATACCTTCCTGTTCCAAATGGACCAAGTAGAAGGCCACAGGCCAGGAAAGAAGAACCATCATGGTTATGCTGCTCAGATGCATGTAGGGAGCAAGAACCTAGGAAAAAGCGGAAAGTCAGGCTGACTGCACTGAACAAACAGTGCTAGACCTATAGGATGATGCTTACCTTCAGTGAGAGCCCCAATGTCAGCCACCTGTCGTTCCAGTATTTGCATAAAAGCGTCATGAAAAATGTGGCTATCCCAATCATTAGCACAATCAGGATCTGGGGAAACAAAACAGTATCTCTTGACTTCCAGGTCCTAGGCTTAGATCAGAACTGCCCTCGGGAATTGTATATGTATCCCCATATACAATGTCAGGGACCTCATTTCCTCATCCTTTTACTCTGACCATCCTGCAAATACCCAATATTGGATATATCCAATCATTTACCTTCTTTTTATAGCGTGGCTGGAAAAAAGATCAGACAGCTACGTGGTCTGATGCCTTTACTAATTATCATCTCCAGTCTCAGCTAGGCCCTCAGCATTGCCTGGAATCTCTCACTCCGTTTCAACAATGACCATTACAAATATCACTACTTCTTTTACTCCACTCAATACAGTCACAGTAAATATATTTTGTAATTACCTTTTCAATGTGTGTTTCCCCAACAGACTATAAGTTTCCTGACATCAAATAAAATGTTTATGATAATATTCTCACTGCCTTGCAGAATGTCTGACACATAGTAAGCATTCAATAAATAGTTTTTGAACAGATGAAAAGAATCTGCCTCATGCCAGAACAGTTCATAAAGAACACTGAGACCAAGCAGACACAACTAGAAATGTATAATCTTTCTATTGTACATCTATCCTGTGCTCTAGAGAGTGCTTAGTTCCTTCCTTTCCATATTCTGTATATCTATTCAGGTAACTGAAACCATAATTAAACCTTCTCACAAAATAACTACAAGCCTTAATGGCATGAATGGTTAATTTTACCAAATACAGGGCTGAACGAAAGTAGGTTTACAGTTGTGCTATGTGAAACACAGAATAAAGCTATCGTAATAATCCTAACCTGCATGTCTTTCTTTACAAACAACTGTAAACCTACTTTTGCTTACATCTGTATTTAAAAGAGAAATATTTCCAATATTTAACAAACTCCTCCAGAGAATAGAAAGAGAGGTAACACTTTCTAACTTCTCTTATGAAGCCAACAAATATTGATACCTAAACTCAACAAGGACATGACAAAAAAATAAAAATACAGTCACTTGCCACAATAACATTTTGGTCAGTGACAAACCTCATATACAATGGTGGTTCCCATAAGATTATAGTGGAGCTGACAATCCTCTATCACCTAGTTACATTGTAGCCATCACAATGTCATTGTGCAATGCATTAGTAAAGTATTTGTGGTGATGCTGGAGTAAACAAACCTACTGAGCTCAGTGGTAGAAATTCAGTCTTTTCTATGTTTAGTTATGTTTAGATACACAAATGTTAACCATCGTGTCAGAATTGCCTACAGTATTCAGTACAGCAACACGCTGTACAGGCTTGTAGCCTAGGAGCAATAGGCTACAACCCTGAGGGTTGACCAAGGACACTCTATGATGTCGCACAATCACAAAATCTCCAAAGAATGCATTTCTCAGAACACATTTCTGTCGTTAAGCAGCACATGAATGTATAGGCCTATCTCTTCTACATACGTAGATGCAAAATTCTTAATAACCTATTAGCAAACTAAATGCACCACAATACAAAGGTTTAACTGTCAAATCAGACTCACATGAGTCTCATGAGTCTATGACCTTACCAAACACCAACATTAATTAGCAATTTAAAGGATATAAGCAATTAGGTACAGAAAACATTTTCCCTTGGAGAAATCTGATCCTGTCAAATTCATATACTCATAAATTCTTTTCTCTCCTGTACTAGGATACGTCTAGTCTTAGACTTAAAATGTGCACTGTGTTTTAAGCAAAGTATGTGGAAACACTGCTTCAGAGAAGATTTTGTGATTATGGAGCATCCTTATCTTATATCCCATTAATTATACAACTCCAGCCAGCATGCCTCCCACCCTACAAATCTATAAATTCCAGGTTTTTTTACAATAAGCAACTCAGATGCACCTGGTAGATATTTTCATAGATAGGGACTCTCATTATCTTTGGCTAATAAACAACTTTATATGCGTTTCCCACGAGGCTGGGTGATTAGCATGCTTACAAGGAGCTTTGATTGAAGTCATCCTTTCTTCTCTGAACATCCCTAAGTAGGATAGGAATGGGTTACAGGCCCTGTGCTGACCCTTTGTTTCCAGGTTTATTCAGAGTACACTAAAAGCAAAACTCCAAGCCAACAGGATCTCCCTTGCCAAGAGAAGCAGTCTCTCCTCTCTGATAAGCCTATACTCCACTGATTTGAAAATTTATTGAGATGAGCACATCTACTAGAGCTTCTGAATATAGTTTACCATAATCCAGGTATTATGCATCTCAAAGTGGTTTTAATTGTTTCTTCGATTATTGGAAACCTTGGCTCAACAAGGGCCTATGCTTAATGAAATTGGTGTCATATAGGAGAAAGTATCCAAAGATTTAATGAGAAAAGTTTGCTGGAATGTTTCATCCATGCTAAGCCTATCCATCCCCTGTCATGTTCTGTTAGAGGCGGTCTCAGAGGACACTGAGAAGTACACAGGTGAGGAAGGTGTCAGCATCCATGAAAAGCACTGCTGTGGTTCTCCTCTATGCCAGAATAAAGGTGAGAGATGCTGTCAGTGAAACTGGCTTCCTGATTTCAAGGCAATGATAAGACTCTGCTGTGGCCGAGGCCATGTAGCAGCAGAGGCAGGGTGAGCATGGCTTCTGTACCAGGCACAAGCCTGGAATGTAATCACATGGACTGGCCCATACAAATTTTGGTATGACTAACTGATCATGGTATCCCAACTTAAAACAGAGAGTGATCTCAGTAAGACCTATGTTCTTCACTTCTCAATTCACATTCTTTCCGTATAAGACCTTAAGACTTCAATTTCCATCCATTCTATTGTAATAACACTTAAATTTATATTTCTAGTTCATATGTCTTTTGAGTACAAGGAAATTTAAGGGAACAACTCAAAAAGTTTGACTTGTTCCTGGATTTCAAGAGGCTCAGGAAAATGTGTCAAACCCATGCCTGAAAGGGGGTACAAGAAAGCAGGGGGCTGTGGTGGAGCTGCTCCAGCACGTGGCAGGACAAAATGAGGGAGGAGGCTATGTTGGAAATGACCTGCATGTTCCTACAGATGGTGGGGCAAAGACGTCTTCTTTCTGGGGACCAAATACAGATCCTTTGAGAGCAGTCAGGCTGGTGCCATTTTAAAAAGCTCCAAATGAAGGGACCTCACCAGGCAGATTTCAGGAGATATAGGAAGACAGGCATTGACTGCACCAAGAGAGTTGTAGTCAAGGTTCTCAGCAGAAGGGTCTCTGAAAATACACCCATGGGGTAAGGACCCAACAACAGTGCATTTACCTGGTCCTGATGGATCAACCCCAGATGACCCCTTTGCCCTTCCTTGTGGGACTGTGTTCTTTTATACTATCTCCTATTCCTCTGCGCCCTCCTTTGGTGAAAGAGACATAATAGGACCAACAGGCTCCACCAGTGGGGGAGGGGGAAAGCCTTATGTAGTTGGAGTTTGGGTTATTACAACAAACTGAATTTTTAATGACTGAAATGAGACTGTCCTTGTGAGGAGCTTGCATAAGATTTTACCAGGATGAAAAGAACAGAGTCACAGAATAGGTTAATAAGAAGTGGTGAAAAAAATAAAGTTTGTGTGCAGATCCTTCAGTAAATCAGTTATATCTGTTAGAAATTTAATTACTTCAGTTAAAACAGAATAAGCAGATCTCTTCTTTCTAAGGAGAACAATGAAAAAAGCACAAATCTGTACTTAACACTGAGTGCCAGAAAGGCACATTCAGCCCTGGTCTAAGGTTCCCTTGAATATTTGGATGTCCCACCTTATGTTTCCAGTGCAGGTAGAGTTCCTTCCCTTCCCAAAGCAACAAAAATCCAAGTACCTGAAAAAGCAAAGAAGAAAAAGAAGGTTATTCTGAAATCACCAGTTGTGGCCCACAGCACTGTTCTGTATTCGAACATCCTTCACTTCATTCACTCCTTGCTATACCTGCACTTTTCAACCTCTGGGAGTTTGCCACGCTGATTCTCTGCCGGAAAAGCTCTGCCTCCCCATGCCACTGACCTTTCAAAGCCAGTTCAAATGTCACCTCCTATGGTAACTTGTACCAGCATCCCCAGCAAGAACAAATTATGCTCTCCACACAATGAAATCCTTCCTAAGTTACTACCCAGGTCTTTTGCCCATGATGGACCTTATTTCTGGAATTATTACTTAGACCCACTTGTGAGAGAACAGCATTCAGGGACCAGCACTTCCAAGGGTCATTTAAAAGCTCTTTCTTGAGGAACCATGTTGTTGTTACAACTGTTAACCACTGCCATTAACATTATATTTAGCCAATAAATGTTCATTGGATTTGAATCTAAATCTAGCCTGGCACCAAGTCTGCATGGAGATGCAAACTGAAAACTGGAGCCCCCAGATACTTTGGATATTACTAAGTGTTGGAATGTATATGGCACTTCCCTTTTTACCAGATGGTTTTATGTTATGATTTCACTCCTTCTTTACCCAGTCCTATGAAATAACATTATACTAAATATTATCATTCTCATTTCCAACAAAAGAAACTGAGTCTCAGAAGAGTTGTATGATTTGACCAAGTTACAAAGCAACCCAAAGATAGAGCTGGAATTAGAACTCAGGTTTCCCTCTTTGTTCACTGTTGTCACCATTGTTTGTGTCCAAAAAAGACCTACAGTAGAGTAGGAAGTTTGTTAAAATATGAAAGAAGGTGAAGGGATTAGCCAAAGAACATATATGTATAATCCATGGACACAAACAACAGTATGGTGATGGCCAGAGGAAAGGGGGGCCGGGGACTGGGAGAAGGAGCACAAAGGTGTGTATGTGTGTGAAGGAGGGACTGGGGATATCTGCAACAGTGTCAACAATAAAAAGAAAGAAAGAAAGAAAGAAAGAACTAAGACCTTTAAAATATAGTGGAGTCTTTATAATACTGCATAATGAGATGGATGGGGGCCCTGAAGATCTTTTGTAATACATAAAGATTCCTTGTATGTTTTTTCCTGTGAAAATATTAAAAGAATTATTGAATGTTAAAAAAAATAAAATATATGCCTTATAAGACAACAGAACTCCTTCCCACCTTAGAAGCTAACCACGGCAGTTCACATTGATTATGTTTGAAAGCAGTACAATTCAGTGGCGAGAGTCTGGCCCAGACCACTTCATTCATCTGCATTTTCCTCATTATAAAGAAAAGCGTCTCACAGCTTTCTCTGCCTATAGTCATCCTCCACTCCACAACTTCTAGGATGAGTTTCCTCAAATAGAAATCTGATTTATGCCAAATGTAATATATAGACTTACTTTCCAGACCTTCCAAAAGCTGTCACAAGCATATGTTATTAGCCATGTTCCTTATTAGTCTTCATTATGGCCTCATGCTAACAGAACTGACCTTTCCCTCTTGTATTGTCACACCCCATATTTTTCTATCTTGCCAATGTTGTCATGTTTCTCAGCCTGGAATGTTCTTCTCCATCCCCATATACGCGCGCCCAAATCCAACATCCTTTCTAGATCCTACTCTAGATCCCAAGAAGCCTTACTTAATCCTCTTGGCAGAAGTCACCTTTTCCTTTCCGGAATCCATGCAGGACTTTATTTAGGTCTTTCTAATGACAGTTATAATGCTCTACCTGTGTTAGTTAATTTTTTCTATCATTAAGGTGCTAGATTCCAAACTCATAGAATTAAGGGATTGTAGTAAGTTTACATTTCATACCCATAAAAATAGAAACTGGTTATATATCGTTGACTTCTGTATTCTCAGTATTATCACTCACATCATGATTAATAAATTTTATTGAGAGAAAAAAATGAATGCAAGTGACAATCGATTTGGGGGGGTGGGTTCTTTTGTATCAGAGAGTAAATTAATGGGGACAAGAAATCATGATATCAGAGAAAAATGGATATGCGCTATGTACAAATAGGCACTGAAAAACTCCAACTTCCTACAACACATGTGTCCTATTGATCATCTTAAAACTGGGTCTGCCCCCTTAAACCAGATTGGTGATTAATGCAAACTTTGAGTTGTTTCACAGGGACAGCACTGGACCTGTGCCATGCCATCCCTCAAAACTAAGGAAACTTTAAAGAAGAGGCCGGAGTGAAACCAGACGTTAAAAAAGATTTTTGTGCCTTATGAAGACCAAATTAGATAGGACTGAAACCAGACACTAAGAAATTGGACCCTCACCAAATTTTTTAAAGTATTTTACAGAAAAAGAAAAACTAGGAAGCTTTTCTTCAGTCCCTCAGCAGAGACCAGCTGAAGCTGGTGGACACTGGCTGAGGTGAGTTGAGCTAACTTGGGTCTGTGCAGAGAACTCCTGAGACTTCTTTTCCTCCCCACCGAACTATGCCAGGATTGGAAATCCTCTGTGCCTTCCTTTCCCCTTCTCATATCCCTTACCCTCTATGCCTGAATCTCAAAATTACCCAATTGAACCTTCCATGTATAATCTTCAGACAAGAATAACCTCCTCTTACCCTCAACCACTACAACTTGTCTCAGGCCTTTCTTTCAGGAGACTGATACGAGTCTTGATTCCAGTCTCCTTGCTTAGCTGCCTCACAATAAATCCTCTCTATCCTCAAAGGACCACTGCCTCTGGGTTTAGTTTCTCACTTGCCTAGCAGGATGTGAACCCCCTTACTCAGATGGGTTACAGCTGTCCTCCCATAAGCTTTCCACTTCCACAGGCCTCTCTCTTTCCTGGCAGGAATTCCTACCTTTCCATGACACTACTATGCAACAACAGAAGCAGGGTCACTACTACCAAAAGGCTTGCTAGAATGTAATTTTCACCTGAACTAGCAGACTATCATTTGCACATTGTAACAGGTTAAAAAAAAACTCACTAATTTGTAAGGCCCAGAAAGACTGACTCTCAGGAGATGGGACATGAAATGAGTCAGTTCAATATGTAAAGGTACTGCTAATGTGAAGCTGCGGGTGCCTAAAATAACAATATTGAGTGAACCATAAAATAGGCTATGAAACATGGGAATAGAAAAAAGATGTTCTGTCAAGTTTTCAAAGGGTAAGAGTGATAAGATGCACCTTCTAATAGCCCAAGTCCATTTTTCTCCAGCGATCCCTTGTGCTTAAAATCCAAGCAGTTGATGCAAACCCCAGTTCTACTTAGACAAGAGTAATCTTAGGTTCTGAGGGCTCCCAGCACCAACTGGGCACCATATCATAGACAGGAGCACCTTGTGAGGCTACTCAGGAAGGGAGTGGGAGAAACAGGGAACATTACTCACCAACAGCAATGAAGAGTAGGCAGTCAGGATTCCAAATAAGCTCAACAAGAGAAGGGACCAGAAGTACCAGTATCCTGTAACTAGATAAACAACCCTGCAAAAACATGTTTCAATCCTTAAAATATAGCAGAAAATAATAGCATCTGTGTCAAGGGTGGGGGACAAAACTGGACTAGATGTAGCATAAGAAAACTGAGGAATGTAAGAAGAAAAGCATTTTGGGAACATAGCTGTGAAGAGCTTTGGGGTTTTCCAGTTAAGAGTTTTAGCTCTGTCCTATAAGCAACTGGCTCCTTTAATGGGAGTCTGTATAAGTTGTATGAATTTTTAATGTTATTTAGAATATATACTCAAAAATTATGTCCTCTTTAGAAAACAATATGATAATACAGAAATTCTGAAATGTCAAAAGAGAAAGTCATCCAAAGGCACCACCTTAATAAAGCTAATGCTTTCCATTTGGGCAGGTTTGTCGGCCATGCACCTGTATGTTTTCCCCCATAAATGCAATTACGGCCACTGCATTAATTACTCTATTTTGTATGAGATTTGGGCCATTAAAATAATCCTGATCTGTTCTTTCCCAAATGTAATTTATGAGAGAAAACTACTGATTTGCTCAGAGACACAATGTTATACTAGGTCTATACTTATGTCAAAAAATATGGACTCTTCATTTCAAGATAATACCCAGAGAAATTATATTTTAAAGATATAAAATATAAATCAGTAAACATATAACCACATTAAAAATAAGAAAGGCAATTCTCTTTGGTCAGGGATCTAAGACACACCAAGAAGAAACAGACAAGCAGCCATCCCAGTGAGGGCCATGCCAGGTCAAGACCTAACGAGAGTACTTTGTAGAACATGAGTCTACAACCAGGAATCAGAAAATGTAATGCCAACAAATGAACTAAATAAAATCAATAAATAGAATAACTTGCATCCAACTCAATGTTAATAATAGAACCATCAGAAAAGAACCACAACATTAAAATATTTAGAATAATCAGAGAAATCAAGGAAGGACTCACATCCAAATAATAGAAATAGGATATTTTAATGCAACCATGCTGATTATCAAAACAATAAAGTAAATATCTTGAAAAAGAACATGAAACATGAACAGCAGTCTAGATAGATACAGCTGAAAAACAAACAGATTAAGCAAATAGTGATAATGACTTTGCCTTCCAAGAGATAAAGGAAAGTAAGGTATGACATTTAGTAGTGCCTTTACCATTTCTAATCATTTCTCTAGCCACATTAGATTTTTTTCACTGCCTTTCTATCTAAATGGTCCTTTTTTTGTATATTCAATCACATGGAAATATTATTACTAGTTTAGTTCAGCTCAAAACTCATTCACCAAACTCAGGTGAGATGTCTGCTCACCCATCTGCTGTGAAACTACAGGCAAAGAAAGAACTGTGATTTTTTTTTTTCTCTCTCTCTTTCTCTCTCCATTTCTCCTTCATCTGCACTCATTTGTGATGGTAGTGGTGGGGAAACAAAGAGGAGTGAGAAGAATGAAAATAGTTTGTTTAAGTAAATGCATTTACCTCAATGGGACTGAAAAAGAGTCTTTCTCAGCTGTCCATTTTTAAAACTGGGAACACACAGCTACTGATGACTATACAATAGGTTCACTGCATATTTTCAAGCAGTTTTCTCCCTGCTCTTAGCCACTATTTTACATCCCTTCAGCAGCATAATCACACACCCCTATTGGATGAAGGCCTTCTCATTCAACAAAGACAGCCTTCTTGGGGCAACCTCTTCATCTAAACCCGCACTCTGCGCTAATGTTTAAAGAAATCTTCCAGGACCTCATCCTTCCCATTGCTGAAAGATACAGTTATCTTAAATCTTCTCAAAATACATACTCTATGTACCACAATGCTTTATATCAGCACCACCAATTGTCAGTTGACAATAACTCTGAGAAAGAAAAGACACATTGTAGTGAGGCATTGGGAACATTCACATAGCAAGGCATGGGGAGACAAGTCTAATTCCACAACAGACTTGGGGGAAAAAAGAGGAGTGACAGTTACCCCATTAAAAATCTCTCTACCTCTCACTAGCTAACGGGAACAACTATAAAAACTGGACGATACCTTTTTTAATACCTAAATGAAGGTTCTATGTGAGAAACTATGGAACCAAGATCCAAGTAAGATAAGAAATCCAAAAATATAACTTGTATTTGGAGGGATTTTTCTCCAGAAGAAGTGGCTGAGATACAGGGAGGAGGGCTTCCTGCATCTTACAGCAGTAGGAGGAAAAAAGAGAATAATAATAATCTGGTAAACACTACACACTTTGATTTGGGACCTTCCAGGGCTACAGCCTAGGAGTAAGCACAAACTGGAAGTTGGCTGCTTTTAGGAACAGAATCCCAGCTTCAGACCAAGTACATGATGTTGGGTTAAGGTGAATAGGGTTTGATAATATCTTTACTTACCTGTCAAGAGTAACTCTCTGAGAAGACATGATATAAGTTAAGGTCTCAAATGACTTAGACAACTTTTTATATACAATGTCTGGTACTCAAGGAAAAACAATCAGGCATACTAGGAGAAGAGACCACATTAGTGAACGCCAAAAGAAGAAATGGACAGCATAAAAAGATCTTCAGCAAATCTAGAGAACAGAGATATCAGACACAGACTTCTAAATAACTAAACTTAAAATGTTTAGACTGGTCCTGGCTAGGTAGCTCACTTGGTTAGAGCATAGTCCTAATATGCCAAGGCTGTGGGTTTGATCTCTGGTCAGGACACATACAAGAAGCAACCAATGAACACATAAGTAAGTGAAACAACAGATCTCTCTTTCTCTCTCTCTCTCTCTTCCCCTCTCTATCCCTAAAATCAATAAATACATTTTTAAAACAATGTTTACACTGGGAAAAAATTAGAATTTCAATAGAGGATTACTAAAGACAGGATCAATTAAGAATTTTAGAAAGGAAAATACAAGTAGCTACAACTATTAAGAACTCAGTGAATGAATTTAATAGCAGGTAAGACAAAGCAAAAAAATTTTTGTTAAACAAAAGGTTAAAAAATCAAGAATGAAACAGAGATACATAAAAAATATATAAAAAATACAGAAGAAAGTCTGAGACAGGGGATAAAAAGAAAAGCTCTAATATGCATAAAATTGAAGTCTCAAAAATAGAGGATATAGAAAATAGGGTAAAATCATCATGTGAAAAGATAATCACTGAGAACTTTTCCAAAATGACTAAAAATATTGTATCGGTCTGAGATCACTCAAAAATGAGGAGACTTCTGGCCAAGATGGAGACCTAGACTGACACACTCCAACTCTCTCCACTTTTAAGAAGGAATACAATTACCACTAAACCAGAAATAACCAGAAGGTCCAGAAAATAAATGGAAGTCCAATGTATGAAGTTATAAAGAAGTGGTGCTTGTCCGGACAGGTAAGCGGGGTGAAGCCAGGGAGGAGAGTTCAAGCTGTGCTATCCACAGCAACAGTAGCGATGGCAGCAGGACAGCAGTAGGCACAAACACCCGTATTTAGGGGGAGTCAAGAAGCACCTGGGGAGCACCCCCGGCTGCAGACCAGACCGTCAGCTTGTGAATCCAAAGCCAGGGAAGGCAGACCTCCATTGCTTTGGACTGTGAGGCCCGGAGGAGGAGGGGACAGAGGAGGAGGCTCCCAGTCTCTCAGTAGAGAGTGAATGGCAGGAATCCATCTTGGACCCCCACCCCCACAGAAAACGCCACAGTATGGTGAGATGGATTGCCCAGTTGTGACAAGTGCACAGGTCTCCAACCCCTATAGAGTAGGAGGTATGACAGCCCTGCCCAGGAAGCAAAGGTAAACACAAAATGGTCAGGATGGCACAGATCATGATAGAGATTCCGGTGACGCAGCTGACCAGACAGTAAATATCTAATCTAACAAAGCAGCAAATAGGAAATCTTTCTGAGGCTCAGGTCAGAGCTTTGGTTATAAGAATGCTTACAGACCTGACAGCAGATCTTAAACAAGATGGGGAAGGAATGAAGGCTAGTCCTGCTGAAATGAACAAAAACACATATGAAACAAGTGGTGAGGGAGAGAAAACCAGGGATCAAATCAACAAATTGGAGCATAGGGAAGGAACAAACAGTCAACCAGTGCAGAAAGAGGAAATGAGAAGTGAGGAAAATGAGGAGAGGCTCAGAAACTTATCGGGCAGTTATAAGCAGGCCAACATCTGAATCATAAGTTTGCCAGAGGGTGAAGAAGAAGAACTAGAAATTGAAAAATTATGTGAAAAAATAATGAAGCAGAACTTCCCTAACTTGAGGAAGGAAATACACTTACCAGTCCAGGAATCACAGAGAGTTCCAGAAAAACTGGACCCAGGGAGAACCACTCCAAGACACATTATAATCAAAATGTCAAAAATTAAGGATAAAGAGAGAATCTTAAAAGCAGCAAGAGAGAAGAAGAGAATTACGTACAAAGGGGTCCCAATAAGACTCTCAGTTAATTTCTCAAAAGAAACTCTGCAGGCAAGAAGGGACTGGCAAGAAATATTCAAAGTAATGAAAAGCAAAAACCTACAACCACAATTACTCTATCCAGCGAAGCTGTCATTCAGAATAGAAGGGCAGAGAAAGTGCTTCCAGGACAAAGTAAAACTGAAGGGGTTCATCAGATTCAAACCACTGTTATATGAAATGTTAAAGGGACTTGTTTAGGAGAAGGAGGACCAAAACTATGAACATTAAAATGAAAACTATCACAACAACCAACAACAGAAGCTAGGGAATTTAAACAAAGTCAGACTAAGTAGGCAACGGGAGTGGGAAAAGAATTATAGGTATGGAGAACATTTTGGGGGGAGGTCAGTGGGGAGGGCGAAGGGAGGAAAGGGAGGGAGATGGTACAGGAATTAAGAAGCATAGTAGGAGGGAATGGAGTAGACAGGAAGATGTTGAGAAAAACTATATGCACAACCAATGGGCATGGACAAAGGGCGGGGGGAACTACTGGAGGGGATGGTTACTGGGTGGAGAGGAACAAAGAGAAAAGAAATTGGGACAACTGTAATAGCATAAACAATAAAGCATATTAAAAAATAAAAATAAATAAATATTTTTAAAAAATGAATTTATTGGAGGGATCAGACTTCATGCTGGTATAGAAGCTGCCAAAGAAGGCTATGTAAGGGTGTTATGTCTGTTTTTGATATTTGGCATAAAGTTGCCAGAAGTCAGACCAGCAGTTGGGAAAGCAAACAACATGACATTTGGGAGAATGGAAAACCATGAAGATGAACTGGACCCACAAGGACAAACTGAAACACATGAGGTCTGACAGGAGCCCATGAGACCTCACACAGTTTTCCTAACATCTCTTCCACTGTTCAAACACTCTATAAAATTCTTTGTTGGAATTGCCACCAGCTGCCCTGTTGTATTTTCATGAATATCATCAACAGTCTGAAATCTCTTCCCTTTCAAAGGTGACTTTTGTTTTGGGAAAAACCAGAGGTTGCAGGTTGCCAAATCTGGGCTATAGCAGGGCTGAGTCACTTGGTTGATATGATTTTTCACACACAAAAAAACTCTGCACAAGACTTGATGCATGACTGGGTGCATTGTGGTAATGAAGCTGCCAATCACCGGTTGCCCATAGCTGTGGCCGTTTTCATCATATTGCATCTCTCAACCAATGAAGAACATTGAGGTAGTACTCCTTATTAACTGTTTGGCCTGGAGGAGCATACTCATGATGGACAACACCTTCCCAATGAAGAAACACAGTTAACATGGTCTTAATCTTGCTGCTCCTTTACCGCCCCTTCTTTGGTCATGGTGAACCAGTCGACTTCCACTGGGACGATTGGACCTTTGTTTCCAGATCATAGTTGTAGACCCACCATTCATCTCTGGTTATGACCTTCCTGAGGAAATGTGGTTCATTGATAGTGGTTTGAATCAAGTCATTAGCAGCCGCAGCACGATGTTCCTTCTGCTCTGGTAGCAGAAACTGTGGAATGAATTTTGCCACAACACATTTCATGCCAAGATCCTGTGTCAAAATCTCAGACACGGTAGTTTTTGGAATCCCGAGGTCAGCTTCTAGTTCTTGCACTGTCAGTCACTGATCTTTGATGATTGCAGCCTGTACACAGTCAACATTCTCAGGTGTTCTGCTTGTTGCAGGCCTTCCAGAACATGGATGACTTTCAACAGATTCTTAATCTTTGAAGCATTTGTGCCACACTTTTATTTGCGCTGCACTCATTGCATCATCCCTGAGAGCCTTCTGAATCATCCAAATAGTTTCCATGGAGGAATGTTCAAGCTTAATGCAAAATTTGATGCAGATTCATTGCTCTACTTGTGCATTTTGAATGTGACAGCCACACAGTACACGTGCTCACTCAATGGTGTCTTCTGCCCCCACTGACTACTACAGTGAAGCCATCATTATTCACACATGCACATTCTGGTCCACTCTCCTTGGCTGCCAGGTTATATTGATATTGTGCAAACAATTCTCCTTATATATACATTTTTAAATAATTTATTTAGTTGTTTGTTTTTTATTTTTAGAGAGAGGGGAAAGGAGAACGAGATGGAGAGAAACATCACTGTGTGGTTGCCTCTCACTTGTGCCCCCAACTGGGGACCTTATGTGCAACCTAGTGATGTGCCTTGACTGGGAATCAAACCAGCAACTCTTGGCTTGCAGGCTGACGCTCAATCCACTGAGCCACAGCAGCCAGGGCTCAATTCTCCTTATATTAACAATGGCTGGACTTCTTCTGGACAGACCTCATATAATTGGCCCTGGCCAGATGGCTCAGTTGATTGAAGTGTCATCCAGTAGACCAAAAATTTGCAGGTTTGATCCCCAGTCAGGGTACATACCTAGGTTGTAGGTTTCATTGCTAGTCAGGGCACATATGGGAGGCAACCAATCGATGTTTCTCTCTCTATTTCTGTTCTTCTCTCTCCCTCCCTCTCTCTCTAAAATCAATAAACATATCCTTGGGTGAGGATGAAAAAAAGGGGACAATTTCCTGTAATAAGATAAATAAGTTCTAGGGATAAAATATATAACATGATGACTCGTCGGCAGCCGTCCGTCTCGAGAGACGATGGCGTAGCTTCCTGAGAGTCTATCTGCACCGCCGAGAATGGCTGTGCAGTCCGACTCGGGAGTGACAATCCCTGCCGCACTTGGTACAGGTGAAGGCAGATGGCCGTTGTTGCTGCTGTTGACGCTGCTTCCGCCTCGATCTTTTCTGGACCGCCTCCTCGTTGCGCGCAGCCTCCGCGCGTGACGTACCTTGCCTGACCGCGAGCCTCCAGGCTAGGCGGTCGTCTGCTTGAACTTCCCATGTGTTGAGATTGATGGAGCATTGTGTCATGTCCTTTTTGCAGATGTCTTTGAACCGCAGTTTTGGGCGCCCTGTCATCCTCTTGCCTTCTGCTAGCTCGCCGTAGAGGAGGTCTTTGGGGATACGGCCTGCATCCATTCTTTTGACATGGCCGAGCCACCTGAGGCGTCTCTCGCTAAGAACTGCATGCAAACTGCTCATATTGGCTCGCTTCAGCACCTCAGTGTTGGGGACCTTATCCTGCCAGGCGACATGCAGGACGCGTCGCAGGCACCTCATGTGGAAGCTGTTGAGTTTCCTTTCGTGCCTTGCGTAGGTGGTCCACGTCTCGCTGCCATAGAGGAGAGTGCTGAGTACGCAGGCTTGGTAGGTGCGCAGTCTGGTTTTCTCAGTGAGGCTGGAATTGTTCCACGCTCGCCGGTTCAGTCTGGCCATAACTGTGGCTGCCCTGGCGATTCTCCGGTTGACCTCCAAGTCGACTGACAGAGAGCTCGAGATGGTGGACCCGAGGTAAGTGAAGTCGTTGACAACCTCCAGGGTGTATCCGTCGATGGTGATGCATGGGGGAGTCCCCGTGCCTTGAGCCATAACATTCGTCTTCGTCAGGCTGATGGCTAGTCCGAACTCCTTGCATGCGTGGGAAAGGCAAGTGACTAGCTGCTGGAGTCCCTCTTCGGAGTGTGATGTCAAAGCTGCGTCGTCGGCGAAGAGCATCTCACGGATGAGCACCTCTTTGACTTTGGTCTTGGCTCGTAGACGGGCCAGGTTGTAGAGCTTGCCATCGGATCTGGTGTGAATGAAGACACCCTCGCTGCAGTCCTTAAAGGCGTATTGGAGGAGCATGGAGAAGAAGATTCCGAACAGCGTAGGCGCGAGGACGCAGCCCTGCTTTACTCCGCTGCTGACTGGGAAGGCCTCAGAGGTTGCGCCGTTGTAGGACACCGTGCTGTGCATGTTGTCGTGAAAGGACATGACCACAGCAAGCAGATGTGGTGGACAGCCAATCTTCCGTAGCAAGCTGAAGAGTCCGCTTCGACTGACCAGATCAAACGCCTTCGTGAGGTCAATAAAGGCGAGGTAGAGTGGTTTATGCTGCTCGTGACACTTCTCCTGCAGCTGGCGTAGGGAGAAGATCATGTCCACTGTTGATCGGCCAGCTCTGAAGCCACACTGGGACTCTGGGTAGACGCGGGAAGCAAGGGTCTGCAGGCGGGCAAGAGCGACCCGGGCGAATACTTTGCCGACGACGCTGAGGAGAGAGATGCCCCGGTAGTTGTTGCAGTCGCTGCGGTCTCCTTTGTTCTTGTACATGGTGATAATGTTGGCGTCTCTCATATCCTGGGGGATGTAACCCTCCTTCCAGCAGAGACAGAGTAGATGGTGGAGCGGCTGTAGCAGGACTGGTTTCCCGCTCTTTAGGATTTCTGGAGGGATTCCGTCGCTTCCTGGTGCTTTCCCGCAAGCGAGGCGGTCGATGGCTTTGCCGAGCTCTGCCGCAGTAGGTGGGGTGTCTAGCTCCTCCATGACTGGTAGGTCTGGGATGGCGTTAAGAGCAGTGTCTGTTACGGTGTTCTTCGTTGCGTACAGCTCGAGGTAGTGCTCGGTCCACCGCCGCATTTGCTGTTCCTGGTCAGTGATGACCTCACCTGTCTTGGACTTAAGGGGGGCGATCTTGGAGGGGATTGGGCCTGTTGCCTTCTTGATACCCTCATACATTCCTCGTGCGTTGCCTATATCGGCGGCTTCCTGAATGCTTCTGCACAGGTTTAGCCAATAGGTGTTGGCACAGTGGCGGGCGGTCTTCTGGACTTTGTTCCTGGCAGCCCGTAGAGCTTGAAGTGTACTGGGAGTGGGCGTGACCTTGTAAGCCAGTAGGGCCTTCCTCTTAGCCTCGATCACGGGTTCCATTTCTTCCCAGTGAGCCTCGTACCAGTCAGCGTTCTTCCGCTCTTTCTTCCCGTAAGCAATAATGGCGGAGTTGTATATGGCGTCGCGGAGACGTGGCCAATTGGATTCGATAATGTCATCTGCCGCCACTCCCTCGCCGAGTGCATCTTCCATCTTGTTGATGAATTGCTGGGTCTTAACTGGGTTGCTGGCACAACTGGTGTTGATGCGTGGGCGACCCTTCATCTTGGAGTGGTGCAACCTCTTCGGCATTATGCGCACCTTGCTTACCACGAGGGCATGGTCCGTGTCGCAGTCTGCACTGTGGTAGCTGCGGGTGAGGAGGGTGCTGCCAATATCCGTTCTTCTGGTGATGACGAGGTCAAGCTGGTGCCAATGACGGGAGCGGGGGTGCCTCCATGACACCTGGTGGATCTCTTTGCACTTGAAGAATGTGTTTGTCACGCACAGGCCGTGGTGACACAAAAGCTCAAGCAGTCGCTGACCATTCTCATTGATCTTTCCTCTCCCAAAGTTTCCGAGGCAGGTGGGCCAGGCCATGTGGTCGGCTCCTACTCTTGCGTTGAAGTCTCCAAGGAGATAGAGAGCGTTACTTCTGGGGATCTTGGATAACGCTTCGTCCAGTGCATGGTAGAACTGTTCTTTCTCTTCGGTGGTGGCGCAGAGGGTTGGGGCATACGCGCTAAGAATGCTGACTGGGCCGAAAGTTGTTGACAATCGGAGGGTAATTAATCTCTCTGTGCCTCCTGTGGGTGGCTCTATGGAGTTAACAAGCGTGTTCTTCACAGCGAACCCAACACCGTGCTGTCTTGGTTGGTCCGGAGACTTCCCTTGCCAGTAGAAGGTGTAGTTGGTTTCTCTGATAGTTCCGTTGTCGGCCAACCGGGTCTCCTGTAGAGCCGCAATGTCAATGTTTAGTCGTGCCAGTTCCCTATCGATGACAGCGGTTTTCCTGGCACCCTTGATCCACGGAAGGTCTGCAGTAAGTCCGGGGCACATGGTCCTGATGTTCCAGCTAGCGAGGCGAAGAGCCGGAGGCTTCTTTCTTGTTGTTTGCTTGGAATTAACTGGTGCAGGTGTTTTGTGGCCCACTTTTCGAGAGGCGCCTCTCTGATCCCCACGCACCCAGTGGGGCAGGCGAGCCATGGCGAGACGGTAGCTGTCCAGTGAGGTGCGATGACCTCTCCCACCGTCAGAGGAGACCCCTGGCGCTCGTTTCCTTCGCCAATCGGATGAGCTTATAACCGGTATCTGTCTCCTCCCGTGTTGAGTCGACATCTTGCGATGACGCTGGAGTGTCCTCTCCAGTGAAACTGAAGCTACAGAGCCTGGGCAGAGTGATATGGAGGGTCTGCTGTTGCCCATGCAGCAGACCCCCCCTCTCTTCGCAGCTGAAGGGTCCAAGGGAAAGACAAAGTCAATACAGCTTGGCTTCAGGTGCGCCGCAGGAGTTGCCGGTGTTGACTACAATGTCAAACCGCCTTAGGGACTCCGGCTCCGGATTTTCTGTCGGGGTTTACTCCCTTAGCCTTTCCCCTGAAGAGGTATGCCGCAAGGCAGCGGAGGTTTTTTGGGGTCAGAGTTTTCCTTCTCTGATTTTAGAGATGTCCTTCCTCTTTCCTCCTTTACAGTCTTGAGGGCAGCATTTACAGGCAGCAACACTGAATAAAAACCTGGCTGTGTTTCCCACTGTTTCAACTGCTCCTCAGCTGGCTTTAACACAGCAGTATCCTGACTGGTGGCCTGAGTTAAGACTTGAAGAACAACAGTGCTGGCACTATTGAGATCCATGGAAACCAATTGGCTCAGTCCGAATAGCCCGGCTCTCCAGCTTCCACTGTCCTACACGAAGTGGCGTCGGTTGGTCCCGCGCCCCACGCTTGCAAGTCCACGCGCTGCCGCCCACTGATGCCGAAAGCGGCTTCTAGGAACGCGCCATGTTCTGAGTCGCAGCTCTAAACGATGCGGACGCTAGATGACTAGAGTTAACAATACTATAGCTCTGGCTGGTGTGGCTCAGTGGAATGAGCACTGACCTGTAAACTGAAAGGTCACTGGTTCCATTCCTGGTCAGGGTAAATGCCTGGGTTGTGGGCCAGGTCCCAAGGTGGGGGTGCCTGAGAGGCAACCAATTGATTTTCTCTCACACATCGATATTTCTCTCCCTCTCCTTCTCCCTTCTTTACCCTTTCTCTGAAAATAAGTTAAATTAAAAAAAAAACCACTATATTGTATATTTGAATGTTGCTAAGAGAGTAGATCTGAAAAGTTATCATTTAAAAGAAAAAAAATTGGAGCTATGTGAGGTGATAGATGTTAAGTAAATGTATTGTGACAGCCATTTAATAATATACACATATATCAAACTATTATGTTGTATACCTTAAATTTATATAATGTTATATGTCAATTACATCTCAATAAAACTGGGGGCAAACCCTCAGATAATAGCATACTCAATGATGAAGACAGAAAGGCTTTTCCCATGAGATCAAGAACAAGACTGTATGCCCACTCTTGCCACTATTATTTAACATAGTATTAGAAGTCCTAGCCAGAGCAATTAGCCAAGAAAAAGAAATAAAAGGCATCCAGACTGGAAAGGAAGAGGTAAAACTGTCACTATTTGCAGATGACATGATAATATATATAGAAAATCCTAATAATTCCACCACAAAACTGCTAGAAATAATAAATGAATTCAATAACGTGTTACAAACCCAAGTTCTTTGGTACCACCCCAGACTAGTTGAGTCATGGATGCTGTGTGGGAGGCCAGCAGTTTATGCTGTAACAAGCTGTCCAAAGAACTCTGGTTCTCATTCATATTTGAGAACTACTGGCCTGGGTTGAACTCCTGTCACTGATCATCTCTGTGCCTCACTTCCTACATCTGTAGAATGGGAAAAACAATGGTATACCTGTTTCAAAGAGTGCACATTTTAAAGAGTTGAAAAGTGATACACAGACACTATTATTATTAATAATAATTAATCTCTTTAATAAACATTGCACAAGACTTGGTTTTGACTTTCTCCTCTCATCTGCTGGCTGTGCCTACAGAGGCTGGAGATGTGGCAGAAACATCAGGATTCATTGACAGAGATCATGAAGGGCAACAGGTGTAAGCATCAGTAATCCACACAAAAATACCGAGGAATAGAAAGATTGCAAACACTGGAAGAAGAGAGAAACTTCCCACAGAACCGGATTTGGTCTAAATGTGAGAGTGAGCACAGGTGATTGGGAAGTGTGATAGGTGAGGGAGCTAGCATCCTTACCCTGGCTCAGGGTCAGGCCTCTCATCCACCAGGCGTGGAAAGCCCAATTTTGTCCACCTTCCCTCTTATGCCATTGGATCTGTTCAACCTGAGATAGGACCCAGGCAGCAGTCAGATCAAAAATCCTTTCACAAATGGAAACACAAAAAGTGAAACTCACCAGTCAAAGCTATTGTATTCATTTGAGGTTTCTATCCATGTGAACAGCAAAACCACAGACATGCAAAATGCAATAACCAGAAATGGGTAAAATAACTGCTCTCTCTGGGAAGAGAAAAAAGGAAGTCAAATTTAACTCCATTTATCCATGTTACTTCAGCAATATCTGTATACATTTGCCAAAGACCTGTATAGTTACAGTGCCATTACTCTCACAGGTGGCACTGAATACTGTATTCTTTTTAGCCCTATGGAATTTTAGTATAACTCTATTATAACACTTACTACTTAAAGTAAAATTATGAGTTTATATGTTTGTATTTGTGGTGACAGTTTCTACTCTGTGGGAAAGGAACTTCTGTTACATAGCTCTGTACTGTCAATATCTAACATAGTTCCTTAAATGCATCTGGCTCTGAACAATTATCTGTTCAATTCATCCACCTCTCCATCTACCAAATGTTTGTTTGATAACTCGTTCATTAAGTAATTCATTAACTCATTGTTCATCGGTTCATTTAGTCATTTGTTCACATTTGGAGGGGGCATAAGCAGGTTAGGGAATAAGCCTTTTTTTCTTTGAGTAGCTATTTTGTGTGAGTACAATGCTAGGGACTTGACAAACTACTTTCACTTTATGTATTTCTCAATATAGCCATTTTATATTAGGTATTGTTAAACTCACTTTGCAGAAGACAGAACTAAAGCTCAGCGAGGTAAAGTAACTGATTCACAGTTACAAGGACAAGTAGCAGGAATACTGACCAGATCTGTGAGCCCAAAAGCAGGATGGAGGATATTCAAACTGAGCCTTGGAGGCAAGCCCTCTGCTAAAAATCATAGCACAAACCAGCCATGCCAGAGGTTGCCAACCCATTCCTGAAACATTAGGTTTTGATTGCTACCTGAGTTATAATCCTAATACTTCTCTATTGCAGTAATAAGAAATACATCTCTTAGGGACATTGCTTTTACTTTGTTAAAAATGAATAGAATAATCTCTAGCCTGCCTAAATTATGGGGTTATCGTGAAGAATAAGAATAAAGAACTAAAATGGAAAGCATAGAAAGGGTATTCTAAAAATATGAGAGACATTACAGGAATCAGGGCACTGAACTACCACATTTGAGCATAGGAGGATTTGACTCAGGTCTTACTGCCTACACAAAACTTGGGTGAACTTTGAAAAACATGTATCAGATAATGTCCCTCTCCTACTCACAATCCTCCCAGAGCTTCCTGTTATAATAGAATATCAGCCAACCTGTCCGCCATGGCCCACAAGGTCCTACCTGATCAACCTGGCCCACCCCTGACCTCATCCCAGTCTACACACTGACTCCATTTCTGAACTCCAGCCACACTGGCCTTCTTTCTATTTCTAGAACATAACCAAATTTGTTTCCACTATGAGCTTTGTACTTCCTGGTTCTTCTTCCTGGAATACTTTTGACCCCAGGTATACACATGGCTGGTTCTACCTCTTCATTTAGGAGACAGCTCACATTACCCTTGTTCAAAGAGGTCTTTTCTAACCACTCTCCCATCCCAGTTTTTAATACATTTTTTACTTCTTCTATTTATCACCGTCAAAGCTTTTACCACTATCTGAAATCACTTATTCTTCATTTATTGTTTATTACATAACTTACCCCACTAGAATGTAAGGTGCAGGGTGGGGGCAGATGCCTTAGTTGTCTTATTCACTGTGGAACATAGTAAGTGTTCAATAAAACTGTTTTTGTTGAATAAATAATTTCCTTATTTTGCTTTTCATTATTGTCACCCTTGCGCAAAAAATTTTAAAGGTTTCCCATTGCTTATAGGATAAAGTTTAAATACTTCAGTGTGACATAAAGATGCTTCAAATTTGATTAAAGTATTTCTTTCCAACCCTATCCCTTACCATTTGTCACCTTACATGTCACTAAATTCAACACTGAAAATTTGTTTTTCCCTAAACATACCACTGTGCTTCTCTATTCCTGGACTTCTGACCACCTTATTCCCTCCACTCAGAAACCCTTGCACCTTTATTTACATATGTGGAAGATCACTTCCACAAGCTGGTAACTCCAAAAATAGTAACAAGAGCTAACATTTATTGAGTGCTAATTGTGTGCCAGGCCCAATTCTAAGTGTTTTCCACATATTACCTCTTCTATTCTCATAACAAACTCTATTGGTTGATACTGTTGTTATACCCATTATTCTAATGAGGAATCTAAAGCACCAGAATGCTAACTAACCTGCCCAAGATCCCATAGTGATAAAGCTCTAATTTGGTGATAGTCAGTGGTGAAGGCATAATTTGAATCTAGGCAGTCTTTCTCAGACACAAGATCTTAGCTCCTATGTTATATGCTATACTCCTTCCCTTGAGCAGAAACGGGGCCATGAAAATGATCGATTTCAATGCTCTAGCTGTAGAGAGGCTCAGAGATCACACAACCAGCAGAGTTGGAATTAGGAACCAAACATACTACTGAGCTCTGGTTCAGAGATTTTTCAATATACCACATTGCCTTGAATGTTATCATTCCCATGAAGCTTCCTTTACCTTTCCCTCCGTGTCCTTTATAGCTCTCTTGTGACTTACAACCTCATCCCTACATAATAAATAGCTGTTGAATCAATTCACTCTTTCTTCTCCATCTTTATCTTCATTACTCTAATCCAGGCTACCAATGTCTCTTACCTTGAATATTGACATTGCTTCCTCTTTCATGGCATAGATATCTCCCTGAATTAGTTTTGTCCCTTCCAAAAATTCTCATGATCAAATAATCATTCCAAAACATAGCTCAGGCAACATCATTAGCTTAAAATCTTTAGGGACTGCTTACTCCTATGTGGCAGAGGTCAAGTTCTAAAAACCACACATCTGTCCCATCTTCCATTCTGGCTTCATTTCCCATAACTTCTACATTTATATCCCCTGCTCCACCTAAAATAAAACTCGAACTAATGCCCTTTTGTTACCAGAGACAGTCAGTCAGAGCCCCAGCGAGTCTCCCACATTGGCCAATATGGCAGCAGATGATAATACTCTGAGCATTATCAAGAGCTAGAACTATAAAATGGATAGGGCCTGAGTGTGCCAAAAGCTATCAAGATTACTCAATAGGAAAAAAAAAAAAAAAAGCCCTCCCCTCCATATCCCTTTAAGAACTGAGGGCTTGAAAGGGAAAGGAGGTGGTCTTTGAGATGGAAGTCCACCGTCCTCCCAGGTCGCATGGCCCCTTAAGAAAACCTGTTTGCTTTCCCACCAGCACTTGCCTCACCAGTGTGGCTTTTGTCGTGACAGGCAGCCAAACCTCCATCTATTCGGTTACAGTT
Organism: Furipterus horrens; assembly: GCF_987537825.1. Taxonomy (NCBI): domain Eukaryota; kingdom Metazoa; phylum Chordata; class Mammalia; order Chiroptera; family Furipteridae; genus Furipterus; species Furipterus horrens. The sequence continues at coordinate 48,804,069 of NW_028327172.1, forward strand.
TGGCTCCTCCTCCAATACCACTTTTTGTTCCCTCCCCTATTCTTTACCTATATAATTCTTTAAAAAAAAAAAAAAATCCTTACCCAAGGATATGTTTATTGATTTTAGAGAAAGTCAGATAGAAACATGAATGAGAGAGAGAAACATCGATTGGTTGCCTCCCATACACACCGTGACCAGGGTTCGAACACTCAACTTAGGTATGTGCCCTGACTGGGGATTGACCTGCAAGCCTTTGGTGCACGGGACAGTGTTCCAACCAACTAAGCCACTGGCCAGGGTAACCTATATAATTCTTAATCACCTTTCCCTTCTAAATAAAGTTATTTTCAACCCCTTTTTTGAGATATGGGTGCATGTGTGCATGTACACACACACACACACAGACACAGAATTACAATACTCCTCTCACTATATTGAGATAAGTTTGTGTACTTGTTTCTTCCTCCAGTAGTCTGTGAATTTCTTGAAAGCCAGAACTATGCCTGAGGCACTTCTGTTATCCCCAGGCACTAGCACAGAAGTAAAATATCTGGGCTGGAAAGATACAGGGGACAGAAGAACACTCCTGCCTGAACCAGGGAAGCCTATGTCTACTCCTTTCATTGTGCTCCCCATCTCCAGAATAAAAAGCTACCCAATTGGTCAGATTCTCACACTCTAGTTGGACCATGTTTGCAAGTAAGTGAAGGTACATGATACAGCTATCTTCTCATTTCTGTATGCTTATTATTTCACCTCTTATATCATATAACTCACCAGAAGGCCCCAACATATGGAATAGAGCAAGAAAGAGGTCCTCACGGGGCTAGGCTATGTACCACCACTCAGCCTTACCAGAGTTCTTCATTAGGGAAAATCAGGCATTAGTCTGACTAATAATAAAGAAGCACCTTGTTTCCCACTGTTTTTTTTCCTATTAATTCATTCATTCTTTATTCTATTTTTTCCATTACCATATTTTGTTGCCTTATACCTCCCTCCCCGCCACAATACCCACACTGTTGTCCATGTTCATGAGTCCTTTTTCCTTTTTTCTCAATCTCTCCACCCCCTAATCTCCCTCCCTCCACTAGCTGTCATCTGCTCTCCATCTATGGGTCTGTCTCTGTTTTGCTTGTTAGTTCAGTTTGTTCCTTAGATGCCACATATGAGTGAAATCATTTGGCATTTTTCTTTCTCCGACTGGCTTATTTCACTTAGCACAATGTTCTCCAGGTCCATCCATGCTGTCCAAAGGTTAAAATTTTCTTCTTTTTTATGGCCAAGTAGTATTCCATTGTGTAAATATCTCATAGTTATATTATCCACTCATCTGTTGATGGACACTCGAGCTGCTTCCGTATCTTGGCACGTGTAAATAATACTGCAATCAACATAGAGGTGCTTATGTTCTTTGAATTAATGTTTCGGTTCCTTTGGATATATTCCAAGAAGTGGGATCACTGGGTCAAAACGCAGATCCATTTTTAATTTTTTGAGATATCTCCATACTGCTTCCACAGTGGCTGCACCAGTCTGCATTCGGACCAACAGTGCTTGTTGTTTGTTGATTTATTGATGACGGCCATTCTGACAGGTATGAGATGGTATCTCATTGTGGTTTTAATTTGCATTTCTCTGATAATTAGTGACCTTTAGCATCTTATCTTTTCATATGTCTGTGGGCCATTTTTTGTTTGTTCTTTTTCAAGTTCCTTTAAGTATGAAGTTAGATAATTTCTTTGAGCTTTATCTTGTTCTTTTTGTTTTGTTTGTTTAGATAGGCCTGTAAGGCTATGAATTTCCCGTTAGGTTTGCTTTCCTAGTGTCCCACGTATTTTGAATTGTTGTGTCCTCACTTTCATTTGCATCAAGGTATCTTTTGATTTCTTCCTTATCTCGTTGTTAAGCCATTCATTGTTTAATAACATGCTATTTAGCTTCCATGTCTGTGTGTTTTTCAGTTTTTTCTTGATTGATTTCTAGTTTCATAGCATTGTGGTCAGAAAAGATGTTTGATATGATTTCAATCTTCTAAAAAAATTTTTTTTTCATCACTGTGTGGTTGCCTCTCACTTGCGCCGCCAACTGGGGACCTGATGTGCAACCTAGTCATATGCCCTGACTGGGAATCAAAACAACGACACTTGGTTCGCAGGCCGACGCTCAATCCACTGAGCCACACCAGCCAGGGTTCAATCTTCTAAAATTTATTGAGACTTGTTTTGTGTCCTAACATGTGGTCTATCCTAGAAAACATTATATGTGCACTTGAAAAGTATGTATATTCTGCTGCTTTGGGGTGAACTGCTCTGTAGATACCAATTAAGTCTATTTGATCTAGTGTGTCATTTAAGGCCACTGTCTCCTTGTTGATTTTCTGCCTGAAAGCTCCATCCATTGAAGTGAGTGGTGTGTTAAAATCCTCAATTTTGACTGTATTTCTGTCGATCTCTCTCTCTTTATGTCCATCAAGATTTGTTTTACATATTTAAGTAATCCTATGTTGGGTAAGTAAAGGCTTACTAGGGTTACATCCTCTTGTTGAAATGTTCCCTTTATCAACATGTAGTGTCTTCTTTGTCTCTTACTATAACCTTGGTTTTAAAGTCTATTTTGTCAGATATAAATACTGCTACTCCAGCTTTTATTCTTTTTCCGTTTGCATGAAATATATTTTTCTCTTTACTTTTAGTCTGCGTGTATCTTTTTTTTAAGTATATTTTATTATGTTGTTCAGTAGTCCCAATTTTTTTTCCCTTCGCTCCTCTCTACCCAGTATCTCTCCTCCTGCCAGCAATCCCACCCCTCTTAGTTCATGTCCATGGGTTGTGCATATAAGTTGTCTTCACCCTTTCCTATATTCTTAACTTCGCCCTGTCTATTTTGTACCAACCAATTATGCTTCTTAATCCCTGTACGATTTCCCCATTTCTCCTCCTTCCCCCTCCCAGCTGATAACCCTCCAAATGATCCCTATACCTATGATTTCGTTCCTACTCTAGTTTGCTTAGTTGGATTTTGTTTTTATTTTTTAGATTCAGTTGCTGATAGTTGTGAGTTTGTTGTCATTTTAGTGTTCATAGTTTTGATCTTTTTCTTAAATAAGTCCTTTTAACATTTCATATAATAATGGCTTGGTGATAATGAACTCCTTTTGTTTTACCTTGTCTGGGAAGCACTTTATCTGCCCTTCCATTCTAAATGATATAGCTTTGCTGAATAGAGTAATCTTGGTTGTAGGTCCTTGCTTTTCATCACATTGAATACTTGTTGCCAGTCCTTTCTTGCCTGCAGTTTCTTTTGAGAAATCAGCTGATAGTCTTATATTCACCACTTTGTAGGTAACTCTCTGCTTTTCTCTTGCTGCTTTTAAGATTCTCTCTTTATCTTGAACCTTTGGCATTTTAATTATGATGTGTCATGGTGTGGTCCTCCTTGGGTCTAGTTTGTTTGGGACTCTCTGTGCTTCCTGGACTTGTATATCTATTTCCTTTGCCAAATTAGGGAAGTTATCCTTCATTATTTTTTACGTAAGTTTTCAATTTCTTGCTCTTCCTCTTCTCCTTCTGGAACCCCTATGATTCGGATGTTGGCATGTTTAAATTTGTCCCAGAGGTTCCTAAGCCTCTCCTTATTGTTTTCAATTCTTGTTTCCTCATTCTGTACCGGTTGACTGTTTTTTTTCTTCCTTATGTTCCAAATCATTGATTTGAAGCCGGTGTCCTTCCCTTCATCATTGGTTTTGTGTGGATTTTCCTTCGTTTCACTTAGCATAGCCTTCACTTCTTCCCTTATGTATTTGCTATACTCATGCATATCTGTCAAGCCTGTGAGCATCTTTACCACCAGTGTTTTGAATTCTGAGTCTGTTAGGTTGGCTATCTCCTCATCTGTTAGGTTGGCTATCTACTTGTCCCTTGGTTCTCCCACTGGAACCTTGATCCATTCCCCCTTTGGGGCTATACTTCTCTGTTTCCTCAGCTTGACAGGCTTCTCTGTTTGTTTGCCTCTGTGTCTTAGGTAGAGCTGTCGCTACTGTTACATTGTAAGGGGCAGAGCCTTAGGTATTTTTCAGTACAGGGCGACCTGTTTCACCATTGTGGTGCTGTATGTGGGGGAGGGGTCAGAGAGAGAACAATGCCGCTTGCTCTGCACGTGCCCGTTTTCCAGGCATTTCTCCCACATTCGTATGAGTATTTCTTCTTTATATCTTTGTTGGACTTCCATGCAGCTTGATTTTCTGGAACTTCTTTTTGTCTCTAGTTTTGAGATAGTTTTATTCCTTCTTAGTTGTGAAGGGAGACCCAGCGTGTCTGTCTAAGCCTCCATCTTGGCCGGAAATCTGTGTGTATCTTTTGATCTGAGATACGTCTCTTGGAGGGAGCATATTTATGGATCTTGTTTTTTAATCCATTCAGCTACCCTATGTTTTTTGGTTGGAGCATTTAAGCCATTTACATTTAAGTTGTAGTGCCATTTTTATTGTTAGACTGTTTTCCTCTGCTTTTTTTCATCTTTAATTTTTTTTTTCTTCTTGTGAAAGCAAGCCCTTTAAGATTTGTTGCAGTACTGGTTGGGTGTTAACAAACTCCTTTGTCTGGGAAGCTCCTTATTTCCCCTTAGATTTTATTTATTTATTTATTTAAAATGTTTTATTGATTATTCTGTTACAGTTGTCCCAATTTCTTTTCCCTCTGTTCCCCTCCACCCAGTGACCCCCCTCCCCTCCCTCCAGTTGTCACCCCCCTTAGTCCATGCCCATTGGTTGTGCATATAGTTCTTCTCAACCTCTTCCTGTCTACTCCATTCCCTCCTACTATGCTTCTTAATTCCTGCATCATCTCCCTCCCTTTTCCCCCTTCCTCCTCTCTGCTGACCTCCCCACAATATCTTCCCCATACCTATAATTCTTTTTCCACTCTCATTGCCTACTTAGTCTGACTTTGTTTCAATTCCCTAGCTTCTGTTGTTGGTTGTGATACAGTTTTCATTTTAATGTTCATAGTTTTGATCCTCCTTCTTCTAAACCAGTCCCTTTAACATCTCATATAATAGTGGTTTGGATCTAATGAACTCCTTCAGTTTTATTTTGTCCTGGAAGCACTTTCTCTGCCCTTCTATTCTGAATGACAGTTTTGCTGGACAGAGTATTTGTGGCTGTAGGTTTTTGCTTTTCATTACTTTGAATATTTCTTGCCTGCAGAGTCTCCTTTGAGAAATCAGCTGATAGTCTAATTGGAACCCCTTTGTATATAATTCTTTCCTTCTCTCTTGCTGCTTTTAAGATTCTCTCTTTATCCTTAATTTTTGACATTTTGATTATAATGTGTCTTGGAGTGGTTTTCCCTGGGTCCAATTTTTCTGGAACTCTCTGTGCTTCCTGGACGTGTAAGTCTATTTCCTTCCCCACATTTGGGAAGTTCTGCTTCATTATTTTTTCACATAATTTTTCAATTTCTAGTTCTTCACCTTCTGGCAACCCTATAATTCTGATGTTTGTTCGCTTATAGCTGAGCCTCTCCTCATTTTCCTTTTTGTTTCCTCTTGCTGCACTGGTCGACTGTTCCTTCCTTATGTTCCGATTTGTTGATTTGATCTCTGGTTTTTGTTTCCTCGCCACTTGTCTTGTATGTATTTTCATTCATTTCAGCATGACTAGCCTTCATTCCTTCCCCGTCTTGTTCAATATCTTTTGTTAATTCTGTAAGCTGCCTTATGACTATAGCTCTGAACTAAGCCTCAGAAACATTTTCTATTTGCTCTTCGGTTAATTCCCATATTTGCTTTATGATTGGTATTTCAATCATTATTCCTGCCATCCTGACCATTTTTGTTTATCTTTCCTTCTTGGGTGGGGCTGTCACACATCCTATGCTACCTGGCACAGAGTCCTGAGCACTCGTCACAACCCGGCGACCCTTCTCACCACACTGTGGCACTTTCTGTGGGGGCGGGGTTCCAAGATGGATTCCTGCCGTTACTTTCCGCTGAGAGACCAGGAGCCTCTTCCTCTGTCTCCACGCCCTCTGGGCCTCACAGTCCAAGGCAATGGGGGTCTGCCTTCCCCAGCATTAGAAATCGAGTTGGCAGGTCTCGACTGCAGCTGGGACTGCTCCCCTGGTGTTTCTCACAGTCCCGCCGCTGTCACCGCTGCTGCAGTCAACAGCACAGCTTGACCTCTCCACCCTGGTTTTGCCCGTTCTACCCATCCGGACGAGCACCACTTGTTTATAACTTCATATGCTGGACTTCCATGTAGTTTTATTTTCTGGAACTTCTGGTTATTTCTGGTTTTGCGGTAGTTGTAGTCCTTCTTAGTTGTGAAGGGAGACAGAGTGTGTCAGTCTAAGCCTCTATCTTGGCCGGAAGTCTCTCCTTCGATTTTAATTGATAAGCCTTGCTGGATAAAGTAGCCTTGGTTGTAGGACCTTCCTTGCTTTTCATCACCTTGAATATTTCATGCCACTTCCTTCTGGCCTTAAATCTTTCTTTGACTAACCAAATGCCAGTCTAATTGGTACTCCCTTGTAGGTAACTCCCTGCTTTTCTTTTGCGGCTCTTAGCATTTTTGTCTTGTCTTTTTAATTATGATGTGTCTCTGTATAGGCCTCTTAGGGTCCAACTTGTTTGAGACTCTCTGAGCTTTCTGGGCTTGTGTGTCTTTTTCCTTCACCAGATTAGGAAAGTTTTTGGTCATTATTTCTTCAAGAAGGTTCTTGATCCCATGCTAACTCTCTTCTCCTCCTGGTATTCCCATGATGCAGATGTTGTCCAAAATGTTTCTTAACCTCTCATTTTTTAAATTTTTTTTCTTTTTGTTGCTCTCTCTAGGCATTTGTTTTCTACCTTGTCTTCCAAAACACTGATTCTGTCCTCTGCTTCATCTAGCCTACTGTTTATTCATTCCAGTGTATTATTTCAGATATTGCATTATTTCTGACTAGTACTTTTTTATGGTTTCTATCTTTTTTCATGCTGTTAAATATCCTTATAATACTCTAAACTCTATCTGATAAATTTCTTGCCTCCATTTCATCTAGTTCTTCTGGAGAATTCACTTGTTCTTTTGCTTGGGGTCTGTTTCTTTGTCTTCCCATTTTGGCTGCTTCCTTGCATTTTTCATCTTAGTTTTTAAACTAATCGGCCATTAAACCAATCAGTTGTTCATCTAATCAAGCTGTACGCAGCTCGGCTAAAGAACTACAGGGTTGGGCAGAGTAATTCCTTTTGGTGGGGGCATTGCTTCCCCTCAGGTGGATGACACTTGGAGGGGATTGCTCTGCCTGAGCAAGATGGCTCCTGTGTATGGGGGATGACTCAGCACAGGGATACTATCAGCTGGTCCCTCAGTTCTCTCCCAAAGCCACCACCCCAAACTCTCCTCAAGCATCTCCGGTCTACTCTGCCCTCTCCATGACAGAACCCAAGGTTAAGTGGCTGCAAAACAAATTTTGTGCATTGGCCCTTTAAGAGGCTTTCTGCATCTCCAGCTGTCTCTCCTTGGCAGACAGAAATCCTGCTGTTTTCACAGCTGGATGTTATCTGGGTTCCTTTCTGGCTCTGGTGGTAGGCTGGGGAGCCGAGCTTGGGGTTTAGACCCCACACTTCTCAGGGGGAATCCCCTGGCCACTAACTTATCCCTCCAGAACTTCGTTGCTGCCTGTGGGAGCCCAGCCAGCCCTCTTGCATCTCCTCTGCACTCCCTACCAGTCACCAGAAGAAACCAGAAGTGGTTTCTTCTGTCGTGGTTATAAGGTTTCCCTCCAACTAGTGTTCAGTATTCTGGATAATTTCTCCACAATTTAGTTGTAATTCCAGATTGGACCCTCCAGCTATTTTCTTCTCATAAGCATAGCTCCAGGAAACTCACAATTAGAAGAAAATTAAATATTCAGGCATTCCTGTAATCCATAGCCAAAAACTTGTAATTGTCCCCAACCCTAACTTCTCTTAAAGGTTTATTGAGTGAATAAAAGCAAAAGTGAGTTAATAAATAAATGATATAAAGAGGTAAAGAAAAGGCAAAGTAAAGAATAAAAGGGAAAGAAAACAAACACACATTTCAGTAAGGCTAACTTTGGCTCCAGAAGTGTGGCGGACCTTTCCTGGGAGAACTACAGCCTAAGCACGCTCAGTTCCGGAGACTACTGAGCCCTCCTGGCAGCAGGGACCAGCCCATGTTCCCACATCTTAGCAAGTGTGGTCCATATCCTCCCCATCTCTCTATACCAAAGAGCAGCAGCAGAATGCACGTCTACTTTTTTTCTCTGGTTTGACTTCCCACTTGCAGCTGTATAAGCCAGTAATGTAGGTAACATAGCATTTGTGGTTGCAATTGTCTGCTGTACATGGATTACACTTATTCCATCTTCTTGTTTTCCTTTTGTCCTCCTTTTGCATGGTTCACCCTTTTGCTGGAATTACAAATAAAACAATCAGGATCTAGTAGTTGCTTTAAATGTTTCCTACCTGACCACGCTACAGAAAAATCCATCAAAAAGACGATTTAAAAAAAAATTATAATCTAAGATAATGCACTGGATTCAGTGCAAAAGACTAGAGCTTCATCCCACCTTTCCCACTAACTTGTTGAATGTTTATTTCTGTCATTGTACCATTCAAGGTTTAGTTTTCTCAACTCTAAAATGGGACCATATTTCTCTGTCCTAGCCAACTAACAGAGGCTGCAAGCATCACAGCATGTTTTTTAAACTGTAATATGCTCTTGAAGTAACTTGAGAATTTAGAGGCATGGGTGAGGTATATGAAAAACCCAATCCCTAATACGTGACTCACACACACTGTGCCTGCCCCTTCCCCTTCTCTCCTCTCCCATATGGAGTCAGTGAGGGTCAGCCTCAATTAAGAATGATGGGATACTCAAAAGTGATGGCAGAAATGAGACAAGTTTATTTTCTTTTCACAACACAATATTTCAAAGGTACAAAGAACAAATTATGTAGTAGGTGGCTTCACAATGTCATTAAGAACCCAGACATTGTCCACCTTGTTGTCCCACTGCAGCACAGGTCTCTCTTCTCAGAGTCCAATATGGCTGTTCAAGCTATATTCATACTCCAAACTCCAACTAGAAGGAAGGAGGAGGGAGTGAAGAAGGGTGCTCCCCTGTATTTTAAGGACATGTACAAAAGCTGAACATGACATTTCACTGACAGCCAGGGGTTCTCTTACTAGTAAAAAAAAAAGGAAAAACAGATATTGAGGGACATCTAGCTCTCACTACTGCATTTTCTCACCCTATTGTGATAGAATATTGTTCTCATATATAGAATCTTTCAGAGTGTGTGTGGAATTGGGGATGGGGGAACAGTTTATTTAAAAACAAAGGAGAACAATCTTAAAGGTCCTAACCCCAGGCAATAGTCTCTGCCCTTGAAAACCTTCTGTTGTGCTCCACTTGTGTGTGTGTGTGTGTGTGTGTGCGTGTGTGTGTGTGTGTGTGTGTGTGTGAAAAGGACTCTAATGCTGTAGTTCAGAGTACATAGTCTGATACATCCACTTCTGGTAAAAATGGAATAAAAGATTGCAGTATCCTCTCAGATTATGATTATTACAATAGGTTTATTAACTCTGTGTTTTACATACTCACAACTGTAAATCTACATTTGCCTTACCCCGTACATCTATAATTTTTTTCAATGTAAGTGGACTAAATGCTCCAATTAAAAAAAAACACAACACTGTCTAACTAGATTAAAATAATAAAACCCACCATATGCTCCTTACAAGAGGTTGGTTTGTCGAGACAGAAGGAAAAAAATATAGTATCTTCTACACGTACTCTTCCATTACCAGGATATGCCATGTACTGACCAAAGACAAAACCTCAGTCACATAAATATAAGTATTTACTGCTCACACATCTCAGCTGATGGTCTAGCTGTTCTGCTGATCTAGACCGGCCTCAGCTAGGATGACTGGGGTGACCTGACTGCTCCATGTGCCACTCAATCAGGTTAGCCTAAGTATGTTCTCATGGAGATAGAAGCATCCAAGAAAGCAAGTTCCCATGTGCAAGCCCATTTCAAGCCTTTGCTTCAAGGGATGTCTTGAAGTCAAAGTCAAAAGCAGAGCAGATCAATTCCTGATAGGAGGGCACTGTAAAGCTACTTGGCAACACAACAGGTGTCTAAACAAAGGGTGAGAATTAGGACCAAAAGATAGAATCAACCTCACTGTATTTATTACCAGCAGGTCAAAAAACCTTGAGGCACCCTGGCTGGTGTGGCTCAGTTGTTTGGGCATTGGCCCATCAAATAGGTCACCAGTACGATTCTGGTCAGAGCACATGGCTGGATTGCAGGCCAGGTCTCCCGTTGGCAGTATGCAAGAGGCAGCCTCGCACATGGATTTTTCTTTCTTTCTCTTTCTCCCTCTCCCTCTCTCTAAAAAATAAATAAATAAAATCTTAAAAACAACAACAGCAAAACCTTGAGGCAACTAGCATTAGTAAAAACAAAAAGAGACATTCCATAATGATGATAAATTATTTTTTTTAAAAAGAATTTTCAATCTATAGGCACCCAACCACTTGGGCTCTATAGGAGCAAAAGGCAAATCTACAATTATGGTAGGAGATTTAGCATATCTCTCTCAATAAAGGGCATAATATGCAGATTTTAAAAATGTCTGTAAGGATATTACAGACATTTTAACATCTTGAAGATTTTAACAACTTGATTGACAAACAAGCCTAACATTTTTAAAACACTGTACTCAAGGACAGCAGAATGTACATTTTTTAAAAAAGGAAATGGAACATTTATAAAAAGTCATCATGTATTGAGTACACAACTGGCTGTAATAAACATTTAAGAATTGAAATCTTTAGAGTATGTTTTCTGACTATGTTGCAATTAAGCCAGAAATCAGTAGGAAAAAGATTAACTAGAAAATTCGACATATGGTAATTAAACACTATATTTATAAAACCCCATGGATCGAAGGAAAATAATCATAATGGAAATGAGAAAAATATTTTGAAGTAGCTGATGATGAAACTACACGAACTTGGTGTTTATGTTGCAACTATCAGATTATTGAAGAAAGATGTTTTGAACAAATGCTCTGTGAATGAGAGGATGGTAAACAGCTTGAATACTGAATAAAAGGCAGCATTTTAACCAGGACCATTACCACAATCATTTCCCCCGTATCTACATGTCCTTTAACTTTGAGTCTACAAACCAGGGTAGCTGAGTCCACACTGAAAATTTAGTAACGTTTAGGGAAAAATCAGTCAGCACTGTTTCCCTTCCAGACCTCTTCTCTGGTGTCCAAACCCATATAATCTGACAGCCTACTGAAATTTCCACTTACATTTCTCACAAGCATCTCAAATTTAATTTGTCCAAAACCTGTATCCTTTATTTTCCTCCAAGGCCCATTTCTCCCCAAGCACCATGTCAGTAAAGGGCACTACTGTGCATCCTGTTGCCTGAGTCAAAAATCAGGACGTGCCTGTCAAGATGCAGGAAATAGAAGAAGACTCAGCCTCCCACCATCAACAACCAGAAACCGGACAGAATGCATTAAACAACTATTTTCAGACATTGAACAATACGTAGGTTAGGCTGTAATCATGGGGGTGGGGGGGAGCCCTTCACACATTGGGACCTTCAGGATTAGCTGGCCCGCAGGCCAGCCCCAGGTCTGTGGGGCTTGGTGACGTTGCCCCCAAGGTGACCCGCACAGGTGGAAGCCCTTCGGTCTCGGCTTCCTCCAATGAGGCCAGCAGGTAATGGCCACTCCAGGTTCAACTGACCTAGTGAGCTGACTGAGCTGAAGTGCCTCGGGTTTGGCTGTCAACTTGATAATACTAATATAGCTCCTATCTCGGGAGATGCTAAAGGGGAAAGCTCGGAGCTGGACACGGTACTTACGGTGACTCCACAGCCCAAACCCAAACCCGGATTTCGCACTGGCGCAGACCACCGTCTTTCAAGATGGAGGCCAGGCTGAAGGACATGCCTGAGGGTGGGGTGGGCGTGGTCAGGGGCGTGGCCTCAGGTGCTCCCTCAGGTTCCTGGACCCTGCATTTCAAACCCACCCCCAACCTTGGCGTGGACCAGCACTTTTGAAATGTGCCTTCTAGTATAATCTCTGCTTTGTTTTGTTTTGGTTCTTTAAAAGTAACAGGTGTAAACTTAGTTCTTGTTCATCATTCCGTTTAAGCATTAACTATTTTTTGTAGCCTGGTTGTTCACAGATTGCCTCTCTTTTTTTAGCATTTTTCTCGTTTTTTTCCTTAACCTGCTTCAAACGATGTGTCTGTTTTAGTTTTGGTTAATCGTTGATTCCTCTATTTCTCTAGCGCTGACCTCAGTTCTGAGCTCTAAACCCTTATGTACAGCTAGCTGCCTGGGTTCTTAACACATGGCTGAGAGCAGACAGAACCTTGTAGGGTATGCTGGGCAGAATTCTAAGATGGCACCTTGATTTCAGCCTAGTAAAACGCTGAGCACAAAATCCAACCATGCTGTGCCCAGAGCTCCGATGAATAGAAACTTTGAGATAATTTGTGTTATTTTAAGCCACAACGTTTGTGATAATTTATTATGTAGTAATAGAAAACTAACACAGGGATATATATATATGTTCAGTACCAAAATAAAAGTAGACAAGCAGCAATTGTCTAAAAGTAGAGTTTCAGAGTTCTCTTGCCTGCATTACTCTGTAGACATTAAAAGGCACATAAATATGCTGCTAAACTGCCTAAGCATGAAGAATGTTCCATTATCTGAGTGAATGTCTAAATATCCCAGCAGTAAACAGTCATCCCTATAATGCTTAAATTGAGTGTTGGAAAGTTCACGGGACCACCAATGCTTCTGTTTTAACATCCAACTAATCACACAACTCTAAGATTGCAGAGGGGCAATTAGCTAACTGTTTCTTGGGCCTCATCAGATTAATCAGTTTATCATTGCAATCTCAAAGTGAGGAGGTAGTCTTTGGATTCTCATCACTCCCATATCATCTAACATTTCTTCTCTCTTACACATAAGCAATCCTTGTCCTTTCAGTAACTGCATGGAGGATCTCCTGTGCCTTTGTATTTTTTTCACAAAACAATATTGTGGGGCACCAGTCTTAATACATTGATACCTTGATGTAAAAGCTATAGGAGAACTGTCAGCTCACTCAGTTACCTCCTTCACCTGAAGGCAGGGCTGGTGAGTGTGATAGTCACCTTTATGTGTCAGCTTAATTGGACCATGGGATGCTCAGTTTCTGGTTAAACATTATTTCTGGGTGCATGTGTAAGGTGTTTCCAGAAGAGATTGGCATTTGAATTGGTGGACTGAGTCAAGTACATGGCCTTCCCTGACGTGGGTGAGTATCATCCAATTCACTGGGGGCCTGAAAAAAACAAAATGTGGAGGAAGGTTGCTCTCTGCCTGACTACTGAGCTAGGACATTGAACTTCTGCCCTTGGTGCTCCTAGTTCTCAGACACCAAACTTTGACTGAAATCTACACCATTGGCTCGCTTACTGTCAGACTTCCAAACTATACCACTGGCTTTTCCGGGTCTCCAACTTTCAGACACAGATCATGGGACTTCTCAGGCTCCATAACTGCTTGAGTCGATACCTTATAATATATATTTTGGCCCATTTATCTTAATTTATATCTAAAATAAAAGTGTTAAGAAAGAATACACACTGAAGTATATAGGGATAAAGGGGCATTTTAGCTGCATTTAACCTCAAATCATTTGAGAAAAAAAGTTTTGTAATTTTTTCTTAAGTTTAAGATTATTTCAAAATAAAAAACTAGGAAATAAAGAAAGGAAAAAAAGGAAAGGAAGAAAGAAAGGCATATACTCCAAGTAGAGTATTTTCATGTCATTTTATTGAAGGAAATAAAAACTTGTGCTGCAGAGGCAGGGGTACCTCAGAGCATGACAAGGTAGCCAATGGGGCTGACATGACAAGCCACAATGCTGGCCAGGGGTCCTACCATAGTGGGAGGACCATAAAACACAAAGATAGCAGGAGGTAGCAAACATCCCAAACACCCAGTGCAAGAATTTCCATTTGCAGAGAGCTTGGCCATGCATTATAAAAATAGGATCCCCTCATAGCTGGCAGATACCATCTCAAGTCACCAGATCTACCCAAAACTAACATGTAGTCTCAGATTTGGTGATCCTTCCCTTTTACCTCACACCAAAGATTCAGGTCATCAGAAGATCTCAGATAATCTTTCAGCTCCTTACCTCAAATGGAGAAAGAGACTGAGTTCTTAAAGTATCACATAGATATAGCTAGACAGGTGCTAATGTCCAGCCTTGTTCTAAAAGCAGCTAAAATTTTTTTCCTGACTTCTCACACTGATCTCACCCAGCATATGCCCTAGAAAACTTCTCAATGTTCTAAACAAGGACAGAATGGGGGTAACAGCCTAAAGGATGCAGGGAGTCAAAAGCAGCTACATAGCCAAGACCATTTCACAAGAAATAGCATGGGGAACACTACTAGGTCAAGATCCTCCCAAACAGCTGCTAGAAGTATACACAAAGAAAAACATGGTAGCTCTCTCTCCCATATCAGGATCAGCTGTGCCATAGTCATGGTCCAGGAAGTTGAGTCATTTCAAGTCCCTGATAGATTAACAATCACCATGGCATTCCCTCAAGCTATTCCAATTTTCAAGTACAATGAGGTGTTTGGGCAGTTCATTCACAGAAAATCAAGCACTAAGAAACTTCAACCATTTACAAATTGATAATATTATAAAGCCAAAAATTTATATAGCCAAAACTGATTGGCTGGGATTTGGGGGAAGTGGTATGTGGAGAAGATTTTGCTATGTAGAAATAGGAGTCCAAGAGTTTATTCATATAAGCCCTGATCGTTAATGATCCTCACATCCACAAATTGGGAGGAAATTCCTTATTTAGATGGCCATCACATGATTAGTCAGTTTCAGTTCTCTTCAATGCTGGGCACATGGTTTTCAAAGATCAAAGTCTTGAGAGCACTAGACCAGGAAATGGGAGGAACAAGGCAAGGAAGAGAGAGCATCAAGGGTCGGAATTTCTGAAATGAGCATTAATTTCACAGAAGGCTTGGCACAATGAGGCTGGGGTAAGCGTGGTTTTAGTGATTGTTCTTGGTTGCCTCCTTTGCTGCAGAAATGAGTGGAGTCAGGCTGGAGAGGGGCTTGGCAATCTTCAGGAACTGATGCTAGAAAAGAAAAAAAGCAAAATACACATTATTTACCATTCTTCCTCAGCAGCCATTACAAGATGTTAAGGGCATCCTTGTTTGCACAAGACGCTACTAGGAGAGCTTTAGATCATCCACAAATTGAGGGACATCTGGCTGGTGTGGCTCAGTTGGGTGAGTGCCGTCCTTGCACTGAAGGGTCACAGGTTCAATTTCTGGTCAGGGCACATGCCTAGGTTGTCGGTTTGGTCCTGGTTGGGACTTGTGCAAGAAGCAATGGATCAATGTTTCTCTCTCACATTGATGGTTTTCTTCCTCTCTCTCTCCCTCCTTTCCCCTCTCTCTAAAATCAATAAGCATGTCTTTGGGTGAGGATTGAAAAAAATAACAACAAACCATTTTGGAAAACTGTTTGGCAGCATATACTTTCAACTAAACAGAATCTGCCTATATCCCAGCAAGTCTACTCGTGGTTTATTTCTAAGAGAAAGGAGTTGTGTATGCACCAAAAGATACAAACAAGAATGTTCATAGCAGCTTTACTTATAATAGCCATAACTAAAAAGAACCCAAATATCCAAGAGAATAGAAGAATAATGTCATAGTCATAAAATACTATGCAAAAAAATTACACAGAAATAAAAAATAATTGATACACTGACAATAAGATGAATCCCACAAACATGTTGAGTGAAAGAAGCCAGATACAAGAAAGTTCATATTATATTAGGTAAGACTAAACTATGGTGATAATTAGAGTAATAATTACCTCTGGGGGAAGGTACTGACTAATCATGACTCAATGATATATCAAAATACTGCATTTCAGTAGCACTGATCTCATAATTTGTTGCGCTAGCATTGATTCCAGTTAGGCTAATTAATCCAGTAAGGACTTGGGTCAATAGCTTGGTCCTTTCCCAAATCACTTTCACTGGACTGGACTTCAGGCCACACCCACAACTATTAAAGAAGACCACTGTGGAGAAAACACCATATGAAAACTACATCTATATTTTCAGTAAAACTGTTATGAAAAACAATTCTTCATGTATCACAAAGCCTCTTAACTAAAAATGCTTCTTCTTACATTTAGTAGTGAAAAATCTTTGTGTCTTAAAGATGGGGATGTTTCTTCCATTTGATAAGAAATATAAAAACTATTACAGTTCCTTTTCTGTCCTGACTACTGGGGAACTAAGAACCAAATTTGATGTTTAAACAAAACTATTTAACTCAAATTATTTGCATATTTGATTTTGTTTCCCTTCCTTATAAGTCCCTTTTTAATCATGTTTTATATATGTAGAGACATACACATATAGGCATAAATATATGTTCTTTGCCAGAAGTTGCTTCAACTTCTTTTTGGACAGAGAGGACATAAAGTGGTACTGAGAACAAGAAGTTACATTATTATGAAAGGAATAAAAGATCTGGCTAAATCACACAGGTATGAATTTCAACATAACATCTTATGTACTTCTATCCACATATGTGTTTGTGCAGAAGAAATAAATGTGAAGCTTTCATTATTTTAGATTCTGAAAGTGATGGTTTTGAATATTTACAATATACAGTAACAAGTTAAAGAGCCAGTGTCCTCAGATCACATGTTCCTATAACCCTCTGAATTGAGAAAGCAGCATGATCAAATACCCAACTGAGAGGCTTTGCTTTCCTTCTCTATATAATGATGAATAAAGTAGACTAGATAGGCCCTAAGGCCCCTCCAGTTTTAACACTTTTTGAGCCAAAAGAGCAGTGGGCAAGAACACAAAAACTTAAGAGCCTAAAAAACATAGATTGAAATCTGGGATTTGTTGCTCATTGGCTATATAATCATAGAAAAAACACTAAACACTTGAATCCTTAGTTTTCTCACATGTAAAAATGAGAATAGCAGAAGCTATAACTCTTGGGGTTGTTATAAAGTGTGGTAAAGATTCAATATAATGCATTTACAGTAGTCCCTCTCTGTATCGTGGTTCACTTATCGCAGCCTCACTGTATCGCAGGATTTTTAAAAATACTATATTTAATTATTTATCATGGATTTTTCACTATATCATGGGATTTTGCAGTACTGTATATATATGTTGTTAAAGTTACGTAGGTTTAAGAGTGTAGAATATGTTTAAGAACATAAGTAGTGTTTATAAAAGTGTGGAAAAGGTTAATAAGGGAGTGGGAAAGGTTAATAAGGGACTGGGAACGGTTTATAAGTGTGTGGGAAGGGTTTATAAAGCCTTAAAATATATATAAATACTAAAATAAATGTAAGGTTCCTACTACGGAGATTTTCACCTTTCGTGGGGGTGGGGGTGGGGTCTAGAATGTAATACCCGCAATAAGTGAGGGAATACTGTATTATTAGTTATATCAGGAAGAAAACTCTAGAGGGCACTACTCTTTCAATAATGATAATTTGGTACCTAAGTAATATCTTCACCAATCACAAGCTTAACAAAGTATTTGCATATTTCCCAATGCCCATGGTTTCCAGAACAAACCTCATATGGAAAGCAAAGGGATCCTATTTATACTGACTATTACAAAGAGTTTTTAGTCCCAAAGGATTCTAGAGGCTATTTGATTACACTTGGCAGAACCAATATTTCATATCTAATAGACCAGTAACCCCAATTACAAAGAAATACTAAATATGTTCCAGAGGGTAACATTTCAGGGAAAGTAAATACTTTAAACAATTCCATTCAATTTAACAAATTTTTTTCTGAATACTTATTCAGAGTTAGGTCCTAGGTATAAGAGGAGACCTGGAGATTAATAAAATGGAGGTTATAATCTAGTAGAAAAAACAGAGATGTTCATAACTAACTTTAATGCAGGGCAGTGTGGTAGGTCCTGCTCTGCCCTGCCCTGCGTAGTTGCTTGGTCTTCATAATACAAAAATAACTGACTGCGCGTGCCTACAGATTAATCACTGTCATAAAGTTACATGTGATACTTATTTAAATTGCCATAGGCAATGTAGTAAAATACACCAGTAATAAAAATTGTACCTGAAACATAAATGTTAAATACAAATATTGTGACCTGCTAAAGGTAGTTTTTGTAACCACATGAAATAATTATGCTGTATATTAAGGATTAGACAGGCAGTAGTATAAAAGACTTGGTAAACCCCCAACTTTACGCTTTCCAAGCCTGACAGAATATCATTGCCACCATCTGAGAGTTTCCAA
This sequence comes from Furipterus horrens, assembly GCF_987537825.1. Lineage (NCBI taxonomy): Eukaryota > Metazoa > Chordata > Mammalia > Chiroptera > Furipteridae > Furipterus > Furipterus horrens. Next base: position 48,822,459 of record NW_028327172.1, read on the forward strand.
TAAAGAAACTAGAAAGACTTGAAAAGCTGCACTCTAACTATCCTCTGAATTTATGTCCTCTGTTATCCTTTACTGAAAATGCATTCTTTGAGCTTATCTTTCAGTAAAATATAACTTTTGTAATATTTGTATGTCAGAGAGCTTCTTCACCCCAATACTCAAACTCTGCTAGACTACATCAGGCAGAACGAAACAAGAGCTAAGGAAAGGTACATGCAAAGTTCAATAGGAGCTCAAAAGTAATTTTTAAAGCAGAGCTTAGGAGAATGGAGAGTTTTAATAGGCTGAAGAAGAGCCTAAGGGAATAACATGAGCAAAGGCCCAGGATGAAGATGGTTAGGGACCCAGGAATATAGGTTAAGTGTGTAATGTGGTAGGAGAGAAGCCTGGCTCTATAATAACCAGTACTTCACAGACAAAAATGAAGCAAAAAAGGTTTGGTTCAGTGATTTCATGAATCGGGTGCTTCCCTGCATGGGAACAGTTTACCTGTAACAACTCTTTAGCAGAACCTCTCTTCTCCACATCCATCTCAAGACAGCGGTTCAGAAAGTCTCGGAAGATAGCTGACAGCTTCTCTGGGTTCTGAAGCTCTGGGGTCCCATTAGTGGCAATGAGGTACAATGCCTGGCAACACAAATGGAGAATCACCTTAGGTTCCAACAGAGGTTCTCTCTTGGTCCCAGACATGCCCTCTAGAGATATGGTCAGCTGCTTTATGCCTCTAGACACAAAGAGGCAGCTCTGGTTTACTGGAAAGAATATGACCTAAGGATTAGGTTTAACATTTCAAAGTCATGTGACCACATGCAAGCCAGGGAACTTCCAACTTCCTCATCTATAGAATAGGGATGGTAATAGTGCTTATCCCACACGTTTGTAAAAAGAAAATAAGACAGTATATTGGAAAGTACTTTATAAACTTATGAAGTGTGTCACAGACCCAAAGGTTTATTATTCTTGATTACAGATTCGTAGGGTTTACTATTCGCTTAGCTTGATGTGTTAAACATCTGCCCATTTGCTGGAGGAAATTACTACTGGTGCCTTCAGTAATAATTTCTCAGACATCTAAGAACTGATCTCTTTCAGCAGGAAAGGAATATGAAAGGGAAATGTTCTGTAAAGGAGCAACCCATTTCACTGCTGTCTTCCTAGTCCCCTAACATGAAGCATCTCCTGGGAAAGGTAAGAACAAAACAAAACAACAACAACAAGAAAAACAAAACAACAAGAGTAGTACTAAACCTTTCCAAGCATTCAACACTTGAATTCACAAAGCACTATCTCATTTAATGACCACAATAACTCTGGATAATATTGGGTTGGTCAAAAAGTTCATTTGGTTTTATCCATAAGATGGCTCTAGAAGCACTTTGTTGTCTTTAACTTCATTTGAAATAATTTTGTTTGATTGTATTGTGCAGCTATCATATCAGCATGCATTTTAAAAAAACATCAAAATTGGTGAATTTTTGTGTAGCCATTTTAATACTGAAGGTGGAAGAAAATAAGCCATATTTTTGGCATATTATACTTTATTATTTCAAGGAAGGTAATAATGCAACTGAAACACACAAAAATGATTGTGCAGTGTATGGAGAAGGTGTTGTGATTGATTGAATGTGTCAAAAGTGGTTTGCAAAGTTTCATGCTGGAGATTTCTTGCTGGCCGATGCTCCACAGTCAGGTAGACCAGTTGAATTTGAAAGCGATCAAATAGAGACATTAATTGAGAACATCCAATGTTATGCCAGTTATGCCATGTGGGAGACAGCCTACATATTCAAAATATCCAAATCAATAAAGTTATTGGTGAAAAATGAAAAATGTGTCTTTTATTTTATGGAAAAAATAAATGGACTTTTTGGCCAACCCAATAGGTACAACAAGAATTATCATCCCCCCATGTCACAGATAAAGTCCAGAAATATAAAAAGGTAGGCCTGGGATCAAGCTGTCCATAGGAGCTCATGTCCTCTGACTCATGCCCCAGTCTTATTTCCATCACACCCTACTGATCATCATTTCCAAGGTCATTCTGATGTGGGAAAGATGAATGGTGTGTGGATTCAGAGGGCAAAGCTGGGACCAACAGGGTAGTTTCAATTTGGTACACTGAAGCACTTTCCAATAAGAGGTATCCAGTTAAGATCAGATGGACACCTATCAGCAGCAATACACAGGGAATTCATGCACTGGATGGGAGGTTGGAATAAATGAAAAACAAAACCAATCAGAATGACTTTCACATTTACCCATGACCAAAATGGCCAACTACTTGCATCTGTATCCATATACTTTGCTTTCCCTTTCCTATTACCGTGAGTAAATTGTCTTTACACTAATCCAATGCTCTTCAATTCAGTACTTATCCAACTCATCTCAACTACTTAAGACGTCACCCCTACAGATGTCAACTTCTCTCTTGTAGATGACCATTTTCCTCCTCTCCATTAGGTCATTCCCATCAGCACACAAACATGCTATATAATATCACCTTCAAAAAAACAAAAACAAATCCTCCTTCAATGCCACTTCAACATATTGCTCAATTTCTCTGTTCCCTTAACAGAAAAACTCCTTAAAAAACAATTGTTTATACATGCCATCTCAACTTATTTTTCCACTCCTGTGAATTTACTTTAATTAGGCTTTCATTCCCATCACTCTAATTAACTGATCATCAAGATCATCAATAACTTGACATTGGCAAATCTAATGTTTTTTTTTAATGTGTTTTATTGATTATGCTGTTACAGTTGTCCCAATTTCCCTTCCCTCTGCTCCCCTCCACCCGGTGGCCCCCCTCCCTCCAGTTGTCCCGCCCTTTTAGTCCATGTCCATTAGTTGTGCATATAGTTCTTCTCAGCCTCTTCCTATCTTCTCCATTCCCTCCTGCTATGCTTCTTAATTCCTGCATCATCTCCCTCCCTCTCCCCCTTCCCCCTCCCTGCTGACCTCCCCCCAATATGTTCCCCATACCTATAGTTCTTTTTCCACTCTCGTTGCCTATTTAGTTTGACTTTGTTTCAATTCCCTAGCTTCTGTTGTTGTTTCTTGTGATACAGTTCTCATTTTAATGTTCATAGTTTTGATCCTCCTTCTTCTAAACCAGTCCCTTTAACATCTCATATAATAGTGGTTTGGATCTAATGAACTCCTTCAGTTTTATTTTGTCCTGGAAGCACTTTCTCTGCCCTTCTATTCTGAATGACAATTTCACTGGATAGAGTATTCGTGGTTGTAGGTTTTTGCTTTTCATTACTTTGAATATTTCTTGCCAGTCCCTTCTTGCCTGCAGGGTCTCCCTTGAGAAGTCAGCTGATAGTCTAATTGGGACCCCTTTGTACATGATTCTTTTCTTCTCTCTTGCTGCTTTTAAGATTCTCTCTTTATCTTTAACTTTTGACATTTTGATTATAATGTGTCTTGGAGTGGTTCTCCCTGGGTCCAGTATTTCTGGAACTCTCTGTGCTTCCTGGACCTGTAAGTCCACTTCCTTCCCCAAGTTTGGGAAGTTCTGCTTTATTATATTTTCACTTAATTTTTCAATTTCTAGTTCATCTTCTTTGCCCTCTGGCAAACCAATTATTCTTATGTTTGGTCTTTTATAGCTGTCCCAGAGGTTTCTGATCCTCTCCTCATTTTTCTTGCTTCCTGTTTCCTCTCTCTGCACTGGTTGACTGTTTGTTCCTTCTCTATGTTCTGGTTTGTTGATTTGAACTCTGGATTTTATTTCCTCACCAGTGTTTTTCAATCCTTTCTCATCTTTTTCCAGATCTTTTGTTAATTCTGTAAGCCACCTGATAACAATGGCCCTGAACTGAGCCTCTGACAGGTTTCTTATTTGTTCATCTGTCAGATTCTTCATCTGTTGCCTGGTGAGCTGCGCCCCCAGGATTTCTATAGTTGTCTGCCTCATTTTGACAGATGCATTTTGCTTTCTTGGGCCAGCTATAGGGGGCAGTGCCTGTGTACTTGTCACAACCCAGCGACCGGCGGCGATCCAAAACCTTTTTCGCCGCGCTGTGGCGCTTTGTCGTCACTGCCCAGAGTGACCAGTGGAGATGCACAACCTATTTCGCAACGTTGTGGTGCTTTGTGTGGGGGTGGGGGTCCAAGATGGATTCCTGCCGTTATTCCGCTAGGAGACCAGGATCCATCCTCCTGCCCTCAGGGCCTCACCTCCGAGGCGATGCGGGGGCTGCCTTTCCAAGCGTTGGGGTCGCGAGCTGCCAGGGCTCGACTGCAGCTAGGACTGTTCTCCCTGCCACTGTCCCTGGTGCTACCGCAAACAGCACCGCTGGATTCGCTCTTCTTACCTGCCCGAAGAGCGCCGCTGGTTTATAACTTTGTACGTTGGGCTTCTGTGCAGTTTTATTTTCTGGAATTTCTAGTTATCTTTTGTTTTGAAGTAGTTGTATTCCTCTCTAGTTGTAGAGGGAGACCGAGCGTGTCCGTCTAAGCCTCCATCTTGGCCAGAAGTGGCAAATCTAATGTTTATTTCTCAGTCTTATCATATGTAACCTATCAATCATAGGTGATACATCTTCCATGAAACATTTTGTTTTCTTGGTCTCCAGGACACATATTTCTCAGTTCTCCTATTAGGAAGGCAACTCCCTGGTCTACGTTGCTAGCTTCTCCAACCTCAAACACAAGAGTACCCCAGGGCTCAGTATTCAAACCTCACTCCCTAAGTGAGTGACCGCATCTACCATCTAGTTCTGATTTTTAAAATAAGCCACCTATATACTGCCTACTGATAAAGTTATATTTATGTCCTGACCTCTCACCTTTGAACTGTGGACTTATATGCCAACCCTACTCAGTATTTCCACTTGGACATCTAATAAACACTTCAAATTAACACATTCAAAACCAACCGCCTGCTCTTCAACCTTCTCAGTAAATGGCAATGCAATTTTTTCTGCAATTAAGGCCCAAAATCTTATAGTAATTATTGATTCCTCTTTCTCTGATTTCCCATTCATCTTGTCAGCTATATGTTCAAGATCTTGAGTCCAACCACTCTTCACTTCTATCCCTACAAATATATTTCAAGTCACCACTTTGAACTACTACAATATTTCACAGTTTATTTTCCATATAAGCAGCCAAAATGATCTTTTACAACATAAATCAGAACATGTTAAGCCCCAGTTCAAAATATCCTATTGGCTTCCAATCTATGCAGAATAAAAGCCAGTTCACACAATGGCCAGAAGGTCTGACCTGATATGGCTCCCAGCAGTTCTGAGACCTTGTCTACCATTCTCTACCCAGCTTACTCCCTTCAGGGACACTGGCCTCCTGGGTTCCCCCTGTATACAGCAAGCATGTTCTCAAATCAAGTCTTCTGTATACCTGATTTCTGGGAAACTCTTGGGTTAGGTTAACCCCATGGCTTCCTCCATTACTTTCTTCAGGTTTCTGCCCAAATAACTTATAAGAGAGGACTTCCTTCTCTGCTCTAAATAAAAGCACACTTCTCCCTCCTTCCCCCATTACTCTCTTGAACTCCTTACTCTGCTTCTTTTCATAGCACTTACCTTCTGTTATTATATATTGATTTGTTTTATTAACATTACAACAGTTTCTTACACATGATAAGAACTCAGTCATTGAATGCTGCAATAAATTAATGACTGCTAATATCTCTTTTCTTTGAACATTTATACTTTAAATTCAACTGTGCCTGATTTTATCCAGAAAAGAGAGATCCAGGTTAAAAGCCATAGAGAATAGCCTGAGTCCCATTTCCTGGGACGAAAGAAAACAGCCCAAACATCTTAAAATGGGGCTAGCAATACTCACTCTCAGAGGGTTTTCATTGAGGTATGGGGGCTCCCCTTCAATCATTTCAATGGCCATGATGCCCAGGGACCAGATGTCAACCTTGGGCCCATAGGCTTTCCGTGTCACAACCTCTGGTGCCATCCAGTATGGTGTTCCCACCATGGTGCTCCGTTTGCTCTGCTCTGGGGTAATCTGGGCACAGAATCCAAAATCAGCTAGAAAAAGAAAAGAGAAGAAGGAAAAGACTTATCTTTAGGGTACTCCCCTTCATGAGTATTGACTATATACCTACCTCTAGGTGTCAGGTCCTGTCTCATTCCCACATGCTGCAATCCTGTCTCTCCAAAGCTAGAGTCACATAATTGCCACCTTCATGTCTAGCTCCCAACCTGTCCCCTGCTCAACTTTGAAGAGAAGTAGGAGGAATGTAACAAATATCACCTTTGCCTCTTACCCATCCTCAAGCCAGAAGGATTAGGCATTAAAGTCCAAGCTGCTCATTTTGGCCTTGATTACTTGCCGCAGTTCTCCTTTCTTCTTGAAAACCATTCTCATCCCCCAAAATCTGGCAACTAAGTCCTTGCTTTATTTTCTGGGCGTGAGTCCCAGACTTAAACTCTAGTCACCTGCTTTTATCAGTTCCTCACCCTGTGCCCAGAACAGAGACTGCTGACAGTCTTCCCATAAGCTGCCCATCCACCTATGAAACAATCTGTCTGTCTGGACTGCTGGTCCTTAACACTTCTGAACAAAATCTTCTGCCTGCAGTTCATTTAGATTACATTGCAATTATATGTTTATTTAAATTATGATGCCTTTGATAGGAATGACTATGCCTTTGTACTCATTTTTTAATTTCCAGAGGGTCTGGGATATAACAGGCATTTAATAAAAGTTTGCTGAATGAATGACTGAATCATAAAAATTACATTAAACTTATTTTTCTAATTATGTATTTCATGTTTCACTTATTAGACTGAGAACTACTTGAAGACAGGCAAGAGTATCCTCAGTGCCCATCCAAAGACCTAGCACAGAGTGAGCATTCAGTAAATTATTTTTTGGCTAAACATACTTAGTAATATAAAAATCCTGTATATCCCAAGAAATAAATAGTGAAATAAATAGACTCTTCGGTGAGTCCTGTAGCTACTATTATAGGAATACCATCCCTCAGAAGACAGGGTCCCACAGGGAAGAGAAGTATGATCACTCCTACTCACTTAGCTTGACAGAGCCATCCATTCCCAACAGGATATTGTCACTCTTGATATCTCTGTGAATGACCTGGTTGGAATGCAGAAACTCCAAAGCCTGCAGGCACTGTTGAAGTGGTGTGTGCAAAGGGAGAAAGAAAGGACATATAACACGAACACTTACAGAAAATTAACCAATCCAATCTCCTAATTCTATAATAAAGAAAGTGAGGCCCCAACAAGTAAAAAGACTTGCTCCAAATAAGTGGCATAGATAGGTCTAGGCTCTAGTCTCCTGTCTCCTGGCTAAACATTCTTTTAATATTCCACACTGTCTTATACCATTCTTTTTTTTTTTTTTTTTTTGGTTTTTCAATTACAGTTGTCCCCTTTTCCCCCAATTTCTCTCCTCCACCCAACCCACCCCCGTCTCTCGCAATCATATCCCTCCCCGTTGTCCATGTCCATGAGTCATTTATACAGGTTCTTTGACTAAACCCTTCCCTTACTTATCCCCCTTCTCTCCCTCTCCCCTCCCCCATACTGACTGCTATTCTGCTCTTTGTTCTATTTAGTTCCTTTGTTGGTGTTGTTCTTTAGTTTCCTGCATTAGGTGATATCATATGGTATTTTTCTTTCTTTGCCTGGCTTATTAAGCATAATTCTCTCTAGTTCCATCCATGTTGTTGCAAATGGCAGGAGTTCCTTCTTTCTTATACCATTCTTATAATATTCCTATTTATTATACCTTATTATAATATATCTTATAATAGTTTTCTTGCAGTACATGAGTTCCTCTAATATATTTTGGAGTTTTTTACAGAGCATGAGATACTTGGAAAAGAACCTGAGGCCCCCAAAAAACTATTGAGGAAGAATGGGAAGGATCTGGTAATGATAAAACTGAAGGAAAGTGACAAGTAAGAGTTATATTTGGGAAACTAGGCATCTGGAACTGATATTAGAAGCAGTGAAGTTAGGAGAATAATCTTATTGTGGTGAGGAGGTAATTTATACTGTTTTAAAAAAAAACAATTTACTTATTTGTTTATTTATTCATTTTTAGAGAGAGGGGGAAAGGAGAAAGAGAGGGAGAGAAACATCACTGTGTGGTTGCCTCTCACTCGCACCCCCAACTGGGGACCTTACGTGCAACCTAGTCATGTGCCCTGACTGGGAATGGAACCAGCAACCCTTGGTTCACAGGCCGACACTCAATCCACTGAGCCACAGAAGCCAGGGGTTATACTGTTTTGGGTATGCTGAATTTTATATACCTATAAACATTTGTAGACAAATGTCCAGTAGGCATCTGAACATATATGAGTCTTAAGTTCTATACAGATGTCTGGACTTGAGATAAATATTTATGAATCATTTGTGAAGAGGTGATTATTTTTTTAAGTTATAGAAATGGATGGAACTGGCAAATGTTATAGAAGATAAGAGGGAAAAGAAAAGAACCTTGGAAAACACCCATACTTAGCAGGCAAAATAATATAGAGACTGAAAGGAACAATGAAAGTGTCTAGTTCTGCCACTACCTGCTGGACAAATCACTTACTCTCTCTGGGCTACTGTTTTCCCATTCTGTAAAATGAGGGCATCAGAAAAGACCTCAGGTTTGCTACTAAATGTACTAGGTTAAGTCTAGAACTCAAAGCTAAAATTTTAGAAGCTTATACCAAGTGAAAAAACCATAAAAATACAAACCAGTTGGAAAATACTATTTAAATGTTCTCAAATTAATACTTCATTTGTAAAAACATACTAATGGCTAAATTAAAAACAAACCAATATCCAGAACTAGCTATTCCCTTTAAGAGTTGTTTTCCTTAGGAGGCTGGAGACCCTGGTGTCTGGATCTCAAAAATTACGATCAAAAAAGATGATTTCAAAAAATTGGAACCCTCATGCACTTGTAGGAGAAATATAAAATGGTACAGCCATTCTGGAAAACAGTTTGGCTATTCCTCAAGATGTTAAGCCTAGAAGTTTCACTCCTAGGCTCATACCCAAAAGAATTAAAATATACATTCAACCAAAAACTTGTATGTGAATATTTATAGCATTATTCATAATAGTCAAAAAGTGGTAATGACAGCAATGTCCAACAACTGATGAACAGATAAATAAATGGCATCTAATTTCTAATATAAGGAATAAAATACTGCTATATTCCATAATACAGATGAACCTTCAAACCATTATGCTAAGTGAAAGAAGCCAGTCACAAATAAGCAAATACCATATGACTGCATTTACATGAAATGTCCAAAATAAGCAAACCTACAGACAGAAAGTGGTTGCATAAGGTGAGAGGGTCAGGAAGTGGGGTGAGTGGAAAATGACTGCTAGTCGGTATAGAGGTTCTTCTGGCATTGATAAAATTGATTATGGTGAGAGTTGCACAACTCAATATAATAAAATTATATGCTTTGGATGAATCAAAATTCAAAGTATGATTTCTACTGAATGCATACATATTACTTTCACACCATCATGAAGCCAAAACATTATAAGTGGATCCATCATAAGTCAGGGACTATCTGTACATTACATGGGTGAATTTATATCTCATTAAAGCTATTCTTTTTTCTAAATTTTATTTATTTCCATCACCAGGTATCCCCATATTCCCTAATCCACCTCCATCCACCCACTCCTTTCCCAAACACTGTCATCTGCAGTGTCCATGAGTTCCTTCTGTTTGTTTGGGGTTTTTTTGCTCAAATCCTTTACCCTGCCCCTGGTGCCCTCCCCCAGAGCTGTCAGCCTGCTCTCTATTTGTGAGTCTGTCTCTATTTTGCATGTTAGTTCAGTTTGCTCATTAGATTTCACATATGAGTGAAATCATATGGTATTTTTCTCTCTCTGGCTGGCTTATTTCACTTAGCATCATGTTCTCCAGGTCCATCCATGCTGTTGCAAAGGGTAAAATTTTCTTCTTTTTTATGGCCGAGTAATATTCCATTGTGTAAATGTATTACAGCTGTTCTATTAATAAAGCTATTTTTTAAAAGAAGGATGATCTCTATCAGAACTCAAGGATAACAGTAATGCCACCTATTTATGTAACATTTAAAAATTCTTCTGAGTGCTTTTTGATCCCTAAGTTATAGACAGTATGAATCTCCACTTAAAAAATAAACAATTAGAGGCAAATTTATTTACTCAAGTACACATGCATGTATTTTTAACCAGTAAAAGTGTGTTCCTAGGGTGAATGAAAAACATTTTAGATATTACAACTGTCTGTGGTTTCCAAAGGGCCACAGTATATAAACAGATGTACAATATAGAATATTTATGGTATTAAAATTTCATGGGGACAATGTGATTACAGAAAAATGTCTTCAAAGGCTCTTTGGGGTGGGGTAATGAAAAGAAAGTTGAGTAACATTGCATTAGTGGTACAGAAAAGAAATCAGATCTCCCAAGAATCCCTGTGTTAATTCCATTAACCTATCATATTATGCTTGTTCTAGATTGCAGGGTTTTTAAGGCAAAGGTGATCGATCATATTTTCTAGAACAGTACTGATTTCACATGATTTTATGTTTCCAGGTGTTGTATTATCAAACCCCAATCATACTTACTAGACTCATCCCCATAAAACTCTGGACCTAACATAATATTCTAGTCTCTTTCCCCAGTTCCCAAACTTTTCTCTGGGCTATTGAAGAGTTTCAGTCTCATATTAACAAAACACCCAATCCTCAATTTCTCTGAATATTCTCTCCATATTCTTGCCCTCATGAAAATGTGGCCATTCTAAGACTGCTGCCCTTGTGGAGGGTTTTTCCCCCTTCTTACACCAGCATATTTAGGCCTTAGACATTTAATAGCAATGGGGAGGAAAGAGAATACCTATTTAAGCTTTGCATTCTATTTCTTTAGCCTGGAAATATTTTACTCTAGATTTCAGCTTGGCTTACTTTTTCATATCATTCAGACCTTTTATTCAAATCTAAGTAAAGCCTTCCCTGATGACTGTCTAAAAGAGTAATTCCTCTGCTGCTACTTTCTTATTCTGCTTCATAGGAAATTTCATAGCACATGTAGAAAGCAGGAGAGCAAAATAAAAATGATTAAAATATATATCCATATAAAAGAGATAAAGAAAACATTACAAAGTATTTATAGCAGTTATCTTTAAGGGTTGAAATTATGGGTGACTTTATATATATTATAGTTCTAATTTTTCTACAATGGGTATATAATTTTATAATCAGAATAGTTATCTTTAAAGGAAAAAATCATGGTGATAGAAATTTCAAAACAGGTATAACAAAAGAATGATAGGAGGGTCTAATTTCCCACCTAATTTCTCCCAGCTGCAAGTGCCCAGGCTAAGATACAATTAGTTGTAGAACTTGGACAGACATGGATATGGAGGCCACATCCTGCTCAAGGCTGGTTGGCCACTGACCTTACCTCACGGCAAACGGCTGCAATCTGGCCTTCATCCATGCATGTTTCCGTCACTACATCTGTCAAAGAGCCTCCAGCCAAGTATTCCATGACAACCCACAGCTCATCTCCCACGAGGTAACTGTAGTAATACAGATAAAGACAAAGGATAAGGAGGAACACAGTAGGCTTTGCCTGCCTCACTCTCGCTGCCAAGTTCTGTCGAGTGTGGCAGTTGGTTAACTTGGATATTCAGGTGGTAGAAGTTGCAGAACTCAGAGTTTAAAGAAAAAAGGTTTGGAAGATCCAGTCAAGATGGCAACGAAGGCAAACATGGCTCACCTCTTTGCACAATCACATCAAAATTACAACTAAAATATAGAATAACCATCAGCCAGAACCATAGGAAATTGAGTTGAATTAAAGTCTGACAGCTACAGAATTAAAGAAACCACATCTACTGAGACAGAACCGGCAAGCTGGTGCCGTATCTAAGACTCCATCAACCTGGCTAACACTGTTTGACCCACCTTGGAGATCCCCAGAGACTCCACCCCACTCAACTTATGAGCCCATCCAAGTTGCTTTTCCATATGTTGGCTGGTCTTGGCTTGTGCTTCATAACTTCTTAAATCCTATCACACGAACAATAGCTGGCCTCAGGGAGCTCCAGGCTTGGCACTAGCACCAGCCAGCTTAGTTTCACAGCTTGGCTTCGCCTGAGAATCTCCAAGCCCAGCAAAAGTAACAGCCATTTCAGATTGCTTTATAGCTCAGGCAGGGTTCCCTGGGCAAAACATAGGTGGGGGCTGACCTTGGCCTGCATCACCTGGTAAACCCCAGGGCCAGCGCACCCAGTGGACAGCTACAGACCTGCCCCTGCACAGCTGATCCTCCACAGAGGGCAGAGGTTTGTGGTCAGTGGCCACAGCCAGTCCTTATAGCTGAGTGGCCTTGGTAAATCCCTCCCATTGATCTGTCAACAGTAAACAAGGCTCAGCTACAGACAAAGAAACTATTTGGATTGGCTTGAGCGGTGTGATATGCCACCTATCTTCATCCTGCGATTGGGAGCGCTGCTGGGTAGACAGGGACACTGTTAGAAAAAATATAACTGGTCTCAATCAAAGGATAAGATTTGAATCTTATTCTCTTGACTATGAATCGAGTATTCCTTCCATAAGATTCTATATTATTTATAATTAAAAGTCTTGTAGTTTTTTAATTTCCATAAAGAATAATATGACAAATTAAGTCTTTTTTTTTAAACCTTTTTTTTTATTATTGTTTTTCAATTACAGTTGTCCCATTTTCTCCCCATTGCTTCTCCCTCACCCAGCTCACCCTTCTCCCACAGTCATATCCCACCTCAAAACCTCTTTTGAGAGAGAAGACTATTGGGACTTGGACCAAAAGAGAATTCAGGACTGGTAAAAAGTCCTCCATTGACACGAACCTATTTCCTCTCTGACAAAAAAGGAAACACATTTATGGCCTCTCTCCCAGCACAATCCAAAAGAAATCTGTCACTTTGGACTGACTGGGGGGAGAAATATGAGCGTCCAAGAGACTGTCTCTAGATACTTACAAAGCAGAGCCCATTTACTTGGGCACAGATCTAAAATGATGCAAGTCCAGATTCAGGTTCTGTTGAACACTTTGTAGCTACACACTGTGCCAAGATACCTTCAAAAATATTATCTTTAGATAATGCCTCAGAGCATCACATATTTGGTGAAGAACAATTATGGATGAAGTTCTCCTCTGGGACAACTCACAAAAACCACAGACTCTCAATTGCAATGCCCTCACTGAATGCTCAGGTTAAGGCCACCCACTTCTGTCCTCCCATAGAAGCTCCTACATACTTTTTTTCTACAGCAGAGTAGGAGCTATTTGAGGGCAGGGACTGAGCTTTATTTACTCCTGATTCCACAGTTTAAGCCTCTGGATACGCCAGCAAAAGCATAATCAATAAATTTATAAATCTTCTAATCCCACTACCAGAACACAAATTCCCCCAACAACATGGTGATGCATTTCACTATTTAGATACCTCCAGTGATGAGGAAGGAACTCGCTATTTTATGGGATAGGCCATACCCTTATTGGACAGCTTTCGTTTTTCCTTATCCTGAGCCCCTTATAGAAATAAATCTTGTACACTTATAGCCTTCAGTTTTTCCAAGTTATATTCTCTGTATAATAAGTTCTTAAAAGAGATGAGAAGGAAATAACTCTCAGAGGATTTTTCAGAGCCAGTCAGGACCCACATCATAGACAATCATACCCAAAAAGGAAAGGCTTTATTCTCTACAGCTATCAACATCATGTATTGGAAAGGTCAAAGTCCAACTCCTTTCTTCTTTAAAGACACTGAAATTTAACAACGTTTTGGATATGAAAAAAAAAGAAATCTGGCGGAACTGAAATCAAGTTAGTCATGCAATATAAATAGTAAAGGAATTAAAATCCAAGACTTAGTCCAAAATCACCTTCACCTGTGCTCTCTGAAACCCAGACAAGAAGCTCATTTTCTTTTTTCATATATGGGAGAAAAGAACATGACATGATTGAAAGGGCATGGATGTTGGAATAGTCAAATCCAAAACCCTCCTTTGCTCCTTACTAACTTACTGGTCTTGGACTAACTTCTATGAACCTCAGTTTCTTAGGTAATAAACGCTGCCTCACAAATAAAATATAACACAAATGCTAAATACAATCACTGTTATTATGTTGAAGAACAGAATTCTGATGGGCTGGAACAACAGCCTAAAGAAATCAAAATGGGATTTGATGGTGACAACTAAAAAGTTCTACATTACCAATTTAAGGCAAGCTCATGTGGAAAAAAAAAGAAAAAAAAAAGGACCAGAGATTACTACAAACTTACTAGGGGTCAATAATAAAATAGGCCTCCTTAAAAGAAAATAATAATAATAATAATAATGAATGAATGAAATCATTAGGTTGTGCTGAGTTTAGAACAAACGAGAAGTCCCACTCTCTCCATTATGGTCAAATTTTAAATAAAAATACTAAAGTGTCACATTTTACAAGAATACAAACTATAAGTTATTCAGGAAGGTGAACATGATGAGGAAAGATCTGGGATGCAGAATGATTCAAAGGCCTCCATGTGTGATGCAGGGGGATGGGCTGAAGGTCTTCCCTGAGGAAGAACAAACAGCGCCATGACCAGCTGTTAGGAGCTACAGAATGATAGTGTTCAGCCAAACCCAGAAAGATTGTGCAGCAATCAGGTGTCCAGCGGTATGTAGGGTCAGAGACATAGGGCTATAGCATCATAAAAGATTCTTAAATGGAGGCAGTTCCAAGTGCTGGTGCTGCCTTCTCCTTTAACAGCTCTACCATCTATCCCAAAGGCCCTATCTCTCTAAAAGGACCTGTCTGTACCTGTCCAAGTAGTTCACAATATTTGGGTTCTTATTTTCCCTCATGACCAGGATCTCATTAATAATCAGTTCTTTCTTCGGCTGCTGCTGAAGGTTCATCTGCTTAATGGCCACCTGAAATCAGAGTGAATTCAATACGCAGTTAGTCATTCAGCATTTACTGAGCACCTCCTAAGTATTGGACCTTGAACACTAAGCAAAGATGAATAAGATATGGTCTTACCCTTGAAGAATTCACAATTTATTAACATAGATCAGTGGTACTCAATATGAGGTCTCCAGACCAGCAGTGCCATCATCTGGAAACTTGTTGGAAATGAAAATTTTCAGGACCTACCCAGCCCTACCAAATCAGAAATGGTGTATTTTAATAAACCCTCCAGGAGATTCTGATGTGCACCGAAGTCTGAGGGTCAAACTTGCTTCTAAAGAAAATATTTATATTAAAAATACTTTTTAAAAAATCACAATATAAAAGTAATGTTTTATAACAAAAGTTCATACAAGTGCTGCAGAAACACAAAAAAAGGACACGGACTCTTTTAATCTGGCAATATAGAGAGAGCCTTCAGAAAGGGAGAGATGGCTTTTTGAACTTGGTATGAAAGGACTAATCAGTTGACCAGATTAAGAGAGAAGAAAAAAGAGGATAAGATCCCTATATTTTTTGTGTATTTAAAAAAAGGATCTTGATAGGCTTTCTGTCTATAGAAATAAATCAGTTTCTACATAATCCAAATATAAAGACACACATTAGTTTCCAAGGCACTTTTGCATCCATCTCTTCTGTGTCAGGTACTATCCCAAGTTTAGTTTATTTAATCCTCCGAGATACCAAGTTCAGCATTACTACTGACCCCTTTTGACAGATAAGGAAATGATTATTCAGAGAGGATATGTGACTTGCATACACAGCTATTCAGTTAGCAAAGTCAGGATCAGAACTCTCAAAAGTGATGCCAGCTTATCCTGAACACAGTAGCAGATTAATCTTCTCCCACAGTATATATTTGATAACACTTCCCATGCTAAAAACAAACAAACAAAAAAAACATAGATGGTTCCTGTTTGCGTAGACATATTCCTCAGCCCAACATTCAAAGTTCTCATGATCTGACCCTATCCTACTTCCCACTATATTTCTTCACATACTCCATGATCTGAGCTCCTCTCCATTTGGAATATCTTGCATCATTTTCACACAACCAAAAGCTTCTTATAAAAAAATGCTACTTACACTTTGTGCCAGGACAAAAGAAACCTTATTCTCCAAACCAGATAGGCCTTTCCCTTTTTAAAGCTCCGTAAGATCATACTTATACCTCTCTTATGAAACTTACCACATTCTGCCTTGCATGATGATTAATTAGGATATGTATATCTAGAAACTTCAGAGTTCATTTGAAAGCTCTGAATCCCTGGTGCCGAGTACAGGGCCTGACACACAGTAGGTGCTCAACAAATGTTTGTGGAAATGAAAAGGGAAAGAGAGAAGTCAGTGGGTTGATAAGTACTTTATTTTTAAAATATAAAAAGCATCAGCAATAGGCTACTCTATACTATAGGGAGTAGACTTTAAATTATTTGCTAAATGTATATTCCCTAAAGATAGTTTCTCTTTTTCTGCTTAATAGACACGAATATGACTACCTAATAGAACAACTAAATAAGTCTTTTCAGAAGTAACAAAAAGTGTGAAGAATGAATAATTCAAATTTTTATGGGAAAAAAATCCTGACTATTATTTCTTCAAGTCAGGTATGGGCAGTCTTCTACAGAGATCCAGTTCATCAATAAGAATAGAAATAATTTGTTTAAACATTTTGATCACCTCCCTCCCATTTGCTTTGGAGTAGGGTCTCCTATCAGGTTAGGCTTCTGGTCTGGCTGCAGCTTTCTGTTAATAGTTGATGATCAGCTTTTTCTTTTCTTTCTTTCTTTCTTTCTTTTTTTTTTTTTTAACGATTTTATTTATTTGTTTTTAGAGAGAGGAGAAGGGAGAGAGAAAGAGAGGGAAAGAAACATCAGTGTGTGGCTGCCTCTCGTACGCCCTCAACTGGAGACCTGGACTGCAACCCAGGGATGTGCCCTGACTGGGAACTGAACTGGTGACCCTTTGGTTCGCAGGCCAGCACACAATCCACACCAGCCAGGGCAATGATCAGCTTTTTCTAACCTCTGAAGGGCAACACACTGATCTAAAGACATATCACATTAAGTACAGTAAGCCCTTATTACACATGTTAAGATTTTTAGCCAAAGGAGTGCCTTTGGAGTTCCTCAGGCCATCTTGAAAGACGGGACAGTACTTATGAACCTCACAGAAGTCAATGCTGACAGCAGAAAGGAAGAAGAGAGGCAGGCAGAGGATAACAGAGGCAGTGGCAGGACATCAGGGATCCTTTTTAAGAGCTACTGACTAACTATGGCCTAGGCTACATGCTCTTCACCTAATCAGACCCCTCATACTTAAGCCAGCAGATTGCACTCCTATCACAGAATAAAAACTGGACTTGAACTCTGAGGACATTAGCTATAGGGCGGAGTCTGTCACTTACTGACCTTGACCAATCACAAACTCTCTAAGCCTCCGTCTCTTCTTCAATACAGTAAGGATAATAATACCAACCCTGATTCTCTTCATTACAGGATTGTTTTGAGAACTAAATGAGATAGTGGCCAATGTGTTACTCATATATAAAAATAAATTTAAATATTAAAGTAAGGCAACAATGAAAGTGCTAATCATAGTAATAACTGCATTTGATAAGTACCTGGTCCAGAACAACATGAATGACAAGAACATCAACAGGAACAAAAGCAAAAACCAACCACTCTCCCATGACTACTATCTATTGAATGCCTATTGTATATCAGGCACTATGTTAGATGCCCTACTTACATTATTTCAGAAAAATCTAACAACAACCCTGCCAAGTAGAAATTATCTTCATTTTCAGGAAAACTTACAAGAAAATTGCCTAAAGTCATAATCAATGCCCACAGGTCCATATGACTCCAAAGCCTCTTTCAGTCTATTCTATTACACACAATCCCTCTAAAAAAATGGGCTTGAGAAATAATTGTTGAATCTGTAACTGGAAGACTTCCCAGCACTGACATGCTAATCTTTCTATAGGTGACAGACAATAGCTCTGTTCTCCCCAGCTGGATAGTCCCCAGTAAGCACTCACTCACATAGCCTGAGAGTCTCAGGCCAACTCTGCTGAAGATTTCTACTCCCTGGGGCAGGAAATGAGGCCTTCCTGACCATACTACATTAGCTGCCCTAATGGACTTGCTTCCATTCATAGTTTTGTAACCACAAGGCAGGCACACAGTGAAGTCAAGTTTCTGTTTCCTGAGGTCAGCTTCTCACACGTGCATCCTCCAAGCCTTCCAGGCACTGCCCACCATGAGCCTGCCTCCCATTAAGGGCGGCAAGGCCCAAGAGGCCAGAACATGATGAGGGGCACTAGTGCCTAAACTTAGCTCTGCAGTGGCCTTGCAGCCCAGACATCAAAAGTTTAGGTTTTAGAATCAAAAATTTCTAACCCAGTCCTTGCTTACTGTACAAGCCTAAAAAGTGATTTAGACTCCCTGAGCCTCAAACTCCTCATCAGTGAAAAGGAAGTACTATTATTTATCTCATAGGGTTCTTTCTAGGATTGTTATAACCTCCTTTTTTCTATCTCTGTCTCCCATTCACCATATTTAAAATTAGCACAATGATATCACTCGTCCTTCCTCACCATTATTTTAACAACAGGTTCCTGTCAGCACTATAAGAGTTTTATATGTACACAATGAAAGTACAGTCTCTTACATTTATATATGATTTTGGAGTGGGGGGGATCAAACCATTTTATTGAAGGCCTTTGGGTAGGCTCAAAGGGCTGGGAGGACAATGAGATCTGAAGTCATTGGCCCAGCCGGGATCTTTCCAGCTTCACAGCTGCCAAAAAGCCTATAAATGGCATATATGATTTTAACATCTCAGCAGTGAATCTTTCATGTAGTTTTTATGCTTAACACAAGGTATGGCATAAAGCAAGTGTTCAGTAAATGCTGTACAGAATAAATATGTACAAATAAAATTACTATGTAATTCTCAAAGTTTATAAAGTATTTTCACATGCACTGCTTTACTGAATTCTTTCAACACCTTGTGAGGTTTATGTTGTCATGAACATTTTATAAATAAATAAAATCCAGGCTCAGAGAGGTCAAATGGCTTGCCCAAGGTTATATAAGCAGCTAAAGGTAAACATTTAGGTTGTTAAATTCTTACCTCAAAGAACAATTAATAAATCCTTAACCATAATGATGATGTTTTTAAAAAGTTGACTCGCCCTCGATGAGCCTCAATATTTCGCTTGGACACTTGTAAAAGACTCACAGTGCAGTGAGATACAGCCTGTCCCTATTAACCATGACTTCTCCAGGGTACCAGACAATTTCAACCACCAAACATATATAAGCAGGCCCTAGCAGCCTTCCTCAGAAGAGCCCAACTCTATTTTCATCGGAACAGGAGGTAACTCTCTCAATCTCTGAGCCTCAGTACTCTGAACTATGAGCTTGCCCAGAGAGCTCCCAACCACAGCCCACCTGCCAACATTCCCACTCTGTATCCAAATAGCAGAATGTAACGAAATCTCAAATACTTTCTGTTCCCTTCATGGCTTCCTTCTACTGAAGGTAACATCCTGGGTCAGCATGTATTGGCAATAAGGTCAGAGTTATCCCAGCTTAATGAAATGAGAAAAACAAAGAGATCCTTCCAAATGAGGAGTTCAATTGCCTTACTGGAATCCTGGGCACAGAGTAATAGAAGAACAACTAGATTAGGAGTCAAGAGACACGTGTTTAAATCTCTTCTGTATCAAATTTCTCTTCCAAGCACCAAAATTATATAAACAAGCATTCACTTGGCAGTTCCACAAGATCTCTCAGGCAGCATCCAACTTCTTCAAACCTAAACTTCCACCTTTTTTCTTCCTCCCTGATTCATATCACTAACTTATGAGTCACGTTCACATTCAGTCACCAAATTTTCTCAAGCCTACCTACATGCCTCTCGAATCCACCCACTTCTTCTCATTTATACTATGCTACCACCTTAGTCTAAACCATCAACTATCACCTGAAGTTTTCATAATAACCTCCTGAATCACCTGTTGCACTCTTATCTCCTCCAACCTGTTCTCCATACTATAGCCACAGTGACTTTTTCCAAAATCTGTCTCACCATGTTACTCCTCTGGTTCTAGCGTGCTATAGTAAGAAACTAAAAGTGTCCCTACTGAGCCAAGAATGTTAAATTTAACCAAAAATAAGAAGAAACAGTAGAGCTGAAGGAGCAATAGTGGGTCGTATATACTCACCTCTTGTCCTGTGGCAACGTCCATTGCAGTGTACACAGTGCCTGAAGCACTGAACAACAGGTGGGAGAGAGGGGGAAAAGAGAACATAGGTATTAAGTGAAGTGATATTTGTCAAATGAAGTTCTACACACAATCTGGCAATGCAAGTGTTAATAATAACAGCAACAAAAATAATCTTCCCCACTCCCCCCCCTCCACCTTCACATATTTCAGAGGCAGTATGTGGTAGCAAAGAGAATACAGGCTCTAGTGACCAAAAGATCTGAGTTCCAATCCGGAACTTTACCTACTATCTACCAGATATACAGTCTTGAGCAAGTTATTCTCTGAGCTCCACTTTCCTTATTTGCAAAATAAAGATAAGAGTTTAGAGTGTATAAGAGAATTTAAACCAATTAGTTCATAAAGCACGAGCCAATGCTAACATACAGTAAGTCTTCAATATACAGAGTAGGGCAAAAGTAGGTTTACAGTTGTTCATATGGAAAATAACACAATAATTGATAAATAATATAAGAATAAATTCTGTTTCATGGAACCACAACTATAAACCTACTTTTGCCCCACCCTATATACTAGTTTCCTGCTCTTGTTTCCTCCTCTCCTCTCCTCCATCACTCTTTGCAAATTGCTTTAACCTCTTGGGGCCTCAAACTCTTCATCTGTAAACCAGGTTGTAAGATTAGATCTATGATTTTCAACTGCAGGTGAGAAGTGAGGGAAAAAGGGCCCTAAGGAAATTTTCAGAATGAGGTGGGAAATGGCTTATATTTTTAGCAAAAAGGGATATAGACTTCTGGGGTAACAGTAATGTTCTGTTTCTTAACCTGGGTACTGGTTACATGGGTGTGCTCACTTCATGAAAATTCATCAAGTTGTATAATTATAGATGTTAGATTCAACTGAAATTTACATTAAAAAACTATAACTACTAAAAAACTATAAAAACTTAAAAGAATAATCTAAATCTTAAGGTCCCCTTCTCACTTTGACACTATTACCCTTTAAAAGTGTTTTTAAATTATTTATGCTCTCAAGAGGATGTGTTTTATTTTACAGTTTGTGGTTTTCATTTCTTCAAACATAAAATATTAAATATGCTTTTTCAAATACATATGCTCCCAGGAAATCTGATAACTTCTACTCCATCCCCATGGTATCCTCACTATATATACATATGTACATGTATGTGTATATATACACATCATACACAGACAAAGAGAAAGAGTGGGAGGGAGAAAGAGAAATACTAGAAATAATGCTAGGAAAGTAACCATGTCCACTCTAAATAACTAAAAACCTCATTTTATGCCTATAATCATAAACCCTATATATTTGTAGGGGATGATATGCAGCAATATTTGTTACTTACATGTCACATATCATATATATAAGTTGCAATTTGAAGAAATTTAATTCCTTGTATTGGAAAAAAAAAATTGCATTCTATGCAAGCCTTGAGATTATGCTTCCCAGGGAAGTCAGGTCAATTCACAGAGAAAAGTCACCCGGAAGTCTGTTTTACAGCTAGTCATGTATAAATGACCCATGGACATAAAGATAATAAAGTGTGGATTGACTCTGGGAGCAGGGGGTGGGCGCAGCAGGGGAGAGCAATGGGGAAAAATTGTAACAACTGTAGAACAACAACAATAAAAAAAGGTAATATAAATAAATAAATAAATAAATAAATAAGGAATTAAGAAAAAGAAATTATGGTCACCAGCTTCCTACCCAACGCTCTTTAATTGAGACCCTAGCTACATGCTAAAAAAATGTAATCATAAGATACGGGCTATCAAATAGGACTGGATTTTTTTCATTGGCAGCTATTTCCCCATTAACTGATCATCCTATTTCTAGCCACATTCTGTCACAGAGCTGGTGTTTATCTTCTATGCCCATTCCCCCCCATCCTACCAGATGCAACATTCTTAAAAGGGAAATATGCCCAGGCCTTAAGGGAACTATGTCTCCATTACAGAAGTCTAGAAAGCTACTCAGGCCTGCTGGTTAGTAGTTGATTATCTCTACCTGGAATAGACATATAATTAGATATATGAATTCTGGTAAAAAAAAAAAAAAAAAAATCTTCAGCCCTGGCTGGTGTGGCTCAGTGGGCTGAGCACTGGCCTGAGAGCTGTGACATCACCGGTTCAATTCCCAGTCAGGGCACATGACTGGGTTGTGGGCCAGGTCCCCAGTTGGGGCAGTGCAAGAGGCAACTGATTGATGTTTCTCACACACATAGACGTTTCTCTCCCTCTCTCCTTCCTTTCCCCTCTCTCTCTAAAAAATAAATAAATAAAATCTTTTTAAAACATCTTCAGGTCTTAAAAGAACAGGCAAAAATTATAATAGCACTAATTATTTATGTGGCATTTTAAAAAAATCTTCAAATGTGAAAACATCAGCATAGGTGATTAATAAATACTTCATTCCTCCCTTACACTAACAGACCTGCCAAATAAGCAAAGAAAACACATTTTGTAGATGTTGCCTATTTATGGGCCTCAGACACCTGAATTTTTTAAAAACTCAGAAGTTTTGGAGGTGAAAAGCCCCGAATCTACAATTTTTCTCCCTTAAATTTATGGATAAAGAAACTGAAGTCTGGAGATGGGACTTAACTTGCCCACACTTGTCTGTGTACCTTTCTGCTATAGTCTCAATATCTCAATGTAGTTAGCTAAGGAAATACCATCCCAGATTTTTCTTAACTTATTCTCAACATGTTAACTACCTTATACCAGTTCAGACTTACAAAGGCAGGTCTGGTAGAAAAAGCACACCACCAGGAAAAAATGGGATTCACTTGAGTTTAGGGTTGCTTTAAGGATTAAACAACAGAGGCAAAGAACAGATGTAAGCCATAGAATGCTGTACAAATAAAACACCAGTATGTTATACAATACTTTATCTTATTTTCAGAAGTTTTTGAAATGCATAGGAAAAATTAAAACAGAAAACTTCAATGACTTCATTAGCAACAATGCTTTCATTCAATTAACACTGAGAACTTTCTACAAGCCAGATATTTTTTCAGTTCTTTTTAATTTATAGCTATTTCCATAGGTCTATGAAATATTGTTATTTTTCTTTTTCATACAGAGGTATAACTTACCTAAAGTAATTTGCAGAAATCTTAAGTGAACAACTTGATGATTTTTCAATATGTATACACCCATGTGTTCACCACCAACATCACCCCAGAAGGTTTTTTCATGCCCCTTCCTAATCAGCATCCCCCTCTCAGACACAACAATTTTTCTGACTTCTGTAAGCATATATTAGTTTTGTCTGTTCTTGAACTTCATGTAAACAAAATCATAGAGTATCTGCTCATTTGTGTCTGACGTCTTTTGTTCAAAATAATGGCCAAACACTTTTAAGACTTATCACAGCATACAATTGACCCCTGAACAACACAGGGGCCTGACACCCTGCATAGGCGAAAATCTGTGTGTAACTTTTGACTCCCTCAAAACTTAACTACTAACAAACCACTGTTGACCGTTGACCAGAAGTCTTACCAATAACATAAATAGTCAATTAACACATATTTTGCCTGTGGTAGGTGTTTTATACTGTAAAGTAAGCTAGAGAAAAGAAAATGCTATTAAGGTAACCATAATGAAGAGAAAATACATTTAAAATATTTATTGAAAAAACTGCATATAAGTGGACCTGCAAAGTTCACACCCGTGTTGTCCAAGGGTTAACAGTATTATAATTCTTTGTTTGACTCTCTCCTTCTGTAAACATGAGGTCTCTGAAGGCAGATATTCTGTCTGATTGGAGCTGTATTCCCAGTGTCTAGCACATAATAGGATTCAATTAAGATTTACTGAGTTCAGTATACCAAGGGCAGCATATAAGATGCAGAGAAGGCAACTGTAATTGAAAAACCAAAAAATAAAATAAAAATAAATAAAAATAAAAAATAAAGGGGGGGTGGGCTGGGTGGGGGAGAGCAATGGGGGGAAAAATGGGACAACTGTAATTGAAAAACCAAAAAATAAAATTAAAAAAAAAAAAGATGCAGAGAAGGAACAGAGAGCAGAAGGCATGAATGCTGGCATCCACCTAGAAAAGTAGGTCCTATACACTAGCAGAAAGGTCTGCAGTTCTGAGTCTTCCATTTCGCATTAGTGTTTGTAGATTTCAGCACCAGGTAAGCAGAGTTAATCTGGAAAAGCAGAGCTGTAATTTGGAAAGCAGGTTTTATTCTAAGAAAATAAATGGTTTTTCAATTCTCAGTGCAGGGGTATTTTTAGCAACATGGCCAACTAATGGCACATCTCTCACATTAAGCATAATTCTCCCAAACTTGAAGTTAGTTTAACATAACACCCTTAGATGGGTGAGGGGTGAAAAAGAATAAGAAGAACAAGGCTTATGAAAGGCAAAACAAAAGCAAAATCACATACACCAGTACACACAATTTTAAGTCATTTCTCTAGGGAAAGAAAATGTCCCTACTAACCCTTGTCCAATCTTCTCAAACCGTGTATATTTCTTCTTAGGATCGCCCACACTCACTATGCTCCCTTTGAAAGAAACAGAGACCATGAATCATTTTTTTTCCCAAATCAAGACACAAAACAGGCCCCGTGTTTCCCCAAACCCTGGAGTTGGCAAAGGTATGTCCAATACCCAGAAACCGTACTAAGGAGGTCCCTAGCTTTCCCGCATAAGTTCCATTCAAAAGTTTCATCTCCTCACACTTTTATTGATAGTAATCAATTCCATTTAACTCTGAAGACCCATTTATTCATTATTTAATTCATTCATTTAATAAACATTTACTCATTTCACACGCTCACTTACTATGTGCCAAGTCCTATGTCAAGTGCCACAAATGAAGAGACAGATGAGACAGTTAAGATTGTCTCTGCTCTCAAGAAGTTCAATTTCATGGAGGAGATAGACAAGCATAAAGTTCCATGAAAATATAATAATTAGTGTGCTAGATGGCAAAGGGGCACAGAAAGAGGTTCAAAATACAGACTGGAAAGGGTTCAGATAGGAGATGCTATCTGGTCTGATTTTTACAGGTGAAGTAGAAGTTAGGGAGAGAAAGCTGAGAAGGAGTTGCAGCAGGAAGTATGTCAAGAGCAAAGATGGAGAGGGTGAGAGAGTTCACTGGGTTTCACAATTTGTATTCTCAAGACGGTGAAACTGAGGCCCACAGAAGTAAAGATACTTACTCCCAAGGTCACAAAGCAAAGTGGTGTCAGAGCTAAGACGAGGAGTTTGGTTTTCGGTCTCCCAGTTCAAACTGCTTTCTGCTAATACCAATTACTAAGATTTGGTACTTTTCATATACATTATCTCATTTGAGTTATAAATGAGACAGGGATTAACATCTTTAAAAGATATGAAAAGGGAGGCCGGCCCAGAGAATAGTAGAAAATAGCCGAAGTCCCAAATCTGTGGCAGGGCTGGGGCTTCAACTCAAGTGTCCTTAACTACCAGGGCAGTCTGCTTTCCATGACTCTATGTTCTAAGTATTAATCTTTTTTTAATCTGGCTCAGAAAAAAAACAAACAAACTACCTATAGGAGTAAATAGATGACTAGAAAATGGCTTCTCTTATTTCATTACTTCACAAGGGCTCTGGGTAACTTTTAAAAGAGTAAATTTTTTTTTTTTTTAAGTCAAACAAAAATTATCAGGAAGAAATTGAGAGCTGCTAAGCTAAAGAATCAGAAACCTCAGCTTTCAAAAGCAATGCCACCATGCAGATCCGGCCAAATCAGTAATATCAAATCCTCTTTAGAAGTAGACAGGTACAAAGACTAAATCAAGGACCTTGTCAAATGATTTTTTCAAGACCACAGACCAACCTATATCTTCCTTCTAATATAAATTCTCTTGTAGTTGACTGGAGCACAGAAACAAGCTACCCCAACAGACCTCCATTTATGGCCATTAAAGAAAGTGAGACCCTAGTTTCTACCTGAGAGCAGGAGGCAGCATGCTCTAATCAGAGGAGCACAGGTTGTGCTGCAACCCCAGCCCTGACACTTTCTGGCTATGTGATTCTGAGCAAGGTATTTAGCACCCCTGAACCTCAAATACTTTACTTGCAAAAAATGAAGATTATAATATCTGTCTTTAGAAGACTACTATGAGGGATAAATAAAAAGAAAAAGAAAAACAAGAAAATACTTTGCTTGTCATTTGGTACATAGTACATGCCCATAAAACATTAGTTTCCTCTCCCTCTTTTCCTACAACCAAGATGGCAGATCTGTCTTCTCCTCGGTCAATGGTAAACATACAAAAAATAATAATAATAATAATAATAATTGCAGCACTTTTTCCCACCAGGTATATACAAGGCTCAGTCTTTCTCAATACAACATTCCAGACTATTCATTAGATAAAAGCTATTTGTCATCTACATAACCCACGCCTAGGGGTGAGGGATGCCTAGATCTTGAAGTAAGCTATACACACCCTCTTTCATCACAATTCCCATCCTTATGTGGTGTCCAGTTGGGGCTGGTGAAACAGAGGAGGTGAGCACAAGGGCAGGGTGAGGAGAAGCACAGTTTGTGACTAAGATATCAAGCATAGCTAGCCAGTCACACAGAGCAAGCCTAGGACTGAGATCTTTATACCAACAAATTCTATCTTTGCACTTGACCAATCATACAGCAGAGGAAGATTCAGAAAGCTACAAAGTGCTTACGTAATTTCTCCAAGATCTCTTCATCAGACATTTTAGGCTTCTTCTTCTGCTTCTCAGTATTCCGGGTCAGAGCATCTGGAGGGGCGGTATTACTCTCTGTAGGTGAAATGGGAGAAGTAGCTACATCCCGAGTTGGAGTAACAGGAAGTGGTTCAATCACAGACCGTGTGTATACCTGCATTGTTGGTAAGAGAAGGGGAAGGGTCTAGTCAAGGAACATGTATAAATGACCGATGGACATGGGCAACAGGGTGGGGACTGACTGTGGGAGCAGAGGAGGGGGGTGCAGTGGAGAGCAACAAGGGGAAAAATTGGGACAACTGTAATAAAACAATAAAAAGAAAAAAGAATTTGGCAAGGCCAGCCTTTGTTAGGATTGGGAAGCTCAGGAGCTTCTCTTACATGTGTGTTAGAACATACACTGAAGAACAAATCCCAACAAACTCATCCCTTCTCCTAGGTCAAAATCTATGTTCCTCCTCCTCTGTGGTTGAAATGTTGCCTTCCCTGATCTCAGTATTACACAACAGGAGTTAGTGAGCATCTGAACACTGAAGATATTCAATACAGGTTAGACAACTCTCAATAGAAATGATTTAAAGGAGACTCTGTCATTGGATGAGAATGCCCTTCATCTCAAAATTCTACTCTTTCCTAAGTTGAAATAAATCCTGTTATTTGCACAGCATTTTTGCACTACTAATACAACACATTATCTTCTTTTGAGTTATTACCTCTTCAAATCCTGAACCCTTGCAGAGAAAAACTTCAGCTGTTCTACTTGAAGAGGTAGTAGGGTGTAGTCATTTAAACCACAGACTCTAGAACCTGAATGCCGGGGCTTAAATCCCAACTCCTATTTTTACCATTTGTATGACTTTGGACAGGTTACTTAGCTTCTCTGTGCTTCAGTTTCCTCATTTGTAAAACGGCAATATTAATGATATCTATTTTATGGGGTTGTAGTAATAAATTAATGTGTGAAGTGATTAAAATCATGCCCAACAGATACTGAGCTTTTAAAATTTTGCTAATACTGTTGTATTTCCTATTCATTTACTTAACATTTGTTGAGAATCTACTTTGCCTCACTGTACAAAATGCTGCCCCATCCTCTTGTGAATAAAGTCTTGTGAGAAAGTTATAACTACAAGGCAGAAAGGGATAAATGTCAATAAAAATGAGCAAACTATATACTATTGAGGTTCAGATAAGTTATATTCCCTTTCCCCAGAAGATCCTTTAAGGCATTCATCAGATATTTTTCATAAAAACATCACAACTCTTTTGGCTACTCTGTAAGCTCTCTGAAGACAGTGAATGTGTCATTCATCCCTGAGTTCTTGTATCTAACCAGTTGCCTAACAAGAAGCATGCCTTTAGATACAAGTTTGATGAATCAATGAATAAATAAATGGGATTTTTCAGCTGGATGTTGAAGGATAGACAGGATTTTAATAGGTGGAAGTGGGAGAGAACTTAGGTCAAGACACAGATCAGAAACTAGAGCTTCTTTCCTGACTATTCTAGCATAATGATTTCTGAATTTTCTATTCTTATATCTATAGACAAATGCACCCTGGCTGGTTTGGCTCAGTGGATTGAGCGTCGGCCTGCGAGCTAAGTGTCGCTGGTTCGATCTTCCAGTCAGGGCACATCAGAGAAGGAAAACTCTGATTCCAAAAAACCTCCGCTGCCTTGCGGCATACCTCTTCAGGGGAAAGGCTAAGGGAGTAAACCCCGACAGAAAATCCGGAGCCGGAATCCCTAAGGCGGTTTGACGTTGTAGTCAACACCGGCAACTCCTGCGGCGCACCTGAAGCCAAGCTGTATTGACTCCGTCTTTCCCTTGGACCCTTCAGCTGCGAAGAGAGGGGGGGGTCTGCTGCATGGGCAACAGCAGACCCTCCATATCACCCTGCCCAGGCTCTGTAGCTTCAGCTTCACTGGAGAGGACACTCCAGCGTCATCGCAAGATGTCGATTCAACACGGGAGGAGACAGATACCGTGTCACTCCCGAGTCGGACTGCACAACCATTCTCGGCTGTGCAGATAGACTCTTAAGAAGCTACACCATCGTCTCTCGAGACGGAGGCTGCCGAGGACGACGATAGACAAATGATATCCCTTACACCTAAGGCCTTCACTTTCATTCCTTGTCTTTCTTCCTTAGTTCTCCTGACATGACTCCTTGAGGCTACGACCCTGCCTTTTCCTTCTTTAATGGTCTCTCTCCTTCTCTGGCTGCCAGCACAGAACTGCACACACAAAAAGCCCACTTCACTATAGGGGAAAGCAACCTGGACTTAGAATAAATACCTGCTTTCAATCCTGGCTCTTTTGCTTACTAAGAGACTTTAGATAGATCAAGTTAACTCCAAATTCCAGCTTCTTTTTCTATAAATTAGGAATTCACAATGCCTTTTTAGAAAGGAATGCTATGAAAATAAAATTTATTGATTAACATTCATTCATTCACTATTTACTGCTTTTCAGGTAACTGCCAAAAACTATATTAACCACGTAGATACATATATATATATTTATTCCCTCTAATTTTGAGGCGTTCATGATTTAGTAGAAAAAAAATTTTTAATGAGCATGTTTGTGAACCAAAAAAGGCCATAGCAATGTAAGGTATCTTGACAGATCTCCAAGTTTAAAGTTCATTTTTCTTAAGGTGACTTTGTGACCTACAGAAAGGGTGATCCACAGACTCCATTCATAAGTCCTCATCCTAAAAGGTCATATAATCCCCTTGAATTTCCTTCACAGCATCTCTCATAGTCAACTGACATCTGTTTAAACATCTCCTTCAATGCTCTGATCTAAAGGCAGCCTTATTTTGTATTATCACGGAGTTTAAGCTCTAGATGGTTCTTTCATTACAAAGCTCTTGTCACAAAAAGTCCAAGCAAAAAAATACTAGTAGAATATCATTTGATGATAAGTCAGTATTCACTGATGCTAAATCAAGTAAAAGGCATGGGGCCCATGTTGTGCAAAGTGAAGGCAGAAGGACTGTGGCTACTCCGAGATGGAAGAGCCTCCAAGGAAGTTAAATAAAAATCACTGCCAATATCAGGCATCAAAATGCACTCCGGATGTCCAGCATATTAATAGCACTAACGTATTTATCAACTCTCTTGGGTCTTTCAGTATCATCAATGATGTTCTAAGAGGCTGAACACTGCACATTAACAGAGAAGAAAAGATCTGCAGCAGGCTAATTTGTTGCTTCCCAGGAGACTGGAATAATTTACATTAGTCCTGCACTAAGTAACATTAATTCTGTATATCTTCCTGTCTGTGAAAACAGACTAAGTAAATGAAGGCTAGGTTGGTATAAACACCAATTATTTGGGACATTGTTAGACTATTTACAAACCCATGATAAATATATATACTACTTATTGTCTTTAATCGTAAAGAAAGTACCTTTCCATCGAGTTGGGTTAGCGATCTCACCAAGTCCAAAATCTAACAACCGCTACCAGAATATTAAACCTCTAGGCCTCAAGCATCAACCTTTCCCTCCCCTTCCAAATCTAACAAACCACAAGGCTGTCTACGTCCCCAAAGACTCACAGATTTTGTGTGCTCTGGGCGTGGAGCAATCACTGGAGGTGGTGTAGCATCATCATCATCATCTTCATCTTCTGAAACGGGTGGCACTGCTGGGGTCTCAGACACAGTCTTCACATTCTGTACAGCAGAGAGAAGGCCAGGCTCATCAGATCCAGCTGACATGGAACTTAAGCTACCAGGATCGAAATCTCCCTACTTCTCCCCAAAGACACCTCATCCTGACACTCCTTCTGAAACCTACATCAGCCTCTGGGCCCTCCACCTTTGTGCAGCCAGTCAGGAACTCAGTCAGCTTCTCTGTCTTTTAGTTAGCACTGTCTACTCAGTCCCTTTCTCTCATCCGAAGCGAACTGCAGATTGGGAAGCCAGCTTACAGCTTTTCTACTTACCTTCCCCAATCCAAACCCTGAAGACAAGTTTACAATTCCTTCTTATTCTATAAATTTTACTTTCTACGCTGAACAGGTAATAAAATATGAAATGTAGTAAAGGGATCAAAAGTTTGGAATTTTACAATGTTTATCTTTATAATTCCTTACTACTTTTTGATATGGTTAACAGAAGTCCAGACAGGTTCTTGCCTCTCCTTTTCCTTTCTTTACCAAAACATACTACACACCCATTATGTCCTCAGGTGTCCTTGCCTCAACTTGAAGATACAGAACACAGGAGCCACATGTCTCAAGAGAACAATGAGTTTCTCCCTAGACTGGCTACTATCTATTTCACTAAACTCTGCCCTGTCCTGGAACGAACCTTATCAGCACAACTAATTGGATCTGCTATAATCTCAGCAACTTGATTTTCACATGCAAACTGTAACAAAGCTGGGCCAGGAGCGGCAGCTTTGGAAGCAAGTCCAGGCAAAAATATCATAACATGACTGTTTAGAACACACATTCAAGAGACAAAGTAGCTCCAAAACATGAGATGTTTGAAAGAGACAAGGATTACAGCATGGGACCAGAGAGGCAAAAGAGATATTTTAATACATATGGATATAATTCAATGGTTTCAGATATTTTCAGAGCACCTACTCTGTGCTCAGTAAGATACTGTGATGGATACAGTTGACATAAAGGTGTGAAGATGAAAAAGGTGGTTTGTGTCCTGAAGCAGTTCATCATCTGACACAGGAGACAGAGGGTGAGTTCCCCTTCTGCCTGCCATTTGGGGCCTCTAGAAAGAGGACAGTAGACAGTCAGAATGACAGGGGAGCCATGATCAGTGGGCTCAGTTGGTTGGGCATCTCCTTGCAAAGCAAAAGGTCACCAGTTTGATTCCCAGTCAGGGCACATGCCTGGGTTGTGGGTTCAGTCCCCCATTGGGGCACTTACGAGAGGCAACCGATAGCTGTTTCTCTCCCCCTCTTTCTTCCTCCCTTCCCCTTTCTCTATAAATAAATAAATATTTTTTAAAAATGATAGGAGATAAGTGGAAAAACTTACCTAGTGGAATAGCAGACTGGAGCTACTATTACTGTGTGGCAGATTGACCTTTACCACATCTGACATACTAAAGTAAGGAAAACTGGAAATCTCACCCATTTTAACAGGACTTCTGATACTGGGCATAACTTTAAAACTGACAGTGCCAGGCACATAAAGTAAGTAGCTTTGGTGACCACAGGCAATGAAGCTATCCTTTCAGTTTCAAATCTCATCACTTGAGGAATGTGGAGGAAAAGTAGTGGTATAATTATAATAGATCTTTTTCAGTTCTAAAATCCAATAGAGGTTCCTTTCCTGTCAAAACATTTACTCTGGTATTTTTCTGCTCTAATTTTTTTTTTTCTCCCCACTATTCCTCTCAACAAAATTTAACTAGGAATTAAGTTAAATTTTATGGCAATAAAGTTAACTCAGCAGCCTCTTCATGATCGGGTTGTGACCTTGGGGCACACTGATGTGTACTATAAACACTAGTTTGTTTGCTCCCTAAAACTCTGTAGAGAAGGGGAGTCATCATCTTCCGTAGCAACACATTCTAAGCTGATAGCTTTGGGTGGTAGCATTAACTACCAGTATCAAGAGAAACAGTTTTTTTGTCCCACATTTTATTTCTTATCCCTGTGTCCTTGGGCAAGGCTGTCCTACTCTAAGCCACAAGTTTCTCACCTCTAAAGTGAAGATAATGACAGCAGCTCTCTGCCCACCTCAGAGGACCACTAGGAGGATGAAATAAAGTGATGTGGATGTAAGAACACTTTGTGAATGGTAAGGGGCTATAAAGATTTAAGGAATCAATTACATTATCATTATATCTAATAACCACAAACTTATCTTTCATCTTTATTGGATTTTTTCATTACCATTTAGTCCCCTAAAAACCCCTTCCCCCCAGCAATCCCCATACTGTTGTCCATGCCCATGAGATCTTTTTTCTTTTTGCTCAATCTCTCCACCCCCAACTAGCTGTCATCTGCTCTCCATCTATGAGTCTGTCTCTATTTTGCTTGTTAGTTCAGTTTGTTCCTTAGATTTCACATATGAGTGAAATAATTTCATATTTGTCTTTTTCTGACTGGCTTATTTCACTTAGCACAATGTTCTCCAGGTCCATCGTGCTGTCGCAAAGGGTAAAATTTTCTTCTTTTTTACGACCAAGAAGTGTTCCATTATGTAAATGTCACATAGTTGTTTTATCCACTCATCTACTGATGGACATTTGCACTGCTTCCATATGTTGGCAATTGTAAATAGCACTGCAATGAACATAGTGGCACTTTTGTTCTTTCAAATTAGTGTTTTAGGTTCCTTCGGATATATTCCCAGAAGTGGGATCATTGGGTCAAAAGGCAGGTCCATTTTTAATTTTTTGAGATATTTCCATACTGCTTTCCACAGTGGCTGCACCAGTCTGCATTCTCACCAACAGAGCAAAAGGGTTCCCGTTTCTGTACATCCTTCCTAGCAAGTGTTGTTTGTTGGTTTATTGATGATAGCCATTCTGACAGGTGTGAAGTGATATCTCACTGTGGTTTTAATTTGCATTTCTCTGATGATTAGTGATGTCTATTGGCCATATTCATGTCATCACTGAAGAAGTGTCTATTCAGGTCCTTTGTCCATTTTTTAATTGGGTTGTTTGGGGATTTTTTGGTGTTGAGTTTTGTCAGAAATTTATAAATTTTGGATGTTAACCCCTTATCAGGTGTATAAGCAAATAAGTTCTCCCATTCTGTGGGTTGTTTTTTTTTAATTTTTTGATGATTTCCTTTGCTGTGCAAAAACTTTTTAGTTTGATGTAGTCCCATTTGTTTATTTTTTCTTTTGTTTCCCTAGTCTGGGAGGTATATCTGATAAATACCTGCTATGAGCAATGTCCAAGATTTTGCTGCCTATGTTTGCTTCTAGGACTTTTATGGTTTTGAGTCTAACATTTTAAGTCTTTGATCTATTTTGAATTTATTCTTGTGTGTGGTGTAAGAAGGTGGTCTAGTTTCATTTTTCTGCACTTATCTGTCCAATTTTCCCAATATCATTTATTGAATAAACTATCTCCAGCCCTTTAATATGTGCTTGCTTCCTCTGTTGAATTTTAAATGACTATGAAAGTGTGGGTTTATTTCTGGGCTCTCTATTCTGTCCCACTAGTCTATGTGTCTGTTTTTATGCCAGTACCATGCTGTTTTGATTACTACAGCCTTATAGTATACTTTGATATTAGGTAGCATGATTCCTCCAACTTTGTTCTTCATTCTCAGGATCACTGTTGCTATGCGGAGCCTTTTGTGGTTCCATATAAATTTTTGAAAAATTTGTTCTAGTTCTGTGAAATATGTCATTGGAATCTTGATAGGAATTGCACTGAATCTAGATTGCTTTGGGTAGTGTGGACATTTTAATGATGTTCATTCTTCCTATCCATGAACGTGGTATGTGCTTCCACTTATTTATATCTTCTTCAATTTATTTCTTTAGCATCTTATAATTTTCTGAGTACAGGTCTTTTATGTCCTTCCTTAAGTTTATTCCTAGGTACTTTACTCTTTTTTAAGCAATTGTGAGTGGGACTGTTTTCTTAATTTTCCTTTCTGTTAGTTCATTATTGGTACACAAAATGCAACTGATTTCTGGATACCAATTTGTATCCTGCTACTTTGCTGAATTTAAGTATCAATTCTAGTAGGTTCTTGGTGGAATCTTTGGGGTTCTCTATGTACAGTATCATGTCATCTGCATATAAAGTAACAACCACAAACTTCTGTTGTTAAAAAAACCAATGACTTCTACTCATTGATTCATTCACTGGGTACCAGGCTCTATTCTACAGTTTGGGGCTATATCGAAGAAAAAAATTAAGTCCCTGATCTATGGCTTACATTTTAGAGAGGATACTGTTCAAATTAACCAACATGTCAGGCAGCAGTAATAAGATAAACTATGAGAGTAGAGCCTGGTTGCAAGTAGGGAACTATTACTTGAGACAGAATACTCATGGAAAGGCCTCTCTAATGAGAAGTAATATAAGCAGTGGCCTGAATGAATTGAGAGAGCAAGCCCTGGGACTCACTGGGAAAAAATATATTCCTGGCAGATAGAAGAAGTTAATTATTTTAACAAATGTTTAGAATTGTATAATCACCACCATAATCTAGTCTTTTTGTCTGTTTATTTGTTTGTTTGTAACAATATAGAATAATCCAACCACACCATTTGGAGAAACTTCCCTGTTTTGTCTTTAGAATTTAGCCTGGTCAGATCCAGAGAAGAATCGTCTAATTTCCTGCTTTAAGAATAAAACTCTAACTACCAGTATTCTAAGAGCCTAGTAAGGGGAGAAGGTGAACATTCAGTATACATATATTTACTTAATTATCTGTTTTTGATATGTTACCCTTATATTTAACTGTGTCTGACATCCTATTCAGAAATCCTCAGTTTTACCTTCTCCAGAAAATAAACCTCCAGTTTTCTGCTAGGGAAGGGCAACCATTCAGTAGTATCAAGTAGGAGAAGAGATTTAGGGATCTAACTGCATCTTTAATTGCATCTTGTTGTTAGTACCCTCCTGCTCTACTCCACTTCATCTCCAGTTTCAGAAGTGCTACCAATTCCTGAGTTTTTTGAGGACTCAGCAGTGTAGGTATATAGATCAGCTTTGCCTACTGTCAGCCTTGGATTCAGCGTCCTTGAGTAAGTTACTGCTTATCTATCTGTCATTGCCTCCTATTTTGTTGCTCTTGCTTCTTTTCCTGTTTTCTCCATCCTTCTGGGTTGGAGAGACCATTCCTTTATTATAGCTCTAGTGAGATTTCATGAAATAGATGTCTATGTTCAATCTGACATCTTTACAAGGTTTTCCTGAGGAATGTTTACTTTTAAATCCTTTTATGTATTATTTAAAATATATAATGAGAATTAACTGACTTTACATACAATTTAAATTTTTTACTTTTTAAAAAGCTGCTCTATTGAGGTATTATTTACATACCATAAAATTCACCCATACAATTTCAATTATTTTATTAATTTTATAAATGTGTGCACCAAATGCCACAATCGAGTTTCAGAACATTCCCATCACCCCAGGTCATTCACACTCCCATGTCCAGCCCTAGGGAACCATGGATCTCCTTCTGTCTGTATAAATTTACCTTTTCTAGACATTTTATATATAAGGACTCATACAACACATAGTCTTTTGTGTCTAGCTTTTTTTACTTAGCATATAGTTTGCGAGTTTTATCCATATTGTGACATTATCTATACTTCACTTCTTTTTATGTCTGAATAATATTCCATTGCATTGATATAATACATTTTTTAGTCCATTCATCAATTGATGGGTATTGGGCTTATTTTCACTTTTGGGCTATTATGAATAATGCTCATATGAACATTCATGTACAAGTTTTTGTGTGAATGTATGTTTTCATTTCTATTGAATATATACCTAGGAGTGGAACTGCCAGGTCATATGGTAACTTTATGTTTATCCTTTTGAGGAACTGCCAGGCTGTTTCCCACAGAGGCTGCACCAGTTCACACTCCCACCATCAGTTGTGAGGGTTCCAATTCTTCCTTTGATTATTTTTTCACTCTAGTGCCTCGGTTCTCTAATCCTTTTTGAATCTCCTTGCCTAACCCCCCTGTGTCTCTTATTCTTATACTGTCCATCTGTGTTTTATAATTTATATCATTAATTCACCTTTATATATATTTGGCTTTTAACCCTTGTGAATTTATTTATTTAATAATATTTTTAATTTCTAAGAATTCTTTTTTATCCTCTAAGATGTTAGTTTAGACTAAAATGCACATCCAATTACATCAATCTCCTATATAAAATATTCCTTAGCCCCAGTGCAGAGTTCAAGTTTTTTGGCCTGAAATAATGAATCCTTAACTTGGCTTGTGTTCATGTTACCTCAGGCAAGAAAACACTGCCCTTTTCTCTGCCTGGTACCATGACCTATGTTTACCTGACACCATATTATAAATCCTTGTTTATGTGTCCTGATTCTTCACTAATTTGTGAGATCTAGAGCAAAAACCTTACCAGTACTTGAATCTTCAGCCTACCACACAGTAGGTGTTCATTTCATAAATGAGAATTCAGGCACTAAAAGGCATGCAATCCGAGATCTCAGACCAATGCCACAAATAACAGAATTTCGGAGCCAGAAGGCCCTTAAAGATCACGTTTGTTAAATGAACAAATCATTGGTGCCCAACGAATATGATCCCCACTGTACATTATTTATGCCCTTCTTGCAGTCCTTATCCCTATAGTCTGTTGTAAAATTTTCCCAAGGACTGACATAGTGCATATTCATTTCTGTATCACCAACACCTGGGCAAAAAGAAAGTGTTAAGTACATATTTATTATAGTACATATTTATTATTATTTATTATAGTATGAAGGAATAAATGGATGATCAGAAGAACTGGGTTTTGTACTGATTTCTACTATTAACTCATTCAAGGGTAGGAAGCAAGTCAATCTCTCTGAGTCTCAATTTCTTAACCTGTGTTACAGGGGATAACAATCCTGTCCAATTATTTCACAAACCAAGTAAAATGATCCGTATGAAACCAATAAGATAAATAATGACACTCTGCCACAATACAAACCATATCCCTCATATAAAACTAATAAGGAAATAGAGTACTGAACCACAGGGACAAATGTTCTGAATTGAGAGAAAAAATGTCCTTGACAGCCTGAGTGGTTTTAATTGTAGATACTAAACCAGTACAGGTTTTTACCAAGCAGGTGTTATTCTCTCTGCCATATGGCATGAGCCCCAGGGCTCCTCCTCCTCACTAACAAACGGCATAGCTAGGTTTTACTGCAGTCTCCTTTATAAGACCTCTCTGACATCTTCTTTCTCAGTTCTCTGCCACGATGAAAAGTATCCTGGACTAGCACCCAGAAGACGCTAGTTCTAATCTAGTTCTGTG
The DNA here is from genome assembly GCF_987537825.1 of Furipterus horrens. Lineage (NCBI taxonomy): Eukaryota > Metazoa > Chordata > Mammalia > Chiroptera > Furipteridae > Furipterus > Furipterus horrens. The sequence goes on from NW_028327172.1 coordinate 48,860,375, forward strand.
ACAATAGCTAATTATGAGTCTCCAGGAAACTCTGTTTTTCTACCTGTGAAATGGGAATAATAATACTTTCGTCACAAGGTAATTGTGAGGACTAATTATGCTAATTAGATATAAAGTTATTAGCACAGTGCTTGGCACATATTAGCCACTCAATATATGAAAGCTGTCACTCCTCCTATAAAAGCATAAAGATATTTGAACCACAAAGCACAGCTCAGCTTTCTTCAATGATTTACTATTCAATAGTGGTAAGAACCTCCCAAAGGTCTTAACATTTTCAAATTCTTCCCTACCTTTTAATTATACTTGTATATCCTCCAGTTGATGAAAAAACAATCAGAGGAAAGCAATGAAAACTGGGACTCTAATAGCTATTGCCTTTAACCCTTCTCAATTTCAGTTTCATCAACTATAAAACAAAAACAGTAACCCACCCCTTCATTAAACTCCTGTGAGGATTAAAAGAAATACTGAATAAGAAAGGACCGAGTATGCTTTCAGCCACTGAATATGTAAACATATTTTATAATTGATAACAGTACAAATAACTCAGAGTAAACCAATCTGCACTGCTGGAAGCATGGCTCAAAGTATTTTAATGGTGACTCTATTGTGTTAGAACTTACTACCCTCCTACTTAAAATTCTTCAATAGCTTTTCATTGCCTTTAAGAAAGTTTTAAGTTAAAACTCCTACATGATCTGACCTGTTTACCACTCCTCCTTGCTACCCACTTGAAGTCCCTTCTCACCTCACATTCCAGTCATAACAAAGCATTTGCAGTTTCCTGTACAAGCATACCTTGCAAACCCCCTTTTCTTGGCACTTGCTATTTATTCTGTCTGTCTGGAATACCCTCATCTCTTCTTAATTCTTACCCTAAATAACTAACTCTTGCAGCTCAGACTCTGTCATCGAAAAACTTTCTCTTTCTCTTACACATGCAACCTTTCATTCAGGAAGTGATTGCGTGCCAGATGCCATGCATACAGCAATGACCAAATCAGACCTGGCTCTGGCCTCACAAACTTTTAGCACACTGCTGTGGGACTGTTTGTTGTTGCCTACATGTTACTCACAAGACTAGGAAATTATTAGGAATTGGGACAATGTCTGATTCATCTCTATACTACCATTTCTCCACATGGCCTGGCATAGAGTAGGGGTTTTGCGAATGTTTCGTAAATTAATATGACATAACCACCTCTGTACAAGAGACAACATCAGGTGTAAAGAATAGCAGTATACTCTTATATACATATCACAGCTTACTATTTAAAGACCCTTTCAAACACATAAACATATTTTATTTGCTCTGGAAAATAGAATGTGTAAGTTGAAAGAGGCAGAGGGATCCCTGAGGTCATCCAGTTTTACTTTCCAGCCCTTCACGTGACAGGGCAATTATTACAACTTCACAGGACGCCTTAGAAGAACAGAATATGCTCCCTTCAACAATCAGTCCTAACCCTGGTTTTGTATACTCAACCAACCAAAGAGGGGGAATTATCTTCTAAATTCAGATTTTCAAAGACATGTCCAGGTAAGACAAAGTGTATCAAGCTCAGAAAGGCAACTGGCTTTTCCAAGGTTCAAAGCTGCAAATGAAAAACTGAGCCTAAAAGCCAGTTCTTCTGGTTCCAAGGTTAGAATTTCTAGAACATTGAAAAATTAAGGCTGAAAAGGATACCAACTGTTTATTAAGTCCAATTCCCTTACAGTTCCCAGCATAGATAGGGACTCTTGAGGCCCAGAGTATGGGGGTGACCAAGATGAGTTCCTCCCAGCCCAGGCTCTGCATCTGCCACACTGTCTTTGATCACTAACCACCTACTCTGCCCACGTCAGAATAGGGAAAATAAAGACTTACCAAAGTGTTAGAAGAATTATAATCCTCAGCTAATTTATCTGTAAAGGAAAAAAGACCAGGGACTCAGTCAGTAAACAGTAACAATCAATCTGTTTTTGAGAGCTAAGGAAGCTATCCAGTGAATCACCTGCCAGGCTCAGAAAATAACAGTATTACTGGTACTACGGTAGCATGCTAAGCACATTATATACATCACCTCCCTTAATCCTCACTACTGTTCTGAGTACTATTGTAATGTTTACTTTTATAGAATTGGAAACTGAGGTTCAGAGATGTTAAGTAATTTGCCCAGGGTACATGCAGGTTAAATAGGAGTCAAGATTTGAGTCCTGGTTGAACTCTAAGTACTATATTAGAACTATACCCACATCATAGACCTGAATAATCAAGGAATTTTCCTGCAATCTAAAAGAAAGGGAAATAATTCATGGCTGGTATTATCCTGAGCCATCCATGACAAATTATGACCAATCTGCAGTTTCAGCTTTTAGAAAAGATCCTCTATATTCATGTCTATTTCCCACAGGGAGAGAAAGACTAAGGCTTAGGAAAAGAGGCATTAATCATGTGAAGTCTAATTAAAGGTAGGATCTTTTTCTAATAATAGATTCAAGCTCCCTCAATGAGGTAATCACCATATTTCATTGATTCTGAGATGTACATTTTTTCACATTAACATCTCTGAAATAGAGATGTGTCCTACAATCAAAGGCATTTCATGTTTTAATTGGCAACCTTTTTTCTGTAGTGGTATATAAAATAATGATGCATCTTACAATCAGTGACATCTTAGACTTAATAAAATAGAAAACATACATTTAATGGAGGTTTTAGCAAGAAAATAAGTTTAAAGACCAAGTATTGTGTTTGGATTTATTCTTTAATTCCTAAAGAGCCAAGAAGAAAGTGACTTTGCTGGTTCATTACCAACAGAATTAAGGAGAAGAAATATTCTACCAAATGTAATATATTCCTCACCAAAAACCAAGCCCAGAGAATGTTAAAAATCCCAATTCCATTATATAAGAAAGTGCCAGGTACAGCCTCTTTGGTCCTATGACAAATAATGAACCCACAAGCTATGACACAATATTCTTAAAACAAACCCTGAATAGCCCCCTGTACTCTGGAGAAATCAATTCAGGATATACTTTAAACATAATTCATTTGTTCTTTTTGTCCAAAAGGCAAAGCAAAACACAATATGCTCTTAATGCACTACCCCAACCTTGTGAACTATTAGTGTTTTTGAAAACTGAATATTCTGATAATAAATATATCTCATCCATATAAGAAGCAAGTAAGTTTTGCTCCTTTTAACTGTAATGTATAATTTCTATATATCAAAATAGAATCCTGTACAGAATGACAGAGGAGAAACTACTTCCAATCCCTTCATTTTACAAATGAGGAAACTTAAGTTCAGAGAAAAGAAACTCATTCAAGATTACATAAGTCAGTAGCTACATAGTGCTAAACTCCAGAACTTGGAGTTGTCCATCTAGACTATTTTTTGTCTATTCCATTTGCTAGTAATTGGTACAGAAAACAAAGTGCTGAAAAAATAGAAAAACTGACAAAATTTGGCATGAAGGATCATGCTTGGGTTATAAACAGCAAATGGTTTAAAGGCCCAAGTTAAAACACACTTCTATCACATATCAGTTGAGTCACTCTGAGTAAGTCACATAGTTTTTCTGAGCCTAATTAATTTCTCTGAGTCTGTAAAATGGGGATAATAATCCTTGCACTACCAACCCCACAAGGCCATTATGAGTATCAAATGAGATCATTCATACACAAGCATATATAGAGTGAGGTAGTGTTATCATAATAAATAGCATGAGAAGAGGGGAAATAGAAAAAGGACAGATATGACATTAAAAACGAACTGTGTCAAACATAAAATTTTGCCTAGAGTTAGCCCTGGTCTTCAACTCCTAGAAAAGCAAAAATCCTACATGCATGCATGCATGTGCACACACAGGTGTGGAGACACACACACATATACTTGGTATTATTCACATATTCATATGCACACAGTTACCTGAATGTGTATATCTATTCATTCATGCATAATTAAGTGGACTTTAATTCCAAACATATGCAAACCCACAGAGCTATGCTTCCATATACATGTACAGCACTTGTACACATTGGACACACATGTATATGTGAGAACAGAAATTCTTCCAAAACCTTTGCTGCTGAGGCTTTCAAAGCCAGCTCTAATCTCATGTCTCCAAGCCAAACTCTCTAAAACACAAGCTCTAATTTTCTGACTAGAAAACTTGTCCTCTAGAACCCCTTAAACTCAATTCCTCCTTGGAATGCCCCAGTCCTTCAATGGGAGAAGTAAGGAAGACCCAGCGGGGCCAGACGTGAAGAAGGAAATACTGCTGGGAACACGCAATGACCCTCTCCTGGGCACCACCATGGCAGCATGAGCGAAGATGCAGCCTGTCATCCTCACCATCTGTGCCCTTTGATATAAGCCAGGTACTTGCTGGGGAAAGCATCCTTAAAATTAGCTAGTTCATCCTGGTATTCACCTTCCCCAACAATACTGCCCTTTGAAAAAGACAGCATGAACTCTGGAAAGAGCACTGAACTCAGAGATAAGAGACCAGCTCTTCTGCTAATTTAGCCACACTAGAAAGGCCTTTTTTTTGGTCTGCAAAACAAGGGAGAATTGGAAGTGATACATATTTAGGATATTTCTTGCTCTAACATTCTAAGATGCTATACAAAAGGTTGGTTTCCAGAACTGTGGGCCTTCTTATAACTTATGGAAAAAAAGAAAAACTTTCTCTGCTATAAAAGGAGGTTCTCCAAATGAAGTTACTGGAGGCAAGTAGTAAACTCAAAGGGTGTTGGTATAGGATTAGAGGACCTGGATTCTAATCTCAATTCTGCTATTAAAAACAACTCTGAAAAACATAGCCCCCTATATAGAGTACATCTAAAGAACATTTATTATTACTAACCTGTTTTACATTTGACTGATATAAATTAGTGCCTTCAGGAGGAAACTGGGCTTTCCTACTTAGAAGATACATATTAAATGTGTTATTAAATAACTTAATGATATTAAAGATAATGATGATAATGACAGTTACATCTCCATGGTGTTGTTCATAACCTATAAAGAACTTTCAAATCAATGAGCTCATTTATTCCTCACTACAACCACTAGAGATAGGAATTATTCCCATTTTGAAGCTCAAAGAAATGAAGTGAATGTTAGAACCTAGTGAGTGTCAGAATTTATATCTTCGAGCACAAAGTGTATGTTCTTTACATGTTGTTTTTTGATAATGTGCAGTTTCATAGTAAAGACTCAAGTCCGATGCAAAAACACATAATCTTGGCTCTCAAATTCCAAAATTCTGTCTTAGTGAAAGTACCATCTCCACTCTTTCCAATACTTTCCTCTCTCACCCTGTGCCAACAGACAGGCAGCTCTTTTCCGCCCGGAAGAAAATCCTTTATTTCTTAGACTACCCTTGACATAATCCTCATACCTGTAAAGCTCATGTACTTCTGGCTGTTGGAGGTCTTCTTTGAGTTATAGAATTCCAATACATCCAGAACAGCCTGCGGGTTTTTCTTCTGCTCCGACTTAGTGATATTTGATGTCTGAAGCAAGCGGGCCCACTGTTCTGGCATCCCCTGTAAGAGAGACATGTAAGGCTGTCAGAAAGACAGAGTGACAGGGAGCCCTGAAAGAAAATCAGAGCTCATTTGGATACCTGTGAGCAACCAAGGACAGATTTAGTCATTCATTTCTCTCTACACCCTCAGAGCCTCTTTGTAATACTTATCTCATTGTATTAAACATTTGAGATTTTACTCATTCACCAGGCTATTCCTCCTCTAGAGTAGGAACCATGTCTGATTTGTCTGTATCATCAGTGCCCAGCACAAAGCCTGCTACTAAGGGGCCACTTCACAGAGCTCTATTTAAGGAATAAAGAGTCAAAGGGTTTTTTTGGTACATTTTTTGGAGATGAGTAAAGTGTCCTCATGAATATAAGAAGATAGTAATGAGACTCTCAGGCAAAGACAGAGGCATCAGGAAGATTAGGAATGCCTGAATTTAACAATGCATAGCCAGAACTCTGAAAGACCAAAGGCCTTTCTGTGACCCAAGACTTACTGTAAACTCCCCTGTGACAGCATCAAAACCAACGTGAATTGTGTGCTCAAAATCTGAAGGAAGAGAAATCTCTGGCCGTTCCTTCTCCTTCTTTTTATTTGCTGCAAGAGAAACAGGGAGAAAGAAATAAAAAATAAAAAAATAAAAAAACAGAAACATTATTACATTTTTAGGCTTAGTTTTTCATTGAGCTCTTGGCTCCTGTAGAGGCCCAAACTGTATACTTCACACATGCATTTACAGAACCCAGTGCTGGACCTAAATCGGAGTAGATGTTCAATGCAAAATTAAAGACTTAACTTTTTGTTGAACTGAAGTAAGAGAGGCACAGAAAGAACACTCATCAGTTAATAGTTCTGGTTCTACCACTAATGAGCCCTTTGGTCCAGGGAAAGTCACTTCCTTTTACTGAACCCTGGTTTCCCATCTGTAAAAAGAGAAAGCTCAGGTAGATGGTCTCTAAGGACACTTCCAGCCCTACATTCTATGAGCTTCTATAATTGGTCTTTGATTACAGGCTTCTGTAAGGTTTTCTAAATTACAGAATTTTATATCTGGAAGTTACTTTAATAATATGAATCGCTAATAATTTTATTAGGTGCTTTAGAGGCAATGGTTCAAGTTCTTTATACATATTAATTGAGTTTGGCCTCACAGCAACCCTATCAGTTAGGTATTATCTCCCTTATTTTACAGACAAATTAACTGAAGCACAGAGATTACGTTACTTGTCCAGTTACTTGTAGTCATTCCTCTTCTATTTTTACCATTGATAGTTAGCTAATTATTAATAAGAAAGGCAGCAAAGGGAATCAGATATTGTTGAGCCTAATGGACTAGGGAGCATAAGCCTGTTTGCTTCACCAGGAAGTTACAGATTCACACTCCAGGGAAATCACAACATTGCCTCACCAAGAATTAACACCCCTCCCTTACCACCTCTGGTACCGAATTTTTGGGGAGAACAGGGGGAGGTAAGCACATGCACAAGAGAAGTCAAAATGGCAGCCATAGCAGCCTGTCAATCTAGCCCGGGGAAAGATGGATTAGTAAGGGGGTGAACCCATCAGAATCCTATGAAAGCTTGGGAAGTTGACTAGTTATTTTGAAAAAGCTCCTGAACCTTCCCAGGTCCCAAAGAATATAATCCCAGGGAACAAAGAAGAGCTCTCTTGATGACCCATGCTCAACCCTTGCACTCACACGTTCTTTCTCCATAACCACATGGCCTTAGCAGCTGTAGACCCGGCAGCTGCTTGGAGCCTGAGTACAGCAGTACAGCCAGGAACAGTGCTAAGCTACCTGGATGGGGACTGAGACTGCTTAGCAGCTACCTACAAGCTCTGAAGGACTGAACTTCAACATGAAACAGGAACTTTGGACAATGGCATTTGTTCTGGTCTTGCTGAAGACATGGTTGGACTTTTTCCATGGCAGGACAGATGGAGATGAGACAAAGGGGGCCTTCCACCCAAATAAACCTTGTCGTACCACAATCTCCCATGCGTGGGTTGGTGAAATGCTTTTCTCTTGATTCCATGAAAGAGCCCCACTTTCACTGGAAGCATCATCAAGTGGCATAAAAAGTAGATGTTCACTAAGGTCCTTCTGACCTGGCGGAAAGTTATAGGGTTGAATTGTGTCCCCACAAAAATCGCATGTCCTAACTCCTAGTACCTCAGAATGTGACTTTATTTGGAAATAAGAGTCATTGCAGATGTATTAGTTTTGTATTTGTATCATGCTCTAGTATTTACAAGGCATTTTCACATATATTACAGTTCACTAGAACCTCAAAACAACTGTGTGACAAGCAGGACAGTGATTATGGTGCCCACCTGACAGAAGAAACAGAGATTCCAAGAAGTTAAATAACATGCCCAAGGTCACAGAGCAAGATGAAAGCAGATCTGGGACTAGAACTAAGGTTTTCAGACTCCCAGCTCTAAGGCCTTTCTGTTTTGTCACTCTGCCTCTCATGCACTGCTGCTGCTTATGATTCTGTTATCTCTCCTCTCTCTCCCAATTCATTCCAGTCCCCAAGCTATTAATGATTTTATCTTCTACAGAGTGATCAAATTTATCCACTTTTTTTTGGACCTGGAGAGTATTATGCTAAGTGAAAGCCAGTAACAGAAAGATAAATACCATATAATTTTACTTATATGTGGACTCTAATAAAACAAACAAACAAAAATAGAAACAGACTCAGATACAAATATCAATCTGACAGCTGACAGGAGGAGGGTGTTTGGGGGCTGGGTGAGAAAGGTGAAGGGATTAAGCAAATAATAATAATAACACATAGATACAAATAACAGTATGCAGTATGGTGATTCCCAGAGGGAAAGGGGAGTGGAGGGAGATAGAATAGGGTAAAGAAGTGATAACTGGTGATGGAAGGAGTGTTGACTTTGAGAGGTGAACACACAATACAATATATAGATGACGTATTATAAACTTGTACACTTGAAACCTACATCATTTTATTAACCAATGTCACCCCAATAATTCAATAAAAACTAAAAAGATAAAAGTTTGAGAATCAAGAGAATGAGAAGACAAACCACAGACATGGAAAAAATATTTGCAAAAGATATATTTAATAAAGAACTACCATCCAGAATATACAAAGAACTCTTAAAACTCAACAATAAGAAAACAAGTTGATAAAGAAAATTGCCCTGGCTGGTGTGGCTCAGTGGACTGAGTGCCGGCCATGCAAACCAAAAGGTCGCTGGTTCAATTCCTGGTCAGGGTACATGCCTGGTTTGTGGGCCAGGACCCTGGTTGGGGGCATGCAAGAGGCAACAGGTTGTTTTTCTCACACAGTGATGTTTCCCTCCCTTTTCCTTCCCTTCCCCTCTTTCTAAAAATAAATAAATAAAATCCCTTAAAAAAATGAGCAAAAGACAAGAATATACACATTGCTGAAGGAGATATACAGATGGAAAAGATGCTTAACATCATGTCTTAGGGAACTGCAAATTAAAACAGCAATGAAATACCACTCCACAGCTGTTAGAATGGTCAAAATCCAAAACTGACATGCCATATGCTGACAAAGATGTAGGGGAACAAAAACCTGCATTCATTGCTGGTGGGAATGCAAAACGGTAGTCACTTTGGAAGACAGATTGACAGTTTCTTACAAAATCAAATATACTCTTTCCGTACAATCAAGCAATTGCACTCCTTGGTATGGTATTTGCCCAAATGAGCTGAAAACTTATGTTCAGACAAAAAGTTGCACAAGGATGTTTCAGCTTTATTCATAATTGCCAAAACTTGGAAACAACCAGGGTGTACTTCTGTGGGTAAATGGATAAATAAACTGTGGTACACCCAGAAAATGAAAATGTTATTCAGAACTAAAGAGAAATCATCTATCAAGCCACAATGAGAGGAGCCTAAAATGCACATTATTAGGTGAAAGAAATCAATCTGAAATGACCATAGGTTTTAGCTATTTATGCTGCTTTGAGAGAAGGAGAGCTAGGGGTTTACTAGGGCTGAAATTAAGCCATCATTTATGACATAAATCTATCTATTTTACTCATAGCTAAACAGAATGCATGGGATATGTTGCAGGGCTTTGGAATTGCTTTCTGTTCCTACATTTCTTTTGATCTAGTCACTTAGAAGTCTGTTAAGAACAATTATTTTTATGTTTTAGTTATATTTGTTTTATGTTAATATATCGTTATATTTTTATATATTATTTCTATTATGTTAATACACTATATAAGATACCATCACAGGCATGGAATGTCAAATACAAAAGGAATTTTGGTAATGAAGTCACACAGAGAGAGTGGCTCAGAGGATGAGTAGTTTCTCGAAAAGAATTCGAGGGCAATGAAAGCATTGAACCCATAAATGCACAAGTTAATGCTGAAAGTGGCTCTGCTTCCACAGGTCACACTTTGCTCTGCAACCTTTGCAGATACCTCCCATATTCCCACCTCCAAGGTCTTGCTCACTCTTTCTGCTATTCCTGTCATTCTCCCTTTTAAAACATTCAACCATCTTTTAAAAACTGGTTCAAGTCCCATTTCTTCCAAAATGGATTTCATGACCTTTACTCCCTCTGTGAATTCCCAAGATACTGAGTCAGCATTTAGTCATTTCCCATCGTGTATGACTCCTTGCGGTTTTTAAGACTTACCTCCTAACCAAAGATGTAAGGTTCTTCAGGACAAAATCATGGCCCAAATAATAATAGTAGCCACGTTATTGCTGTTAACTATTTTAAGCTTACTATTATTGTGTTATTACTCTATTATGAACTATTTTTATTATTGTTGTTGTTATTAGTTTGAGGATCAACTAAGGTAAAGAAAATGTATGTGCTTTGTAAGCTAAAGTTATCTTTGTAAGCTGAGTTATCTTTAACATTAGAGTATCAGAGACATTTCTACTGCAACCTCATGAGATACCTCATCAGAACTGCCCAACTAAATTGCCCCTGGATTCCTGACCCCCAAAAACTGTGAGATAATAAATGTTCATTGTTTTAAGATGCTAAAAAGAAAATGAAAAGGAAAAAAAGAAAGGAATCATCCTGATTTCCTGTAACTAGAGATCACAGGCTTAAGGACTTTAAGTGGAAAAACAAGTTTACAACCTTGTACATCCTGACTTTAACTGTATCTTTGACCTAGTCCATTGGGCTTTCTGATAAGTTGGGATGAGGCTGACACTACAAAATCCCATGTAGCTGTACAGCCATCCAAGTTTCAGCACAAGTCATTGGCCTATTTTTTTTAAGATTTATTTTTAAGAAGCACCTCTCATTGGTCCAGCTGAACTAATCTGAGCTCCACACAGTAAAACACTTCAAACTTGGAGAGATAAATACTGACGTAGTCCAGTTTTAAAATTAACTTTGTTAAATGCTTCCCAAGCTCAGAGAATTCCACTTTGGTTGTGAAAATGCAGCCAAAAAAAGATTCCAAACGAAATGCTGCAGGACTTCCTAGAATAAACCAAAGGCCCCAGATCCTAACCACAGGAACCAGGCTTTCCCACATGGAATTCTGCAGCTCAGCACCACCGATTACAGGCCCTCCATGTCAGATTCTTCCAATCACTTAGGCGTTCCCACAGGCACACACTGAAAACATGCTGGCGGGCAGCATTGGGTAATGCCCACAGACCTTCTCCCCCTTGCAACTCAATCTCAGTCACCGCCACAGCCCACAGGGAACTCTACTCCCAGATCTCCTTAGAATCCTAAAACTATCCTGCTGGAAATTCTGGATCCAAAAGTCTGGGTGAAACACAGGCATTTGTATTAAAAAACAAAAACAAAACATGAGTGAGTCATATGTGTAATCTGGGTGGAGAACAACTAACAGAGATAGTATGCTAGGATGTAACAAATACTTTAGGCAGACATAGGTCCACACTCATCCCTGCCACTTTCCAGCTGTGAGACCTTGAACAATTTACTTTTTTCTAATACCCAGCCTCCCCAACTTAATATAAGCTGTTGTAGGTATCACATAAAACAAGAAATGAGGTTTTTAGTAAAAAACAAACAAAAACCCTTCATATTTGCACAGTGTTTCACAGTGTAGAGACTGCTTTTATACCTACTTACTACATCATATGACAAAAGCCTACTAATGACATGGGGTGGATGGAAATTATGACTATTACCATGTTACAGATAAGGATCCTGTGATTAAAATAAATAGGTAAGAGGGAAAAAATAACATACTTAGTAAATGTCAGAGACAGTGTTGGCGGTGACAACAGCACCAGGTGTTAGACTAGCGAAGTTAAGACCAGACCTCAGTTCAGCAACCTCAGTACTTAAGTTCTGGATAAGAAAGAATTCAGAGCCAAGACTCAAACTATAAGAGAAAGTTTATTTAGAAAGTTATAGAGGCAGGAGCAAGCAGTAGAAGAAATGGGCTCAGGAAACAAGTTACAGAGGCAAAAGAAGGGCCCTTGAAACTTAGTAGAGAGAAAGGCAAAGGTAATGTGCCCGGGCGGGGGGAGAGGAGGGGAGAAGGGGAAGGGAGCAGGGAGAGTGCACTGGGTCTTCCAGTCCTACGAGCTTTTAAGGGTGGAGATTTTAGGGGCAGTCCCAGGGGAAGATCTCTATCTCAACAGAATATTCATCAGCTTTCCAGGTGTGTCCTTTCAGGGTGCTGGTCTCCACTAATTGGTCAGCTCCAGGGCAAGGGGGTCATTAGTCAATGCAGCTGGTCCTGATGTCAGCCATGGCATCACTTGTCTGGTTTTGGTGCATTTCTGGGCCTGAAGCTGAAACACAACTGAGGCCTAGATGTATTTGATGCAGGTTAGAACCTCATTGTCTTGGGGGCTTAATGCTCAAGGGCTATTCCCTGGCCCCCTTGTTTGTTCCCCCTCTAAGGGGGGGCAGTCTAACCTGCATGACTAGCTACATGCCAGGGGAGGAAAGGTCAGGGGAGGGTCTGAACCACATGACCAGAGATGTGGACGGTCAGGGGATTTAAAACACATGACCAGTGATATGCTACAGAAAGGTTACCCTAGGGGCGAGATCCTTGTTTTCCCAGTTTTGCCCACTGCTAGGGACCCACGCCTCCATCCCTACCCTGTGACCTTCTGTACCTGGCCCATTGTTCTTGTTCTGCTCCTGTCTAACTGCCTACAACAGTAGGACTCAATCTAGGTTATGTAAGTCCAGTTCTAGGTCATTTCTTTATGCAGCTGGTATAAAATCTCAAATACTTTATAAAGGGCATAAATAACACTTCAATGACTGCAAAAGCTGCTCCGTATCCTGCTAGGACTAAGTTAAACACAAAGCAGCAGGTCAACAAGTGCTGACTGGTTGAATGGCAATATCAACATGCAGAAAATCAAGCTGAATAAAAGCTCCAAACAAAAAAGAAAAAACCTCACTTTTCAAAAAAATTTCATTTTGATGTACACAAGAATCATAGCCATCTAGGATTTTAAACCTATGTGCTCAGGGCATATATGGAAAAACCTATAACTAGGTCATGAAAGAAAGGTTACCAGAACATTACACTAGCACTTGTAACTCTATGCTTTCTACCTCTGTGGTCTGAATTTAGAGACACAGCTTTAATCTTGAGGTAAGAGATTTGTTTTCAGACCAGATTTGGCCTAAGGTTTCTCAACAAGAATTTCGAGGAGAATCTCGGGGGCTACAGCTTTATCAGATTCAAGTACTAGACAATGGCCTAGCTCAGGGGTCTCCAACTCCCAGGCCACATAGTCAGTAGTAGCCTGTTAGTAACAACCACACAGCAGGAGGTGAGCAGCAGGCAAGGGGGCAGAGCTTAATCTGTACTTACAACCGCTCCCCATTGCTCGCATCACGGCCTGAGCTCCACCTCCTGTCACATCAACAGCGGCATTAGATTTTCATAGGAGTGTGAACCCTACTGTGAACTGCGCATGTGAGGGATCTAGGCTGCATGCTCCTTAAGAGAATCTAATGCCTGATGATCTGAGGTGGAGCTAAGGCAGTGATGCTGGCACTGGGGAGTGGCTGCAAATAAATGATCACCCCTAGAACAAGCTCAGGGCTCCCACTGAGTATGCATTGTGGTGAGTTGTGTAATTAATTCATTATATATTATAATGTAACAATAATAGAAATAAAGTACACAATAAACATAATGTGCTTGAATCATCCTGAAACCCTCCCCACCCGCCCCACTCCCTGTCTGTGGAATAACTGTGTTCCACAAAACCGGTCCCCGATGCCAAAAAGGTTGGGAATTGCTGGCCTAGATTCTTTCACCCACACACACAACCTGATCCAACTTCATCTTTGTAATATCTCATTTATCAAATTACAGGACTTCAAAGGTATAAAAGACTATATTTGTTCACTGGACTGATTCTAAATTTTTCGATGAAGACACTGAAGCCTACAGAAAAGTAATTGACCCAAATCAGGCAGCCAATTTATAGGAGAACCAAGACTACACCCAACAATCCAGACCCCCACCTCCCTATTTAGTACATAAGATCATCCCTTCAGTTCCCAATGATGTCTGAAGGTTATGCTTTCATCTGCTGTTCCAGGAAGCAATCCTCCTTTTTATTAAAGAATTTTATTGAGACAGAATTCATATACCATACAATTCACCTATATAGTGTACAATTCAGCGGCTTTTAGTACATTCACAGAGCCTGGAAAACATCCCCGCAATCAATTTTAGAACATTTTCATTACCCCCAAAAGAAAACCCATACCACTTAACCAAAACTCCCTCATCCCATCTGCTTCCCCCACAGCCCTAGGCAACCATTCATCTACTTTTTGTCTATAGATTTGCCCATTCTAAACATTTCATATAAAAGGAATCAGAAAATATGTGGTCTCTAGTGATTGCTTTCCTTCACTAACACTGTTGTCAAGGTTCTCTCATGTCATAGCATGGATCAGGACTTCACTTCTTTTTGTTACCAAATAATATTTCTCTGTATAGATATACTACATTTTATTTACCCATCATCAGTTGATGAATCTTTAGGTATGTTTATACTTTTTGGCTATTATTAATAATGCTACTATAAACATTCATGTACAAGTTTTTGTGTGGGCATGTTTTCATTTCTGTGTTATAGGATAACTCTATGTTTAAACTTTTGAGGAACTGCCAGACTTTTCCACAGCTGGCTGCAGCATTTTACATTCCCACCAGTAGTGTATGAGGGTTCCAATTTCTCCACATCCTTGCCAGCACTTGTTATTATCTTTTTATTCTTGCCATCCTAGTGGGTATGAAGTAGTCTCTCACCATGGTTCTGATTTGCATTTCCTTAGTGGTAATGTTTATGAGCATCTTTTCATGGGCTTAACAGCCATTTGTAATATTTTCTTTGGAGAGATGTCTATGTAGATCCTTTGCCCATATTTAAATTAAGTTGTCTTTTTATTGTTTAGTTGTAATAGCTCCTGATATATTTTTGATACAAGTCCTTTATCAGATACATAATTTGGGAAAATTTTCCCCCATTGCATGGGTTATCTTTTTACTTTCTTTGAAGCACAAGTTTTTAACTGATGATGCCTATTGGGAAGGAATTTTATCTTCCTAGTTTGTCAGCAAGAACAAATCCAACCTTTCAATTTTTAATTTTAAAAGTTCTTTTCATGACATGTAGAAACTTTGACAGAAAGCATACTTATTTTATAGAGATCTGATAACAATTATGATTGATAAAAGCACAGTATTAAAAATAAGCACACACCTAAATTGAGGGATAAACAAAGTGACTATATTTGTGGGGGAAGGTTCCAGGGCAGTGTAACACCACGTACATCACAGCCCACATACCTAGGAAGTTGGCAGCTACTACTATATGAATGAACTAGCCAGAAAATGCAACATAAGCAACTTACCCATCTCCCTTCTATCTAGACCTGAGAAGAGCTCACAGTGAAGGTACAGTAAGGGAAAGAGTAAACCCACAAAGATACAAGCCCAATGTACTCACTAAAAGTCCTCAACAGTTCTCATTTCAGTTATTCACCAAACATTTCCTATTTGTAAGATCACTGCTTAATGGACATCTCTATGTCAAGACATTTTCAAATGCAAAGTGTCTGAAATTATCTTTTCACCTCAAATGCAAAGTGCTTAAAGTCATCATCTTCCTGCTCTCCAACCACCACCCCTCCTGACCTGCTCCTCTTCCTGTGTTCTCTATTTGGTTAATGATGCCATCATTTACCATCTTCCCTGATCTGTAGTTTTCCAGTTATACTTTTCTCAATGTAAGATATTTTCTGCAATTCATCACTGTGGTTGTTATATTTGGCCTACTGTTTCAGAATCCCAGTTCTGATTTTGTCTGTAATCTATTAGCCATGCATCCCACCTTCAACAAACAAGAGAAAAGAAACTAGTGTTTACCTCCTGTGTAAGAAGGTAATGTATTAGGAACTTCACATGTAACCTTCACATAACAACCGTGTAAGATATTATCCCAATTTTAGAGATAGGAAAAGCCCAATCTTTCCTAGATATAAGAAAACTAAAAGTCAAAGGCGTTAACTGACATACCTAAAGTCAGAGATCTGGTAAGTGATGTGATGAATCCAGGATTTGAACCAGGTCCACCTAAACCAGAAGCTCATGATAACTATTTACAGACAAGAAAACCAATTTCTTCAGCAGGCCAGTATGACTGAGAATTTAACTTCATAGCAACAGACACTTAAGTAAATATTTGGGGGGGTGGGTATCAAACAGAAGTCGTCAATCCATATGGACACCCAAACCTCTATTTCACTGTCTTGTCCATAGAATTTCAGCGACTTTATCATATACACTGTTAAAATCCTGATTATTCTTCTAGAAGTTTTATCAATAAGAGGATTAGCCCACCTCGTATGACTTTTCCTTAGTGAACTCATGCTGAGTCCTGCTTCCTTTCCTCCGCTATTACTTGCCCTTGTTACTGAAATTTAATTCCCAAATCTGGAAGTGAGCTCAGGACACATGAATAAAGAAAAAGCAATCAAGAATCTGGAAAAAAGTCATCCCAAATAAAACTACTTTGGAAAAAAAAAATCCAAATGAAGACATGTCAATATTTATTACATTCTGAGAATTCATAAACAGTTCAAGAACTTAAAAAGTAAATAAACATACATAGATTGTCCAAGTCAGGCAAATGCATGATTATTTTGTTAGAATTTTGCTCAAAATAATTAACAGAGTTTAAAAATAGGTCTATTTTTTATGTGACTTCAGCCACTTTAGGAAAGAAACAAAGGAAATATTTAATAGGGGAGAAAAGGTATTAAAGAAAAATTAAGTTAAGGAAATAACATATACTTTATCCAGGTTAACAAAAAGAAAAGCAAGTATACAAATGATGAGAAAGAAATGAAATACTATACTTTTATCGCCAGGTAAGATGGATCGGTAAAATCGGTCCTTCTTTTTCTTCTCCTCTGGATTTGGAGGCAGAGGTTTGGAACCATGGTTTAGGGTTCCAGCATCTTTGCTACCAGCTCCAATCATAGTGCTGGTGTTTCTCATTGGAGGGGCTGGGGGTTTATCTTGAACATCTAGGCCGTTATTTGACATTGTCACCACCAGCAGCAGCTACTGGAATCAGAAAAAAAGAACATAACACTTTTATTATTTTTGAACAAAAGGAAATACATGTCAAAAAGTTTAAAAGAATCCACATTATACAATCCTCCCTGCAGGGCCCAGTTCAAGCCCTCCTACTGCATACCAGACTACCACTATCATATTCAGTCAACAACACTCAAAGATATAATGCCTACTTTGTGCCAAGCGCTGCTGAAAATTCACAAGGTTCTTGCTTTTCTCTGCATTCCCCTATCTAAGGCATTAGACAGCACAGAAAGCCATGATGATGTAGTTTTAAAACACAGAAATTTGGCCCACCTAAACTACGTATGAATCCCAGTGTCACTTACTAGCTTTAGAAAAATTCCTTAACCACTGGGTGTCATTTATTCATTCATATGAAGATTAAATAAAACTGCTAACAGCATTTCACATAGTGAATTCTCTGCCTCGCTTTAATTTTGTAACCTAAGAAAAATTACGTTCCCTCTCTGGAATGGATTGTATCACTCACTATATCAAGGGTCTGTAAAGCTGCAGGTTTTGTAAATAGTTTTATTGAAACATAGCAATATCCACTCCTTCACAAATTGTCTATGGCTTCTTTCAGATTGCAGTGGCAGAGCTGAGTGTTTGCAACAGCTACTGTATGCCCACAAACCTAAAATATTTGCTATCTGATTCTTTACAAGAAAAGTTTGCTGACACCTGGCTTATATTACCTCTGCACTATCTCTTTCCTCTAAAATTTAACCTTGTTCTAAATATATGATGGTCAATTGCAATAGTCATCCTATTCTATACGATGCTGTATTTATTAGTGATCTCCAATGCTTCTGGAAAACAGAAGGAATGAAATCTAATAAAAAGGAATAAAATCCCTATCACATGGTAGGAGTCGTTTTAATGAAGATAGATCTTATTACCTCAAATAATTGTCAATGCATAGACATGTTTCCAGAATTAATCAAGTTTCTCATTATTCTTCCATGCTACAGTGGAAATTACGTCTTTAACCATGACTACTTATAATATAAGTCTGTTGGAATCAAACACAACAGTGTTTTAGACACTTAAGTCTCTAATTAAAAAAACAAAAACAAAAAAATACATAATAATCACCCAGAGCTTTTTAGAAAATATAGGTGCCAGGGTTTGATCTCCATAAATTTTGATTTAGTATGGCTGGCCTAAGGACAAATACCTTTAATTACAGAAAATCAGTGATCTTAATGTCAGCCAGATTTGAATAGCACTACTTTAGATATCAATTACTTAAATGCTATAAACAAAATCTATAGGAGTCTTTTTAACATTTCCTAATACATGCAGAATTAAATGATCTCCTGCATTCATTCCCGCCCACAATCCTTTCTCCACGTGCCCTTTGGAAATGTTCCCACCTCTAAGAAGTTAGATGTTTCTCCAGACCCAAGGCAAAGAATATATTTCCAAGTTATTATATTTACTTTTACTATGTTATAATTGTCTTTGCCAGGACCCAGAGTGTTTCCCAAAGGTTGGGCTTGATTTTGTCACCTTTATGATCCAAAAGTGCCTAGAGTACATTATCTGACCCACAATAAATTCAATAAATATTTTAATTAACCAAAAGTTTGCACAGGGATATATATTTTGCCACTGAGGAGTTTAGTACAAATGACATTTTAAGGTTCTTTCCAATTTAACATTGATCCACCTTAGCTTATAAACTAAGCCACCACACGTGGACACAACTCCTCAGAAATCTCTGTTCTCCTAAATTTGCCAAGTAGTCTCTTACCCTCCTCCTGACCCCTCAGCACTTCTGAGTCAATGATTTCTTCTACCTCTAAATAATAAAAATCTTACTCATCTTTCAAGGTCAAATTCAAACTTCATCTCTTTGTATAATTCATCCTGACCTTCCTCTGGCAAACCAACTGCTCCTTAATTGTCTTTTCGAACAAAAGAAATCAAGTAGGCAAGGACAATCTTGTTAATCTAAATTGACTCTCTGAGTGGTGTGCTTTTTACCCATTTCTTTCAGTTTCACCTTGTAGATCTGCTTTTGCTGTCCCTACTAGCCCCAACTCAAGTTCCTCAGCTCCCTTGAAGAGAACTACTGGCTCAGGTCTCCAGTATACTTTCCAGCTCAGAACTGCCAGTTCCAAAATTATACTCCCTGCAGCCACCTGATATCCTAAGCAGGCCTTTCTTTGCCTCTTCAGCCAACAACTTCATTGAATCTAACTCTCTTTCAGGACCACAGCCCCCAAAAGGCTTCCTCAACCTCTCTGATAGCAATTTTCTTCATTTCTCAGTTCTTTCACTATGCTTGGAGAATTCTTGGTAATAGATCTTCATTTTCAAAAAGATTCCAAGTTACTTAAAACATAAAATCTCCCATTGGAATACAATGTTTGAATTCTCTGTACCATATTCCAGCCTATTCTTGAAAACCTGCAGAGACAGGAATTCTGCGGTCTGAAAAGTCAGCCTATTCTATCTTTGGTCTCCTCATTTAGACAGTTCTCACTTATATTAAGTTATATCTATCTCACACTCACTGCATTCTAATTACTTGTTTACACATTCGCCTCCTGTTATCCCCTCCCTTGCCAGACTTAGACTGTGAGCTCCTCAAAAACAAAGTTCAGTTTTATTTATTTCTCAATCCTCCACACCAGGTCTGGTAAAGAACAGGTAATCAATAAAGATTTGTTGAACAAATGAAAGAACAAGTGAGCAAATAAATAAACAAAAACCACTTCCACCACTTAGTCTTAAATCCTATCTCTCAGGGCTATTGTGAAAAGACGATTCCCCTTATCTAGACAGAACTTTAGATACTTGAAATCATCTTTCAACACCCCCAAAATGGAAGGGACTAAGATGTACAAATTGCCCATCATAAAAACAGGTATGGGGACGTAAAGCACAGCATAGGGAATATAGTCAATAATGTCATAATAACTATATAGTGTCAGATGGATACTAAACTTATGAGGCTGATTACTTAGCAAGTTATACAAGTGTGATCACTATGTTGTATACCTGAAACTAATATAATATTATATGTCAATTGTAATTGAAAATTAAATTTAAAAAAATAAAGTGAAAGAAAAAAAGGACCTCCTTCCAATCAATTTTCTCAATGCAAAATATTGCCGGTACCTTCCACTATACTCGCAGAACACATTTTGTACCTTCTTAATCCTTCCCTCTGAACTTGCTCGGGCATAATGTTCTTATAGTACATTTCCAGTTTCCTTGTAGCCCTCCAACCAGTCCTTTCCTCTGGTTTCCCCAGAAATTTCATTCCCTTCACATGTCATAGATCACATCACTGTTCATTTTGTCCACTTATACTCAGCACAATACTTAGCATATTTTTAAATTTACACTATTTTAAAGTTTGTTTACAAAGAAAAAGAAGTCCAAAACATGAATCTTGAGAGGGGAAAGAAGAAACACACTCAATTCTTGAATAAGAAGACCAAACGTATCTTAAGTCATCTAATAGTATCTACGGGCCAAGATTTGGGAAAATGACAAGCCAATGCCTTCTGACACGCTGCAGTATAAAGCCAGGCCTGAGGCCAACATTTAGAATGACCCTTCAAATGGTATATCTCTATCTATCCTAGACAACAAACTAATATGACAGACAGGGAGAAAGACAGACTGATCAGGTTTTACCAATGCCCCAGAGGCTCAGGGAGCCTAATAATTTATAAGCAACTAATGATACTGAAGTATTAATTATGAATCAACTGAGTGGCTCTATAATAAAGGCAGGATAACGGTGAGGTTTCAAAAGGGCCACTGGTAGGGCAATACAGCAAAAAGATGACTGGAGTTAAAATCAGGAGACCTGAGTTGAATTCCTGGCTTTGCTTTTTACAAGCTATAAAGTCCCTTCACCTATGAGCTACAATTTGTTGTTTCCCACTATGCAGTCTCTAGACAGATACTGGTCAAGAGGGAACCAACAATGAGAAGAATTCATGCCTCTTTTGCTGTAAAAAGCATAAAGGTACAGTGCTAAAGTAGAAAAAAGGGAAAGAAAATACTTTATAAGTAGCCACTATGTGTAAGGTACTTTATATACTGAATTAAACTAGACAGGGATTCAGGGAAGGAGTGTGCTCACCAACAACTACTTCTTTCCACTTTATCACATCTGGATTCCACAGCAACTAATAAAAAACAGAGCCAAGACAGTCAAAGACTTTAAGATACACATAACATCAAAGCCAGAAGCAACCTAAGAGGTCATCTAATCTGACTCCCTCATATAACAGGAAGAAGTACTGAGGTAAAAAAAAAAAAACAAGAAAATTAGAATCTAAGATCACAGAGAAATTTAAAGGCGAGGATTAGAACCCATATCTCCAGATTCTCTGCCAAAATATTTTCCAACTATATTTGAGGTAATTCTAGCCCCTTTGTACCTCTTCTGACCTAAATGCTGCTACTTCTGATTTACATATAACTGTCAAATCTAGGCAATAGCAAATATAGAAATATATATAAACATGCTTGGGCTGCACTTGATTGATAATTACTAAATTTCTGCCATGAGCTGAGCACCAGAGAAGATATACAAATTCTTGTTCCTCAAATCAGCCATATAAAAGTTATATACACCTTTTGCTATAGTTACATGATTTCACTCAAGTACAATTCAAATCAATAAATTTTTACTAAGTACTTACATGTAGGGTGCTATGCTAGAAACCAGGGATCTGTTGATAAATAAATGAATAAGATATGATCCCAACTCTAGAGTTCTCACAGTCCAGCAAGCAGCATAGACAGCACCTAGAAAACCACAATGCCAGGCCATTTGTAAATAGTGCTATAGAACAGTACAAGCAATAAAATGTCAGAAGACACAGAAAGGAAAAACTATACTGAATTAAGGTGACCAATGAAGCTTCATAAGAAGAGGTGGTATTAAGAGCAGGGGCTTAAAGAATAAATAGGTCAGACTAGTGGTCTTTGACTCTTGATCACAAGAATCCCCTATTAGCTTTTTAAAACACCAGCTGGAGTGCTTGGGGAAAGTAGACTAATATCTGCAATTTACTTTGAAATGCATTTAAAAAAAATAAGATTGATTAATGGATGAACACAGGGATGTGATATAATATACATGTCAACATATAATATATAATGGATATAAGAAAGTATATGAAAATCTTTATGATAGAAGAACCCAGGTGGTGGTTATACTGGTATTCACTATAAAATTCTTTCAACTTTGCTATATGTCTGAAAATTTTCCTAATAAAAAGTTTGACTTGAGCTCTGATTTAATTATCTGGGATAGGCCTGGGCATTGATCAGTGCCTGGACCAAGGAAAACAGACAATAAATAAATAATTATTTTGATGGACAGCAATGGTGGCAAGTGCATCCGACCACAGGAACGACATAAGTGTGAGAGCACAGCGCAGCAGAATGCAACATGAAGATGAAAAAGTAGGACGCAGGATCACAGCGGGTGTTTTATCTCCTAGTCCAAAAAAAAAAAAAAAAAAAATGGCTCCTTCTCGTCAGTTCTGGATCTGTGCAACGAGTCGTCGTCGTCGTCGTCGGCAGCCGTCCGTCTCGAGAGACGATGGTGCAGCTTCTTATGTGAAGCTACAGAGCCTAGGCAGGGTGATATGGAGGGTCTGCTGTTGCCCATGCAGCAGACCCCCCCTCTCTTCGCAGCTGAAGGGTCCAACGAGGGCCTCATGTTAAAAATAAAAGATGACATTGTTGATTTTTCAAAAGGCTGTAGAGAGATGACAATGGAAAAGGAGGTGCTGCCTGAAGGAAGGGACCAGCTGCTGTTACCCATCTGCAGTGAATACTCTGCGATGCCTAGAGCTCACACAATGAGATCTGAGGAGTTCGGGAGAGTCCTCTAAACTAAGAGACTTGATAAAATTCTAAAAAACAGTTTCCTCAGAGAATCTTCTCGAAAAACTATCTTTACAAATAGGATTTCAACCATCATTTGGAACTGATATTTGAGCAATCACTAACATTGGATCACATGTTGAAGTTTACAGAAAACTTGGAAATCTATTCCACTGGTATCAACTTTCTCATTCATTCATGCAAATGTTTATTTATCACCACCTACTGTTTGCTAGGCTGTGCTGGGTACTGAGGATAAAACAGTGAGCAAGGCAGAAGAAACAAAATAACAGACATGTTGCCAGTCACCCAGGGTCACATAGCTTGTCGCAGCAGAGGCAGGGACCTGAAATGAAGTCTGTAACTAAGATGTCCTCTTTCCACTACAGCACACTGTTCACTCGAGAGGCAAAGGAATGGACTAGATAACCTCTAATAACCCCCTCAGACCATTATTTAAAATGAAGGAGGGAAAGAAACAAGAAGAAATAAAACCTATTTCATATATTAATCAAATTTCTCAGTTCCAAACAACTCAGAGCAGCTGAGACTGGCATGACCTACACTCCCTGCAGGACTGGGGAGTACTTCATGCCCTTGACACCTAGTTATGAGAATCTGATCTTTAATTAAATTGTGCCAGGAGGTTTTCTTTGGCAGAGGTCTAGAATGCTGCAGCCTTGAATTTGCTGAGGGATGTCCTTCTGACGTGTCAAAGACACTCCCACCATGCAGCCTCCACACACTTGCTCTGGTTTAGCAACAGGAAAGCAACTGCTGAGGTAGCAGAGAGGAAAACTGGAGGCTGTTTCTGGGCTGTTAAGAAAGCTCCTTTAACTTCTAACCCTCAGTTTCTTCTTAGTCAACTGCAAATTAAACTATTTACTTACAGAGTTATCACAAGAATTAAAAAGCATATAGAAAAGCAACTAGCATGCTATCTGACACAAAAGAGATGTCCAATAAATACGTGTTCACATCCTCCACTCATCTTTCCAGTTTTTCTCTACTAGTCTCTAAAGTTGTCATTCCAGCCCCTGCCTTTGCCCACACTGTTCTCTCTGCCTAAAATTTCCCAACTTGTCTGCTAAGCAAAGTCCTATTCATTCAAGATCCAGCTTGAGTCACTTCCTCTATGAAAACTTTCACAGAAGTCCCCCTACAGCTATCTTCCCCTCAATTTATAATAGCATTTTATACATACTTCTATGCAGCAATTACCATATTTCATCATATTAACCTCACCAGACCACGAACAACTCAAGGGATAAAAGTGAATCTGATTAACCTCTATGTCCCAGAGTGGCACCCAGCATAGATCTGGTAATAGTAAAGGTTTGCTGACTGTTTAGAGAGGGGAAAACAAAAACAAAAAACAAAACCAGGAGCTGGAAGGATCTTAAAAAATCAGTCAGTTCCAAACCTTTATTTCATAGTTGGGAACCTGAAACTCACAGGAGGATGCAATTTATCTAAGATCATTCAATGAAATAGTGAGAAGGACATGACTAGCCTCTGATAATTCTGATTCTCTTAGCAACACTCTTTCTACACTAATTATTTGAGACAATGAACAGAGGGCTGTACCTGGGATGCTTCCCGCATTTGGAGAGGTACTAGAGGCAGAAAAGCAAAATGGAAAAGGCAGAAAGGTTTGAAGTCAGACTTAATTCACCTTTTGGCCCTGTACCTTCATCCTCTCCTCCCCACACCAATCACACCTGCACATCTTCCTCATTCTTACCACCTCTGCAAACAGTCACTGGAGTTACCTGCAGAAACCAGTACTAAAGGTCTTATAATCCTCTTCCTACCATCTTGGGAAATTCCTGACCCTGCAGCCCCAGATGAGCTATCCCCTATAGTGAGTTTCAAACCTCTAGACCTCCCAATGAATGGTTTGAACTGAGAAAATCATCACTAAAAAATCTGAAGCTCATACAATCTGAGAGCTGGAAGGAACCAATAAGGCTGTCTGGATCAACCTTTCAAGAAACACTGGAATTTATTCATGCTACCCCCAAAGAACATTCTTGGAAGTATTAAGAACCACGGCATGAAAATGGACTGCCTCTCTCCTCTAAAAAAGGTATCCAGACTAAGCCAATCAAGCTTCCAGTGTCCACCTACTTCAGTCATCTCTGATCACCCAAACCCTCATCCCCAATCTTTCTGAATGCCTTCTAATCTCACCAAATTTCTCACTCCTTTCCAACTCTGGAGCCCTTTTATGATTTTCCTTTGGGACTTCCCATTTGTCATAGGCCAGCTCCCTTTGTCTCCTTGCCTTAAAAGAAACCTGGTTATCACCTGAAGAAGAGTCCTCTCTAGAGCCCTCTCAACTGGAGCCTGTGTTCACTCTCCTACTCAGGCTATCAGTGTTGTCCTTAATCTTCAGTGCCATTTCATAAACCATTTCTTTCTCTTCCTCTTGCAAAAACCTCTGTTTCTTTGGTAGCCTCCACAGGCTGCTATTACACTTTCTTGCTATCTAGTATCCACTTCCTGGTCACCTCACTCAAAGGGAGTGAGGCCTTCTTCTGTACATCACCAGTTATCATTCTAGTGACTTCCACAGCCACAGTAATGACCTTCCAACACTCTGGCCATTTCATCTGCCGACCTCCAGTCCAACTTAGCCAATGATCACACCCTGGACCTTACCACCAAAATGTGCGTCAGCTCCAATACCTGGAATGAATCCAAACACAACCTCCTATTCATGCAGCTCACTTACTCAAGAACTTCCACTACAATTGCTACACTTCATTTTGAGCTCCAATCCACTATCCGTTAGTCCCCCTTGACCTCACTTCTCTTCTTCCCTAACCAGAGTCCATCAAGATGACCAAAAAAATTTTAAAAAAGTCATCAATCCTCTAAAACTTGACAACAACAACAAAAAAAAAGAACCTTATTCAAAAATGGGCAGTGGACTTAAATAGACATTTCTCAAAAAAAGACATATAAGTGGCCAATAAGCACATAAAAAGATATTCAACATGACTAATCATTAGGGAAATGCATGTCAAAACTATGAGATACCACCCCTCACATCCATTAGGATGGCTACTATAAAAAAAACCAAAAAGTGTTGGTGAGGATGTGGAGACACTGGAACTCTTGTGCACTGCTTTTGGGAATGTAAGATGATAAAGCCACTGTGGGAAATAATATAGCACTTCCTTAAAATATTAAAAGTAAAATTATCACATGATCCAGCAATTCCACTTCAGGGTATATACCCAAAAGAACCGAAAGTAGAGTTTCAAAGAGATGTTTGTATACCCATGTTCATAACACTATTTTCCACAATAGCTAAAATATGGATGTAATCCAAGTGTCCATTGACAGATAAATGAATAAACAAATTGTGGTATATACATATAATGCAATATTAGTCAGAAAATTCTGCAATATGCAATGACACGGATAAAACTTGAAGATGTTATGCTAAGTGAAATAGGCCTCACAAGAAGATAAACACTACAATTCCATTTATATGAGATACTTAAAGTAGCCAAAATCACAAAGACAGAAAATATAACAGTAGGAGACAGGGGCTGGGGGCGGGGTGAATGGGGAGTTAATGTTTAATAGGCATAGAGTTCCAGTTTTACAAGATGAAGAGCTATGGAGATAGATGGTAGTGATTGTTGTACAACAGTGTGAATATATTCAATACCACTGAACTGTACACTTAAAAATACTTAAGACCATCAGTTTTATGTTATATGTAGTTTACCACAATTAAAAAAGGAAAAAGGAAAAACTTAAGAAGGACAATTAGAAATTACTATATAATAATACACTACAGTGTGCAAAAGTTCACATTGTATCAACAGTCATATTACAATAGGAGCCTGTTAATGCTGGGCTAGGGACCAGTGAACTAAAAATTAAGATATTAACTATGGGCAATGGGTTATTGACTCTCAGTAAAATCTGTAGGATACTAAGATGGCTTACTTCAACAAATCTGATCAATCAATCCCCTTGCCTTCTCTCCTTTTCCAAAATTCAACTGGCAAAATCCCAGCTTTGGGATAGTCGAACTCAACTCTCTCCTATGCTGAAGCAGTTGAATGTTCTAGAGAGCATTACCTGGTTGAATGCTTTCACTTGAAAATTATGATAACCTCCCTACCTATGACTATCTTATCTCAAATGGGCACTGAACTGGACTCCCCACTCACCCTTTAGTTGATGATATTACCTTCAATGAGAAAACAGAAATACTTACAAGAGAACTCCATCTCCCCACCCCCAAATCTATACGCCTCCCTGTATCGGCATCATCAAGTTACATCAAGAAGGTGTCCCATCAAAAGCCATTCTCTCTGCTCCTTCACTTGCAGTCTCACCTGAATGATATCCTCTTTCAGCTCCATTAATATTTTCTCCCCCCCACCCCCGTCTATCTTTCTCTCTCTCTCTCTCTCTCTGATTCCACTTACACGAAGTACTTAGTCAAAATTATAGAGACAAAATATAATGGTGGCTGGCAGGGACTAATATATATATTCAATCATTGAACAAACATTTACTAAGCATCTATAACATAACCAGTACTAATCTAGCTGAATAGACAGGGTCCCTGTGTTCGTAGAGTATATGAACTAGTAAGAGAGGCAAACAAAGAAATAAGCAAATAAATATACATTTCAAGTCCATAATGAAAATTAAAGGATAATACATGTGAAAAGGGGGAGGGGAGGCAGGGATGGAGCTGGTACATAAGATAAGGTGATCAGCACAGGCTTCTCTGAGGAAGCGACACTTCAGACTTGAATGAGACAGCAAATCATAGTAATCATACCTAGAAGCATTTTAAGCAGAGGGAGAAGTACAATTGTCCTAGATAAGAATATTTGGGGCGTGGAGAATAGCAAAAAGGCCAGCAAGACAAGTGCTGGGTGAAGAAGGAGAAATGTAGATGACAGACAGAGGCCAGATTATGCAGGACCTTACAAGACACAGTAAATTTGAATTTTGCGGTAAGTGTCAAAAGACACTGAAGAATTTTCAGCAGTGATCTCAGGGGAGTAAAGTTAAAGTGTAAGATCGTTAAAAAGTTATTACAACAATCCAAGTGAGAACTGATGGTGACGCTAATAGATGGCAGTAGGTAGAAAGAAGTATTGCAAATGCAGAGTGAATATAAACATCCTACAGCGTTCCTATGTAAACACACACACATGCACCTCACTTGATACCCACAGCCTTCTCCAAACGCTATTTATTTCTTTGTTCCCCTTTATAGCAAAGCTTCTCAAAAGAATTGTCTACTTACACTATCTCTACTTCCGCAGCTTCTATTTGCCAACAACACCCTACTATTTCACCAAAAGTAGTCTTGTCAAGATTACCAATCATCTCCATGTTGCCAAATGATATGGTCACTATTCTGTCCTCACCTTATTTAATCTCTCAGCAACTTTCAACGTAACTGATATCCCTTCTCTTTTCAAATGCTCTACTTTCTTGGCTTTCTGGGGACACACACTCACCTGGCTTTCCTTCTATCTTCCTGTCTATTCCTATTTCCTTTTGCACACTCTTTCTTCACTAGCTACCCTCTATATATCCAATACTAGGAACCTCCACTCCTCATATACTACACTCACCCCCAAATGATCACATTCATTCCCATGGCTCTATCATCTATATGTTGATGATACCCAAGTTTCTATCTCTAGCCCAAAAGCTCTCTTTCAGACTAAAAATGATGTTAGACAACTCTACCTGTACTTCTCATAACTATCTAACAGTAAGCTTCACAAAGGAACAACTAAGTTTGTTGTGTTTACCAATGTACGCTAAGCAACTAAATAGGGCTTAGCAAAAGTAGACACCAAGATTTCCTAGACATTGTGGTTGCTCTCAAAATGTTCACTTACTAATGGGAGAAGCAGATACATAAACCACAATGATGGTACCACATGGTAAGTGCCACTGCGAGTGATGCGAGGAACCACAGGAGTGCCGCATGGATCCACAGAGGGGCCCTTAGTACCCTACGAGTGAGGAAAAACTTTCTTAAGAAAGTGACCTCAGAGTTCATTTTTGTGAAGTAAGTACAGCTACTAAGTACCTACTACAGATATTTTTTTTCATAGAATTATTTTTAAGGTTTACTGTAGCTCTTCAAGGTAGGTATAAATAGCTCCCATTTTATATATTAAGCTTAGAAAGATTAGGAACCAGACTTCCAATCAGGATCGCAGTGTAGGTAAACATGGCTTGTCTACTCACACAACCACATCAAAATTACAAATAAACTATAGAACAACATCAGAAATTGAGCTGAATGGGAGTCATATAACTACAGAATTAAAGAAGACATTACATCATGACTAACAAGACGGGCGGAGACACAGAACAGCTGGTCCCACACCCGCATGTGGTGGATAAAAATCAGGATGTTACAGAACAGGGGTGTCCAAAAACCCCCAGAGCTTGCGGCTGGGGGATGGGGAAAAGGCAGCAGCTTTCAGGATGCCTTCACATGCCTGGGGCTGGTGGCTGGTGTCTTTGTTACACAAATGGCCTGGATGCTTCCAAGCCCTCAGGGAGATGGAAGGGGTCTTGGACCCTGGGATGGTATGGAAAAAGCACACAGAGCCTGCGTGAGATCCTGTGAATGGTCAGAACTGGGGACCATGCCCACTGCATCACAGGGCGCAGTCAGGGATTTAAAAATAAGCGGCAGACATTTTAACTGGGTCTGGCCATGTGGTTTTGAGAACGGGTCTGGCTGTGCTGCTTTGAAAAGAAGGGTTCAGACCATGCGGTTTTAAGAAGGAAGAACTCCATGTAGTTTACAAGGAGGCTGAGAATCCAGGAGGTTTTGGATTAAAAGCTGGCGAGCACCTTAAGACAGACAAGACCTCCCCCAATCAGAATTGAATGATTGGCAGCTACTGGTAAAGCTGAACTGTGTTTAGAAAGTAGGGAAACAGTAGCTCTAATTTTTCTAAAACTAGCCTGGTTTGGTAGGGGGAGGCAGAAATATGTGTTTGTGGGTGTTTTAAGGAACATAAGACTTAACGGCAGAAATCCTCAAATAATCTAAATCTATATAACTATTAAATAATTCTTTTTCTTTTCACTAAACTCTGGTATTGAGAGTTATAATTCTGGCGGCGGGCAATAGGGCCCCTAACAAAACAGCCTGTGGGTTCTGTTTCAATTGGAACAGCCCAGGGGTTCTGTAACAAGGAGGGATACCTAAGAAGCAAAGGGTCCCAGCCCCACACCAGGGCCCTCAGCCCAGGGTCCCAGTGCCAGGAAGATAAGTCCCTATAACTTTTGGCTGTAAAAACCAATGCTGATTCCCAGGCTGTTCCTCTTAAAGGGTCCATGCAGAGATTTACTCAGACTCACTCCCTCTGAGCTCTAACATGGGGCCAGCAGCTCAAAGGGCTCCAGAGTCATGCAGGGAGGAACTGAATTATCAATCATCAGGGCAAGACATGGGGGGCAACTTTTTCCCAGACAGAAGTTTTGGCAGAGGCCACTGTTCCTTTTCTGAGCTCTCCCCGCAACACAGCCACAGAGCAAGAAGGCAGGTGCCATACCTTAGACTCCAATAACCTGGCTCACACTGTTTGTCCCACCCTGTGATTCCCTGACGCCCTGCCCCACCCAACTTTCAAGCCCACCCAAGCTGTTTCCAGTGGCTTTTCCATATGAATAGTTTGTCTTGGCCCATTCTTCAGACTTTCCTAAATTACCTCAAACAAGAAGCATCTGGCTTCAGTGAGCCCCATGCCCCTCACTAAGTTGCCCAAGGCCTGGCACTAGCAGCAGCCAGCCCTGGTTCACAGCTTGGCCTCGCCTGGGCACCTCCAATCCCAGCACGAGTAACAGTCCTCTGCAGATAACTTTGTAGCTTATGCTGTGTGACCCCCGACAGAACACAGGTGAAGGCTGACCTTGGACGGCCAACAGCAATCAAGGCTCTACAACAGGAGGGTGTACACAGCCCCACAGTGGGTGCACCTTGAGTACCCAGCTTGGGTAATAGGGGAGGCTGTGCCACTGGACCCTATAGGACACCTACTACTTT
This sequence comes from Furipterus horrens, assembly GCF_987537825.1. Taxonomy (NCBI): domain Eukaryota; kingdom Metazoa; phylum Chordata; class Mammalia; order Chiroptera; family Furipteridae; genus Furipterus; species Furipterus horrens. The sequence continues at coordinate 48,891,463 of NW_028327172.1, forward strand.
GGGCCACTCTATCAAGCCTGGGAGACCTAGCAGCTCTACCTAATATGTAGAAAGAAACACAGGGAGGTTGCCAAAATGAGAAGACAAAGAAACAGAGCCCAAATGAAAGAACAGAACAAAACTCCAGAAAAAGAACTAAAGAAAATGGAGACAAGCAAGCTACTGGATGCAGAGTTCAAAACACTGGTCATAAGGATGCTCAGTGAACTTAGTAAGAACTTCAACATTATAAAAAATGATATGGAAATCACAAAGAAAAATACTCAGAAATGAAGGATACACTAAGTAAAATAAAGAACAATTTACAGGAAACCAACAGTATAGCAGATGAAAGAGAGGATCAAATGAACAATTTGGAATATAAGAAAGCAAAAAAACACCCAATCAGAATGGCAAGAAGAAAAAAAGAAGAAAAAAAAAATGAGAATAGTGTGAGGAGCCTTGGGGAAACTTCAAGCATACCAATATTTACACCTTGGCGGTGCTGGATAAAGAGAGAAAGAAATTGGACCTATCTGAACAAATAATGACAGAAAATGCCCCTAACCTGGTGAAGGAAATAGACACACAAGTCTATGAGCTGTTAAATCCCTATATTACAGAGGCCAATGGAAGTAAAATGCCTAACCTAGCTCCATCTGGTCTCTGGACTCTACCTCCCACCCAAAATTGAATTTAAAAAAATTGGAGTGGCACCCTGACTAGTGTGGCTCAGTTGGTTGGGCGTTGTCTGCAAAGCAAGGGGTCACCAGTTCACTTCCTGGTCAGGGTACATGCCTGGGATGCAGGTTTGGTCCCTGTTCGGAGCGCATACAAGAGGCAACTGACGAATGATTTTCTCTCACGTAGCCATTTCTCACCCTTTCTCCCTCCCTTCCCCTTCTCTCTAAAAATAAATAAAATCCTTTAAAAAAGAAAAAAGAAAGAAAGAAAATTGAAGGGGCAAAGGGGTAGGGAGTGAGGGGGGTGGAAGGAGAGGAAGAGAGCAAATGACTCAGAGGGAGTTTAGCACAGAGTCACCCAAATGTCTTAGAGTGAGACGACGTTAACAGGGACCGAGTCTCTTTCTCTTCCAAGGTAATGAGTGTGTGTTTGGCCATGGCACAGTGACCTATCATATAAAACCGCTCTTTTTGTCTTCTCAGCAGGACCCAAAGTCTAACCCCGCAGGTAGGCAGAAAAGAGACTATAAGAAAACTCTATGTACACTCTGTGTACACACAGGGCCAGAAGAGAACATGGCAGAAGGGACAAGATATCACCTTTAAAGAAGACCTGAGTTTAGGACCCAGCTCTGTCACTGACTTGATGAATCAAAAGTTCCCTCTGTGTTATCACAGCCCCTTGAGCTTTTCTTATATCACAAATATTTAACACATGAGGTTAGAGATACCCATACTCCCTGACCTGTACTAGAAGGCAGCAGCTGAGTCCAATTTCCATTTTTGTATCCCTAGTACCTGGCACCGTAAATAATATAGAATAGATGGTGCAAAGAATGTCTGATGAGGGATGGATGCCACATTCAAAGCTTTTGGTATACATACACATTCTGCATTCTAATCTAGACAGTAAATACCAGGAAAACTGCAATTTTGTCTTATCTCTGCTTCCCCTCTCATTCCATTACTTTGAGGACCCCGCTCAAGAAAAGTTTGCTGAGTAGAAACAAACCAGTCCAAAAAGCCAGCCTTCAGAGGGAAAGGGAATTAACCTATGTTCCTCTTTTCCACCACACCCACCTCTATCCCCAAATAACCGCTATCTTGGCCAGGCCACCATCTTCTTCAAAAGACTGCTGTTCTCCCTCAGACTCCTCCTTCTCGCCCTCCACCTCACCCCTGCGATCCCCCTCGTCTTCCCTAGCCTCACACAGGTTTCTTGCTTTTCCTCCATGTCAGCAGCACCTCAGCCCTGCCACAGAGTCTTGTTCCTCCCCTGGTCAATCTCACTGGAATGCGCGCTCCTGCCCCACGCTGCTGGACACTCACTCTCCTCCCACTCAAGTCTTCAAGCTCTGACTGCCCATCTCAAACCTACTGCCTGCTGCTGCCCACTGCCCTCCAGGATGACGTGGGAAACAAATCAAGGAAGAACGATTGCTTACTGGCAGGCCCAAAGCAAGGCACAGGGGCAGTAAGATGAGGGACCGACACTTGCAGAAGACAGAGTTTGTAAGTGAAAGCCAAAAGCAAGGGAGTTAGGTAGGAGGCAGAGAGTGTTTGGACCTCACAAACACCAGAGCAAAGGTTCCTATAAACAGTAACCCACTAATACTGAGAAAGCGTAACAAGAATTTCTAAGAGAAAGAGAAGAAAGCCTAACCAAACAGGAGAAGGACCAAAGAGAGGGAAGGGAAAACTAGCTATAGAGGGGAAGGGATAGTATGGGGGGAGGAGAAAGAAGGAAGAAAGAGAGGGTGGGAGAAAAGGTAGGTGGGAGCAGGACAGGAAAGTAATCAGGAGTAGGAAATAGAAAAGTAGGGAGAGGAAGGCAAGGAGGTGGCGTCAGAAAAACTGGGGAGAGGAAGGAGGTCCAAAGTAATCAAGGTGGGTTAGTATCAGGTCTGACATGTATTTCTTGGTCCCAGATCATCAAAGAAAGATGATAGTGGTTAAGACATTACACAGACCCAAGGTCTGTAATTAACTTTACAGAATAAGAAGGGAGCTCCAGAGACAACAGCCTAGTTTTAAAACAGCTTTATACTCAAGTATCAAAAATTGGCCACTTTGGAGAAAAAAATATTGACATACCTTGACCTGCTTCTTTTCTTAATCCCACCTCCCTAGCCCCCACCACACCTACACTCAATACCAAAATAATCAGCATCCGCAACCTCTGAGCAGACCAGGAAGATGCCATCCAAAAGGTTGGCTAGAAGGCAGGATACCAGATCTGCTTCCTAAGTTCTCCTGTCTCCCAGTGTTGAGGGCAACAGCTCTGCAGCCCACCAGAAGGACTTTAAGCCAGCTCACCTTTCCAAACAGCAATGTGACTGTCCAGAAGTCAGAGTTACAAACAGAATGTCAAGCCCTTCACTGAACAGATAAGGAAACTGAGGCCCACAGAGGCTACTGGAACAGAGTCAGCCCCCCAGGTTTTCTATCCCAGTCTACTCCATCTCTTAACAGGTCAGCCCAGAATCCCAGCAGGCCAGTAGCTAAGCCAAGGCAGAGAAAAGTATAACCCTAGGCACCAAGCAGAAAGGTGCCTGTACAGGAGCATGGTTCCCGAGGCAGAGCAGTTCCCCAAACACAGCTTCCCCTTGACACCCTTCCCTGGCCAGAGCTCTGATTCCACGGCTGGCCTAGCCCTGTGTGGGCTCTTCAGAGGGTTTCAGTCTCCCCTTTCTCTCATTTAGGCTCTCTTAAGAAAAGAGACCCTCAATCTACCGGACCCCGCACCCCCACTGCCCGGAGGCAGCAGCAACCACATCCCCTCCCCAGCATCGCCCCGCTGCGCCGCCGGCAGTACCTGGGGGGGAGAGCAGGCCCGACATCTCTGGCCACCGTTTTGGTTGCAGAGCCGCACCTCTCTGCCGCCTGGCCTGGCCACGCAAAGCCGTGGCTCCACCCGTGCCTCTCCACTCAGCTAGAGCGGAGCTGCCAGCAGCTCAGCCACCCCAGCTCCCGGTGCAGCACGCGCCCGCCCTCGCAGAGCGCAGGGAAGGCGCTGCTTCGGGGTTGGTGAAGCAGAAGGGGCGGGGGAAGAGGGGAGGCAAGGAGGCGGGAGGAGGCACGCTTCTCCTTTCCGAGAAGTGCTGAGGGCGGGGAGACTACTACCTTCCTACGCTCTCAGCTGTTCTTCCCCACCTAGTCTCCAACCGGAGGTAATTTTTCACTTAAACCAGGATTTCCAGGGCCTGTTAAGAGTCCTGGGTGAGCCCCAGAGTCAAGAAAGAGAACCTCTGTGTCTTAGTTTGTGCAACTGGGTCCGGACTCCAGGACAACTGAGGTCAAACCTAAGATCCATCAGATTAGGCTTCAGAAAAAGAGATGCACCCCCCTTCCCACCCTCCACAAAGGTATCAGGTTCTAATTCTAATGCCCTAGGGGAAATGACAGGTGGACGCTTATACTGTTCTAAGCAAAGAAAACTCTGCAGCAGTTACCATTTATTATTACTTTTTAAAAAAATCCTCACTCAGGGATATATTTATTGATTTAGAGAGAGAGGAAGGGGGAGAAGGAGGGAGGAAGGGAGGAACTGAAGGAGAGGGGGAGAGAAAAAGAGAGAGGGGGAGAGAGAGAGAGAAACACTAGTATGAGTGAGCAACACCCACTGTCTGCCTCTCTTAAGCACCCTGACCTGTATGGGATGACCCTCCCACCAACTGAGCCACCTGGCGAGGTGTTTATTAAGTGTTATTGTGTGCCAGGTACTTTATAAAATGTTATGTCTATCTCACCACAATCTTAGGAAGTAGGCAATCTACCATGAATTCACATATGTGAAAACTGAGGTCCAGAAGAATGTGGTTTCATACAGAAAGTATTTCTTAAGCACCTGTTATAAATCAGGCATTGTAATGGGCCCTGAGCTAAACAACACATTACAGGACATTTGCCAACCCTGGCCCAGACCTCCTAAATGCCAGTAGTGCCCTGATAAGTGAAACAATAAAAAACACCACACATTCCCAAATGCTCCCTAGGAGGTAATATTACCTCGCCAACTCCAGCTCTGTATCCTGCTCTTAAGAGATATGGCAGAAGTCAGATTATGCAGGGTCTCTTCCAGGTCATAAGTAGGAGTTTGGGTTTTGTTCTGAAGTTTAGCAATGTGAAGGCTCTGGAAGGGTTTAAGCAGAATAACAAGATCTAATTTACATCTCTACAAGATCTCTAAATAATAACCAATAGAGGAGAAGGTGGTAGAAACAAGAAAACTAGTAGATTCTTTCAGAACCCCAGGTAAGAGAAAAAGGTAATGATTTAGACTAATATATTGGAAGATGAGATAAAAAGAAACAAATTTAGTCCAAGGACATAGACTGGAAGAAACAACAAAACTTACTGAAAGGCAGAATATGAAAGGTGAGAGAGGGCAGTGACTCCCCTCAAGGCTATACAGCTGGTAAATGGCTAAATCGTCCCAACTCTGGTCTGACACCTCAACCTATGCTTCATTTCTCTCTGCCGTGTAAGTCAATTTTATATGACCTGCCATATCCCTCTCCTTACAGCCTAGCAAAGAGTAGGTAACCAGCATTATGCCTGATCAATGATTTAAGTGTGCCAGAGAGAAGTTTTATGGTATTTATCCATTTTCCCTGAGAGATGTCTACACCTCCATTCAGTGGTCCCAAAGTAATCCAAGTGCACAAGGGAATAGGAGAAGAACTCCATGAGGACAGAAAGAGCTCCTCTGTTAAGCTTCTTTCACCTTTCCCAGGCCCTGAGAACTTGTGCTATTCCAACTACCAGAAGTTCCAAATCTGGGAAAGGAGACAGGGAATCTCTTGAAGACACCCACATTGCAGACAGAACTGGTCAATAATGCAGGCTGGAGGGCCTGAAGCACCGTGAAAACTCAGCTTCAAAGTAGTTTTAGAATGTTCTTTTGATCCCACATCCTGTCCTTCACCTCAATTTATACAGGGTGAATGAGAACCAGAAGCAGTGCTCTGCCTTGGACATACTTTTTCAAACTAATGATCAATAATCAGAGCATCTGATCTTACCCAATTTCCCACCACATGCAGCATCCTCTTATAGAGGGCTTTCCAGGCCCTGCTGGAACATATGCCGGGACAGAGAGCTCACTTGCAATTAGCACTATAAGACAGTGCACTTCCTAATAGCCAGGTGCCTCTGTAAACTTCCAATTCTGCCTCCTGAGGTACTCGTAAAACATCCTTCAAGACATGTCATATTAAAGGCTTTCAGATATGTCTGTATGGTGATCTATCAGCCCCTATATGTTGTCTCCTCTCCAGGATAAATACCCTCAGTTCTTTTAATCACTTGTTCATTCAACAACTACGCATCTTGTACAAGCCACTCCTTCAAGGAATTTATGGTCTTGTTATGGTGATTTTTCAACTCCCCCTGTGCATCAAAATTACCTGGAAATGATTAAAAATATATATTGAAGTCCTACCAGAGATTTTGAGTCAACTGGTCTGGGATGTGGCCTAGGCAAAATATCTTTACGGTTATAACTATAGCTATGTAGATATATATCAGAGTGTAAGAGAGTAGACAGAAGCCTCAGAATTTGGGGCATGGGACTCAGTGGAGCACAGCCATTTTCCTGAGATATGCCTTTGTCTACCTACGGCTGGTGGCTAGTTTCTTAGTTATGCATGGAACCAAGGAGGTAGGAGGGGCTTTGACCATAGAATGGTGATGAAAAAGCTTACGGGGTCTGCATGAGATTCTGTGAGTGGCCAGGACTGGTCACCACACTGACTGCGTGACAGGCCACAGTCAGGGTTTAAAAATAAGGTGGGAGGTATGTGAGGAGGAGGGCCAAGTGGTTTTGAAAGGATGTAGAGGGACCCCCAGCAGTCCTCCATGAAGTCTGATGGGAAGAAGGGCTCCCATCCTCCATGAGAAGCGCAATGGAAGAAGCATGTCAGAGGAGCATGATGGAGCAGCAGGTTGTAGCAGCCATATGAAAAGAAGTAGCTATGTGGTTTGCAGTCAGGATCTGGCCATGCAGCTTAAGCTAGTAAGAAAGCAGGCATGCTGCTGCTTTGATTGTGCCAGCTCCAGCTGACTAGGAAGCCACCAAAGACTCCACCTTGCAGACCTGGACTCTAACTGGACTCTTGGAACTCAGGACATACAGAGAGGACATTCTTAGGACTTGTGCCTTTCTGGGACTTCACCATGATGCAGTGCAACATGGCGCCTGCCTTCCTGGACTATTATATGGAGGCTGATGACATCATGCCCCAGATCCTGAAGGAGAGAGCTGACAGATAAGGAATGGGGAACTATTTGGTTTGGTTTTGGCTTATAGCCTTTTGGGGAGCAAGGGAAGTGCTGGGTCTCAGGGGAAAACAGAGCTCTGAGCAGGAGAGCTCACAACCCCCCTACCCCTGGTTGAAACATTGTAAATAAAGACCTGTTTTTCTCAATAGTAATTGTTGGGTCTTATACCAAGGCACCATGTGAACAAGCCCCCCTTTGATCAGTAACAAGAGGACTAATACTACTCAATGTCAAGGCTTACTATACAGTGATCAAAGCAGTTTGGTATGGGTGAACAAACAGACAAATAGGTCAATGGCACAGAAGAGAGGGCCTGGAACATACTTACAGAAATATTGTCAACTGATCTTTGACAAGAGCAAAGGAAATTTAATGGAGAAAGGATAGTCTTTTCAGTAAATGGTGCTAGAAACAGATCTACACATGCAAAAATAATTTAGACATAGATTTTATACTTTTCAGAAAAATTAACTCAAAATTTATCAAGACCTAAATGTAAAATGCAAAACTATAAAATGTCTAGAAGATAACTCAGGAGAAAACTGAGATGACCTTAGGCCTGGCAATGACTTTTAGATACAACACCAAAATCACAATCCATAAAAAAAAAAAAAAAGTTGTTAAGTTGGAATTAATTAAAATTTAAAACTTCTGTTCTGCAAAGACAGTGTTAAGGGAGGGAAAAGATAAGTCACAGACTTGAGAAAATATTGGCAAAGCACATATCTGATAAAGGATTTGTATCCAAAATACACAAAGAACTCTAAAAATCAAACAAAAACAAACTCAATCAAAAAATTGACAAAAAATCTGAATAGACATTTCCCCAAAGAAGATATAGAATGACAAATAAGCATATGAAAAGATAATCAACATCCTATGTCATCAGGGGCTTGCAAATTAAAATGAGATACCACTATATACCTATTAGAATGGCTAAATTACAAAACAATGAAATTCAGGTAAGGATGTAAAGCAACTACAATTCTTACTCAGTGCTGATGAAAACACAAAATCTTACAGTCACTTTGGGAGACAGCTTGGCAGTTTCTTCCAAATCTAAACATAGGCTTACCATACAATCCAGTGATTATACTCCCAGGTACTTACTCAAATAAGTTGAAAATTTATGTCCACACAAAACATGTCCACAAATATTTATTGAATCCTTATTCACAATAGCCAAAATTCAAAAGCAACCAAAATATCCTTCAATAGATGAATGGATAAGCAAACATTCATACAATGGCATTTTATAACAATAATAAAAAAATGAATTATCAAGCCATGAAAAGCCATGAAAAAACTTAAATGTATACTGCCAAGTGAAAAAAAGCTAGTCTGAAAAGGCTGATTCCAGCTATATGCTGTTCTAGAAAAGGCAAAACTACAGAAATAGCAAAACAATCAGTGGTTGCCAGGTGTTCAAAAGGTAATTGGTAGTAGGGATTAATAAGTGGAACACAGGGCATTTTTTAAGGCAGTGGAACTATTCTGTATGATAGTATAATGGTAGATATATGATATTATGCATTTTCAAAACCCATGGAATTGTAAAACACAAAGAGTGAACCCAAATATAAAAATATAAACTATGAACTTCAATTAATAATACTGTATCAATATTGGTTCATCCATTATGCCACACTAATGCAGGATGTTGCTGATAACAGAGGAAGTGCTGGGGGATTGGAGAGAGAATACACAGCAGCAATTTGTACATGCTGGTCAATTTTCTGTAAGGCTAAAAGTGTTCTAAAAATAAAGTCTATTAAAATCTAAAAATTTTAAAGTAGTGAGAAAAAAAGGACATATAAATCTTTTTTCCTTTTTATTAGATTCATTAGACAGAAAATTACTCTGTCAATTGCTATAAAAGTGTCTAAACTCTCAAATTCTATGCTTACCTCATTGCAGACTGGCAACAGTTCAGACTCTACTTTGATTAGTGGTGATCTAGGTCACCTTCCACTGAACACAGTCCTATGACCCTCTTCTTGCCTAGTACCCTAAAGGGGACATGATACTCTATATACCCTCTTATTGCCTAGTACCCTAAGGGAGACATATTTCTTGGTCCCTGGTAATCAAAAAGGAAAGATTATAGTGATTTAAGATGACCCTCTTACTGCCTGGTACCCTAAGGGGACATGATACTCTAAGTGCCGTATGTCCCCCACAGAATATAATTGGATTATCACCTACTTTAACTGTACTCACTGCTCCAATAATTCAGTCTGAAACTGCATTAGCTTTTCAGCCATTGCAATGCCTTTAACTGACATTGAGCTTAGCTAGCCAAAACCACCGTTTTCATAAGAATAGCACCATGTTAGATCTGCTCCAGCCTGCCCATATGTTGCCATTTCTTTGACACTTAAAATGTAGAACTTCATTGTCATCCTCCTTAAATTTCATCTTGTTGGCTTCAACCCATCTTTTCAAGCTTTCTCCTTCTCTGACATCAAGCATAGTAGCTTTCTCTTCCAGTCTTTGTCACCTGCAAATCTAATAAATATGCTCTCTATTCAAATACTTGTCAAAGATCTACCACATGCCCTTGCCTGTACTAGATTTCAGGGATTGACAATAACCTAGAAATGCCCTATATCTCCAGAAATCACCACTAATAAGGGAGGCTGACATATATAAACTATAAAAAGTACTGCACTGGCCCTAGCCAAGTGGCTCAGTTGGTTGAACCATCATCCCATACACTAAAGGTTGTGGGTTTGATCCCAGTCAGGGAACATACCTAGGTTAAAGATTCAGTCCCTGGTCAGGGGACATATGGAAGGCAACCAGTCAATGTCTCTCTCACATCTGTCTCTGTCTCTGTCTCTGTCTCTGTCTGTCTCTCTCTCCCCCCTCACTCGCTCCCTCTTCTCCCCTCCGTCCCTTTCTCTCTTCCCCTTCCTCTCCCTCTATGAAAATCAATAAGCATATCCTTAGGTGAGGATTTTTTAAAAATGTTTAGCCAATATATTTTTTTAAGTACTGCACTAAAAAACTGAATAAACAAAATAAATAGGAAAAAGTAGAAGAAACAACAAAACATGTGTCATACAGTATAAGAAAGAACCACTAATGTCTTCAATAGGAAAGGTGAAACTCAGACATCTTCTATTTTGGATTTCATTTCTCAAAAATAGGTTCTGGTTTGGGTTATAGAAGGCTGACTACCTGGCTCACATTCTCTCAATGGTGGATACTGTTATATGAAGCTTGGCTAAGCTTGGCTCCCTACAATAAAACACAAGACTCATGAAATTGAAGCATATTGGTAATAAGCCAGCAGTTTTATTTACTACTGAGAGCTAACAGCTTATAATCAAGGGAGAAACTAATAGCTAAAGAAAAAAAGGCAGATTCAAATGAGGTAGAAGGAACTTTATAGATGAAATTGTACTTTCAAAGAAACAAAATAAATCCTAGAGATATTTAATGACACCCAGGTTTACAAAAGTTAGCAGTTATCTTGTTGTAAGTCAGTAACTCCTTGTGTTAATGTAGTCCTTTGGTTTACAGAGTAAATAATCTATAAGTTATTCTTCCATGGCCCTTGATAGCAATGTTTTGTCTATGTAGTCATCTTGGGCCTGGCCAGGTCCTTTCAAGTCACTCACTTGAATTGTGCAGGCATATGAGTTTGCAACCCCTGGTAACACTATATAAAGGCTAATGATCTTTAATAATTAGCTAATTTTGTTTAGACAATAGAGTTTCCAACAGAATGGCTTATGTATTTAATTCATGACTACCATGATTACACTGCCTGTAAGATTTGAAAATGATTGTTTTTATTTGATTCCTTTGTCAACCACAAATAATTTTAAAAATAATACATTTACTTATTGAGAATTACAATCTTCTGATATCACCAGTTAAGTGTAAAAGAAGTCAGTCAACAATGATAGTTTTGGTTATAAAAAAGTCATCTAATATACCATTCTTTCTTGTAACTAGATGACAGGGCAAGTTGCCTATTAAGGGCTCTCTATAGGCCAGAAATAAACCCACAACTAACTATATGGGCAACTAATTTCTGACAAAGGAACCACAAACATTTACAATTGAGAGAGGAAAGCCTCTTCAATAAATGACATTGGGGAAAACTGGAAAACCACTATCTGACACCATACACAAAAAAGTTAAATCAAAATGACTTGAATATAAGACCTGAAACAATAAAACACATAGGAAAAAAAAAAGGCACTAAATTTAGGGACCTTGAGCTCAGAGGATTTTTTGTGAACGTGACCCCAAAGGCAACAGAAGTAAAAACAAAAAGAAAAATAATAAATGAACGGGACTACATCAAACTAAAAAGCTTCTGCACAGAAAAAGAAGCCAACAAAACAAAAAGGCAACCAACTGAATGGGAGAAGATATTTACAAACAATACCTCTCATTAGGAGCTAATATCCAGAAAATATATAGAACTCATACAACTCAGCAACTGCAACAAAAAATCCAATTAAAAAATCAGCACAGGACCTGAATAGACACTTTTCCAAGGAAAACACACAGATGACCACCAGACAGATAAAAAGATGCTCAACATCACTAGTTATAAAGGAAATGCAAATCATAACCTCAATGAGATACCACCTCACATATTAGAATAGCTATTCTTATTCAAGATAAGAAATAAGTGTTGGAGAGGATGTGGAGAAAAGAGAACACTCATTCACTGCTGGTAGGGATGTAAATTGGTGCAGGCACTATGGAAAACAGTATGAAGGTTCCTCAAAAAATTAAGAATAGAGCTATCATATGACCCAGCTATCCCTCTCCAGGGTATCTATCTGAAATTTTTGAAAACACTTATTAGTAAAGATATATGTACCCCGGCACAATAATAATCACTGTAGCATTATTTACAATAACCAAGACATGTAAGTAACCAAAGTGTCCTTTAATGGGTGATTAAATAAAGAAGACAGAGTACATCTATACAATGGAATACCTCTCAGCCATAAAAAAGCTGAAATATTGCCATTGCAACAATATGAATGGATCTTGAGAATATCATGTTAAGTGAAATAAGTCATATCTAAAAGGACAACAAATGTATGATTTCACTTATATGTGGGATATAAAACAAAGAGCAACTGAACAAATAAAACAAACAAACTCATACATATAGACAACAGGTACAGAATGATGGTTATCAAAGGGGAATGGGGGTGGGGGGACAACAAAGAAGGTAAAGAGGGTCAAATATATGGTGGTGAATGAGACTAGACTCTGAGTGTGAGCACACAATGGAGTATACAGATGTTGTATTATAAAGTTGTACACCTGAAATTTATATAATGTTATTAAATAGCCCAATAAATTTAATTTTTTAAATTAATCATAAAAAGGGCTGTCTATGAAATGACTTAGAGTATAAAATAAATAAATAATGTTAGCTTACAAAAATACTGCAAGAAAGGAGAAGCAATGGAAAGCTGGAAATGGGGGAGAAAGACAAAATCTATTCAGTGGCAGTTAGTTACAAAGCCACCAATCATAAATCAAATTGCACTTGAAGTTCAAACAAGCCAGAAGTGCAGAGAAGGGAGACATTAATTACATATGTAGAGCTGGGGAAAGTTTTGTGGAGGAGACAATATTTGGGTTGGGCATGGAAGGAGCCGAATTTTCACATAAGTATTGAGACTAGGGATAAGGGTAAGAGAATTCTCTTAAGGGAACCACAAAAGGCCCAAAGGAATAAAAAGCATGAGCTCTGTTTGGGAAATAGTAAATAATCTAGTCATTCAAGGAAACAGTAAATAACCTCATCATTCACTCATCATTTACTAAGCATGTTGTACAAGCCAGACACAGTGCTAGTTGTGAGACATCATGTGAGGAAACCTAACTCCTTTCAAGAAGAAAAGCATTTTGAAGGACAATAGAAGACAAAAGTATCACTGATGATCAGACTTAACAGGTTCACAACCTGTTCCTTATTTGGTTGTCCCCCCTCAATAATGGCAATTACACTCTCTCAGTTACTCAAGCCAAAAATATCTAATGTGTCTTCAACTCCAATTTTGTTATCACTTCTACATTGAATCCATCAGCAAATCCTATCAACTATACCTTCAAAATATACCTACAGTTCAATCACTTTTCATCACCTTGACTGCCACCACTTTGGTCGAAACCACCAGCAACTTTTATCTAGAAGAGTGGTTCTCAACGTTTGGGGGAGGAGAGAAGTTCTGCTCCCAAAGGGAAATTTGGCAATGTCTAGAGTGATCTGTGTTGAAACAACTGGGTAAGTGCTATTGGTATCTAGCAGACAGAGATGTTACTAAACATCCTACAATGCATACATAGGATAGTCCCTCACAACAAAGAATTTTCTGGCCCAAAATGTTAATAGTGCCATTGCGAAAAAACTCTGACTTACAATACTGCAATAGTCTCTTCACTGGTCCACTCTTACTTCCCAGGATGATTCGCTGATATTTAAGTGTCAAATCACACCCCTCTCTTCTGCTCAGAACCTTCCAGGGGTTTCCCAAATAACTCAATGTAAAAGCTAAAGTCCTTACAAAGACCTATATGATCTTACGAAGACCACACATGATCCTACCTCATTCTTCCCTTCCCCTCCCATCTCACCCTGCTACATATCTGACCTGGTCTCCTACTTCTCTCCCTCCTTCACTCACTCTGCTCCAGAACAATGGCTTCCACCAGTTGACTATGTATGCCTTAGGGCCTTTGTACTTATGGTCATTCTGCCTAAAAACACATTTCCCCCCAGATATCCATTTGGCGTGTTCCCTGACTTCCTTAAGGTCTCTATTCAAATGTCACTTTATTGGAGGTCTTCCCTGACCACTCTTTATAAAATAACAAAAACCTCTTTCCTCTCCATCTCAGCACTCTTTATTTTTCCCCTCCATGCTTTATTTGTTTACAGAGCACTTATCATTGATTGAGATATTTATTTGCTTATTGATTGACTCCCTCCAATAGAACATAAGCTTCATAAAGGCAAAGACTTTGTCTTTACCTCCAGACCTCAGAGGTTACTCCTTGCACACAGTACATGACTAATGAGTAATGGTTGAATGAATGAATGGAGCTGGAAACACCAGTCAGAAGAAGCTACAGAGAACCTTGAAGGCCATAGAAAAAATCTATAGATGCAGTGAATGCAATCTTAGAATTGGCTTAAAGAAGTGATTGCCCATACAATTCACCTTGTGCCTTCTAAGAGAGAAGGGGAAGCGGAGAGAGAGAGGGAGAGAGAGGGAGGGAGAGGGAGAGATGGAGGATGGGAAATTCTATATTGTACCAGTACCAGAACGCTATAATAATCAGAGGTGTCTAATAACAAAATGGACAAACTTTAAGGCATTAATACCCCCAACCACCTCTCAACTGGGAAGATACAATAACAAACTAGTCTCCCATAAACTTCTTCTTTCTCTGCTTGTCTTTTTGGACTCAGCTCAAATGTTATCACCTCTAAAAAGGCTTTCTAGAATGACTCCTACTTATGGCCATCAGAGCAATCCATCCACACTTACTCCAATTTGCTAAAAGTATTTGTTCATATATTGTTAGTGACTGAACTGTGCACCACCCCACATTCATATGTTAAAGCCCTAACCCCTCTCTGTGACTATTTTGAAGACAGGCCTTTAAGGGAGGTGATTAGGTTAAATGAGCTCATAAGTGTGTGTGTGTGTGGGGGGGGGGTCAGTGATCCAATGGAAGTGCTTTTCTTATAAAAGAGTCCCCAGAATCCCAATCTCTCTCTCTCTCTCTCTCTCTCTCTCTCTCTCTCCCTCTCCCTCTCCCTCTCCCTCTCTCTCCTCTCTCTCTCTCTCTCTCTCACACACACACACACACACACACACACAGTTGAAAGACAGTCATCCACAAGCCAGGAAAAATAATGCCACTATTGTAGTCCTCATCATAAACTCAATTCCGCTAAAACCTTGATGTTGAACTTCTCAGCCTCCAGATTTACAAGAACATAAATTTCTGTTGTTTAAGCCACCCAGCCTATACTATTACATTATGGCAGCCCAAGCAGACTAAAACAATTATCTTTTCAGCTCTAGACTGAAAAGGTACCATAGCTTCTCATTCATTACATCTCCAGCATAAATAAAGCAATGCTAATAAAACACAGACACTACTGCATATTTTTATGGAATAATACAGAGTATAGACACATTTTTTAAAACTATATTAAAAAGTCATTAAAGCCAAATGATTTTCAAATTCCTAATCAATACCTATTCCTCCTTTTACCCTTGCTATGTAAACCCTAATTTTACCCAGGAAGGCAATGAGACAACTCAATATTATTAATTTTCCAAGCCTTCCTTTATAAGTTTGGTGTGCCCTTGTGACACAGTTCTAGCCAGTAAATCATACAAGAAGTTTTAAGAATTCTGGGGAAATAGTTGCTTTACTAATAAAATAGGACAAAAGGAGTACTGGTTCTGCCTTTCCCACTTTCTTCTTCCTCAAGCATTCCTTCTGGAGCCGCAGTAGCCATCTTGCAGCCATGAGGTCATAAGCACAAGTGCTGGAAGCAAATACTGAGGCTATAGAATGGAAAAACTCAAAGAGCCTGGGTTCCAGACAGTATTGTGAGTCACTGAACCCCTGCTAGCAACTAACCACCTTTCTCCAGACTTCTTGTTACATGAAGAAAACTCATCCCTACATCTTAAGTCCTTGTTAGGCTTTCTCCTACTACAGGTGAAGACATTCCTCATTGTTACAATCAAGAAGCCTGTTAGAGAAGCAAGAAGAAGAGGATTCTTACTAGTCTGAAACATTAATTCCTTATCAACCACTTGTCCCTAACCATGAGACTTCCTCTTACTAGCATGAGATTAGAGAACGTCTAACAAATTAAGATGATACAGAGTAGATCTAAAAGGAAGACTGAAAGGTCCCAGAAGCTAGCCAGTCACTCTCCCTATTTTAAAAATGCTTTCAGGTTGCTTACAGGGTGGTGTGTGTGTGTGTGTGTGTGTGTGTGTGTGTGTGTGTGTGTCTCTCTCTCTCTCTCTCTCTCTTAGGACAATAGTAATCACCAGTGGCATACAGGTTATAAAGTAGAAGAAAATTACAGCAAGTATAGGCATACACCTTGGAGATTAAATGGGGGTTGAGTGTGTGTGTGTGTGTGTGTGTGTGTGTGTGTGTGTGTGTGTGTGTGTGTGTGTGTCTCTCTCTCTCTCTCTCTCTCTCTCTCTCTTAGGACAATAGTAATCACCAGTGGCATACAGGTTATAAAGTAGAAGAAAATTACAGCAAGTATAGGCATACACCTTGGAGATTAAATGGGGGTTGAGTTCCAGACTGAAAGGATAAAGCCAGTGCCATTTGCTGAGTAGGGCTATGACCTTGTTAAACATGACTGCCATTTTACTCTTGTGAGCTTTTGTCCCCAGGACTGAAAATTACTGGAAAGCAAGAACAGAACGTGACTAACAGCACAGCTCACCCACCAGCCACAGGCAAAAGATAACACTGGAGCAAACTGCAGCTTATGCAAAACTACCCAAAACCTCCAGTGTTTCAACCCCCGTTACTGCCCAGGGGCCACACAACAACAGCCACTCCACCCCTTTATAATCCAATTATAATCCAATAAAAGCTCAAAGCCCCCACCCCTCAGTGCTAGTGTATCTCTTTACACCATGTGTCTTTCCCCTCTTGGAAAGTGAATAAAACTTTGCTCTCTGCCTTTCTTTTCTTTGTGAATTCTTTCACAGCATGCATCATGACAGACCACCCTAACAAAGACCACGTCAATAAAGCAAGTATTTAAAGAAAAAAGTCATAATCCTTTTTCTGGTGGAGAGTCTGGCCTTCAACTGGTAAAAAATGCATTATCTGTGAAGCACAATAAAACAAAGTGGAGTAAAATGAGGTTTGTCTGTACCAAAAATCCATGCTATAGGTAGCTATTGAAATTCATGATCAAATTCTGCTGAGCATCCTGGAAGCCAAACCAAAATCAAAAGGAAATAAAACTTAAACTAAACAACTCTCATTGTCTAATGGAAAAAGCATTTCAATTTTGTTAAGAGACAACTATTAGCATTTAAAACAAGAGTTGGAAAACATTTTTCTGCAAAAAGACAGATAATAAATATTTTAGGCTCTGCAAGGCATTTCATTGCTGTCTCATATACTAAACTCTGCTTGTGTAGCACAAACACAGCCATAGGAAATATGCAAACTTATAACTATGGTTGTATTCCAATAAAACTTTATTTACAAAAACAGTTGATGGGCCAGATTTTGTCCCACAAGCTAGTTTGCTGACCCCTGAGTCAAAGGATTCTTGGATGTAAGCATCTGACCCTGGCTGATAAAGCACAAAATGAATTTGCTGAAAGACTACTGGGTGGCTCACAGAAGTCTGGGAAAGGCTGGGGGAACAGTTTTAAGGCTAAACTTCCAGAACAAAGCACAAAGCCACAATGAAGACCTAGTCCAACGAGGAAACCACTGCAATTACTTCTGATCATCAGATGCTACTGTCACAAGAGGGCCAAGAACTCATCCTTTGTGCAAGAGCCACTAGCACCAAGACCATTTCAGTGCCAGAAACTCAACCTTGCAAGCGATGCTATTGTTAGCTCCCCATTACTTTCTCCCTCGTGTCCTAAACACAAGGGTGGCAAAGGCACATGGTTTCAGCAAAACGTAGGTCACTGCCTGTGCCCTAGAAGCAGGGAAGCTTGAGAAGCAAGTATCTAAATTTTTATCTCTTTCAGGGGGATAGCATCTTTGCTCCCATAAAAACTCATAAAATGGGGTACACAAAATGCTGTGCAGTAAAAACAAATGAAAACTATTCCTTTATCTCTTACATATACATTTTAGTCCCATATTTAAATTTTAAGAAAATATTCCATGCTACCATATTGTCACTAACACTAGCAAACTAAAAATGCTCTCACCTAAAAAGGGGACAACCTGATGTCTTATCAGTTACATCATGCCAGCATTAAATTCTAAGGAATTTATCTCCTGTTTATTGAGTGCTTTAAGTCCCAGATACTACTCTAGGCCTGCATGCCTTTGTTCATGCTGTTACCTCTGTGGGGAACAGCCTTATTATCGCCATTATCCCCCATTCCAGGTGTTATCTCCTCCAACTTGCCATCTCTGATGCAGTCCTGCCCAATGGCTGAGCAGGTCCTCCTCCTTTAGGATCTTACAGCACCTCTTGAAAACTGGTCACTTTAATACCACAGGTGTCTTGTATCTCCAGCCAAACTAAAAGTCCCCTTGGTTAGAGAATGTTTCATTCATTTCTCTTCCTTCAGTACCTAATCAAAGCTTAGGACATAGAAGGTTCCCAACAATTAAATATACCCAATCCAAACAAGTATAAAAATAAAAGTATCACATATCTTTTAGCATCTAATACAGCCACCCAATTTGCTGTCTCACTCTGATTCCTTTTGTACCCCTGGATATATGGTTGTTTCCAAGTCTGCCTTAAATATCTCTCCTCAAGATTTTAAATGCTACAGCAGCACAAGTAGCTTTATTACAAGTTCTTTATAAACCCAGAAGTAGTTTGAAGGTCACTGTGTCATCAAAGCAGACCATTTTAATAAGCATATCCCCATTTTAAGGACGCCTAGATTCAAAACACTTCACACGCAGAATTTTTTTTACATAAGCTCCCAATCTTTCTTGCCACTGAAATACTTCTTCTTACTTTAATGAAGCTTAAACTCCAACTATGGTGTTTCACTGGGTCAGCCAAGATTTTAGAAGAAAAGTACCTTCTGTAAGACATGACAATCCCTAACATTTATGCAGTTCTTTACAATTAACAAAGCACAGTCACACACATTATCCAATTTAATTCTTACATACAATCCTGTGAGATTTCCCTCCACAGAGCTCAGTCCCAAAGCCATCTCTCCTGGACCGCTACCACCATCAGAGCCACCACTTCCCCCCCACCTAACATACACACAATTGCTACAGCTCACCCCACCTGTATAGATTATCTTCTACCCAAAGTGAAATGTGAGCAGCTTGAGAAAAGGGACTAGGCCTAGCAGGTGGATAGCAAAGTACATCTTCAACAACTGTCTGCTGAATAAACAAAGTTAGGTAGAATAGTTAGAATCTGTGCTTTAATAAAGTAGAAACTAGATGACTTTCCCAAATTCTCCTGAGAGGGAACAATGCCACTTGCTCAACACTCACCCCTTTTCCAGGCACCTCTCCCACTTCCTGTATGTGACTGGCACCCCTCTCACTGTTGCCCTGGTTGTGGTCCACAGAGTGGGTGGGTCTGTGGATGTTCTAGGACTGTGGGGGCCTCTAAACAAATGGACTCTGCTGAGAGACCAGCAGTTTCTTCCTCCACCCCAAACCCCACTAGTTTTCACAGTGAGAAGCAATGAGGTTTTATTTTTCCTGGCACTGGAACCGTGAGCTGCGTGGTCTGATCTGGGGCTGGGATCGCTCCCCAGGTGTCCCTCCCTACTTTTATAATGTGTAACTATGCTTTCCACCAGCCAGCCACAGTCACTGCCACTGCCTTGCCACCGCTGCCGCCACCACCATCACCACACTATGTCCTCTCTGCCTTGGCTTCACCCTTCCTGCCTGTCTGGATGAGTATTACTTCTTTATATCTTTTTTGGACTTACTTGCAGTTCGATTTTCTGGTAGTTCTGATTGTTTTTAGTTTTGAGGTAGTTGTATTCCTTCTTATGGTTATGAAGGGAAGCAAAGCATATCTACCTACACCTTCATCTTGGCCGGAAGTCTCATCGGAATAGTGCTAATCTTGATTTGAGAACATTCCATTGTCTCTCAGTCAGAATCAAACTAAGTTTAACCCAGTGTAAGTACCACTGGACTGTCATCCCCGTAGTTCCACACCTCAGCAGGATGAGCTAAAAATTGAATATACAGGTTAGAAAATGTTCTGGCCTCAATTTCAAAATTATTTTAACTAGACTAAAAATCTGACAGGAAAAGCAAAAGCGAACGATCCATTTTTTACCATTCATTGCTATAATTATGAAACATGGAAAAGAGCCTACACTTCAAAATCAGACAGTTCAAACTTAAGGTAGAAAAGAAAACCAGGACAAAGACTTAGGGAAGGAAATAAGCAGAACAGGAGAGGATCAAAATGTGACAATGGCTGGAGCAATTTTGGTAGTGAGACCTAAGAAAATATGGTCCCCCAGTCTTTTCTTCCTTCCCAGACATCCCCATATATTGCACCTGAAAGTACAGATTCACAAGTCACTGAGAAAGTCTAAAACCTTCCTCTGCTGATACTTCATCTTAAATGCTTCTCCAGACACAGATGAAATGGCAGACAGGCTGTCGGAAGTCTCATTGTCACTACACTGTCCACACAGTTTGAGACAAGTTTTTTGGTAGAGGGAGGTAGCTGCTATTTTTTCCAGCTTTAAATACCCATATACCTGTAGCCAGAAATTCTTTTATTTGGGATGAAAATGTGGAGAAAATTTTTAAGGAACTATTTGGAGTGCAAATATATAATTTTCTCAGAAACAGCTCTGGCATAGGGCAGGCATCTGACTCAGCAGTACGATGGTCCAAACCGTTTCCTGTAGTCAGAGCCTCTTAGACCTTAACCTAAGAATAGACCTTAGCCTGTGAACAGACTTCAAGTAAGAGCAACTTATGTGACTCACAACAAATAAGACTCACAAGCCAGAACTCATTCCCTCCACCGCTCCATTGGCCTTCCCTGAGTGTCTACTAGATGCAATGTCATGTGTTGTGTATTGGGTGCATTCAAGGAACAGCTAATGAATCAGACTACAGATAAGAGTTAATCATGAAAACAGGAAGAACCAAGTAAATACTCCAGAAGAAAAAGGATTAATTTTAACTATGAAGTTCAGAAAGGCTTTAGCAGGTGGCCTCCTCCCCTAAAAGATTCCCTCCTCAGTGTACTCAGACCCTGATTTGGCCAGGAGGAGCTCCATTCAGGTTGGCTTCATGTGCAAAATATGAAATTGGACCTCTACTTCATACCATACCAAAAAAAAAAAAAAAAAAAAAAAAAAAAAGGAAAGCAACTCAAAATACAGCCTAGAGCTAAATCTACAAAACTCTTAGAAGAAAATATAAGTGTAAATATTCATGACCTTGGATTAGGCAGTGGTTTCTTAGATATGGCACCAAAAGCACAAAAAGCAAAAGAAAAACTAAATACAATAAATTATACTACATCAAAATTAAATAGTTTTGCACTGCAAACAAGAGCAACAGGAAAGTGAAAAGAGGACTTCCGGCCAAGATGGAGGCTTAGACGGACACGCTAGGTCTCCCTCTACAACTAGAGAGGAATACAACTACTTCAAAACAAAGGATAACTAGAAATTCCAGAAAATAAAACTACACGGAAGCCCAACATATGAAGTTATAAACCAGCGGTGCCATTTGGGCAGGTAAGAGTTAAAGAGGGCAAAGCTGTTTGCGGAGCTGCGGGGCGGCGAAAAATCCCGGCGGCAGTCAAGCCCCTGGCAGTGCGCGACCCCAGCGCTGGGGAGAGCAGCCACCATATCGCCTTGAACAGTGAGGCCCAGGGGGGCGGGAGGACAGATCCCGGTCTCCTAGCTGAATAACTGTGTGAATCCATCTTGGACCCCTGCCCGCCCCCAAAGAAAGAAAGCACCACAGGGCTGCGAAATAGGTCGCAGACAGGCGCCGGTCGCTGACTTGTGACGCGTACACAGGCACTGCCCCGACAGCCGGCCCAAGAAAACAAAACGCATCTGTCAAAATGAGGCAGACAACTATAGAAATCCCGGTGACACAGCTCACCAGGCAGCAGATAGAGAACCTGACAGATGAACAGATAAGAAACCTGTCAGAGGCTCAGTTCTGGGCCATTGTTATCAGGTGGCTTACAGAATTCACAAAAGAGCAGGAAAAAGATAAGAAAGAAGCGAAAAACTTTCATAACGAAAGGAACAAAACCGCATACGAGACAGATGGTGAGGAAAAAAAATCCAGAGTTCATTTCAACAAACTGGAATATGGAGAAGGAACAAGCAGTCAACCAATGCAGCGAGAGGAAATGGGAAGCAACAATGAGAGGATCAGAAAACTCTGGGACAGTTATAAAAGGCCCAACATAAGAATCATTGGTTTGCCAGAGAATGAGGAAGATGAACTAGAACTTGAAAAATTGAGTGAAAATATAATAAAGGAGAACTTCCCAGACTTGGGGAAGGGAATAGACTTGCAGGTCCAGGAAGCAAGGAGAGTTCCCAAGAGACTGGACCCAGGGAGAACCACTCCAAGACACATTATAATCAAAATGTCAAAAATTAAAGATAAAGAGAGAATCTTAAAAGCAGCAAGAGAGAAGAAAAGAATTATGTACAAAGGGGTCCCAATTAGACTATCAGCAGACTTCTCAAGGGAAACCCTACAGGCAAGAAGGGACTGGCAAGAAATATTCAAAGTAATGAAAATCCAAAACCTACAACCACGAATACTCTATCCAGCGAAATTGTCATTCAGAATAGAAGGACAGAGAAAGTGTTTCCAGGACAAAATAAAACTGAAAGAGTTCATTAGATCCAAACCACTGTTATATGAGATGTTAAAGGGACTGGTTTAAAAAACAGAAGCTAAGGAGATGAAACAAAGGCAAACTAAATAGGCAACGAGAGTGGAAAAGGAACTGTGGGTACGGGAAGCATATTGGGGGGAGGTCAACAGGGAGGGGGAGTGGGGAAAGGGAGGGAGATGATATAGGAATTGGGGATCAAGGTAGGAAGGAATGGAATAGACGGAGAGAGGTTGGGAGGAACTGTATGCACAACTAATGGACATAATCTAAAAGGGGGGGACAACTGGAGGGAGGGGGGTCACGGGTGGAGGGGAGCAGAGGGAAAGGAAATTGGCACAAATGTAATATTTTAATCAATAAAACACATTAAATCTGAAAAAAAAAAGAAAGTGAAAAGACAATTCACAGAAAATATCTGTAAATCATATATCTGATAATGTAACTGTACCCAGAATATGTTAAGAACTCTTATAATAATAGTAAAAAGACAAATAACTCGTGGCCCTCCCTTCCCCGAAAAGGAAGAACTCGTGGACACAGACAACAGTGTGGTAACTGTGGAAGGGAAGGGGGGATGGAGATGTAGGAGGGTATGGGGAAATAAATGGTGATGGGGAAAAAAAGAAAAAAATGAGGGGAAAAATGAATAAAGGCTCTGAATAGGTTTTTGTCCAAAGATACACAGATGGCCAATAAACACTTAAAAGGATGCTCAATATCACTAGTCATTAAGGAAATCCAAATCCAATCACAATATAGATTCCATTTCATACTCACTAGGATGTTTGTAATAAAAAAAATACAAAAATAACAATTATTGATGAGGATGTGGAAAAATTATAACCTTTGGAACAATATAAAGTGGTGCAGTCCCTTTGGGAAAAAGTCTGGCAGTTCCTCAAAAAGTTGAAATAGAGTTGCTGTATAATCCAGCAACTCTACTCCTAGATCTATACCTCACATAAATGTATAAATCCACATAAAAATTGTACATAATTATTCACAGCAGTGTCATTCATAACAGGAAGAAAAAAAAAGACAAAAACAACCCAAAGGTCCACCAATGAATGGATAAATAAAATGTGGTATATCCATACAATGGAATATTATTTAGCAATAAGTACAATTACATGGATAGAGATAAATAGCATTTCATACAATGGATTATTATTCAGCAAAAAATACTGCCAAATATTATTCAGCAATAAAAAGAAACGATACATATTACAACATTAATAAAACTTGAAAACACACTAAGTGAAAGAAATGAAATACAAAAACCACATATTATAAAATTCCATTTACATAAAATGTCCAAAATAGGCAAATCAATTCTATAAAGACAAAAAACAGATTAATAGTTGCCTAGGGCTAGGATGACGAGGATAGGGGAGAATAGTGAGGGATTACTAACAGGTTTCTTTTAGGAGGACAAAACATTATAAAACTAGATTTTGGTGATGATCTGTGACTATTCTAAAGAAACAGTGAATTACACACTTTAAGTAAATTTTATGGTATGTAAATTATTATCTCAATAAAGCCACTAAACACACACACACATGCACGCACACACAATATGATAGAATGGCAAGAACACCCGCTCATCTTAAGAGTCAAACCTAGGTTCAAATCCTGGTTCTACTGTTCACTACTTGAATAACCATGACTTCTCACTCAGCCTTACTTATCTGTAAAATCAGGATAATAATAGTAATCACTACCTTTGCAAGATGGCTGCAAAATGAGGTAAAAGAACAGATTTGAAATTGCCTTATACACAGCTGATATCCTAAGACACTTACTTCCTCTCAATAGACATTTCTTGTCACTAATTTTACTGACCCAAACAAGGACATTTTTCTCATCTAACTTAAGTAGGTTTGTACCTTTTCCCCACAAGTTAAAAGGAAAATGAGCAGACCCCAAAATTTAAAATGAGTAAGAAAGCTCCAAAGTACGTGAACCTAGGCACTCAATGTGTAATCCTGAATAAAGAAGGGGTACAAGTAGGAACCCCAATTGCCTTCTTCCCCCAGAACCCAGACTTACTTTCTGTTTCAATCTATATACCCTGACCACAACCACATCACCACTAAAAGAGGAAGTAGTTGTTCAGGAGAGATAACATGATTTCTAGTTCTGGGTTGGCAAGGAGAATGGAATGGGGCTTCCCTGGTTCTCAGTAGACACTTACCATTCTGTGTTTGGAAGCCACACCAGGACATCGCTGGCGGGCAACCAAAGATGGAAAGGAGAAAAGAACAGCTGTTTAAAACTTTTGTTTATAGAAGGGAAAACTGAGTAATTTGCCAAGGCCACACAGCAAGATCCTATAGTAGTCCCAATCATATAATAGGTATATGGCAAGCAGCACAATGTTTTACAAAGAATTCTGGATCTGAAGACAGGAAAAACCATATCTAGTCCCAAAATTGCTACCAAACTGCTGTCTAATCTTGAATAAATCAATCTCTCTGACTCTCACTCCCCTTCCCATGTATCTACTGATTCAGAAATTTCACAAATAAAAGTAGCTACTGCATGCAAGGCACTGTGCTGAGATACTGTGGTAAACAAAACAGTCTGGTTACACAAAAGCCTATATACTTATGAAGGTTACGGGATACGAAGTTGCAGAAGTCAGATAGTTAAAAAATAAGCTAATTATAATATAATTAACTTGTGATACAAAGCTAGTGTCAGTCAGGAAGAAATGGGTAGTAGGGTACATATGCGTAAGAAAAACTCACCAACAAACTTTAAATAACCAATCAGGAGGAGGTTCTCTCAGCTTTCCCTCCACAATGCGGGGCTCAGTTTTTCTTTGCTGCATGTTTGCATGTTGTCACCTGACTGCCTGCAAATGTCAGTCACCAGTTTCTGCCCCTTTCTCTGAGTCTCAGTTTCTTTCAGATATAAAATGAGGACACAGGTCTCCCCTGCTATCCAGGAGTAGAGCATTCCTATGAAACCTTTGATAAGCTGAAAGGGCATAAAGCAAAGAAGCAATTACCTTAGGACACATCTTGCTAACAAAGTCACAAAATAAATCAAGATAAAGCACAGATGTTCATAGACCCAGCTCCAAGTCATGGCCACTTGATGCTAGGATGCTGAGCGTAGTCCCAGGGAAGGAGCTTGGTGATGCCACTTTCTGCTTGGGGTGAGCACGCTGCCTCTTTAACTCTGCAAAACAAATGCTGAACGCTATTTCACTTCTTGCTTTTCTTCACAAAAGAGAAAATCCTCTTTGGATTTCTTTTGGTTAGCAAAACAAGGCTAATGTAGGTCTTTCATTAAAAGCAAAGTGGGGTAAAGCAAACTCGAAAAGCAGGAAGTACCATATTGCTACCTACTTCACAGTAAGATAAAATAGGAAAAAGGGCTCTGGAAACGAGTCTATTCCAGAGTGCCCCCAATGCTCAGTACAGGGGTAGGCACACTCCAGCTTCCCCATCTGTAAAACAGCAATAACATCTGTACCAACCCCCCAGAGCAACTGTGAGGATTAAATGAGAGAACACAGAGGTAAGGCATTTAGCAGAGTCCCTGACACATAACAATTCATAAAAACATTAGCTTCTATTAATTCACTTAACCCTTTTCCCTCAGTTTCCTCATCAGTAAAACAAGGACAGTAACTACCTAACTCATAGGATTATTTTGGAGATTAAATAAGCTAATATGTTCAAAGGCTTACAACAGTGTCTGGCACATAGTAAGTGCTATATAAATATGAAATTTTTATTTTTTAAATTAATTTTAGTAGTCCCTGCAACTTGCATGTATATGGATCACTAATTTTCATATATAAATATGTGTGTTTATATATATATATATATATATATATATATATATATAGCCCTGGCTGGTTTGGCTCAGTGGATTGAGCGTCGGCCTGCGAGCTAAGTGTCGCTGGTTCGATCTTCCAGTCAGGGCACATCAGAGAAGGAAAACTCTGACTCCAAAAAACCTCCGCTGCCTTGCGGCATACCTCTTCAGGGGAAAGGCTAAGGGAGTAAACCCCGACAGAAAATCCGGAGCCGGAGTCCCTAAGGCGGTTTGACGTTGTAGTCAACACCGGCAACTCCTGCGGCGCACCTGAAGCCAAGCTGTATTGACTCCGTCTTTCCCTTGGGCCCTTCAGCTGCGAAGAGAGGGGGGGTCTGCTGCATGGGCAACAGCAGACCCTCCATATCACCCTGCCCAGGCTCTGTAGCTTCAGCTTCACTGGAGAGGACACTCCAGCGTCATCGCAAGATGTCGATTCAACACGGGAGGAGACAGATACCGTGTCACTCCCGAGTCGGACTGCACAGCCATTCTCGGTGGTGCAGATAGACTCTTAAGAAGCTACACCATCGTCTCTCGAGACGGACGGCTGCCGACGACGATATATATATATATATATATATATATATATTTTTTTTTTTTTTTTTTTTTTTTTTTACTTTTAGAGAGGGGGAAGGGAGGGAAAAAGAGACGGAGAGAAACACTGATGTGAGAGAGAAACCTCAACTGGTTGCCTCTTGCACGTGCCCCCACCAGAGCTCAAATCGCAACCTAGGCATGTGCCCTGACTAGGAATCAAACCAGCAACCTTTCACTTTACGGGATGATGCCCAACGCACTGAGCCACAACAGTCAGGGCTAGACCTCTGATTTTCAATTAGGGTTGATTTTGTCACCCAGGGGACAAAAACGTCTAGAGACATTTTTGATTGTCACACCTGGGGGTGAGGGTAGGGAGTAGAAGCTACTGGCATCTAGTAGGTAGAGGACAACACGATGCTGCTAAATATCCTGCAATGCACAGAACAACCTCATAGCCCCAAACAGAATTATACAACCCAAAATAGCAATAGTCTTAAGGGTGAGAAATTCTAGTATGGACTAAACAAATCGAGTAGACGTTCTCTTCCTCCTCTTCCTCTGAACTCCTCGAGTATTTTATTTCCATCTCTCTTCTAGACTTTATTAAACAGGTATAAAAGTTTTAGACTTAAAACAGGGTTTTAAAGAGCCTCTTACTCTACCAAGGCCTAAAACGGGAAAGTAGTTTACAAAGGAACAGAGATTCAGTAGGAAAGTCAGAACTGAAAACCAGGTCTCCTGACACTCACTCAGATTGGTGCTACTTCCACAGCTAACACAGATACCTTGCAAGCACTTTCTCTTTCCCTTCCCTACTCCCTTATCCTCTCTCTTCCTCCTACCCAGTTGAAAACAGCTCCCTTCCAGCATCATCAGAAGTCAGAGACAGGGCTGACCTGTCTCCCCACATTCCCAGTTGCCTACCTTCTCAAGGACCTGCCCTCTGGAGTTCCAGCCTGGGCTTTGGACCAGAAGCCAAGAACTCTTCTTATTTACTTTGTCTAAGGTTTCTTTCTTTTCCCTCCTTCCCTCCTTCCTTCCTTCCTTCCTTCCTTCTCTTTTTCTTTCTTTTTCTTTCTTTCTTTCTTTCTTTCTTTCTTTCTCTCTCTCTCTTTCTTTCTCTTTCTCTCTCTTTCTTTCTCTCTCTCTCTCTCTCTCTCTCTTTCTCTCTCTCTCTTTCTTTCTTTCTTTCTTTCTCTTTCTTTTCTTCCTTCTTCTTCTTTTCTTTCTCTTTTTTTAAAATTAATCTTTATTGTATTTTTTTCCATTTACCGTTTAGTCCCCTTATACACCTCTCTCCCCAGCAACCACCACATTGTTGCCCATGTCCATGAGTCCTTTTCCTTTTTGCTCAATCTCTCCATCTGCTTCCCCGCCCCCACGAGCTGTCATCTGCTCTCCATCTATGAGTCTGTCTCTGTTTTGCTTGTTAGTTCATTTTGTTCAATCATATCGTATTTATCCTACAGGGGCTAAACTGAGCCCCTACTCTTTTGCAAGGTTAAGGTAGGCATTCTGCCTGAAAGTATTACTCGGGTTAGACAACCTGGATTTTTTTCCTCTTCCCTGTCAATGGGAAAAAACCAGCCTCTGGGAGGGATCAAAGGAGAATTTTAACAACTTACCTTGGACTTTCTCCCCAGGAAGTGGTTTTGAAGAGAAAAAAGACTGTGGGTATGGTAATGAGAGAAATCATGGAGAAAGGATACGTAAGAGAAAAAGACACTTAGGGCTTTTAACAGAATGCTTAGACACATACAGGACATGTCAAACATACCCTGCATCTAATTCTTACCAGTACTTCAAGGACAAATGCCTGCTTCCTCAAAAAAGCCTCCCATGACCACTTCAGCCCATGAAAATAGTATGCAAGTATGTGCCAGCCACTATACTACTCTATTCCATTTAATCTTCACAACCTGAGGTAATCATTATCCCCATTTTAGAGATAAAGAAAATGAGGATAAGAGAGGTTAATAACTTGCCTTATTGACTTAGCCAGTAAGCAGCAGAGCTGCAATTTACCCCCAGACCTTCAGACACCAGAAAGCTAAACTCTCAACTACTTTGCTAAACTGTTTCTCAAGATAATTATACCCCTTCTTTGAAACTATATTGCATTTACTGTCTGTATAATATATTAAGCAATTAATTTCAGGCTGACTCATGTTACTGACATGTGCATCAGATTTGTTCCAGACTCTGTGCTAGGTAGGTCCTGTAAATAAAATACATAAATAGCAGGCAGTCTCTTCCCTAAAGCAGGTTTTCTCAAAGTCTTCTGACTACAACCTATAATAAGAATACAATTTATATGGAAACCCAGTGCACATGCATATGCGTACACATAAATGCACAAACATCTATATAAAAACTGAAACACATGTTTCACAAAAATGGTCCTCTCTCTAATATACAATGTATTCTGATATTTCCTCTGGTGTATTCTATTTGACTTTTTCATTTGACTTTTTTGTTAATTTTAATTGATTTTGAGAGAGAGAAAGGAAAAGAGAGAGAGAAACATCGATTTGTTGTTCCACTCATTCATGCATTCATTGGTTGATTCTTGCATGTGCCCTGACTGGGACTCAAACCTTCAACGTTGACGTATGGGGATGACACTAACCAACTGTGCTACCCAGCCAGGGCTACTTGACTTTTTTAAAATGCTAGTCCAACTTATTCCATTAAATCCACAACCTATGGGTTATGACTTCCCATTTGAAAAAACAATACTGCCCTTGAGAGCTCCTAGGTTAAAGATGGAGATAAGACATAAGTAACAACACAAATTATTACCATAAAAGGTAAGTTAACATTTCACGGATTCTTACTGTGTGTCTAGCACACTGATTAGCACTTTACCTGAATTATTTGGAGTCAAAATCCAACCCAGGTCTGCCTGTTTGATTCCAATGTCCATATTCTTTTCACCACACCATACAAGGGGAGACCCCACCCCAAAAAACAGAATTTTTAAAAAATTGTGTTTAAACTTCATGTTTAAACTTCAGTCATCTTTAAAGTACTCTCCATTTGACGCAATACGCCTATCGAGACCTTTTTTCCACTGCTCAAAACAGTTTTTGAACTCGTCGACTTTGATGCCTTTTAATGCTTCTGTCATTTTTTGTTTCACCTCTTCCACATCAGCAAAACATTTCCCTTTGAGGACTTTTTTTATCTGGGAAAACTAAAAAAAAATTTGCTCGAGGAAAAATCGGGTGGATAGGGAGAGTGGGGCATGAAGGTCATGCCAGTTTTTTGGTCAAAAACCGCTCACAACTCAGCACTGCGCGGGCAGGTGCACTTATAAATCACCCATCATGAAATGGGCAAACGTGCTGAGTCTTCAAAAAGAATTCACTGAAGCTGAATGCAGCCTCTCACAACAACGCCAGACAGTACACTGCTACAGATGGGTTCCTAGAACACTCACCTAGCCAGGGAAGCCTTTACTACAAGGAGACTGCCCTTTAGAAGATAATTCCAGGTTTTTTGAGGTCACCCCTCATATTGCCTGTGCAGCACAAGAAGTTCTGCTATGAGGAACATTCCCATGAGGGATAAGGGTGGGGAAAGGGAACAGTCAGGAAGTTTCACAAAAATGAAGATTTCTGAGTTTCGTCCTGAAATAGAAATTTTCAAGAATTTGGTGCATGAGCTCCTATAGGTGTACTATAAATATTTACAGAAGGAACCTTTTACCTTCTCTTGTGATGTTGAAAAACAGCATGATATTCTTAGATTAAACAGCATGATATTTTTAGGTGGAAATCTATGTAACTTTTAACGGATGCTGTCTCTTCTAATAGAAATCTCAAGTACACAGGCCATGTGGCACTTAAGATAAAAAGTTTTTACCTTTGGTAACAGCTTCTTTGAAAGAGCAATCTATAGAAAGACATCCAGGACTGGCTACCAGGAGACCAGGCTCCTGAACCCAGTCCTGTCACTGAATTTCTTTGTCACTTTGACTGATGTCTTTAACAGTTACTAATCTATAAAATGATAAAAAACATACAATATAATCAGCATATTTCTTTCTAGTAGTAAAACAACTTCTAATAATAATAATTTCTAATGATTCTAATAAATTCAACAAGTCCATGAAAAAGAATAAATAATTTTAATAAAAACTACCCACCCACAATGACATGAGGATGGATTTGAGGCTCTAGAACTGAAATCCTGGGTCTGTCTTGCCTGATCCCCTTAGCTGTATGAGGAATGGAAGATACACACCCATTGGCCTGACATACAGTATTGCATCTGCCTGAGCTTAAGTTTCCTCACGTGAGAGGCCAGTGATTAGAAGCCATAGTAGAGCAGATTTTAGTTTTAAGAGACAAAGTCAAACCATGAAAATGACTGCCTCTAGCAGTCATTTCCTGCCCTCTGCCATGGAAGTATGCAAGCAGATATTGAGGAAATACCTGGCAGGAACTTTGCAAAAGGTATTCAATCATCGGGTAAAGGCTGAGTTCAATGCCCTTAAAGGGAATTTTCTGTCCTAAAATTCTGCGATTCTCTCTACACACAACAGAAAGAACAGCCTTTAGCAGAATTTGGGGGGGGGGGGTGGAAATACCCAAGTAATTTTCTGATCTTTTCCATTCTCCTTCCCTCCTTCTTGCCATACTGCCATTCCAGCACACTAAGTCATTAACTCCCAGAGACATCATGGCTATACTTGCTTGCTCTTTTCAGGATTCGTTTTTAATTTATAAAGAGGGAAGGAGAGGTTAAATTGTCAAGGAAAGAACAACCAAGTACATCTGCAGGGGCCCAGGTCTATACCAGGTAATACTTCTCAGGAGAGTAACAAGTTACTAGATTGACTTTACCCAGCAGTATCCAAACTCAAGATGGCCACTGGTTTCTCTGGGTTCACAGATTAATGTCCCTCAAAGCATAAATTTAGGAACCTAGTGTGGATAGCTAATCCAGGCCCAGCCACCGAGACTGGTCTGAGACACTCCTGTCATTGGAGAATCAAACATTGTAAACTGAGTCCCTGCTGCCTCCACTGGATGACCTTGGGCCATTTACTTCTTCACTCTGAGTCTGAGTAATTCCAATTATAAATTGTGCCAACTGTAAAAGATGATCTGTACCATTTCTTCCAGTATTAATTTTGTTATTTTAAGATATTTTTATAATTTAATTAGCCTCCATCCTAAATTCTCAAAGATATAAATACAATAATAATGACATGTAAATACTTAGCACCTAGTAAGCATGCATTATGGGGCAGGTGCAGTGCTATACATGCTTATCTCCTTTAACCTTCACAGTGATCCTATTTTACATATGAAGAAAAAAGCAAAAAGATTAAGAAACTTGCCCAAGTTCACACAAGCAAGTAGGAGAGCTAGAACTTCACCCAGAGCTGATTCTAAGTCCAGTCCTCTTTCCACTAAATCATTCATCTCCAGGCTTCTATTCCGAAAAGAATATTTGCCTGGAAAGTAAGAGAATAGAGAATAGGGGAAAGATGGCTACAGATTAGATTCAATCAGCTGGCAAAGATCTGCCTTCTGCAGCCAACAGGGAAATAACAAAAAGTGTTGGAGCCACCAAAAGACAAGAACCCTCCCAAGCTGTCTAAAGCAAGATTCATCTGAATTCATCCCACCTCTACCCACTCCATTAGTTTAGCTTCCAAAAGACAGATGGCCTTGGGGGCCAGTAATAGGCCAGGGAAAGTATGTTTACATCTAAATTATCCACAGGAGGCAGAGGCCCATTTAGAAGACAAGCCCTCTCACCTCACCTCCGCTTCTCCCAGGAACCCTGTTCCATGACTTCCGCCTCTCTCAGAAAAGCCTTTGCCCCTTGATATCTGGATCCTGATTCCTAAAAAAGCTACACCACCTTAGAGGTGGGAGATGCAACCATCAGCAGCAATTGTCCATCTCTCCCATCACTGGAAAAAATAAATCTAAGGAGGAAAGGGTGATATAAAAGTCTAGGTTTCTTAAGAGACAGGTAGTTCCACTGACCTGCT
This sequence comes from Furipterus horrens, assembly GCF_987537825.1. NCBI lineage: Eukaryota > Metazoa > Chordata > Mammalia > Chiroptera > Furipteridae > Furipterus > Furipterus horrens. The sequence continues at coordinate 48,924,392 of NW_028327172.1, forward strand.
GTTACTATCTGAAGAAATGCAGAAAAGAGGGTACTCTAGTACTTCTTAGGCTACTGCTTGCCCAATGACATCAGAAAAACCAACCTCTTCCTTTGCACAGGGAAGTCCTTTGAGATCATTCAATCCACTGGTTTCCAAGTTTTAAAAACTTCTCAACCTCTTTCTTTTAATCAAATCTTATAGAAACACCAATATTGAAACAGATTAAAAAGTAAGAGAGCTGTTCTGGCTGAAAGGGAGGTGGGGAAGTTCCACTTACTCAGCCTCTTCCCACTTTCCCATCTCACCCCAGTAGCCCGTGAGGTTGCACTTCAAAACCCCAAGACCTACTTTAACACCTCCATGTTATACTTAAGGAAAGTGGGGCCAAGAAAGAGAGCATGACTTTGCCAAAATCACACAGTCAATTAGTGCTAAAGCTGGAACTCAAATTCAAGAGGTACTTACTTAAAAGGCAGTCATTTTCCCATCTCATCACACTACTGTGCTACTTTGAGATGATCACATGGAAATGAACATGAAAGAGTTTTTAAAAGCACTAAGTGCTGAAGGCATGTACAGTTCCTTTAACCAACTTTCTCTACAGGTAAAAGAATCAAAATGCTCCGGCTTTCAAGGAGAATTTCACCGGATAGCATCCCATAACAAAGAAATCCTCTCAGGCTCCCAAGCCCTCCGTAGTATGTAACCGACTATAAACACAGGCAGAAAGATTGATAGTAGACAAATGAGACACAGGAGGCTTCTGATGGATTCCCTGCCCCCTGCGTCCTGAGAAACCATCCCTTAAAAGCATAAGGGAATCCTGGATCATGGAATAGAATCTCAACTGTGTATTAAGGTTAACTTCTTAATAAATGATATGTATAGCCTAGACCTCAAAGTTTTTCTACAGCTGTGGTAGCCAGCCCCCAAGACAGCAGCCAGTGATCCCTGTCTCCTGGTATTTGCACCCTTAAGTATCCTGGTAGAAAGGTCAATCTGTGTAAGCAAAAGAATACAGCAGAAGTAATGGTATGTCATTTTTAAATTAGATTACAAAAGATACTGCAGCTTCTGTTCTGGTCTCTTCTCTCTCGGGTCATTCATTTTGGGGAAGCCAGCTCCCTGTTGTGAGCTGCCCTACGGGGAGGCTGTGTAGCAAGGAATTAAAGACTTCAGTCAACAGCCAGCAAGAAACTGACCAATAAGCAACCAGATGAATGAACATAAAAGAGGATCCTTCAAGCCCAGGAGAGACTCCAGATGCTTGTTGCCCTGGGCCCTGGGCAACAGATTAACTGTAACCTCATTAGAGACACTGAGCCAGAACCAGCCAGCCTGGACATTCTAAGATTCCTGACCCTCAGAAACTGTGTGAGATAATATATGTTTATTTTTTAAGCTACTAAGTTTTGCAGGTGATTTTTTTATGCAGCAATAGAACATGAATACAACTACAAAACTAAGGTTTCCTGGGTTTACATCAGAAAGCCCATTCTAAAACCAAAAGTCCAGCTGAAACAAAACCCAAGGCCTCAAAGATTGGGGATTTCCCTTAAAGAATAACTGTCTCCATAACTTATTCATAAGGTGACTAGTTGCAAGTCACTTCATCTCTATAAGCTGTGGTTTTCTTATTGACTATATAAGGACATTTTCCTCACAGATTATTGTGAGGATTAAATGAAAACAGCTTGTAAAAGTATCTTTAAAACAATATAGAATTATACAAATTAAAATTATTATAATAAAAACTCCGGAAGGTACCCAACCAAGCCCACTCCCAACAGCCACCAAAAGGAGATGACTCTGCTCAGTGAAGTGAAATGGAAAGGCCTCTACTATACTACTGATCTACTAAAAGTATCCCCCCATCATAGCCCCGCATAATAACAATAAGCCACAATTGCCAGTGCTTGATATACCAAGCATAGTGCTAAGTGCTTTCACATTATTTTCTCATTTCGTCGTCGTCGTCGTCGTCGTCGTCGTCGGCGGCGGCAGCCGTCCGTCTCGAGAGACGATGGCGTAGCTTCTTGAGAGTCTATCTGCACCGCCGAGAATGGCTGTGCAGTCCGACTCGGGAGTGACAATCCCTGCCGCACTTGGTACAGGTGAAGGCAGATGGCCATTGTTGCTGCTGTTGACGCTGCTTCCGCCTCGATCTTTTCTGGACCGCCTCCTCGTTGCGCGCAGCCTCTGCCCGTGACGTACCTTGCCTGACCGCGAGCCTCCAGGCTAGGCGGTCGTCTGCTTGAACTTCCCATGTGTTGAGATTGATGGAGCATTGTGTCATGTCCTTTTTGCAGATGTCTTTGAATCGCAGTTTTGGGCGCCCTGTCATCCTCTTGCCTTCTGCTAGCTCGCCGTAGAGGAGGTCTTTGGGGATACGGCCTGCATCCATTCTTTTGACATGGCCGAGCCACCTGAGGCGTCTCTCGCTAAGAACTGCATGCAAACTGCTCATATTGGCTCGCTTCAGCACCTCGGTGTTGGGGACCTTATCCTGCCAGGCGACATGCAGGACGCGTCGCAGGCACCTCATGTGGAAGCTGTTGAGTTTCCTTTCGTGCCTTGAGTAGGTGGTCCACGTCTCGCTGCCATAGAGGAGAGTGCTGAGTACGCAGGCTTGGTAGATGCGCAGTCTGGTTTTCTCAGTGAGGCTGGAATTGTTCCACGCTCGCCGGTTCAGTCTGGCCATAACTGTGGCTGCCCTGGCGATTCTCCGGTTGACCTCCAAGTCGACTGACAGAGAGCTCGAGATGGTGGACCCGAGGTAAGTGAAGTCGTTGACAACCTCCAGGGTGTATCCGTCGATGGTGATGCATGGGGGAGTCCCCGTGCCTTGAGCCATAACATTCGTCTTCGTCAGGCTGATGGCTAGTCCGAACTCCTTGCATGCGTGGGAAAGGCAAGTGACTAGCTGCTGGAGTCCCTCTTCGGAGTGTGATGTCAAAGCTGCGTCGTCGGCGAAGAGCATCTCACGGATGAGCATTTAATACTCCACTAAACATATAGGAAACTGAAACTTAGAGAGGCTAAAATAACTTGGTTAGTAACGGAGCCAGAACTGAACTTCATATGCATGCAACTCCGAAGACCATGTTCTTCCCAGTAAACCAATATACTGGTTCACTATACCAAGGTGCCTGAAAGTATCCAACAAAGAAGGCATTCAGGCACAACTTAACAGAAAGAACTGAAAAAAGAAAGAAAGAAAGGAAGAAAGGAAGAAAGAAAGAAAGAGAAAGAAAGAAAGAAAGAAAGAAAGAAAGAAAGAAAGAAAGAAAGAAAGAAAGAACGAAAGGAAGGGAGAGGGAAGGAGTGAGGGATGGAGGGAGGGAAGGAGGGAGGGAGAGAGGAAGGAAGGAAGGAAGGAAGGAAGGAAGGAAGGAAGGAAGGAGGAAAGAAAGAAAAAAGAAGGAAATTACCTTTCAAGTTAATGGGGAAATAAAAAGATTCAGGAGACATGGATTTCAAACCCATCTGGGACACCAAGCAGTTGTACCTCGGGCAAGTTACCTGTCAGTGAAATTTAAAAACAAACAAACAAACAAAACAGAAAAAAAAAAAAAACCCTCACATTTATATAGTACTTTGGCATCAACAAAACATTCTGAAGCACCTGTAAATATTTTATTTTCACAGCAACCCTGGAAGGTAGTTTTAATTATCTCCAACCTATAAATGAGAAAACTAAAACTCGGTGATCTGCTCATGGTTATTAAACAGCTGGTACATGCTAGAGATAATATACCTAGATTTCTTTATTCTCAGAGGTACCCGAGACTCAAAAGTTTTAGGAAATGCCCAAAGGTCACAGCAAGAACAAGAATTCAGTTTCCTTCTAATTCCTCTAACCCAGTGAGCTACAACCCAGTATGCAAATTGGAGAGCTTTTAAGAAACACTGATGGCCCTGGCCTGTGTGGCTCAGTTGGTTGGAGCATCATCCCATAACAGAAGGGTTGCGGGTTAGATCCCTGGTCCAGGAGAGTACGGGAGGCAACCAACCAATCAATGCTCCTCTCTCACATCAATGTTTCTTTCTCTCTAAGCATAATGGAAAAATGTCCTTGGATGAGAATAAAAAACATAATAATAAAAAACACTAATGCCTGGGTTCTATACCTGCCCCTACACCCCAAATTTAATTTACCTGGTCCAGGGTGGGACCTGGGTATCAACATGTTTTTAAGCTTTCAAGGAGTGACCATACTTGAGAATTGCTACCCTAATCCCAAGAGCCACAGATTAAGAAATCTTATGATCTACCCTTATTTTCTAATGTGAGATTCTCTGTCATCTATTTTTTGTAAACTTAACACATTTACAAGCAAAATAGCTTCTATTATTATAAACGACTATGTAAAATAATTACTGTTACCTAAGAACAAATTTTTATGTACCACGCAATCAACACCTTAATGGTCAAGACAGGATAATGTGCATGCAGCAGTAACATTGCTTACAGTAAAGGAAAAGCTGTCCACAATAGTATACTGTGAACAAAAACAACTAAGAAAAATACTTAAGTAATTTTTTTTCTCTAAATGTCCCTGCTTGGGGAATCTCAGAACTCCTTAGTTCCATCAAGATGAATTTATGTGGAATGTCCTCTTCTGAGGGTTTGAAAACTTGAAGATTCATCTCACAACATCTCCACTTTTCTCTGCTAATTAAAATCTTACCTGACCAAGTTCTTTCCCTAACCATCAAGCCCACTGTTACGTGTCTGAATTGTGTCTCCCCCCAAAAAAGATAAGTCAAAGTCTTAACCCCAGCCCTTCCGAATGTGACTTTATTTGAAAATAGTTTTTCAGAGACAATCAAGGTAAATGAGGTCCTTAGGGTGGGCCCTAATCCAGTATGATTGGTGTACTTAGAAGAAGGGGAAGTGTGGACACAAGAGCCAAACACAGAGTTAAGCCTGTGAAGAAACAGGGAGAAGATGTCCATCTACTAGCCAAGGAACACCTGAAGCTACCAGAAGCTAGGAGAGAGGCCTGGCAAGGTCTTTCCCTTGCGCCTTCAGAGGGAGCATGGTGCTTCCAACACCTTGATTTCAGACTTCTGGCCTCTAGAACTGTGTGGCCGTAATATCCCGTTGTTCTAAGCCAACCAGTCTGTGGTCCTCTGTTAGAGCAGCCCCAGGCGGCTAATCATCCACCTTTCTCTAAACTCTTCAAGTTTGTGCGGTTTATTTGGTGGAACTGTTCGATTTTTTTAGCATATACATCTTATATTCCTAATGAAATCAAAGTTTCTCAAGGACAGAAACACCATTTTATACCTATTTTGTGTCATCAACCTTTCTTAGAGAAGACTTACCTCTCAGAAATAGTATTCAGGAAACATTTGTTCACTTGATCACTTCATGGAAAATGTTCAAAAATCATGGTTGTTGTTTTAGAATTTGATAAGCAGAAAATCACCTTTCCTATTTCTATAACTGTCACATTGGAGTTAGCTATTTAAAAATCAACATTCTTCTTCATGGGTTTTTAATACAGATAATACCACACATTCTCTAGTACCCATAAATAAAAAATTCACAGAACCATAGATTAATGGACTGTTAGGGACTGGGAGAGAGCTTATAGACCATCTAGTGCAATCCTGAAATAATATCTTCTTTATATCATACAATTAGCCCTGGCTGGTTTGGCTCAGTGGATTGAGCGTCGGCCTGCGAGCTAAGTGTCGCTGGTTCGATCTTCCAGTCAGGGCACATCAGAGAAGGAAAACTCTGACTCCAAAAAACCTCCGCTGCCTTGCGGCATACCTCTTCAGGGGAAAGGCTAAGGGAGTAAACCCCGACAGAAAATCCGGAGCCGGAGTCCCTAAGGCGATTTGACGTTGTAGTCAACACCGGCAACTCCTGCGGCGCACCTGAAGCCAAGCTGTATTGACTCCGTCTTTCCCTTGGACCCTTCAGCTGCGAAGAGAGGGGGGGTCTGCTGCATGGGCAACAGCAGACCCCCCATATCACCCTGCCCAGGCTCTGTAGCTTCAGCTTCACTGGAGAGGACACTCCACCGTCATCGCAAGATGTCGATTCAACACGGGAGGAGACAGATACCGTGTCACTCCCGAGTCGGACTGCACGGCCATTCTCGGTGGTGCAGATAGACTCTTAAGAAGCTACACCATCGTCTCTCGAGACGGACGGCTGCCTCCAAAAATTTGCCGTTCACACAATAAAATTGCTTTACTCATTATCTCTGTGCCAGGCTGTTTTGTCCCATTCTTACTAAGATGTTCAGACCCTCAATAAAACAAAACACAAAACAAAACAAAAGAGAAAGAAGCAAAGCCAAAATAGAGCCAACTTTTAGTCCAAAAGGAGAAATAAATTGGAGAGACACTTTAGGAGAATTAAACATTAAGGTACCTTAAATAGGTTAAAGGCCCCACGGCTGCCTGGGATGACAGGAAGTAAAGGTACGAAACCATTCTCTCTGAAATTCTCTCAGGTAGCTCTCAAAAGAGCAGACATTGTTTTCTGCTTAACTGACATATACTTATTAACAGTATCCAAACCTCAAACAAACTAAAAACTGCACTCTGGCCAAGTATCTCGCTGCTCCATGTCCCCACCAACATAAAGAGAAGTCCAAGCCCACATCAGAAAAACACTAACCCAGACTTCCAAAGAACTTTTCAGTTCCCACTGGGCTCCAAAGACTTCCCAAAGAATGAGTCCTCAAGGTTGTGTTGAAACCCAGAAAAAGGGAAGAGCAACTCTAAAACACATCAACATATTTGCAAACTGGTGAACTCCTACTCATTCCACACTCAAATGTCAGCTCCTCTGAGAAGTCTTTATTGACTTCTCCTCCCTTTCCTGTTCTTGGTTTAGATGATACCTTGTTCAATCCTCTATTATACATTCATCACTGAATATTATAATAATTCTACTGTCCCGCTCTCCTGCTAGAGCAGACAATAATCGTAACTGCAAAGAACAAAAAGCTGCTCCTTCCCATGCTAAGACTTCAGGTACCCTGGCTTATCTTAATGCCAGAGGAAAAGAAACATGGGTAAAATGTTTTCAAATAGCTGCCTACTTACCATGTATTATCTAAGAGCCATGGATTTCACACTGTGATTGATTCCTCCTTCTTTTTCAAGTATCATGCTCTAATCAGTATGGTAAGCAGGTACACGCTGACTTCAGAACACCCAATCCTGTTTGTGTCTTAAGCCTTAGTCACCTTGAACAAGGGACTGGAAGTTAGTATTAAAAGACCAGTGCTCTTCAAGATTCAGAAGAATCTCAAACTCCTTAGAATAGTAAGGACAGGAAAAACAGAAGGCACCCAGGCCAACTTCCTTATTTTCCAGATAGGGAAACTGAGGCCCCAGAAAAAGGAAAGGATTTGGTCAAGGTCTGCTAAAAACAAACTTGTGTTTTGATTGCTGTTCATTACAATTTCTGATGCACCTTTTCTCTTTTTTAAAAAAAAATTTTCTCTCTCAAAAATGAGGTCTCGGTGGGTAATCTGTCCAAGGTCCTATAACCTAGTAGACAATGACATCAAATTTGAACCCAGGACATCTCCTGGGAAGGCCTACCGTCTCATTTACTCTCATGATGAAGTTCTTGCAACTTCAGATATAAATGGAACTTTACTTTCTGTTCCTTTATCTTCCTTTGAAATTTGTTAATAGTTAAATTTGGCACATTAAAAACATATTCACCTATGTTCTCACCCAAAATCACACTAAAATGACAGTAAAGATATAAAAACGGTATAAATCTCAACAAGAACGAGAATGAGGGAACATCACGAGAGACTTCAATATATTTTTAGACTAGATAGTGAGAAAGGATTTGTGACTTAAGAAAAGAAGGGGGAAAAAGCTGTAACCTAGAGCCTTGCAGCAGAGGTGTGTGCTACCTGGACAGCAGGATCACACCCACTGGAAAGAATCACTGGATTAAAACACATAAAGGAATAGGCCTAGGAAGTATAAATCATTTGCCCAAAATTATATAGGGCCAACAAGAGCTTGAACCTTGGTCTTCTAATTGTCGTTACCTTTCTGTAACACATTTGCTATTAGTTGACTTAATAGAATACAGGATGACACTATAACCCATGTCACAAAAAGAAGGAGGCAGAGTTGTTTCTCAAGTTGTACTTTTTGGTCTCCTTTACCAACTTCCAAAAAAGTCCTCTGTGTTTAGGCTCTCCTTGGTGAGAGCTTAGGCTGTTCAAACAATTGGGGTTAAGAACCCCATATTCCAATTATCTGTTTCTGGAGCTCTGAAAAAGTAGGTTACCGGCACCTGACAAAAATATGACAAAGCTTGGAAATGAAAAATTTCATAAGTACCAACACTGTTTCAGGTCAAAGCTGAGCTAATCCACCTTCCTGTGATAGTGTGAGAGAAGCAGCTTTTCGTCCCTTTTTAGAACAGTACATGCCTAAAGGTAGGTGTTGTTTGTTACTTCTGGTAACCAGCTAGAACAGATTCATTTTTAAATGCCAAATTATAGGATTGCCTACAGTACCAATTAAGACAATAATGACTCGAGGGCCATTTCTTAACACAACAATTACCTGAGTGCCACAGTTATTCACGCCCTACTACCATTTTGAACTCTTGTCTATCACTGAATTAAACACATCTCAGTCTGTGTTTTTCTGAAGTGCATAGAAAGAATAGTGAATTAGGAGTCAGAAGAATAGTTTCAAATACAGCTCAAGCTTTGGAGTCAGCAAACAGGTTTGAATCCCAGTCCCCTGAGTTGCCACCTATGAGCTCATGAATAAACCACTTAATCACTCTGGGCCTCAATGACTTTATATGTAAAATGGGCATAATACTCACATGAAAGATCTATTATAAGGATTAAATGAGTGTATCTGTAAGGCAACTTATACCGAAGTCAGGCATTCAATAAATGTTAGTTTCCACTTTTATTGATCATCTGGTATAAGCCAGGTACTTCCAACCTTGGAAGGGCTCATTGATTTGAGGAAGTGTTTAGGGAGAGGCAGGATAGATGAATAAATAATTACAATACAACACAGTAGAAACAAAACAAGTACATTACAATAAATGCTGTCATAGCCATTGGAACAAAGTATCACACAAACACTGAAAATATAATAATTTTATCTGGAACAGAAGGAGAGTATCCAGGAAGGTATCAGAGACAGAGATATTTAACTGGGCCTTGAAGGTTGGTGAGTAGAAGTACGGCAAGCAAATTAAAACATCTCAAAAAAAATTATGAGAAACAAGGAGACATGAAAGAGATTGTATGGTTTATTTAGGCAACAGTGAGAAAACTTGGAAGTGAATGGGTTACACAGGACCAGAAGATAAGCCTAAAGAAGAGCCCTCCCCAGGAAGTTTTTGTGGAGTGAAAAGTGGTATGAAAATAAAACCAGAGGCATGGAAACAAGGAACAGACTGACAGTGACCAGAGGGGAAGGGGTAGAGGGGAAGAGGGGAAAAAAGGGAAGGGTCTAGTCAAGGAACTAATGTAAATGACCCATGGGCATGGACAACAGGGTGGGGACTGACTGTGGGAGAGGGGTGAGGTGGGCGGGGCAGGGGAGAGAAATGGGGGAAAGATGGGACAACTGTAATAGGACAACAATTAAAAAATGGAAATAAATATGTAAATACAATCTTTGCATGTAATAGGTGGTCAATAAATAATAAGTATTATCTTCAAAGAAGTGACTATTTTAGTCACTTCTATATTAGTCACTTTTTTTTTCTAAATTGGGGTAAGAATATCTGGGTTCCATTTTTTAAAAAGTGATATGAGAGACAGAGGTAATCATCTGAGAAACTCTTAAAGAAAAAATTTACTGGAGAAGAACAGAAATAAAATCACCATTGTGATTATAAAGAATCATAATATGGAGGAGAGCTTGAATTTATTTTGTATGACCCAAGGGTCTGTCTTAGGAAGGTAAATGGGTATTAAAGAGCAACCCAAAAATGGCCCATGTATACTGATCATATACAGAATGGGGTGTTTGGAATTTAAAAGAAAATGTCCCTTCTGTAAGTGGTGAAATTAGCCCTGACAGCTCAAGGAAGAAATTCTTATCTACTGGCTACGGAACTCAGGCTTTTTCTTCCTCTTTGGGCACAGAACTTGACTTGATGGGCTTTTGGTGCAACCAGGTTTGAGGAAGGTGCCGCTGCCACTTCCTGAAGCCTTACACAATTCAATTCAACCTCAAAAGGGAACGCTCACCACACAGAGAAGCAGCATGAAAAAGAAAACTAAACTAAAGCAGACACTGGACTTCAAGGGAAACTAGGCAGTGGGCTTAAAGAGAGAGGGGAAATGGGCTGCTAAACATCAGAGGCGTCGATTATCTGGGACTGCACTGATAGAGGAAATAAGCCATGGAACAGTTGCAAGGGCATAATCTAAATGTTGGATTTGTCGGGAACCACAGAGGTCATTCAGTCTAGCACCTCATTGTACAGACAGAGAAACTAAAGCTCAGAGAAGGGACAGGACAGACAGAGCTAGGCCTAAAAACAGCATAACAATTTACACTGTAAGCAGGTTCTTTTACTCATATTATCTCAATCTTCCTCAAACTACCACAGTGAACAAGGTGTTATTTTTCCAATGAACTTCTGGAGTGAATAATGCTTTCCTTTTTGATCACATGGGTTATTAAAAAATTCGCCTTCAAAACAATCCCAAAATTTGTATGCAATCACAAAAGACCCCAAATAGCCAAAGCAATCTTAAGAAAAATGTACTAAGCTGAAGGCATTGGGCTCCCTGATTTCAAACTGTGTTACAAAGCTGAAATAATCCAAACAGTATGGTATTAGCTAAAAACAAACACACATATCAAAGGAACAGAATAGAGAGCCCAGAAATAAACCCTTACATACATGGTAAGTTAATTTATAACAAAGGAGCCAAGACTATACAATGGGAAAACGACAGTCTCTTCAATAACTGGTGTTGGGAAAAACTAGACAGCCTCATGCAAAAGAACAAAAGTAAAATTCTTACACAATACACAAAATTAACTCAAAGTAAATTAAAGACTTGAATGTAAGACCTAAAACTATAAAACTCCTAGAAGAAAACATAGGTGGTAAACACCCTAACATGGATCTTGACAATGATTTTTTGGCTCTGACTCCAAAAGCAAAGGCAACAAAAGCAAAAATAAACAATTGGGACTGCATCACACTACTAAGCTTCTGCACAGCAAGGAAAATCATCAATGACGTGAAAAGGCAACATACCAAATGAAAAAAAGATATTTATAAATCATACATCTTATAAAGGGTTAACATCCAAAATATACAAAGAACTCATGCAACTCAATAGCAAAAAAACAAACAATCCAATTAAACAATGAGAAGAGAATCTGAACACTTAAAAAAAAACATAAATATGGCTGACACGTCAATGAAAAGATGTCCAACATCACTAACCATTAGGGAAATGCAAATTAAAACCACCCCTGTCAGAATGGCTAATATAAAAAAATATGAGAAGTAAATGTTGCAAGAATGTGCAAAAGGAAACTTTTGTGGACTGTTGAAAAAAAACGTAAATTGGTGCAAAATAAAAAACGTAAATTGGTGCAAACAGTATGGATGTTTCTCAAAAAATTAAAAATAGAACTACTATATAATCTAGCAATTCCACTTCTGAGTATTTATGTAGAGAAAATGAAAACACTAATTCGCAAAGACATATATGTTCACTGAAGCATTATTTACAAAAGCGAAGATATGGAAACAACCTAAGTGCTCATCGATGAATGAATGGATAAAGAAAATGTGATGTGTGGTGTGTGTGTGTATGATATATGTATACATGATATATCATATATATGTGTATACATCATATGTATTTTATATACCATACATAATAATATACTATTCAGCCATAAAAAGAATGAACTCTTTCAACATTTGCAACAACATGGATGGACCATGAGGGCTTTAGGCTAAGCAAAATAAGTCAGAGAAAGGCCAATACTCTATGAGCCTACTTACATGTGGACCCTAAACAAACAAAAAACAAGCTCACAGACACAGAGAACAGATTGGTGGTGGCTGGGTAGGGGTGGGGTAGGTAAAATAGGTTGAGAGAATTAAAAGATACAAACGTTCAGTTATAAAATAAGTCATGGGAATGTAATGTAACTAATACTTAGTTAATAGTTAGCATATTTGAAAGTTGCTAAGAGAGTAGATCTCAAAAGCCCTCATCACACACACACACACACACACACACAAATATGTAGCTATGTATAGAAATGAATGTTAACTAGACTTATTTTGATCATTTTGCAATAATACAAATATCAAATCATTATACTGTACAGCTGAAACTAATATATGTCAATTATACCTCAATTTTTTAAAAAGAATAATAAATTCTCTTTGGGGACTAGGATTCTCCTGAACAAATAACATAAACTAGTAAACAGTTTCTCAATACTTCATCCCAACTGACCTCCTCTCTGAGTCTATGACATTCCAATGTATTAAATGTTCAATAAAAATTATTCTATTTCAGTTCCTGTGCTGAGAATAGGAAACACAAATTTGAATCAGACAAGACCCTCACTTTCAAGGAACTCCCATTCTGGTAAGGTACACAAACATGGCAATTAGTGATTATCTTTGTTATAAAGACCTGTGTTCAAATCCTGAATTTACACTTACTAAGGCAAGTCACTTCCTTGATCTAAACCCTATATACCTCATCTGTGAAATTGAGAGCAATATCATTAGCCTAACTGATAGAGTAACTTGTTACCTTTTGGTAAGATAATGTCTTTAAAACACCCAGAAGAATGTATTTACTGAATTAATGGCTTGTCTGAGAGTATTCTTTTTGGCAGGTGGAGAAGGAGAGAACCTAGCCAGTGTATGCTTTCCCTGGAACCTCTGAGGAAATGTTGTTTGCCCAATCATGCAGACTTCATGTGCCCCAACTATTGTGCCTTAGAACCACAAACCCTATCCCAGCATTAAAAACCAGGAAGAGGAACCTGGCAGGTCCCACACATGACAAAGGATGAAGGAAATAGCTGTCTGGCCTGACCAAGGTTGCAAAGGGAAGTCAGCAGGAGAGCAAAGTTTAAAAATCCAACACCTGAAATCTGGCAAATCCCTAAGGTTAAAAACTAGAAAAGCCTAGTTAAAAACTAATATCTCTACAAGATGGAGCTGGAACAAGAGATTAGGGACCACCAGAGACTTATGAACCTCTATGAGCCACAGTTCTCCGCCTCAAATAGTCATTCCTTCCATAAAAATAAATTGCATATCTATTGTGGGTCAAGTATTTGGGGCAAGAGAAGACCCAGACATGCTCCCAAGACTTTGAGGCACTTACAGTGTCAGAAACTGGGATCATAATGAAAAAAATGTTTCATCACTAAGGTCCTGACATACTGATATTCAGTGGGCTGCAGGCTGCGTTGGACAAAAGTAGCACCGCTTTTCACATTTCCATTCTCCCTCCTGGGTTTCCCAACCACCAAGCTTCCTCTTCTTCAATCAACTCACCACATTCAATGCTTCCCATCTCTAGAAGCTCTTTCCTGACATTAGAGCCTGTCCATGGGGACACGGACAACAGTGTGGTGACTGTGTGGAGGAGGGGGCTGAGTGGAGGTAGAAGAGGGTATACAGGGATAAATGGTGATGGAAAAAAATAAAATAAAATGAAAGCCCATACCTACCTCACCGACAGCCTCCAAATCAAATTCTACAAACACTTTTAAAGCCACAGAAGAACAAGTTCTGCTATGTCTATTTTAAGCCTTTAGAGGAACAGTTTTGAGAAGAGAGAACTAAGTCTTCTGAGAAGATCTCACTTATTGAACACCTATTATGTGCCATGCACCATTTTGAGTGCTTTACATATATTAATGTTCTCAGAACTCTGCAAGGGAGCTATTATTGTTCCAATTTTACAAAGGAAACTGTGTTTACAGAAATTAAATGACTTGCCAAAAAATCATGCAGTTAATAGGTGATAAGAGTTGAAATCCATAGCAACTTGGCCATGTCCACTTTAAAGTCTTTCTTTTCTCCATTGCATCTCACATTTTATTTAATAATATCCTTAGGAAGCAGGTAAAAGAGGTATCAGCATTAACCCATTTTACAAACAAGGAAACTGGTACTTAAGGAAGTGATATCACTCTCAGGAACAAGTCAGTAAGCGGCAGAACCATGGTCTGCACTACTCTTTTGATTCATAAAAATGGTGTTGGATTGGATAACCCTTAGGTTTCCCTTTAACTGGCAATCTAGGTTTAAATTAATACCAACAAGTTTATGAAAAGCAGTTCTCTGGTTTCCTTGCCACTCAAGAGTAACAACTCTCTAAAAGAAAAAAAAAAGATTAAAAAAAAAAAAAAACACTGTTATTTGTAGTATAGAAGATGTGAGAAGAGATCAGCACCACAGAGTAAAAATTACCCATTCCATTCCCTTCCTTCCTCAAACACCCTGGATGTAAACACAGAAAATGCCACAAGCCACCTAATAACACAACGCTGGCACAGCCAATAAGCAGCACATCTGAATAACATGCTGAGTATGTCTGGGAGTGAAGAGTATGTTCATGGCGGGCCCTTCTTCCCATAGCTGAATTCATGACACTTCCGTAATCTCTATTCCTACATTGGGACATCAACTCTGTTTCACTTACAGCAAACCAGGCTTATGACTTTAACTCAGTCCCATCAGATGTAAACAATTTAGAAGTAGCTTTTAAATAATTAAATATTATAGAACAAAAAATGAAACAACCCCAGGTGTAAGTTCTTCCATGCCAAGAAATAAGAAGAGGGCAAGGATACTAGACTTTGGACAAAAAGTAGTTTCCTTATATAAATAGGGGGGCAGTCCAAACCAATCCTGAACACTTTTCCCACTCTAATTTAATAGAAATTTATAAATATTCCACATTTATAAAATGTGAAATTTATGAAAAACAAAAATTAGGAGGGAGAGGGTATAGTGTTACAAATTAAAATAACCTCACAGAGGAAAATAAAAAGGAATGAATTACACTGCAAAGACAGAGCATAAAATATGTATGGTCGCATCACCCTGAATACATATTAGTTATAAGAGCAAAAAGAAACCTCCGTATCCCAGTGACAGCTGAAGTAAATAATTCATGTAATGCCCCAGGATAAGGCAGCAGAGGCAGAAACCATTGCTCATTCAGTAAAACCAGAGCCAATCTGAATATGATCAAGGACTCCAGACCTGAAATAATTACTGAGAACAAGAGAATTGTCTTCAAAGGAAAGGCAACCCTGGGGAAACACATCTAGACTTGCCCTCAGAACAGAGCTCATATTCTTTCGCCAAACATCATCATTTTCAGTATATATTTACTTATTGATATGCTTAACAATGTACTAGGCACTTCCAAATATATTTGTTCATTTAATTCTAACACAGCAGTAGTTATAATTTCACAGAAAAGGAGTTTGAAGCCCAAAGAACAAAAGAAAACAGAATAAGAACCCAATCCCTGAATCCAAGTTCAATATACTTTCTACCTCATCCCTGTTAAAGTCTATCTTCCTTCATTATACAGGTCCCTCACACATACATTATCCAGTTCTATTATACATCTCTCAACAAACTCGGGAGATACACATTCAAGATTCCTCATGAACTGACCCCTACCCACCTTGACAATTTTGAAACGGATGCTGTTGGCTGTCTACCCAATATCTACTCCCCTCTTCCTCCTTCCTAATACAGTCTGGATTTTTATCAGATATTCATTCCTCAGCAGTTTTGTGATACTAAGACTTTTCAAATTTTAGCACGTCATCACAGTCATAATCATCTGAAGGGCTTGTAAAAACACAGATTCTTGGGCCCCAAACCCAGAGTTTTGTTTTTTTATTCCTCACCCAAGGATATGTTTATTGATCTTGGTGGGGGGGAGAAAGAGAGAAAGAGAGAGAGAGAGAGGGAGAGAGAGAGAGAGAGAGAGAGACATCAACTGGTTGCCTTCCGTTCACACCTCGACTGGGGATTGAACCTGCCCTAATGGGGAATTGAACAGCAGCCTTTTTGGTGTACAGGATGACATTCCAACCAACTGAGCCACATCAGCCAGGGCCCTACAATGCATAGTTTTTGATTAGTAGGGCTGGCACATGCCCTGAGGATTTGCATTTTTAATAAGTTCCCAAGTGACCAGTTTGAAAACTACTGCTGTCCTAAGGGAAAGTTAACCCCAAAACCTAGCTCCAGGGGTAGGTCTTTATTCTACATCCATACCTAACATGGTAATCCCATTCTCCTTGCCACTGATTAGTTCAAGAAATAAGGCTTAACCAATTAGTATCTGGCAGGTCCCTAAACCCTTATAGTTCAGGGATGGGGAGGTGACATAAATTGGTCCAACTGTACTAAAGAGAAGAACTTTATCTCCATTTTGGGTGATAAAGTCAGTGTCTGTCTCTCTGCCTCTCTCTCTATGCCGCTCCCTCCCCCCATCTGTCTCTCTGTCCCTCTCTCTCTCTCTCTCTCTCTCTCTCTCTCTCTCTCTCTCTCTCTCTCTCTCTCACATACTCCCCCTCCACATATATGTTGATTAACAAAGAAGCGTAACTCCTCAACAGTTCCTATCAGCCAGTTTACCATCATGATGGAAGTCAGCTCAAGGACAAAAAGTTACAAGCTTGATATAAATGTCAATATAATTTAAGCCAAATTTGAGCCAGAATTTCTGCTTACAGAATTTCAAATGATATAGAATTTGGTATAAGAAAAGGGTACAAGCCACCTGAATACCCTATGGCAGAATCTGTAAACTGATTTGTTAAACATCTATTCCAATCCCCTTCTATCTTTGGGTACTACACATGTTGAAGAGCAAAAACACTGTATTTCTCAGACTCCCTTCTATATGTGAGTTAGGTTCTGCTAATCAGATGCTCTCATACTAGACACTGATTTGGATCTAAATTAGATGAGGGGAGACACTGGGCACAGGACATCCCTTTTGCTGGAACAAACTGCAACAGAGACAGCATAGCTCTAGATGTAACAGTTGTGGCAATAGCTTCCTGATTCTGCAGCTTCCACATTATGGCAAAGACAATAGCATCATTGAGAACTCAAGTTCTTTAATACAGTTTGAGGAGTTAGTTGTCCCTGGAAGCTCAGCCTGGGTCTATTTCTTCCACTTTCCCAAAGATCCTTTAATCTATTGGGTACTCTTCAATAAATCCTTTTTCTCTGAACTTGCTAGAGTGAATTCTGTTGCTTGCCCTTATTAATAAGAACCCTGATCAATAAACTGCCCTACACTAAAAATAACATAATATTTACTATTATGTTCCCATAACACCTGACCTTATCCTTCCTTATCTTTGCATCAACTCCTGCCTCAGTGTGAAATGTCCTCCCTCAAAATTATTCCATTTGCAAAAGTTACCCACTTACTTTACCAACCAAGATATTTACATACAGAGGAGTTAATCATAGAGGAAAGGAAGACTATCAGCCTGACAGGGGAGACTGAGCCCTGAAAAATGAGTAATAGGACATCTGGCAGAGAAGGGGCAAAGAAGAAGAGGAGTATTTCAATTGCAAACAACAATGTTCACAAAGGCAATAAGATGCCTCTTTCCACCAAGGACTGACCCTACAAATTTCCAATATCTTAGGGTTGGAAATAATGCTGCAGTATATAATGGTTTTTGCTCAATAAATTAACATTAAATACAAGTGATTTTTATAGCTAGTTATCAGTAACTACTAAGCACTAGTAACTGTACCAGAAAACACTATACTAAGAGACATAGGAAAGTTACCATAGTAGGGACCACAGTTCCCCACTCTTGATGATTTACAAGCATAGGGAAACAAAGACATCTGAAACGATCAAGGATGCAACACAGATACTATAAAGACAAGTACAAATTCATCTAAACAACTGTAAAGAAAAAAAGATTCAAGTCACTGGAGTATTTGAAAGTAGGTGTTATTCAGAGAAAATTTCCCTAAAAGAATTCATTAATTCACCAAATACTTACTAAGCATTCACTATACGCTAAAAATTATTCTAGGTGCTGAGGATACAGAGAAGCAAACAGACAGGTCCTTGCTTTCCCTAAGCTAGATTCTCACTGAAGGGGAATTAGGAACAAAGGTTTCAAGGACAGGGTTGTGAGCTAAGGCACTTTTCTGTTAGATTCATTTTAGCTTCCTTTACCCTGTAATAATAATTATGCTAAACATTTAGTGAGCACATGTTATGTATCAGAATCTGCCAAGTGCTTTACAAGTATTATCCCATGTAATCCTAGTAACAACCCTATACAGCAGGTGCTATCATTAGTACAATTTTAAGAATAAGGAAACTAAAACTACAGAGGTTAAATAACTCCCCCCAGATCACAGTCAGGAAGAGGCAGAGCCACAGGATTCAAAGTTAGGTCAGTGGCAGAGGTTTTCACTGCTATGCCATTTTGAGAGAGGACAGAATTATATTTCCATGAGATAGAGTTTTGTTAAAAATAGGAGGCATGGAATTATTAATTTGGCATGAGTTTTATCATCTCTGAGGGTTTTTTTTCCCCCTCATCTCATAAAATGAGGAGTTAAGACTCCCTAAGCTATGGCCACTTTTCACCTTCTGTTTCCATGATTTCAAAAACAACGTGAAAAGGTATTCAGGTGCCCAATCCAATTGTTGCTAATGAAAAGGTCCTTTGAAGGCTGACATCGTACAGTTCTCATCCACCAGCTGGAACCATGCTCTTCCATGCCTTCTTTAAGGGGCACATTAGCATTATATTAATAGCTATAAACAGCTGTAGCACAAACTTCCAGCAGATAGAAGGCTGGAGGCACAGAGAACAAAGGGAGAGCCAGGAAAGCAATGACTGGCTGACCTGGATTCGTTTAGGTCAGGCTTGGCATTTGGTCCCTCTGTATTTCTAAGTTCTCATGAATGTGGATGTCCAGGCAGCAGCCCAAAGCCTTCCTCATTTCCATCTCAATCTCCAGGAAGAATTACAATGAGAACAAGAGGCAGACAACAGACTCTGAATTTTAAAGTACACACTAGGCAGGAGCTGGCAAAAGGAAGAATAAAGAGGTTTTCCTTTTGTACCTAACAAAGTATACTGTCAAATCCTACTCACTCACCTGCCACACAAGCTCTGTACCGAACAATCTTCTCAAGGAGCTTGTCCAAATCCCTTCAATTATTATATTCACTTCTTCCTATCTCTATGCATTTATTAGGTGTCTCCTGTGTACCAGATCCTGAGCTAGGCACCATAGGAATATAAAGAATAAGCACAATCCCAACCTCAAGGAACTAAACCTCATTGGGGAACAGGGACATACAGAGGAAGTCTTGCTATGTGAAGATAACTAATATCCACAAATGCCATTTAAGTTAACTCCCTAGGGACGAAACTCTCCTAGTAAAAAAAATTTTTAAGTTGACTGGGCCTTTAATTTATCAGGATAAACACAAAACAAAATTTTTTTAATTCTTAGTTTAACAAAATTTTTGTTGTAATTGCCACTAAGGTTAATTCTTAAAACAAAGAACATCTGTCATTTCACATTTGGCTTTCAACACATAATGAGACGATCAATTCTGTCAAAATATTCAAGAGCTTCACCAGTTTTTCCCCAGGGTCTCTCTTAATCCTTTGTTACTCAAATCACTGTCCTCTAAATCTCCTGTTATGTCATTATTCACGTTAATTTTCCCTTCAATTTTAAACTGGTCTAACTTTACCTAACCCTCATTTATCAATTCTGTGTGTGTTTCAAGCCATTCTCCAAATATCACTTTACTTCTAATTCATAAAGTTCTTCATGTTCTGCAGAAATTTCTATTCTCACGTTAGAATCTACTTGCATTGTATTGTTAAATGTTAATTATCCTATTAGAAAGGCACTTACTGACAAGGAGAGTACAGAGGACAGAGCCCAAAGATAAGCTGGGAAGGATGTCTGAGAGGGGACTAATTTTATAAGTGCACAGTTCCTATGGATAACAAATAAACTTCTATATACCTAATTTTAGTGCAAAGAATGGGGAGAGGGCTATGGAAATTCAGAAAAGCTTAAGAAATATTGGGTGAGTGAGTAGATAAGTAAATTATTTTATTCAATCATTCAAGAAGTATTTATTGAGCCCTAACTGATGTGGCTCAGTGGACTGAGCATCATCCTGTGAACCAAAAGGTTGCCGGCTTGATTCCTGGTCAGGGCACATCCTAGGTTGAGGACCAGGTCTGTAGTTGGGAGCTTGGGAAAAACAACCAATCAATGTTTCTCTCTCTCTTTCTCCCTCCCTTCCCCTCTTTCTAAAAATAAAAATAAGATCTTTAAAAAAAAAAAAGATTTATTGAAAGCCAGACACTGTTGAATATACTGACTACATCGGAAGGAAAGAAACGACATACTACCTACCCTTAGTCCATTTGAGCTGCTGTAACATAATACCATAGATTGGATGGCTTACAAACAACAGAAATTTATTTCTCACAGTTCTGGAGTCTAGGAAGTTTAAGATTAAAGCACCAGAAGATTCAGTGTCTGGTGAGAACTCTCTTCCAGGTCCATAGATGGCTTTCTTCTCACTGTGCCTTCACATGGCAGAAGGGGCAAGGAAACTGTCTGGGGTCTCTCTCTTTTTTTTTTTAAACTAAGAAATTTTATGTGTCAAAAAATGGAGAAAAGAATGTCAAAAAATCACATATGGTTACTTATTGAGTCATTCAATAAATACATCTTAAGTGTTTTCTTTATGTTTTTAAACTTTTATTTTTATGTTTTATAGTTGTTCCAATTATTTCCCCTTTGCCTCCCTCTACCCAGTCCATCCCCCACTTCCATAGTCAATCCCCACCCTGTTGTCCATGTCCATGGGTCTTTCATACTAGTTCCTTGACTAATTCTGGGGTCTCATAATTTCATAAGGACACTAATCCCATTCATCAGGGTTCTACCCTCATGACCTAAACACCTCCCAAAGGCCTCACCTCCAAATATCATAACATGGGGAATTAGGATTTAACATGTGAATTTGGGGGAGACACAAACAGTCAGTCTCTACCACACCGTCAAGGAAATTATAGCCATGAATGGTGGATGAGAACTGGAAGCCTACATAGAAGAAATGGCATCCAAGTTGGATCTTGAAGAATGAAGAATATTAATAGCATAGAGGAAAAAAGCATTCCAAACTAAGAGTACATGGTGACATATGAAAATGAATGAAACTAAATCAGTAGTTTTAGAAAGACAGAGGAGGGTCAGGAGAGGTGAGGCTGAAGAGGTAGGCAAGGTCAAATTGTAAAGTTCCCGGAATAACAAATTAATTTATATGTCATCCTACATTCAATGTGGACACACTGATGGCTTTTGGGCAGAGCAGTGACAGGATCAGAAAAATTACCCCTGGCAGAATAATGGATAAATAAGAAAGAAGAAACAAAGTGGCCTGGGCACTAGCTAAGAGGTAATTAAAAGCCTAGAGAAAAAATGATTATAATCTAAACCAGAGCAAAAGGGATAAAAAATTTTTTAAAAATTTGAAAAAAAACTTCAGAGATAAAATTGACAAGGTTTCATAATTCACTGGGTTGGTAGTATGAGCTCATTCATTCAGCAAATATTTACAACACTCACTGTTCCAGGCACTGTACTAGGTAATGGGGTACAACGGTGAATACACATGACACGATCTTTGACTCCGTGGAGCTGAAAGTCTAGATATGTAACAAAAAGTTAAATAAGTATAGAATTATGGATAATTACAAATGTCATTACAGAAAATAACAAATACAGTAGGAGGATAATAGAGGGGGACCTTCTTTAGATTAGAGCAGTCCTGGCTCACAGTACATACTCTATATTTGTTTACTAAAAGAAGAAAAAGAGGGATGGAGAGAAAAGTCAGATTTGTGAAGATGCCAGAATTGGGGAGGAGCAATTCCAGCTGAGAACAAGTGTGAAGGTCCTAAGCAAGAAATACTTTCTCAAACTTTGAAGAACAGGGGCGGGGGGAAAGTCAATCACTCTGAATGACAGTCACTGAAGTAGAGAGTAGCACAAAATGAAGTTAAGAGAAACAAAAAATAGGGACCAGGTCATTCAGAACCTTATAAATCATGTTTAAGATTTTCTAAGTTCTCCTAGCTTTTGGCTTTTGGCCTCTGGCCAGAGGAAGCCACGGTGCAACTTTCCTTGAATCTGGGTTTATCTGACACTAGCCACCTCCACTGTGCTGTGCAAGTTGGATCCCAAGGAGATCAGAGTTGTACACCTAAGGGGTGCCAGTGGGGAGGTCAGTGCCACAACTGCCCTAGCTCTCTAGGTCAACCCCTGGCCCTGTCTCCAAAAGAGGCTGGTGATGACATCACCAAAGCAACCAGTGAATGGAAGGGTCTGAGGATTACATGAACCTGACCATTCAGAACAGACAGGCCCAGAGTGAGATACTATCTTCTACCTCTGCCCTGATAATCAAAGTTCTCAAAGAACTACCAGAAGACAGAAAAAAGCAAAAAGCATTAAGGACAGTGGAGATATCACTTTTGATGAGATTGTCAAAATTGCCCAACCCATGAAACACTGCTCTTTAGCTAGAGCACTCTCTGGAACCATTAAAGAGATGCTGTGGTCTGCAATGTCGATGGTTGCCACCTTACCAACATCAACAGTATGTGCAGTGGGATGCTCAGCTAGTTAAAAACTATAAAAAATATATAGAGATATAGATATATTTCAATTAAAGATCATTTGACAACCAAAAAACAAAGATTTTACATTCTCTCCTAAATAAAACAAAAAGCTTTTACAAGTTTTAAGCAAAGAGTTTAGTTAAAAGACTACCGCAGTATCCCAGGGTAGAGATGGTAGTGCTTAGATTAGAGGTAACAGCAGGGATGGAAAGAGGTAAATGGATTCAATAAAGACACAGGAAGTAAAATTGACAAAATTAGGGGTGAAGCAAAAATGGACGATAAGAGAGAAGGTGGCAGGGATAAATCTTAAATTGCCCTTTGAGCAACTTGGGAAATGAAGGTGCCACTTACTAACACAAGGATAACTAAGGAATGACCAAATTTATGAAAAAAATCAAGAATGCAGTTTCAGAATATATAAAGTAGGAGATGCTGTAAGACCTCAAAGTAGGAATATCAAGTAGGTGATAGGGGATATGAATCTAGAGTTGAGAAGAGAAGTGTAGGCTAGAAATATCTGGGAAAACACAGGAGTTGCCAGCACTTATATAGTATTTAAAGGTAGGACAATGAATGAGATTAAGCAGGAAGAAAGTATAGCATTAGAGGAGAAATCTCTCCCTTGAGGATTCCAACATTTAAAATCAAGGTAGAAAAAAACTGACAAAATAAACTGAGGAATGGTCAGAGGTATGAGGCAAACAAGGAAAGTGATATCACAGAAGGCAAAAGAAGCACATGTTAAAGAGAAAGTAATCAACAATGGCAAATATACTGGGAGGCAGAATAAAATGAGAATGAGAAGGAAATTCCATGGATGCTAACATCACACAAAAAAAGGGACATTCATATATATTATGAGCCTCTTGATGAAAGAACACACCAAAACCTATGAAGTGGTCATGAAAACAAAACAAAAATCTGAATCTGAGCAAGCCTTTAGACACTAACTTACAAGTTATATGATCAAGGAACTTCTAAACCTATAACATTAAGTTGAAAAATCTAGACAGTGGAAAACTCTACAGGACAATGTGGTTTCTTCAACAAATAAACTGACGGGGAATGTGGGGGGAGGTTAAAAGGGAATTTAGAGGCTAAAAGAGACACAAAAGACATATCAAACAACTCTCTGTGTAGCCCTTATCTGGATTCTGTTTCAAAGTGTTTTAAAAAAAAAAGTATGACATTTGAACCACAACTGAATATTATGATGACAGTAAAGGATTATTGGGGGCATGTGACTATGGTTTTAGGGGGAGGAGTTATTTGCTTACTTTTTAAGATTTAACACCATGGGGTTCATTATAATGGGTCTTAGCAAGAGCAGTGGTGATGAGACGGTGAGGTAGAAGTAGAGTGAAGTAAGTAGGCTGCCAAGAAAATAGGAGGTAAGGAACTGGAAGCAGAAACTGTAAACAGCTATTTTAAAAAGATTGGCTTTGAAGGAGGGCAAAGATATAGGGTTTAGCTGGAGCCTGACATAGGATCTCAAGAATGTTTTTGATTGGTGGGGAGGGAGAATTTGTTTTTCTTTAAACAGAACATTTGAATGCTACTTATAAAACTCAGTAGAAAGCAAAACGCAAAAATCCAATGAAGTGAGGTTTCTAAGACAGGACCATAGGAAGAAATCTAAAAGCATGTGAAGGAGCAGGCCTTTCCTTGAATCACTTCCTTCATTATAAAGGAAGGGGCAAAGACAAAAAGAGTGCAAATCTAAGTAGATTCTTAGATTTAATAGTAGGAATTTAAAGCTTCAATTTTATCTGTGATATATGAGGCAAAGTCTGGGGTATGGAAGGAGGTGAGGAGACGGGCAGGGGACAAAGTGACATTGGGGCTAAGAAGAGCAGCTATTTCCAGAGCTAAAATCATAAGGAGAAAACGAGGTTTATGGAAATGGGCAACGAGTCAGTTAAATAGACCAACCCCTCAAGGCATCAGTTTGTTATTTTCAGTTTGTAAATACTAAATTCAGTCAAGAACCCATCAGGTCTTCATACCCCTTGACCCAGTATCCCCACCTACTGGAATTTATTCTAAAGAAATAATTTTTGAAAGGCAAAAGCTATATATAGTATTATAGATAATATTACAGTGTAATTTATAATAGGAAAAGAAAGACCAAAATGATTGTGATGCTACAGTATCCAGTTATTGAATTAAACACTAATCTAGGTGCCACTGTGAATGTATTCTGTAGATGTGGGACACATCTACAATCCATTGATTTTATATTTTTTTATTTTATTTTTATTTTTAGAGGGAGAGAAAAACAAGAGGTGCAAGAGAAACATTGATCAGTTGCCTCTCATACACACCCTCCTGAAAAGGACCAAACCCATAACCCAGGCATGTTCCCTGACCAGGAATTGAACCAGTAACCTTTTGGTTTGCAGGACAACACTCAATCCACTGAGCCACACCAGCCAGGGCTACAACCTACTGACTTTAAATAAAGGAGGTTATCCTTCATAACCTGGGTAGGTGTCATCCATCAGTTGAAAGGCCTCATGAGCATTAACTGAGATTTCCCTGAGAAAGAATTCTACTCATTATGTTTCTCTCATAGAAAAGATACAATGTCTTCAGGCAAATAATGGAATATAACCTTAAATTTATAACTGACATTAAGAAGTAACATGGGGAAATGCTTATAGGTCAAGGGGAAAAAAAAGAGCAAACTTAGGTCGTTGTCATTACAACTATGTAAATAATTATGTTTATATATAAGAAAAAGGGAGACAAATGAGTTTATTAGAGTGATGGAATCATGGCTGAATCTTAAATGTGTTAATGGTATTACAGAACAATTTGTGAAATAGAGCTCTGTTATTTTTAATGGAAGAAAGTTAACATTATGTATGTTAAGCCTTATTAGAATTATGTGACACTATAAAGAAACTCATACTAATCTAAAAAAAAAAAAATGCCCATTTTGAAATGCTGCCTTGGATAGTACTAAAAAGGATGGACCCTCTAGAAGGCAAATATGACTTCAAGGGCCTCAATCCAGTGCCATTTTTCAGTAACATGTAATTCAACGCAAATAAAATGAAGACCAACTCAGAATGCCAAAGTAGCTGGTGATTAACTTTAAAAATTTTTCACATCCATAGTTGAAGGGCAGGCCTTCAACTTTGATTCAGGCCAGAGATATTTGTACAGGGCAGGTAAATATTTAGCACAGTGAGATCTCTTCTCTCCTCTCTTCCAACATCAGACACTGAAAGTATTCTTGTATGTTTGTTGAACTTGAAAAAAATCAAACAAATGTTCTAAGTAATGAAGTCATATGGACCTCAGTTTGAATGCTGGCTCCACTTTCTTTCATTCAATCAAAAAATATTTTGAGTTCCTACTATACGCTAGGAATTGTGAATACAACAGTAAGAAAAAAATGTATATTTTTTTTATCTTAAGGAAAGGGTACAGTGTAAAAACTCACTCTCTTTAGGGTGCCATGCCTTAAAGAGAAATGATCTCTGGGGCTTATGGTGGATAGACATCAATCAAACAAAGCCACAGTGTATGTACGTACCAAGGGTGCAGTTCTATGCAAACAAGTAATGATATGAATGCTACTGTTTAAGGGTGAAGTGTACCGATATCTTTGCAACTTACTCTGAAATATGCTTCAAAATAAGACGGAATGATGAATAAATAGATTAGGTGATGAAGGGATATGCAGCCCTGGGTGGTGTAGCTCAGTGGATTAAGCACCAGCCTGCGAACCAAAGGGCTGGCAGTTCAATTCCCAGTCAGGGCACATGCCTGGGTTTTGGGTCAGGTCCCTGGTTAGAGGCAGGAGAGAGGCAGCCACACATTGATGTTTCTCTCCCTCTCTTCCTCCCTCCTTTTAAAAATAAATAAACAAAAATCTTAAAAAAAAAAAACTTTTTAAAAAGACATATGCAATAGAGCAAATTCAGCAAAATGTTACAGAATCTAAATAATGAGTATATGGATGCTCACTGTATATACTCCCCCATCCAAGTATTTTATTATAAAGAATTTTTGAACATACAAAAAAGTTGAAAGAAGTGTAAACAGTTGCAAGAAGGGCTCTACAGGAGGGATTTTTTTTCTTTAGTGAAAAATTTAATCTTTGACCAACAGTTCCATTTAGATATTTTAGATACCCAGAGGCAATCTCAAAACCACTTGAAAATTTGGATTGATCAATTTAGTCATCAATATTTATTTGCTTGTTTGTTGTAGTTGACAATGATAGAGAACATTCTATACTCAAGACACTGCTAAAAGTGCTGGTTCATCTATTCATTCTGGCACTATGGAGGTAGGGAGAGGGTTCGGGGAGTCACTAACTGTCCTGTTTATCTATAAAATCAGTTTTAATAATCCCTTCTCAGTCCCTCAGGATTAACTAGGATATTGCAAAGGACAGCATTTTGAAAGGTCCCTTCCTACCACCCCATTACCTCTTACTCCCTATGCACCAGACATAACCTTTTTCAGTTCCTCTATGTTGAGCTAAACCAGCGCTATCCAAGAGAAATATGATGCAAGCCACTAACATGAGCTACATACATAATCTTAAATTTTGTATTAGCTATATTTCTTTAATTAAAAATTAATTTGAAAATATTATTTTATCCCAATTTATCCAACATATTAACAATTCAATATATAAATAATATAAAGTTATTTTAAGTTATTTTTTCAGTACTAAGTCTTCAAAATCTGATGTATATTTTATACTTACAGCAGATCTGTATGTGAACCAGTCACATTTCAAGAGCTCACTAACCACATTGGCTGGTAGACACCATATTGAACAGCAGAGCTCTAAACTTTTACCTTGAGGGCCATTGTGCATTTAAAATGTTCCCTCTGCCTGACATGCTTTACACCCCATTCTCTGCATGACTAATATTTATGTATTTTACATATCTTAGTTTAAAAACATTATCTCCTCACCATATCATTCCAAAATTCTCTACATTAGTCCTTTACGACTTTTGTAGGACTTATCAAAACCTGCAACTAATTATTTGTACATTTAATGCTTTTCTCTGTATTTCCCCTCTGGAATGTAAACATTATAACAGAAAGTGCAAGGACTATTTCTGTATTCTTTATAATTGTACCTTTAGTACTAAGCACAATGCTTGACACATAGGAAACAATCAAAAAATATTTACAGACTAATTTAAAAACAAATAGAAGCACTGTAGAGATGAATTGATTTTGTACACTGTATGTATAAGTGTGTGCATGTTGACCCCTACTCTACCAGCCCATGAATAAGAATACACTCAGCAGCCATTTTCAACGGGCCTTTACAAAGCAGTCCATCTCAGACAATTCTCTGGCAGGTGGCAATGGATAGAAGCAACATGATTTTTTCAAAGACAGCAAGCTGTAATTAGCTTTCACCATTCTCCGAGGAACCAGAAAAAATTTTTTTACTGTTTTTCTATTACAGTTGTCCCACTTTTTCCCCCATTGCTCCCCCCACGCCACCCACCCCTTCTCCCAGTCAATCTCCACCCCATTGTCCATGTCCATGGGTCATTTATACTAGTTCCTTCACTAGATCCTTTCCCTTCTTTCCTCCCTTCTCCTCCTTCCCTCTTCCCCCCTCATCCCTGTTATTCTGCTCCTTGTTTACATGCCTCTGGTTCAATTTTGCTCGTTTGTTCATGTTATTCATTAATTTCCTGTATTAGGTGATATCATATGGCATTTGTCTTTCAACACCTGGCTTATTTCACTAAGCATAATATGCTCAAGTTCCATCCATGTTGTCACAAATAGTAGGAGTTCCTTCTTTCTGCTGCATAGTATCCCATTGTGTGAATGTACCACAGTTTTTTGATCCACTCATCCACTGATGGGCACTTAGGCTGTTTCCAGAACTTGGCTATTGTAAATAGTGCTGTTATGCAACAGGGGTGCACAGGTTCTTTTGAACTGGTGTTTCAGGATTCTTCGGGTATTATCCTAGCAATGGAATTGCTGGATCAAAAGGCAGTTCCATTTTTAGTTTTTTGAGGAAATTCCACACTGTTTTCCATAGTGGCTGCACCAGTATGCATTCCCACCAACAGTGCAGTAGGGTTCCCCTTTCTCCACATCCTCGCCAGCACTTGTTGTTTGCTGATTTGTTGATGATGACCATTCTGACACTAGCAAGGTGGTATCTCATTTGTGGTTTTAATTTGAATCTCTGATGGCTAGTGATGTTGAGCATTTTTTCACATGCCTATGGACCCTCTATATTTCTTCTTTGGAGAAGTGTTAGTTCAGGCCGGGGAATTTTTTTTAAGTGAAGAGAAAATGAAATAAGTGTCACTGGTCAAAGTAGCACCCAAATGATTAGGAGCTGACATCAAATTTGGGGACAGAAAATATGGATTTAAGATTCCAATTTGAGTCCTGCCTGCTGTGACTCAGTGGATTGAGCACCGGCCTGAAAACCATAGGGTTGCAGGTTCAATTCCCAGTCAGGGCACACGCCTGGGTTGTGGGCCAGGTCCCCAGTTGGGGGCATGCCAGAGGCAACCGCACATTGGTGTTTCTCTCCCTCTCTTTCTCTCTCCCTTTCCCCTTCTCTAAAAATAAATAAATAAAATCTTATAAGAAGATTCCAATTTGTAAACTCTCAGCCATGTTATAATGGATAAGTCACTTAATTTCTCTCCATCTGTAAAAATATGATGCCTAAGGATAGAATTAAATTAAATGACATTCCATGTAAGTGCTTGAAAACAGTAAACCCTAATTGCCTCTAGGCTATTCAGGAAACTTGGACTTTCAAAAGTCTATCATTATGACTACCTCTCCTTTGCTTATCTGGCTTTTTGCTCTAAGATACTTTACAGATTATATATAGATAACTTGAACTAATCAAGCAAAATCTATCCTGATACCAAATAAAAATCTCAGATTCTGGACTGGTCAAACTCCAGACAGGAAAATAATCTTAAATCGAAGAAAAGGTTATAAAATAGTAATTTTCCAACAAGTCATGGGGGGATTAAGAGTCCTTCCAACTATCCCAGATCCCTTTCCACCCATCCCCAACCCGGAAATTTCAATTTTGCTCCTCTAGCCCACTGCGAATTCTTTCCATCGTGAAACACTGTTACTGATGGACTATGTCCTACTGCAGTGATTTCCAACCAGTGTGCCACAGAATCTTCGTAACTAATTTATGTGCACTGTGAGATGAAAAAGGTTGAAAGCCACTGCCCTAGTGTCTCCTACAAGAAAAGGATTAGGGTGGGGAGGAGGAGAGAAGAGGAAAAAAATCACTGTCATAAAATATTTCAACTAGGAAGTAAGTTGGCATCAAATTTAATACTTCTATATGACAGCTAAGGAAAACTGAGGCTCGGGGTGCTTAAGTGACTTGCCATGGTCACAGAGTAATAATCATAAAAATATCTTCAGATCCCAACTTGGTCACTCTGCTCCTAAAATTTCTCATCTACAAAATGAGTATAAAGCTATAAAATAATTATTTTGACAAGTAAATGAAAAATTAAATGTAAAGTGACTGACACTGTGAAAGTCCTCAATAAAAGACCAGTTACGCCCTGACCTGTGTGTCTTGGTTGGGTGTCATCCCACAAAGCGAAAGTTTCCTGGTTGCAGGTTCAGTCCCCAGTTGAGGTACATACAAGAGGCAATCAACTGATATTTCTCTCACACTGATGTTTCTCTCCTTCTCTTTCTCCCTCCTTTCCCCTCTCTCTAAAAATAAATAAATAAATTTTTTAAAAAATATCAAAGGTCAGTTGTAATGAGGATGATGATGTTGATAGGTAACTGATCTCATTTATCCTTAACATAAAATGAGGATGGGGGAAGGGGATACCTGGGAAACAGGGAAATCACATCCCAAACTCATTTTTTAAAAAGATTAGAAGGAAATAGATAAAGTGCTACTACCAGTCATTGTTCTACAATAAAACTCTACTTAGATGGATTTGTTGGGTTTTGGTTTCAGTCTTTTTATTTTTAATCTTTTATTTTTCTGTATTCTCCAAATTTTCTATGAAAATCATGTATCACTTTCATAATAAAAGAAATATACATGTATTTTTAAAACAAACAATAGGTGTTGAATGAAGACACTCAAATTGGAAGAGTAATTAACTCTCTGACAATATTTTAGCACACTGGACCCTGGTTATCAACTCCTGGGGAAAAAAACTCTATTTCAGTGATTATGGAAAATCCTAGGAAATGCCCACAGAATCTTGGAGCTAAAAGCACTTCTATAGGCCACTTAGTCCAAACTCTCAACTAATGGGCAATATCAATCAAACACTTTACCACTTACATATTGTTGTGCATTTATCTGTGGAGCTCATCTGATCCTCACAAGACTGCAATGGTACAGGACAGCTATGGTGTAATGGAAGAAGCATGAGTCAGAAGAAGCAGCTCAAGAGTCAGAAGTACCTGGCTTCAAATCATACCTTTGCTATACAGCCTCAGGCAATTCAATTAACTTCTGTTTTCTCTTCTGTATAGTAGAGGTACTCCCCTGGCTGGTTTGGCTCAGTGGATTGAGCGTCGGCCTGCGAGCTAAGTGTCGCTGGTTCGATCTTCCAGTCAGGGCACATCAGAGAAGGAAAACTCTGACTTCAAAAAACCTCCGCTGCCTTGCGGCATACCTCTTCAGGGGAAAGGCTAAGGGAGTAAACCCCGACAGAAAATCCGGAGCCGGAGTCCCTAAGGCGGTTTGACGTTGTAGTCAACACCGGCAACTCCTGCGGCGCACCTGAAGCCAAGCTGTATTGACTCCGTCTTTCCCTTGGACCCTTCAGCTGCGAAGAGAGGGGGGGTCTGCTGCATGGGCAACAGCAGACCCTCCATATCACCCTGCCCAGGCTCTGTAGCTTCAGCTTCACTGGAGAGGACACTCCAGCGTCATCGCAAGATGTCGATTCAACACGGGAGGAGACAGATACCGTGTCACTCCCGAGTTGGACTGCACAGCCATTCTCGGCGGTGCAGATAGACTCTTAAGAAGCTACACCATCGTCTCTCGAGACGGACGGCTGCCGACGATAGTAGAGGTAAAACAATACCTGTCCTAGATAACCTAGAGTGTTGTAGAAAGACTAAAGTGAGATAAAATCAGTGAAGGTACTTTGTACATTGTACAAAAGGCTCTTCAACATCAGGGTCTCTCCTTCCTCTCTGCTCTTACCACTCCCCACCTTGCATCTATCCTCTAATGTACTAAAACAGTCAAGGTTCCCCAAACATGCTCTCAAGCCCTCTCGCTTCCATAGGGCTCCATACTTTGCAGGAAGATCTTTCCTCCCCTCTCTTCCTGCCCCTCCCCCACTGTTCTTGATTAACCCCTGCTCATCTCTCAGAACCCAAGTTAGCTGTCCCCCATTCCAGGTGGAGTAGATGCCTTTTCTCTGTCTTCACATTGCACCAGCATGTATCTCCAGATGTCATTTTTGTCTCACTACAGTATTACTATCTATGGGCATCTCTCTTTCTCAACTGTGAACTTAAGGGTAGCGACCAGGTATGATTCATCTCTTTCTTCAGAGCCCATGACAATGCCCGATGCTTAATGTGTTTAGGAAATATACTTCAAATGAAAATTAAAACATTAGTTTTCATCTAATAGGCACATAAGACATTTATGCAAAATATAAGGCAGTCCTTCTCAACCTTGACTGACTATCGCAATTACCTAAATAGAGATCCCAAGAGATTTTGATTAAGTAGACTTGAGATAGAGCCCAAGCAATTTTTTAAAACATCTTCACAGATGGTTCCAATGTATGGCCAAAACGAAAAACCACTGCTATATGTAATTGTAGCCATAAAATTAAAATAATTGTACCTAACATCTATGTAGCTTAACATCTTACAATTCATTTTCACATATATTATTTAATTTTATCTTCACAACAACTCTGTGAGTTAGGTATTATTTCTTTTTTTTAATGAAAAATAAAGAGATAAATAAGTTAAATATCCAAGTAGATCTTTGCCCTATTAAAATTTAGTGCTCTCTCTTCTACATCTATCTCCTTCCCTATAAAGGGACAGCTAATACAGCAGCAATACAGAAAGTACTATGAGGACAAGTGTTCAAATGAGGAAGACATTAATCCCAGCTTTGTGGGAACCAGAGAAACAATAAAGAAAATCGGGCCTTGGAGATCTATGCAGGCAGATGAGGGTGGAAGCCATATATTTATCATTTATCATCCCAAAAGATTCAAAAGGCAGATTCCATAAAGAAGGAAAATGTTCTGGCCAGCCTCAGTTGGTACTTACACAGTCTGAAAAGGAAAAGGAAAGGGAGAGGGACATTGAAAAGGGATGGAAGTAGGAAATAGAAGAAAGCCCCATAAAGAATGAACTTCCCAATGCTGCATGCAAATTACCTCATCCTGACTCCATGAATAACAGCCAAGACATAATGGATTTTTTATAAGTAAGACACAGATCAAGTTTAGAGGATTAGTCAATACCAAACAAAATCGAATTAGTGAGGAATCAATGAACCTCCAGTTCTTTCTAGACTTATTACTACACTATTCCTAAAGTGGGGATAATCTGCAGGATCCTAACACATAGATCTCCCTATCTCAAAAGGCTAGAAGAATGGGCGAATAAAGCAAGTTACTCAGGAGATATATGGCTTAACACAAGAGCAGAAAAATATATTAATAAATTCATAATAGAAAAGAAAATGACTATTTAGGCACAAGTGACTCAGAATATTGGATAAAGTCTGATCTCTCAGCTTCAGAAGAAAAGTGTCATTTGTAAGCCTGCAATACCATGACTATCTGACATAGTTTTATCAGCAATTATTTTTTTGTAGACTTAGGTCAGGATTTTCTTAGAGGGAAGAGGCTAAAGAGATGAGGAAACATTCTAAAAAGATATTTCTAGTGCACCATAGTTTAGTTTGATAGAGTTTAAAAGGCAATATAATATAGTGACAAAAGTAAAAGTACTACATTTAAATTCAAAAAATGTAGTTTTTAGCCAATAGTCATTTGCTAATAATGTGCCTTTGAGCAAGCCAAGACTTCTATGATCCTCAATCTCTTAACTCTTGTAAATGGAAATGCCTATCTCACAGGACTGTTGTAAAAACTGAACAAAAACACCAGGGCAGATGTTAGTCTTTTCCCTGTAGGAAATATAAATGGAAATGCATGTAAATCTGTCTTCACCAATCTTTCTATGCACAAAAGGAGCGCACAGGCTAAATGACGAACAATTTTATTTTAACTCTCACAGCAATATACTTGCCAAACGTTCCTATATCCTCTAGTTGGAAAAATTGCAGCACCTGGGTAATGAATATAACGCATAACTGCTCATATCAGGTGGATATCAACTGAAATTGAAATCTGCCACTTCCTTTCAGCAAAGCCTTGAGCAAGTTCCCTTTGCCAGTCTGAGCCTCAATCTCTTTATCTATGAAAGAGAGGTACTAGCAATCACCTTACATGCTTATTTTAAAGACTGGAGAAAACATCTCACATAACGTCTGGTATATAACAGGTGTGCAATAACTATTGTTAATAAGTTTACTACTAGCTAACAACTAGCTAACCAATTATACTTTTAAAAGTTTTCTTTATATTCAATATTTTATTTCGTTGCTTCATAACCTTGTAAGCTGGTCATAGAAACTTTTACCATCCCCATTTTACAGGTAGAAGAAGAGGTACAGAGATAAAATTATCTCCATAAGGTCATGCAGTAATATAGAAACTAAAGTAAGTTCTCCTGGTTTCACTGTTTCCCCCTCCCCAAATTATATTAGTCTTTAGAAGTTAATACGACATTTATGAAACAGTATATTCTTTTGGGAACCTCAAACTTCTCTCTTTACTATCCAAAAAAAATGTTTTTTCCCTACTTTCTGGTTATGATTTAGAAAGAAAAAGGGAGAAAGGAAAATTCATTAAAACCAAATAGATAATTATCTAAGATTAGCAATTGCTGATTCTACCCAGGTTTTTGTTTTCATTTTCCCCAACAAAGCCACCAACCTCTTAATTAAAAATTCTTAAAAGTCTGCTTATCAGAATGATGCTTGTTTGATAAAATTATTCCTAAATTGAGGTGAAAGAGAAAGACAGCTTTCTCCCATCTTTGAGTCTACATCATTTTTTTACCCCTCATTTCATCCCTTCACTTCAGGACTTATCACACCATGTTGTGATATCTTTAACTACTTAAAGACTTGAATACATATATCTGAACATGCTGTCCCAGCATGGGGCCTGGCACATGGTAGGGAAGGATTCAATAAATGTCTATAAATAAATGGATAAACAAATCAAGCCAATCTCAAAGAGGGAAGTTGGGAAAGAAGAAAACTGGATATTGTATCTTAGGGCTAATAAGAAAGTGAAAGAAAAAATATATCTTAAGAACTTCATAAGGAAGAAACACCTTTGTGTAGTCAAATAGGCCCTTGTATGGCTGTAAGTATCACTAAAGAAAGACAAAACCACAGGAGAGCCGGAAGTGACAGTTTCAAGTTAAAAGGCTCAAAAGTTAGGGTACATACTTAGACTTGCAAATTCCTAAGAAACAATCCTGGCCTAGGATAGTTCAACAGCAGTTTTCAGGTCTTGACTAGAACAAAAGCTCAAAAACCCTGCAGGTTTGGTGGTGATAGACAGATATAAAATGGAGGGAAAAGCTCAGTCTAAAATAAATCTCAGAAAAATGTTAGAATCAACTTGGATTTTAATATTAAAGCATGGTTCCTCTTCATTCTGAAAACTGTTCTTGAATAAAACCCCAATGTAGCAGCTGGCAGAAATGGGACTAAATCATCTTATTCATGCAACAAATATCTAAGTCCTTGCATATACTCATTATTCTAGACACTGAAATTAAAGCAGTGAACAAAACAGACACAATTCTCTGCTCTCATGAAGCTTTCAATCTAGTGCCAAAAAACAGACAACAGACAGGTGGAATGGAATGGAATGTCAGGCAGTAAGTACTCTGAAAAAGGAGGGAGAGAGAGAGGGAGCTGGCAAGGAGCTGATCTTATGAAAAGCAGATCTTCTTAACCCAGCGGTTTTCAAAATATAGCAAGTATCAGACTCACCTGGAGGCTTTGTTAAAGCTGAGGTTTTAGGGCCCCAACCCGAGTTTTTCATCGGCAGGTCTGGGATGGAACAAATAATCTGCAATTCTAACAAATTCCCAGATCATATTGATGCTGCTGGTAGAGGGGCAACACTTAAGAGATCATTGTTATAACCCAAAGGATTAGGTATCCTCTATCTTCTGGGCCTCGACTTGCTTCTTCACTCATACATTCATTCATTTCTAACACTTCCTCAGTGCAAGGAACTTGTTAGACACTAAAACTAAACAGATCCTGCCCTCAAGAAATTCACAGGCTAATGGAAAAGACAGGCACAAACTCACATAATTGCAATAGTGCTATAGAGGGCTATAAGAGTGGTATGTACAGGAACTGGAGAATGAAGAATCAACTCATTCTATGGACGTAATAGGAGGGCAGACTAAGGGATTGCTGCTTCCCAGAGGCCCAACAAGCACTTCTCCATGGGCAGGTAGAAGGTGGGAGGCCAGCACTCCAGGGAGAAAGTACAGCACAAGCAAAAGCAGAGATGAGCAAGAATATGGCAGGGCAGTTATAGAATGGGAGGTTGCAAAGGTAGGCAGCAGGCAGATCTCTGAAAACATATCTTATTCAGGCTTGAGTTTGAAAATTTATCTTGAGGCAATGACTCGTCTGGGGTAAGAAAAAAGGATGTAATGAGTTTTGTTTTACAAAGGTCTCTCTGGATAGAGTGTCCTCCTTTCAGAAAGCACTGCCTCCTCTAAGCCCAGCACAGGGCCTCATAACATGTACTTAGTACATGTCTAGTGAATTGAATTGAATGGAACAAGCTTTTTATCAAGTGCCGTCTCAATGGATGAGAGGCAGGTCACCACCTTGCCTTCAGGACTCACTGTGGCCAGAACAAGACTTGTAAAACAGGTCCAGCAGCCTCAGTTATTGCACACTACTCCCTGTGCAGCTGGAATCCCCCAGAGATTAGAACAGGCCCTCACCTTCTGCTTGTTTACCTCGCCCACTAGACTTTGAGCTCTTTGAAGACAGGGGATATCTTAATAGATAGACTCTGAATCCCCATAGCCCTAGCTCTCCAGACTCCAGTAATGCAGGATCAATGAATGACCGAATAAGCAAATAAACCAGATAAACCCAAAAGGTTAGACAGAGAAGCACATGGATAAGCTTCAGGGAATGTTTCAGGATCCCTATTCTCAAAACCCTTTTTGAGAAGTCATGTTTCTAGCTGAAGTGAGGTGGATTTCACCTGCATCTGATGGAGAATTTCCCAGACAGAAACAACAAACGTTACAGGTACCGTAATAAATCCTACAAGCCCTGAGGGCTCCGATGAGAAGTCAGACCTGCCTGCAAGGAGTTTGGGAGTCGATACCAGCCAAGATTTCAAAGTGGGGAGAAGCAGGGATTTTTCAGTGGTCTTGAAAGCTGAGGAGGTGCTTGATCCCTTCCTGTTTCTAGGGCATTAAAACAAACTCCTGGAACTTGGAGACTGGAAGTGACCTGCTGAAGGTCACACGGGAAGGAGGTGAAGTCACAAGGTAAGATCAATGAGGCATCTGGGTGCTGTGGGCTCGTTTTCTCCCCACAAAGTTGAGAGAGCCCAAAGACACAGTAGGCAAAATTAAAGATTTTTCTCAGGAGCAATTCTGAAAGGCTAAACTAATGAATTTGAATTTTTATTGGTAACCATAGTACCAACCTTTCCCTTCACCTTTCACAGTACCGGGGGGAAAGGAATAAGACAGTTATCCGAGGAATTTAACAAGCACAACCACTCTGCTCCCAACACCCACGAACACACACAAGTTCACAAGTATTCTTCCCAAAACAGTCCCACCAATGTTTGCTGTTAAAATATTCATGGCAGGAGAGGCTATAATAACCGTGCCTTTGAAATGAAATTAATGATCATAAAATAATTCTCCTCTCCCTCTTGGCTTTAACGCCACAAGTTACCAAGTATTCCCGGTGTGGGGGAGGGGCTGCAGAAGTCAGGCTCCATCTAGTTGCATTTTTCAAGGAGTTGATCCCTACAGGTGATTCCCCGGGCCCGGACAGGGGTGGTTTTTCCATGCAGAACAAATCGGATGCCGCTTTGCTAGGCTTCCCGATCGCGGGCCAAGGTGAGCGCAGGAGGACCGCGAAGTTCGGGAGGGAGTCGCTCCTACACCCAAACCTGTCGAGTGTCCCGGCCCCTCCCCCGTCCCTACTGCCTACCAGGGCCCCCGGGTCCCCCAGCGTCTGAGACCCGCAACCGCGCGGGTGAGTGCACAGGGGGCCTTTGTTGGTCCGACAGGAACCACCAAACTCGCTGGGCGACGGCCCCGCCTCATCTCACCTGGCGCCCTGGCACCCGCCGCGGGGAATGAATGGGCCCAGGCCCCCCACCTCGCGCCGCCCCCTCCCCTGCACCCCAGCCCAGCAGCCCCAGACGCCAGGAGTACAGGCGGGAGGCCGGCGCTCACCTTCCGCGCTCGCTCGGCTCGATTCGGCTTCTCCTCCTCCTCCACCCCGGTGGCGGCGGCCGAGCCCGGGAGTGAGAGCGCGAGTGTGCGCGAGGGGCCGCTTCACTTTCTCCCCGCCGCCGCTGCGCGCTCTGCGCCTCCCTCACCCTCCTCGGCCCCGGCCGGAGTCCCCCTCAGGACAGGGAGGGGGCGGGAAGGAGCTAGGCGACGCGGGTGTAGGGCTGCCGTGGGGGGCGGGGATGTGAGCAGGCTCGGGAGGCCTCTGGGGCAGGCGGTGGGGAGACCGAGAGTTCTTTGAGGGGATCTTGAGAGCGGGGAGCTAGGTGAAAGAGGGGCTGAGAGAATGAGGGAAGCGTCGGTGGAATAGAAAGGCAGAGCCAGTGAGGGAGGCGGCGGGGAGGCGAGATGGAGAGCTGAGAGGGAGGGCGTGTGCTGTGCTGCTGGCACCTTGGGCTCCAGCTGCAGCCGCGGCCCCCGCCCGCAGTCGCGCTATTGTACGCCGCGGAGCTTGGCCGGACAGCCAGTCCCATCGGCCCCCAACCCCCTCCCGGGCGAGGGAGCGGCGCCAGAGGAGTCCTGCCCGCCCCGCCTCCCGCAGGTGGGAGGGGGCGGGGAGGCCTGTACAGACCTACGTGAGCGCCACCAACCCAGGCTAGGGGGAAGGCTAGCGCCTGGGTTACGTCATCTGCGCATGACGCCAAAGGCTAGGGAATCACCCGGCAGCCGCATGACGTCATTGCTCTCCCATCTTTCCTCTTGGCTTTCACTCTCCTGCTGCAGTCTCTTTTGACTCGGCCTTCGTAGCAGGGGGGTTTTAGAGCGATTTCTGGCAACGTTAATTGTGTGGTCAGGATGGAAAAAGACTGCTAAGCCCCTGGTCCTCTTCAGGTTACAAAGCACCACCGCATCAGCTAGATTACAGAGAGCAGAATTTGAAAACCACCCCATCTGTGACTTAAGGGCCAGGCATTTATAATACCATTTGGAGTGGGTTTTGGGGGGAGGAGGGGAGCAAAGAAATAATAATGGAGATTTGAGCTATCGTGTACTGACATTGAGAAAACGGGCTTCTTTCCTCGTTCTTATTCTACCACCGAAACTCCGTTCAACCCAAACCTTTCCCCTGAGCTCAGATTCTGTATTTCCCAATGCCTTCTGGGCAACATCACTTACATCCTTAACTGTACCTGAAATTCCACATATCCAAACTGAAACATTACTGACTGGGGGTCTGGAATCAGATTTTCTGCCTTCAAATCCCAGCTGTACGAACGTTAGTGACAAGACCTTAACATTTCTAAGGCACAATTCCTCCGTCATAAGTAGTACCTGAGTATCCTTAACTTGGTCTCTCCAAGCCTCAGTTTTACCGTAATAATAGTGACTACAACTTAGCACACCTTAGGAATTTTGTCTGTACCTATTACCATTTTCCCCCAAAGGTGGGACTCATGTTACTTTCCAGCAGCCTGTATTCTTCCTCTCCACCACCATCAAACTAGTTACCAAATCCTATACAGTCTCCTAAATATTTCTCAAACCTTGCCCTCCTCTTCACTCACTACCATCACCTGGACAACCAGCAGCTTTCAGTCTCTCCAAATTCAATTCATTCCTACTGGTGACCAGGGTGGCCTTTTAAAACCACAAATCTGATGATGCCCTCCCCTGTTTAAACACTTTGGAAGGCTTTTGTTGCTTTCAGGATAAGGTTCAAACTCATTAACTTGATACTCTACAACCTTGGTGCTTACATCATCCATCCTAGCTTCACTCACACCTTTTATCTTTTGTTCCAGCTACACAAAATGCTACTTAATGTTTTTTGAACACAAATTTTTTTCTTGGCTCTGAGCCCTTCTCTCTTTATCTCACTAGCCAACACCTATTCATTCTGTAAAGCCCAGCTCAAATGTCATGTTCATTTATTCATTCAACTATTATTTAAGTTTTCTTGAGCCTTCACAATGTTGTAATCCTATAGTACTTCCATGTCTTTTATGGCATGTAGCACACTGTGTAGTAATTGTATTTGTGTATTTGACTCCCTGAGCTCCTTGAGAGCAAGTCCTATTCCTACTCATACTATCTCCAGTATCCAGAACAGTGCCTGACACATAGTTATAGAATCAGTGTTATAAAAATGTATCAAATAAATGCTAACATAGTGCTTACTATGTGCCAGACACTGTTCTAAGCACTATCTCCTTTAAGCCTCTAACAGCCTTTTGAAATAGACTGTTATCCCCCCATTTTATCAATGAGAACTGAGTCACAAAGGAGTTCCATAACTTAACCCAAGATCATAACTCAGTAAATTAATCCCAATCTAAACTGTTTTTGTGTGATCTCTGTGGTGGGTAGAATAATGGCCCCTAAAAATATTCACATGCTAATCCCCAGAACCTATGAATATGTTACCTTCCATGACAAAAGGGACATTGCAGGTGTGATAAAATTAAGGATATATATTTTTATAGGAACTAAAAAAGAATTTTGTGTATTGAGGTCAAGAGGATGCAAACAATATAAAAATCAAAAGCTTATCTGGCTTTAATTGGCTTTTCTCTTGTTGAATGGGGGTGGGATTTTATTTGTACATATTCTAAGTGTCCTAATATGCTCATGAAGTCTTTATACAAAGAGAAGTTGTGGGGCAAAGATTCCTTAAACAACCCATTGGGAGAACTCTTATCAGGATGGGAGAATGCTCAGTGCTGCCTACTTGTTCCCCTTCTGCATCATGTGTACTACAAAATAGACATTGCACGTGATGGTGAGCCCAGCAGTTAGTGAAAAGAAGCTCTGGAAGCCCACTCTGGCCTCTCAGCACTGGTCCAGGTTCTTCGTTATTTTGTCCACAGCCAGAAAGATTTTCTGATTTTCTAAAAATCCAGAGAACTCCTTTTCCATGAGTATTCTAAGGTTCTCCTTTGGTTTTTTTGTTTGTTTTAATTTTTCTTAATCCTCACCTGAGGATATGTTTATTGATTTTAGTGAGAGAAGAAGAAAAGAGAGAGGTAGTGAAGTATCAACGTGATTGATTGGTCGCCTCCCATATGCACCTTGACCAGTGATTGAATCACAACCTTGGTATGTTCCCTGACCGGGAACCAAACCCTTAGCCTTTTGGTATACAGGATAACACTCCAACCAAGTGAGTTGCCTGGCCAGGGCTCAGGTCCTCCTTTGTTAAGTAGCCTTTATTCCCAGCAAATTTGTGGAATGTGAACATTATGGTTTCCATGGTGTATTCCATTTGAAAGCGAATTTTGGTGAGGTTTTGGCTGGAGGCACAGCAGGATCATTGGCTGGGATGCTCGGCCAGTGCTAAATTAAGGATCTTGAGATGGGGAGGGTATTCTGAATTATCCAGGTGGATTCAATGTAATCACAATGATACTTAAAAGTGAAAAGGGAACTTCAGGCCAAGATGGAGGCGTAGACAGACATGCTGCGTCTCCCTCCACAACTAAGAAGGAATACAACTACCTCAAAACTAGAAATAACCAGAAGTTCCAGAAAATCAAACTGCATGGAAGTCCAGCAAACAAAGATATAAAGAAGAAATACTCATCCAGACAGGTAGGAGGGGCGGAGCCAGGGCAAAAATGATGCAATGTGGTGGCAGCAGCAGCAACGGCAGCGGCAGGCCAGCAGAAAGCGCAGTTGCACGTTTTAAAAAGTCAGGAGGGACACCTGGGGAGCATTCCCAGCTCCTCACTGGACCTCGCAGCCCACAGTCAAGTACTGGGGAAAATTAAGCCTCATTGCTTCTAACTGTGCAGACCAGTGGGGGTTGGGGTGAAGGCAGAAACTGCCAGTCTCAGTAGAGTCTGCTTGTTTAAAGGGCCCCCACAGTCCTAGAACGTCCGCAGACCCACCCACTCTGGCAACAATGGCCAGGGCAGCAGCTAGAGGGGCACCAGTTTGGTGCGGAAGTGGGAGAGGTACCTGGAAAAGGGGTGAGTGCTGGGCAGGCGGCATTGTTCCCTCTCGGACCCCTCCCCCACATACAGCGCCACAACATGGTGAAACAGGTCGCCCTGTACTGAGGAATCCCTAAGGCTCTGCCCCTTACAACATAACAGGAATGACAGACAACTCTATCTGGGATGCAGAGACAAACAAACACAGGAGCCTGTCAGAATGAGGAGACAGAGAAGTATGGCCCAAAAGGGGAAACGGATCAAGGTTCCAGTGGGAGAACTAAGCGACGAGGAGATAGCCAACCTCACAGATGAGGAGATAGACAACCTAACAGATGAAAAGTTCAGAACACTGGTGATAAAGATGCTCACAGGCTTGACAGATATGCTTGAGTACGGCAAACACATAAGAGAAGAAGTGAAGGCTATGCTAAGTGAAACGAAGGAAAATCCACACAAAACCAATGGTGGGGGGAAGGAAACGGGGGTTCAAATCAATGACTTGGAACATAACAAAGAAAAAAACAGTCAACCAGCGCAGAATGAGGAAGCAAGAATTGAAAAAAATGAGGAAAACTTCCCAAATTTTGCGAAGGAGTTGGACATACAGGTCTGGGAAGCACGGAGGGTCCCGGGCGAGCTGGACCCAGAGGGGACCACACCAGGACACATCATGACTGAGATGCCAAAGGTGAAAGATAAAGACAGAGTCCTGGGGGCAGCAAGAGAGAAACAGAGAGTT
This sequence comes from Furipterus horrens, assembly GCF_987537825.1. Classification (NCBI taxonomy): domain Eukaryota; kingdom Metazoa; phylum Chordata; class Mammalia; order Chiroptera; family Furipteridae; genus Furipterus; species Furipterus horrens. The sequence goes on from NW_028327172.1 coordinate 48,967,360, forward strand.
GCCTACAGGGGGTGCCTATGGACTATCAGCTGATTTCTCAGAGGACACTTTGCAGGCAGGCAGGGACTGGCAAGCAGTATTCAAGGTGATGAAAAGCAACCCACAACCAAGAATATTCTATCCAGCAAAGCTATCATTTGGAATGGAAGGGCATATGAAGTGCTTTCCAGACAAGGTGAAGCTAAAGTTCATCATCACCAAGCCATTATTATATGAAATGTCAAAGGGACTTAAGAAAAAGAAGATCAAAACTATGAACACTAAAATGACAACAAACTCACAACTATCAACAACTGAATCTAAAAAGTAAAAACAAAATCCAACTAAGCAAACCAGAATAGGAACAGAATCATAAGTGTAGGGATTATTTGGAGGGTTATCAGCTGGGAGGGGGGAGGGGGAGAAATAGGGAAATGGTGCAGGGACTAAGAAGCATAATTGGTTTGTACAAAATAGGGGAATGTTAAGAATAATATAGGAAAGGGTGAAGCTGAAGAACTTATATGCACGACCCATGGACATGAACTAAGGGGGGTGGGATTGCTGGATGGAAGAGGGGTACTGGGCAGAGGGGAGCAAAGGGGAAAAATATTGGAACTACTGTAACAACATAATCAATAAAATATACTTAGAATAAAAAATAAATAATTTAAAAAAATGAAAAGGGAAGCAGAAGAATTGAGGAAGAAGTAGGTTGGACCACAGAAGAGGTCAGATGTGAGTTATGATTCAATGTGAGATCTTTGAAGACAGAGGAAGAGAGCTACTAGCTAAGGAATAAAAAGAACTCCAGAAGCTAGAAAAGGCAAGAGAAAAGATCCTTCTCTGGAGACGCCAGAAGGAAACAGAGCTGTGTGAACACCTTGATTTTAGCCCTGGGACACCCATTAAAGACTTTTGAACTGCAGAACTGTAAAATAATGTGTACTTGGCTGAATAGGGGGATATGACCACTGAATACCCAGCAGGTAGGGAAACAGTGGAGGTAAAGAGGGTGATCAGAGGGTCTAGCTTTGGTGTAGGAAATAAAAGCCATCCCCACCTCCATGCACATATCCATATACCACCACAAATAAAGCAGGCCAAACCACAAAAAAACAAAATAATGAATTGTGTTGTTTTAAGCCATTAATATGGAATATTTGCTTGTGCCTTTGATCAGCCCAAAAGTCTGACTTATTACAGCAGCAATAAGAAACTAATGCAGTCTCAAATCAAGGGCAGCAACTCTATGCTAACAAGTAGGAGGTGGCTACTTGCTAGAGGTACAAGGTTCTCAGTTGCATCCACCCAAATGTCTCCATCCTAGACCTCAGGGTCCCACTCTCTGCCTATAGAAACCTTGACTTTAGCATAAGAAAACAGTCAAAGAATTTCTGCCACCCTAACAATTACATTCTCAACCTGATTTTCAGCTCTCCAGCTTCAAGAGAAGAGGGTTTTTTAAAAACTCTTCCACGAAGGTCTTCTTGATTTCATACCATGCCCTGAATTGATAAGTAGATAACCTGAGCCTGAAATTCTCTTCTAGGCATTTAAGATAGTTAACAAAATCTAGCCAATTCCATGGAACTATAATTAACATTACACCCATACCATTCAAGTGCGACAGCATGAATGATCGATGAGAGTGGTATCTCCCCCAAGGATGCAGAAACTTGTTCTTAAGTGGGGGAAAAAAAAACTTAGATATTACAATGGTTTCTGGCATCCAAAGGTCAACCCTATTTGACAAAATCTTACACCTTAGGATTTAATTTCTCTGGCTAGGGATATTTTATTTTTATTTATATTTATTGAGATATAATTAAAAGGTAACACTGATTAGTTTAGGTGTACAACATAATGATTTGATATATGTAAAAATGCAAAATGATTGCCACCATAAGTTTAGCTAACATCTATCACCACATATAGTTACAAATTCTTTTTCTTGTGATGAGAACTTTTAAGATCTATCCTTTAGCAACTTTCAAATATACAAAACAGTATTGTTAACTATGGTCACCATGCTGTATATTACATCCCCAAGATCTTATTTACCTTATAACTAGAAGTTTGTACCTTTTGACTACCTTCACACCTTTTTCCCACCAGTCCCTCCCACCCCATATATACACACAAACCTGGGATACTTTCATTTTAATTTTTCTCCTTAGAACAGTCATATTTTTTAAAAAAAAACACTAAGAATTCCTATGCTAGAGCTACCATGTAATCTAATGTGCTCCTTCCAGTTGTACTTCCAATCTATCGCAGGTGAAGAGCTTAGTTGTGTCAGCTCAGCCATATCAGGGGCTATCACTGTTCAACTTACGGCCAACAATAGAGTCCTTGTTGCCTCGGATCAGTGACTAATTCCATTGCAGAATCCCATCCTGAGATGTTCACTCTGGGGTAGCTTTTGGTACTTAAGTTTAGGTTTCCCAAAAAGCAAAGTCTGAGATAAATACGGGTGTGTAGCTTCTTTCTTTTGGGAAGTAATCCTAGGAAATAGTAATGAGACAAGAGAAAGGAAAAGTCAATGTAGAATGTGTTACTGAGGGTCTCAGTTCTGACAGAACTTCAGAGAAGCATACCGAATGCCTCCCAGAATAGATCTCCTGAAAGATCAGAGTTCTCATCTACTGGCTTCCATTCCTCATTGGATGAGGTATTCCCAAGGCTTTGCTTGCAAGTCTAGCAAGCAACTACAGATGTCAGAGAAAACCCTAGCACAGAATTAAAAAAAGATGTGAGATGTACACTTGAGGTGACACACTAGCAGCACGAGGAGAGCTGGAGCTGTCCACCACAATTGTGGCTGCAGCCAGAGGTGGGCTGAGGAAATGACAAAGAATACCAGAAATATCTGCTATCAAGCTGGTCCCATTTATAGGCTCACGTTATAAAACCAGCGTTAGTAGATAGGGCCAAACTTATTTTACAAAATATTTGAACCAATTTATACTCCCACTAACCAATGTATGAGAGTTCCAGTTATTTCACACCCCCATCAGTTCCCAGCGTTATCAATCTTTATTATTTTCGTCACTCTGGTGGTTATGCAGTGATACTGCATTATTGTAACGGGCATTTGTTTGATTACTAATGAGGCCGAAAACCTGTTTATAAGTTTCTTGGTCAATCAAATATTCTCTTTTGTGTGAAGTGTCTATTCAGATCTTTTGCTCCAATTTTTCAAATCAACTTTATTGAGGAATAATTTACATATAATAAAAATATACCTGTTTTAAGCGTTTAATTTGGTAAGTTATGACAAATGTATATCTTTTGTAAACACTATCACTCCCCTTTGCACCCAGGAAGTTCCCTTGTGCCTCTTTTGCAGTCAATCCCCTAACCCCTGGCAATCAGTGATCTGCTTACTTCACTTTAAATTAATTTTGCCTGTTCTAGAATTTCATGCAAATGGAACCATACAGTATGTACTTTTTTGTGTCCGGTTTCTTTCATTCAACATAATGTTTTTGAGATCATCCATCTTGTTTCATGTGTCAGTCAGTACTTCTTCCTTTTTGTTGCTGAGTAGTATTCGATTGTATAGCTATACTACAATTTGTTTATTCAACTGTTGATGGAATTTCAAGTTTTGGGTCATTATGAATAAAGATACTACAATCACTCATGTACAAGTCTTTGTGTGGATATATGTTTTTATTTCTCTTGGGGTGAAATGAGTGGGTGGTAGGGTAAGTGTATATTTAACTCTATAAGAATTGTTAAACTGCTTTCCAAAATTGTTGTGCCATTCAGTGTCCTTCTGACATGTTCCCATCATTCTTTGAGCACTTCCTTGGTTTTTGGCCCATGATGTTCTAGGCTCATCTTGTCCTTTCTTTAACCCAGCTCTCAAGTCAGCCATTTCTCCAAAGAGTTCTGATTCCTTTAATTGAAAAATAGAATTTAGAAGCCGAGATCCAAGCACCAGATGAGCTCATTCCTGTGGAGTGTCACTGTTCTCAGGTGCTCTCAGTCTATATAAGACAACTCACTCTCGCTCTCCTTCTGGCCTTTAAAAAGCATGCTGCTGTGAGTTCTATAGCTGCAAGGAAATGAATTCTGCCAACACCTTCAGGGACCTAGGAAGCTTCTGATGATAATGCAACCCACTAACCCTGTGATTGTAGCCTAGTGAGACCCTGAGCAAAGGACCAGCTTCCTGACCCACAAAAATTGAGATAATAAGCATGTGTTGTTTTCAGCCGCCAAGTTTGAGGTCATTTGTTACTGAGCAATAGAACACTAATGCACAGGGGTGGGAGAGAAGGCTCCAAGTACTAGGGGCATTCATAAGGGTTTGCAAAGGCAGAAGTGAGACATCATCTTCCTGCTGCTTTAGCTGTTGCTGCTGGGAAGAACAGTTAAGGAGACGCGTTTTTTTGCAACAGTATCTCAGTGGGCAGTCTCTAACTTTGTGGGTGTCTAAGATGAGTTCTGACAACAGTAGCAGCAGCAGCCTGATCCCTCAGTTGCATTGTGCTGTGTGTTATTGGACATCAGTTGAACGTTGGTGAGTTTCAGCTCCACTGGAGGGTTCAGGTTGCAGTGTTGTTCTGGGAGTTATTCCTGGAAGGTCAGCCTACAACTCACTCCTCCTAAATTTGCAACATTGTAAGTATCTCATTTCTCTTTAAATCTTTTTAAACTTACAATAGTTAGAGTGATTTCTGTTTCCTGCACCTGAAGCTTAACTGATATTCCCACTTTTGCTTGAGCTAGTTTGAGACGTCCTGTTCCTTGTGGCCAAGTGATACTAGTTTCAGATACCAACTGGGGGCATTAAGATTTGGCTGTGGTGACAAGGGATGGGAAACTCAAGAGTTCAGTGAGGCTGGGTTAGGGTTAATTTATTCACCAACACATTTCATTCATCCCCTGCTCTGTGTCAGGCCCTGGAAATACAGAGATAAGTCATTAACACCCCTGCCTTCAAAGAGCTCAAAAGCTAGTTGGGGAGACAAACCCAGATATGAATAAATAACAGTATAACATGTTATGACCTGTAAGAGGACTTAAGTAAGTGTAGTAGGAGACCAGAGAAGACAACAATAATTCTGCCTCCCCAGAGGTATTAGGAGATGGCATTTAAGCTGGGTCTTAAAGGATCAATGCACCTAAAAAGAAGGAAGATGAAAATGACCCATCACCTATGAGCCTTATTGGACTCAAACTGAGTCAGTCACTTAAAAAAAAAAAATTTATTGATTGATTTTTAGAGAAAGAGAGGAAGGAAGAAAGAATAATCAATTTGTTGTTCCACTTACTTATTCATTCATTGGTTGCTTCTTGTATGTGCCCTGATGGGGTTTGAACCCACAACCTGGGCATATCAGGACAATACTCTAACCAACTGAGCTACCCAGCCAGAGCTAGTCACTTTAGATGCATCATTTCATTTAACCTTCACAACATCCCCATAAGTCAGTATTATTATCTCCTTTTTACAAATAAGGAAGGTGAGCCAGAGAGGTTAATAATTTGACAGTATCACACAATTGAATATAATAGGAAACAAGCTTATAGGATCCATTCTAGATAGTAGAGCACAAAAATATCTACTTCAAGGTATAAGATCACTTGAAAAAATCATTGCAAGTGCTAAAGAAAAAGACTCCAGGCCGAGCTTTCAGGAGTAACTCCCCAAGTCCCACCAGTGGGAGCCACCAAGGGAACTATAGCCCTTCCACAATCAAAAAGCCCCTCTTAAGGCTGATGCCCTGTCCCCTCCCCACTTAACTCTGTTCCAAACTCAAGCCTTGCAAGAGTGCATCTGTGGACTCTTATTAGAAACAAGTCTTGGAATGTGATTTGGTTTTCCAGCTTCCAGTATAGAAAAACACCAGAAGGCAGTTGGACTGGGTATCGAGTGAGCCAGTTCATCATTTCTGCCACATTCTGCTTAATGAACTTAAGAATATTCATTCAACAAACACTAAAATGATTGATATGCCAGTCATGTGTGAAAACAGACATCCTCATACACTACTGGTGAAAGTGTAAAGTGATATAAATATATTGGAAGGTACTTTGACAGCATCTAATAATATTAAAAGCATGTATCTGCTACAACACAGTAATACCACTTTTAAGAGTCTATCTTACAAAGAAAAAAAAAAAAAGCACAAATACATGAAGTTTAAGAATGTCTCTCATAGCCCTGGCTGGTATGGCTCAGTGGATTGAGTGCTGGCCTGTGAACCAAAGAGTTGCCAGTTCGATTCCCAGTCAGGGCACATGCCTGGGTTGCAGGTCAGGTCCGCAGTTGTTGGCACTGGGGAGAAAACCGCACACTGATGTTTCTCTTCTGCTCTCCTTTCCCCTCTCTCTAAAAATAAATAAGTAAAATCTTTAAAAAAAAAAAAAAAGTCTATTGCAGCATTGTAGCTGCATAAATCTGGTATCAATTTAAATATCCATCAATAGCTAACTAATTAAACAAATAAATGATATAGCTATATAGTAGAATACTATTCAGGCATTAAAATGAATTAGATATATCTCTAGGTACTGGCCTGAAAAGATGTCCTTCATATGTCTTTGAGTGCATAAAAACAAGTAGTTTGTATAACATGATCTCATTCTTGTTTTTTTTTAAATACATCAATATAAATAAAGAAAAAATTATTGGTAGTGTTTATTCTTGGGGATTGAAAGGATGAAGGTAGGGGCACTTTTAGATACTTTATTTTATATAATTTTGAAAAGCACTACACTTGGAATGGAACATGCAGTGTGCCATTGAGAGAGGCAAGAGATGAGGGACCTGGTCTATCATATCCCACCTCTCTAGTCCCTCCCCTCACACCTGACAGTGCTGCCTCTCCTATGTATGATATGCACAACCAGGTCAAGTTCCTAAGTCTGCCAACCTCCCCCTCCTCAAGACCAGCTGGGCATGTTCCATTTTGCACTGATATAATCATTTGGCTGCCATCTTTGTTCCCTTGGATGATCTGGAGGACTTAGGGCACACATAGAAGCCCTCGCTAACTTCACCCAGCAAGCCTTAAATGATAGCCAACAAAGCCTGTCCTTGCCGAACACTAAAATGTCTCTAATGAGAAAGGCTGTCCTCCAAAACAGGATGGCGTTGGACATGACTACTGCCTCGCAAGAAGTACCTGTGCCATTGTCCAAACAGAATGTTGTAGGTTTGTACTAATGTATCATCTTTATTGAATCACTCAAGGACACAAGTGAATGCCCTGAGTGATCCCACCCCCATACTAGGGGACTTAATAAGTCAGTGGTTTGGATCATGGGGCTGTTGGTGGAAAAAATTGTCACTGATTTTAAGTATCGCTGCCTTAATCTCTGTTCTCCCTTGCATGTATCTGTATTGTTGCTGTGGCATCTGCCTCCAGTGCAGCCACATAGCCACCAAACATGCTGCCTCTATACCAGTGAAGCCCCTTGCTGACTGCCCAGGGACGCTGCAGGAAGTAGGGGGTGAGATCATAGGAGACAGTCATGAGCGGGGTGCTGGAGGAGGCAATCAAGAGACGTGACCGCCGGGTGACCCTAAGCTGGACCAGGCAATTGGAGACTCTTCACCCCTCCCCTGTCCTTGGAATGTATGCTCCCGTGTGGGAGCTGTTCCAAGGACGTAGCCTTGAGAGAATAAGGTGTTGCTGAGACCATCTGGGTGAGATACGTGACTGAACCCAGCTAAGGCCTCTATATAAACTTTTAGATTCCAGAGGGAAGGTGTAGAAATCTTGCCTTGTGGCTGCCCAAGACAAGCCTCATAAGTAAGTTCCCTTGCTTATTATTGCTTATTATATAAAACTGCCACCTACAAATCTGGAATGGTCTCTTTCATTTGTTTATTTTTTCTTTTGGCCTTTCCCTGCCCTGTGTGTGTGAGGCTAGTTCACAAACAAACTAACAACTCCTCTTCTCCTCAATTCCATATCTTGAGGGAATCCATAGCCTTCTTCAAGATTTCAATTCGTTCCCAACAGTCTTCTGATACTATAGCCAGTTGGCCTCTGGGCTCCTGGTTCCACACCTCATCCTCAGTCCTGTGATGTATTTTGGATTCAGATTCAAATCTATTCCATTTCAACTGTTCTGACATCAGCTAGTGTACTGCAGTCTGATTCTGACACCAAACACCGAGATGAGCTATTGTGAGACTCCACAGCTTTAAGAGCACAGTCCCCAACAAGACTGCCCCAACTTCAGACACCAATAACAAGTAGGGTCCCAGACCACCCATACTTCTGACCAATGAGCTACAAAATCCAGAGGGTTCCTACAACCCTCCTCAGGTTCTATAATTCATTAGGACTCACAGAACTGAGGATAGCACTCACAATTACAGTTTTATTTGAAAGCATACAAATCAGACCAGCCAAGTGAAGAAAAACATAGAGGAAGGTCTGGGAGGGTTCTGAACAGAGAGCTTCAGGGCTATCTCCCCATGGAATGAGGGCACCTCATCTTCCCAACAATGTGATCACCAACAAAGAACCTCCACTGAGCTTTGGTGTTCAGAGTTTTATTAGCTTCATTGTACAGGCATGATTGATTAAATCATGGACCACATGACCGAACTCAGTATCCAACCCTTCTTCACTCCCTGGAGGCTGGGCTTGCTCAAAGTCCCAACCTTCTAATCAATGATTGCTCTTTCTGGTGACTAGTCTCCATCCAGAAGCTAGATAGGGTTCCACCATGAGTCACCTCATCAGCGGGAACTCAGGAGTGATCCAAGGGACTGTGAATAATAAAAGCACTTTTATCACTCAGGAAATTCCACGAGTTTTAGAAACTCCACATCAGGAACCCAGGAACCCCACCCTATGCCAGTGATCCAAACAGGTGACCGTGCCCAGATAATGACCCTGGCCAGACTGCTATTCAGGCTTGTGGGGACTCTTAGTAAGTGGAGAACCCTTCTTGCTCCCTGGAGTCACCAAACTGGTAGGAAGGTCAGCTTAGCATTGCTAGTACCCATCTTTGCTATCACATGTGAAGAGCCTACTTGGGAATGCATCAGACAAAGGAAAACAAAATCAAAAGATGGAATTAGAACTCAAATATGGATGACAAAGTTGAGTCCCTGAATCTAAGCACATCTAACAAGATATACGGGTTTTTTCCTTAAGCCAGATTGAGTTAAATGTCTATTTGCAGTTCTAAGTGCTGACCAGTACCTTGCTTCCCTCTCCTTTCCACAAGCAGTAAACCAATGCCTCTCTTTGCTTGATGCAAAGCAGCTTCCTCTTGTCTGAGAGGGGCATCTGCTGGCCTCTGTGCCTGCTGGGCATTTCAAAGTATTTTCACAAAGACAGTTAGTTTCCTCTATATGAGATATATCAATGCCAACCATTAAGATAACCTTTTTCTACTCTGTTACAAAATTATTTATATAATTGAGACTGAACTGTATGCAGGGTTTCTTATTCAATTTTAAATCAACAAATTTTCAAAACTATATGCTAGTCATGTTCTAGGCAACTAATAATCTATGTTGAGAATTTTTCCATATCAATAAAAGGACTTTATAAATATCATTTATTATTTTTAACCAGCACAGAATATACAATCATACAGATAACATTTTTTAAGACTTTATTTTTTAGAGCAGTTTTAGGTTCACAGCAAAACTGAGGGGAAGGTACAGAGATTTCCCATATACTCCCATACCCCTTCCAGACAGATTTTTAAACTAAACCTTTCTTCTGGAACATTTCATTTGTCTCCTAATTTTATGAATAATGATAGACACATGATGTCATCTAAAGTATCATTTCAGTAGGATAGATTCTTAGAAATAGAATTTCTGGAAGAACTTCATATTTCATACATACCAAAAAAAAAAAAAAATCGACCAATAGCTGCAGTAGTAGTCTGTCTCCTCTGACCCCACATAATCTGAAGAAATCTGACCTAGAGTGCCTCAGATAGAAGAAGAATCAGGATCCTTCTTGGGAGCTTCTTGTTCCCTCTCAGTGCCCTCCTCAGTGGTCCTGAAGGGGCTTCTGACTGACCACTGACCGCCAGCAGCTGCCCCAGCACCACACAGCAGGCAGCCTGAGAGGCAGAGTGTGTGTATCTGCTCACCGGCATTGTTTGAAAAGAATGACATTCGGGGCAGGCCTGAAAGGGAAATGCCAAGACAAGAAAGTCAGGGCTAATTGTCCTTCAATTTTCCTTTTTAAGGCTCTTTTTCCTACCTTTCTTTTTTTTCCTTAATAAGCATGTGTGATATGTAATGAAAAAAATCAATTTATTGAGCAAAGGAACAACAAAATGAATTTCTCAAATTCAGTGTGGGACTAGAGATAATCTTCTGGTTCCTGGGAGAGCAGCTGTGAGTGATCTGGCTTGGCAATGCTTCTTACAAATCACTGACTGATGCAGGAAAATACATGTGAACTTTAGTCACCCGAAGCGAAGGACAGGCTGATTCCCGCTGGAGCCACCACAAGGGGCAATTGATGACTGTCTTCCAGACCTGGAAGAGGCTTCCAAACTACAAGGGGTGGATGTAACACCACTCAGTGGGAGCTTCCAAAACACAGATTTTTGACCCATTGCAGCACTTGCTAGCAGGCAGAATAGTCCAAAGAGAAAACCAGCTCCTCCAGGAGGGGGTGACATCCCTGTCCCATGAAGTGTTAAAGCACACCCTGGAGGCCAGTTGTCTTGGGTGGGGTGGCAGAGATCCAAGAGCAAGGCAAGACATCAGTTCTCAATGTTTTTCGTATCAGAACTCTCTTATACTCTTAAAAATTACTGGAGATTCCAAAGAACATTGTTTATATGGGTTCTAACTATCAATATTGACAATGTTAGAAATTAAAACAAAAATTTTTGAGTCCTTATTGATCTTAAAGTAACCTTAGCAATTCCTTTGTACTTTAACATAAAGAATATATTTTTATGAAAAATAACTGTATTTTCTCAAACAAACAAACAAAAAAAAAAAACTAGTGAGAAGAGTGGTGTTGCTTATATTTTTGTTATCTCTTTACTATCTAGATCAATAGAACACAGCTAGATTTTCATATCGGCTCCTAGGCCTAATCTGTTGCACTGTGTTCTTTGGCTGAAGTACAATAAGAAAACCCATCCTCCTATATTTAGCTGGAAAAGGGAGGAGTATTTTGTTTTTTCAGCTAAGTGTTTACATGATTCTTTGATACCTCACCAAAATTTGACTCATGGGAGTTTCTTTTTTAGAGTTTTAGTTATTGACTCTGTAAAGGGTGGGAGGAGGAAGAGAGAGAGAGAGAGAGAAAGAGAGAGAGAGAGAGAGAGAGAGAGAGAGAGAGAGAGAGAGAGAGAGAGAGAGAAACACATAGATTTGTTGTTTCACTTATCCATGCATTCACCTGTTGACCCTGTTGACTCTTGTATGTGCCCCATCTGGGGACCAAACCCACAACCTGGGCATACCAGGACAATGCTCCAACCAACTGAGCTACTCAGCCAAGGCTTATGGGAGTTTCTTAAAGGTTGGTTACAATGTGGAATCTGAAACCATATCACTGAACTTGTCATTCTCTGTGCACTTATGTGAGAATGATACTAATGGAGACAAATAACATCTTAGTACTATTACAAAAATAGTTTTGACTTCACAGACACCCCAAGGGGGTCTTGGAAACTTCCCTGGGTTCCCAGATCACACTTGAGAATTACTAGAGTAGGGGCTTGAAACAGCCATTCACTCATTTCCCACACATGCACTGAGAACCTACCGTGTTAAAACACTTGGGATACAACCATGGCACAGATACAGACCCTACACCCAAAGAGGTCACAGTTTAATAAAATTAGAGAAAACATATATTGAGTGCTTACCATTATCCAAGTTCTGTAGGAAGTATGCTACATACATTCTTTCAAACAACTTTATAAAGGAAAATTACCTATTTTTATGGACAAAGAACCTGAAGCTTAGAGAAGTTATAATACCTTATACCAGGTCACAGAGTGCTGAAGCTAGGATTTTTTAAATTTTATTTTGCAATTACAGTTTATATTTGGTATTAGTTTGTATTAGTTTCAGGTGTACAGCATAGTAGTGAGACAATTATAAACTTTACAAAGTGGTCGCCCTGATATTTCCAGTACTTATCTTGCACTGGGCATAGTAATTACAATATTATTGACTAGATTTTCTATGATGTACTCTGCATCCCTGGGACTATTTCGTGACTACCAATTTGTACTTCCTAATTACTTTACGCTTTTCATGTATCTCCCCAATCCCCCTTCCCTTTGGCAACCATGAACCTGTGCTTGCATTTATGAATCTGTTGAATCCAGGACATTGAACCAAGAGTGGAACAACTAGGTTAAATTGCTTCTCTGTACATTAAAAAATTTTCATTTCGATGATCTTTATTTTTATAAAAGAGAAAATAAAGTTGTGAAATCTATATCCAGGAGGTAGGCAATGGTTAGATCTGCTTCTATAGAGACCTTGGAGAGGTTGACATTAATTATTCAGATGTCTCCAGATCATCTCAAGGAATATCTAAAATCTCTAGGGTAGGGTTTCTGAACCTGGTAGTATTGATACATTTTTTAAAAATTTATCATGTTAAAATATACATAACATAGAATTTGCCACTTTAGCCATATATAAATGTACAATTCAGTGGCACAACCATCCCACTATGTCCAGAACTTTTTCATCACTCCAAATTGAAATTCTATACCCATTCCTTCTTTCCCTTAGCCCCTGGTGACCTGTCTCTATAATTTTGCCTATCCTAGGCACCTCATATATGTAGAATCACACAATATTTTTCCTTTTGTGTCAGGTTTATTTTACTTAGCATAATGTTTTGTTTTTTGTTTTTTGTTTTTTAGAATTTTACACCAGGTTTATTGAGGAAAGGGAGGGAAAAAGGTTAGAGGTAAGAGGGAAACTCCCGGTCCACCTCGAGGGGCCCATTATGCTAGGAAACCCCTGGTCCATCTCAAGGGCCTGTTGGAGTCTCCTAGCATAATGTTTTTAAAGTTCATCCACAATGTAGCATATGTCCATACTCCATTCCTTGTTAAGGCTAAATAATACTCCATCGTATGTGTATACCACATTTTGTTTATCCCTTCATCTGTTGATGGATGCCTCTCAGGACATTTTAAATAAATAATTACAGTATGCTATGATAGAAGTCAGCACAGTTTCTAAGGGGGAGAGCCAGCGGAGGAACACCAGTCCAACTTGGGTGGGACAGCCAGGGACTGATGCCTGAGCAGACGTGATGGGCTGGTGGGAGACCACCAGGAAAAGATAGCAAGGGAGGAACCCCAACACCAAAGCCTGCAGGTGTAAGAGAACCACAGCCAATCCCTCAGGTTTGTGTGGAAGAGGGGCAAGAAGTGAGGCAAGAGAGGCAACAATATTGACATTACAAAGCATTTAAGATGAGCTAGGTGCTGTGTGAAGCCTCTCAGGTGTTTTAACCTGTTTAAACATTACATCAACCCTATGAAAGAGAACCAGACCTGCTCTTAGTGCTTTGTGTGCAATACCAAATTTAATCTCCACAAAAACCATGAGGTCAGTACTATTACCACTCTCATTTTATAGTAAAGCATGGAGAGGATTAAAAACTTGCCCGAGGACATGTTAGTAAACTGGGGTTTGAATCCTGATTTCAGTGGTAATGCTTATCACCTGACAGCCACAGGCATGAGGACACAGCTAGAAATTCAGACTTTCATCTGGCAGGGCCTCTGGACAGGTTTAGGCAGAAAGCAACCGGTTCTGATTTGCGTTTTGACATTGTTCTCGCTTCTGTATGGAGAACTATAGGCAGGAACAAGTCTAGAGGCAGAGACACCAGTTAGTAAGCCAGATGAGAAAGAACAGAAAATGGGGCAGGGCACTGGAAATACAGACAGTGGAAGGTTTTGAGAGATTCATTCCCAGAATGGTCAGCCTATGGTAGTTTATTGAAGAGAGGTCAGGGATGACTTCTAGGTTTCTGAGACAGTGACAGTGCTGTCACACAGATGGAGAATATGTGGGAGGAACAGGTTTAGGGGTAGGGAGAATCAAGGGGTACATGTAGCGAGATAATTTGAGACAGATTGAGTCAGGTACATCCACAGAGAGAGATCTAGGTATGTAAGCTCCATGAAGGCGAAGATCTTTGTTTCACTAACTGCGTCTGAATACCAACGATGTACCTGGCATAAGAAGATACCCAGCTCTTTCCACCTGATGCCAAGCCAGAAGCTTCTCTTAGGACAACTGGTACAAGCACTGCTAGACTGGGGGCAACAGAAAGCCCTGCCATAAGGAGTAAATATATGAGCTGGGACTCCCTGCTGGCAAAGTAAGATTAACCCCCACCACATACACACAGCCCAAGTGTGGGGAGGCAACAAGAAGTACTGTGCCTTGAGGCTAGACATGGGCAACTTCACCTGGAGCTTGGAATGTTGTAGGTGCAAAACAAGGATGACTGATGTTGTCTACAGTGCACCCAACAACAAACTAGTCTGTACCAAAGACTCGAGTAAAGAGCTGCATTGTGCTCCCTGACAGCACACTGTAGGGACTGTGGCTGCAATAACAGGTCAAGCTGACTCCTGAGGATGAAGAGATTTTAAACAAAACACGATCAAAGAAAGTTCCAAAGAAATATGATGAAAGGGGCAAAAATGCCAAAAATCAGCAGTCTTCTAGAGGAGCAGTTCCAGCAGTCAAGCTTCTTGTATCGTTGCTCCAAGACCAGGCCAATGTGGCCATGCAGATGGCTATGTGCTTGAGGGCAAGAAGCTGAAGACAACTAAGTCCTCCTCCCTTAGCTCATATAATAAAAAAAAGAAAAGGATACCCAGTAAATAGCTGTTGAATGGATCCATATAGGTCTAGAAGAGGGAGCTGGAGCCACAGAGATGGTCAACAGCATGTAGAGAGAGTTATAGGCCAGAACTCTGTGGACACTAACACTTGAAAGACGGGCGGAGAAAGGCAACTGAATGCTAGAGACACTGAGGAGTGACCAGAGAGGGGGAGGAACTATAAGATAAGGGGATCTGTCAAAGGTCATCTCAGATTTTTAAGGTAAAGGAGACTTGGCAGCTCCATGTTCTTTAAGCTTGATTGATAACAGCAACCAAGGTATGAACAGTGCTTTCCAGCTTTCAAAACATACTTTCTGAGATTCTTCTTTTCCTTTTTATTTTCAATCTCATATATCTTTTACTACATTTTTTAATTGAGGTAAGAAGTAATTTAAGGTACAATCATCTTAAGTGTACTGTGTGATGACTTTTTGCATCTGTATGTATCAGTGTTAACACCCATCCACTCACAATAAAGATGACATGTATTGTGTATAGACAAACCTAAAGATTCCACCAAAAAACTACTAGAACTGGTAAATAAATTCAGTAAAGTACCAGGATACAAAATAAATATCTAAATGAGTTGCATTTTTATATACCAATAATGAACTATTAGAAAGGGAAACTAAGAAAACAATTTAATGCACAATTGCTTAAAAATAAACACCTCAGAATAAATTTAACCAAGGATGTAAACAACCTGTACTTGGAAAATTATAAGACACTGAAGAAAGAAACTGAAGAAGATACAAATAAGTGGAGGCATATATTGTGCTTATGGGTAGAAAGAATAAACATATCAAAATTTCCATACTATCCAAAATAACCTATAGATTCAATGCAATTCCTATCAAAATATCAATGGCATATTTCACAGAACTAGAACAAATATTCCAAAAATTTGTATGGAACCAAAAAACACCCCAAATAGCTACAGCAATCTTAAGAAAAAAAGAACAAAATTGAAATAATCATGCTACCTGATATTAAACTATATCACAAGGCCATAGAAATCTCATCGGCAGCCGTCCGTCTCGAGAGACGATGGCGTAGCTTCTTGAGAGTCTATCTGCACTGCTGAGAATGGCATAAAAAATAGACATATAGATCAATGGAAGCAAAGAGAGAGTCCAGAAAGAAATCTATGCCTTTATAATCAATTAATGTTTGACAAAGGAAGCAAAACATACAATGGGGTATAGATAGCCTATTCCATAAATTTTGTTGGGAAAATTGGACAAATGCATACAAAAAGAAAAAAAGAAGACAGTTAAATAAAAGTGTATACAGGCAGCTGTCAGAGGGGAGAGGGCTGGGGGCTGGGTGAAAAAGGGTAAGGGATTAAGCAAAGGAAAAAGCTCATAGACACAGACAACAGTACGGTGGTTACAAGAGGGACAGGAGGGCGGGGGAGATAGAAAAGGGTAAAGGGAGGATGGGGGTAGAAATGGTGGTGGAAGGAGACCTGACTTGGGGTGATGAACACACAATACAATATATAGATGATGTATTATAGAATTGTGCACCTGAAACCTATATCATTTTATTAACCAATGTCAGCCCAATAAATTCAATAAAATTTTTAAAAATTAAAAATAAATAAAAATAAAAAGCTGGCGGCCAGGTAAATGCAAAGTTTTATTAATTAGCTGCTTAACACAACTCTATACATCTTTCCTATATATTTTAGCTGTTTATTTTTGTTTGAGAGAGAGAGAGAGAGAGAGAAAGAGAGATTTGTTGTTCTACTTATTTACACATTCATTGGTTGATTTTTGTATGTACCCTGACCGGTCTATCAGGTCAACACTCTAACCAACAAAGCTACCTTGCCAGGGCTGTTTACTTTTTGATAGCCTCTTCATAGGAGAATGGTTTTGTAATACCACTTTCAATAGAGAGAATAGAAAGATAACTTGTCTCCATGGTTGGTCAAAATTCATTCTTTGTAGTTGATAGTTTAGAAAAGTTTCTTTCTTCTTCACACATCATTATTGGTAATGTCACAAATTACTAGTATTGTTGTCAACTTTGGGAAAACCTCTATTTTGCATTCTGAGTTTTTCCTTTAGCATTGCAACAGGTTCTTATTTTGTGAATGCACCATCTTCTATGAGGACACTAATTAGATAATTTTTAAAAATTCATTTATTTAGTTTTTTGGTTTGTTCCCCTGGGTTATCTCTGCTTCCTCCAGTATTATTACTTTTTCCTGTTTGTTTATGTTTCTGGTCATCTCTGTTTATACATGCCTGAGGGTGAGCGGAGAGGAGCTGCTTGTGACTTCTGGACTAGAGTCATTGAGAGGCTAAAAACTTTGTTGTATAACGAGCAGGCATAGAACCAGCCATTATATTTGGAAATCCTAAAAACCAGACTCAGATGATAGTCCTAATTCATTCCATTTATTTCAAGTAAACCACCAACTTCCTCGCAAGGCTGTGAGGAGGATCCTGGCAGCCAGGTCTTCTGCACGCAGAGACAGAAGGTCTTGCTCTAGCACTCACTTTTATCACGAGGGTAGTGGTGGCAAAAATGCCGAGAACACCAGCATAAGTAACCTCCATAATTATTTGCCTCTAAAATCCATTGGTTTTTAGGGTTACTCTCCCAAGAGGTCTGTTTTGCCATCTTCCTTTCATCATGTGAAACTAAATCTCAGCAAGAGCTATGCCTCTGGAATTTTGTTTGAGGGCTGGTCAATGCCCTCAGCCACTAGGTCTTTCCTCTTCCACATGCTCACAGCTCAGAAAACACTTCTTAAAGCTCATCTTACAAGAGTGTGAACAAGGCACAAAGTTGTGACAAATAACCAATGCCACACTTCTAATTTTTAAAAACTGGGTCAGTCACAGATCTGAATAGCACTGAAACAGCTGCTTTGAAGTGTTTTTTCTTTCCCCTGAAAACAAGTTCTAATTATAAGCTGCAAGGACAACTAAACCAGATGTGTGCATTTGATTACAATATTAGTAATTGTAATTAGTAATTTGGCAGATGAAATTTGCACTGACTATATGGTCCCAGTTCAGAGTGGGTTTGGTCTCCAGTTTGACTTAGAAACACAGGGCCCTAATACCAGAGTTTGCAATTTGCAAGATGTGTAGCAAGGTGGGGTGTTTCACCTTTCTCCCAGCGGGAAGGCAAGGTCAAACTGGTTCTGTCCAGTCTCACTTTGACAAGGGGGTAAGGATTTCCCTTCAGGGCACCGTAACCCCTTCAGGAGGCCACGTCCCTTTACCCTGTGTTCTGGGGCTTATGAGAGTCAACCTTGCTAACATGCAAAGGATCAGATGCGGAAGAAAAGCACGCCCAGGCCTCCAGGCCAGAAAAAACCTCATTCCAAGTCAGGTGCTGGGGGCAGCCCAACTCCGCAGACAGTGGATGGTCCATTCCAAACAGCAGCATGAGGGACAGCTGGTCACCAAACCAGTTCCTATTTCACGGTTCCCCCTCCTTTGAAACCTCCCCCCATTTCAGACTTCTCCACATCTTCCTCTTCTGTGGTTCATGGTGAGCACTGCCCCCACTCTCTTCTACCAAAGCCTGTGGTCATTTATCCCTTCTCTGGAAGCAGGAAAATCTGCAGAGTTGCAGACCAGACTTTACATTTGGAGCCGTATTTCTGGCTTCTGTAGGTGGATGACTCGTGTCTATTCTGAAGGTTGTGAGTGGGGATAGGAGCTGCCATTAGGGATGAAACTAAGGTTTGATGATCTCAGTGATGCTGATAGGGCATGGTGAGGGAGGAACAGATTGATCTTTATTTTTTTAAAGATTCCCTGCCTTAATCAGCTTTATCAATTAATTGACCAATTTCTAGTAACCACAATGCATTGCGTACCTATGAGTGTCAGCACTGTCTTTAATGCTTTTCATTATTTCTCTTCCTTTTATTATTTTTGCAAGGTGGACTCTTGTATCTGCATGTTATGAACAAGGAAACTGAGGCTCCCAAGGGCTGATTACTTCACTCAAAACAACCCTCCAAGTTACCTAATGAAATAAGAATGTGCTCATTAGTCATTTCTACTGGAAGACTGTGTGTAGTGTCAGACCGATGTGCTATCCAGACTAGACTCTTTGTGATGACGGCACAAAGGAAGCATTGAAGAAAGGCCTGCCTGCTGTTCCTTCGCAAGTAGGTTAGGTGTGTGACCACTACATTCCTTCCTACTCAGACTCACCCATTAAGAAACTAACATTTATTAGGTATTGATTGTATGTCAGATACAGTGCTGGATACCTGACCTTTCATCTCATCTGTTTCTTATCACCTTCCTATGAAATAAGAATTATTACCCCCACTTTTCTGATGAGGAAATTGATACTCAGCATCATTATGTAACTTTTCTGAGGTCAAATAGCCAGTGAATGATAGAGCCATGATTTTGAACCCAGCGATTCTGCTCCTTGTGGCCTCCAGGAATCGAGAACCTGTTCCTCTTGAAGCAATTTTCATGGTCTCTTTAGGCCTCAGAACAAATCATTTCGTGACACAGTGTAAGAAAGTTGTATCTGGAAAGGCTCTGTGCGGATGCACTCCAGACCTTCCAGATGAATTATTCAAGTGCCGAGAACGTGGATGACATAATGTTGTCAGTGTCCAAAAACATCTAGAAAACTTCCCATTTACATTCGGAAAATCTGATTCAGCTCCCTACAGGGCAAGTAGTAGAGCCAGAAGCAGGCAGTCATGTGCTCATCTGCAGCTTCTCGAGGCAGTGACTGTACTATCTCATTCATCTGCTGCCACAGCTCCTTGCTTAGACCAAGCACACTGTAACTACTGCCATTTTCTGAATACATGCTGTGGGCCAGACAACCTTACAAGCGTCATGTCACTTAATCTCAACAACAGTCCAGGAGGGCAGATACTATTTCTCTTTCAGAGATGCAGACTCTAAGAGTCACAGAGATTAGGCAACTTTCCACTGAAGAGTAGCAGAACTGGTAAAATTCAGGCTCCCAGAGAAGACTTCTCAGAGGAGGTAATTCTGGAGGATGCATTTGAAAGATGAAAAATATGAGAAAAGTCCTTCTATTTGGCAGCAACAAGGCACCATTACAGAAACGGGAAAAAGTGGTGTTGCTCACATCTAATTCAATAGTTTTTTTTTTTTTACAAACTCAACTTTCTTGACTCTTCGAAACATTCAACTTAGTTTTTTTTAACTACATTTTATTGATTATGCTATTACAGTTACCCTCATTTTTCCGCTTTTGCCGCCTCCACCCAGCACCCCCACTCTCTCAGGCAATCCCACAACAATTGTTCATGTCCATGGGTCATGCATATAAGTTCTCTGGCTACTCCATTTCCTATACTGTACTTACATCCCCGTGGCTATTCTGTAACTACCTATTTGTACTTCTTAATCCCCTCACCTCTTCACTTATTCCCCCATGGCTCCCTCCCATCTAGACGCTCTCAGTATCCATGATATCCATGATTTTTGTCTCTGTTCTTCCTTTTCACTTAGTTTGTTTTCTATATTCAATTGTTGATAGATATGATTCTTTGCTATATTATTGTTCATACTTTTGATCTTCATTTTCTTAAATAAGTCCCCCTTAACACTTCATATAATGGTTTGGTGAGGATGAACTGCTTTAGTTTTTCCTTGTCTGGGAAGCTATTTATCTGCCCTTAGATTCTAAATGATAGCTTTGCTGAGTAGAGCAATCTTGGCTGTAGGTCCCTACTTTTCATGACTTTGAATATTTCTTGCCAGTCCCTCCTAGCCTGAAAAGTTTCTTTTGAGAAATCAGCTGATAGTCTTATGGGAACTCCCCGTGGGTAACTAACTTCTTATCTCTTGCTGTTTTTAGGAGTCTCTCTTTATCTTTAAGCTTTGGAATTTTAATTATGATGTGTCTTTGGGTCCAGCTTGTTTGGGAATCTCTGTGCTTCCTGAACTTGCATGTCTGTTTTGTTCACACAAAAAAATTAGGGAAGTTTTCTTTCCCTATTTTTTAAATAGATTTCCAATTTCTTGCTCTTTCTCTTCTCCTTCTGGCATCCCTATGATGTGAATGTTGGACCTCTTGAAGTTGTTCCAGAGACTGCTTACACTATCCTCATTTTTTTAAATTCTTTTTTCTTCTTGTTGTTCTGATTGGTTGTTTTTTGCTTCCTTATGTTCCAAATCATTGATTTGATTCTCAGCGTCATCCACTCTATTGTTGTTTCCCTGTAAATTGCTCCTTATTTTAATTAGTTTATACTTCACTTCTGACTGGATCTTTTTTATGCTGTTGCAGTCCCCACTAAGTTCCTTGAGCATCCTTATAACCAGTGTTTTGAACTCTGCATCTGATAGATTGCTTACCTCCATTTCATTTAGGTCTTTTTCTGGAGTTTTGATCTGTTTTTTTTTCATTTGGGTCATATTTCTTTGTCTCCTTGTTTGGGCAGCCTCCTTGTGTTTGTTTCTATGTATCAGATAAAGCTGCTTTGACTCCATGTCTTGGTAGTGTGTCCGAATATAGTAGGTATCCTATAGAGTCCAATGGCATCCAGGATGGGTAGTCAAGGTGCACCCTTCATGTGGACTGAGTATACCTTCCTCTTGTAGTTGAGCGTTGGTTGCTGTTGGCAGATCAATGGGAGGGATTTACCCAGGCCAGTCAGCTGCAAGGACTGGCTATGCCCACTGACCACCAGCCTCTGCCCTCTGTGGAGGATCAGCTGTGCAGGTGCAGGGTGGTGGTTCTTTGACATGGTCTGTAGCTGCCCACTGGGTGTGCTGGCCATGAGTTTCCCAGGTAATTCAGGCCAAGGTCAGCCCTCACCTGTGTTTTGCCTGGGACCACCCTGCCTGAGCTATAAAGAAACCTGAGATAGCTGCTACTTGTGCTGGGCTGGCTTGCAGATTCCCAGGCAAAGCCAAGCTGTGAATCTAAGCTGGCTTGCACTAGTGCCAGGCCTGGGGCTCACTGAAGCCAGCTGTTGTTTATTTGATAGAATTTATGAAGTTATGAAGCATGAGCCAAGACCAACCATTCATATGGAAAAGTAGCTTGGGTAGGCCCATAATTTGGGTGGGGCGGAGTCTCTGGGGATCTCCAAGGCAGGTCAAGCAGTGTTAGCCAGGTTGATGGAATCTCAGATATGGCACAAACTTGCTGGCTCTGTTGGGGGAGGGCTTAGAAAAGGGACAATGGCTTCTGCTCACCTTGATGCCAGACACTTCAGTTTCTCCCTGTATGCCCCTGGTGCCTTTCAAGCTGCTACCCCAGTGCTGGAGCTCAGAGGGAGTCTGCGTAAGTGAGTCCGTATGTGGATTCTTGAAGAGGAACTGCTTGGGACTCCAGAAGTTTCTTCCACCAACACAATCCTCACTGGTTTTTGCAGACAGAAGTTGTGGCGACTTATCTTCCTGGTACTGGAAACTTTGGCTGGAGTGCCTGCTGTGGGGTTGGGACTCCTCACTCCTGAGATACCCTCCCAGATTTTTATCAGCCACATGTGGGTGTGGGACCAACCTGTTCTGCATCTGCATCCCTCCTACCAGTCTGATGAATAGAGTTTCTTTAATTGTGTAATTGTCAGACTTCCATTCAACTAGATTTCTGATGGTTCTGAGTGATGGTTGTTCTATATTTTAATTGTAATTTTGATGTGGTTGTGCAAAGAGGCAAACCATGTTTGCCTATGCTGCCATCTTGACTGGAAGTCTTCAGGGTTTCTTTGTATGTGTGTTAATCTCACCCACCAAGTGGTAAGCCTCAACTTAATTTTCATAGAAATAATAGCTCAAAATTTTACACTCATATTTCACAGGTTTATTGTACACTTTAATTAAACTATGCCATGTGTGCCTGGCAAAAATTGGTTTGTTAGCAAATATCATTGACTCTTTGTAAACATCTAATTTAATTGGTGCTGAGTTAACTTCCTCGTGCCACATTTTTATCACTTGTAAAATGGTGTTGTTCTAAGGATTCAATGAATTAGTCTATATAAAAACCTTTGTCAGCACTCAGTAAATGTTTGGGTGCAGAAACACACAGATGTGTTTTAGTTGATAAGATTTCCACAAGGAATGGAGAGCACCAATTAATCCCATGAGTTGGTTACCCGGAGCTACATGAAGAGCTTCTCCTTGGGACTGGTTTTACTAGACAACTATGCCTGTTATGGATCACAGAAAATCTTCTAACCCCAATCCTGCTTTATACTGCCTTGTTTTCTGATTAAATCTGTACTTTTTCCTCAAGATACCTGACATATACCTTATCGAAGAGACTTCTTATTCTCAGGTTTGGCCCAAAGGCAGAAAGCAGAACAAAAGCACATTTCTCCTCCTTCAATATTTGAGTGGCTGCCACAAAAATAAATAAATAACATCCTTTTCATTTTCCCAAAGGGACACTTACAATGAGTTTCTTAATCTCTCCCCCACTACTATGGATACATTCTCTGGTGTATCAGGCTGTACAGTATGCACAAATTCCAAGAGCACTGCTGTGAGCCAAATATGCCATCCTCTGGTGTTAGAGGACTCCCAGAATTGACTCCATTCCTTAGTCTCTGCCAGCCAGACATACACATCCTAGACATGCTACACCTCTAGTGGAAAGCTGGAAGGTAAAGTCCTAGAGATAAATATGACAGAAAGAACAAAGGCCTTGGAGGTACACATGATTGGATCCATATTCATGCTTTGCCACTTGTAACCTGTGTGATCTGGGCAAGTTACTTAACCTATCTAAGCCTCAGTTCCCTTGACTATACAATAAATAAGCTGTGCTGTATTAAATCCTTGAAAAGACTTAATGTGTTAAGGCAGAAAGGCACCTAGCACAGGGCTGGGCACAGGGTAAGCATTCAATCAGCGGTAGCCATTATTATCCTCAGGATAACTCCAACATTGGCCCTTCAGTAAAATAAAGTTCTAGAATATGATGGTAAAAGCTAAACTACCTGGGTTTGAATCCCACTCTTCTACTTCTGAACTGGGTAAACTGGGGAAACCACCTTAATTCCTCTGTGCCTCAATTTTTCCCTATCTCTAAAATAGAAAAAGAAACAGAAACTATCTCAAAGGGTTGTTATAGGAATTAAATAGCTTAGTATTTGTAAACTGTTTAGAATAGTACTTAGAGCATATTAAACACTACATGTGTCATCTATTCTATTATTCCTGTATTGTGACTGCTTCTTTACCTATGAATACCTTGAAACAAGGATTGTCTTTCCTTTCTGTTTCTCCAGCATGTCTAAGTGACTGCAACAGCTTAATAAATGTTAATGGAATAAATGATGCCATGCTAATCAAGCCATCCCCTGCAAATGACACTAACCCAATTCGAACTAAGTAAAGAAGAAAAAAAAAGACAATTTATTGTTGCTCACATTTAAATTACCCAATCTTGCTGCAGCCACAGTTAGAGCCAAAGGCTCAAATAATTTAAGGAGGGCTTAGTTTTTCATGGTCTCTAGCACTTGTTTTGTTGGCTCTCTGCATTTGAAGGACGCGATACAGCCACCAGCAACCCAAGCCTCATAGTCAGCCACTTTATCAACTCAGTGGTTAAAGAGTTTTTTCTCCAAAAGATCTGGCTGAGAAATTCTGGATGGAATCTAATGGGCCAAGCCAGAGCCAATGTGCCCACCTACATATTAACTTCTGTGGTCAAGGAAATGGGATAATATGATTAGCTAGGTCTGACCACCCCACATGGAAGGGAAGGATCAGCCCTATGCAAACATATAGATTCCCCCAAAGGAAAGAATATTCTATTATAAGGAGGAGGAGAAAGAAATGCTGGGCAGGCAAAAATGCTAGATGCCCAGATATAGGCCAAAGATAGTGGTTAACCTCATTATTCCTAGACAATTCCAGACAATAAGAATCTGAGGCTCAGCCTCAGATTTTAATAGAGCTTTTAAGAAAAATATCTTAATTTAAGTAATTATTCCAGATTTCAACCCCTTCACATGAGGCCCTTCCTCAACTCCAATCTAATTTACACTCACACAGAGCGGGCAGGGAGGAAGTGTTGGGAGAGGTGGCATTGAGATGTGGCATGTGGTAGAACAGCTGCAACCAGAGGCTATCAAGGAGAAGGAAGACTACCCCCGACCCCACTGGATTTATAGCTTAAATCTGGTAGAAACCAGCTCCATCCAACAGGGTGACTAAGTTCACCCAACAATAACCCTTAACCTCACTATATGCTCATTGTAACATCAGCTTGCTGAATGACATAACCCACGCTACCACTGCTGAAACGGAAAGCCCATATAAGGTCATAAAATGGCTGACAGGGCTCTTCTGAGAGAATCATCCCTTCGCAAGATGATTCTAAATATTCCTCCCCCTTATTGAGTTCCCTAACCACCCCATTAAATAAACTTCAATAAAGGAAGCAAATTCTGCTAAAGGGGGGTTTCTGTGTCTGCAGAGTAGCCCATTCTCTGTCTCACTACTGCAATGATAAACTCACTTTCACTCTTAACTCTATGCTGGCTTGTCTTTGAATTCTTTCCTGAGGAAGCCAAGAACTCATAATGGGTCATGGACCCTCAAGTCCTCAGACCCCAAAAACATCTGCATCGGGATGAGGGTGACCTGTACAGACCAACGTGCTTGTTAAATTCTTCCAAGTGTCATTGAAATCTTGAGATCTACTTACAGGACCAAAAATTATTCCCCAGTGAATCAGCAAAGACACAGAGTGACAGCATTTTTTGGATGCAAAAAAGCATTACAAACTTCTATGTACCCTGCTTGGAGGTGCTGAGGTGCCACCTCAGGTGTTAGCAAAAAAGAGTAGCGAGAAAGAGGTGTTAACCCCGCCAACAGCCCTTCCTTCTACCCTGATCACATCTTCCCAGGTGCGATCACTGACATCAGAGTGTTTTCACCTCACAGTGCAAGCTGACAACTAAAGAACAGCAAGTCAATCTGTTTTGCAATAACTTCTTTCATTTTTTTTTATCCCTTTGATGTACAAGGAGCAGGCTGAATTGTCCAGAAGATTTCCATTTTGCTTGTCTCCACTATCTTTTTTATTATAAAAAAATTTCAAATAAACAAAAATAGTATGAAAAATGCCCATCACCCAGATTCGACAACTAGCAGCATTTTGCCACACGTGCTTAATCTAGCCCTCTCCTTTTTTTCTGTGGAAGTATTTTAAAGCAATTCCCAGAACTCTTATTATTTCTTCTCTAGGTACTTTGTTTTGCATCTCTAAAATACACAAGCATACCTCAGAGGTACTGTGGGTTTGGCTCCAGAACACTGCAACACAGCACGTACCATGATAAATGGAGCCATAATCCCTTTGCTAGTGCAGGGTCTTGCCTTCAGTTTGTAAAAAATGCAACACCTGTGAAGCACAAGAATGTGAAATGCAATACGACAAGGTCTGCCTGTATTTTCTTACATAATCACACTGCCAGTAATACACCTAAGAAATAACAATTCTTTAATGTCATCTAATTTTTGGGCCATTTTTCTAGTTCCCTGATCTCTAAAGAAATGTTTTTTAAATTGTTGGTTCATTAGAATCAGGATCCAGATGAGGCCCACACATTGCATTCAATGATTGTTTTTTTGTCTTTTGAAGTCTAGAACAATCTCTACCCATGTTGCCCCACCTTTTCCCCCCATGCCATTGACTTGTTGATTAAACTAGTTCAATTGTTCTATATAATATCCCATATTCTGGAGCTACCCATTTATGTCCTTGTGGAATCACTTAAACCTGAGCCTCTACTTCCTATCTTTCAAGCTGGAGGTTAGTTCTAAAACCTTTATTAGATTCAGGTTCTTTTTTTTTCCATAAGGGGGCATCTCAATAACACCTTTGTCTGCCTATTTCACTCTTAGCAATGTTAAGATTGATCAGCAGATTCCGGTGGTGTCAGCTAGAACTCTCCATTGTAAAGTTCCCCATATGCCCTTCACCTAATTCTTTCATCCTTTATTGATCTTCGTCTTGATCACTTATATCATTGGGATTGCAAAATGATTTTTCTAATCCTGTCATTCCTTCCACATTTATTAACTGAATGATCTGCAAAGAACTTTTTCTCATTAATTAGGGCCATTTGGTCACCCTGAAATGTAGATTGAATTGGAAAAACAGAATAATGCTTTCTTAATTCCCTTAAATTCCCAATTTTCAGAGTAAGGATTTTGATCTATTTACAGTCAATAGCATCCAATGAGTATTTTAATTTACTTGGGAGTTCCTTCTTTCTACCATGAACTTATTAGCCTTTTACACACAAGTATTTTCTGTGTTTCAATCGGTTCAATCACTATATTTTTTGGATAATTAAAATATCCTATCATTGGCCAATTGGAATTTCTCTTCATGTTGGTTCTTGAGTCCTTTTGATACAACCTACCAATCTTTAATAAATTCATAGTTTTTGGCTCAGTAAGATATTCCAACCTCATCTTGTACATGTACTGCCCCAGACTTGCAATCAGCCATCCATGAAGTCTTGGTTCCTTTCAATGGGGAATATCATTTAGGGACCACAATCTAGACACTATAGATTTCTCATTACTCATGGTTTTAAATACTTCTAGACCTTTCTGAAAAGTACAGAAATAGAATATATTTTTAAGTATTTTATTTATTCATTTGTTTATTTTTAGAGAGAGTGAAAGGAAGGATGAAAGAAAGTGCAAGAAACATCGATGCATAAGACTAACATCCACTGGTTGCCTCTCACACACCCACACCAGGGACCAAACCTGCAACCCAGTCATGTGCCCTAACCGGGAACTGAACTGGCAACCCTTGGGTTTGTAGCCCATGCCCAACCCACTGAGCCACACCAGTCAGGGCTAGAATATATTTTTTAAAAGAAAAAATATATATCCTAGGGGAGGGAGAGAGAGAAGGAGGGATATATTGATGTGAGAAACACTGATTGGTTGCCTCTAGTACAAATCCTGACCAAGTATGAAACCCATAACCCAGGCATGTGCCTAGACCAGGAATAGAACCACAAACCTTTTGGTTTATTAAACAACACTCCGACCAACTGAGCCACACCAGCCAGGGCTTAAGTTCAAATTTAATGTTAAGATTTATTTATATTAATGCCTTTGATCTTATATTTCTCTTAAACTGAAAATCTTGGTCCCTAATATCGTTAACATAATTACTTATTACTTTATGCTATACTACATAAAGTAGTTTAAAATACTAATATGAAGTCTTCTATTAGCACTATAACTATTGAATAAAGTGTTACAGCTCTCTGCAGATTTCTTTGTCCTTAAAATATATTCCACTATATATATATTTAGTACAGCAAATATACTATATTGTAGAATCACTTGAAATAATTGTCTTCTCTGTGCAGCTACATCATTAACTTGACATATAGTTAGGCTCATTGTTTTTACTTTATATTAAAATCTTAGGAATTTTAAGTTAAATTTACTTATTTTCCAGTGTGTAAGATACATTCACATGATTCGAATGTCAAAAATTTGTAATAAAAAATACACTATTTAAAATATTTTTAAAAAATATATAACAAATGTATTCAGAGAAGTCTCTTCTACATCCTTGTCTCCTCCACCTCATATTATGTTGAATTGTATGAAATTGCCAATAATTAACCATTTTACCAGCAAAAATGGCAATTTCTATAGTTGAACCATATATATTTATCTTCACCCTTTATTACAGAAAAGATAGTTACTATATATATCATTCTCTCCACTTTGCTTCTTTCACTTATATATATTCTAGTGATTATTCCTCCTCCTTCATTTTTTGGATGCGTTGTCTTCCATGAGTGTATCGACGTACCATGATTTTTAGTCAGCCAAATCTCTATTACTGGCCTTGGCCACTGTGGCTCAGTTGGTTGGAGCATTTGTCCTGTTTTCAGTTGTGAGTTTGATCCCTGATCTGGGAGCGGGCAAGTATGACTCTCGGGTCAGACTTGTAGATCTCCGGTCCAGGCACCCTTATGGGGAGGCAATCAACTGATGCTTCTCTCTTGCATGCATGTTTCTCTTTCTCCCTTCCTCTCTCTCTGAAAAAGCAATGAGAAAAATGTCCTTTGTGAGAATAATTTTTTTAAAAAGACCCTCTATTGTGGATATTTAGATAGTTTCCAATCTTTTGCTATTAAACTAATACCTTTATGAATAGTCCTGTGGATACAGCATATCATTTCATACTTTAATCATTAGTTATAATGCTGCCCTATCTAAAAGAAACCACTCTCTGCCAAACTCAGCTTAAGTCATTCATTCTGGTGAACATTTGTCCTGGTTTTTGGGTACCAGTGCCTTTTGAACACCCTTCTGAATTTAGGAAAATTTTCCCTTTCTGAGTCCTCCAAGTTAGAAGGCAGAATAATCATTCCCACCCACCCCCTCCTTTACAGCTAGGACACAGGCATGTGACTTGTACTCTTCCAATCAGATGCCTTTGTGTAAGTTTCTGGTGAAGAAGGGCATAATGAGAAGGAAAAGATTGCATAGTGCTCTTCTTTTGCTGGTGAGGGTGGTAGCAGTCGTGTGGTCTGGGGACTGGGTGGTCTGTGAGGTTGAGTTCCCGATGCAGAAGTGGCATTGATGCCTTTGTCAGCAGTGGTTGCAATCAAACTGAGCTCCTGGCAACACACAGTTGCTGAGTGGTGATGGGGCAGCAGCCTCAGTTTTCTCATTAGGCCATTTGTGCTGCATAATTTTGAGTCATTATCTTGGAAACAGCCTCAAGATTGTTTCCTCCAGTTTCCTCAACAATTCTGAGCTACTCAATATTCTCTGAACAAACCCCTTTTCTCCTTAATCTGTTATCATCAGCTTTTGTCACTTGCAGCCAGGAAATAATTTATGCAGCAGATCCTGGGAGTCAGAGTGGGAATAGTTTTAGATACCAGGGCCTGATTATCCTTTGATCTGCCTTTTCATCCTTCTTCCTTCATTCTAAGAGGGTTTGTGAGTTCTCATTTGGAAGGAACTGTGATATAATGGGGGGGGGGGGAAGGGTCATTAGGGGCCCAGCAGCATTTCTGCAGGACACCCCTTCGAGTATAGTCAGTCAGAAGAAATAGAGGGTATTCTCCTGATTGTTAGAGGGGAAGAAGAGGGCCAGATGTCGGTGGTGGGGATGAGGTCAGCAGTGGCCAGACAGAGCAGAAGGATGGTAAGACCAACAGACTGAATGAAGGGATGAAGTGTAAAATCTCATCTTCACCCCTAAGTCTTCTCAAGTGAATAACTGGGGCAGGAGGTCCTGAGGGGAAAAATATATATACTTCCAGATAATCAAGAAAATGGGATATAAAGAACTAAAACTTGGGATAATCTTGTGAGTGAACCTATCTGGACCCAGTGGCAGGCTAGCCCAGGCCCTGTGGATTAAACCTACTAACCCATTAGCTCTCATAGATGGCAACCATTTCCCCTCCCCAGTTTATCATTTTCATTTTGTGTTTATTGACCAAAAAGTTTTAATTTAGCATATATTCAATTCTATTGACATTTTCTTTTGTAATATCTTCCATTGCTTTTCTGTTTAAATAATATCTTCCCAAATATATGTTCAATAAGTATTTTTTTAGTTTCTTATGGTTTTATTTATTTATATTTAACCCTTTATTTCACCTAGAATTCATATGGGTGTATGGTATGGTCACCATGTATCTCGATGCTCGGATAATACATGACTAAAACTAAGCAGGAAACATTAGACATGCTCCACACATTAAAAGAATGTTTTGCAATAATGAGATACAATTCTTTACCTTAAAAATTATCAGAAGTTAAAAAAGAAACCTGTGAAGGTGAATGTGAAGGAAAATGTCACCTTTAAAGTGCTGTTTTCAACTTCTTCATTCTGTTTAAGGGCCCACAATTAAACAAACAGCAGGCAAAGCAAGAAATAAAAGAAGAAGAAAAAGGGGGAACCAATTGATTAAAGGAGACATAGGAAATATCAACACAATACAAATGTGGACCTTGTTTAGATCATGATTCAAATAACCAAACTAAAAGACAATGAGAAAATTGGAATTTGAATACTGACATTTGAGGAGAGTAAAGAATAATCCTTTATTTTGTTAGGGGTAATAATTATGGATATATTTTTAAATAAGTTCTTATCTTTGAGAGATATATACAAAAAGGTATTATGTCTGGGGTTTACCTCAAAATAATGCAGTGTGGGGGAGAAGGTAGGCTATAAATGAGACAAGATTGGCTGTGAGTTGTTTTTGTAATTGTTGAAGTTGGGTGATGGCTACATGAGGGTTTATTTTACCATCCTTTCTACTTTTACATACATCAACATTTTAATTTTTCCATAATAAGAAGTTAAAAAATAGAGATTAAACAATTATAGTGGCCATGGCATGGCAGTGGGAATTGTTAAGTATTCCCAGTTGGGTGGTGAAGCTCCCATTTCTCAGAGTGGCACATTTGGGCCAGATCACGGCCTCACCTAAGCTGGCTGCACCTCCCCAGTGTACATGGAATTTCACCACCAACAACGCTTTACTGAGAGTCTTCTGCGTGTCAGGTGGAATGAGAGAGAAAGGTTCTTCCATTGTGATAGAGATGAGCAATGTACCAGTTACAGAAATAGCATAATGAAATCGCTGCTCCTCCAAAAAGCCCCTTAAGAGTCATCTAAAATAAGCATATATCATTTGTGTAATTTAAAACATACACTTTTATTCAGAAAAGAATAAGACATAATCAGACCATGTCACATTGCTGTTTAAAGTGATCCACAATTTTTCAGATTATCATCAGAACCAAGCTCCCTAGCCAGGCAGTCTCTGCCTCGATCTCCAGCCCCGCCCTCTGCCCCTCATCCTCACACACTTTAAACTCCAGCCACAGCAAAGGCTCATGGAGTTGATGTTCTCCTAGGGAAGTTTCATTCATTCATTCATTCAACAGCAGTCACTGATCTCATCTGAACCAGACTTTATACCATACTCTGTCTCATTACTACCTGAACTGCCTTTCTTCCTCCTCAGTTCATTCGTCAACCCTCACCTTCTCTCAGAAACCTTCTTTAACCACTCAAGCTGAACGAGGTGGCCCTCTCCTACACTCTTTATATGATGGACAGTGGGGGAGAAAAGGGGACAAGTTTTATTTCCTCCACTAGACTCTGAGGGCAGGAATAAAATCTTTAGGCACAGTGAGTAGCTTAAGGCCTAAGACATATTAGAAGATAAATAAATGTTAGTTGAATAAATGAGTGAAAGAATGAATGAAGCTTTCCTACTAGCATATAAACCCACAAAGGAAAGGATTTTTATTGTTTTATTCTGCTTTAGGCTTAGCACCTAGAACAGTACTTGGCTTTTTTTTTGTCAAAATAATTAAAGTTACTTGTCAAAGAAAAATTAAGATATCACTATGTTAAGACATAATACAAACTGGCCATTTGCTATGGTCAGCCTGTCTGTGGATAGGCAGAAGACTTTGATCCAGGGCTGAAAAAAAGATAAAGACAAATAGTGTTTTAGAGGTCAAATACAATGAAATGTTTTCCATATTTTATTGAGCTAGTAACATGGATTTAATTTAAAACTATCCCTAAGTCTAAGAGAAACTAGGATGTTTATTTATTGCTTTTACATGCATTGTTTCAGAAGTCACTAAACAAAATGTTGATTTTATTTCAACTAAAAAAAAAGTCAAGATTTTGAAATTTCAGTAGGCTCTTACTTGTCCCAGGTCACTTTCTTTGAGCCATACTGCCTATGGCTCCAGAGAACTAGATGCTGCAATGGGACAGCACATAATTTCCTCGATCTGGAACAGCCAGGACCCAAGGAGAGCCATCCATCATGAATGACATCACCCTCATTGATCTAATTCTAAAAGACAATGGGATAATCTCTTCTTGCCCAAACCTTACTACAGTGGTCTGGACCAGCAACTCCACTGCGGGACAATGGGAGGGCTGCAGGGACAAGGGACTATTGTTGACCTCACCACAGCAGAAGGGGGGTTACAAAGTGATCTTTCTTGGGAGTTCTGCCTGGGACCATTGTGTACCCCACGACAGGTGCTCTTACATAAGTAAGGATGAATTGGATTCCATCTGGATTTCTTTTTTTGAAACTGCCCTTCTCTGGAATTGTCCTCGTTAAAAGTCACTAGAACAGCAGGAAGGGAAAGTGAGATCTTGAACTCCCCAGGGAATGGAAGCTGAATTTCCTTTCCCTTTTTTTCCTCATCCACCTTTCACAGCTGCCCTCCACTGGGACTTCTTTTGAGAGGAGATTTTATTTCCCCACTTTCTTTCAGGATCCTGCCTCATGATCTTTACTGGTTTTTCACAAAGAAAACTAGGACTCCTGTTTATTTCATCCAATCCACCACCACATTCAGCCTCGAAAAGAGCATGCAGTGCATTATCTTCTAACAGGAACGAATAGCAGAATGGAGCCTATTTTCCATGAGGCTGATGTTTGCTAATCAAACACATTTATTCTCTGAAACACTTTCAATGCCTGTTGAGAAATAATCGGTACCAAAAAAGACAGCCTCTCAGCATGCAACTTAGAAATGTATAGAAAGTAGATAATATTGAGTTCTTAATATGAAAATGACTTAATAACTCATGGAGGGGCAGTAGAATCATTGTATAGTACTATCAAGATATATACACTGCACGTGCCCTTTAACCTAACAATGCTGCTGTAGGATTCTAGCTCATAGAAAGGCTCAACTTGGGAGCAAAGGCATCTGAAAGGCATTGCTTATTGAATCACATGTATAGAGCCACATGAACTGACAAAAAGAGAAACACTGTATTGGAATGTAGAAAAAGTAAACTGTAGAACAACATACAATATGTGATCCATTTTTGTTTTTAAAAGCCCACATCATATATGTGGAAGCATATATTCATACATATAAAGAAAAAGGCTGGAAAGACAGCAACACTGTAATCAAGTGACAGCTCAAACTGCTCACCGCACAACAACCAATAAGTTGAGTGACAAAGAGTTGGGACAAGGAAAGTGGCTTTATGCAGAAAGCCAGCAATCCCGGAAAATCACACACTAGCATCTAGAGAATCATCTTGAGAAAATACAGAATTTAGCTTTCTTTAAGCCAGGGAATGGGGGGGAAAAGGGAGAGGTTTGAGGGTCCAAGGGGGATGGTGAAACCACTTTGGTTTGGTCAACATACTCCAGTTGCCATGGTCTCATTGATGAGGTTCCAATAAATCTTTTGACAGACATACCTTCCTTATCTCCTTGTGACATAGTTTCAAGCTGGGAGGTAGTTTCAAGCCAGGAGGCTGTTTCAGTCATTCCTAGGCTGCAGGTTAGGTCCCTTCAACGATTAGCATGTCTATGTGCAGGACTAGGGAAATTCGCTAACCCACACATTCTGGGAACTGGGCAGGCTGGAGTAAGATGGGGTGAGAAAGACTGATTTTTTTGTTCTGTTAGCACAGCAAACTGTTAACAGTGGTTCCTTCCTCTGGAGAGTGAAATCAGGGGAATTTCATGTTCTACTTCATAAACTTTGGTATTATTTATATTTCTTTAAAAAAATAAAATAACTGGATTAGAATAAGGTAGTTAACATGTATAGAGTATTTATTCTTTGCTAGACATGTGATGAATACTTTGTATATTATCTCACTTATTCCTCCAACCTTCTGAAGAAAGTAAATATTACTCCTGTTTACAGATAACAGATTCTGAAAAGTGAGCAACTTGCCCAAAGTAACAGGGCTAGTAAGTAGCAGAGCTAGGACTCAAACCCAGGTCTTTATAACTCCAAAGCCCAATATCTTCCCATTGTTTCGACAATGCCATATCCTATGACAGTCCTGGCTTATAGATGGACTTATTAACACTGGACATGGCTGCTTAACATTAGGTTTATCCTTTAAAAATTTTGTTCAGGAACTTTGGTCAAGATGAAGGCATAGGTAGATACACTTCGCCTCCTCACACAACCATAGAAAGAATTATAACCCGATCCCAAACAACAACAACAACAACAACAACAACAACCAGAACCACAGAAAATCAAGCTGTATGGAAGTCCAACAACCAAGGATTTAAAGAAGCCACATTCATCCCGATGGGTAGGAAGGGCAGAGTTGCAGAGATGGGACAAAGAGGCGGTGTGGCTAGGATAAGTTGTGGCAGCAGAACAGACACTCCCACATTTATGTGTGATGGATAAAAGTCAGGAGGGATACCCTGGGAGTAAGTGATCCAAGCCCCAGGCCAGACCACACAGCCCAGGGTTCTAGCACCAGGAAGATAAACCCCCATTACCTCAGGCTGTAAAAACCAGTGGGGGTTGGGGCGACAGAAGAAACTGCCGAATTTTTGCCGCTTAAAGGCCCACATGGTCTTAGAACATAGGCAAACCCCCGGGTAGCAACTGGAAGGGCACCAGTCACATATGGGACTGGAAGAGGGGTGAGCACTGGGAAAATCACCAGAAACCAGGCAGAAGCACTATCCCCTCTCTAAGCCCCACCACCACAAATGAGCCACAAAGTGGAGAAGTAGGTGGTCCCACCCTGGAAATTACCTAAGGCTCCACCACACACAGTTTACAGGTGTCTTTACTACATAGGCCATGCTACTAAGACAGGGAGTAAAAGCAAGTCTACCTAATACACAGAAACAAACACAGGGAGGCTGTCAGATTGAGGAGGCAAAGAAATATGGCCCAAATGAAAAAACAGGACAAAAACCTAGAAAAAGAACTAAACAAAATAGAGATAGCCAACCTATCAGATGAAGAGTTCAAAACACTGGTGATAAGGATGCTCAGAGAACTCATAGAGTATGGCAAAAATAAATAAAGAAATGAAGGTCACACAAAGTGAAATAAAGAAAGTGAAGGGATGGAAGCCAGAATTCAAACCAATGACTTGGAACAAAAGGAAGAAATAAACATTCAACCAGAACAGAAAAAAGAAACAAGAATGCAAAAAAATCAAGGAGAGGCTTAGGAACCTCTGAGACAACTTTAAACATACCAACATCTGCATCATAGGGGTGCCAGAAGGAGAAGAGGAAGAGCAAGAAATTAAAATTTTACTTGAAAAAATAATAAAAGAAAACTTCCCTAATTTGGTGAAGGAAATAGACATACAAGTCTAGGAAACACAGAGAGTCCCAAACAAGTTGGACCCAAAGAGGACCACACCAAGATACATCATAATTAAAATGCCAAAGGTGAAAGATAAAGAGAAAATCTTAAAAACAACAAGAGAAAAGAAGAGTTACCAAGGGGTTCCCATGAGACTATTAGCTGATTTCTCAAAGGACCCTTTGCAGGCAAGAAGGAACTGGAAAGAAGTATTCAAAGTGATGAAAAGCAAGGACTTACAACCAAGATTACTCTACCCACCAAAGCTATCATTTAGAATGGAAGGGCACATAAAGTGCTTCCCAGACAAGGTAAAACTAAAGGAGTCATCATCACCAAGCCCTTATTATATGAAATATTTAAGGGACTTATTTAAGAAAAAGATCAAAACTGTGAACAGTAAAATGACAACAAACTCCAACAACCAACAACAGAACCTAAAAAAATCAAAACAAACTAACCAAACAATCAGAATAGGAACAGAATCATAGGTATGGGGATCATGTGGAGGGTTATCAGCTGGGAGGGGGAAGGGGGAGAATGGAGGAAATGGTGCAGAGACTAAGAAGCATAATTAGTAGGCACAAAATAGACAGGGGGATGTATAGGAAAGGGAGAAGCCAAAGAACTCAGATGCACGACCCATGGACATGAACTAAGGGGGGACTTTCTGGAGGGAGGTGGGTACTAGGTGGAGGGGGACAAAGGGGGAAAATTGGTACAACTGTAACAGCATAATCAATAAAATATACTTAAACTGGAATTAAAAAAAAAGAAATTTTCAAACATCCACAAAAGGGGAAGAAATAGTATAATGAATCCATGTGTCATTATCACTCAGAGTCAACTGTTACTAATATTATGTGTCATTGTTTTCTCTATCTCCACCACACACTTTTTAAAAAGCATTTTAATGTCAATTCAAAACATCGTATCATTTCATCATAACTATTTCAAGCTCTAAAAATAAGAACTTTTAAAAAGCATAATGGGGTGATAAATACTGTTATACATAATAAAGTCAACAATAATTCTTTAATATTATTAATATCCAATCCGTGTAAATTTTTCCAGATTGTCTCAAAAATATCTTTTTACGTATAGTCAACTGTATATCTCTTAAATATTTGTCTACTTCAATCTATATTTTCCACCTACCTTTCTCTTCACATGACTTATTCATTTAAAAAATTTAGTCATTTGTCTTGTAGAATTTTTCCATCTTCTTGACTTGATTTCTTCTCTCCATATGGTGTCATTTAACATGCTTCTCTGTCCTTTATATTTCTCACAATCTGGTAGTTTAGGGTTTGTTAAATTCAGTTTCAATTCTTTTGGCAAGACTATTTCTTAAGTGGTGATGTGCATTTCCTATTGCACTTATTAGGAGGCAATTAATGTCTGGCTGTCCCACTTTTAATAATGCTAAGATTGCACAGTAGGTCCCAGGGTTGCCAGCATGATACAACCATTACAAAGTTCCTCATTAACCTTTCACCTACTGGTTGTGGCAGCCATTGATAATTTTTGCATACATTCAGTATTTCATTAGGGACATGGATTCATTTAAAATCCTGTAGGACAGGTATTTTTCAACACAATCCTAAGATATAATACTATATTTTAGTTTGGGGACGAGGTACCAAAAAACGATCTTCCTTTATTTATTACCCATCATGATTTTTTTTTGCAAGAGTAATTGAGTGTTTTTTAGCCTGGTTTTCCTAAGACCATCAATATTCTACAACTCTGTAAGCCCCATGTGAAACTATTTTGCTACTTGGATTGACATTTTTATTAACCTGTTATTTGGATTTGTTTGTTTGTTTGTTTCAATTCCTAAATAATTCATAAAAAGAAAAGATTGCCCATCCCTCCATTATAAATACCATAGTAAGCCATTTAAACCTCTGAATCATTTTCAATTTCATGCCCAGAGTAAGTACCTTTTACATTAGAAAATGGTGTTACTTTCAGTGATTCTAAGTCTGTTGTTAATCATTTCACATTCATTAGGGCTTCTGTGCTCGACCAGGCTCTGAGGCTAAAGAGAGGGAAGGCTCAGGCCCTGTTTCCCAAGGGTTCACAATCACCCATACTGATAAAATAGAGCAATGTCCAGAAGGTTCTTGGGGTACAGGAAAGAGGTATCCCCAGACTATGGAATCAGGAAAAGCTGCTCAAAGGAGATGCTAGCTGAGTTTTGAAGGAAGAGTGGAAAGTAACTAGGGAAAGGGCATTCCAGAGAAAAAAAAACCATACAAAGGAATGGAGGCAGGAAAGAATAGGCCCTTTCAGACTACTGTGCATGGCTTTGTTATGGCTGGAGAGTACGGTTTACAGGGAGGGGTGTCTGGGACAGGACATGAAGAGCCTCATCTGCCAGGCTAAACAGTTAGGATGTCCCTGAGGATTTTAAGCAGAAGAGTGACAGAATCTAATTTATGTTGTATATATATTTTTTCCTCAGTGGATTTGTCTTCTATATTTCTATTGAGGTAAAATTCACATAACATGAGACAAACTGTTACAACGGGAACAACTCAGCGGCATTTAGTATATTCACAATGTTGTACAACCACTACCTCTCTCTTGTTCTAAAACATTTTCTATTTTTTTCCCATTTTATTTATTTACTTTTTAATAAGTTTAAATCCATGAGGGGGGCAGCATTGCATGGATTCTGTGTCCAATGGCCTCAACAGGAAGGTTGCTTCGGGATTTGGCATGAACCATCCCGTTTCCCTGAGCACAAGCTACCTTCCCCCAGAACTCGGCTTTGACTCCACCGGGAGTCACTGTGTTCTTCTTTGCTTTTGCACATAAGCACATCTTTTGCCTAAGATAGAATTCAGTTTCATCTCAAGTATAATCACTTTCAATTTTAAGAAGAGCTCTGCAGAGCCCACTTTATAGCTGGCAAAAATAGCACTGGGCCACAGCTTCCCAGACATATTTGTCCTTATAGAAATCCTGTTCCCAGCAGGCCTCCGCAGGCTCTGAAGAAGTTAGTTCTAAAACATTTTCATCACCCCCAAAGGAAACTCATGCCAGTTAAGGAGTTACTCCCCAGACCCCCGTCCCCCAGCCCCTGGCAACCAGCCATCAGTTTTCTGCCTATGGATTGCCTGCTCCCTCAGTTCACTTTCTTTTCTGAAATTACACAAGTAATATAGATTCAGTCAAGAGTTAAAGGACAAACGAGCAAAAGAGGAAAAGAAATATTGGTCATAATTTTAGTATCATAAGTAACTTTAGGATGCTGCATATCCCACTGAACAGTGTTTTCTGAGTTTCCCCGCTCTGTCCCCCATGTACTTTATAGGGTTTTCAACCTTCTGGAGTCTCCCTAATTTTTCATACATAAAAGAATTCTGCTCAATTCCCTATGCTATAAATGCCATGAAGCCCAAGTCCCTACCAGTGTCTCTGAGGGTTCTGGGGGTGTTTTTGGACGTAGGGAAGGAATGGAGCGAGTTTCTTTTGATCACATCTAGCTCTGGTTTTCTGCCCTGATCCCCACCCCACATCTCAGCTCCTGGGCACCCTGGCCCTTCTACACTTCCCCAGGCCCTTCTCTTCCCCAAATATGGCCTGAACAAGGTGCCGTTTAACAAAGTTTTAGGCAAGATTTGGGGACAAGAGAAGATGGCCTTTACTGAAAGGGGAAAAAAAGGAACTTGGAGAACAACTTGAAACTGAGGAAAGAAGTTCTTTAGAGTCCATTTACAGTCATTCTCTTCACTGGAAAATTCTCATTGGCCATTTCTTCATTTGCTCAACTTCCCTCCCTCTCTCCCCATCTTTTTCATTTTCCAAATTTAATCTCCTCTAGCTGGGAACTACAAAGCACTCATTTCCGAATCCCATTCCCTTTTGCACCAGGCAATTCAGTGCTCCTTTTGCTTTGCTCCAAATTACAAATAAAGTCTAAGTTATTCTGCTAAGTCACAACTGTTCTGCTGTATCTGAACTCTAGTGCCGGCTGTCAAACTAACAACTTCTTTCCACTTACTGGCTGTATTTCCATTATTGCCTTGTTATTTTAAATATCTTTCTATAAATGTTTTTGTTCCTAAATATTCTTCTTCCACCTCTTTTGAATTGGCTGCATGTATGCCCAATTTTTGGACATGTAGGTTGTTTCCAATTCTTTATTATTATGGACAGGATTATTAAGAATATAAGGGAGGAAGGCGCACAGCAATAGTGTATTTTAATCTTTTCTTAAAGAAAAGGCAGTAAAGCGTTCTGAGTATCTGAAAATCTATGCAAATTTATTCCAAATAAACTTTAAAATAGACTTCTTTCACATTCTAAAAAATAGTTCTAGGTATTTTGGGGGGAATTTTGTTAGATTTATAAGCTTAGCTTGAGAAAAATTGATATGTTTATAATAGTTTATCTTCTAGTACAGTAATGTAGAATGTCTCTCCCTTTATTTAAATTTTTTAGATGGTAAAGTTTTATAAATTTGCATATTTATCATTAAGTTTATTATTAAGTGCATTGATTATCTTTTATTGCCGTGATGTATGGCTTCTTTTTTTTATTATCTTTCTTAACTAATTATTGCCAATACATAAGGAAGCTATTATTTTTTAAAATTTCTGTCATATTGCCAAACTTTCTGAACTCTCTTATTAGTTCTAATGGTTTTTCAAACAACCATATGATCTTCAAATAATAATAATTTTGTCTCTTCTTATATCATATATATACCTCCTTCATTGATTAGCACTTACAGAGAAATGTTAAATAATGATAATAACAGTCAAATTATTAATTTTAATGAAAATGTGTCTAATGTTTTATTGCTAAGTATAATATTGGTTATTGGTTTGAGATTAATATTCCTTAACATGTTAACATGTTAAGATTTTCTTAAAAATCTATGTTGACTTTTATAAAAAATTTTTAGCTTTCTGTTAAGATGATCTATTATTTTTCTCCTTTGATACATTGATATCATAAGTTATATAAATAGGTACTTTTAACATTGAACTTTTCTTATATCCATCAAGTAAACTTTATTTGGTCATGGTTATTCGCCTTTTAAAATTATAATGGCAGGTTTCGTTTGGAAAATTTTGAAAGGAGGCAAGGTCAAAGGCAGAGAAAACATTTAGGAAGCACTTACAGTTCTGAAATACAACAATGGCAGTGGAAACAGAAGAGGTATGGACCTAAGAGGTAACTAGGAGGAAAGATCAATAGTGACTCATTGGACATGAAACCTGAAGAAAAGAAAAATTTGCCAAGTTCCTGATTTGGGACCATTTACCAAGGTAGAGCTACTGGAAAAAAAGCAGGTTTGGTGGGGGTTGGGGAAGAGTCTGGAAGATGAGCTCACTTTCAGGACTGTGAGGATTAGCATCCTGAGTTGGACGCCCAGGTAGAGAGAGGTAGGCCATCGTCTACATGGGCCTGGAGCAGAGAGACTTTCTGCAGCTATTGATTTGGTAACAGTGCACAGAAGACAGCTAAACGGGGAGAGCGAGCATACAAGAGGGCTAAAAATGGAACCACAGAAAATATCTAATTTTGAGATATGGGAGAGGGAAGAAGTCCCCTAAGAAGACACAGTCAGAGAAGCAAGAACAGAACCTATTCTGTGAATGAGGAAAACAAGAGGAGGATGGAGTTTAAAGGAGAGAGTGATCAGAAGTGTCAAAGCAGCAAAGCTGTCAGCAAGACAAAGACGAGGAAGTATCCTCTGGGTTTGTCCAGCTCTCCTCAAGGCCCTCCAGCAAGCACCTGCAGTAGAAAGATGAGGGTAACATCTGACTGTGCTGTGTGTCCCCTCAACTGCTTCCTTTATTGCAAAGGCACCATTCACCTCCTGGACTGCTGCTGCCTCTGCTGAGTTTGCTGCAGCCAGAACTAAAGCCCCAGACCAGCGTGACCTGCACGCCCCCCGCCCCCACCTGCCCTGCTTTGCTCCTCCACTGGCAGCTAGGACGGAATGCCACATCACAGGGCATAAACTCTTCCTTCTGGAGCTGCTGTCAGTGGACCAGGTGGGCACCATAGAAGCGGCATGGAAATGGGAGAAGCTGCACAAACCCTGACAAAAGGGAAATGGGAGATAGGAATGAGGTGAGCAGACGTATTTTTCTCATTTTCCTTTTCGACAGACTGTTTGGGATTGTGATTCCTCCCCAAGGCCATGACAGAGACCCCTGTGGCTCAAAGAATCTACCTGTTAAGTCACCCGCTCTTTCGCTCTTTCTCATCGTGGCTTTTCGGACGCCGTGCTGGCACGGTAACACATCACACCGCGTTGCTGGGTTTGCCTTTTTCTTCATTTGTGTCTTCTAAGCTCACGCCTCCCCACACCCCACACACAAAAAAGAAAGAATCAGCGCTTTAATCTCGACCCCAGGCTTTATAATCTAGAGAATTTGAACTAAAATACAATTACTAAATTGGTAAATTGACTAGAAAAAAGACTATTTAATATCCATTTGGATTATTTGACCTAATAGGATCTCTAGAACATACTTTCTATTTTTTCTGAGATGGCAACACAATGTAATGAGAAAGGGAATTAGAAAGAGGGTACTGTAATAGTGTGAATAGAGATTAGATTTGAAAAACGTAGAAGTGGACCAGGTAGAAAACTGTCAAATTAGGAGATGTAAAGGATATTAAACATTAATATTAAAGCAACTATTAAACTGACATATTTCCCCAGGTCAGATTATCCAAAGAATAGAGTAATCTGATTTTATTTACAGGTGGCTATCAAAAGTACTGGTAACATCCATGAGATGTCTATTTAGTTTACTACAACAGAATCTGCCTTTAACCCAATTCAACTCAATAAATATCTCTTGGCCCCTGTCACATGGAGGGCAATGTCCTGGGTTTTGTGGGAGTAGGGCAGTTGCTGGGCAGGGGAGGCTTCTCAGATGAATAAGACCCAGATGTACCCTGAAGATGATATAATTTCAGAGGCAGGAATACAATGAAGTACACACATGATTATTATATAGCATCATATAAAATTTTAAAAGTATAAATTCTATTTGTACCCAGAAAACATACAAATAAAATTCTAAGAAGGTCAAAGCAAGGAGAAATTATATTAGTGGATAATAATCAGAAAAAACTATTCAGAGAGACAATACATTTGATAAACATAATTTTAATAGTTGGCTGTGGGGGAAGGATAGGAAGATTATGTGAGTAAAACTAAAGACACAGAGGCAGGAAATAAATGAGTATAACTGTAGAATAGTAAACCTTGATGGTTTTGAGGGATGTACCCAAAACTTTGAGAACCTATATCATATCATATACCACCACATCATATATTCCCCCCATAAAGTGCATACATAATGCTGATATGGAGCTTCAAAGCCAACATGTGATGTGAAGGATGGGCCATCAGCTGGGCTGACATGCCAACTAAGTGACTTGCTTTTACATCTGATATACTAGTGCACAGATTCAAATTTAGGTCTCAGCAAAATGATACATGACAGACTTTTACTCAGAAATGGTCAAAATCTTGAATGTTGAATCCATAAATATCAACAGACTACTGAAGTTCCATTTGGCTGAAGTGCTCAGTATGCATCAGCCCAAATTAGAATCCTGCTTGTTTTAAGGAAACACCTATCATTTGTTTGAAATTTCCTAATATTTCTTCCATTTTGATGAAACATATGAGGTCTGTCTCGAAAAAGTCCAACCATTGTTAATATAATAACAGTTTGCACATCATCGATGTAACCTGGCAGCCAAGGAGAGTGGACTGGAATGCACATACATGAACAATGACAACTTCACTGTACTCATCAGTGGGGATGGCAGATGCCATTGAGCATGTGTACTGTGTGGCTGTCACATTCAAAATGACTGAGTAGAGCAACAAATCTGCATCAACTTTTGCATTAAGTGTGAACATTCCTCCGCAGAAACTATTTGGATGATTCAGAAGGCCACAGCTATGGGCACCCGGTGATTGGCAGCTTCATCATGACAACATGCCTGCTCATGTATCATATCTCATGCAGAGATTTTTGGTGAAACATCAAATCACCCAGGTGACTCAGCTGCCTACAGCCCAGATTTGGTGCTCTGCAACTTCTGGCTTTTCCAGAAACTAAAATCACCTTTAAAAGGGAGGAAATTTTAGACTGTTGATGAGATTCAGGAAAATACAACGGGCCAGCTGATGGCAATTGGGAGAACTGTGTGATGTCCCAAGGTCCCTACTTTGAAGGGGATTGAGCTGTCATTGTCCTAGTACAATGTATCCTATATCTTGTATCTTTTTCAATAAATAGCTCTAATTTTTCATAGTACGTGACTGGATACCTTCTGGACAGACCTCATATTTGCAAGTATATATCCAGTGTTTTATCTCCTCTCCTATCTAAATTCCTAACTAAAACCAAGATAAAAATTCACCTGCAGATCCAGAAGCAGAACTAGACAGGC
This sequence comes from Furipterus horrens, assembly GCF_987537825.1. Taxonomy (NCBI): domain Eukaryota; kingdom Metazoa; phylum Chordata; class Mammalia; order Chiroptera; family Furipteridae; genus Furipterus; species Furipterus horrens. The sequence goes on from NW_028327172.1 coordinate 49,011,744, forward strand.
CCACCCCTTCTGGGGACTATTAGAAGAATGGCATTGCCCTGGCCAGGTAGCTCAGTTGGTTAGAACATCTACACCAAGGTTGCGGATTCGATCTCCAGTCAGGGCACATACAAGAATCAATCAATGGATCCATAAATAAGTGTAACAACAAATTGATGTCTCTCTCTTTCTCTCTTGCCTTTCCTCTCTTTCTAAAGTCAATTTTTTTCAAAAAGAAGAAGAGTGACATTTTAGCTCATTCATCCCCCCTGGGTCTGGGAATACTACCAAGTATTAGAGATCAAGAGGACCCTACAGTTGGGCTAGAAAAGAACTCTAACCTTGGTCACATCCCAGTTCCTTCTCCTGATGGCTCTGGCATCCTTCCCACCGAAGAAAAGGAGATCACAGGAAGAAATGCAATTAAGATGACACCTGTGCACACAAACCAAGAACAAAGAAACAGTGCCCTCCTTTGCTTGGCTTGCTGTCAGAAAGAACAGGAAGCAGTTGCCAAGAAGAACCTGTGTCCACAGAGCAAAGCCCTGAAGAGTAACTGACTAATTGAAGCCTAACTAGGTTTTCAGAAGCTTCCCCTGAGGGCATCAGCCCATGGAAGCCCCAGTGGGGACACTGAGGAGTTGTGATGAAACAAACACCAGTTCAGCTCTTGGTCATTACCCTGAGATACCAATATTTCAAATCTGATTTAAACCAAAACAACAACAAACCTCTAACAAAAAGAAAAAGTCCTGCTTATTAGAAAAATATTTCCCTGTCCTCTTGAGGTTGTAACGCATTGAGTGAATCCTAAAACAGAGTTAAAGCCATGCTTAAGCAGATTGTTTAAGTAATGAATGAGAGAGAAACATTTCTTGTTAGTAATTCCTTAATTTTATCTCTAAAGGCCTTAAAGCATAATGAAAATTGATAGATTATTAGGCAGCTGTTAAAAGCAATCTTTAGGAAAAATACATAGAAACATGGGTAAATTATGCTTAAATCATGTTCAGTGAAAAAAATTAAAATATAAAACATTTGAAATTATGATAATAGCCTACTTTGATTAAGAATTTACAATCGAAAAAATATGCATAACAGTATGAATTAGAATGGAAATAGTTGTTTTATGGTATGAGATTTGGGATAATCTTTATTTTCTTGGAAACTTTCTTTAATGTTATTACCACAATTTAGCAATTAAAATAAATCTAATTAAAAACTAATTCTAAGGAAAAAACAAACCAATGAATACCAAATGACTGCTATTGATTTTCATATGCTTTGTCATGTGTTCAAATTTATAATGGAAAAGTATTGGCAGGAAATTTGACTTCTGGAGGAAACAACAAGGCAATCACTTGTAAACTTAATTTAAAAAAAAAACAGAGAAAATGAGAGGTTCAGGTTTGAAAGCTTAAAAAGAAAACTTAATTAGTATTCACTTCAGACACATGACATGAAGGGACCGTGACATCCCTTCAGCATTCTAGGGATTCCCGTGTGAGGCTCTGCATTTGGGGAGCTCTCTGCCTGGCCTCCAGCTCCTCCACTTACCAGCTGTGGGTCTTTGGTCAAGTTATGTAAGTTCTCTTAGCCTCAGCTCCCTCCTTTTCAGAATGGAGATGTAGATAACCCACCCCATTAGGTGGTGATAAGGCATGTAAAAAAAAGCACCTAACACCCTGCCTGATAGGCGGTTTGTGTTCAGTAAATGCTCGTTCCCTTATCCCTCCATTCCCTTCCCAGAAACCCACCACATAAAAGAGGACCTACCTGTGCCTGAGTTAATCATCAAGTTATTAATAATACCATCTGCCACTTACTGACTTATTGGCACAGAGTGGACTCCCAGTAAAGATACGTTCAATGGGTGGATGGTTGGATGGTTGGATGGATGAATCTCTGCGCTCAGATCCCTAGCAGAAGAGACACTGGGCTTGTTCTGTATATTTCTAAAGAATACAAGTACCAGAAAGTACAGTGGTTAACCCCTCTATATTTTTTGAGCAGAGAAAGTGAGTTTGGCTTAGCAAGAAACAGGTTATTAGTGAAAAGAGGGCTTCTCTGACAAGACACATACACCCCAGGTCTTGGACCCTGCTGGAAAGAGTCACTCTCTCAACCCCGGGGTCTGAAAGGACAGCCCTCTGCCAAAGGTGTGTTGCTTGCTTCTTTCCTTCCCTGATGCTCTGAGGGTAGACAATGCTTAGGCCAGAAGGGAGGACAACCCAAAGCAGGAGGGCCCCCACTGATGTCAGCAACATCCTTGTGTGCAAGGCCTGACTTAGAGGTAAGAGGCCTCCCACATGCCTAGGCCCTGTGTAGATCATGGGCTGTTTCCACTTAATTTCCTTGTAGAATAGGTGGAAACTATAAGGAGGCAGTTTCACAGAACATCAAGAACAGCGTTCTAATTAGGCTGCCCAAACATGGAAGACACTTCCTCAGAAACTGTGGGCTCCTCATTGCCGGCCTCTGGCTGGGAGGAGTGCTGCTATGGTGGTTGTTATGTTCGAGACATTATTCTAGATTTTGGTTGATGGCTAAGATGGGAAACTCCTTCCAGCAGGAGATTATTTCGAGACTCCTCACGCTCTCAAAACCAGGCTTCCTACTGACACCTACAGGCCTACTTGTAAATGTTACTGCAAATGTCAGCCTGAGAAAGCTGCATTCCTACCCAGCTCAAACTCTCAGCTTTACTAGTGCTGATAGGTGTTCCTTTCTCCAGAAAATTGCAGGGGAGGAGTCTCACACATGGCTAAGTATTAGGATCTTCCGATATCTTGACGTGGCTACAGGAGCAGAACAGAAACACAGTTAGAGGAAGGTCCCCCTCCTTCCCTGACTCTGGGAGGAGGGAACAAGTCATACACATGACAGATTAAATTACCACGTGAGACAGAGCTTGACAGATGGCTAATTTGGGTGATTAGTGTCATGAATGTTGCACATATAAAGATCCCTGTGGTGTGCGGTGAAAGGGCTTCTGGTGAGGGGGTGAAACTGGAAGCCGTTCTTGAAGAAGAAAGAGCCCCTGAAGGTAAGGTGGGGTAGGACCAGGTGGCAGTGAGCGTAGTGGGAGAGCCTGGGCTTTGGAGTCCAAAAGACCTGCATCAAATTCTGGCTTCTCCTCACTAGCTGTGAAGTCAGCCAATCCCTTAAAGTCTCTGAACATCAGCTTCCTCCTGTTCCAATGGGAATACTCATGCCTTCCTTGAAAGCTCGCCTGGATTAAAGGTAACACATGTAATTTGGTTGGCTTGGTGTTTGGCACATGCCATTCACTCCAATGGCAGCTCGCATGTATTGCTGTGTATTTGACACAGGGGTGACCCTGAAGTGTTCAAGGAGTAGAACTCCAGCGAATTTGCCTGGGATAGATAGAGTGTGTGGAAGCACAGAAGTAAGCCTGAGGCAGTGTTGTGTGCTAGGGAGAGCCAGGATTAGGAGTCAGAAGATCTCGATTTGAGTTCTTGATCCCATTTTATCAGACAGGTCACTTCCACTTTGTCTGGGCCCCTCTTTCCCATTTGTACAGTGAGGATGTTGGTCTAGAGAAGGGTGTCTATAACTTGGCTGCATATTGGAATCATGTAGAGAGCTTTTAAAAATTCTCATGACCATGCTGCACCCAGCCATTTAAGTTAGAACTTCTGGGGCTGGGACTCCAGACAGCAGACTAAAATAAATAAATAAATAAATAAAATTTTTAAAAGCACAATACCATGCCGTTAAGTATAGGCACTAATTACACAATAGATCTTTAGAATTTATTCATCTAACATAATAGAAACGTACCCGTTAAAGAACAACTCCCCATTTCCCCCTTCCCCATTCTACTCTCTGCTTCTATAAGTTTGACTATTGTAAATACCTCATATAAAGGAAATCATACAGTATTTGTCCTCCTGATACTGGCTTATTTCACTTAGTATAATGTCCTCCAGGTTCGTCCTTGTTACCACAAATGGTAGAATTTCCTTCCTTTTAAGGCTGAATAATATTCCATTGTGTGTATATATCCCATTCTCTTTATCCATTCATTGATGGACATTTGAGTTGTTTCTGTGTATATCTTGGCTATTGTTAATAATGCTGCAATAAACATAGGAGTGCAACTATCTCTTCAAGATCTTGTTTTCAATTCTTTTGGCTGTATATCCAGAAGTGCAGTTGCTGGATCATATGGTAGTTCTATTTTTAATTTTTTGAAGAACCTCCATACTATTTTCCATAGTTATGGCTGAATCATTTTACATTGCCACCAACAATGTGCAAGGGTTCCAATTTCTCCACATCTTCACCAACACTTATCTTTTGTTTGTTTGTTTTTTGTTTTTGTAATAGTCATTCTAACAGGTGTGAGCTGATATCTTTTGTGGTTTTGATTTGCATTTCCTTGGTGATCCTCTGATGTTGAATTTCATCTTTTAATATATCTGGTGGCCTAAATAAATCCTCTTTAGAGAAATATCATTTTAAGTTCTTTGCCCACTTTTTAATTGTGGTTTTTTTTTTTTGTCTTTATGTATTTTTTAATTTATTTTTTTTGCTACCCACTCACAGGAGTCTCTTGTGTGTTTTGAATATTAACCCCTTATCAGATAATGATTTGTAAATATTTCCTCCCATTTATTACTGCCATTTCACTCTTTTGGTTGTTTCCTTTACAACGCAGAATCTTTTGAATTTGACGTAGTCCCACTTTATTTTTGCTTTTGAGGTCTATGCTTTTGGAGTCATAGCCAAGAAATCATTGCCAAGGCCAATATCAAAAAGCTCTCCTTCTATGTTTTCTTCTAGCAGTTTTACCATTTCTGGTCTTACGTTTATGTCTTTAATCCATTTTGAGTTCATTGTTGTGCATGGTGTAAGATAAAGATCCAATTTCATCTTTTTGCATGTGGTTGTCCAGTTTTTCCAATACCATTTTTTGAAGAGACTGTCCTTTCCACATTGCATATTCTTGGCACGTTTGCTGAAGAACAGCTGGGCATATATGCATGGGTTTACTTCCCGGCTGGTTTGGCTCAGTGGATTGAGCGTCAGCCTGCGAGCTAAGTGTCGCTGGTTCGATCTTCCAGTCAGGGCACATCAGAGAAGGAAAACTCTGACTCCAAAAAACCTCCGCTGCCTTGCGGCATACCTCTTCAGGGGAAAGGCTAAGGGAGTAAACCCCGACAGAAAATCCGGAGCCGGAGTCCCTAAGGCGGTTTGACGTTGTAGTCAACACCGGCAACTCCTGCGGCGCACCTGAAGCCAAGCTGTATTGACTTCGTCTTTCCCTTGGACCCTTCAGCTGTGAAGAGAGGGAGGGTCTGCTGCATGGGCAACAGCAGACCCTCCATATCACCCTGCCCAGGCTCTGTAGCTTCAGCTTCACTGGAGAGGACACTCCAGCGTCATCGCAAGATGTCGATTCAACACGGGAGGAGACAGATACCGTGTCACTCCCGAGTCGGACTGCACAGCCATTCTCGGCGGTGCAGATAGACTCTTAAGAAGCTACACCATCGTCTCTCGAGACGGACGGCTGCCGACGACTTCCTGGATCTTTATTTTGTTCCATTGGTCTCTGTCTATTTCTGGTACCATACTGTTTTAATTACTATAGGTATATAATGTGTTTTGAAATCAGGAAATGTAATGCCTGCAGCTTACAGACAGAAAAAATTTTTAAAGTTCTCCAAGTGATTCCAAAGTATACTCAAGATTGAGAACCATTAGACTAAATAATTTCTAAGGTGTGTTATAGTTCTCACATTAGGAAGATAGAGGAAAACCACAATAAATAATTATTATATAATGGCTACTATTTATTGATTGGTAATTATCAAACACTTCACTAAGATATTTTTGTGTGCTATTTAATATTAACAATAAACCTAAGGAATAGGAATCTTACAGATGAATGAGTTTAGAAAGATTTTTATTTGCCCAATACCACGTAGCCAAGTTTCAGAGCTAGAATTTTGACACAGATCTCTCTGACATGCCAAAGGAAACTTGACTACTATTTTCAACCATTTCACATAACTCCCACATAACATTGTAAATGTTTTTTTTTTGTTTTGTTTTGTTTTTTATCGTGCTTATTTGGAGGCAAATGTCAAGCTCCTAATGCCTGTAAATGGGTGTATTTCTGTGAACTTGGGGGCTTTTACTGTTTCTCAACAAGTATTTCTGGTTAAGATGGGTCATTTTCTAAATATGAACTATGATGGACACATTACTTTTTATTCAATATTTTTGTACTGCAGCAGTTGGCCATGGAGCAGAAGTGACTCGCCCCCAAAACCTCCACGTCAAATAAACAGGTTGGATGCTGCCATCTTGTGGCACTTTTCTGTAAGGCCAGGTGCATAATCCAACAGGAGAACTCAATATTCAGAATTTCTAACCAGCCTGCCACTTTGCCATCCTTCTGTTGTCTTCCTACCTCTAACATCATTTTGTTTCTCCATATATAGAATTATGAATAAGTCAATACAGCAACATAAGAAAATAGGTAAGACCTGAAGACAAAATAATGAAAATGCCCTCTTCTACTAGTTATTAGTAAGTAGTGTATCACCTTTGTCAAGTTATTTTCTTATCTGTAAAATGGGGACAATAACACCCACTTCTCAGTATTACTTTAAAAACCAAATTAAAATATGTATATATATAGCCCTGGCCAGGTTTCAAGGTTGGTTGGAGTATCGTCTTGTACACCAAAAGGTAGCAAGCAGGTTCTATCCTATGGGATGCAACCAATTGATGCTTTTCAAATCGGTGTTTCTCAGTCTCTCTCTCTCCTCTCTCTCTCTCTCTCTCTCTCTCTCTCTCTCTCTCTCTCTCTCTCTCTCTCTCTCTCTCTCTCTCTCTCTCCCTCACTCCCCTCTAATCAATAAACATATCACATATCCCCGGGTGAGAATTAAAGTTACATATATATAAACGTCCGGGCAAATAGTGGCCATCTGACAGTTTCTCAACTCCCCCTTCTTTCTGGTTTTTTTTGCCCTTTCTAAGTTCTTTCCACTTAGCTGTCCTAGGCTTGCTTTCTACTCACTTCCCTCCATATTTTCCCCATTGTTATTTCAGTTTCCTGACTGCACCCTATCTCTGCCTGCGCTCATGCGCGCGTGCACACACATACACACACAAGCTTGGTTACACACTTGAACCCTACCCTTGGGGAGGTCAGGCTTGGTAAGCCTCGCCACATTACCCAATTGTGGCTAACCGTCCATCCACGCCAGGATTTGTGCTCTCGTGGAGATAATAATGCAAAATACCTCCCCTTGGGCTTCACTGAGCAGTTTTCCCATTACTACAGCATTCTATGACCCTGCCAGGGTCTGGCGCCCTCATATTCTGCTTTTCCCTTATCACTGACCCTTTCACCCTGACCCTGGGAGACCTGACACACAAGCCTCAACTCCCTCTTCTGACCTCACTCCCCAGCACTCCCCACCTTCCTCACTCTGCTCTGCTCCACCCTTTTGCTGCTCCCTCGGCCTGAAATGCTCTCCCAGATATCCACATGGTTTCCTCCCCTGCTTCTACAGATTTCCGCTCAAATATCACCTTATCAGAGAGAACTTCTCTGACATTCTATACAACTATATAAAATAGCACAAACACAAAACCCCTGTAACTTTCCATCCCCTTTCCCCTGCTTAGTTTTAATTTATAGCACTCTTACCACACATCATATTCGTACTAGACCAAAGGTGAATGAGTTGGTGGCTTCTTAGTGTTCTCCTGGGGGAGGACAAAGTTCACCTGGTAAGGCATTGGGTCCTCAGTAGTGGATTATTCCTGGAAGCATTAATTATTATGCATGTCAGCTGGTGATAACACATGTAAGATAAAGCTCTAGAAATTTATTTTTTATTTTTGCTGCTGCTACTCCTCAGCACTTAGTCTACTTTCCCCTCCATATATCTTAGAATTTCTGCTTCTTCAGGTTTCATCTGATTTTGATGCTTACAATTTAGGGTAGAAATTCTAAATCCAGAGTTCATGGAAGGGCTTGAACTTATTGGCAAGTTTTTTGTTGTTGTTTTTCTTAAATCCTCACCCGAGGACATTTTTTTTGCATTGCTTTGAGAAAGAAAGAGGAAGGGAGAAACATCAATTCAAGAGAGAAGCATCGATTGGTTGCCTCCGCACATGCCCAGATCACCTGTGCCCCAATGGGGATCGAACCAGAAACCTAGGTCATGCCCTGGTCAGGAATCCAACCCACATTCTTTTAGTTATGGGATGATGCTCCAACCAACTGAGCCACATTGGCAGGGCAATTGGCAAGTTTTGAGGGGTATGTTTGTTTTCTAATGCAAGGGTCCATGATGATCAAATTTAAGGTCTATGACTACCCCCCGCCCCAAAATTAAAAACCATAGTTTTAGCGATGAAAGCACAATATTACCCTATTTTAATATGCATAATACATAATCACTGTTTAATATTATCCTGTCTTTCCCAATCGATTAAGCACCAAGAGCAAAGGGGTAGTACCTATTCATTGCTGTGTTATAGTGCCTGACACACTGGCTGGCACCTAACTGATTCTCAATAAACATTTCTTGAATGAATGAAGAAGACTCCATGGTGATAAGAACCTATTGACTAGTCATTCTGTCCATGATCTTCATTGAACAAGCCCTGTTGTAGGGTTAGGTTGTGTCTTGATAGTTTGATTCTGTTTACTGTTTTTAACATAGAAGAGCCAGTCAGAATACACATTGTAAGAGAAGCTGAGTAAAGATGAAATAGCTAGTTGAGCATCAGAAGGGGAACAGTGAATAGGAAGTTGAAGTGAAATTCAGAAGGAGTGGCTCCCATAACTAGAATTCAAAGAGTTTGTATTTTCTAATAGATTAGATACAGCAAAAGGGATTTCTGGCATCTGTGTACTTAGTAACCTTTATTTTAAAAAGTACTCTTTGACTCAGGTCATTATTGTATTTTATAGATTTTTATACTTTACATTTTATATTCAACAGATTTTAAAGAGATTAATAGATATTTTAGCATAAGTCCCTTATTTGGTAGATCCCATTTTGGGGGCAACAGCATTCTTCATAGTAAATAAAGGACTGTAATAATGGTTAGAGAACAGTAATTCATTGGCTCCCCTTCCACTCATTCTGCAGGAAAGCCAAACTTCCTTATTCTCTCCCAAATTATTTTGTGAAGCCCCAAGTGCACCTGCAGAGCAGTTGTCTTCTCCACCATTTTCTTCCAGCCTACTCTAGCTCTGGCTCTCAGGAGAGATCTCATGTTTCTATTGAGGCTTATGGGACAGATAGGCCACTGGTATCTGCCCCAAGCAGTCTGCAGTGGCTGGTGTCCACAGGTGCCAGCCCCAATGCTACTGAGGTCCTATGCTGAGGCCTTTTCTTCCTAGACAGTGCTGTGGGCTTCACCTTCTCTTGTCATTGCCGAAGTCACCAGTGCGAAGTCAAGTTCTGGTGAAATCACATGGTGTTCCAAATTCTACTAAAAAAGAGTTAACAGCAACTTTTATTTTGCTTGATATTATTTCATTTATTATTTTAATAGGTTTCCAGAAAAATTCCAACATAGTACAGAGTTCCTATATATCCTATACCCAGTTTTCCCTTATTTTTATTTTCCTTATATTATTAATGTTACATTATGAAATATGTCATAATTAATGAACCAATGTTAATATTATTAACTGAAGTTCATATTTTACTCAGATTTCCTTCATTTTTACCTAATGTCCTTTTGCTGTCTCAGGATCCCATCCAAGATACTATATTACATCTAGTCATTATGTCTCCTTAGGCTCCCCTTGGTTATGACAGCTTCTCAGACTTCCCTTATTTTTTATGACCTTGATGATTTTGAGGAGTACTGGTTAGTTATTTTATAGAACGTCGCTCACTTGAGAGTTGTCTGATGCACTTCTCATAATTAGGTTGGGGTTAGGTGTTTTGGGAAGGAAGACCAGAGAAGTAAAGTGCCATTCTCATTACATCATGTCAAGGTACATACTACCAACATGATATCACTGCTGATTTTAACCTTGATCACCTGGGTAAGGAATGTTTGTCAGGTTTCTCTACTGCAAATTTACTCTCCTGCCTCCCCTTTTTCCATACTGTTTCTTCGAAAGGAGTCAATATGCACAAACCACACTTAACAAGGGAGGAGCCATGCTCAGCCTCCTTGAAAGCAGAATATCTATGTAAATAATTTAACATTCTTCTGCACAGGAGGTTTTTATATTCTCTCCCATTTATTCATTTATTCATCCATTCTATTATTTATGTATTTTAGTATACTTCATGGATTTTTTATACTGTTAATTATAATCCAAAACCACTTCATTTTGTTGCTTAAATTGTCTAGCTTTGGCCAGCTCTTTCAGTTGGCTCCTGTGCCCTTTTAACATACCTACCCCTTTTAAATTTTCTTTTTCATGACTTTCTAGCACTACAAGATGCACCAGGCTCACCTTGTATATTTCCAATCCCAGTGCTTGAATTAGCCATTTCTCCAAGAAGCCCTGGCTCCTTTTATTGGAGAATGGTGTTAGAAACCAAGATATGGGCCCTAAGTGTGCTGATTGCTACCAGGGTATCCTACCTACTAAGCCAGCCCTCTCAGCTGACAGAGTAAGGAAATATACGTGGGTATACAAATCCATTTGAGATCTGTCCGGAAAAAGTCCAGCCATTGTTAATATAACGAGAACGGTTTGCACAACACGGATGTAACCTGGTAGCCAAGGAGAGTGGACCAGAATGTGCATGTGTGATCAATGACGACTTCACTGTACTAGTCAGTGGGTGTAGTAGATGCCATTGAGTGAACATGTGTACTGTGTGGCTGTCACATTCAAAATGACTGGGGAGTAGAGCAATGAATCTGCATCAGATTTTGTGTTAAGCTTGAATATCCCTCCTTGGAAACTATTCAGGTGGTTCAGAAGGCCACAGCCATGGGCAACTGGTGATTGGCAGCTTCATCATGAAAACTTGCCTGCTCATGCATCATGTCTCATGAAGAGTTTTTGACAAAACATCAAATCACCTAGGTGACTCAGCCGCCTATAGCCCAGATATGGTGCCCTGTGACTTCTGACTTTTCCCAAAACTAAAATCACCTTTGAAAGAAGAGATTTCAGACCATCGGTGAGATTCAGGAAAATATGATGGGGCAGCTGATGGCAATTGGGAGAACTGTGTGAGGCCCCAAGGTGCCTAGTTTGAAGGGGACTGAGGCATCATTGTCCTATGTACAATGTTTCTTGTATCTTGAATCTTCTTCAATAAATGTCTCTATTTTTCATAGTACATGGCTGGATACCTTCTGGAAAGACTATATATATATATTGTCCCTGGCTGGTTTGGCTCAGTGGATTGAGCGTCGGCCTGCGAGCTAAGTGTCGCTGGTTCGATCTTCCAGTCAGGGCACATCAGAGAAGGAAAACTCTGACTCCAAAAAACCTCCGCTGCCTTGCGGCATACCTCTTCAGGGGAAAGGCTAAGGGAGTAAACCCCAACAGAAAATCCGGAGCCGGAGTCCCTAAGGCGGTTTGACGTTGTAGTCAACACCAGCAACTCCTGCGGCGCACCTGAAGCCAAGCTGTATTGACTCCGTCTTTCCCTTGGACCCTTCAGCTGCGAAGAGAGGGGGGGTCTGCTGCATGGGCAACAGCAGACCCTCCATATCACCCTGCCCAGGCTCTGTAGCTTCAGCTTCACTGGAGAGGACACTCCAGCGTCATCGCAAGCGTCGATTCAACACGGGAGGAGACAGATACCGTGTCACTCCCGAGTTGGACTGCACAGCCATTCTCGGCGGTGCAGATAGACTCTTAAGAAGCTACACCATCATCTCTCGAGAAGGACGGCTGCCGACAATATATATATATATACACACACACACACACACACACACAGTCTATAAATATTTCTGTATGTAACTATCTGTATGTATATTAAGTTAAACATGAGGTCATAGTGATATCTCTAACTTGTTACCACATGGATCATTCTAGTTTTTTCCCCTGTGGATATACAAGTTTTCAATTACAGTACAGTTCCTTTTGCATTTAGTTTTACGGACTCTGTTCATTTCCAAGTTACTTAGGTCAACATCCTTTCTCCCTTTCCATGAGATGGTTTCACACATTAATGATGTAGATTATTTTGTCTTAGTCTTTATTCCATTTTGGGATTCTCCAAAATAATTTTTAAAATTTGCATACATTAAGGTTTTATGGGTTTGGACAAATGCATAGTGTCATATGTCCACCATTACAGTATTAAGCAAAATGGTTTCACCATCATAGAGTATCCTCTGTGCTTTATCTATTCAACCCTTCTTCCTCCATGGACTCCCTACTAATCTATTTTCTGCCTCTACAGTTCCCTTTTCCAGAATGTCCTATAAACAGAATCACGTGTAGTTTTTAGTCTTTCAGACTTGATTCTTTCAACTAGCAACATATATTTAAGATTTATCTATGTCTTTGCTTAGCTTGATAGCTCATCTCTTTAAAAAGCTTTTAAAATTGTAGTAAAATACACATAAAATTTAGCATCTTAACCATTTTTAAGTGTACAGTTTCGTGGTATTAAGTACATTTATAACAGTGAAATACTCCATCTCTGTCTTGATTCTAGCCTCTATTTCCCTCATGGCCTTCAGATTAAGAGCTCCTGCTTCAGATATGCTAATTAACTAGATGAATTCTGCTTGAGGTTTGAGTTTTTGCCAGAGCAGCCCCTTGCAGAGGGCACTTCTGGGACAGGTGGGGAAATATGCATAACATAATGACTGTTCATCAGAGATTTACAGAAGTCTCCAGAATTGAATTCAGATCAGAAGGCGTCAACCCCAGACCAGGGACAAAGGGATTTAGAAATATCGAGCTCTTCCTGGATTCCTTTTGGGCACCTAACTGTCTAGTTGTCTGGGATGGGCTGGGGGCGGGGGGTGGGGCACCCACCTCTTTTCTCGACCTTCCTTCCTTCCCTTGACTGATAAGACAGCCTGAATTTGAGGCTCTCTTAAGATGGATTTGAGAATTAGTTCTTCCATCTTCTCAGCTGGAGTCTTCTCCATCAATAAACCTTTCCTTAGTCTACAATGACAGTTTGAATAGTGGCCTTTCTTCTGCAGCATCGCTAAGTGGAATGAACCTTGCACCTGTAACACATTCACATTATTGTGCAACCATCAACCACCGTGCATCTCCAGAACTCTCTTCCTCTCGCAAAGCTGAAACTAGACTTGTGCACCATCAGACCTGCTCTTCCACCTTCAAGCTAACACTTATTGGACACTTCCTATATACTAGGCTCTGTGCTGCAAATTGATGAGGCGGGTCTTATGACCCACAACCCTATGAGGTAGGCAAAGAAGACTCACTTGACTATCAAGGAGACCCAGTTGCATGCCCTTTTTCACACCGGTCAAACCCTGGTTTGCTCTTCTCCTAAATCTACTCCCGCTAACCCCACCCCCACCCCAACCACGCGGCGCTGCACCTCCGTTACCTCCCGTCTCCTCAGTCCCTCCATTAATAAAAAACAAGGTGGCTGGCCAAGATGATCTTTAGGTGTCTTTGCAGCTTAACGGTTTTACAGTTTTAGCACCGGGTAGGAAAACCCTCAGGTTCCTTGCTTCAAAGCCACTGTCAAAGCGCAGTGTTCGTTCACTTTCCTACTCTGCGCTGGGCGAACCTGCTGCGGGAGGCCTGGCCCCAAATCCTGGGGTCCCCGAGCAAGCGCCGGCTAGGGCTCACGGGCCGCCACGCGCATGCGCTGCCGTCCCCGGGCGGCGCGGCGTCCCTCCGCTCCCGGCCCCGCTCGCGCAGCTTCCAGTCCCTGAGAGACGGCCCGAGGGCGTGTCCGTGTCGGTCTGGCTGGGCCACTAGCCCTCCGCCAGTGCTCTAGCAGAGCTTCCCGCACCGCCCCTGCCCCCCCTCCCCTGCCGTCCTCTCCCCTCCCTTCCCCTCCCCTTTTCCCCGGCTCAGGTCCCAACACCTTAGTTGGAGCCGGGAGCGGGGGAGGAGTCCTCCAGCGTGACGCCCGGGGCCCCAGCTCGGGTAGAGTCCGCCCGCCCCGAGTCTGAGGAGGGGGCGGGGCTGCGGACTTCGGACTCCAGCCTGTAGACCGCTCGCTTCCGAGAAGACCGGGCAGCTCAGGGTGCAGGGGAGCGAGCCATGACGGCGCTGCGAGGGCTCTGGCCCGAGGTGCAGGACACCTGCACCTCGCTGGGGTTGATGCTGTCGACCGTGCTGTTCGTGGCGCTGTCTCGCGTGGCCCTCCAGCGGCATATGCACAGGCCCACGGCCCACACCTTTGTCTTGGAGTTTCTGGCCACCGTACAGCTCTGCTGCTGCACCCATGAGCTGCAACTGCTGAGCGAGCAGGAACCTGCGCACCCCACCTGGCCGCTGACGCTAGTCTACTTTTTCTCGTTCGTGCATGGCCTGACTCTGGTGGGCACCTTCAGCAACCCGTGCGGTGTGATGATGCAGATGATGCTGGGGGGAATGACCCCCGAGATAGGGGCGTTGAGGCTGTTGGCTCAGCTGATTGGTGCCCTGGGCAGCAGGTACTGTATGGGCGCCCTGTGGAGCCTGGGACTGACCAGGTATCACGACAGCGAGAGGAGCTTCGCTTGCAGGAATCCCATCCACATCGACTTGCCCAAAGCCTTCGTCATAGAGGCCATCTGTTCCTTTATCTTCCACAGTGCTTTGCTGCACTTCCAGGAGGTCCGAACCAAGCTTCGTATCCACCTGCTGGCAGCACTCATCACCTTTTTGGTCTATGCAGGTTTGTTACTCCCACAGAACGCTTGGTACGTCCGGAGCCTCTATGACCCGAGGCTCTAAGTTCTTTACCAAGATATATTTGAACCCCCCGAACCTCTGTAATGTCAATATTAATATTACCGTTATTCTAAACATTTTGCATCCAGTGTTTTAAGGATAGGGCCGACATATAGATCCTCCATTCAGTGCTTTTTTGAATACCCAGAAGCAGCAGCCACTTCTGTGCTGTAACTGAGATCTTCTGAGATAATGCCAAGGGTTCAGATATCCCACAAGGGGTTGTTTTAATGGTAGAGAGGAAGATAACTTTCCAGCTACCTCTTTCCTCATGCCAACCTAGTAAAGATCCTTTCTGACACTCACTGAAAAGTGATCCTGACATGATTGGTTAGGAGTAAGAGTGGCAAGTAGAAATTATGTAGTTCTATTTCTTAGTTCTTTTCCTGAAAAATTACTTAAAGCCATTTCTTATGTCCTTAATAATTCATCTTGAGTAATAAATGAACTTTTAAGCGACCTATCAGGAAAGATGTCTTTTAAAATTAAAACTTTCTTGAAATTAAAGGTGCTTTTTAAAAACAAATAACGCTTGAGAAATCTGTGGATTTCTTGTAAACCACTTGTTTGACAGATCTCAGATGCAGAAACAAAAGTTTAATGAAACGTGTCATTTTACAAGGTTACAACAAAATGTCTTAATTGGGACTATACTGAATTATAAAACGTTTTGGAGTCAAGGAAACGTGTAGTAAAAGTTTATCTTCTGCCCATTCAAAGTGAAACTATGAGTAGAAGCAAACCTTAGGATAAGGACTCCTACCTAGAGTGAAAAACGAAACTTTCCATTCTGTTTCCGTTTGCCTTTCCCTTTGCCACTCTTTTTGTAGACATGAGTGGGAACAAATGGTATAGACAAGAAGGCAGGATATATGCACATTTGAGGGGTTGGTGAAGTGTTGGTTATTAAAGTTTTAGGTTTTGGCTAAAGCAGAAATATCCCCCATATATGTACAGATTCATCCCTTGCAAAAAAGTTATGCCACAGTTGGGGACACACTTGAGTGTACTCAGAAATCACCAATATGGGTCACATCAAAATAACTGATTATGTATTTCAAGATTATAGAACTTAACTATCCAGCAACGTAGCCATGGGTTCTTTGGATAACCAGTGACCAGGTGTCTGATTGTGTATTTATTGATTTAGCACCTGCACTTTGATGTGCACATGGAAGCCATTGATGTCATTGCCACTTATGTATTTATTGGCTTCCCAAAGTTAAAAATTGCTGTGATTAGCATATTAGAGCTATAAAATTACTCATGCAGATTCCAAGCAAATCTTCCTTAATTTAGGTATGGGAGAATTTAGCTCAATGAACAGGATAAAAGAGAACTGCATTCACTTTAAAATTAATTTGATATTGAAAAGGTATGTTTTTTTTACACATCTAAGTTACCTTTATTGCAGAACCCTGTTCGTTTCCTTTGTAGTAACTTATTTTTTCTGAGGTAATGCCTGTCTTCTTCCAGCAGACGGTAAGTTTTATGAGAGACTAAAATTGTTTTATTCATGATAACGTATAACCACAATGTAGCATAGTGTCACCTGGTACAAAATAAATACTCAGTAAGGATTTTTAGAATGAGTGAATGAATTAGCAAATGCTCTTTCACTTTTTAAATTATACAGAAAGGAATAATACATATTTGATATCTATGGACTTTCAAAATAAGCATAATAAATTATTTGAAGAAACTGTAGTATTTTTATTTATTTTCATTACTTCATTCAGGAGTTTTTTTTGGATCCTTATAAATCATGAAGAATATAGATAAAATTATTTGTCAAAGAAGAAAATTAGGTTCTTTACATGTTTTCATTTTTAATACAATAACCATATGAGATAGGTGCCAATTTAAAGATGAAAAACAGATTCAAACAAAGGTCCAAAATAGTTTCTATTAGGACAGTTATAATAGAATGGTTAAGAGAACAGGTTTGGAGTTGGATTGTGTCCTTAGGAGAGGTACTTAATTTGGGCTTCGGTTTCCTCATCTTTAAAATGAAGAATAATACTATCTATTTTATTGTGAAGAATACAGTAATGTATTCAAGTTTGGAGCATAGTACCTGGCGCAAATATTCTGGCCACTGGAAAGGGCTAGCTTCCACTGTAAATTAGTTAATTGATATTCTGGCTTATATATGAGTCTTATGTGATTTTAAGAGTGTCATTCTGTCAGAGAATTTGATTCCCTTTAGGAGTACTGAGAAACATTAGTGCCTCGAATGGCCAGATCTGGGACTTAGTCTTTCACTGTGGTGACTTCATTCAGTTCATGCTGTCCTCTAAGACGCTTCACCATCAGCTAGCTTGCTGGATCTCCCCGTTGATACCTGTTCTTCAACATGTGTTATGTCTCCTCCCCTTCAAATGTCAATAAATAGTAACTTATTTTTCGAAGGCATTTTCTGTTAGTTCTCTGTCTGGTGCATGATTCTTTTTGAATAATTCAAGTTTAATTACACAAGTAATACATGAATGTGTTCTTTTTGTAAAAAATTGAAACACTACCAGTGACACTGGAAGTGACTTTTGACTGCCATCCTCCATGCCTTGTCCCTTCTCCTTCCCTACCTACTCTTCCCTCCAGGGTAACCTCCAAGCATGCGTGTGTGTGTGCTTTCAAACTTTTCTATGTGCATTTATTATACATATGGATGAGACCCTGTGGAAACCATTATGTGTGTGTCAACATAAAAAGTTCCATACCTTACTTTCTGTGATTTGCTTTTTCTGATAGTGATTGTTGAATGATATATCTTGGAAATTTATGTTAGTGAAGAAATTTA
Source organism: Furipterus horrens (assembly GCF_987537825.1). Lineage (NCBI taxonomy): Eukaryota > Metazoa > Chordata > Mammalia > Chiroptera > Furipteridae > Furipterus > Furipterus horrens. Next base: position 49,029,401 of record NW_028327172.1, read on the forward strand.
TCTCATTATTCCAAAATATTGAATGGTCTTCCAAATTAATAATAAATTAACTTACTTAGCTATTTTCTTATGAATGGGCCTGTAGGTTTTTCCCTGTTCTTTGCTACTATAATTAAACAACCTTGTATACAGGTATGTCTACTTGTACACAAGTAACAGTGTTTCTACAGGATAGTAGTTTTCAATAGGGAACAAATTTGCCCCCAGTATTTGGCAATGTCTGGAGATATTTTCAGTTGTTACAATGTCAGACGTGGGGGGTGGAAGAGGGATGGATATGCTACTGGCATCTGGTGGGTGAAGGCCAGGGATGCTGGTAAATATCCTACTATGCACAGGACAGCACCTACAACAAAGAATTATCCAGTCTAAAATATCAAAGTCAGTGCCAATGGCAAATGTTGAGGCTTCATTAAAACAGAAGTTGCTCCTGGTATGGATTTCTATATCAGTTAACTATTACTATGTAACATACTGCCCCCAATCTTAAAATGACAATAATTTATTATTTTTCATGATTCTAAGGGTTAAATAGAAAAGTCCTCTGATAGCTGGTCAGTTGCTGGGGATGGAAAAGCCAAGGTGGTCTCACTCACGTGTCTGGTACTTGATACCAACTATCATCCCAGGTGCCTCACTTCTTCAGGTGGCCTCATGACCCGGCAGCATAGACTAGCTTATTTACATGGTCAAAGCACTGTTCTACGACAGCAAGAGGCAAAAAGTGGGGGCTGACAGGTTTATTGAAAGCTGAACCTAGAATTCAGACAGCGTCGCTCATATTCAGACTCCACATAGCATCGCTTCTGCTGCATTATGTCTGTCCATCTATGTGCGTCACAAAGCCAGTCTACATTCAAGAGACTAGAAATAGACTCTACCTCTTGGTAGGAGGGGCAGCTTCCATCAAGTCACACTGAGCAGAACTGGCGATGTGAGGACTTGAAGATAAAGGGAGTGAAGTAGTTTTAAGTTTTAGGATGGTACAAGACTGACTGACAGTGTTCTTAAGACATATTGGAAAGACTTTGACTTCGGAATACCAAAGTAAACTAATTATGAGGGCCATGCTTCAATCTATTTTTATTGATAGATGAAAAGAAAAAACAGGTCACTAATTATATTATCATAGCATGTATTAATTATATTGTAAAGGTCTGTGTGAGTCCTTATCTTTCTGCCCATGGTGTGTAGGAACTCAATAATTTTGTGGAATTGAACTGAAATGACCTGCTGGCAACCCAACAATTCTGTTGGCGCTTGGCAGTTGGAGATTTAACATTCCAGGATTTGACTATTTGAGAATGATTCTGAAGGTCCATGATATGATGTAATTTGTAACTGCTGAGGCAGGAATATGAATCATGCTATGAGGCTAGTGTGCTAGAAGAAAACTCTTAGCTATCCCAAAAACTTGGTTCATTGTTCAACAGCTTCATGTGAACACAGCTTCAATATTTTCACACTATCAGGTGTCAAATCTCAGTGAAAGCTCATGAAAGTAAAATTTTCAATTTTACTTTGCTGCATTTTACAAAAACAATTAACATGGTATAATGATGTATGTCAATATAAAATCTGTGAAGATCTTGGACTCTATCTCTGTTGCTGAGTCAGGGGCAGAGGTGTGTGCCCATATGGACGGACCACCAGAAATGTCACTATCACAGGGATAATCTTAAGAGTGTGTTCTGCAAAGCTGAGCCATAGCTCTGGTGAGTACTGTTGGACAGGCAGTCCGTCTTCATATGCCTTTCCTTTCTTGCTGTGTAGCAAGAACTCCTAAGCCACAGGTCAGAGATACACTGGGTGCAGAGCTAGACATGAATACTGAAGAGTAGTCAACAGTTAGAATTTGTGCTTATCGTTCACAGCTTGTCAGTCACTTCTTTATAAAAAAAATTTTTGAAACCACTTTACTGAGGTATAATTTCCATACCACTCAGTTACTTCTTCAGGGCTCCCTAGATGAGTACAAATGGAGTCAATAATGCTTTGGTCCACTTTACTTCTTGTTTTCAACACAAAGGTATGCTATGCCCAAGAGGAACATGGGGTATTGTATCCATTTTTAAATGCATTTTTGTTTTATTTTTATAATTCATTCACTTAAATTGATCAGTGTTAAGGACAGCCAGATCTCCTGTTTCATAAAACATTATAGAAAACAATAGAGCAGATTCAACATGAATGTGCATTTTACAATAATATCCAGGAAAAGCACTGGATTACCTCTCTTAATGCTCTTTGTCTTTTTTTTTTTTTTTTTTTTTTTTTGCACTGGATATACTGTAATCTATAATCCATTTCTATACTCTATAATATGCCAGGTGATTCTGCAAAGATCCCAGAATAAGAATACAGTTGACCACTGTATTTGGAACCCCACAGGTTCTGAATCCATGGATTCTGAATCCACGGATTCAAGCAACCATGGATCAAAACTATTCTTCTTGTTGTTGTTCCACTTATTATTTTTTTTTCTTTTATTTTTTGGTTTTTCAATTACAGTTGTCCCATTTTTCCCCCATTGCTCCCCCCCACCCAGCCCATCCCTTCTCCCGCAATCATATCCCTCCCCATTGTCCATGTCCATGAGTCATTTATACACGTTCTTTGACTAAACCCTTCCCTTACTTATCCCCCTTCTCTCCCTCCCCCGTCCCCCCTTGTTCCACTTATTTATGCATTCATTGGTTAATTTTTGTATGTGCTCTGACTGGGGATCAAACACGCATCCTAGGTGTATCAGGGCAACATTCCAACCAGCTGAGCTACCTGGCCAGGGCAATCAAAAATATTCTTTAAAAAAATGTTACATTGTTCCTGACATGTACTATGTAGCTGGGCCTTATGATGGTTGTGTCTGTACTGAATGCGTACATTTTATCTTGTCATTATTCCCTAAACAAACAATTATTTACATAGCACTTACATTGTATTAGGTATTATAAGTAATCTTGATATGATTTAAAGTATATAGGAGGATGAGAATACAGTAGTCCCCCTCTATATCGCGGTTCACTTATCGTGGCCTCACTGTATCGCAGGATTTTTAAAAATATTATATTTAATTATTTATCGCGGATTTTTCGCTATACTGCGGGATTTTGCGGTACTGTATACGCATGTTGTTAAAGTTGCGTAGGTTTAAGAGTGTAGAATATGTTTAAGAACATAAGTAGTGTTTATAAAAGTGTGGAAAAGGTTAATAAGGGAGTGGGAAAGATTAATAAGGGACTGGGAACGGTTTATAAGTGTGTGGGAAGGGTTTATAAAGCCTTAAAATATATATAAATACTAAAATAAATGTAAGATTTCTACTTTGCGAATTTTCACCTATCACGGGGGTCTAGAACATAAATACCAGTGATAAGTGAGGGAATACTGTATATATGTTATGTGCAGTTACTGTGCCATTTTATAATAAGGGACTTGAACAATTGTGGAGTTTGGTATCTGTGGGGGGTCCTGGAACCAGATACCCAGGGAGTCCTGTACTTAAGTATGTAAAACAAAAGTTGCACTTAGTAACCCCTTTATTTTCAGTTGCAAGAGAATTTAAGATACATTATGGTTTGGTATCACTCTGCTTAAAATGTATTACAGGAGGAAGTCTAACAGGAGCTATATTTAATCCAGCTTTGGCACTTTCACTACATTTCAAGTGTTTTGATGAAGCATTCCTTCAATTTTTTATAGTATATTGGCTGGCTCCTTCTTTAGGTAAGCATATTTTTATTTAATATGATTGAAAGATCAGTTTCTCTTACAATATGGTATGGAATGTCACTGTAATATGTCAATTTCCAAAGCCTGAGTACACACAAGAAAGAATATGAAAAAGGTAGTTAACATGCCTGAAATAACAGTTTATCTTGTGCAGTATCCTTTAAAACTGTTTTTATCTTCAAAGAAACAAAATTATCAAGTTAAGGGCAGTCAGTTTCAAGTATGATGCCACTTTTAAAAACTCTAGGATATGAGGGCAAAAAAAGTGAGTGATTAATTTCATTTAAAATAATCCTTTTTTTTAAGTAATTAGTTTTTTCAAATTTGTGAGCTCCATATAAAATACTATTTATTTAGTTCATTTGATTCATTTTGCAGAAAAGCATCTCATAAAACAATGTATACCTGTAATGAACATGGTTTTAAAACCTGTAAGATTCATTCCTTTTACTTCTATTGGGATGGGCCAAATAAAAAATAAAAATATACAGTGGTACCTTGGTACTAGTCCTTAATTCATTCCAGAACTCTTGACGAGTGCTGAGACTGACCAGTACCAAATGATGAAGCACTTTTTCTTGCGGGGCGGCGTTGTGACTCATACGAGTTCACAAGTTCTAGCAAGTGCGATGAATCCTGAGCAAGCACTGAGTGCTGAAACATTTTTTTTCTCATCAAAATGTGATGAGTACAGAAGCTGATGAGTACCGAGGTATGACTAACTGTAGCCATAATATGTACTTCTTTATATAAGTTATCAGCATTTCTTGATTCTGTTTAGTCATTTGTTTTAAGCCTGATTATAATTCATAACTATAGATGAATGAGGATGCCTGGCTTTCTATTAGTTCATCCTTTTTATCCATAGTTAGCATTTTGTTTCTTGTTGCTCTTTTTTTTTTTTAAAGGGAACAAGTAGCATAACAGGTTTGAATAGCCATCACACTTTACTCCTACCATTTACCTTCCATTCCTCTATTTAGTATCTATTATGTTCAATAGTAATATATAGGTCTAAATATGAAGAATATCAGAGAACACCTGCATTTTATTTTATTTTAAAGATTTTATTTATTTTTAGAAAGAGGGGAAGGGAGGGAGAAAGCGAGGGAGAGAAACATCAACATGTAGTTGCCTCTCACACGCCCCCAACGGGCATGTACCCTGACTGGGAATGCTCAATCCACTGAGCCACACCAGCCAGGGTTGCATTTTAAAATGCTAATAATGGTGCCTTTTTTTTTTTTTTTAGTTCAACAGATTGCTAGTGTTTTCCAATAACAACTACTTTAAAGATAAATTTTCTCTATTTTTGAATTTAAGAGTTAAAAATGTCACTGCAGTTAATGAGGAAGTTAAAAAGGTCACTAACTGGACCGGCCTAGTAATAATTTCTATTTAAAAAAATCTCCAATATGTCTTATTTGAAATCAAACATATATTATTAACATTATATACATACTTGTTAAAGTGTTCCAACTACAATATTAATAGGCCATGATACTAAGGAATTATTTCACCTAGTACTTGAAAGAACACAAAAAGTAGGCATTTCTAGAAGAATTTTATAAGAAAAGAAATCAGAAATAATTACACTCCCTGTAAAAGGACCCTAACATTTTAAACACGCGTTTTCAAGTTCAATCACTCAGTAACTTCGTCCTGAAGAATACCTGGGGGGGAAAAAAGAATCTCAGGCTGGATAAAAGAGAAACAATCATCTCTAACCCCTTTAGAAAGTATACAGACTAAAGCAGCAGGGAGAGAAAACAGATTGTATTTTCTCTCCACCTTATTGCAGTTCAAACACGGAAGTACTATCCCTTACAGTCATTACCAAAACCACTTATCCAAAAATAACTCAAACAAAAAACAAATAGACTTTTATCCATTTCTTTGCTTCCTATTTAAGGAATCTTTTAAAACTGGAATTGGGATCAACTTTTTTTTTGTAATTAATATGGCCCTACTTAGCTTGTTGAAAATAAGCATTCAAAGATTCTTAGCTAGCCTAAAGACCTCCTAGCTTTTTTCTAGATAGATTCAACATAAAATTCCTTTTGTAGTTTTTGGTTTAAAGAGGCATGTTCCTATATTTTTCAAAGAGATTTATGAATGAGAAACAATACAGGAATCCTTCCATATATGTGGACTAAAGACGTGAATAAAGGGCAGTTTTGGAAGCGCTGACTTCCAGCTTACAATGAATTTTGCCATACATTGAAGTTACAGTCTCACTGGAAAAAGAAAATGGCCTCAAATGAAGTAAGATCACAAACTCAAATAAGGATGGGAAATATAAGAAAGTATAATTTTACAAGAATCATTCAAAGGGCTAGTCAAACCAAACAAAACCCTGTTAAAACTACATTAGGCAATGGCACAGAGTGCAGGGCATGGGAGTCTCTAGACAGCGATCTTCTTTCCTTTTCTGACCCAGCAGGGAGCAAGCTGTTCTCTGAAACCATGTTCTTTTCTGTTTCTCCTCAGAGCATATATTGTAATTCTTTTAATGCTTCCTTCCCATCTCCCCAAAATTAATTGAAAATGTTATAAATTTGACTGTAAGGCTGTATGTAAAATTAATTCTCTAATTCACACATTTCACAGAATGAAAATTAGCAAATTACATATGCTTATATGAAATGGAAATTCCATTTTAGAAAAAAAGTTTTAAATGCAATGTCTTATTTTCTAGCTCTGACTTTATAAAGAAAATGTCAAATTTGGTGGATCAGTTAACAAGGATAGTTTCTGACATTTTTTTCATTTCAAGCCTTTGGTTGCAAACAGACTCATCTTTTTAAAATGTTAAGCTATCCAAATGATAGTTAAAACTTAAGGGTTCCTGTTGTTACCAAGCAAGAGTAAATATCAAATCTGCATGTGACAAAAACTCATTCTTAGTCCTAGTTTAAATTGACCTAGAACTTTAAACCTAGGAACGTTAAGATAAACACACATTAACTATTGGAGACTTCCCGTTCAAGAGTGACCTGAGCCTGTGGCTCACTCTCCTCCATCCCTGGGCCCCACTGAAACTCAGCCAGTGCCTACATGCTAGATTTGTCTCTGTGATCTCAAAGTGAAGACTGACTAATATGTGATTTTTTTTTTACATATTTAAGATTTAAAATTTCAGCATTAACCAAAATTATTTTAGATATTTTGGTTGATATAGCTTTAAAAGCTATTAATGGTTAAAATTGATGGGGGAAAAGTGAGAAGAGAGAAAGTAATTTAACATATTGTTCTTTTTTTGAGCATTCCAAGTGAAAACTCAAGAGTGCTTTCAATTGTTTTATTCTCCCCGTACATCCCCAGAGCAGAGGGGAGAGTGTTGCCATTTTAAAGAGCAAATAGAGACCAGAGTTTCTCACTCAGCAAGTCAGTGATGGAGCCAGAACTAGAGCTCCAAATATTTCAGTTTTGTTTATCCTTTAAATAAATGTTTAGATCTTACTGGTTTTTCCAAGTACATACTGTTTCTAAGGATTCATGGTTGAAGACGAATAATGTGAGAATATTAGATTTAGAAAAGACCTACATTTCATGTAGAACTGATGTAGCTAATTTGATTTTATTGTATTTTATCTTTCAGGTGTATTGTCGATGATTTTGATGTTCAGCTTTTTCCTTCCATGGCTGTATAACAACCATTCGACTAATAAAAAGGAATAACTATTCCAAAAGACTAAGTACAGGACAGTCGAGCTGGATGTGATAAAGATTTTATCACCTCTTAGTCAACGCACTGGATTCATTCATGTTAGCTTCCATGAGGAAGCTGCCTTAGTTTTCATCACTGGGACTTAGAAAAATTACTGTGAAAACGAGGGACCCTGTGATTCTCAGCTAAGACTTGTTCTTTTGAGTGTGTATTAAATGCTGCTAGAAAAGGCTCACTACATTAAATATAAATCTCAAGTGATAATTCTTAATTTTGATGAGAAAAAAAAATGAGGTGAGAAGGGAAAGGAAGTTGATGGTAGACCCAAAGAAAGAGTTGTATATCAAGTGTCCCTTGAATGAACAGGATTTTTAACCAAAGTACTACTAGTCATGCTTACAGAGCCAGAGAGACGATACTTTTCAGCCAGTCCCTCACACAATGATACCCAGTGTCATCTTTCAATAGGAAAGTTGCTTTTGGAAGTAGATTATATATCCACTCATACTCAAGGGGTTTCCTACATTTTAAATATATTCTAATGTAAAATATGTTCTCTAAATAGAGATTCTCACTAGCTTTAGGCAAGCTGTTATTTTTCAATAGGATATAGTCACACAAAGCACCCATACAAAATCAAGATGTAAGCTTTTCACACTCTTATTTGATCCTAATCAAAGTAGGTAGGGCATGTATTTTTAATCTGTTCTACAGATAAGGAAACTAAATCTACAGGGGGTTCACTAGCCTGTGCAAGGTCAAATACAGCCAAATACCTTTTTTAGGACTTCTACTTCAATACAAAAAAATCTTCTTGATCATCAGTATGACTAAAGGAAAACTGAAGATTTTGAAGAAATAGTAAATACTTTATAATGTTAAAATCTGTTTAGGAATTAACTAGCCTTTTCTTTCTTTTTTTAAAGAACCTTCAAATTTGCCTCTATTAGAAGCTTTCCTTTATTGTAGGAAGTCTACCTTATTAAAAGTTCAGGCCATAAAAGTTAGGTGTTTTTCTCTTCAAAGGCAATTCCATTATCAGGGTTAGAATTGAAGTAAAAAAATATGGGGTGAAATAAAATCTGTTTGAGCAATAATCAATTAAGCAAGTGATAAATTGCCAGGTAATTTAAGTGCAGCTTGGTGATCACCTTGTAGATAGTCCTCTCTTAACACCTGCAGGTTGCACTGCACAGCAGGCTACCCAGGAAGGCAGCCAGCCAGCTCGGTTGTCATGGACTTACAGATGCACACCGTAGCAGTTTCTATTGTAAAAGCAGAATTCATAAAATTGTGACAATGGCTAAATGCAGTCTCTGACATGTTTTATTTAAAAATAAAAAGCTGGTATTTTAAGTCTTTTTCACATAGAAATCCAGTTTTCTCTTGCAAAATATCAAAGGCTCCAGCCATGGGAACAATTCAAAATGGCTGTTTCCTTTAAAATGGTCCCTTTGGCCCTGGCCTGCGTGGCTCAGCTGGTTGGGTGTCATCTCGCAAAGCGAAAGGTCACTGGATTGTTTCCTGGTCAGGGCACCTGCCTGGGTTGTGAGTTTGGTTCCGTGTCGGGGTGCAAGTGAGGGCCAACTTATTAATGTTTCTCTCCCTCTTTTTCTCCATCACTTCCCCTCTAAGAAAATTAATATTTTTAAAAAATAAAAATAAAGCCGTCCCTTTGCCACTCTCCATCTTCCAAACGTGAAGCTGAGTTTCACCTGTATCATGGTTGTTTTTCTAGTATAGGGGTGGTCTAAATAAGATGTTATGATTCCTCTGTTGCTGTTAGACTGAGTATATTAGTGATTCATATAATATTCAAAATAATTTTTTTAAATCCTAAGAATTAGTAACCTGTTTATGTTTTGTTAAGTTGAATTTATTGGGGTTACATTGGTTAATATAATTATGTAGGTTTCAGGTGTACAGTTCTATATCATCTATATATTGTGTTGTGTGTTCACAACCCCAAGTCTCCTTCCATCACCATTTATTACCCCTTTACTCCCCCCACCACCCCGCTTTCCCTCTTGTAATCATCATGCTATTGTCTGAGGTTTTTCTTGCTTAATCCCTTCACCTTTTTCACCCAGCCCCCAACCCCCTTCCCCTCTGATAGCTGTCTGTATATTTTTATTTAGCCTTCTTATCCCCAGATTATATCTCTATTTTATCTTCTTAAAATTATATTAAAAACAGTGAATAAAAACTATGTTCACTGCTCTCCCAAAAGGTTTTGACTTCTCATCTAAAATTATGAACTCCCCCAAATTACATATTTGTTTTATTTATATATATGTGAGCAGAAAGAGTGAGATGCTAACAAAAATGTTTCTGTGCCCTGGTCGGTGTGGCTCAGTTGGTTGGAGTGTCATTCCATACCAAAGGATAGTGGTTTGATTCCCCATCAGGGCACATGCCTGAGTTGCAGGTTTAGTCCCTGATCAGGGCGTGTACGAGAGACAACCAGTCAATGTTTCTCTCCCTCTCCTTCTCTCTAAAATCAGTAACATGTCTTCGGGTGAGGATAAAATAGTAATAAAAAATGTTTCTGTTTCAGCTTCTTTGGTGAGGGATGACAATAATTCTATGAGAATCCTCATATGGGATTGGCTTGGAATTCAATTCAATTACTATATATTAGCCACAGAAGATGGGTACCAGGTGTAGGTTCACCAATTCTGCAAATACTTTTAAAATGGGCTTTGCATGAGAATTAGCTATATAGTAGTGCTACTACCTGAAATCCTGCAGATATACCAAATGCCATCTAAATAACTCTTTGAACAATGAGTAAACATATTTATCTTTTTCTAAAAGTAAAAGAACTATATATTATGATCACCTGTGCATAATTTCTCTTTAATACTGGCAAAGATCCTAACAAGATCTCAAAATACATACTCTACAAAGATTTAAACAAGCTTATCTGAAAAGTATCAATATCTGACAAACTGAGCTGAGGGAGGAAAAAAATCCACTGGGATCACATTTTAATGAATGCATTTTAAAAATGATAGAATCTAAATGAGATGACCACTAACCACAGCCTTTAGGGATATTTTAGATTAACTCACATTATGGGAAGAAAACGTCTGTGCCTTTCTTTAAATTTTCTCCACATCAAGAAATAAAACAATTCTAGCAATTCTAAAATTAAGCTCATATAGAATCAAGAAATGTTGGCTTGCTGATTATTATGAATCTAACTTTTTAAAAGTCTGACCTAATTTTTCCCTACCTTCTCCTATTGTCTCAGAGCTATGGGTGCAGCTGACTAGTATTACAGAATGTTACAGCTGAATCTTTGAAAGCCATTTACTCTGTTCCCCTCGTTTTACATATGAGGAAACAGGTCCTGAGAGGTCAAGTATCTTGTCTGCCAAGCCAGGAGATGCTTGGCCTCCTTTATCTTAGCTGAGGACATTATACACAATAGCAGGCTGGCCACAGCAGTGCCTACAGGAAACACAGTGCACAGAATCTTCTTGACATTTTGTTGATATGTTATCAGAGAACTTTATGTTTCACTGAATAGTTAGGATTACAAGTCTGTAAGCAAGACTTTAAAAAGGAACTCAGGTAGAATTTCTAAGATCAGCCCATGAGAACACCCTGCCTGCTTACTGGAATGGATAAGTGTCTAGGATAGAATGAGTGCTGCTGGATTTGGAGCAGAGAAATTTGGGAACTTCCTATGCTGTACACTGAAAACCCCAGAGTAAAGAGAATTTACTTCCTTTCAGCTGTTGATAGATGATAAGGCTTAAAAATCACAGATCACTATCTCTATCATGTTAAGCACTACTTTCTCTCTCTGCAAACTATTTCCTTATCTCTAAAGTAGGATAATAATAGCACTTACAGCTCGTATAGTTATGAATATTATATGCATAATGTATATGAAGAACCCAGGACAGTGGCTGGTACAAAGGTCTCAGTAAATTTCAGTGCCCATTCAAGTGGCCCTTTTACATGCCAATTATAACAAATTCAGTATCTCTTGAAGGATTAGAAAAAGAAAAATTGCTCTTTTCTTAGTCTACCACATAGGCTGAGGGAAACCAAGTGGAAGTGTTGAAAAGAACACTGGGCTTAGTGGTGACAAAGTTTAGTCACTAATTAGCCAAGTGATTCTGAATAGCTTTTCTAACCTTTTTTTAAGGACATATAATGGTATTGAAATTCAAGTACAAATCTCTAAATATAAACAAAAATAGAGAATTGATAAGTATGCTGTAAAAAATCACACCTAATCCATGTGGAAGAAGCAGATACTCCTTAAAATGTGTTAAATCCTTGCCCTACCAAATATTTGCCAGCAATTCTAATGATACATTTTCTTACTCATTTCATGTTCATTTTCTCAATAAGTCGAACAAAAATAAGACAAACAAGATTCTCATTGTTTGCCAACATTAATTTTTAAAAACATTTCTCCTTAATGGTTTTAGTGAAGAGAGTTCAATAATATAGAAAACCTAGATTTATTTGTTAAGCTATTACAAAGACAAAACAATTGTCATCTGAAGTACAATACTTTGAGGACTTCTTCCCAATTTCATGCGTTCTGTTACAGAAACTAAACTAAGAGCCCAGAAATTAAAGGATATAACCTAAGAGGTTATAACAGAAAAGACTGGTAAATTATGGTGAAAGGAACAAAAGCGAGTCAGAAGCAGCACTTGTGTTAGCATGTGTGGCTGGGATGTTTCCAAAAAGGATCCCTCAAGACGCCCAAATGAATTAATCTGGGTCCCAAATTAGTAAAAAGAGTCTTATCCCTGTGGAGAACAAGCAGACGAAGATCTTTGTCTTTCTTTTTCAGGGTAAGGTTATCGTTAGGCTCCAGAAGGGTATAGCTTAGATTCAGCCCCTCTTCCATTCAGTCTACCAGCACCTTCAGTGCCTGTGCATTTTCACCACATAGCCCTGCTAGCTTACAGAAGATGCATACACTGAAGGCAGGAAGTATAGGCCTACTCAGAGGGTACCTAGACACTGAAAGTTTGCGGGTAAATGATAAACTACAAATATCCTCTTGGTTATGTTAATTCACCTTTGTTAATAAAGGTCATAGTTTCTTCTGCTGGTGACTTTTGTCTCAGTACAGTCTGTCTCAAGGAAGAACTGGTTCATCAGGTAAGTTTTGAAGAAGGGAAAATACTTTCATGATCACCCACTCCACAGTGGAAAAGGCACCAAGTTCTCTCCTACAGTTATGAGCAGAATCTGAAAAACAGAAGATTTACAGTGTTTGTAATAATAATAGCTACTTACTGACTGCCTAGTCAAGAGTGCCACCAGACTTAGATATTATTATCTCAATCATTGCAACAATCCTGCCAGGCGTGATCCCCATTTTTCAGATGAGGAAACTGAGGATTAGAGAAATTATATGCCTTGTCCAAAGACGCAGAGCTGTTACTTGGTAGAGCTGTGATTCCACCATGCATGTGTCTTTCCCTTCACCCAATCTCATGCGTTGAGAGGTCCTAGTTCCATTACCTTGAAATCCTTAATTGTTACATAAACACTCTAATTAATCCCTGGTCACTCCTAACAGGCCAACAGAATTTTAAGTGATTAAAATTTTACAGACATTGTTTGGAAATCAGGTCAATTATCCAAATGAAGAACTTGTTATAAACTTTATGAATAAAATACCTTTCCGCTCCAGCTGTAGCATAAAATGAAGAGAAAACCAAGTTTATCGCTATTTTATGATTATTTCACCATAAAATTACATTACAGTGAATCCTAAGAATTCCTGCCAGGGAACTGCAGTAATATCCCATTTGTGTAACCATTAGTGACAGAACAAATGAGTTTCTCGTAATCCTTATTAATAGAGTGGTTGGTGTTCTCTGAATAGTCTATTTTTAAAGAAGAAATTGGTGAAAGTCAGAAGATCAAGAAAGTTTGTTTTCCAGTTTCAATAAAAGACACAAAATAAGTATTACTGAACTGAAAAACCAAAATGATAGAAGAACATGATGAATAAAATGTAAGAAATAAGGGAAGAAGACTTAAATTTGTACCAAAAGATTTCCCATGAAATAAAGTACTGAAGTACTGACATCTGGAACTATGAAATCTGACAATTAAAGTTAGGAGAGCTCCAGCAATATGAATGTTACTTTTTAAGCTAAGTGCAGAGGAGATACTGCTAATTTTAGACCAATGACATAAGTACATACTGTAGAAATAAAAATCAAGTATTTAAAGAAAGATATTAATCAGGGAACTCTTAAGAAATTCCTTTCTGATAGTTCAACTGGCAGCACCTAAGACTAAAGCAGAGTTCCATTACAATTCATGGTTAGTATAAGAAACAATGTTATATTCATAATGGAAATAATTTGGAAGGTAAATGGAACTTGGAATAATGGATCTCCCAACCTAATTAGATGTGGGGCAGCAGTAGAAAAGTCAAGCCAAAATAAATAAATCTTGCCATGCTATTACTATGTACTTTAATAAAATAAAGGACCTGGATGTAAGTAGCATTTCACAGACTGGAAGAAAGCTAGTATTCAGGAAAATGCTATCAGGTCAGAGGTACGAGGACATTATAGAGGAGAAAGAGGCATAGTAATGGAACAGTGTTAAGATCTTACAGCTTATGAAGAGGGGCTGCTAGGATTACTAGTCTTCGCTCTATATGATATAGTTACATGACCTTTAGTTATTATCTAACACACAGTTGAGATATTCAAGTGTGCAAAGAACAACTGATTTCTCAGAGTAACATGTAGCAAATAAACAGGGACAAATTGCAGGCAAAGCTCAAGAAAATGTCAGAGGAGAGAAAACTAGCAGTGAGCTCTTATAGCAGTCAGGAAAAGCAGATATGAAGCAACTTGGGAAATGATAGCTTTTGGACAACTGTACATGGACTTGTTCTGCTTTGGTAAATCAGCCTTGAGCAGTAAGGTGCCCAGGACCTTGGTCTGCCATTATTTTCAGAAGTAAAGAAATGGATACCAAATTATGATTACAGGCTCCAACTAAGTTCGGAATTACTTCTACTTCCTCCCTAGTCTGAATACCAGTCAGTTGCAACAAATCTCTGCTTGGTGTTTCGTGATGAACATATTAAGATTTCAAATGTCACAAAAGGGGAAAGGTGACTCAAAAGCAGACCAGGACATGATCTCAGGCTTTGCAGCTCCCACCAGAGCCAAACAGGGAGACTCCATTTCTGAACAAAGGGCTAATGTCATTCTCCTGAGTTCTCTGAAGATGGCTGTACCTTATTCTTCCATGAACTCTCAGTGCCTCGGGTATGGTAAGTGCTCAGTAAATGTTAATTAACCTGAACATCACCATGTTTGTAGACTTTGATTTCTTAAGAGAGAAAATAAACAAAAAATATAATTTTCAATAATTTAAGAAATGGAAACTAACATTTTTCCAAACTGCTAATTTTATACAGTTCTCCTAAATTACAAAAATAAAAAATTAATTATTTGACAGTATTTTCATGTTCAATGACAAGGGAAAAAATAAACTACTTACCTCAAAGCAGCATAAAGTCATTTTCAGTGATCAACATCTGCATCCTCAAACTGACCTGCAACTGTGGGTGTAGTATCTACCTCCATTCCATCTGAAGGAAAAAAAGAACCACTGAGCACCAGTCTACAGAGCACTTCAAACAGGAGATTCGGCTTATATTTCGACCAGAAGGAAGCTAGTGCCCCCTGCTGGTAGAGAGTTGTTATTTCTTTCTCTTTTGAAAATTCAAGTATCAAGGAACAAACTGAGAAAGAAAATTGTCACCTGTGAATTTAGGCCAAGGTAAAATGAGTCTAAACACATTTACTTTGTAAATTCTCAACCTCAACATTAAAATAATACTAGGAAGGCACCTGCAAATGCAGTATGCATGAACTGCTCTCTCTTCACAGAACTGTGCCAGCGATTTCTGTGTGACCTTTTTTCTTTTTAAGGTATGAAGTTCTAGCCTCACAGAGCTTATGACATAATTCAAGAGAAAAGACAACACAGAGCAAGGTTCTTACTTTTCCTGTTTATCTTATCTTTTTATTATTTTTATCCTCACCCAAGGACTTTTTTTTTTTTTCACTGCTTTTAGAGAAACATCAATGCGAGAGAGAAGCATCAAATAGTTGCCTCCTGCATGCACCTGGGCTGGGGACTGAATCTAGGTATGTGCCCTGACAGGGATTGAGCCCATCACCTTTCAGTGACCATACAATCCTCCAACCAACTGAGCCGCACTGACCCAGGCTATCCCAGCTTATTTTTAAAAGGGGAAGAGCCTAGGACAAGAGAAGCCCTCTGGGAAGAGCTGTCTACATCTGCTTTTTCCACTTCCTCAGCTCCCATTTACCCCTCAACTCTTCAGCCCACCACAGACTGGCCTCTGCCTGTACCCCTTGGCACCACAACACCAGGACATTCAGCAGGGCACAAAAATGTAATACATATCTAAAATTAATTCATCATCTTTCTACATAGGAAATGCTTCTTCCCTTTCCTGTCTTGCTAAAGGATACCTCTTACCTGCCCAATCCAGAAACACCCACCTTGGTGCTAACTTCTATTGCTTCTATCTCTTCAATATCTCCCAAATCTGTTAAGTCTTTTGCCATTCACTGCCACTATCTAATTTAGTCCATTCTCATCTAATTTAAAACTTAAGTTACTTAACAGGGCTTCTCGTCATTCCTCCAGTATTTCTCTCTGCGATTAATCTGCCATGTCAAAGCCAAAGAAACACTAATCAAACTAAAATTCTTTCATGGCTTCCCACTGACCTAAGCATAACGCTGAAATTCTTGAACACAGCTTGGAGTGCCTCTAAGATATAGTCCAATTCACTGTCCACTTTATCTGTTGCTAAAACTACCCTTCACACTCAGGAGTTCAGACATGACGAACTACTTACAGTTCCCAAGCTGAATGATCTCTTGTACCTTTGCACATGGCTGATCCTTTTACCTGCCTCTCTCCCCAACCTGTATGCAATCCCTCTTCACCAGGGTCACTTTTACTCATTTTTCAGATCCTTACTCCATGAAGCTTGACTCCCTGACTATCCAGGCTGGGCGAAGGGTCCATAGCTACTCAAGCTTCCCCTGTATCTCAATGCCTTAACCACAATAAGTTAATTTATCTTTCTCTCCACTAAAATTGATACAAAGATAGTAACCTCATCTCTCTTGAGCATTGCCATATTCTCTGTATTTGGCTCAGCAGCTCAATAAGTACTCGCAACATAAACAAACACATGAAGCCATGAAATGCCACTAGTAGACAATACCCATGCTTAAATGGCAAAAAGACTAAAATTGACTAAACCAGATAGGAGGTGTTCACACCATAGACACACAAAAGGTAACAATATATGGAGATCAAATTTGATTGACTTAATAGTAGTCATTTCACTACGTATGTGTATATCAAAACAGCATGTTACACACCTTAAATATATACAATTTTAAATTTAAATCTTTAAAAATAAATCATTTTAAAAATAGAAAATGTATAGGTCAAACTAAATAAATAAATGACAAAAAGTGATGTGGGTACTCAGGAGTTTAGAAGATGGGAATGGTATAACAGACTGAAGAAGTTTTATATACAGGCAATTCTCAATATGCTAATGAGGCTTAGGAATAAAAGTTAAAAAAAAATCTCACTTTAGCAAAATGAGACCTTAAAATTGTTTGCTACAAAGCATTAAATAAGGAATTTTACAATTAAAACAAACAAACAAACCCTTCAATGATGAAAGGCTTTTCAATGGTCAAGGACACTCTGCAGTCAATCACTGTAATTAAAAAAAAAAAAAAGGTAACATCTTGCGTTCTTTCAGCTAAGAGTTTGGTAGGGCACTAGCCGTCTCACCCTAAAGTCTATGTGAGAGGCTCACCAGCCAAGATTAAAATGGAGAAGAGACATAAGGAGTAACACTGTGACCCAAAGTCTAAACTTTTCTAAATTAAGCTATCCTAGTCCTGTCTGGTGTGGCTCAGTTGGTTGGAGCATCGTCCTATACACCAAAAAGTCGTGGGTTCAATCCCTGGTTGGCGTGTGTACAGAAGGTAACCGATCAATGTTTCTTTCTCTCTCCCCCTTCCACTTCTCCATTCCCCTGTCTCTCTCTGAGATCAATAAACATATTTTTAAAAATATCCCAGAACTTATATTGTGTATGGAGATGTTGATCAGAACATTATGAGAGACCCTTAAATGTCCCAATAAAAAAAAAGAGACGGTAACTTTTTAAGAGTATTTTGCATCACTAAAAATTAAAAGCGTTAAAATTCTGTAGCAACATAGAATGTTAACATATATTAAATACATGTAAAGATGCAAGAAGTACTTATAACAATGTCTGGTATATTATTTTTGCAAATTAGCCCATTTAATCCTCTCACCACTTATTAGCTATTTGACACAAAACAAGCTGTGTGACCTTTCTGTGCCTGAGTTGCTTCATCTGAAAATAGGGATCATAACAGCATCTGCCACAGAGGGTTCTTGGAAGGATTTAAATGGGTAAATAAATATTTGTCATGTGCTTAAATCAGGGGCTGGCACATAAGAGCACTATCTAAATGTTAGTAGGAACAGGACTGAAGACAATGGGGGCAAAGGCAGGGTTGTCTCTTCAGAGTCAAGAGTGAAGAGTGTGAACTTTACATAGTGAACAGCAGGCAACCATATGAAGAGACATCCTTCTATACGGGTGACATGGAGTGTTCTCGGAGGATTAATATGGTACAGTGAGCTGGAGGAAGGGACGATAAACGCAAAAAAACACTACTGTCAACCCAGCATGAAAAAAAGGGCCTATGTTTGGAGGATAGCAGCAGTAACAGCAAGGTGACCTAAAAGTCATTTAAAGGAAAAACCCACAGAGCTCAGTATTGGACTAGATATGGGAATAAATGGTAAAGACTGGATCAAAAAAGTACTTTGAGAATCTAATTAAATTAAGATATTTAGAAAAGGGAATCAGTCTATTAGGTAAATATTTACAAAGAAGTTTACAATATGAAACAACTAAAACACACACATTTAAAACCACTTGTTTAAGGTCCAGATGTTTGTCACATAAAGAGAACCCAAGTTTCTTGAATGCTGCCTAGCCCTTTAAACCAATTTACTATCCTAGTTTTGCATATAATCATTTAGGAATTCATTTAAAAAATAATAATAGCAGAATCAATGTGTGCATGCACATACATATACATAAGCAAACAAAACAAAGACTGGAAAGATATGCAACAGAAAATAAATGTCTTCAATTAGAATTATACTTGATTTTTCATTTCTTCTTTGACTATGCCCATTTAAAAAAAAATTTAACTGTGAACATAGACTGTTTTTAAAGTTAGGAAAAACAGTTTAAAAAAATTATACAAGAATTCCCATTCTATGTGATTCTACATTTGCTTCCTACACCATAAAGAGTTAATTCTGAGATTTCTCTTAGCTTCCAAAAGAACCTATACATTTACCTTGTTGCCTAAGTGAACCTCTAACTGTTCACAGTGAAGAGAAAGAAAGATACTTACCTTCATAATCTCTTATTGAATCTTCTGTTCGGACTCCAGCCATATTATACTGGCTGCTCACAGACTGAGAAAGCATTCCTTCTAATCTCTCCAATGTGGCCTGGCCTTCTGCTGTTAAATGGGATAATCCTTCTTCATAGGTGTAAAATGTAGGGATGTCCCCCTGACCTTGTTCTAAACAAATAAAGAACTTTTAAGTAATTATAATGTAATAAAAAAAAAAATGGATACTCAATAATGCATCTACTGAAGATAAGGTACAGTGAAAAAAAAACTTACAGGAAAATACTTTTCAACATTCATTTAACACACATATATATATAGGCCGTCTGCTGAAGACAGAGATAAAGAAAATGTCCCTCCCTCTAGGATGAGAAGGGATTCCAACAGATAGTAGCAATTCCCAAATAATCAAACGTCCAGGGACTAGAAGGAAAAGAGGGTACCTGAGGCCCGGGGGGTCTT
The DNA here is from genome assembly GCF_987537825.1 of Furipterus horrens. Taxonomy (NCBI): domain Eukaryota; kingdom Metazoa; phylum Chordata; class Mammalia; order Chiroptera; family Furipteridae; genus Furipterus; species Furipterus horrens. The sequence continues at coordinate 49,048,820 of NW_028327172.1, forward strand.
ATATTATTCCAAGGTGGAAAATTTATAGATGAGTGCAAACTAATTTGCTCTTAATTGGTACTGAAGGTTTTATCCTTATTAATATACATGCTCCTGCCCTTGCCAGGTAGCTCAGTTGGTTAAGTGTTGACCTGATAAGTCAAGGTTGCAAGTTTGATCCCCAGTGAGGGCACATACAAGAAGCAACCAATGAATGTATAAATAAGTGGAAAAATAAATCGATGTTTCTTTCTTTCTTTCTCCTCCCTCTCTTTCTCTCTCTCTCTCAAATCAATACATAAGAAAAGACATGCTCATTATAAAAAAACAAACTCTGGAAAATATAAAAAGGATTTAAAAAATAATAATCCAAAAATCTCAGCTGAGAATGTATTTAACTATATAAAGAAGAATGCCAGAAATGAGTTTGTCTTGCCAGGGAGTTGACATTTGTGGAGGAAAGGGCTTCAGATAGCCAGGACAGTGCACAGGAGACCATCGGGAAAAGAACAGAGAACAGCAGCACCTCGAATTGCAAGACTGTACTGAGCTACTGCCTGCATTCTGGTCTGGGGAAGCAAGGGAAAATACTCTTAGATAAACAAGGCCTGGTTCTGAAAAAAAAAAAAAGAAACAACTTTGACAGTGAGGTTTTTAAAGGAATATGTTAAATAAAGATGTAGATAATACAGGTGTTAAGTGATAAAGGAAGAAGGCTTGTTCCCTGGTAGCGGCTGCATCAATTTAAAGATTCCCGACTACCCACTTTCCTATCTACCATTTTATTTCCTTCCATTCCTCTCTATCCATTTTCTCCACACTATCCCAATAATCCCTATTGTTTATCATCAAGCTTGGAAAGCCTATAAAGTGTTTACAATTTCGCTTAGACATGAATTGTGCCATTCCCTTTTATTAATTATCATATGGGCACTTATTAGAGATATAAAAATCTATAATCTCCTCAGTACAAAATAATGCTTATAATGAAACACACAAAAACACTTAAAAATCCATTTCACTAACCATGTGCTTCCACATCATATTCTTCTCCATCGTAATCATCTGAATCCTCATCCTCAGGATCTGGATGCAAAGCCTGGCATTCACACATTGCAGTGAACATTGCCTCCACTGAACAAGGAAATTAAATTGTAATTAGTATTTCTTTCTGGCCAATGTGCAATAAAAATTTAATCAAATAACCATCAGCACAAATGAATATAATGGGTAAACAAGAGGTATACTAGGGTCACAATACTCATAAAATCTGCCAAATTTCAAGGAGAATCAATGTTGAAAAGTAAGTGCTTGATGGCAATGAACAGGTCACAAAATAGTTAAGTTCATTTCAAGATATTATTGAGATCTCTTCATGTTAGATTTTGAGAAAAAGTCAAGAGTCCTGGTCAGACTGCTAGTATCAGAGTGAAGCCCCTCATAGCTAACAGGGCTCGTTCCAGCTACCCTGACATCTTCCACTTGGGAACTGCCATGACTCCTCTGCTCTCTATCTGGCGAGATTCACAGTGAACACTATCAATAAAAGGTACCAGGTCTCTCCATTCACAAAGCACAGAAAGGAACAATGTGTACTATATATTCAAAATCTTTGATAATGATAGGTGGCCTGACCTCAATGATAGTACAGATGCTAAAACAAAGAAAAAGCAGAATTGAAGTAATGGGGATAAAAGTAAAAGTAGAAGTGTGTGTGTCACACTCTCCCTTCCCAGGAGCACACCTGTGCCCTTCCCATCTCCCTCTTATTCCCCACAAGCGTATACCTCCTCAACTCTAAGGGACCCCACAAGACTTGTAACCAGGGGACAATGAGTAGCAGCAGCTCATCCTGAGCTAACCCCATGAACCTGCCCACAAGGCCCCCATTTCTCTAACTTTGCAGTGAGCCAAAGCAGCCCCACCTAGGCTCTCTCCTGTTGCTTCTTCTATCCTAAATCCTCCCTGTTTGACTGTCCCCAGTTTTAATAAACGTTCTCTCAAAAAAAAAAAAAAAAGAAACGGGTAATACCTGGTAAGTAAGGGGAAAAGAATCAATTCTATAGAACACTCACATGCTGATTTATCACTAGGTACAAATCTAAATTCAGAAATAGGTTCAACATCATCATCACTGTCTTCTTCTTCTTCATCAGCAACAGATTCTTTTGATTCTTCTAGAAAGGGAATAAAAGTAACTTTTGTGATGTTATTTGTTTTGGAAAAAATTCTAAAAGAATTTCTTTAAGAATGCTTATTGATACAGCTAAATACTGCAATTCAATTTTCACTTCAAATTACAAAAACATGGTTACTTTAGAGCTAAAAATGCCTAGACAGCCTCTCTGGTCTAGTCACATTGTACTTTAGGGATTCTAAGCCCCATCGGGGTCTTGGAAAGGGTGAGGAAACTCAGTCAGCCTTCTAATAAATACAGTTCCAATGTCACCTGCTTCTTTTATCTTTCATTTTGAGCAAGAAAAAATACAAATGTTCAATAAAGAGAACAAGCACATGCTGTTAGTGGAAGTGGAAATTGCTACAACCATTCTGGAGATGCTACTACCCAGCAATTCTTTGTGTAAGGACATATTATGTACACAAGGAGTTTGTACATAAATGGTTATTGATATACCGTATGTTCTAGTGAAAGTATAAAAAGTGAATGTTGATCAAAAAATGAAATAGATATAACCTGATCATACTATGTCTTATAGATAGCAGTTAAAAATGAATATGATTTATATATATCAAAATAGATTTAAAAATATAATAGGCCAACCACTGTGTGGTACACCTGAAACTAATACAAAATAATGTTGAGTGTAAATTATAATTGAAAAATAATATTTAACTTCTGGCCAAAATGGAGGCGTATGAAGACATGTGTCTCCCTCCACAACTAAGAAAAAATACAACTACCTCAAAACTGGAGACAACCAGAAGTTTCAGAAAACTGTTCTGCATGGAAGTTCAACAAAGATATAAAGAAGAAATAGCCAGACAGGTAGGAGGGGTGGAGCTGGGGTGGAGAGAACCCGGTGTGGAGGACATGGGGGCAACAGCGGCTACAGCCAGCTGGCAGAAAGCACAGTCACACATTAAAAAAAGTAAGGAGGGACACCTGAGGAGCACTCCCAGCCCCAGACCAGACTGCACAGCCCACGGTTCCAAAGCCAAAGAAAATAAAGCCTCATTGCTTCTGGCTGTGAAAACCAGTGGGGGTTGGGGTGGAGAAAGAAACTGCCGGTCTCTCAGCAGAGTCCCTTTGTTTAGAGGCCCGCATGGTCCTAGAACATCCACAGACCCACCCACTCTGGGAACGATGGCCAGGGCAACAGCTAGAGAGCCGCCAGTCCCATACAGAAGTGGGAGAAGTGCCTGGAAAGGGGGCGAGTGCTGAGCAAGCAGCATTGTTCCCTCTAAGACCTCCCACTCCACACACATAGCGCCACAACATGGTGAAAACGGGTCACCCTGTACCGACAAATCCCCAAGGTTCCGCCCCTTACAACGTAACAGTAGCGACATCTCTACAAAAGACACAGAGGCAAACACAGGAACCTGCTGAGTTGAGAAGACAAGGAAGTATAGCCCAAAAGGGGAAACAGATCAAGGTTACAGTGAGAGAACTAAGCGACAAGGAGATAGCCAACCTAACAGACACAGAGTTCAAAACACTGGTGATAAAGATGCTCACAGGCTTGACAGATATGCTTGAGTACGGCAAATGCATAAGAGAAGAAGTGAAGTCTATGCTAAATGAAACAAAGGAAAATCCACACGAAACCAATGGTGAAGGGAAGAAAGCCAGGTTCAAGTCAATTACTTGGGACGTAAGGAAGAAATAGTCAACTAGTTCAGAATGAAGAAACAAGAACTGTAAAAAATGAGGAGAGGCTTAGGAACCTCTGGGATGACTTTAAATGTGCCAACATCCAAATCATAGGGGTGCCAGAAGGAGAAAAGGAAGAGCAAGAAATTGAAATCTTATGTGAAAAAATAGTGAAGGAAAACTTCCCTAATTTGGCGAAGGAAATAGACATACAAGTCTAGGAAGCACATGGAGTCCCAAACAAGTTGGACCAAAAGGGGACCACACCAAGACACATCATAATTAAAATGCCAAAGGTGAAAGATAAAGAGAGAATCTTAAAAGCAGCTAGAGAAAAGCAGAGTTTTACCTACAAAGGGGTTCCTATAAAACTATCAGCGGATTTCTCAAAAGAAACTTTGCAAGCAAGAAATATTCAAAGTAATGAAAAGCAAGGACCGACAACCTAGATTACTTTATCCAGCAAAGCTATCACTTAGAATGGAAGGGCAGATAAAGTGCTTCCCAGACAAGGTAAAGCTGAAGGAGTTCATCATCACTAAGCCCTTATTATATAAAATGTTAAAGAAACTTATTTAAGAAAAAGAGGATCAAAACTATGAACATTAAAATGACAACAAACTCACAACTATCAACAACAGAACCTAAAAAATAAAAAATAAAAACAAAAACTAAGCAAACAACCAAAATAGGAACAAAATCATAGGTATGGGGATCATTTGGAGGGTTATCAGCTGGGAGGGGGAAAGGGAATAAATGGGAAAATGGTGCAGGGATTAAGAAACATAATTGGTAGATATAAAATAGGGGGGAATTAAGAATAATATAGGAAAGGGTGAAGCCAAAAAACTTATATGCACGACCCATGGACATGAACTAAGGGGAGGTGGGATTGCTGGAGGGAAGGGTGGTACTGGGTGGAGGGGAGCAAAGGGAAAAGAAATTGGGACAACTGTAACAGCATAATCAATGAAATATACTTTAAAAAAAGAAAAAGAAAACTTATAAAATAATAAAACAATAAAAACATAAATGAGTGAAAAAGGTAGTTGCAGAATATATACACCACTTACATTAAAACTTTAAACATAAAGCCCTGCTCAGTGGATTGAGCACCAGCCTGTGAACCAAGTATCACTGGTTCGATTCCTGGTCAGGGCACATGCCTGGGTTGCACACCAGGTCCCCAGTTGGGAGCGTGCGAGCAGCAACCACACATTGATGTTTCTCCCCCCCTTTCTTCCTCCCTTCCCCTCTCTCTAAAAATAAAGAAAATCTTAAAAAGAAATTAAACAAAAAAAAAACTTTAAATGTAAAACCAAACCATTATACTAGCTATAGGTATATGTTCAGTACAAACCTAAAAGCATAGAGGATGGACACATGCCATCTTTAGAATAATGTTTAACTCCAGAAACAGAGCAGAGAATAAAATGAGAATACAAAAAGGATTTCAACAGTACTGATGTACTTTTATTTCTTTAAAAGACTAGAATAATTATTTCCCTAGCTGAGCAGCTCAGTTCGTTAGAACGTTGTCCCAATATGCCCAATTCAATCCCCAGTCAGGACACATACAATAATCAACCAAAGGATGCATAATTAAGTGAACCAACAAATGGATGTCTCTGTGTCTCTCTCCCTGCTTCCCTTCCTCTAAAATTAAAAAAAAAAAAAGGACTAGAGTAATTATTTTAAAAATTTTTAACTTATACTGGATATTAAATAATGAGTGTTTTATTACTCTCTACACTTTTCAATGTTTAAATTACTTCATTAGGAAAAAATCAACAAAATACTGTAATAGGCCCCCAAAATATTAAAACATGTTTAAAACTAGTAATCTTCTCTATGTAGATGAAGATAAGGTGGAAAGGTATTCTTATAGACTACTATTCAAAGTGTAAATTGATATAACTTTCTGGAAAGCAATTTTACAATATATGAGTATGTTAAGAGCTTTAAAAAAGTTCATTACTTTTAATGCAAGAATTCTACTCACAGGAACCAATTATCAGGAGAGATCCACCTAGTTTTTTCTTAACTTTTATTTTTATAAGTCATAGAATGAAAAAAAAAAAAAAAAACCAGCAAAAAGGGGAAAAATTTTAAATGGCCAGTATCGACAGTTTTATATAACTGATGTAATAGGACTTTTTCTGCCGTGTTTCTGTTATTATATTGTTAAATATAATACACATGTCCTCCATTAACAAATTAAAACAATATAAAATCTTGGAGAATTTTAAATAGTTCAATATAGTATAATACTACCAAACATTTTCAATGCTTTTTAAAAAACAAAATAATGTACTGTAATTATTATTCTATAACTGAATGAACACAATTTTTAACATAAAAATAATACATGCTGGTATAAAAATAACGGAAAGAGTCTAGATGGACTCAAAGGAAAAAGTCAGTCACTACCACTCTAGTTCCCTCCCTAGAAATAAGACTATTATGATTCTTTTATACATATCCTTAGGAATCTACCTTAGGGCAATAAATAGAAATGTAATATAGTTTTTTTGCAATTAAGGAAAAAAAAATGACCATGACCAACACTCATCCTCTCATCCTAGATCACAGTAGCGGCTGCTATACTTTCAGTCTTTTTAAACCTTTCTAAATTTTCAACAATGGGAATGAATTTTTAGTTATTTAAAAAATAATCTAACGTTGCTCTGGCCAGTAGCTCAGTTGATTAGAACCATCATCCTGACATGCCAAGGTTCCATCCCACATACAAGCAGCAACCAATGATGCATAAGTAAGTGGAACAATGAATCTGTGTTTCTCTCTTAAATCAATAAATAAAAAATTTAAAAAAATCTACTGTTCTTAACAATAAGCTGGTGGCTCATTTTAAAAAGGTTTATGGAGGAAAGCCAAAGAGAAAAAAGTCTGAAGGTTGGAGAATCAGGATGAAAGGAACACAATTTGGTAAAATAGGATTCAAGTATGTGTCGCTTATGAGAAGAGTTCCAGAAAAAACAAACGGAATCACTGAAATAAATGTAATCCACATAAGAGAGAAAAATCCTACTTATTTTAGTTAGATAGGATTAATCATAATCCCATCAATTTTGAGAACATAATCATATGAAGCAAACATTTAAAATACCTACCCCTAACCTACTGAATCCTTACTTCATAGTCTGGGACTTTCAGCATTTACATATTTAACAAGTGCCTCAGGTGTTTATAATGTGTAACCAGGTTTAAGAACTAAAGATTACTACAATCCCTTAATTTTTCTGGATGTAATTGCTTGCAGATGAAAATGACTTGCCTACCAAGTTAATGACAGTCTTCTTATTCAGTGTTTTTCTTTTTATCTAGTTTTATTCAACCTGGGTAATCTGAACCCTACCCCTCTATCCTTTTTTTTAAAATATGCTTTATTGATTATGCTGTTACAGTTGTCCCAATTTCTTTCCCCTTTGTTCCCCTCCACCCAGTGGCCCCCCACCCTCCAGTTGCCCCCGCCTTGTCCATGTCCATTGGTTGTGCATGTAGTTCTTCTGAACACCTTCCTGTCTACTCCACTCCCTCCTACTATGCTTCTTAATTCCTGCACCATCTCCCTCCCTTTCTCTCCTTCCCCCTCCCCGCTGACCTCCCGCCATGTTCCCCATACCTGTAATTCTTTTCCCACTCTCGTTGCCTACTTAGTTTGCCTTTGTTTCAATTCCCTAGCTTCTGTTGTTGGTTGTTGTGATACAGTTTTCATTTTAATGTTCATAGTTTCTATCCTTCTTCTCCTAAACAAGTCCCTTTAACATTTCATATAACAGTGGTTTGGATCTGATGAACTCCTTCAGTTTTTTGTCCTGGAAGCACTTTCTCTGCCCTTCTATTCTGAATGACAGCTTCGCTGGATAGAGTAATCGTGGTTGTAGGTTTTTGCTTTTCATTACTTTGAATATTTCTTGCCAGTCCCTTCTTGCCTGCAGGGTCTCTTTTGAGAAATCAGCTGAGTGTCTTATTAGAACCCCTTTGTACATAATTCTCTTCTTCTCTTTTGTTGCTTTTAAGATTCTTTTTCCTTAATTTTTGACATTTTGATTATGATGTGTCTTGGTGTGGTTCTCTCTGGGTCCAGTTTTTTTGGAACTCTCTGTGCTTCCTGGATCTGTAAGTCTATTTCTTTTCCCAAGTTAGGGAAGTTCTGCTTCATTATTTTTTCACATAATTTTTCAATTTCTAGTTCTTCTTCACCTTCTGGCAACCCTATCATTCAGATATTGGCCTGCTTATAGCTGTCCCTTAGGTTTCTGAGCCTCTCCTCATTTTCCTCACTTTTCATTTCCTCTTTCTGCGCTGGTTGACTGTTCCTTCCCTATGTTCCGATTTGTTGATTTGATCCCTGGTTTTCCTTCCCTGTATGTGTTTTCGTTAATTTCAGCAGGACTAAACTTCATTCCTTCCCCATCTTGTTTAAGATCCACTCTTAGGTCTGTAAGCTTTCTTATAACCAGAGCTCTGAACTGTGCCTCAGAAAGATTTCCTACCTGCCCGTCCGATAAATCATGTATTTGCTGTCTGGTCAGCTGCATGATTAGGATCTCTATCATGATCTGTGCCATCCTGACAGTTTTGTGTTTATCTTTGCTTCCTGGGTGGGGCTGTCACACCTCCTATGCTATAGGGGGCAGAGCCTCGTGCACTCGTCACTACTGGGCAACCCTTCTCACCACGCTGTGGCGTTTTCCGCTGGGGTGGCGGTCCAAGATGGATTCCTGTGGTTCACTCTCCGCTGAGAGACCTGGAGCCTCCTCCTCCATCCCTACGCCCTCTTGCCCTCACAGTCCGAGGCAATGGGGGTTTGCCTTCACCGGCGTTGGAATTGTGAGCTGACGGGTTTGGTCTGCAGCCTGGGGTGCTCCCCAGGCGCTTCTTGCCACCCCTTAATAATTGGTGTCTGTGCTTACTGCAGTCCTGCTGCCTGTCGCTACAGCTGCCGCTGCCGGCACATCTTGACCTCTCTGCCCCGGCTTCGCCCCTCCCACCCGTCCAGACGAGCACCACTTGTTTATAACTTCATACGTTGGACTTCCATGTAGCTTTATTTTCTGGAACTTCTGGTTATTTCTGGTTTTGCGGTAGTTGTAGTCCTTCTTAGTTGTGGAGGAGGACGGAGCGTGTCAATCTAGGCCTCCATCTTGGCTGGAAGTCCCTCTATCCTTATTTTTTATTTTTGCTCTGACAATGCTCTACACTATTTATGGGCATTTTACAGCAGCATTTGGAACTGACTCACATTTACTTAGATGGAAAATAAACTTTGTGTCCAATACATCATTTGGAAGTTTTACTATAACCCAAGGTCAAAGGCTTTTACTTTTCTTTACCCTACATTCAAACCCGACTAGATTTTTATCTATCTTTGGACCCTTTCCAAGGCAAGTGTGAAATCATGTAACAGTAATATTTTCAGATGGCTGAATCAGTCATTAGCAGTTAATGTGGCAGAACTTGCCAAAAGCCCTAAAAATTACTAAATAATTAGTGTCCCACTGAATATAAATGGTCATCTTATGTCTGAAATTATATTAAAACCCCCAACTGAAGACGCAATAGCTCAACAGGCAAACTTATGGACTGTCTCTTACATACATTTCAAGGAAAGGAACCTATTATTTAAAAGCAAGTTTACTAAATGTGTAACATATGTCTTTCAATTCCAAAGTTTGTACTCCTACAAAAAAAATGAACATATTAAACACAATATAATATATCAACCTCTTAGTTTTTACATTATGCCTAACTTATTTCTCATCTGGAATTCTTACAAACCATAGTCAACAACTTAAAAAATGAATTTTTTATTTTTCTTACTCAATTTTTCATTAACCTCACTAGATTTTTATGAATCTTGGTAGTTATCTCCAACAGTAAATCCTGGGACTCTTGTGTTCCACAGCTTTTCAACCTTGGCACTACTGACGTTTGAACTAGATAATTCTTTGTTGTGGAAGGCTGTCCTTCGCCTTCTAGCATGTTTAGTAGCATGCATGGCCTCTAATTACTAGATGCCAGTAGCACTCCTCCTCAGTCCAGTCATGACAATCAAAATGTCACTGCCAAGTGTAGGGAGAAGGTGACATCATCCTCCACTGACAACAGAAAAAACAAATCAGGTTCTATCCTAAACTCTTGTAAGCACAAAATATACTGATCCAAGCTTATAAGGGCACCAAATATAAATGCCTTTGCAAAGAGAAAGAAAATAAACAGTTAAACTACTCATGAGAAATAATTAGAAATGTAAATCCATAATAACTGAACAGTTCTAAGTGCAAATATATAGAAAACAAAAGGCAGTATCCAAATTATCTTACTGTGCTGAAATTTTGCTTAATAAACTATTATCCCGAAGAAATCAATAGCTTGTACATTATGCTCAAAGACTGCTTTTTAAGTAATAATATGCTAACAAAGGCAGCACAAGATTCAATTACCATACATACCTCCAAATTTGGCATTCACCATAACATACAAATGCTCTCGTGGATAGGCATTTAGGTCCCTTGACACTGCATGCAAACTAATGGTGGGGTATTCCAGTGAAAAACCCAATCCAGAGCCATCTAACCAAGACAGGCGGCTGAAAAACATGTTTTAAGTAGATTAGTTCAAGCAATTAAATCCTAACTTGACTTCCTAAAGTTTATAAAGGTTCAGCTTGGACACTTTAATGATTATGAATAACCTCAAGCTTACTGTTTAGAAATATTCCTAAAATGATAAAATTCAGCAGCAGGAATTGAATTTCTTTAAGACAAATTCTGTTATGGTCTCTTTTCGCCAGCTAAAAATTTAAATGGATTTGAAATGTAATTTTTCTTAATTCACATATGTGTTTCTATGCCCTTTATATCTGCTCTTATTTGGAAAGTCTTCAGGTGCCTTCTTTGCTTTTGTAAACTCTCTTCATATGGTTAAATCCCAGCTCCCCCTTGAGTCTTCCCTCCAATTACTCAAATCCATAATGATTTCGTCTTTTTCTAAATTGCACTTATGCTCAGTAATATACCATTTAGCATTTAACTTCATAATGAATCTGATATGTACCCTGATAGAAAGTGAGCTACCTGACAGGAGAAACTGTCATATTCTTTTTTAACATTCTTCCAAACTGCTAGGATAGTGCTCAGCATGTAAGTATGCAGTAAATGCTTGGGGAGCACTCATTCCTCCACTAATCCTACATTAAATGACATACACATGAAATGGCTATAATTATACTTACCACAAATTATAAAATAATCATCACACTGAAATACAGACTTTATGAAGACTTTGATTTATTCTGCAGCTATAAGAGAAAGCCACAGATAAGTAAGGTCTAGTTTTAAGGAAGCTCAAAAGTGGTCAAATGCAAATATTTTATAGGTGTAGAGAGGAAACATATCACTAAAATTAGTATGTTGAGTTTTGAGTAAGGGCTGGCTAATTTTTTGGTAATACTTCATCTGGAACTGCACCACTGAGGAAGGGAAAAAAAGAGTAGCAAAAAATATCCTTAAGAAACAACAGAAAAGTTAATACAAGACAGTGGTTACAAAGGGCTGGAGGAAAACAGTGACTGCTAATGGGTGCTGATTTTTGGGGGTCGGGGCATGAAAATATTCTAAAATTGATTGTGGTGACGGATGCCTAACTCTGTAAGTAGACTAAAGACTACTGAATTGTGTACACTTTAAATGTGTGAACTGTATTGCTATAAAGCTGTTATTAAAAAAAAGGAAGTTAATACAATATAACCCCTACATCATTCTATTTTCTGTTCAATTTAAGCAAGTCTGACTGTCTAGTTTGTAACCAAGCAAAACCAAATAGAAGCCCTGGCTACTGTGGCTCAGTGGATTGAGCGTCACCCTGCAAGCCAAGTGTCACTGGTTCGATTCCCAGTCAGGGCACATGACTAGGTTGCACGTCAGGTCCCTACTTGGGGGCGCGAGTGAGAGGCAACCACACAGTGATGCTTCTCTCCCTCTTTCTCTCCTTTCCCCACGCTCTAAAAATAAATAAGTACATAAACAAACAAATAACTAATTTTAAAAAGCAAAACAAAAACCAAATAGAGTAAGAGGCGAGGACTGCCCTGGGTAGGAGCACAGCAGTGCAGCAGCTAGCTCACTCGTGCACAATGCAAGGGGAGGATGAGCTCACACTTCAGTCCCCCAAAGGAAATCGATGTCTAACAGCATAATACAAGTGTATAACACATGATGATCCTTACTTATCAAAAACTAAGGAGAATTAGATTGTGGTAAAAATTGTACAACTTTGTAAGTATACTAAAATGTAATGAATTGTACAGTTAAAAAAGCAAAAGCAAAAAAACACATACTATCATTGGGAAAAATTTTCATTGAACATGCTTATTTAAAAAAGAAAACCTGGGAGGCTTAAACTGAAAAATCTTAAGGAACCTAAAGTGGTAAAAGCCCTAGAAATGATTTTTCATAATGACTCATCCCATTAGTCCCAAGGAAAGACTTTATTATTATTGGAAATAGATTGTGCTGTATGTGCGTTTCCTGTCCATTGCTCTGGTTTTAACATGGAGATGAAATAATGGTCTTGTGTCATAGAAGTATAGCCAGTTCCTTTCTAAAAGTATTATTATTCTAAGCAAATAAACTCTCTTTTCTCACCTCAAAACTTCCCTGGCATTACTGTTACAGAAACAGGGGAGTCCGAAAACAAACCCCAGAGTTTGCAGCTGGGAGATAGGGAGCAGGAAGCAGCTTTCAGGATGCCCCTGCATGCCTGGGGCTAGTGGCTGGAAACATTGTTGCACAAAGATCCGCTTTACTTCCAAGGCTCAGGAAGATGGGAGGGGTCTTAGACTGTGGGCTGGTACGGAAGAAGCCTAGAGAGCCTGCTAAGGTTCTGTGAATTGTCAGAACTGTTTGCAACACCCACTGTGTGAGAGGATGCAGTCGGGGATAGATAAGCAGCTGTGGACATTTTTAGCCCTCTCTCTCTCTGGCCCTAGCTCTGGTGGGCTCCCTCCATGTAGCTTGGAGGAGCAGGGCAATACCCACTGCGTGAGAGAATGAAGTCAGGGAGATATAAGCAGTTGCGGACATTTTAGCTGGGGCTCTGGGGCTGGCTCTCTCGCTCTGGCTCTTTGGGGCTCTCTTAGGCTCGCTCGCTCGCTCTCGTGGGCTCCCTCCATGTGGCTTGGAGGAGCAGGGGTCTCCAGGCTGCTTAAAGAAGAGGCTCTTGCCATGCGGTTTTGAGAAGGAGAGGAGATCCGCGTGGTTTGCAAGAAGGCAGTTTGCAAGGAGGCTGAGAATCCAGGCGGTCCTGCATTGAGAGCTGGAGGGCACCACAGCATAGAAAGGACTTCCCCAATCAGATTTGAGTGATTGGCAGCTACTGGTAAAGCTGAACTGTGCCTAGCAAGTAGGGAAACGGTGTTTCTGACTTTACTAAGACTGGCCAGGTCTGGGAGGGGGAGGCAGAACTATGTGCAAATAAACAATTCTTTTTCCTTTTCACCAAACTCTGGTATTGAGAGTTTGAGAGGTATAATTCTGGCGGCGGGCAATCGGGCCCCTAACTAAACAGCCCGTGGATTCTGTTTCAATCGGAGCAGCCCAGGGTTCTGTTACATTATCACAATTCAGAAAGGAGTATTCCAAATTTGGGTGTCCAAAATTTCAAACATCCAGAGCCACAAGTGTTTTTTAATGACTCAGGAGATGAAAAAACTGAAATACAAACATACTCAGTGCCTACCAAATTATGGCCTTTACTTAAAGAGCACATCATAATTGCTCCAGTTCCTGCCTGACTAGTGTGGCTCAGCTGGTTGGTCCCCAATTTGATTCCTGGTCAGGGCACATGCCAGCATTGCTGTTTCTGTCCGGCTGGGGTGCGTACAAGAAGTGACTGATTGATCGATGTTTCTCTCTCTCTTCTTCCTCCTTTCCCTCTCTCTAAAAAATAAATAAAATCTTTTAAAAAATTAATTGCTCCAGTTCCCTACTGCTGGCAGGACAGAAATGCTGCTTCAGCATAGCATCTCCCATGAAGCTTTCATAATCGTTATATATGGACATGGATTATGCACTTTACAGAACAGAAACAAATTCCACTTAAAAGCAACATTTACTCTGTAATTAAGTTTTGATTTTTGATTCTTTGTATATTCTAGAAGAAATACCCTCCAAAACCAAATTAACTATAACCAGTCAGTCCCAAAGAAACCATGAGTCATGAAAGAAAAAAACAAAACAAGAATTAGAAAGCCAGTAAACATGTAGAGGAGTGTTTGCTAATTTCCAATGCCTCTGCACAGTATGATCAGTGTCCTTTATTCCTGGCATGGGGATTTGGGTTAGTTTCATCACCTGGTTCGTAAATCAATTTGGAGTAGGATAGAAAATGCATTACTTCTAACTTCAAGTTACCTATTTTTAAGTTAATTACCTATCTTACCTGTTTCAAATGATCTATTTTGAATAATTAAAGTCTGTGCTACCTTTCTTATTTGGATAAAAAGTCCACTTTCTATGAAAACTAAGGTTCAATTTGAAAAATTAGCCTGGCAAGTCTATATTTTTTCAATATATATCTGAGAAACTATCTACCTAAAACCAAATCAGACTCTGTCCCTCTTTGCCTAAATACCTGAAACAGTTTCCCAAAAAGCCTAAGGGCTATAAGCCAAGCTCATGAACATGGCTCACTCCTTCTCCAGCTTTATTATTTTTACACTCTTTCTCCCTCATTTCCTCAGATGAAGAACCGCTAGAATGTGTGTTTACTGTATATATGCCTACATATGTGTATGTATGTATTTTTTATACACACGTATAGATCCTGGCACAATATTGTTTCTCACCCTTGCCTCTCAGCATCCCGTTCCTTCTAATTAGAACATTTCCCCTTATCCCTGTCTCATTCCCCTGGCTAACTGGTAATCCTCATGTGTCACATCCTCTAGGAAGCCTTCCCAGTTTGATAAGAGCTTGAATCTATCAAGACTTGGAAATGCTAGGTAGGAAAGAACAAAAAGGGAAAAGAGACTAATAGAGGAAAGAGGAATGAATAGAGGTGTCCAAGGTACTGTTAATCTTCTATTCTTGACCTGGACAGTAGATATACAGGTGTTAATTATAATTCTTTAAACCACAGATGTACAACTTACATTCTTTTTTGTACACATATTTTACAAAAATATTTTATTCAAGAAAGGTAACAGATTTGTTAGTAAAAAGTTGAAATAAATGTAACATAAGAATTTAGAAGGAGTTTGTACTTCCTGTGAGAACTATATCGTGGTTATACAGGATAATGTTCTTGTTCGTGGGAGATAATGCTGAAATATTTACAGGTAAAGTAACAACATGCCTGCAACTCTCAAACAGCTCAAAAAAGAGAGCTAAACATGGCAAAACGTTAACAACTGATAAATCTTTGTAAAGGGTCTATGGATATTAACTAACATCTGTAAGTTTTCTTTAGGTTTGAAATTTTTCAAAATGAAATAACAAGTATAGAACCTTCCCCCCAAAGAGGTGATATTATAGAAAGAGCCAATATTCAGAGAAAGCGTAGAAAGAAAAAGAATTGCGTAGGTGGCAGGAATATGTCTGGGCTCCATTTTCCACCACTGAAAAGAAACTGTCTCACGGTCACTAAGGCCCTCCTTTGTTAATACCCGACAGATGCTTTTCAGATTTTACTTTTACTCTTCCTCCCTCTTCTCAAGTCTCTTCCACGACCTACGTCTTAATGAAGATGTGTCCCCAAGGTTTTATCCCTGGCCCTCTTCTCTTCTGGGGTATCTAATCTATTCCCATGAACATAGATAACAGCACTTACACTAATAATTTCCAAATCTCTATCTTTAATACCACACACACACACACACATGTCCAACTAATCCCCACTGTCCAAACCAAACACCCTAAACTTGCTTTTCCTCTCATCCATATTTCCTATCTCAGTGGCTGGCCAAAAGTCTAAGCATTGTTCAATGTCTAAATTTCCCTCTAATTTTTTTTTTTTTTTAGAGAGGGGAGGTAAGGGAGAAAGAGAGGGAGAGAAACATTAATGTGTGGTTGCCTCTCGAGCGCCCTCAACCCAGGCATGTGCCCTGACTGGGAATTGAACTGTCGACCCTTTGGCTCGCAGGCCAGTGCTCAATCCATTGAGCCACACCAGCCAGGGCCAAATTTCCCTCTAAATTGGCAATCTGCAATCTTTTTCATCTCACAGCAAACATAAACTAATTACTAAAATTCTGTGGCACACCAAACGGTATATTTTTTGCTTATCTAACAACAACAAAAAAATAGGTATAATTTTGATTCACTCAACACCAGACAGCTATTGTGTTGGCTGCTGTCATTTTTAAATTTGATACTCCAAGGGACAGCCAGGTATTGCATATTTTAAAAATACTTGCAGCACAACAGTTGAAAAGTGCTGCTGTAAACAAAGGGTTCTCTACATTTTTTGTATCCTCCGTGGTAGGCAGAATTTTGGCACCCATGACCTTCATCCCTGTGAGTCAAGACTGAGTATGTCATGTTGCCTGGCAAATGGGAGTTTGTGGATGTAATTAAAGTTACAATAACTACGCAAATTATTCTAGATTATCTGTGTGGGTCCAATATAATCACATGAGCTCTTAAAAGCAGAAAATATTCTCTAGCTGTAGCCCAAAGTGATGCAGCAGAAGAAAAAGTCAGAGATGTGAAGGGAAGTGAGGATTCAATATGTCACGGTTGGCTTGATGATGAATGGAACCACACCGCAATATCCAGAACATGTCTGACTGTGAAAGTGCTCCAAGGGGCCAAGTAAAAGGGGCTATTCCTTCTAGGAATGGAAATGGAAGTCAGAAATGGGAAGTTAAGAATCAGGTCCTTCTGGATATGAGGGACGCGCACCAGACCTCCGGTAAACACACGGGTAAAGAGCATAATAAATGAGAACTTCATCGAAAAAAGAGAGAAAGGAAAGCTTCGGCGAAGACATAGAAGGCACAAAACCAATTGAGTCTCTTTGCCAAGAGACAGTGCGAAGGCGACAACGAGGATCGCGCGCCGCTCCCAGCAGCCCCCGAGGTCGGGGTCTCTTCCCCGCTCCTCTACACCAGGCAGCGCGCGGAGGCAGCACCCGCGAACAGGAACCCTACCTCTCAGCGATGTAAAGAGTGCCGGTGCCGAGGCCCTTCCCGTTCAGCACAGCCTCGGTATCTGGCAGCTGCTGCCGAAGACCCTCAGCCGACCCGGGTGGCGGGAAACTTTTGAGGAAGCTCATCGCAGTACTGAGGGCCGAGGTACAGACCCAAAAACTGATGAAGCTCAGCAAAACCCAGCTCGCCGCGTCCCGCCCCGGAAGCGATAGGAATTACCCCGGAAGAGTAACTTGGTTTGCCCCGGAATTTGAGGACCATCCACCATAGAGACGAGACGTTCTAGAGTTAGCTCTTGGAGTCCCGAAAGGACCTGGGAGGGTGTTTCGCGTGGGTACGCTCCCTACTCACTCGTCATTTCTAAGGCTCCAGGTTTGGAATAACGGAGCGCTGCGCCCCACATCCTACATAACAGCACCCTTGTGAGAGGAAGCACAAGGAATTATAAATTCTTTTTTCTACCAATAAAACCTGAAAGCCTGAGACACAGAGGATGCACAGGAAATAGAGACCACACGGGTCTAGAGGTCAGAGGTGTCCTAACTGGGTTCAAGGCTCCTCTCACTTGTATCTGCCTACTCCCAGACTGTTCACATCTCAACCGCCATGCCCCAGACATCAGTCTGGGTCCTGTCACCGCCCTAGTGCACGAGCCCTGTATCCCCTTGACTGAAGCAGGCAAACGAACCCAAAGAGGTAATTAACTCTGGGTGAAGAACTGGATATGTCTGTAAGGAGATAGGGCTTTATTTCTTCGTTGGGCACTGAAAAGTAATAAGAGCAATAAAAACCCTACGTGTAAGAAATAAGAAAAAATTTAAAAACCTTAAGTGATCATAATATAGTAGCTAAAGGTGTCCGAGTGTTGTGCGCCAGGCGCTGTTCTAGGCTCTCTACTAGTGTTATTTCTTTTCTCTTTATGGCAGCCCTTTGAGGAAGTTATTATAATTGATCCAGTTTTATAGACGAGAGGCCTGAAGCATTAAATTCAAGAGCAAGAGTTTAGCTATGAGAGAACTTGTGGAATTCAAGTCAGTCTCTCCAGGCATCACTTTCTTGCCTATAAAATCAGTATGATCATACCTATGGTGTTGCACTGTTGTGGCAGGAGGATGGGACGTCTGCAGTTTTATTTCTATCTTCTGAGGAGTTAAAAGGAATGTTAAATTTTTAATTTTTTAAAGTTTTTAAAAATCCTCAACTGAGGACATTTTTTTCCATTGCTTTAGAGAGGAAGGGAGAGAGAAACATCAATGAGAGAGCGAAGCATCAGTTGGCTGCCTCCTCTTCACACCTGACTGAAGAATCAGGGAGTGAACCTACAACCTAGTTATGTGCCCTCACTGTAATGGAACCTACAAACTTTCAGTTATGGAACCACCTCCAACCGACTGAGCCACACCAGACAGGGCAAGAATGTAAAATTTTAAAACAGATTGGTTTGTTAGTAGTGAGACTGGAGAAGGGGCACTCTGATCAGGCAGAGTATTAGGAAGTGCTTGCCATAGTATATAGGTGAGAGAGTGGCATCAAGGACAGAAACGGACAGATTCTAAAGCTACCCGAAGGTAAAATCTTCAAAACCCGGAGGGAGATCAGAGGAAAGACGGTGTTGAAGATGAAGATCATGCTGGATGAAAAAGGGAGAGAGAAATCAAGTATTATTCCTTAAATTTCCGGCCTAAGTGGTTGAGTGGGTGCTGACACATTTCTCCAAGATGGAGAATTCAGGAGGAGGAGTAGGCTTTGAAAGTAACTAACAAATCGAATATGGGAAATGACAAGTTTGAAGGTTCCAGTGGGACATCTATATGTGGTTGGCTATTTAGTAAAACAGCTAACACTTTGCTCAGAAACAGAATCCCCCAAACAACACAGGGAGAAAATTGGTAAAACCTGTATAACAGATAACAGAAGTCAAAATTACAGTTTGCACTTACCCTGCTGTATAAAATTTTACTGATGATACATTTGTTGTAAGGTCAAGGGCCCATGGGGATGGACTGTGCAGAAAAGAGTTATCACAGTAGAGCTGAGAATGCTTATCCTTAGAAA
Organism: Furipterus horrens; assembly: GCF_987537825.1. Taxonomy (NCBI): domain Eukaryota; kingdom Metazoa; phylum Chordata; class Mammalia; order Chiroptera; family Furipteridae; genus Furipterus; species Furipterus horrens. The sequence continues at coordinate 49,067,863 of NW_028327172.1, forward strand.
GGCCTGCTGATAAAGTTGGCGTTTTACTACTTACTGCCTGGGAACTTTGATTTCGAGAGGATTCTCTCTGCCCTAGCTGGGTGGCTCATTGTGCTTACATCGTTTGGGCAAACAATGTGGTTTATGCTTAACACCTTTCCTTCCAGGGATCTGGAATTTTGGTGTGTGCTACACAAGATGGCTCCTGTGTGGTTAGCTCCCAGTAAAATATTGGGCACTGAGTCTCTAATGAGCTTCCACAGTAGGTAACATTCATAAGTGTTAACTCATTGCCAGGGGAATTAAGTGCATCTTGTGTGACTCCACTGGAAAAAGACCCTTGGAAGCCTGTGCCCAGTTATCTCTGAACTTTGCACATGTCATTTCCCTTTGCTGATTTTGCTTTGCATCCTTTCACAGTAAAAAATCATAACTGTGAGTACAACTATATGTTGAATCCTGTGAGTCCCCTTAATGAATCATTGATCTTGGGGGTGGTCTTGGGATCCTCAACACAATGACCAAGCGGGATTTATCCCAGGAATGGAAGGCTGATTCAACATGAAAATCAATCAACGTAATATACAATATTAATAAAGCAAGAAAACCACATGATCTGATCTCAATAGATATAAAAAGTAGAAGTGGAAGGGTGCTTCCTCAACCTGAAAAAGAACATCTATGAAATACTGTCAGCTAGTATTGTACGAAATCATAAGACTGCTTTCTTGTTAAGATTCGAAAAAAGACAAGGATGTCCATTTTTGACACTTCATTCAATATTGTATTAGTGGTTATAGTCAGGCAATTAGGCAAGAAATAAAAGGAATCTAATTTTCTCTATTCACAGATGAAATCGTGCTGTATTTATAAAATTCTAAGGAATTCACACACATTCTTTTGATATGCTTTCAATTATTTTGGGTACACACCCAGATTGAAGTTGCTGGACCATTTGCTAGTTCAATTTTTAATTTTTTGAGGAACCGCCAAACTCTTCCATAGTGGCTGCACCATTTTACATTCCCACCAAACTGTACACAGTGGTCCCCATTTTTCACATCCTCACCAACACTTGCTATTTTTTTTCATAGTATCCATCCTAATGGGTATTAGGTGATACCTCATTTGATTTTGACTTCCCCAGTGATTAGTGATGTTAAGCATTTTTAAATTGTTTTTTGGCCATTTGTATATCATGGGAGAAATGTAAAATCAGATTATTTTGTTTATTGAGTTATAGAAGTTCATTTTATATTCTGGATATTAACCCCTTATCAGATAAACAATTTGCACATATTTTCTCCCATTCCATGGATTGCCTTTTCACTGTTGTGTCTTTACACAGAAATTTTTCATTCTGATGTGCAATATTAAAATTTATCTATTTTTTCTTTTGTTTCCTGTGCTTTTGGTGTTGTATCCATGGAATCATTGCCAAATCAAATGTCATGAAGTTTTTTTCTGTTTTCTTCTAAAGTGTATTGTTTTAAGTCTTTTATTTAGATCTCTGATCCATTTGACTTAATTTTTGCATATGGCTTTAGGTAAGGGTGTAGTGTCATTCTTTTGTACATGGATGTCTAGTTTTCCTGGTACCATTTGTTGAAAAGATTTTTTTCCCCATTGGACAACCTTGTATCTTTGTCAAAAATCATTTGACTATGTACATGAGGGTTTATTTATTGGCTGTGTACTTTATCCCATTGGTCTATATGACTATATTTATGCCATGTCTTTTTACTACACCGCTTTGACTACTGTAGCTTTGTAGTAAGTTTTTAAATCAGAAAGTATACATCCTTCAATTTTACTCTTCTTTTTCAAGTGTATTTTGGCTGTTTAGATTCCCTATGAATATTAGGGTTAATTTTTCCACTTCTGCAGAAAACATATTTTAGTGTTGGCATTTTAACAATATTATGTCTTCAGATCCATGAACATGTCTTTCAACTTATTTGTGTTTTCTTTAATTACTTCCAGCAAAACCTTGAAGTTTTCAGTGTACAAGTCTTTTAAGTCTTTGGTTAAGTTTATTTTATTTCTAAGTAAAAAAATCATATTTCTAGACACTACCAGTAAACAATCTAAAAATGAAATTAAGAAAAACAATTCCATTTATAATACCATTAAAATGAATAAACTATGTAAGGCTATATTTGCCAAGAGAAAACTATGTAACATTCTTGGGGGAAAAAAAAAAGATACCTAAAATAAAAGGAAAAACATCTCATGTTCATTCATCATAAGACTTACTATTGTGAAGAATCCAGTATTTCCCCCAAATGACCTACATATTAAATGCAATACCTATCAAAATTCCAACTGCATTTTTCACAGAAATCGACAAACTGAACCTAAAATTCATATGAAAATTCAAGGTCTCCAGAATAGTCAATATAATTTTTTTTAAAGAGCCAAGTTGGAGAACTCACTTCCTGATTTCAAAACTTACTTCAAAGCTACAGTAATCAAGACTGTGTAGTGCTGGCATAAAGATAAATGTACTATATAGACTAGTGGAATCAAATTGAGAGTCCAGAAGTAATCCAATCCATTTCTGGTCAATTGAGTTTTGACAAGGATGCCAAGGTAATTCAGTGACGGAAAAGAATAGTCTTTTCAATAAATGGTGCTGGTACAACTGGACAGTCACATGTCAAAGAATGAATCTGGGTCTCTACCTCACACCACATACAAAAATAACTTAGAATGTATCAAAGACCTAAATTTAAGAGCTAAACCTATATAACTCTTATACGGAAAAACACAAATTTTTGTGACAGTGAATTAGGTTAAGTTTCCTAGATAAGACATTTAAAGCATGAACAAATAGCCCTACCCGGGTGGTTCACTTGGTTGGAGCATCATCCTGTACACCAAGGGTTGTGGGTTTGGTCCCCAGTCAGGGTATGTATGGGAGGAAGCTGATTGATGTTTCTCTCTCTGTCCTCTTTCTCTTTCAGTAAAGATCAGTGAACATATCCTCAGTGAGGATTTAAAAAAAAGAAAAAAAAAAAAAAAAGGAAAAAACAAACTGGACATCTTCAAAATAAAAAACCTTTGTGTTTTAAAGAACACCATTAAGAAAACAAAAAGACAGCCTGCAGAATTGGAGGATGTATTTACAAATTAGATATTTGTTAAGGGTCTGGTATCCAGAATATTTAAAGGATTCTCACAACACAACAATAAAAAAAGGTAGTCCAATTTAAAATGGGCAAAGGATTTTAAAGATATTTCTGAAGAGAAGATACCCAGGTGGCCAAAAAGCACATGAAAAGGTAGTCACAACATTAATTATCAGGGAAATGCAAATTAAAATCACAATGAGAAACCACTTCATATCCACTAGGATGGCTCTAATAAAAAGACTAATGATAGTAAATGTTATTTATGTGGAGCAATTGGAAGCCTTGTATATTTTGCTATGGAAATGTAAAGATTCAGATGCTGTGTAAAACAGTTCAGCAGTTCCTTGAAACAAGAAGTTACCATATGATCTAGCAATTTCATTCCTAGGTATATACTTAAGAGAATTGAAAACATATGTCCACACAAAAACTTGTATATAAATGTTTATTATTCATAATAGCCCAAGAATGTAAACAATTCAAATATCCATCAAATGATGAATGGGTAAACAAGATGTAGTATATCCAGCCCTGGCCAGGGTGGCTCGGTTGGAGCATCCTCTGTAACCAAAAGGTTGTGGGTTTGATTCCTAGTCAGGGCACACACCTAGATTGCGGTTCATCCCTGGGCCGGGCACGTACGGGAGGCAACCAATCGATGATAATTCTCTCTTGAATCAACTTTTCTCCCTTCCTTTCTCTCTGAAGGCAGTGAAAAAAATGTGCTCAGTTTGGGATAAAAATAAAACATGGTATATCCATAAAAAGGAATGAAGTAGATTCATACTAAAACATGGGTAAAATTATAACATGCCAAATTAAAGAAGTCAGACACAAAATGCCACATATTGTATGATTTCACATATATGAAATGTCCAGAATAGGAAAATCCTTACAAAAAGTAGATTAGGGGTTGCCTGGGACTGGAGGGAGCACGGGAGTAGTGAGTGCTAGTAATATGGGGCTTCTTTTGGAGGTGATGACAACCTTGTGAATGTACTGAAAATCACTGTACACTTTAAAATGGTGAACTTTATAGAGTATGTGAATTATATTCCAAATTTAAAAATCAAGAAGAAAGGCTTTTAAATAAAATTGACTAGTACTTTTGTTTTGGAAACCATTGCATAAGCACATCCAGATTATTAAAAGTGGCTTGTCACAGAGAGGACAACCATCCTAAAGATGGCTTCCTCTCATGTGCCTTTCCTGGTTGTGGGTCCTTACCTTTCATCCTTGCCTCTTTGGCACTGTCCAGGTTCTCCTTATAGCATCTCCCAGTAAAATCCCAGCCTTGCCTTCTGGGTCATCCTGAATCTGAAGCTGGCCATTTCTTGCCAGAATAGATCAGTAAGCAAATTTCTGATTCAATAAGTTCTTTATCTGTAATATTTTAAATCAGAATTGCAAATAGAGACGAACTCCACTAGTTTGTTGGTAAAAAATAATTGCTGTGCATCTTACTGTATTCCAAGAGTAAGGAAAATCTATCAAATCAACATTTGTAGATGAGAATTGTAGGTTGATAGGGCCCCTTCTTGTCATCTGGTTTAACCCATTTCTGAATGCATTGAAGTATTATACTCGTGCCAAATGGCACTTCAGCCTAAATCCAAAATATTCCCGATTAGTGAGAATTCACTCTCAAGTTATTATTAGAAAACTGTAAAAAACTTTTTCTAGAGAATAAACAGAAAGCTTTTGCCTTAAGGCTTCTGCCCTCTGATCTAGATCTGTGCTCCCACAGGGCCACACAGAACAAGTTCAAGGCCTCTTTAGTGTATCAGTTCTCCCCAGAGGCTAAAGACAGAAATCAAGAATAGCTTTCTAGCACCTATAATTCACCTACTTGGCAAATAGTCTTAAAAGTTATCTTGGGGAAATTGATGCACTTGCAAATTTACTTTCTAGATAGTAAGAGCACAATGCACTTGTTTCTGGGGTGATAAAAATTTTAAACCTTCATTAACTTATTGAAAATCCTTAGTTTTCCATGTGCCACAAAGTTTAAAATAAACTAAGTGCAAACACATCATGCTAAATACATCAAATTATTTAAAATTTTTATTATGACAATTGACATATTAAGTGAAAGAAATAACAGAAGTAGTATAATAAAACATTTTGAAAGAAAAATTTATATTGTACAATTAGGCCAATAGCTATAGAATAGCTTTAGACCTAGCTTATAACACAAGAGTTCTGATCATACTGTAGCGAGACACTGAACATTTCATTAACAAAAATATTGGCAGTAGCCACACATATTTTGGTTATCACTTACAAGGAATATTATTTTTAAACAACTACGCACTGCAATTCTAACACACTGGGTGTTCATACACTGCAGTTAGCCCCTGAAGCTTTAAGCTACCAGGAATTCCCATATTTCCCATGCACAAAATTTACTTTGTGCATTATTGGAATCACATTTCCAGTTTTCAGATCTCTCCCCCCCCACCCCCACACACATGCAGTATGATATATGTGGTAGAGAGCACTCCAGCTTCCTCTATTTGACTAATAGCATGTAGGTCCTGATTACCTCAACAGTTTCACGTTCATCTTGAAGCTTCTGCTTTAGCTCTCATCTAGCAACACAAAAAGCATCAAGAACCTATTCCAGGAATAATTCGTTTTATGCATAAGAAAATAAGTTTCATATAAGCATGTCTGAAAATCCAGAGGCATTCTGATCAAACACTCCCTGAATCCCAGCTATTACTTTTAAATCAAAATGAAAATCTAAGATATACCACTTACAAATTCTTATCTGGAATTTGTATTCTTCACCTGGAAATTCATGATTTCCAGACTTCACCTCTGATCAGATGAGGATAGCCAAGAAACTGACATCCCACATTAGCTGGCAATAAAGGTAGCTTGGACAGAAATTGTGACACTTAGATTAATTTAATTCTTCACAAGAATACACTTGTGCTACAAGGGTGAGATATTAGAATGGTAAAATTATCAGATGGCAAAAGTACTGGCATTTAAATATGTCTAAGACTGCTAGAATCAGAAGCTCTACAAGATATCAAAATATCAAATGAGGGAATTGGAACTTGAAGCATATTAATATCCCTTCCTGCCATGCTTCCAGTAAATATTCCTGTGTAATTAAGGCTACTGAAAAAAAAAAAGAACCAAATTGAGCAATTCTAGTTTTTCATTCTTTTACAAATTGAAAAGAAACCAAACTCTGCCCTACCCACCCTCAACCCCATCACAGGACACTCCCTTTCAAGGCGTATATAAAACCTCTTGGCAGGTTTGGGCAAGCTACCTTTCAGATACCATTATTAAGAAGCTACTTTGATAAGAAAACAAAACATCACACCAACATTAAGAATAATCTAGTTAGGCATCACAAAAATCACACACTGTAAGAATATGCTCTTAACTGCCAAAATGTGGGCCATTACAGCTGTTCGGAAGATGAAAAATTCATTAACATTAACATAAACTGATCTCTGTATGTTTATTTGTGTCTGTGTGTGTATAATTTGCACGCAACGATCTTAAAGCTTTGGAGACAAGGATTATTTGTGCATGTCCATAGAGCAGTATTGATATGCACCAACTTTGCTAAAGGGTAGAATGAAAAAGACCATGGCACAAATTTTTTAAAACAATCTTAGGTTTAATTACATAATGCACCTGTAGATGTTCTAGCATAAACACAGTTGTAAAAATCTACATCCTATTTTAGGGTATTTTCCACTTCTCATCCCTTAAAAGCTGTACAGTTATAAAAAATGTGACTCTCAAGCAAAATAAACTTTTTTTTTGCAACATACAAAATAAGTTAAACGATTCAGAAGGTCTTGAGCCATTACGTTTCCCAATGACTGTGTTCTGGCTATCCATAGCATGACACGCGGCTCCTGGTCCATGACCAGAACTCAATAAATACAGATCAAACAAAACCCCAAACACTTAAATTAGATTTCTTTAGAAACGGATGAAAGTTAAGAGAACATACACTTAGGGTTAACAATTCCATTCTCAACTTACATTATCCAGTGGCAAAATGAACAAGGTGGGTCACTCAGTCCTTAGTGCATTTTCTAGCTTGTACCAGTTTGGCAAAAAAAAAAAAAAAAAAAAACACAATGTAGTTCCTTTAAAAATGTTTCTTTCTTATTAAAAATGTCTTAAGAGCTTAAGAAATCTCTACACATCTAATAATTTGTTATGCCCTCTCATATAACTTATGTATAGGATAGACATCTTAAAATTATTAAAATAAAAATAGCATCTTCACTAATGAAATCACTACAATGTGCCAGGATTGGGTTTGCAGCATTTCCCAGAGCAAAATGGTATAAATATAAAATGCAAACAAAGTGAGCTCACATGACCAAAATGAGGGGGAAAAAATCCACTAGTGGACTCCTATTCTTATCAATTTCTGAGAGGGTTTATAGATAAAAGTGTTGCGTGTACAATCTAAAGTGGTTATATACCAAGCACACTACATGTTGGCTTCTAACGACTGCTCGCTTGCTTGGGGATAACCCCACCTTCAACATATGTTACACAGTTACCTAGCAATTCTTGGCACTCAACAAATGTCAAATGATAATTTGAGTGAAATATTCTGAAAACAAAGTAAGAGTACACGTAACACAATAACAAAGTTTAAATACATTGATAGAAAAAGACTTTGTCTTTCAGGATTGGTATAAAAACAATGAAGAAAGCAGCAGTTACCTGCTACTGCCAAGGTAGGTTTATAGGCACACACTGGGAATGGTGGCTGAAATAGGAATGGATTTTATTCTAAATAAGTTTAATAACATATTAAGCAGAAGACCAGGTAGATTACAGATTTGCAGATTTGGCGTTCTCACTTCTTGGGAGAACTAGGAATATATTTTTAGAATGTCAAACCAGGAAGAGGACCTTTACTACTTTTCTTGAGACTTCCTGTAATTAAATGTTCCTAACTTCGTATCAGTTACAATTATTTATCTGATTCTTAGGTCAGTTAATGGTTTCAAAGGATTCATTTTAATCCTGACATCTGAAGTATTTATACATGTTTTTATATGTATGTTCATTCCATCAAAAGAAAAAAGATCTATAGCTGTGAGGCAACGCCATGAATCATGGACCTGCATTGTGTTGGGGAAGGACAATGTTCACAACTTTTCTGTGATTCATTTAGGTTCCTTTCAGTTGTATGGTGCTGCAAACTAGCCAGTAGTGAACATCTCTCAGCCTCACAAACATAAGCTAAAAAGACATTCCTTATGACAAAAGAAATTTCATCAATCCCACTTAAAAATAGATAACATTTTCCCACTTTATCTCTAAGTAACAAACATCTAAATGCATATTATGAGATGAGTTCTATCAACTGAAAAACGGTAACTGAAGTTTAGAATAGCCTTTTAAAATTTATTTTAAAAATCTTTTTTCAACAACTTCCTCAGCATTTCAAGTCCTTGGTTCTTTGGAAGGTCACACTTATAAAAAGATTTTCAGTAGACATGAACTTATTCTAAATGAAGCTCTTCTTTATTCTCTGAATTGCAACCTTGACCAACTGGAAACCCAACCTCAATATATCACGCATATTCTTGAAAATATTTCTGCCATCATTCTCTAGTAATGTACCAACAATGGAAAATGTACTACATACACTGAACACTATTTCATCAGCACAAGTCTGCAAAACCCCAATGTGTATTTTCAGACTTTTTCACATAATTTAAAGTTTCTGCTTCGTGACAATTTAGCTTGTTTTCAAACCTTTACAGAAATTGCAAACTAGTGAGTACTAAACTACATCTCCCCTCACTAATTTGCTATACACTGTGGAGTTCTATACCAGGAATCTAAACTGTATTTCAAAAAAGGGGGTTTAAAGTATTAAAGGGCTTTATTACACTATAGTAGCAAACCTAAATCCATGTTTAGTACTCTATTAACAAGCACACAAGATATTCTAAATTCTAAATTAATCACTGCTTTCCTATGCACTTCCAGTTCCTAATGACTGAGTTATATCTTTGGATATAAAATTAGTTTACTTTTTTCTTATTTTTAAAAACGTCTTCAAAGTATGTTCAGAATTAATATTTCAGTGAACAGACTCTTTCAGGGACTGAATCCAAACACCAAGTAGCAGAGTTGTTTTGAAGTGTTCATTTAATTACCCATAATTAATAATATACCTGCAATATAATCATTTATAAGTATCAGTTGCTTGAATTACACTTTTTGTAGATGAAACATAGTTAACTGGTTTTATCAGAATGTAAGGATAGAAGGGATACACTCACTACCAATTTCACAAACACTTAATTCAAGTTTGATAAGTAACAGGCAGCAAAAGTGGTATCATCACCCATACCAATGGGACATTTGCTAAATGGAATACACAATCTTCACAATGATAAAAATTACCTTTTGCTCTCTGTAGCAAAAGAGTAAAAAGAACTCCTTATTCACATTAGGCATCCTGTAAAAGAAACAATCTACCCATTTAATACATTTTATCACTTAATTCAACAGAATAGGTGGAAGCAGGAGCTGGTTGGTCCAGAGGTAGAAACAGGGTACAAGGGAGTTTCCACACAGTAGTGGCTTTACCAGCTTCAGGACTAAAATAGTGGAGGGAGACTTGGGTGCAGGATAGGCCACCAGCACATTCTAAACACTTACCTTGCACTAGGTAGGAATCCTTCTATTGCCAGCCTGTTTGAGTTTTAAAAGGCTAACATTCTTAACAGACTTTCAAATAAATGAAACAAACTGAGCTAGAAAGGAGGCCTGTAAATAAACGTGGCTCCTTCCATAGTGCTCTGCTCTACTGTCTCATGAATGTAAGCCCTTCCCTCCCTTCCAGTGGAACATTGTCTCAAAATAAGAATCACAATTTACTTGGAACCACATGCTATTTGTGCACCCTAATTTTAGGCTGCTTTCATTATTTTATTTTTATACAGATACATATACATTGCTAGAATCAAAGCAAAAATATTAAAGGGCAGGTACTACAAAACTAAAGTGAAACAAAACAAACAAAAGAACCAATAACTGAAAACAACAGCGATAAACTTTCAAGGCCAAAAAGATAAGATTTGAGGGCAACACCTGTTGAGGAAGGAAAAGAAGAAGTATAAAATTTCTAGAGAGGTATTTATAACGCAAGTCTAATGCCAGCTTTTTAATAATAAAAAAGAGAAGTGCTTTACTATATACTGACTAGCACATACAATGCTTAATTTGGAAAGAAAAATTAATGAAGTTCCTTGGGCCAGCAGCAGATTGGTGTGTCCATTGCCGGCAACAGACACAACACTGGAACAGAAAAAACCCCAACCCCAGGGCAAAAGTATTCACAGAAGTAAGTAATGGCTGAAGGTTTCAGAATTCGACAGGCAAGGTTTAATCACAAGTGCTACACTTTGTACAATGTTATTTATGGCTCTGCCTGAAATTTTACAGCTGTAACAGAAACTAAGACAAAGTTCATATTTTAGTGTCAATTACATGTTAGACATTTAGTTACAAACCCCTTTTCTTGAAACAAAGAGCTTACTGGGTTTTTTTTTTAAGTGTTGAGATGTTTAAAATTGATGTCATGCCTATTAAGTACATTGGCGGTTTTCAATTAACTCTATGTTGGTCATGTGACTATTAATGAATTTAATAGAAGTCTAATGGCCAAAAGCCAAAACTACATTCAAACCCTAATATATCCAGGCAGATAAGAAATTTCAACACACGCACACACGCACACACGCACACACACACGCTAAAACTCAAAACCTCCCAAAGGAACTGCTTTGTTTGTAGACTTCAATTTGAAGTAGATACTAAGGGCAAGAATAGACCAGTTAAAATTCACCTGAAAATCCTTTCCCCTTCTTCAAATGTGCTAAAATACCACTGTCAGCCTAACATCTCTTCATGTATGTTATGTATAGATGCATCTGTTTCAAAATGATATTTGATATATTTAAGTAAGTGGCCAGAAGACAAGAGTTACACTATCTGCAAAGTTTATAGTCTACCTGGGCCCTAAAAAGAGACCACACTCACTTCACTAGAAATTCTCCATGATAGTACATCACAGGCCACCTCATCACCACTGCATAAAGCGGTTAAAAAAATTGTTGCTAGCACAATCCAGTTGTCAAAGTTTCATTATACATTTTACTATACAAATGCTTTTCAGATGATTTCTTTTTTAAAAAACCAACTCTGCTCTAACAAACTTAGCTTAGATTTTTTTTAACGATGGTACTTTCTCGGTCTCTTCTTTATAAAGTGTGGTTATCTCCAATAGTAAACAAGTTGATTTCATGAATGCTGTTACTAAATGACTTATGTATGATGTTATCTACAATTATCAAACTGCAACAATACAGACTTGAACATTTAAACAGTCTGTTAATCATCATCTATGCCACAAATGTTTAAATATAATATATATTTAATATGAAAAAGCTAAAGCACAAGTGCTTTCTCCCACCCCTAATTCTGTTTTGGGCCCTTGCAGATTCGGAATGCATTCTTATCCACCTTTTTTCACAAAGTCAGGAGAGCTCAGGAAATATAAAGTCAAAAATATACAAATCTTTGTTGTTATTATAATAAGATTTCTTTTCCATGAATGAAATTACCAAGGACCATGTACTTGGAAAAAGAAAGTGAAAAGGAATTTACAGCAATTATTAATCTTCAAAGTTCAAAACTGGTCACTTCACAGAAAGACTTAAGAGTTTGTTGAAAATTTTCTTCTAAAAAGTCATTCTGTAGTGGAGTTTTCTAGGAAAAATAAAACCGCTTTTAATAACTGGCCCGCTGGTGTGAGAGCTACCGTGGAATAAATTAGCACAAAAATGGAAAAAAAAGTCTTATAACTGTTCACTGTTACAGACGTAATCAACAAGGTCAGTCACTCTCAAAAGCTCATCTTCCTCCTCTTCCGGTGCCCCTGCCTCCTGCCCACCATTTGTCCCATTGGGGGCCAGGCTTGCACTGGCTGTGCTGTTGTCCTTAGGGGTCTGAGGCTTCTCAGCTGGCTTGCCAATCAAGTTCTCAATGGCTTTGCCAGGACTCTGTCCATTTGTGGAAGGTAAGTCCACTAAGCTATAGTCCAATGGGCTCCCCACCTTGCCTACATTTTCAAAGTCCTCTTCTTCATCACTGTCTATTCGATAGGGCTTCTTGGTGCTCTCTTGTTCTGAGGGCAGGACCCTGGGCTGGCTGTCATGGGCAAGCTGATCTGCATCTCCATGAACATTGTCGCAACTCTCCTCCTCGTCTGTCTCGATCCGGTGTAGCCGTTTTCGGGATGGTCTGCCTTCCTCTTCCTCCTCATCTGCTTCTGAATACTCATCTGTGCTTCGACCCCGCTTTCGAACTGAGCGCTTTGATTCTTTAGCTAGCTCCTCATCTTCAGAGTTTTTGGACATATAGCTCTCTAAAATAAACAGCACATTTAACCATAAACAAATTTAAGTAATTCTTTTCCTCCCCACTTTCCTATGTCCTGCTTTCAGACTTGCCTGTACACAAATATTTCCCGTCAATAAATGGCCTGCTTTTTCCCTCCTACAAGTTCTATAACAGTGCCCATTATGATTCATGGCGTACCTATGATTTTAGGAAAGAGCAGAATCAGATTTCTTTGAGGAATCTTGCCAAACACTGGACATCTGAAACACTGTGCTCCCATCCCATGTTATTTTATGCCCTTGCTAGTCCTAAAATGTCTTTATCTATATTTATATCTATGTGATCTCACCTAGTCTCTCATGGCTTGGCATAACATCTATGCGCTGGTAATTCTCAAATTTGTTTTAGGCAACCCCTAAATTCCAGACTCATGTATCAAACTGCTTACTCAAGATCTACGCTTGGATTTCTGAAACAGACACCTCGAACCTAATGTATTAACAGAGCTCCAAAATCCCCCCTCAAACTTGTGCTGTTCTGGTTTTCACCATCTTAGTTATTGGACACTCTTATTCTTCCAATCGCTGAGTCATCCTTGACTCCTTTCCCTCTCCCATCTAATGCAACAGTAAATCTTCTGGGTCTACCTTCAAAATATATCCACAATTTGACTTTTTCATCCCTTTACTGCTACTGTCCTAGTTTTACCCATCACCATGGCTCACCTGGCCTATTTTGATGGCCTCCCACCTGGTCTCCTATTTTCTGACCTTGTTTCCTTCAACTTATGCATAACACAGCTACCATAAGCAAACAAGAACATAAGTCAGGTCATATCACTCCTTTGCTCAAAATCCTCCAATTATTTCTCATCTCTCACTGATTTAAACCCAAAGTCTTTATACAACAGTCTACTACAGTACCCAATTTTGTAGCCAGTAATCACATGTGGCTATTTTAAATTTACATTAATTAAAATTAGATAAAAATTAAAAATTCAGTTCCTCTATTACACTAGCCACATTTCAAGTGCTCAACAGTCACGTAATACTAGTGGCTACTATTCTGAACAGCACAGATACAGACCATGTCCATCTTTGCAAAAAGCTCAACTGGATAGTGTAGGGGACTGCTCCTTGTGGGTTTGGGAATTGTAGCCCAAACCGTGAGCCAGGCCCCAGGAAGGCCTTTAAGTCTCAACAAAAAACTGAAAGGCTGTGAGGCAGACAGGACCAAAGGCCATTCAGAGGATTCCTATGGGAATTGGATTTAAAGAGTGCATATTGTGTTTTAGAGCTTGCTCTGCTTTTCTTATCTCTTAGTTAACTATAAACAAGCTGTACCTAAAAATGTATGAAGGCTTGCACCTAATGTCAGCATGGCATCAGGATGTTTAACAGACCCTGACACATACTAGTCACTGTGTTCTCTATATTGATATTTGTAGTCAGTAACTGTCAACTGTAACCCAAGCGTCTAAAAGCTTATTGATGATTCATAAGTCTTGACCTGGTGTCTCCTAAATCCCCTCCTCAATAAAAAGCATGGGAGACAGAAGTCCTATGCTCTTCTCCCCTAGAGAGATTAGCCACCTCCCATCCCTCCAGACAAAATACAGTGCCTGGATAAATATGTTTCTCTGCTGTGGTCCTGAAACCTCTGCTGGACAGGGAGTTTCCATCTGAGCTGGGGCACTGGAGGTAGTACAGCCTCAGGATAGCATTGTTACTCATCAGGAGTTGGCAAAATATTTTGTTAAGGGTAGTCTCTATTATAACTATTAAACCTTGTGGGAATGCAGTACAGCCTTTATGTAAAAACATGGACACGAATATGTTTCTGTATAACTTGATTTACAAAATCTTTATTTACATGAACAAGTGGGCAATGTAGTTTGCTGACTACTGCTCTACATGATCTGGCCCCTGTTGATCTTGCTTCATCTCATACTAGTCTTTCTCTTACTCTTTCTCCTCCAACTTGGCCTCCTTTCTTTTCTCTGAACATGCCAGGCACAAACTTGCCTCAACACCTTCATGTTGTGGTTTTAGCTGCCTGTATCACTCTTAGATAACTGCATGACTTACACTCAACATTTCTTTCAGGTCTTTACTCAAATATCTTCTTAGTGAGATATTCCTGTAGTACCCAATCTGAGATTCCAACTATACCAATCAGACTTACTCCCTTTTTTTCTCTACAGCATTTATCTCCACCTAATATGTCATATATTTTACTTATTTATCCTGTTTCTTGTCTCTCTCTCCCCACATCTAAGAGTTACATGAGGGATTTACACATTTTGGGCTCTTTTGTTCACTTTTCTATTCCCAGTGCCTAGAATAGCGAATAGTTCCATAAGTATTTGTTTTTAATAGTTGAATTAATGAATTCATGTTTGTTTTTAATGACACACAAAGATGACACACAGTCAACCAGATGTTCACCTTCCTTCTTTAGCTGCTCCTACCCAAACATTCCCTTCTCCTTTCTCTCATGGCATAGGCTCAAATTTAATTGACAAGGACCTATGAAAGCCAAAAACCTTCAAAACAGATAAACAATGGAAAATT
The DNA here is from genome assembly GCF_987537825.1 of Furipterus horrens. Classification (NCBI taxonomy): domain Eukaryota; kingdom Metazoa; phylum Chordata; class Mammalia; order Chiroptera; family Furipteridae; genus Furipterus; species Furipterus horrens. Next base: position 49,082,972 of record NW_028327172.1, read on the forward strand.
AAATATACAAAAAAGAAAAGGGGGAAGGTGAAGATTAGAATCATTTAAAATGAACTTGGGAAGAATTCTGGAAAAACAGCAAAGACTAAATGGATACCACAGATTCATATTTCAGAGCTTTTCCTGAACTTCTGATATGGGATGTAGTTACAGCTATTAAGAAATTAAACAGTTACTGACTGAAGCTCACCTTCAAGGTGGAGAGAAGTAGTTTAAAACTGGTCAGCTTCTCAGTTCATCAAATTAAAGGAAATTATTTCAAAATGAGGGCCATAAGTAATATGGGAGCAGAAAAAAATCTTGCCATCACAATTTTCTGAGACATTTCTGGTTCCAATGAAGAATTTAATTATTACAATGGAGATCTTAATAATTTACATTTTATCAAGTATCATTTACTTGAACTACAAATAGTGACCAGACGTAAAATAATGGGTTTTGTCTCAGAGATATTAGTGGTTATATTGCATTTCTTAGAAATGATATGAATCACAATCCTCTCATTTTATAGATTCTGTTTCTGCCTTGCCCAACCTTCGGTAAATTGGACATCTATTGATTACCTTCACTCTCTGAGCTGGAGAGCCTCCGCTTGTGAATTCGTCTGATTTCTTTACCACGTCGTAAACTCTTCTGGGAACCATCACTCTCTGAATCTTCTTTGTAGTTTATTTGTCTTTTCTGGTTCCTCCTTGACCGCCTTCGCCGAGTTTCTATATAATCATCACTCAAGTCATCGCTGAAATCACTTTCTATGAGAAAAAGGGAAGTAAAAAGAAGTCACATATAAAATTGAAGCCCATTAAATAGAAATGTGATAAAAATGCAAAGATACTAAGCAGAGTTCATTCATAACAATTTTTAAATGAATAATACCTTTAGGTCCATTATTTACTTTTTAATAATGTGAGTAAATCTTTGGGGCTTTAATGCCAAACTTCACAAATGTACCTTATCAGCAGTCAATCCTCAAGATGAAGATGTTTTATAGAACCCTTATTTCATTCAACTGAGAGCTACCCAGTCAGCTGCATGGCTGCCACAACTGCTCTTCCTGCCTCATGTTAACCTGCTATTCCCATGTATGTAGCTTCATGGCTATAGTCTCAACTTCACAATGGAGCACAGAGGTTAAGCTCTCTAACCACAGAAAAGTGAGGAGCCTGTTTTAAAGAAGTACAAAATTGGGAGTTATATCTTTGGTGTTTTCTACATGGAATTAAAATCTTCTAAATACACAGGGCTACTTAAAACTCTCAAAGTATTGCTAAATATCATTGTTCTTATCACCTCTGATCAATAAACAAGAGTCAGACTATGACACTGTGTCAACAGTTTTTCAGGAGTGCTAACAAATTCCACTGAATTATCACATTCAGTCTGGTTCTCTGATGGAATTCAAACATTTAAAAATGACTAGCCAATAGTTTGAAGACATTCTGTTTCTACTGTTCAAATCTGGGACAAACTGAGCCTAAATAGTGATGGTGACATGTTATATGCACTGACTAAATAAGAATCAACAAAGGAATCAACAATACATTCTGATGTAAAGAAATAAATATATAGGGGAGAAGGGAAAACACATCCTCACAGAATACTAAATAAAAAACATAAAAGGAATAATGGAATTAGAAATTATCAACAAATGTTAAAACTAGTGGGTGAGCCCTGGTCAGGGTGCCTCAGTTGGTTGGAGGGTCATCCTATACACCAAAAGGTTGTAGGTTTGATCCCCAGTCAGAGCGTGTATGGGAGGCAACTGATTGATCTCTCTTTTTCTCTCTCCCTCTTTCTACAGAATCAAACATATCCTTGGGTGAGGAATTAAAAAAAGAAAAACAATTAAAAAAAAAAAAAACCACCCAGTGGGTGAAACATCTGATAAGGAACAGGAGATTTAGAGTCTCAAATGATCTTCCTACAATTTACTTACTAATTATAAAGGGGAAAAAAAAAGTCCTGGAGGATATATATTAGCTCTGTAATATTCCTACCAAAATGTATAATCTGAATCTATCACAAAGAAACAGAAAAACACAAATTGAGGGACATTTTATAAAATAACTAATGTGTATTCTTCAAAAATGCCAAGGCCAATAAAGACAAAGTCAGAAGAATATTCCAGATTAAAGGAGACTAAAGAGATACAAATGAGTAAAATGTGTATTCCTGTATTGGATCCTGGACTAGGGAAAAATATTGAAATAAAGGACAGTACTGGGATGCCTCATGAAATTTGAATGTATGCTTTTATTAGATAATAGCATTATACCAATTTAAAATTTGATTTTGATAACTATACTATGGTTATGTAAGGTAATGTCCTGTTCATAGGAAATAATCATTGATAAAGGAGCATGATGTTTCCATTTACCTAAAATGTTTTGGAAAAAAAATAAAGAAAATAAAAACTCCACAAGCCTGGCAAGAGTCTAGGATATAATCCTTTTGTCTGTGCCACTTCCTCAGTTAAGATGATAGCTACCTATCTACCAATTCCACAAAGCACCAATATCTATGCTTTTCGTTACTGTCCCTCCATTTACCGTTAATAGGGATGAATATAAGCTATAACATCAACCACTGCTAATTTATAAAAACTAATGAATCACCGACTGCGATCTAAACATTAAGAAATAATTGATGGTCCTTCTTCCTCCAAGAGTAGCTAGACATCTGAGAAAAATGTTCTCAGCTTACTGAAAATTATTCCCAAGAAATACTATGAAGGTAAGTCTAGACATGAAAACACTTGTCACCTGGAGAATCATCACAATCCTGAAGTGAATTTAGTATAAAGTTAACATACCCAACCATATGTATTTTCTTAGAATGTGCTTAATGTGAAAAATGTAGTTACTGGTGAGTCATAACAATAGAATTCCAAGTTTTATCGGAAAGCTTATTTACAGTTGAATGGAATTTTAAGAACTCTTAGCTCCAGAAATCACAAGAATTTTTTAAGTTGGCATGATGTAGATACAAATTATTTTTTACCAGAGTCTCTACTATTCTCTTCAGATTCCTCCTCTTCATCATCATCAGAATACTTTTTCTTTGGGGTTTTTCTCCGCAAACGCCTGCTTTGCCTCATTGGCCGGGAGGGATGTCGCCTCAGTCTTCGGCTACAGAAATCGGTGTCACTGTCATCATTAGATGGTGGGTCTTCTTCACTTTCGTCTGGGTTTTCATCAGATACAACAAACTCATCTTGAGAGCTGTCCAAGAAAAACCAGATGAATTATGATGGTACACTTAAAACCATGAACCTATTTTTAAGAGTTCTGAGTTCAAGTTCTAACAAGTCCACTGAATCATTAAATAATATTTAATGTAGTATCTGAATAATTGCATTAACTTCCCTAACATGAAATTATTTGCTATCTATCCTTTTCTTAGGAGGAGTTATGAAGATGAGCTGATTCTGATTTTTGCTCATAAACTGCTTTGGCCTCTTGAGATGTCCCCCATGTACCTTACTTAAATCAACATGTCCAAAAGCAAACATTATTTCCTAACTTCTCTCTTCTGTTCCTTAGCCTGGTATTTGACAGTAATTCAAACCAGAAATCTGGTATTTATCCTTATTTCTCCCTTTTCATTTCTCACATCTAATCATTTATTAATTCCTTGAGTCCACCTCTTAGTTAGTATCTCAAACCATCTCCCACCTGAACAACTATTCTTACCTGAACAACTATAGCAATGCTCCAAGTAGTCTCTCTAATCTCTAGATCATTTCTCTTCAATATATCCTCCAAATAAATACCAGGATGAAGCTTTCTGAAGTGTAAACCTCATTATTATTCTGATGTTTAAAACCCTTCAGTGGGTTTTCATCATGTTCAGATTAGAACCCAAATTCCTATGCATGCCAACAAGACACCACCATCTGTGCCCTTTTTATGTCTTGGCCACACGTCCTGCAAGGCACTCTCTCCTTCTTCCCCATGCTTTTGCTATGTTGACACACCAGGAGTTTCCTAAACATTCCACAGCGGTTTATGCCTCAGACACATGACTTCCCAAGAACTTCTTTCCTCACCCTGTTTCTAATTCTAAACTCATCGATCTGCTCAGTTATTCTTTCTTCAAATTTCATCAAGCTTTATTTCCACTCTGACCTCCCTGGATTAATCTCTCTTCTGCACCCTAACTATGCCTTACCTGTATTTTAGTAGCAATCATGCAAAGTGACTTTTTTTTGTGGTTTATATGTTTGTTTCCTCCACTCTGGATTATTGTTTCAATATCTGCTCCGCAGGGAAGACTTTCCTCATACTCCATGGTGGATTACTTACCTCAACCAAACCTCTAAGGGTCACCAGAGAATAGTATCTAATTACTTGTACTTGTCTATTTCTCTTATTTGACTGACAGCCTCTTATGGATATGGTGGCAGAAGGTGGCACAAAGGTACATAACAAATGAATGGCTCAACTAAAGTTAATGCAATTTAAATACAGTTCTGAATAGTAAACAATCACCCATAAACCTACTTTGTTTTATCCTAAAAAGAACCAAGATCAGCATTCTTATGTTTTAAATATCCTGAAAATAAGAAGAGACTGACTATGTGCCTGAAAAGCAAAACTCCCATCACAGCATGGCCAGCTTCTCTTGCTAGCACTGTTTAAGCCTGTATCTGGGAACTGACGTCTACTGGCAGATCACGCACCCATCACTGATCTTGAATTCATCCTCACTCTCTTCTTCATCCAGGTTGCTGTCACTGTCCAGATCATTTAATCGCCGGCGTTTCTTCCGGCGAGCAGCAGCAGCCCTCTGGGGTCGTTTATTTTCTTTTCTTTCTTCATCCAAAATAGTAGAGATGTCTTTCCCACGGTGACCCGTGATGGTAGAGATATCTTTTCCTCGGCCAACTCCTGAATTCAGGGGCGGAGGGTTGAGAGGAAGAGCGGGAGTGAGAAAGAGACACAACTGTACATGTATTAAAAGCTTCCCTTTAATATCTACAGATGGTTCTTCTTTGTGCTTAGTAGCTCTACACTTGATTTTCTTCCTACAAGCATGCAGTTTTCTCATGACTGCAGCTGACAGAGCTCTTATCAAGAGTTTTGGCATTCATTTGTCCTACTAAATAAAAGTTCACCTTGTATAGAACATCATTTCTTTAAATTTTGGTATAACTCATATACCGTAAGTCACTCTTTTAAAGTATATAATTCAGAGGTTTTTAGTATATTCACAAAGTTCTGTAACCGTCACCACTAATTCCAAAACATTTTCATCACCCCAAAAAGAAACCTGACACTTATTAGCAGTCACTCAAGAAATCTCTTCTTGAAAGTCATCTTTTTGGACATGGCTTTAGAAAGAGGTCAATCCAATTTTTTTTAACTGTTTGCAAGATTAAAACAGTGAATTCAGCAGCAAAGATATAAGTAAGGCACATGTCTCTGGAAAAGCTAGTGACATCTTCAGTTCCACTACAAACAACCGAGTTACTACGAATGCTTTCCAGAGTTTTCATAATAACTACATGGAAACCACAATGTTCCACACTGGAGTACTGGTAATTTCCTATATAGCACTTAATTACCTTCAAATTATTTTATATTAATGTCATGTATTAAAGAATAGGAAAACGAATAGACTGATATTTAATTAAAGAAATCATACAGAGTCTGAATATCCATAACTTTTGATACTTTGTAGCAGTAGTGATCTAAAACTAGAAAAACAGGAAAGTTTCACCGGGTTTTTCATTTGGAAGCAGAGTAAAAAAAATTTTTTTTAAAGATGTTATTTATTTATTTTTAGAGAGAGGGGAAGGGAGAGAAAAAGAAAGGGAGAGGAAACATCAATGTGTGGTTGCCTCTTGCACGCCTCCAACTGGGGACCTGGCCCACAACCCAGGCATGTGCCCCGACTAGAAATCAACCCAGTGACCCTTTGGTTCACAGGCCAGTGCTCAAGTCACTGAGCCATACCAGCCAGGGCCAGAAGTAAAATTTTAATGTATGAAAACATTTATATTTTACATCAGATAATAAAACCAAACTCTTAAAATAATTACTAAGATCCAAGTCTACACACTGACACTGTGTCAACAGATTATCTTGAGTCTCAAACTGTTAACATCAGTAGTGATCACAAAAAAAAACTGGGGAGGAAAAAGAAAGCTCACCGCTCTCACCAGGGCTTTTCAGTTACTTTACTGGCCAAAGTTATATGTAAAAAAGAATGATAAACACATACCTCCTCCATCAGCCTCTTTGATATCATCTTCTATAGCTTCATCAATAGCTTCATCAAACTCATCAAATCTAAAATATAGACAACAATCACATTACAGCCTGTTCTGGCACAGGGGTCGGGTGTGTTGCCTCTGAAGCGAAACAGTAGAATGTACCAACTACTCTCTTCTACTTTGGGACAGTGTGACTTGGACTACATCCCCTCACTCAAATTAGCCTCCATTTCTTTTCTAAAACTGGGTTTTGTAAATCAGCATCCAATACATAAATTGTTGTTTTTCATTTCCAAAGACCATCTATACCAGGCATCAGAAAGCCAGACAGTAAATTCTCTAGGCTCTGTAGACCATACTCACACTGTTGTAACTATTGAAGCCGGCCACTGCAGTAACAAAAGCAGACACAGATACTGCAAATGAATGAATGCCTCTGTGTTCCACAGCAACTTCACTTATGGACACTATGATTTGAATTTCATGTAATTTTCATAGAATTTTCCTCTTTTGGTTTTTTTTTCAACCTTTTATAAATGTAAAAACCACTCCCAGGTCACGGGCTATATAAAAACTGGCAGTAAACTGGATTTGGCCCACAGGCCAGAGTTTGCCAATCCCTAATTTTATAAATCACATGGCAAAGTAAGCTGAGCAACAAAATTGGTATTTTAGAAATAATACTAAGTGTGAAGGATATTGTTATTGAAGGTTCTATTATTATTATAAGAATTCATATACAGATGGTCAGAATTTTAGAACTAAGTAAATGTACTTTATCTCACAAGGGCTGTTTCCCTCAACTTAAAGGATCAAGACTTGATTATTTCTAAGATTCCATCATATACGAAACTCCTTTCACTTTAGAACAAAGATAAAGTGACTTGCCTAAAACTATGGTAAACATAGTGATTATTAGCCACATGTAGCTCTTTATATTTAATTAATTAAAATAAAAAGATCTGTTCCTCACTATAATATTTCAAGTGATGAACAGCGCATTTAGCTACCGTCTCCCATACTAGACAGGAAACAGTTCCATAGCCACAGTCAATTCTAGTGGACAGCACGGGACTGCAGCCACACAGTGGATTAACCACAGAGCTAAAGCTGAGAGCCAAATACTTTGCCTTTTGAATTTAGAAACATTACATATATGGATTTCCTCTCTAGGAAAATATATATACCAACACAAACATAAAATTTTATATATAATTTTAAAGGATTCACAAATTTCAGGTTAAGAACTCTTCTTCTACAATGTAATTCTTTTGGCCTTGTAGTGTCTTATAGTGTATCATATTTTAAATAGTTTACTTCAATATTTTCACAATTATAAACAACGCTATAAAAACCATTCTTGTAGCTGTAGCTTAGTATTTTCTTAAGATAAATTCTGAGAAGATAAAAATCTGTGCATCCATTCACCTGGCTAGAAAAACAGAACAAAGCCAGACGCACAATGAACAGAAAACAGTTATTTCTCCCCAGGAGATGCTGCAGCTGCAATGTGGCATAAAAACCTATTTCTTTGTATGACCATTACTTTCTTACTAAGAAATTTTGTCTTTTAAAATCAGAGACCATCAGAACCTTTAGATATATGGAATAATATCAGTAAGAGTGAAACATTCCACTCCTACCTGTAGGATATAAGTAAGTCACTTTCAACACACAAAAAGCAGTTCTTATTTACAACTCAGATACAGAGCTTTGGATAAAGAACTGGACACAACACCCCACACATCTACTTTAATTTCACTGTTTGCAAGGACACAGGATCCTGTATGCACTATGCAGTTCAGGTGTGATACTGACCCCTTTACAGAACACTGCTTAGCTTTGAGGATTACTCTTCATTTGCTTCATTTAAATTTCATCTACACTCTAAAGATTTCATCAGTATCTTGCCCTGTTTACTGGTCATTTTTACTTTTTCAAGTACAGGTTTGTGTCCTTGGCCCATTTCCTCAGCCAGTATGTGTTCATCCTTCCTTATTGATTTGTAAGAGCTTTTTATGTATCAAAGATCTTAACCTCTTTGTTATATGTTGCAATTATTTCTATCCAAAGTGTATTTCCTCTTTAACCTTTACTTATTTTAAGTTTTGAAAAAGAAAAACTGACTTACCCTGCTACCATTATGAACATATTCCAATCTTATTTCCAGTCGGACCCCTCCCAAATAAACAAGCAAAGTTACCTTGTCTAGTTCTAGCCTCCAAAATAAACGAAACGTTAATTTTTCTTGATAATCGATTCCCTAACAAAATGGCTGTATCCTCACTTCAGCAATGTTAACCCTTTGAGTGCCATGTGTAATTTGAGATTTGGATCAACATGAGAAAAAGTTATATCAATATATAACCTGAGGTACAAAAAAAGAGAACAAAACATCAAATACAAATTATTCCATTGTTATTTACATTTATAGCCATTGAAGAGTTACTTGGAGCGACACTGGCACTCAAAGGGTTAATGTCTGAAGATATGCAACAACTTCAATAGACACCATCTAAAAAAACTGTATTTCCACCATGGAAAAAAGTACACTCACAACCCATTGCTTTTGAAATCTATTAACTCCTTTACAAAATTTCTTTGCAAATACTGTGTTTTGTACAGAGAAGGAAAACTCTGACTCCAAAAAACCTCCGCTGCCTTGCGGCATACCTCTTCAGGGGAAAGGCTAAGGGAGTAAACCCCGACAGAAAATCCGGAGCCGGAGTCCCTAAGGCGGTTTGACGTTGTAGTCAACACCGGCAACTCCTGCGGCGCACCTGAAGCCAAGCTGTATTGACTCCGTCTTTCCCTTGGACCCTTCAGCTGCGAAGAGAGGGGGGGGTCTGCTGCATGGGCAACAGCAGACCCTCCATATCACCCTGCCCAGGCTCTGTAGCTTCAGCTTCACTGGAGAGGACACTCCAGCGTCATCGCAAGATGTCGATTCAACACGGGAGGAGACAGACACCGTGTCACTCCCGAGTCGGACTGCACAACCATTCTTGGCAGTGCAGATAGACTCTTAAGAAGCTACACCATCGTCTCTCGAGACGGACGGCTGCCGACGACTGTGTTTTGTAAATGCTTTTCTCTTGAGTCTTTCTTAATTTTTATGTGATTGGATGTCCTATCCAATACTGTTTTTGTGTTTGGTAATATGCTTAAAAGGTTGCTCCTTACACTAAGATTATATGCCTTCCTTAAATCCTTTTGGGAACTAGGTAGGGTTATAAATAAATGAATCACACAATACATTCTATGCTAAAAAACACAGTTTATCAAAGATCCCTATGCTACTGTTAAATAATTTAACAGCTGAAGGGAACATCTGAGTTTTAATCTACCATCACAGGCATACCAACCAAGACCCAAGGAAACAGACCACTCAAGGATACCTGGCTAATCAGTGGCATGGTAAGGATTATAATCTGTCTTCAGACATCCAATCTAATGCTCTCTCTAGTCAACTTTGATGTCGTCTTCTTGGTTATAAGCAATAAGAATCCAATAAATAATTATTAAATGACAGTAGTGATGAAATTCTTTGAGGGGGTCCTTTTTCTGTGTTGACACTTAAGTGCTTTACATTTTATACTCACAACAGTCCTACTGCACCCCATGTAAAATGTAAATTCTAGGTCTATTTAGAGTTTAAATATAAAGAGTGAAACTTAAATAGGGAAAGCATATGAAATTTCTTTAAAAAGTTACTATGAGGCAGAAATAACTAATAAAAAGTAACAAAAGACATTCAAATGCCCAATAAGCATGTGAAAAGATGCTCAACATAACCATCAGGGAAATGCAAATAAAAGCCACAAAATATCACCTCACATCTATCTGGTGAGATGGTCACTAAAAAAAAAGAAGGGGGGCTAACAAGCATTGATGAGGATGTGGAGAACCTGGAAACCATGTATACCATTGATGGGAATGCAGACTGGTGCAGCTGCCATGGAAAACAGCATAGATACACCTCAAAAAAACAAAAAAAAAAACAAAAAAAGAACTACCATATGATCCTACAATCCCACTTCTTAGTATATGTCCAAGAGGAAATGCCAATAAAACAGACCACAATTATGTCAGGATAAGCAATACAGTTCTGATATAATGCTTGTTCTGAAAATGTAGATGTGTTCCAATGTGACTGATATATTAAAAAATAATTCAGAGAGAAGTATGGCCCAAAAGAGGGAACAGATCAAGGTTCCAGGGGGAGAACTAAGTGATGAGGAGATAGCCAACCTAACAGATGCAGAGTTCAAAACTCTGGTGATAAATATGCTTACACAGGACTTCCGGCCAAGAAGGAGGCCTAGACAGACACACTGAGTCTGCCTCCACAACTAAGAAGGAATACAACTACCTCAAAACTAGAAACAACCAGAAGTTCCAGAAAACCAAACTGCACGGAAGTTCAGCAAACAAAGATATAAAGAAGAAATACTTATCCAGACAGATAACAAAGAAAAGCATGTCGTGCATGCAAGGAAACGATCAGGGTGGACGAGCTGGCCACATCCTGTCCTTGAAGCAGCTCACAATAGACCATAAGAAGTTACTTTAAGCCGCATCTGAATGATCACTGGATCAATGGCACCTGAGTCCCAGATACAGCAAATAGCAGTAAGAATCTGCTGTTGCACAACAAGGTGTCCTGTTATCCAGCCTGTGATGGAGATGATGTTGTGAACCCCAGACTCAAGCCTGCTGCACATTTTAGGGTTCTGTCCTTAGGACAAATTTCTGGGTCAGTTTGCACTTACATTTGTACACAAATAACAAACCCAGCACAAGCTGATTTTAGCTGTAAAGGGGGCTGTGTTAGCTCATGGAATTGGAACTTAACTACAAACTGGGTTTGGGTGTGATGTGGTCCAAGTCTCCAACAACCTCACTGCATCTCCTAACAATAGGGGAGGTGGTGGTTCCCAGTTTAAAAACAAAACCAGTGGTGGGAACTGGACGTGCGGAGTGGAGAGGACACAAGTGCAGCACATTTTCACTTTGGACTTTCCCAACTCTGCATCACTTGCTTCCCCGGCCCTACTCTGTTCTCAGTGCTGTGTGCACTTCAGCCCATAGACATCGGTGTTGATGATGACGATTGAGGAATGTGCTTGAAATTTTGGGGCACAGCGGCCTTCAAAGATGTGACCCTGAATGTGCTCCTGGGCCCCTCTTAGAGAAGCCTACAGAGACGTGATGCTGGAAAACTACAAGCACCTTCGCTGCGCAGGTGAGGGCAACGTTCCACGTCCTTACTCAGCCCCTGGTGGTGGGTCTCTGTCTGCTCAGGTGTCAGGGGCTGTGGGATGTCTGAGGTGCCCGGGAAGCTATAAAGTCCCAATCTCATAAACTTCGGGTCTGAAATTCAGGGTCCAGGGTGTCTGGAACCCTAACAAATAGAGACAGGAGACATTCTTTGACCCATTTGGGTAAAGATTTTTCTGTCTGAAGATGGAAAGTAGTAGTTCCACTTTTCTCCCTACCTTGCCCTCTCTCTAAAAATAACTTATGTTTTCTAAAAAAAAAAAAAAGTGATTCATCGACAACATGAGCCATTATTTAGATGTAGAAGACCTAACCACGAATCTTTGCATTTAAAGTAAATATTTGTTAGACGACTCTCAAAATGAAAAAAAAATAATTCAAACATAACATGTAATTCATTCTTGCTTATAAGTAATTGCATTTGTGAGAAACTCTAGGTTAACATACAAACTGGTAACTAACTGCATAGGGACACACCAAGCACACACCCCAAACATCTACCAGTTACCTCAGCTCACCATTGAGTGTCAGAAGGTATAGCCACCTGCATCTGGTGTTGTAAGTTTCTGGCCAATTTAAAAATAACTGTTATCTACCATCACACATAATTTACAAACTGCAACCCTCCTCGTTTCCAAAGACAAACTTCGGGGCTTTTTTTCAACATAAAATGTCACATACATTGTAGAGTTTGTATTATTTCTTAACCATTTAACATGTGTCAAATGATTTTTATTAAATTCCTATCATTGTTTTAAAGGTTTTATTTATTCATTTTTAGAGAGGGGAAGGGAGGGAGGAGAGGGAGAGAAACATCAATGTGTGGTTGTCTCTACAGCACCCCAGGCATGTGCCCTGACTGGGAATCGAAAAGGTGACCCTTCGGTTCACAGTCCGGAAGGTGCTCAATCCACTGAGCCAAACCAGCGAGGGCCCTATCATTTTCTTTTTAAATAAGGCATTAAAGAAGTTATTTGAGTGTGTAGTCATATTTACTACAATCCCTATGGTGTTTACTGTGTCATTTTGCATATCATGGTGATTTTTAGGAATGTATACATTGTTATAGCAGAACTGACCTTACACTTAGATGTTTTATCAGTAGACTTTGACTTAATCAGTTATAATAATCTTATTTTACTTTTAATTTTTCAAAGTCATTTTTTTTAAATAAGAATAAGATGGACCTTGCTCCAATATATATTCAGAATTTTCCTCATACTGGTCCTACCGAATTTTATAAAGTTTTAATAATAGTAACAATAGCAAAGTATACATGGAGCGGTCTTCCATGATCACTGATGAAAGTTTATACATGCAAATTCAAAGTTAAATAAAATCAACTTTGTCCTTCAGCTCCAGTTATTCAAGTTAAAAGACTGGTGTTGTCTAAGTAGACCACATGACAAAAAAAGATTAAAAAAAAAAAAAGATTTTATTTATTTATTTTTAGAGAGTAGAAGGGAGGGCGAGAAACAACGAAACATTTGATTGGCTGCCTCTCGCACACCCCCAGCCAAGGACCTGGCCTGCAACCCAGGCATGTGCTCTGACTGGGAATTAAACCAGAGACTTTTCAGTTTGAAGGCTGGCACTCAATCTACTGAGCCACATCAGCCAGGGCCAATTAAAGGTCTTAAATAAAAAGGAGGTTTAGTGGTAAAATACTAGACCAGAAAACAATCAGAAGATAAGGTTTTAATCTAGATTTAGCTACTAAAACTGTGACCATGGAAAAATCCCTCTCTTCCTGTCCCTCCTTTTCCCCCTCCCTCCCTTTCTGGTAGCAGACTATACAACAGATTATAGGTTTTTATTCTTTCATTGATTCTTACAGTAGGTATTTATGGAACACTTACTGTTTGCCAGTACTATATTCACTGTAAAAGAAAGAAGGGTATATAAAACACATATGGTTCTAACAGTCTAGTGGAGAAATTTTTAATCAAATAATTAAAATCACAATCATTACAATTATGATGAGCACTTTCAAGGAGAACTGGTTGCTGCAAGAGCAGATAACAGAGGGAGTTCATCAAGAGAACATTAACAAGGTAAAGATGGGAGGGAGATTCTAAGCAAAGTAAACAGTGTGTTCAAAGGGACCGAAAGAAGACAATATTGCTAATGCTGAGAGTAAAGGAAAATGTCAAAAAGCTAAGAACAGAGCAGACTATGCAGTGCTTCATGGGCCCTGTTAAAGGCATTGATCCTTACCCCAAGAGCTATAGAAATCTGACACAGTATGTTAAGCAGAGAAGAATGACATGAGCAAATTTATATTTGGGAAAGATCATGCTGGTTGCTCCCAAATTCTGATTCTAAAGATAGGAGGTAAGAAATATATATACAACCACTACTGATCACTGTGATGGGAAAAGCATGTACTTTTGGATCATGTCGTATAATTTAAAAAACATTTTACACTCTTCCATTGTAACTATTTCCACATACTTCATACCTATAACTTATACATTTCCTTGTTCTTGTTGATCTTCTTTCAAGCAAGTTTGCTTTGGATTTTTTTGAATCTTTTTTCTTTTCTTCATGATCTTCAGCAAAATCTGGCTCCTGGTTTTAAAATATAATAATAAATCTGTGTTATTACTCAGGATAGAAAAAATTTCTTTGAAATTAATAGTTTCTATTGTCCCTCCAGGAAGCACACATGAAAGGTATGAAAAAGATGATTCCCCCCCTAAACTGAATAAACATGGCAACACTATGTATAGATTTAAAAATATTGATGATCCAAAGAAACATCTATACTAAAATTCTTATGTTTTTGTAAGCTTATAATGGGCTCTTTTAAAAGCAATCATGATGAAATTTTTCCATCAATAAATCTTTTAACAAATAATTAAATTCAGCATAGAAGATACCCAATACATAAGCTAAAGAAATAAATAATGGATTTAGAAGAAAAGGGCATGATGCTGAAGAAAAATAACTAACCAAGACAGGTTATTTAAGCGTGTGACTTAATTAATCCTGAATGAAACTGTGTATGGAACTAAGAAAATTTCTGCATTTCAAATAAAGACCACATTACATGTACTTTCAATAATGAGATACCCTTCTTAATTATATATTAGCCTAATAACTGAAAAGCAATGAAATCCCTTCAAAAAAGCCAAACTGAGAGAATATAAGTTGAAGGTTATTATAACCACAAAGCAATAGAATTAAGAATCAGATCTCTCTGAACCATTCTTGGCATAAAGAGCAGATAAAGAAGCTCAAAATAATTTATCCAATTTAGGGTAAAAAGAAAAAAACCATCGAACTCCATAGGGGTGAACTATAAATTTGGTTTGGATGTAATATTACATTTTGGAGCTAGCTGCATGTACATAATTTTAATCATGAGGGATTGTGGATGATTTCTTTAAGGTCCTAAAATTTCATTTTTAATAAAATAGGTATACTATATATTTAAGACTACTCACATTATATGAAGTGGAATACATTTTAGAACAATTATGGCAATCTCATCTTTAAAAATACTATAAACCAGAAACTTACTTGTGGAGGAATGATGTTTTCAATACTGATACCCACATACACCAAGCGTTCTTTCCTTTAAAAAGTGAAAAACAAGCCCACAAACAAAATGAGATTTGCTGAAAATCAAACTGTTATGAAAAACTACAACACAAAGAATACTAAAATTATGATTTCATGATAATAGTAGAAGCTATATTATATATAAAACGTATAATATTGTTATCTGTGGGAGACACAGAACTTCCTACAGGTATGAAAACTGTAACTTTGTAAGTTACTTATACAGAGGGAAGCCGGGGTGTGGGGGAGAGGTTGGGTAGCAAAGGGGAAGGGGATTAAAAGTACAAACTTCCAGTTATAAAACAAGTCAGGGGACATACAGCATAGGAGATAGTCAATCATATTATCATAATTGTGTGTGGTGACTGATGGTTACTATACTTATTTTACTTTTGTAAGGTACAGAAATGCTGAATCACTATCTTGTACACCTGAAACTAATATAATATTGTATGTCAACCATAATTAAAAGCAAATTTTTTTGGAAAAGTGCCCTATACCAGTGAAATAAAACCTGTAACTGAAATAGACAAGGAAACCTCATGAAGAGTTAAAGCTGTGAGTCACTGACAAAGTGATTAGACAAAAAGCCAATCTGATTGAATAAACTAGATCTTTGTTATGCTGGAAGGTTTTAATAATATTGTATGGGTGCATACACAGCTATAATCTCATGATAATAAATATCACTATAAAAATAATTCTGTATAACAGAACCACATCAAGGTCCCAGTGAATGATATCAAGACCATTCACTTCATGTTCGCACAGAAGACATACCAATGCAGCCACATGGATCTGTTCTCTAGGATGCTATCTTAACTGGCTTACAGATACCTCTGTGTGGACTTAGAAGGCTAATGACATCCTCATAGTTTCATTTCAAAGAATCAAAGTTTTATTTATTTTAATTCAACAAATTTTACATAACAAATTTCTGTATACAACTGGTACTTTCTCTGTTTCTCCCAAAGTTAATTTGATTCACCAAGAACAGCTGAGCTCTTGCATACATGCCAGTGTATGGTGAATTGAATAGAAATACGAAAGGCAAAAACAGTACTAGCTGAAATTAACAGGGAAGCCTTCATTGATAAGTCAGAACTTGAGCTCTCTCCGTTATTAAATATGTTTGACATTGTCTGTCCTTATACTAACCAAGATTATTGTGATACCAGTTTCCTTCTTTATACCTCAAAATCTCTACTTTCATGTGACCATTATTTCTCTCCTTAACTCAACTGAAACTAAAAAAGTCATATTCAAATTAGGTCATCATTTTATCAGGCTTGGATATCTAAAGGTAAATAAGACATGGTTCTTGCCTGCAACATTATTAACTAACTGTTGTCCATTACGAACAAGTACAATGGAAACATGAAAAAGAGATTTTGAAAAAGAGCTAAGAAATTTGGGAGGGCTTTATAAATTTGGGAGGATCTTGATATTGGGTACGATTTCTCATTACTGCATTCTCTTGCTCAGTAACCTTACAGAAAGATACATCCACCACCACTCCATTCCACTGCCTGCTCAATGGTCCCACGGGGCCCAGACTTTACCTATAACCACACCCCTGCTAAAATTTCCATTTCAGGGATCCTATTCTTTGACTTCTACTGGCTCACTTTCCAGCTCACTCCCTCTGGTACACTGATTTCAACAATTCCCTGCCTCCAGGAGGACCTCTATCCATTGAGCCTACCCTCTTTTCACTGTCCATCACTCCCTTCATGTCCTTACTTTCCCCCTTACCTGGCTTAGACTCCACGGTCCATCATTATAAATACTCCTTTGTATACACTTTCAATTCCTTGTCTCTTTCTCTCCTTCCCTCTGTTATATTACCTGGAAAATTCCAACCCTGATTAAATCCAACTCTCTACTAGCAAAGCACTAGTAATAGTACTCTGAAGTACAGAACTATTTGAATTCCCCAAAAATTTCTGGCCCCAAGTTCTGAAAGGGACGTTTACAATCAGTTAAATGGACTTCTGAAACATCCAATCTCATAGAGCATCACAGCTCCATCTCTCTGTAGAGAGCTGCTGGCTAGTCACTAATTACTCAATGACACAGCCTTCTTTTCCACCATACTCCATAGAGACCTTGAAGGCAGAGACCATATAACATACTTCATGTTGATTACATTGCCTGGTACAAAGGAGGTGCTCGATAAGTGTTGGTTAAATGTTGAATAAATGCAGAAAGAGGGGAAATATGCTTCTGTTCTATGATATAGAGTAAGCAAGGCTCTCAGTTGCTAGGACGAGAACTACAGAAATTAGTTTTTAAAAAGATAGTTAAAAAGGGATAAAGTGCTCACTTTCAAAAACAGATTAAGCCACCTGGAATTTATAGTTAATATATTACTTTAGATTCATATATATTTTGCTATGTAGAGCTCTGAAGTCATACATATACATGCATGATATGAGCTATAAATAATGAAAAGCTTTGTTAACCAGATTACTGGGGAGAATTAACAAACAGCAACAATTCAGTTAACTGTCCTTGTGCCAGACTGGTCTCCCTATATAATAATAACTTTGCTCTCCTTTCTGTGATCCAATTTCATAGGATTTAGTGTGTGATCTAAAACCACAATTATGGATGCCCTCTTAAAGAATGACATTTAAGTAAGATGATTACCAACAGTAAAAGAGAAAGAAAATGAACTAGTAAATAGGAGAACAACAGTGTAAACAAAAGCTATGGCACATTTAACATCAATTCTAAAATGAAAAATACTTCTTAATTGCAGCAGCTTGGCCACATCTAAAAGATACAGCATCACAGGCCTCCAAAGAATTAAGCGGATATAACTGTAGTAGTAAATAAATTCTTAGTGGTTGATATTCCTGCTTTTATTTTTTTTTCCTATTGTAATTTTTTTCAGGTTTAACTTGGTGGCTTATCCAGGTTCCACATTCTCTGCTTGACCCCCTTTGTCTCCTCTTTAATTTTCAAAGGCACTGCAGGAAGCAGGCAGGATAAGGAAAAAGACAAAATATAAATTTAGATATGCCAAGTCTTAGAATATGACGTTGGCAGTCACAAGACGATAGCGAACTGTTTGGGCACTTTTCTAAACTTCTTTAAGCAACAAAAATAGTTCCATCATGCTGTCAAGTCTTCTTTCTACTCCAGCATAATTACAAGGTTTTCTCATATGAATATCACTTTTTAAAACAATTTACGCAACTGTGTACAACTCAGCTGAGTTTAAATGAAAATTTTGATAAATGCAATTTGTTAATTTACATAAGTCCCCAATGATTAACTTTGATTTAAGATAAATAGTTTGAGGTTCTTTGCTACATCTTTTTAAAAAATTAAATTTATTGGGGTGACATTGGTTAATAAGATCAAGTAGGTTTCAAGTATACATTTCTATATATTGCATTGTACAACATTCTTGCTGTTTAGAGAGAATATATTTTCTTCCAAGCTCTTAAAGATTAAGACTATTAGCTATCAACATTGCTGAGTCAAAGCAGTTTCAGAACATGAAAACACTGCTCATTTCTCAGAACAGGCAGATTTCTAAAGACTAAGGCACACGCACAATCTGATTTTCAATTATGATTTAATTTGAAGCATCTATAGGTAGATATTTTCCAGTGTCAAAAAGCAAATCTGCACATCACAATAGACCTAATAATTTTATATGTAACAATTACACAGTTTCTAAACACAAAATTATTTAGACAACTGATTTTTTTTAATTAAGCACTTTTATCTCCTAGTTAACTGTAGAGATTAACTTTGGCATTAAACTAAGTACCATCTATTATAAGCCAGAGTTCAAGCTGAGTAGTAAAGAAAAGAAAAGCGGGATTTGGAGGCTGAACTCATTTTTAAGGTTCACCTTTGCCTAAAGTGGTAAGATTATGGAAATGACCTGACAAGCTAAATTTGGGGACGGGGACACTATGTGACAGCCGGTAAACGTTAAAAGTAGCAGCAAATGAAGGTAATAAGATCAATCAGGAAACATTGCTTAGATTATCTCATACTTTGTACAAATGAGCATCAAGTCCTGATTAATACTCTAAAACTTCTCTTCAGCATCTCCACTTGATTATCACAACTGCCCTAGTTCAGTCCTCAGTGGCTCTTGTAGACTCCACTGCAACAGCCTCAACTCTAATTCTTTCTTCTTACTGTTACTAGGGTATTCTTCCTGAAATAAAAATCTGATTTTGTGTATCCCTCCTTCGATGGCTTCCCCAGTGCCTACGGAAAATTCAAATTCCTTAACAAGGTATGTAAAGCTGTTCACAATTCAGCTTCAATCTGCTTTTAGAGCATCTTGCCACTCTCTTCTACTCTCACTTTTATACTTTGTCCACATTTGTGACCTTTGCCTAAAATGTCCTTTCTCTGCATGGCCCCCTATTCTATAGCCCAAGTTACTTTCCAAGGACATCCCTGATAAGCCCAATCCTTAGAATTCAAATTCTCTTCACAATGTTCTTGTATTGCTCTTAATAGACTTCAAATTGTCTACTTAATTATATCACTGGTTCATATATCTGTACTCTGGAGAGAGGGTGAGCTCTAAGTAAGTGGGAGCTTTGTTTTACTATCTTTTCTCTTCAGTTTGGTACATAGTAGATATAAATGTATGTTTAGCAATAGATTAATCGAAGAAGTACAAATAAATATAAATATAAACATGCTGTCTTGATTCTGAGCCCCCTTTTAAAAGTTAGGCTCAACTCTAATATAATCTCCTCCAAGAAGCCTTTTCAACTGCTTTAGACCACACTGAGGGGGCATATTGAAGAGGGCAGCATTTTTTATAGTCAGTGGGACACAGTTCAGCATTTAAATGCACTTTATTTCACTTGTGTGAATTCGGCCCATCAAAGATATGATATGGGTAACTAAATAGCATACCAGTTCTTACAGTTTTCTTGTATTCACTACATACTTAGGTACATATCCTCCACAATACTTGGACCAATATTTATTCAGAGAAGGTTGTGATAAATATTTTAGATCAGGGTTTGGCAAACTTTTCCTGTAAAAGGACAGATAATAAATTAGGCTTGGTGGGTCATAAGGTCCCTGTTGCAACTACTAAACTCTGCTACGGTAGAACAAAAGCAGCCACAGACAATATATAACAAATGAGCGTGGCAGTGTCCCAATAAAATTTTATGTAAAGAATGAAACCTGAATATATACTTTTCATGTGTCATGAGATATGACTGTTGTCTCGCTCTTTCTCCAATCATTTAAAAACAATGAAGACATCCTTAGGTAGCAGACAATACAAAAACAAGCAGCAGGCCAGATTTCAGCCCACAGGTCATAGTTTGCCAATCCCCGCTTTAACAGACACATCAATCTAGACTGTGCCGTCTAATTCCCAAGAAAAATATTAGCATACATATCACAATACCTGCGTTCAGCACGCTCCTTCTTCTTTAAGGCAACATCTAAATCCTGTAATTGTTCCTCTAATTTCTCACACAGCAGTTTCTGAAACAGCCAAACAGATGAATACCATTTTAACACCTTTCCACAATCATCACTTGCATGTTAGCACATGGGTACTGTGCTAGGAGCACATAAGGGGCCACACAGTGAGTGATCACTGAAATGTTCTTTGTGTTTAATAAAGCAGTGCCTCAACTTCCACTGAATTGAAGATGAGCATAGTATCTTTAAAGTTTCCTATATTAGAGAAACTTAGAACCTTGCCAGAAAACACATTCCATGCCTATCTTGTTGGCAGAAATCAATGCTTAAAATCGCATTTGATTCAACATGTATGCATGACATCGATTAAAATTTTTAAATATCCCAAGACATTTTTAAGGGAGATGGTTATATGCATGATAAACTATAACAGTACAAATCACTTGCTTTAAAAAAGAAAATCATTTTACAAAAACCATGCCACGAGGTTACTGGGTCAAAATACGGCTGCAGAATGTAATTGATAATGCTACAGACGTTCACTTCACTGAGAAATGCAATAAAGCTCGTTATTTTTAAACCAAAATGAGACTGGGCTTATGAGAGAAAAAGGGCTCCTTGGGCACAGGGGCACAAAGATATCCTGTTCATCAATTTAGAGGAGTTAATTACTTGAATCAAGGTAAAAAATAAATAGGGTATACATTTCTATTTACAGCACATCATAACCGGATATAATTCATAAAACCATCTAAAAAACGGACAAAAGGAAGGTAGGCAGAAATGAAACGGGGGATGATACAAAGGGATAAATAACAGGAAGAAATTTTCTTGTCTTGTACATTATCTTAATTTGGGGTTCTTTGTGCCTTTAACGAATGTGAGAAGGAAAAGAAACAGAGACTATATTTTACAAAAATTAGAGGTCTTCTGAGAACTGCTTTACAACAGTCTTTAATTTCACAGAAATTTAAACGAACGGCAGACCATATTTACAAATTGTTTGAAAGATTTAAAATGGTTAGTGGTTGTCAAAAAGTATTATTAAGTTAAATATAAAACCAAAGACTGGAAAAACAGAGGTGTACTGTGTCCTACATGTTGGCAAGGGGGGCAGAACCACTCTCCATCAGGGATGATCATCAGAGGAGGGCGAAGGCAGGCAGTGTGGTATCCACTGTCACAAGAGTCACACAGAAGAATCTGAAAGAAATCAGATATTAATATCAACCTAACTGTATGACTAAAATTCAATGACTCAAGTTAAAATAAAGACATTTCAGTATTTCTTAGAACTATACTAGGAAATATACTATATGCTTTATTTGCACACTGTATAGTTTAAAAAGCTATGATAATTAGGGATCTAATATGCCATTTAAAAATATTATAAAATGAAAAACTAAGAAAATGTTAAACTCCAAAATTAAGTGAAAAATAGAAAGTCCTCTCTGAACTAGTTACAATCCTTCTCTAGTGTGCCACAAGGGCTTTAACAATAAAGTTTTTATAACAGAGTTCCATAGCTCAAGTATCAGAAACTACCCTATCACACTTAAGATTTTAAAAATACAAATCATTTCCAGGTGTAATAGCATTTCAATTACCAATCTGTAAGAGTCATTCACAGTTCCTTTTATTATGTAAATAAAAATAGGAAGGAACTCTGGTAAGAGGGGAAGGGAACTATACTTAAGACCATCATGTTCAAATACAAAGTCTTCAATTGATATTTCTTGTTATTTGATTTAAGATAACAAAGTCTCCAAAACTTAAAATGGTACATTCAGGAATGACTTGACTTTAAAAACTTTTTATTTTTATTTTTTAGATTTACAGAAGGGTTGCAAAGATAGCAGTTCCCATAATCTCTTTACTCAGCTTCCACTAACGTAAACATCTTACATAACCATGGTACATTCACCAAAAACAAGAAGTTAACATCCATACAATATTATTAACGCAAAAGACTTTATTCAGATTTCACCAGCTTTTCCAACTAACATCTTTATTTCTGATTCCAGGATCCAATCCATGCATTTAATCATGTCTCCTTATGCTCCTCTAGCCTAAAACGTTTTCCTGGACTTTGTTTTCCATGATTGACTGTTTTGAAGAGTAGTAGTAAGATATTACGTAGACTTCCCCACAACTTGGGTTCATCTGATGCCTTCTCTTGATTAGTCTGAGGTTATAGATTTTGGAGAAGAATACAGCAGTCTCTCTCTACAATCACAGTTCACTTATCACAGCCTCACTGTATCGCAAGATTTTAAAAAATATTATATTTAATTATTTATCCCGGATTTTTCCCTATATCGTGGGATTTTGCGGTACTGTATACGTATGTTGTTAAAAGTTACGTAGGTTTAAGAGTGTAGAATAAATGTGAGGTTCCTACTTCGCAGGGGGTCTAGAACGTAATACCCGTGATAAGTGAGGGAATACTGTACCACAAAGGTGAAGTGCACAGCTCACTATGCCATATTGGGGGGGTACATGATATCAATACAACTTATTATTGGGGAAATTAACCTTGATCACTTGGTTGTGGTAGTGTCTATTGGTTTTCACCACTTTAAAGTTATTAATTTTCACGTTCCATACTCTACTCTCATTAGAAGTGATAAGTCCAGCCCACACTCATGCGGAGGGGAATTAAGCTCTACTCTCTGGAAGGAGGAGAATCAAAGAATTTGTAAATATAGAAGAAAATACATTGAAGCTACACAAATATCCTGTTTCTCCTTAAAGTTTCACCCATTAGTTTTAGCACTTATTAGTGGATCTTGCTAGCAATAATTATTTCTGTGGTGTTCCAATGGTGATTCTCTATTTTCCTCATGCCTTCTACATTTGTTATTTGTTATTTGTTTATTCAACTATTTATTTATATAAGGATAAACAAATGGGTATTTATTTTATTATTTGGGTTACATATAAAACTATAACTTGTCAAATTCAAATTGTTCTAGCTACGACTCCCCGGGAACTCTTCCAGGTTGGCTCTGTCCGTAGGATTCATTTGCGTCCTTTTTTTTTTAAGCACCTCCTTACTTTCTAGCACTACAGGATACTCCAAGCATATCTTTTATTTTCTCTGCCCAACTCTAAGAATTAACCATTTCTCCAGAAGTCCTGGTTCCTTTAATGGAGAATGATATTCAGAAACCAAGATTTGGATGTTGAATGCTCACTGCCAATGTATCACTGCTTCTAACCTAAGAGGACAGAGCTAGGAAATACATGTAGGTATAGCAACCCATTTGCACATATGTCTATATTAAATAAAGTATGAGTTCATACTAATATCTCTCAGCTCTATTCCAGCTTCACAAGGTTCATTCTAGCCTTCAGCCTTATTCATAACTTCTTTCTCTGACAATGAGAAAGCTGGTTCATATTATCTATACTTTCATTCACTTGTTCAAACTGAATATATATATAAAGTAATGTCTAAATTGCTAACACATACCATGATGGGTGAAGGTAGGAGGGTGCAATGTGCATACATATATGCAGTGATTTAAAAACGAAAGAGTACCCCCGCCCTTCTTATACAATGTATCATCTTCTGCCAATACCCAAAATTCAGTGTTTCAGTTATAAGACTGACTATTTGATTACATAGGCATATGTAGATAAACCTAGGCACCAGATTCCATTTATCATATAGTTTCTATGGTAAAGCATAATCTAAATTTTAAATAACAAAATTAAAATAAAATTTTAGAAATCAATATATTTCTAAAACAATAATTATCTCTATTCCTCAATAAAGGTAAAATCCCATTAAAATAAATATTACTAAAAAAAAAAAAAAAAAAAAAAAAAAAAAAAAAATAAATATTACTATGTACGATTTCCAAGCCTCAGTCAATGATCCTTTTATTTTGACTAAAGCATCTGGAAAATCTCAGAGTTCTACGCTCATCTATGAATTTATTGCTTTTCTGCTGTTAGCTCAATAAGGACAAGGACAATGTCTTTCTAATTCAGAATCATTTCCCTACCACTTACCACATAAATAGTTGCTTTACAGTTTGATCTGACGATTATCCTTAAACACATGGCATAAGAAATCCACCATTTAGGACCTTTAGTTTCCAGTGCTATTTCTCTTTGGCACAGTAAGCAGCAATGGGATTTTTAGAGTAGTTATTAAGATAACTAAATAAAAGTTCTGCATGTGTGCCAAGAAAGGTGCAGCTTTAACTCCTCAAAGTCATTTCTGATCACCTCATTTTACTTCTCATTTCCCCACACTCCTTTGTTATTGACATCTATTGATGTCTCAGTTAAAATGCCTGTCTTAATTTAAAAAGGTATCGGGATATGGCACGGAAAGAGTACAAGTGTTGATTTTTACTTGATTCAGAGGGCAGGAAAGACCACTGTCTCATATCTCTTCTTCCGGCCTTTCTCCATACAGAAATCTTGACCTACTTTTCACAGCCTGATGATCATAAAAATGCGTAGAAGACTCTTCTCAGCATAATTTCAACATCTACACTTCTCAGTATTAAGTTAGTATCTTAGTTTGAAGTTATGTCTTTTGAACCCTCTGAAACTAGTGGATATGATAAACTTCACTGATTTAGTTCCCAGATATGAATTTAACATAAAAAAAAAAAAAAAGTAAATCACAAGACTTTAACCCAGCATGTAATAGATGTGCTAGGCAACTTTGCATAAAATTAAAAGCAATCCTCAGAAGAACTGTGCAGTATTATTCCCATTTTACTACGAAGATATCAAGATACAGAGAAGAGAGCACCTGATAAACGGTGGAAGCAGGATCTGCTGCCAAGTCTGTCTGGTCCATGCTTTTCCCATCACACCATACTGCTTTCTAGGAAAAAAGAGCCTTGGAGAACCACTTCATATGAATTTTCCAAGCTTTAAAGGATCTGAAAACTTTTCTGATCCACACAATTCTACCCATGTAGAAGCGTCTTTCTTTACATTTCTTTCTACTTAATAGTTGGAGCCTGCTTTTAAAGTCAAATGTATTCAAAAGAACAGAATAGTTATATAAAATTGGGCGTAACAAGAGTGCTTCTTCAATAGGCTCTTTAGAAAGCAATTATGAACTGCAGAAATATGTTGATGTGTGTGTGTGTGTATAACTGGTTTTCCTGATTTTGCCTTACCTTTGAAGAACGTGCTTCCTGGGTAAGAAAGTTCCATGTCAATCTGTCACTATTCTTCTGAATATACCTGGTCTACAATTAATCCTCATAATTTTTTTTTTAGAACTACCTATTTCCTAAAGTTTAAAGCCGTACTAAGTTAACTACTTGACTTGTATGTTGTTACAGAAAGGCAGTAAGGCCTTCAGGACTTACTTAAAGCTGGCATTTCAAAAATATCATCATAAAGTAACTTAAAGAGAATGAAGAAAAATTTAAAGAAAAAGAACAGAATAGAAATATTTGAATCATTTCATATATTTGTGAGAAGAGATGAGGAGTGTATTTTTATGAAGAGAAATACCAATACCTAGCCAGGTAGAATGAAAGCAGGACCCTGACTGCCCCAAAATTGGGTTATTTGAAAAATAGAAATAAAGGTTATTTTGCACACATAAGCTCTGCACCATTAAGAATTTAAAATGATAAGCAAACCCAGAAGAGTCAGTCTTTTTTGGAAAACCACAGCATGCCAATAATATGAATATTACATACTAGCTCAGGATGGTTTGGAAGGCCACATTTTTTGCATGGTTCATCATCATCTGCTAGGACAGCCTCTTCACTCTCCTTTTCTTCCTCCTCTTCTGAAGCAGCAGATGATTTTTCACTGTCAGACCCTTCACTTTCATCATTGCTGGAATATTTCCACCTGCCACGTGTTCGAGAACCAGCCCATCGAACTTTGCCTTTGGTTTTTACCTTGTATAAAATAAAAAATTGGGATAATTTGGTATAAAAATGTAAAAAAAAAAGGAAAATTATTGTAGCTTTTCCAACAAAGACACTTCCTGTATAATTTCAGTATGTATCTCCATTATTTTTTCTATTTTGGCGGGGTATTATAATAAACAGCATCTTATAAATATTTTCCGTAGTCATAAAATATTATCCTAACATTACTGTAAATGACTATATAATATACCATCACGTAGTTGTTATTTATCTTAATACTCTACTAAACAGACATTTAGGTAGTTTCCCATTTATTCACTTTCATAAACAATTGTATTCTTGTAGATATAAAATTTACACACATCTCTGTGCTTAGGATAAATTCTTCGAAGAGAATTCTGGGTCAAAGGCCATGTACACTTTAAAGTCTCTGTAATAGAGCACTGACTATGTTCTTCAATTTTGTTACATAAAATTTTAAATTCCCATATTAGACATGAATTTTAAAAATTTTAATGGCTCAGAAATGCATATAAAAATCCTGACAAACTTAAAAAATATATTATTCAGAGAGTAAGTTTATAATGTTGTAAACTGCTTTTTATTGCCTGGTTGCACAATTTTTAAATTTTTAATTAAGTCCTCGTCAAAGACCAAAATAATCCTAACAGAAGGGAACATTTTTTTAAAGAATTAAAAATTCAGTATTCCAGGGAATAAAGAATCACTTACAATGAGGAATTATCAACCACTTAAATTAAAAAGTAGCACTTTTATTTAGGACAAACTCCCATAGACTAGCCAAAGAATTTTCCCAGATTTTGCTTAAAATTAGAGAGTCATCAGAAAAAAATTCTGGCTTCTTAGACTACGATTTAAAATAGGGGAATATAGGCACTCTCATACACATAATGAGAGGATACATAATGGGGCCATTTTTGGAAATGTGTCAAAAGCTATCAAAACTTAAAATACACATGCTCCTTGACCCAACAATTCCAGTTCTAGGAGTCTATTCTAATGAAATACTCACTCATGTCCAAAATGATCTTCCAAGCAGCATTGCCTGTAATAGTGAAAAACTGGAAACAACCTAAATGTCAATCAATAAGGAGTAGTCAAATAAACTGAGGTACATCCATACTATGGAATACTATGTGGCCATTAATAACCAAAAGGTAGACTGTATCTTACTGACACAGAAGAGTTCAGAGACACACTGTTAAGTGAAAAAACTCAGAGAGAAATGAACATATTTGATTCAATTTATTTTTAAGTGAATGGATATTTATAACCATATACATAAATGTATAGAAAAAGAATTGGAAAACAAACTTAACAGTGTTTATGGGAAATTTTAATTTTTCAATCCTATTGGTTGGGTATTATTTAAATACTTTACAAAGAGGATATATTCCTTTACTGCTTATAATAGAGAAAAAGTTTAAAAGATGATGAGATTATACAGTCTGAAATAAAATGTCTGTAGATAGCTACTGAGAAGACATTTCAAATATAGGAAGATGTATGTTTTTTAAAAAGTTATCTTTGAATAACTTGTTTTGGCCAAAACAAAAGCTATACAGCCATATATTCTAATAAATTTAAAACTCACAGTAAGAGAAATTTTACCTTGCTTACTTTAGAATTTGTATCTTTCTCCATTTTTTTCAAATTTTCCTTTTTGTCTGTTTTTTGCAAAGCTGTTGGCTCTTCTTCCCCTTCATCTTCTCCTTCCCCTCTTTTTTTATCAGCTTTCTGATCTCTGATCTCTGCCACTTTTGCTGTGGGTCTAGATATTCTTGGAGACCTCCTTAAAGTACGAACCACATTTGTTTTCTCTTCTTCCTTTTCTGACTTCTCTTGGTTGGTTTCTGGTTCTAGAATTTTGGGAGGAGACTCTGACTTCTTCTTCCGACTGGATATCCTAATTGTTAATTTGATGCCCTCTTTCTGCCTTTCAGAGGTCATCTCTGTGTTTTCTGGGGCAGTGGTTTCTTCTTCAGGAACCAACTTATATTTAAATTTGCTTTTTGGCATAGAGCCTTTTGTCTCAGAAGGGTCCTCTGCACCAGGGGCCTGGGTATTGCCCAGGTTAACTGTTTCTACCTTCATGGATTCAGAATCCTCTTTTAAAATTTCTGGGTCTGTTTGTTCCATGGACCGACCTTCAATGGAGCCTGTGCTCTGACACTCTACCACTTCTTTTTCTGAGGCTGGTATCTCACAATGGCCAACCATGTTAGACGGGGAGGAAGTTTCAACTGCCTCGGGAGAGCCTAGCTTTTCTGATTCTAGAGTACTCTTTGGAACCTCCTCTGGTATTGGACTCAATCTTCGTGTGTCCTTATCAAAAATAGTTTTCTTGGTCTTCTCTAACTTTTCAAGGCATTCAAGGACCGGTGGGTGCTTATTTTTCTTATTTTTGGGAGATTTCTCTTCAACTTTCATGGTATGGGATTCAGCAGGAGATAAAGCTGTTTGTAAAGAGAGGTCTTTTGCCATCTCAGAAGCCTCAAGAGAGGTTTCCATTTCTGAAGGACCAGTTTCCTCCATCTGCACTTTTTCAGTCTGGGTCTCTAAATCTGATATAGAGCTTTCTGCATCTTTCCCTAAAGGGACCACCACTTTCTCAAGATCAGCTATTTTTATACTTGTTATGACAGAATTTAAGGACTCTGCTCCATTTCCCTCCATCATGACACTTTTATCCTTATAGGGACCACAGCTATCCTCCTTTGCATCATAAAACTTTGTCTCCATTTGCTCTGTCTTAAAATTTAGAGTTACTTTTTCATCACTAACTTCTCCATTTACCAGCTGTTTCCCTTCATGACCCAAAGTAGTGATTGCAGAGATCCTTTTACAAGTCTCTTCCTCCTGTTTTATTTCATCTTTCAAAAACTCTTTTGTTGGAGTAACTGATTTACACAAAGGTCCTTTGATTGGACTGTCAAAATCATCACTCAGTTTAATTTCTCGTTTTTTAAGTGGTATCTTGGCTTGCTGGTCATTTTTAAGTTTCTCGGTTTCTTCAGTGGACTTCTCGGTAATTTCCTGAGAACATTTCACGTTGACACCGAACTCTAGCCTCTCAGGCTCTGGCTTCTCCATGCTGCCTTTGATCTCTTTAGGGTCTACTCTGCATTCCTTCACTTCAACTTTAATGGGTTTGACATTTTCCTTGAAGGAATCACTTTCTTCTTTGATAATCTTTTTTCCCTCATTTTCCAGCAAAGGCCTTTCTAGCTTTACTATTACTGGTAGTTTCACAAGTTCCTTTTCATCTTCTTTTTCTGTTTTCATGGTTGTTTCTTCCAGAGCAGTGGGTGTAGAACCATTTTCTGAATCTACTGGCTGCTCTTCACTTTTCCTCTTTTCATTTTCCTTCTGTTCCTCTAAAAATCAGAAAAAATTTACATGAATCTAAGCACTCAAAGATATAATGCTTAACATAATATATATTTCCACTTGAAGTTTCTCCCTTTAGAAAGGTGACCTTTGTCACTGGACATTTAACAAAAAAAAAAAAAAAAAAAAATCTGACAATGAAGAAAATTACCAAATATTGAGGCAGAACTTCTAGATATTATAAAAGTATTATTCAGAAAGACTAGGGTTTCTGCTTTATACTTTTAGGTTCAGTGTTCCTAATGAAATGCAAATATTTATACACCTCAAATAATATAGTCAAGCTAAAAAATATGCAACTAAAAATACTATATAAAACATTTCCAAAAGACCGTATTTGTTTGAAGAACTGACAATTGTTCTTCTTTGCAAGTCACTGAACATTTCATTTCATTGAGGCAACATGAATATTGCAGGTGGGAAATGTTTGTTTTGTTTTATTCAGATTAGAAAAGTAACACAATTCTATACAGAAAATGAAAATCAGAAAAAATTTTCCATAATCCTAATACCCAGAGACGATCATTACTGTAGGTTACTCCCTTCTGGTTTTGTATATTTTTGACAAGGTTGTGATCATGCTGCCATTTCTTTCACTGAAACATTCTCCAAAAATTGAACTTAATTATATCACATTCCCCAATGTGGTTATATTACAATTTACTTTATCAAATGCAATTATTAACACTTCAGGAGTTAACACTTTGAGAATTATTAGGTTTATCTGCCAATTCTGTTTATGTTACTGGCTACTTATATGTCCAACTTTTATGGAGTACCTAATAGTAGAAATTTAAACAAAAACTCTATTTAGTAATTGGCATAATCTGTAAATGGGATTACAAAACTGCATATATGCTTGTGCTCAGTCAGAACAGAATGTTTTCAGAATTTATTTAAGTACTCATTTTATATAATTTCCATCACCTCACCCTATTCTACCAACTAAAGAATCTCAATTCTCAATGAAGTTTTACAAAAAACTTTTGAAAAGATTCTTGCCAAGTTGATAAACCAGAATTTTAATGTATTTCATGAGAATAAAATGGAATGGAAAGAAGATAAAGTAGGACATGTTTTATACAATGACAATTCATTATTTCTTTAGAGTGAATTTTTATTATAAACCACCATTTCTTTTATGTTTAATCATGTTGCAAATAAAAATTTCAAGAATCACTGGGAACCATTCAGAACCTGAGATTAGAGTATAAGTATTGCTCTTCTCTTTACATTGTTAGTAATTTAATTTACACATGCTACTAATAAAATTAAAGACATCACAGTAATTATCTAATTTTATGTCTTCCCTTTCCCACTGATAAAGAAGGTTTAGTAAACTCCTGTTCACTGATGTTAGTTTCCATATCAGCAGATCTGATTAAGTGAACATTTTGGTTAACAATTAAAATATAGATTGCCTTTTTTAAAAACCACTCTAGCCTAATACTGAATACAACTTCTGTATGTTTTGGTTCAGAAGGTAATGCAGGACTTCATTATGACTCTGACCCAAGGTAAAATGACTTGATAACATATTGTACTATAAGTATGTAATGTGACACATTACAATGGCAACCATATTATTGTGTCAAACTAACATAATGTATGCCTTAAGTTCACACAATGCTACATGCGAATAGACCCAATTAAAAAAATGACACCTATGTTTTTATTTGAGGTGATAAATGAAAAAGTTTCTTCAATAATTTGGACTGTGATTTAAAAACATGGCAAAATAGAATGAGTAACATTAGAATCAAGATCCCTAGGTTCTCTACTTTTAGTTCAGCTAGTGGTGTATTTTTGGGCCTGTCACAAACTCTCTGATCCTCATTTCTTCAGCTAAAAAAAAAGCAGCTGGACTATGTTACCTTTGCTAACTTATATTTCTCTCAATCAAATGAAATTTGATGCACAATCGCAAGTGGTAAAAACGTCTTTCTCTCATACAAGCAATTTCCCTAAAGCTTTCTCTTTGTCAAAAAGAAACTATTAAAAGAGAATTCAAATGAGTTTAAGAGACATGAAATTTGAAGTAACAGAACTCAAGGAAAAAGAAACTTCAAAAATCACAATGCAGCAGCAACAAACTTGAGGTGATTCAAGAGAAGTGTTACCTACTATAGGTTTTTAAAGCCAATTCACTCATTTACTCAACAAATATTTACTGATCACCTATTATGCTTTCCCAACCATTCCAACCAAAATCACTGTGTAATCACAAACACTGAATGCTGTCTACCAATTAACAGTGAAGGACAATGTATACCCCTTCTTTTTTCTAATAGAGAACTGATTTTGTTCAGTAGAGTATTTGCCTTAAAACTTTTAATTAGAGGTTGCAAAATGATGATATTCCCATTTCATCATTCCTGTATCAGTCATTTGTTCAAATAAATTCTATAAAAATAAACTTTACCAATTTACTGTTTTGTTATACAGTAGTACATTTCATATAGAAAAGGTGGGATGAATGTTTGATCCTTTTCATTCATATAACAGTTTTCAAAATAATAATTCAGCTCTGGCTTGTGTGGCTCAGTGGATTAAGTGCCGGCCTGCAAACCCAAAGGTTGCCAGTTCAATTCCCAGTCAGGGCACATGCCTGGGTTGCAGGCCAGGTCCCCAGCTGGGGATCTGCAATCAATGTATCTCTCGCACATCAATGTTTCTCTCCCTCTTTTTTTATTTCTTTCTTCCTTTCTCTCTAAAAATAAATATTTTTTAAATATTGCAAACAATAGTAATAATTAATAATAATAATTCAGTCCCAATGGCATCCCTCTAAGGTAATCAGTTTTCCTTTTAAATGCCACAGTGAAATCATGGATGTAAGATGTAATCAATATGTTTTAATCCATTATACTCATTATCCTTATAATACTTGAATTGTCCTATCTTTGGCAGTAGAAACCTCTTTTAGTGGGCTCTTGAGTCTTTCTGATGTGACTCTGGTAGTATCATACTACCTGAAAAGACAAATGTTTCAGCATTGGAATCAGCCATTTTTCTAAGAAGCCTTGGTTTAGTTTATTGGGATATTGTATTTCAAGATCACAACCTGGGCACTAAGGATGTTCACTGCCACTGAGTTGGCCCGTGTCTCTAAGCCTATTCGGTGGGCAGAGATAGAAAATACATGTATATATTTTTAAATAAAAATAACTCATGAGTCCAGGTTACTATTTCAGACAAAATGGCTGCCCCCCAAGCCAAGGGGGTTGTTTTGTTTATCCAGGGCTTTAGGATGGTGGTCTCAGCAGTCAGTCTTGGTGGCTCAGCCCATAGCTGTAGTACTAGTGAGAAGCAAAATATGTTTCACACGTCCTACTTATGAACGCAAATACCAATCAAAAATGAGTTTATAGAATATGCAGGAAAGCAAGAGTGGTCATTCCTCCAGAACGTCTGGAGCATCCCATGCATCTGGCCTGTACAGCAGGTATCCTTGACACCTATGTTCCTCCAGAGGGTGATGCCTATACCTCATCTCTTTCAAAGGAAGGACTGGCACAGAAAACTGAGCAACTGAAGAATGTGGCAACACCACTGTCAATATGGAAGATAAGAGAATATGAGACTAATTTTAAAATAAAGGACTTTTCTGAAAAAGCTAAGGTATCTTCATTGAAGCTCACCTTTGTCTAAGCAACTCAGACCACAAACGACTTCATACCTTCGCAACTAAAAACTGTTTTCTGACTTTGGCCATCTATGAGCAGTCTGGCGAATTGATGTATGGACAAGGAGATGTGCCCAAGGATGTCCTGGAGTACGCTGTCTTTGAAAAGCATCTGACAAACCCCTATGGGAGCTGAAGAATACATGGCAAGACCATCCCTTCATGGGTACCCTCTAAAGAGCCCATTCTTAAGACAATGATGATCCCTAGCCCCCCGCTGAAACCCTGGGAAGACTATGAAGAGCTACAAGGAGAGGCCCATAAGCCTCAGCTAGTCTGACGGCAAAAGTGATTCCTGGGGTGAAGTACGGGTGATGAGGTGGCTGGGAGCTGTGAAGTCGTCCATCTCCATCATGCCGTAGAAAGAACTACCTTTGTTCTCTCCTGTCCTGCTTGGGTCTTTCCAGCAGTCTCATCCTTGATAACCACCGCTGATGGCTAGGTGGGTGGCTGCTAAGCACAGCCCAGGACCCACTTATTCTTTTTTAAGTTTTATATCAACCTTCTGGGTCTAGATGAAAGACACTTTGTTTCCGAGAACATCTGACACCAAACTTTCCCAAGCAGGGACTGTCAGAAGCAAACTACTAGAATTTTTTTATCACAGGGATCAGAGTTTGAAATAAAACACTCAATGTTTTTGGATCAACTGTGGTGGGTTCTGTCCATATTTCCTGGTTCAGATTAGAAGTAAACCAGCATTCAAAAGGCAGAAATTGAAGACTGGCTTAATTTTGAGTGATATGACCTTCCAGGAAACCCAAACTTGGGAAAAAGAATTTGTGTTTACAAGAGATATATCATTTAAGAGGGTCTTTTCTCATACACTGACTCACTAAATCAGCATTTATATTTCACAGAAGAATGTAAATACAAAGAAGTCATTTATCCCCCCTCCCCCAGAAAAGAACACTATTTCAGTGTTTCCTTAACCTTTTCTGTATTACATCTTATTTCTCTTCCCCACACTGAGAATCCTGGTTTTCAGGTGTGTTTTGTCCTGGAAGAGAGCTTTGGCCAGAGAGGTTTGAGAATTCATAACGACCAGTGCACCCCAGCTCCCATAAGACCTTAGTTTCAGATACTGTCTAGTTTTAACTTTTGTAGTCAGCATGTTCCTTTTATGAGGGGGTGTACAGATGAAAAAACCATGCCACTCCACTTTCCCAAAAATCATAGAGAACTTAAATTTTCTCCTGGGTCAAGCCACAACAAACTCAATCAGAAAAAACAATTCAACAGTTTCTCTAATCACAAGATTTCCTTTGCTTTTCCTTCTCTCTCTTCCTTCCTCCCTTCCTCCCTCTTCCCTCCCCAATCAGCACAAACCTTTCACATAAGCAGCACTGTGAGCTGTGTCCTATTGTTCATAACATAAAAATGAAGGAAATGCAAACTTCCAAGTATTTTTCTTTGCTATGTAAAGAAGGAAATGATGAGAATTTAAAAAACAGTACATTTTCTTTTTTTCCTATAAAGGAAATTATTTAAGCTATCGTAACAAAGTAATAATAACACCTGTATTTATCTGGTCTCTCTATATTTGTTTGAAGTAAAGCACGATTTAACATGGTAATAAAAATTGTGTATTATTTTGTACCCATAGCATTTTGAAACCTACACATAAGTCTCTAGATTATACCCCTATATCATATCAAAGTATTTCTTTGTATTTGCAGCATTTAGTACTCATCTTCTATAGAAAGGGTTATCTGCCATGCAGGTAACGTAAATGAAGAGTGGTCAAAAGGTAAGAAAAACAAAATGTCAGAAATATTAATTAAATTCTACTTTTACTGAACATAATACAAATATGTATAATGCTAGTGATTACATTTCAAATTGAAAAAGCCTATGTATTTTTTATATTTTATTTCTTAATTCATTATTCCTTTGATTTGAATCAGAAAAAGGTTTTGATTTCTTTGATCATGATCACAATGCTGGATCTAGTACTTATCAATGCTATATGTAATACAGAATAGAGAGCAACGTTTATACTATACACTGTATGTCAGAAAACAGCTGTTCATAATGCAGGTACTGTCAGACACTGACAGAACTTCGAAGAATGGTTTTATATTCAGGGCATCTACTCAGGATATTCACACAATTTTTATAATCGAATGCCATCATTATTTAGTTTTCAGTACTATATTAGTAAACTTCCGTTTAGTAATTTATCCTATAGTTCTTCATTCCACTCTATCAATATTACTTAAGAAAGGCAAACTAAACAATATTAATTATTTTCATCTTAAGTTTGAAGTCAGAGAACCTGTTTCAGAATTAAGGCCATCACATCCCTTTCCGGATGCCACCTGCTGTGTAGGAAAGTGGGCCAGATTATTTTTTATCTACTTCGTTTCCTATTAAACCAATTTCATTGAAAAAATAAATCCATTCATAATATTGCTATATTAAATGTGTTTCAATTTGTATTGCCAACCTAATAAACTGAGTGTTTGGGAAAATATTTATTCATGAGGTATGGATTTTAGCCTGAATCACATTAAAGAGTCATAATTCGTCATCTCCCATCCCAGTCCTCTCCGCCATTGCTTCCTGGCAGAGCAAACCATGACTAAGCCCCATGGACTAAGAAAAGCTTTTCTCTTCCTGAGAACTTGGCTGTTGATTATGTTTTGCTTCGCTGGTCAACTTTAAAAAATTTTAAAAATTTAAAGGAATGTCAACTAGGTCACTAGGCAACAGCACTCATATCAATAACCTTTAATTGAAAAACTGCATCTTGACTATGAAAAAATATAAAAACCTGATGGGGATGTTATACTTCGGGCTCTCTTGAATAGAGTGACTTTCTGGACATAAGAACCCTAGAATATATGACTATAGAGTTTGTTATAAGAGATGATGGCTTATGTGGAACATGGCGCATGGGGATTTTAAGACCAAGTGGTTTCTGTACCTGCTCATTAAGAATCCCATATACTTACTTGCTCCTGAAGCTGGTCACTTGGGAGAAGACAGTTTTGCCACATGATATGGTCTGGCCAAATGAACTGCTGCTAACCTACAGCAAAGACTACTCCTGTTGGCAAGCTCAGACTGCTGTCCTACACTGATCTCAGAAGATTGATGCCAAGTGTGGTCTGTGAGTCTGAATGCTTAGGTGAGCCTAATAAGAGGCCTGATTCACACTACGGATCATCAAACCTCATACTACAAAAAGATTAGTGTATTGTATAGTTCATTTATTAGGCAAAACATTGATGAGGTATGGATTTTTTCCTGAATCAGATTAAAAAGTTATAATGTGCCCCCCCCAACCAAACCATGACTAAAGACTAAGCTTATCCAGTTTCATGACTATGACATGTTTAACTTTTTAATACAAAGAATACCTAATGACACAATGAAGTAACTTAAGTTCTTTTGTGGTTAAAAAAGAATTTAAGCTTTTTATCAGATATTATGTTCACAATGGCCAAAGGAGGATCATATGTAGGCTACTTTTTCTAAGTATGACATGTCTACATTTATATTTAAGGCTTTTTCTTCAATATGCAAAAAAGTATTTCCTAAAGTTGGCTTATTAAAGATACATATCCAAATTAACTCTCATCATTAGAAAATAATCTCAATCTACAAATAAAAAATCATTATGAGAAATATCATTAATGTATGTGCTTTTATCAGCTACAATAGAAAATACAACAAATGACTTAACTTCTTGTCCCACCTTATTCCTAGTAAACTATGAATATTTCCAAATGTACTTTTATACGCAAAGGCTCATTCTAGTTTAATAAAACTTTCTTTCTGGCACTCAAACTCAACAGCAAAAAAAGGTAAGGTTTTAATTTAATACTCATGAAATTTTTTTCCTTAAGAATATGTAACTGCTCAACATAGCATTCAAAAACAAATTTCCTTGAAATTTCAGTTCTCCGACCCTGCACCTCACCAATATCTCCACCAGCTATCTTTTCCCATTTCCCATCAAACTTCTTACTATGGTTTATTTCATAATACTACAAGTATGGACTGAATTATGCTCCACCCCCAAATTCATGTTAAAGCCCCAATTCCCAATGTGACTGTATTTGGAGAATGGGTCTTTATAGAAGAGGTAATTATGGTTAAATGACATCAGAAGGATAGGGCCTTAATCCAAATAGAGCTGGTACCCTTATAAGAAGAGAAAAGCCCTGACCAGTGTGGCTCAGTTCAGCATCATCCCGCAAAGGAAAAGGTCACAGGTTTGATTGCTGGTCAGGGCACAGGCCTGGGTAGTGCATTTGGTCCCTGGTCGGGGTGCATACAAAAGGAAACCAATAGATGTTTCTCTCCCACTCTCTAAAAAAAAATTTTAATAAATGATTTTACTTTTTTAAGGAAGAAACACCAGATTAGTCTCTTTCCACACACACAAATAGAAGAGGCCACATGAGGACACAGAAAGGTGACCATCTGCAAGCCAGGAAGAAAGCCCTCATCAGAAACTGAGTCTGCTGGCAGGACCTAGAACTTTTAGCCTCTAGAACTGAGAAAATAAATGTGTTCATTAAGCCTCCAAATATGGTATTTTGTTATGATAGGACAGACTAATACACTTTATTAAATCATATTATTTTGTCATGTTAAATTTAAGCTTTACATCAGATACGCTAATTATGGCCACAAGAGGGTCATCTCTAAGTTACTGTACTTATAACTGAAGGAATATTCTTCACTTCTGAAAAAAATTAGCCCCCTCTTCCAGTTTTCTTGGTGTGTTTTTGATTTTTTAATATTTGGTAAAGATGTGAATATAATAAAATTTTCCACTTTATACTAAGAGAAAAACAAAATTTAAACACTAGGCCAAGCAACTGAGGACTAAGGCCAATTTTAGGGGACACAAGAGAAAACCACAGTAAACAGAAGAGTGTGAGTCCTACCAAGGAGGGTTAACCATTATTCAGGTACAGCCAGCTCATTGTTGACACATAGAAATTACGGTCCATAGTTACCAACTCTTCTAATTTTTCATTTTAAATGTTGACAGGAAATTCAAATTTAAGTACACATGTGAAAACATATGCTCCCAACAAAATTTTGTACATGAATGCTCACAGAGGCATTATTCCTAACAGTCATAATGTGGAAACAAATCAAATGCCTATCAATTCATGAATGCATAAACAAAACAGTGGGATATTATTCAGTCATAAAAAGGAATGAAATACTGATACATGCTACAGTATAGCTAAACCTTGAAAACATGCCAAGTAAAAGGAGCCAAACACAAAAGGCCATATATTATAATTCCATTTACACAAAATATTCAAGATAGGCAAATTTACAAAGAAAGTAGATTAGGGGCTTTCTGGGGTTAGGGACAGGGAAATATGACAAGTGACTGCTTAATTGTTACAGGGTTTCTTTGTGGAGTGATGAAGATGGTCCGGAACTAGACAGTGGTTATGGTTGCATAATACTGTGAGTATACTAAAAACCACTGAATGAAAATAGAGAATTATATCTTAGGTTTTTTTTAAAGAACAAAGCAGCAGTGTACAGACTGAAATCAATGTTTTCAGACTAAATTAAATTTCAAGCTACCAGTATATATATGTCTATTCTCTACTAGAGATTCTCAAATGGTACTCTTTTCTCATTCGACATGCAGAAGTGTATGACTGTAAAAATTAACAAAAGACAAGCTTTTTCTAATTAGCAGAAAAAACTAAATTAAAGGTTAAACTTTTCCTCAACTTTGTTTCCCCCAGTGAAGACCCTCTTGAGTTGAAAGTCCCTTCTAAATTAGAATACACTATCTAATGTGGAGTGAAAACATATATTAAATTTCATGG
Source organism: Furipterus horrens (assembly GCF_987537825.1). Lineage (NCBI taxonomy): Eukaryota > Metazoa > Chordata > Mammalia > Chiroptera > Furipteridae > Furipterus > Furipterus horrens. The sequence goes on from NW_028327172.1 coordinate 49,122,251, forward strand.
TGTTCTGTAAGCACAGTAACTTCCAGGTAGAGTACCACTTGAAATGATATCCTGGAGCTCAGACAGAGAAGGGCCTGAATGACACTTAACAATAGCTTTGAAATCTACTATAGTCTGAGAATAACAATTCAACAACTATTTGAGAGCTTCAAGCTTGGTAGGACCACCGATCCTAACATAAATGGGATAAAAAAAAGTCCTTAATTGAGTGCTAGTGGAATTTAGAAAAGGGGTCAGAAAGGCGGGATTCCATAAGGCCCTGAAGTATAACTAGATGTCCACAGTGGAGGACAGTACTTCAGGAATATAAATGCATGATTAAGACTCAGAAGGAATGTCCAAGACAAATGGAGGAAATAAAGGCATGTAGATAATCTGGAACCAGTGATCATGTAAGGAAAAAATAGGAGGAAAGAATAGACAGATAGGTTGAAGCCAGTCTGTGAGATTCTGATGCCAGTTTAGGAAATTCACTTTTTCAGAAAGCAAATCTAATTATCTTTGAAACAAAAAGTCAATTTAATTTTTCAGTTAGTGAACTTTTGAGGGCATATGAGGCCATTCTGGGAGCACTTTTATAGATAATGCATTTCTCCTTGGCACCTTACACAAAATAGTATCTTCTCGCGTATGGGCTGACCACCCCTTTACATCTCCTTAGGTTGAATAAAGCATGGTCATTTAATTATTACAGAATAAGAGTGGCTATTTTGTTCTTTTTCCAGTTTCTATTTATTTTTCCTCCTTGTCTCATTTTCAAATAGCCAGCAATACTTTTGTCATGTTTTACTTTACTATCTAAAACACTGGATATTCTCTAACAGTGTTTGCAGCTTTTAAGCTCCCCACTGAAGGGCAATGTTTGTTTTATATACGAGAGTAATAAAAACGATGAAACGGAATTACATTTATTTGGTCTTGCTATAGAACCGAAAACAATACCTACATCTGAGAGGGCGGAGTAAGGGATATATGGGGCTTTGGGCACTGACTAAAAATGTCTGTTCCTAATATGAATGACCCATGGACACAGACAACTAAATGGGGATAGACTGTGGGAGAGGGGGGAGGTAGGTGGAGCAGAGGAGAGCAAAGGGAGAAAAAATGGGACAACTATAATAGAAAAACAATAAAAAATAAATTTAAACAATAAAGAAAAAAGTTTAAAAAGAGTGACGGGATCAAAGTACAGTATAGAGAACACAGTCAGTAAGATTGTATTAACTATGTATCGTGCCAGGTGGGTACTGAAAGTATTGGGGAAATACTTTGTAAAGTACATGATTGTTTAACTGTTATGCTGTACCTCTGAAACTAATACAAATTAATATTAAATGTGTAAACTATAATTCAATGAAAAATAAAGACATAAGTAAATCTGTTAAAAAAAAAAAAGTCTGTTCCTCCAAATAATGTTTAAGCACAGCATCAAAAGCGCACAGACACTAGAGAAAGACAGAAGACTGATTTGAATACTGGGTGTGTCACTACAGGATGTCCCTGGAAAAGTTAACTTAAACCTCTCCTTGGCTCACTTCTCTCACCTGAAAAAAGGAAATAACAATGTATTACCTAATAAAAGGTTGTGAAGATTATATGACTTAATATATGTAAATCACTGAGAATAGTAATTGGCACGTGGTAGATGGGTCTATGTGTTAGGCTTCACAATAGCAACGATTTTAATCTGCTTTGTTCACTGAACTCCCATGCCTAAAATCGTATTTGGCACCTATTAGGTGCACTAAGTATTTGTTGAATGGATGAATGAATGAATGAATGAATAAGAAACAAAATAAACACTATTTAAAAGAGAGGAGAAAAACAAAGAGGATTAAATGTCTTGCTCCTCCTCCTATACTTTTTCAAGAGAAGTCCTCCCCCACAGATTTTCCCTTACTTGTGTTGAGTATCATAATCTCAGCATTCACTGAGGAGTATTTTCAGGAAGAGCTGTATAAAAGCCTTTGCTTTATTTGTTTCCAAGCTTAGGAGGAGACAACCTATAGAACCTTGCTTCTCAAAGTGTGGTTCTCTAACCAGCACCAGTGCCATCTAGGTCCTTGTTAAAATGGCAAATCATCATTATTAGTAACAAAATGCATTATCAAAATTTGCAAAGTAGAGTTCTAGATCACTCTAGATAAAAAGCAAAGACATTACAAGGACCAGGGTCCAAATCTAGGCTGTAAGACTTAGGGTTAAGTTTATAAAATTCCCAATTCCTTCATCTGTAAAACTGAAATTGTAAGACTGGTTACCTCCAAGAGCTATGCCGATTAAACAAAAATGCACATGCAACATTTGGTAGGCTTCAGAGAAACAGCATGTGCCCAATAAATGTTAGCTGTTTTTATTGTTGAAATTCCCCTTCCTCTATTATAACACTCCACAGTGCAATTTTAGAATTAAATACTAGGAAGAGCTTTACTTTACCAAGGAAATTGTTCATTTTGCTTTTCTTTGTAAATTAAACTACACAAAGAGTTTCCCTTCAAGATCAGTGAAAAATTTAAATTCACCTAATAGGAATAATTGCCTCTTAAATTTCTATTATCTTGCCCTCTTTTTCCAAGTTATATTCTCTCTAGTCTTAATTTTAATTGTGTATGAGAATAAACAAATACATGAATCAATAACCAAATTAAATGATCAAATGAACAAATACTATCAAGTCTAAACTCAGAAATAATCTTTAAGAAGTGCTACTTTAAATAAAGTCTGGAAATTCAATAGGGAGCTTAGACTACTTTAAAATTATTAAGCTTTACTGAAATAGCCTATAAATTGAATTTTAACATACAGAAAAGAATATTCTAAGTCAGAAATATGGCTTACAAATAAAACTACCACAGATGTTGAAATCCTATAAACACTGGCCAAAGAGAAACAATTAGGATTTTTGCTAAAAACATCACATCTGACATTAAAGGGTATAATTACTTGTTTTCAAGTAATGCTTACAGCTAGTCAATGATTTTATGAACAGTTTTCTCAAAGCTGAAAAATAAGGTAAGAACATAGTGCTTTCAGGTTCTCACTGAAACAGTAGAAAAAAACTAAAAGCAAAGGAAGAAAGCAGGATAAAGGTATGTTATCAACAAAAAAAGTATTAACTGAAAAGATGCTAGACAAAGTTTCAGTTGGTTTTTTTCCTTCTGGAAAGGTTAGTACCTGGTTCTGTCCTTTTAGAAAGGTTGGGATTTGATCTGCTCAGTTAGGTGAACTAGAAAACTCAGCCAGAAAATCAAGTTTAATAATTATTTTATTGTAGACTTAAAAGAGTTTGTTAGGTGCAGCCAAATCAAACAAAACAAAAACCCCACTAGAAAAACACCAATACCACTTCACATCCATTAGAATGGCTACTGTAAAAAATCATAAAATAAAATAAAATAAAAAAGCAAGTGATGGGTAGGAATGTAAAATGTGCAGAAGCTGTAAAAATGGCATGGTAGATTCTCAAAAAAATTAAAAATAGAACTACCGTATGATCTAGCAATTCAACTTCTGGGTATATACCCCAAAGAAGTGAAAGCAGTGACTTGAGCAGATATGCGTACACACATGCTCATAGGAGCAGTATTCATAATATTCAAAAAAGTGTCCAATGACAAATAAGTGGGGTGTATGTGTGTATGTGTATAAAATGAAATGTTATTCAGCCTTAAAGAGGAAGAGAATTCAGACATGCTATAGCATGAATAAACACTGAAGATATTATAAAATATGCCAGTCACAAACAGACAAATATTGTATGATTTCTCTGATAAAAGGATCCTAGACTTAGTCAAATTCAGAGACAGAATGTAGAATAAGTGGCTTCCAGGGGCTGGGGGAGGAGAAGGTGAGTTAGTGTTCAATGGGACAGTTTCAGTTGAGGGAAATAAATGGGGAGATGGAAATGGTGATGGCTGCACAACAATGTGAAGGTACTTAATGCTTCAGAATCGTATCCTTAAAAATGGTTAAATAGTAACTTTTAAGTTATGTATATTTTACCACAATAAGAGCTCACTAAATATCTTCATATTCTTATGAAGAGATCATCATTGTTTTGAATACCTGAACGTTTTCATTTAATAATTTTTAAATGTCCAAGATAAGAGCAAAGTACTCAATTTTCTTCTTGCTTTTTTGCCCCCATGAACTAAAATAAGAGTTCAACCTCCTCTTACAGGAAGTCCAATAATTTTTCAAATTGGGAAAATTCAAATTTAAATAGGTGGAAAGAGGAGTGAAAGAAGAGAGAAGAAATTACAAAACAAAACACACAAAAAAAAACCTTGTTTAGGTGTTTCTTCCTCCTTTTTAGTCTCCTCTTCCTCTAAGCTGGGACTTTCCCGGGAAGAGCTGTCCTGTTGGCTAGAGTTTTTCAATAGTACAGGATCAATTTGTGCTTTCAGGAGTGCAAGAGTCTCAGCCAACTCGTTTCGATTTCTAAACAAGGGAAAAAATAAGACGGCATAAAAATCTTTCTTCTGTTCTAAAGAACTTTCAGAATAGTACTTAATAGAAATTAAAATTGAAAAAGAAAAACACTTTAAGAATAATCAAATCACTGGTACAGCTAAACCCAATTAACCTTGAATTTTAAAGTAAGTATTAGAAATGAAAACATATTAAAATACACTATTCTCCCAAAGAGGAATCTTACACTATTCTCTGTATTGACTAGAATGGCAATGCAAAACTCCAGCTGAAAAGAACAATTAGGAACAAATTAAACAAATACCAAAGTTTGATAACGTTAAAAATACTATGCAATCTCTAAGGAGTACAAAACCAATGTAAAACTTGCTTGAAGTACCATTTCTTTTTAACAAAATGATTCAAGTTCTTGATTCACTTGAAATAACTTTTCCACCTACAGAGACAATAACATTTGATATTATTACAAAATTATGATCTAGGTCTTTTTGAGTAATTATGGCAAAAAGTCAGCTGTAACAATACAGTTCAAAAAACCTAAGCATTTAGGTTACTGATGTCGTTTTATCAATTACATTTACAATCACAGGAAGGGAAGCCATTTTGAATAAAAAATATAAGAAAATCCCAAATAAACAAGATTCTAATCTATATAGTCTCTATTTTTACTACCAAAAACCAGAGGTATGATATGCTCAATTGAAATGCCACTTACAAACAAGAAAATTCAGTTGGATATTTTCCCTGCTCAATTAGCAGTAACAGTAAAGATAAAAAAGAAACCCTGGACAAAAAGTTGGAAAACTTAGTTCTATTCCTGCCACTGTGTTCTCAAAGGACTCTGTATGCACTGCTAATTCTATATAGTTAGTATTAACATAAAATTACTTGTCTTCTTACCAGCCATGACACACATGTCCACTATCCTCCTATCCCTTCCCACCTTGATTCCAGCTAAACTCTACTGCTTGAGAGTAGGGACACTGACTCATTAAGTAGGCTCTTAAAAAATGTTTAATAAATTAATAAAATCCCTGTTCCCAAACTAGATGGCTATGTGCCCCCAGACAGGTCATATATCTTCCACTAGGCCTCAGCTTCCTTATCTAGAAAATTAGACTGGATTCTCTCAAGTATTATTAAATTGGCCTCCTATGGAAAGTAATAAAATTGCACTGATGGATATATTCCAGAAATAAAAATGGCAACCATTTTATCATTGTGTATGGGAATGAACACATATGTTTTTACATATTATAAATATCATATGAGCATATCTAATAAAATGAACAGTTTAGAATTTTTAATTCTTTAATAGTAGAAGGTCAGATTAATTGCTCTTCAAAGATCCTGTCTGGTACTGCCTCCACTATACAAAAAGAAGAGCCTCAAGACACTAAATAAATTTATTTCTGGCAAAGTTCCCACCTCAACTTCATTATACCAACCTGCTTCTAACCTAAGGCTCTATGCACTTAATGTTATCACTTCTCATATTTCATTGAGAATCCCGTATGTAGTAAGTGCCTCAATCTATTATTTTTTGAGGTCTTGCTGGGAAATGAAGAATATATTGAAGTTTTTCACAATACCTATTTCAAAAAGCTTCCAAACAGAAGACAGCCAATATTGCTAGGAAATCCGTATTAATTATGTCCACTACTCTAACCAACAAAGGAATTTAGCAGAAATATTTTATTAAGGAAGAACTTCCTAAAAGGCTTTTAGGCTGACTACTGTATTAAAATGCAAGACTAATGTAGTCATTATTACATGAAAACAAGAAACTACCCATCTGGATTTCACTTATTTTAACATAACAATTATATTTAGTACGCTAAATAATTTTTTAAAAATCCTAAATTTGACCCTGACCACCAGTGTGACTTAGTTGGGCATCGTCCTGCAAAGCAAAAGGTCACTGGTTCAGTTCCCAGTCAGGACACATGCCTGGGTTGTGGGTTTGGTACCCCACTGGTGCGTGTATGAGAGGCAATTGATCACTGTTTCTCTCACAGCGATCGGTGTTTCTCTCCCTCTCTTTCTTCCTCCCTTCTCCTCTCTCTAAATAAATAAATAAATAAATATTTTTAAAGAATCATACATTTGAGCTAGTCAGAGGGAAGTTTAATAAATTCACACACATTCAAATTATATGCAAACTTTACCAGTATCTATAGGACCTTTTGGAGTACACTATGGACTCTAAATTAAACAATCCAATTGTTTTTCCCTCCCTTCCTCCTTTGTGCTCTTTTCTTTAAAACATTTCTTCACTAAGGCATGTTGTATGAGTCTACATATGAAATGTCTGGAATATGCCAATTACAGAAACAAAAGGTAGGCTAGCGGCTGCCATGGGATGGGAAAGGGAGAATAGTGAATGACTGCTAGTGTATAGGACACGAGGTATAGGCTTTCTTTGTGGGATGAGAAAAATGTCCTGGAGTTACAGTGGTGATAGCTGCACAATCTTATGAATATACTAAAAGTTACTGAACTGTATTTAAAAACTATGGTTGCTTGGATAAGAATGTAGCTATAAAGGGGATGAGGAATGATCAAACACTAGGCTACATTAGAGAGCTGGCTGGATTTGCTAATAGAGTGTATGTAAAATGAGAGAAAATGAAAAAGATGTGCCTCTAAGATCTAGGATTCAAAAACTGAAAGGATGTAGTTGCTTATTAACAGGGATAGGACAAACATGTAAAGGTGTAAAGGTTAAGAAGCTCAGTTTGGGGCAAACTGACGGATTTTGACTTAACAATTCTAAACTCTTGCATTTTCCTATCTGTATCTGAAGTTAATCTAGATGGTGAAACAGAGCATATCATCCTAATTATTATATTGTGAAATATAATTTTTAAAGGTTCCTAACAAGTTTAAAGGTTGTTCAAAATTTAAGTTAGTGGCAGGGATTAAACCTTTCAGAGGCAACTGAATTGATAGTACAATTCAATTAAAAAAAAACAAAACCACAACCAAGACATACATACATACATAAATAAACAAACAAAGTATGGTTTAAATATCTGGTTCTTCCATAGCATGCAGGGATGATCACCATCAGAGATGACACTTAAAACAGTGCATTTTCATTTACTATTTTCCCTGTATCTCTCTCCACAATACGGAGAGCCCTTTAAGGAACAGTATCATGTCTGCATCTCCAGAGCAGTCTTTATTAATTATCTGTAATGTAAGATTCCAGGGTCCACCAATAATAGTCCATCTTCTTCATATAATTCCAAATTACTGAGAAGACAAAAATAAATAAAACTGAATGTGCGGGCCAAGAAACTGAAGGAAGGCTTTAATGAGTAATATCAAAAGCAGAGGTATAAATAACATAAGTTAACATTAGTGAGTGATTACTATTGTTTCAGGCACTACGAGAGTTTAACATAAAGTAGTTCATATAATTAATTCCAATATAACCTAGGTACTATTATTACCCCCTTTTTATAAATGACGAAAGTGAGGATACATGGAAATGTACAGTATTTGCTTAAGGTCACAATTAGCGCCTATTAAAGGCAGGGTTGAATTATAGAAGTCTGACTTCAGAGACCACCTTCTTAATCATTGTGCTATATTAGCAGTATATGGTTTAGAAAGGTCTTGACAGTGTTTATCAGTACATGCAAACTACACACTCTATTTAGAATTCGGCCTTTTGAAAGTGTCAATTACAAATTCTTAAAATATTTTAAAGTATAATTTACATACTTTGAAATGAACAGATCTTAAGCATTCAGTGCATCAGTTCTGACAAATGCATACACCCATGAAATCCACCTCTATCAAGATAAGAAACATTACTACCAAAACGGATAATTCCCTCCAGCCCTGTTCTACTCAATCCCTCACCCCCACCAAAAGGAAGAAGAAATGAAAACAGTTTTGTTAATTCCAGAACTTATAATAAATGGAATCAAACGGTATGTACTTATGGGCTTCTTTCATGAAGCATAATGCCTTTGAGACAAATACATACAGTTGCCTGCATCATATCATAGCTCATTTATTTTACTGTATAGTAGTAATCCATGTATGAAAGCTATTATAAAGAAGTTACAAATATTATTATAGAAGGCCTTTTGTAAACACGTTTCCATTTCTCTGAGATAAATACCTAGGAGTGAAACTGCTGGGTTACGGGGTAAGAGTTAGTTTAACACTTGAAGAAACTGCTAAACTGTCTCCCAAAGTGATTATACCTTTAACATTCCTACCAGCAAGGTATGAGTTCCAATAGGTCACATTCTTGCTGACATTTGGTGTTGTAAGTTAGTGGAGGCAAAGTGGTATCTTGAAAAGGAACAGAATATGACACCCTCAAATGTACCATTTTATCACATTATTTTAAATTAAAATAACTTGAAAAACAGCTGGTGCAAGGACACTCTGATGGTCCTGTGTCCCCTTGAAAGCAGGAAATACATTTCCTGTGTGAAGGTACCCTAACTACACAAAGCGGGTGGGAGGGGTCCTTAACATGAGAAAGAGGGATGCAAGGCTGAGAAGGCTGTAGAAAGAAGCCTGGTTATTTCCTCACTGATTTCACTACCCCAAGCCCATACTTCTTCATCTTGTCAATTGTTCACAAACTATTGTTTCTTTCTCTAAAATGTATAAAAGCTCCTTGATTTGGTTACTTCTTTGAGCCTCATATCTTACTTTGGGGTCTAGAACATAAAAAAAATTAAATTTGCTCTTTCCCCCCTTCTGTTAATGTCTTATGTGAACTTAATTATTAGACCATCCAAAGAACCGAGGAGGGAAAAGGTGAAAGTTTTCCTCCCCTACAATCTCATTATGATTTAAATCGAGAATTTTTTGAATAATGATGTCCAAAACTTTTTCATGTGAATATTGGCCATATGTGTATGTTTATAAAGTAACTGTTCAACAGTTTGCATAAAATTTTATCTTCCTTAGCAAACCTGATATAAAGGCACTTTCAGGAGACCCTCTTTAATCTTGAAGAATCACCTAATGGAGTCTAGTCTAAGATTTGCTAAAATTCTCTCATCATTAATAATTAATAACCAAATACTACTTCTTTGTGCTGTTTACAATTTTTTGCTTGTCTTTTTTTATTCCTAAGGAAATTATCTTGACATATCCCTGGTGTACATTAATATCACTTATAAAATGTTATATGATCAGATATAAAAAATATTTTTCTGTGCTTTCATTCAGACCTAAAGTAGAGATGAAATGACTGTAATAAATACTATTCCTCCACGGCAATTTTTATTTAAACATTAATTGGAACAACTGGACACTGGTTAGAGCTTAAATATTTTTGTTTTTGAAACCTATTATACCATTTGCTTAAACTATACAAAACTTCAATAACTATGTACAGTGCCACTTGGAAAGAAACATCAAGAAGGCTATGTAAAGTATACAAATGTCAAACCACTAAGAAGTACAACTGAAATAAATACAAAATAAAGTTGGGAAATAAAAACATACAAAATTGCCACTTTTGTAGGTTAAACATCATAAACAAATGTTGTTAATTTCATATGGTTCACTGAAATTTAGCTAGTTTTACTCTTTTGTAAGTAACTTGCTAAATCTTATTTACACTTAAAACATAATTATCAGTGCCTTATACATATTTATATTATAAGTTTTACAAGAGACTGAAATGGAAATTGCTATTTAATAAAAGTTTTAAGACTGTGGTGATGCTATGGTATTACAATTTTTTTAAAAAGACTATTTTTTTAAGTAGTTTTATGTTTACAGCAAAACTGAGAGGAAGGCAGAAAGGTTTCCTATATATTCCCTATTACACAAACTTATATTTACAGTATAAATTTATAAATTTAATGAAATAAGGAACCATTACTATGACAATCAGGTGTTCAGAATTTTGCTTTAAATAATGCTACATAGCTCGGAAAAGTTGCCTGGCATGTTGCAGACAGGAATTCACACATTCATAAATGTTCTACAAAAGGGATAAAAAAGTAAGTAACTTGGCATCAGTTCTCTAAAGAAATCTGTGATTGTTAACATGAGAAAACAGTGTTCCAACATTCTATATAAGCATTTGCTTCTGAACAAATGCCACATATACCACTTTATCATAAACATATTCTGGACATGGAAAGATTTTTAAAAAAGGCATAAGTACAGGGAATAAAACTTGGAAGAATGATCAAGAATGAGAAGAGGTAAAAGATATACCAATAAGAGTGACTGTGTAATCATGGAATAAAAATGTTCAATAAAAGGGAAGAAACTTAAAAAAAAAAAAAAGATACAACAATAGGGTTTTGCCCTTTCTTCTTTCTGCTGATACGTCTTTTATAAAAAAAAGTGTTTCAATCTTTGAGGTTAAAAATGCAAGAAAAGTCAATAGTTAATAAGGTTAGAAGAACAGATTTTTAATGAACATCAGCTATGGTAGTAGTATGATTTCTTGTATATTCTTCACAACAAGTGTATTGGGAAAGAGTTATCACCCTCTCTCATCATGCATTGGGGTATAATATACTTAAAACAGTGTATAAGAGAAATTAGTTTTGCATGTATGACTAATCAATAATAATCATAATTATTTTCCTGTCATACTTTCATCATCTACAAAGTACGAAAGAATCTCTCTTAAACAAATATGCAAGGATATTTGCATATTTGATATAGGAAATAACAGAATTGGTGGTAAAACATCATGAACAGAACCTCACTCAATATATGTATTCACAGTGAGAGATGGTGAGCAAATTTTACTTCAGGACTACTTTATTTCCATTTAGTAAATTAACTAAATGGAGGACCATATTATAATATGAAAAAAAAGGTGCTTATAATGAGCTCACCCATTCACATTTATTTTTAGGAACTGAAAGTTGAACTTCTATGGCCCAAAGAAATATTCTAAATTTCTATGGATTATCTCTTCAAAACATTAATAAATAGTCACTAATAAAAATCTGCTAAATTAAAAATGAGCAAAAACAGATGCGTTAAAGACAAAGAAATATTCCACAAGATAGTGGTTATGTATCTATTAATTCTCCCTACTTTAGTTATAAATGCTGATATTTTCCAAATTAATAAAAACTGTGGGTATTAATGGAAGAAATTCTAAATGAGTTGCAAAAATAGAATATGAGAGACACAAAGATTCTGAATAATGGTCCCAATGTCATTTACTGATTTTTAAAAAAGTTGAATTTTAAGGTTTTACATAAAATGCTTCCATTCGAATATATGTTACGCAAATAAAGTCAAGATTTAAAAAAGCTTATGACGAATAAGCACAATGTTCCTCAGATTTCTTTAGAACTCCAGTAAATAAATGTGTACACAGTAAAAATAAAAATATATACTAAAGCATCAAGATGAATTGACCAAATTAAAATAATTAGAAATAAATAGATAATCCTAATAGAAAACCATAGCTAAATGAGAACCACATGATATACTTTTCAGGATTTTATTCATTTATTTTCAGAGAGAGGGGAAGGGAGGGAAAAAGAGAGGGAGAGAAACATTGATGTTCAAGAGATATATCCATTGCTTGCCAGTCACATGCCCCCAACTGGGGACCCGGCCTGCAACCCAGGTATGTGCCCGGACCGGGAATCGAAAATGGCAACCTTTTGGTTTTCAGGCCGTCGTTCAATCCACTCAGCCACACCAGCCAGAGACAAATGATATGATATGGACCTCATGGCCGAATATGTTTATTTATTTGACAAATAAGGAATTAAGTGCCTACAATGGGTAATGCGATGGGCACTAGGCTAGGTCCTGGAAATACTCCAACCCCACACACACACCAAAAAAAAAAAAAAAAAAAAAAAAAAAGAAAGCCCCAGACTCAGAGATTATACCTGAATAGAAGAAATCAAAGTAAGCAAAACGTAAGTAAATGTGAAAAAGATTCCAATAAAAGATACCTGACAATGCATTTCCATGATGAGCCATCTTGATCATCTTGTTCTTCTATGTACATTCTGACATTGTGATCTTGATCCAACTGGTACCAGTACATGAGGCCATCTTTGTCTCGACCAATTGGCTGGAGACGCATGGTATCTGCATCCTCCTCATTAATAATATTCTTGAATTTGAGATTGTCATCAAACTGACACTCGCAGAGATACTGGAAAATAGTCATACCATTGCTTAAAATACCCACATAAATGTTTCTCCATTAGAGCAAGTGTGATATGTTCATCCACAGAACTGATTCAGGGACAGAAGCAGAAAGTACACATACAGTTCATTAATCTCTTACCATCCTCTCCCCCTAATTTTACAATCTGCTTAGAACCAATTTAAAAAGATAAATTTTAAGTTAACATTTTATTTTAGTACTACATAAATTTACAGGTTTCACACAATCAATGACACAAAAATAAAGTTATATTTCAAAAGCAGTGAGTCTCTTTGCAATAAGTTGCCCACATCACCTCGTTATATAAAAGTTTCTCAAAGTTTTTAAATTAACATTATTCTCAAAATGGCTGCTTATGAAAGCCTGAGATAGGCAGTTTTCAAGAAAGGTAGTCTAACTGATAGCTGTCTCCAGAGAATTAATTATCTGTTTTTTAAAGTATATTTTATTGATTATATTGTCACAATAGTTCCTATTTTTTCCCCTTTGCTCCCCTCTGCCCAGCACGCCCCTCCCCTAACAAACACCCACTCCCAGTCCATGCCCATGGGTCACGCATACAAGCTCTCCAGTTTCTCCCTTTCCCATATTATTATTTTTAATTATTTTTATAATAAAAAATAACAATCCCCCTCCCCTCAGACTTAAGACCCTTTATAATCTTATAGATGACAATGGGCGACAGTCTCATGCACCACCAGAGAATTATCTTAATAAAAGATACCTAATGACTAAATAAGGAACTGACTTAACTTTTTGTTATACATTTATATATATGATTAGGGGATAAAGTCAGCTTTCTTTCCTGAGCCTCTGCCTAGGCAGATAATACTTTAAGTTCCTATCAGTCTCTTTTTCTTTGCCTGTGTTACCTAGCCCAGTAGTCTCTTTTCTGTGAAAAATATTTTTTTCCTTCATTATGCGGGCCACTTTGCTTATACTAGGGCCAACACTCTAAAATGGGTAGGAAGAGAAAAGGAAACTCAAACTTGAAAATAAATCTATTTTGAGAGGACCTGTTATAATCTGCTTGGTTTGGTTATGCAGCATGCCCCTAGTCATCTGGAAAACTATCAAATTACTAATTTAGTAAATCAGTAAGAGATTAACCACAGTATGCAGTATGTGTTAGCAATGATTGTGAAGGCTGAAAACAATGAATAAAATTAATTTGGGGAAACTGCTTGCCCATTCTACTAGTCCCTAGAAGCACAAATCATTAAACCTAGATATACTTGCATATTAAAACACAACCAAGAACAGTAATTTAAAGAATAGACTGTTTGCACTGGCCAGATAGTTGAGTCGGTTAGCGCATCGTCCCAATACAACACCAAGGTTGCGGGTTAGATCCCCCAGGTCAGGACACATACAAGAATCAACCAATGAATGCATAAATAAGTTAAACAACAAATCAATGTTTCTTTCTCTCACCCCCATCCCCACTTCTCTCTCTCTCAAATTAAAAAATAAAAATAAAAAAAGACTGTTCTGTCACCAAAAATATTAGAAAATCTATTGTCCTTTACCAATAACAATAGAAATATCTACTTTCCAGTTATTTTCCCAATTTAACCAGGAGTCAAAGTGAATTATTAAATTAAAATAATTGTAACAAATAATAAACTTATTACCTTTAGGAGTGCTAATTTGCATTCAACACTCATTTCGAGATAGCCTTTCTTCTCCATTTCCCATGCCCAGGTGCTATTAAATTCTTGGCATATCTGTTAGAGAAAGTTAATATAGATAGTTTTGTTGTATAATTACATTAACTGTACTTGATAATAAATATTTACAAAGGAAAAAGTCTGTAACAAATATTCCAATCCAATTCTAACCAAAAGTGTATGCTACTTGAATATACCAGAAATGTTTATTATTGACTGCTGACCAAATTTAAGATAAGCCCTGATCTCTGCAGCTCTCTCCTCTGCTTGCAAAACTTTTACACACACTTTTGTTGCACATTTTCTCAAATGCAAGTAATTATCTGACTATCTCTCCATATGCACTGGAAGGCACTGGAGGGCAAGCACAACAGTTTATTGATCTTTATGCCTAGAACAGAGGTATATATATTTTTAAATGCCAAATTGTAAGTACATTTTAAATCAAGCCATTCTCCAACTCATTGTTCACTTATTTATGGGTAAAGATTCCACTCCATGGCATTTGAGACCTACGGAAGGCATAAACTTAAATTTCCAGATTTCTCTCCATATACAAGTATTCCAGGCAAACCAAAACCACCTAACAAGCTGAGGAAAGGAGATCTGGATAACCACTCTACTCAACAACAGGGATGCATCAGGGGAAATGCCATGGGTTGTATGGCCTGTGAGCCAATTTCTTCAGCAATGAAAGGGGAGTAAGAATAATACTCATCTTAAAGACTATGAAATTGGCATGAAAAATGATATAAAGTATCTAGCAACTTCAATAAAAATCTGTCTTTGTTGCCTTTTAACTAGTGCCTGGCTTTGTTTATCTTTGACAGGGGGAGTCCTTGGATATCATTCAGATAGAAATTTTTATTTCACAACTGAGAAGCAAGAAACTTAAAGAGATTCATTTATCCAGTGAGCCCACAAATATTTACTGAGTACCAACTCCATGGCAGGAACTAGGGAAGGAGTGAGGACGCCAGACGACCTGCCATCATGAAGCTTACATTCTGGGAGGTGTTCAACAGGTAAAAATAAGAAGATTCAGGTAAAGACAAATGCTATGTTGAAAATAAAATAATGTGATACTCTGAGTGCTTTTTTGCATTGGGTGCTGAAGGAAAACCTCATTTTAAAAAGTTGATATGTGATACAAAAAGTTGAGACATAATAAAGAAATGAGCCACAAGAATATCTGAAGTAGTCATGTTCCGGGCAGAAGAAACAAGCTAGCAACAATGCCTTTAAGTTTGGCATATTAGAAAAACAGAAAAAATTGGTCAGTATAAATGAAGAGAATAGAATAAGGGGGAAAGTAGCAGCAGATAAGGTTAAAGAAGTAACCAAGGACCAAATTACACAGGCGAGGGTAAAGAATTAAGCTTTATTTCAACTACGATGGGAGGCCAATGAGGATTTTAAATGGGGGAATTTATGATTTATGTTTCAAAAATGGCTGCTGTGTGAAAAATGGGTTCCAGAGGAGAAATAATGGAAACTAAGAAACCAATTTTAAGGCAAGAAATAATGACACAAACTACCGTGGTAGCAGTGAGAACAGAAAGAAGTAGACAGTTTTATTTTGGAAGCAGAATCATCAGGGCTTTTGATAGAACAGATGTGGATGAAAGGTGACTGGAAGGAAAACCCAAAGGTGACATCTAGATTCCCTGGCTTAAACAAATGGAAGAGAAAAAGTCCTTCTGACTAAGGTATTAAGAGAATACCTGAGCGAAAGAAGTTAACAAGAGACCCCTTTTGTACCTAATGAGCTTGAGGCACATATCAGACATCTAAGAAGTGTCTTGCTCAAAGTCACTAAGCTGAGACTCCTGAGTCATAGATCTTCCCATCAGATCTTCTCAAATATGATCCAGGAAGAATTTTATGGTGGAGCACTGACAGGTTAAGGGCTATGTCTGTGAGAAAGTATGAGACATACAGCAAGTACACAACAAATATCTGATGAATGAATCAAAGACATACAAAAATGATGCTTTAATTTCAAACATTCTTTTAAGTTAACCACTAATAATTTCTATAATCAACACAACGCATCTCAAAGAACATTATAAATTCTTACTAGAATAATAGCTAGCATTTATTGCATGTTCACTATGTGCCAAGCACTGTTCTAATTGCTCACCAGGGTCAGATGGGTGTACTGCTATCCTCAGAAGGGTATGTGCTTTAGCCAAGGAATGGGAGATATAGGAATTACTACTTTTTCATTTATGGTGAAATCAGTATATATTTAAGATACCAATGAGATCAGGTGTCACCAATGGAGCTATGGACAAAGGCCAGATTGAGAATTATAAATCACCTAGATCCATTATTTATATTCAAATTACACCTCACCAAGTCTCCCTGACCTAATATTTAAATCTGTCCAATTGTTTTATGTATAGTATTCTTTCTGGCAGACTAAACAAGACATTTACTGAGTATATTAAGTACTGGGAGGGCAAAGATGAATTAATAGTCTCAGCTCTAAGAAATTCAGAATTCAGAGAAAGAGAGATACAGTCATGTAAACAAGTAGTCAGTGAGTTATCTACAAAATAAGTAACTGATACCATAAAGTACTATAAAAACACAGAGGAGAGAAACCCTAATTCAGCCTATGGAGAAAGGGAGGTTAAAAACAAAGTTTTATTGAAGTGATGACATTTATGCTAGGACCTGAAGGATGAATGAGGTTATACCAGACAAGGAGGTAATGATCACTTCAGGAAGAAAAAAACAGAATATGCAAAGCAACGGGAATGTGAGTGATGATGTGAGAGCATCCACACAAAGGTGAAGAGCGGAGCGCTTCATGCTGAGCCCCAGAGCCCTAGATCTTGGGTGCCTGGGGCTGGGAGTGGGCAGACAAGGCTGTGAAAGAAAGTAGTGAGTGAGGCTGTGAAAGTAGGTCATGGCTTGTAAATAGAGGCACCCAACATGCATTTGGAAGTACTATGGAAAACAGTTGTGTTGCATATTTCAAGACAGGAGGATAACTTCTGAGGTTGAGGAGACCAACTGAAACCTGTTCTGCAACAAATCAAGAGAAAGGTGATGAGGTGATGAAGCCTGAGCTAAGCTTGGTACGATACTCAAAAGGCAGATTCTGATTGTTAGTGCATTTATCTTACAAAAGCAATAAAAAGTTTTGTGATTAATATATGGTTTTACTATTTACAAAAGAACTTTGTTAAACATTATTTCATTAGAAGTGGGTACCCTATAAAACTACAAGACTTTTGAAAGCAAAAGAAAGTTTGATTCATGTTTCCATTTCCTACAGTACCTACCAAGGTCAGGGCCTTGCTGATAGTAGACACTCAATAAATATTTACTGTAGCAATGTTCTCTGGTGTAACTACTGAGATAATTTACTCTAATGTTGGGATATACAGGAACATTGCCTCTAAGAATGCGTTAAAGATTATATAGAAAAGATGTTTTTAATTCCTTCAAAAAATAAATACAGGAAATATTTCAATGGCAAGCTTTTGCAAGCAACACAGCTTTGAAAATCAAAAGAACACCCAAATCCCAACAAATGACCACACCATGGGCATGTATTAATTAATTAGTTCATTCCACAAACATTTCATCAGGAATGTACTGTGTTCCAGACACTGGGTTTGATACCAGAATAAGCTACTACAACTCCTGCTAAAGAAGCTCAGAATTAGAGGGACGAGGCAGCTGGAATCTCAGTTAAATCTATAAATTGGGCACATTTATACATGTCAAAATGTTATAAACTATTCTCAAAAGTAGCCTGTTCTGAAGTCTTAGTCAAGGAAAACATGTCCTGAAAGTATCTGACATAAGACCAGCAAGAAAAATAAAATCTCTATCACAGCTACTTTATATTTATGGGTACAATTTAACAACATACCTAAAATACAACTGAAATGGAAAGAATGGAAGTTCCTCCTTCCAAATAATCTGTTTTATATCACTCATATTTCTCACCTAGATATAAAGAGGAACAAGATTTTAGGGTCAAATCCTCGCTCACCCTATCATCAGTGTGATCCCAAGTTGAGTCAATTAATTACCTCTCTGAATTGCAGGATCTTCATCTGTAAAATGGAGGTTTTGTTGCTAGTAAGAGAGATGAGATAAAGGAGATGCCTATCAGATATTCACTGTGCCACAGTTCTCTTATATAAATGCAAACCTGAAAATGGTTCTAAGAAAATCACCACAAGAACACGAGGAGAAAGAGGAGGAATTAAGAGCTGGTAGGAAGTAGGTCCGTGTTCTTCAAACTGTACATAAACATTGTTCTGTGACACTTTTGTTTCGTGCGTGTGTGTGTGTGTGTGTGTAAACATGCCTAAGATTTCAATGAAATCAGTGGTGATTGATTCAATTCCCTACATTCATTTTCTAGGTAATTAACCCTATGTTATATTACATGGTTTCCCTCATTATGCTCTGTATCCAATACTGTAGTGAGTATATTGAAGCTAAGATTACTGCTAGATTTAGAGAAAATTTCCTGTTGTATTTTTATAAATTTTATTATGGAAATATATATAATAAAAATAAAATTTGCCATTTTAACCATTAAGAGCGCAATTCAGTGGCATTAGGTACATTCACAATGTTGTTTAACTATTACCACTTTTTATTTTCAAAATCTTTTTATCACCCAAACAGAAATTCTTTAACCATTAAGCAATAATTCCCCATTCTCCTCCCACCCTGCAGCACCTGGTAATCTATAATCTACTTTTCTGTGTCTGTGGATTTGCCTATTCTAGATAGTGCATATATGTGGAATACTCCTGTATTTGTCCCTTTGTGTCTGGCTTCCTTCACTTAGCATGTTTTCAAGGTTTATTCATGTTGTAGCACATATAAGAACTTCATTAGTTTTTAGGGATAAAAACATTCCATTATATGAATATACCACATTTTGTTTATCCACTTACCTATTGATAGACACTTGGTTTGTTTCAACCTTTCGGCTATTATAAATTATGTTGCAATAAACACTGGCATAAAATATCTGTTTTCAATTCTTTTGAATATATAGCTAGATGTGGAACTGCTGGGTTCTCTGGCAATTCTGTGTTTAGCTTTTTCACAGCACCTGCACCACTTTGCATTCCCATCAGGAACATATGAGGCTTTCAATATCTCTACAACTTTACCAACACTTAGTATTTTCCTTTAAAAAAAAAAAAAAAAAAAGCCATCTTATTAGGTGTAAAGTGGTTCTGATTTGCACTTCCCCAATGACTAATGATTATTCATCTTTGTATATCTTCAGAGAAAGGCCTATTCAAAATTTTTGCTCATTTTTTAATTGAGTTGTCTTTTTATTGTTAAGTTCTAGGAGTTCCTTATATAGTCTGGATATTAAATTTTATGTTATATGATTTACAAATATTTTCTCCCATTCTGTAGGCTGTCTTTTCACTTTCTTCATACTATCCTTACATGCACAAAAGTTTTTAATTTTAACAAAGTCCAATTTATCTACTTTTTCTCCTGTTGCTCATGTTTTTGGTAGTCATATCCAAAAATCTATTGCCAAATCCAAGGTTATCACGATTTATCCCTATTTTTAAAAAAATCCTCACCCACAGACACGTTTATTAATTTGAGAGACAGATGTGAGAGAAAAACGTCAATCAGCTGCCTCCTGTTCATGCCCTGACCAGGAATCCAACCCCGCGGACTTTCAGTTTACAGGATGACACTCCAACCAACTGAGCCATAAGGCTAGGGCAATTGATCTCTATTTTTATTCTAAGATGTTTTAGCCGCTTATTTAGGTTATTGATCCCTGTTGAGTTAATTTTTTTGCATATGGTATGAGGTAGAGTGTTGCATTTTGCAAGTTGTTAAATTTCAACATGTATTTTCACACTAGAAGTCAAAAAGTTTTTAAAATACTACAATAGGCACTCAATAAATTTTACATACTCCATCTTCTCATTTTCAACTCAGACAAGAATACATCGTTACCATAATACTTTTTAAAGTGCTCCTAAAGTTTTTATACTTAAGAACATTTAGTTAGGAGGTTCTATTTTTATTATACTTCCCAAGCTTATCTGCTTAGCTCAAGCAGTGGGAAATAACTTTAAATTGCTATTTTTATGTAACTTTTTTCAAAACACACTGATATTAGAGTTATAAGTATGTTTACTAGGTAAGTAACTGTGGCTATGAAGGAGCAGTATTTCTGAGTACAGGTAACCCCCGTATAACACGGTTGTTAGGTTCCTAACAAATGTGTTATGTGAACACATATTTATACGAAACAAAGAACTAGAACAAGAAGGGGGGTTAAGTTCCAAAAATTAAAAAAACATACTATATTTTTATAATTAAGAGAAATATCTATTAAAGCAATTTTCATCAAAAGTATTATATATTAATATGAATTAAGTAATGTTTTCTTCATCATCACTAAGCTCCATAACCGAATGTGTTTTCTTTTTGACAAGATATCCTCATCCTCTGAACTTTCTTCAGCATTTTCTTGATTTCTGTGCTCTACTTTTTGCAAAAAATCTATAATTTTAGATTGCTTGCTTATACCTGAAAGATCTTTATAAATTTCATTATAAGGTGCTAAGCACTTTTGAAGTTCTCTCTTAAACTTCGTGCTCCTTTCAGTGCAAGGATCTTCATTTAAGAAATATGACTCTGTTTGGATAAATCTAGGCCTTTCTTTATGCTTTTTAGAGTAAACTGTTTAACTTCTTCATTTCCTTCGGTGCTATCGTCCCCTACGTTACCTTGGCACATTGCAGATGTCATTTCCACCAAAATTGATCATCAGTTTTTTCTTCCACAAGCAATTCTTGGATATCTTCTACAGTCATATCATCAAAACCTTCCCCTCCTAAAGACTTAAGTCAGTTCTACTATTGCATCCATCCTGTTTTCTGCTGGTTCGATTAGATTTTCACTTTGAATTGACTCCGGCCATATATTTTTCCAACAAGCATTTAATATTGTCAGTTTTATTTCTTTGATGCATGAGTTTGTTAGATTATTACAGTCCAAAATTTTATCACGTTCAGTATTGTACAGGGATTTCCCTAATTTCATGTTATATGGTAGTTTTCCCCAATTCTCATGTTAGAATGAAACCATGTTACAGCAGTATTGTGTCATACAGAGGATACCTGTATATCAGTGAAAGATCATGACCAATACAAATGTGCGCACACTTGCAAAAACCTGAGGGGAGAAGCAGGTTCCTGAGGTCTACTAAAGGACACTTTTGCAACAGGTTTCCCAGCCGTAATTAAGGAATTTACTGCTTGTTTCTCTTTGTAAAAGCCTTCAAGTATATTATTATCAAAAAACATTCAATGGCCCTGGCCAGGTGAATTGGTTGGTTGGAGCGTCATCCTGTTAGGGCATATACAGGAGGCAATTGATCCATGTTTCTCTCTCACATCAATATCTCTTTCTTTCTCATCAATAAACATAACCTTGGGTGAGGACTAAAAACAAAAAACAAAACACCATTCATTGAACCACCTAAAGTCACATAGGAGTTCAATAAAAAACTTAAGAAAATGCAACCCAACATTTCTATATCTACAGGTATAAATAATTTGGCTCAAGTTACTGTCAATTTCCGGAATGCCAGCCACAGAAAAGAAAAAGTTCCTTAAAATTGCTCTGCTGTTTCTGATCATTATTAATATTTAAACAGCATTTGCTGGGTTCCAACTATTTGACAGGCATTCTGCTAAGAGTATTCACATATACCTTCATGAGAAAACAGAGGGTCAAAGAAGCTAAGTAATTAAATTAATCTTATACACCTAGTAATTAACAGATTTCAGGTTTTGCCCTGTTACAAATCCAGTATTCTTTCTATACCACCACATGCAATTCATGTATGATGATATATTATGGCTGCACAGAGTAAATGATACACTCTAAGAAATATTTTACAAAGTTAAATTTATGTGAAAATGCTTTCCAACATATAAAGCATTCAGTATTCATTCGGTGGCATTAGACAAACCTGTGTTCAATTGTTGCTTCAGCACCCACTATCTATGTGACCTTGGGAGTTACTTAATTCTCCATGACTTGGTGGTGTTATTTATTAAATGATAATATATGTAAAAGAGCATAAGACCTAGTATGCAGTAAGCCCTCAAATATTAGCTCTTACCATTATTAAATTATGGAGAAATTAAAACCTTCATAAATTGCTGGTGGGAATGTAAAATGATATAGCAGCTATGAAAAAGTCTGGCAATTCCTCAAAAAATTAAACATAAAATGATCATATGACCCAGCAATTACATTCCAAGGTATATACATAACAGAAATGAAAATATGTAGTCACACAAAAACTTGTACACTAAAGTTAATAGGAGCACTCTTCCTAATCAAAGAAAACAACAATAATGTATTACCATCTGTCTCCTAGAAATTATTACAAAGCTAAAGAAAATCATATTATAAAGCTAAAGGAGAAACAACAATAAGTTAATGTCGCCTCCCCCACTTCTTTACCTTCATTCTTGTCGAAGTAATTGTTTTCATTGTTCAAGCCTCGAGGTGTGTGTGAGAGAATAATTTATTAAAAACTGGCTTTCCCATTACTTTCCAAGGCCCTTATATGGACAGGAGGCAGGACAATAGAAAAGCAGAAGCACAGGTACTGAGTTTGTTGAAGGCAGGTATTTGTCTATTAACATGGTGGTATTTATTATCCATGGCTAAGGTATCTGAATTGCTCATGTGGAATCTAAAATTTAACAACCACAGGAAACAGAGGAGTTTCATGAAAATATGAGAGTTTATTGGCAGAGAAATTTCTTTGTGACTGACCAAGTAAAAGAAAAATGAAGCTTGGTAAGGCCAAGACCTATCTGACTAGGCAAGGGGGCTAATGGGTCCTAGCAGAACTGCTAGCTGAAATTTCCACTCACTGTGGTGCTTTACTTTTAGGAGGGTAATTCCACCTTTTAAGTAAAAAAACTCACCAGGTAGGTTTTCAGGTCCCTTTACATTCTAGATGATATTGGAGAATATATGTTGGCAAGTACAGGATACAGCAAAACAATAAATGCCCTTGGTTGAATTGCTGGACACCTCTCTCTTTCGCTCTCCTATCAGTTCCCAAGATGTCTCGATTCTACCTTTCAAACAGCTGTCCCATCCACTCAGTCTTTTCTATCCCTATGACCAAAACCATAATTCAGGTGTCTTCACTGCTCAGTTGGATTATCACAATAACTTCCCTTCAAGTGACCCCTAGGCTGCCACTCACTGCCACTCTCTCTAGGTGCTTTGTATTACAATGAAGCTAAGCAACTGGTAATTTCTCATCAAATTTCTACTCATTCCACAGGTCTTAGTTCAACTGTTTTAGAGAGACACTAACAAAAGATGACAAACAGATGCCATCGTTTGTACTGCAGTGTAGTCTGGTAAGTCTGTGCTTAGCTGGAGAAGCTTACACTGGTAACATGTGCTATGAGCCAGAAACAAGGGTTAACAGTGGCTAGATACTTGCTCTGAATTTAAACAGAATTTTATATTAATTATATTCCAATGACTTCAAACAGAAAATTAACAGCTCTCTGTAATATATACAATGGTGCCACAAAGAGAAAGATAAAAGAACAGCCATGTAATAGGGAAGGTAAAAATTTCCATCAGAAAACTAGCTAATGTAGCTATTGAGTACAACTAAGAAGTAAATACAGAGTTAAGCTTATTAGCAGCCAAGTGAAAGAAAACTTTAGTCATCTAAATGATAAATTAATTCATCTAATATCGATTCATAAAAGATGGAAGAAGCATTCAAGATGCTTACAATCTACAAGAAAGGCAAAAGTGAGGGGCAATATAAGTGGTATTTCGAAGCATTGCAGTCACAAAGTCATGGGCTAGAATGCTGGCTCTGCTATTTCTAGCAATGTGAGACCGGACAAGTTATTTAGTTTGTCAAAATCAATTTCCTTCTACATAAAATTAGAATAATAACTATTTCAAAGATGAGTTATACAAGGAACGAATTAAATAGAGGACTGGGTACATACCAAACATTCAATATAAAAACTGTATTAGCTTCTTTAATGAAGTTACACATAAATCCATGAAGGAACATCTTCCTAGGAGAAGGCCTCAAGGAGAAAATAATACTTCAGCTGAGATCTGAAGGACAAATAAGTTTGCCAGGAAAACAAGCTGGTGGGAATGCATTCCAGGCAGAAGATAACAGTATGTACAAAAACTCTTGAGGAATGAAAAAAACAGCATGCTCTATGAGCAGCAAAGAATATCAGTACAGATGGAAGAATGTCATCAGATGTGGCTGAAGAGAAGAGGCTCAACTATTAAGAGCACTGAATGCTATAACAGAGTTTAGATTTTTAAGTGAAAGAGAAACACCAGATAATTTTGAAAGTGGTATGTTACTTTTAAAACTTTGTGTTTTAAAAGAAGGCAGTAGAAGAGCATACACTAAGAGCTGGGAGGTCAATTAGAAGGTGAATGTTCGTTCAGTTGTGAGATGATAAAGGCCTGTGGTGTGGTAGCCTCTATTAAATAAATTATCTTAATTCTATCTTTTATGTACCTTAAAAATTAGGTAATAATGTAAGCTTCAAGAGTATCCTTGAGGTAAAAAGTGAAACAACTGTAATAGAAAAACAAAAATAAAAAATAAAGAGTACAGTATTCCCTCACTTATCATGGATATTACATTCTAGACACCGCCCCCCCCCCATGATAGGTCAAAATCTGTGAAGAACCTTACACTGATTTTAGTATTTATATATATTTTAAGGCATTATAAACCATTCCCAGTCCCTTATTAACCATTCCCACACTTTTATAAACACTACTTATGTTCTTAAACATATTTTACACTCTTAAACCTACGTAACTTTAACAACATATGTATAAAGTACCGCAAAATCCCGCGATATAGCGAAAAATCCACGATAAATGAATTGCAATATAGAGAGGGACTACTATATCTTCAATTTTTTTTTTAAATTTATTGATTGATTGATTGATTGATTGATTGAGAGAGGGGAAGGGAATAAGAGGAATATTCAGTTGGCTCTAGCACACCCCTAATTGGGGACTTGGCCCATAACCCAGGCATGTGCCCTGACTGGGAAATGAACCAGGGACCCTTTTGGTTCCCAGGCCAGTGCTGAATCCACTAAGACACACCAGCCAGGGCTCAATATTATATTATCTTCAATGATACTGTTACTCTTGAAGCCAATATGTCAGATGCTATTTAGAGTGCATTTCATATATTACTTCATTAAATTCTCACAATTCTGCAAGATAAATGTTAGTTTGTCCATTTGATAAGGTTGCATTTTGTCAATTTCATAGATGAATCAACTTGGGTTCAAACAAAGAAGATGAAGTTTCCTGAGATCAACAGGGCTGAGTGAAGAATGGAGCCCAGATTTTTCTAACACTAAAACTCTCTAATTCATTCCAGCTAACATATCTCATCTAGTACCAATAAGTAAATTTGTTTAATATTTAACATTAGGTTAGGTTTAGAGTAAATAATTAAATGCAGTAATCTTGAGAATTTCATGATTCTATTTATATTTTTTACAAGGAAAGAGCGCATTTTGATGAAAATGGCAAGGAATTTTTGGAAACTGCCAATCATTGGTGAGCTTTCTCATCAAATTATAAATCCCTCATTAATAGAATAAATCTGTATTAGCTTTCTATTGCTGTGTAATAAAATACTACAAAGTCAGATGCTTCTGAAAACAACATCCATTTACTATGTCAGTTTCTGTAGGTCACAAATCCTATACAGCCCAGCTTGGCTGGGTGCTCTGCTTACAGTCTCACAAAGGTGATATCAAAAAGATTTGGCAGTGCTGTGTTCCTCTCTGGCGACTCTGGGCAAAAACCTACTTCCAAACTCATTCAGATTGTTGGCAGAATTCATTTCCTTCTCATGTTTTCTATGTGACCCTCTACTTTCAAACTGGCCAGTGTGGTGAGTCTTTTTAACACTTCAAGTATCTCTGACTTCTCCTTCTGCCTACCTCTTCTGCTTTTAAGTGCTTATGTAATTTACTTTGGGCCCAACTGGATAATTCAGAGTAATCTCCCTGTCTTAAAGTCAACTGATTAATAAATTTAATTAATCTGTAAAGCCTCTTTAACCACTTAACATACTAATGAATGTAACAACAAGGAGCAAAGACCATAAAGGTCAAACTTTTGCCTACCAAATAACCCATATCAGCTTTTCTAAATGCCTTCCATAAAAATCACTAAGTGACTACTTCTCTAAGTATGCTTTCATGTTGAATACTTCCTACCATACCATTTTGGTCTACTTATATCTTTCACATTCTCTTCCTAAGCATTATTCTTTAGAAGAAGGAAAGAGATCAATGCTCAACTTTTATCAGTCATAAGCTTTACCACAAACATTGAAAAGATGAGAAAATTTTAGGTCTATTTGCAAACCCCTGAAACTGCTTTACCCTGGAACCACACTGCACTTGTTTTCTTCCTTTACTGAACTCCAGACTTACAGACATGTGTCTCATATATTTCCTATAGTACCTTACTAAGTCTCTTACTGAACAGGCCATCAGAAAATGTTTACTAAATAGGTGGATGAAAATCTGGTAAATTTAGCAGCTGTGGATTTTTAGCCAACTAGACTACTATTTGTCCCCACATACAAAATTTAATTCAAAATGGATCAAACACCTAAATACAAGACTTAAAACAATAAATTGCACAGAACAAAACACAGATAACTAAACTTATGGACCATGGTCTTAGAGATGATTTTATTAATTTGACCCCAGAGGCAAGGGAAGTAAAGGCAAAAATAGATGAATGGGACTGTATCAAACTAAAAACTTCTGCACAGCAAAAGAAATCACCAACAAAACAAAAAAGCAACCAACCGGATGGGAGATATTTGCAACAACAGCTCTGACAAGGGGTTAAAATCCAAAAAATATAAAAAACTCCTAACAACTTAACACCAAATAAACAATCCAATTTAAAAAATGGGCAGAGGACCTAAAGAGAGACTTCTTCCAAGAAGGCATATAAATGGCCAACAGATAAATGAAAAGATGCTCAATCCCAGTAGCTAGTAGGGAAATGTAAATCAAAACTACGATGATATACCACCTCACACTTAGAATGGCTATTATCAAGAATGGCTATTATCAACAGGACAAGTAATAACAGTTGTTGGAGAGGTTGTGGAGAAAATGGAATCCTCATTCACTGCTGGTGGGGATGTAAACTAGTAGAGCCACCATGAAAAAAAAGTATGGCTGTTCCTCAAAAAATTAAGAATAGAGTTACCATAAGACCCAGCAATCCCTCTTCTGGCTATCAACCCAAAAAAACTTGATTAACATTTATTTGCAAAGATATATGCACCCATGTTCACTGCAGCACTATTCACAATAGCCAAGACATGGAGACCACTGAAGTGTCAATCGATGGATGATTGGATAAAGCAGATATAGTACATATATAATGCAATACTACTCAGCTGTAAGAAAATATGAAATATTTCCACTTGCGACAACATGGATAGATCTTGAGAATATCATGCTAAGCAAAATATGTCAGACAGAGAAAGTCAAGAACCATAGATTTCACTCATATGTGAGACAGAAAACTGAAAGCAATAAATGAACAAACAAGACAGACAAAAAACAACAGTGTGGTGGCTACCAGAGGGGAAAGGGATGGTGGGAAGGTAGTAAAGGGTAAAGGAGGTCAAATATATGGTGAGAGAAGGAGATCTGACTTTGGGTGGTGAGCACACAATGCAATGCACACATGATGCATTATAGAATTGTACACTTGAAACCTATATAATATTGTTAACCAATGTTACCCCAATAAATTAATCAAAAGGAAAAAGAAAAGCCCAAGCCCAGATGGTTTCACTGCTAAATTCTATTAAATGTTTAAAGAATTAACAGTAATACTTCAGAAACACTGGCAAAAAAATAGAAAAGGTGGAAACATTTCTCAATTCATTCTATGAAGCCAAGTATTACCCAGATAACCAAACCAGACAAAGGCATCTCAAAAACAGAAAACAACAAATATTCTTTATGAATACAGACACAGAAAACCTCAAAAATAAATCCACAAACCAAATCTGGCAGCACATGAAAGAAGATTATGGCCGATGACCAAGAAGGTTTCACCACAGGACTGCAAGTTTCAACATATGAAAATTAATCATAGAATAAAGGGAAAAAAACCACTACATCAATCAATGCAAATAAAAACATCTGACAAAATCCAATACCTATCATGACAAAAATACTCAAACTGGGAAAAGAGAATTTCCTCAATCTGATAAAGGGTATCTATAAAAACTCCTTGGCTAATAGCACACCAAACGTTAAAGACTGAAAATATTTCCCCTAGAATCAGGAACATGATAAGAATGTCTGCTCTCACCATTTCCATTTATCAGTATACCAAGGATCTAATTAAAGTAATTATGCAAGAAAAAAGAAATAAGGGCATCCAGATTGGGAAGTGGAAAGTAAAACTATATTTGTAGAGGACATATTCTTGTATATACAAAGTCTCAAAAATCCACACACGCAAAAACTGTTTGGACTAATGAGTTCGGCAAAGTTGCAAGATATAAACAAGACCAATATACAAAAATTAGTGGTTATTTCTACACACTAGAAACAAATGATATGATATGAAAATGAACTTAAGAAACCACTCCATTTACAATAGCACCAAAACAACAAACTACTGAGGAATTAACTGAACAAAAGAAGTATGACTGGACTCAGAAAACTATAAAACCTTTTTGAAAGGAATTAAAGGCCTAAATATTTTAAAAGGTAACTGTTTTCATGGGTCAGAAGACTCACTTTTGTTAAGAAGCCAATATTCCCCAACTTTGTCTACATATATAATACACAATCCTGGATCTCACAGCATACACAAAAATTAACTTAAAATGCATCATAGATCTAAATAGAAGAGCTAAAACTAAAATACTCCTAGAACAAAATTGAGGATTAAATCTTCATGACCTTGGATTGGGCAATGGTTTCTTATATATGATGCCAAAGCACTAGCCACAAAAGAAAAAATAAATTGGACTTCATCAAAACTAAAACTTTCATGCATCAAAGGACATTACACAGAAAGTGAAAAGACAGCCCTGGCTGGTGTGGCTCAGTGGACTGAGCACGCCTGCAAACCAAAGGATTACTGGTTCGATTACCAATCAGGGTGCATGCCTGGGTTGTAGGTCAGGTCCCGGGTTGGGGGTACCCATGGGGCAATCACACATTGATAATGTTTCTCTCCCTCTCTTCCTCCCTTCCCCTTTCCCTAAAAATAAATAAAATCTTTAAAAGGAAGGAAGGAAGAGAAAAGACAACATACAAAATGAGAGAAATTATCTGTAAATCATATACCTGGTAAGGGATATATAATAGATCCAGAATATTTTAGATAACACTTCATATCCACCAGCATGGTTAAAATCTAACAATTAATAACACATAGTAAGTGTTGGGAAGGAGGAATGTGGGTAAGTTGGAACCCTCATACATTCCTAGTGGAAATTTTAAATGGTACAGCCACTTTGAAAAACATTCTGGCAGTTTCTCAAAAAGGTAAAACATAGAATTACCATATAACCCAGGAATTCCACTCTAGATACATACTCAAAAGAAATGAAAACACATGTCTACCCAAAAATCTGTACATAAAGGTTCACAGCAGCACTAGTCAAAATAACTAAAAAATCAAAACAAGCCAAATACCATAAATTGTTAAGTGGATAAATGTGGTGTTATCCATATATACAATGGAATATTATTCAGGCATAAAAACAAGTTCTGAAACATGCTAAAACACAAATAAACTTTCAAAACATGCTAACTGAAAGAAGCCAGATAAAAAGGGCCACATATTATATGAAATATCCAGAATAGGCAAATCCATCGAGTCAAAAATAGATTAGTGGTTTTAAGGACTCAGGAAGTGGGAATAATTGCTAATGGCTACAGGGCTTCTTTTTGGAGTGATGAAAATATTCTGCTTTAGATAGTGATGATTGTGCAACCTTGTGAATACACTTGAAAAAACAAACCACTGAACTGTACATTTTCAAAGGGGTAATTTTATGTTATGTGAGATAGCAAAAAACAAATAAACAAAAAAGGAGCTAGAACCTTTGCTATGACCATATAACTGAAGGGGTTTATAAAAATTATCTCATTCCATTTCTCACATTTTCCAAAAACCTAAGACACAAATAGTGAAGTGGATTATCCATGGCCCTAAATTTTATTAAGAGTAGAACTGGAATTGGTATACAAGATATTACTACCTCAGTTCTAAGAACATGGGAAAAAAACAAACCCACTTTAATAAAGAGATCTAATCACAAGGGACTACGTCCTTTAAAAATGTTAAAATCTGTGTCCTGAATTTCTACCACTTCTTTCCAAGTTCCAGGACCTTGATTCTTAATCATTAATAAGTATTTTGTTAAAGGCAAAGCAGCAACTTCACTGGTATTTTAAAAAGTACTTAGAATAGCTAAAAATTTCCTCGGCTAACACTCACAGTTTAACATATTTCAGATACTTTAATTAAACAAGTTAATCAAGGTTTTAGAAAATCCCATAGCATTGAATTTTTGAAATGCTGAGCCAACTTTGAAATGTTTCACCCTTGTGTAAAAATATTGAAATATTTCACATTGAGTTTTTCCAAAGTTAAGGCACTACTACTGTGGGGGAAAGTGTGGGGGGAATGGGAGATGGTCTAAAAGGGATAAATGGTAATGGAAAAAATATGATAAAAAATTCAGTTGTTGAATTAAAAAAAAAAAAAAAAAAAAAGGACACTACTAGCATCGAGAGTTTGGAGTCTGTATTTCCTTTCATTGAATGTGGGAGAATTGTGGCTGTTTAAACCAACAGAACATGGTGAGAGTGACCTTTCCAAATTCCTGACTCAGAGAATCAATGAGCTGACTGAAATGGTTAGTGTTTTATGTCACTTAATTTGGAGTGGTATGTTACACAGCAAAGATAACTGGAATAGCAAATGTAATTTTTATAATAAAAACGAACAACTCTTGTTCTTCCTTTTTGCATAGCACTCTGGAATCATATACATTCCCCCACCAAGAAAAGCAGATATAAAAACACATGTATATATAAACATATATATATATATTTTTTAAAAGTCAAGAAATTACATGATTTTTCAATCACCTAAAAACATAACCTATTATCCTGGTATGTTACAGAATTCAAAACACCCCCAGAGGATATCATGAATGTAGGTACATACATCAGCTTAGGCTTCCAAAACCTGTGTGGTTTTTAAAGTTTAGATGAAATTCCAGGTAATTTTTCCTGAATGGTCTTGCCTTTAATTGTAGTTAACCTAAAGCAACCCTTTTTTGATTACCTAGGTTGTTACTAAAGATAGGTTTGACCTAACTGGTAACTCAGAAGCCTCTCACACCTCTTTGGACATTTTACCTTTTAAGTAAGTGACAAATTCTGGCTCTGTCAACCCATACTGTGTGAGCTCAAGGAAAGGTAAATTTCCTTGGGCTTTGTCTGTACCTTACTTGATTTGACCAGGACGGTTTTAAGGATTAAATGAGAGAAGATATGAAAGTCCTGAGCACAGTATTTGGCACAAAAGAGGCATAATATCTCTGAAATCTAACTTTAGGACTCAAGACTATTGCTCAGTACCTGCAAAAGAGAATCACATACTGATAGTAATCATATGAATTTCTAAGTCATATTTTGCAACTTTTAGTGGACTGTTTTAAAAATTAAGCTTATTATAAAGCATAACATAAATGTATGCTAGAAGGAGTAATATTTCAGCAATAGAGAAGGCAATTTACAAATATTTACCTTTATCAAATATTTTTCCCATCTGTCTGCTGTAACGGACTTGCCAATCTTCCTCATCAACTTCAAATGGAGCTCCACCAATTCTTTTGGTACTTAAAAGGAATAAAAAAATACTGTTAGCCAGAAAAATAAATAAAATTATAAACATAAAAATTACAGAAAAAGAACTTTCCCCAACACTGAATAATTCTTCAAAAAAGGTGACTTTATCTTGTATATCTCTGAATCAGAAAAGACTAAACTAGGGCAAGAAACAACTAAAAACCACTTACTTAAAGGTAAATAGGTCTATTCACATTTTCTTTTAAAACACCAACAACTAAAAACGAACTCTATTGTAAACTATGGATTTTTGGATAATCCTTGAAGTGTCCCTGTAGATTCATCAGTTGTTACAAATGTATTACTGAGGTGCAGGATGTGGATAGTGGGGGAAATTGTGTATATGAGGGAGAAGAGGGCATATGGGAACTCTGTACTTTGTATTCAATTTTTCTATGCATCTAAAACTGCTCTAAAAAATCGTCTATTTTAAAAAACCCATCAAGTACAAGTACGTAACTTTCTAGTCCATTTCTCATAACACATACTTGGTTTCTTTACTTTACTAAGACTGCAGACCAACATAAATTCACAGAATTAAAAAGGAATCAAGGAACAGCCCAGGCCAGTATGGCTCAGTTGCTTGGGCATCATACTGCAAACCAAAAGGTCAAGGGTTAGAAACCTGGTCAGGGCACTCGCCTGGGTTGCTGGTTCAGTTAGTCTGGGCAAATGCAAGAGACAACCAATTGATGTTTCTCTCTCACATCAATGTCTTTCTCCCTTTCTTTCTCCCTCCCTTCCCCTCTTTCTAGAATCAATAAAAGGGGGGGGGGGGGAAGGAATCAAGAAACATACATACCAAGTTGATAGATAGCTCAGAAACTGTCTAACAGTTTTCAAACTTTCAGAAAACTACTCTTCCAGTCTATCCCTTATGTATTGTGCTGAACTCTTCTATGACATCCTTACAGATAGATGCTTGACAACCTTCAGGAACAGAAAATTTACTTACCTTACAAAGTTCTAATTATTAGAAAGTCACCCTTAACACAAAATCAGAATCGGCCCTTCTCCCTGGTTCTTGCTCTTATTATACTTTCCTCTTCTACTGGGAGCTTCAAATATTTGAAGATTGCTACACCTTCCCCCAGATTCTCTCTTCTAACTGTAAACAACTGGAGTTACTCCAAAATATCCCTTGGGCATGATCTGATTATATTGTTTAATTATATTAGTAAGACCTATGGGAAATGAAAGACACATACATGCCAGTCAAGTTTAGCATTTCCCAAACACCAAATACCATTAGTAACCTAAAAGAAATTATAGATATACTATCCACAAAGGTTTCACAATCAAATACTTCAGGAAAATGGTAGATTAAAAAAAAATTTATTTTGGACCTCAAGATTTCTTAAAGCTTTTATTGATTGTTCCTATGTGCATTGTGAATATTCAAGACAGGGACATAATTTGCAGCATTACCTAATATATTTGATCACAGAATGTTTTTTGGTGAAACACAAGATCTTATAGGATACAAGTGCTATGAAATACAGTTTGGAAAATGATGGACTAATATTTTTCAGTTATTCTTTCACTTTATTCTCCACTAAAGCTACCTTCAACTTGAAACAACCTTTAAGTATAAAAACATTGAGCCATTCAAAAAAAATTTTTGTGGGTCCATAATTAGTAACCAAGAAATAGTCTCTGCCCTTAATGTGCCTACTTAAGTGAGTCTTCTTAGGGGGTAAAGCCATGGATGAGTAGGAGGTAAGGGGAGAAGTGAGGAGGGGTGGTCACAGACCAGTAAACAGACAACTATACAAAGCCAAGACTTGAAGTATGAGATTGAGGGTGGAGTGGAGAAAAGCGGGTGGAGTGGAGAAAAGCGGCGAGGACATTCCTTAAAGAATTAATTACAGAAGTAAGAAAAACTGAAAAACAAAGTGATCATGAACTGGAGGCATGAACAGAGAAAGGACATGATCATGCAGAGACTTATAAGGCTGGGCTAAGAAGTTTACATTTTATTTGAAAACTTAGGCAAGAGAGTGCTTTATGATTTAGAAAGATCTCAATGAATGAAGTTTAGGAAAACATGTTGCTTTTATTTGCTTGTTTTAGGAGGTGGAGGTACAGGACAGAAATTAGATGTAAATTCAGGAAAATATCAATCAAGAAAGATGAGAGTCACCTGAACAAAGGTAGAGGTGGTACAGAAAAAAGTGGGCAGATTTGAGAAATGTTTAGGAAACAAATACAGTAGTCCTTCTCTATATCGCGGTTTACTTATTGCGGGATTTTTAAAAATATTATATTTAATTATTTATCATGGATTTTTGCTATATTGCGGATTTTGCAGTACTGTATACATATGTTGTTAAAGTTACGTAGGTTTAAGAGTGTAGAATATGTTTAAGAATATAAGTAGTGTTTATAAACGTGTAGAAAAGGTTAATAAGGGACTGGGAATGGTTTGTAAGTGTGTGGGAAGGGTTTATAAAGCCTTAAAATATATATAAATACTAAAACATAAGGTTCCTACTTCGTGGATTTTCACCTGTTGTTGAGGGGGTGGGGTGTCTAGAACGTAATACCCACGATAAGTGAGGGAATACTGTAATAAAATTCAGTGATTGACTGGTTGTGCAAAGATAAGAGTGAAAAAAACCTGAGGCACTGTCCTTGAAAATGAAGTACATTACAAAGACAATACATTAGGAAGAAAATGAATGGGTTCAATTCTCAACTCCAGCACTTAATAAAAGGAGACTACGATTCTGGTCAAGTCCTTCAAACACCGAATCTCAAATTCCTCATCTGTAAAAAAGGGCTGCACTAGCTATCTTACAGTTTCAAAACTGCAAAACATTATAGACAACTAAACATCTTTATTTTTACTTTTGTTGTTGATATTTGGGTAACCAAGGTTAGTTTCAATTTCTCCTTTTCACTTTTCCCCAAACACTAAGTCTTGAAGATTCTGCCTTCCTGTATCTCAAACCTGTTCCCTATTTCCTCCAATTTCTCTAGGGTTATCACTGTACCTTCTCACCTCAGAAAAATAGCTACAGACCATCTCCTGTAACCAAACCAATCCTCCAAAAATACTGCTCTCCTGTCACTTCCCGGTTTATAAATCTTTAATGGCCCCTAAATACCTACATAAGCTTACCCTGATTTCTTTTCCAAAGCCCCAGTCCCAATATTCAGTTATTAACCTAACTCTCCAACCCTCCTCTCTTACTTCTATACTGAAATTCTTGATTCAAGTCATTCTGGCCTGAACACTATCCACTAAGCATACCCAGTCCATTACCTATCTCGGCTTTATTCAAGCTCTCCAGCTTACTGTTTTCTGCCCACATGAAGCATACACATCTTTCAATTTATGGTAAATAAAAGTCCCAAAGTCTCTGAAATAGCTTTCCAATGACTCCAGTAACAGTTTTGTCCTTGGATGCCCATAGTATTAATAAATTAATAATACTGTCTCTATCACTCATTTAGGAGTGGGCTAAAAGCTCTGCATCGTTTACGCATGTCCTCCATATCATAAAGATATATATGAAATCATACACACACACACAAACACACACACACACACACACACACACACCCCTGATACAATTGCAACTATTTTTAAATATCCAAGGTCAAAAAATATGCAAAAAAATTTTTATCCCACTTTACAAATGGAGCCATTGTTAATTTAGGCATGTAGTAATAGATTATATATTACTTGATTTGCTGGTTAAGAGCACTGGCTCTAACAAAGCACCAACAGAATAAGATGAGCCACACGACTTCCAATTTTCTAGTAGTTCACTCATAAGAGTATAAGAGGTCAAAATTAATTTTAATAATGTATTTTATTTAACACTAAATTCCAATGTTATCTCAACATATAATCTGTATTTAAAATTGTATATATTTTACGTTTTTTACTGTTTTTAAAATTTATTTTTTAATTGAAGTATAATTGACACATAACAAACATTATGTTAGTTTCAGGTGTACAAAATGACTTGACATGTATATACATTGAAATGATCACCACAATAAGGATAATTAACATCTGTCACCTTACATAATCACACACACAAAAAATTTAAATCTATTTTAAAATCTATTCTCTTTTAAAATTTATTCTCTCAGCAACTCTCAGATATGCAATACAACAGTAACTGTAGTCACCATGCTGTACATTTATTCACCATGACTTAACTTCATAAATGGGAGTTTGTACCTTCAGACCCCTTTCACCCATTTTACATGCCTTTTTTGTACTAAGCATTCAAAACATATTGTGAACACACAGCACATCTCAATTGACAATAGCCATATTTCAAGTGCACAAGAGCCACATATGGCTAGTAGCTACTGTACTTGATCAATCGTACACGGTTAGAACATTTAAAACAAAATTTATAATCCACAATTTACTAACAAGTTTCTTACATATTCCTGAGATATAATTGATATGTAACATTATATTAATTACAGGTGTGCAACATGATTCAATATTTGAATATATTGTGAAATAGTTAACACCCTATTTATTATATTTGTTGTTACAAATAGAAGTGACAAGCTGATAACCTTTATGGAAATTAGTAGCTCTCAATATTTTGTCAATTCATAATAAATGGGCAAAAATGTCAATAGAAAAATTAATCAACATGTTAAATTGAAAATATTAAAATTCTCATACTTTTCACAGTCATCCCTTGATGTGAACAGAAGACTAGATTCAGAACCCCTGGGATACCAAAATCCACAGATGCTCAAAAGTCCCTTATATAAAATGGCATTGTATTTGCATATAACTTATGCATATTCTTCTCTATACTTTCTATCATCTCTAGGTTACTTATAATATCTAATACAATGTAAATGCCATGTAAATAGTTGTTATACTCTATCATTTAGGGAATAATGACAATAAAAAGTCTG
Source organism: Furipterus horrens (assembly GCF_987537825.1). Lineage (NCBI taxonomy): Eukaryota > Metazoa > Chordata > Mammalia > Chiroptera > Furipteridae > Furipterus > Furipterus horrens. The sequence continues at coordinate 49,159,435 of NW_028327172.1, forward strand.
TACATGTTCAGTTTAGATCCAACCTTTGTAGGCCTAACTACATAGTACATATCTGCAACAATTAACATTAAAAAAAAAAAAAAATTTTCCATCAGCAGTTGCTTGAATCCCAGATGCAGAATCTGCAAATACAGAGAGCTAACTGTACTTCTAAAAATGATGCTGTATATTCAATAGACCATCCTATGGTAATGGAAATATTCTATATATTCACTTTCCAATGGAGTAGCCATTTTAGCTACTAGCTACATGTGACTGAGTGCTTGATATGTAGCTAATAAAACTAAGGAACTAAATGTTTCATTTTATTCATTTTTAATTAATTTAGAATTAAATAGCCACGCAGAGCAAGTGGCTATGGTTTTGGATAGTGCAGCTGAAAATTATCAATCGTATTTTTAAAACACATGATCATTTACTAAACTATTCAGAATATCTGCAAATTCACTTATTACCTGAAACATTTTTTTTTTAAATTTTATTAGTTTATTCCTAGAGAGAAGGAAAGGGAGGAAGAAAAAGAGGGAGAGAAACATCAATGTATGGATGCCTCTTGTGGGACTTGGACCGCAACCCAGGCATGTGCCTGACGGGGAATCGAACCAGTGACCGACCCTCTGGTTCACAGGCTGGCACTCAATCCACTAAGCCACACCAGCCAGGGCTGAAAGTTTCTAAATACGCAGTCTCATGTCCAGAACATTAGGTAAATGTTAACATCCTTCTAAAAAATTATCTACTAACCAACTTCATCTACCTTTTCACATGTTAGATTTGATACATAAACTTTAACAGACCTATTTCATAGAGCCTTTGGAGGTGAAAGATTCTGAAGCAGAAGAAAAGGTCAGAGGCTGTGTGAATTCATGAACGGCCTGGCAAATGATGTACGTATGTATGTATGAGGCAGAAGAAAGAGGTAGAACTCCAGACTGCATTACTGATCAAATCACCCAAAGATGTTCTATATTTTGACATTTTTCTAAGCATCTTTCCAGCATCAACCCTTAAGAATGCTGCAGCTTCTATAATCCTAGTCTTGTTATTCACAGTTCTTTTTAAATGGTATAAATGTACAGCAGGTCATAACTAAATGACCTAATTCTTCTCATTCTTTAATGAAGTACAGTATTTTTCGCTCCAAAGATGCACTTTTTTCCCCCCAAAAGTGGGGGTAAATGTCTGTGCATCTTATGAAGCGAATATTGCACACAGATCATGATGTGTATTACCTGATCTGTCAGCAGTGGCAACAGCTGTTAGAAGAGGAAGCGGTGAGCCCACGTGAAACCCCTGGAGGCGCTTAAATGTCCCACTATACTGCTGAATCTCAGGGTGTCTGGTCAGTATGAAGATAGCAAAGAAAGTGATACCAGTGATTATGAGCAACTGAGCTTCATAAATTCTGACGCTAGTGATGATGAGTTCTTGGGGTTCCCAGAAAACGAGAAGAGTACTTGAACCTTGAAGTCTCTCCTCATCTGTTAATGACAGTGATGATGGTTCTTAATACCGCTGTTGACTGCTGTTCACTTTACATGGTTGAAATACTGTTCTGTTATATTTTATTAAATATTTTAGTATACCATTTGGTTCAGAATACTTTTTTTCTTGTTTTCCTCCTCTAAACGTAGGTGCGTCTTCCAATCAGGTGCGTCTTATGGAGTGGAAAATACAGTATTTTACTTAAACTTCCTCTATGCTTAAAAGGTGATATACTTAAAGAGTCACAAAACAGTTGATTTTACATAGCCCACTGATAAAAGATTGATTTTAGATAAAGTGACTTGAAGATAAGTTTACAATAAGCTTTTATTTACAGCCCAGTTTTTACAAACTTCTGTTGTGGGAGCACAGTTTTATCAATAATGAGACTGGTTACACAAGCCATTTGATCTTTAAAATAACTATTATGTATTTATATACTTCATCTTCAAAGAGTTCATTTAATCAATCATTCTAAAGTTTTCTGAAAAGCAAAGAAATGGCTCAAGACTACTGCTGTGCAGGGGAAGAAAAACAATTTTCTCTCTAGGCTTTTGGGTTCTTGGTTGGAATGTCTTTGCAATAAGACAGATTAAAAGGAGGAAAAAACCCACAAAAATGATACATAACATATACATGGAAGAGACCCCAAAAAATGAGAGTAACTCTCTAAAATTGCTGAAGCCACCACCTAAAAACAAAAGATGTTGAGGGAAGCAGGAGTCAGTTAAGGGAGGTTACCTGGAAAAGCACAGTAAACACAGGTCATGAAGATTTAAATCATAATCTTCTGCACTGACAAGAGTTTGCAGAAATAAGGTCATCCCTTCTTTCAGGTATAGTGAGGGAGACACCACTACAAATGCAGAGATTTCCCTTATAAATGTAAATATATTTTACAAAGGGTTAACTTCTACTTGGTTTTCAGAACTTCTCCCATGTTTGTGGTCTTTTAAAATTAACCAGCCTAAAGTAATCTTTATGCCAAATAGATATATTTGGAGTAACAAATCCCTTTCCCCTATAGCTCCTAAGTAAAAACCTATAGTGTGTTATTGTACTAAACACTAAATAATACCGTAACAGTGTTATTTGTGTAATGTGTTGCACTATGTCATGACAGCTACAACATTACTAGGCAATAGGAATTTTTCAGCTTCATTATAATCTTATGGGACCATTGTCATATGCAGTCTGTCATTGACCAGAACCTCATTATGCAGAGCAAGACTGTATGTGCATTACGAAAAACACTAGACAGAGAGACAGGAGGAAGAGGTGCAAACCTCAATATTCTCATCCATAAATGGAGTTATACTATATGATCAAAGTCCTCCAGCTCTAACAGCCAATGTTTATGTCTACATATTGCATCAGGTATTTATTTGCCTTATAAAAGCAACCGTTAATCACAAGATATTAGAAATTTTTAACTGAGAGCAAGGATCTAATCCACATTCTGATTGACTGAAAAACATAGCAACTAAAATATGATGTGAACTGCACAAGATCAAATAGAGGCCAAACAAGAGCCCAGACCTCTCGCCTTCTAATCTAATTTTTCTTTAAATATGAAAAGGACAGAGGAATAGTTCAGAAGAACTTATGAATCAAATCGCTCTTTCTGTACAGCTGTATCTTGGTTTTGATCTTACCTATGCACTGTGAGACATAATCCATTTCTAAAATGTAACCCAGCTAATAGGTGCCTTAGCAACAGAAACACTGTTGCTACTCCCAATCCATTCTTTCTTTTCCCCAACAACTTTATTGAAACGTAATTCACAAAACATACAATTCATCCATTTAAAAAATACAAATCAATGATGTTTAAATTTTAATTGATAAAACACACAACATAAAATCTGTTAAAACCATTTTAAGTGTACAATGCAGTAGCATTAATTATATTCACAACATTGTACAACCATCAGCACTATTTTCCCATCCATTCACATACTTAAAACTTTTGAAAAAGGCACTCCACTTCCAAATTGCTTTCCGGAAAATTTATAATTATAAACGCAAAGCCCACTATCATATATATTCCTGATGGGGGCAAAAATTGGTCCTTGAAGAGGGGAAAAAATCTCAGATGATTTATCATTTTCCACATCTTAATGCTTTCTGACAAAACCTTATTCCTTAGTATTTTATTTCTCTTACTAAAGTGGAAATTCTTCTTTTTAGAGGTATAACCAAGAAAAAAAAAGGGGGGGGCCTGAGAAACACTGTGCTTCAGAAGGCAAAGAAAGGACTGTTACACAAACTGTGAAACACTACCTTAAGAAAGTGCTCCGACTGCAAAAAAGGGCTGTAATCCCACTGAAACCCAAGCCAAGCTATAACCTGCCCAGCTACAGGAGAACAATTTCATCCATGTCAAATAAATAATGGAAAAAAAACCTCAATTTTAATATTTAAATAAAGCAGAAAATCAAGCACACTAGCTGAAACACTGCTTTTAAATTTATCCCAAATGCTAATAATTAGGAGAAAACAAGAACTAAGTATACACAGAAAAAGAGAGAGAGAGAAAGAAAATAAGGCCAGACTCTTTGATGTCATATAGCCTTAAATGTTAGGGTGGTTTGTGACGTAAGCTGTGAAAGAATTAACAATGAGAAAAAACTGCAGAAAGCAGTTTTTATTTTACTATCCCGAGAGGAAAAGGGCTAGGTGTAGAGATATGTACCAGCACTGAGGGGCGGGGGCTTTGAGCTTTTATTGGAGGCGGTCCAGAAAAGATCGAGGCGGAAGCAGCGTCAACAGCAGCAACAACGGCCATCTGCCTTCACCTGTAACAAGTGCGGCAGGGATTGTCACTCCCGAGTCGGACTGCACAGCCATTCTCGGCGGTGCAGATAGACTCTCAGGAAGCTACGCCATCGTCTCTCGAGACGGACGGCTGCCGACGACGACGAATCAGATTAAAAAAGGGTGGGGAGGTTGCTGTCGTGTGGCACCTGGGCTGTTGGGGGCATTGTGACATAGGAGGTTTGGGGTGGTCTTACAGTAGCTGCAGTTTGCTCCAATGTTATTATTTGCCTGTGGCTGTGGGGGACAGTTAGTCAGGCTCTACTCTTGCTTTCCAGTAATTTCCAGTCCTAAGGACACAAGCTCAGAAGAGTAAAATGGCAGTAACGTTTAACAAGGTCATAGACCCGCTAAGCATATGGTGCCACAATAGCAAGTGGCACTAGCTTTCGATGGGGGACTCAAACGTTGGAAAATCTTAGTTTCAGGTAACAACTAATAAGCTTAGTAATCAATGAGTGTAAAAGCTATTGTTTCAGGAACTGGAGGCATGACCCACCTTGACTCCAGGAAACCAGGAGCAGTTCCACCTCTGTGCCTCAGGAGGACTGCAAGCAATCAAGTCGGTGAATCTGAGCCATTGTGCTCCAGGGTGGCCACCGCTCAGGACACAAAGACCACTGCCCAGGATACAAGGGCCACCACCCAGGGCTCTAGGGCCACTGCCCAGGATACAAGGGCCACCACCCAGAGCTCTAGGGCCACTGCCCAGGGAATGCTGCAGTTTTTATCTGATTAACTTTTTCCCTGAATTCCAAACCCCTTAGCTACACTTTCCTTCTCCTTATAAAAAGGGTCCTTTTATAACTAAATTTAAGACAATCTGTTAGGGTACAAACCCTCTGTCTTCTCAAGTCTCTGACCATCTGAATAAAGCGCCCATAAAGATTCAATCCCTATCTCTGCTTATTGGGTCTGATAGATGAGAGGCAGCATGAACACCGGCTTTTACGGTTTCACTTTGTCCTTTCATTAATTATCTTTATAGTCTTGTTACAGAGTGGGGGTCTCCAAAAATCCCCAGAGCCTGCAGATTGGGGGATGGGGAAAAGGGAACAGCTTTTAAGATGCCTTTGCATGACTGTGGCTAGTAGCTAGTGTCTCAGTTATGCAAATGGCTTTGGTTCTTCCAAGGCCCCAAGGAGATGGGAGGGGTTTTGACCACCGAATGATGCGGAAAGAGCATACAGGGCCTGTGAAAGGTTCTGTGAATGGTCAGAACTGGTTACCACACCCACTGCATCACAGGACGCAGTCAGGGATTTAAAAATAGGTGGCAGACATTTTGGCTAGGAGAACTCGGTGCTGTTTACAAAAGGCTGGATACGCCACATGGTTCTGCATTAAGCACTGGAGAGCACTGCAACACAGGCAAAACCTCCCCGATCAGGCTCAAATGATTGGGAGCTGCTGGTAAAACTGAACTGTGTCTGGGAAGTAGGAAGACTGTATCTCTGATTTTTCAAAAAGTAGCCTGGTTTGGCAGGGGGAGGCAGAACTATGTGTTTGTGGGTGTTTTAAAAGAAAATAAGACTTAACGGCAGAAATCCGCAAATAATCTAAATCTATATTACCATTAAATAAACAATTTTTCTTTTCACCAAACTCTGGTACTGAGAGTTATGCTTCTGCCAGCAGGCAATCAGCCCCTCATAACAGCCCGTGGATTCTGTTACAGTCTCACTTTGTAAATAACTATCATCTATTTCTGTTTTCTCCTATCTCCATGAATATAAGAGCCAGATCCATCTGCCTTTTTCTTCACTGGATTCAAAGCACCAAGCACAGTTCCTGGTTCATTCAACTATTTGATAAACTAGAACTGGAACAAGAAAATAAAGGCAAAAGAGACAAGGAGAGAGGGAGTGAGGAAGGCGATTAAAAAAAAAGAACACTGTAGGTAGCTAGAAAAAAAAAGAGTTCCTGTAGATTGAAAGAGAAATTATCTGAACTAACAATAGGCAGGGAAATGGTGAGAACATGAGAAGGAAAAAATGGCAAAAGTGGCTTTAGGTTTCAGTTCACTTTGAGATCAGGTAATAACATTAACCCAAAACAACTTATTTGCAGGGTTATTTTCTCTTCTCCTTTTCAGGGGAGGGATGGAAAAGGTGAATGCTGCCATGGACATTCGTATATAAAACTAAATAATGGAAGCCATATGTTTAACTAAAGAAATACCTATCTCTAGTGATTTCTTAACAACATACATCTATAAAGTGCCAGGCTTTCATCCTCATCATGAAAGATGCATATAGTCCAACAGGCCACTCCCCACCCTGACTCCCACTTATCCCAGAAATAATTTAAAAGTTTTAAATTGTGTGCCGTTCTGAGCAGCGTGATGAAATCTAATCATCCCTCTCCATTATGCCCCAATGTGAATCATCCTTTTGCCCAGTGTATCCACCTCTCTTTATTTCATCATGAAGGCGTTGTACCATCTCACATCATAAGAAGGGTGAGTATAGTACAGTAAGAAATTTTAAGAGAAACCACATTCGCCTTTTATTAAAACTTTTAATATAATTTTTATAACTTATTATAATTGTTCTATTTTAGTTTTAGTTATTATTGTTCATCTTATGGTGCCCAACTTACAAATTAAACTTATTCAGAGTATGTATGTATAGGAAAAAAAACATAATAGCGTTTGCTACTAACCATAGTTTCAGGCATTCACTGGGGGTCTTGGAACGCATTCTTTGCAGATTGGGGGGACACTACTGTATTTAAAATTTTACACAGTACACTATAATATGCCTTTGTGGAAGAAAAGGTGCCACAAAAACCTGACAAGCTCAGGGGAGGCCTGTGTGGTGACCTTACAAACACAGAGACCTAAAGTAATCACATAGGACGGTCTGAAATTAAAGACTTTCTAGCAAAAAATGTTCATGACAGGTAGTCCTGTCCTAGGCCAGTATTTTTCCCTAACAAAGGCCAGTCTTCACTTAACTGAGCCCACCTACTGTCCTTGTGCTTCTACAAGATAACATCCCTTTGGAATGTAAAATTTCCTTTCTCTGGATCCCTCAAAGCACAGACACCTCACCAGGGGGAGAACACAAATCCCCTCATTTTTACTGTTATCAATTTAATTGTTAACTATTAACTATCCCATACCCACATGTGTAGAAGTACATGTCTATCATTTTGCCTTTTATCCAATCCCAGAAGTTTCTCTGGTTTGCCTCCTCCCGTCTCCCTATTGTATCACCAATCAATTTCTTCTAATCCCCTTCCTCCTCTTCTTTTGATTGTGATGTCTGAGCATTTCTCAATTGGTTGAGATTTTGCTTCCTGGAAACTGTCATCAGTTTGGCTCAAATAAACTCACCAAAAATTCTCTGTACAGATTTGAATGTCTCTTACATTGACATCTTTATATCAGTTTGGTGTTTCTTTTAAAGACAAGTCTGCAGAATTGTGAATTTAAATGAAAAGACTCTCCATTTCCTTTTGCAACTTATATTGTCTTTATTCCCTGGTAACAAGTGATTGGTTCCTTTTCTTTCAATCAACATTTATTTGACAAGCAAAAAATAACTAGATAAGTAACATCTTACAGTTTCCTAGGATTTTGACATAAAACATACAGAACAGGTTCATTATAATTTTACAGTTATTTCAACAAATGAGAACATGTATATGAAAGCAATTTATAAACTATAAAGCAATATACAAACCAAAGTTACTGTTACTCACCACCAGATGGTGATCATGTCTTATTTAAACCAAAAAAACCCTGACACCTTATTTGGGAGCCAGCTGGCTGGCTGACTGCTAAAAAAACAATCAATAAGCCAACCAGGGTGTCTAAATATAATGTTGGTGATATTTAAGGTTGTTCAACTGAAACATCTGCAAAACACAAGCCATTAAAAACAGGTTTAACCTGAAGACTTGAAAAGGAGATTTGTTCATGTGACCATTTGATAACTCTAGACATGTGTTTCTCGGATTGTTATATTGGTTATTTAACCAATCAAACCACCCTGAACTTCGTTAACTGCAACACTAAACATTTTAGAAAAAAACAGAATCTTTTATTATGAAAATGTTGAGGGGAGGGCAGCCAAAATAGAGACTGGTATACAAAACCCCCATGAACTCATCACCCCACTTCAACAATTACCAATATATGACCATGACACTTTGTCTACCCCAGTGTTATTTTAAAGCAAATCCAGGTATGATTTAATCTCTAAATATTTCACTGTGTATCTCTAAGGGATAAGAAATCTTGAAAATAAGCATAATATTATTACCACCTAAAAGTAAATAATTCCTTAATGTCATAGAATTTCCAGTCAAGTAAACAATTTTTAATTAACCAAGAAATGAGATTATATATTTTTAGTATATTTTACTGACTTATGCTGTTACAGTTGTCCCAATTTCTTTTCCCTTTGCTCCCCTCCACGCAGTACCTTCCTTCCCTCCAGTAATCGCCCCTCCCCCTTAGTTCATGTCCATGGGTCATGCATATAAATTCTTTGTCTTCACCCTTTTCTATATTAATTCTTACTTTCCCCCTGTCTACTTTGTACCTACCAATTATGCTTCTTAATCCCTGCACCATTTCCCCATTTCTTCCTCTTCTCCTTCCCCCTCCCGGTTGATAATCCTCCAGATGATCCCCATACCTATGATTCTGTTCCTGTTCTGGTTGCTTGCTTAGTTTGTTTTTGCTTTATTTTTGTAGGTTCTGTTGTTGGTAGTTTTGAGTTTGTTGTCATTTTAATGTTCATAGTGTTGATCTTCTTTTTCTTAAATAAGTCCCTTTAACATTTCATAGAATAACGGCTTGCTGATGATGAACTCCTTTTGCTTTACCTTGTCTGGAAAGCACTTTATCTGCCCTTTCATTTTAAATGATAGCTTTGCTGAATAGAGTAATCTTGGTTGTAGGTCCTTGCTTTTCGTCACTTTGAATACTTCTTGCCAGTCCCTTCTTGCCTGCAAAGTTTCTTTTGAGAAATCAGCTCATAGCCTTCTAGGCACCCCTTTGTAGGTAACTCTGCTTTTCTCTTGCTGCTTTTAAGATTCTTTCTTTATCCTTAACCTTTGGCATTTTAATTATGATGTGTCTTGGTGTGGTCCTCTTTGGGTCTAGCTTGTTTGGGACTCTGCTTCCTAGACTTGTATGTCTATTTCCTTCGCCAAATTTGGGAAGTTTTCCTTCATTATTTTTTCACGTAAGTTTTCAATTTCTTCTCTTTCTTTTCTCCTTCTGGCATCCCCATGATTTAGATATTGGCATGTTTAAAGTTGCCCCAGAGGTTCATAAGCCTCTCCTCGTTGTTTTCCAGTTATTGTTTCTTCATTCTGTATGGCTTGACTTTATTTCCTCCTTATGTTCCAGATCATTGATTTGAACCCTGGTTTTCTTCCCTTCACCACTGGTTTTGTATGAATTTTTCTTCATTTCACTTAGCATAGTTCAATTCTTCCCTCCTGCGTTTGCCATACTCAAGCATATCTGTCAAGTCTGTGAGCATCTTTATCACCAGTGTTTTGAACTCTGCATCTGTTAGGTTGGCCACCTCCTCATCTGTTAACCTGGCTATCTCCTCATTGCTTCATCCTCCCACTAAAACCTTGTATCCGTTCCCTCTTCTGGGTCATACTTCTCTGTCTCATCTTGACAGGCTCCCGTGTTTGTTTGCCTCTGTGTCTTAGGTAGAGCTGTCGCACCTGTTACGTTGTAAGGGACAGAGCCTTAGGTATTCATCCATATGGGCAATCCGTTGTGGCGCTATATGAGGGGGAGGAGTCTGAGAGGGAACAATGCTGCTTGCTCAGCACTCGCCCCTTTTCCAGGCACTTCTCAGACTTCCTATATGGGACTGGCACCCGTCTAGCTGTTTTCCTGGTTGTGGTTCCCAGAGTGAATGGGTTTTCAGATGTTCTAGGTCCATGGGGGCCCTCCAAACAAATGGACTTTGCTGAGAGAGCAGCAGTTTCTTCTGCCTCCCTAACGTCTACTGGTTTTCACAATCAGAAGCAATGAGGCTTTATTCCCACCCCCCACCCCGCCCCCCACGTTGGAACTGTGAGCTGTGCAGTCTGGTCTGGGATTGCTCCCCAGGTGTCCCTCCTAGCTTTTATAATGTGTGATTGCACTTTCTGCCAGCCTGTGTCACCACTGCCCCACACCACCTCCACTCCACCCCTCCTACCTGTCTGAATGAGTATTTCTTCTTTACATCTTTGTTGGACTTCCATGTAGCTTGATTTTCTGGGATTTATGGTTGTCTCCAGTTTTGAGGAAGTTGTATTCCTTCTTAGTTGTAAAGGAAGACGCAGCGTGTCTACCTACATCTCCATCGTGGCTGGAAGTCTCAAGATTGTATTTTATTGTTACCTCTGTAGTAGATGCTGGCAGCAGCTCACCTTTATTCCCCCAGCATGTAGGATTCCAGTGCAGGCCAACATGCAAGTGTGTACAATTCTTTGGGTAAGGTTTTTTTCTGACTTCAGGATAGAGGAGTTAACTGTTCCTGAAAGGAGCCTTCAGCTCATAACTGACAGTAGTCCCTTACCCCTTGGCTGGGATGAATCTGATATGATCTATGCTGTCTCTCAGATTCAACGGTCCCAGTGCCTATAAACTTACTTGATTTTCCCCCACTTTCGGGCCTCACTTCCCCCTCCTTCATCAGCATTTCCTGGCAGCACTTTGCAAATAAACTACTTGAGCTCACATTTTTGTGTCAGGTTCTCTGCTTCTTGGGGATTCCACCACAAAACCACCTCTCAGTGTTTGAATGAAAGCTATGGGCCTTCTAAGAAAATGTAAACAAAAGAATTTCTGCAAATATCTTCAAAGAGTTTACAGACAACCTAAAAAGCATATAAACACCCCAGTTTAAAGAACCCTTCCTCCCTACTGGTTCAGGATGGCTGATATCTTATTTGATTAAGATAATGGTTGGAAGTGTTCCACCAAGACTGTTCAGTTATGCTGAAAAACTTCCCCACCCCTTTCTTCTTCATTGTTGGAGAGGAAGCATCACTATCTCAATACTTAGTTTCTATGTGCATAAAATCTAATCAAATTGAAAATAAGACAATGGTTGGCTTAAGTTTCTACATTTTAAAGAAAAACAAATGTTCCTAGAAGGAGCAGCTTGCTAAGACTGAGTCCTCTGAAAATTTATAAGTATTTTCATTTACATGTATTTCATTTACGTATGACTTTCAATGGATTTTTTAAAACCGCTGCTGACCTCAAACAATACAAGGTGGTGATTTCTTTTGAAAATCAACTTGGGATTTCATGCTAAAAGTCCCCTCTAGCTAAACACACTTCTCCGCTCCCCTCCTGAAAAAAGTTCTATGCGCTCAGTCTCCATTTTTTTACTGTATTTTTTTCAATTACCATTTAGTCTCCTTATAACCCTTCCCCCAACCCCCACAATCACCACACTATTGTCCATGTCCATGAGTCCTTTCTCTTTTCTTTTTTTACCCATTTGTTCTGGACTCACCAAATCTGACTTCCATTAATTATATTAAATGGATGAGTCTTAATTTGGCAGAATGCGATGCAGGTGGCCACTTCTTCCTTGAAGCCTAACTACCCTGTGATACCACTTTTCTGATTTCTCCTCTTTCTTTTAAAATTCCTTTGTAGATCCTTTATTTCTGCTTTTCTCTTCAAAAGTTGATTCTATTTTAGGACTTCATTTCTTTTGCTTCTAAATTATTTCATCCACCACTTTGCTTCAATTTAAATATGATGTCTTACTGTGCTATTTATGAATATGTTCAAGTAACAGAAAACCTTACTTAACCACAGTGCTTTCACAAATAAGGGGTTACTTTTTCTCATATAACAAAAAGTCCAGAGTAATGAGTTTCTAGTTCTGGCTTAATGCCGCAACAAATTCACTATACTGAACTTGTTGTAAGTCCCAAACATTCCATGCTGTTTATTCATAGCCTCCAGACCTTAGTCCCCTCAGTTCCCTCTATCCTCAACACAACTCAATTCATTCTGAGTTGTTTGGCTGTCGCTCCTTAGGAAATCATTCCTTTATTATTCTTTTATATCATTCTTTTATCATACCAGGATTAAGTGCCTCTGCTAGGTGTCCCAAAATGATTCTACTTATGCATCACACTATATCATATATGCCTGTTTGATCACCTTTATCCCACATTAAACAGGCCTGTATCTTCAGCACCTAGGACAGTGCCTACTACATATGCATTTGAGAAAGACTTGTTCCATAAATGGATGACCTGGACTTTAAAAAGAAAAAAAAATGGAAGAAAGAAAAGGCCCTCACTGGGGTGGCTCAGTGGACTGAGCTCCGGCCTGTGAACCAAAAGGTCACTGGTTTGATTCCCAGTCAGGACACATGCCTGGGCTGCAGGCCAGGTCCCCGGTTGAGGGAATGAGATAGGCAAACAATCAACATTTCTCTCACACATTGATGTTTCTCTCCCTCTTTCTCTCTCCCTCCTCATTCTCTCTGAAAATAAAATAAAATCTTTATTTTTAAAATGGCAAAAAATTGACATCAAAATAAAGAAACTAATTCACAATCACATTATCAAAAATTTTTAAAGTCTGACAATACCAAGTGTTGATTATCTAAATAAATGGGAACCCTCATACACTGCTGGCAGTGTATGAATTGATAAAGCTGAGAGCAAACTGGCTAAAACAAAACCTTACATACCCTTCAGCCCAGCAATTCCACCTCTAGGCAAACTTGCTAGAAAGTTCACTCAGCATTACTCTTAATAGCACAAAAATAAGCCTAAACACCCAATTTTTAAAAATTACAGTATTTTCATGTAACAAGATACTTACACGGCAGTTAAAGTAAATAATTAAAATAACATGCACCAACAGGGATATATTTCAAAAACAGTGTTGACTAGGAAAATAAGGAAGTTGTAGAGAAATGAGTATAGTATTATACCATTTACATATAAAGTTTTAAAGAATGTAAATCCATACCATGTATTGTTTATGAGTATATATTTATATATACTTTGAGTATATATGAGTATATATTTATATACACTTTGAGTACATAAATATATACTTAGTATAAAACTGTTTATGGGAATAAACTCCAAAATTAGGACAGTGGTTGCCTATGGGAATGGAGGAAAGACAATCTGAACAAGAGTAACCCACAGAGGGCTTTAAACAAATGTGATTTTAATATTTTGAAAAGTAAAAGCAAAAGCAAGGTTATTGAAAGAAAAGAACATATCTTAAAAAAGTTCAGCGCTCCAGGGATTAAAAAATCATAAAAATCTTTCAGGAAAGAAATGTAGCTCACTTACAAAGAAACAAAAATCATATAGACAGATTTCTCATCAGCAACAGTGGATGCTAGGAGACAAAAGAGCAATATCATCAAAGTACTGGAGGAAAGTTATTTGAATGCTGGAAAACTGTATTCAATCTAAATGGGCACTCAGAACAGGGGGCAAAATAAATCTATTTTCAGACATGCAAGAACTCAAATTTCACCACACAGAAATCCTGTATGAAAAAGGATGTAATACAACAAAAGAATTAATCTAAGAGGAAAAATGTGGGAATCAAAAATAGTGAGCAAATAAACTACTAAATCATAATGCTTCATTTAAATAATTGTTGAGAAACATAAAAATAAATGAAGGACAATATTAACCTAAAATGCCAGGTAGTTAAAACATGGCAGGTTGGGTGTGGCACTGAAGGGCAGGTTCAGGGAGGGAACCTATTATATTAAGATTCTTATATTGCTTTGTGTATATTACGGTTATTAAAGCAATTTATTGTGCTCTAGTATAAACCTTAGAGAAAAATGGATAAAATTTCCCATATTAATTTCCTTGTAGATACATTATTTATCAATTATTCTAGCTGAAGAAATATATAACGTAAGTGGTAACGTTTTGTCTTTTAAGACAATGGAACTATTCTTAATTAATTAAATGGCCTGAAATCAGCCTTTAATTATAACTCAAGTAACATCACAGGTTTGAGTTACTACATAGTGTCTAATCGCATTTATAACAGTTGAAGAAATAGTCATCCCTAATTCAGAATTCAACTCAAATATTTCTGCTAGAGATTCTTTCAAATTAATCAAGAATTACTTCCCAACTATCAACCCACACAATGGACACACATTTACTTACATACTCCCCATCTATATAATGCTATCAATCTGCACAATATGTTTTACATATCTGATTCTCAATTTAGAATGGCATTTCAATTTATTTTTCATATTTTTCTTTGTACGGAGAGGGGACAGAAAGAATATCCAACAACTATCAAATCTTTACCCAGAACAAAGCAATTTCTAAAATTACAACAAAATTTTTTTTGCAAATGAAAATGACAAAATACCTCAGTTTAAAAAGCTTTACCTATGAAAGAACACAACTGAACACCAATGCCAATATACTTTAATAAAGTTAATTATCTTAAGTACATAACATGCTCTAAAAACTATCCTTAACAAAATGTTAAATATACATTTAATATTCTGTATAGTAACTTAAATAATTCACAAAACCAAAAAAGCTGTCAAGATATATTGTCATTATCTATTTATTCAGAGTAAGCATTTAGTTATAAAATTAGCATAGCTAATTCTTCAAATAGTGCTTGTATATTTATTGGAATTCTGAATTTTTAAAAATAGGGAATCACACACTTACCTAGTAAACCCTGGGCTTTTGTGGCCATTTCTCTCCACAATAAATGTAACTATTAACTGCCCACTCTCTAAGCCAGCAACCTGGAAATCACACTAAATTCTTCTTACTTACAGACCCTTCACATCAATCTATTCACTATGTCCTCATCAATTCTACTTACAAGACTCAGATATAGCCCTTCTTCTCTCACTTCCCATAGCCACTGCACCAGTTCATCTCAAAATAATATTATAACAATCTCTAGCTGATTTCCCTACCTTCAAGCTGACCACTCTGCTTTTCCAACAACTCAAAAAATTTTAGTTTCAGAAATAAAAACTTCAGGTCACACCTGATGGAGATGATATAAAACAGCTCAGAGAAACTGAACTGGAATTTTTTGTTGTAGTTGTTTAATTTTAAAAGTTAAAGAGAAAGGAAGTAATACTGACTTTCCTGAGACGTTTTGGGAACTAAAAAAGAAAACATCTTAAAACTAGTTTGAGGATTCCTATAAAAAGTAATAAACTTAGAAGACAGAGGTTAACACATACGCTTTGGCATGTAGTTAAGACATGGTATAACCATAAAATCCAAGAAAGGAACTGAAAGATTACACAAAGACTTTCCATTTTGGACTTCAAAGGTACTAATATAATATGCAAGATAAAGAGGACCTGGGAAGAAACACCTGAGGAACGAAGGGAGGGAGGAGGGGAAGAAGGAAGAAAAACAAGTGGAGGGAAAGAGATTCAGTAGTATGTACTATCTTTATATGCAATATCCAATCTCTAACAAGTAAAGGATGAAAAGAAAAGTAAAAAACACATCAAAGATTATTACTAATTTGAAATGTGACATTTATTCACTCAACTAACATTTAAGCACCTATAATATGCTAACTACTACGCTAGAAAAAGTAAAATAAGGCAAAATGAATTCTTTATGGAACTTATAGTCATGACATGTTGCCTTTATTTAATGTACTTTTTTTTTAAAGAAAATACTTCAAGGCATTTATAACTCACATGCCCCAATCTAATTTTCTCACATAGTCTAAAGTTCCTCAATCACAAATCTTTTCGAAACCTAATGCCTAAAGTTAACAATCTCCTGTACACTCCAGAATGTTTCATACTTCTATGCCTCCTTTTCGCATGCTGTTCTCTACCTGCAATGCTTTTCCATCTCCTCTTCAACCATTCAAATTTCCATAATACAGTGATGCTATGATATGCCCTGAGAAGAGTTAGGTAATTGCTCTTTTATATTCCCAAAGCAGTTATACTTCTACATAACTGTTTGCATAACTAGATTCATGCAAACATGACCATGTAAACATGATACTGTTTACATATGCTGTCTACAAGAGACACACTTTAAAATCAAAGACACAAGGAGGTTAAAAGGATGGAAGAAGATATACGTATATCATGAAAAGCAGTAACCAAGAGGTAGCTGGAGTAGCTATACTAGTACCAAGACAAAACAGACTTGAAAGACAAAATTTGAAGTAAAGTACCAGGACAAATAGGTGAGAACAGACATTCCTGGCTACACATCACAGTTGCTGCGGTCCGCTTTTATCCCCCTCTCAGCACTTGGTGCCAACTGCCTGCACTCCTCTGTCCTCTACTGCTGCCCCGCTTCCTGGGTCACCCAAAGCCATGGGTTTTAGAGACCTGAAAAGTACACCAGCCTCCCGGTGCTCAACAACTACATGGTGGACAAGAGCTACATTAGGGGTATGTGCCATCACGAGATGTGGCAGCGTTTGAAGCAGTCTATGGCCCTTCATCTGCTGCCAGTGTTGGTATAATCATCACATCAAGTCTTATGAAAAGCAACATGCCAGCCTGCCAGGACTGAAGAAAGCGTTGGGCAAGTACGGCCCAGCTAGTGTGGAAGACACCACAGGACGTGGAGCTACAGAGAATATAAAAAGATGATGACATCGATCTTTGTATCTGATAATGAGGAGGGAAGCAAAGAAGCAAAGAGGCTAAGAAAAGAATGCCTCACACAGTGTGAGATAAAGAAAGCCAAAAATGTGCATTTGTTGCCAAGTCTTCCATCTTATTAAATGTGAAACGTTGGGATGACGAGTCAGGTATGCAAAATCAGAGAAGTGTGTCAGGAGCATTCAAGCAGATGGCTTGCTCTGGGGCTCTCCTAAACTGGTTCCAGTGGGGTATAGAATTTCAAAACTTCTAAATATAGTGTGTAGTTGAAGATGATGAAGTTGGAACAGATATGAGCAGATCACTGTTTTTGAGGACTCTGTGCGGTCCATGGATGCGGTTGGATTTAATATCCATCATGGATCACTGCCCTTAAATAAAAGCTTGAAAAAAGGAATCACTCATGCCAGGGCCCCAATATCCAAATATTCTAATTTATGGAGTGTGATAAGGCCCAGGCATCGGTATTTTTCAAAAGGATCTCCTAAGGTGATTCTAAAGCATAGCCAGAAATAGTTAACTAAATCACCTGATTATAATAAAAGTTGAAAACCACTAAGCTAGAAGGAAAAAACACGGTCACTTCTTTACTTAGGGTAAGCAGAAGTCTAACCCTGAAGGCTTCTGATGACACACTGTACAAAACTTTACAACTACAGGAGATGAGTCTTATTTCAAAAAGATTCAAGAACAGAATTATTTCCAAGTCTAAGCAATGATGAACAGGTAAAGATTTCATGTTCAAGGCATTCAAATGTACCTAAGAACTTGTATTTCTTTACTTTTAATATACATGTATCTCAGTATGCCATTATAATAATATATCTTTCATAATAATGCTCATACTAATACAATTAGAACTTTTTAAAGTCAGAAGGCATAAACGAGTAGAAAAGACTCAGAAGCCTAAGCGTTCAGGTCATTGCTCAGTGTACAGACCAAGACCATGGTACTGAGGATCACATTCCAATCATCAGAAGATCATAGCTGAGGAACAGTACAGTGGTTAAGACTAGGGTTCTCAAAACTAGATTTACTCAGTTTAAATTTCCACAGCACTATAAACTATCTTTGTACTATGAATTTTTTCTCCAATTCTTTAATGCTGCGTAACATCAGGCAAGTTACTTTACGTCTCTAAGGCTCAGGTTCTTTATAAAGTGAAAATAGTAATAGTAATACAGTTGTTGTAAAGATTAAATAATCTTGGTAAAAACACTTTAGTACTAAGCCTGGCTCAACAGTAAGCTCTCAACACTACAACATTATTATTAAAAGTATTTAACCTGTAAAATTATGGTAAAGCATCATACACTCCAAAGCCCCTCATTTTAACATTTTTATAACTTATTTTTGTTTCTATCGAAGATGAGAATGGAGGATATAAAATTGAAAAGATAATTAAGGTTGAAAAGGGAGGTCTAAAATATGAGAAAATCAGAAAGAAAAATATAAGACATAGTTACTATGGTGAATCAAGCCAGATAAGCATAGAAGAGAAATAGGCTATAAAATAAAAAGACCATGAAGATAAAAAGACAGACAAGGACAAACCAGTTGATCAGTCAAAGTTTATAGGACAAAAAAAATCTCTAAGCCCTGGCTGGTGTGGCTCAGTTGGTTGGGCATCGTCCCACAAACCAAAAGGTCGCCAGTTCAATTCCAATCAGGACACGTGCCTGGGTTGCAGGTTTGGTTCAGGTGGTGCACATACAGAAGGCAGCCAACCGATGTTTCTCTCTCATCCCCACACCTCCCAATCAAAAAAAAAAAAAAAAAAAAAAAAAAAAAAAATTAAGAAAATCTTTTTTTTAATCTCTAAAATGAGGAATGCTATGGAATGTCTGGATTCAGATGCTGGCCCAAGTTAGCATTACCGGAGATGGTTCCTTTATGGTTCTAATAAAACAAAGCTTGGCAGAACTTTAATGAGAATATAAATTAAGCTCCATTATATTTCTGATTAGACAAAGTTTTTTTAAGATGTTACAGCCTTGCTACATCCAAAACTCCAAACACCAAAAGCAAGTTACAATTTGGAATAACTCATTCCATCTACCTTTTTTCCCTAAAAGGCGTTTAACATTGAAACACTGAGTAAATGGCAATTTCATATATTTGTAGAGCCAACTGAGTATGCAAAGTAAATTCCCTGAAATACACACCATTCCAAGTACCAAAGCTTCCTAACCAACAGTGCACTTTCCCCATAAAACAATGACTTACGTTCAAGGCACCTAACGCTGGTGACATGTAAGTAAGCTATCTATTCTCTAGTATGTTCTTCCCAACCCACTGTCCCATAAGTAAGTCTTTTAAGTTCTATCTTCAATTAACACATCCTTCGGCATCTGAGTACATGGCACCACCATTCAACCAACCTTATCTTCTCCAGTACCTGGGGACTCTATCTACAGATCAGATCTTAAATCAGTCCACTTGGATGAAACTTTAAGGCCAGTATAATAGCAATTATTACATTTCGTACCCTACTGCCAATCACTATCTCAGCGGGCACACCATCCAGCCTGCCTGATGGACAATTAGGCAGTAGATCCCATGGCTATCCTTGAAAGAAATTACTTCAATGCAATCCATCACCCTGTTAACAGAAAAGTAATTCACCTAACCTAAAAAAAAAGTGGAGAAATAGTAAGAACTGTGTGTAAAAAGGCATAAATATTGAGGAAACTACTGTTCAATTATTTTCATTCACAGGACACTCTAGGCACTTAATTTGTATATTCTGGTTCTAACAGTGTTTTCCATCTGATAAGTATCTCTTCACTAGAATAGGAATCAGTAATTTTTTTTCCTATAGTAAAACGCCAGATAGTAAATACTTCAGGTTTCACAGGCTATGAGTTCTTTGTAACAATCACAGCTCTGCCACTTTAGTGTAAAAGTAACCACAGACAACATGTAAACCATTTAACATGACTACACCAATAAAATTTTATTTACAAAAACAGGCCATGGGCCAGATTTAGCCCACAGGCTGTAATTTGCCCATTCCTGTAGTTAGACTATCACAGACTCAGCTTTAACTTCCAATTACAAGCATTCATTTTAAAGACAATATTACTTCTAATAAAATGGGACGCAAAATCTGTTAATACAAAGGCTAGCATTAGCCAACGTGTCAATTACTTCCAATCAACAGAAAGAGTGTCACTGTCCTATGTTGGCCAAATCTTTATTTAAAAGTTTACTTTGTAAGATTTAATTCTAAAATGAAGTTTTAGAACAGAACATGGTCCTATAATTGGGGAAAAGAACTATTCATCTCATAAACATTTATCTCGGCCCTCAAAGAGTTTACATAGGCTAAACAGTAAGTACAAAAAGTATTAGAAGTGCTGTGATATAAAACCTACATAGGGCAGCACATACGGGGTGAGGAAAATTAACAGGTTAATTTAACTTGAGAGACAAAGGAAGTGGGAAAAAATATACACAGAGCATTTGATGCTTAAGGAGCAGATTAGTGATGAATTGGAATACAATGAGCAGGCAAGGGAAGGAAGATAGGGACAGAATACACACAACTCAGGAAGGAGGATGAGAAAAAGGCATAAAGATGTGGGACAACCTTTCATTTCCTCAGAGATCTGTAAGCAGTTCCACATGACTATAAAACAGCAGCAACGGCAACAGAAAAGTGAGGTTGAATATAAAAAAGGATAGACTCAAGACTCCAAACAAAGTAGAAAGTATGTCAGAAGTTAAGGTAGAGGATGGCTTCTTAGTTACTGATTTGGGTGAGTTGGTGGATGACAGTCATATTCATTGTAAAAGGTAACTCAGGATTAAAAGTAAATAAAAGCAGCTACTCAATTTTCCTTTTAAAGGCCTCTTAGAAGACTACTTTAAAGAAATTTTTTTTATCCTTCCCAAGGACATTTTTTCATTGCTTTTATAGAGAAAGGAGGGAGGGTGAAAGAGATAAACATATATGTGAGAGAAAAAAACATTGGTTGGCTCCCATGGTGCCCAGACCAGGGTTCAAACCCAACCTAGGAATATGCCCTGAGCGGAAATCGAACCTGCAACCTCTCAGTGTACAGAATGAGACTTTCCAACCAACTGAGTCACACCAGACATGGAAAGAGGGGTGCTTTTATTTTTTCTGAGATACAATTTACATATAATATCATTTTCAAAATTTGTATATACTGCAAAGTGATTATCACAATAAGTTAACATACATGACCACACACAGTTACAATTTCTTTCTTGTGTTGAGAACTTAAGATTACTCTCTTAACCACTTTTTTCTTTCTTTTTTTTTTTTTTTTTAGGAGTTTAAAGTGAAGAGTTTATTGGTGAAGCAGTGACAGAGTGGCTACTCCATAGACAAAGCAGCCCTCTCTTAGTAACTTTTAAACATAAAATACAGTTATTATTAACTATAGTTACCCTACTGTAGGTTAAATCCCCACGACTTATTTATTTTATAACTGAAAGTTTGTACCTTTTGATCACCTTCTCCATTTCAGTTCTTGGTAGAAGACTACTTTTTAATTATTATTATTTTATTTTTGTGATTACCAAAGAAATGCATAACTAGTACAGAAAACAAAGAAAAAAATAAATACATATAAGCCTATATCCCAGAAAATGATTAAGATAAACATGTACAAATACAGGGGGGAAAAGCATACAGGTAGAGTAGAAAATTAAATAAATAAATTATAAAACAATACAAAGCTAAACAAATTATTAAAAAACGTTCACTAAAGTATATACCATTACAAAGTACACATTATACTCGTTCATATAAGAATTTTAAAAAATTCTTACTGCTTCATTGTCTATCTTTGCTACTAAACTGTGAGCTCCATGAGGGCAAAGATCTTACCTATTTTGCTCATTAATGAATCCGCAGAACATAACCATGCCAGGCACACAGAAGGCAATCAATTAACATTTTTGTTTAATGAAGCCCTAGATTACACTCTAAAGCAATAGTTAATACTATAACAATTCTAACATAAAAAAAAAAAAAAGATAATAAATACCCTAATACCCTTTGTAATGGGATCTACTACACAGCAAAAACAGAAAAACAACAAAAAATATCCAGACATAATATATTAACACTATACCCATCAGGTAGACAGCCAAAGAAATTTTCTTAATTTCAGGAACACACGTAAATACCTTCTTTGAATACATGATTCAGATTAAAATGTACTTTGGATATTTGATCTTACGTTTTCACACTGCATGTGATTGTATCTCTCACCATAAAATTGCTATAGAGATCATTTTAGTTTATTAATTTATAGATTACGATTCACTGGATAAAGTCCCAGGAAAAAAAAAATCAGTCTTTGGTGACAGTAACAAGCTCTCAATTTAGCTACTTCTTACTGGATTAGAAAATCCTTTAAAAAGCCCATGTTTAATTACAATCTGTTTTTTTAAAAAACAGCCCCCACAATGTTTATTGTACTTGCATATAGCATACTTAATACACATATTAAGTATTGAAGTAGCTAATAAATGTTTGTTTCTTAATAGCTGAGAATTTAACAAACTTCAAGGCAAACTTCTTATTAATTAAAAAACAAGTTAGTCAATTTGCATTACAGGCCCAATTTAGCCAGAAAAATCTGTCTGTCCCTGTATTTCCAATCCTGGGACAATGCCAGCAACCTCCCTCCAAACCTCCGTAACTTTTGGTTACCTAAATTCTGTGATATAAAAGGATACAGAAGAAATACAGTTCTCTCTTTCCATCTAACAAATGCGTAAAGTATATTTATTTTAACAAAGGTGGAAGAGCCAACATTGGTTTATTTCCCACCAAACCAGGTTCTGACTCCAGCAATGCTACACCACCAAGGGTCTACCAACGTAGACCCACACAACTCCCAGATCTTTGTTTGTTTAAAGCAACAGATGGTGGCTCCAGTTATGACAAAGTCACCTTTTTACGTGAATGCTCCTAAAAAACTATTATCACACAATGCAATTAGCAGCAGTAAGGAAGAACCTAAGTTACAACCACAACTTGAGTTAAATATAAAAGATATATTTTTTTATACTTGACATTTTGGCTTTAAAAGTTAAACCCCAAATTATTAATAAATGTAAAAAGAAATCAAACAAAATTGCTCTAAAAAACCAAAATCTTAAAAAAACACCCCCCAGGAAAAAAAAAAAAATCCTAATGATTCAACTTCTTTAATATTATACAAATAACTCAGCCAACCATAGTATAAACTATTGGAATCATAATACATTATCCACACATATTTTAATATACTGTTATTAGATGCATGTAAAGTCTCTAACAATACCATACAAATACTATCTCTAAAGAATGAAAAAGTGTATTTTCCTCTTTAAAAAGAATGTAGTCTGCAAGAGAGGAAAGATGCTTGGGAGCCTTGAGAGTTGATAATCCAACAAAATTAATGACCACCTTTACTCGCGGACTTACCTTCTGGTCATCCACCTCCAGTCAAGAGGAAGCTGAGGAAGTCCAGATGGAGCACAGAATTTGAAGGGCTAAAGCAAATTGTGAGGGAGGGGGATAAAACAGCACCTTCAGCCCTGGCCAGGTAGGTGGCTCAGTTGTTTGGAGTCACCCCATACACCAAAAGGTTGAGGGTTCAATTCCCGGTCAGGGCAACCATCCCCAGTCAATGTTTCTCACATCACTGCTTCTCTCTCTCTCTCTCTCTCTCTCTCTCTCTCTCTCTCTCTCTCTCTCTCTCTCTCTCTCTCTCTTCCTTCCCTCTCTCTCTCAAATATATCGTTGGGTGAGGATTTTAAGATAATTAACTTTAAAAATAGCACTTTCAGGTGGCACACTATTTTTCTAGTCCAATGAGTATCAACAAGAAAACGAAACTTTTGCTGGTAATTTCAGCATATAGGTGAACTTTTCAAATAACAGTCTAAATAACACCAAAAGTCTGCTAGCTATATACACTTGAAATCTGCACCTTGGTTTTCATCCCTGCAAAATAAAGGCAAAAAATATATGCAAGAGTCTTCTTTCTAGCCCTTCAACGCAAAGCTAGTCTCTAGAGCACAGGTTCACAAAAGCTTTCTAGGTTCATGGTACCCTCATTCTAGTAATGTTTTCTTTCATAGCAGCCCTAGGCCAAGAAATAATAACTTTCACTTATGAAGCTGTTAGTAGCCATTTGAAGAACAATCTATCTCAGCAGAAAAAAATTCCTTCTTAAATAACCACAATTACTACTTATAGAACATGGATTACTGTTGAGCACTGCACAAACTTCTCGAACCTTGAAATCAGATTGGGTACTACTTCTGTTTCACAATGATTTTCATGCAGTATTTGCATTTTATCACAGAACACTCAAAACTCACAAAAATATGTCGTTGAAAGGAATGTAGCACAATCTAATTTTGAAACCATGAACTCTCTCAAGCTAATAGTTCACCTGGCAATTTTCACCCTTGAAATTTTAAACTAAATGGCAGCACCTCTGAGAACTGGCGGCAATACCCTGGGGCGCCTGGGTGAAGTTTGGGAAACATGGCCTTATAGAAAGGTGTTATATAATTTTGTGGCTTGAAGTCAGACAGACCTGGGTTGGGAATCAGATTCTACCAATAACTATATAATCTTGGGCATTAAGCAGCTGAATCAATCTCTTGAACCTTACCTTCTATGCCTGCCAACTAGGAATAAGTGAGCAACCTCAAATAATAGTTGGAAGGAATACTGAGATGTCAGCACATAATAAGTATTCAATACATGGCAGCTATTATAATATCATTAAAATTGAACAAGTAGTTTATAAAACCAAATTTAATAATTGACTCTGTGGGGATGAAAGAAATATTCTAAGCTGAAGCCACAGTGTCAAATTAAAACATAAGCAAATATTTAGGGAAAAGACCATACAGTGCTTAAATAGGGGCCATACATTGAAGTCTCCTCCAAAAGATGTCATAATGTTGATACACTTATCACAATAAATGACTAGGTAAAAAGTATTAAACTGGCAACTCAGAAGAATAAATGTATGGTAAAAAAACCTTTTAAGGAATAACCACACTAAGAGAAAACCAAAAGTTTTATAAACTAAGACTCTTTAAACAGCGTCAAGAACTGCCTTTTAAAAATACTTAAATTTATATAGAGCAAAACTCACTTGATTATAACAAAGACTTTTCATCAAGAGCATAATAGCTCAATATATCTGCTCAAAACCCTCTCTCACATGCTAAAAATTTATCATTTCAATTCCAAGGACACTTGTGTGTCTTCTATCTCACAAACTTCTGGTAATAAAATCAGTAACATAAGAATCTGTAAAAAAAAAAAAAAAAAAAAAAAAATCTGTAGGTACTGGGTTTATGAAAGGATTTTTGAAACACTTCATTTGATACTGATATTACCTCTGTTTACTGAAGAAATTAAGTAATTTGCATTACAACCTACATATTACAGAGTTCAATACTAAAACCCAGATCTTTTAACCCTTTCTAGTACATCACAACTCCTCCCCAAAAGACTCAGTTTAAATCTTGTTAGTTGGGGCCAATATTATTTTATTAACTATTTCAAATACATTAACCATCATCAAAGGACCGGAAATGAACATCTTTGCCCTGTACAGTAACCGTGTTTCACCTGCAGACTTTTCATTTGCCAGGTATCCTGAACTGTGTAATCTTAATAATTATTCTGTCACTGTATGACAATATCTACTATTATAATTGTAACTATACTGATTATAACGCAGTGGCTGAGCCCATTGATATAATCTTTTAGCCCATACTATTTTCCATTTTTTACTTGGCTGGGAGCCCATATTTCAACTCTAGATAGATAATATGAAGTATTAAATTGACTGATATTTTCCCTTCTGTTATTAATATAAGCAAAATGCAGTGGCCAAAATACTTAAAAGGAATGGAGGGGCAAGCAATCTTGTATACCATCCAGAATATAATACCATCACAGAAAGTCCATACCTGCTTTTCAATTTGGTCCAAGTAAATTCCAAAAATAACTCACCAGCAATCCCTTTCCTGAAGTTCCCACATTTCTCTCTGATAGATTACTCATTGCCCAAGGTATCCTAAGACATTTGACTTCACAACGACTACTCCCTTAAAAATTGAATATAAATACAATTTGATAATAAAAATTATTATATTGGAGAAATTAACTTCTAAAGAACTTCTGCAAGAAGTCTCTACATAATGTAACTAATCATCCTCCTATTTCTGTACTATATAAAAATCAGCCTTTTTATATGCCAGAGTTTGTTAAGGGTAGAGGAGATTTGGGCAGGTAAGAAGAGATAGAGGCCTGTACCATAACTACTGTATTAAGTTGGGTGTCTGGTAACCATAACATCTTTTTCTTTGTAAGTAATATTTTAAATAACTTCACATTTGGCCCCTTCCTAGCAATGTTAATGCATAGTTTAGAGAAACTTCATTTCCATGGAGAACTGAAGAGCAAAACAGCTTTCTTGTACAATACCCAGTCCACTTCGGCCATCAAATACGGACACACACACACACACACACACACACACCAAAAAAAAAAAAAAAAAGAAGAAAAAAAAAGACCTATTTGGAAAACGTTTCTTCTCCAGCCAAGGGCTGTTCCCAGATAAAGGCAATGATCAGAGTGCAACAAAAAACCCTTCTCGGAGGGCAGAAATGTGCCAGAAAAGGAAAGGCATGGATCGGAAATAAAGAGGGGGTGAGTGTGTGCGCTCAGTGTGAGTGCTGGCGGCAGCAGGCGTAGCGCTGAGATGCTCCAGCGAAAAGAACCAGCAGCAGCAGGAAGTTTCAATGGGGCCGGGCAGAGCATGCGCCCTGCACCCGCGCGGTGGCCTTATGTGGAAGGAGCACCACTTGCGAACACCAATAATAGACCAGCGGCACCAGAGAGAAACATGAGCAACAAGCACCTCTTCAACTGTTTCCCCCTCCGTCTGAGCCCCTCCTCCAGCCTACAGACTAACCACCCCACCCCACCCTGCAAATGGGAGGGCGACTTCTTCTTCCCTTAAGCCTTGCTGCCAAGATGAAGGGGGAAGGGACTGGAAAAGTGGGGAGATGCTTTTCTACGGTGAAGGGTGAGGTGGGGGAGAGGGAGAAGAAAACTATGGAGGAGGAGAAATTAACCCTCTACCCTCCAAAGTGGAGGTGAACCGACTTAAGTCCCCCAAACCGAGAATGGAGAAGGACCCCTCCTCCCAAGGGGGAGGAGCAAATCTCCCTAGTCGGAGGAAGGAGTTTTGGGGGTTAAACAAGCACCCGAGGAGACGCGAAGAGGGGCTAGAGCCGACTCTCGGGGGAGTTTCCACTAGAGGGAGGGAGAGCTGAAGTGTCCGCTGGCCCCCGCCCACCCAGGTGGAGGCAGAGAAAGGGGGCGCCCCAGGGAGATGAGCCCAGCCTCCCCAGAGATGGTCGAGAGGATGGTGGGAGGAGGGGAAAAGCAAAGGAAGGGAGAGGAGGAGAAAAGCGCAAAGCTGGCCGGAACCTGCTCTCCCCTTCCCCCGCCACCGAGAGGCAGACGGGGTGGGAACCGGCCTCTGCCGCGGGATAGCAGTCCCAGGGGCGGCCGATCAGTACAATGACCCCTCCCCGCCCCCAGCCCACACCTAGCACACGACGCCCCCACCATCGCTCGGCGCCTGGCCGAGTGGCCCTAGGGGGCCTCCGCCCCGCCTCCCCACTGCCCAAGACCCGGGGAGACGGGGCAGAGAAGGGTGGCCGGGCGCAGCTGCACCCCAGGGATAAGATAGAGCCTCGGAGGCCCGAGGTCTCTGTGAAGAGCTGAAAGAAGAAGCGTGCCAGGGCCGCTTCCCGCCGGGCGTTCGGGCCCCTTGCTTACCTTCTCCGTTGCCGACGTCCCGCGGCGGCGCCTGCAGCACCCGCTCCAGCTCGGGGAACGGCAACTCAGGCAGATCGAGCAGCGGCCCGTAGCGCTCTAAAAAGGAGCACACTACGGCGAAGTTGGGGCACGAACCGGGGCAGCCCTGAGGAGCCATCGGCGCTGCCGCCGCCGCCGCCGCCGCCATTTTGAACTGGAGGATGGAGGAGGAGGCGATGGGGCGGGGGGGATATAGCTGGGGTGCCGAGGACTGGCAAGGCAGCTTTACAGACGACAGGAGGCGCTAGCTATTGGACTCTCCTGCAGATCCAAGCTTCTCAGACGCGGCGCTGCAATCCCACAATACCACGGCGGCCGGGAGCAGTCGAGAACCGACTCAGACGGGGGAAAGAGAGACGCTCTGTGCCTTTCACTTTCCTCCTCCTTCCCGCCCCCTTCCCTCCCAGTATTTCGCCCCTCCCACATTGTGTTCGCCACTGCCTCGTGTGACTCGGGGAATGAAAACAAGGGAAGCCGGGCAGGGAGGCGGGCTAGAAACTGGGGGCGGGACTTTTGAGGAACGATGTCCAATAGATTCTGGGAGGTGGGGCTTAGGGGGTTGACTGAGGAAAGACTTATTCTGGGCGGGGCGAGCACCTTAACCCGTGGGCCAGAGCTAGATGAGGTGAGACGTAAAGCACGGAGTGGTTTGGGATCGCAACTTCGTGGAGAGAGTGCTTTAGGTGAGTTTGGTGGGGACTCCGAAAACAAACAGGGCCGCGAGATGGTGAGGGAGGTTAAGGAGGGTGAATCAAAAGCGGAAAATAGCGAAGAGCTGGCGGGGTGGGGGCGAAAGCACGATTGTGGGAGAATGTTGGAAAGGGAAAAGGTAGGGAGATGCCCTTAATTAGGGGTTGGGATGGCACCTGTGAAAGGAGAAGAGTGCGGAAGTTTGCTGTCTGCTGGGGTGCAAAATTCGCAGCTTTGCTTTCGGGAAAACAGGGTGTGAGGGCTCCCAGGGACGAGGGCCTGAAGGAACAGGGACCTGCGGGGATCACCGGTCTGAGCAGTTAGGGCCTTGCCAGGAGATCAGAGTCTAAAAGGACCAGCCTCTGCTGAAGGACCAAGGTGTGAGAGGACTGGTTTGTGCTGTGGTTGCCGGGGTGTATGGGAGAGGGGATCTGTAGAGGCACTAGGTCTGAGGAGACAAGTTCCACAGGGCACCAGTGTCGGAGGGTGGGCTAGGACTCAGTCACTAAAAGAGCGGGCTTGATAGGAGATTTGATGGAAGAGCTTTAAAAAGTTTGCTAGAAACCGGTTTCCACTTTGTTGGGGGCAGCAGTGAGCATTCTCGAGACCACAAAGAATCCCTGAAAACCATCATTAATGCAAAATGAAATGTACAGTTTAAGATGCAATGTACCTTATGCTTAGGAGCCTGAGCTTTAGATTCAGCCAGACTTGAATCCTAACAGAACCGCTTCATAACATTGAGGAATAGTCTTCATTTCTTTGCACCACCCTAAAGTGGGGATGATAATAATACCTGCATATTGGGAACAGAAAGAAAATGCTTACCACAGATAAACATCGAATTATGTTCTGCATTTCTAGGTAAAAAAGGGAAAACCATAATTGTCTATATCATTTTATTATCTAAAGAAAGAATACTCATTTGTCAAGAGAGAAGATTTTAATTGTAAGAGGGATTTATTACCTAAAATACTGATTCCTAATTGTTGCAGGAACACAGATCTCTGGGTAGGGGCATTTCAATGTCCCTCCGCCCAGGTGTCCTGTGACTCAGGAGATGTTGAGCTAATCTCGTCTCCGCCTGCAGCTTTAGGCTGTCAAGGCCACAGGGTCATGGAATCCTGAGGACAAAGATACCTGTTGAGTACTCCATCTGCCTCCTTGAAGATAAAGTCTTAAATTGGGGCTGGCCTTGATGATTAGTGGATCTGCTTTGTTTCCCTGATAGATGTTATTAAAACCAGAAGTTACCCTGGCTGTATTACATATTAATGATACTTTGTAAGAATTCTTTCACCTTTAAAAATTCTTTTATTGTTGGCTGTAAAGCTCAAACCCCGTTCTACTTTTAGTAACTTTTGAAATCCTAATAAAGGAGGATGAGGCTTCCCAGTCTCCGCTGATGGTCTGAGTGAGCCACAGTC
Source organism: Furipterus horrens (assembly GCF_987537825.1). Lineage (NCBI taxonomy): Eukaryota > Metazoa > Chordata > Mammalia > Chiroptera > Furipteridae > Furipterus > Furipterus horrens. The sequence continues at coordinate 49,189,374 of NW_028327172.1, forward strand.
CTCCGAGCGTACTGGCCATTCATCCTGCTTGCTGGAATTATCTCAGTGTCCCTGACCATATTTAACACTTCACCTAATATACAAACACTTTTAAAGGGAAAAAAAAAAAGTTCTTTGGAAACATCAAATGCTTTTGAAAATTCTAGTTAAGAAATACTGATGTAAGAAATTAAAGCCTATACAACAATGTAAATGTTGTTAATGCCATTGGACAATACACTTAAAAATAGTTAAAATGGTACATTTTATATTACTTGTATACCCCTAGACCTGGGGATCTGAAGCCCAGTTTAAGAAAAAGCTGACTCGGGTCCTGATTGGGTAGCTCAGTTGGTTAGAGCTTCATCCCAGTACCCCAAGGATGTGGTTTCCATTCCAACTCAGGGCACATACAAGAATCAACCAATGAATGCATAAATAAGTGGAACAACAAATCAACGTTTCTCTCTCACTCTCTCTTTCAAATCAATTTTTTTAAAAAGCTGATCCACTTAAATTTTTATTTGTTGATTGATTTTTTTAGAGAGAGGAAAGGAGAGACAGAAAAACATAGATTTGTTGTACCACTTACTTGCACATTCATTGGTTGATTCTTGTATGTGCTCTGAACTGGGCATTTTGGGATGACTATAACCAACTGAGCTACCTGGTCAAGGCCTCGAACACATTTTTAACAACAATTTTGCAGCAAGACACACAAAAACCTTCATAAAATTGATACCTAATTGACCTTAAATAAACATAGGTACACCATATTAAATCTTATCTTTGTAAAGTAATTTTGATGGAAAGAGCTTTCAAACCAAAGGAAATATTTCATTATATGAACCTAACTCTCTACCCCCTTCCTTTCTGTTTCTTTGCTTTCAGCTTTTCCAGCACCTCTCACCTCCTGTTCTCCTATGGGGTTGTAAAATAACATTCTTTTAAAAAGAAAACAAAAAGAACATTTATACTATAGTTTTCTTAGTACTCGCACTGTTATTCAAGGGGGGACTGATAAATAAGGTTTGTTTCTGCCTTTGTTAATCCAGATTGGCATGGGGACAAAGTCCTTGGGCATCAAAAAGTTATATCCATCTAAAAGGTAAGAGATGTTTTACTATAAAGCAAGGTTTAAATCATACCTTCACTAAGTCTTGAAAAGAAATTAAATAATACACAACCATAACACCATCTCTTCTGGCATGGAAGAAATGAAACAACTTCAACGAGGGAGGGGTGTCCTGGGTGGAGGGGGATAAAGTGGGAAAATCATGACAACTGTAACTGCATAATTGATAAAATATAATTTAAGAAGAAAAAAGGTATTGCAAAGCTACATTAATCAAGAATATGTAGTACTGCCATAGGATAGCTGCTATGGACTGAATTGTGTCTCTCAGAGTTCATGTGTTGAAACCCTAAACCCTATCTGTCTGTATTTGAAGACAGGGCCTTTAAGGAGAAATGGAGGTAGTTAAGGTTAAATGAGGCCATGAGCCCCTAATTCTATAGAACTGGTATTCTTTTAAGAAAAGGAAAAAACACTAAGAGTGCCCATGCACATACTTTTGCACAGAGAAGAGGTCGTGGAAGGACAAAACAAAAGAATCCACCTGCAGTCCAGGAAGAGAGAGCTCACCAGAACCAGCCTTGCTGGCACTTTGATCTTGGATGTCCAGCCTCCAGTCTGTGAGAAGATAAATTCTTTTTAAAGCCACCCAGTCTGTGGTATTTTGTTACATAGGAACTCTAGGAGACTAATACAGAAGTCTTTCTCAACATTCATAAGAATTCATTATATTTTCTTTATACCCTTCTCAAAAATTACCTTGTATTTAAAAAGTTACCTTTTAAAAATTACATTATAGTTATTTGGATATACCTTCTTTCCTCTAGTGTTATATTAGCTCCTCAAGAATAAGAATATAAATTTGTATCTTCCTCCCATAGCAGTGTATTTATGTTCTTTGTTATATAATACATTTAAAAAATGGATATTTAGGAATTGAAGGTGCAGAAATATATTAGTAATTATTAATGTTAGGCAGCAGTATCACTGTTATTGTCTTTATTTGGAGATTAAATATGGTTTAGAGAAACGTTTATAGATGCCAAATTGACGAGGGGTGTACTGTGATGGTTAGTTTTATGTGTCAACCTGGCTGAGCTACCATACCCAGTTATTCAAATGCTAATATAGGGGTTGCTGTGAAGGTGTTTTGTAGATGCAATTAACATCTACAGTCGGCTGACTTTTTTATTATCTTCACCCAAGGACATGCTTATTGATTTTTAGAGAGAAGGGAAGAGAGAGAGAGAGAGAAACCAATTGGTTGTATCTTGTACAGGCACCGACCAGGAAACCAACCCAGACCTAGGCATATGCCCGAACTAGGACTCTTAAGCCGTGATCTTTCAGTTTACAGGGCAATGCTCCAACCAACTGAGCCACCACTGGCCAGGACCAGTTGACTTTTAAATAAAGGAGATTATTCTCTGTATTCTTGGTAAGCCTCATCCAATCAGTTAAGGCCTTAAAAGCAAAACTGAGGATTCCTTGGTGAAGAAAAAAATAACATAAATACTGCAATGGCAACTTCTGCCCAAGACTTAGCAGCCTGCCAGCCTGCCCTACATATTTTGGACTGGTCAACTCACACAACTGCAATGGCCACTTCCTTGAAATAAATCTTTTAAAATATATTTTATTGATTGTGCTGTTACAACTGTCCCAGTTTTTCCTCCTTTGCACCCCCCACTCCTCTCAGGCAATCCCCCAACCATTGTTCATGTCCATGGGTCATGCGTATAAGTTCTTTGGCTACTCCATTTCCTATGTTGTACTTTACATCCCCATGGCTATTCTGTGACTCCAATTTATTCTTTTAATCCCCTTATCTCTTCACCCATTCCCTCACACACACGCCTCTCATCAGGCAACCATCAAAATGCTCTCTGTATGCATGATTCTCACTCTGTACTTGTTTGCTTACTTTGTTTTTTAGATTCAGTTGATAGATACATATTTTTTGCCATTTTATTCATAGTTTTAATCTTCTTTTTCTTAAACAACTCCCTTTAACATTTCATATAATAATGGTTTGAAGATGATGAACTTCTTCAGTTTTTTTCTTGTCTGGGAAGCTCTTTATCTGCCCTCCAATTATAAATGATAGTTTTGCTGGATAGAGCAATCTTGGCTGTAGGTCCCTGCTTTTCATGACTTTGAATATTTCTTGCCTGTCCCTTCTAGCCTGCAAAGTTTCTTTTGAGATATCAGCAGACAGCCTTATGGTAACTACCCTATAGGTAACTAACTTCTTTTCTCTTGCTGCTTTTAAGATTTTCTCTTTATCTTTAACCTTTGGCATTTTACTTACAATGTGTCTTGAAGTGGGCCTCTTTGCATTCATTTTGTTTGGGACTCTGTGCTTCCTGGATGTGCACATCTATTTCCTTCACCAAATTAAGGAAGTTCTTCATTATTTTTTCAAATAATTTCCAATTTATTTCTCTTTCTCTTCTCCTTCTGGCACCCCTATGATGTGAATGTTGGACCACTTAAAGTTGTTCCAGAGATTTCTTACACTATCCTTGTTTGTTTGTTTTTTAATTCTTTTTTCTTCTTGTTGCTGTGCTTGTTTTTTTTGCTTCCTTTTGTTCCAAATTATTGATTTGACTCTTGGTTTCATTTACTCTACTGTTGATTCCCTGTAATTGTTCATTTCTGCCTGGCTCTTTTTTATGTTGTTGAAGTACTCACTGAGTTTCTTGAACATCCTTATAACCAGTGTTTTGAATTTTGCATCTGATAGACTGCTCATCTCCATTTTGTTTATTTCTTTTTCTGGAGTTTTGATCTGTTCTTTCACTTGGGCCATGTTTCTTTGTCTCCTCAATTTGGCAGCCTCTCTGTGTTTGTTTCTGTGTACTAGGCAAAGTTGCTTTGACTCCCTGTCTTGGTAGCATGTCCTGTAGGCTCCAATGGCACAGTCTCCCCTATCACCCAAGCTGGATACTCAAGGTGCGCCCTCTGTATGGGCTGAGTACACTCTCCTCTTATAATTGAGCCTTGTTTGCTGTTGGCAGGCCAGTCAGCTGCAAGGACTGGCTGTGATGTCTGACCACCATCTATTCCCTCCCTGGAGTATCAGCTGTGCTGGGGCAGGATGGTGGTGTGCTGATGTGGTCTTTAGGTGTCCACTGGGTGGGTAGGCTCTGGGGTTTCCTGGGTGGTGCATGTCAGGGTCAGCCAACTGCTGTTTTCTGCCTGGGGCCACCCAGCATGAGCTACAAAGCAATCTGCAGATGGCTGCTACTTGTGCTGAGCTTGGAGGTTCCCAGAAAAAGTGGCTGCTGCAAGTCTCAGGGATGGGGCCACTTAGCCAGGGGCACACAGCTGGGGACAGCCTGTAAGTTGGTGGGGAGGACCCTCAGGTCAACTGCAGGGTGGGGCAGTGTAACCATGTTGATGGAGTCTCCAATATGGCTCTGCTTGCTGGTTCAGTGACTCTGTAGGGGGAGGGCTCAGAAAAGGCACAATGACCTCTGTCCACCTTTCTGTCTGGGAGAGAACTGCCCCAGCCTTTATCCTTGTTACAGCCACCTCAGTTCCTCCCGATATGCCACTGATGCCTTTCAAGCTGCTCCCCTGGTGGTCCTGCAGCTCAGAGTGGGTGCATTTGAGTAAGTTGAGCATGGGCCCTTTAAAAGGAACTGCCAGGAAGTCCACTAGTATTTTTCACTGACTCCAATGCCACTGGCTTTTATAGCCAGAAGTTATGGGGGTTCTTTTCCTGTCACTGGTACCCTGGGTTTGAGTTCCTCTTGTGGGACTGGTACCACTCACTCCCCAGATATCTGTCCCAAATTTTTATCCACCACATGTGGTTTGGGACTCACCCATTCTGTATCTTCGCATCTCAGCGTCTCCTACCAGTCTGTGGTTTCCTTAGTTCTGTAGTTGTCAGATTTCCATTCAGCTAGATTTCTGACGGTTCTGAGTGATCATTGGTCTGTAGTTTAGTTGTAATTTTGATGTGGTTGTGCAAGGAAGCGAGCCATGTTTACCTATGCCTTCATCTTGACCCTAAATAAATCCCTTAATGTATATAATCTACTGATTCTGTTTCTCTGAAGAACCCTGACTGATACATGTATCTTTTAGCTAGTATTCTCATCAACACCAGAATTTCCATTTGATTCTTATTTGAAATGTCTCACTATTGAGATGAATTATTCATTGAATAATGAATAATGATTGTCATAATGATTCCAAATTTTTTATTAATTAATTTATTTTTAGAGAAGGGGGAAGGGAGGGAGAAAGAGAGGGAGAGAAATATCAATGTGTGGTTGCCTCTCGCACGCCCCCAACTGGGGACCTGGCCTGCAACCCAGGCATGTGCCCTGACTGGGAATTGATCCAGCGACCCTTTGGTTCACAGGCTGGCGCTCAATCCACTGAGCCACTCCAGCCAGGGCTGATTCTAATTCTTTATACAAGATTTCCTTTAGTTCTTTGAATATATTTATAATAGCTTCTTTGAAATCTTTGCTAAATCAAATATATGGGAACACTTGGATACAGTTTCAGTTGACGAAGTGTGGGTCATGGTTTTTGTTTCTTTGCATATCTTGTAATTTTTGTTGAAAACAAGACATTTTAGATAATATATTATAGGACATCTGGATTCTGATTCCCCTCACCCCCAATGTTGTTGTTCTTAGTTTATTTGTTTGTGGTTTAGTCACTTACCTAGACTAAATCCTTAAATTCTATGTCCTATACTATATGTGGCCACTGGCGTCTGTATTCAGTTTTTTTTTTCTTGTTTTTATTTTTAAAATTTAATTTTTAGGGCTCTTTGTGTGTATGGCTTAGTGTTCAACCAAAGATTAATTAAATATAGTATTGAAACATCTAAAAACAGTGAGGCTTGCATTCTCTTCTGAGGCTTCAGTGTGTGTATTGGGGAGTACACTCAGTATTTTGGCTTTTTCATATCTTTCCTGGCTTCCTCTTGAGCCTTCTCACTTCTCCACTATGCATATGCACTAGGCTCCATTGGTGCAGAATGCTTGATGACTTGGGCCTACTCTGGTTCTGATGCAGATACTCATGCCTTTGGTCTCCTCTGGATATGTGGAGAGCTTATCAAGCCCACCGTGGCTGTGACCTTTAGAAAAATTCCTTTTAAATTCCTCCCTACTGTCCCAATCCATTGCTTACCCCGAACAGGGCTACAATATCAAAAAACCAGAGACACTTGTCATCCATATTTACTTCCACTAAGATCACTAGTTTAAATCATAATGCTTCAAATCAAGTGAGCTTCCTCTGACTGTAGCAGTGAGACTGTTGGTTTTCATGCCCTTTCTCCAACCAAGTTGAACCTCTCTGCCGAAAGAATCAATGTGGGGCCATGAGAGTGGTCCCAGGCTAGAACAACAAAAATACCTTACTGTTCTTATCTGAAATTCAGTAGTTATCATGAATAATCACTTCTCAGTTTGTAGTATGCCTTTAATATTATTTGTAGAGTGCCAAGTGGTTGTTTTTGATAGTTTTAACCAGCTTTATAGTTGCTTTTGGGGAAAGGGATTATCAGTCTCCTCTCTCAATCATGCTGAAGTAAATATCTACCTTTTAATTTTATCTCCAAAATAACATCCTGAGAATTCCTTCCAGAGTCTGAGAAGTAATTATACTATCTGGTTTCCAAGGCTGAATGTTTCAGGATCCCAAGAATAATAATTTTCTTTTTGGATCTCTAAAGAATAAGTGAAAACCACACAAATGAGAACGATGCTTCTTAACTCATAGAGGACCTGGGCAAGCTATATTTTGTATATAACATTATGTATACAATAAAAATTTATTTAAAAATCCAAATGCTAGCATTGTTCAGGAAAATGTAACAGGTTTATTTATAATTATTATAAAGTTGAACTGCTGAAACTTCTTCATGAAATATTTAGACTTGCTTTATGTCCCTACATTTTTATATATATATCGTCGTCGTCGGCAGCCGTCCGTCTCGAGAGACGATGGTGTAGCTTCTTAAGAGTCTATCTGCACCGCCGAGAATGGTTGTGCAGTCCGACTCGGGAGTGACACGGTATCTGTCTCCTCCCGTGTTGAATCGACATCTTGGCGATGACGCTGGAGTGTCCTCTCCAGTGAAGCTGAAGCTACAGAGCCTGGGCAGGGTGATATGGAGGGTCTGCTGTTGCCCATGCAGCAGACCCCCCCTCTCTTCGCAGCTGAAGGGTCCAAGGGAAAGACGGAGTCAATACAGCTTGGCTTCAGGTGCGCCGCAGGAGTTGCCGGTGTTGACTACAACGTCAAACCGCCTTAGGGACTCCGGCTCCGGATTTTCTGTCGGGGTTTACTCCCTTAGCCTTTCCCCTGAAGAGGTATGCCGCAAGGCAGTGGAGGTTTTTTGGAGTCAGAGTTTTCCTTCTCTGTTATATATATATATATATTTGAATATTTTATTTCTTCATTTTTAGAGAGAGGGAAAAGAAGGGAGGAAGAGAGGGAGAGAAACATCACTGCATGGTTGCCTCTCACACACCCCCAACTAGGGACCTGGCCCGCAACCCAGGCATGTGCCCTGACTGGGAATCGAACTGGCAACACTTTGGTTCGCAGGCTGGCACTCAATCCACTGAGCCACACCAGCCATGGCTACATTTATATATTTTTTAAAAAATTCATACACAAATGAAAATGGAAAAACTGCCAATACATGATTTCTGTCCCCTATTTCCACCAACAATATATACTTAGCTACCTTTTGACCCCATTGGGAAAAACATCTAATGTTCAAAACTAGCAATTAATAGGAAGAAGATATTTTTTTTAAAGAATGAAATATTGCACATCTTAGTGGATTCTTAAGCATGTTCACCATGTGTGCAATGTGCTAGCTGGATATCTTTTGGCGTAATTGTTAAATGTTTGGCATGGGTAGCACACAAATTGGTATGTTCAAAAAGGCCAACCAGACAGGCCTCACTTGTCTCCTGCAAAGCAGTAATAGCTGCTCTCTGGTAGCACACATCTGTTTTTGAAATCCTGAGCAATCTCTTGCACCAGACTCTAGAAGGGAAGTTTGTGAATCATGAATTCCTTGGACTTCTGATAGTGTTAATTTCACAGAGTGCCCCAGTACCAGGCCTGAGACTTAACGGTGAGGTTTCTTCCTCTCCAGTAGAAGGTGGACTCCTGTGAGTGGCTTTGGTAGCCACTTGCTTCCTCCATGCTTTATCACTGGTCAGTCTGCAAGCAGTCTTCTTTGTAGAGCAGTGACTTTCAACCTTTTCATCTCATGGCACACATAAACTAATTACTAAAATTCTGAGGCACACCAAAAATATGTATTTTTGCCAATCTGACAAAAAAAAAACATATATGTAATTTTGGTTTATTCATACTGGTTGGCTGTTGTGTTAGCTGTTGTCAATTTTTTATTTGACAGCCAAATAGAAAAGAGGTCAGTGTTCCTAACTAAATTGTCAGGTATTGCATGTTTTAAAAATTCTTGTGACACACCAGCTGAAAATCACTGGTATAGAGACCTCTTTACTTTCCCCCTTTCTCCTTCAGCTAGAGCTCTGTAAGCTAGAGGTAGTGCTTGCATTAGGGTACAGTGCCTATATTATTATATTTTAAAATGTATTTTTATATAGTATACTCCTGTATTTTGAAGCTATTTCAACTTTATAACTGATTTGGTGCATTTTTTTAAATTTCAGATTTCTGTTAAGTTCCCATGTCTTCCCCTGAAATTGCTTCCCTTTCATGGGGGCAAATGAAAGTACAAGGCTCTACTAAAACCTATAAGGACTGCAAAGTGTGGCCAGGGGGAAGTCGAGCTTGGGATTGGAGAGAAACTGGAACTGAGGTGAGTTATTAGTGTTTGGTTGATGCTGCATACAGCTGACTAAGTGATTTCCAACCTCCCAAGCTATAATGATCAATCGAAAAGTCTGTCTGTCTGTCTCTCTCTCTCTTTCCCTTTTTCCCTCCTTTCCTCCCTCCCTCCCTCCATTTCCTTGAGATATAATTCAAATATGCAATTCAATTTTTATTGTCATAAATATGTGCAATAGTTACCATTACTAATTCCAGAATATACTATCACCCCAAAAGGAAACCTCATAACCAGTAGCAGTCACTGCCTATTCTCCCTCTTTCATAAGTCCTGGCAACTACTAATCTACTTTTCTGTTGGTGTAGATGTATCTATTCTAGACATTTCATATAAACAAAATTACTCAATTCTCTTTGGTATATACCTAGGATTGGAAATGCTGAGTCAAATGGTAACTCTATGTTTAACTTTTTGAGGAACTGCCAGATTGTTTTCCAAAGCAGCTGCATGATTTTACATTTTAGATGTTAGAACTGTATGATGTTTTCATTTTTTCTAAATCTCTCCACACCATCACTTACTATTTATTGTTTGTTTTGTTTTTATTATACCCTTTAGTGGGTGTGAAATGTTATCTTATTGTGGTTTGAACTTGCATTTCTTTTGTATTGCACTTCTAATATTCTTAGTGTGCAATGCCCAAGATAGAGTATCTCTGTTTCATAAGTAGAGGTTGGATGAAATAAGGGAGCCCCTACCTCTCAACCATACTCTCTTGGGACTTAACCCCACACAGACATCTGGGAGCAGGATATGATACAATGAAGTCTTGCTCCTCCCAGGAAGAAACTTTCCCATCTGGGAGATGAGAGGAAAAAACAGACCTATGTTCTTGGCTGAAGCAGTCTGGAATGGAGTCTCCACCTCATTGATCTGGCAGTGGGGAGGCAGGCAGCAGTCGTACTTTAAATACCACAGTGTCTCACCTTTCCTATGAAATACTTATAGATATTCTTTTAAAAATATGTTATCTGTTTATTTTTAAAGATAGTAGGGAGGGACAAAGAGAGGGAGAGAAACATCAATGGGTTGCCTCTCATACACCCCCAATCAGGGACGTGGCCCACAGCCCAGGCATGTGCCCTGACAAGGAACCGAATCAGCAACCTTTTGATCCACAGGCCAGCTCCCAGTCCACTGAGCCATATTAGCCAGGGCTAGATATTCTTTAGTAGATGTCTCCTCATTTGCTGTTTGCTCTTAGAAGCATTTCCAAAGGTCATAAATGATTTTCTTTTTTTCCTGTTTTTTTTTTTGTTGTTGTTGTTGGTGATGGTGGTGGCAGTGTTGGTACTGGTGGTCGTTGATTTTTGTTGTTTATTTTAATAATTATCACTTAAGAGAAGGTTGTGGAGCTCTTTATGCTGTAATGATGGAAGTTGATCTTTCAGTTTTGTAAGGATAGTTTTGCTGGATATAGAATTCTTGATAAACCATCTTTTACTTTAAACACATTGAATGCTCAGCCATTGTCTCTGGCCTCATTGGTTACTAATTAGACGTCAACTGTCACTCTTATAGAGGTCCCCTGGACTTGACAAGTTGCTTCTTTCTTGCAGCTTTCAAAATTCTCTCTGTCTTTAGCTTTGAACATTTGACTGTGATATATCTAAGTGTGGCTCTTTCTGAGTCCATACTACTTGGACTATATTGAGCTTCATGGATGTGTACATTGTTGTTTTTGTCATTAAATTTGGAAAGTTTCCAGACAATATTTCCTCAAACATTTTTTCTTCCCCTTCTATCTCTTTCCTCTCCTGTGATTCCCATTATGAGTATAATGGTATATTTTATGGTATTCCACAGGTTTCAGAGATTGTGTTCATTGTCTTCATTTCTTTTCTTTCTTTTTTGTAAGGTCCTCTCAATTGATCTAGTTTCCAATTGCTGATTCTTACTTGCTGTTAAGCTCCTTTAGTAAAATTTTTATTTTAGTTATTGTGCTTTTCAACTCCAGCACTTATACTTGGCCCTTTAAAATAATTTCTATCTCTGCCCTGGCCAGGTAGCTTAGTTGGTTAGAGCATCATCCCGATACGCCAAGATTGTGAGTTTGATTCCCTGGTCAGGACACATAGAAGAATTAACCAATGAATGAATGCATAAATAAGAGGGACAACAAATAGATATTTTTTCCTCTCTCTGTCTCCTTTCCTGTCTCTCTTCTCTCTCTTTCTCTCTCTATTTAAAATCATGACACTTGAACCCTAAATACTTTAGCATGTTTCTACTAAAACAAAGGCATTCTGCTATACATAATCACAATATTACACTCAACATTGATATAATATTAAATAACATTGTAAGAAATTCAACATTGAAATGATATTAAATAATATTTACTCCATAGTCAAATTCAATTGTTCCAGTAAAATATTTTTTTATAGCTGGCTTATCTTTCCAATCCAAGATGCAATCAAGAAACATACATTTTGTTTCTTTAGTCTCTTAATCTAAAACCAGTTCTCTCCATTTTTTCACTTCTTAAAAACATTTTATTTATTAACTTTAGGGGGGGGAGAGAAACCTTGATTCGTTGTTTCACCTATTTATGCATCATTGGTTGCTTCTTGTATGTGCCTTGACCAGAAATTAAATCCGCACCCTTGGTGTACCAGGACAACACTCTAAGCAACCAAGCTACCTTACCAGGGCCCCATTTTTTTCTCTTTTATGACACAGTTTTGAAGTGTCTGGGCAAGTTATTTTGTTCATAATATAGATTTATCAGTTTTTCTGTCACAATTAGAGTCAAGTTAATCATTTTTGGCAAGAATACTCTTGTCATTGCCAAGACAGGTGATTATGTCTTCAGTGCATTATATCTGGAGGCACATAAAGTAATTTTGCTCAGTCCCTGATGAGGTGAAACTTGATCACATGGTTAAGTTGGTATCTACCAGATTTCTTTATTGTAAAGGTGCATTTTCCCATTTGTAATCAGTAAGTAGTCTGTAATCATTAGAAACTTTATGATTAGCTTGTTCCCCAGCACTCTTTCATCCAGTGGTTTTAGCATTATCTGTGTCGATCCCTGCCTGAATTTATTATTACATTAGTGGTTGTAAAATGGTGATTTTTAAAAAATAATTCTCTCATTTCTTCTACATTCATTAAATGGATTCTTCTCTAAAGGAGCACTTTCCCTCTGACACTATCACCATTTTTATTATCACTATGAGTTCATGTTTTTTTTAAATTTAATATGTGCTATGTCTGAATGTTTGTGCCCTCTCCCCAAATTTATATGTTGAAATCCTAACACCCAAAGATGATGATATTAGGAGGTGGGGCACTTGGGGGGTGCTTAATTCATGAGGGTGGAGCCCTCATGAATGAGATCAGCACACTAGAAAAGAGATTTCTGAAAGATCTCTTCCACCCTGTGAGGGCACAGCTAGAAGGTGCCAGCTTTGAACCAGAAAGAGGGCCCTCACCAAACTCAGCCTGCTGGAAACCTTGACCTTGGACTTCTAGCCTCGAGAATTATGAAAAATAAATTTCTGTTGTTTTATGAGCTGCCCAGTTTGTGGTATTTTGTTATAGCAGCCCAAAGAAAATAAGAATGTTTTGCTCTATTGAGGTTTAAATTATCCGAAATTTAGCCAGTGTCCTTGTGGCATGTTCCCATCCGTTGTTTTTTTTTAAACCACTGAGTTGTTTTCTTCCTGGGTTTAGCCATTCCTTTAAGGAGCCTGGTTCCTTTGAGTGGGAAACAGTATCCAGAAACCAAGAACTGGCTATTAGGTAGGCTCATTATTACTGAGATGCCACTACTTCTAAGCCATCAGTTTACAGAGCCAGAAAATGGGTGTGCCTCTGTGTGTGAAGAGTTCATAATAGTCGTCGGCAGCCATCCGTCTCGAGAGACGATGGTGTCGCTTCTTAAGAGTCTATCTGCACCGCCGAGAATGGCTGTGCAGTCCAACTCGGGAGTGACACGGTATCTGTCTCCTCCCGTGTTGAATCGACATCTTGAGATGACGCTGGAGTGTCCTCTCCAGTGAAGCTGAAGCTACAGAGCCTGGGCAGGGTGATATGGAGGGTCTGCTGTTGCCCATGCAGCAGACCCCCCCTCTCTTCGCAGCTGAAGGGTCCAAGGGAAAGACGGAGTCAATACAGCTTGGCTTCAGGTGCGCCGCAGGAGTTGCCGGTGTTGACTACAACGTCAAACCGCCTTAGGGACTCCGGCTCCGGATTTTCTGTCGGGGTTTACTCCCTTAGCCTTTCCCCTGAAGAGGTATGCCGCAAGGCAGCGGAGGTTTTTTGGAGTCAGAGTTTTCCTTCTCTGGTTCATAATAGTACCTCTAGCTTAATCCAACAGCACCAGGTTTTTTTCCTCTGTAGCATCTCACTGGGAGAAACATGTCACAGCCATGCCAGAATTCTAATTTAATGGGGGGCGGGGGGGGGGGGCGGCGAGAAAAGCTCATGCCCAATGTTTCAAGGCTCAGATCTAGGTGTGGCATTATTTCTTCTGCTCATTCAGTTTTTATTGGTGATAGCATAGTCACATGTCCCACACCTAGCTGCAAGGCAGAACAGAAAATGGGGTCTAGTTGGGCAGCCGGAAAGGAGGCAGAATGGATTTTGAAAGAACTAGCAGTCTGCCACTATGAGCTGTGAGGATCAGTCGGCTAATGGACTTTCGGAAAAGATTTCCACTCTTACTAATAAAGAAGCACATTACTAGACCACATCTGCTCTGTTTTCCATCACCATTTATCTCCCCAATACCCTCTTCCACCTCCAATCACTCTCTCCCCTACAAATCTTTTTAGTAATTTGATCATTATATTGTATAAAATCAGAGAAGGAAAACTCTGACTCCAAAAAACCTCCACTGCCTTGCGGCATACCTCTTCAGGGGAAAGGCTAAGGGAGTAAACCCCGACAGAAAATCCGGAGCCGGAGTCCCTAAGGCGGTTTGACGTTGTAGTCAACACCGGCAACTCCTGCGGCGCACCTGAAGCCAAGCTGTATCGACTCCGTCTTTCCCTTGGACCCTTCAGCTGCGAAGAGAGGGGGGGTCTGCTGCATGGGCAACAGCAGACCCTCCATATCACCCTGCCCAGGCTCTGTAGCTTCAGCTTCACTGGAGAGGACACTCCAGCGTCATCGCAAGATGTCGATTCAACACGGGAGGAGACAGATACCGTGTCACTCCCGAGTCGGACTGCACAGCCATTCTCGGCGGTGCAGATAGACTCTTAAGAAGCTACACCATCGTCTCTCGAGATGGACGGCTGCCGACGACGATTGTATAAAATCTTTTTCCTTTGTAATCCTATATATTTTAAGCTTTAAAAACTTTATTCTGAGAAGAGGGCCGTAAGCTTCACCAGATTGACTGTCAGAGTGGTTTGTGGCATAAAAAATAGGTTTCTGCACTGGTAGAGACAGAAAGGTCATTTAAGAGGCTGTTAATTCCAGCAAGCAGTAGTGAGGATGTGACTTGGGCAGTGTCCACAAGGGACAGATTCCAGAGGTTCTTTAACCTTCACTCACAGAATCTGCTTTTATCAACAACACACCCAGATAACAGCATTGCTACTAGCCATTTATGCTCACTTTATTTTGGCAGGAGGAAATGTTTCCTTGAAAGAGTAATTTAGGAATGTTTTCTTTTCAAATTTGATATAAAATAGAGGGAAATGTCCAAGTCATATTGGATAACACCTTATTGTTTAGGTGGCATAATGGTTATTAACTAGACATTTCCCCCACAATTAATAGCTTTCCTCCCAAAAAAACACAATAAACTTTTAAAACCTTACAAGGTTGTGTGATGTAAAGCCTCTTGAAAAAGAGGAACAGAATCAGACAGTACGGGAAGAGAGCCTTCGTGGTTTGCCCTGAGGGACTGAAAGAAGCAGAGGAGGAGCTGGTGGCAGGTTGCCCACGTCTCAGTAACAGGCCTCTGCACAAGGCTGTGAGTGATCGGCTGCCAACGCCTGGATCCACTGCCTGTGGCAGCGTTCACTGCTCTGTTTGTGATACCCTGGGCCTGCAGTATAGTACACAGCAGCCAAATTCATCACTTAACATCCATTGATCAGCAAATCTTATGGGCTACTGCTGTCTCCCATCTCTGAATCTCCAGATGATTATGGTTTGAACTGTCTTATTACCTTTCACTCCTTCCCCACCCCCCATCCCCCAGCTGTGGCCCCGTTTCCTTGCACTAGAATGTGAGCTCTTAAGAGTCTGGGCATTATGGTGCTTCTCAAAGTAGGTGCTGTTCTTTGTTAAATGAAGGACTCATTCAATAATTGAGGTAAATACATTTACTTAAGGAAGGCGAAGCTCTCCAATCCTAATTTGTAATTCTATTAACTGTTTACCTTGGTCATAGCTCCAGAAAAAAAATTTTAGGTTCTTCATATCACCATTGTTCAGCACAGGGTGGTTCTAGGACTGATCACAGAGCCGTGAAAAGGGGTATTTAATCCAATCCTCTTACATTCTTTAAGGATCAATTATTGTAATCAAGTGAAAAAGAAATCCCCATTTTTGTTTTGCCTTTTTAAAATGTATGAACCTAAATAACGTTATAAACCAAGAATCCCATCTCTCCTAATCTCCTCTGATCTTTGTGGAGCACTGGGAAGCTGGAGGCAGAGATACTGTTCAGAGATACCTGGGCACTAGCTCTGCAGCCTCTCTCAAGAGGAGGATGTATTCTTGTTGCTGATCAGCTTGGTTCACTCTTTGACACACAGGTGTTCTAACTCAGAACACTCTTTGACATTCCCTGAAACATAAGCTCATACAGTCTTAGTGCAGTTTCCTTAGGAATATGCTGATGAGGTGAGCCTGAATACAGAAGAGCATTAGTGAGAGAGCCTGGCTTTGTTATCAGCTCTGGAGCACTGACTAAGTGAAGAATGTCAGCAGCAGTTGCACACCCCACAGGGAACCAAGGGACATGGAGGAAGCCAGCAAAGACACGCTGCATCTGCTCCTGCTTTGTGTAGCCACCTGCCTTCTGTTAAGATTTGTTTCCTTGCCTAAATAAATCAGGAAGTATGTTCTCTATTCCTGCTTTATTTTTTATTTTATTTATTTACTTTTAAATTTCCTATTTATTTTGAAATAATTTCAGACTTACAGAAAACTTACAAGAATAGTACAAAGAATTCTCATTTTTACCCAGATCCAAATGTTAACACTTTATCTTCTTTATCATCCTTTCCATGAATATATATTTCTTAACTGTTGCAGATATTATACCCATATACTCCTAAGTACCTGTGTGTTTTTCCCCCAAACAAGAACATTGTCTTACACAATTACAATACAATGATCAAAATCAGGAAATTAACACTGGTACCATACTATTACGTAATATACAGATCTTATTAATATTTGGCCAAATGACCTAATATAAATGTCACATTTTCTTATATTAATGGAATCACATAGCTTTTTTAAATTTCATTATTTGGAGAACATTAGTTTCTATGGGATCATATAGTTTTTTTTCAACTTAGCATAAAACATTAGTCATCCATGTTGTCCTATGTATCAAAAATGTGTCCTTTTTTATTGCTGAGTAGTATTCCATTGTTTGGATTATAACATGATATATTTATTAATTTACCAGTTTAGGAACATTTGAGTTGTTCCAGTTTGGAACTGTTACAAATAAAACTGCTATGAACATTCATGTACAGTTTTTTGTGTGTGAATGTGAGTTTTCATTTTTCTGGAATACATACCTTTCTGAGTCACAATACTCAACTTTGTGTGAAAATGCCAAACTTGTTTTCCAGAAGTAACTCTACATTTTACATTTCCATCGGCTAAGTATTGGATATCCATTTTGTTTGTATCCTCATGAGCATCCAGTATCTCACTGTATAGTTTTAATATGCGTTTCCACAAGGACTTATAGGGTGTCATATCAGGTTCTTTTTTTTTTATTATGTTTTATTGATTATGCTGTTAAAGTTGTCCCAATATCTTTTCCCTCTGCTCCCCTCCACCCAGTGGTCCCCCTCCCGCAGTTGTCCCCCCACCCTTAGTCCATGCCCATTGGTTGTGCATATAGTTCTTCTCAACATCTTCCTGTCTACTCCACTCCCTCCTACTATGCTTAATTCCTGCATCATGTCCCTCCCTTTCCCTCCTTCCCCCTTCCCGCTGACCTCCCCCCAAATTGTTCCCCATACCTATAGTTCTTTTCCCACTCTTGTTGCCTACTTAGTGTGCCTTTGTTTCAATTCCCCTGCTTTTCTTGTTGGTTGTTATAATAGTTTTCATTTTAATGTTCGTAGTTTTGATCCTCCTTCTTCTAAACGAGTCCCTTTAACATCTCATATAACAGTGGTTTGGATCTGAGGAACTCCTTCAGTTTTACTTTGTCCTGGAAGCACTTTCTCTGCCCTTCTATTCTGAATGACAGCTTCACTGGATAGAGTAATCGTTGTTGTAGGTTTTTGCTTTTCATTACTTTGAATATTTCTTGCCAGTCCCTTCTTGTCTACGGGGTCTCCTTTGAGAAATCAACTGATAGTCTAATTGGGACCCCTTTGTACATAATTTTCTTCTTCTATCTTGCTGCTTTTAAGATTCTCTGTTTATCTTTAATTTTTGACATTTTGATTATAATGTGTCTTGGTGTGGTTCTCCTTGGGTCCAGTTTATTTGGAACTCTCTGTGCTTCCTGGACCTGTAGGACTATTTCCTTCCCCAAATTAGGGAAGTTCTGCTTCATTATTTTTTCACATAATTTTTCAACTTCTAGTTCTTATTCACCTTCTGACAACCCTATAATTCATATGTTCACTCTCTTATAGTTGCCCCATAGGTTTCTGAGTCTCTCCTCATTTTCCTCACTTTTTGTTTCCTCTTTCTGCACTGGTTGACTGTTTGTTCCTTCCCTATGTTCCGATTTGTTGATTTGATCCCTGGTTTTCCTTCCCTCACCACTTGTTTTATATGTGTTTTCGTTCATTTCAGCAGGACTAGTCTTCATTCCTTCCCCTTCTTGATGAAGTCCCGCTGTTATTTCTGTAAGCTGTCTTATAACTAACTATAGCTCTGAACTGAGCCTCAGAAAGGTAATTATCTGTTCGCCTGTTAATTCATGTATTTGCTGTCTGGTCAGCTGCGTGATTGGGATCTCTATCATTATCCCTGCCATCCTGGCAGGTTTTTGCTTCCTGGACGGGGCTGTCACATCTCCCATGCTATAGGGGGCGGAGCCCCGTGTACTTGTCACTACCTGGCGAGGTGACTCTTCTCACCACGCTGTGGTGCTTTGTGTGGGGGTGGGGGTCCAAGATGGATTCATGCCGTTCCCTCTCTGCTGAGAGACCAGGAGCTTCCTCCTCCGACCCCACGCCCTCTGGGCCTCACAGTCCGAGGCAATGAGGGTCTGCCTTCCCTGGCGTTGAAATCGCGAGCTGATGGGTCTGGTCTGTAGCTGGGGGTGCTCCCCAGGTGCTTCTCACCTCCCCCAGCACAACTTGACCTCTCCAACCTGGCTTCGCCCCTCCTATCCATTCGGACAAGCACCACTTGTTTATAATTTCATACCTTGGACTTCCATGTAGCTTTATTTTCTGGTACTTCTGGTTATTTATGGTTTTGCGGTAGTTATAGTCCTTCTTAGTTGTGGAGGGAGACGGAACATGTAAGTCTAGGCCTCTATCTTGGCCAGAAGTCTCAGGTTCTTCATAACCATCCATATATCTTCTTTGGGACAGTGTCCTTCTTTTCAAATACTTCATTCATTTTAAAAAATTGTATTATTTTCTTATTGCTCTGAGAGTTCTTCATATATCCTAGATACAAGTCAGGTATGTAATATGCAAATATTTTCTCTCAATCTGTAGATTTTCTTTTCATCTTCCTTCATGGTGGTGAGAGAGAACATGGTATGGTAGAAGAGCTCATAGAAGGCCTGTATGACCAGAGTATAGAACATGAAGAAATACAGTGAAACTGGAGAAGCAGCTGGATACTTATAGACTATGTTAAAGAGTTTGGCATTTGTTCTAAGGGCAATGAGAAGCCATTGAGTGCTATTAAGCAGAGGGTTGACATGAATGGATTTGTGTTTTTAAAAGATCTCTCTGCCTGCAGTTGAAGAAAAAATAATTGGAAAGGGCTGAAGTGATTTTACGGAGACCAGTGAGAAAGTTACTGCAATAGTCCAAGCAAGAAGTGATAGGAGCTTAATCCAGGGTAGCGGCAGTGGAGATGGAGAGGATGAACCAAGTCCAAGAGATAAGAAGAAAATAAACATTTAGCTGACACCATTATGTCCAATCCTTTAGGGAAAATATTTAGTATTTCAGCATTATATCTGATATTTAGCTGTAGGTTTTTCTTAGATGTCCTCCATCTAAAGAAGTTTCCCGTCTAGTTTAGTTTGCTGAGAGCTTTTTTTAAATCATAAATACATGTTGAACTTTATTAAATGCTCTTTCTGCATCGATTGACATGACTACATGCTTTTTCATCTTTACTGTGGGGAACTACATTGGTTTTTTAATGTTGAATCAGCCTTGGATTTGCTAATGTTTTGTTGAGGATTTTCATTGAATGTTCTAAAGAAAAGTCCCCAGTGAAGTCATAGGTGCTGTTTTCAGCAGCTCTTTCCCTATATCATGTCTACTGCGATCAGAATGTCCCCCTCCCAAACCACTGCCTCAAGGCACACTTCTACTCATCCTTCAAGACCCAGTTAAAACAGCATGTTGTCCATGACAGTTTTCCACTCATATTTACCCACTGTGGTTTCTGAGACCCTCCACTCTATCTTATTTCTTCCTTTTGTAACTATTTTGAAACTATTCCCATACATTCACTAACCTTACCTGACTAAAACGCCTCCAAGGACTGTTTAGTCCATCTCAGTACTTCTCAGGGCTTGGTATAGAGCCCAGTGTAGAGTGCCCAGTAAATAAATGCTTGTTGACTGAATAAAAGAAAAGATAGACATGTCAAGGAAGTAAGGCTTTGTCATTCCAAGCTTCAGTGCTGAGGGTGTCATCCTTGTGCAGACACATAATAGGTAAATTACCCAGTAGTTTGGTTGGTATTTCCCAAACAATTAACTCTCATATCCCCTTTGCTGAAGTGCAAGTAGTTCAGAAGCCACCATCCTTTAATGTTGAATCAATCTTTATTGAGCACCTTCCTTAAATATCCCTGGGAGAATCTGGGAAGACTTTACCTAGTGATAGGTAGGTTTTAAAGCATCAACAGAGTTTTTCTTGGAGCTACATGGGAAAGGGTCTCAGAAAAAGGAAGTAGTGTGAGAGTCTTATGAAATCTTTCCAAAGTCCAAATTTTGGCATGATATCCAAGCACTTTCTTCTCCCACTTCATCTCTACCTACTACCTCACCTGTCAGTTACACGCCCATCATATTCAACCACCTGTAGTTCACTAGGGTTTCCTTTCCTCTGAGCCTTGGTACCTGCTCTTCCCTGAACTTGGAATGCCTTGTTCCATCATTTCCTTTAACTTGGCTAATTCCTGCTTATCCTTTAGATATCAGCTTAAATATCACCTCCTCTAGGAGGCCTTCCCTGACCACCTGCCCAAACCACCTATTAGTACATGCAGACCCAGGGCAAAGCTCTGAGATGGAAAATTTACCTCTGTAAGCAGAGGGCAGAGAGAGACTGAAGAAGGGGCCTGGCCACTCGGTCTGGTAATTAATAAGAATTTATTAAAGGAAACTTACATTCAAGGCATGTCATGGGCAGTTGCAAGATGAAATGGATTCATGTACCACTTGGCAGGGCCAGAGAATTATATAGGATATGGTGGGGGTGGTGGTAGAAATGGAAAGACTGTCACAGGTAATAGTACACAAATGCTGCCTGGTATGGAAAATTATGTGTTTGACCAGGTCAGGATAACTACCTGTTCCAGGAACCAGCACATAGCAGGCAGCAAGACAGCGGTGCTGATTTATGTCAGCATGAATGTCAATTACGATTAAATAGTCTCTAAGGGGCATTTGCAGAAAGCAACCTTTATTCTGGCCTGGGTCCATTTTATGGTACAGACAGTGGTCATGTTATGGAAGTCTCTCCTCCACACACCCAAGGACTGAATTCAGTGCTCTTTCACTGTTTTTCAACATCATGAACTTACTTCCATGTAGCACTTGTAGAACTACTTTAATTTCTTTTTAGTCTTCTATTGTATATTTTTCACTAGACTTAGAGCTCTCGAAGGGCAGCACAGTTATTACCTGTTATTCCCAGGGCACAGAACAAAGCTTAGCACAGAGTAAAGCTCTGTGCCAATAAGTATTTCTCCAGTGAATGAATGAGTAAATGAATGAATCCCATGAGAATGCAGATTACAAAGAAAGGTGAAAAGAACAGGTAGCTGGTATACTTTTTCTTTCCACACCCAGCATTCTCCTGGTGTGCAGCCTGCAGATGTGGAGGAAGTAGTCCAGAAGGGTGTGCAGACCCTTGTGATCGGCCGAGGGATGAGTGAGGCCTTGAAGGTAGGTATCGGTGAACATAAGCGTCCTGAGGACAGTTGCTGATCTCTTGGACCTTTACCTTAGAGATATGTCCTTGTTGGGAGTTCATCTCTATACCATGCACCCTCAATTCACTGGTGAGCCAGTGGAGGGCCCAGCATAAAATAATGGTTGCGTACTACTCCCCTCACTAGAGCTGGATTCACCAGTCTCTGACTAATCCTGGACCTGTATCATTTCAAGTGTTTCTCAGAAAGTCCTCAATATTGGAATTTTCCAAGCTCTACAATTAAAAATATTTGATTCTTTATATTTTTATAGATTTTTATAATACTTTTTCTTTTCTTGAATGAGTTCGTTTTTCCCTCTTTTGAAAAAAATATTTTAACTTTACTTACAGAAACGTCAATACAGAAATGTAGGGGGGGGAAATGGTGAAAGGTTTCCCCTCCCAAGTTTCCACACTTGTGTATACCACTTCAATTCTCTATGCATCTGCAAACATATACTCACTTAAACATACAGATATACATGAATACACTTAACCATTTTTACATGAATAGAGTCATGCTATACATATTGTCCACTTACATTATTACGTTATGGACAGCCTTTCATATAAGCATATAGAGAGCTACCTCATTCTTTATATTAGATGTTCTAAAATCTAGCTCCCTACTGATGAAGGTGCCCTTTATTTATACTTTTTAGTTTAACCTAGTTTTTTCCCTATTCCTATCTATAAAGCTGCTGTTTTTATAAAATTATTCAAACATATAGAAAAGTAATATTGGGCACTTAAAAAATATTTCAGTGCTTTTGTGAAAAGGCAAAGTCTAATTAAAATGTATTTAAAATGATATTCAGGAAAAGTCGGAGTTGAAAAACTGATAATAGCTGCCACAATTGAGACATTTTTATATGAGGTCTGTCTGGCAAAAGTCCAACCACTGTTAATATAAAGAGAATGGTGCATGACATCGATGTAACCTGGCAGCCAGGGAGAGCAGACTGGAATGTGAATGCGTGAACAATGACAACTTCACTGTACTAGTCAGTGGGGGCAGTAGACGCCATTGAATGAGCATGTGTACAGTGTGATCATTGCATTCAAAATAAGTGAATTGAGCAATGAATCTGCATCAAATTTTTCGTTAAGCTTGAACATTCCTCTGCAGAAACTATTCAGATGATCAGAAGGGTGCAGCTATGAACAACTGGTGATTGGCAGCTTCATCACAACAATGCACCCACTCATGCATCACGTCTCATGTAGAGGGTTTTTTATTTATATGCTTTATTGATTATGCTGTTACAGTTGTCCCGATTTCTTTCCCCTTTGTTCCCCTCCACCCAGTGACGCCCCCTCCCTCCAGTTGTCCCCTTCCTAAGTCCATGCCCATTGGTTGTGCATATAGTTCTTCTCAACATCTTCCTGTCTACTCCACTCCCTCCTACTATGCTTAATTCCTGCACCATCTCCCTCCCTTTCCCTCCTTCTCCCTCCCCGCTGACCTCCCCCCAAATTGTTCCCCATACCTATAATTCTTTTACCACTCTCGTTGCCTACTTAGTGTGCCTTTGTTTTGGTTCCCTAGCTTCTGTTGTTGGTTGTTGTGATACAGTTTTCATTTTAATGTTCATAGTTTTGATACTCTTTCTCCTAAACAAGTCCCTTTAACATCTCATATAACAGTTGTTTGGATCTGATGAACTCCTTCAGTTTTACTTTGTCCTGGAAGCACTTTTTCTGCCCTTCTATTCTGAATGACAGCTTCACTGGATAGAGTAATCGTTGTTGTAGGTTTTTGCTTTTCATTACTTTGAATATTTCTTGCCAGTCCCTTCTTGTCTGCAGGGTCTCCTTTGAGAAATCAGCTGATAGTCTAATTGGGACCCCTTTGTACATAATTTTCTTCTTCTATCTTGCTGCTTTTAAGATTCTCTGTTTATCTTTAATTTTTGACGTTTTGATTATAATGTGTCTTGGAGTGGTTCTCCTTGGGTCCAGTTTATTTGGAACTCTCTGTGCTTCCTGGACCTGTAGGACTATTTCCTTCCCCAAATTAGGGAAGTTCTGCTTCATTATTTTTTCACATAATTTTTCAATTTCTAGTTCTTATTCACCTTCTGACAACCCTATAATTCATATGTTCACTCTCTTATAGTTGCCCCATAGGTTTCTGAGCCTCTCCTCATTTTCCTCACTTTTTGTTTCATCTTTCTGCACTGGTTGACTGTTTGTTCCTTCCCTATGTTCCGATTTGTTGATTTGATCCCTGGTTTTCCTTCCCTCACCACTAGTTTCGTATGTGTTTTCATTCATTTCAGCAGGACTAGCGTTCATTCCTTCCCCATCTTGTTTAAGATCTGCTGTTAGGTCTGTGAGCATTCTTATAACCAAAGTGGTGCCTCAGAAAGATTTCCTATCTGCTGCTTCGTTAGATTAGATATTTGCTGTCTGGTCATCTGCATGATTGGGATCTCTATCATGATCTGTGCCATCCTGACCATTTTGTGTTTACCTTTGCTTCCTGGGTGGGGCTGTCACACTTCCTATGCTATAGGGGGCAGAGCTGCATGCACTTGTCACTACTGGGTGACCCTTCTCACCACACTGTGGTGTTTTCTGTGGGGGTAGGGGTCCAAGATGGATTCCTGCTATTCACTCTCCACTGAGAGACCAGGAGCCTCCTCCTCCATCCCCACCCCCTCCGGGCCTCACAGTCCAAGGCAATGGGGGTCTGCCCTCCCTGGCGTTGGAATCGCAAGCTGACGGGTCTGGTCTGCAGCTGGGGGTGTTCCCCAGGCGCTTCTCACCTCCCCTTAAATACGGGTGTCTGTGCTTACCATCATCCTGCCATCGGCAGCACAGCCTGACCTCTCCACCTCGGCTGCACCCCTCATACCCATCTGGACAAGCACCATTTCTTTATAACTTCATACATTGGACTTCCATTTATTTTCTGGAACTTCTGGTTATTTCTGCTTTTGTGGTAGTTGTATTCCTTCTTAGTTGTGGAGGGAGACAGAGCGTGTCAGTCTAGGCCTCCATCTTGGCCAGAAGTCCTTGTGCAGAGCTTTTTGGTGAAACATCAAATCATCCAGGTGATTCAGCCCCACTACAGCCCAGATTTGGTGCGTTGCTACTTCTGGCTTTTCCCAAAATTAAAATCACCTTTTAAAGGGAAGAGATTTCAGACCATTGGTGAGATTCAGGAAAATATGACCTGACAGCTGGTGGCAATCGGGAGAATTGTGTGAGGTTCCAAGGTGCCTACTTTGAAGGGTACTGAGGCATTACTGTCCTATGTACAATGTTTTTTGTATCTTGTATCTTCAATAAATGTCTCTATTTTTCATATTCCATGGCTGAATACCTTCTGGACAAACCTCACATAAATTCATTTACAAATATTTATTCAGCACTTTCTATAGGTAAGATACTACTGTAGGCATCCAGAATAAGATAAAACAAACAGCAGTCATGACCCTCATGGATAACTTAAAAAGTAGGCAATTTCAAATCATAATAAACTCTGTGAAGAAAGTGATGACTTATGAGGGGTTCCTCTGAATGGGGTGGTCAAGAGAGGCCTGTCTGAGAAGGCATTTGAACTGCAGTATACATACATTAACTTCATACTCACACCAACCCTGTGATGTTAAGTATTATTATCCCCATTTTACAGGGGAGGAAATTGGGGTTGAGGGACTTAAAATAGCCGGCTTAAGGTGTCTTAATTGGTCCATGGCAAAGTTAGAATTAAGTCTCAGGTTGGACAGACTCAAACATTGAACATTTACATGGTTTGGGGTCTGCACCAGGCTAGACATTTTACATACTTTAGCTAAATTAGTTCTCATACCAACCATGTGAGCTAGGTATTATTATCCCTATTTCCAGGCATGGAAACAAAGGCTTAGAGAATGTAATTCACTTACTTAGGGTCACACTGCTAGCAAGGACATAATCCAAGGCTAACTCCAAAATCCATTCTCTTTCCATTTCCATTTCATCTGAGCTTTATGCATATATATCATGATACTTCTATCAACGTCTTAGAAGCCTTCTTCACTCCTTGGCACTCACTGCCAAATTTTGGACCCATGACTTTCTGGGTGATTGAGGAGTAACAGTTGTCCCTGTTTAGTTCTGTAGAGCATACTTGCCTCGTGGCAGAAAGGAAACCCTGAGGGCCTCCCCCCACCACTTACTCATCTTTTTCCTTCTTCCCAGGTGCCCCCATCAACTCTGGAGTACCTCAAGAAACAAGGCATTGATGTGCGGGTCCTCCAGACAGAGCAGGCAGTAAAGGAGTATAATGCCTTGGTTGCCCAAGGTGTCAGGGTGGGAGGGGTTTTCCATTCCACCTGTTAATGGCGCCTTAAGAAAATAAATTCCTAAGCAGTAATGCCTGTGACTAACATTTTCTACTCTCCACACCAGCCTCCCCAAGCATTTTTGAACAGCTGCTTATACCACGTCCTGAGCTAGGTAGGCTTAGGCATAGATGACTAAGGCAAGGTCCCTGTCCTTAGTGGGGGAGAGGGAGTGCTGAAAATCAGGAGAGAAGATAGACATTTATCAAAGTTTAATAAAGTGGTGCTAGGCCAATATGAGAAAATAAAGGGAAAAATAAAGAAACAATTTTTTTTTCTCTGAAGGACAAAGAAAAACTTCAATACATTAAAATCACATTGCAATCGATACTTTCGAATGCTTAACCATCAGGCCAACCAGTATTTTATATGCAAGGAACTGCTATAGGCTCCAGAGAAACATCATTAAAAGTGTTGTCCTCATGAGGCTTATATTCTAATGGGGAGAATAAACAAGTAAATGAATAAATACATAATGTAAATAGACAGTTATGAAGAAAAATAAAGCAGGATAAGAAGACAAGGAGCGATTGGGCTAGTTCAGATATGTGGTCAGGGAAAGTGTGTGAATGACATATGAGCAGAATCTTGAATTAATTCAGAGAGCACTTCAGTAACAGTAAAAGGAGCTGTGCCCTGATACTTCATTTCAGGCAGACTGTTCTACTAACTAAACCTGAGCCTCTCCAGACAATTCTCCCTGGGCCTCCAATTCCCTCACTATTAAATGATGGGGCTGGACCAGATGCCCTTTAATTGTCGCTGCTGCCATGGATAGTCTTTGTTCTACCAACTGCCGGTGGCCTCTATGAAGCCTTAGAATGGACTAATAGAAGCAGAGTAAGTGAGGAGCATCACCTTATTTTTCATTTGCCCCCCTACACACCTCTTTAAAGAATGATGAGCATGGGCTTTGGTGCCAAAAAGACTTGACTTTGAACTGTAGCTTTCTGTCACTCAGTGGTTGGGCACTTATTTAATCCTTAGAATTTCACTGTTCTCATCTATCAGACAGGAATAATATTAGTATCTGGAGTTATTGTAAGTATTAAATGGGGTGATTCATAGAAAGTCTTAGCACACTGCCCGGCATGTGGTAAGGACTCAGTAAATGAAGCAATTGTCATTATCTATTAGTGGGGCTGCTGTGTAAAGCCAGTTAAGTTACATTTTTATGGAGCCTAAAGGAACTATCTGCTCTGCCTCTCTCATTTATTCAGTAATTCTCTTTCATGCCCATTTACTGAGTCTCTTACTAATTTTCTTATGACAAGTGATTGCTGAGCCCTGGGGTACAGAAATTAATAAGTTGGTTATAGTTCCTACCCTTAGGAGTTATGTGGAAAAAACACACAGAGAACAAAGACACAGTGTGTCAACATAATAGTTACAAGGTCCAGAGATGGTACAAAGAATGGACTAATTTATCCTCCCAGGATGGAAGAAAATTATGGAAGACATCACTAAGGACATAATACAACTTGTCTTAAAGAAGGAGAAGATACTCATTTACTTACCAAACAAATATTTGGCACCACTTCAACTAGACAATTACCAGGCATGGTATTCATCACAGCCACAACCACACAAAATTGCTCCACCCCAGTCCTGTTGAAGCAGCAGCGCCAGAAAGGCTGATTTTAGGTTTCCATAATCCTCTCATTTGATTGGCCCAGTTGGGTGTTGACCTAACGTAAAGGGAGCCAATCCATAGACAGAGCAGCAACTTAAGATGTGGCTTGGTAAGAAAAGATGAGCTAAGACCATCATAATGGAAAACAGATTTTTCCAAACTCACCCAACAAGCAGCAGACCCAGTTAGAATCCAATGCTATCTTTTTTTATAACTTCATTGAGTTATAATTGACATGTAGCATTACATTAGTTTCAGGTATAATTCACAATGACTTGATGATTGATGTCTATTGCAAAGTGATTACCACAGTAAGTCTAGTTAACTTTGCATCACTAAAATAGTCTCTAGTCTTTATAGAGCTATTTGCCAACATTTAAATGAGATGATATATATGTAAAATCCCCAGCTATAAGGTTTGACACTCAGTGCCTTCTTTACATCCTAAATCTTTGGAATTAAATAGAATTAGTAGCTGAATAACAGGAGGAAATACATAGCAAAGGATTACAGGGCAATCCACATCCACAAAAACGGGGATGAAGGTACAAGGGAAGAATTGATATTTATTGAATTTCAAGTCCTACAGCTGGATCTTCATATATGTTATTTCGTTTAAATGTCCCATTGATCTAATAAAGAAGTTGTTACTGATTTTAACTGTAAAAGGGACTGTTCCCTAAACCATCTCATCCTCTGCTTGCCCTAGTTAGTTCTTCTCCATCTAACTAAATATGTGTTCTTACCTGAAATTCCATCATTAAAATTACTTTTAGCCCTGGCTGGTGAGGCTCAGTGGATTTGAGCACCAGCCTTCAAACCAAAAGGTCACCAGTTCAATTCCCAGTCAGGGCACATGCCTGGGTTGCAGGCCAGGTCCTCAGTTGGGGGCGTGTGAGAGGCAACTGATCGATGTGTATCTCGCACATTGCTGTTTCTCTCCCTCTCTCTAAAAGTAAATTTTTTTTAATTACCCTTTTAGTTTAAGACACTGTCTCTGTAAAAGTTCTCTACTGAAGTGCGCATTACCTGGGTCAGATGAAACACTAAGACCCAATGTTATGTCTTAATCTATTTCCACCCCACACCTCAGAAGGACCATGGAAATGAGATCCTCACACACCTGCCACCCAGCCTAGTGGTCTGTGGAGGTCCTGCTCAGTCCTTTCTGCAACCAGGCATTTATCAGATGACCGGCATTTTCTAGATATCAGTTCCTTCAGCTCATGAAGCCAGCCAGGCACATACGAGTATATAGCTAGGATGTTTAATAAAATTCAGACTGCTTTCCTATTGATGCAATCAAATTTTTTTTTTTTTTTTTTTTTTTTGGTCAAATATAAGGTGACACAGCTACAGTGGGTGTTGAATTGGGTGTGGGTGTAATCAGTGTTCCTAAGTGAGTTGTCCCCATATTAAAGAGAACAGTACAAATTCTTCTTAAGAGATGGAAATATCTGGAAGTGAGGTTATTAAACCTTACATAAACCTGCTACTAAATAGTCCCTACTTCTAACTCTGCTCTATATAGTCAACACTGGAAATGTGCAGAACCTGGAGAGAAGCTCTTTTTCCACTTGACACTATACTTAGTCCATGTTTTAATTATTAAACCCTCTGATTCCATTTGTAGGTTGCACAGCCCTCACTACCCACACTGAATTTCTTCTTGCTTGAGTGGTTCCTCAGACAAGAAATCTGCCAAGTGCTAGGTGTGTATCTTTCTTCCCCATAATTCTGTTTGCTTAAGCCAATCATGTCAAAGCCCAAACAGAACAATAGACTCCTGTTATGAAAACCATTGTGGCCAAAAATCAGGAGGCTGGGTTTCAGCCATGGCTTCAGCACTTAACTCGGTCTTTCTGGGCTCGCACCTTCACTCGTAAAATGAAGGCGCCACACCAGAGTGATCTGCATGCTCCCTTCCCATCTCTGTAGTATGTCATTTTTTCACTTCAGTGCAAAAGTGTGGAACCAGATGCAGAAATATCAAAGGTTCTCTTATTTCATAGAACCTGAGAATTCAGTGTAAAAGGAATGTAAAAGGTTGAGCCCAACCCTTCATATACTTGAACTGCTTTGCAAAAAAACTTATCAGGAGTTTAACCTCTGTTTGAACACAACCAACATGGAGAATTCCTTATCTCCTAGTGCAGCCCATTCAATTCTTACACAATTTAAAACACTTATCCTGATACTAAGCCAAAATTTGCCCCTTAGGATAGCTTGATATTTGGTAGAAAAGTATCATATTTTGTGTTTTAAAATCTAAAATCAAGCCCTGGCTTTGCCCCTTAGGAGAAAGACATGACCTCAAAGCCTCAGGTTCCCCACTTGTAAAAGGATTTTTATATAACCTGGAAGGATTTTTATAAAAGGAGTACTATACCTGAGAAGACTCCAACCTATTCTTCCCTTAGAAGGCTTTACAGCTCTGGTATAAGGGATTTAGTCAGCAGCCGCAGGCCTTACTGTGGCTGTCCATGCACCAGTCCCGCAGCACCATTAGGTGCTTGTGTCCCGGCCATGGTATTTCTTAGCCTGGCTTCAGCTTCATCTTATCTCCAAGGCAGGCACTCTTTTCAGAGCATCAGTTGTCACACAAGAGCCTATTGATGTCACATTCTGAGTGAGATGTACAAAACAGGTGAACACACTAAAAAGTAAGATCCCTGGAGATGATCCTTCTTCCCTGTTTACTGGTTATAATCTTCTGAAGCCAGGCTGCTGGGTTCAAATCCCAGCTCTGTCATTTGCTAGTTGTGTGGCCCACACCAAGTTACTTAATTCTTCGAACTTCAACTGCCTTATCAAATGAAGGTAACAGTGCTTACTTCATAGTATGTTGTGAGGGCAAAATGAGTTAATCATGTAAAGCACTAACAACACTGCCAGGCACACACTGAAGTGCACTAAACCAAAAGTCAAACATGCCTGAATTCAAATTCCAGCTCCACCTCTGAGTAACTATATGATACTGCCATTATTTTAGTAAGATTTCCAAGTACCAAGTATAATCAAGACTGGCTACATATTCAGATTCTACCTAGCATTATTTAATTAGACCCATTCAATAACCCTTAAGGTATAATTATCTCTAGTTTACAGATTAGGAAATTTAGGCATAAAGGGCTGAAGATTTGAAGGCTCTTTTCCATATACTTCCCCTGAGGTGGTAGAGCTCAGGCCTTTGGAATCAAGTTGGAGTTGAATGAACAGAAGGTTTACTAGTTACCATAGTTTTCCTACCAGTGACATAACCTCTAAATCTCACCAGGCTGTTGTAAGGTTTATACATCAGGTGAAAAAGAACAAAACATAGGCCCTCACAAGTTAACATCTCTGGAGGACTGACTGCTCCTACACCCCAACTACACCTTTAACTCATATGAGACTGCAACACTGGACTCATCAGAGATGTAATGGGAAGTGACTTAATTTCTTACACTGGATCCCTCTTTCCCATAATCCTGGTTCTCTTCTAAAATACAGCCTTTTTCTTTTATTTTCGATCTAAGGATAATGGCAGGCAAGATCAAGAATCTCCCTCAGGGATGAAAATGATTCATTGTTCAGCTATTCATTCAGTCCTTGGCCCAGCTAATTGAGTTATGGATGGAGCCTCTCAGCATCATAATGATGTCTGAGGCCATTCAGGAAAGATCTGTGTGGAAAAGTCAGTTGTGAAAGCTGCTTTGGAGTTGGCCCTGGCCAAGAGACGACTGCTTTAAGAAAAAAGATTACGGGGACTTCTGGTCAAGATAACAGCATAGGTAAACATGGCTCACCTTCTTGTACAACCACATCAAAATTACAACTAAACTATAGAACCATCATTCAGAACTGTCAGAAATTGAGCTGAATGGAAACCCTACAACTATGGAATTAAAGAAGAAACCACAAGACTGGTAGGAAGGTTGGAGATGCAGAACGGGGCTGGTCCCATACCCCTGTGTGGCAGATAAAAATCGTGAGGGACAGCTCAACTTCGGAAGACCCCCCACCCCCCACCGCCCCGAGAAAAAGGTTCCAGCTCCACACCGGGCCCGACAGCTCAGGTTCCAGTGCCATCAAGAGAAGGGAGACAGGGGGGGAGGTAAGATGGCGGAGGAGTGAGGAGAGGTTGCGGTTTTAGGCTCCAGAGACCCGTCTGCAGTTTGGTCTAATTGCAGACAGAACATCTCAGTGAGCAGCTGGACATTGGCGGGAGTTGAGCCAAGGCACTGCTGGATTAGAGAAAATCCATCTGGAAACAACCTGTTTAGTGAGGATAGCGGAGAAAAAGGGGACGAAACGGGATTCCTGACTGGGGCGGCTGCCCGAGCTGTGGCGGGAAGCACACAAAGGATTTTTGGTGACCACAGGCTACCCCAGAGAGGAGTCAGGCGGAGAGCGGATCTCTGCCCGCTGGCAGAGAGGGGACTCGACCAAGTGGCAATGGCGCTGAAGGACAGGAGACAGCGTGCTGCCGGGCAAGTGAGAACATAATTCTCCTTTATATTTTTCTCTAGTGGACGGTGGAGAGGGGAAGAAAGTTTGGGTGTGGTAGGCCGTTCTGGAGGAGCCCAGGCGCAGGGGCGCGCTAATCCACTCCTCAACCCTACCATTGGGTCGCGGGGGCGCACATAGGGAAGTGCTCTCATTCACTGGCCCAGGTGCGCGGGGCCGTGAGTCCAGGCGTCCCTCGGACACTCCCCATCGGACATAAGATCAGTGCCCCAACGGGCACAGGGAGGGCCCACTGAACACGCAGAGGACTGTGCACAGACACCCCTAGACAGCTCCCGTGGGCGCAGGGCCCCAGGCCGGAAAGCAGACCACTAGCGTAGGCTCTGTTTGTGCCCACCCAGACGGGTGAGGGAACGGGGAGGCGGCGACCCACGGACGCTCGATTCCACTGAGCACAAGTGTCCCTGGCCCTGCCATAAGAGGCGAGAGACCAACTCCCGGAGCTCGGCTCAGCGGGACTGAGGGCACGGGGCAGCGCGCAAGCGCGAAAGCACCTCAGCCCGGGGTCAGTGGGAGCTCTTGGGCCGCCCGCGCGGGCAGGGTCACCTCGGCGCGAACGGGGAACCGCCGCGGCCCAGCGAAAGCAGGAGCCAATCCCGGGGAAAGCGCGCGGGCAGGGTCACCTCGGCGCGAACGGGGAACCGCCGCAGCCCAGCGAAAGCAGGAGCCAATCCCGGGGAAAGCGCTCGGGCCGCCCGCGCGGGCAGGGTCACCTCGGCGCGAACGGGGAACCGCCGCAGCCCAGCGAAAGCAGGAGCCAATCCCGGGGAAAGCGCTCGGGCCGCCCGCGCGGGCAGGGTCACCTCGGAGCGAACGGGGAACCGCCGCGGCCCAGCGAAAGCAGGAGCCAATCCCGGGGAAAGCGCTCGGGCCGCCCGCGCGGGCAGGGTCACCTCGGAGCGAACGGGGAACCGCCGCGGCCCAGCGAAAGCAGGAGCCAATCCCGGGGAAAGCGCTCGGGCCGCCCGCGCGGGCAGGGTCACCTCGGCGCGAACGGGGAACCGCCGCGGCCCAGCGAAAGCAGGAGCCAATCCCGGGGAAAGCGCTCGGGCCGCCCGCGCGGGCAGGGTCACCTCGGCGCGAACGGGGAACCACCGCGGCCCGGCAGCAGTGGGCTCCAACCGCGGGGCAAACTCTCGGGCCGCCCGAGCGCACAGGGGCTTGCGCGCAAGGGCACCTCAACTGGCTACAGCGGGCAGCAAGGTAGCGCGCCATGCCGGCAACCGCGGGCGCGCACCATAGCGGCAACCGGGTGCGCACACCAGTCCGGCAAAAGAACAAGAACCTCTGACCTGCCACACTAGACCAGCTGCGGACCCAGAAAAAGAAGGCAACACACCAAGGCTAAAACGGAGTAAAAACATCGTTTTTTTTTCCAAATTTTTTCTCCCCAATTTTTTCTCCCTTGTTCTTTCTTTCTTCTTAATAATTTCTTTTCTTTCCTTCTTTCTTTATTCTTTTCCTGGGGTTTTTTTGGGGGGGTTTTGGGGGGTATATATATATATATATATTCTTTTTTTTTTGGTTCAATTTTTTTTTTCTCTCCTTTTTCTTTCTTTCTTCTGTATTCTTTCTTTTCTATCTTTGTTCCTTTCTTGCTTACCTTTTGGGGTTTTTGGGGGGGGTTGTGGTAAATTTTTTATTTTCTTCTCTTTCTCTCTTCTTTTCTTTCTTCTATTTTCTTGGGGATTTTTTTGGGGGGTGTTTTTCCTCCACCTCTTCCAATAATAACAAACTTCATCTCTAACGTGTTGCATATAACCTCTCCTTCTCATCCTTTCTCTTTAATAGTGGTTTATTCGTTTGTGTGTCTAGCTTAGCCCCCCTATCACTTTAAATAATACAATATAATTACTATATAAACCCAAATACAATACAATCCCACTTTCTTACTATACTATGTATTTTTCTATCCTTTTCTTCTATTTCTCTTAACATACAATGTAAATATTACTAACTGGCTTGCACAGTCTCAACTATTATTAATCTATCAACCCATCTATCAAAAATTATATTTTTCCTCCCCAAAAACAACTCGTATCTATTCTTCTTATAGTATAGAAGCTCAAATCTCTTTACATTTATATTAATACGGGCTAGTTGGCTAACGATAGCAGGATAGAGTGGGGGATACTTTCTGAGGGTGTGGGTCTCCTGCCTGGGCTGTGTGTTTATGTCTTTAACAGCATATCCACAAAAGAACTCAAGACAAAGCAGATAGAGTGACTCTCAACCAAGTAGCCAGAAGGAAGATCCTATCAAAGAACATCTGAAATATAACCGAACAGCATAAACAAACGACATAAAGGGTAACTCAAGACAATCAGGCTCAGGATATCAAAGAGACTGCACCACTGAAACTCCCAGACCTTCAATAAAGAATATTACACCACAAAGGAGGGAAGTCAAAGCAGACTACCCCCCCAAAAAAGTAAATAAATAAATAAATAAATAAATAAATAAATAAAAACAAAAAGAATCCAACATGGTAAGACGCAAAAATAACCCCTCAATGAAAAGAGGAATCCTCAGAAAGAGAGATAGACGAAATAGACATAGCCCAAATGTCAGACATGGAATTCAAAACAATGGTGGTAAAGAAGCTCAATATACTCGACATCCTTAAAATCAACTATGACAACCTTCAAGGAAGTTACCAGCAGCTCCAAGAAAATTACAGGGAACTTGCAGAGAACTACACCAGCATAAAAAAAGACATAGAAATTGTTAACAAGAACCAGAAAGAACTTAAGAATACAATCTCTGAACTGAAAAACACAGTAGAATCAGTCAAAAGCAGACTAAACGAAGCAGAGGATCGGATTAGTGAGTTAGAAGATAATGTAGAGAAAAACTCCCAGACAATACAGCAAAATGAAAAACGATTGAAAAAATACGAACAAGATGTAAGGGAATTACAGGATAGCATTAGGAAAAATAATTTAAGGATCATCGGAATACGAGAGGAAGAAGAAAAGGAACATGGAATTGAAAATCTGATAGGAGAAATAGTGACAGAAAATTTTCCGAACCTGATGAGAGGAAAAGCTATGCAAGTCCAAGAAGCACTGAGAGTTCCAATCAAGAGGAACCCCCAAAAACCCACTCCAAGGCACATCATAGTTAAAATGGCAACATTCCAAGACAAAGAGAGAATCCTAAAAGCAGCAAGAGAAAAGCAGCAAATAACATACAAGGGAGCTCCGATAAGGCTATCAACTGATTTCTCAACAGAAACATTACAAGCCAGAAGGGAATGGTCAAAAATATTTCAAGCAATGAAAAACAAAGGCCTACAACCAAGAATACTCTACCCAGCAAGGCTCTCATTCAAAATAGAAGGTGAAATAAGGAGTTTCTCAGACAAAGGAAGACTGAAAGAATACATCTCCACCAAACCAGCATTGCAAGAGATGCTAAAGGGACTGTTCTAAGAAAAAAGAAGGAAAAAACAAGAGAGGAGAGGAACAGAGGTACAAAGGGAAATGAATAAATACACGTCAATAATAACCTTAAATGTAAATGGATTAAATGCTCCAATTAAAAGACATAGGGTAACGGGATGGATAAGAAAACAGGACCCACATATTTGCTGTCTACAAGAAACACACCTCAAAACAAAAGATTTACACAGACTGAAAGTAAAGGGATATAAAAAAATATTCCAAGCAAACGGACTGGAAAAAAAAGCCGGGGTAGCAGTTCTCATATCAGACAAAATGGATTTCAAAGCAAGGACAATAAAAAGAGACAAAGAAGGACATTTCATAATACTTAAAGGAACAATCCATCAAGAAGATATGACTTTGATAAACATATATGCACCCAACATAGGAGCACCCAAATACATAAAGCAAATACTAGAAGACCACAAAAAGGATATCAACAACAACACACTCATAGTAGGGGACTTCAACACTCCATTATCAACAATAGACAGATCATCAAAGCAAAGAAACACCAAGGATATACAGGCATTGAACAACACACTAAACCACATGGATCTAACTGATATATATAGAACTTTTCACCCCAAAGAAGCAAAATATACATTCTTTTCAAGTGCACATGGGACATTTTCAAAGATAGACCACATGATAGGTCACAAAACAAGCCTCAACAAATTCAAGAAAATTGAAATCATATCAAGCATCTTTTCAGATCACAATGCCTTGAAACTAGAAATCAACCTCAGAGGAAAAAATCAAAGACACCCAAACTCATGGAGATTGAATAACATGCTATTAAATAATGAATGGGTTAACAATGACATCAAAGAAGAAATC
Source organism: Furipterus horrens (assembly GCF_987537825.1). Taxonomy (NCBI): domain Eukaryota; kingdom Metazoa; phylum Chordata; class Mammalia; order Chiroptera; family Furipteridae; genus Furipterus; species Furipterus horrens. Next base: position 49,225,575 of record NW_028327172.1, read on the forward strand.
AAGAAATTTCTAGAAACTAATGATAATGAGCACACAACAACCCAAAACCTGTGGGACACAGCAAAAGCAGTCCTGAGAGGGAAGTTTATAGCAATACAGGCATATCTGAAAAGGCTAGAAGAATCTCAAATAAAAAACCTAACCACAAGGCTACAAGAACTAGAACAACAACAACAAACAAAGCCTAGGGCAAGAAGAAGGAATGAAATCATCAAGATCAGAGCAGAACTAAATGACATAGAGACTAAACAAACAATCCAAAAGATCAACAAAACTAGGAGCTGGTTCTTCGAAAAAATCAACAAAATCGACAAGCCTCTAGCCAGTCTAATCAAGAAAAAAAGAGAGAAGACACAAATAAACAAAATCAGAAATGAAAGAGGAGAAATCACGACTGATACCTCAGAAATACAAATGATAGTTAGAAATTACTTCAGACAACTGTATGACAAGAAATTTGACAATCTAGAAGAAATGGACAAATTTCTAGAAACATACAACCTTCCAAAACTAAATCAAGAAGAAGTGGAAAGTCTCAACAAACCAATAACAAAAAAGGAAATTGAAACTGTAATCCAAAATCTCCCGGCACACAAAAGCCCTGGACCGGATGGCTTCACAGGCGAATTCTACAAAACATTCAGGGAAGAACTAACTCCTATCCTCCTCAAACTGTTCCAAAAAATCCAAGAAGAAGGGAAAATCCCAAACTCTTTCTATGAAGCCAGTATTATCCTAATCCCCAAACCAGGTCAAGACACAACAAAGAAAGAAAACTACAGGCCAATATCACTGATGAACATCGATGCTAAAATCCTCAATAAAATATTGGCAAACAGGATCCAGCAATACATCAAAAAGATCATACATCATGATCAAGTGGGCTTCATTCCAGGGATGCAAGGATGGTTTAATATTCGCAAATCAATAAATATAATACATCACCTAAACAGAATGAAAGACAAAAATCACATGATCATATCAATAGATGCAGAAAAAGCATTTGATAAAGTACAACACCCATTTATGATGAAAACACTCAGCAAAATGGGAATAAAGGGAGCATATCTTAACATAATTAAGGCTATATATGAGAAGCCTGAGGCCAACATCATACTCAATGGACAAAAACTGAAAGCATTCCCCCTGAACTCAGGAACGAGACAAGGTTGTCCACTCTCTTCACTCCTTTTCAACATAGTGTTGGAAGTCCTAGCCACAGCAATCAGACAAGAAAAAGAAATAAAAGGCATCCAAATTGGGAAAGAGGAAGTAAAACTTTCATTATATGCAGATGATATGATAGTATACCTAGAAAATCCTATAAACTCCACTAAAAGACTACTCAATATAATAAGTGAATTTGGCAAAATCGCAGGGTACAAAATAAATATACAGAAATCTAAGGCATTCCTGTACACCAACAATAAAATAACAGAGACAGAGACAAAAAAGAAAATACCATTTACTACAGCAACAAGAAAAATAAAGTACCTAGGAGTAAACTTAACCAAAGAGATAAAAGACCTGTACTCTGAAAATTACATAACATTGAAGAAAGAAATTAAGGAAGAAACAAATAAATGGAAGCAAATACCATGTTCTTGGATGGGAAGAATCAACATCATCAAAATGGCCATACTACCCAAAGCAATTTACAAATTCAATGCAATCCCTATTAAAATACCAATGACATATTTCACAGACCTAGAACAAATACTCCATAAATTCACATGGAACCAAAAAAGACCCCGAATAGCAGAAGCAATCTTGAGACAGAAGAACACAGCAGGAGGAATCACAACACCAGATATCAAACAATACTACAAAGCCACTGTAATCAAAACAGTATGGTACTGGCATAAGAACAGACATATAGATCAGTGGAACAGAATAGAGAGTCCAGAAATAAACCCAGGCCTCTACGGTCAACTAATCTTTGATAAAGGAGGAAGGAACATAAAATGGAGTGAGAAGAGCCTCTTTAACAAATGGTGCTGGGAGAACTGGATAGGGACCTGCAAAAAAATGAAACTAGACCACCAACTTACACCACACACGAGAATAAACTCAAGATGGATCAAAGACTTAAATGTAAGCCGTGACACCATAAAAGTCCTAGAGGAAAACATAGGCAAGAAAATATCAGATATCTCACGTAACAATCTCTTCACGGATACATCTCCTAAAGCAAGAGAAATAAAGGAAAAAATAAATAAATGGGATTACATCAAACTGAAGAGTTTCTGCTCAGCAAAAGAAAACATCAGCAAAATGAAAAGGAAACCAACCATATGGGAAAACATATTTGCCAATGACATCACAGACAGGGGACTGATTTCCAAAATATATAAAGAGCTGATACGACTCAACATCAAGAAAACAAACAACCCAATTAAAAAATGGGCAAGGGACCTGAACAAACACTTCTCCGAAGAGGACATACAGAAGGTCCATAGACACATGAAAAAATGCTCAACATCATTAGCCATCAGGGAGATGCAAATAAAAACCACAATGAGATACCACCTTACACCAGTCAGAATGGCCATCATCAACAAATCAACAAGCAACAAGTGCTGGCGAGGATGTGGAGAAACGGGAACCCTACTGCACTGTTGGTGGGAATGCAGACTGGTGCAGCCACTATGGAGAACAGTATGGAATTACCTCAAAAGATTAAAAATGGAACTGCCTTTTGAACCAGCGACTCCACTACTAGGATTATACCCGAAGAATCTTGAAACACCAATTCAAAAGAACTTATGCACTCCTATGTTCATTGCAGCACTGTTTACAATAGCTAAGTGCTGGAAACAACCTAAGTGCCCATCTGTAGATGAGTGGATCAAAAAACTGTGGTACATTTACACAATGGAATACTATGTAGCAGAAAGAAAGAAGGAACTCCTACCATTTGCAACAACATGGATGGAACTAGAGAGAATTATGCTTAGTGAAATAAGCCAGGCAAAGAAAGAAAAATACCATATGATATCACCTAATACAGGAAACTAAAGAACAACACAAACAAAGGAACTAAATAGAACAAAGAGCAGAATAGCAGTCAATAGGGGGGAGGGGAGAGGGAGAGAAGGGGGATAAGTAAGGGAAGGGTTTAATTAAAGAGCCTGTATAAAAGACTCATGGACATGGACAACGGGGAGGGATATGATTGCGGGAGAGGGGGTGGGTTGGGTGGGGGAGAGAAATTGGGGGAAAAGGGGACAACTGTAATTGAAAAACCAAAATAAAAAAAAAAAAAAAAAAAGAGAAGGGAGACAGAAACTTCTGGAGTTTCAGGCAGTTCCTCTTAAAGGGCCCATGCATGAACTTACTCAGACTCACTCCCTCTGAGCTCCAATGTGGAGGCAGCAACTTCAAAGGCCCCAGGGTCATACAGGGAGGAACTGAACTGTCCAGCCTCAGGGCAAGAGCTGAGGGGCATCTTTCTCCCAGACAGGAGTGCTGGCAGAGGCCATTGTTCCTTTGCTGAGCCCTCTTACCACAGAGCTGGCAGGTGGGCATCATATCTGAGTCTCCATCAACCTGGCTAATACTGTTCACCCTGCTCGTTGATTCAAAGACCCCACCGCACCCAACTTTCAGGCCCATCAAAGCTGTTTACAGTGGTTTTTCCATAAAAATGGCTTGTCTTGGCTCATGCTTCAGGTTTCCCTAAATTCTCTCAAACAAGCATCATCTGGCCTCAGCAAGCCCCATACCACTTGCTAAATGGCCCCAGGCCATACACTAGCAGCAGCCAGCCTTGGATCACAGCTTTGCCTCACCTGGGCACATCTAGGCCCAGCATAAATAGCAACCATCTGCAGATTGCTTTGTAGCTTAATGCCAGGTGGCCCCAGGCAGAACACAGGTGGTAGATGACCTTGCCCTGCACCTCCCAGGAGGTCCAAGAGCCAGCACACCCACGGGACATCCTCAGACCACATCCAAGCATCGCCACCCAACCACCTGCACAAGTGACACACTCAAGGGGCAGATTCATTGGGAATCAGAACCTAGCTAAGTAAGTCCTGCTCTGTGGGGTGGGGGGCAACTGGTCCTCCACAGTGGTCTGAGGTCAGTAGACAGTGATCACAGCCAGTCCTTGAAGCTGATTGGATTGGGTAAATCCCTCCCACTGATGTACCAAAAGCAATCAAGGCTCAACTAAAGAGCAGGGTGTACAGCCCACACAGGGGGCGCACCTTGAGTATTCAGCTTGGGTGTTAGGGTGCCACTGGACCCTAGAGGACACCTATTAGGCCACTCTACCAAGCCAGGGAGATGTAACAGCTCTACTGAATACACAGAAAAACAAATACAGGGAGGCTGCCAAAATTAGGAGACAAACACATCTCAATGAAAAAACAGAACAAAACTCCAGAAAAAGAACTAAACAAAATTATGACAAGCAATGTACTAGATGCACAGTTCAAAACACTGATTATAAGGATGCTCAATGAACTTAGTGTGAATGTCAACAGCATAAAAAAGTACCAGTAAAAAATGAAGGGCACACTTTCCAGTGGGAGAAATGAGCAACAAGGAGATAGTCAACCTAAGTGACGCAGAGTTTAAAACACTGGTGATGATGATGCTCACAGACTTGACAGACAAGATTAAGTAGGATAAATCCATAAGGGAAGAAATGAAGGAAAATCTACATAAATCCAGTGGTGAAGGGAAGGAAACGAGGGTTCAAATCAATTATCTGAAACATTAGGAAGACAAACAGTCAACCAGTACAGCAGGAAGAAACAGAATTGAAAAACACAAGGAGAGGCTTAGGAACCTCTAGGGCAACTTTAAATGTGCCAACATCCGAATTACAGGGGTGCCAGAAGGAGAAGAGGAAGAGCAAGAAAGCGAAAGCTTATGTGAAAAAATAATGAAGGAAAACTTCCCTAATTTGGTAAAGGAAATAGACATACAAGTCCAGGAAGCACAGAGTCCCAAACAAGCTAGACCCAAGGAGGACCATACCAAGAGACATCATAATTAAAATGCCAAAGGTTAAAGATAAAGAGAGAATCTTAAAAGCAGAAGAAAAGCAGTTACCTGCAAAGGGGTTCCTATAAGACTATTAGCTGATTTCTCAAAAGAAGCTTTGCTGGCAACAAGGGACTGGCAAGAAGTATTCAAAGTGATGAAAAGCAAGTACCCACAACCAAGATTACCCTATCTAGCAAAACTATCACTTAGGATTGAAGGGAAGACAAAGTGCTTCCCAGACAAGGTAAAGCTAAAGGATTTTATCATCAGCAAGCCATTATTATATAAAATGTTAAAGGGACTTATTTAAGAAAAAGATCAAAACTATGAACACTAAAATGACAACAAACTCAAGACTATGAAAAACAGAATCTAAAAACATAAAAACAAAAACAAGCAACCAGAACAGGAACAGAATCATAGGTGTGGGGATCATTTAGAGGGTTATTAGCTGGGAGGAGGGAGGGGGAGCAAGGAGGTAATGGTGCAGGGATTAAGAAGCATAATTGGGTAGGCTCAAAATAGGGGGATGTTAAGACTAGTATAAAGGGTGAAGCCAAAGAACTTATATGCACGACCTGTGGACATGAACTAAGGGGAGGTGGAATTGCTGGAAGGAAAGGGGGGTACTGGGTGGAGGGGAGCAAAGGGAAAAAAACTGGGACAACTGTAACAGCATAATCAATAAAACATACTTAAAAAAAAGAAATGAAGGGCACACTAATTGAAATAGAGAAATAATTTACAGGGAATCAACAGTAGAATGGATGAAGTGGAGAATCAAATCAGTGATTTAGAATATAAGGAAGCAAAAAATACCCAATCAGAAGAGAAAAAAAATTTTTAAAAAGAAGATTGTGTAAGGAGATACTGGGACAACATTCTCACCATGGGGGTGCTGGAAGAAGAAAAGAGAGAGCAAAAATTTGAAAAACTATTTGAAAAAATAATGAAAGAAAAACTTCCCTAACTTGGTAAAGGAAAAAGACATTCAAGTCCAGGAAGCAGAGAGTTCCAAACAAGATGAACCCAAACAGGCCCACACAAAGACACACCATAATTAAAATGCAAAAGGTTAAAGACAAAGAATCTTAAAAGCAGCAAGAGAAAAGCAGTTAGTTACCTACAAGGGAGCTCCCATAAGACTGTCAGCTGATTTCTCAACAGAAACTTTGTAGGTCAGAAGGGATTTGAAGAAATATTCAAGGTGATGAAAAGCAAGAGGCTACAACAAAGATTACTCAACAAAGCTATCATTTAGAATCTAAGGACAGACAAAGAGTTTCCCAGACAAGAAGAAGCTAAAGGAGTTCATCACCACCAAACCGGCATTAATGAAATGTAAAAGGGTCTTCTTTAAGAAGATCAAAAATATGAATAAAATGGCAATAAATACATACGTATCAACAAATGAATCTAAAAGAAAACAAAATAAACCAACTAGCAGAACAAAAACAGAATCACAGATACAGAGAACGTTTTGATGGTTGCCAAATGGGAGGGGGATTGCGGGACTGGCAAAAAGGTGAAAGGATTACAAAATTCAAATTGGATATTACAGAAGAGTCATGGGGATGTAAAATACAGCACAAGGAATATAGTCTATAATAGTCTAATAACTATGTGTGGTGTCAGATGGGTGCAAGATTTATTGGGATGATCAACTTACATAATGTCTAATCACTGGGGTGTACACCTGAAACTAATATAATAATGTATGTCAACAGTAATTGAAAATAAAAAAGTGATTAAGAAAAGATTATGACTTTAATAACTGGTTCTTTAGAGATGGCTAAAAATTGGATCTTTGTTTCAAACCTGAGGAATGGCAGCATATGGAATAAATGTTGAATCTACAGCCACACACATTTCAAGGACCAGCTTGGTGTTTTCTCAACTTTATTACAGGGAGGGATAGCAGGGAAGGAATAGACTTGAAAGTTTTTGTTTTCCTAATGCAAAATAATTTATCTTCTGTTTGATATCAGATGGGAGTGTAAGGGTCACTTGTTTCTCCTTATGCCTATATACCATTTCCAGGTGAGGTCCTCCTGGCTTCTGGCTCACTTTAATATCTAAGAAGGCCCTTCGAGGCCACAAGTATAAAGACTGCTTGTGTATCAGCGCCTTGCTGGTTTGGGCATTATGTAAACTTTTACAGACTTGCTGAAGGGGATGGTGCCCTCGATGCTGGTTTCCACATGGGCTGGTATCTCGCACCCCTCGATCCAGGGGAATTTTGGAATGCGTGAGTTGGAGTTGTAAGCCAGCAGCAGCCTCACTTCCACCTGGCATGGTTCTGGAAAAAAAGACAAAAGAAATCTTCTATGGCTGGGTATGGATAGAACAAAGATGAAATGACCTGTAAAAGCAACATGAAAGGTGGAAGCAGCAGGGTTTAAAGAACATTTCTTTATCTGTCCACATCCCTTCCTTCCCTCCACCAAACAAAAACCCTTTCCCAGCCTGCATCCTCTGAGGCTGACCCTAAGCCTGCTGCTCTGCTACCACCTTCTCCTCAGGTTTCTGTGGGTGCCCTGCAGCTCAGAGCCATGGCTGCTGAGGATCAGAGAGCAAGCTAAAAAATCTTCTATAGAGGCCTCCCAGCCTTAAACAGAGGCCTGCAAGGTACATGCATGTGGCTAATTCTCATGTCCAGATAATCATTCTCTTCCTGTGCAGCAGACCTCAGGCCTCAGGGCTACATGTACCACAGATTCTTCTGTCTTACTGGAGAAGAAGCCTTTGATTTGAAAAGAGTTCTGACAAAAAATTCTCTGTGATCAGGAATATGTTTCAGGAGCCCAAAATCATGTCATTAAACCTTTTGTTCTTCTATGACATGACATTCCAATACTGATCTGGTGTCTATAGGTTGCAGGCCCCAGTGAAAGTAAGACCTCCCTTGAATTGCTGACCATTTGGTTTAGGAGACAGAGATGATAGCACGGAACACAGTATATGTTCCAACAGAGTCCGTAGAAAGAACTGAGGATTGAGCACAGGAAGGCTTTGGAATAGAACACGTGCTCTGTGCTAAGCACATAATCCCAAGATTTCTTACTGCCACACCATGAAAGAAAGACTGTCACAATCCCAAAAAAGTTCCAAGGCTTTGAGAAGTTATAAGTGATTTCCCAAATCCACACCAGGGACAGAATTTGGGTCCAGCTCACAAACTGAAGCAATTAACATTTCTATTAACCATGTGGCTTCAATAAACCAGGGGGAGAGGATTTCAGAAAAACCTAAGGGTTAGTGCAAAGGCTGGGAACAGGATGAGCTTGGGATGTCTTCCTTAATTTTGTGTCTGGAGCAAAAGGTACAAGTATTAAAGATGAGCCCAAGGCTAAAAGCTCACCTGGCAGGAATGAAGGCTGGATGGACCTAAATGAACAAGGGTCAAGGGCCAAGGTCCCAGGACTTTTCAATGCCCTGTTCCCCCAAACCTCTTCCTAACTTCCCCTTAGAGATGAAAGCAGAGACTGAATTGCTGTCCTCCAGGAAAGGAAAGGCTTGCATTACAGGCAGCCAGAGCAACCTCACCAACCCGAGAGAGCAACCTGAGCATCACCATTTACCAGGGTTCATGAGGTGTGGACATGCTCATATAACATGGGGCCTTGTACCAGCCTTGAGTGTGTCTAATGAAACCAGCACTGCTCTCTGGTACCAGACTGCAGTATCAGCTCTCCCACTGTTTTCCTCTTTTGTCCCAGATGGCTGCTGCCAACCCCTGACCAGACCCAGCCTTGGCTCACAGCACTTTCAGGAACCAAACCTTGGTGAGGTCAGAGGACACTAAGGCACCTAGTCATTATGCCTTCCCTCACCAGTATGTGGGGAGACTGGCAATTCAAGTCACTGCCATCAGAAGAAGGAAGAGAGGACAGAAAAAGAGGGAGGAGACTGGGAGGAGACAAATGATCATCTGGGACAAATCATGCAACCCACTCATCATATTCTGGAAGAATATCCCTCTTATGAGGTATAATTCTTACTCTAATCTTACAGATAAGGAAAATAAGACAGACAGGTAAAAAAACTTTCTCAGGGTCACACAGCAAGGGAAGAAGAATTTGGAGCCTGGTCTATGTGACTCAAAGCTTCTGATCTGGCAGCGTCCTGCCCCCCCAAGGAGAGGCCGGTAGTAGGGAGCTGCTGAGGGACTGGATGGAGAAGCTCCCTACCAACACCAGGCACCACCTCCTGGATTAGCAGAAAGAAGGCACATGCACATTCAGAAGGTTTCACTTTTGTGTCCCAGGTCAGAAGCATGGTATAGTGAAAAAATAAGAGATTTGGGAGTTAGGAAATCGAAGTGCCAGCCTCAGCACCACCATGGACCAGGTAAGTGGACCTCCATTTATGCATCCATAAAATGAAGAATAGGATACTAATCCCCCCCAAGAAAGTTGGTCTAAGGATTAAATAAATTTTAATTATACATTTAAAATCATATATTCCATTTTCATCATTTGTTGAGCACCTACTATAATACATGTCAGGTATCAGGGACACAGGATACAGAGGTAAAAATGAACAAGTTCTCTGCTCTAAGAATCTAAATTCTAATTGGAGAGAAAGGCAGTAAACAAATGAGAAAACACCTGGCATTAGTAGGTGCCATGCAGAGAATTAAAAGAGATTTATAATAGTGACTGAGCACTTCTCAGAGGTAGATGACCCTCGATGAATTCCTCGGGACTAGTGCCAGGCCCAGGGTCATTAGTCCCCTGAGGGGGCTGCCCTCACATTCAACAGCACTTCTCCCTTGTTGAAAACTATCATCTATAATCTAATAATACCCCTGATAAGAGGGAAACCATTAATAATGACATTCAAAAGTTATTCATATATTTTAAATCACAATAAGAGAAAATTACAAAAAGCATCTACCTATTTCTAAACTAAACCAAGTTTGTTGGCATTAAACACTTTCTCTAGTAACAGCCACGCTTCTGAATTATCTTGAATCATTCAGGAAATTCCAGCAAGGCCAATTCTCCCTGACATTTTAGGTTCTGCTGACCAAGTCTCCTCTTAAAGTTTCCAAAGCAGTCTTAGACTTGAAATGTAATGTCTTTGCACTTGCGTTCTCCCATTTTATTCTTACAAATTAAAAAAATATGTATCTCAAGCCACCTCTCAGTCTTTTCACAAATTATTGAGGCTCCATTCTGCTGCTGTGTGGGAGGGTAAGGCATGACTAGATCAGGTCATCTTCCTCTCTGTTACCCCACACACCAGCCCATGTAGGAGGGGAGGACAGTCACTGTTGTCATTTTACATGTTTTGGGGGAATGAACTGAATTGCTCATAGCAAAGAGAATGATTTTACATTTTTGGTAAGAAATACAAAACTTTAATTTTCAGACAGCAATCCTCAGAACTAACTAGAAGACTGAGAATTATCATATTCATTTGAAAGGTGAGGAAGCATATTCAGAAGGGAGAGTGGCTTGTCCAAGGTTATGCAGCAAGTCAGAGGCAGAGTTAGGACAGGAAGATAAGGCTCCTGGCATCCAGCCCAGGGCTCTTTTCATGAGACTTCATTCTGCTATAATCTGCATTATCTTCTGGCAAAATCTTGTACCTCTTGCAGTCAAAACAATGCAGCAAATTAAATGTACGCAGTTTGAGATTTTAAGCTCCCTAAGTAATCAAGCACAATCCTCAGCAGGCCTGATTCAACCATGCAAAAAACCAAACGCCTAAGCATGAGTATGATCCCAGGAGTGTATTTTCCTGCCCACCCTGGCCCACTGACTCCTCACCTGTCCAGGCAGTGTGGGAGAGATACACCTGAGTGATGAGTCGGTGCCGCCCTGGGCCAGGATTCCGGAAGTCTGCGGGCTTGGGGTGGATCATCTGAGCCTGGCCATCTGGATATAAGACCTAAGAGGTGACAGAAATGAGCAAAGAGACAGAGAGCCATGAGCTTTCAACAACATTTCTGGTGACATCTGGTGTGAAGCCCATACAAGAGGAAAAGAAAGGTGACGATAGCCTTCACAAAAGACTGCTCCTCCAGGGGGGCAGCACTGCTCACAGCTTCAGACACCCCGCCCTAGCATAAAACGGAGTTTGGTAAATGTTTCTGAATCCATGGTGAACAAGCGAGATTAATGAAGTGCCTCTATGAAGTACAAGAACAGGTAAAAATATTAATCCTGACATCAAAAGCCTTCCCTGGCACCCCATATCAGGATGACTCTGAGTCGTATCATGGCCCAGCACCCATCGTCATCCACCAGTATTTAGAGAAACTGGTAAGCGTATTCTCTCCACCGGATCATAAGTAGTTAGGAAGCTGTTCATCTCTCTTTTGCTACAGAGACAGTGCTCAGTGAAGGGTCTGCTCAAATCACTGACCAGTTCTTCAAGTATCATAAACTGCCACAGAGTTCTTTCCTCAGCAGCTCAGAGGGCCCCACAGCTGTCTGTGAAGAGGGCCTATTATACCACACAGTGTACCAAGGGACCAAACGAACAAATGAAGCTTTTCCTAGAACCACACAGAACCTGTGCTATGTAAATATACTGATTAGGGCAAAGTAGGGAACTGAATGGGTCTTCCAATTTGAACTCTGGGAGGCATGTCTTTGTCCCCCTGCCCCATAATCTCATTTCATCTCTCCTCAGATTTCAGCAGCCCCTCCCCATTCTCATCGTCATCGGCAGCCGTCCGTCTCGAGAGACGATGGCGTAGCTTCCTGAGAGTCTATCTGCACCGCCGAGAATGGCTGTGCAGTCCGACTCGGGAGTGACAATCCCTGCCGCACTTGTTACAGGTGAAGGCAGATGGCCGTTGTTGCTGCTGTTGACGCTGCTTCCGCCTCGATCTTTTCTGGACCGCCTCCTCGTTGCGCGCAGCCCCTGCGCGTGACGTACCTTGCCTGACCGCGAGCCTCCAGGCTAGGCGGTCGTCTGCTTGAACTTCCCATGTGTTGAGATTGATGGAGCATTGTGTCATGTCCTTTTTGCAGATGTCTTTGAACCGCAGTTTTGGGCGCCCTGTCATCCTCTGGCCTTCTGCTAGCTCGCCGTAGAGGAGGTCTTTGGGAATACGGCCTCCATCCATTCTTTTGACATGGCCGAGCCACCTGAGGCGTCTCTCACTAAGAACTGCATGCAAACTGCCCATGTTGGCTCGCTTCAGCACCTCGGTGTTGGGGACCTTGTCCTGCCAGGCGACATGCAGGACGCGTCGCAGGCACCTCATGTGGAAGCTGTTGAGTTTCCTTTCGTGCCTTGCGTAGGTGGTCCACATCTCGCTGCCATAGAGGAGAATGCTGAGTACGCAGGCTTGGTAGATGCGCAGTCTGGTTTTCTCAGTGAGGCTGGAATTGTTCCACGCTCGCCGGTTCAGTTTGGCCATAACTGTGGCTGCCCTGGCGATTCTCCGATTGACCTCCAAGTCGACTGACAGAGAGCTCGAGATGGTGGACCCGAGGTAAGTGAAATCGTTGACAACCTCCAGGGTGTATCCGTCGATGGTGATGCATGGGGGAGTCCCCGTGCCTTGAGCCATAACGTTCGTCTTCGTCAGGCTGATGGCTAGTCCGAACTCCTTGCATGCGTGGGAAAGGCAAGTGACTAGCTGCTGGAGTCCCTCTTCGGAGTGTGATGTCAAGGCTGCGTCGTCGGCGAAGAGCATCTCATGGATGAGCACCTCTTTGACTTTGGTCTTGGCTCGTAGACGGGCCAGGTTGTAGAGCTTGCCATCGGATCTGGTGTGAATGAAGACACCCTCGCTGCAGTCCTTAAAGGCGTATTGGAGGAGCATGGAGCATTCTACCCAAATTGATATACTATAGCAAAAAGACGCAGGTAACCCAGCTTCCTGATCCTTGTTATCGTTGAAGACAGTACTTGGGCTTCATTTAAGAAGGAGGGACAGGGGAGGGCTGAAACCGTAATGAGCATGGAAAAGAAAATGATAAAGGTAGCAGAACCTCCCTGAGTTCTCAGCAAAACTGCCCTTAATGGAAGGCCCTTTCCCCTCTGTGAAAGGGTCACTGGAAGCCTTCCTTCATTCCTCCAAGTGCAGCTTAGAAATCTGTGGCCCACATAGGTCAGGGGAAGAAAATGGCCAGTATGAATTATATTCTGAATTTCATAAAAACTAAAAAAAAAAAAAATCACGTCTCCACTATCATCAGGTATAATCTAGCAGACCCGAATTGGGCTAACCAAAGTGCTATTAAATTAGGTTCCAATACATTCTGCTTTTAAAAAAATCCTCACCCAAGGATATATTTATCAATTTTAGAAAGAAAAGGAGAAAGAAACATCAAATGGTTGCCTCCCATATGCACCCTGACCAAGGATTGAACCCACAACCTAGGTAAGTGCCCTGAGTGGGGGGTTGAATCTGCATCCTTTTGATGTACAGACATCGCTCCAACCAACTGAGCCACCAGCCTGTACATTCTGCTTTAAAGAGCTGATACACCTTATTGTAACAGATAATAAAATCTTGACATAACCTCACTTGTGTTCACTGCTAGATCCCTAGCACCAAAAGCACTGCCCGCAACAAGAGAGTTGTTCAGGCCCAGTGGCTGGATCGGACAGCATTCTCCAATCAACAGACAGCTGCCTCATGACCAGACTTCAGTCTCCCATCTCCCTGACTGTGGAAGCATCCAGAGAGTCTCACCATTGCATGCAGTGGAGCTGCTCTGAATGGGATTTTTCAGTAGGGTCCAGCAGATGACCCTTAAATAATCTTTCTACAATCTCATTTATGCTTATTTGGTCAGTGACCTTTCTTCTTTTCACAAACAGTGTGAAACAGTGGTTCACAACTATGGCTGTACATTATAATCACCTATGAGCTCAGAAACAAACAAACAATAAAATCTGGTACCCATGGGCCCTACTAGTAGGCTTGTACATTAGCACTTTTTAATGTTTTCTGAGTAACCGTGAAGTGCAGCTAGGATGAAAAACCACTAACACGTGTGTGTGTGTGTGTGTGTGTGGGGCAGCAAGGGGGGGGGGGGCAACGAGGGGGTGTGGAATCCATAAAACAAAAAAATCAGCTGCTGTACAACTTTACAGCCAGCTCAGAATTAGTTCTCTGTAGGTCTCATGATTTATAATAATTCCTGCTGGAAAGCCAGTTTTTTTCCTCTATTGTCACCAGAGGCAAATATTACCATCTTTAAGATCTGATTCATCCTTACCTCTTCCAGGAAGCCTTCCCTGCCTGCTCCAGGCTATTTTTCTGTCCTCTGATTAGACTTGCTGCCAATGCTTGCATCCTTATTTTTATTCATATTCCTCCTGCCCAGAATGCCTCCTTTTACCGTTATCCTTTGCCCTTCTTCATTCATCCTTTCAGACCTCACCATGCATAGCACCCCCCAAAAGCCTTTTTCCCTCAGCCTCCACCACACTCTCCAAATTAAGTGCCTCTCCAGAGTATTCTAAAAAATACTTGCAAATGTTTTATACTAGTCAAAAATTAGAAATTACCCTGTAGGGGAGGAAAAGTAATTTTCTCTCTACATTTCTTAGTTCTTGGCTAGAACCATTGGTCTGTCTCTCCTTGAAACTGAGCATCCTGAAGGCAGGAATTCTGACATAATTACCCTTGAAACACTAGCACTTAGTGTGTACAACAGAGTAAACATTATTGCAAGGATAGAGGAATGGATGGATGGATAAATGGGTAGTGTTCTTTGTGAGCTTAACTGCAGATTAGAATCTGTACACCTCTCATGTCTCTAATAAACCTATCTGTAACTTGGAAAAAAATACTCCCTAGTGATTCCTTTTTCCCCACTTATAAATTTTGTTCACCAGGCTGACCCATCCACAGCCTGGAAAGGACTCGTTTGTTGCAGCGTGCCTGAAGCACTGAAAAGACCAAGTCTTAACTTCACATCATAAGGATAGAAAGGGCCTTGTCATTTGCTGAACCCTTTTTGGGTACCAGGGACTTATATACAACATCTCACTTCAATATCAACTATTCCTGTTTGTTAATTGTAGAGTCTGGGGTTCAGAGTTTAAGATAAATTGCTCTAGGCTACACCCAGAAGTAAAGTTGGGAATCCAAGCCCAGGCTTTTTTCTAAAAAGACTCGTGTCTTCTCCATCCCCAGTTTCCATACCTCAGGTAGAGATTAAAGAGGTGCTAAAGTTAAATGCAAAGCTCAACACAAAGTGAGTACAGAAGCTCTATGGGGCCAGGCCCTGACCCACCTGGACCTTCACAGTGTTCTGAGGATCCTGCACATGTTCCAGGGTTGCATCAACATCCAGGGCTACCACCAGCCCAGAGGTAAACCGCAAAGGGTTGTCTGACTCGCCTGCTGGCTCAATGATGGTAGCTGAGGCCTTGTGGATCTGTAAACAGGAAGAAAATATAATGATTCTAAAGCCAGGTCATCGCTGGGTAACAAAACAAGATCTTCGCCTTTCTGTCTCTTTATCTCACAGGTGGGCATGCGGGAGCCAATCGGAGGAAAGGCCCTAGCCCAGCTGCTCCAAAGATTAAAGATCATCAAGGGGAGCAGTTCTGATGGTCTGTCCAGACTTTGCCTGAAGGAGTATGAAAAAGACCCTGACCTGCTCCGGAAGGGGGAGGTGCAGGAAGGTACTCTGCCGCAGCATTGTCTGTAGAATTTTGACCACTTCTGCAGGTTTGGATGTCATGAGTCGGGGCATAAGGTCAAGAAGTTTATCCACAAAGCTGTCCTGCAGGTGGGGTAAATCAGCAATGAAACACCTGGAGGAACAAACAGAAGCAAATAACTATGCATTCATTTTTCACAGGCTGAGCCTCAAACATCTGTCAAGCCCCAAGGTAGAAAAGGTAATGAACTGGAGGAGTTCGTGGTTTTCAACTGAGACAGCCAGTTAATCATGCCTCAGTGACACAATCATCATAACAGACTCGTTTACTGAATACCCACTATGTGCCAAGTATATTCCTAAGCATTTTACATTATCTTATTTAATCTTCCCAGCAACCCTGTGCACTGTCAGAATTATTTTTTTGATATTATAAATTCATTAATTAATTTAACAAATATATCTTTAGGATTTACCAAATGCCAAGTACTGTTCTAGATACTGGGGACATAACAGTAAGCAAAAGAGAAAAAAAATTCTGTTTTTTGTTTTAAATAAGATAAAAGTTATTTAAAAAGTCACAGAGGTAGAAGAAGTGAGCTGTACACGGAATGGGCTCAGGAAAAATGTTACAGAGGCAAAGGTAGGACCTTTGGAGCTTAGGAGAGAGAAAGATACAAGGAAAACGTGCCTGAAGGAAGGTAGTGAGGGGGTGGGTGGGGAGGGAGAGAAGGAGAGAGAAAGAGGGAGAGAGGGGAAGAGAGAGAGAGAGAAATATAGAGTGAGCCAGCTGCCAAAAATGCTTGCCTTAATGGAGCTTATATATTGAAGCGACAGAACACTGAGACTCAGATAGAATGTCTCATCGAGGCTTAAAAAAGTTAAGTAACTTATTCCCAACTCCAACTGATTCCACTGTGCTTCTGCTTCATGGAAGGGTTAGTCAAAATATATTTCAATGAGGAGGTGGTATCAGTGTAGGGACTCGGGACTCATAGGCTAAATTAAGAAAAAATGTGCAGCTCTAAACAGATGAGGAACTTCAGCAATTCAGAGCTGTCACCTTTCCAAAACTCAACCCAACTGTGTAAAAACAGACTACCTTAAAGAACCTAAAACCAAAAGGCACGAATTTAGTTCACATTTGAAAGCAGGATCTTAGAGAGCCAAGCTAGATTATTTGTTTGCTACAGAATAGCACCTGTTGGTGAAGGGTGGCATTGCAACCCAGCCCTATAGGAAGCTATCAGCACCCAAATGAAAATAGAATTGAGAAGTGTAGTCACATAAACCTCAGGTTTGGTCAGGTTCATGGTGGCAGGGACAAGGGGTGGCAGAATAAAATATCAGACGCAATGGAATCCTTGAAAACCCTATAACGCTTTCCTCCTGGTGGTATACAGCCAGTGCACCACAGGTTTGGTCACTCCCTGGACTTGCACTTCTTCGCCATCTGTTTTAACTGATTTGTATCACATAGAACTCTGAGAAAACTATTCTACAAAATGAAAGTTATTTGGAACAATTTTTTTGTAGATTTCAGAGAAATATATAAGTTTAAAAACAGTGGTTTAAAAATAGACAAGCGGTGGCTTTTCAAAAAGAGTTTACGACTTTTCCCACATATTTGTCTTTTCATGGTCTGGTTGAATGCTAAATCCAAATGATTCCTGATGTTTTTATTATTCTGTTGGCCTATGTTTCGGTTTGAAGTTAAGGTTAAATAGGTTTGTACACCATTAAAGAAAATACACAAATTAAAACACACTGCCAGAGATAATAGTTTAAATTCTTGGGCTAAACCAAGAATTCTGGCTTGTGATCACTCTTGTGGCTCTGTAAGTAATATTCTCTGCATAACCAAGATTTTTTCAAGATATATTTATTTATTTATTTATTTTATCCTCACCGGAGAACATGCTTATTAATTTTAGAGAGAAGAGAAGAGAGGAAGAGAAAGAGGGAGAGAAACATTGATATGAGAGAGACACATCAATTGGTGCCTCTTGCATGCACCCCAACTAGGGAATCAAACCTGCAGCCTAGACATGTGCCCTGACCAGGAATCAAACCTGCAACCTTTCAGTCTATGGGATGATGCTCCAACCAACTGAGCCACACCGCCTGGGCCATAACCAAGATTTAATAAACTAAAAAAGTGATGAAATACTTACCTCTGAAAAAAATCCACTTCCTGTAAAAATCTTTCACACATCCCAAATAAGGGGTCAACTCTGTAGAAAACAAAGAAAAGTTATTTGCTTGTGAAATCTGCGAACTGGAGTAAGGACCAAAGTCCCAGAATCCTGAGCCTATGTGAAAGGAGAATGAGTATATTACACTATAAAAATTATCTTTGAGAGAAATACAGGATTGCTGATGGACCTAGAGGGAAACATTTTCCAGGATCCCAAGACCCGATTATACACTGCAGTGCCCATTAGGCTCAATGACATTCAAAATCAGAGATCATCACAGGCCACATTTGGCACCAGATTCACTAGAATACAGGACCGAAGCACAGCTTACAGTTAGTGCAACGTCACGGTGCTCCTCTGTGGGAGTCCTTGCAGCAGTCCATTCAGCAGCCCTCCCACAGAGCTGTCTTGGAGCTGTGACTGCAGCTGATAGGTTGGGTACAAGGAGATGAGATCTACATCAGGTGAGTATGGAGACCATTGTGGCTTAGAAGCTTCAGGCTCCATAGGTGCTAATATGTCTTGAAACAACCCACAGGCATACCTCCCAGGATCCCAAGGGATATGCTCAGTTAAAAGAATCGCTGCACTCAATGACGCCCAAAGCTATGGGGGTTACATCAGATAATTATAGTTCCTTCTAGTCTACGTGCAATTTTATCAGAGATCATTTTCACCACAGCAGTGTTACCTAATATAGCTGACACTACAGGTTTCCAGGGAACAGACCCAGAAAGTTAACCAAAGGTCAAATTCTCATGCAGTATGGGAAAAGCTATGTTGCTACTTTGCCCACAAACACAGATTATGTTCTTTTCTTTGTCTTGACTTCTTCAGCCTCATAGTACTTACAGTATTTTATTACAGTAAAAACTCACTGTAATACATAAATAATCCAGGAAACATGCTAGGCCACTAGAAGTTACTAATCACACAACAGATTTTTCCTTTTGACCTACGTGCATTTTATTTTATTTCTTATAATTTCTGCATGAAACTTCCCATTTTCATGTCACTATTATATAATATTAATACATTATTCATTGGAGGAATAAAGTTCCAGTAAAGAAAGACAAATATTCTTTTCTTTATATAAAACCATGGAGTCCAGCTTCTCAAGAACCTACTTTCGACTAAAATGTAAGTTCCATGACAGTAGGGACTTTGTATTGTGTATCATGTATTTCCTGACATAAGCAGTTATTCAATATTTCTTGAATGAAATGGTGAATAAAAATATACTCTATAAGCAACACTCATTTAAATTAGTTTCCTAAACAGGTAGCACTCGAAACTTTCTTCACTCTGATAAACACCAGAGTGGGACTGAAATCTGACAATGAGATTAACCCACCACAGACCTCTAGGAGTGCAAAAGACTGGTTAAGAGAATTCCAGCTAAGCAGGGACTGAAAGGCAAGCAATTTGGCGAAGCAGTGTCATTTTCTGGCCTGCTTATATAGAACCAGCTTGGAGAACTTCCAAACGGTGGAATACTCTCCCCCAAACAGAGCAGGCAGCCTCGCCTACATGCTACACAAAGTGGGCATCTACCACTGAGAACGCCCCCTTTCCCCTTGGCGTGAGGAAGGAGTCAATATCTGAACCCACTCAATGAGGCACCACAGCCCTCTTAACTATGATCTGCCTCTCACTTGAATAAGTCAGAATTAGGGTACAGAACTTTTAAACCCCTGGGAAGAAAAAAAATTAAAGAAAATAATCGATTTATCAAAAAATCAAGAAAGAAAAATAGCATACAAATGGAAAATATAAAATAATACAACATGAATAAAGACCAAATATATTAGAATCTTTATATAATGACATAGAAAGATGAAATATATTGTTGGATGAAAAGAAAAGGAGGCAGAGCACCACAGTATCTTATAATTTGATTTATGTCAATAGACACAGAATTATAATCTACACATGTTTATCTGGCTTGGGAAAAGTCTGTAGACAATTGTTTTAGAAGAGGTGGATTACCAGAGAACCTTCACTTAATCTGCAATATTTAAATTTCCACAATAATCATATATAAACTGAAAAATACATCTACTTTCTTTAAATATTGATAAAAAGTGTAGATGCCGTCTCAAGCACCTATCTTTTTTTTCTCAGCTGTGACTGAGGAGTAAGAATAAAACATTTGTTAGCCCTGGCTGGTGTGGCTCAGAGGATTGAGTGCCAGCCTGCAAACCAAAGGGCCACCAGTTCAGTTCCCAGTCAGGGCACATGCCTGGGTTGCGGGCCAGGTCCCCAGCTGGGGATGTGAGAGAGGCAACCACACACTGATGTTTCTTTCCCACTCTGTCTCCCTCCCTTCTCTTCTCTGTAAAAATAAATAAATAAAATCATTTAAAAAAATGTGTTAAATGAATGTATGGATATCTCTAAGATTAAATTACTACCTGAATTTATCAGAGCACTATCAAGATAAGTGAAGAAATAAAATAATATGTGGAAAGTTCTTTCTGATCTAGTAATTTTCAGTGCTTACTTAAACACCCATATTTATTGCTCTATGCCACATTTAGGCTGAAACAACTGCTGAACTCAGCATCAGATATAGCTTCGATCTGGCAACAAGTTACATAAATATTGTATTATATCAAATCTATGAGGCCATCGTTCTTAAGGTGCATCTTTATTTTATGAAACAAGAAACAAAAATACAACCCACTTTATATCAAACTATGGCATACCAACAAAGTATCTGATTTCAGAGAAGTTTAAAAGTGTGCATTTTTGAATTGATGAAATATGGCAATTCTCATCATAAAGCCTAAAAGCTAACATTATACTGAGTTCTTACTATGTACCATGTACCATGCTAAGTGCTTTTACATGTATTATCCAATTCATTCTTCATAGAAACCCCATGAGACAGATGCTTCATCATTCTCATTTTATAGACAGGGAAACGAGGCAACAGAGAGGTTTAAAAACCTGTCCATAATCAAACAACTAATAAGTGAAGAGGTTCAGGATTTAAAATAAGGTGGTCTCACTGTACATTGGATTCTCTTGTTTTTAATGCCTTGGAGAGGGTTTACTAGTCCCTTCAGAAGAGAAAAATTCTAAATTCTGATAATAAATTCTTAAAGAAATTTATCAAGGACCACAGAGAATGTCCGTGTGTCCAGATGAAGTCCCATGTTGTGCTGTAGACAATAAAGAGCCACTGGAGTATTTTTCCAGGGATCTCATATAATCCAAGAACAGAACTCAGAATACCTGAAAAAGTTAATACTAATATCCCTTACCTAAACTTTCCTAAATATCATTTTACTTATCATTAACCTTGGTGAGACCTCTGCATATCTTTGAAAGGACCATGCCACCCCTCTGGGCCAGCTGTACATCTTACCCTCGAGCAGTTCTCGCCGTTACTATAAGCTGCAAAGCTTTGGCCTGAAGCCTCATGTGATGTATAATCACTACCTGCTTATTCTCCACACCACTGTACATGAACTCCATTTTGTAGGTCTCTTCCATGATCTATAAAAAAAAGGTAATAAATGATCAGTGAAAATATCAAGTCTTCCTTGAGAGCAGTATAGAATTGTAGGTAAAACTCTGAGATGAATTTTTTTATGCCTATGTCTGAACTGAGATTTTTTTAAAAAGATAAAAAAGGATATGTTTATTGAGAGACAGGAAGGGAGAAAGAGAGAGAGAAACATCAATGTGACAGAGAAACAATGACTGGCTGCTGCCCATACGCACCTCAACAGGGGATCAAACCCGCAACCTAGGTACATGCCCTGACTGGGAATTGAACCCCCAACCTTTTGGTGTATGGGACAATGCTCCAATCAATGGAGCCACAGTAGCCAGAGCCTGAACTGAGATTTTTAAGTGCCTATGTTGAGAGAAACTAACATAATTTGAGAGAAATTAATATGTGTTGAGAGAAATGTATAATATACCTTGCAAAAAAGAAAATATTTTGTCAATTGAAAAACAAAAGGCTTTCTTCTGGTAATAAAATCATCTTAGTTGATGATGTAAAGCTATGAAAGTTTAATCACCAATAAAATTGTGAAGCACTGCTTGTTACCCTAAATCAAAATTACTATGCTGTGGGAACAAATGAATATATGCTATATATGGAAACCCAATCTTCAAGAAAAGGCTTCAAGAATTTAGTGTCAAGAACTAAGAACCACCTACTAGCCATCCAGACAGACTGTCCTATTGGCCTGGACTTTGAAAGGAGTGCAAAAAACAAGGCCCATGACCTCACCTCAAGCCCAGTGCATCTTAAGCTCTTGCTCTATTCTAGCTGAATCAGCTACTCCCAGCCAAATGATACTTCTCTTCCCCTTCTGGGCTTGCCTTCCTTTGAAGGCTCTGGGGTCAGAGAAATCACTCCAGGCTCTCTTGCAACTGACATTAAGACAAGATATTTCATTACACAGTACCTCGGTTTCCCTATCTGTACAAAGGGAAGAAACAGTACCAACATTATAAAATGTAAAGGATTAAATGGGGCATGGTAAGAGCTTAACACAGTATCTGGCACACAGCTATTGTAATTCCTTTCCTCTCTTTCTTCCATACTACTGCTCCCTAGTCCCCTCCCTTCCAACATGGTTTATTTTGGGACTATGGTCACCAGGTTCTACTCCTCTACAATAAGCCACATAGCAGGTCTGAAAGGGAGTCTAGATCAGAGGAGAGTGCAAGCAGAATAGTGGCAAGAAAACAGACTCTGGGTATCAGAGGATCTGGCCTCAAATCGCTGACTCTAACCTTGCTGAGCCTTAATTGTTTCACCTATAATATGGGCTTAATACTCATTCCTACCTAATGGGATTATTGTGATGGTTAATTAAAATAAATTATAAATCATTTACTGAACTGTAATGTAACTTCCTACTGGGTCCCAATCACTTGGCTATGCACAGACTCACTATCCAGAATACCTGAGCCAGAAGAGTTCACCAAATCCCAATACCTAAGAATGAAGGGAAATTGCTCAAAGCTAGAAAGAAACAAACTCAAAGCAAATAAAATAAAATGCTACTTAATGAACTGACGGGAAACGTAAGAACGTTTTAACATTCATTTAGTATAGGCTAAAAATATAAACCACCTGAAAATTAGTTCAACTACATGATAGTATATATTGGATTTTAGTATATCTGAAATACAAACTGATAATATTTTAGAACACAAAAGAATCTTTTTTTTTTTCAGATTTAATGTGTTTTATTGATTAAAATATTACATTTGTGCCAATTTCCCTTCCCTCTGCTCCCCTCCACCCGGTGGCCCCCCTCCCTCCAGTTGTCCCCCCCTTTTAGATTATGTCCATTAGTTGTGCATACAGTTCCTCCCAACCTCTCTCCGTCTATTTCATTCCCTCCTACCATGATCCCCAATTCCTATATCATCTCCCTCCCTCTCCCCACTCCCCCTCCCTGTTGACCTCCCCCCAATATGCTTCCCATACCCACAGTTCCTTTTCCACTCTCGTTGCCTGTTTAGTTTGCCTTTGTTTCATCTCCCTAGCTTCTGTTTTTTAAACCAGTCCCTTTAACATCTCATATAACAGTGGTTTGGATCTAATGAACTCTTTCAGTTTTATTTTGTCCTGGAAACACTTTCTCTGTCCTTCTATTCTGAATGACAGTTTCGCTGGATAGAGTATTCGTGGTTGTAGGTTTTGGATTTTCATTACTTTGAATATTTCTTGCCAGTCCCTTCTTGCCTGTAGGGTCTCCCTTGAGAAGTCAGCTGATAGTCTAATTGGGACCCCTTTGTACATGATTCTTTTCTTCTCTCTTGCTGCTTTTAAGATTCTCTCTTTATCTTTAATTTTTGACATTTTGATTATAATGTGTCTTGGAGTGGTTCTCCCTGGGTCCAGTCTCTTGGGAACTCTCCTTGCTTCCTGGACCTGCAAGTCTATTCCCTTCCCCAAGTCTGGGAAGTTCTCCTTTATTATATTTTCACTCAATTTTTCAAGTTCTAGTTCATCTTCCTCACTCTCTGGCAAACCAATGATTCTTATGCTGGGCCTTTTATAGCTGTCCCAGAGGTTTCTGATCCTCTCATTGTTGCTTCCCATTTCCTCTCTCTGCATTGGCTGACTGCTTGTTCCTTCTCCATATTCCAGTTTGTTGAAATGAACTCTGGATTTTTTTTCCTCACCATCTGTCTCGTATGTGGTTTTGTTCCTTTCGTTATGAATGTTTTTCGCTTCTTTCATATCTTTTTCCTGCTCTTTTGTGAATTCTGTAAGCCACCTGATAACAATGGCCCAGAACTGAGCCTCTGACAGGTTTCTTATCTGTTCATCTGTCAGGTTCTCTATCTGTTGCCTGGTGAGCTGTGCCACCGGGATTTCTATAGTTGTCTGCCTCATTTTGACAGATGCGTTTTGTTTTCTTGGGCCGGCTGTAGGGGGCAGTGCCTGTGTACGTGTCACAATTCAGCGACCAGCGCCTGTCCGCGACCTATTTCGCAGCCCTGTGGTGCTTTCTTTGGGGGCGGGGGTCCAAGGTGGATTCACACAGTTATTCAGCTAGGAGACCGGGATCCGTCCTCCCGCCCCCCTGGGCCTCACTGTTCAAGGCGATGCGGTGGCTGTTTTCCCCAGTGCTGGGGTCGCGCACTGCCAGGGGCTTGACTGCCACCGGGCTTTTTCGCCGCCCCACCGCTGACCGCAAACAACGCTGCCCTCTTTAACTCTTACCTGCCCAAATGGCACCGCTGGTTTATAACTTCATATGTTGGGCTTCCGTGTAGTTTTATTTTCTGGAATTTCTAGTTATCCTTTGTTTTGAAGTAGTTGTATTCCTCTCTAGTTGTAGAGGGAGACCTAGCGTGTCCATCTAAGCCTCCATCTTGGCCGGAAGTCCAAAAGAATCTTAAAAGTCATCTAACTGAACTACCATATTTTACAGAGGAGGGAAAAAAATCCAGGGAGGTTAAATAACCTGTTCGATATTACCAAGAAAATAAGAGGCACACCTGGGACTAGAGCCCAGGTCCCCTGACTCTAAAGCCAGTGCTGTGGCCCCTAGTTTTATGCTGTTTCTCCTATCACTAAGTTCTGTTATCACAGGCTGAAACTGGGGAGGCCACAGCAGACATGGAGCCCTGTGAAAGCCTCTGGCTCTGACATGAATGAGACAATTCCTGCACAGAGATCTAGTGAGGAGAAGATCTCAATTAGCTTACCTGTTTTGCTGCTGCTGAGGCCAAATCACTCTGCTTCAAATACAAAGGGGCGGCCACATTCCACAGCTTTTCCTGTAAGGCCTGCACAGACAAATCAGGAGATGACAGAACACAGAGGTCACAAAGACTGGCATATCATTTAAGATTTACGTGTTGATTTTGTTTTGAAAATCTACTAGGATCAGGACTTCCTTTCAGTCTTATTCTTTTGTTTGTTTATTTCTTTTTAAAGATTTTATTTATTTACTTTTAGAGAGAGGGGAAGAAAGAAGGAAAGATACAGGATCGGTTGCCTCACACTCACCCCCAACTGGGGACCTGGTCCCTAACCGAGGCAGGTGCCCTGACTAGGAATCGAACCAGCGACTTTTCTGTTCTCAGGCCGGCACTCAGTCCACTGAGCCACATCAGCCAGGGCCAGTTTTATTCTTTTAAGCCAATAAGCCCTACTTATTATGGAAAGTGAGAATACCAATGGTTTGGACTAACTAAATTCCTACCCATTCAATCCAGTTCCTAACCCAAAGGCCCTATGTCCTGGACTACTGCTTGCAAACAGAGTGCAGGACCCATGAAGGTCTCACCAGAATATCCAGGCAAGCCAGCTTCGAAAGCTCTGGGTCCTCCGTTTTCCCACAGCCACTGGACTACCCTGACTGCCTAGACCCTTCCTGCTTGACTGTGGTTCTTTTTTCTTTTTCCCATGCTCACTATTCTTTTGAACAATCCCATCACCTCCTGGCACAGCTTTCCTAGATTCCACCCTCTCTCAAGCTTTCTACATTAAAAACTATCACTTAATGTCAGAGATTTAACCTTCTATCTCTCTTCTTCTATCTATCCATACGGCCCCATCGCTCTTCTCTTGTCTACATCTTTGTTACAGTCTCTAATTTCTGTAGTCCTTCTTAATAACAGACATAACCAATGACATTACAAAAAACCTAGACTAACACAGTCCAACAGAAATATGAAATGAGCCATGTATGTAATTTTACATTTTCTAGTTGCCACATTTTTGAAAGTAAAAAGAAATAGGTGAAATTAATTTTAACAATACAGTCTACTTAACCCAATATATCCAAGATAATACCATTTCACTATGCTATTAATATTTTTTAAATCACTAAAATAGCCCTGGCTGGTGTGGCTCAGTGGATTGAGCACCAGCCTGCGAACAGAAAGGTCACCGGTTCAATTCCTAGGCAGAGCACATGCCTGGGTTATGTGCCAGGTCCCCAGATGGGGGCTTTCAAGAGGCAACCAATTGATGTATCTTTCGCATGTTGATGTTTCTCTCCCTTTCTCCCTCCCTTCCCCTCTCTCTAAAAATAAATAAATAAAATCTTTTAAAAAATTACTGAGATAGTTTACATGCTTTTTTCGTACAAAGTCTACGAAATCCAGTGTGTATTTTGCATTTACAGCACATCTCAATTTGAACCAACAACATTTCAAGAGTTCAACAGTCACAAGTACCTGGTGATTATCATATTAGACAGTGGCAGGTCTATATTATAGATATAGAAATCTTTAAACACCAAAAAGATACTCTTATCAGTTATTGTTTTTGAATATTTGCTTCCAGTCATTTCTCAAATGCATATTATTACATAACTGTAGTCAGAAGGCTGAAGTAATTTTGTATAATTTTTTAGTACATAACATTACCCTGTATTTTGTGATGTTGTTCTATTATTCTTCATAAAGATCATAACGGTGACACAATTGAGTTAGCTCCTCCCCAATTACCAAACACTTGTCTGCCTCGGGTTCTGGGTCTGGGTCCCTTACCCTACCCTGCCACTCCATAAAACTGAGTAAAAGCATAGTTCTATGGTCTTTTTAGGAATAATCTCTTCTCATTTCCTACTGTTCAAAAGTAGATTCTTTTCAAAGGCTTCCTTGTATTTTCACAGACAGATAGCAAGCAACAGAAGACGGAAAAAGACCAACAGTGACATGACACTCACTACACACCAGACACTAGGCCAAGGGCATTCACACATATTGCTGGTCACCAATCCTTACCTGGGTAGAGCCGTTATTAGCCCTGTTTCACAGAACCTTGGAAAAGCCAAACAACTTTGCAAAGGGGCATAAAGGAACTTTTTGGGGTAATAGAAATGTGCTATATCTTGACTGTGGTAGTGGTTATGCAAGTATACACATTTGAAAAAGTCTATCTTGCTGAACAGGGCTGTTTAAATCCCTACTTTAGTGTACCCACCAACCTTCACATGTATATACACATTTGCAAAACCCTATGCTCACATATCTCACAGTGAGAAATAATTTCTGACTTCTCCATTTATTCTGACTTTGAACAAACATCATTAATCACTTTGAAAACTAATAACAGTTAGAACTGAAGTCAAGATAAAGGCTTAACAAGTAAGAAGGGCTCTTCCAAATCCTAAACCTAAATTTACAGCAAAGCTCTGCACTCTGCTGCAGAAGCTGAAAGCTATTTAACTAGGTTAATTAGTTTTCAATTCAGTAAACTGAAACCATTTCCTGGGTACCAATTTTTTGTCTATATAAATAAACTGACTACCTAGTACAAAATGCCAGCAAGTCGGCCCTTTTAAGACCGAAGAAAACAATCTTTAACTAATTTCACTTTGACCAAGTGAAATTAGCACTTAAAAACATAAAAGTTCATATAACTCTTTGCTAATCAAATTAGAAAAAACAATGAAAGTCCTTGGGACTCTAATGAAAATGGTTGCGTATTTGATCTGCTCTAATTACATAATAATGACAAAATTCTACCAAATTTAAAAAATCAAATTCTTATATGGGTTAATTTTTTAACTAGAGCCAAATATAATTACACCACAGAGTACATAATTTTCCATTGCTAAATAGCTGCAGAAGACCATATATTTTTCCAATTATGGCCTCAAACACTGCCAAGTCTGTTAAAGTGTGTTCTTAGCATCACAATCACAAGCATAATGGGTCCAAACCAACCTTGACAAGAAGAAGCTGACAACGAAGATAGGTAGCAGAAAAGTCAGCGACTCCTGCCAATTCAGACTGAAGTTCTCCAAGTCTCTGCAGATCCCTGTAGTAAACAAAACCCAAGCCAAACAGAGGATAAGGATAATAACAGCAATATAAGAATCATGTCAAAGCATTTTACCATTTCACACCTAGTAAACAGGTCATAAATTTTTAAAATAGCACCCATTGCTGGAGTGCTTATAATGAAAGTGGTTCAACCACATTTTGATAGTTTAAGCTGATAGAATTCTTTTGGAAAGTAAAGTTGTACTATGTTATTAAAAGTCACATATATGGTCAAATATTTTGATCAGGAGCTTTATGCTGAGAATTAATTCCAAGGAGAATCTTCAACAGAAATGAAATGCTCAATGGCTCCTCATATTCACTGTGTGAACTATTATAGTAAATAATACTTCAGTAACTACTAAAATGTTCAATGGTAGAAGAATTTTAAATATTACTGTACATCTAGTCAATGAAATATTCTATAGACATTAAAATCTAAAGTGGTAGGAAGGTATATGATCTCAACCATGTCAAAATGATATATAGGAGAAAAGTACAGCACAGTGGTTTTCTGGATAGAGGTATTCAGGGGATTTTTAGTGCCTTCTCCCAAATATGCTTTATTTTCCAATTGTTTTATACAATGGACAAGTATTTTTGTTTCATCAGAAAAAAAAAATCTGCCTGTGGATGAGAAAATAGAATGTGACACACAGATGAAACAGTTGTATTGGGGGCTCAAATTACTAACTGAAAAATTTTAGTTTTTTGAATAGATAATACAAACCTAGAGAATTATACCGATAAGATGTAATTCAAAAGATACTAAAGGATATATATTGATACAATTAAATTAGTCCTCCTTTCTATTACCTGTGCACTGCTAACCAGTACACCCTTTCCAGAGGAACTACACTATCAGTTTCCTCTGATTTCTTCTAGAAATATGCTATGCATCTACAAAAAAGTATTGTTTTTCTTTTCTTCTGTCTTCTCTTTTGGGGAAGAGTTTGTGTGTGTGAGAGAGAGACCCCTAACAATACATCTCAAAAAAAATTCAAAAAAGCTGCCTCAGTTTTAATGGTAATTTCATCATTTTATATAGAAATGATAACTGTTAGAGGAGTGGGTAAGAGGAAAGTTAACTGTTTCAGGGCTGGCATAATACATTAGGTTTCACAGTAGCTTGCACAAAACTCTCCATCAAACTAAGCCCCCCAATACTTGCAGGCAAATTTCTCATAGCTAATGCTGCTCCCTAAGAACCATGATACCAGGGAGAAGATGCTCTAGAAAGGGGCATAAAGTAAATTATTCCCAAAGTAATTGAAGAAATTGGGGTCTGGAGATTATATATCACTGCTCGTGAGTATTGGTGGCCTTAGCTGGTCCTGGAGAACCTGCTCATATGTGGGGCTCCAGCACAATAAAAGGCAAGACCTTTACCAGCTAATCACACCTGTAAAGTGCTATTTTTCTTTTCCTTTAACCATCTCTAATGTCTCTCTTACAAAAGACAGTCCTGAATCATTCTACTTCTGAATCATTTCCTTTCCACAAAGATTCTGCCTTCCATTACAATTACAGGGACACTGACCACTTACCATTAGCTGGCTGTCGCCATTGTTAAGTTAGTCTACCACCCTCGCACCATAGCAATTGTTCTGAATTGCACAGAACAAGATGTAACCCAACTAGCCATGGGAAATCTGACCTACTGAACAAACAAAAATGAAACCTTGCTAGCCCTGGGCAAAATGCTTTATGTCCCAGTGGTTCCTCTCTGCACCTCTTTGTGCCCACAACCCTCAAGAACCAGTTTAGACATTCATCAGGAGACTATGGACCCTTTAATGAAAAAGGTTACAAACAGCACCTTCTATGTGCACTGTACTAGGTGTTCCCTTACCTGAGCTCATGTAATCCTTAAGATGTGAAATGAAATTAATCGCATTTCACTGAGAAGAAACTGAATATCAGAGTTTAAGTGGTTTGCAAAAATAAATAGGCCATGAACTGAGGTCTAATTCTAAAAGTCTTCTTTTTTCCCAATCATATCATATTGCATTTTATTTATTCATTTGCTATTTAAAATCTTTTCATATATTTATCAACTATATCAAATACAGATGGACGAAAACTGATTTTAAATCAGCTAAATATTTAGCCACATTTCTAGAGATGTGATGTGGAAGGGTAAAGAGGTGCCTCCCAGGAACACCCAATTCAGCAATCTTTAGTCAACATGATGGCAAATAATGTTATAAGAATACAAGTTTGCATATATAGCAATTTTTTTAAAAAACACCTTACACAACAAGCAGAATCGTTCATTTTTAAATCATCACTTAAAAACAGTAAAAAAAACTCTGGATGTATAAATCATATGTTTATGACTAAACATTTCTTTCAATCTCTTACAATCTCTAAACATCAAATTTACAATTAATGTCTCTTAGTAGTTTGGAAGAACAAGGAATGTTAGAAAATGCAAAATAAGTACCAAATCCTGATGACTTTTCAAAGCTATCTAGATCCTTGCACTCAGATGATTATAAACAGCAAACACTTCATTTCCAATCATTAACTTACTGGACTAGTTTCCAAGCCACAAAACAGGCACTGTCCCTTGGAGACATGAAACAATGCACAGCAAAGGAAGGATTTAAAAAATAAATTTTTTAAGTATATTTTATTGATTATGTTGTTCCAGTAGTTTCAATTTTTTCCCCTTTGCTCCCCTCTGCACAGTACCCTGCTTCCCTCCAGCCATCCAACCCACCTTAGTTCATGTCCATGGGTTGTGCACATGAGTTCTTTGGCTTCACCCTTTCCTATATTATTCTTAACTTCCTCTTGTCTATTTTGTACCAATTGATTATGCTTCTTTATACCTTCATCATTTCCCCATTTCTCCCCCTTCCCCTTCCCAGCTGATACCCCTCCAAATGATCCCCATATCTATGATTCTGTTCCTATTCTGGTTTGCTTAGTTGGATTTTGTTTTTAATTTTTAGATTCAGTTGTTGATAGTTGTGAGTTTGTTGTCATTTTAGTGTTCATAGGTTTGATCTTTTTCTTAGTAAGTCCCTTTGACATTTCACATAATAATGGCTTGGTGTTGATGAACTCCTTTAGCTTTACCTTGTCTGGGAAGTACTTCATCTGCCCTTCCATTCTAAATGATAGCTTTGCTGGATAAAGTAATCTTGGTTGTAGGTCCTTGCTTTTCATCACATTGAATAGTTCTTGCCAGTCCCTTCTTGCCCGCAAAGCTTCTTTTGAGAAATAAGCCGATAGTCTTATAGACACCCCTTTGTAGGCAACTCTCCACTTCTCTCTTGCTGCGTTTAGGATTCTCTCTATCTTTCACCTTCGGCATTTTAATCATGATGTGTCTTGGTGTGGTCCCCTCTAGATCCAGCTTGCCCAGGACTCTCGTGCTTCCTGGACTTGTATGTCTATTTCCTTCACCAAATTTGGAAAGTTTTCCTCCATTATTTTTTCACATAAGTTTTCCATTTCTTGCTCTTCCTCTTCTTCTGGCACCCCTATGATTCGGATGTTGGCATGTTTAAAGTTGTCCCAGAGGTTTCAAAGCCTCTTCTCATTTTTTTCAATTCTTGTTTCCTCATTCTGTGCTGGTTGACTATTTTTTTCTTCCTTATGTTCTAAATCATTGATATGAACCCTGGTTTTCTTCCCTTTACCATTGGTTTTGTGTGGATTTTCCTTCGTTTTCACTTAGCATAGCCTTAACTTTTTCTCTTATGTGTTTGCCATACTCAAGCATATCTGTCAAGTCTGTGAGCATCTTTATCACCGGTGTTCGGAATTCTGCATCTGTTAAGCTGGCTACCTCCTCATCTGTTAGGTTGGCTGTCTCCTCATCACTTAAGTTTTCCCACTGGAACCTTGATCCGTCCCCTCTTTTGGGCCATACTTCTCTTGTCTCCTCACCTTGACAGGCTCCTATGTTTGTCTGCCTCTGTGTCTTAGGTAGAGTTGTTGCACCTGTTATGTTGTAAGGGGCAGAGCCTTAGGGATTCATCAGTACAGGTCGACCCATTTCACCACGTTGTGGCGCTGTTTGTGGGGGAGGAGTCTGAGAGGGAACAATGCCGCTTGCCCAGTACTCACCCCTTTTCCAGGCACTTCTCCCACTTCCATATGGGCCTAGTGCCTCTCTAGCTGCTGCCCTGGTTGTCGTTCCCAGAATGGATGGGTCTGCAGACATTTTGGGACTGTGGGAGCTCTTTGAACAAGTGCACTAGGCTGAAAGACAGGCAGTTTCTGCCTCCACCCCAACCCCCACTGGTTTGCACAGTCAGAAGCGATGAGGCTTGATTTTCCCCGGTGTTGGGACGGTGAGCTGTGCAGTCTGGTGAGGAGCTGGGAATGCTCCCCAGGTGTCCCTCCTGGCTTTTTAAAACGTATAATATGCTTTCTACTGGCCTGCTGTTGCTGCCGCTGCTGCCTCCACCACACCGTGTCCTCTCCGCCCTGGCTCCGCCCCTCCTACCTGTCTGGATGAGTATTTCTTCTTTATATCTTTGTTTGTTGGATTTCCATGCAGTTTGATTTTCTGGAACTTCTGGTTGTTTCTAGTTTTGAGGTAGTTGTAGTCCTTCTTAGTCATGGAGGGAGATGCATCATGTCTGTCTATGCCTCCATCTTGGCCGGAAGTCCTCGGATTTTTAAAAATTTAACCAAGAAATCCCATGTTCTTAGCTCTGGCTGGTGTGGCTCAGTGGATTGAGCACTGGCCTGTGAACCAAAGGGCTGCTGGTTTGATTCCTAGTCAGGGCACATGCTTCGGTTGCAAGTCAGGTGCCCAGTTGGGGGTGCACAAGAGGCAACCACACATTGATGTTTCTCTTCCTCTCTTCCTCCCTCCTTTCCCTTCTCTCTGAAAATATATAAGTAAAATTAAAAAAAAAGAAATCCCATCTTCTTTAGGGTTGATGTTTAAAAAACTCCCATAAGAAGTTTTTTTTTTTAAATAATTTTTTATTTCTTAATTCCACTTGACATACAATATTATTTGGTTCAGGTGTACAACCCAGTGATCAGACATTACACAGCCTAAGTGATAATCCTGATAAATCCCACAACCACCAGACACCATACATAGTTACCATAAAATTATTGACTATATTCCCCACATTGTACTTAACATCCCTGGGACCATTCTGTAACTACCAATTTGTACTTCTTAATCCCTTCACCTTTTCACCCATCCCCCTAGCCCCCTATCTGACAACCATCAAAATGTTTTCTGTAATTATGACTCTGTTTCTGTTCTGTTTGTTCATTTATTAGGTTTTCTTTTTTTTTAGATTCAATTATTGATATGTATTTATTGCCATTTTATTACATTTTTATCTTTTTAAAATTCTTCTTCTTAAAGAAGACCCTTTAACATTTTATGTAATATGGGTTTGGTAATAATGAACTGCTTTAGCCTTTTCCTCTTTGGGAAGCTCTTTATATGTCCTTGGAGTCTACATGATAGCTTTGCTGGGTAGAGTAATGTTGGTTGTAGGTTCTTGCTTTTCATCACTTTGTATATTTCTTGCCAATCCCTTCTGGCCTACAAAGCTAACTAATTGCTTTGAAAGAAGTGTACGTATTCCTATCGATTCAAGAAAAGTGATGCCCCACCTGTTTCAAATTCAAATAAGCTGCTTTACTAAAAAAGAGCAATCTCTATTATGAAACATTTCTAAAGTGATAGTTTTCTGAAACAATAAAGGGGATTCCCAGTAACAACACCTTAATGGACTGACACAAAAAATATGAACTCTGAGAATTGGTTCAGTATTTAAAAGAACAGGCAAGTGACTACAGCATTCCTTAAAAGACAATCCCTTCTCTCCACCAATGAATGTAAACATAATTACATTCATAAAATTGAACTGGATTTACAAAATATGAAGACCATGTCTACTGTGTCAAATGAGCCACAATTAGATTTAAATTTTTTAAAGGTTCTATTTATTTATTTTTAGAGAGGGGGAAGGGAGGGAGAAAGAGAGGAAGGGAAACATCAATGTGTGGTTGTCTCTCACATGCCCCCAACAGGGGACCTGGCCCACAATGCAGGCATGTACCCTGACTGGGAATCGAACCAGCAACCCTTTGGTTTCCAGGTTGGCATTCAATCCACTGAGCCACACCAGCCAGGGCTAGATTTAAATTTTAAAACAAAATTTCATAAATGCCCAACTATTATCTATGTAACTACTATTCTCAAAATACTTTCCATATATCATTATAATCTTCCCAACACTCCCAAGACCTACATACTACCCTCAATTTATGGATCAGGAAATTGAGGCCTAAGATCATGTACCCACGAAGTGATAAAACTAAGACTTGAACCAAGTCCTTTGGATTATAAATCTAATTATACAAGATATTTCATGTCATACAAACTGTTAACCAGAAACAGAGCAGTGTGACCAGATGGAAGGGCTAGAAAGACCAATGTTTTAGTCCAGGACTTGGCTGTACTGAGTCCTTGATACGCTCTTCTCCCTTCTTCACTTGACTAACTTCTATTCATTCTTCAGGTCACTGAGTAGATCATCCAAGGAAGGAGTACATTCCCCCTGCCTTTCTCCTAGAAGTATAAGTTCTCCTGTGCTTACTGTACTGTGGAAAGCACAATACTACATTTCCTGTTTACCTTGCCAATTCCCCAACCAGGCTGTAAAATCCTTGCAGCAGATTGTCTCACTTAACTGTCGTGTTCCTTCTGCCCACCGGAAGGCCCAGCATATGATGAAAAACCACAACAAATAAATAAACCCCAGCTCCCTCACTCATTGTAAATACAAGGTAATTCCCATAGGACTGTTTTCAAATTAAATGAAATAAAGTACATTAAACACTTAAAGGAGTGGGTACCTAGCGGGCACTTGATAGACAGTGGCTATTGTTATGATCAAGCCAGCAAAAACCTCACAAAACAGCAAATCTATACATCTAGAGGTGGGGTATGGCCAGGAAAGAAAATCTACAAAAATCTTAAACCTGGACAGTGTCACTCAGTGGATTGAGCGCTGGCCTGCGAACCAAAGGGTTGCTGGTTGGATTCCTAGTCAGGGCACATGCCTGGGTTACAGACCAGGTCCCCATGGGGGCACGTAAGAGGTAAATGATTGATGTTTTTCTCCCTCCCGTACCCTCTCTCTAAAATTAAAGAAAAATAAAATAAAATAAAAATCTACAAAAATATTAAAAGACTTCATTCCTGGTTAGGCTATCACAACTAGAGTTTTCAACAAATATTTACTGAGCTCCTATAAAGCACCCAAGGTACAGTGGTGAAGACAAAGTAGTTATGTCAAGTTCTAGAAACAAACAAGCAAACAATCACTTCCCAGAGCCCTCACAGAACTACAGTAGACTTTCTATAGGTGAGGTCTTGGTTGGGTAAAACAAGTATGAGATTATGTGACATTAACTGAGAGCGGGTCTTATTTTGTTATATGTGAAGAATGAGGTTTTCAGAGCTATATTAACTCAGCTGAGGCATGTATGATGTAGTTTAGAATTCATTTGACCAAAACAATACTAACGAGCATAGAATGTTACTGTCTTTCTGCTCAGAGATTGTGTTTTAGGCACCCATAGTGATAGATGGATAAGCAGACACCCAGGTAATTTATCATATGGTCCTGGTATCACCACACTGTTGACCATGAGACTTTTGCAGGTATCCTTTGAAGAGAGGACAGTGACTCTATTAGGCTTTATCCTCAGATTTCTGCAATTATCCAGGTAACCCTGCTGAGTCTCAAAATGATACAACTGACCAAGGAATTTACAGGTATCAAGGCAGAATAAGATGTGTACCAAACACATTTTCCACTCCTTTCTCAGGCACATAAGAAGACATCACTGTGAGCCTATCAAGTGGTAGTTAAGGAGGTACAGAGTAGGTATGGTGTTTAATGAGCATGTGGGCCTAAACCACAGCACAGATTGCATGATTTTCTTATAGGTAAGTGAGGATGGCATCCCTAACACCTTTTTTTTTTTTTTTTTTTTTTTTGCAAGTATCCTGTTCAGGTCTTTGGTAAAATACAGATATGCAATGATGTGACCTAAAATCATTGTACATGTTGTTATTTTCAGATGTCAATGTGATCACTGTTTTCAAGACTCTCATGCTTCCCTAGTTTTTGGCTAGTAGAGGGTAATTTGTCCCTAATAATACTAGCAAGCAGTAGTTTTCCCTGTGTTCCTGCATAGACAGGACAGGCATTTTGCACTCTCACTGGTAGACAGATTGCAAGTGTACAGGCAGTTTATCACATTGTTCTACCCACATCATTAACCATGGGATATTTGCAGGTATCCTTTCAAGAGAGAAAGATACATCTTAACAGGGTTTAACCTCACAATTCTGCAAGAATGCAGGTAATGTTGACAGGTCCGAAAATGATCTCAGTGACAAGGGAATTTGTACCAAACACATTTTCCACAATATGTTTTTTTCAGGGCATTCCAAGAGATGACAGCGAGCCTATTGACGGCAAGTCATGGTGGGGAGACACTGCTGGTACTGAGGTAAGGGCTGCTGTGGGGCTAAGCACAGCACAGATCATCTGATCCTCACATACCTAGGTAAGTGAAGGTGGGCGCTAACACTTGTTACCACGATTCGGTTGCAGGTACTCAGGTAAGAAATGATGGATTCCTTGTCAGTTCTATTAACCATGAGTTTACATGTTTATATTTCAGAGAAAATTTGTTTTATACTGTGAATATTAAAGGTTACAGGCACACAGGTACTTACCATGGCTTTCCCCACCAAAGTACTAATCATAGGATTTTCACAGGTGTCCTGTCCAGAAGTGATGGTTTGGTGACACTGGTGTAGACTTTGGATCACTGCTAGTATATATGTAGAGTTGATGTGTCTCATAACGGACAAAGTTATTTACTGGTGTCCTGGTATAGAAAGTTGTCATTTACACACATCTCATACTGCTTTCAGGTTCCTGTGAGGAAACCATTAATAAAGGACATTGCCGCTGTGCAGGGAAGTGATGATGTGGGCTTAAACCACAGCACGAGCCATCTGATCTCCAGATCGCTAAGTAAGTGATGATGCTTTCCCTAACAACTGAGGCTACCCTTTCTTCTCTGTAGATATTCAGATAGTAAATGATAGCCCTTACCAATTTCACAACCTTGAGGATACTCATTTTATATTTTAGAAAAATTTTTTCTTTATCCCTGTGAGTGATGAGGGATTGCCATATCTAGGTAATTATCATAATGTTCCAAACCAAAGCAGTAACCATGGAAATTCTGCAAGTGTCCCATCATGAAATGTTGTCATATCTGACAGTGGTCTTGACCTTGGAGTTTGGCAAGTATTCAGGTAGACCTGACGTTCTCTTAAAAAAGGAAGTGTCCCAGGTAATCTGAGGTATCCTGCTGCAACAAGTTCTGTGTTTTCACACATACCTCATGTATTTTTCAGGGTCTTGTGAAGAGATCATGATGAACTTATATAGTTAATGGGGGACATTTCTCATATCCAGGTAAGTGATGATGCGTACCCTCCACCACATCAGACCATCTGATGCCTCTATGTCCAGGTAAGTGATGTTGATGGACTAAACTTGTTTTAGCATGTGATTTATTTCAGGCATTCAGGTAAGCAACAATACTCTTATCATTTGGCAATCATGGTAACATAACATTTTATATTCTCAGATTTATATTTAACCATGTGAGTATTGAATAATTTGGGGATATCCAAGTAAAGATGATGGAGTTGTGTGTCATGGGAATAATCACGGTGTTATTGCAGGTGAGCAGGAAGAGATGATGGTGTTTAGTACAAAGGCATAGATATTGAAGTGCTGCAAGAATACAGGCAGAGTTGAGGATGGGTCGTGTAGTGACAGCAGTGAACAAGGTTATTTGAAGTGTCCTAGTAGAAAAGTTGTGCCCATGGATTTTAACATTGTTTACAATGTGTTTTTCAGGTTCCTGTCAAGATGTCATGGTAAACATCATTATGATCCAAAAGGAGACTTAGCTCGTACCCAGGTAAGTGATGATGTGTGCCTTTAGCAACCTATGAGCAATCTGGTCATCAGAAATATACAAAAGTGTAGATAGGACTCCTAACTTTTCCATGACTACATTAGTTAGTTAACAGATAGTCTGTTAAGAAATTATTTTGTCCCAATCACTGCTAGTAAGCATTAGCCCATATTTTTTGTTAAGAGTTTACATATAATGTGGGCTTAACCTTAGATGTGACAGAAGGATATGCAGGTGGGTGGCTGAGTTTTCGTAATATTTCACACCACAGAACTGATCATGAGATTTCCACAGGCACAAAGAAATGATAGGTTTCTAACACTGGTGTTGACATTGTTATGAAAGATCTAAGGTGTGCTGGCACTTCCCTAAATGATGTACAGGACCAAGATCATATACTCTTGGCTTGTTTGTTTTTACTTATTTCTTTTCTTTTCTTTTTTTCTTTATTTTTAGGATTTTATACCAGGTTTACAGAGGAAAAGGAGGGGAGGAAAAGGGATTAGAGGTAAAAGGGAAGCTCCCGGTCCACCGCAAGGGCCCGTTGCAGCCTCCTCTGTTTTTATTTATTTCTTTGTTTTTGTTTTTTATAGATAAGGCAAGTTGTGTCCTTCAGTCCTAGGTTCTGAAGAATCCTAGGGGTCATCTGATCTACTCTCCACTTGATACAGGAATCCCTTCACTGCTGCATATCACAGAAAACCAATTTTAGTGTCAAACAAATCTAGATTTAAATCCTGGTTCTGCTACTTCCTAGTAAATTGCTTTACTTCCCCAAATTTCCATTTCTTCTCAGTGAAATGAGAACAACATCTAACTTCAATAATATTTGTGAAACATCGAAGGTCATCAATAACTACAGCACCATCTATTTTCTTTTCTGAGTCTTTCACTGTTCTGGCCATCCTCCTCCAAACACGCTTAAGTTAGAAACACATTTCCCAGGACTGACCACAGTGCTAGAGCAGTGGTCTGACCAGCTGGAAGCCCAGCAGGACCATCACCTCATAAAACCCAAATCATAAGGATCACTCAAATCAAGGGGTGTTTACTAAGCACTCACTTGTGGCCAGAAGATAACCAAATTGACTTACTTTTGTGCATTTTGTACTTATTTTAGTGCTAATGGGATTAAAAAAAAAAAAAAAAACTGTCAAAGACAAAACCTAAATGTTTATTTAGGTGGGGTTGAGTCAGGAAGCGGAGCTTATTTTCCTGGGCTCAGGACCAACATCTTCAGATAGTGGCCTCTAAACCTAACACTTTGGTGAGGGAGCAGAAGGGGGAAAAAACATGACTGAGGCATCACTTCAGAGTCAGCAAACTTTTTCTGTAAAGGGTCAGATAGTAAATATTTTAGGCTTTGCAGGCCACAGTCTCTATGGCAACTACTCAACTCTGCCATTACAGCATGAAAGCAGCTGAAGATAGTACCTAAAAGCGTGGCTGTGTTTTAATCAACCCTTATTTACAAAAGCAAATAGATTGCTCTTGCTAAAGGCAAATGAGTTTTGATTCTTTGCAGATCATTCAGGACATTCTATTAAGATCTGGAGGAGTCTGCTGGTTATTCCCCAATATCCTCCCATTCCTCCTAAATAACAGTCATCAAATGTTAACCAAGCACTGGTCACCCAGAATAAAGACTACATTTCCTATCTCCTTACAGCTAGATATAGACTTGTATCTCAAGTTCTGGTCAATGGGATGCAAGTAAATTTAAAACATGCAACTTTGGGGAAGTATCTTTAAAAGGGGGTGGAGGTAGAAATGATGTTGTTCTCCTGATCTTTCATTTTTCCTGCAGGAATACAAAGAAGATAGAATTTGGATCTTTAGGTCTAGGCTACCTGATAACCACCTCAACTCTGTCCTATAAGAAAGAATTAACCTTTTCTCTTGTTTATAAACTGTTACCAGACAAGGGCCTGGCTCTGAGTTGGTCTGCCTAGGGTCAGCTGTAGTGTGTGGGTTCTTGACTTCATGTAGGAAAAAACTGTACAATTGAGTCTATGAGGACAAATTTATTAAAGCTGGGACAGTAAAACAAGGAAGGGCTTAGCATAGAAGGAGCAACAGGAGAGCCTAGGCGGGGCTGCTTTAGCTCACTGGGAAGTCAGAGAAAAGGGGCTTTAGGGACAGGTTCAAGGGATTTGTCTGGGACAAGCTCCCAGCTCCCCATTGCCAGAGTTCAGGAGATGCCTGCCTGTGAAGAAAGAAGTGGCAGGAAGAAGAAAGGAAAGAAAATGGCATGGGCTGCTGCTCAGAGGGAGAGCACGCCCTGCCTGGGTCCTTATATCTTTCTTGCAGGTGGGGACGTGAGGAGAGACCTTAGGGGAGGGTTTAAGTAGAATATTCATCAGTTCTCCAGGTGTGCCCTTTCAGGGTCATAGTCTACTCTGATGGGTCAGTGACAGGGCAGGGGTTTGTAGTCATTGCACTAGGTCCTGGCATCATTCACCTGGTTTTGCTGCTTTTCTGGGCCTGACTGCTGAAATACAACTGAAGCCTAGATGTTATCTCCAGGGAGATAAGGCCA
Source organism: Furipterus horrens (assembly GCF_987537825.1). NCBI lineage: Eukaryota > Metazoa > Chordata > Mammalia > Chiroptera > Furipteridae > Furipterus > Furipterus horrens. Next base: position 49,266,188 of record NW_028327172.1, read on the forward strand.
GGGGAGAAGTCATTACCCTTGGAGTGAGGTCATTGTATTCCCAGTTTTGCCCCCTGCCAGGCACTAGGGTCTTCTGCCCTGGTGGCCACCTGCACCTGGCTGTAAATTGCTCAGCCACTGTGTTCAGCTATCTGACTCAGTTTTCCTATTCCATTTGCCAAGGAATTTTTCTAGGTTGTCATTAACCTGTTTCAAAACCACTGTTATTTTGCACTTTCCATCACTAATCCTAACTAATACACAAGGAGAGAAAAGTTAAAACAGCTTCTTTGTAACTCTTTCTAGTTTTGTACTCATCATCAATCTGGTCATGAACAGAAAAGTTTTTCTTTGTATGTAATATGCTCAAGCCACGATATAATTCACATATAAACAGATCATAGAACCGTATGTGAGTAGGCCTACAGAGTCAAGAAAGCTAGCTTATAACCAACACTGGAAATCAAAATGGTCAAGCTGGGCATAATAACAATGTTAACTGTCAAAGGGATGATTACATTACCTGATAGTGAACTCAAGCAGCTCCTGGGTTCCCTGAGGGTCCAGGTGCTGAAGACTGTACACCCTTTCCAGGCTCTGCTGCAGGAACTGATGGGAAGGATCTTCATGAAGTGTGATATTAGGGGAAACGGCTGAAGACACTAGTTTTCTACCTGGTAACTAAGCAAACACAGTGGGGTTACAGTGCCATCAAATTCTGCAGTTCAATTTTTTGTAACACAAAGAAACCGGGGGGGCGGGGGGGGTGGGGGGGGTGAGCCAAACAAAGTAAAGGGAATAAAAGCCTAGGTGATTCTGTAAATAACTCTCTCCCTCCTTCCCCAGCTTCAGTGGGAGAAAGGAAAAGAGAGAAAATGAACATAGTCTACCCAACATAGCCCAAGTTACATGGAGGAAAGGAAAGAGTGGTTACTATTATTTTCTACTGCCAACTGAAATAAATGGGCTAACCATAGAAATGGGATTAAAAATCTGTTATCACATTTATTTTTAAACTTTGTTTGATTTTTTACTTCATAGAAGAGCGATGATTTAATCCCAAACTAGTTTATATAACATACTATAAAAATGTTTTACATGATGGTAATTATAATTCTTGTTCTCACTATTAAAAATGGTAGCTTTTGCCCTGGCTGGTGTGGCTCAGTTGGTTAAGCACCACCCTGCAAACCAAAGGGTCATTGGTTCGATTCTTGGTCAGGGCACATGCCTGGGTTATAGGCTAGCTCCCTGTTGGGGGTGTGCAGGAGACAACTGATCAGTGTTTCTTTCCCTCTCTCTCCCTCCCTTCCCCTCTCTCTAAGTAAAAGTAAATAAAATCTTTTTAAAAAATAAAAAAGGTAGCTTTTTAAGAAAGGGATGGGGCGAGGAGAGCAAAGATGATTTCACTTTTAATTTTATATCTTCCACACAGTTTAAATTTTCTAATATGTACATATTGGGCTGGCCAAAAAGTCCATTTACTTTTTTCCGTAAAAGACACATTTTTCATTTTCACCAATAACTATTAATTTGGATATTTTGAGTACGTTGGCTATCTTCTGCATGGTAGAACATTAACTGTTCTCAATGTCTTGATTTCATCACTATCGACTTCAACTGGTCTACCTGACCATGGAGCATCGTCCAGGAAGAAAGCTCAATCATGAAACTTCACAAACCACGTGTGACATGTTCAATCAGTCACAGCACCTTCTCCATACGCTGCACAAATCTTTTTTTGCATTTCAGTTGCATTTTTACCTTCCTTGAAATAATAAAGCATAATAGGCTGAAAATGTTGAGTATTTTCTTCCATTTTCAATATTAAAATGGCTCTATAAAAATCCACCAATTTTGGTAAGTTGTTTTTTTATGCACGCTGATAAGACAGCTGTTACAATACAGTCTAACAAAATTATTCTGAACGAAGTTAAAGATAACTAAGCACTACTAGAGCCATCTTACTGAAAAAACAAACTTTTTGGCCAACCCAACATATCCTAAATAAAGTCATTTATAGTAACCCAAGCAGGGGTGGAGTTAATACAAATAAGGAGCTTTAAAAAGTGCCTGCACACAGTTAGCATTCAATAAGTGTTTGCTATTGTTAATCATTATGGTTCATTTTTAAATTTTTTTCTTTAAGTCTAGGGTTTTAAAAATAATAAAGATTTTATTATTAAAAAATAAACTCTTTGAGAACCATGTATTACAATTGTTAAAATACATCACAATCTAATCCATGGTCCAAAATTCATTATTCTGGATTCCTTTTTCTTGCCTAACATAGCATAGGAACATTTTTTAAAAATGAATCTTCTTAAAGGTAAGAAGCTAAAGTACAAAACAATGGGCGAGAGCCCAAGAGAGAAAGACAATAAAAGAATGAGTTTTCAGAAAATATACAGTCTATTTTCTACTATTTAACAACTACAAAGGACCAAAAATAAGGACAAAAGATGTTTTCAACATACCCTCAAGGCAGGAACAAGGTGAGAAAGACTGTCCCTGAGGTAGGCGTAGTGCCTGAAGGTATGATCAGAGAACAATGCTGGCATTGTTGGACAGGTTTTAGCAGCATTGAAAATAAGAACCAAAACTGCAATGTCTGATGGATGAGGGAGTTAAGTAAAATTAGAGGTATAAAACAAGGAGTTTGGCCAGAATCTGGTGTTCCCACTTCCCACCCCCAAAATTTCTATAAATAACTATAATTTTCTAATAAATGCAAATTCAAACATAGACACATTACACTACTCCAAAATATCCCAATTACCAAAAGTTTTAAAAAATAGTGTCTGATGGTGCTGAGAATACTAATAAATGGAAACCTCTGGTACAATGTCTAATAAAATATATACTGGCACAATCCCTTTGGATAATAACTTGGTACTAGACAACAGTCTTATGAATGTTGAGTAGTTCCACATCTCAAAATATATTCTAAGTAAATAATCAAATAGCACAGAAGAGTTTATAATAGCAAGTACAGTGATACCTCGGCTAATGAGTGACCCTGCTAACAAATTTTTGGGCTAACGATTTTTTTTGCTGTTTTTCAGACTTGGCTAATGAATGTTTTAATGGATGCATGTGCTAAGATAAAGCAGCAAATGTGAATGGTAGGGTCATTCCAGGAGCTTATCTTTTCCGTCTATATGGGTGTGACAAAGAAATGGCCGACCACATCACATAGGGGAGACCCACCAACCCGAGACAGTGAGAAGTGAGACGCCTGATAACATAAGCTGCTTCGGATTTGATGACAATGTATATCAGAAGGTGAGAGAGGGCCATCACTTCGACCTTCTAGAGAGAGGCTTCCAGAGTGCCACAGAGAGAAATTATTCTCATACCAGGGTCAGTACGGTACAATGTCCATGGGCAGCATCCAGAAAGAATTAAATGATTTTCTATATAAACCTATGGGAAATCACATTTAGGCTAATGAAGATTCTGGCTAACGAATGTGATTCGAGAATGAATTATCTTCGTTAGCCGAGGTATCACTGTAATCAGAAATAACCTAAATATCCAAAGCCAGGAGAACAACTATACAACTTGTGCTTCATCTAGTTGATGGAGTATTTTACAATCCTCAAAAATTACACATATAAAGAATTTATAATATTGTATCATAAGCATTTTGTAACAAGTGAAAAATCAAACTCTAAAATATAGAGAGGAATTAAGAGAGAATACAATTGTCACCTTAAAACAGCCAGTTTATTTGGCTGACCCCTGGGTCCCCATAAATACCCCTAACTTCACCAAGGATCTGACACAGAGTGAAAAGAACCACACTTTCACGTGGATGCACTGACGTAAGTAAATGTATTGCCACGACCAGAAATCAATTCAATTGCATGGCATGCTGTCCATGGCTATCACAAACCCACTGAACTTGTAACAGAGGCAGAGGGGTTCAGCCCCATCCACTCATTCAGATTGCAGATCAAACTAAAACATGGAATAAGACACTGGTGAAAGTCCACAGGCTTTAAAATCAAAGGTGTCTGACTGTGAATCCCAGGTTTGCTACTTAGAGGGTTATTTAGCCTTTCAGTCTCAATTTTCTCATCTGTGAGCTGGAAATAATTCCTCCTTCCAGGGTTATTAGGAAGATCAATGATAAAATGTATAAAGCATTTAAACGGTATGTGGAATATAGTAGGTGCTCAATAAATGGTGTAAAAAAGTATTAGTATTAAATGGCAAAGGTGAATTACCGTGAAATCAAGAAACCAAGCTGAGAATACCCATAGGGCTCCCTCAGCATATATTCTCACCTAAAAGAAATGAAAACATAAAACCAGACCAGCTAAGCTACACTACCAAAAAAGATGCCAAGTCAGCAGGATCTGTCCCAGGCACAGAGGATACATGCTGGATCATCCATATCTGGTTCAGCTGTGTCAAAAAATGGGTGGGTGCTCAGGAGCTCTGGCACCAAAGGAAGCACCAAGGTTGGATGTCGACTTCCCAGAAACTTCAGGCATCTGAAATAAACAAAGTGAGAGCCCACTTTAGCAAGTTAATAAATGCTTCTTAAAGTACTAGGACTTCGAATCAGAAAGCCTGGTTCAGAGCTGCAAATTCTGAATTATCTACCTTTACTGCCTCTGTGAGTTCAGATAAGTCATTCACTTATTCTGAAACTAAGTTAATTCTTCTAAAAATTCTGTTATTATGAAGATAAAAGAACTGGTATGGCAGTATATTACTACGGTTATTTAACCAACAGCCATTTCCACCATCTTCTTTGCCAAGAGAACCCTGATTTTACTCAGGTACCAGGTAGGTAGCAAAGTGCTCAGAGAAGGCAGGTCCAGCCCAAGGGCTCAACCACAATTGGTCTAAATCCATCACGGCAACCCCATCCCCACTTTTCCAGTGACTGGTTTGCAGGTAATCAAATAATCCAATTCTAGTCAATGGAGCAAGAGGGGAAGTGTACGGGAGAGCTTCTTGGAGGTATCTGTCATACAGTAAGAAGTCAACTGGCTATTAGCTATTAATTGGCCAACAGTTAACTATTATGACTACATGAAGGTCCTTTATAAGCTATCAAGAACTACATGTGTGCTGGTAATTATGCATTTTTATTATTTTGTATTTGTTAAGTTCTGGTTTAGAAGCTGTGCTGAACCGAAAAGAAATATAAATCTTAATTTCTGTTCTCAATGAGTTTACAATCCGCCTGAGGCAAAGTTGACTAATACAAGGCAATGAACTATCAAATGAGTGAGATTCTGCTTTCTGTCAAAGGTAGAAGAGATTACTATGATCAGAGACAATTTCACAAAGGAGACAGTGTATCACTAGGGAGTGGTAAAAGAGAGAAAACAAACACCATGAACAAATTCATGGATATATGGGGTATGAAAGGCATCACATTTAAAGCCCTTGATATTGTTAAGGACCTTTCCCCCAGTCCTGTTTTACCTTCTATGTGGAACCAATTTAATTCACTAAGTTTCTGACCTCCCTCAGCCCTTTTACTCACTGTGCCTCAGGGGATATTGTAAAGGCTGTAGTTTGGCCTCCACATGCCAATCCTTTATTTTATCTCTCATTCTATTCAGATCTCAGGTGGAAAATACAAGAGCTATTAATTGGTTCCCCTTAGAGACCCCTACATATCTGGGCCTCCCTAAAGCTTCAATTCTGACTTGTAATATTTTTTACATACTATCTCATCCACCTCCCTACCTACATATTCCTTTCTACTCTCCCTTCCAGCTGTTCGGGGGCTAGGTCACTGAGCTGAATCCATTTTAAAATCTCCATAGCACCTAACACAGTGACTGGGTTATAACAAGTGTTTAATATGCACTTATTCAATGAACTATAGGTATACAAACAGAACAAACTATCTCCTTCAAAACTTTCATTTATGTACCTATTTTTAGCAATGTCTTAAAAACATACCACTGTGACTATTTACTTTTATCATACTCTCTTTTGATATTTCTAAATATTTAAGTCATCATTTATGAGAAGAAATGAAAAAATATCAAGTAATAATTAGGTCACTTCAAAATCTTTTGAAGCACTGTCACGTGAAGGAGTTTTCTATCTACAATCATCCAGTAAAGACAGTCCTAACATAAATATTCTGAATGAACCAAATAACCACAAATCTTATGTTAAGGCAAGAAGAATGTTCTGATAAACACTCTTTAACAATCCCTTCCATCAAGCACAATTTACTCTTTCTGTGTCCCCAAAGAAGTACAGATGCTGATAGAGGTGTTTCTCTCCATCCCAGTCCCCACACACCAAATGACTGAGTGCTCCCTGAAGACAATCAATGCATGTTTATTGAACTGAGCTGAATGGGACTGAACATACATGAAGAAACAGCAAAACAGATAACCCAGATATCAAAAAAGAACAAGACTTCCCTGGTATTTTTAGTTTTTAATATATCTTCCAAGTACCTCATTTGACCAAGTTGTTCTAGTAACAAATCTTTTTGAAAATCGAGAAACTATACAGTTGGAGTGATCTCATCACTTAAGCTCATTTAAACACATGGCACGCACACATTTTTAAATTAAATTAAGAAAGTAGTTCTTCAAACAGCAATTCATTAACAGTTTTAACAATCTGACTCTAAAGCTAGAACTAATCAGGGGGAAAAATGAATGAGATTTTCAACCTGCAGACCAAGTACTGGCCCTGCCTTTAATCTCTATAATGATGGTTGTGATCCTGTACAAAATGCAAACTAGACAAAGCAATGATTAACACTGTATAGGAGAAAAAGGGAATCTAATCAGCTCCTCCCTGTACCTCCAACACTTACCACAGGGCTTAGCACATAGTAAGTAGATGGCAGGCATATATTTGCTATGTAGACGAATGGATAAATGAATAAATAATCTAAAATACAATATTCCACTTAGAAATCAGACCCCGAGAGTTTGGCTAAGTTAAATATGATCCAATGAAAATGTCAACACTGTACATTTAACACATTATTTCACTCAGTGAGCAAATAAGCAAAAAGGTCCTTACTTCCATATGGAATCCCTGTCAGTAGGGTACTTGGCTAAATTTTTTAGCAGCTCCACCAGTGCAAGATGAATTCCCTCTTTGGTTGAAACATTAGTACAGCACAAGAGTTCATGAAGAGCCTCTCTAATATCTCTGGATGAATCCTTTAAAAAAAAGATAATAGCAGTCACTGTGGATTAGCTACTATGGAGGAGTGTATAAGTTACAAAGGATAAAAAGTCTCAGTTTTCTGGGAGGGGATGGGCTGGTAGTTAAGACAGAGGTCACATATGAACTGAGATTTGAAGAATTCATTCATTTGTTCATTTGTTTATACATTTAACATTTATCGAGCACTTAGTAAACAAACGTTTATCAAGCTCCTACTCTATACCAACTGCTAGAGATAGAGCAGTAATTAAAATCAAATTCCTGCTCTCAGGACCTTCATTCTAGTGTCAAGACAAAATTTACTAAATATATACAAGGTCTGTCCAGAAGGTATCTAACCATGTAATATAAAAAATAGAGACATTTACTGAAGAAGATTCAAGATACAAGAAACATTATACACAGGACAATGACACTTCAGTCTCCTTCAAAGTAGGCACATTCAGACCTCACACAGCTCTCACAACTGCTACCAGCTGCCCAGTCGTATTTTCCTGAATCTCATCAATGGCCTGAAGTCTTTCCCTTTCAAAAGTGATTTCAGTTTTGGGAAAAGCCAGAAGTCACAGGGCACCTAATCTGGGCTGTAGAGGGGCTGAGTCACCTGGCTGGCTTGATGCATCACCAAAAAAACTCTGCACAAGATGTGATGTATGAGCAGGCACATTGTGGTGATGAAGCTGCCAATCACCAGGTGCCCATAGCTGCAGCCTTCTGAATCATCCGAATAGTTTCCACAGAGGAATCTTCAAGCTTAATGCAAAATTTGATGCAGATTCATTGCTCAATTCACTCAGTCATTTTGAATGCGATGGCCATACAGTACACATGCTCACTCAATGGCATCTACCGCCCCCACTGACTAGTACAGTGAAGTTGTCATTGTTTATGGATACGCATTTCAATCCACTCTTCTTGGCTGCCAGGTTACAATGATGTTGCCGTAAACCATTCTAGTTATATCAAGAATGGCTGGACTTTTTCCAGACATACCTCGCAGGTCAGATAGCACTAAGTATCAGATAGTGTTAAGTATTATGAAGAAACTATACAGCAGGTTAAGGGAAAGAGTACTGGGTTAGGTGGGGCATTTTACACTGGATAATCAAAGGGAACAGCACACATAACAGCCATGAAGTAGAAGCATATTTGAAAAATAGCAAGGAAATCAGTGTAGCCAGAGCAGAGTAACTACAAGAGAGTAGTTTGAGATGATGTCAGGAAAGTGGCCTCTTCCCACTCATCAGCAGCTCATTCCTTTTTATTATTGAGTAGTATTCCATTGAATAAATTTACCACAGTTTATTTACCCCTTCAACCAAAGGAATTTGTGTTATTTCCAGGTTGGGTCTTTTATAACTACAACTGCAATGAACATTTGCATAGAGGTTTTTCAAACATACCTTTTCAATTATCCTTAGTAAATACTTCGGAATGGGACTGCAGGATTATATGGTAAGTGTATGTTTAACTTTATAAGAAACTGTCACTGATTTGCAAAGGGGCTCTACCATTCCTCATTCCCATCAGCAGTGCATCAGAGTGTCAGTTCCTCCCCATTCTCACAGCACTTAGTATTGTCAGGGTTTCTTTTTTTTTTTTTTATGTTTAATATCTCACTGTGGTTTAACACTTTAAGCGCCATGTCAATCACCAGTGATTGGCATTATACTAAACGGAAAGGAAAATAAAACAGGCTTGATGCTTAATGTGTTAATTTGCACTTTCCTGATGACTAATGCCAAGACCCTACCCCTTGAGAAGCTCACAACCTTGTGACATAAAGAATTAAATTAGCTGAACACATATACAGGGTATTAAAAAATACAGAGAAGTGCTATCTAGCCCACATGAGATAACTCAGGAAAAACCTTAATAGAAGTGCTAAGAAACTGAGAGAACTTCAAAATCAAAGCACTTGATCTGTTTTCTGTAGTATGTAGCAGAAATCTGTAACAAGTGCTAATGACTAAACTTCAAATTGCTATCCCTTTCACAATATCTGAAAAACAAACAACAACCAAAAAGGAAACCAGAGACCAAATCTCATTTATTAATATTTTGAAAAATTTGAGTACTCACAAATAAAATCCAGACAGTTTAGAAAAATAATTTGAAACCACAGCCTGGGAAGCAAATTTGTGTTTATAACCTAGCCCAGGCACTTACTAGCTGTGTGATGTCAAATAAATTACTTTTCTCACTGTAAAACTCCAGGGTTAAACAAACTGAACCCTAAGATCCCTTCCTGCTGTAACATCTTATGATTCGCTAGAAGAATGAAATCAAAGGCTAAGAAGAATTCTTCATTATTTAGTTCCTGTCTTATCTATAACCACTTCCCTCCTCTCCTCCATCTCTTCAACTCTGCTACACTTACAATAAATTCCTTCAATACAACACACTCATTCTTGCCTGTGGATGCTTAGCCATTATTCTTTCCATTTGTTACTCTTACATTCTAACATCAGTGCCTGTCCTTCCTGAGAAAATGCCTCATTAATTCCTACTCCTCCTTTAAGTGTCTACTATACTCCCTCTTTCTTCCCTGTCTCTCCAACCTTGCCTTAGACAATACAGGTTAGGTACTCTCTGTATTCCCAGGGAACCGTGTCTTTTCCTAATCTTTGCAACACTAAGCTTTATTTAAAGTTCCTGTTTAACAGTCAATCTCCTCCATCTTGGTGGAGTTGTGTGATCAAAAGGCAGAACTGTGACTTCCAATCAAGATGGAGGCATGGCAGAAATGCTTCGCTTCCTCATGCAACTACAGAAAGAATTACAACTAGATCTCAAAACAACACCCAGAACCGTCAAAAAATCAACCTGTACGGAAATCTGACAACCAAGGATTTAAGAAGCCACATTCATCCACATAGGTGGGAGGGGTGGAGTTGCAGAGAGGGGCAGAGAGGCACGAAGATGTGGTGTGGCGTGGAGAGGTGGCAGCGGCAGCAGAATGGAGGTTCCCACATTTACGTATGGTGGATAAGAATCAGGAGTGATACCTTGGAAGTGGGGGATACCTTGGGAGCAAGGGATACCTTGGGATTGAACGATCCCAGCCCCAGGCCAGTCCACACAGCCCAGGGTCCTGACACCAGAAAGATAAATCCCCATAACTTGTGGTTATCAAAACCAGTGGGGGTAGGGGCAGCGGAAGAAACTGCCGAATTTTCAGGACTATCAAACTGTAAACACTCACCTCTAACACAGCCAGGACAGTGTCTAGCTGATCCTCTCGGAGGGTGATATTGTTAGAGATTTTTCTCATGGTATGTATGGACTGCAGACGTACTTCCTCAATTTCATCATTAAACATGTCAACCAGAAAATCAAGGCACTTCTCGGCAAAAGAGGGTGAAGACTGGGCCAGCATACAGAGAGCCTCCACAGCAGCAATGCGGACCTCTAGACAAAAGGAGACCAAACTGCGCATCAAGTTAAGAGCCATGGGAAAATATCCAAGAAGGATTCCTCCTTATTTAGGCTTGCCTTTTGCTCTCTACTCCTCTCACTATACAAACCATGTCTGAAAGACTTCCCTCCATGCCCACAGGTTCAGCTCCCACATACATATCAACCTAAGAGCAAAAATTTTAATGTCACAGGGACTAAGGTTTAGAATCCTGACTCTGAGACATACGATCAAGTCGAGTTGCACTTCTGTTTCCATTAACTGAATTTCTTGAAAATTAGTTATCTCAGTATTACATCACAGTAAAGAACTTTTTGTTTTTTTAAAAAGGCAGTTTTCAAATAATACTATTAAAACAGGCTAGATACCATTATTCCCATTTTAGATATAAGATTCAGCCAAGTGAATTAACTTGCCTCAAAGTGAGTAAGAGCAGAGATAAGACTAGTACCCAGGCCTGTTGATTATATAGACTAGCATCATATAGTGGTTAAGGGCAGATACTCTGGAATGATAGTGGTTTCACAATGAATTGTGAAGAGTAATCCCTCCACAAACTTGGAGGTGATTTGAATAAGTAACTTGACTTCCTAGCACCTCAATTTTCTCACCTGTTAATGGAGATAACACTCATTTCCTTGCAGAGTAGGTAGGATGACTAAATGATATTGTAAGTAAAGTACATAGTACACTGCCTGGCATATGCCAGAAACTCTATCAATATTAGCTACAGCAAGGTCTTAAAAGCACCCTGAAAACAGAGGCGTGCCTTCTACCTCTTTGCATGCTCACTGGTGAAGTTACTGAATCTGGGAAGCCCTTGGTTCATTCACAAAGAATGTTTCCTGAATGTGTGCTCGCTACATGGCCGACCCTGTGCTAAGTGCTGGGATACAGAGATGAGAGATGAGCAAGCAACAGACAATGCTCTCAGACTTTTATAAATGCTGTTTTGTTCCAGTGGTTCCCACATGGTTCTGCAACACAATGTATGGTTTCAAAAAAGAAAAACAAAACACTCAAATTGTGGTTAAAATTCACTAAAATAATTTGTTTTGTCTAAGAAATTTTTACAGACACTTTAAAAGCAGTTATTACATTAAAAGAAGATGACTCAGATTTTTCTTGGTAGTTATAAATTCTTCCTTTTAATCAGAAGGGAAGAATTTGCTCCACTTCACAATAATGTAATTTAAGCATAAAATTGCTAATTACAAAGGAAGTGAGGAACAGACCCAAATGTGTTAACTGCCGACTTTTCTTCCTGGGGCTTTATTATACCACACTGATTCATGTGTAACCCTTGCAAGTCTATCAAAGGAATCACAGAGAAACCCCTATCAGCATGAGATAATCCTTACCGCCTGAGATGATAACATTCCAAGCAGAAACAAAGAAACTTGGTGTTTTACTTTGCCTATACTGCCTGGCTACAGGCAGGTAAATTAACTATTTCTACTGGACTTTTTGGGACGTTGAAAGTACATTACAGTTTCCTTAAGGGTCCAGAGCAGAGAAAAGGAATTTTCTATGTTAGGAGGGGAAAATAAAACTGTTCCTCTGGTGTCTTAACATGTGTAATTAGATCCTGGCTTTGCTAATCACTCGCTTTGTGCTCAATACTGAAATTACAAAGACCAACAAGAAGAGTTCTCTCAGAGCCTACCTGCGAGAATAATTAATTGCATTACAGCATAATGAATGGTATAATGGAAAAGCACAGGGATATAAGAAAATGCAGAAGAGGCACAAAACCCACTCAATAGATTAGAAGCAGTTTTCTGTAACAAGTGATACCTAAAACAATGCCTGAAGGAGCTGTTAGGCCAAAAGAAAGAAAAAAGACCTTTTTAGTCAGAGGAACCACGTGTACAAAGGCCCAGATCAAGGGAGGAAATGTAACAACTAGAGGATTAAAATAAAGGTGATACTGGAGACTAAGGTCAATGAAATGATCTACTCACTTTCCACAGTTAAGTTCCTTTAATTACACCTTAGTGACAGACTGAAAACTGCTAAATTAAACCACAGAAACATTAATAGTGATGAAATTCAACTGTAGAAACTAAACATAGCAAAAATGCTAGTAGAAACAAAATAGATTACAGTTACTTGTCTGAAGATAAAATAGGTCTTAGTAACGGAACTTATCTAATATTTTTCAATTATAATTCATTTATAAAGTTCATAGATAACAAAAAAGCAGTATTAATAGCTTTAAGTCATTTTTACATGTATAAAACACCTTATAGCAAATTGTATAGAATAAGCAAATTCTTACATCTACTAATAGAATATTGTCTTTCAAAAGTAATTTTCTTGCCCTTCTAAGAAGCAGTCCTATTGCGAGGTAATTTTTATAGGCATTTTAAAGACCTAAGTTCTAAGTCTCTGGCACAAATTTATTATAAAATATGGACAATCAACAGTATCTCCCCAGGTCACTGAAAATGAGGAGGCTGCAGTCAATCACCTCAATGCACTGACATTCTGTGACCTACTTGAGATAGATACCATCTTATCAAAAGAGCTTTGCAGGACTTCTGTTACTGGCTAAGATGTTGTAACAAGGGCCAGGTTTATCTTTCTGTATGGAACAACTAAAAACAGAGGTAAAGGATATGAAACAACAGTATTCAACACATTAGGCATCAGGCAATAAAGGGTAGTAATTACTGAGAGACAGGAAATAAATGAGGTGAGTTCTATGATTATACCAGTTTACTGTCTGGAGGGTTTTCCAGGTTGCGGGTCTCCTGAGTTGAGAAGATCGCGCTCAGTCTGGGAAGGCCCCTGTGGCTAGATTTCATAGGGCAAAGCACCAGAAAGGAGAGAACTGCACAGAGAGAATGAGAAGGTCCACCTCAAGTTGAAAGTTGAGTTCTGATCTGTGAAGAAACTATCCAAAGTCTGAGAAAGAACCACTCAACAGAATTAGAGGAAACAATTTCCAAAGCTCACACATGGTCTATAATTGTTTTTTCAGAAGTTTGTTTCAGTAGTGGACAAAAATAAGCGCTAGCTGCTTGGGTCCTGACCTGAAATAACTACAACCCAGAACAAAGCCCAAAAATGCATATAGTAATATAACTATGTTCAGTATCCAATAAAGGAATACTCACAATGGTTAGCATCCAATTGAAAATTAACAGGAATGCATGGAAGCAGGAAAATAAATCCATAATGAAGGGAAAAAAATCAATCAACCAAAACCAGCCCAGAAATCAAACAAATAACAGACCTAATAGACAAGAACGTGAGGAAAGCTATTGTAAAAACACCCTTTGTTGACAAATCTAGAGAAAATATTAAGCATGTTACGTAGATCTGTGGAAGATAGTAAACAAAACCACATTCTAATAGAATTTCTAGGAATGAAAAACTACAATGTCTGAGATGAAAATACATTGAATGGGGTTAAGAGCAGTTTAGACGTTGCAGAAAAAAGATTAGTGAACTCTAAGACAAAGTAATAAATATTATTCAAAATGAAGAGAAAAAAAGAGTAGGAGAAAAAAAAAGAAAACAGAGCACCAGTCAACTGCAGGACAACCTCAGTAACTTAATATATGTGTAATTGAAGCATGGGGCCAGAAAACTATTTAAAGAAATAATGGCCAAGGATCTTCCATAGTTACAAGAAGCTCAACAAATTTCAAGTGTAAGAAACATGAAGAGAATTACACCAAGACACATCAGAATTAAATCATTTAGAACCAGCGATAATAAGAAAATCTTAAAAGCATCCTGAAAAGACATATCATGTACAGAAGAACAAAGATTTTTTTAAATGACAGCAAACTTCACAACAGAAACAATACAAATGGAAAACTACGGGACACCTTTTAAAAGACTAAAAAACAAAAAATCAAAACAAAACAAAAAACCTATTAATCTAGAATTCAATTGCCAGTGAAAATATCTTTCAAAAATGAAGGTGTAACAGTCTTTATTAGTCATACAAAGGCTTTGAGGTCAGACGTACCTGGGTTTAAACCTTGCTTCTATCTCTTATTAGTGGGGTGACTAATAAGTTGTTATTGTTATCAATATCAATAATATCAATTTTTACTACCAGTATATTAAGTGCTTACCATAATGGAGTCATTCCTGTGCCAAGTGTTTTATGTATATATAAACTCATTTAATTCTTACTATTCAGAAATGCTTTCTATTAGGCTTGTTTTATAAAAATGTTGGAATTTGAACCTAGATTGACTGAACCCAAAGTCCATGCTCTTAACCACTGCATCATGCCACCTGGACCTCAACCTCATCTGTTTGTAAAATGAAAATAATAGTAGGTATAATTGAGACTCTGAAGACTAAATGAGACAATGTGTGTATATCAGTCAGTACAATCCCTTTCATGTAGCAGTCACTCAGTAAAGGGTACTGTTATTATGCAGTCATACTTACCATACATTTCATCTTCCAATCCATGAACAAAGGCTCCACAAGCTCCTGACTCGATCAAGTTCACAGCCCCCATATCTATTTCTTCCTTGGGAGCATCATCTCCCCACTTCCTGCCGCTGGAAAACTCCCCTGAACTGTAAAGTTCCTTGGCACGCTCATGTGCAGTGCGTTTCCTCTGTAGAGGACAACAACAATTACCACTTGCAGTAGGTTCATGAAGGAACAACAAGATGCACCCTGAGAACAGGGGAAGGAAGAATATAAGACTGCTCTCTCAGAGTTAAATTTGAAAAAAAAAAAAATAATAATAACAATAATAATAATAATAGGGGAGAGCAGAGAAATGCAAATTCAACTAAAAAACCAAACACTCACAGGTCTATCTATAATACTGATAGTAACCTTATTAAAAATATTAACCTTATTAAAGATAGAGAAAGAATGTGTTGATCATACAGGTGCTCATGTTTGCAGTGACAACATAGGAAAGAGAGAACCAGAGAGATAAATGATGGCAGTGTCCCTCCAAGCACCATCCTGGGTAGATAAGACACTGGTCCTAGAAAAGAACTGTTTTCAGTCCCAGTAGAAGTAAGTTTCTATTTGACAACACTGTGCTCTATTCGAGCAACACTGCTCCCAGGTAACCTTCTAGTAAATTCATTTCCTGCACAGGATGCCTAATGGGAAATATAGTGATTAGCTAAAGTAAATATCCAGTCCACTTGAGAATTAGGACTAATCATAAATGAATACTTTATACATCTGCTTCTTATGAACATTCTTAGTGTGAATCCACATCCTCGTGGCTGATCATCTGAAAGGCACTGATGAAATAAAGCACCTGAGACTACAGGATGTGGGTCCGGTCCAGTAGTAAAGTTTGTACCCTGTGATATGTCTTAGGATCACCCATCCCTCACCATTCACCATGAGAATATCCTTCTTTACACTTCCATCCCAGAATACACAAAGAACATTTAATCAATCACCGACCTCAAGTGAAGGCAAATTGAATGGCAATATTTTATATCAACTCTTCAACCATTCCTTAGAATTTATCTTATCTTACCAAATAACTCAAAAGAAGAAAAGATCTAATATGCATGAAGATCGTATTCTTTATTTGATTTAGTAAGATGGAAAAATTAGAAGGATCTAAATGTAAAGAGCTAGAAATGATGGCACATCTATGTGACAGAACATTATGAAATCAGTAAAAATCCTAAGTATAAAGTTGACAATATGGGGGAAAATGGATATGATATAGTGGCAAATATAAAAAGTAGACTACAAAACTAAATGTAGACTATAAAACTATCTGCAATAGTGTTTAAAACATACATAAGAAAAAGAGCTGGGGAGAGATACATCAAAATGACAAAAGTCATTGTGTAAGAGTAGTGGGAAAATGGGTAAATTTTTTTCCCTTTTCCTTCTACTTATCAAAGATTCTATACCTCTTTATTATTGGGTTTATCATTTAAAAATTAAGATATTGACAGTGAATGTACACATCATATTCTCAGACTCATAATCAATCCTGGCAACTATATCAGAGAACTATCACAGTAAAAACTTAAAGGCATTCCATAAGAGGCATTTTGTTACAGTTCAGAGAAAGAACTGACTCACTCTTCCATGGGAAGTGCTTTTGGAAAGAAGTCCTAAGATGTCACAATCTCAAAAAATAAGACCAAACCTTTGTAGTTCTAACAAATAGAAAATTAATACTGGCTCTTCTTTGTAAAATTATTTCATTACAATAATTTAAAATTTAATGAAGCAACTTGTAATTTGGTTCAAGTTACTAAGATTTTAAAATAAAATGTAATCTAATTACCCTACATTAATTTAACAACTGCATGGGCTGCAAAACTAAATCAGCATCAACTTGGCATATGTTGTTACACTGATGTTAGTTACAGAAACCCAGTTTAAACAACAAAGAATTCAAGTTACCCTCAGATCTGACATCAGCTTCTTGTCAAGTGTCTGCTCCAAGAAATGAGAACTGACTTGCTCCATAGAGCCCTGTAAGAAAGAATTCAGAACAAATTGAACATCTATTAAGACTTGAACATTATCTTAATAGTCAAAGTTTGCAGCCAACTTAAATGTGTGAAGGTAATATCATTCTTGATACTAAAGATGCCTATGGGTTCTGAATCATCAGGAAAATAATGAAAACATTAGCAGCAGCAGCAACAGCAGCAAGCACCTAAATTATGTCATGCACCATTCCAAGTGCTTTATACATACATTAACTCATTTAGTCCTCTTCCAAAGTAAATACTATTATTAGGTCCACTTTAAATAGGGGGGGAAAGAATGTACAAAGAAATTAAATAACTCATTCAAGGTCACAGGAGCGTAAGTTACAGAGCTGGGCTATAAACGAAGTCCAGAATCCTTTGCCTTAACTCTTCCCTGTCTCTCTATGCCTCTTCATTCCACTCTTTCCATTTATGTGTTCACTTATTCACTCTTTTAATAAAACAAACACTTAGCAACCATTCAATTGTATGCCCAGTTATCAGGAACAGGAATACAAAAAATAAGACATCAATTTTACATTCAATGATCTCAGACTAGTGACAGAAACTGACAACAGATAATTCCATTAGTGTATGAATTGTTATAATACACATTTACAAAGGGCATAATGGGAACTCAGAAGACAAGCAGTAAAGGATGATGGCAGGGAGAACTGGAACTCACAAGTGCAAATGCATGAAGTGAGAACGTCATGGGGGGAATAGCAAGTGGTTCCATGAAGAGAACAAAAGACGAGGGTGCGGAAAATGCAGGTAGGTAGGGGTAAGATTATAGAGGGCCTTGTTCACCAAAGTAAGGCGCCACCTTATGAATAATAACTAGATAATCTCTGCTAAATATTTAATGAGCTCAATGACGTACAAAATATTTTACTTATATTTTAAAATTGTATTCTCCCTTTTCATCCCATGAAGAATGTACATGGTCCTCAATTTTTTAGATGAGAGATTGAGGCTGAGAGATTTGATAACTTGCTCTTTTCAGGTAAGGGAGAAACAGATTTACACCTCATAAACATCTTGACAACAAAGCGGCTAATGTAACATAAGGAATCGAAAAGAAGCAGAGACCAGTTAAGAGGCTATCAGAGTAAGTCCTAGACATCTTAAGGAATATATTACAGACCTTCTCTAATTCCCAAATTAAAAATGCTTAAACAAGATCAGACTTTATCTCCAACCACATTTTCCCTGGAAAGTCACATGTTCTTGGGAATATTCTTACCCAACTTAATATCTTTCCTGCAACTGTAGGAGAGAAGTTTTAATGTAAGTAGTTTCAAAACCACTTTTTCTTATCTTTACACAGTAGAGTTGGTGGCCTTGTTTGCTACATAGAGCTGAGTCATACCAAATCTAACATTAATTTTTTTTAATACAAAACATCAGTTTTATGAATAAGAACTATACATTTTTAAGAGCTCCTCACTTTCTCTCTGGTTTTACCGTCAATGTTATCAATTGGCTTTTTAAAGGACACTTTTTTCCTACAAAGAAAATTTTAAAGACTTCACACTAAATTATTCAATCCATAGTTTCAATGCTCTCCTTAAATGCCCTCCCAACAGTTAGCAAATTTACACGTTATTTGTAACAAATTTCCAGTGTTATCTAAGAACAGCCAAAGCTTTCCATGTCAAATCCACAAATACCAAGAGCCCTAAAGAACAGTAACCTACATGAAAAATGGTCAGACCTGAACTAGTACAGGCCTAGCAGAAATAGAGAAGGGAAAGAGTCAGGTAGATTCAAGGTACGACAAGAAGGTAGAACTGATAAGAGCTGATGACTCAGGAGATATGGGACACAGAAAAATAATTCCAAATGCTTCTGGGTTCATGACTGGGTAGATCATTAATTACTCATGAAAGCACAGGAAAGGCAGATTTGGACCGAAAAGATATAAAGTATGTCTCAGCAATCATAGAAACATCTATAGTTCCGGCCTCCACCTCCACTGTCATTCTGTCCCCAGGTGCTCAAGGCCACTTCCACGGCCCACACCACAACGATGGCGGCAGACAGCAAGTCTTCAGATAACCAGGACAAGTGTGGGATAGACAGGGACAATGAGGAGGAGATGGGACATGCCAAAGAAAGTCTCAGATAGAATTTCAGTGCCAAAAAAAGATATAGAAGAAACAGAAAAGGAGGAAATCAAATTCCAGAGGACAGACAGCCAGTACCCAAACTAAATTAAGTAATAATATCTCATGATGCAATCGAAGCAGATAAAGACAATATGTGTCAAAAATCATACTCCTAGACTTCCAGTCAAGATGGTGGCATCGGTAAACATGGCTTGCCTCTTCACACAACCACATCAAAATTATAACTAAAATACAGAACAACCATCACTCAGAACTGTCAGAAATCGAGCTGCATGGAAATCTGACAACTACAGAATTAAAGAAACCGCACCCATCCAGACTGGTAGAAGGGGTGGAGACGAGAATGGGCTATTCCCTCACCCACATGTGGATAAAAATTTGGAAGGGATATCTCAGGAGCAAGGAGTTCCACCCCACACCAGGCCCCCCAGCCCAGGGTTCCAGTGTCAGGAAGATAAGTCCTCACAACTTCTGGATGCAAAAACCCAGTGGGGATTGAGTTGGTGGAGGAAACTGCTCACCTACTCAGACTCACTCCCTCTGAGCTCCAGCACTGGGGTAGCAGCTTGAAAGGCACCAGGGGCATACAGGGAGAAACTGAAGTGTCTGGCACCACGGTGAGCAGAGGTCATTGTCCCTTTTCTAAACCTTTTCCCCACAGAGCCGGCAGGCTGTTGACATATCTGCAACTCCATCAACCTGGCTAACACTGTTTGACCCACCTTGGAGACCCCAGAGATTCCGCCCTACCCAAGTTACAGGCCCACCCAAGCTGCTTTTTCACATGAATCGCTGGTCTTAGCTCATGTTTCACAACTTCCTAAATCCTTTCAAACAAGAAACAGCTGGCTTCAGTGAGCTCCAGGCCCAGCACTAGCAACAGCAAGCTTAGATTCACAATTTGGCTTTGCCTGGGAATCTCCAAACCCAGCACAGGTAGCAGCCACCTCAGATTGCTTGAGATAGTTCAGGTAGAATGGCCCCAGGCAAAACACAGGTTAGGTCTGACCTTGGCCTGCACTACCCAGGAAACCCCAGAGCCTGCACACCCAGTGAACAGCTACAGACCACATTGGAGCACCACCACCTTGCCCCTGCACAGCTGATCCACCACAGAGAATGGAGGTTGGTGGTCAGTGGTCACAGCCAGTCCTTGCAGCTGACTGGCCTGGGTAAATTGACCTGCCAACAGCAACCGAGGCTCAATTACAAGGGGAGGGTGTACTCAGCCCACACGAAGGGTGCACCTCAAGGACTCAGCTTGGGTGATAGGGGAGGCTATGCCACTGGACCCTACAAGACACCTACTACATTAGGCCACACTACCAAGAGCTGCGTCAAAGCATGTCTACCCAATACACAGAAACAAACACAGGGAGGCTGCCAAAACGAGGACACAAAGAAACATGACCCAAATGAAAGAACAGAACAAAACTCCAGAAAAAGAGCTAAACAAAATGGAAATTAGCAATCTATCAGATAGATGCAGAGTACTGGTTATAAGGATGCATAAAGAACTTAGTGAGGACCTCAACAGCATAAAAAAGATCCAGTCAGAAACAAAGAATACACTAATTGAAAGAAAGAACAATTTACAGGGAAATAACTGTAGAGTGGATGAAGCCGAGAATCAAATCAACGATTTGGAACATAAGGAAGCAAAAAAACAATCAGAACAAGAAGAAGAAAGAATCCAAAGAAACAAGGATAATATAAGCAGCTCTGGGACAACTTCAAGAAGTATAACATTCGCATCATAAGGGTGCCAGAAGGAGAAGAGAAAGAGCAAGAAATTGGAAATCTATTTGAAAAATAATGAAAGAAAACATCCTTGATTTGGGGAAGAAAGCAGACATGCAAGTCTAGGAAGCACAGAGAGTCCTAAACAAGATGGATGCAAAGTGGCCCACACCAAGACACATCATAATTAAAATGCCAAATGTTAAAGATAGACAAAATCTTAAAATCAGCAAAAGAAAAGAAGGGAGTTACCTACAGGGGAGTTCCCATAAGACTGTCAACTGACTTCTCAAAAGAAACTGCAGGCTAGAAGGGACAGGCAAGAAATATTCAAAGTCATGAAAAGCAGGGACCTATAGCCAAGATTACACTATCCAGCAAAGCTATAATTTAGAATAGAAGGGCAGATGAAGTGCTTCCCAGACAAGAAAAAACTAAAGGAGTTCATCATCACCAAACCATTATTATATGAAATGTTAAAGGGACTTATTTAAGATAAAGAAGATCAAAACTATAAACAATAAAATGGCAATAAGTACATATCTATCAACAACTGAATAAAAAAAACTAAGTAAACAAGAAGAACAGAAACAGAATCATGGATACAGAGAGCGTTTTGACGACTGCCAGATGGGAGGGGGTTGTGGGAGAATAAGTGAAGAGGTGAGGGGATTCAGAAGTACAAATAGGTAGCTACAGAATAGCCATGGGGATGTAAGTACAGTATAGGAAATGGAGTAGCCAAAGAACTTACATGCATGACCCATGGACATGAACAATGGCGGGGGTACTTCCTGAGGGTGGGGGGTTGCTAAGGGGGGGGGAACAACAAGAGAAAAATCAGGACAACTGTAATAGCATTATCAATTTTTTTAAAAAAAATAGAACCATACTCCTTTCCACCGGGTTGTATGTGGGACACTTTAGATTTGGGTAATGCTGAAGTGCTCAAAGGGTTGTACACCTTGTTAAAGGAGAATTATGTAGGGGATGACATGTTCTGGTTTGACTATTCGTCCAAGTTCCTGCTTTGGGCTCTGAACCCCCCAGGCTGGTTTCTTCAGTGTCACTCTGGGGTCGCAGTGTCTTCAAACAAAAAAATGATGGGGTTCATAAATACCATCCCAGAAACCATTGGGATTTACAACAGGATAAATGTATTGTATTTTGGCTCTGGGTCTCCAGTCTAGAAAGTCAAAGATCCAGCTGTGAAAGTCAAAGATCTAATGCAGAACAGTGTGAAGAAGATGGTCAAAAACACCTTCCTTTGTGTTCATGATAAATTGAGATAAAAATGAGTAGCCCAGTGTTAATTCGAGAAATAACTAGGAGAGCGGAACTGGAAGGGATTTTCCAGGCTATTTAAACCACTAATCATTGTCCTAAGACAGTGCCATGTGCAGATACTGGCATCGATCACTGAACCCCCCAAAACTGGTAGAAGTGAAATTTTCTCACTTGAGTAGAAATATGACTTTACAGAGAACAATGAAGCTGTACATAACTCAGTGATGAGTGGTTGATATTTATTTGTACAGCAAGATAATGAACTGGTGACTAGTACATTTCTTTCTTCAAAAGCAAAGTTTTGTGCAAATAAGTATGTTCTCTGAAGGAGTATGCACCCATGACTGACGACTTTTCTGCTAGTGCACAAACTCGTTTCTTCTCAGCAACAGCAGAAATATGTGAGAAAAGGAAATTGAAAGCACTAAAATGCTCCATGGAATTTATTAGTGCTATCAGGAATACTGGTAGTCTGAATGTAATTACTTATGCAAAATTGCACATATTCCTTTATGGTGACTTCATTATGATAATGGAAACTGTCTTACTTGTAAAAGAGTATTCATAATTTTGTTACTGATGGTGTTTTTATACAGAATTTCAAAAACCTGTGTGTGTGTGTGTGTGTAATATCTATCTATCATCTATTTATCATCTATCTATCTATCTCTCCAATATTCCATGGGGAAAAATATGTGAAATGAGGCCTCATAAACTGGCTTCTACTCAAATAATACAAAGTAGACACATCTTCCTGCTTTTCTTTTTTCCAGGGCTGTTCAGTCCAAAAAAACTTAATTATTTTAGACAACATGGTGGGTTTTTCCTTCATGTTGTAAGTAGTCAAATGAAACCAATTATATCTTATACCAGGCAGAAGCTAGCAAACTATGGCCCATCAGCTAAATCCAGCCCATCACGTTTCTATACAGCACACAAACTAAGGATGGCTTTTACATTTCTGAGTGGTTGGGGGAAAATACCATTTTGTGATATAAGAAAATAGTACTAAATTCAAATTTCAACATCCATAAATAAAGTCGTATCGAAACAAACACACACACAAAACATCTATATTCTTGTCTACTTTAATCAAGACAAATATTTCAGGTAGGTTCTCTCCAAATGAACTATCACCACTACTTAACAACCTATAATCACAACACTAAGAAAGCCATGATATTCAACAAACAAGTGTGTCAAACCTGCTTTCAGAGCAAAAACTGCTCCATTAGTATAACAACTCTATGCACTCTTCGAAGGCTTCTAGCCTCTACTAAATTAGATGATAAAAAAAGAAGCAAACTAAAAAGATAAGAAAATAATGAATTACTATGGGAGATGTAAAACTGCTTCTGACTAGGACATCTCCATTTGCCCGGGAAAGCATAGCCCTGGGAAGATTTAGCAGAGATAAAAACCTACTATCTATCTGAAAATGTTGTAATTTAAGGTCAAAGACTCCTGGAGGCTTATAAATAAGCCTTATTGAGTAAGAGAAATTAAACATGTTAAGAAGAAATCATTGAACTAAGGGCCATATTCTAGATAGAACACCAATTATCATGATTATTTACAAAGTAGTGACTATATTCTAAATAATCTAATGGAGCTGTACACTTGGAAATCACATTTCTTTGCCTTATTAGAGCAATTACAGATAACCAAAAATCAACTTTTTACATAACCTTGAATTTTCTGATACAGCCCACATCTAAAAATTTTCACCCAGCTATAAGCCAAGAATGGAGACTATTCCTTTTTTGTGCAAGATGGATTTAAGTCTAAAAAACTTGTCATTTAATTGACATTCTTAAAGAACCCAGTTTCTGCTTTCCTCTCATGCTTTATCTGTTGTGCATCCCTCACACTGAAGGTTATTCTCCCACACCAAGAAGTACTAAACTGCTCATA
Source organism: Furipterus horrens (assembly GCF_987537825.1). NCBI lineage: Eukaryota > Metazoa > Chordata > Mammalia > Chiroptera > Furipteridae > Furipterus > Furipterus horrens. Next base: position 49,290,289 of record NW_028327172.1, read on the forward strand.
ACTTAGTATGCTGTTATAGTGTAGTATGCTGTTATAGGATATTACTATGTATACTATTACACTTCTTCTATATCTCTGATCATATTTTTTCCTTCCCTACTTCTTTACCTAGCTAATTCATACTCGGCCTTCAAAACACAGCTCAGAAACCACCCCAGAAAGCCTTCTGTGGCTATTAGGTGCTCTTCCCTAAAAGTACCAGGTATTGTAACTGATTGACTGTCTATGTCAACTTACCAGATCACCAACTCTTGAAGACATAGACTATGTCTCAATGTTTGTTAACCCGGTGAATATGTGGGCTAAAGACAACACGCAGTTTACTTGACCACAGGTTTTGCCTACTCAAGAGTTAGTGCAGAGAATTTGCCTCTTAGATTGCACAGAGGAACTAGTAAACCAGCAGGGCCTTAACTACACAACCACAGCTCCCAATGTGTAACTGGATCCTCACTAGGAAGGGACTCTGTATGGGCTATATAGATCATGAGACGTTATTTACTATCTACATGGCCTTAAACAAATTATATCACTTTCCTAAACCTTAGTTTTACTATACAGGGTGGGAAAAAGTAGGTTTATAGTGGTTCATATGGAAAACAATACAGTAATTAATAATACAAGAAAAAACTCTGCCCTGGCCAGGTTGCTCAGTGGTTGGAATATCCTGCACACCAAAAGGTTGCAGGTTTTATCCCCGGTTGGGACAAATATCTAGGCTGTGGGTTCAACCTCTGGGCAGGGCATATAAAGGAGGCAACTGACTGATATTTCTCTCTCACATAAATATCTATCTATCTATCTATCTATCTACCTATCTATCTTTCTCTTTCTTTCTCTCCCTTCCTTCCTTTCTCTCTCTGTCTGTCTCTCTTTCTCTCTCTCTCTCTCCGCCCACCTTCCCCTCTCTCTAAAATCAATAAATATATCCTTGAGTGAGGATTTTTAAAAAAGAACAAACTGTTTAATGTACTCACAACTGTAAACCTAATTTTGCCCCACCCTGTATATGAAATGAATAATATAATACCTTCTCAAAGAATTTAAAAGGATTAAAAATTATTTGCAAAAAATGAATATATGAGTGTATGTATGTATAAGGAAGTGGGTGTATTGCATGTGTATGCATGTATAACAGAAAGTGTCTAGCTCAGTAGGCTAGAAACTCTATAAAAGTACAGTACTATTAACAAAATTAGAATATTAATTTTAAAATATAAACATAATTACATAATTTGGAATTGTTCAGATTTGAAATTACTAAAATTATAACATAAAGCACTTAACTCAAGTTACCGTCATTTAAGTGGAACTCTTTCAATTCATCACTGTAATTCAAATTCATACAGCTTCATATAAATGAATTTCAGATCCTATGGGATACAAACTGAAAAATCTGAATGACCCAGCTTTAAGGATTACTTTTCTGAGCTGCCTACTCAGATAAAGATATATCATTAAATTATTTCTCTAAATATTCCCTCCCCCTTCTCTCTCTCTCTCTCTCTCACACACACACACACACACAGAGTAGATGCTCAGTAAATGTTAAATAAAAGAATTTGATGAACAATTGGATTGTTCTGGATTTTAAAATACTAACTGACCAAAATAAAGTCTTAAAATGTGAATTCAAAAACAAAATCAATAATTGGTTTAATTCTGTATTTTTATTATGAAAAAGCAATATAATTTATAAGCAGAAAATACTGAAATCATCCAAATTTCTTATTATTCCATGAAAATACTTCACACAGGTTTTAACAATTACCCCATAAATACTGGTCACAGAATAGGACTATCACTCGTTCTGTGCCCAGCACAGTGAGGTTCAAAACATTTAACCAGCAATTTTACCAAGACTGGCAGAGTCGGAGGCTCTCAAAAAGAACTGTCCATAAAAGAATCTCAGATTTTCTTGGCATGATATTTACAAAATTTTATATACTTATACATATTTATATACTCTAACCACCCCCATCATCCCACACAGAATACATTACAATTTATAAAGATTTTCATAGACAGTATCTCATTTGGGCATCGTAACAATGCAGTGAGGTAAATATGAGAGATATTATCACCCACTTAACAGATGAGAAAACCCAAACTAAGATTAAGTGATAGCTCAAAGGTCAACACTCCTTCTATAAGACAGCTACAACTCTGAAAAGTTAATTTTTTTTTTTATAAATATACTGAGTCCCCAAAGGCAAAACAGTAGAAAGTACCAGTCTAAAAGTCAGGAGATTAGTATCTGAATACCATTCTCGTCGTCGGCAGCCGTCCGTCTCGAGAGACGATGGTGTAGCTTCTTAAGAGTCTATCTGCACCACCGAGAATGGCTGTGCAGTCCAACTCGGGAGTGACATGGTATCTGTCTCCTCCCGTGTTGAATCGACATCTTGTGATGACGCTGGAGTGTCCTCTCCAGTGAAGCTGAAGCTACAGAGCCTGGGCAGGGTGATATGGAGGGTCTGCTGTTGCCCATGCAGCAGACCCCCCCTCTCTTCGCAGCTGAAGGGTCCAAGGGAAAGACGGAGTCAATACAGCTTGGCTTCAGGTGCGCCGCAGGAGTTGCCGGTGTTGACTACAACGTCAAACCTCCTTAGGGACTCCGGCTCCGGATTTTCTGTCGGGGTTTACTCCCTTAGCCTTTCCCCTTAAGAGGTATGCCGCAAGGCAGCGGAGGTTTTTTGGAGTCAGAGTTTTCCTTCTCTGATGTGCCCTGACTGGAAGATCGAACCAGCAACACTTAGCTCGCAGGCCGACGCTCAATCCACTGAGCCAAACCAGCCAGGGCTTGAATACCATTCTACAAACCTTCTATTTGTATAAGTTGGATAATTTACTTATCAGAGCCTCAGTTTTCTTACCCGGAAACTGGGAATAACAACATCTACCTTGCTGGGTTACTGTGAAAATAAATAGGATCATGTATGTGGCCTCACAGCAAAGTACCTAGGTCATAACGGGTGCTTAGTAAATGGCAGCAACTATTTTTATTATTATTTTCTTTTATCTTTAGTCAAGGCCTATCTCTTATGTTAACAAGTTTAAACAGAATCGTCTTTAAAATTCTTCCTACTTCTAAAAACTACTTCTCCATTGGAAAGTGAGCCATTTCTTTTTATTTTAAGAAATACTAGGATTTCTAATAGTTGAGTTACAACTGTTCCTACCTGTAGTTTCTCAAAATGTTTGTGTAAGTGTAACAGGCAATGTGTTCATTAAAGAAAGGATAATTTATCCTGGCCAGTGTGGCTCAGTGGGCTAAGCACTGTTATGCAATGGAGAGGTCAGTGGTTCAATTCCTGGTCAGGGCACATGCCTGAGTTGTGGGCCAGATCCCCAGATGAGGGTGAGGGTGTGCAAGAGGCAACTGATCGATGTTTCTCTCCCTTTCTCCTTCCCTTCCCCTCTCTCTAAAAGCAAATATATCTTTGAAAAGAGAGAGAGAGAGAGAGAACTTTTTTTAAGAAAAAAAAAAGTGTAACTTACCAATAGCTTTGCAGCTTGAACTCGAACCACCCAGGAGCCATCATTGACCATGTGACAAATTTTTCCAAAAGCATCATCAACTAAGCGAATTTCTTCATTAGAAGAAGGGATTGGGACAATGCTAAATTAAAAGAAAACAAACCACAAATGGGAAAACATAAACCTAAAGCTTCAGGTTTAATAAAACAGAAATGACCAATAAAAACTGGCACAAGTAGAAATGGTAATTAAAAAATTAAAATCCTAGAACGATGAAATAGATTTCATAGTAAGCAAATGACTCTGGGAGTATAAACCAGCCCTTTTAATTGCACTGCAAATTTTCACTATCTTGAATAGAAGTGTTTAACTTATCAAAGGTATAAAGATTTGTGAAGATACTAAAATGTACCTACCACAGAGTATTTTATATCTTTTTATCTTTAGTCTATATTTGTCAATATAGTGAATCTCACAATAAATCTATATAAAACATACTTGCATATCTGGTCCTAAAAGAGGCAAATTCCAATTAAGTCTTTTTAAAAAATAAAATAAAATAAAATTTCTCTCTCCACTTTAAAGAATGACTGTAAGAATAAATGATTTAATTACTGAGAAAATATTTTTAACCAGAAAAACACTACCTAAGGGATTGTTATGATCAAATCACCTGGTATCTTTATCTGGCCCTTATATTTACTAAAATGGGCCCCCAAAATTTTTAAAGATTTAAAAAGAGTGGGGAGGGGGTGAAAGAGATGCTGCAAAGCACTTAAGACAGTCTCATCCCTTCATTTATTTCTCATCTATAGAAGAGGAGGTTGGGACCCAGAGAGTTGAAGTATCTTTCCCAAGATACACAGAAAAGTTCTCGGATGGCAGAGCTGAAAAACAAGGACCAGGCATCCTGATTTTCAGGGGCTGTGCTTTTCCCCTATTCATACTGTCTTCCAAAACTCTAACCAACATTCTTTTTCTGGAGGTGGCTTTTTGCACGGTAGGAGGAGAGAAAAATGGCTTAGCCATGAAGAAAAGCTGGCTTACACCCACACTGACCTTTCAGGATAGAGCTGACTGACAACCCAGATAAGCTGGACTGCGGCACTGCGCACTTGCTCATAGTCATCAGAGAGCAATTTACAGGCCTGTAAACAAGGATTTCAAAAGTCTGTTAGTTTTGTGTGTCCCCCAAGGTGATGTTAAACTATTTTCACAATGAAGATTGGGTGTCTGGATAAGGATGCCAATAAGACTTAGGGGTGATTTTAGCTCCTTGAGCCTTCACTCAACAAAGAATTCTTGGCTTCTGTCAGCCCCTGGGTCTGTGCTCTGACTGAATCCTCCTACCCCACGCCTGGAAGCAGAACCACAGACTGACAGCACAAAAGCCATCTAGAATAGCACAATCCCAGCGAAGCAGGGGGAGCCCACGCTGCTGCTCTCACAGGCTCACAGCCTCAAACAGTTTTTTCTCTATCTGTAAAATCAAAGCATAAATTTCTGATTGACAATCCATTTGAAATAAGTGTTCAATTTTAATACTAAGCTGTCAGAAGAGGCCAGGTTTTTCTGTTTCACTTTGGTCTGAAATGGAATGTCTCTACTCTACCCACAGCCACAGCAACACTCCAGATTTCAAGAATAGCTAGAACCCTCCATGTCTGATATTTTCAAATCCTATATTCCATGTTCTGACCAGAACATGCTACTCAACCAGCTCTTCTATTTCCATGACTTAACCAATCACGCCTGCTCTTCAATCCCACTTAATCTACCTATCCATTTAACCAGGGTTTCTCAATCTTGGCACTACTGACATTTCAAACTGCACAATTCTCTGTGAGGAGCTGTCCTGTGCATTGTAAGATGTTTAGCAGCAACCCTGGCCTCTACCCACTAGATGGTTGTAGCACTGCGCCCTCTCCCTCTCCCCAGGAGTTGCAATAGTCAAAAATACCTCCTATCCTAACTGACAGACCTTTCACCAGCATTTGATACTGCTGGCTATGAGATCTCCCTCCTGCCTTTTCTGGAACATATTTTTTCTCTTCCTCCATCTGCTGCTCCTCAGTTACATTCTAGGGCTGCTTCTTCTGTCTGCCTCTTAAATATTGGACTTTGCCCACTCCTTGGTTTCTTTCAGTCTTCTTATTCTCCCTGAGTATCCTCACGCTCCCTGGATATTGATGGCTCCAGCTCTGATCTCTCCTGAGCTCCAGATCTTCACAGCTATTTATGGCCTGAAATTCTCCTCATCAACCCTTCAAATTCAATATTACATATTACCAAAACAATTCATTAGGTACCCAATTCTACTTTATATCTCAAATTCTGCACCATTGTTCCATGAGGCTCTCGTCATTGCTGCTTACTTTAAAAAAAAAAAAAAAAAAAAAAAAAAAAAACAGGCCCAAACTGGAGTCACTTGCGCTAAGCCCCACTAAGACTTAATACCTATCCTAACTTGTTTCAGCTTCTCCCAAGAATGAAATTTTAAACCAACCTGGAATTTCCTTTGCAGCACTATTGAGGTAATCTGTCTGTAAGACCCCCTGCCTTCCCCTAACGGAAACTAACCTTGCCCAAAATAATCCACTCTTTTAATTTCCTTGCCCCGCCTTCTTTCTGCCTACAAAACCTTCCAATTTGTAAAACTTCTCAAAACACCTTCCTACTTACTGTATGTGATGTTGTTCAATTCATGAATTATTCGATGGAGCCAATTAGATCTTTAAATTTACTCTGTTGAACTTTGTTTTTTAATTATTTGGCTTCCCACATAGTTTTCCATTAGGGAGAGAAGGGGCTGGTCACATTAACACAACCATTCTAAAGTCATTCTATTCCATTTTCTAAAAGAATAAACTTGGTGTACACAACAGTCATAACTGCTTAGCTAATTATCATCTTCCTCTGAAAGATAAAACCAGTTTACTAGGCTAACAAAATCTGGTCTCTGACCATGGATTTAGATCTCCTGTCTAATTTCCTACAGTCATTCTACAAGAGAAATACTACTTTGTAAGGTCTTCTGGTGAGGCAATCAGCTTCTCCTACTTATACTATAAATTCACTGTGACTTTCTTTACCAACACTACAACAATCATGTGATACCTATTCATAAGATCCCAGGATCTTGGTCATTCTCCTCCAGTTTGTCAAGTGTAGTGCCCAGACCTGACTTCATGTTTGACCCAAGCAACCAAACATTAGCAAGACTATTACTTTCTTTATTCTGAACACTATACTTCTCTTTGTATATACCAATATTTATATTGAGCTACCTAAATCCTCCTAAAAGTCCTGTTCGCATATACTGTTGCTATTCAGTAACATACTCCCCTTTCTCTTCTTAGAATATATGTTTGGAATATAACCTCACATTCATCCCAATTAGTGCTATCACTATTGTTAGGCATAAGACCTGGGTTCCAAGAATTCAGGTCAGATTTCAGGGAGCCCCCAATAAATCTGCTGCCCCCACAGTAACTGCTAGTGCCAGTGACTGCCTATGTCCTTCAAAGATATCTTTATCTGCAGACAAGATTTAGCAACTTCTCTGTGCTCAGAATCAAATCCCACTCCTAATCAACTCCCCATTGGACCATCCGCAGGGGGTCCTGCCAACTCCTGTTCCTCTTAAAACTCCTGTCTTGTTGCTGTTCAGGATTGACACCACTTTGACTTTAGCCCACCGGTTTGCAGCTAGCCAAATAAATCTTTCAAACTGATGGCCTATTCGCCTGTCGTTTCTCCTCTCATTCTGCTGAACCTAGCAACTACTAGCTAGATCAGCGGTTCTCAACCTGTGGGTCGCGAACCCTTTGGGGGTTGAACGACCCTTTCACAGGGGTCGCCTAAGACCATCGGAAAACACATATATAATTACATATAGTTTTTATGACTAATCACTATGCTTTAATTATGTTCAATTTGTAACAATGAAAATACATCCTGCATGTCAGATATTTACATTACGATTCCTAACAGTAGCAGAATTACAGTTATGAAGTAGCAACAAAAATAATTTTATGGTTGGGGGTCACCACAACATGAGGAACTGTATTAAAAGGTCGCAGCATTAGGAAGGTTGAGAACCACTGAGCTAGATGAAGCCGAAGTTCTCACATTTTGACAACCAATGTGCTGCCATCCCAGTTTCATGATCCCTCCCCTTCCCTAGCAGACAGTCATTTAAGGTACCTGATTATAAATTGTTTGGTGTAATTTCAGTCCTCTTTCATGGAGCTGCAACTATAAAATAAAGATACAGTTTAAGTATTTGGGGAAAAAATCCATACTTCCAATGTGTCCCCACAATCTCATTTATTTTCCCGCATTATATCAGATTAACATGGTTCCCACTGGCCTAAATCAGGGCTATATAAATCAGAAACCTAGCCAAAGACTTTTTAGTAGACGTACTCAAATAGTTCATAAATCTAACCAATGGACTCTCCCAAAGGGATGTTAGAAAAATATGAAACTGATAAAAAGCTGAGGAAAAAATGATTAACACCATCTCCTCCTAAAAAGCAGCCTGCCAAACTGGGTAAATTTCTCCTATATTTATGAAACAAAGAAGGTATAATACCACTTGAACCTAATGTAATACAATATGCAGGGGGTTTCCTTGTTTCTTCTGAAATAAGTGAAAGCTACCAGACAGCCCAAAGAAAAGCAGATCTGTTATAAAGAAATGTGTGCCTTTGAGCTCTGTGATGGCACCAACAGCTTCCTGAAAAGTATGCATAAGGTGTACTCTGGGGGAGATTCAGAACGTATACAAGGCAACATCAGCCATATACAAATGAAAAACAAACAAATAAAACTGTCCCCGTTTAGTTTCCATGATCATGTTTACCATAGCTTTTATAGCTGCAGTTCTGACACGCGGGTCTTGGTCACTGAAGTAATCCCCTATAATTTTCTGGACATCTCTGACAGCTAAGCCTTCTGTATCCTTTGTGACACTTTTCTCCAAAGAGCCAAGGTTGCCAAGTAATTGCAGGCACTTATTTCTTACACCGTGGGAAGTATCTGTCAGGTGCTATAAAAAGAAAAGAGAAAGAAAGGACATGTTGAAAATGTCTTAAAAATAAAATAATAATAATAATAATAAAAAGAGAAACAGAAGTATTCTATCAGCTTTAGGAATGACTTTGAACACGACATTCTCACCAACACCTGTCTAGTATCATGTTACTTATGTATCTTCCAAAAAGAATTGTAAGTCCTTAGAAAATAAAAACTAAGACTTCGTTTGTTCACCACTGTAGTCCCATTTGTTGGCATTTTGCCTTGTAAAGGAAGGACTGGATACTTTAAAAATGGCCTCTAAATTGCATTTTATTTGTTATCAAATCTAAAAACAAAACAAAAGTTTATAAATTTTTAAAACTTTTAATATCCATACAGTATTATGTAAAAATCTTAAGTGTACTGCTCAGTTAAATTTCACAAAATACACGCACACACATATAACAAGCACCCAGATAAAGAAACAGAACATGACTAATACCCCAGGAGCTCCCTCATGTCCATTCTCAGTAACTACTCCACGACCATCAAAAATAGCCAGTAGATTTATTTTGCCTATTTTTGTATTTTATAAAATCAAATAGTGTCTGGATCCTTTTGCTTAATATTATCTTTGTGAGATTAGAGATTACGGTATGCCATACAGTTATAGATCATTCATTCTCACTACATAGTAATGTACTCACAAACGGAATACACCGCAATCCATTTATCCTTTCTACTATTGATAGATATTTTGAGTTATTTCCAGTTTGGAGCTACTCTGAATAATGCTAGTATGATTATTCTTAAATATGGCTTTTAGAGCACATGTTCACACTTCCGTTGGATATATACTTAGGAATAGAACTGCTGGGTCATAGAGCATGCATATGTTCAGTTTAAGAAGACACTGCCAAACAGTTTTACAAAGCAGTTGCAGTAATTTACGCTTGCACTGGTAATCCATAAATGTTCAAGTTTTGCCACATCTTTGTCAACACTTAGTACTGTCAGTCTTTTTTCATTTTAGTTCTTTTCACTGCATTTTAAACAAATAATCAGTTATCTCTTTCTCTTATCTAGTCCAAACCTACTAAAATAAGCTACTTGCATAATGTAGTAACAAGAATAAAAATACCTTAATGAAATGAGGTTTCACAGTAAGTCACAATACAGTGTGAAACTCTGCCTTAAACTTTTTAGACTGAGGCCCAAAGTAAGAATCATCCATTACATTGCAACATAGTACTCATATAGAAATATATACACAATATTTTAACAAAACAATATTTACCATATCTTGTGATGTACTCTAATGTTTGAATTCTATTTTTTCTTTTTATTGAATTTATTGGGGTGATATTGGTTAATAAAATTATATAGGCTTCAAGTGTGCGATTCTATAATACATCATCTATATATTGTATTGTGTGTTCACCAGCCCAAGTCAAATCTCCTTCCATCACCATTTACCTCCCCTATACACTCATCTACCTCCCCTCCCGCACCCCTATCATAATCACCATACTGTTGTCTATGTCTACAAGATTTTCTTTCTTTGATTAATCCCTTCACCTTTTTTACCCAGTTCCACAACCCCCATCCCTTCTGACAGCTGTCAGTCTGTCCTCTGCCTATGAGCCAGTTCCTTCCTTTCTTTCTTCCTCTTTCTTTCTTTCTTTTTTTTTTTTGTTAGTTTATTGTTCATTAGTGAAATATATGGTACTTGACCTTCTCTGACTGGCTCATTTCACTTAGCATAATGCTCTCCAGGTCCATCCATGCTGTTGCAAAAAGTAAGAATTCCTTCTTTTTTACGCCCAAATAGTATTCCATTGTGTAAATGTATCAGAGCTTTTTTATCCACTCATCTACTGTTGGAAATTTAGGCTGCATCCAAATTATGGCTATTGTAAATAATGCTGCACTGAACATAGGGGTGCATATGTTCCTCTGAATCAGTGTTTCAGTTTCTTTGGCTATATGCCTATAAGTGGAATTGCTGGGTCATAAGGCAGTTTGATTTTTAATTTCAGGTAACTCCATACTATTTTCCACAGTGGCTGCACCAATCTGCATTCCCACCAACAGTGTACACTAGTTCCCTTTTCTCCCTTTTCTTCCATTCTTAACAACACTTATTGTTTGTTGATTTTTTAATCACAGCAATTCTGACAGGTGTGAGGTGACATGTGATTGTGTCTTTAATTTGCATATCTCTAATGATTAATGACGTTGTCTACTGTCCTCTTTGAGAAGTGCCTGTTCAGATCCATTGTCCATTTTTTAATTAGACTGCTTGTTTCTTTGGTGTTGAGTTTTATAAATTCTTTATAAACTGTGGATGGTAACCCCTTATCAGATGTATCATTAATGAATAAATTCTCCCATTCAGTGTGTTGTCTTTCCATTTTGTTGGCTTCCTTTGTTATACATAAACTTTTTAGTTTGATGTAGTCCCACTTGTTTCTTTTTTCTTTTCCTTATTTAGATTTTAGAGAAAGAGAGGGAGAGAGAGAGAGAAAGAAAGAGAGAGAGAGAGAGAGATACTGGCTTGTTTTTCCACTTACTTATGCATTCACTGGTTGCTTCTTGTATGTATCCTTATACTAGAGACCGAACCTGCAACCTTGGCATATCAGGATGACGCTCTAACTGAGCTACCCAAACAGGGCTGTTTGTTTTTTCTTTTGTTTCCCTTGCCCAAGGCAATATATCAGAAAAATATATTGCTATAAGAAATGTCTAAGATTTTTTAAAAGTCTATTTATTTTAGTTATTTATTTATTTATTTTAGAAAGAGGGGGAAGAGAAGGCGAAAGAGAGGGAGAGAAACATCAATTGGTTGCCTCTCGTCTAGGCATGCATCCCCATCTGGGAATCAAACCTGTGATCCTTTGCTCTGCGGGACGATGCCCAACTAAACGAGCCATACCAGTCAAGGCAAGAAATGTCTGAGATTTTACTGCCTATGTTTTCTTCTAGGATTTTTATGGTTTTGAGTCTAACCTTTAAGTCTTTAATCCATTTTAAGTTTATTCTCGTGTACAATGTAAGAAGGTGGTCTAGTTTCTTTCTTTCTTTTTTTTTTGCACATATCTGTCCAATTTTTCTAACATCATTTATTGAATAGATTATTTTTACCCCATTGTGTGTTTTTGCCTCCTTTGTCAAATACTAATTAAAGGTGTGAGTTTATTTCAGGTCTCTTTATTATATTCCATTCATCTATATGTCTGTTTTTATGCTAGTACCAGGCTCTCCTCATATGATTTTTGTCCAGGGTAAGTGGCTACAAACAAAATTATTGTGTTGGCCCTTTAAGAGGGAGCCTTTAAGAGGGACCAGACTCCTGTCTCTCCCTGATGGACAGAAACCCCACTGCTTTTCAAAGTCAGATGTTATATGGGAGCCTCTTTCCAGCTCTGGTGCTCTGGGCTGGGGGTCTTGGCTTGGGGTTTAGACCCTACAGTTCTCAGGGGGAACCCCCCACAAACTGCGATAGCCCTTCAAAACCTCAGCCACAGGTTGAATGTGGGCAGCCCTTCTTGCATCTCCTTACTTCCTACCAATTTCAATGTGGCTTCTTCTGCAAATCCTGGGTTATAAGACCTCTTCAGCTAGTCTTCAGTTTTTTGTTCAGGATGACTGTTCTATAATTTAGGTGTAATTCCAGTTTGTTCCTGGAATGAGGTAAGTGTGGCTTCCACCTAGTCAACAGCCACCCAGGATTCTCCCCAGGATTCTTTTTTTTTTTTTTTTTTTAATACTGATTATGATTCTTGAAACTGATTGCATTATCCACCAATGGATCATAATACTCAGTACGGAAAGCACTGATGTATAGAAAAGTAAATGGAATTCAAAATTCAAAAACCTGGGTTCGTGGATCTCCTTAGAAAAATGACTACTCCCAGGACTGGGTCAAAAAATATGTAAGAAGAGTCTGGGACATCTTAGGCCAGAAAGCTAGGAAGGTGTCAAGGACTAACAGAGTCTAGATCAAAAGGACATAGAAATTAATCTATAGTGGGTTCCTATTGTCAACATTTATACAACACCAAAAGAAAGCAATTAAACAAATCCAGAATGTAGGATATTCCATAAGACCATTTTCTTCAATAAGTCTATGGAATTTAAAGAGAAAGCAAAAGGGGACACTGTTATCAATTAAAAGAAGTTAAAGAGACTACCTTTTTGTATGCTAATCAAAACAAACCAACTATAAAAATACATATTTAATACAATTAAGTTAATTTTAATATGAACTGATTTAAGATAACATGGATTAACTGTTAATAATTGCATCATGGCTATATTAAAAAATATCAGTTAGAGGTACATACGGGAGTATTTATGATTGAAATAACATGACGTCAGTGATTTACTTTAAAATACTAGAGCAGACAACAATAAAAAGTGAGAGGACAGATGAAAAAGATTTCAAATCATAAATCATCATCAAATTTACACTCAAAACTAGAAAGGATAGCGAATTTGAAATTTTCCACAATATAAAGTATACAGAGGTGGGCAAAAGTAGATTTACAGTTGATGGTATGGAAAAAGACATGCAGATTATAATTATACCAATAACTTTATTAACTCAAAAGAACTGTCACAGTAGCACAATGCACTTAGGTACAATCATATAAGAGCTCAAATTGCTGGCCCTCAGTTTTATACACATTCTTGTCAACTACTTGTTATACCCAAGCACACTTTGGCACAGAGTTCTTTATAAACCTGCTTTTATATACGCACGCACGTGTGTGCGTGCATGTTTGTGTGTGTGTGTATGTGTGTGCAACCTAGCTTCAAATTTCAGCTGAGTCACTATATGTGTAACCCTGGTAAAGCCACTGAACCTCTCAGAGCATCAGTTTCCTTATTTACCAGAAGGAAAAATGCCTGCTTTATCTAACTTACAGGTTTATCATGAGGAGGAATAAAATGTAGAAAAAACTTTACATACTACAAAGCATAATGTGACTGTTAGCTATTGTTACTATAGTCTAAAACGGTAAGGTATATGGTCACAGACAAATTATACACATGAGCACAGACCAGGATCAAACAGACCTAGGTTTGATTACTGGCCCTGCCACTTAGTATCTATGCAAACTTCACCAAGCCCCTTAAATCTTTAGAAATTCTTCCTTTGTAAAAATAAAAATAATATCCCCTGCTATGAAATTTTATGGTGAGTGAATTAAATGAATTCATTTAATAATTACTGTATGTAAAATCAGCTAATATGTCTGGGACATAACAAACATTCGACAAGTACAAGCGGCTAGCATAGTGCCTGGTACTTAGCATGTTCTTTAAAAAAACAACATACTTGAGAAGAGAAACAGGTGGGATAAAAAAGAGTAAGTGACGGCAAAAAACAAAACGGAGAGGGGTCAGAGGTAACAGTAGGCCACCTGGATGAAACAGGTCATTCAAGCATGAGCTTTCTAGTAATAGTTGTCTAGCAACAGGGCCGTCTGTCATGGAAGACAGTCGAATCGCTCACCTCAGAATGCTCGAGGGACAGATTCCTTAACTGAGTGGGAATGTAGACTTCCAAAGAGAAGCTATGTCCTTGTGAAGGTGAGGTGGACTAAGCAGGATAACTTGGAGGAGAAAACAAAGAACACCCGGTGAGAGGGCGAGGGTCTTAAAGAGAGAACTCTTCACTATAAAAAATGGCTCAATCAAACATTTTAGCTCAAGAGTTAATTCTTGCCTCCAAGTTACTTAAGCTACAAAAATGTAAAACACACATTCTATGTCCTCACAATGCTTTCTATATTGTAAGGGCTCAAAATAATCCATCAAAATAAGGCATTAAACCTGAGAAGAAATTCCCAAATATCAAACTGGTAATGACTGTCACAGTTAATACAGCAAAGTTGTTGCTTTTTAAAATAAACTATATTTAGTATGGAAGCATCATTTCTCATAATTAAGCTGTTGACTAAATCTCTAGCTTCTGGTAGGTTGCTACCACTGTGACAAATACTTTATCTGATTTTTAAAAAACAAACTAAAACCTTTTAGCTTCTATTAAGATAACCAGACAACACTGATGCATATATAACCTACCTATTACTGAATGTTTTCCCAAAAGAGAGAGTAAGTCTAAATCACACCCTCAGAGCAGCAATTAGTCTCATGATTACGATGTTCTTCCCCTAAAGGTCACTTCTTGCATAATGGCCATCTTCCCTAATAGCTGCCTAGTGTCTTCTCTGCACATGATGCTATTTTGGTGTTATGCCCAGGTCATTGATTAAAGTGCCATCATTTTTATATTAATGGAGTAAATAAACTGCACCACCAATGAGAGCAATCCATGTTAAGAATGAAATAAGCTATATAATTTTATTAACCACTGTCACCCCAATAAATTCAATTTAAAAAGCATGAAATAAGCAACACTAACTACTTTAAAACTATTTCTTTAGAAAAAAATCAATGGTTAAGTGTACCAAGAAAATCTGAGACTGATGTTAAATAAGAAAAAATAACTTCCTGACTCATTCAGTTTCAATATGAATTGTTTCTAAGCACAGTTAAAAATTCAGTGTATTGTACTTTGTATGAAAATGATTCTAACAGATAACCTCTACTAACAAACCACACATTATATTTCTTTGGATAATATTTTATAAATGTTAAAAAGTTGTATGGTTCTATCTGTTGCCTTAAAAGCTTAATGTACTTTTGCCATAATTTTAAAGGAACAGAAAAAAAAACAGAAAAGCTGGAAGACAAGGCAAGATGGAGACAAAGAAGAACTAAACTAGGCTCTAAGAAAGCCTTATAAGCAAAAATGACATTTGTTCTTCTAAAAAAATCTTGACATATAGGAAAGTAAGCAAAGACCTCCTATTTCAGTTGTACAGATGTTACACAAGAATATTAATTTCCTAGCCGAATCTGTGAACCAAATCTCTACGTCTCCCAATAAGAATTAACTATACAATGTACCTCAAGGAATTATTGGTAGAATAAAATGAACAAACATTGAAAAGTTAAGAGTACCCAAAAGCATAACTTTCTTCCTACTGTGAAACAAAGAATATCACAGATTTACACCTTGTATTTAAAATAAATAAAAAACAATTTGAACTTAAAATAATAATATTGATAGGAACAGACCATAATATATTGAACAAAATAACAGATAGGAAGAAAGAGAGGGAGGGAAAGCTCTGTTTATCGAATGACAACTTGTTACAGGTACAAGGTTTGTGTGCCCAATGCTTCAAAAGAAAGGCCAATATTCAACAGATCAGTGTTTTGGAGTAAGGAAAGGTTTATGGATTGAGAAGGCCTAACTCAAGAAGATGGGAGAACTAATTCTCAAAATCATTTTAAGAGAGCTCAAAATACAGGCATCTTATTTACCAAGGGAAAGGAGAATGGGTGAGGCAAGAGGCGGGTAAAGAATGTAGACAGCCAGGACTCGGAAAAGAGATTCAAGGAAAAGCGCTATATTTCTAATTCTCTTGTTCCTGGTCCATCTGTTGACCAACCCCTCCACCCAACCCCCCATCTGAGTGTGTTCTGTAGACTCCTATACTTCTGCATATTTACCTATCTCTTCCTAACAAAGGGGCTCCTCAAGACTCAAGCAGAATTCCACTAGCTAATTTGCATATTTATAGCAAGAGCTATTAGTCTGAAGGCTATCAGACGGAAAGCATTTCACTGTTACAAGTTAATAAATATAAAAGAAATAACAAAATTAAAATATCACCATTTTGCAATGATCAGAGTAATAATTGACTCAGTAAGATTTATTAATAGTTGATAAAATACTGAGTGAAAGTTTGATGGGGATGAGGATATTTACATAATCTCAAAGTATCTCTCCACAAATTACTTATTAATCGCAAGGGAAAATAGTACAATAAATCCTCATTGTCAATAGGTTCAATGTATATGGAAACCAAATTTACCATAGGCTAATTGATATAAACAAAAGTTTCTACAGCATCTCATCAACATTATAACAAAATTACACTGAAAGAAACAATGTTACTCAAGGATCTGCTGTGAATCTACATGGAAAACCCTTAACAGAGCCACCTTCACCAAGTATCAAAGATAGTCAGCAACATCAATAATGAGTCAAAACTCATCTGTGCCTCCTGATATGATTCATTGAGAAAGACACAATATATTATTTATGTGGTATTCCTACCAAAATGCATAACCTGAACCTAAACAGAAAAAAAATCAGGTAAACAGACTGAAAGACGTTATATAAAACAAATGGCATATACAGTTTAAAAATGTCAAGGTCATGAAAGATAAAACGCAGTTGAGGGACCTTGCCAGATTAAAGAAGACAAGATATATTAAAAACTTAATGTAATATGTTATCCTGTACCAGAAAAATAATTATATAAAGAACAATAGTGGGCTCTGGCCGGGTGGCTCAGCTGGTTGGAGCAGCATCCTGTGCACCAAAAGGTTGCAGGCTCCATCCCCGATCTGAGCATGTGCAGGTGGCAGCCGATCAATGTTTCTCTCTCACATCGATGTCATTCTCTCTCTCTCTCTCTCTCTCTCTCTCTCTCTCCCTCTCAAATCAAAAATCAATAAACATATCCTCAGGCTAAGGTAAAAAAATAAATAGAAAGGGAAAGAAGGAAGGAAGGAAGGGTTATAGCAAGACAAGAAGAATCTGAATGGTCTACAAATTATTATTAGTAATGTATCAAAGTAAAATTTCCTGATTTTGAGAACAGTATTGTGGTTATAAAAAATTATCCTTCTCTTTAAGAAGTACACATGTAAATACAGAGGGGCAGAAGTAGGTTTCAGTTGTTTGTATGGAAAGTAATACAATAATTAATAAATAATAATACAAGAATAAACTTTGTGCTTTATGTCATCACAACTATAAACCTACGTTTGCCCTGTATTTAGAAAAGGGGCAGGTTGTCTGCAATGTACTCTTAAATGGTTCAGGAAAAAATAATGCATAGAGAGAGAGAGATAATGATAAAGCAAATATAGAAAATTGTCAACTACTGGTTAATGAGGAAGGAAGGAATATGGAAATCCTTCATACTATTTTTATAATTTTTTGTTGAGTTTGAAATTGCTGGGGTGTTTGGATTTTATCCCAAGCCCAACCCCATGCTTTCCCAGATTCTCTTTCTTGGTTAAAGCTACCAGATCCAACCTGCCACAGAAGCCAGAAACCAAGGAATCATCCTCAACAATTCCTTTACCCTCACACCATGTTCAATCAATCACTAAGTCCTGTCAACCTTATTTTCTAAATATTTCTCAAATCTATCCACATCTTTCCAAAAATTAAATCCAAACTACTCTAATCTCTCACTAACATCCTAACTGGTTTCCTCCACAACTACGCTGGCCTCTTCTCCAATCATTTCTCTAGAAGACAAGAATATTCTTCATGAAATGTAAATCTGATGTCACTTCTCTACCTGCTCTCTACCCAAAACACATCAATGGGCTCTCAACAGGACCTCTAACACCTCGAAGCTAGCCTAATGGTTCTTAAATAGTTTTTGGTCTAAGGATCGCTTTACATTCTTAAAAACAATTAAGGACCCCCAAAGCATGTTTATGTGGGTTTTGTCTATTGATAAAAATTGTATTAGAAATTAAAACAGTAATTTTTATTTTTATTTTTATTTTGTATTATTAGTACTATTTTAATTTTTTATTTGATTATATTGTTACAATAGTTAGATTTTTTTTTCCTCTTTGCTCCCCTCTGTCCAACAACCCCTCTCCCCCAGCAATCCTACCTTCCTTAGTTCATGTCCATTGGTTGTGCATATAAGTTCCCCAGCTTCACCCTTTCCTATACTAGTCTTTTTTTTAAAATTTTTTATAACATTAAAAAATAACAATTCCCCCCTCTCAGACTTAAGACCCTTTATAATCTTATAAAGGATAATGGGCGAAGGTCTCGTGCTTCTCTAGCTGCTTCAAGCTGGACATGGTTGTCATCCTATCTATCCTTGGGTCTAGAAATCCCTAATAAGAGTGGGGGTGTGGAGGGGAGAGTAGCCTTCCCACATGGGAAGGGTCGTGCAGACTCCAGGTCAGTTGGCTGTCCCTGGACAACAGCATGCTTGGTTTAAAACAAAAGTTTTTTAATGTTTCTTCATTAATTCCTTTATAATAATTACTCATCTCTGTTTCCACAGCCAATCTATAACAAAACAATGTGTTGTTTTATCTGAAGAATGTGAAGAAAATCTAGTCTGAGATATGTAGTGTTTTTTGTTTTTTTTAATTTTTAAAGAGAAGGGAAGGGAGAGAGAAAGAGAGAAACATCAATGTGTGGTTGCCTCTTGTGTACCCCAACTGGGCACCCGGTCCACAACCCAGGCATGCACCCCAACCAGGAATCAAAACAGCGACCTTTTGGTTCGCAGGCCAGAACTCAATCCACTGAGCCACACCAGCCAGGCCCTGAGATATGTAGTTTTAAAGGGAGGACTACACAGACCATAAGCAAAGAGTCTCTGAAAACCCTAGGGGTTCTCAGACCACTCTTTTCAGAACCGTGAGTCTAGAATTCCGGTCAAGATGGAGGCACAGGTAAATGTGGCTCACCTCCTTGCACAACCACAGCAAAATTACAGCTAAACTACAGAACAAATATCACTCAGAACTGTCCAAAAATCGAGCGGAATGGCAGTCCAACAAATAAGGAATTAAAGAAACCACATTCATTCAGACGGGTAGGAGTGACGGAGGGGGTGGAGACGCAGAATCGACTGGTCCCAAATCCACATGTGGAAGATATAAAAGAGGGCTATCTCAGGAGCAAGGGATCCCAGCCGTTCATCAGACCAACCAGCCCAGGGTTTCAGTACCAGGAGTATAAGTCCCCATAACTTCTGGCTGTAAAAACCAGTGGGGGTTGGGTCAGCAAAAGGAACTGCGGGATTCCCTCTCTTCTGCCTCTCTTCTTAAAGGGCCTCGCACTACCCACAGACTTACTCAAACTCATTCCCTCTGAGCTCCAGCACCGGGGCAGCACCTTGAAGGGCACCCATGGCATACAGGGAGGAACTGAAGTGTCTGGCATCAGTGTGAGAACTGGTGGACAGCTTCCCCCCATATAGAACTGCAGACATTGGTCACTGTACCTTTTATAAGCCCTCCCTCACACAGAGCCACAGTGCAGCAGTACCATATCTGAATCTCCATCAACCTGGCTCATCCTGACAATTACCTAAGGGTCTGCCATATCCAACTTATGGGCCCACCCAAGCTGGTAACTGGCTTTTCTGTATGAAGGGCTGGGCTAGGTACAGGCTTCAGACCTTCATAAGTCCACTCAAACAAGCAAAAGCTGAGCCCTAGCACTTATCTTTCGTTTAGTGGCCCCAGGCCCAGCACTAGCAGCAGCCATCTACAGATCAGCAAGGGGCCCCAGAGAGAACAGAGGTGGAGGCTGACCTTGGCCTGCCCCATCTGGAAAACCCCAGAGCCTACACAGCCAATGGACAGCTACAAACCACATCAGAGCACCACCCAACCACCCATACTAGCCATGGAGGAAGTTGGTTGCTGGCCACGGGTCACAGCTAGTCCTACCAGCTGACTGGACTGGGTAAAATCCTGCCCATTGAACTGCTGACAACAATCAAGACTCATCTACAAGAGAAGGGAGTACTCAGCCCACAGAGGGCGCGCCACAAATACACAGCTTGGGAAAGATAGGGGAGGCTGTGCCACTGGATCCTACAGACAACTACTACATTAGGCCACACTACCAAGACAAGGAGTCAAAGCAGCTCTACCCAATACACAGAAACAAACACAGGGAGGCTACCAAAACAAGGAGACAAAGAAACATGGCCCAAATGAAAGAACAAAACAAAACTCTAGAAAAAGAACTAAAAAAAATGGAGATAAGCAATCAGATGTAGAGTTCAAAACACTGGTTATAAGGATGCTCAAGGAACTCAGTGGGTATTTCAGCAGCATAACAATGATCCAATCAGAAACAAAGGAAACACTAATTGAAATAAAGAATAACTTATAGGGAATCAACAGTGGAGTGGATTAAGCCAAGAATCAAATCAATGATATGGAACACAAGGAAGGAAAAGACATCCAGAGTACAGCAAGAAGAAAGAATTAAGAAAACCGAGGATAGTATAAAGACTCTCTGGTACAACTTCAAATGTTCCAACACTGGCATCATAGGGGTGCCAGAAGGAGAAGAGGAAGAGCAAGAAATTGGAAACCTATTTGAAAAAGTAATAAAAGAAAACTTCCCTAATTTTGCAAAGGAAATAGACATACAAGTCTAGATAGTCTTAAACAAGATGAATATAAAGAGGACCACACCAAGACACACAAATAATTAAAATACCAAAGGTTAAAGATAAAGAGAATCTTAAAAGCAGCCAAGAAAAAAGAAGAGTTACCTATAAAGGAGTTCCTATAAGACTGTCAGCTGATTTCTCAAAAGAAACTTTGCAGGAGTTTCTGGAAGGGATTAGCAAGAAGCATTCAAAATGATGAAAAGCAAGGACCTACAATCTAAAACACCATATCCAGCAAAGCTATCACTTAGGATTGAAGGGCAGCCAAAGTGCTTCCCAGACAAGGTAAAGCTAAAGGAGTTCATCATCAGCAAGCCATTATTCTATGAAATGTTAAAGGGACTTATTTAAGGAAAATAAGAAGATCAAAACTATGAACACTGAAATGTCAATAAATACACAACTATCAGCAATTGAATCTAAAACAACAAACTAAGCAAACAAGAAAAACAGGAACAGAATCATAGATATGGGGAACACTGGGATGATGGCCAGTGGGGAAGGGGCTCTTGGGGAATGGGTGAAGAGGTGACGGGATTCAGAAGTACAAATAGGTAGTTACAGAATAGCCATGGGGATGTAAAGTACAGCATAGGAAATGGAGTAGCCAAAGAACTTATACACATGACCCATGAACATAACAAAGGAGGGGGGACTGCTGGAGGGAGTAGGGGGTACTAGGTGTAGGGGGGCAAAGGGAGAAAAACTGGGACAACTGTAACAGCACAATCAGTAAAAAAAAAGAGAGAGAACCATAGGCCTTGCTTTATTACCATCTTTACATTCTTCTAATACAATGTGCTCCTTTCTAACCATAGTATCTTTGCATGTGCTGTCTCTTTGCCTGGACTACTTTTCCCATTCACTCCTCCTTCCATTCTCTTTGTTTAATTAACTCTCAGTATACATTAAGATCTTAAACTCTAAGCTCAACTATCATTTCTTCTACAAAATCCTACATTAGGTTAAGCACCACACACCACACCATACCC
Source organism: Furipterus horrens (assembly GCF_987537825.1). Classification (NCBI taxonomy): domain Eukaryota; kingdom Metazoa; phylum Chordata; class Mammalia; order Chiroptera; family Furipteridae; genus Furipterus; species Furipterus horrens. The sequence continues at coordinate 49,312,118 of NW_028327172.1, forward strand.
CTATTGTGGAGCAATTAAAACTACTAGTTAAGAAACCTTGCCTTAATCTTACCTACCTGACAAACTATTTCTTTCAAAACCCAAATGAGATAACATCTAATCCAGAATGCTCTTCTTAATACTTCTCTCACCAGAAAGACTTTTTCTACTCCTTCCTCCTAGCAACTTTTATACCTGCCAGTTACTTGTTATTACAAGAAGCATACTATAATATATTATATATCTGTTATAAGCCTGACTCCTGGCTCATGAATTCCTTAAAGGTTGGAATCTTATTTGTCCACGAAAGATATACAAATGGCCAATAAACACATGAAAATATGCTTACCATCACTAATCACTAATCATTAAAGAAAAACAAATCAAAACCACAAGATACCACTTATACCCATTAGGATGGCTAGTGAAGAGAGAGAGAGAGAGAGAGAGAGAGAGAGAGAGAGAGAGAGAGAGAAAGAAAATGCTGGCTAGGATGTAGAGAAATTGGAACCCTTGTGCATTGCTGGTGATAACGTAAATGGTACAGTCACTGTGGAAAACAGTATGGTCGTTACTCAAATAATTAAAAATGGAATTACCGTATGATCCATCAAACTCCACTTCTCGGTAAATACCTGCATTGGTCTGTACTGGATGCCATAACAAAATACCACAGGCTGGGTGGCTTGACCAACAGAAAGTTACTTTCTCACAGCTGTGGAGGGTGGAAGTCCAACAAGTGCCAGCAAATTGGGTTCCTAGAGAGGACCCTGTTACTGGCTTGCAGATAGCACCTTCTTGCTGTGTCCTCACATGGCCTTTCCTATGTGCACACACACAGAGATAGTCTGGTCTCTCTTCTTCCTCTCATGAGGACACCAGTCCTATCTGATTAGAACGGGCCTTTTAGTCTCATTTAACCTGAACTATGTCCTAAAATGCCCCATCTCAAAATACAATGACATTGGGGGTTAGGGCTTCAACATAGAAACCTGGAAGGGCGCATTTCAGTCTATAACAAACCCAAAAGAAGTGAAAGCAGGGACTCAAAGAGATATTTGTACAACCTTGTTCACAGCAGAATTATTTGCAAAAGCCAAAAGGTGGATGCAACCCAAGTGTCCATCAAAAGATGAATGGATAAACAAAATGTGGTGTATACATACAATGGGATATTATTCAGCCTTTAAAAGAAATGGAATTCTGATGTTACAGCATGGATAAACTTTGAGGACATGCTATAAACTGAATGTTTGTGTTTCCCCAAAATTCTTCTGTTGAAATCTAATTCCCAATGTGATGGTATTTGGAGGTGGGGATTTTGGGAGGTGATTAGGTCATGAGAGTGAAGCTCTCATAAATGGGATAAATGCCCTTACAAAAGAGACTCCAGAGAGCTCCCTTCTCCTTCTACCATCCAAGGACACAAAAGACAGCCATCTTTAATCCAGGAAGAAGGCCAGCACCAGACATCAAAACTGCTGGCAGCTTGATCTTGGGTTTTTCAACCAGAAATGTGAGAAATGAAGGTTTAAGTTCAGCCGCCCTGTTTACAGTATTTTTGGTATAGCTGTGCAAACACTAAGACAGTTGCTAAGTAAAATAAGCCAGACACAAAAGAATAAATATTATATATGACAGCAGTTATATGATGTAACTAGAGCAGTCTAATTCTTAAAGACCTAAAACAGAATGGTGGTTGCTAGGGACTAGGGCAAAGGGGGAATGGGCAGTTACGGCTATTAACAGTTTCAGTTTTGCACACTGAAAAGAGTTCTGTGAATGGATGATGGTGATGATAGCACAACAGTGAGAACATACTTATATGCCACTGAACGGTACACTTTAAAATGGTTATTATGGTAAATTTTATGTTACATGTATTCTTTCTTCATTTGATGGTATTAAAATCAGTTGACAAAAGAAACACAGGTTTGCTTTTGGCCTCTCAATGATAATCCATTGATCTTTATATCTATCTTTATGCAGTACTCCTGTCTTGCTTACTGGTACTTTGTACTAAGTTTTGACATCAGCAAGTGTAAAATCACAACTTTGTTGTTCTTTTATTAGACTGTTTTGACTATTTTGGTTCCCTCTAAGTTGCCATCATTAAGTTTTATACTTCTTTTGCTAAATTTATTAGTATTTTATTATTTTTGATGCTACTGTAAATGGGTTGTGTTCTTAATTTTATTTTCATATTGCTCACTGCAAGTATATAGAAATACAATTGATTTTTTTGTATATCAATTTTGTATTCTGCCACCTTGCTGAACTTGATTATTCTAGTAGTGTTTTAGTGGATTCCTTAGGTTGTTTTTATATATAAGATCATGTCATAAAAATAAACAGGGATAGTTTTACTTCTTCCTTTCTTTTGTTTCTTTTTCTTGCCCAACTGCTCTGGCTATTAGGGCCACTAGTACAATGGTGAAAGAAATGAAAGGAGACACAAGGACATACTTGTTTTATTCCTGATCTTAGATGGGGAAAGCATCTAGTCTTTCAGTGTTAGTATGATACTAGCTGTCAAGTTTTTCACAGATGCCCTTTTTCAAGTTAAGGAAGTTCCATTCTATTCCCAGTATTTTAGTGGTTTTCTACTGAATTGAGGTTGAATTTTGTCCAATGCTTTCTCTGTGTCTATTGAGACAATGATGTGTTTTTCATACTTTATTCTATTTTTATGGTGTACTACATTAATTTTATTTTTTAGATGCATTCCTGGGATTAATCCCACTTCGTCATGGGGTATAATCCTATTTACATATTGCTGGATTTGATCTGCTAGTATTTTGTTAAGGATTTTTACATTCATATTCATAAGACACAGTGGTCTACAGTTTGCTTTTCTTGTGATATCTTTGTCTGGTTTTGGTACTGGGGTTATACTAATGAACTGGGAATATCTCCTCCTCTTCTATTTTTTTGGGAAAGTTTGTGGTAAATTGGCATTAATTCTTATTGAAATGTTTGATTTGAAGACATCTGAGCCTGAGTTTTCTTTGAGGGTTTTTGTTTTGTTCTTTATTACTAATTCAATTTCTTTACTTGTCATTGGTTTATTCAGATTGCATAACAATCCACTTAGTTCAACATCGTTCTCATAAGCACAACCCCAGATAAATATACAAGGTCTGTCCAAAAGGTATCCAGCCAAGCAATATGAAAAATAGAGACATTTACTGAAGATGGTACAAGACACAAGAAACACCGTACTCAGGACAATGATGCCTCAGTCCCCTTCAAAGTAGGCACCTTGGGGCCTCACACAGTTCTGCCAATTGCCATGAGCTGCCCTGTCATGTTTTGCTGAATCTCATCGATGGCTCGAAATCTCTTCCCTTTCAAAAGTGATTTTAGTTTTGGGAAAAGCCAGAAGTCACAGGGCAACAAATTTGGGCTGTAGTGGGGCTGAGTTGCCTGGTTGATTTGATGTTTCGCCACAAAACTCTGCACCAGACATGATGCATAAGCAGGAGCACTGTTGTGATGAAGCTGCCAGTCACCAGATGTTCATAGCCAAGGCCTTCTGAATCATCTGAATAGTTTCCACAGAGGAATGTTCAAGCTTAATGCAAAATCTGATGCAGATTTGTTGCTCTATTCATTCATTTTGAATGCGACGGCCACACAGTACACATGCTCACTCAGTGGCGTCTACCACCCCCACTGACTAGTACAGTGAAGTTGTCATTGTTCATGCATGTGCATTCCAGTCCACTCTCCTTGGCTGCCAGGTTACATCAATGTTGCTGCAAACTGTTCCTGTTATAGTAATAATGGCTGGACATTTTCTGGACAGACCTCATTTACATATTCTCTCACACAGAGATATACTTACTCTCTCAATACAATCCCTAGTTTTTTCCACTTAGGCTCTTAATATTATACTTGTCAAAGTGTTTCGTGTTTGTTTGTTGTTGTTTTTTAAGAAAACTAGAATATTATTTTCTGGGCTCAGAAACAATGTTCTAATTCTTTTACAATTCAAACATACTAGTCTTCCTATAACCTCAAAATCAATTTATCACAAAGATTAAAAGTACAACCAATTCTACAAGGCTTAATAGCTGCTGTTAATATACAAAAGGCATTTAATTAAAAGCTCCAAATTAAATCAAAAGGTACAACTAATGTGTGTTTATTTCTTTTATAATCAGAAAAAAGAAACTTAAAAAAACCTTTCCCAAACACTTGTTTGGGTCTACTTGGTCTGTTTATTGAGGCAACAAGCATAACAAAAAGAGCATCAGCTTTGGAATAAAAAAACAAAACAAAACAAAAAAAAGTGTGTATACCCTGGTTCTGCAACTTCCTAGCTATGAAAACTTGGACAATTTAAACTCCCTAAACCTCAATTCCCACCTTTACAAATGGATAACAGTATTTACCTAAAGGACTGTGAGGAACAAATGATGACTGGATATAAGGTACCATAATAAGCAGAGGGCTTGTGTTTGGCACTGTATACATCGTAGCTACTATAATTATTTTCATTTCATTTGGGAAAATAAGAAAGTTCATTTTATAAGATGTTACTCAACTTTATTCCTAATCCAACATCAAAAAACAACAAAACGAGATAGCTCTGAAAACCATTAAAAGTCCTTAGCAATTCTCAGTTACAAATTGACACTGTAGATCTAAGCAGTTCTTGCAGCTGGTACCAAAACTGTTGAAGAAAAAAGCAACCCTGTGTCTAACCATTATACTCTTACCTTGCAGGCTACATCAACCAAACGCATCTGGATAGCTTGATTCTCTGGGAGTTTAGTGCCAATTGCAAGCAAAGTATCCAACAGTTGAGCTAGGACTTGATGAGACTCTAGAAAGGAAGATGGAAAGTTGTGTTGTAGAAATTCAAAAGGAGATCACGAAATAAACTAAGTTTACTTGGGTAAAGAATGTAGTTTTTTGTCAGCTAATTTCTATTTGATCCTTGTTTCCCCTAAACTAGAAGCTAAGTTCCTAAAGGAATCATATCTAAATACTTGAGTCTTCCACAAATTGGCCATAGTGCTCCAAAAATGTTTAGTGCTTGACTAATTCAGTGCTTTTCACTGCCTTTGAGATAAAGTCCAAATTTCTCAGCAGGGCATGCATGCATGCATACATACATACATACTAGTCCCGCTACAATGTCCAGCCCTACCTACCTTCCTAGCCTTGTCTCTTTCAAGCCTCCTCCAGTAGCCTTTTTTCCAATCTTTGCTCAGGACAACCTCCCTATCTAGAATGACTTCATCCATATCCAACTCTATTCTCAACCCCACTCCCCAGGGAGCACCTGCTAATAATCTTGAAGTGTCTCCTCCTGTGTGAAGCTCTTCCTCTTTCCCATTCCTTCCTTCATGCTTCCATTGCACCCTCTACATCAACTCTAACACTTTACTACACTTACTTATTTTCATAGCTGATTAAACCAGGAAACTGAAAGAACGTTGAGAGGAAAAACTGTATTTTATTCACCTTTGTATTCTCAGAATCAAGCATGACTCATTATATGCTCAATAAATGTTTAATAAATAGGCAAAAAGCCAAACCCAAATAAATCAGTATCAATCGTCTTAGCCAGATTCTCTTCTTTGTCTAAATTTTATTCTTTGTTCCAAAATATGATTCTTATAATGTTGGTAGTACACAAAAGGATTTTAGGTGGCATTCAAATAATCGTTTTTATATTAATAACCATGTATATGTTTTAATGTACATAATAAAAACTGCCATTACTATCTATTGATGTCACATGTCACTAATGTCCTTATAATATTACTAATATAAAGAGCCTCGTTAATTTTATTTAATTTAAAATACTGTCCACTTTTAGAAAAACATTAAGTAAACCATAGTACAGATGTGAAGCAAATATGTGAAAAGTGGTATGCATGATATGTAAATGGCTAAAGCTCAGAAAACACTGGTTAAATCACCTCTTAGTAAGACTACTAGTTAAAGGGTCTAGTCAAGGAACATGTATAAATGACCCATGGACATGGACAATGGGATGGGGACTGACTGTGGGAGAAGGGGTGGGAGGGCAGGGTTGGGGGAAGCAATGGGGGAAAAAGTGGCACAACTGTAATAGAAAAACAGCAAAACAGCAACAACAAAAAGACTACTAGTTAAACATAGTAGATTGAACACACCTGTTTATTATTTTTTCCTAAAACATTAATATAAGAGCAAAGAAATTAAAAAGGGATAAATTTGCGATTAAAAAGAAAACAGGAGAATAAAAGTAAGCAGATGAGAAAAGTCAATAAATCTTCTGAAGGTAGAAAGCACATGGATGGACCTAGAGGGTATTACATATGCAAAGTTAAATCAGTCAGAGAAAGACAAATGCCACATAACTTACTTACATGTGGAATCTAAAGAATATAAACAAACAAGCAAAACAGAAACAGACTCATAGATACAGATTGACGATGACTGTCAAAGGGGAGAGGGACTGGGGGACTGCATGAAAAAGGTGAAGGGATTAAGAAATACAGATCAGTAGTTGCAAAACAGTCATGGGGATGTAAAGTGCAGCATAGGAAATATAGTCAATAATAGTGTAATAACTATGTATGGTGCCAGGTGGATACTGGAAATATCAGGGTGAATGCTTTTTAAAGTATATTACTGTTTAACCACTGTGCTGTATACCTGAAACTAATACAAAATAATATCGGATATAAGCTGCAATTGAAAAAAAAAAAAAAGAAAGTAGATGAAAAATTCTTTGGTAAAACTGTGAAATTTAATACTAAATGACTACTGAGAAAGCTGTCACTGCAAAGCAAATAAATTCTAGCCATAACATCCCAGAAAGATTCAGTAACTGGAGAGTTAAAAAAGAACATTTAAAACCCCAAACAGAGGGCAGAGGCAGGGATTTGAGCCTCTATAAGCCGCTGGAGCCCTGTCCTCTTCCCTGTTCTACAAACCCGAATGGTCATGAAAATAGGAAGTTTATTCTATATAGAAATTAGACCAGAAATGATCCAATTTGGGGGATACCACTGCAGACAGGGATAAGATATCATGACAAAGAGATTGGAAGATAGTCAACATACTGATAATGAGACACTCTCTCCTTCTGAGTCCCCTTCAACTGCTTTGGAACCAAAACATGGTAGCCAGGCATTTCTCTGCCTTCCTACAAGGAGAGTCATGAACTTCTAACTGGAAAAACTGATAAGCCCCAAAGAAATATACCAAAAGAAACTACTAAGATTTAAAACTTTCCAAAGACATAGAAGAAAAGAAAGGGAAGGAAGGAAGGAAGGAAGGAAGGAAGGAAAGAGAGAGAGAGAGAGAGAGAGAGAGAGAGAGAGAGAGAAAGGAAGGAAGGAAGGAAGGAAGGAAGGAAGGAAGGAAGGAAGGAAGGAAGGAAGGAAGGAAAGAAAGAAAGAAAGAAAGAAAGAAAGCTAATTACTGAGGATGTTCAGGGCAAAAACTTCCTAACTAACTTCCATAGCATGGATCTTTACCCATGACAAAATGTGCTCCATGGACAAGAAATGGCAGACCACGATTGAAGCTCATCTGGATGTCAAGAAACCAGTGGTTATTTGCTTTGTGTTTTCTGTGTTGGTTTTACTTAAAAAAGCAACAATTAGATTCAGAAGACCTCAGCATCAACAGGTCTGCCAAATCCAGAAGATGATGAAAATCATGACCCAAGAGACAAATGACTTCAAAGAAGTGGACAATAAACTGACTTCAGATAGCATTGGAAAAAGACATAGAAATGGCTTGCCAATCTATTTATCCACTTCGTGATGTCTGTCTTAAAAAAGTCAAAACGCTGAAGAAGCCCAAGTTTGAACCAGGAAAACTCATGGAGCTTCATGGTGAAGGTAGCAGTTCTGGAAAAGCTACTGGGGACGAGACAGGTGTCAAAGTTGAATGAGCTCATGGATTTGAGCCCTCAGTCCAAGAATATGTATAACACTCAGACATTTAATGGTGACAAATAAAAAATCCTATTTGTGATTTTTTTAAAAAAAAGGAAAAACAAATACCATATGCTATCACCTAATACAGGAAACTAACGAACAACACAAACGACCAAAATAAAACCAGAGGCATGTAAACAAGGAGCAGACTAACAGTTACCAGGGGGTGAGAGGGGTGGAGAGAAGAGGGGTAAGGGAAGGGTCTGGTCAAGGAACTAGTATAAATGACCCACAGATATGGACAACAGGGTGAGAACTGACTGTGGGAGAAGAGGTAAGCTGGGTGTGGGGGGAGCAATGGGAGGAAAAGTGGGACAACTGTAATAGAAAAACAGTAAATAAATAAATAAATAAATAAATAAGGTACTGAGAGAAAACAGGAGAGGTGAAAAAAATTCTCCAACAACTCTATATTTCTTCAAAAAGATGATTCTGCATAACATCCAAGAAAAGCTAGCTAAATCTTTTTAAGCTTTACTCTTGCCTCTGTTAAATCACAAATCTAATCTAAATCCTAAACCCTATTCTCTCTCCTGACTTCTAGACCTATATTACAGCTGCAGGCTGGGTGAATCCTCAACATCTGTTCTCTAAACCACCTAGTTCATCAAACCAAATTCCTCAGAGCCACCAAATTATCCTTTTAAAACTAGCTTTGATCATTTCATGCCCTTGCTCAATAAAACTTTATATGATTCCCAATACCTACAAAATAATGTTCAAAATCTCAGCACTCAAGACTACCTGTCCTTTGGGTTCAAACCAGTTACCATTGTTTTTCCTCCTAAAGTCCCTTACTTCCTGCTGATCTCTCATAAAACAATTCAGTTCTTCAAACATATCTTGCACATCCCCCGTTCTCTACCTTTATCATAATATTTCTTCTTGGCACTACTCTGCCCATCTCTGACTTTCCAAATCTACTTCCACACAAAGCCTTTCTAGATTCTTTTTTTTTTAAATTTTATTTGTTTATTTATTTATTTTTAGAGAGAGGGGAAAGGAGAAAGAGGGAGAGAAACATCACTGTGTGGTTGCCTCTCACTTGCGCCCCCAACTGGGGACCTGACGTGCAACCTAGTCATGTGCCCTGACTGGGAATCGAACCAGCGACACTCCTTTCTAGACTCTTATCAGTCAGCAGTCACCTCACTCTTTCCTCTGCTTCACAGTATTCTGATTATACCTCCCCTAAAACAAGCTTTGTGTTATCATTAGTGGTGTAAAGTGTATTAAAGAAGCAAATATACCTAACACCCTCAAAGTGCCTCACCCAGTGCTTGCCCATGAGTTACAGAACTCATATATCTGATGAACTGAACTGAAAAACTTCTGGTTTAGAGTGTGAACCACACCCCTAGATTTGAAAGTACACACTAGACTGATGATCAGGAGACCCTTAATTCTAAATCTATGGCTTCACACTTAAGCCACAATAATACAGAATGACTTTAGTAGTCCCTTTATCTCCCTGGAGTTTATCTTCCTTGGCTATGAAATAAAGGGCTTGAACTAGATGATCTCTATAGTCCCTTCCAGTTGTTTCGATGAATCTAGGTAGGCCAGGAACTGGAAACTAGTAAAAAAGCCTCGATCAAATCTCTTATAATTAAGTAAGAAATAGAATCAGAACACTTAACAAAAAGTTAAACAGCTATTTCTATGCATACTGAATAAGTCTCTTTCTTTTAAAGGCTAGGATGATATTTTCAACAAAATTAACTCTCTCATAATGTATTTTGAAGGAAAAGTGCTTCAGTAAAACCAGTGCTTCAGTAAAAGGTCTATGAGAGCACTAAGTTCTGAGTTCAGCTACTCTTTAGCTAAATAAACTCACTTAAACTCATGTCATCTCTCTAGGACTTAGTTTCCGACATCTGCAAAATAAAGGATTTAAACAAAATGATTTCTAGAAGGCCATTTATAGCTCAAAAAGTTTACAGCTCTATGAAATTCCCAATCTTAACATATGAAATTCTTACATGCATATAGCTAACTCCTTTTAAAACATTCCATGGAGTGTGTGTGTGGGGGGGGGGATAATACTTCTGTACTGTGGCAATATAATTATTTTGGTGATTTTAAAAGAAATGAACTTTTATCGCTTCTCAGCCTTTTGGCTAAGGTCAAGTGTAAAACAAACGAACTTTTTTGTCACATATCTACAAAAGCAAAAAATTATAAACACACTATTATACCTGTTGATGTTTAATATATATCCACACTATAAATATTATTAAGGTAATGCAGAAACATGAAAAAAATTACCATATTTTTCGCTCCATAAGACACACTTTTTTCCCCCCAAAAGTGGGGGGAAATGTCTGTGTGTCTTATGGAGCAAATATTGCGTCACAGACCATGATGTGTATTATCTGATCTGTCAGTGGTGGCGACAGCTATCAGAAAAGGAAGCAGTGGGCCCACGCAAAACCCCTGGGGACACTTAAATGTCCCACTTTACTGCTGAATCTCAGAGCATTTGGTCAGTTGCTGTCTGCCTCTGCCCAACACTCGGAACCTGGGAGAGTGCAGAGAGCTGCCTGACACTCCCAGCTACAACCGCTGACCTGTCAAATCAGCTGAGTCTAATAACGGGTATGAGCCACAGTGCCAATTGCCAGTTGTCTTTGACACTGGGTGGGGTCTGTGTCAGTAGAACCACCTCCAATCACCAATCACTGTGTCTTAAGCTCTGCCAATCACGAGAGGCAGATGGGTGGAGCTGAAGTAACATGTTCTCAGCTGGCTACTGACTTCATTAGATGCTACAGCTGTCTCGTCTACCTCCATACTGTTTCCAGTGCACACCAGATTTCTGTGTGAGGAGGCCAGCAGTAACTGGGCGAGCAGCCAAAAATGCTGAAGTTTTTAGTTTATAAAGGGAGTTATGGTGGGGTCACTATTCTAGTAGTAACACAGGCACTGAGGGGAATAAGGGGTATCACTAGCCGTAACAGGCACTGGGGGTAGGGTAGTCCGCCAGAACCTGTAACTAGGATAGTGATACTCTCAGTGACTGTTACAACTAGTGATACCTGTTAACTCCCTCAATGCCTGTTAAAGGCCCCACCTTAAAGAGTACCTCCAACCATCCAAATACCCCACTTCTCTCTCGCCAGGTAGCCAGGTTAAAGCATTAAAATAAAAAAGCTCACCTCTTTGTCATAAAACGAATAGTGGGGGGCAAGAGGCGATGAGCTTTTTTTATTTGAAAGCCTGAACCAGGCTAACTGCCAAGGGAGAAGTGGGGGGAAATGGAGCTTTCGGAAGGTTGGAGGTACTTTTTAATCCCTTAGTTCCTATTCTGTAATGCCCTGTCCTCACAACATCTTAGTGCCAGTCTGTGGCACCAAAAAAACGGTCAGTTTATGGAGTGCCGTGTAGGACAGTGAGGCTGTCGGTGCACGTTGCAGGGAGTGCTGCGTTGCTGGAAGGGTCGGTGGGTGGGTGCAGGCTTTCCTTTAGCTGCCCCGCATGCCTACTGTGTGGCCTGTACCTGCTTGCCACGCACAAGTGATTTCCCACCAGCAGACTACAGTGCTCATGTACCCAGTGTCCTTTAAAAAAGTGTCCCTCTAATGGTCCATTCACATGACCTTATCTGTTTACGGATCTGAAAAAACATTGATGACGTCTGTGTTGTGTCCTTTTTTTTTTGCAGACCCATTGACTGAGGAAATAAAATACAGTCATATGAATGGTGCCTAAGAAAGTGTCCTCCCTACAAACTGTCCCCTATAAAAGTAAAACCTTAAACGTGTCCCCCATAACAGTGTGTCAGCAGCAGATCCCCTATAAATGTGGGTCATTCCTTGATGTTCTCAGCAACAGTGCTCTCATAACAATGAGGGACACATTACTGATAGTTCTTTCATTACCGTATTTTCTTGCAGAAAAATAACACCTCCTGCTACTACATACAAGGATGTCAAAGCAGAAAAAAGTAGCATATAAAATTCTTTTTAAACTGGAGGTAGTAAAATATGCAAAGAACATGGGAACAGAGCAGCAGAGACATTTTGGGCCACCTCTAACTGAAAAAATGATAAGAGAGTGGAGGAAACAGGAGGATCAGCTGCAAAAAGTAGATAAAAGTAAGCACACTTTTCGTGGGAAGGCTGCAAAGTGGCCACAGTTAGACGTGGACATGAAAGCATGGATCACACGTCACTGAAATAATGGCTTCTCGGTCTCTACAAAAATGATAATATATGAAGCCAAACTCACTACTACAGAGAAAGGCATTCAGGATTTTACCGGATCACCAATGTGGTGTTACAGATTTGTGAGGCAATGTGGCCTTGCTATGCGCACCAAAACTAGAATTGCGCAAAAAATGCCAAAAAAAATATGAATCTAAGATTCTGTCTTTTCATAAATCTGTAATTGATGATAGGAAGAAAAAATGACTTTGGAATTGGCCAGATTGGGAATGTGGATGAAGTCCCACTAACCTTTGATGTGCCATCTAATAAGACTGTTGATCTGAAAGGTGCCAAAACCATAACCGTGAAAACCTGAGGACATGAGAAAACGCATTACATGGTTGTGCTGTCCCTGCTGTGCAGACGGCACCAAATTGCCACCGATGTTAATTTCCAAAAGGAAAAACTTTCCAAAAGAAGTGATTCCACAAGAAATTGTTGTGCATGTTCATGAGAAACGATGGATGTACAAAGATAGAATGAGAGTGTAGGTTTAAAAAGTGTGGTCCAAATGTCCTGGAGGGCTTCTGAAAAAACCTGCCTTATTAGTAGTGCTTGACCAGTTTAGAGCACATATTAGCAAACTACAAAAAAGAGCTTTAAAGAAGTGAAGACTCATCTAGCTGTAATTTCTGGGGGTCTTACCAGCCAGTTACAACATCTCGATGTTTCCATCAACAAACCATTTAAAGTCTTTATGCGAGGAGACTGGAACAAACGGATGGCTGCTGGTAATCAGGATCTGACACCTACTGTACGAACGAAGAGGTCCACTATCACTCAAGTTTGTGAGTGGATGAAAACATCATGGCACTCGGTAAAGGATGAAACCATTGTACAGCCATTCATAAATGTGGCATTAGCAATGCCTTAGATGAAACTGAAGATAGTACTATATATGAAGATAGCGAACAAAGTAATATCAGTGATTGTGAGCAACTGAGCTTCATAAATTCTGATGCTAGTGATGATGAGTTCTTGGGATTCCCAGAAACCTAGAAGAGTACTTGAACCTTAAAGTCTCTTCTCGTTTGTTAATGTCTTTACTACCACTGTTGACTGCTGTTCACTTTACATGGTTGAAATAACATTGTTACTTTTTATTAAATATTTTAGTACACCATTTGGTTCAGAATATTTTTTTTCTTGTTTTCCTCCTCTAAACCTAGGTGCATCTTATGGTCAGGTGTGTCTTATAGCCAGGTGCGTCTTACAGTGCAAAAAATATGGTATGTGTAACATTAAGTGAAAACAGTAAAACACTAATAGTACACGTACTATGAGTACAAACATATAAAATGTATATATATATATAATACATATATATGTAAAAGGTAATATGTAAAGCAAATTGTTTAATGGAATAGAAATTTTTAAAATTTTTTTCTTTAATATGGTTATATTGTCATTACAATAACACAGACTCCCCTTCCAAAATTTTTCAAAAAATACTTTCATTGTTTCCTGTGAATTAAAAGTCTTTAGTCAAAATTCAGTACAGGAACAAATTTATAGATGGAGAGTAGGATGACAGCTAGAGGAAGGGGAGTTAGGCAGTGGAAGGACTGAGCAAAAAGGAAAAAGGGCTCATGAACGTGGACAACAGTGTGGTGATTGCTGGGGGGGTGGCAGTAAAAAGGGACTAAAAGTTAATGTAAAAAAAACAATAAAGATTTAAAAAAGAAATTCAAGTGTAATTTTAATATAAAGTTGTTTCTAACAAAATTTTTAAAAAGTTCTCAACTTCAGCTAATGAGCCACATATGTAAAATATCTGTTAACATTAAACCGTTGTAGAATAATACATTTAGATTGTTTCTGAGTTCACTGGCCCTTTGTTTCTCTCATTGCCTCTCAAGTTTATAGGCTAAATGTTGTCCAGTATTTAAACAGTCACATTTGTTTATGTATTCCCAAAATGAAATAAAACTATTCTTTGAAACCACAACTAATTCAAACAAATTAAAATATTTTCAGAAACAGCAATAAAAGGTTTCTTTTATTTATTTTAAAAATAAAAATTATGGTAACTGAGAAACTAACTCTATACAGTAGTCCCTCTCTATATCGCAGTTCATTTATTGCAGCCTCACTGTATAGCAGGATTTTTAAAAATATTATATTTAATCATTTATCGCGGATTTTTCGCTATATCACGGGATTTTACGGTACTTATACGTATGTTGTTAAAGTTACATAGGTTTAAGAGTGTAGAATATGTTTAAGAACATAAGTAGTGTTTAGAAAAGTGTGGAAAAGGTTAATAAGGAAGTGGGAAAGGTTAATAAGGGACTGGGAACGGTTTATAAGTGTGTGGGAAGGGTTTATAAAGCCCTAAAATATATATAAATACTAAAATAAATGTAAGGTTCCTACTTCGCGGATTTTCACCTATCGCAGGAGGGTCTAGAACGTAATACCCACGATAAGCGAGGTAATACTGTAACAGACTCTTGTACATAAATAAAAGCAGAAAAATAATCAAAACCATTAAAAAGATGAAGCAGCCCTGGCTGGTGTGGCACAGTGGATTGGGCACTGGCCTGCGAACCAAAGGGTCACCGGTTCAATTCCCGGTTGGGGCACATGCCTAGGTTGCAGGCTGGGCCCCCAGTTGGGGACGTGCAAGAGGCAACCACACATTGGTGTTTCCCTCCTTCTCTTCCTCCCTTCTCCTCTTTCTAAAATTAAATAAATAAATCTTTAAAAAAAAAAATGATGAAGCAGTCTTTCATTTTACTTAAACACTGACAAATAACGTTAGTGGGCATCAACAAGGAACAAATATAAAAAACAACAGCATGTGAGACCTGGGAGATGTCACTTTTCCAGGAACTGAACAGCACCTCTCCTAGTTTCTGAGTTAATGTGCACACTCAACAAAACATCACCTCTATCCCATACTATTTAACTTTTAACAAGTTAGTTAACTTCTCTGAACTTCAATTTCCCCACTTATAAGGACAATACCATCTATTTTCTAGCATAGATAAAATACTTTAAGCAGATGGCACTTGGTAGAATCAATAAATAATAGTTAAGAGACAAAAACTACATTTTAACTCTAATGTAACTATATGTACATAGTTTTATTGAATCATCCTCAAATTCCTTTTTAACACCAACACAACAAAATGTTGTTTTAAATTCTATATAAAAGGAACTAAAGACTTCTGTTCTAATTGTACAGCTTTTAAATTGCAACTTACTTTCATTCTGTAGGATATTAATGGCATCATCCATAATACAGTCTGGTGAAAATCCTGCAGTCTTCGACAATAACCCCAATAATGATGCAATTTTCAGTCTCACAGATGGATCATTCTCCTGGAACAAAAGAAACTGTTGTTACCTTGATGGTCTACTCTCAGCTAGCAAAGAAACAGAACATGGTAAACTAACATTTCAAAAGAGAATCAATGACCCAAATATCCTAAGGCTTTAACTACATACAGTACTTTAGAGGAGAGAGCTTTCTTAGCCAGTATGTTACACTCAAATACTGCAAAATGAATAGGAATTTTTTATTCCTTCCTCATGTCATTAACTGCTAACCAGAATGTGCTTTTGGGATTAAAAGTAACTTTCCTCTCTTGTGCAGTGAGAAATGAGTTGCACCAACTTGCACTACCAACACTGCCAGCCTGGCCACCCAGCAATGCTGCCAGCACCACTGCTCTTGGAGCCCCTGGAAATTGGGCACTGCAGCTACCACTGCTGGCACCTGTTTTTTGGATCACCAGATTCTCATTAGAAGTTTGAGGCAGGTGTGTGTAATTAACTAGGTCTAGCTCTTGCACCTAGGCTATAGGTGCAAGTCGTCGGCAGCCGTCCGTCTCGAGAGACGATGGTGTAGCTTCACAAGAGTCTATCTGCACCGCCGAGAATGGCTGTGCAGTCCGACTCGGGAGTAACACGGTATCTGTCTCCTCCCGTGTTGAATCGACATCTTGCAATGACGCTGGAGTGTCCTCTCCAGTGAAGCTGAAGCTACAGAGCCTGAGCAGGGTGATATGGAGGGTCTGCTGTTGCCCATGCAGCAGACACCCCCTCTCTTCGCAGCTGAAGGGTCCAAGGGAAAGACGGAGTCGATACAGCTTGGCTTCAGGTGCGCCGCAGGAGTTGCCGGTGTTGACTACAACGTCAAACCTCCTTAGGGACTCCGGCTCCGGATTTTCTGTCGGGGTTTACTCCCTTAGCCTTTCCCCTGAAGAGGTATGCCGCAAGGCAGCGGAGGTTTTTTGGAGTCAGAGTTTTCCTTCTCTGATGTACCCTGACTGGAAGATCGAACCAGCGACACTTAGCTCGCAGGCCGACGCTCAATCCACTGAGCTAAACCAGCCAGGGGTATATAGGTGCAAGTAAAACTATGAAATTGAGTAGTCTGGTCCTTTTATTTTCAATATTTGAGAGATGATCTCTAATTTACACCAAGATTCCTGTGGTGGGAAATTTCCCCCAAAGACAAAAAAGAACCACGTTCTTTGTTCATTCTTTGTCCTCAAGTATGTAGCACAACATCCTAAGTTCCTAAAGGAGGTAACTGAGCACAACAAGGAGGCCTCAGCAGGGGAAGCCACAACAGATATAAAATCAGAAGACCAAGAATCCTGATATATCACTTACCATGTATATATAACCTTGGGAAAGTCTTTTTGAAATATCAGTCCAGCATCAATGTGATGATAAAAATGGAAGGCCCAAAACTAGACAGAGTCAGAATAAGAGTATATTGCCAAGGTCCAGCAAAAGACAATGGCAAGATTCCCACTCCTGATTAAAGGCAGACTATACAATGCAGACCAATCTTCTTGCTGTGAAACTAGAAAAGAATATGGAAGTCAAAAAAGTAAAAAGTGTGCCCTGGCTGGATGGTTCAGTTGGTTGGAGTGTCGTCCCATACACCAAAAGGTAGCGGGTTTGATTCTCGGTCAGAGCACATACCTAGACAGCAGATTTGATCCTCAGGGTTGGGGTGCATATGGGGAACAACCGATCGATGTCTCTATTTAACATCGATGTTTTCTTTCCCCTCTCTCTCCCTTCCTCTCTCTCTAAAATCAATTGTTAAAAAGTCCTTGAGTATGGATTTAAAATAAAGAAAAAAAGTGTGTGTGTGTGTATTTAAAGGTATTAGAAAACTGAAAGATGAATGAAGCATTAAAGAATGAGAATTATGCAAGGATGGTCACAGACCCAAGAAGGTTCACCTAGAGTTTGGGGCTGCTTCTTGAAGCTCTGCCAACTGGGGGAGGTGAGGAGATAGGTGAATGAGAGGCAAAGTAAGCAGTGCTTCTGACAGCCAGGGGAAGCCAAGGGAACAATGGCTACAGTGTGGGGCTGAAGGTAGAAGAGGGAGCGGGGGCAGCCTAATAAACTCCACCAGTTCCCAAAAGGATGAACAGTATGAGTAAGAATGAAATAAAAATACATATTTTGGGAGGGACTGCAGCTTAGGTTTAAATCACCTCAATTCCTGCAATAAGAAGGTGTTCCTACAGTGATGGAAACCATCAACAAAACAAAAGACAACTGATTGGAAGAAGATACTTGCCAATGATACATCTGATAAGGGGTTAATATCCAAAATTTAGAAAGAACTCATACTACTCAACACCAAAAAAACAAACAATCCACCCGGGCTTGTGTGGCTTACTGGATTGAGAGCCAGCCTGTGAACCAAAGGGTCACCAGTTCGATTCCCAGTCAGGGCACATGCGTGGGTTGAGGGTCAGGTCCCCATTTATGGGCGTGCTAGAGGCAACCACACATTGATGTTTCCCTCCCTCTCTCTCTCTCTGTCTCTTCCCCTCTAAAAATAAATAAATAATTAAAACAAAGATTCCAACTAAAAAATGGGCAGAGAACCTGAATAAACACTTCTCCAAAAAGTATGTACAAATGGCCAATAGACATATGAAAAAATGCTCAACATCACCAATCACCAGAGAAATGGAAATTAAAACCATAATGAGATATTACCTCACACCTGTCAGAATGGTTATCATCAATAGATCAACAAACAAGTGTTGGTGAGGATGTAGAGAAAAGGGAAACCTTACACACTGTTGGTGGGATTGCAAATTGGTGAAAACAGTATGGAGGTTCCAAAAAAATTAAAAATAGAACTACTCTATGACTTAGCAATTCCACTTCTAAGTATCAATCTGAAGAAATACAAAACTAATTTGAAAAGATATATGCACTCCCATGTTCACTGCAGCATTATTTACAATAGCCAAGATATGGAAGTAACCTAAGTGTCCACTGACAGACAAATGAATAAATAAAATGTGCCATAAAAAAATCTTAATAACACTCAGCCATAAAAAAAAAAAAAAAAAAAAAAAAAGAAATCTTGTCATTTGTGACCACATGGATGGACCTAGGGAGCATGAAATGTATCAGACAGAGAAAAAAAATACTGTATGATTTTCCTTATATGTAGAATCTGAAAATAAAAAAAAGAACTCAGAAAAAGAGATCTGACTTGAGGTTATCAGAGGTGGAGGGTAGGAGGAAGAAAAATTGGAGGAATGTGGTCAAAAGGTACAAACTCCCAGTTATGAGATAAATAAATACTAGGGATATATTATACAGCATGATGACCATAGTTAACACACTGCTATATGATGCATAGGAAAGTTGTTAATAGGGCAAATCCTATGAGTTCTAACATAAGGAGAAATTTTTTTCTTTTCTTTTCTTTTTATTGTATCTATATGAGATGATGTATGTTAACTAAACATATTGAGTTCATCATCTCACTATATATGTAAATCAAACCACCATTCTTATGCCTTAAAGTTATACAATGATGTATGTCAATTATTTCTCAATAAAACTGGGAAAAAAATAAAGTAAGAATAACAAAGTATCCTAGAGCATAAAATAGAAAATTAGAGTGTACAATTACACTCACATGTAAGTCAGGAAGGTGGATAAATGGAATTAAAGTGCTTGCATTGTCCAAAACGGTAAAAGTGCCATATAACATCTGATTTTGGTAAGTCAAGAATTTATGCTATAATAACTCCAAAGCTAATAAAGGATTGAGGAATTTAAAATAAAATCAATCCAAAGGATGGCAAGAAATGAGAGGAAAAAAAGAACATTGAGCAGGTAAGACAAACAGAAAGCATTTAATAAAGGTTTAACCACATACACCAACGGCTACACTAAATGTAATGAAGTAATAATCCAATTAAAAAATAAAAACTGTCCAATTGGATTTTTTAAAAAAATTAACTACATGTTGTTTACATGGCTCATATCTAAAACAAAAGACTATCAAAAAGATGAAAACAAAAGGCGGAACTAGGCATAGCATGCAAGCTTGAATCAGAAGATAGCTGGTATCATTATAGTAATATCAAACAAAACCATTATTTGCTCATATAATTGCTTGTGAAAAAATCCTAGATAAGCTACACATAATTTATTAAAATTGTTACATGAGCTTAGCAAGGCTGTTGGATATAAGACTACTAAATAAAAATCAATTGCATTTCTGTTGGAAAATAAAAAATTTAAATATAGTATTTACAATAACATTAAACATTAAATATCTGGGGATAACTAACAGAATGATGTATAAAACCTCTAAGCAAAAAACTGTAAAATAGTACTAAATAATTGGGATGTACCATGTTCAGGGACTGAAGACTCAAAATTGTAAAATGTCAATCCCCAAACTTTCTGAACTACAAAGTTAATGCAACCCAAATCAAAATCCTAGCAAGACTTTTTTGTTTTGAGTCAGAATTTTACAAGCTGACTTCAAAATTTATAAAGAAATGAGATCAAGAATAACCAAAATATTCTTTAAAAAGAACAAGGTGGAAGGACTTATCCTACCAGATGTTAAATTTATTATAATGTTATCCTAAGACAGCATGGTATTGGCATAAGAACAAAGTCCTGAAACACACCTACCATATCTAGACACCTGATTGACAACTAAGAACATTGCTGTCAATAAAGCAATGAGGAAAGAACATTCTTTTCAATAAAGGTGCTTGAATTTCTATATACCCAAGCAACATACACACGAGTCAATTCCATGTGTGAAAAGCGAATAATAAAGTTTCCAGTAATAATACGGCAAATTGTCTTAATAAGCCCAGGACAAACCCTTCTTATATCAGACAAGAAAAGCACAAAACATAAATGAAAAGACTGCCATATCGGTCTACATTGAGAATGTCTTTTCATCAAAATATAACATTAAGGGACTGGAAAAGAAGAAGATATTTATAACACATACAACCATTAAAAAACTTGTTCCCATAAATGTCTAATCACTATGTGATGCACCTAAAACTTATATAATATTGTATGTCAACTATAATTTTTAAAAAATAATTATCCAAAATCAAGGGAAAAAAAGAACTTGTACCCTGTACTCATATAAAGAATTCCCAGCTTTCAACTTTGGCCAAGATGGAGGCCTAAACAGATATGCTGCGTCTCCCTCCACAACTAAGAAGGACTACAACTACCTTAAAACTAGAGACAAACAGAAGTTCCAGAGAATCAAGCTGCATGGAAGTCCAACAAAGAAAGATATAAAGAAGAAATACTCATCCAGACAGGTAGGAGGGGCGGAGCCGGGGCAGAGAGGATGCGGTGTGGTGGAGGCAGCAGTGGCGGCAGCAGCAGGCCAGCAGAAAGCGCAGTCAAACATTTTAAAAAGCTGAGAGGGGCACTTGGGGAGCACTCTGAGCACCAGACCAGACCCCACAGCTCACGGTTCCAGTGCTGGGGACAATAAAGCCTCATTACTTTTGACTGTGCAAACCAGTGGGGATTGGGGCGGAGGCAGAAACTGCCGGCCTCTCAGCAAGTCCATTTGTTTGAAGGGCCCCCACAGTCCTAGAACATCCATAGACCCAGCCACTCTGCGAACAATGGCCAGGGCAACAGCTAGAGAGGCGCCAGTCCCATACGGAAGAGGGAGAAGTGCCTGGAAAAGGGGTGAGTACTGGGCAAGCAGCATTGTTCCTTCTCAGACACCCCCACCACCACATACAGCGCCACAACGTGGTGAAACCTGTCACCCTGTACTGACGAATACCTAAGGCTCCACCCCTTACAACGTAACAGGAACAACAGCTCTACCTAAGACACAGAGGCAAACAAACACAGGAGCCTGTCAGAATGAGGAGACAGAGAAGTATGGCCCAAAAGAGGGAACGGATCAAGGTTCCAGTGGGAGAGCTAAGCAATGAGGAGATAGCCAACCTAACAGATGTAGAGTTCAAAACACTGGTGATAAAGATGCTCACAGACTTGACAGATATGCTTAAGTACAGCAAACACAAAAGGGAAGAAGTGAAGGCTATGCTAAATGAAACAAAGGAAAATCCACAAAAAACTAATGGTGAAGAGAAAGAAATCGAGGTTCAAATCAATGATTTGGAATATAAGGAAGAAAAAAACAGTCAATCAATACAAAATGAGGAAACAAGAATTGAAAAAAATGAGGGGAGGCTTAGGAACCCCTGGGACAATTTTAAACATGCCAACATTCGAAACATAGGGGTTCCAGAAGGAGAAAAAGAAGAGCAAGAAATCGAAAGCTTATGTGAAAAAATAAAATAATGAAGAAAAGCTTCCCAAACTTGGCAAAGGAAATAAGACACACAAGTCCAGGAAGCACAGAGAGTCCCAAGCAAGCTAGACCCAAAGAGGACCACACCAAGACACATCATAATTAAAATGCCAAAAGTTAAGGATAATGAGAGAATCTGAAAAAGCAGCAAGAGAAAAGCAGAGAGTTACCTACAAAGGGGTGCCTATTAGCTGATTTCTCAAAAGAAACTTTGCAGGCAAGAAGGGACTGGCAAGAACTACTCAAGGTGATGAAAAGCAAGGACCTGCAACCAAAACTACACTACCCAGCTAAGCTATCATTTAGGACAGAAGGGCAGATAAAGTGCTTCCCAGACAAGGTAAAGCTAAAGGAGTTCATCATCACCAAGCCATTATTATATGAAATGTTAAGAGACTTATTTAAGAAAAAGAAGATCAAAACTATGAACACTTAAATGACGACAAACAACTATCGACAACTAAATCTAAAAAATAAAAACAAAAACAAACTAAGCAAACAACCAGGATAGGAACAGAATCACAGGTGTGGGGATCATTTGTAGGTTATCAGCTGGGAGGGGGAAGGAGGAGAAATGGGGAAATGGTGCAGGAACTAAGAAGCATAATTAGTTGGTACAAAATAGACAGGGGAAAGTTAAGAATAATATAGGAAAGGGTGAAGCCAAAGAACTTATATGCACAACCCATGGACATGAACTAAGGGGGGTAGGATTGCTGGAGGGAGGGGGGTACTGGGAAGAGGGGAGCTAAGGGAAAAGAAGTTGGGACTACTGTAACAACATAATCAATAAAATACACCTTAAAAAAAAATTCCCACAAAGCAACAAGGAAAAATAATAATGAACCCCCCAAATATGCAAGATACATAAATAGGCATTACCCAAAAGAATATACAAATGGCCAATTAAGCATATTAAAGTTGCTCCACTTCATTTGTAATGTAAGGAATACAAATTAAGGCCATAGTGATAGACTACACATCCATACAAATTGTCAAAATAAAAAAAGATAGACAGTTCTATCTGTTGACAAGTATGTGGAGCAATTAGAATCCTTACACAGTGCTAATAGGAGTGTGAATTGGTACTACCACTTTGGAAAACAGTTGGCTCAGCAATTCCACTCCAGGGTATGTACAACACAGAAATGCTAGCCATGTACACTAAGAGACCTGTACCAAAATGTTCATGGAAGTATTTCTTATAATAGTTAAAAACTGGAGACAACCTAAATATCCATCAATAATAGAATGGAAAAATAAATTATGGTATATTCATGCAATGAAATTTTATACTGTGATAAAATGAATGAACTATAGCTACAGTCAACAATATGAATGAATCTCGCAAATAGGATTTTGAGGAAAACCACACATGAAAAGATACATACTGTATTCTCTAATTATATGACATATTTACATTTTTAAAAAGGACAAGTAAATTGTTGTATTTAGGGGAATAGGTTTAAATAATATAAATAAATAAGTAAATAAATAAAAGAAAGGACATTATTACACTAAAAGTCAGGATAGTGTTGGTTAACTCTGGGAAAGGGGGAAGAAATAGAGCGTGTGCCTATCGTATGCCTACGGTTACATGCTATGTTCACGTGGTAAATCAATATGCTGTATGAGGTTTTTCTGTGTTCTTCTCTTTGTGTTATATTTCATAAGTTTTAAAAATATGATAGTTCCTTGGATTAGGAGGTAACAGTAGAAACAGAAGTAGATGGATTCAAGAGTTATTTATTAAATAAAATCAACAAGACTTAGAAGGAAATTTTGGGAGGAGGAAAGGAAGACAGTGGTATAAAGAATCTTTCTCAGTTTCCTGATTTAAGAGTCTATTAATGGTGGTGCCATTTCCTGGGATAAGGGAGACTGGAGAATGAAGGGAGACACTGGATTCAGTTTTAAAGATAAAAACCAATCCTTTTATTGACTTCAAATCACTGAAATAACATCACAGAATCAACTAATTCTCTTGCAGAGAAAATGACTAGTCAAATACCCTAATCCTGCAGTGAGAGAGGAAAGGAGAACTAGGTAGCCTTTCAATGGTCCAGAATGAAGTCCCAGACCTCCAAACATAAGGGAGCTGCAGAGAAAGCAGAGTAGTAAGTAAGCCTAGCAGATAAGATGGAGAAAAGAAGAAAAGAATGGGACTAAAAAGAATACATGAGTATGCATAAGGGGGATAAATGGTGATGAAAAAATTACAATAAAAATTTTTAAATTTAAATTTAACAAGGAAGAATATAAGAGTCTCTAACCTAGTGACATTCTTTATCCATCTGGATACTGTACTCAAGTTCTACTTTCTCAAATAATCCCCTGGTACTTCTTCTAAAACACATAAGTCCCCTTCACACCTATGCTTAAACTGCCTCCAAGGAAACCCTCTGTAATAACTTGCTCTTCTCGCCATTAAAGCTGTCCTGCTTCAGGCTTTCATTACCTTGCTTCAGACTTATCAGCCTCCCAGTTGGCCTCCCTAACTGCTGTCTTGCCCTCAGCCAACTCCACCATCCTCCATTCTGTGCCCAGGGTGAGACGTCTAAAACAGAACCCACAAGATAGAACACCAGACCCTTCAGAATCAGACCCCTTTCAATGTTCCTAATCTTAGCTCTTAAAGAGCTCTCAAGCTAAAACCTACACCAGCCAAACTACTTGCATGTCTTATGTGACATACTATTTCACATCACCATGCCTTTGCTCGCAACTGCTCCTTCTCTTTAAAATGCCTTTCCTCCTGTTTTCCAACTGGCCAAAATCTGTTTTTTAAGCATCACTACTACTATACAATGCCTTCCTAGACCCATGCTCCCAAGTAGAAATAATAATCCTCTTCTTCAAGGTCACACCATAACCTGTCCCAGATTTCAGAGCACCTATAACACTGTATTATTCTTATCCATTTATTGTCTTATCTACTCAACTAAACTCAGATCGGGGATTATCTATTCATCTCTGTACCACCAATATGAAGTATAAGTCCTAGCACAGAGTTAATATTTAGAATATTTTGAGTGAATGAAAACAATGAACAAATTAGTAACTTTAGTC
The DNA here is from genome assembly GCF_987537825.1 of Furipterus horrens. Classification (NCBI taxonomy): domain Eukaryota; kingdom Metazoa; phylum Chordata; class Mammalia; order Chiroptera; family Furipteridae; genus Furipterus; species Furipterus horrens. Next base: position 49,336,939 of record NW_028327172.1, read on the forward strand.
CTTACTATCTATATGCTACATGTACTATTTGGTCTGGCTGGTTTGGCTCAGTGGATTGAGCGTCGGCCTGCGAGCTAAGTGTCGCTGGTTCGATCTTCCAGTCAGGGCACATCAGAGAAGGAAAACTCTGACTCCAAAGACCTCCGCTGCCTTGCGGCATACCTCTTCAGGGGAAAGGCTAAGGGAGTAAACCCCGACAGAAAATCCGGAGCCGGAGTCCCTAAGGCGGTTTGAGGTTGTAGTCAACACCGGCAACTCCTGCGGCGCACCTGAAGCCAAGCTGTATTGACTCCGTCTTTCCCTTGGACCCTTCAGCTGCGAAGAGAGGGGGGGTCTGCTGCATGGGCAACAGCAGACCCTCCATATCACCCTGCCCAGGCTCTGTAGCTTCAGCTTCACTGGAGAGGACACTCCAGCACCATCGCAAGATGTCGATTCAACACGGGAGGAGACAGATACCGTGTCACTCCCGAGTCGGACTGCACAGCCATTCTCGGCGGTGCAGATAGACTTTTAAGAAGCTACACCATCGTCTCTCGAGACAGATGGCTGCCGACGACTATTTGGTCTACCAACTACACTTTTAGCCCCTAAGGAATAAGGAACATGTTTCATAGTCCTTCTACATCCTCCACAGCAACTAACATAGTAGTGTAAGCGAAGAACCTCTCATCATCCAGATACTACTGCCTGACCACAGAGAGACTTGGGAAAAAAAAACAGAAGCCAAATACCAGATACCACATTTCTGAACAAAACAGAAGACAGGGTAAAAAAGACACTACGGTCATCAATCTAAAACTGGACCAGTTTGGCATCTCTCCCTCATTTCTTTTGTAGCTAGAATCAGGTAGATCAGTGATTTTCAACCAGTATGCCACAAGTTTTTTTTTCTTGTTGTTTTTTATCCTCACCCAAGGATATATTTATTGCTTTTAGAGAAAAAGGAAGAGAGAGAGGAAGAGAGGGAGAGAGAGAGAGGTAAAGAGGTAGGGAGAGGGAGAGACAGACAGACAGACAGACATTGATGTGAGAAAGAAACATCACTCAGTTGCTTCCCATATTTGCCCCCGTGGCCTGACAGGAGATAGAACCCCCAACCTTTTGGTGTAGGAGACGACATTCCAACCAACTGAGTCACCCAGCCAGGGTAGAGCTGCAAGAATTTTTAAAACATGCAGTACATGACTATTTAGTCAAGGGCCTCCTTTCCCTTAGACTGGCAAATTAAAAGCTGGAATCAGCCCTGGCCAGGTGGCTCAGTTGGCTGGAGCATCATCCTGTACACCAAAAGGTTACAGGTTGCAACCCCAGTCAGGGCACATACCTCGGGGGGTTCAATCCCCAGTCTGTCTGTCTGTCTCTCTCTCCCTCTCTCTCCCTCCCTTCCTCCCCTTCCCTCCTCTTTCTCAAAAATAAATAAGTGCATCCTCAGGTAAAGATTTTAAAAATAAATGACAACAGCCAAAACAACAACCGCCCAGTGTGAATGAATCAAAATTATACCTATTTTTTGTCAGATTGGCAAAAAAAATATTTTTTAGTGTGCCGCAGAATTTTAGTAATTAATGTGTGCCATGAGATGAAAAAGGTTGAAAATCACTGAGCTAGACTAATGTAAGCAGCATGACCTAGTTAAAGAGTGTGCAATCTGACATCAGATCACCTGAATTCAATTTTTTTAGACATGATAGTAGTTTTGTGATTGTTTTAAAAGTCTGTATTGTTCAGAGAAATTTATGAATAAAATTATAAAGATGCCAAGAATTTGTTTTCACAAGAATCTGATGGCAAGGGTCAGAGCAGAGGAAGTGGAAGTGGTCAGTGGGGATACGGAGGGGTGGGAATGAAACAAGTTTGGCCATGAAATGTTAATTGTTAAAGCTGGGTAATGAGTACGTGGGAATTAAACTATGCTGTGTGTGTGTGTGTGTGTGTGTGTGTGTGTGTATTTGAAATGTTCCATAACCATAAGTTCGAGAGGGAGAACCAATCCACACTCAAATCCAGACTTTCCATTTACTTATCTTGGTGCCCTTGGATACTAACCTGCTCTAAGCCTAGTTCCTTTTCCGGAATACAGAGAAAACAAGAGTGCGGGTATCAGGATTAAATAAAATATTATGTGTGGAAAGAGCTCTATAAACTCTAACAAGTTATATAAACATTAACTGCTCTTAAAAGTATTATTAGAGATGATTATTGGCAACAGTTATATTATTACATAGTAATAATAGGTAGATATTGCTTTCAAAAGGAGGGGTGACTAAAAATAGATCACTAAGAGACTGAAAACTTCTTGAGAGCAGAATCCTGATTTCATTCATGTAACATGAGGGAAACACTTATTAAGCCCCTATAGTGTTCTTCTACCTTACCAGGCACTGCGACAGTAATTAATATACTTGTAGTCTTTGAATTTAGCGGCTCAAAGTCTGAAGGAGATAGACACACATGACACACAAGAGCAATACCAAGAGCCAATAAATGTGCTGATAGGACACTGTCCAGTGCCCAGAATAATGCCTGATAAATAATAAGCATTTTTTTAATTGAGTAAAAAGTGTCACAAAAGCATTTATTCAACAAATATTTATTTTACCACACAGTGTTTAAAAAACAAACAAAAATGCTGCTCAAGAGCAGCTTACATTTTAGTATGGAGGAATAAATAAGGGAAAAATAAATGAGAAAATTATACAGAATATTAGAAGATGGTAAGTGCTAATGGAGAAAACAAAACCAAGGAAGGGGACTAGGAAGGGCCAGGCAGTTTCAATTTCAAATAAAGGGATAAAGGAAGGCCTTAATGAAAAAGTGGCGTCTGAGCAGAGACTTGAATCGAGTGTGGAAAGCAGACATATGAACATCTAAGAGAAGTGTTCCAGGCAAAAGAAAACATAAGTGTAAAGACTCTGAGGAAAGAACATGCCTGGCAGAGAAAACAGCAGACCAGATCAGAGGGCAGTGGCAGGAAGAGGGGCTCTAAGCTGAGGAACAGCATGTGAAAAGACACTGATTTCTGAAAACACACAAAGTCTTTGAAAAAATGCAAGTATTTTGATTGAGCTAATTATATATGTAAATAAAATGACCTTTTTATGTCAGACATAAAAGATTAAAATAAAAATAGTTTGTGGAAAGAAGAGAGACAGAAACGGAAAAGATAAGCTTTCGCAAGGTAGAACTCCAAGACATTATTTGCATCCTGACCGATGCAACATGAAGTACAAATCATCTATAAAGTATTCATAAAATTCTTAAAGATATGCTTAACCTGAATCTATCACATAGATCTAACTTCTAGTTCATAGTTAATATAAGGGATAGAGAAGCAAGTTAACACCCCAAGAAAGGAAACATTTTCAGAAAACAAGACATTTTACAAAACAACTGACTGAGCTGTCATCAAAATAAAAATAAAAAATTATTCTGAATTTAAAGAAGAGCAAATGCCATGTATGGACACTTTGCATTTTGATTTGAACAAATCCATTATAAAAAGACATTTTGGGATCCGATCCAAGATGGCGGAGGAGTAAATGGAAGCTACACTAACCTCCTCCCAGGACCAGTCTGGGTTTACAACTTAATTTTGGAGAAATCATCTGGAACAACCAACGAACACTAGCTGGAAAGAAGTCTTATAACCACGGAGAGACAGAAAAGGCCGCTACATCACAACGTGACCGGTAGGGAGTGCGGAGACGCGGAAGGGCTGGCTGGGCTCACATGGGTGGCAGCTGAAGGGACTGAGAAACAGCTCAGCAGCCGGGGATTCCCCCTGAGAAGGGCAGGGTCTAAACCCCCAGCTGGGCTTCCCAGCCTACAGCAACAGAGTGGAAAGTAAAACAGTATCAGCTGTGAAAAGCGAAAAGCCACAGGGTTTCTTGCTAGCCGGAGAGAAACAGCAGGAGAAAAAGAGCTCTTAAGTGGATCACATACGAAAATATTTTGGCCACCACTTACCCTGGGCTCAAGCAGAGGGAAGGCAGAGAGGACTGGAGACACTTGGGGAGAGTTTGGCACGGTGGCTTTGAGGGAAGAACTGGAGGAGCAGCCGACTGGGTCCCAGTGCTGACTCATCCCCAGTACTGCGGGTAGACCATTCCCCTCCAAGTGGCGTCAGCCTGAGGGGAAGCAAAAGCCCTGCCGACGGGAATTAAGCTGCCACACCCACAGTCCTTAAGCCTGACAGCTAATCACAGATTGAGCAGATTAACAATCAAAGAAGACAGACAACAGCAGTAGATCCCTGGAAGTCTCCAACAGGCTGCCTAGGGCCAGACTGGTACATGATCTGACGCCACCAGAGGCAGATCCAGGAAGTGCAGATCATTCTAGGAAGCACCAACAAACAATAGGAGTCAAAAAAATGGGGAGACAGAGAAACAACCTCCCATCAAAAGGAAAGGTAGAATCCCCAGAAAGAGTGCTAAATGAAATAGAGGGGAGCGAACTATCAGATATGGAATTCAAAACATGGATTATGGAGAAGCTGAATGAGCTCAGCGGAAACTTCAAAGAACTCCAGAAAAACTACAAGGAACTCACAGAAAATTACGTGAGCATGAAAAAGGACATAGAAGCTATCAATAAGAGCCAGGAGGAAATGAAAAATACGATCTCTGAATTGAAGAACACAGTAGAAGGAATTAAAAGCAGGCTAGAGGAAGCAGAAGATCGGATCAGCGAGCTGGAGGACAACCTACACAAAAACTCCCAGACAATGCAACAAAATGAAAAAAGACTGAACAAGACTGAAGAGGTTCTAAGACAGCTGCAGGACAACATGAAACGTAATAATATCCGTATCATAGGAATTCCAGAAGGAGAAGAAGAAGAGCAAGGGATAGAAAACCTCTTTGAAAAACTAATGACAGAAAACTTCCCTAACATGACGAGAGAAAGAGTCACGCAAGTCCAGGAAGCACAGAGGGTCCCAATGACGATGAACCCCAACAGGCCCACCTCAAGACACATCATAATTAAAATGGCAACATTCAAAGACAAAGAGAGGATCCTAAAAGCAGCAAGAGAAAAACAACTAATAACATACAAGGGTACTCCAATAAGGCTATCATCAGATTTCTCAGCAGAAACACTACAAGCCAGAAGGGAATGGCAAAAAATATTCCAAGCAATGAAAAACAAAGGTCTACAACCTAGAATACTATACCCAGCAAAACTCTCATTCAAAATGGAGGGTGAAATAAGGAGCTTCCAAGACAAAAGAAGGCTAAAAGAATACATCTCCACCAAACCAGCAATGCAAGAGATGCTAAAGGGTCTGCTCTAAGAAGATAAAGAAACAGAGAGAGACAGAGAAGAACACAAGTACAAAGGGGAAAAATGACAGTGAATAAGTACTTATCGGTAATAACCTTAAATGTAAATGCATTAAATGCTCCAATTAAAAGACATAGGGTAGCTGAATGGATTAGAAAGAACGACCCACATATATGCTGTCTACAAGAGACCCACCTTAGAACAAAAGATCTACACAGACTGAAAGTAAAGGGATGGAAAAAAGTATTTCAAGCAAATGGGCATGGGAATGACTGGGAATGACTTTCAAAGGTAATAAAAGCCCGCGAAATAAAAGGCCTGCTGCCATGGTTGGTTGTGCGGTCCACAGCAATCTCTCCAGGGAAAGAATGAAGGTTGTTTTCCTGAAAGATGGCTAGAAGGGACCTTAAGGCACAATGGAAAACCAGAAAGACTTGGAAAGGACAGGTGTGTACAGGCAAGGATGAATGCCAGGTATGTGGCCCAGCTTCTGTGCCCTGAAGAGCAGACTGAGGGCCACCCTAAATGTTCCTTGGGGCATAAGCCTATGACCGCATTACCTCAGTGATTGTCTGTACACAAAAGGCTCACTTAATCCTCTCTGCAGCGCTGCCTCCTGAGACTCAACGGTTTGGCTGAACTAAATGGCTGGGTTGATGAAGAATAGGGTGGTCTGTGGGCTTCACTTTAAAACTGAATTCTCTTTTCTATCCTAATGGCTTGGACAGAAAGGGCCCAGAGGTCTGAGAAGGGGGAAACATAAACTATTTCCCTCAGCCCAAACTAAATATAATGGGCAAAAGGGTTTTGGACAGGCGAGATGTGCCTAGCACACCTTCCTCCAAAGAAGCCCCCCCCCCTTTTTTTTTTTCTCCTAATGTGGAACATTGAAAAATTAATCCCTGCCTTTTGTCACCTAGTAGTTATGGATTGAATGATGCTTTTTAACCCTTTTTGCCAAATCTGTTCCCCCCAGAACACAACAAGGATGCCAACCTGCTAAACCAAGCACGCCGTTGTCCGGAGACAGCCAACTGACCTGGAGTCTGCATGATCCTTCCCCATGTGGGAAGGCCACCCTCCCCTCCACACCCCCACTATTATTAGGGATTTCTGGACCCAAGGGTAGGTAGGACGACGACCATGTCCAGCTTGAAGCAGCTAGAGGAGCTTGAGACCTTCGCCCATTGTCCTTTACAAGATTACAAAGGGTCTTAATATCTGAGAGGGAGGGATAGTTATTTTTTACGAACCATGGGTACGGACTTGGGGGGGGATGCTGGGGGAGGGAGATACTGGGTGGAGGGGAGTAAAGGGGAAAAAATTGGAACTACTGTAACAACATAATCAATAAAATATACTTAAAAAAAAAAAAAAAAAAGACATTTTGGGAAAACTAAAGAAATATGAATATGGACTAGTTAATGATATTATATAATTATTTAGTTTCACTTGATGTGATTAGATGGTTATAGTTTAAGACCCTTTTTAAGATATTTTACTGAATTAATTATGGAAAACTATTACGATACTTCTAAAAACTTCAGGAAAACAGTCCTGGACAGTGTGGCTCAGTTTGTTGGAGCGTTGTCCCATAGACCAAAATGTTACAGATTTGATCCCCAGTCAGGGCAATTAAGAGAAGGCAACCAATTCATGTTTCTCTCTCACACCAATGTTTCTTTCTCTCTCTTTTTCTTTCTCTCTTCCTCTTTCTCTACCCCCCCTTTCTTTCTCCCTCTTCCTCTCTCTCTAAAACCAATGAAAAAATGTCCTTAGATGAGTATTTTTTTTAAAACTTCAGAAAAACAAATAGAGGGAGCAAATATTAGTAACTGTTTAATCCCAGAGATTGGTATTTGGCATGTGAGTAGGCTGGAGGAGAGCACTGGAGGCAGGAGTATCCATGCATAGTACCTACCCAGTGACCACCCAGGGTGCTGAGTTCTATGGTAAAACAAGGGAAAATCTGGAGACACCAGCAGAAACCCCTCTCTCAACCAGAGGTTCTAAATACTGTAAGCTTCTGAGGGCAGAATTTGGATCTTTTTTCTCTCTATCCACAGTGCCTAATATATGGAAAACACTCAGTAAAAGATTGCTGAATGAATGCCTTCTTATTTATTTTGCAATGTTAACCCATTCTGCAGACATGCTACAACTCTGATACACACTCCCAATAGGTAGGTCCACAAGGCCATCTTACCTTATAGTAATGTTCCAAGAGTATCCTGACTACTCCCTCCACACTTTCTGCTTCGACTGGTTTCCGGGCAAACTGAAGTAGGTACTGCAAAGCATCTGCTGGAGAGGTAGCTTTACATAGATCTATGTGGAGTGCTGCAGATTTGCTTGGTTTTGTTAGTCGGAGTTTCTTAGTAGCAATTTCCTCCTGTTGTTGCTGCAAAGGGGTAAGAAAGTTAAGATCTGAAAACAGAGTCTGCAAATTTTACTTCACTTCATTTGATGAAAATAATTTTCCCTTATACCAAATAATGTACTTAGGTAATAGATAGGACAAAGCAGTGTTATGAACTGGAAAAAGAGCACTGGATTGGAGACAAGACCATGAGTCCCAATTTTGCTTTTCACTAGCTCCTACAACTTTGGCCAGGTCATTTAATTTTTCCAAGACTCCATTTCTTTCTCTGTAAAGTAGGTCCCCTAACATTTTGTTCTGCCTATCATGACATGATAAAAAGACCAGGGGTTCAAAATCAGAGGAATGTATGTTCAGGAACTACTTACCCGTTTCCATCCTATTCCACACAAATCTAGTCTTCAGTGTTACCTGGGGCAGAATTAGGTCAAAAGCTAACAAAGGTTTTTCTCCATAGAGTATATAAAGGGGAGGGCAAACCAATATCCGCAATCAATCAATCGTCGATAACATTTTAGGGAGCCAGAACATAAGGTCTCTCCAGGGGAAAAAGAGATGAACCAGACATTATCTCTGCCTTCAAAGAACCCAGACTAGTAGGAAGATTCAGACACTGGTAATTACAGAAGCACTCAGTGACAGGTACAAATTGATGAGTACAACAGAGTGCCATAGAAGCAGGGAAGGAAGAGACTAAACTCTTGCTAAGGTTTTAATTGGGTCTTAAAGCAAAAATATAAGTCCACTGGGTGGAGAAGAAAAGGAAAGGAAAGAATGACATCCACTCTATGTAAAAGAGACAAAAGGCATAAAAGTTTGGAGATGTGCAAACATACGGCATGCTGGAGGAGGGGTGAGCAGTCTTGAGAAGTGGGAACAAGAGAATGTTGGTAAGACAGTGGCACTGCACAACAGGAATGCACTTAATGGAAGTTAATTGGTTAAAAATGGTTAAAATGATACATTTTATGTTATGTATACTTTACCACATTTTTTTTTAATGGGCAAGGAAACAGAGTCAGAAAATCCCAGAAAGGAAGCAAGAGGGGGCTCTGTGAAGTTAGAAAAGCTTTCCTTAAACTTGGCTCATTCTAAAAGTTCAAGGGAACTAATTTCACATAAAAAAAGAGCAAAAAAAAAAAAAAGTCAAAGTTAAATCTCAACCAAAGTTATTTTAAGAAAAAACAAGAATAAGGAGCATCCTAACTTGCCTACAGACGATGGGAATGTGCTACAAAGATTTGCCCACAAAAGAAAAAAGTGACACAGCTGAAAGGAATAATGTCAAATCATGAAGGATTAGAAAGTTTGGCAAGGCAATTTTTATGAAAAGCAAGCACAGCAAAATAGAAAGGAAGACTTTATTTGTCAGTGCAATTATCTCTCTGCAGTTTAAATGACATACACACTTATCTCTCTCCCATTAGCCTGTGAGCTTACCAAGGACATGAACCCTAAGGTTCCTCAACAACTTTCACTATACCTGATACATAGTAACCACTCACTCACTCAATAAACTCTTGTTAAAGGAGTAAATGAAATGTTTAAGGATCAGTTTCCTGCTGGGTGGTCCAAGTCTTGCAACTCTACAAGTAAAAGGATCTAAGGGTGGTCTATGGTTCTAAGAATGCTGCTGATTCACTGGCATCAATTGGAGGCTTGTCAGAAATACAGATTACTACCTCATCTTCCCCGCCGGATTTACTGAATAGAATTCACATTTCAGAAAGATCCTCAGTTAATTAGTTTATATATAAAGTCGGTGAAAGCACGACACAAAGGATGACTTGGGATCAACCTCTACTTTCGCGACACAGACAAGGAGACACATGTGAGAATCACTGACTGCTCTGACAAAGGCTGAGCCCACCCGTCCTTAAACAACTCCTTCCTGGGTGAGCTAGCTGTTCCACCAAAGGAGAGTTCTAGCCCCGTGAAGACTGTGGCTCTTGCCTGCTTGGAGTGGGTCTTGAGGATTTCTGCAAACTTCTCTTCCAACCCCTCAGAGCTTTGCACACAGCCAATCAGTCCCAGGGCGCTTTATTTAATTTTTTAAACGGAGCGGGGGGTCGAGGCTCCACGACTAATTTGTTCTAGGTCTGTGTACCCCTCAAGAAGCTTCTAAGTCCACATCTGCAAAACAAGAATGCTAATGGAACCTGAATAAAATCAGAAAATGCACAAGATACTTTCATAAATTGTAAAGCATTTTTTGTTTCTGCTAATAAACATTTTTAAGTGCCAGATTACACATACTAGTTCATCATAACGGCAACATTAGCTGTAAACGAACACGCCCACTAAAGTGTAATCTCGAAGAGCCTATCAAAGTAGTCGGCGCTCAACTCAAGTTCACGGCGCCAGTTCTGGAAAAGTGCCTGGGGCGTGGACAACCATCCCCCTACCCGCGACCAGACCCGGAACCTTTCCTTCCGGAGCTTACCTGAACTACCTTAGTGAATTCCTCATACACGCGCTTCTTAAGGTGCGCCGCCATCGCTGCTCACGGTCCCTCTCAGCTTCCGTACTTGAGAGGAGGGGAGGTGCGGAGCGGATAAAAGAATCCGGAAAACCAGTCGAGGCTGGAGGAACCCCCCACCGTCCCACAAGGCAGTGGGATTCCAGGAAAGAGAGGCCGCTTCCGGCTGTTCGACTGCTCCGCCGCGGTAAAACTGGATGTGGCAGCCTACTCCTCGAGCGCCGAGGGAACGGAATGGGGAGCGTAGCGTAAAGGGGGCGGAGCCTCTGGAGACGGGAGAACCAATGGGAGCTTCCGGGGACTTTCTGGTAGTCTTAGCATGTCCGAGGGACAGGCGCGAAACAGCGGGAGGAAGCACAAGGTAAATGGCAGAGGCGGGGCGAACCAGGGCAAGAAGCAAAACCCGGAGCTGTGTAACGATTTTGACTACCGAGATACCAGAAAGAGGCTGGGCTGACGTTCCCACCGTTCTTTGCTGTCCGCTGTGTTTGTTGCTTGTATTTGCCTGAGCTTTCCTTTTGGAACGTCTGTGCTGCATCCCTCCCCTCGCTTTGGGTGCATTTTCCTGCCTCTTCAGTTTTCCAAAGCTACCCATCCTTTAAGGAACCAACCCCGCCCCTGATAGCTATGGTAGTAGAGTGGAAAGAATCCTCAGGTCAAGAGTGAAGCAACAAAGCTTCAGACTAAAATTGACACTAAATAAAAAGTAGCCTTAACTACAAATGGGCTGATAACACCTGACAATTGTAGTGACAATAGAATGAGATAGTGCAAAAACAGTTTTCAGACTGTGAATGAAGTGTAGTTCACGTGTTAGTGTTAATAAATCCAAGGTCAATTTTACATCCTATATTTAACTTAAGCTGTTCATTCTTTCGTCTTTCAAGAGTTAACGTGGGATGCCTAGAAAAAGCAGCAGGCCTAAAACTAAAACAAAATAATATTGAATGTAAACTGTAATTGAAAAGGAAAAGAAAAAGCAGCAGGCTGTGGTTGGTACAGAAAACCCAAAAAGGCATTGAAAGATTGTTTTTACTCTCAAGGGAAGAGAGACGTGCAAGCTGATAATTAGTGGGCAACCAAAGTGTGCTGGATGACAGGAATGTGATTCAAACAGGCTTAAATTCTTCAGGATGTCTAAGCGGAAGTTTCACAGAGGGAAGGATTTTTAATCTGGCTTCAAAATACAGGCATCTCTCGGAGACATGGTTCCAGGCCACCGCAATAAAGTAACTATTGCAATAAAGCAAGTCACATGAAGTGCTGGTTTCCCACTGCATATAAAAGTTACATTTATATTTTACTGTAGTCAAAGTGTGCAGTAGCATTGTGTCCTAAAATAATGTACTGCTTTAATTTTTTAGAAAACTTTATTGCTTAAAAAATGCCATCATCTGAGCCTTCAGGCAAGTCATGATCTTTTTGTTGGTAGAGGGTTTTCCATTTGCAAGAAACAATAAAGTGGAGGGATATAAAATGAGGTATGCCTATAGTAAATTTTCCAGAAGGAAAGGCATCCCAGACCACAGAGACTACCGCATATACAAATATATTGAGTGAAATGCAAAGCACTTAGCAAAGAGTGCCCTTAATAAGTGTTAGGAATCGTAAAGAATATATATATATATTATTTTATGTAACACATTAAGAAAAATGCTAATATTAAAAACAATAGTTTCTTATTGCTTAGATTTGTTATGTATTTTTACTGTGTAAAGATTTCTTTGTATCCTGTGTCATATGCTTTGTGTACACATAAAACTTTTCATTTCAAAGTGATTTATAGGGTAATAATCTCTTTGAAGATACATTACATGGCAATTAAAGACAACGCATGCACAGAGCTCTACTGAAGTGATGACGACATGAACTACTACAACCCAGTCTACACATGAAAGCCTGGCCAACAGCAATCTTAAAATGTGTCCTAATTTCAGAGATGTTAAATGTGCATCTAAGCATTCACATTTCAAAGTTAATCATTGTTATTGCTAGATAAGTGACTGCAGGAGGAAGTTTGGTGCACTGAGAAAACCAAAGAAAATTCAGTTCATATTGAGAGTAAAGTGCTACAGGAAGCAGAGAGGAGAAATAGAAATAAAGTTGAGAAGCTGAGGACGGATTGGTGTAGAAACTGGAATATTCCACATTCTTTAATATTTGTCATATTTGGGATGCTAAGATTTATCTTCTTATAATCAAATCACATTCTTTAATTTTAAAATGAAACTTCTTTACTGAATTGGTAACATTTTCCATTGACCTTTATTATTGCACATGAGAATACAATGAAATGCTCCAGTGAATCCCCTGGGCTTCATACAGTCTTCCCTGTCCCTATTTTACAACAGCAACCCAATTTCCCATGGGAAATTAGGGTCAGTCCCTCATACTGGTACAGTAGCCCCTTCTTTGACTGTTGACTCAGCAAGAAGAGCCCCATATGACCAGGGCACTCTCGTTACATGTTCAATGTAATAGAACAAGTATTGCATTCTTTAGTGAAAGTGTTCCTCCCTTGGAGACTAAGTACTCCTAGCTCATTGAACCCAAGAATTTATAAGTGAGTTAGTAAGTGTAAAAGTGACAAGAACCATTCCTAACTCCACCCGTTAATTCCCAAACCCATGCATTCTCATGTCGGAGAAATAGTAGCATAATTTAGCTGTGGGTATACGGCAGACTTTCAACCTTTTTCATCTCATGGTCGTCGGCAGCCGTCCGTCTCGAGAGACGATGGTGTAGCTTCTTAAGAGTCTATCTGCACCGCCGAGAATGGCTGTGCAGTCCGACTCGGGAGTGACACGGTATCTGTCTCCTCCCGTGTTGAATCGACATCTTACGATGACGCTGGAGTGTCCTCTCCAGTGAAGCTGAAGCTACAGAGCCTGGGCAGGGTGATATGGGGGGTCTGCTGTTGCCCATGCAGCAGACCCCCCCTCTCTTCGCAGCTGAAGGGTCCAAGGGAAAGACGGAGTCAATACAGCTTGGCTTCAGGTGCGCTGCAGGAGTTGCCGGTGTTGACTACCACGTCAAACCGCCTTAGGGACTCCGGCTCCGGATTTTCTGTCGGGGTTTACTCCCTTAGCCTTTCCCCTGAAGAGGTATGCCGCAAGGCAGCGGAGGTTTTTTGGAGTCAGAGTTTTCCTTCTCTGATGTGCCCTGACTGGAAGATCGAACCAGTGACACTTAGCTCGCAGGCCGACGCTCAATCCACTGAGCCAAACCAGCCAGGATACAATACTCAGAATAATAGGGCGAAAATGCTGACCTCTGCTTTCTCAGGTTATCTCCCATGGGCTTTGTCTGGAGTTACTGACTTACATGAGAAGCATCGCTTTACAGCTGGGGCAACCTGAATCCAGCCTTCGACTGTATTAGAAAAAAAAACGCTCCGGAGGCCCGCACGGCAGTTACGGAATGGCCGAAACAGCACGCACATGGGAGGAGAAAAGCTGTATGCGTTCATGTCACTGGAGCGGAAATTAGTCATAAAATCTCGACCTGCAAAATGCTTCTCATGTGATCTGCTGTCATTCCCAAAGATACATATAAACTAATTACTAAAATTCTGTAGCACATCAAAACATATTTTCTGTTGATCTGGCAAAAAATAGGTATAATTTTGATTAATTCACACCAGACAGCTGTTGTTGTGTTGGCTGTTGTCATTTTTTAATTTGACAATCTAAAGGAAAAGAGGTCAGTGTCCCTGACTAAATAGTCAGGTATTGCATATTTAAAAAATTTTTGCGGCACACTGGTTGAAAGTCACTGGTACAAGCCATATACCACAAACCTGTAAGACAGAACCCCAAATTCACAATGTGTTGTCTCTCGGCTAGCACCATAATGGAGTCTAGAAAAGGTCATTACACTTTTTTTATAATAGCAATTACATCTGTCCTGGCTGGTGTTGCTCATTTAGTTGGAGCATCATTCTGTGACCCAAAAGGTCACGAGTTCAATTCCTGGTCAGAGTATATGCCTAGGTTGTGGTTTTGGTTCCTAGTTGGGGCACATGTGAGAGGCAACCAATCACCGATTCTCACATCAATGTTTCTCTCCCTCTCACCCCCCTTTACCCTCTCTCTAAAATCAATGGGCATGTGCTTGGGTGATATTTTAAGATATATTTTTAAATAATTTAATATTAGTAATAATTTCAAATATATATATATGTGTGTGTATATATATATATATATATATATGACAACTACATCTGAGTTGATAGAGTGCCTGGAAAGACCAATGAGTTTCTTTGCCAATATTTCTTCACTATAAAATAAGCTCCTTAATCAGAAGCCATGTATGAAATACCATGAAAATGAATAGATAACCATGAATGGTAGGGCTGTTACCGAGAGACATCTGAGTCAGGATTCCCCCATCGCCCACCTTGGTTCTTGTCTCACTCTTAAGAAACGAATCCGAGCAGAAGACAAATAAATATAGTGGAAATGAGATAGCAAGTTTATTTATGAAACAGATACAAGCACAAAGTCAGGAACCCAGCAAATCTAAATGCCCCAGTATAGAGGAAAGAAAGTTGTTAGTGAGTTTGTTTTATACACAAGCCAAGGTACAAGTAGGTACTTAGCTAATCTAAGTATGCCGGCTATTGGGGTTCAAGGATTATATACTATACTAGCTTCCAGAGGTACCCCTCCTTCTTACACTTCTAAATCTTGGGAATAATGTACAGCTACAAGGGCTTTCTTTTTCAGTTAGTAAAGGTTCTTTGTCTTAGTACCATTACTACAGAGGCTCCCTTTCCCAGCACAGAGAATCTCAAGGACTCCCCTTCTGCACTATTTTTGCTTGTGATGTTTGTGACACCTGGAAATCTTATCAAACTGGGCTCAGGACTGCTGTGTTAGCTGGTAAGACGTGTCTCCCTTTTGCTTCTAGCCTTCTATATTAAGTTATTTGTTAGACTGATTGTAATGGGAGGACCCTACTTTACTTCCCCTCTGGCCGCTCATTCCTTGCTGCTTCCTAATGGGGCTGCCAGAAACATTGCAGTTAAATATAATAGTTAGGGTTCTACAGGAAAAGAAAACCAACAGCAGAGAGAGAGAGAGAGAGAGAGAGAGAGAGAGAGGGAGAGAGAGAGATTAGGTTGGTGTAACAAAATACATATGCTGAGTGGCTTATAAACAGAAATTTATTTCTCACAGTCCTGGAGGTGGGAAGTTCGAGATCAAGGTGCAGGGAGATTCAGTCTCAAAATTTTGAGAGCTCGCTTCCTGGTGGATAGCAGTCTTTTCATGAGTAAACCCACACATGGGAGAAGAGGCAAGGAAGCTCTCTGGAGTCTCTTTTATAAGGGCACTAAACCCATTCATGAGGGCTCTACCCTATGAACTAATCATTCCCCCATAGCTCTATCTTCTAATACCATCACGTTGAGGGTTAGGATTTCAACATACAAACGGGGGAGGGAACACAAACATTCAGTCTACGGCAGTAGGAAAGTCAAATCTGAATCTGAATCCTGTAAGAATAAATCACTCCCTCCCCGATGGAAAGGATCCTGCTTGTGGTAGAATGATTGCAAAAATGGCCCCAATTCTTTCCATCTCTGTAAACTCCTTAAAATATAACTTTGAATCTACTTCCATTAAGAGATGGAATCTAGCACTGGCTGGCATGGCTCAGTGGATTGAGTGCCAGCCTGCGAACTGGAGGGTTGCCAGTTTGATTCCCAGTTACAGCACATGCCTGGGTTGCAGGCCAGGTCCCTGGTTGGGGGCACATGAGAGGCAACCACAAATTGATGTTTGTCACCCTCTCTTTCTCCTTCCCTTCCTCTCTCTAAAAGTAATTTTCTTTTTTTTTAAAGAGATGGAATCTATATCTTCACCTTTTTAATTGGACTAGCCTTATGCCTGGCCAGTAGAATGTAGCAGAAGTAACAGTGTGCTAGTTCTGAGTCTAGGCCTCTAGGTCAATCCACATATCTATTCTCCAGGCCTTTTGCTTGATTTTGGAACCCTATCATTGTTATGAAAGCAAGTCCAACCTAGCCTGTTGGAGAGTGAGTGACAACATGGAATAAAGCCAAGCTGACCCAGCAGAGGCCATCTTAGACCAGCCCCAGCCCAGATGATCCACTATCTGATGACAGATGCATAAGTAAACCCAACTAAGAGCAGAAGAACTGCCCAATCTGTAGGCTTATCGGAAATAATTGATTGTAGTCTTAAGCCTACATCAGGGGGATGTCATGTGATCAGGCAGTCCTTTAATTGCCAAGTCTGCTTGCCACAGCAGAAAAGGGAGGAGAATGGATGGAGAGAAGAGCAGATAGGATGGGGAAAATACAGTTTTGTTTTGTTTATTTCAAAGAGGTACTCTAGAAGAGCAATGTAGACCTGAAAACCAGGCACAGTGCTATGAACTAGTGTCTCCATGAGGAAAACCTCAAAGGTTTTACTCTTTCTTTGTGTTTTTCCTTTGGATTATAATGACAGTTATATTTACATTCAGTTTTACATTTTCCTCTTCTGACTATAATTTTCTGAAGTTAATTCCAACAGATCTGAAAAGTCTCATATTCCCCTACAAATGAACACAGATACTATTTTAAACATTATTAATGTGCTTTACTATTTGGCTTTTTCTGTCATGAAAGAAGAAGGGAAGGTTATTGGGTAGGAAAATACGAGTGTCCACTCAGTTGGTATGCTTTTATATTTTTTGGATGACTTTTTTTTCATAGGCCTGTAAGCCCCACCACCTTAAATCCTTTTTGGACAAATATTTAATTAAATTGTATTGCCTTTAATGAGCATTCTCCTTCCCAATACTTTTAAGCTATCTATAAATATAATTTTTAAAATTTATATATACATATGTAGTTTTGAAATTATTATTGAACTTTTGGGTGACATTGGTTAATAAAATTATGTAGGCTTCAGGTGTACAATTCTATAATACATCATCATCTGTATATTGTATTCTGTGTTCATCACCCTAAGTCAAGTCTTCTCTCATCACCATTTATTCCCCCTTTACCTCCTTCTACCTCCCCCCACATCCCATTACCTCTGGTAATCAATATACTGTTATCTGTGTCTATGAGATTTGTTTGTTTTGTTTTGTTTTTTTGCTTAATCCCTTCACCTTTTTTACTTAGCCCCAAATCTCCCTCCCCTCTGATACTGTCAGTCTGTTCTCTGTATCATGAATCTGTTTGTTTTTTTTTATTTTGTTCATTAGATTCTACATATAAGTGAAATCATGGTGCTTGTCTTTCTATAAATATAATTTTAATTTCTTCATAACATTGCATTATATAGATGCAATAACTAATTTCCAACTGTAAGTTAAGAGGGATAAAAATAGTATGTTATCGTAATTGTATTATGAATTGGGAGTTGGGGGGGCAATATTGGAATTGCCTATGTTTAATTAGTTTGGTAGATTGCTTAGGAAGAGTCAGATCCTAAAGGATGCAGACTACAGCCAAAGCAATAAAAAAGGTAGCTAAACTGGAATATGGTCTTCTGGCAAATGACAGGACTAGTGGAAACTTGGCATGCCTCTAAAGTCTGTTTGGAATTGGCACACTGTCACTTCCACACATACTCCATTGGCTGGGTTAAGTCATGAGGCCAAGCAGGAAGTCAGTGGGATGGGGAAGGTTACTCCCATCTACTGAGAAGCATGACAAGAACAGGGAGGGAAGAAAGAATAGGAAAAAAATACAATCTACTAGTGAAAACCTCTAGTGATGTGAGTGACTAACACCTTTTTAAGAATAGATATGTCCAATATTCAATTCGCAGTTATTTGCATCTTCCTTGTAAACTCTCTCCCCTTTAATTTCCTGTATTTTCTATAGTCTGCTATGTGTACAAAGAGCTCACGGGAGTGGAATTTGTAAAAATTGAGAAAAAGATCTGAGTGTTAAATCTGGGTGAGCACTGTGCAGAAGAGCAACAACAGGTTCAAGGTACCTAGACGATCCCTATGCTGAATGAATCCAGCAGGAGCAGAGAACCAGTACTGACCATAAAAAGGCAAGCCCTCTGGGAATGTGAGAAATCTTAGGGAGGACACTGACCTTTCCATACTCATGAAATTGAGGTTTTAAGCAATTCTATTTATATCTTAAGAAGCAGGGTGTCCCCTTGGAATTTAATCTTATAATCACTGATGAAAGGGTATGAACTTTTTTTCAAGCACATGATAATAATGTTGAATTGCTTCATGTTAAAAAGTTCAAATAGACACTCAGGATTTTTCCACTTGAAATTCTCAGCCATACTAAATGTCAAAAAAGGAAAACATAAAACAAGCTTTGAAAATAAGAAAAAATATAAGCAGATGACTTTGTTCTGAGCAATGTAATGTTTAAATTTGAAACTCCCTGACTCAGTCTTAATTTCTTAAATCTTGACAGCTAAACTTGACCTTCAGTTCTGGAGAACCCAGGATGGCTGGTCACCCTCCTAGGTAGGGAAGGGAGCCATGTAACCCAGACCTGGGCTTGGAGAAGGATAAATGTGTCTACATGAGTCCTCCTTAAAGTTATGTTTTAGGTTGACAAGTATCTTGTGCAAGCAGTTTACTGCCGATGTGCTCTCCTGTTCTCAGGAAGGGGAATGAGGGAAGCAGGGTAGAGCAGAGGGAAATTGTGAAGCAAGAATGTGTTGTCAGATGAAGACTGATTTCAGTCTGATCCCACAAGGAGCTCTGGAACAGGAACTGTACCAGAGTTAGTTCCTCCTTGAGGTAAGGGGGAACCACACAAACAAAAGGGCAATTATTTTCTAGAGCAGATTTCAATAAGAGTGCATCAGGATCACCTGAAGGGCTTGTTCAAACAGATTGCTGGGCCAACCCTCAGAGTTTTTGACTCAGTCGGTCTTAAGTGGGGGACAGAGAATGACATTTCTAACACGTTCCGAGGTGTTGCTGATGCTGCTGGTCTAGTGACCACACCTCGAGAGCCACTGTCTAGAGACAGGGCAGCTGTGAGGCTTTAGCAGCTAACACAGCATCTAGGAAAGAGGATCTGATGACATCTACAACAGGTACTAACTTGGCACCTTCCTCATGAAGGCACACACCTGGGCAAGAGGATTGGCCCAGAGGCTGAGGCTGGGTAGACTGCCTTTTTAGGTCAGACTGTTCGAATTCATAGTGGCTAATTATATTACTGTTGACATACAACAGCTCCAGCCAAAGCACTGTGAAACACTTCAACTCATCTCAGCCTTGATATTGGACTTCAAGGGAAGGGGCTGGCAGGTACAGCAGGCTTTCAAGAAGGAGCTGCTGCACCTCACTAGACATGTACAGTGGAACTGGTTGCAATGAGTCGAAGGCCCTCAAAGAGGAGATAAATATTTGGGGCAAGCTCTGCAGACCACCTCGGAAGTTGTTTGATGTTTATTTTTGAAATTAAAGTAAGATGACTTTGGAAGGCAACTTTTAATTTCATAAGCCCCATCAGAGCCCATAACAAACAGCTCCAGCCCCTGAGAATCACCACCAGGTGAATCGGAACGTATAGAAGTATTCGTAGCCTCCCGACCGAGGCTGGAATGTCTTCTTGGAGCAGTAGTCATAGGCTACCTGGTACCCCTGCGCCTCGATGTCCATCCGCACCGAGTCCAGGAGGTCTCTGATGGCCGGGGCCGCCTTCCAAGGTCCGAATTTGACGAACAACCTCTTGTCCGCCTCCAGGGCTCGCAAGGATTCCGCGCAGTGCGCGGCATCCTCCTCCGTGCGCACAGCGCACACCAGAACATTGGAGAAGCGTGCCGCCACGGCCTCTGCGCGCGCGAGGCGCACCATGAGTTCAAGGTTCTCGCTGTAACCTGGCACTCGAAGCAAGAACTGTTTCCGAGCCACCTGCTCACCAAAGATTTGCGGCATATCTTCCAGGAGTTTGACTAAAGGTTTGATTTCGTAGAACTGAGCCTCACGGTACACTTCCGGGATGTGTTGCGTGGGCAGCTGCCCGCTGCGCAGGTAGTCCAAGATGGCTCCGAAATAGGTGCCGGGGCGATCAATGAAGAAGCGGCCCTCCGCATCCATGCAGGCCTTGGCTGAACTGGAGAACATATCTGCCAGCTTTGAGCCCGGAAGTTTTCTTAGAGTGCCAACGGTAGTGGTGTAGAACTCGCCCCCCACGTTCAGCTTCACGACGGGAGATACCTGGGGGGTACAAGAGGCAATGAACCAAGAGTGCCACTTCCAGAGAGCTCCTGACTTACTTTCATCCAAGGAATAACCCCGTAGAGAACTTAAGAAAGCCACGACTGGCTTCAGCTATTGAAAGTCCCATCGTAACTGAAGGGGGTTATTATTTATGCTGTACAGCTACAGAGCATGAGCATTTTAAGGAAAACAGAGATTTCAGTTTGATATAAGAATACCCATTCAAGCATTTTAACTTTCTCATTTAGGTCACGGAATATTAGTACAGGAGGCTGCTGTGGAAGCAAGTCCCAGCAACAGTACTTGCAAAATCTTTGGCCTTTGGCAAGGTTTTTTTCCCTCCTTGGGCCTCATATATAAAAGGGGGATATGGAGCTGCTGTCAAGTCAGAAGCTCAGGTCTAAGATAGAATACAGAAATGGGTGGGGGAGCAAACCATTTTCAACTTTTCAGAAAGGCTAAGAAACCATACATGCAATTCATACGGGAAGCATTTCTTGAGAACCTACTGTGTGTCCACATCCTGTGCTAGGAGCTGGGGATAAACGTTTTTATTTCATATAGATCAGAAGTTATGATTAGCAGTTGGCATGACTTTGATTAACAAATGGAATTTGTTTGATGGATGTTTTTTCAAAATATGGGCCCATGTGGATTAAATAATAGGAATAACCTTGGTGAAAAGGCCAGTAACACCTGATACAATGGGTGTAAAACTGCCTCATAAACTGTGAGGTTGGTGCAAATGTGAGTTAAGTTTAGCTGTGCAGCAGAATTTTTAGAGGCCTCTTCTCTATGCAAGACCTTGGCTGAGCACTATAGATGTGGGTGCAATCCACGTAGTGCCTGCGTGGAAATGCCCACAGTCCAGCGCAGAATCAAACATGGACACATACTGACAGGCTACCTTTGGGGAATACTAAGTGCTGCCACACAGACCTAGCAAAAATACCAGAAGACCATCTAGCAATTATTACATGTGAGGTGACATATCAATTGTTATCCTTACAAACCAGCTTCTGGAACAACCTTCATTATTTAAAATTCACTCACTCATTCAATAAAATATGTATTGCCTACTTTGTGTCAGGTACCTGGGACACAGTGAGGAACAAGCATATCATGGTCCCTCTCCTCAGAATCTAATAACTGTGCAAAGTAGTTTGCATGTAGTCTCTAACTCAATTCTCATAGCTATCCTATGGAGAATTATTAAATTCTCATTTTACAGGTAAAGAAACTAAGGCTTAAGGAGGTGAAGTAAATCATCTAATATCAACCAGCTCTTAAGTGAGATGTCAGCATTTGAACGCAGGTCCTATTTACCCTAAAGCTTGTGCTCTTAGTCATTGTATAAATTAGTTTTCAAATACATTTCCACTCTTTTTTTTCCTTATTCATTTTAAAAAAATGTAAGTAGGACTTTATTCCATCTAAGCCTCCTCCTAAGCAGGTGAATACCACATATTCCTTGCCCTCAAGGGGTGCACAGGGGGAGAGGGAAACAGATGGCTTGGAGGTGAAGGAGCTAAGAAGGAAGACTTGAAGGTAGGAGGGGTCAGCTTTTTGTGGATGTGTGTTGGAGGTTGGTCAGGGAAGGTTTCCGAGGGGATGTGATGGCGGCTGCTGCTGCATAGATCTGTGCAGTGTTGGAAGGCTGAACTACCAACCTGAGCACTCTAAACACAGGTCATGGCAAGGCCAGAGCTCAGGGATGTCCTTTATCTGATTTAGGTGTGATCTCATTCTCAATTTGTCTGTGAGCTCTTCCTCTAAGACTGAAGTACTAGGAGAGTCAAAGACAGCCAAACTGCTGGGGAAGAATTGAGTTCCCATGGCAACGGCTCCTTCCAGGGGATAGTTCTGCTGGCTGGAAGAGAGAAGGGCGAGGAGAGGATGCACTCTGACAGCAGCCAAGCAATACAGCCAGGAGAAAAATGAACCCAAAACCTTGTTCATCCATAAACCTCAAGGTCCCTTGGCAAAGCTCTTTGGTTAACACTAAGGTCCCTCTGTGCAGCTGGTAGTTAAATGCAAAGTTGCAGACTTTAACCCTTGAATGGATTGATGTGCTCTTATCACTCCTGTACCACTGAAAGCTCACAGGAGCTCTTAATGCCCCCACGTTACAGATGAGGAAAGCTCAGAAAGAAGGGTCACAGAGCTAGGAAATGATGACATCAGAGCTGGAACCAACCCAAGTCAGTCTGACTCCAGTATATAGGGGCCCCCTACCTCCACCCCGCCCAACATCCAGTCCCACAGCTGCCAATTCTCAGCTATGTGCCTGGGGCAGCAGCTCACTTCCTTCGCTGAGCCTAAGCTCAGTCATCTATGAAACAGGAAGACAAAACGGATGAAGAGAACTGTCTCTCCAGCTCTGAAAGTCCAATAAATCCACTTACTTCTAATGTAATTTCTGAAGTTCATTTCCAGATGCTTCACTAAATAGCTTCCTGCCCTGATATGGTCAGCCCTGTGTCTTTATCAAATAAGACTTCGGTTCTGTTCCCAAGCTTCCTACCCCCCACCCCAAGCTTCTTAATTCTGTCCCTCTTCCCTTCTCCCCCTCCCCCAAACTCCCAGTCTCTTTGGAAATCCCAGACCTCCAACCTCATCCATAAGGACTACAGTATGTGTTTCCAGCAGATAAAGACTTATTTGCACCCTTCTTCAGGACCACCTGCCCTTCCTTGTGGCACCTATTTCCCACCTTTCTTTACTAATCACCCTCCAAAGCATTTCTGGGTGGAAAAGCCTGTCCCAAGCCCTGTGTGCAGGAGCTGGGGACACATGGTCTTTAGGAACCCCTGCTGAGTGCCAGGCCAGTGCTGGTCATGAGGACACAGGGATGAATCAGGCCCAGCTCTCACCCAGTTCTAGTCAAAAGGGTCCCAAACATTGG
Organism: Furipterus horrens; assembly: GCF_987537825.1. Lineage (NCBI taxonomy): Eukaryota > Metazoa > Chordata > Mammalia > Chiroptera > Furipteridae > Furipterus > Furipterus horrens. Next base: position 49,360,168 of record NW_028327172.1, read on the forward strand.
CAACCCCCACCAAACATTCACACATTTCCTTAGGTCACTCTTAGTGGAGCCAATGGAGGGACATCCCCATTCACATGTACCCCAAGCCCCTCAAGATCGCTCTCCAGCCCACAATTTTTTTATTATTGTTTTCCTATTACAGTTGTCCCATCTTTTCCCCCTTTGCTCTCTCCTGCTTTGCCCACCTCCCCCCTCTCCCACAGTCAGTCCTCATTTAGTTTTCCATGTCCATGGGTCATTCATACTAGTTCCACCAACCCACAATCTTGGCCTTTTCTATTACTTCCTATCTCAGTTGTCTGAGCCAAAAACTCCAGCTGTAATCTTGCATTCTGCTCCCAGCCTCAACCGCCCCCACCACAATCACACACACCTTGAAACACACACAAATAATCAGTGACCAAATCCTGGTGATTCTAAATGTTTGGTCAGTCCATGGCACACTGCCTTGCTCAAGTGCCCTCCCACAATCCAACTCTGAAAACAAAGTCATTTTTCTTAAGTGCAAATCTGATCTGTCTCCCTCTGTATTAAACACTTCAGTGACCCTACATTCCCTTCCAGATAAATTCTAGACTCCTTAACAAGGTTCAGTAGGTCCTGTACAAGGCTGACAATCAGCTACCAGAACTGCTTGCTGCCTCCTCACCCCTACCTAACCAGAGCAGGGTGGGCCCCCCTTCCCTCCAGGACTTCACTCATTGCACACTCCCTTCACTTAGCCCACTCATCCTTCAAGTTAATTCCTCCAGGAAGCTTTCCATTGCAGATGGGCTGTCTCCTTGTGATCCCAGAGGGCTTGTATTTCCACAGTCTGGTAATTACCTATCTTGTAATTTCCTTTATCGTCTATATCCTCTATCGGATTGTGAGGTTCCTAAGGGAAGACTACCTCTGATTCATCTTTATAGCAGCAGTACCTACTACGGGTCTTAGCACACAGGGGTGCTCAAAAAAAAAATTTCATGGACTTGAATTGAATGGAGCTTACCCGCAGCGCTGATTTACAAGAGCACCTGGTATTCTGATAAAAACCAATCTTGCCCTACCTGGCGTCATGCACCTTGCTGGCTCTCTCCCTTGCCCAACAATTCATTCGGACATTTATTGAGCACCTGGGGCAGCCCCGCCACTGAGCAGGTGACTGTCAATAGCCAACAATGAGGTTAACAGCTCCCTATGGGGAAGGGCCAGTCTCCCCACTCCCGGATCTGCTTTCCCTTCCATGGCACCTAGCCCTAGAGAGATTAGAATGCTCTGCTCCTAGACTGCGCTGGGCCTTTTCCTGAGCCTCCCCCAAACTCCTCCCACCAAAGCCCTGGAACGGCCTCAGGACCCAGTCAGAGGGCAGGGGCAGGGGCAGGGGCAAGGGCAGGGGCAGGGTAGGGTGGGGGTCCGGCAGTCTTTGGTTGGGTCTGCTTCTCCCACCCGGAGGAGCGATGGGGGCAGAGGAGAGGGAGAAAGCGAAAGAGCGGTGGACTAGGACTAGCCAGGGCACAGAGAGAGGATACACACAGAGAAGCTGAAACAAAGAGAAGAGGAGACAAACCAAGGCAGCCAAGCAGGAAATAGAGCAAAGAGGAGAGGCTGGACTGAGCCAGAATGGGAATGGAGACCGTGGCGCGGAAGGCGAGACATAAAAACGAGAGGAACGGCCGGGAGAAAAGAGCGCTCAGCCAGAGGTGGAGATGGTGCACTAGAAGCTGTGGGGGTGTGGAATCAAACCGCAGGAGGGACAGACTGGGGACGTTAGAAGAACTGAAAGACGGGAAAGGCTGCAGGACAGGCGCGGAACAACGGAGCCGGCGCCCGCCCGCCTTGGGCTATGCACTCACGGTTGGCGGGCCAGCGGGGGGCGCGGCTCGGCCAGGCCGTGGGGAGCCGGATGCCGAGGTCAGGCTCATCATCCTGTCCTTGCAGGCAGCTGGCACTGCGCAACCCGGCCGTCGCTCCTGCAACGGGCCCAACCCTCCACGTGCCAGGTACTTGTAGCTGGCGGAAGTGCACCTGCTCCCCGCCCTGGGGTGGGGGAAAGCTGGACCCAGGGTGTGGTTAGAAGTCCGAATTGGTCTGGACTGGGCCTGGCTGCCCGTGAGACCCTGGGCTAGTCACTGCCTGGCCCTCACCGCGGTGTTCCCCGACAGCCAAGTTGAGAAGGCAGAGGGAACTGACATTGAAAGCAGGAGACTTTCTACTCACTACAGTCCGAGGGGGTAAAGGATCACCAACACCCTATTTTACAGATGAGAAAAGTAAGGCTCCAGGAGATGAGGTGGCCAGTATAGACTTTATCCACCTCAGGTCAGCTGCTAAAAGTGCAAAGCATGACCTGGGATGAAAAGAGCTAAGAGGCCTGTTGCGTGGGTTATTTTGCTTGTTAAAACTGAAAATTACTAAAGGAAACCTCAACTAAAAATGGAGTTTCTACTGCCTGTAGGGGAGCTTTCAAGCTTTACTACTCATGATCAGTTACCCCCAAACAAGGAGAAATGGAAGGAAGGTTTTCTCCTTGCCTGGCAATAGCTCAGCCAATGAGAGTCTGTCACAACTTAGCCAATTGAAAGCCACTACATTTTGCATTTTGAACTCCCAGTTTATTCCAATAGATTCTTTGTAACAGCTCTTCCTAACTCCACCCTTTCCTCTGTAAAAGAAGGGTCCTTTCCTTTGTTTTCTAGCTTTGCCTATGATTTTGCTACAACTTGCATGTCCCAAATAGCAATTCTTAGCTATTCCCTAGTGTCCCCATTTTTTTCTGGTAAACTGACTTATTTTTTATGTCAACAAAACATAAATGAGGGGGAGCATAACTCCCACTTGGAAAGTAAGGGCTGTGCACAGTGACTTTCTTCCAAAGAGGACAGTGTGGGGAAGGGGAGAAAGAAGAGTAACTTTACAATGGAGAAACCAACAAACACTACCTCAGCCAGGTATCAAGGTCAGCATCAAGTCATAAATCATGATGATGGTAAGAAATCCTTGATATGATGAGATAAGATGGCACTTGACCTTTTTGATTTTTCTCCTCAAACCACATAACCCTAATCTAATCATGAGAAAAACATCGAACATATTCCAATAGAGGGGCATCCTATGATATACCAGACCAGCGATCCTCAAAACTGTCAAGGTCATCAAAAACAAAGAAAATCTGAGAAAATGTCACAGTCAAGAGTATCCTATGGACACATAACAACTAAATGTAATATAATGTGGTATTCTGGGTGGAATCCTGGAAAAGAAAATACACATTAGGTAAAAACTAAGAAAATAAGAATAAGTTGTTGGCCTTAGTTAATAATAATATGTCAATATTGCTTCATTAATTGTAACAAATGTACCATACTAATGTGTTATTCTGAGAACAGGGAAAACAGAGCATAAAGTATAGGAGTCCTCTTCTTAATTTCTCTGTAAATTTAAAACTGTTCTAAAAATTAGTCTAAAAATTTTTTACTCAAAAATAATACAAATGCTATAGGAAACAATATAGAGTTTATTTAAAAAATTAAAAATAGAACTACCATGTGATCTGGCAATTCCACTTGGTATATATGGGTATATATCCAAAGAATTCAAAGCAGGATCTCAGTCCTAACTGGTATGGCTCTGTTGGTTGGGCATCTTCCTGCAAAACAAGAGGTCGCTGGTTTAATTCCTGAACAGGACACATGCCTAGGTTGTGGGTCAAGGCACCTCTGTGAGAAGCAACCTGTTGATATTTCTCTTTCATGTTGATTATTCTCTCTCCCTCTCTTTTTCCCTGCTTTCCTCTCTCTCTAAAAATAAATAAAATCTTTTAAAAATAAATAAAAAATAAAAACTGGATCTCAAAAACATATTTGCACATCCCTTTCATAGCAGCATTATTCACAACAGACAAGAGATGGAAGCAACCCCAACATTTGTCGATGGATGAATGGATAAACAAAATGTGGTTTTATGTACAATGGAATTGTTACTCAGCCTTTAAAAGGAAGAGAATTCTGTCACATGCTATAACATGGATGAAACTTGAGGACATTATCTTAAGTGAAATGAGCCAGTAACAAAAAGGAATATATTATATTATTCCACTTGTATGAGTTTTCTAAAGTTATCAGGTTAATAGAAATGAAAAGTAGAAAGGTGGTTAACAAGGGTTGGAGGGAAGGGAGAAAGGGGAATTTTTAAATGGATATTAAGAGTTTCAGTTTTCCAAATGAAAAAATTTTGGATATCTGTTTCACTACAATGTGCATATATTTAACACTGCTGAGTTGTACACCTAAGAATGGTTAAGACATAAATTCAATGTTGTATGTTTTTATACCACAGTAAAAAAGAAAAAAGATGACTCTTGGTCATAAACTAATGGTGCAGAAACTTGAAAAATATAGTAACAATAATAACCAATTGCTATCTGGTGAAAAAAGATAAAACTTTGTAGCAAGACAACTGGGAATGGAACTCTAAATCTGCCATTCATCAGCTGTGTGACCATCTGTCACTTTCCCTCTCTGAGCCCAAATTGTTTCTCTTGTAAAATACATTCAAGTACTTTGCTGGATTGTTGTGAAATAATCTGTCATGTTTCCCAAACTTCTCTGAGGCTAAGACGCAGAGTGCTCATTAGACACCAATCTGGAGCCCATTTCCAGAGTGCTGAGACCAAGGAAGGTCCTGGGGACCTGTATATTTAATGAGTATCTTGTCATTTCAGAAACTTTAGAAACACTAGAATGATGCATTTGTGAGTCTTTCCTAAGGTGGGGCTCAGTGAATGTCAATGCCCATCCCCCCAGGCTCCATGGCACCACGCCATCCAATTGTGATACCTTTCCAATCCTTCCTTCCCCTCCTCTCCACGTGGGTTGTCACTTTATGTGTTCAGCTTAGAGTTACTGATACTGTCCTTGGCTAGAGGTTGGGGGCTTGGAACACAGATGTCTTTGTCCTAAAGATATGAGCACAAAGAATTTTAATGAAAAAGTAAATAAGCATATGAAAATATGGCCTCTGTTACCAGTAATATGGACTAGATGAGGAACTAGTATAAATGACCCATGGACATGGACAATAGGGTGGGATTGACTGTGGGAGAAGGGGTGGACTGGGTGGAAGGGAGCAATGGCGGAAAAAGTGGGACAACTGTAATAGAAAAACAATAACTTTTTAAAAAATATGGAAGACTAGATATTCTGAAAGACTCTTGCTAGAAAGCATCTCAAAATAATGAACATGTGTATACTCTATGTCTGAGCTGGCAAAGAAGTCAAGGAAATGCTCTGAAATTATTGAGCACCAACTCCATGTGCTTTCCTGGAGTTATGTTCAACCCTGAGTGAACCTAGAACTTTTATTTTAAGGGGAGATAGAGTAGGAGGAAAGATCTGGGCCACTCACAGGGTAGGATGTCAGATCAGAGATCATACAATGGTAAATTATTTTTAAATGTGCCACTCAAAGGTGAATGCTGTGGAAACTTACCTGTCTCATTACTTGGTTCTGCGTGGAGAACAGTCTCCCCTAAAAATGTTTGGTTGTAGGCTAGAACTAAGTAGATCTGGGGGCCAAATATTCATTTTTTTCATGGTCAAAACCAACAACAACAATCAGAAATTTAATTTAAAATGGACCTGGGTTGGTAGTGCCCTCAGATGCCTGACAAAGAAAATGAAAACCTTTTCTGGAGGAAACTGCAGTCAAACCAAGTCCCAGACTCCAAACAGATAGTCTGACAAACACAAGCTCACAATCTAAAGTCACTAACCATGAAAGGAACAAGACACCATAAGCAAGAGTCGACAGATCCACAGCCACCTCAGATATTGAGATCACTGGGTATAGAATATGTGTTTAATGTGCTTAAGTAAATATAAGGGTGTATTTAAAACATGAGTGAGGAGCAAGAAGAGATTATCAAAAGTGACTAGACAGATTTGTAAAAAGTCAAACAGAACTTCTAGAAATGAAAAAATAAAGTAACTGAAATGAAAAGTTAACTGAAACTTAGCAGGGATTGAGGAGCAACGTTGTACTGCTTTTCATCATTTTCGCAAATACTGCTAATAATAATAACATGTCAGAGGTGGTAAGAATGCAGAAAAACAGCTCCTCAAACTTAGCTAAATGGAATGTAAACTGCTGTGATTTTTTATTTTTGGAAAGTAATATGACAATGGCTACTAAAATTTAAAAAAACAACCCACAGACATAATTTGACCTAATATTTTTACTTTTGAAACTCTATCTATTAGAAATAAAAGCACTACTCTGAAAGGATATATGAACAAATATGTTTATCACTGTTTTGTTTGTGGTGGCAAAAACTAGAAACACAAAGGTATGGTTGAATAAATCATGATATGTTCACGCCTTGGAATACTATGCAACTATTAAAAAGGATAAAGTAGATCCTACATCTATTCACTTATCCAGGATTTATTAAGCAATTAAAAATAAATATCAGAACTCTCTGGATTCTGACCTGGTTTTTTCAGACCTGGCTAAATGCACCAAGAAGGTCAGAATCGTTGGTAAATATGGGGCCCATCATAGCACCTCCCTTGGGATAATGGTAAAGAAAATTGAGATCAGCTAGCACACCAAGTACACTTACACCTTTTGTGGCAAAACCAAGATGAAATGACGAGCTGTGGGGATCTGGCACTGTGGTTCCTGCACGAAAACAGGAGCAGCTGGTGCCTGGTCCCACCACACTATTTCTGCTCTCACAGTAAAGTTAGCCTTCAGAAGACTTAAGGAATTGAAAGACCAGTAGAAGTGCCACAATTCGACACATTGCTAACCTATAATAACTGGGTTAATTTGTGTAACAATAAATAAATAAATATCAGAATATTGTATACAGTGGGAATCCATTTGTGTAAAAACACAAACATAACAAACGTCTTCTATAATTTTTTATCTATTTATGTGAGCAAATAATCAGAAAGGTGTAGAATGATACACAGTGGGTGTTACCATTGGATATTCAGTAGGATGAGGTTTGAAATGGAGAGGAGTGATTATTGATTTTTTAAAAATAATATATCTTTGTATTATGTCACTAGTTTCAGTGAACATGAAAAACTATAAATTAGGAAAAGGAAAGGCTGTATAAGACAACCACAAGTTATTACAGGAAGAAGTCAGCTTTCCAATTTGGGGAGTCTGGGAAGACTTCATGGAGGAGGTGGCAGATAAACTGGGCTTTGAAGGAGGGAGAGGTTTGTTGAGCAAGGCCTGCAGAGGATTCTTCCCACCACAGGGGTCAGCTGTGCCAAGTGAAGGAGGGAAATGGAAAGAAAATGATTATGTGCTGAGCACCTGCACTGAACACAGATACTGGTATCAATCCTTTTAAGCAGTTAGATTTACTTGACACATGAGGATTTACTAGACAGTAAATCCTTTCCCCACCAGCTTGTTCTCTCTGGAAAACTTCTTCATAGCTTTCAAGGACCAATTCAAATGGCCCTCCTCTTCCTTTTATTGCCATTAGGACACTTATTTGACCTCCATTAGCACCTCCTGAGGCTCCTAGAGGCGAAGTGGCTCTTTCAGAGTCCTTTATCACCTGGAAACAAGAGACCAGGGTTCTAGTTCTGGCTCTGCCATTCGCATGTCACCTTTGGCAAATCTCTGCCCCTCTCTGGGCCTCAGTTCTCCACGTGTAGCAGGGTGGAGATTGGGATATTGTCTGAGATGGTCTCTGCAATCCTGTCTTGCTTGATGCTATGGCAACAAAAGAATTCAAACAGCTCCTTGGTGTTGCCTGTGACTGGATCTTGTTTCCCTTTGGCCTGATTCCAAGAGCAAGCACTGCTTCCCTCTGCCCTCCTCCCATTCACCCCGCTCTTTGTTCTTCTTTCGAAGACAAAGCTGCCAGCCCTTCTCCTCTCCAGGCAGCTGGGCTTGGAGCCAGCAAGCCAAGTGGCAGCTGGGACTCAGATGAAAGTGCCCTCAGAGGGCTGCCTGTGGCTGAGTGCCCAGCCCAGCTCAGCCCAAGCCTGGCAGCCCTGGGCCCAGCTGTCTCCCACAAAGGCTTCCTGCCACCACTTCCACACAAGGTTCCCTTTGTGAGTCCCACAGCAAGGGAGACCCCTGCCAACCCACAAGACCCTCTTCCCTTCCCTCTGCTCCATGCCTGCTTGAGAAATAGCCAGGTCTTTAGAAAAACAGTCCAGGACTGGAGCAGACTGGCCTGACTTGGGACCCACACTTTGGAGAGCGTTGTTGCATTTACTCTTCAGAACAACATTGGTAGCAGGTAGGGCTATTCTCCTTTAGAGAGGAGGGGCACAGATATCTGAGGGCCTACTATGTGTCAATCATGGCACAAGGCACTGGGAAAAGAGTAGCGAACGAGACTAGAACTGAACTCCTGGAGCTCATGATCAGTGAGGACACAGACTGGTTGAAGAGCCACATGAAGAATACCTGGTTACACAGCGTTATCAGTGCTCTGAGAGGAGGAAACAGCAAGGAACCATGAGAACACACACATAATGGTGGGCTCCCTGGTGGTGAGCAAGGCAGGGCTGAGGTGTGAAAAGAGATGCATAGGGCCCTGAGCAAGGGAGAAGGTGCTGAGGTAGAGGAGGAGTGGAAAGAAGGAGGTTTGTGAAAGGAGAATAAGGAGGGATGTCCCCTTTTGACTGTCTTTGGCTGAGGCAGTGTCTGGATGAAAAGGCCACATTATAAACTCTGAAGACTGCAAGCGCCTCAATGAATCAACTTCATAACCAATCAATGTGTGCTCCTTTGCCCCAGGGAAGTCCCCCTCTCTGCTCCACGAATTCTTTATTTAGAAGCATATCTCTTTAACTCTGAGACCCTCACATTCTATACCTCAGAAATGGGAGTTGTTATGCCAATATGGAGTTTGAGGGAGGAATCTGGGAAGTAGTGTATGGTCGGTCAGTGCCAGGCACAGGTGCTCATCCCTGGACACCCTTTCAGGGAAGAGGCATGGCTGGGCTTCCCTTTCGATCTGTCCCCCTGAACTGCCCCAGACCCAGCCAGCTGCACTCTGGAAGGAAGAGGCAGCCAGAGCCTCTGGGTAGAGGTTAGAACTTGCTCAGCTTGGCCTTGACTGCAGGGATACAGACCCTGGCTGTAGGCCAGGTATGCCCCAAGTTCATCAGCTCATGGGCCTTTTAACCCCAAGGATGCCCAGAGTGAAGAATGGTACCAAAAGGTAACCTTTGTTTCATAGGCATTATCTCATTTATCTTCAGTGCAACTCTATAAGGAAGATTAAAAGAAGTTTAAAATCATCCCTATCTTTCAGGTGAATAAAGCTTAGAAAGGCCCTTTTTCTAAGCTATGATTCAAATCCAGGCAATCTGGCTCCAGAGCCTGCCGTGCTGACCACTTCCTGCACTGCCACACCAGGGCACTAAGGCAGCACTGCCTACCTCCTGACCCCACCCTCCTGACCCCACCCCTTTTCTCCTCTTCTAGTTCAATTCTACTACTAGCATACTGTCAGACCCTGGGCCTCAGTTTTCTCATCTGCAAAAAGTTGAGGAGATAGCTGAGCTTGACAATGGTTAAGGTCCCTCCCAACATCATCAGTCTCAGTTCCTTCTGGTGAAAGTGATGTCAGGATGAGCCTTTTAAAGCCATGAAGTGCCATTTCCACTCAGGATTAGCCCCTAGAGCAAAGGTGTACAAAGACGCCATGTATACAAAGATGTTCATTGCAGCGTTGTGTATAAAAGCAAAAGACTAAAAACAGCCTAAATGTTCATCAACTTGGAACTGTTTGAATAAATTAGATTACATACACATTTTAGAATACTCTGCATCCACTACAAAAAAATGAGGCAGATCTCTATGTGCTAATATAGAAAGTTCTCCAAGATAGTAATAACAATAATATGTTATATATATATATATGCACACTGCTATATTTGCACCAATAATTTCCACAAGGATGTAGAGAAGACTTGGCCATCATTGCTTCTGGGAAGAAGATTGGGAGTCTGCCATGGGAGGAAAATAACTTTTCATTGTATATCCTTCTATACTGTCTTAATTTATTACCAATATGTCCCCCCTTTCTTCCTTTCTTTTTTTCCATCCAAACACTCTCCAGGGCTGCTTTTTATTTACTTACTTATTTATTTAAGAAATCATGTGCTTAGCAAGGTGATCACTTTGTAAGTTACATAAATATCTAATCAATATATGGTACACTTGAAACTAATATAATCTTGTGTGTCAACTGTAATTACAAATCTTTTAAATTTTTAAATAAAGAAGTCATGTGGAAGACAGATTGTACAACCTGAGTTCCAGTCCTGGCCTTGACATTAATTGCATGGTCTCGTTCAGAGCCCTTCTTCTCACTGGGCCTGTTTTGCTACCTGTCCGATGCAGGCACTGGAATAGGGAATCGCATCCCTTCGGTGCAGAGTTGGGAATGGGTGGCTGTTCACCTGGCCTCAGAAGTGCCAATCCCTGTCACCTGAGATTGTGGACCAGCTTCTACTGCCCCTCCTTGATAAAGAAGCACAGTTTTCCTCTGGGGACTGCCTCCTCTTTTACTCTCTACTGCCATCATCTTGCCACTACATGTCGTCGGCAGCCGTCCGTCTCGAGAGACGGTGGTGTAGCTTCTTAAGAGTCTATCTGCACCGCCGAGAATGGCTGTGCAGTCCGACTCGGGAGTGACACGGTATCTGTCTCCTCCCGTGTTGAATCGACATCTTGTGATGACGCTGGAGTGTCCTCTCCAGTGAAGCTGAAGCTACAGAGCCTGGGCAGGGTGATATGGAGGGTCTGCTGTTGCCCATGCAGCAGACCCCCCCTCTCTTCGCAGCTGAAGGGCCCAAGGGAAAGACGGAGTCAATACAGCTTGGCTTCAGGTGCGCCGCAGGAGTTGCCGGTGTTGACTACAACGTCAAACCGCCTTAGGGACTCCGGCTCCGGATTTTCTGTCAGGGTTTACTCCCTTAGCCTTTCCCCTGAAGAGGTATGCCGCAAGGCAGCGGAGGTTTTTTGGAGTCAGAGTTTTCCTTCTCTGATGTGCCCTGACTGGAAGATCGAACCAGCAACACTTAGCTCGCAGGCCGACGCTCAATCCACTGAGCCAAACCAGCCAGGGTAACCACTACATGTAGCTTGAGAGTAAAGTTGACACATGAAGGAAAATAGAATTGAGAGATGGTGAGAAATTGGTTCCTGACTATCATCTGAGCACTGATTAAGCTATGTCCCAGGCTATACCCCTGCAGTTTCCAGTTAGGGGACCTGAGGCATTCCCGTTTGACTTGTGATTTTACCCTGGATTTACCTGTCACCTTCATTCTAAAGAGACCCAATGATATGGATCCTGTGCTGTATCTTTACCATTTGTCCCTCCAGATCTACTCTACCCTTTTCTCCCTGCCCTTCTCCCTGGGTCGCTGATCCTTATGGGTTACATCCACGGGCTCCTGTGTCCTCTGGCTTCCATCTGAGTTTGGCCAATGGGAGGCCGAGCAAAAGAGCAGAGAGAGGTCAAGGGGAAGCTGTCCGGTAGTCCCTGCAAGTCAGCTGTGTCTCTCAGCACCCTTTCCACATGCTGTACTCTTCGGTTCTGATCATTGCCCTCTTCCTCACCTCCTTCAGGATCCCACTGTTACTAGTCCTGAGGGACTGCACTAGTCCTTGTTGCTGCCACCAAATCCTGCCATACCTTTATAGAGTCCCTTTACTAACCTCTCCTCAAATACCCAGCTTCAGGAGCCACCTGTGTCTTGCCTATATAAGTTTTTAATTGCATGCACTGTCTCTGTGCTAGTCACTTGACAATTAGTCATGAGCCGGGACAGGAAGGGGACTGGTCTTACTGAGTACTCACCATGCAGGGCACTTTATATGTACAGTTGGGTTCCATCCTCAAAATTCTATGTAGAAGGTATTTTTATCCAAATTTTACAGATGATAAAACTAAGGCCCAGATTAGTAAAGGGGCTCACTTAAAGTCCCATGGCTGAATAAGTGGAACCAGGATTTGAAATCCATATACACTGGCTCTAAAGCCTGTGCCTTTTAGCCCCTCAGGGTACTGTTTTCCAAAATGCCTAGCTCATTCTCATCCTTAGGTCTCAGGTTAACCATCACCTTCCCCAGGAGGCCTTCCTGGTAGCCACTACTCTATTCGAAGGAAGTTACCACTGATATTCTTTTTGATAACACATCATACTTTTCCTTCAGAACATGAAATTGTTTTTTATTTAATTGGTTTAATGTCTGTCCCACGCGTTAGGTTCTGAGCTCTGGGAGGGCAGCCAGCTTAGCACAATTACCTGCTACATACCAGGCCCCAGATAAATACAATATCCCTCTTAGCTGCCATTTCACTTTCTGCAGATTCAGTTGCCCAGGGACAGCTGTGGTCCAAAAATATTAAATGGAAAATTCCAGAAGTAAAAAATTCATACCTTTTAAATTGTGTGCCACTCTGAGTAGTGTGAGAAAATCTTGCACCTTTCCTCTCCATCCCACCTGGGACGTCAATCAGCCCTTTGTGATTTACACGGGAGCAGCCATCCAGGTTAGCAGGTCCACTGTCTCAGTATCACAGTGCTTGTGTGCAAGGGACCCTTATTTTACTTAATAGTGGCCCCAAAGCACAAAAGTAGTGATGTGGGCAATTTGGATATGCCGAAGAGGAGCCAGAAAGTGCTTCCTTTCAGTGAAAAGGTGAAATTTCTCAAATTTAATAAGGAAAGAAAACAATCATATGTTGAGGTTGCTGAGATCTACAGTAAGAATGAATCTTCTATTTGTGAAACTGTAAAGAAGAAAATTTGCTAATTTTGCTGTCACACCTCAAACTGCAAAAGTTACAACCACAACACGTGGTAAGTGCTTAGTTAAGATGGAAAAGGCACTGCATTTTATCAGAGTTATGTACCTATAGGAACAATATTCTACATATAGGAGTTGTTATTATCTGTGGTTTCAGGCATCCACCGGGGGTCTTGCAACGTATCCCCTGTGAATAGAGGGGACTACTGTATTTGCTAAATGAAAAAGTGTCAAAGGATAGGACCAAATATTTATAAAGTGCCTCCCCAATGTCAGACATTTTACATAAATTATCTCATTTCCTCTTCAAAACAGTCTTATGAGGCACACATTGTTGTCCTATTGTGCTGAGGAGGAAACCAAGGTAGACGAGGGAATGTGAATTTCCCAAAGTCACATAGTCTAGAGCTGGGGTTCAAACACAGGTCTCTCTGATGTCCCAGCTGTACTTGTTCCACGGTACCCCTGAGTCCCCCACACAGGAGCTCACAATGTGGGGAGGGGAGGGGCTCATCAGTGGAACTCAGGTGAATCATTCCTGGACAAACAGAAACTTCAGGGAGCAAACAGTGTTTGCTGTGGCCACTCCCCTGGGTCTGTCCACTCCTAGGCCCTTGTGAGAACACACCCTCCCAGCCCAGCCTGAAGCACCATTTTTTCCCCCCCTGTTTGCCCTCAGGCTCTTGGCTCAGCCCTACTTGGTCTGTGAACCTCTGTAAAAACACTGTTCCTTGTCCTGTTTGTAGGGCTGCCTGTGGCTAATAATCTGCCCACTAAGTTCTCAAGAGCAGACCCTGGACACTGGGTGTGTGCTGTGTCCCACGAGCCCTTCGTGCAGGCCAGTTCATCAGCTGGTGCTAATAAAGAAGGGGGCACTCCTGCTAAGCCTCCAGGACCACACATCAGGCCAGACTGGTACCTGGGAGAATATTTTCCTTCCTCCCTCCTTGGCTCTCAGACCCTGCCACTCAACTGGGGGCTTCTAGAATGCTGAGTAATATTCTTTATCTTGGACTGGGGGATGGTTATCTTACCAGACCCAGCTGGGTCGGAATGCTCTGTAGTTGCCAGCCAAAAGACAACTCAGACACGATTTTAGGAGAAGGAACTTTATGGCAAAACAGCAAGCAAGAACACACCAGGAAGTGTTCCCAGGGCATTGTGTCCCTGAATAAAGTATCTAATCCTTCTTTATTAGGGGAAATCCCAAGTAAACATCAAGGTAGACTTTGTCATTGTGTGCATAGGTGGGGACATTCCAGGGCACTCAAAGTCAGGAAACATGGTTATCTATACATTGGAAGTTCAAGTATTATAATGGGGATATAATAGGAAAGTTCACAAGGAGGTCACTGGATGGTCCTTCAGGCTTCTCCAGCTGGTCGGAGGCAGTTTAGCAGGTTCACCCCCTTTCCTGTTTTTTTTTTTTTTTTCCTAAAAAACAAGCTGGCAATTAATGTGAGGGATTGAGCAGGTATGAATAAAAGTCTGTGAGACTTTCAGCAAATTGCAAGATAGCATGACAAACCTGATAAATTTTAGAGTGATATAAGTGGGGTTACACATTAATCGAGGCAAAATTATAAACTCTAAACAAAGGTTCATCTATGCTAGGCTAACTACTAGGTTACCTATGTAAGTTAGGTTACAATTACACAGGTGTGTTTACTTTTTGTGAAAATTACTTAGGTGTATACTTCAATAAAATGTTTGTTTTTTTTTTTGTTTTTTTTTAAATCATGCTACCCACTTCTGCCCCAGGGTTTCCCTACCAGACCAGCTATGAAATAGGGCACAATTTTTCCACCCATCTTCCCTCAAAACTCCTCAAAATACACCCAGAGATTCTTTTCGTCTAAGAGTTTCTGACTGAATCCTGCCTGGCAAAGACAGGGTAGGACAAAGTAACCAATGTGGGTGGGACGCAAAGTCCTGGGACCTCCATCGTGGTGGTGGGCAGCTCGTCTCTCCTTCTCTGAGATATCACTGGGCTTGTCTGAGTGAGTGAGAGGTTGGATCCCCTCGCTATTCCCCACCAGATCCTCTTTTTCAGGGCATGCCATCAGCCTCTGGCTCAGGCACTGCGCGGGGGCCAGCTGTGGTTAATCCGCTGTCTCTGAGAAGAGCACCTCCCGTGGCGCATACTCAGGACTTTTGCCAGCTCCTCTACTTCAGGTTCCAGGAGAGAAATTCACTGCAGTCCTTCCAGCTCCTCATTCACTGGCTGACCAGCCCCAGGACACCTGAACCCAAAGAAAGGGAGGGGCTCTGCACACCTGGTGGCTGGGGATAGCAGAATTCCCTGCTGCTGAACACAGCCAGAGTGTCAGATAGACCTGGCTCCTGGTGGCAAGCCACAGAGGCCAATGCCAGCTCTTACACAAAAAGAGTATTTCTCAGAAGACTATCAATGTTGATAGAGGGTGGGGATCAGGAGCTCACAGGGCCGTGGCAGGAGCCTGGCTGGGATCACGTTGCAGAGCTGGCTGGCTTCTGCTGGTCACAGATAGTCCCCTGGCTACACCAGGGGCAGGTAGAAGAATCCAATTACTTGGACTTCTGTAGTTGGAACAGGGAGTAGGACTTTGCCCTTGGCAAGACTTTAATGGAAATTACCCCAAAAGGGAAAGCATGGGGCTAATAGGAAAGGCTTAGGGTCTGGGCTGGAGATTGTTAAAAAACAACTGTCAGGGTTGAACTGGACTGAACTTTGAGAAGATTTTGAGCCAGGGGAGAGGTTGCGCCACTCCCATTACTCCCATCTCCACATAATTTAAACATGTATGCACTTATATTTTTTTATCTAGTATTATGAAGATTTCTCCATATAATTATGAATTCTTCTGCATTGTTATTTTTAATGGCTGTATAACATGGTGCTGTGTGAATTATCATAAATTTATAGAGCTCCATTTCATTTCTTCCCTTTTTCTGTCTTTTTTCCCTCCTTTACTATACACAGCATTGTAACAAGCATCCTTTAGAGCTAAGGAACTGTGCAAGAAGTATGCACATTTTGAGGATCTTATTCCTTGTTGCCAAGTGACTAGAAAGGCTGTGTCTACCACTGGGCACACAGGGCGTGGCTGCCCTGAGTATGTTTTTGCCCCTTGTTCAGAGTATGATCCCCCAACAAGGCTGCCAGGGCTGCAGGCAAGGGCCGAAAACATGAGCTAGCTTATAGCCAGGGCCTGAGAACCAAGCCAGACCACCTCCACCACATGTCTTGCTGGGATCTGAAGCACAGGACCAATTTTTTCTGGATGGATCCGAATGCCAGCTAAGGAACTCACTCTACTTCCTCCTTTGTGTTCCCTTTTCTTCTGTCTTCTCTTTCTTCTTACTACCTACCCCCTTTTCTCTTTCTGTTTTCTCCTTTCTCATTTCTGTGTCTGCCCTCTAACTTCGGTATTCTTTCTCTCTGCCTCTTCACTCTCTGTGTGTCTCTGCTTTATCTTCCTCTCTACTCTTTCTCCTTCACCTTTTAATTTTTACCCCTTGAATCCAGCCTTGCTTCTGTCTTTTCTCTTTCTCCTGGTGGCTCTTGGTCCTTCACCCACCACCTCCAAGTAGTGTGAATCATAATTTCCACAGGCTAGATAAAGCACCATTTCCCTTGGTAGACCTGGATTTGAATGAGCAGTGAGTTTGCCTCCCACAAAGGGCAAAGCTAACAGATCACAGTATTGGGAGCTGCCTGGTAAACCAGCGTGACTCAGGGCTTCCAGGTTGAAAGACAAACAACCCATCAAGCTTCCCTTAGAGGCTCTGTCACCCTGGGGGCCAGTAGGCTGTGGCTGATGACTCACCAGGGCAGCCTTGGCATGGTGGCAGCAGAGTGTGGGTAGGAGCCCAGAGTTTATGATGTTGCTCCAGTGAGCAAAACCCCTCTCTGTGGGCTGGCTCAGGGCTGGATGCTGGGGACCCAGGAATGCAGCAGGTCAAGGCCCTGCAGTGTGATTCTCATTGTGTGGTCTCACATCACAATGATTAGGTAGGATGTTCTAAAAATCTAAATTCCTGGACCCCACTTATCCTTATTAAACCAGAATATCTGAGGGGGGTGTCAGGGACCTTCATGTTAAAGGTAATTGTGATGCACAGGCATTTGTTGCAGCATTATTTGTATTGTCAAAAAATTGGGAAGGCCATGAATGTCCATTAGTAGGGAATGGTTAAGTAAATGATGATGTCTCCTGCCGTATAATAATATTCAGGCACTAAAAAAGGATGAAGCATTTAGAGACAGAAAGTAGATTAGAGGTTGCCAGGGATTTTGTGTGTCTATGTGTGTACAGGGGTGGAGAGTTATTGCTTAATAAGTACAGAGTTTCTGTTTGGGATGACGAAAAAGTTTCAGAAAAAGATAGTGGTGATGTTTGTACAACATTGTGAATGTAATTAATACCACTAAGTTGTACACTTAAAATAGTTAAAATGACACATTTTATGCTATATATAAATATATACACATAATTTATAAAAGGATGAGGAAGAACCATATGCATTTACATGAAAAGATGCCCAAGTTAACCCATTAAGTGAAAATGAAAACTGCAGACCAAGATGTAGAAAAAGAGTTATAAAAGAGTGTGTGTGGGTGGGTGTGTGGGTGGGTGCACGGGCATGTGCGCGCCAAGAAAACAAAACACCCTCTTAAAAGTGGTTGCCACTGGAGGTAGGATTGATGGAACAGGCAGGAGAAGGAAGATTCTTTGTCCTTTCTGTGATATCAAAATAGTGCTGGGATTATGGGTGATTTTGACTTTCTTTTTGGTGTTTTCATATAAAAAACCTAAACAGACTCAACAAAACACTTTGTCCTGAAAGAGCTCAGAATCGAGTGGGGAGATACAATAGATTGAGGTAATTACAACAGAACACTATTTGTGATAAAACCTGTGTAAGCACAGTGGAGGGGCTGTCACGAAAGGCTTCCTGGAGGAGGTGACAGTCTGAGTCTAGTCCTCAAAGTCCACAAGGAGTTGGTTAAGTGGGAAAGCAAAGCTAGAACTCTTCTGGTGAAAGGAAAGGGAGAGGTATGAGAGAAAGCCTGAGGTCCCCGAAGTGTCTATTAAGCCCCCGTTGTTGAAATGCAGAATGCCTACCAGAGAGGCTGGAGAGTATTTTATGTAGGCCAATGACGTCAGAATTGTGTTTGTGTAGATCCTCCAGCCAGGTCTCTTCTGGGTTGAGGTTAGAGACACTGCTCTCAAGCAAAGGCTGGAAACTAACAAAATGTAAAAACAGATTTTTCCAGTCACCTCGGAATTTCAGTTGACGCCCCACTGGGAGAAACAATGCCAGAGTTACTGACCCTGAAGAGTGAGGCTGGATCACCTTTGCAGGACCACCTGAGAGGGGGAGCAGAGCTAAAACTTACTTCCTGCTTCCCCACAGAGAAAGCCGAAATCCCCCAGGAATTTAGGAGAATAATCTCTTTGGAGAGAGTCTTCAGTGCACTCACTCTGCCTGTCCTCCACCCCACACCCCACCAGGGAGCGGGGGAGTCTTTAGAGGAACAATCGGGGAGCCTTGGAAGAGGAGGCTCTGTGGTCTGAGAGCGGGTGAGTGGCGGGCTCCTAGGCAGGGGTGTGCGCGCGCCTGTGCCTTTGTGTTCTGTAGGGCACATGTAGACCCCGCAGAATGGAACAGAATGGAGGCCTTCTTGAAAAAGATCCAGTGGAAGAGGGCTCCCGTTTAGGTGGGTGGGGCCCCCCCAGCAGAATGAGGCTGGAAGTGTGAGGAGGGATGCAGAAGCTGTGGGGGCTATAAGCGGCCTTTGGGAGGAGGCAACCCGGCTCTGTTTTGGGGGTACTGCACGTGAGTGGTGTGGTGGGTCTCCAGGGAGCTCATTAAGTGCGTCCTGACAGAAAGTGTCCGCATTCGGAACCTACCACGCCCAGAGGGCTCCAGTGTCCTTAGACCTCTCCCCCATTCAGCCCTGGAGAGCCGGGGGCAGTCTGGGGAGGGGCAGGAAGAGCAGAAGAACGATCGAGATCAGAGAGAGGCTGCCCAGGCCTCTCAGCCAGCAGGTGTCCCCGCCAGAGAAGGCCGGAACGGGGTGGGAGGTAGAGTTTTGCTGTAACACTGACCTACACTTAGCTTATTCGCGAGTTGAAATTACCTGACAGTAAACGGGAGACTCTCAGAAAAGCTAGGGGAGCTGCCGACGTTTCATCCTGGAACAGTATAGAATGAGTCCACAGAATCCGTTCGAAAGGGCAGTGGCAGGAAGGAAAGAAATCGGCTTCGTGCTTTCACCTGCTGAGTCAATCCCCTTGAATAAACTGCTACAAAGCATTCATGTTGCCTATCTGGGGAGCGGTGTCTTGGAAGGAGGAGAGGATTTTTCTCCCCCTCTCCTCCCCACCCGCCAACCCTTCTCTCTTAAAACGAGGCGGGCAATTATCGCCTGGAAACTCGTGTTTTCCGCGGGCGACGTGCCTCCGCTTGCTGGCCCGAGTTCAGGGACCGCGTTGCTCCGGGATGCAGAGCTGAGCAGCGCGGCTGTTGTGCGGCCCGAGCCCAGGTCCTGGCCTGCCCCGCAGCTCCCCCTGCTGGCCGGAGCTGCTGCAGCCGGCTCCCTCCTCGGTGCCGAGCCCTGGGGCTGGATGCGGCTCAGTCTCGCCCCGGTCGGGAGACTGGGACAAGACACGTAACGCGTTCTTGAATTGAACCAGCCGACGAGAGGTGTACACTTTCAAGTGGGAGGAGAGCCTATCCGATAGGGGAGGGGCTGATCTGGTCAGAATGGTCAGCCGCATGCGTGAGGCTGGACAAAAGGAGGTGAGGTAGGTAGAGGTGGGAGAGAAGATTGGAAAAGTTACTGTAGAGTTTGGGACAGTGCGGGCATGTTGAGGAGTCATCAATATTCTTGCTATTTCGTGTCTCGGCTTTTGCTCAAGCTGATACTTCTGCCTGGAAAACATTTCCCACTTTTCTTTTTTTGTAAGTACGCAATATATTTAAAAATATTAGAGAATAAATATATAAATATCCACGCACCCATCACCGAGCTTGAGAAATAAGACCTAACAAATACAAAGGGTACTCCTCCCTTTCGCCTGCCTCCTCCCCAAATATGGCTCTTTAAATTCATGTTTTAATTCCCATGTTTTTATTTACTGTATATATGTCGTCGTCGGCAGCCGTCCGTCTCGAGAGACGATGGTGTAGCTTCTTAAGAGTCTAACTGCACCGCCGAGAATGGTTGTGCAGTCCGACTCGGGAGTGACACGGTATCTGTCTCCTCCCGTGTTGAATCGACATCTTGTGATGACGCTGGAGTGTCCTCTCCAGTGAAACTGAAGCTACAGAGCCTGGGCAGGGTGATATGGAGGGTCTGCTGTTGCCCATGCAGCAGACCCCCCCTCTCTTCGCAGCTGAAGGGCCCAAGGGAAAGACGGAGTCAATACAGCTTGGCTTCAGGTGCGCCGCAGGAGTTGCCGGTGTTGACTACAACGTCAAACCGCCTTAGGGACTCCGGCTCCGGATTTTCTGTGGGGGTTTACTCCCTTAGCCTTTCCCCTGAAGAGGTATGCCGCAAGGCAGCGGAGGTTTTTTGGAATCAGAGTTTTCCTTCTCTGATGTGCCCTGACCGGAAGATATGTATATATGTATATATATGTATTCATATATAATATGAATGAAATTAGAAAAATTGTAATAGGTATATCCTTCATTATACATACTATAAAGGATATATGTGCTATATATACTTTAATATAAAATATATACTGTAGTATTATACAATATATACATATATATAGTAAATGTATGTATAGTAAATATACCTAATATTGAGAGAGAAAAAGAGAGAGAGAAAGAAACATTTTTCTCCTTACCATCCTGCATTTAAGATTATTCCCACCTTTCTCTGCCTTGCTAACGCCATAAAGTTGTTACTCTTTCAGAAAGTTTCCCAAAGCACCTCTCCTCTCTGCTCTCTGTGCTCTTGGGATATTCAGCCAGGTAGACTGAAGTGGCCTGTTGAGTTGTCTGGCCCCCTCCCCCATCAGGCTCTGAGCTTCCTGGGGGCAGGGACTGTGAATCTGGGAAGGGATTATCTACTAGGAGCAAAAAAAGAATTACCTTGGCACTTTTGAGATGATCCCTAGCACTCCCTAATGATGTGCCTTCTGCCAAGTGGTTATTCACCTTGGTTTGCTCTGTTAAAACTGTCAGTACAACAGATCATGTCATTCCTCTTTAACTGGGTTGGGTTTTTCCTGTCTTTCTGCCTGATCACTTCAGCTACAGAAAGTTATGGGACAATTTCAAGATTTGGTCTCTTATTAATTAAGAGGATCCTGCTTGTCAGGTTTTCCATTTATTTCCCTGGATATTTTGATGGTCAGTATTGGCTCTGGTGGGTGTTCCTGGTTTTAGGCTTTCTCCTGTTTCTCAGAGGGTTCATCAATTATGATGCCAGAAACTTTCTCTCACTTGCTTTGTTTATCTTTGTTTATGTGGTCCATTCAATTCTTTGTTTGCGAGCACCAAGAGACTGGACCCCGAACTTCATCTGCAACAATTTGGCAAGCCAGTCAGGAGAGCTTCTGTAGAAACTCCAGAGTGGTACCACAGCCCCTTCTAGCCTCCCCAGTAGTTGGAGGAGCCTTTAATTCTCTCTGTATCCTTTATGCCTTGGTACACCTTGGCTCCTTGAGGAGAGTTTGCTGCTTTTGTGTGGGCACGGGTCAGGCAGTTTAGAGCCAAAAGGGTGCCCACCACTTAAAAGGCTCCCATGTGAGGATTACCTGGTCATACGTCAGGGTTAGAGACTAGCTTCCTGCGAGGCACAAGACAATATCCATGCAATGAGGCACACTGTAAAACATAACATTGTCCCTTTCCAGTGGTTTTCCATTCAGGACTATTGTAACCCTCAGAAAGGGTTGCGAGGTACACCTCCCTTCTTCGCTCTGTTTCTTGTACTAAGCCATTCACGTTCCTCCTAAGATTTGCTTTACCCATGGAACATTGGTCTCTATTTGCACCTCTTCCCTATCTGTCTCTTCTGTAGCTAAATGTTTGCACTTGCTGAATGTAGGCCTTTTAGAGGCCTTCCCATCCCAGGTTAGGTTTGTAAAATAAATAAACTAGAATGCATCTGCTCCCTCTGCAGAGGAATCAAGTATGAGATGCAGAGGAAACTTGTTCAAGTTCAATTATGAGGAGCAGAGGAAACTAACTAGTTGGTGTTAATAAATTTCCTCTCTAGTCCTTTAACAGCAGTTTTTCTTTTGGTCTTGGGAAATGTTTCAAATGACTGGTACAGTCCCCTCCCTACAACTCCTTGCAGGAGTCCAACTTCCCCAGACTCTTTGTGAAGCAACCAATTTGACCAAAGTCTCCAAAGTAGATACCAGAAAAGAGGGTACAATTAGTCCAAGGCAACTCTAGGTTGTTTTCTGTCAGCCAGAACACTCAAGCTGTCTTAGTTTCACCAGAGACATGTGGTAGCTTAGGATGGTGGGATAATGAGGGACACCCTGTACCCACTAGAGAACTCCTTAGGCAAATGATGGGGGATGCCTCTATGGAGTCAGGGAGTTCCACTCTTTTTCTCTTTCCCAGGTACGCCATGGACAAGATGGGAATACACCCTCTATCCCCTCAGGATTCCCATAGAGATGCATTCTTAGAAATTGGGGGGAAAAATTGACCCTGACAATCTCAAGGAAAAGGGGCTAATTTTCTTTTGCAATACAGCTGGGCCTCAGTATAAACTAGGAGACAGGGAAGTTTGGCCTCAAAATGGGAGCAATAGTTACATCATACTCCAGTTAGACCCGTTCTGTGAAAGGCTAGGTAAATGGTCAGATGTTCCCTATGTTCAAACCTTCATTGCACTGTATTGCAACCCAGCCCTTTGTTCTGGGAAAAGAGAGGCAGCCTTTCTAGGGGTCAACAATGATGACCTTTTTCTAAGTTCCACACCTATATCTCAGGGGGAACCAAGTAGGCCCCAAAGTACTGAAACATCTGCTCCCACCTCAGACGAATTAACCTCTCCTCCATCCTGCTACCAGAAATCCAGTCCAGGAGCTTCTAGTCCCCCTTGCTTCTGCCCTCCTGCCCCCAAGGGAAGTAGCAGGTACAGAAGGCCCTATTTGGGTACATGCACCCTTTTCAATAACTGACCTACAGCAGTGCAGAGATAGACTAAGAAACTTCTCTAAGGATCCTCCACACTTCACTAGTAACTTCCAAACCTTAACCCTTGCCTTTGAGCGGCATGCAGCTCAGGCAGTCCCAGACCACGACCCTGAATGGGACCATAATGCAGTGGGAGGAAATAGCAATAAAAACACTATGATACAGTGCTTATTGGCTGGAATGAAAAAATTGTATCAAAAAGCCAGTGAACTATGATAAAATCAGAGAAGTAACATAGGGAAAGGAGGAGAACTCTTCTCTCTTCTGTAAACAACTGGTGGAGGCATTCCAGAAATATACTAATCTAGACCCATCCTCTCTGGAAGGCCAAGTATTAATAGGGCAACACTTTATCAGCCAGTCAGCCCCCGATATTCGTAGAAAGCTTCAGAAATTACAAATGGGCCCACAAACTCCTATTGCTCAGCTAATAGATATTGCCTTCTCAGTCTTTAATAATCGTGACTTGGAAGAAAAGAAAGAGCAGAGCCAACATGAGAAAAAGAGGGAGGAAAAGCAAGCCAAACTAATAGTGGTGGCTGTTAACAGCGCCATGGGCAATGTACAGCCACCTCAAGGTAACCTGGAAAAGCCACAAAAACACCAAGGGGAAAAAGATTGAATCCACTTTTAACACAAATGTCTGGACATTGGGCAACGGGTTGCACTAGGCCACCCCAGGGCCATATGTCACATGCAAAGGTACAAACCCTGATCTCTGGCACTGGAAGGTGGACTTCCCTCATTCCCAGAGTGGAAAGAGGTCATCACCTAAGGTCATGGAAGCACTTGAGGACTGAGGGAACAGATTGGCCCCAGCTGTCACTAGCATTTGGATCTTTACTGATGTGACAGGTGAGAAAATTAACTTTCTTGTTGATACTGGGGCCACTTACTCTGTCCTTAATTCTTATGCTTGATCTCTCTCCTCTAAGTCAATTACTATAATGGGGGTTGAAGGAAAATTTTGAACTTGTTTTTACACACTCCCTGTCACCTGTCAATTGAAAGCCTTATTATTCCACAATGTCCTATACCTTCATTAGGAAGATCTCAAACTCCAGTTCAAGAAGAAACCTTAAAGATAAGTCAATATGAAACCTCTTCTTTTTCTAACAATCTGTACTCTTGCTACTCCTTCTTGGGTCAATAATTCTCTTTTCCAAATTACCCAGGATTTGTTCTGGGGCAATACTTTTAACAATTGTTAGGTTTGTCATAGCCAACCACAATACAGCGGGCAAGGAATAACCCTAACAGTACTTTGACCAAATGATCTAATCCTAATCTTCCAGAAGAAACACAGACTCTGACCCTCAAAGTACTCTTGCCATGCCAGAAACCCAAGTGGACTTTTAAGTAGATTACTTATTGGTCCAGGGTGGTGGGGTTTGTGGTCTAGCTAATACTTCTTGAAATGAGTGCTGACAAAATATTACAGCAAGCAATGTGGCTGAAAGGATTGTATCCTGGGAATCCTGAAATTATCTGGGATATTATTAAGGGATACATTCCCCCAGTAATTTGGTTTATTATAATCATTCTACTCTCTGGCCCTTGCATCTTTAAATCGATATCTTCTAGATTCAAACAGTTCCATATCAAGATGATGATGCTCCAGGGTTTTCAACTAATCCCTAAGGAACTTGGTGCCAACACCTTACAACACACAGTGTCCATGACCATCTTAGGAATTCCTCTCCAACCACTGGATAAGATAGGGCAAGTTTTTCATGGATCTCATCAGGCAGGGCCTACTGTCCTGATCTAGGAGGAAGTACATACAGAAGATTGACCCCCCGCCCCCCCTCAGCAACCCGGAAAAGAATTTTTGAGAACTGTATATCTCAGGGGAAAGTTAAGGCAGGAGATAGAATAGGATACCCTGAGACACTGCAGCTGCCATCAGTCAGCATCCTGATAATAATTAGCGTTGTGGTTTTTTCCCCAAGTGGGCAATCAAGGACTGTGGGAAATCACGTGAGTAGAAACTTAAGTAAAAACCCTATACAGTAGTCCCTCGCTATATCGTGGTTCACTTATTGCGGCCTCAACTGTATCGCGAGATTTTAAAAAATATTATATTTAATTATTTATCACGGATTTTTTGCTATATCGCGGGATTTTGCGGTACGGTATATATTTGTTGTTAAGGTTACGTAGGTTTAAGAGTGTAGAATAAATGTAAGGTTCCTACTTCGCGGGGGTGTGTGTCTGGAATGTAATATCCGCGATAAGTGAGGGAATACTGTAAAGCCTGTAACAGTTCAATAGAAGAGAGCCATTCCCTGGCCATAGAAGGCCCCACTCCCATATCTTGGGATGATGAAGCCAAGAGAACCAAGGCTGAAGCTACTATCCCTTTGCTTCCTGGAAGAAATGAGGACTTTGTCGATCAGGATGATTTTGACTTTGGAATTTGTAAGAAATGTGTTTACTTTGGAATTAAATATTATTTTAGTGTAACTTTTGTTATGACTGCATTTCTGCACATAATTCTTTATTGGTAAAATGCAATTCTTTTTTGGTTTCTGTATGATTGGAATTCCTATCCCTTTTTTTCCCTTTTCTCTTATCTTTTGATGATTAGGCCAAGGGCTGGGAGTAGGGATGGGGTTAGCTACTAGGAGCAAATAAAGAATTACCTTGGAACTTTTGAGATGATCCCTAACATACCCTAACGATGTGCCAAGTGGTTATTCACCTTTGTTTGCTATGTTAAAGCTGTCAATACAACAGATCATATCATTCCTCTTTAGCTGGGTTGGGTTTTTCCTGTCTTTTTGCCTGATCACTTCAGCTACAGGAAGGTATGGGGCCATTTCAGGATTTGGTCTCTGTCTAATTAAGTGGATCCTGATTATCAGGTTTTCCACTTATTTCCCTGGGTAATTTAATGGTCAGTATTGGCTCTAGTAGGTGTTCCTGGTTTTAGGCTTCTCTTGTTTCTCAGAGGATTTATTGGCTATGATGCCAGAAACTTTCTCTCACTTGCTTTGTTTATCTTTGCTTATGTGGTCTGTTCAATTCTTTGTTTGCAACCATGGAGAGGCTGAACCCCATCTCCATTTGCAACCTAATGACAAAAGTCCTTATAACTGGAAGAGGGAGAACCAGAGGGATGGCAGTAGGGAAGGTGCTGCTGGCTTTGAATATGGAGGAAGGGACCTCAAACCAAGGAATGCCAGCAACCTCTAGAATCTGGAAAAGGCAAGGGAATGGATTCTTCCCTAGAGTCTCCAGAAAAGAACACAGTCCTAATGACACCTTGATTTTAGGCCAGGAAGATCCATTATGGAATTTTGACCTTTGGGACTGAGATAGTACATTTATGTTGCTTTAAGCCACTAAATTTGTGGTAATATGCTATATAACCCCATAGAAAGCTAGTACAAGGAACTATTGAAGGTATTTGAGCTAGGGAGGGATGAGTCTTTTTTTGTAGCTAAAGAAGATCGATCATTTATGGAGAAATCAATGGAGAAGCCAGAGCAGTATTCACTGTGAACCCCAGCCTGGAAAGAAAAGGAAGTCCCAAAAGATGGCTTAGGGTGGATTGAGGGGTGGGAGGCCCGAGAAGGCCTGGCAGAAGGGTGTTTATGGGCTGAGTTTTGTGTACAGGCTCACAGCTCTTGATCAGTATGTTCTCCTTCTCCAACCAAGCTCCCTCCCAGCACCTGTTCAGAGTGGGGATGGGGTCCTCGGTGACTTCCAGGACTCTGGCCTGGGTCCCCAGGCTGGGGACCAGCCCTGTGGGTAGAGAAAGAGTCCCCTTATCCCCAACTGCAGGGTGACTCATGGAGTTTCTCAGGAGGTCGCTGAGCCCCTGCCCCATGAAAGTTGAGCCCTCTGGAGTCCTGGGCCTGCCTTTGCCAGCCTCCTTCCCCACCCCCAGTACCCTTGTGACCAGGTTTCCTCTGTAGGGAACCCAGCAAAAGTATGTTGAGAGAAAAAATATGAAGGATGGAGTAAAGAAATATCTGGGGAACACAACAAAGGTAGATGAATTCCCACAGGTTTTATTTATTCAGCCTTTCAATCAACCAACTAAGGAAACCTTCCTGAACTCCTAGGTTTCTGAGGTTGTAGGAAAGAGTTTGTCCTGTTTCTTGCTCTTAGGGGATCCCAGGTAGAAGAGAGACAGACATGTTATCTGTATGAGTGATTAGTTTTGTCACAGAATTTTAAAATATCGTAGACTTGCCCTGGCTGTTGTGGCTCAGTGGGTTGAGCGCTGGCCTGCAAACCAAAAGGTTGCTGGTTTGGTTCCTGCTCAGGGCACATGCCTGGGTTGCTGGCCAGGTCCCCAGTTGGGGGCATGTGGGAGGTGGCTGATGGATGTTTCTCTCCCTTTCTTTCTCCCACCCTTCCCCTCTACCTAAAAAATAAATTAAATCTTTAAAAATATATATCGCTTATACGTGAAGTTTTTCCAGTGGAGTGAACAAAACCTGATTGGAAATATAAGTTGTATGCTCAGGTCCCTCATTAATAAAGTAGAGGTTAGGTTGCAGGATCTCTGTAATATATCCAGCTCTGATAATCCAGACCTTTGTGACTGACTGACTAAGGGGCACTTTGTTGACATGTCAGCTTCTCTCTCTACCCTTTAGCAAGCCCAGAGCCCTGAGGCTGCCCTGGGAGCTTGTTGCATCAGCTGGAGGAAGTCGGGGTTTTTCCCAGAACTGAGGGAGGAATTGTGGGGGAGAGGCCGCACCAAAGACTTGCCAGCTTCCCGGGCTTAGTCCAGTCAGCTATTCACACAGAGCCTTTGTATCAGTAGAGTTTGCAGCGGATGATCAGAACACCTGAGATACCCATATTCCAGAGTAACAGAAAAGGCCTGGGCCTCCTGGGGTGACCTCAGAACGCCAGAGAGGGGGGGGTCCCACCACTCCCTCAAATAACTCATTTTTAGCTGGTCATTTGACTCTTGATGCCCAAAATTCTCCATTCAGATCATTGGTTTTTTTTTTTGTTGTTGTTGTTGTTTGTTTGTTTTTCATTGAAGGAGGCTCCATTTAGTCCAGCTCCTCAATCTTCCAAGGGGGAGACTGAGGCCTAGAGAGGGAGAGTGACATGCTAAGATTACCCAGTGAGAATATTTTGTTCAGTAGCACTGGCTGTCCGCTCCCTCTGCCTGGAAGACAACTCTTGCAGAAGCTCAGAACATTCAGGTCTCAACACAGATATTTACTCTTCCTGGGGGTAATATTTGCTGGTTTGGAGTGAATTCCTGACCCTGTGGCCACATGCATCCCCTGGGGATCTTGTTGAAATGCAGTTTCTGATTCGTAAGTTCTGGGCAGGGCCTGAGAATCTGCATTTACAATGAACTCCCTGGTGATTAGATGCTGCCAGTCTGCAGACCACACTTGCAAGCACCAAGGCTCTCACTCATTATTTTACTTTATTTTTTCCCCTAGTACATGCCACAGTGTGATATTATCATATTTATCTGTACGTATGTTTGTTGTAGCTTTCTTCTCACTAGATATAAGTTGCCTGAGTGGGGTGCTTTGCCTGCCTCATGTCCTGTGAGAGCCCCAGGCCCAGCACAGTGCAAACACACAGCAAGCTCTCAATGCATGAGGTCCACAGGGTGGCAGAAGGAGTCAGGTTCTGGAGGGCAGGGACCAAGTCCTGTTTTCTCAGGCCTCCTGCTGGCCCAGCAGGGGGAAAGGGCACACAGCAGGGGCCCAGTAACTGGGGGAGGCAGTGGAGAAGTTCCTGACCCTTGGGCCCCTGTGTTCCCCAATAGGTCAGGACTGGAGTGACAAAGCAAAGAAAAACAGCGTGATGTCCATAAATATCAGGTGATGTGTGTGTATAAAATTCATTTTTTAAGTCCTCACCCAAGAACATGCTTATTGATTTTAGAGAGAGGTGAAGGAAGGGAGAGAGAGGGAGAGAAACATTGAGATCAGATCGGTTGCCTCTTGTATGCACCCCCACTGGGGACTGAACCCACAATCTAGGCATGTGCCCTGACTGGGAATCGAACTTGCGACCTTTCAGTTTCTGGGATGACATTCCAACTAACTGAACCACACTGGGCAGGGCTAAAATTAATTTTTAAAACTAGAAAACTTGCTGCAACCTTTGTCTGAGTCCCTTCTGTAGCTGCCTGGGTTCTAGCCCAAGCAAGGTTACTTGAAGTCAAGCAGTCCCTTGCACCACATTCACATGGTGTTCCTGGCCTGGCCCTTGGGTGCTTTGACTTCAGTCCATGTGCAGTCAGTTCACTTTGTCCAACTTGAGTCATGCAGATACCCTGAGCATGAGGCCACAGGCAGTTCTGTGGAGGCCATTCCAGTGAAGTGCCTCACTCAGCCTCGGTTTCCTCCCACCTGAGGGTAGGATAGAAGACTGGGAGAACTGAAGGATGCTTGAGGTCCAGTCCAGCTTCTGCTAATTCCCTCCCTTCCATTGATAGGATTCCCTACCTGCAGTGCGCAGTTGGACCAGATAGCCTCCCAACCTGAGGACAGGGCATCTTGAGAGCAGGGACATCTGAGTCCATTGAGTCCTGCCCCTTAGCAGCCTCCCTGAGAAGACCTCACACCCTTTCTTTTCTGCCTTCCTCCTCTCCTCACTCCTAGGACTTGTCTGAGTCCAGCCTATCCCCTTAGATGCCCGCTCTCTGTCTTCTAATCGGAGATGACTGGCAGCTGCTGATTCAGCAACATTTTGTCCAGGGTCTTCCATCTGCCAAGTAGACTTGGGGCCAGTCACTGCCTGTAGCCTGCTGGCTGGACGACCCTTGCCATGTGGATTGTCCTCTTCCTCCTTCCCAGCGTAACTCTTGAGTTCAGCACTCATTCACTCACACAATTCATTTATCCCCCAATTATCAGTCTGTTCACATTCTTTCTTTCTCACTAATACCATCATATACTCACTTACTCAGTCCTGCTGGGCCAGGTCAGCAACAAGTCTGGGAATAGACTGGCTTTAGTATGCAAACACAGACAGAATGACACAACGGGGCACAGGGACCATGTGCTCAGGCGGAGTTCCCCAAAGTCTGAGCAGGAGAGGCTCTAACAGAGATCAGCCCCCTGTTGAGTACATGAGGCAGGGGTGGCCCACAGAGGCCCCGGGTGCCTCCAGGCCACTGGGTAAAAGAGAAAGGAGGCTGCCACTTGCGGGGCACTGCTGACCTACCCAGTGTGCCAGAACCAGCTCTCCCAGCCCTGGGCACAGAACTGGAACATCGTGTTTTCCAGTTCTGCGTTGGTGACCCTGGGGCTGGGTTAGAAACACAAGAACTAAGGCTGGGATTGCTTAGAGACCTGCATATGGATTCAGAAGGAGTTATTCAACCAGGCTGGAAGGGCTTCCCTTCAGGGACCTTCACACCCTTTACAGCCGAGGACATCGGAGCTAAGGGGACCTGTTCATAGTGGGCTGGGTGGTGGCCCTCCAAACCCAAACTACAATGTCATGGTCTATGTCTATACCCACTGCTCAGCCGTCCATCCTGGGTGTTCAACTACAAGGGACGCCCCATTTTCCTAAGGAGAAAACATTTTAATAATGTTTTCCCCAGTAAAGCTCAAAAACAAGCAAGCAAACAAATGTTTTAGGCCTGGAAGTGAATTAATCAAATGTTTAGTTAAGTAACTTGATAAAATGAAATTATTTTGTTTAATATACTAATGCATAAAACTTACTCTTTCCACACATAGTTTAGGAAGCAATTTTGTGTAAATTCTTCACCCTCCTGACTGATGGAGGTGATATTGGGCTAGTTTGTCTTGCTAACACTTTTGTTTACAGTAAGAACTGGGAAAGCCGCCTGTAGAAGGAAAACTGTCAGGACAAGAGTATGGCACACCGTCCTTCCCTGAGGAATCATTCTGGAAAAGAGCCTCACCTTAGAGTCAGGAACATGAGGTGGTGGTGAGCATATGCAATGTCATGCAGCTCCTGGGTGGCCAAGTGTGGCTACAGCTGCCTGGGCTCCCGCACCTTTAGAAGTCCTCACTATTACCTCCTGCCAAGCCAGGGATGCTGTTTTTCAAGGTGACTGGACACTATGACCAAAGACGCTAGAATGTATCAAGAAGTGAATCTAATGGTCATCATTCAGGCAGTACCCACTGAGCATCTGCAGTTCTGGGTCCCAGGACAGATACAAAATGAACCAAAATGTGTGTAGTAAGTCATAGCATGGAGGAATAATGAGGAATTGGGCAGCACAGAGTAGGAAAGGAGAAGTGGTAGGAGGTAGTACGTATTTATTGAGGACTTGCAATATACCAGGTATTTCACAAATATCAACACTAACCCTCGTAACAACCTGTCGGTAGGAGTTATTGCTCACCCCAACTCCTCCTTGCCTTAAACTAATAGTGTATGTTCTTAGGCTAAGTACCTTCTTAGGTCTTAATTTTTCTCTTTGTAAATGGAGAACATCTATTACACATGACTGTTGGGAGGATGGAACAGCAAGCCCTCAATCAATGTTTGCTCTGATCATTATTACAACATAGGAGGAAGCAGTGTCTAGCCCAGGGCCACATAGCCAGAGGAAAGAAGAGGTGGCCCATACTCTCTGTTCTACTCCATGACCCGTAATACAGAAAAGGTTAAAGTGGGAGCTTTGCCCTTCACAGAAGGTGCCTGGACTTGGCTGCCTTCTCGGTTCTGAAGAGGCAGGGCCACCTGTCCAACACAAGATTACTCCAGGTCACCTGCAGCTGTGTACACATCAGCCCACAAAGGACATTAGGGAAGAGGGATAGCTGCAACTTTCCTTGGAGGCCTGCAGAGCTGGGCTGAGCCGTCTCCTGTCTCTTGTGAGACCTTCTGAGTCTCTCTTTCCTCATCTGAAAAGGGGGTGCTATTGTTTTTCTGCCTCATGTTATGGACATTGTGTGCTAATATAATCATAGTTAAGCTAGGTAATTTGCAGGTGGGTACAGGCTAAAAAGAGGTAGAATTCAGTTCAACATAAAGATGAACTTTCTCGAAGGTCTGGCCATAGGGGTGGAAAGAAGTGGGTGAGTGGGTGACTATCAATTCTGGGGA
Organism: Furipterus horrens; assembly: GCF_987537825.1. Lineage (NCBI taxonomy): Eukaryota > Metazoa > Chordata > Mammalia > Chiroptera > Furipteridae > Furipterus > Furipterus horrens. The sequence goes on from NW_028327172.1 coordinate 49,392,157, forward strand.
TGCCAGGAGCTCCTGCAAAGGGGTGGAGGTAAGAGTTGCTTAGGGGAACCATGTTCCCCTCCCTGTGCTCTCCTCTTCTCTCCTCCTTTACTGGGTAGAAGGTACCTAGAGATATTTCTACCTGAGGCTGCGTTATGAGCAGGTGGCTGAACTAGAACTCAAAAGGTCTTGTTCTCCACTTGACTCCATCACTAACTTGCTGTGCAACTTTGAACCTCTCTCTGGGCCTCATTTTCTTAGTTATCTAATAAATAAATATAACAAATGCAGTTGGTTAATTGTGATAATGTGGCTATGTAAAGGATTATTATTTTCCAAGACTTTGGGCATACATCTAAGTCAGTGGTATAGAGGAAGCATTGTAACCCCTGAGTTACAGGTTAGAGTTGAGAGGGGCCCCAGCATGAGTCTGAAATATGCACAGATAATGCATCTGGGAACTATGCTTTGTGGTTTACAAAACATTTCTTAAGCTTTGTCTTATTTAATCTCACAACAATATCCCAAATTTACAGATACAGATATGGACCCAGTGAACTTATATAACTCATTCAACCTCACACGTGGGTCTAGAGCACTGAGTGGAGGTGGTCCTGGGTTGCAATCCCAGATCCAATTGGACCATGGGCAAGTTCCTTCAGCTATCTACATGTCAGTTTTCTTATTGTTAAACAGGAAGATTAAATATTCATCATAGGGTTTTGGTGAAGATTAAATGAGATAACTTGTGAAAGAGCTTAGTGCAGAAATGGATGCAAAAGAGGTGCACAATAAGGTAAAACCAAAACACACCAGGAAACCGCAGGACTGGGCTCTGGCTCCCACTCCAGTGCTCTGTGCCCCCAACTAAGCAGTTTCTTTTCATGACCCCCCTTGTTCATGTCACAGCTGAGGCACCCAGGGTGAGGACATGAGCTGCACATTAGGAGGCTACTCTGAGTAGGCAGCAAGAGGCAGCTGGGGCTCAGGTGACCTGAAAGAGTTAATTACTGCCCTGGGGTCAAATGCACCAGTGGCCAAAGGAAAAGCTTCCCTTTAGTTGGCTCTGTGAGCTGATGGAGGAGGAGCCAGGCTCTTGCTCAGGCAGTCAGGAGTGCTGAAATGACAGGCAGAGGGCTGGCAGGTCTCTTCCTAGGCAGAGAGATCGCCTGATACAGACGTTGGGGCCCAAACCCTGGGATAGGCCTCGAACAGGGCTGTGTTTTTGCCCACCAGCTGGGCCTTGGCATCCTGTCAAACTGCCTTCACATCCAGTCGTTAAAAAGAACAACGTAGAAACAGTGCTGGAGCCGTCTGTGGGACTCAGTGTGCTAGAGGAAGCAGCCATGCAAGTGCTGACCAAGCGCTACCCCAAGAACTGCCTGCTGACCGTCATGGACCGGTACTCGGCCGTGGTGCGCAACATGGAGGAGGTGGTGATGTTCCCCAGCCTTCTGCAGGACCTGCAACCGAGTGCGCAGGCTGGGGCCCCAAGTCTCTACAGCAACTTCACCATGCTCAAGGCCATCCAAGTGGATGTGGATCACGGGCTGCTGCCCCGGGAGGAGAGGCAGGTCAAGATGGCAGGTGGTAAAACCAGTATGGCTGAGAATGAAGCTGCAGAGACGGAGGAGGGCAAGGAGGAGCTCTTGGGGCAGCTGGACCTAGAAGCCCAGTTCCACCTGCACTACTCCAGCCTTCATCACATCCTCACCCACCTTACCTTGAAAGCTGAGGAGGTGACGAGGATATACCAGGAGATAACAGGACAGGCCGTGTAGACCTCCGACTCTAGGGAAGGTAATGGTAGTCACACTAGTCAGAGTCCACTGAGGGACGTCCCAGGGGAGCAGTGGTGCCACCCAGTGGGAGAGGGAGAGCTCAAGTCTCAGACAGGGCCGCCCTCACTGCCTTCCTCTCCTTCTGACCCAGAATTGGTGAGTAATGGCCATGACAGTTGTGGAGACAGAAGGAAAGGTGTCCTGAGTGCACAGCTTATGTACACACATATATGTTTATGCATGTGTGCACATGTTAGGAAGTATGGTATTTACTCAGGTGAATTGTGACTTGTGTGTGTGTCTGTGTGGCCTTGCTTCCCAACATTTTTTTAAGTCACAGAACATGAAAAATGATATATGTCACATGGGGTACATAGGTGAGGATGGTCACAGTATTCCTGCAACTGGCAGGGGTGCTGTGGCCACCCCAGGTTGCAGCCAGCCAGATAGAAAGCTAAAGGGCTGCTATCATTTTTTTTTTTTTTAAGATTTTATTTATTTATTTAGAGAGAGAGAAAGGGAGGGAGAAAGAGAGGGAGAGAAGCACTGATATGTGAGACACATCAATTGCCTCTCACATGCCCCCAACTGGGGGCCTGGCCCACAACCCAGGCATGTGCCCTGACTGGGAATTGAACTGGTGACCTTTTTGTTCATAGGCTGGTGCTCGATCCACTGAGCCACACCAGCCAGGGCAGGACAGCTATCTTGGCACTCTAAATGTTCCAGGCTCACCAGTATGGAGGCATGCCCATTGGAAAGCCCTGTTGTGAGGACCTAGAAATGTGTTGAAGTCTGAGCCCATATGTCTATGCACAGAAGGACTGGGGTTGTAAGGTGTGGGTGAGCCACATGCTAGACAAGCAGGTGGTGGCACCAGGTAGGCAATGGGAAGAAGACATGGGACAATTGTGGGTGGGTCACTCCTGAGTAAAGATTGGGAGAAATTTGGCCACACCACCTGCCAGTTTTAATCCTGAGCCACTTGCCAGCCCTACTCCCACAAACTGGCTTCATCAGTGATAAAGCGTGTTCATGTCCATGGTGATCTCAAAACCAGCGATATAGGTATGTGGGGCAGGAATTTTATCCCCATTTTACAAGTTAGGGCGTTAAAGCCAGAGGTGAAGTGACTCACTGAAGGTCACATAGTAAGAGGACAAGAGCGAGACTAGCCCGTTTTGAATTGGGTGTTCATCACACCTAATTTTGGCCATTTGTGTTATCTTCATAATCTGCTTGAAGGCCACTCTGTAATGATGGAGATTAAACAGGGATCTGAACGCAGCCTCTGAAGAGCTCTGCTCAGGTATTTTCTCAGCCATTGTTCCTTCCGCTACTCAAACCCAAACCCAAACTTCAGCCTTGCTTCACTCTTCCCTCAAGGCTCCTCAGGTAGCTTTCCAGAGGTTCTTGAATATAATTGAGTTGGGTCAACAGCTCTAGGGTCAAGTTCTAGTCCTGCTAGTAATGAGCTGTGAGGCCTTGGTTTAGCCACCCCACTTCTCTGGGTTTCAGTTTCTTCACTGAGTAACAGTAGTAGTAAAAATAACAACAGGTATATGACGTTTTATAGTTTAAAACCACTTGCATATCCGTTATCTAATGGAATTATCATCCCCTTTTACAGATGAAAAAAACTAGAGGTCTGAGAAGTAGAATGAATCCAAGGTTACTCAGGAAATGGTCGAGTTGAGATGTGAATGAATCATGGCCTGCTGTCTAATTCCTCCCCTCTACACTAGTGAATATCCTTAGTGCCTTAGAATTCTGCGGCCTGGGCTGAAGCAGGGAATTGGGGATGGCTGTGTGGATAGAATACCCACTCCTTGACCATCAGCTTTGCAGACAAGGGCAGTCAGTGATCCTACACTACGTTACTGATTTTGATTTTCGTGGTATAGCAGAAGTGAAAAAACCTGGGCTCTTGTCTTGGCTCTGCTACTGACCTCTGTATGATCCTGGGCAACTTACCTTTCTGCATCACAGTTTCCGTTAGTAAAATGTAGAGGTGAAACTAGTTACTGCAGCTCTAATAACCTGATTTCCTTGCAGTACTATGACACTGTCAGACTCCTACAGCAATACCTTTGAGCTTTCTCATTATTTTCCTATTTCAGTAGGAATGTGACAGTACCTTAGTGATATGGATTTACAGTGACTTAAGTTTTTTAATATTTCTGCACTCCACAGACCCTGTAATGAGGACATGGAACAGTTCACTAGCCCTGATACCAGAAAGGCTAGACCCGCAGCTGGATGTGAGGCGACGTGGTTTCCTGGGATGCTTTGAGCACCAGTTCGTGGACTCACCACTGGGACACCTTTAGGATACTTCTTACCATTCACAACTCCCCCTCACCTCTCACCAGCCTGGGATAGTGGTCAGTGGTTCATGAGGGACTAGATGTTACTGAGCCAATATGGTACAGGAGGAAGAACATAGGTTTTAGCAACTGTGACTCTTAGTACCTATTCACTATGTGATCTCGCACAACTTAATTTAACTGGTTGGAACCTAAATGTCATTATCCATAAAATGGGGATATTGCCTGCTTCACAAAGTTGTTCTAGAAATTAAACAAAATAGAATCAAAAGCACCCAGTATGTAAGTGCCATTATTCCAGGCTCATTTTTATTTCCCACTCTCAGCTAGTGTTTGCTTTAGCTTTTGTTTTTTTACACTCCAGAACTAAGCGGTAGTGGAGTCCCTTGGGATGAGTGCTCACTCTACACCTGCTGAGCACAGGTGAACTATGAACCTATTTATTGCAGTAGCAATTAAAAAATACCTTGTAGTTATATATATCTTTATTAACTTCTAAAGTACTTTCTCAGACATGATTTAATATTTATCAAGTGGGACTCAAGAGCTGGAACTCATCTGCTTTTGCCCTAAAAACATACATATTTATATTCAAACTGCCACTTAATTTGAAATTGCATATGAAGAGAGAAACAATTTTTATTAATCTCCAAATACTAGTCTGTTTATAAAATCTGAGCTTGGAAACAAAAACTTTCTGGACAATTATTTGAATTGGATAAGCAATAAGAGTAACTTCATTCTAGTTAGGTGGGATCTTTTACTACTAACTGCACCATGCTCCGCTGTAGACAGTGTTAGCACTAAGTCCACTTTCTCCAGAATGATCATCCTGGAGCTAGGACCCCTTTGTGGTATCAGTCCTCTGCTCTCCTGGCCTTGAGTCTCTTGCTTGTAAACCACCTGCTATATTGTTCAGCAAGAGCTCACAAATACAAACCTGACCATGTTATTCACATTTAAAACCCTTTAGTGACTTCCTACTAGATAGAGGTTCAAGTTAAAATTATTTACATGACTTACAAAACCCTCCATTACCTGGCTTGCTTTGTTTTGCTTTGCACTAGCACAGGAACACGCAAGCCTTTTCTGTAAAGGACCATATATTAAATTTTTATGCTTTGCAGGCCGTAAGGTCTCTGTCACAACTACACAGCTCTGCTGCTATAGCATGGAAGCAACATAAACATGTAAACAAATGAGCATGGCTGTGTTCCAAAACAAAAGAATTGCACGGGTAGTGGGCCACATTTGGCCCACAGGCTATAGCTGGCTGACTCCAAACTACAACTAAACACTATTTTAAACCTGTCAGATGTTTCTTAAAATCAGGTAAATGGAAACTAACCATTCTGTGACGAACTATTTTTCTTATGACACAAAGGAGTCAGAGTGTTCATGATGACCATTTTAATCACAGGTTTTAACATACAGATTAATATAAACTTCAGATATCATGAAAACGTGTTCCACAAAATTCAGAAATAACTGTTATCAGTGAAACCAAAGCAAGCACTTTGGAGACTTCAACGCACTGGATGGAATTCTTCAAAAATTTCACCATAAGTTTTCTTCTCTATAAAAGATCACAGAAGATTTATGTTTAAATTATGTTTTAAATCATATTTCCTAAAGAATAAAATTAAAACTTAATATCCTTATAGATAGAAACCCCTAAAATTTCCTCCTTTTCTGGTCCTCAACCACAGCTTGCTGCCTGGAGACATTTTGCTTTACTGAATACTTCTGAAGCATCTGTGGAGACATCCAGATGGCTGCCTAGAGGGCAGAGTGCTGCCAGGGGGATGTTGGCTGAAGGGGTGAAGGAAGGCATGAACAGGGAGGGGCAAAGGTCAGGGTAGGAGGGGCCTAGAGCTGAGGTGGTCCAGCTCTCTGTGCCTGCATTGACAGTGCCTGAGCCTCTTGGTACACCTGCCAGTAATCTCCTGCTCAGAGACAGAATGAGCCCATGAAGCTATACATGCTCCTGCTGACAGAGGGAGACCATGGAAATATGGAGGCAAAGAGCCAGAGGTCTCGGACTAAGGACAGTTCTGCCACTGGGTCTCGCTCTTAGGAATCAATATTACCAAGATTCCTTCCAGCCCTCATATTCAGCAGTTCTGAGTATTCCTCATCCCTGATACAACCACTATTCATGTCTTTGTACTAGTCTTTGAGCTCTTCATTGGCGCACACACACACACACACACACACACACACACACACACTGTACCTTTTTGACCCACCATAAACAATACATATGTGACTAAAGGCTATAAGAATATTAAATAGAGTAATAAAATTTTATAGTTAAATAGGACCTTAGAGGTCATTATTCAGTCTAATAAAATTTCAATGTTTAATATTATACATTTATGAAAATCTATTAAGTTCAAATTTTTCGTTCCTTCCTTCACAAATGTACATGTCTGTATGGTGCATATGTGCATAACATAAAAACAAGAAGACAAGTATATCACTGTTATAGTTGAACAAGGATAAGTAGAATGTGCTGAGGAAATTCCTGTCTGTAGACAGGGTGAAAATGGTAAGAGGAGGATCAAGAAAAGGTACAGTGAGTACAAATGATACAGGGCAGGTTCAGAACACAGCACTTCATGAGGCAGCACATGAGTTATGGGAGATGAGGCAGCGTTCTGTGTTGTTCAGGTCAGCTATTATTTATTAAGTGTCTACTATGTGCAGGCTCTGTGCCGGAGGCTGGGGAAACAAAAATGAAGCTACAGTCTAATGAGGGACGCAGCCATGTATATGTAATGTGGTGGATTAAAGGTATGGGCAAAGTGTTTCTACTAGGCAATTAGCCCAAGATGTTAACTTCAGTAAGACCACGAGCTGGAGGCAAGTGCAATGATCAAAGGAAAAGATTATTAGGACCTGAACCAGGGTAGTAACAGCAGGAGAGAGAAGAGAGTTTAGAGGTGAGAAATAAAAAGTAGAACAGTAAGACTTGATGACTGATGAAAAGTAAAAGAAAAAATTGAAGATGATTCCCAGGCATCTGGCTGGAGTACCCAGGTGGACAGTGCTGCCATTGCTGAAGCAGGACGCTGGGCAGGCGGAGGGGATGTGAGGTTCTGTTCACTATTTGAAGCAGCTAGCCAGAATCTGCATGTTTGAATTCAAGAGAATTCTAGTCTATAGACAACAGACTAGAGAAGGAACCTGAAGCCACAGGCACGGGAAAGATTAACCAAGTTTTTTACAATTAACTTGAAATACCTTCTTCAGGAAAATCCTCCAGATGAGACTTCATATATGCAAACATATCATGGTCCCTCACAGCATACATATAGTCTTGACGTTTTAAAAGATAATATCCAATAAAAACAAAGGAAGTAACATATAGAAGCTGGCGATGCAAACCTGTAATTCAAATGACAAATCCCAAAGAAAGCAAATATAAGTCAAGCAATGTGTAGTAAAGATTATATCTTACATTTCAGATATATAATTTATTATTTCTCCTAAAAATTTTTAAAGGGCTTTTCTATATGGCTATTATGAACTAACAGCCTTGATCTTACGATGTCTTCTTAAAGCAATTTGGTGATTATGAAAAGCAACATTAAGTCTACAAATATCATTATCAATAGAACCGAAGATTTAAAAAAATTGAGGTTTTATAAATTTCTTCATGGGAAAAGGTAGGTAAGTACCAAATCCCTAATGCTAGACTGAGAACAGAAAAAATATTTCCTTCTTTTTCTTCAATAAGTTAACCTTAGACCTAAACTAATTTGTATTCCAGGCCCTGTTCAGGATGTGATAAGCTGAGGCATAGTCCTCTACAAATGATCTAAAAGCAATTTCGTTGGACTCCATACACCAGTTTATATTTGCATATTTAGTGGTTACTAAAATAGCAGGCTACACTACAAATATATGTCAATTCTTTTTGGTACCATTTAAATTTCATCCCATTTGCATGTACTACCTTTCAAAAATTGTATTTATAAACTCATATTTTAAAAAAACCATTGTTATAATGAGAACGGAGAGGATCATATCACATGCCCTAGAGAAAGCCAAAGGTCTGAAGGGGAGATCCAAAGATATGAACTTTTGTAAATATTTTTGGCAAAAGGCTAACTGCAGGTTTGATTTTCTAGCTAAGCCTCAGAATTCTATCCCCAGTCCTCCACCTCTTAGCCCACACATCTTTCTTTGGAGAACTTGTTTATTACTATACTTGTATCTACTATCCACGTGCTGCTGACCCACAAGTACTATATTACTCAAAGTATCCTAATGGGTTACATCCTACATATTGTATTGTAATTAGATATAATTGGCTCTATTATGAAGTGGTTAGGAATATGGACTGTAGATTGAAATAGGCCTAGTTTAAAACTTTATTGGGTGATTTTGGTTAGGTCACCCACTCATATGCCTTATTCATAAAAACAGTGCTAACTCTATAAATTGTTGACCACTTAAATAAATGTTAAAAAATGCTTGGACGCTATGTGTTACACCACAATTGGACCCCAATAAGCAGTAGCTCTTAGTGCTAATATAAATACAGTAGTCCCTCTCTGTATCATGGTTCACTTATCGTGGCCTCACTGTATCGCGGGACTTTTAAAAATATTATATTTAATTATTTATTGCAGATTTTTCGCTATATCGTGGGATTTTGCGGCACTGTATACGTATGTTGTTAAAGTTACGTAGGTTTAAGAGTGTAGAATATGTTTAAGAACATAAGTAGTATTTATAAAAGTGGGGAAAAGGTTAATAAAGGAGTGGGAAAGGTTAATAAGGGACTGGGAACGGTTTATATGTTTGATTTATAAAGCCTTAAAATATATATAAATACTAAAATAATTGTAAGGTTCCTACTTCACGGATTTTCACCTATCGCGGGGGGCATCTAGAATGTAATACCCGCAATAAGTGAGGGAATACTTTACATCCAACTGAGACACCATGATGAATAACAGATACATCCAAATGTTTGACAGATTCGTTCACTTAAATACCCCCAAAAGAACTAATTTCCTTCTTCCCGCTTTCTCCTAATTCTAAGAATAGGATAATTTACCCAGGAATCCAAGTCCTGGATAATAAACAGTAATCATCCTTTTTTCCCCTACACTTTTCCCCACATCCAGTCACTGAGTGCTGCTCATTCTACATTGTAAATATTTCCTTTCCTCACTTACCTCTCATTTGTACTAACTGGTCTCCCCTTCATCTCATTTTTCACTCCATAATGATCCCAGTTTTTATCTTGTCACTAGAGGTATTTTTACTCAGAAATAAACTTAGCTGTTGGTTCCTTCTTCAATTACACTCAACAGGAGTACAAACTTTTGCATTTGACCTCCGAAACCCTTCATGAGCCAACTCTCCCACCTTCATCTTCTGCTGCTCCCTGATATGTACACTGTGCTTCAGCAACACTGAACTATTTTTTTTCCAAAGATTTAATTTATTTATTTTCAGAAAGAGGGAAAGGGAGAGAAACATTGATGTGAGAAACATCGATTGGTTGCCTTTTGTACGCGTCCAGCCCGGGGTAAAACCTCCAATCCAGGCATGTGCCCTGAGAGGAATGGAATTAATGACCTTTTGGTCTGTGGGATGATACCTAACACACTGAGCCATACCAGTCAGGGCCACACTGAACTACTTTTAATTTCTCACACAAACTAGGCTTCTTCATGCTTCTACAGACTGTGCACTGGTTATTTTTCTACCCGGTGACTTCCTGGTTCTTCAAGGCTCAACTCAGACATCTCTTCTACTAAGTCTTCCCAGAACTTTCCCGCACTTAAAAGGGTAAACTCTTCTCTATTAATATGCAAACAGTATAGGAGGGGCAGGCCCAAGGGATCTGGGATTTCAATACTATTTGAGCACGGGAGACGCTGAGATTTGGTGGGCAGGAGGCTGCCCTCCAGGTATGACATACAGCTGGAAGAAGGCAAAAGAGGCACAAGTGAGGTGATTCCTGGTTGTGGGAGCCATTGTATTAGCTTTCTTCCTAACTGGGCTCCTTGGCTCCAGTTTTGCCTCACATTGTGGTTCCTGTCTGCCTAGAGGATAATTTGCTATGATCTCCCTACTATCCTTTGTAGCTGTATTGTCCTACACCCACTCAATCATCAAACTACCCCCTATCCAGAGGCCGCTGCCTTCATTTATTCCCACTAGCCCGATGGGCCTGAAAGGCTGTCTCCTAGTATCTGCCTGGTAAGTCAGAGCTAAGTTTAAAATCTTCCAGTTTCCCTCCCCTTTTCTATTTGGAGATCCATAGCCCTTAGCACGGCTGCTGTGTCAGCTGTTACCAGCCTCTGACAGGACGTCACTGACCTACTAGAAAAGACAGCCCAGTGACTTAAAGCCTCCTCCTCCAAGTGCGGTATCCACACTAGCAGCATTAGTATCTGGTAGTTTGTTAACATCAGGCCTCCCCCCAGGCCTAATGAACCAGAATGCACATTTTAACAAGATCCCAGGTTATTAGCAGTATGCACACTGAGTTTGAGAGCACTGTTTTCTAACACAGACTCTGAGGACTAAAAAGAGGCTCTGCTACTTTTGAGCCATATGACCTTGAGCAAGCCGCTCTCACCGCTCCAAGGCTGTTTTCTCATTGTGGATAATATCTCCCCATAAGGTATTTTGAGGATTAAATGCTATAATGTACATGGCAGGGAGTGAACGCTCATTTTTGCACACCCCACAGCGCGAACTGAGAGGGGCGCTGGCAGCCCACTGCCGGGTCCTTTCCCAGACTCCCTGTGGGGTCGTGCGTTTCACTGTACCTCAGTTTCCTAAAAAGCCAAATGACACTCTGGCCCTGCCTAATTCTAAAGAGCTCACGAGGCCCGCGCGGATGCCCCAGGAAGGTGGGGCGAGGCCTGCGAGGCGAAAAGGCCCGGATAAGCGAAGGCCCCTCTGACAGTCTACGGCGGCTCGCAACCCTCTTTCCGGCGACCCTCTCTCCTCCCACCGATCTGGCCCGCGCAGCCCTCACCGGTCAACATCACCGGCCTCCGCCGGAGCGCGTTATCTAGCAGACCGGAGCAATAGCCCAAGAAGCCGATGTAGGCGAGCCGCGGGTCGGTCAGCTTGGGCGGGGGCAGGTTCCGGGCCTCATCCGGCAGGAACTGTAAGGGCACTCGGCCCGGCCGTCCGGTCATCATGGTGATGCCGTTCTCGCTTGAGGCCTGGCCTCAGACCGCCAATTACAGAGAAAACCCTCACGACCACAGCCGGTGCCCACGTCCTAAGCTCTCTCCTCCGAGCACTGGGCTGAAGGGCATGGCGCAGGGCGGTGCGGCGCTCAAACGTTTCCCCGGGCGCACTGCTGCACGAGCTTGCCCGGGAGGTTCCGGGCTACTAAGTGACCCACCAGTTAGCTCGCCGCCGGCGCTGATTCAGCTCGTGGGGAATGGGGGCTTGGTACCACGGAGCCGGGGAATACACGAAACGAACCAAATTGCGAGAAGGCTAGGATACACTGCTTGTTTTCGCCCAAGCGCCAGCCCCCCCCCCCCAAGTGTCTCTCCCTCTCCCGCACCTAAATGTCCCTTCAGGAAGAATTTATCTTTGCATCCAGCACCCACAAGTGAACTTGATGAGCAGTTTTGAGAAATTAATTACTTGAATTATCATAAAAGCTGCTTTGGCCCTGACCGTGTGGTACAGGGGGTTGGGCGTTCTTCTCCGAAGCGAAAGGTCGCGGGTCCATTCCCGGTCAGGGCACGTGCTTTGATTGCATTTGGTACTGGATTGGGGCGCAGCGGAGAGGGGGCCTGTGGATGTTTCTCTCTCACATGGATGACGTTTCTCTCCCTCTCTTGCTCCCTCTTTTCCCATCTCTCTAAAAAATCAATCAATACAGTCTTTCTTTTTTCTTTTTCTTTTTCTTTTTCTTTTTATTTCTTTCTTTCTTTCTCTCTCTCCCTTCCTTCCTTCCTTCCTTCCTTCCTTCCTTCCTTCCTTCCTTCCTTCCTTCCTTTCTTCCTTCCTTCCTTCCTTCCTTCCTTCCTTCCTTCCTCCCTCCCTCCCTCCCTCCCTCCCTCCTTCTCCCTCTCTCTCTTTCTTTCCTCTCCTTTTCTTTCAGGCTGTTTCCTTTTTCTGGGTTCCAGTCCTTTATTCACACCCACACACCCTCCAAATCCTAAAATTAAGGTCCAGCCATCAACAAAGAATTCAGAGAACCTCAGGACTGGATCGTTTAGCTAAACTCTTGAGATTTAGCCTGGGTGGCAGCATCCTAAAAAATTTTCACCTCTGGGTCTTCAGGTCTTTGCACGTGGCTGAAGGCAGAGGTGTTTCCTAAAGGTTTGAGGAATAAAAGAAGGAATCTGTAACATTCTGCCAAGCAATTGTCCAGTCTCTACTCACCTACTTCCAATATTGGAAATCATCTATCTTTGAACAGTTCTCTCTGTAGAAAGCCCTTCCTGATATTGAGCGAAAGTATCTTCTTTTTGTGTTCATTCATTAGTGGGATCAATATTTTATCTGGACAAATACTAATTGAGCCAGAAGTTAATGCAAAGGTATATGTATCAACCAAAGTGGAAGGATTAAATATCAGTTAAGAGTGATTAAATAAAGGACAAACCTTTTATGCCTATAGAAGACACTCCTTGATCTACTATATTTCAAATTAGGAATTTCCAAAGGAACATATATTAGAACATATTCCTGGAGTGCATCATATGTTTCAAAGATTCACCCTCTTTGACCCAGTTATTAGTGTCTGGGAATCTGTCCTATGGAAACAGTACGACATTTGGCATGAAATTTCTTTTTTAATCACTGTTTCTTTGAAAATTGTGTAAAGAGAATGAAAACCACAAAGAAATATTTCACGGTAGGATTATGTAAATTCTGAATACTAGATGAACTATCAGGCAAATACTTAAATATTTTTAAATGATGCTTACACATCCTTCTCCCCTACATTCCTCTGGGTCTAATCATGACTTAAAAAAAAAGAAAAAGAAACTTAAAAGACACAAAAAGTACCAAAAACACCAATATTACAAATACCCATATTCTACCACCCCAAATTAACAACTGTAAATCTTTTATCATATTTATTTTTAGCCTGTTTTTAAAGGAAATAAAACACTATAGATAAATCTCAAGTCCCCTTGTCTTCCTTCCCCAGAGGCAACCATTATCATAAGCTTAGTGTACTTTCTTCTAGTCCACTTTTTATATTTTTATATGTATTTGGTATTGTGTTATGTGTGCTTTTAAATTCTTTTTACTTAAATAGTATGATTCATTGTTCCTGTTTTTCTCTCACTTTTCTTTCCATATAATGTTTTTGAGATATGTTGATACAGAAAAATCAAGTTCATTCATTTAACTACTGTATAATGTTCTATCATATAAATATTTCTCATTTTATTCATCTATTAACACTTTGAAAGATATTTAGGTTGTTTCCAATTTCCTTTTCACTTACCTAAGTCTCTACTCTAAAATCTAGGGCTTAGAGAAAATTTTGCATATGAATACAAGAACCAAGAAAAGTACAAAAATATTCACAGCAGTAATAGCCATTTGTAATATCTCAAAACTGTAAACATCTTAAATATCCATCAAGAATAGATTAAAAAATAAGTTGTGGTGTTTTCATACAAAGGAATATCCATGCATCAGTATGATGGCTCGCAGAGATTCATGTTTGAAAAGAGAATATGAGATCAGAGAAAAAGAGATAAGTTACAGGAGGATATAATGATTCCATTTATATAAAGTTTAATTTAGGCAAAAATATATTGTTTAGAGATACACACATGTTAGTGGTAAAACCATAAAGAAAAGCAAGAGAAAGATTAACTCAAATGTTTAGGATAGTTACCTCTGGGGGAGGAAGGGCATACAGAGCTCTCTAAGGTATTAATAATATTCTGTTTCTAAGCTATGTGGTAGGTATATGGATATAAAATTTATTATTATTATTATTATTATTATTATTATTATTATCCTCTGAGGACACTTTCTTCTTGCTTTTTAGAGAGAGAGAGAGAAAGGTTGATGTGAGAGAGAAAAATTGATTAATTGCCCACTGCATGTGACTCTGTATGCGCCCTAACTGGGGATGGAACCCACAACCTACTCGTGTGCCCTGAACTGGAATAGTACGTGCAGCCAGCCTTTCAGTGCATGGGACGATGCCTCAAACAACTGAGCCACACTGGCCAGGGCTAAATTTTATTATTTTTACCTTTACAGATGCATTTTACACACTTTTGGATTTGTTATATATTTTATGCAATAATAAAATTTTTGGCTAAATTAAAATTGTAAATTTTCATTGTGGTAAAAAATATATAACATTAAATTTACCATCTTAACCATTCTTAAGTGTACAGTTCAATAGTGTTAAGTATATTCATGGCTGTGCAACATATCTAGAACTATTTCATCTTGCAAAATTGAAACTATAACCATTAAATACTAATTCCCTTTCCCTCCTTCCTGCGGCCCTTGCAACCAACTTTCTGTTTTCTGTTTTTATAATTCTGACTACTTTAGATACTTCGTATGAGTGGAATTATATAATATCTGTCCTTTTGTAAATGCTTTATTTCTGTTAGCATAATGTCCTTGAAGTTTATCTGTGTTTGATAAGATTTCCTTCCTCTTTAAGGTTGTATAATATTCCATCATAAACTATACATACTATTTTTTAAATCTACCTATTATTGTCCATTTGGGCTGCTTCTCCCTCTTACCTACTGAGAATAATGCTGCAGTGAATGTAGGTATGCAAATACCTCCTCAAGATCCTGCTTTGAATTCTTTTGGATATGTACCCAGAAGTGGGATTAGTGGATCACATGGTAACTCTGTTTTTGATTTTTTGGGGGAACTTCATACTGTTTTCCTAATAGCTGTACCATTTTACATTCCCAGAGTATTTAAAGATTTTAATTTCTCCACATCCTTGCCAACACTTCTTATTTTCTATTTTTTTGATACTGGCCATCTTAATGAGTATGAGGTATTGTCTCACATGATTAGTGATGTTGAGCACAAATGGTTGTTGGCCATTTGTATATCTTCTTTGGAGAATTGTCCAGTCAAGTTCTTTGCCCACTCTTAAAGTGGGTCATTTTAGGGTATTTTCTCCCACTTCATAGGTTATCTTTTCACCCTGTTGTTTGTTTACTTTGATGTGCAGAAGTTTTTAAGTTCAATTTAGCTTGTTTTTGCTTTTGTTGCCTGTGAGTTTGTGCCATATCAAGGAAAATCATTGCCAAATCTAATGTCCTGAAGCTGTTTCCCTATGTTTTCTTCTAGGAGTTTTATACTTTTATGTCTTACGTTTAGGTGTTTAACCCATTTTGAGTTAATTTTTTGTGTATGGTGTAATAAGGTAAGGGTCTGACTGCATTTTTTTGTATGTAGATATCCAGTTTTCCCATTACCATTTGTTGAAGAGACTATCCTTTTCCCACAGTGTATAGTCTTGACACCTTTGTTGAAGATCATTTGGCCATATACTCAAGGGTTTACTTCTGGGTTCTCTATTCTGTTCCACTGGTCTGTACATTTGTCTGTATGCCAGTACCACACTGTCTTGGTTACTGTTATTTTGTAGTATGTTTTGAAATCAGGATGTGTGAGGTCTCCAACTTTGTTCTCCTTTTTCAAGATTGTTTTGGCTGTTCAGGATTGCTAATACATTTGAAAAAAGCAGAATAATGTTTCATTTTAATGTGAATTTCCATGATGGTTAGAAAGGCTCTGAGAAATCTTTCAAAGTTTATTGGTCATCTGGGTTTTCTCTTCAGCAAAATGCAGGGTTTTGTCCTTGGCCCATTTTTCTTTTGAATTATCTTTCTCTTATTTATTGATTAGTAAAAATACTTTATATTCTGATACAAATCCTTTGTTATATATGTGGCAGATATCTTATCTTTCCCAAGTCCATTGCTTGTCTTTGAACATTAATTTTGGAGGTTTTTATTATTGTTTATTAATTATTATTTTTTGTAATACAGAAACTTATATTATTGTTAGTCCAATGTATCAATCTTTTTCTTTATGGCCTATGCTTTTCATGTTATTTAAGAAGTTTTCTGCCTTGGCTGGTGTGGCTTAGTGGGTTTAGTGCCCTCTTGTGAGCTAAAAGATTGCTTGTTTGGTTCCCAATCAGGGCATATGCCTGGGTTGCAGATTAGGTCCCCAGTTGTGGGTGTATGAAAGGTAAACCATACATAGATGTTTCTCTCCCTCTATTTCTCCCTCCCTTCCTCTCTCTCTAAAAATAAATAACATCTTTTTTTTATTTTTTAAAGAAGCTTTCTTTATTCTGAGATAATAAAGACAGGATCTATATTTTCTTCCCAAGTTTGTTTTTCATGTTTAAGTCTTTGATCCATTTGGATTTTATTTTTGAGTGTGAGGAATGTTACCTGTGAGAACTGACCCAACACCATTTATAAACAATTCATCCTTTCCCCACCAATATTTAATGCCTCCTCTAATATACATCATGTTCTCAAAAATGCCATGATCTATTTCTTTTTAAAATATATTTTTTCCAGCTTTATTCCAATATTATTGACATATATAACATGTATGTTTAAGGTACATTGTGATGATTTGATACAGGTATATATTGCAAAGAAATTACCACAATAAGGTTGATTAGTTAACAGTCAAAGTCTATTTCTAAACTCTAATTTTGTTCCACAGATCTCTTTGCCACTATATTACATGAATATAGTAGGGTGTGTCACCCATTTTTGTTTTAAAAAGCTAGCTAACATTTATTGTTATTTATTTATTATTAAATAAATACACCTCTACTTTGACTCATGATTTTATTTTTCTTACTCATGCTTTTAAAATCACCTTGTTATATTCCCTGAAAACTCATTAGGGTATTGATTAGAATTGCATTGAATTTATAGACTAATATGGGGAGAATTGATATATTTAAAATTTTGAGCCTTCTCACACATGAACATGGTATATATTTCTCCATTTATTCTAATTATCTTTTCATATCCCTTGTTAAAGTATTATAATTTTCTCCATGAAATTCTTGTACATTTTATTAGTTTGTCTCTAGCTGTTTATAGTTTCTGTTAAAATGATATATTTTATTACCTTTTCTTATTGGTTAATTAGAATGTTCCTCTTGTATCCAGCAATCTTGCTAAACTCTCTAGTTAGTTCTAACAGTTTTTTACTTGATTCTGTTGGATTGCACCCCATCCTTGGCAACTCTTGCCTGTTGCCATTACCAAACTTTGATATTTGCTAGTCTATGGGTGGAAATGATATTTATTATAATTTTATTATTATTGTTTTGCCTTTCCACGATCATTTGTGAAGTTCAATATCTTTTCATATTTATTGGCTATTCCAGTTTCCTCTTCTTTAGATTAATTTACCGTTTATCTTTTGCCTAGTTTTCCTTTGGATCATCTCTTTTTATGTGTGATTTGTAGGAATTCCATACATATTCTCAACACTAATGAAATTTACTGTTTTTATGTAGTCATATTTATCCACTTTTCCCTGTTATGAATTGTGCTTTTTGTGCCTGTCCAACAAATCTTGGTCACCCATTACAATATCTTTCTGTTCTCACCTTCAATTAAATTACCCTGTGAGAACATCAATGACCTCCATATAACCACACCCAATAATATCAACTTTTTACTCAATGTATCAGCAGCATTTGACACAGTTGTTCTTTCTATCCTTTCAATTAACACCATTTTCCTTTAGCCTCCGTACATACATTTTTCTCTTGCTTCACTGGCTTCACTTTATCAATTTCCTCTGATGTCTCCTCTTTTTCTCCTTAACCTGAAACTGTGAAATTTCCTCAAGACCTGTCTTGGGTCTTCTTTTCTTTATTATCTATTCTCTTTCCTTAGGTGATATATCGATTCCCTTGGCCTTAATTACTATGTATATACTGATGACTCCAATATTTATTAATTTAGTCCAAAATCTCTTCTAAGCTCAAATTAATTATCTACTCATCTTCACCAGGATATCTCAGAAACATCTCAAGTTTATCCAAAAATAAAACTTTTTTTACATTGAGAAAGTTAAAAATATTTTCAAGGGATAATATAAGACACACTCATATTTCTACCACTATAATATTTTGTTGTATTTGTTTTGATGTATGTAGGTAAAATGCACACATGTAAGCAACATATGTATATATTCTCCTTTAAAAATATGTACATAAAATAGTACAGAGCTAAAACTCCTTTTGACCTTAATCTTCATTCCCAATCTCTTTCTTTCCTCCCTAGAGGAAACCATGATCCTAAATTCAATATGTACACTAGTGTCCATTTTAATATATTCATATTAATAGATGATTTCATAAACAACATAAAACATAATTTTCTTTGCCTGTGGTTTTAAAACTTTACACATTCTGTATATATTATCTCCTTAAGTCCATGTTCAGAAGTTTCCCTAAGGTCTATATTTAGGGTTAGAACTGCTGAGTTTCAGAATATATGAATTTCCAATTTTATGAGATAATGTCAAATGCCTCCATAAAGACCCTGATTCAATTTCCTTTCCAACTACAATATATGTGAAAGTAGCAAAATTTTCTATTGTCAAAGTTTAGTTTTTGTCTATCTGATGGGGGAAAATGGAATCTCAATGTTGTTTTAATTTGCACATCCCTATTATCCAGTGAAAATATGTATCTTTATAGTTACTTGCCATTTGGGTTTTCTTCTGTTTGAATGCCTATTCATATACCTTGATTATTTTCTTTAAGGTTGTCTTTTTCAAAACAATTTGTAGGAATTTTTATTTACTTATTTATTGTTTTTCTATTACAGTTGTCCCATTTTTCCCCCCATTGCTCCCCACCCCCTAGCCCATTAAGAATTTCTTATGTGAGGTAATATAAATCCTTTGTCTGTTATATATGTTATAAAATACTCCCTCCTATAATCTGATTTTTTTCTTTTATTACAAAGAAGTTAAAAGTTCTGATGTAGTAAAATGTATCAGTCTAATCTTTTTCTTTATGGTTTGTTTTGTGTCTTTAAAACATCTTTTCAAAGCTAGGTCCTAAATTTTCTTTTACAAATTTTACAGTTTCCAAAACAAAGCTCTTAATACCACCTTTATGACTTCCCCTTGCTTCTCCTGCATTTCCTACCTCAATAAATAATGCCACCATCCACCCAGTGCAGCACCTGAAGAACAGGGGTCATCTATGATTCTTGCTTACCCTCAAGCCCGTATCTAGTCCATTTTCAAGTACTGTCAGTTCCAACCCCAAATCCATCTGCGACTACATCACACTGCCACAACTCTTCCTACCAACTCTGTAATCTCACACCCAGGTCATTCTCCACAGAGTAACTGGAGTGACTTTTTGAAAATACATTCCAACCCCCAAGTAAATTAGAAAAGATGAGAAATTTAATAGAAAAAGTGACAAGGATTAATGCATGGCAGACACTCAACAGATATTCTTAATAGTCAGTAAATAAACTGCTTTGAGGATTTTTATAATTGTCATACCACCCCAAATGAGTCACTGGTGAGGAAAATCACATTTTTCAAAACCAAAATGTTTTATCTTATGTAAGTGACCAAACCTCTCTCAGAATATATTAGAAATGACAGTGATGAAATAAGAAAAGTAACTCAGAGAAATGATGTATGCTACTTAGATTCCACCAGTAACTTAAATGGTATGAAGCTAATAATCTTTTCACTAGGTGACATTAGTCTGATATAAACAATAGCACCAGGAAAGGAACATACCTAAATATTTGCCTGTCACAAGGACTTAGGCTGAAGGGAAGCAGAGAGAAAGTCCAATGTTTTAGTTTCTACCAACTGTTTTGATACAGTGTTTTCATCCTATTTCTGATTTGGCCCTTATAAACACTCCACTGTTGTTAGAATAACTTTGGGTTTGTTTGGAGACCACTAGTCAAATTCATGTGTTCTCACTGGAACTAGTATTTTGAATATGAATATACTTGTAGCCCTTAACACAAGGAAAAAAAGCTAATTTATATATATTTCCTAGGAAAGACCAAAAGGAAACAGAAAGGGGACAAAAATTATATTAGGAACAACTATGAAGCCATAAGCTCAGCATATGATATTATATAATAATCACATCTTATTAATATTATGACAATATATTTAATAGTCTAAATAAATATATTTTCTATAAATATATACTTAGTGTAGCTCCATCAAGAAGAAATAGAAAACAAAAATAGTCCTTAAACCATTAAAGAAATTATATTAGTTGTTGAAAATCTACCCAGGTAATCCAAATATGTCAAGGGTATATATTACAAATGAATTCTACTGAATAATAAAGGGAAAAATATTATAAATTAAGTTTACCCATTTTCCTCTTGAGGCTTTGCATCTGAGGAGTTCTCAGTTTTCTAAGGAGATAGTTAAGAGTATTCAGGGATGCCCAAACAATAATTTATTTAAATATACAGGAAAGAGCCCTTGCGGCCATCATCCCTTCCTCTCAACCGACAAGTTCACACCTGTGTGGACTCCATGTATCGGTATGCGCTGACTCTGGCTCCAGCCACGTGCAACCCTGGAGCCTCATGGCCACCTATACCTGCAAGGGACTCTGACATCAGCCTCACCCCTGGTTTCAGACAGAGAAAAAGGAAAAGCCACCAAGGCCAGATGCGGCACACCCGCAGGGGCCTGACTCAGGATATTACAAGATGGAGGCATAGGTAAGCATGACTCCCTCCTGGCTTGCCTCCTCTCACAACCACAGCAAAAATTACAAACAGACTACAAAACAACTATCACCCAGAATCATCAGAAAATCAAGCTGTACGGAAGTCTGACAACCAACGAATTAAAGAAATCCCACCTATCTAGATGGATGGGGGAGCAGAGATGTAGAGATGCAAAATGGGTGGTCCCACAGCCACGGGTGGTGGATAAAAATCAGGAGGGATACCTCAGGAGCAGGAATCCCAGCCCTACAACAGACCACCAAACCCAAGATTTCAGTAGCAGAAAGATAAGTCCCCTTAACTATTTGCTGTGAAAACATGTGGGTATGTGGGGGTTGAGGTGGCAGAAGAAACTGCAGGATTCTCAGGAGTCTCCTCTTAAAGGGCCTGCAACTAGGACTTACAGAGACTCATTCCCTCTGACTCCAACACCAGGGTAACATCTGGAAGGGCAGCAGTGGCATACAGGGAGAAACTGAAGTGTCTGGCATCCAGGAGAGAGCAGGAGACAGCTTCCTCCCTGAAGAAACTCCAGAGGCCAGGCCGTGGCCATTGCCTCTTTTCTGAGCCCTCCCCTACACAGATCAACACAGCAGCATTACCATATCGGAGACTCCATCAACAGGGTTCACATGGGTTGCCCCAGCCTTGCAATAAGCTAAGGCTCCACCCCATCCAACTTACCAGTATGCTTTTCTACACAGGCCATGCTAGTAAGACAGGAAGTCAAAGAAGCTCTACCTAATACACAGAAACAGACACAGGAGGCTGCCGAAATGAGGAGACAAGAAACATAGCCCAAATAAAAGAACAGAATGAAACTCCAGAAAAAGAAGTAAACAAAATGGAGATAAGTGATCTATCAGATACAGAGTTCAAAACATTGGTGAAAAGGATGCTCAAGGAACTCACTGGTTACTTCAGCAGCATAAAAAATCCCCTGGCAGAAATGGAGGCTATACTAGTGAAATTAAAAAAAAAAAAAAGTACAGGGAATCAAGAGTGGAGAGGATGAAGCCAAGAATCAAATAAATGATTTGGAACATAAAGAACAAAAAAACAAAAACAAAAATAAAACAAAAACCATTCACTCAGAACAGCAAGAAGAAAAAAGAATCCAAAATAATGAGGATAGGCTAAGGAGCCTTTGGGACAACTTCAAACATACCAACATACAAATCACAGGGGTTCAAGTAGAAGAAGAGAAAGCTAAAGAAAATTAAAACTTATTTGAAAAAATAATGAAAGAAAACTTCCCTAAGTTGGTGAAGGATATAGACATACAAGTTCACAAAGCACAAGGAGTCCCAAACAAGATGGACCAAAAGAGGACCACACCAAGACACATCATAATTAAAATGCCAAAGGTTAAAGATAAAGAGAGAAATTTAAAAGAAGCCAGAGAAGAGAAGAGAGTTACCTACAAATAAGTCCCCACAAGAGAGTCGGCTGATTTCTCAAGAGAAACTTTGCAGGCAAGAAGGGACTGGCAAGAAGTATTCAAAGTGATGAAAAGCAAGGACCTACAACCAAGACTACTCTATCCAGCAAAGCTATCATTCAGAAACAAAGGGCAGAAAAAATGTTTCTCAGACAAGGTAAAGCTAAAGGAGTTCATCACCAAGCCATTATTACATTAAATGTTAAGGGGGCTTATTTAAGAAAAAGAAGATCAAAATGATGAACATTAAAATGGCAATAAATTAATAACTATCAACAACTGAATCTAAAAAACAAACTAAGGAAACAAGCAGAACAAGAAGAGAATCATAGGTATGGAAATCATATGGAGGGTTATCAGTTGGGAGGGGGAAGTGCGAGAATGAGGGAAAAGATTCAGGAATTAAGAAGTTCAAATTAGTAGGCTCAGAACAGAGATGAGAATGTTAAGAACAGTACAGAAAATGGTGTAGCAAAAGAAATTATTTGCACAACACATGGACATGAACTAACAGTGGAGTGGGGGTAGGGTGAATACTGCCAAAAGGAATGGGGTTAATGTGTGGAAGGGAGTAAGGGTGGAAAATTGGGACAACTGTAACAGCATAATCAATAAAATATATTTAAAAAAATAAAAAAAACACTAATAAGTACATAAATAAATATAAGGGAAAGAGAATGTTTGGGTGGTGTGGAAAGCCACCGAAGATGCCGCTACAGAAGAGGAGAAGAAAGCAAGAATAAAAAAAGCATGAGAAAGTTCAGATCCAGCGCCCAGAACATAAAGCTCAATGGCAAGTAGAAGTCCAGCATCTCCTAGGCTTTGCTTGAGCTGCATGTGATCTTGGACCTCAAGCCCAGCTACAGGAGCTGACTATAACAGCAGCCAAGCCTGCCTTATAGAACTTCTGCATATTTTTGGTTTCAAGAAAAAATGTCCGCAACACTAACACACACGCCCGGGCCAAGGCTGACTATGAGGTCAGCTGGCTCTGCTCCCTCTGCCTGGGTCAAAATGGAGCCATGGCTATAAAAGAGAGGCCGACATTCAAGTTTCCTCATTCCCAGCTGGGAAAGAGACTGGAGAGGAGAGAGAGACAAGAAACGTGATATATCATCCATTTGTGGGAGCCAACCCAGAATGGTAGAGCTCAGGGGACCAAGGCTTCAGGGCTTTGAGGGGCCAGAGCTCTGCATAGTGGGAAAGGCCCTCCTGAGAACACCTGACAGCATCACTGAAGCGGGGAGCTGCACGCCCAGAGACCTGAGTGCCAGGGCCACACCACCCAGACCACCAAGGACATCCGTGCCACAGGGGACCAGTGTGATATCTACCACCATCATGCTTCGCTGGGGCCGAACCAGCAGTGTGGTGCCACTCAAGGCAACCCCTGGCAGGACCGAGCTGCTCAGTTATCAGCAGGTATATTGGAGCGTAAAAGAAGCCAATCTGTTTCTCAGACCCCAACCATTGGGAACAAGGGCCAGAAGGCTGCATGACACCACCTCTGCGTTGCCTGTCACTCCCAGTCAAGGCCCAGACTCCAGCAGCCAGTTAGCTGAGGCATACCATCTGCCAGCAATAACAACACAGGGAGCTGAGCTGGAGGGGCAGTTGGCGACAGTGAGAGGAACACCAGTTGATAAGAACCAGGTCGCAGTCATGGCACATAACACTAAGAGACCCCAGGTCATGCTGGTGGCAACGCAGAGACAGGACATCACGGCAGGGCACCAGCAACTTTACCAGGGTTGTGTCCTAGTGCAGCGCAGAGACGTGTATGCCACCCAGAGCAGCTTACCATCTCTGAGGCTGCAGCAGCAGCAGCAGAAACAGCGGCAGTATCCATCCTTCTTGCTGCAAGGCAACCCAGTCGTGCTCCAGCCCCGTCCTCCAAAGATCCCAAAACCCAGTACCCTCTGCACAAAGTTCGGGACTAGTCGTCTGGAATCCACCAGACCCCCCAACCCTGAACTGGTGGACTTTGAGACCACGTGGGATCACAACCACTCAGCCACTGATCAGCTAGCTGATCCTCCATCTACCCATCAAGATATTCCCAGACAAGAAAAAACTAAAGGAGTTCATCATCATCCTGTTAAAGAAACTTAAGAAAAAGAAGATCAAAATATAGACTGCGGGGGAGGGATGGTGGGGCACGGGAGAGCGATGGGGGAAAAATTGGGACAACTGTAATTGAAAAACAATAAAGTTAAATTTAATAAATGAAAAAAAAGTGGCAAAGAACATAAACACAGCTTTCAGAAGCGAAAGTACAAATGGCTGTTAAACATAGGGGAACACTCTAATAACTCTCATAAGAGGAATGTGAATGAATATTACTCTGAGATATCATTGGCAAAGATCTAAAATACTAATGACAGATGATGTTGGCAAGTTTGTGGGGAAGCAGGCATCATACCTTGCCTATGGATCATAAACTGGTTCAACTTCTATGATTAATTTGGCAACATCTACCAAAATTATACATGCATATAGTCTTCAACTTGAAAATTCCACTTCTAGAAATTTAATCTAGTCCTAGCACTGTGCAGAAATGAAATACTGACATTCACTGCAGTATCATACTGGCACACATACTGGAAAAAACCTAAATGTCCATTAAGAGGAAACTAGTTAAATAAATTATGGTACATCTATACACGGATGCTGTAAGATACAGACCCTAAGATGGCCCCCAATTATCTCTGCCTATGAGTACTCATGCCTAGTGTAATCTCCTCCCTTTCAGTATGGGTCAG
This sequence comes from Furipterus horrens, assembly GCF_987537825.1. Classification (NCBI taxonomy): domain Eukaryota; kingdom Metazoa; phylum Chordata; class Mammalia; order Chiroptera; family Furipteridae; genus Furipterus; species Furipterus horrens. Next base: position 49,417,201 of record NW_028327172.1, read on the forward strand.
ACAGGTGACTTCCTTCTAATCTATAAACTGTGGCAAAGATGACAGGATGTGACTTTCATGGTTACATTATATAGGATAGTAAATCTGTCTTGCTAGCTCTCTCCCATGCTGACTTTGATGAAATAGCTGTTATGCTGTGTTTTATTCCATCGATAGGTCCATGTAGCAAGGAACTTAAGCTGGCATCTATCCAACAGTCAGCAAGAAACTGAGGCCCTCAAACCTACAACCCATAAAGAACCAAATTCTGCCAACAATCATGCGTGTGTGAAACAAATCATTCCACAGTGGAACCTTGAGATGAGAACACAGCTCCATGTGACACTGATTGCAGCCTGTGAGAGACTCTGAAGCTGCGGATCCAGATAAACTGTGCCTGGCCTCCCGACTTAAAGAAATTATGAGATAATAAATGTGGTGTTTTCAGCCACTGGTTTTGTTACACAGCAATAGACAGCTAACACAGATACTATGCAGTTGTTAAAAGAATGGTGTAGTTTAGTATTGGGGATAGAATGTACTCCAAAATCATATACTGGAAAAAAAAATGTCATAACAGTGTGTATCACTTGTGTATATGTAAGCACTTGACTATGCATAGAATATTTCTGGAATCCCTGGCATGATACACAAGATATTAATAGCAATGGTTGCCTTTTAGTAAGGGAACTAGATGGCTAGGGACCTTTTGAATTTTGCTTCATCTACATGAATATGTAACTCAGAATATTTTAAACGTTTTTGTTTCTATTTGACTTAAAATTTAATTCTTTACAAGGCTTAAAAGACCCTGCACAACATAATAGGCCCTGCCTATTTCTCCAACTTATACCACTCTTTGCAGCTCTTATGACGCACAAGCCACAAGAACACAAATTCCTTGATGACAGGAATGTTTTTCTTGTTTACCTTTTAATCTCCAGCACCTAGCACAGTGCATAACACTCAATAGGATTCAGTGATCTTATTTATTTATTTTTAGAGAGAGGGGAAAGGAGAAAGAGAGGGAGAGAAACATCACTGTATGGTTGCCTCTCACTCGCGCCCCCAACTGGGGACCTGACATGCAACCTAGTCATGTGCCCTGACTGGGAATCGAACCAGCGACACTTGGTTCGAAGGCCGAAGCTCAATCCACTGAGCCACAGCAGCCAGGGGTGAATCAGTGAATTTTTAAAGCAATAGTGAATGAATTTGATTTTCAAAGTCTTAGGAAGGATTAAGAGGTAATGCCTAGCCCAGTACTTGGCACATGGCAGGCACTCAACAGAAAGAGACACAATATGAAGTTTTCCCTTTGTATATATCACTGATGGGCTGACATATGAGAACAGAACCTCATTATGTATTGCTACAGAGACCAACTGGTAAAAGTTAAAGGAAGTAAAATATTAATTTAGTGTTAAATGCCCTAAGAAAAAGCTGCATATATTGGGGTGTGTGTGGTGCATTATAAGGTGGTAAACACCACCACACTGTCTAATCAGCTATCTGTTCTCTGCCAGGGAAACTATAAAAAATATATCTGCGCAGAGTGCTCTTCTGAAAGCCTTTCTGAGATTTTAGGATTCCATGATTCTGGACATAAGTATATCATGGGTCCTGTCCTTTTCATAGTTGTTTTATATATACAAGTAAGTATATTGTTTTTATTTCTGGCTTCTGAGAGTGAAAAAAAAAATTAGTACATTTATTGACCTTTCTACAAAATGGGGATGCTGAATATGGGGTTTTATTGGGAGAAACTAATGGCTATATTGATTGAAGTTTTTGAGGTTTATAAAATCATCTATAATCTCAGCTGCCATTAGCACAGTAGTCCATTTCTTTGGAGCACAAAAGGGGATAGATGGGTCAAAAGATTTTTTTTAACCACAATCATGCTGGAAATGTAATTTCATCACATTACCGAAGAGCACAACATCTTTTTCAAAGGCCATGTTTCTTTCTTCCACTAACTGCAGACAGAAGCTACATGGACTATGCATACGGGGCAACTCTCTCTGATACTGAAGTGCTTCCTGAATAGAGTAGCTTCCAGGTGGAAGTCATTAACAAGGAAAACTGTACCAGTGCTGGACTGGAAAGACAGCTCATCTTCCCAGTAGTTCCCTTCCCATTCTGGCTCAATCCCTCTGCTGGGGGCGGGGGGTGGGGGAAGATACAGTGACCAAGAATACCAAGGCTCTCCTAGTTTTATCTTGTGAGATTTTAGTACACTATATTAATTAAAACAGCAGGACCCTGGCCGGGGTGGCTCAGTTGGTTTGAGAGTCTTCCCATACACCAAAAGGTTGTGGGTTTGATCCATGTCTGGTGTGCATACAGAAGACAACTTATTGATGTTCCTTCCTAAGATCAATAACCATAACCTCGAGTGCGGATTTAAATATATATTTAAATATAGATTTAATATATATATTAAAAATTAGTTGTTTATAGGTCTTATTTGTTTAAACTTTGGATAGTAACCTTGGCTTGTTCTTGACTGCTTAATTCTAGATTTCAAAACATTTTGAAGCGACGGTTTATTTAGTAATCGCTGGAACCTAGCAATTTGTTGTTGAAAACCACCCACATCTCTATGAAGTTTAAATACATAAATACAAAGTATAGTGCTTGGGAGAGTCCTGGGCTGTAGGCAGAAGTCTTGAGTTCTAGTCTGTGTTGGCACCAACTTTGAACTCTTAAGTTAAACAAAAATTTAAATGAAACCTAATATAAAAAATAGTTCAAAACGTATTTGCTTTGGTGAATGATGGGACAGGTCCCAGAGCCTCCAAGGCAACTCTTGAGAACCCCCAGGGCTCTGCAGAACATTCTAGAAATCTCTGCACCGGGTGAGCTCTTCTAGTTCTGGCATCACATCATATTAACGACCTACAAAGCATAATTAAATTTGGCCTTGTTGAGATGTATCCCAATTCATCTTCTAGTTTTCTTTTTTTGGCTTGCACACCAATTGGCAAAGATACGAGGAACTACACTGAGTCCCTTGTTTAATGCTGATACTAGTAAACACTTAAGATTTTAATCATGGCTTTTGTGGTGTGTTTCATTTATTTAACTGTGCCAAAAAACTGGGAGTATCAAAACAAGTGTGGTCTCTGCTTTTAAACTATTAAGTCTCTTGGGGAAAACAGATAAACAATCAAGCATTAAAGCCATGAATGGTAGTAGACGTTTGGCATGGGAGCACATGGTGGGGGGCACTCAATTTTGGGAGAGGGGCAGAGAAGGTAGGAGAGGAAGACTCATAAAAATATGAAGATATTTACTGAACACTTAATATGTGTCAGGCAGAGTTCTAAATATTTTGTGATCATTTTAAAGACAAGGACATTGAGGCAAAAATGACTAAATAACTTGGCTATGGATTTAAAAAATTCAGACAGGATTTAAAATCAGGCTGTTTGACTCCAGGGCCCCAATTAAAAAAATAAAAACGACTTGATTTATTTATTTAGAGAGAGGGGACCTGGACCGCAACCCAGGCATGTGCCCTGACTAGAAATCCAACCAGTGACCCTTTGGTTCTCAGGCTGGAGCTCAATCCACTGAGCCACCCAAGCCAAGGCCCTATTTTTAAAAAATTCTCACCCAAGTATCTGTTTTTTATTGATTTTAGAGATGACAGGAGGGAGAGAGTCGGTGGGGGGTGGGGGACAGAGACCGAGACAGAGACATCAGTATGAGAAAGATCAATCGGTTGCCTTCCGTACGGATCAAACCCGCAACCTAGGTATGTGCCCTGACCAGAAATCAAGTCTGCAACCTTTTGGTGTATGGGGCAATGCTTCAAGCCATCGGGCCAGGGCCTCTATTCTTAATCACTACGCATTGTACTGCCTTTATATTCATAGATATGGTAGCAGTTAATTTGAATTTTGAAGTATGAAGAATCAGGTGACAGCATAGAAAGATCAGCAAAGAGGAAAAAGTGGCACAAATTAAAGCAAGCAGAGGTACAAAACAGTATGGCACACTGGGAAACAGCTAGGACAGCTGGACACAGGGTGCAAGGGGCACTGTGGTGGAGAAACAGCCTTGAGTGGCTAGGCTTCCCTCCCTACTTCGGCAAAATTCCCATCCTTATCTCTGCAATGAGACTCAAAAGAAGTCTGGGAAAATAGTGAATTTAAGAGATGGGATAGCTGGATCAACATTCCAGGATGCCAAGACTTTGGAGTCCCTCTCATCTTCTAACAGGGGATAATGGATAAATAAAAATGTGTGGAAGTTCCTAGTGTCAGCTAGATAAATGTTGGTTGAATTTGAATGTGCAGGAGATATTAGGCAAACTGGGTAAAAAGTGTGTACGAAGTTTGCATAAAGAAGGGTGAGACAAGACCAGGATGCTAAAACCAATTAAGTTTGCATAAATGAGGAAAGTTTGAGAAACAACAGCCTTATCAAAATTGCAGTGCTTGCTGTTAGAATGAATGAACTATACAAGATATCCTTAACTCAATATAACAGTAGATACGGTTTATAATCTCTGCTGAAAGGCCAAACCATTTATTAAATATTCCTCTTAGCCTTCTGAGTATGGTCTTTATATAATATCAATGAAAAAAAAAATCTCCTGAAACAAGGTGTACTGAACAGGGACAGAACACCATCTGCTTATGTGCACACCACTAAGAAGATGCAGGAGCTGGTAATGATACAAAAAATTTTTGTGCAGAAATTAAAAAATGGTATTTTATTTATATGACCCTTAGCACATGATTCTAATTGTGCTTTATAGCCTGACAATGATTATGATAGGCTACAACCAATCATGTTGTTGATCAAATTTCCTGTTTGCCTGGAGCAAGCACAGTAGTCTGAAAGATGTGACAATTTGAACAAGGGAGAGCAAGGTTTTTTTCAGACGTGTTTCACTGCTTTTGGAGGACAAGTAGCTTCTCACCATGGTGACAATCAGGTTGCTAGGCTGGGCAAGGTCAAATCTGAAAGGACAGTCCTCAAACAGCTCTACTGAATGGTTTATGCCACCAGGAACTTTCTTCAAGTTCTGATTAAAATCCTATGAAATAACTGCTTGGAATACAAGCAGTTCCTTTATTCATTGCTTCTTTGTCTTGCCAACAGGAGGGTCAGTCAATACTGAAACATACAGTCTGAACCAAGCGTACGTGATGCCCACTGCACAGTATGCTGAGGTCAGTAATAAAGGGATGAAGGAGTACTTCAGCTTCCAGGCAGTGAAAGGGAACACAAATTCACAGAAGACTTCCAGAGGTCCCAGGCCAAGGAGGTAGAAAGTTTCCATCCAATTAAAAAGAGGTTTTTCTTTCCTGCAGAAAAAAGGAGAGAAAGGTCCGATTTGGGTGAGTCACTCTGGTTTTGCAAACATTTCTCAGCTAAGCTTCCCACCTGTGCTGTCTTGATGTGATGCACAGCCAAAGCTGTCAAAAGTACATTAAATTTCACATTTAGAAAAAATGATAATGATATACCATTACAGTATCTCAACAATCCAAATGTACCCAATCATCACCTACTTATGTTGTCACTAAGCTGAAGCTCTGAGAGAGAATTAGCTATGTATTTAGAAGAGGAAAGAGAAATTAGCTATGCATTTGGGAGAAGAGGGCTGGAGGCTGTGATATTAGAATAAGAATATGGCAGGCAATATATAATTTTTTGTTTTGGTAAAATAACATTAAAATCTACTATTTTATTTTTACCATTTTCAAGTATACAATTCAGTAGCACTGAACATATTGACAAAGCTGTACAACCATTACCACTATCTACTTTCAAAACATTTTCATCATACACCAAAAAAAACAGCCCCCCCCCCCCCCCGAAACCAAAAGCAAATAAACAAAAAAACTCCAAAACATTTTCATCACCTCGAATGGAATCTCTGGAAACATTACGCAGTCACTCCCCATTCCCTCTAACCCCTGTTCCCATACCCACTAACACACTCTCCATGAATTTACCCATTCTACATTCCTTTTGTGTCTGGCTTATTTCACTTAGCCTCAAATATTCCCCCAAACTAAAGATGTGACCTATGTTGGCATGTCAGAGTGATGGGATTATGGGTAATTTCTCCCTCTATTTGCTGATTTCCTGTAATGTTGTTATATTACTGTTATTAAAAATAACTTTTAAAAGGCTTTTTGCACATTTAGGAGCAAACATTTCACAAGATTAAATATAATTTTAAATATATTTTTTGTTTTACCTGAATAGAGTCTTCAGTGAGGAAATACTATAGATGGTAAATAGTAACATGAGTAAGATTTTAATGGGAAGTTCTGTTAAAAGAAGAAAAACAAATACAGATGATAATTTAGCTGATAAAGCAACATAAACACACTGACACAGCTATATAGTACTAGTAATGCTTTTTGAGCTTAAGTGTGCATTTCTGTGACATCTAAGGATACTGAGAATTAGGGACAGATTGCAGGTTTTACTTAAGAGAATTGAATGAGCTCTCTCCTTCTAAGAGACTTTAAGGTTGTTCACATTAGATAGTGATCTCTAGGCTCTGAAGAAAAGGGCATAGCAATCAAAACTACTGCTCGAAAAAGAAGCTGTTTACCTGGTGCAGTGAAGAGCAGAGGGAAGAGGGAATAATGTCCTGTTGTGGTCAGAATCAGAAAAATTGAAGCATCTCCTGCTTTCCCCACAGAGAGAAGGCTAAAAGTAAAAATTTCCATAATAATTCCTTAAAACAACATAAAAAACTTACATTTGTAAATAGCTAGAATAAATGGCCTCTATTATCATTTCTAGAAGTAGCTTAAGCATAATATAACATAGTAATCTTTGCTACAAGACAAATTCAATTGAGAATATTAATTTTTCAGCGGGAAACTTCAAACAATTGATCGAAGAATGTAACACACTGCTCCAGGGAATATTAAAAAAAGAATCTTACTTCCTTGAGTATCGCCTGCTCCAAAGAAAGGGATATTGTGGGATTGGGAGCTGTCTAGTGGTGGGTAGCCAGGAAACAGAACTTGGGAGTTTAATTTCCAACCCTATAGCTCCTCTTTTGGACAATGCCCTGCATCTGCTGGTGTTCAATAAAAATTCTAACTAAAGACATTAGAAATTTTGCTCTATTTTTTTAAATCTGAAAACTTCCAAGTTGCTAAATGATCCCAGACAAGCCATATACTGAACTGACAGACTTGCTTAAGGCTCTTTCAGAGCTTAAATGATTTCTCTCAGGACTTAAGAATAATCCCAAGGAAAAAAAATAAGTAAATTCTATTACCGTCTTTCTATCTACTGGGTTTTGATTATATATAAAATGGACACTGCTGTACTTAAAATGCCTTTTTAGTATGGCACAGTGAAAAGATCTTAAGACCCAGCATCATAAGACTCAGGTTTAAGTCCTACTCTGCTACTTGCTAGCTGTGTGACTTTGAGTAAGTAATTTAAATTCTCTGAGCTCCAGTTTCTGAAGATGTTAAGACAGAAGATGATATTCATTTATCCTAATTATCTTAAAGGTTGTTGTAAAGCTCAAAAGAAAGTTCAAAAAGAAAACAAAACCCCCCAAAATAATAGCTCGGAAACATCTGAGTGCTATACCTATGTTAGGTGTTACTGCATAATGGATTCAATCCTTACCTTAACTAACAAACTTAACAAGGAGCAGTGGACCTTACTTTCACAGGCGTGATGACACCAAAGCCCATGCTGTTTTCATACTATGCTGCCACTCAATATTCAGAGCTAACAGCCTGGTGTCATGGTGCTTAATCACTGCAGTACCACTTACACCAAAATATACAGCGATAATATGCACAATTTTGCATATTATCACAGGTTGCAAGGATCCAAAGTTAAGCATCCCTGTCCTGTCTTAGTATAAATCTGTTCCTGTACATCTTTGCATTTGCCACCCCGCTGAAGTTGTCAAGAAGGGGCAGATCAAATAGAAAACAATAGTATCACAGTGAAATAGTCCAGAAATGCTGACTGCCTGAGCTTACCTCATTGGGAGAATTGCTAGGAGTATGGCTTTCTCATGGACGTGCCACCCAAACATGAAGGAACTCAAGGCACAAAGGATTAGACAGCGGAGAAAGCCTCTGGGCCCTTGGGGTTTAAACCAAAGACAGAAAACAGAGGGCTAGAAACAACAGGCAAAGATAAAGCTTCAGTATCATTTAAAACAGGCATCATGGAAACATTGTTCAGGTGAATAAAATTTGCATCATTTCTGAAGAACAGACCTTAAAACTCTTCTCCAATAAACTGGGATGATTCATCGTTTTGTAAACAGTCCACCAAAAATTAACATAAAAACAACTACTCAGGAAAAAAAGGCATTCAGATATATAATTCATCAGAATTAATCAGAAATGATAACTAAGTTCTAAGATAGACAGTATAACCCCTTACTACATCTTCATAATTATTTAATAGTTGCTGAACCTAGAGGCCAAACTACAAGTTTATAGATATTTGGGAGCTAGTAATACATTAGGTTTTACCATATTGATAAACAAACACCTAGCTTTGTGGGCCTGTGTAATTTACAATAAAACTATGGCCTTCCATAAACAGCTTACAAGTCTGAGGTATTAGAAAAAGTTTTACCTTAGAACATGTGCACAAGTAGGCCACAGAACTTAATTCCCTACCAGTACAGTTATGTAATTATGGGGGGGGGTCAGGTGTCTTGACAGCAGGCTTGATCCTTAAGAAACCAAATTAAAGCTGAGTGCAATTATAGATAGGATTATTTATATTGAATTCTATTAAAATTATGCCATGGAATTGAAGGCATCATGATCACCAACAAATAAAAATACGAATAGAGCCTCTAACAGCATCTGACTCAGATTCTTATCTGATGCTCAAAGAGCCATTGTTGACTCTCTCATCATCAATATCCATGAATTTTTGGTCAGTTAGCCGTGGATAAAAACAACATAAACCTGGATGTCCCCACTACACACGTCTTCCTTTTTCTCCACAGTGTGGCCCGTGCTTCCTCCTCGGGGGTTTTTCTTTTTCCTCACCCCAGGGTAAACAGATGGCCTAAGAATCTCTCCCACAGAGGCTTTACCTGGAATACTCCCTTACGGGGTTCAAAATTACCCTAACAAGTGCTAGGAAATGCCTCAATCTGCAACAGGGTTACAGTTCTGGAATTTATGCTGAAGTTGAAAAAACTTGAAAGTTGACATTTAACCAGCTCCACAGAAGAAAAGCAGAGAAAACTCAAGAAATGAGTACCACAGGTGGTCTTACCAATATGGCAATCAGAGTGCAGATGAGGGTGGCCAAGGGCGTCACCGAGGGAAGGACTGTGTGTTGGAACTGCTGAACCAAACCACTTGTCATCGAGGCCTTAGGGATCTCGCTGGGATCAAGGAGTTTCAATTTTAAACCTACACAGTAAGTAGACATTTTATTTTGTTTTGCTTTGGTCAATGACACACTGTATTTTACCAATCAATTCCTTGAGGAAAAAAAAAAAAGCTACAAAATTTTATAACTAGTTTAAAGTTAAGATTTCATTAACTCAATTCTGTGCTAGTCTACATAAAATGCTGCTGGTTTTGGGATTATACCATGCAAGGCAGTTGTATTGGAACAGGAAATCTGTGCAGCTTAACAGGAGCCTTGCTGGCAGGCAACATGAACGGCTCACCCCTAAAATGAAGTGAGCTACCTGAAATATAGGTCTGATTGTGTGACACCCCAGCTCTGAGCTGTTCATTGCCCCCAGGATCAAGTCCATATTCCTATGCATGGCATATAGCGTCTTCCACGATCTCACTCCTGCCTACCTCTCCAGCCTTATTGCCTTTTGTTACATGTGACGTGGCCACAGTGAACTGACAAACCATTCGCAACACTTATGTCCCTTTGTACAGGCTATTCCCTTTTCTTAGAATGACCTCCTTACTTTGCAAAGTTAACTCCTAATTCACTTACTCATCTGAGAAAGCTCCTAAATCAAGAAATAAAGCTGATTTTGTTGTGGGCCAGGCATACCTTGTATTTGTCTCTACTGTTCACTACACTGCACTGTTCAGTTACATATTTATTTCCTCTACTGTACCGGAGACTCCTTAAAGGCTGGAATGATGAGTAATTCATTCCTATCCCCAGCACATCAGAGTTCAAGAAATACTAAATGAACCAAGTCTGAGGATGATGATGCAAGCCCCATCCCAAACAAGCTGGCAGGATAGTCGGAGACAGTCTGACGACCAACATAGCCCTGCCCAATGCCACTGAAAATCAGTGAAATGTGGGAAAGGTATATATTATTACAGTATTTTCTAGTCATTCACCTCTTCCCTTTTCCTTCAGCCTATTGATTCTCTCTTAAAGCTTAATCACAAATTCCCTGAAACATTAGTTGTCTAATCTGCCACAAACTTTCCATCTAAGACAGCTTTAAGAAGACAGATAAGCAAGTAAGTCAGAGGTTTCCTAAGACAAGGCAAGTAACTCTTGTACCTCACCCTGTACTAGTTGTTTAAAGCTATTCTGAAATATGTTAAGAAATTACTTTTTAAGAATGCTATGTATATCAAACCTAGATTCATAGTGGGTGAAGGAAAGTACCAAATTATGATTTCCTACAAGTATATATCAAATACAGTAACAACAGCACCCATGCATTAGCATCTACAATGTGCCAAGGAGTGTGTGGCCATTACTGGTAGCCCCCTGGGGCACACAGAAATGGAGTAACTTACCCAAAGCCACCAACTTAATAGGTGGTAGAACTGATCCGAGTTCTGTCTGGTTCCAAAGCCCTAGCTACTGACAACCTAGCATTACTTTATTGCTGCATTTGTTTCACCCAACATGCTTCACAGAAATAAGTACTATTACCTTCTTATTATAGTACAGAAAGCAAGACCAGAGGAATTAAATGGCTTGCCCAGTGCCACGCACCCAGCAACTGATGCAGGTGGGCCTCCAACTAAGGCATCAGATTCTGGATTAGGAGTTGGTCAACTCTAGCCCGAAGGCTAAATCCAGACTATGACCTGTTTTTGCATGGCCCTAAAGCTATGAATGGTTTTTACATTTTATAGATTGTAAACAAACAAACAAACCAAAACAACTCTGTGGTCTGCAAAGCCTAAAGTATTTACTAACTGGCCCAGTACAGAAAAAGTTTCTTTACCCTTCTCTCGATCCTGCTATTTCCCATAGAGCTAGGCTGTATTTATGAATGAAGTTTGAATTATTTTCAGTAGAACCACCTCAAGGTATAACATATTTTTCATCACAATCAAAATTTAAAAATAGAGCCTTGGTTTTCCATTTCTTCTCATCTCATGCTAAAAAGCATGGCTATCATTTACCTTGCTGGTTTAATATTTAAGAGGCACAATTTACACATTCTTTTGTCCTGTTTCTTCCCATATTTAAGTTTAAAAGTAGGGTTAACTACTGAAGAATATTTTATTTATGGCAAAAATTACCTTTTAAAAATGTCTAAATATTTTATTTTTTCCCACAAGGAAAGGATCAAAAACCTCATTGCCACGAAGAGCTTTTAAGACTGGCAGTCTGTTTACTGCACTGCAGACTCTTCCTAGACCCACTCCCTGTTCATTCTGAAAGCTGAAATGCAGGGCTGGAGAACAAGCAGTTCAACTCCATTCAAAATACAAAGCAGGTTTTTTCATTTCTCAATGTGGTAAGCCCATTCAATATTCAGAGTCTATGTGAGAAAGCTGGCTACCGTACCGATGACAGACAGCACTTTGTCCAAAGCATTGTACAAAGCCCAGAAGTTTGGAGCCCAATATGCATGGCAGAGGCCCCGCTTGAAAGGGAAGAGTCGGGAAAATACTTGAGGCAGTTGGTTCTGTTGAAAAGAGATTAAACAGTGATCAATCTTTTCCAAATTCAAAAAGAGAACCATGTCTATGGCACAGTGTACAGAAAGTTACGAGGTCTGAGTTCCAGTCTTTGTTCCTTCAAGCAAATAGTGGCATTCTGAGCAGTTCACAGAGCCTCTGCTGTCTAACCTTCTCATCTGTCCAGTACAAGACACATGGAAGCACTTTGAATACTAGTCTAATGCTATTACGATATGAGTATAATAATGGAAGGATTTATCGCAAAATATGTAGTTTCAGTACAAATTAAAAATAATTAGTTGAATTCAGAGTGAGGGAAAAAGGGAAAAAAAATATTTGTTGAACATTTCTAACATTCTAGGCACTTTAGAATGCTGTCAGTGAATGACTGTAAAAGTGCCTCAAATTGATTTTGAGGTTACAAATAAGTTTTAGCAAGTAGGCAAGCTAGCAAATATGAAATCTGCAGATTTGATGACTGACTGTGTGTGTGTGACATACAGTTAAACATACAAATACACACACATATGTATTTGAATATGCACAAAAATAACTCAAGGGATACCATCCTTATGTTTAGTCATACTGAAGAGGAGTAAAAATTGACAAGTTTTGACTATTTTATATTCTTAAATTTATTATTTTTTTCTAAACAACAACAAAAAAACATGTATTACTTTATAAAAAAGAAAAGGCTTACCAAGGCTAGGAAAGGACCCAGCGAAAGAGCAGAAACTAGAAAAACAATCAGTCCCAGGGAAATAAGGCGGGCAAAACTGAAACTGTTCCATCGAATGGACCCACCTACAGAAAAGAAACATTCACATTAACCAGGAGCACGGAAAACCATAACTTATATGTACCACATGCTGAAACTGGAAGGATCACCTGATAACATACCAATCAATCTTTATGATGTGGCAAGAGCAGAGAAAAGTCAGAGTGGGTAAGCGGTTACGAGAGGCATCTGTTGTGCTTCACATGACCTCACCAAGCAAGCCACCAAGCCAAGAAAAAATATTGGGTTGACCAAAAAGTTCATTTTGTTTTTTCTGGATGAAGTCTTTAACTTCATTCAAAACAATTTTGTTAGATTGTTTTGTGACAGCTGTCATATCATTGTGCTTTTAAAAACATCAAAATTGGTGAATTTTTGTGCAGTCATTTTAATACTGAAGATCGAAAAAAATGCACAAAATTTTTACCTCTTTTGCTTCATTATTTCAAGAAAGATGAAAACACAACTGAAATGCAAAAGATTTGTGCAGTGTATGGAGACAGTGCTGTGACTGATCAAGTGTGTCTAAAGTGGTTTTTGAAGTTTCGTGCTGCAGATTTCTCCCTGGATGATGCTCCATAGCTGCATAGACCAGTTGAAGTTCATAGTGATCAAATTGAGACACTAATTGAGAATAATCCATATTGTACTACGCAGGATAGCCGACACATTCAAAATATCCAAATCAATAGTTACTGGTGAAAATGAAAAGAAAAAAGTGTCTTTTAATATATGGAAAAAACTAAATGGACTTTTGGCCAACCCAACAGAATACAGATTTGCTGCTCTTACTAACACTTGCCTGGTTTATTTGTAGTGAAGCAGTAAGATCGTAGCAGATATACACCATAAGCAGGGGATACGTAGAGGTAGATGTGCTTGAAATGCAGGAGAACAGCAAAGAGAAATGCTCCTTCCATGTGCCTTTTCTGGGAGATTGAAAAGGGAAATATCAGTTTAAAAGTCAGGGTAAATTAAATGTAGTAATATAGTGTCCTGGACTGGGTCCTGGAACAGAAAAAGGACATTAAATCTGAATGTACCAAAATTGGTTTCTCAGTCTCGATAAACATACCACAGTTATATAAGATGGTAACATTAGAGAAATGGGCAAGGGATACAGGAACAATGTGCACTATCTTTGTAACTTTTCTATAAATCTAAAATTATTTAAATAAATAAAATTTGTTAAACAATAGAAGTACCAGAGATGGGTGCATAAGAATGTGAATATACTTAACGTTACTGAACTGTCTTAAGAATGAGTAAGGTAGTAAATTTTGTTGTGTATTTTACCACGATTAAAAAAATATATATTTTAATGATGTTAAAATCAAATTCTTTTAATTGTTCTTGCAAATTAACATAATATAGAAAATAAAGAGTACAAGATTTTTATAATTTTCCCATCTCAGACAACTAGGCACCACGTATCAGATTATAGGGCACTGTGAGGGAAATAAAGTATAAAATTATTAAAAAATACATCTTTTTAAAAATTTATTCTGAAATACTTAACAAATGAAAGATGATGTCTGAGATGTGTTTCAAAATAGTCCCTTGTGTGTATAAGTGTGTGTAGAATACTGTGCTATTTTCTCTACTTCTGTGTATGATTTACATTTTCTAAAATAAAAAAGATTTAAAAATCCAGGCAAATATTCTGCATGCACTATAAGGTGAATACAGGCAAGTGATTACGGCTAGCTTTTATACTGAGCCTAGTGGGTTCATAAATTCCTTATTTCAACAAATATTTATTAAGTTCTAAGCTTGACGCTGAGGTACAGGACATATCATCCTAACAACATACTATAAATTCTCCCTAAGGAACTGAATTAAATTACCCTCACCCCCTTACAAAGTTTTACAATATCTGGAATTGATTTCTGGAGTTGAGGAATGAGAATATGAATAAATACATATAATGCTATGCTACCAAAAAATCATTCAAATCTTATATTATAGATCAGGTAACATATAGTATTATCAGGCTGAAAGCATAAAGGATAGTACTTGATCCTAACAAACTACCTAAGAGAACTAAAGGTATTTGATAACAAACAAACAAACAAACCCTCAAGTTGACATAACTGAAGAAGTGTGAATTCTACCTACCTCACAGGAATTTTGGAAGGATCAAATGAGATAATGTCCTGGGTTCAGCAAAGGAAACTGTCAAAGGGACCATGAAAGGCCAGGTTTCTTCTCTCACTGTCTCATCAGGTGTGGCCTGGAATAGATGTGTTGGGAATAATAAGGAAACACAATGAGATGGTTCCTGATCTCTTCATCAATTTTATAATTAAGATTCAGAGAAGGTCTAGTTGGTTCTATGGCTAAACTTTAGTTTATTTGTTCAACAACCATTAAATGAACACCAATTATGTTCTAAGTACTATGTGGTTTTTTATGGTTAAAAAAAACTTATTCAGACACTTGTAGCTGACAAATAACTTTAAAACAGATTATCAAATGTGATCTTTCCAAAGTCCCTGTGAGGTGGGTAACCCCATTTAACAAACAAAAATGTTAAGAAGGGGTAAATTTCATTTTACAGATGAGAAAACTGAGGCTGCAAGGATTAAATGACTTGGCATTGGGTTAACGGTTCCCAAACCTAGCAGTTCATTAAAATTTCCTGAAGATTCCAAAACCGCAATCCCAGTGATTCTCATTCAGTATACAGAGGGATGACCCAAAAATCTAAGTTTGTGATTTCTCCCTAAAGGAGACTAATAATTATAGCAACCTCACAAAATATTGGGTTGGCCAAAAAGTCTGTTAATATTTTTTTCTGTAAAATAAAAAAAACACATTTTTCATTTTCACCAATAACTACTGAATTGGATATTTTGAGTATGTCAGCTCTCTCCCGCTATTGGCTTCTAGTGGGTAGAGGCTGGGGATGCTGCTAAACATCTTCCAATGCATAAGATAGCTCCACAGCAAAGAATTACTTGGCCAAAATGTCAATAGTACCAAGAAACTTCACAAACCACTTTTGACATGTTCAGTCACAGCACCTTCTCCATACACTGTACAAATTTTGTGTTTCAGTTGCGTTTTTACTTCCTTGAAATAATAAAGCATAATATGCCAAAAATACTGTACTTTCTTCCGTTTTCAATATTAAAATGGCTCCACAAAAATTCACCAATTCTGATAAGTTTTCTTTAAGAAAATGCATGCTGATAGGACAGCTGTCACAATACAATCTAACAAAATTGTTTTGAATGAAGTTAAAGACACCTAAGCACTACTAGAGCCATTGTATGGAAAAAACTAAATGAACTTCTTGGCCAACCCAACAGTTGCAAGGTTTGTTCAGTAAGATGTTATATAAAATGAATCTAATCTGAAGCAGACAATGCACTTGAGTAACCCATTTCAGTCACTACAGCGGTCCCCAACCTTTTTTGGCACCAGAGAATGGTTTCGTGGAAGACAATTTTTCCACAGATGTGTAGAGCAGGGAAGAGGGAAGGGATGGTTTCAGGATGATTCAGGTGCATTGCATTCAAGCTCACCTGCTGTGAGGCCCGGTTCCTAACATGCCCAGACTGGTACCGGTCCATGGCCCAGAGGTTGGGGATCCCTGAATAGCATATTAGGGTTAGTCGGGATTTCAACCCACGTCTTCTGGTTCCAAATGCCATACGTTCCATTACACTATACTATATGCTTCTGATGGTAAATCCCCACCATAGTAGTAATTACATTGTAAAAACTGCTGAAGATTTCATTTCTAGATAAATGATCCCAACTAAATGTAGACTCTCAAGCTCACTTCAGGACTGCCATACTCTAACAAGCTTTTAGAGTACAATTTTTTCATCTGTAAAATGAAGAAAATTATCAAAAGAGAAGATGGAATTTGTGCCCTGACTGGTTTGGCTCAGTGGGTAGAGGGTAGTCCTGCAAACCAAAAGGTTGCCAGTTCGATTCCTAGTCAGGGCACATGCCTAGGCTGCGGGCCAGTTCCCCAGTTGGGGGTGTGCAAGAGGCAACCCATCGATATTTCTGTCCCTTTTTCCCTCCCTTCTCCTCTCTCTAAAAGTAAATAAATATTTTTTAAAAAGAGAGAAGATGAAATTTGTGAAAAATACTCAATAAAAGTTGTTATTGCACTTGGTAACTCAAAACAGTTGGTCAAATAAATTTACCCATCAATCACTATACTGTAGCCATTATAAACTAAAAAACAAACTTAAGGGGAAAGAATAGAATTAGCCTATTTTGTGTTTACCTGAAATAATCGTGCAATGGAGAGTAGCATTAATCCAAATAAAAAGCCATTGTACTGGAAATGAATATCTGAAAATAGGTCAAGGAACAACATAGGATACCAAATTCATAATAAACTGTGCCAATAAACTGAGTTTATAAATTGCAAATGCTTTCTTAATAGATAAAGACAAAAATATTTCTACCAATTTGGACTTTTCATAAATGTGTTTTCTATAAAGTCATATCCTAAACAAACTCTTAAATTAAGATTTATGTTTAAAAAGAAAATCAGGAAACTTTCCCATGTTTTTTTGTACCTTAAAGACCCAGCAGCTAAAGGGCAAAAAGTTTTCTGTTTTGTTTTTTTAGAATTAGGGACGAGAAAGGAAGGGATCTCACAGCTAATGAGGACCACTAGCATATAGCACTCCACTGTTTATAGTACACATACAATCTTATTTATGAAGACTCACAATGAACCTGTAAGGCAGTTTGAGCTCAGAGACATTAACCTATTCAAGGCCTAAAGCTACTGCGATTACATAACTAGGATTTGAGTCCTGGTCAAACTTAAACCAAAGTCTGGGTGTTTTCCTCCATGCCAGGCTACTTCTATGAAAACTAAAAAAAAACCCCCCAAAACCAGACTTCTATTATTATGGGTTTAGAACTTTGCTTGGTAATATGTGGTAAGCCAAGAAAAGCATAAAGAACTATCTGCTCCCATATGCAACACTGTGATATGCCTTTTCTTATAAAAGGTATTAGAATGTGTTACAAAACTGTTTAAAACTATGTATTAGATTAATCTAGAGACAGTTAACAAATACTAGCATATGCAGGGGACCGCTCCTTGTGGTTTTGGGAATTGTAGCCCAAGCTGTGAGCCAGGCACCCCCTGGGAGGTCTTTAAGTCTCTACAGAAAACCGGAAAGTCTAAGAGGCAGACAGGACCGAAGACCACTCAGAGGGTTCCCCTGGGAATTGAATTTAAATAATGCATAGTATGTGTTAGAGCTTGCTCCATTTTTCTTATCTCTTAGTTAACTATAAACAAGCTGTAGCTAAAAATGTAGGAAGCCTTGCACCTGATGTTAGCATGGCATTGGAATGTTTAGCAGACCCTGACACAGACTGTTCACTGTGTTCTTTACATTGATATCTGTAATCAGTAACTGTCAACTGCAGCCAAAGTGTCTGAAAGCTTATTGATGATTCATAAGTCTTGACCTTGTATCTCCTGAATCCCCTCCTCAATAAAAGGCATGGGAGATGGAAGTGCTACATTCTTCTCCCCTAGAGAGATTAGGCACTTCCCATCCCTCCAGACAAAATACAGTGTCCTGGATAAATTTGTTTTTCCGCCATGGTCCTGAAACCTCTGTGGGACTGGGAGTTTCCAACCAAGCTAGGGCATTGGAGGCAAGACAGCCTTAAGTATATTGCTTTATTTTTGGTTTAACTGGTTCTCACATATCACCACTAAATTTTCAGGGACAAAGTGCTCTAACAGAGTCCAGTAAAGTTGGCAGAGGCTACAGTTTTAGGAACTCACTAACCCATCCCACACCCCTTTCCAAAAGCAGCTCACATATCAGAATCACCATCACAGAAAACATTAATCTTGTAACATATAACAGATTAAGTAAGGGAACAGAATATACGTCAAGGATACGGTCCACAATTAACAACCCAAAGTTCCACAGCAGTAATACTGACAGAATAAACTTTGGCTTCTCTGTAAGTTCTTTACCTGCCTTTTTCCCATCAATGCATTTACAGCACCTACATTGAGACACAAGGAAAGAATCAGAAACAACTTTGATCATCATTAGAACATCACAATACTTTCACCCCCGGTACATTTTACTAGCTATTCCTAACAAGGCTTGTCCATACCGTTTTCAGCTGCTTTAAAAGGTGACAGTAGAAACAAAGGCCTCAGGGGTGGTTCTGTGTCTCTTTCTCAGCTATGCTGGTTTGAAGCAAAGTCCTTACACTTAATAAAATTAAAAACAAAGCAAAACAGAAAAACCCAGCTACCCAAACCCTAAAAGTAAGGATTTTGAAAACTGAGAGATCACACACTATTTTAGTCCTTAAGAGTAAAAATGCAGACCAGATGATGTGGCATCTAAATTATATATCATCACACAGCCACAGGAAGAATCGAGCTTCAAGAGTTTGGGGGGGGGGGTGCGGGTGGCAAAGGGGAAAAAAGATAAGAGTCAGGGCCTTGCAGCTCCTGATTGTTCAAATAATTTAAAAAACCCTTTGGTAAAAATGTATGTCATTTAAAGGTCACGATGTACATACTGTAAGTGACAATATCAGCTGATTCCATTCTTGTTTTATAAAAATTATATCCAGACACAGAAAAGCAGCTGAAACAGCATGCATCAGATTGTGGACAGTGATAGCTAGAAGTGGAGGAGTATGGGTCATTCTTACTTTGTGTGTATCGTGTGCCTTTCTGTTTTCCAAAATCCTTACAATGAGAATGCATTAGTCTAGTAAAAAATTTTTAAATGTTTCTTTTGAATATTGGCATATTCTATAAAACAAACAAATAAGACACAATAAAGATATAATTAAGGAGTAGCAAAAGATGCCTGCTTTTCCCCAAAGGAACCTCAGTTTCCTATAGAGATAGTAACCTTACCAGGTAATTGAGGAAATTAAGTTACTAATTTATACATAGCCCCTGGTTCTAAGAACTGGCACACGGATTTCAATGATTTTTTTTTTATCTTACTTAATTGCTCTCTCTACATTGCAGGTGAACTTGAATTCTATTCACTCTCTCTTTCTACTTGTACACATTTTCCTTGGGAGCTTGCATTCAAACATTTTGAGTTAAAAGAAGTGTGTTACAAACAACCTTTCCTTGCAACTCTTGTGAGGTCAGAAAGACTGAGAATTAAGGTATCAAACAGGAGTTACTCCATGAAAATAAGCAGGGTTTAAAACATTCCCAAGGGACTCTTTCCTGAATGGGGTGAGGGTTTAGTCTAGAAGGCCACATACACAGATATGATCTATTTATGACAAGGGTCACTGGATAGATGCCAGTTACTGCTTTGTCACAACCATACCAGCAGGCCTAAGTATTACAACAGAATAGAAAGCAAAACTAACCAAAAACTTACTATTTGGAAGTCGATGTGCAAAACATTCTATATATGTGTATTTAACTACTTAAAATTACTTTATAGGTAAAAGATACAAAACATAAAAATATAAAATATGAATATAACTTAAAATTAGTAAAGCGTCTTCATGAAGGAAAGAATTCAGATAACAACTAAAAGCATTCTGTAAGATTTCTTGAGTTTACGAGGATGGAAACTCCATTGCTGTTAGCACAATGCATATGTTTACATGAGTGCATAGGGTAGGTCATGGGGGCCATGGGGGTGCCTGCTACAAGGAAGGAAAGACGCATGTGGAGCCATCTGGGCAGGAGATACGGTCTTGGAACTCTACTTGGGACTACCTTTCACACACTCACAATCACTTGTTCTATCTCTGCCTTATAACCCTATGTTCTCCTCCGTTTTCTTCCATAAAATTCAGGTAGACTGCTTACTATAATGACTCAAAGTGCAGTTTAAAACACAACAATACAGTTTTGGACTGTTCTAAAATCTGCTATTATATGAACTCCCCTCGCCCCCCAAATGAGCTATAAGTTAATTCTATAATTATTTTCTCAATACCTTCCACACAAAATGACATTCTCAGACTTACTCATGCACAGCATACACAAAGAGTGCATCTGTAATGATGACGGAAAATCTCTGGAAAAGAATGGTCTTGGAGCTGGTATAATTCAGATTATGGACATTTAGCATCTTTTGATCAAAATATTTGGCAACATGTGACAGAGCATACTCAAACCATGCAAAAAATGGGGGGTAATCCAAGGTCCACTGTGAGGTTGCCTATGGTAAAAATTGAAGACAGAACATATCCTAAGTAACTGAATTAACAAAAAGGGTGCAGAGATTCCTAGGTTTTTAAAAAAAGCACATGGAACTGCATTTAAAATATGCCACAAATAGAATAATTTCTATGTTAACACTGAGCAGAACATCAAAACCTGTATCCTAAGTATGATACTCAATTTCCTTAGTCAACTACAGTTCAAAGGAAATTAATCTAAAACCTTATAATAAACTTGATTATAACATGTTCTATTTTGGGTTTAAGTTCTGTCTCAGAGACTCAATTTCCCTATATGTAAAATGAGTATCACATGTAATTTAGTAATTCATACCAGAAATAAAAATACAGACATGGTTTTTATAAATAATAGAAGAGATGGTTTGCATATTACCAGACGCCTACATATCAATTTGATTATTCCTTTCCTCATAAACTGCAAAATATTAAGGAAAGGCAGGAACATAGAAATAATTCATTCCAAATCCTCATTTGTCAGATGAGAAATGAAGGGTCAGACAAATGAAATATACTGTGGCAGAGCCTGGCCTAGAACAATTATTTTTCTCTTTTCCAATCCAATGTGCTTTCAAAAAAGCATGTGACAAGTATTATAATTACCAATTTATAGTTTGGAAAACTCATTTTGAAGGGATTCCCTACTAGTGCCAGAGGGCAGAACTGAGGAAAGAACACACTTTTTATAAAGATTTGTTTGACCTATGATCACATGGGAAACTGTTCTAACATCTGTAATACTTTATGATTTCAAACCTCACCTTGGGAAAAAAAAATAAAACAAGAAGGTGAAAGTTACAACTTACCTCATAATACCATTGTGATATTGGCAAACTGTAAGTGATAGCAAGCCAGTTTCGGTGCACTTCAAAATCTGTGGAATGGCTATTCGAAATAATCAGATGAATAAAATTAAATTTTGTAACATTTATCAATTTCACGTTTAACATTATGCTTTTTAATGGACCAACACCCTTACATAGTCACAGTTCACCATTCTTCAAAGACACAGAGGAATTACATAATCCTGAAACATCTCCTTTACCTGGAGGCCAGATCTCCCTTTGGAAAAGTTGGGAAACTGCTTGTGAAAAGGGTTTCAGAGTTATTTAAAGGGCTGACCAAAAGCCCACACATTTTCTTAAGGAAGGCCCTCAGGCTGTTGTTCAGAGGTGACTAACTCTTATTTACAAAGACTTCTAACAAGATTCATTACTGGAAAAGTCCTCAAATACAAGCTTCGTTGGATTTTCAAGGATGAGTAGGCTTTCACTAGACAATGAAGGTGGGAAAAGGCTCCTGTCTCCTCTTTCCCTTGTCTCCAACATCTCCCTGCCTGCTGCTTTTCCCCTCACTATATATGAATAGTCAAGCATCTCCCCTGTAGGGGAGGAAAAATATCCCCCTGATAACCTTCTAAGTTCTGTGGCTGGTCTAAGAATTAAATTGACCTAAGACAGATTAATAGGAGAAAAAAGCCAATTAGAATTTTTTTATTTGCAAAGATTTAAACAATTTATTTTTAAGAGAGAGGGGAAGGGAGAAAGAGGGAGAGAAACATCTATTGGTTGCCTCCTGTACATTCCCACCTGATCCCCACAGGGACATGACCTGCAATCGAGGCCTTTCAGTGTACAGGACCATGCCCAACACACTGAGCCACACCAGTCATGGCAGAAAAAATAGCCAATTTTAATTACTGAGATATGCATAGGAGCCCCAAAAGATATGAAAAAAATATGGTACTCAAAAGGCATCAGATGACTGAGCCTTATATACCATCCTGAGCTAAGTAAAGGGATAGGGATCTGGTCTTGAAAGGCAGAAAGGCAATTCATGGGAAGGTGAGAAGAACAAATGTTTGGTAAACACAGTTTGCCCTGCTAGACAGGGAAGTTTCTTAGATGCAAAAGTGATTTCTGTTAATAGCTCCCTTTCTAATGTAAATGTCCCTTACATTAGGGTAACTTCTCTGTTTTCAGAGCTTCTCCTGTGTCTGTAGTTTCTCAAGGTAATCAGTCTAAAATAATTCTTATGCTAAAGAGGCAGATTTTGGAGTGGCATGTTCTACTACGCTTCTCTCCTCTTTAGTACAATTATTTTTGTTCACTGCTGTACCTCCTCTCCATGTCTAGAAGAGCACTTGATGTATAGACAGGGTCAATACATTCTTCTTGAATTAACCACTCATCGACGTCAACAATGAGTTCCACAGCAAAGCCCTATTTACACTTTCCCATGTTTTACACAACCTTTCTTCCCCAGTGACAACCCTATCCTGAGTTTCCTAGCCAACTCCTTCTAAGTCTCTTTCATTGCTTTCCGCTCCAATATTCACCAAAACTGATGAATATTACTGATGAATAAGTGTTGATGCTCCCCTAGGCTCAGTTCTTTTAATGCAACTTACTGGACAATCTTACTTACACTTATTGCTTCCACTACCAACTGTATAATGATGATTCCCAAATCACAATATACAGCCTTGGTCTCTTCCTGAATTACAGAAGCAGACATTTCCAACTTTCTGCTGACGAACTTCCTACTAACAATGTCACCTGAATTTCTTACAAATACTTCAAAACTCCAATTCAAAACTGATGTGGTTGAGATGTGGTGACCTAGTAATTTCATTTCTAGGTACATATGTATACTCAACAGAAATGCATGCATATGTTTACCAAAATACAGGTATTGGGTGTGTCTTCAGGCCTCCAATTATGTCAGTTCTTCAGAGCCCTTCCTGACACCCAATCTAAAATAAGTCCCCCTTGTTAGTCCCCTTATAGGACCCTATTCTTTTCCTTCATAACACTCAACACATTTAAAATTATGTAATTACATATTTGCATTGATTTGTTTCTGGAACTGTTATCCTTACTAAACTATATACCCTTTATAGGGTTAAGGGCCCTATCCATTTTGTCTTTCCCTCTAGTGCTGAGCCACAATAACTAGTAGATAATAAAGCAGTTAGTATACAATTCATTTACTACATTTGCATTTATCCTATAGCTTCTATCTCAATTCCCAGAGGTTTCCAGTTTGAGAAGCAACTACAATTATCTATGTTCTTAGTCCTGGATCAGTATTAAGAGGAGTATTCAAAATAACAACCCTGAAGGCACATTTTTAGGCTGAAGTAACAAAAGTAACATCACCTTATACGTACGAACCTACAGTTTAAAAAATCTCTTTCATTTATTTGAAAGAAATTTCCTACATTTTAGATTTTTCCAATTTGTTTTTAAAATGTAAAGATGTTTATCTGCTTTCAGTTATGCAGAAAGTCCAAGTGATCAACCCTTTTTGTTCCCAGGTCCTTGTTAAGTCATTTTGCTGAAGCTACATTTACATTTTATTTCTTATATAATTACAGATACGCATCAGTATAGATGGACATTCTTCTGCACATACAACTCTTCCCTGCTCAAATCAATAAGAGGTAGGTCATCAAGAACTTGCATCAAAGGATACCAATAAACCAAACAGGGAGAGAAGGGAAAAAAAGGGAAAAGTCAAGGTAGAAGTTAGGAAGGAAGAACAGAAGATGGAAGCTAATATAATAAATACTGAGTACCCGTTGGATACACATTACCACTTGGTGGATGCTTCACAACTGGCTTCCACACTCTCAGTCTTGGCCCTGAATCCGTTTTTCACACTGAGTCTAACCCTGTTATCCTAACCACTGCGTACCTCCATCCCGTGACACTCACTGCTCTTGAGCCACAGCGGCCACCTTCTGGTTCCCGACACGGTCTTTGTGCTTGTTCTTTCCTATGTCTAAACCGATTTTCACATTGCTTATTCTTTTTCAATCTTTGGATTTAACTCAAACATCGCCCCCTATAAAAGAGAAGGAAAGCCTTGCCACGTAGTCACAACCTGAAACTTCTGTGTTTGCCTATCTGCCCTCATCAACTGCAGCCGTGCAAGGACGGGAAATGTCTTCCTCTGCGCTGCTTCTCCAGGACTTAAGAACAATCAGTGCCTAGGACAGCAGGAAGCTGATACACACCAGCTTAATGATTAGTGGAGGTGTATGTTCTTAATCTGCTATTAAGAATGAGAACACTAAGGCTCAGAAAAATTAAAATAGGACAACGCTTGGCCTGAACGCAAACATCCAGAATTAAGATCTAGTTCTAAGTTCAAGTAACAAGCTCTCGGTGGTCTGGAAAGCACAGGCTAACCGGCGACTACACAACTTGCAAGTTCCCTTTCCTTTTCACACCCGAGGTCATCCACTCTTCTCTCTCCCGCCCTGACCGACCGCGAGCCTCCTTGCCCAGACCCTGGCCGTGTGGATCCCTTACTAGGTGGGGATGAGAAGGCATTTGAGAAGAGTCACCCCGAGTGCCAAAGCCGAAAACCAGCTGCCACTACTCGCCGTAAACACGAGTGCCGCCATTGCTGACCAGACGCACTCTTTTCACCAACGTGGTCCGCTTCCGGGCTCCCGCGCATGCGGGGAAGGTCCACTGAGCCGGCGCCGCGGACTGCGCGCATGCGCCAAGTTGCCCCGCCCTCGGGAGGCGTGCGCTCCGGCATTTAAACCTCCCGCTCACTGCTGTTTCACCCCTCCCTCCCCCGCCGGCACCACTCGTGACTTGACAGGGCTCAGTTCTTCTGTGCGGGTCTGTGAGGCGACCAGTTAAGTTTCATTTATTACTTAACTATCTTTTTTCTTTTGCCTCCCCTTTCATTCCCCCGCCGCTCCTTACTTCATTTTTAAGTGCAAGTAGTTGCTGGGCGTCTGCTCTGGGTCTTGATTTTGCCCGGCGTCGGGATATCAATACCAGTGCGATGGAGAACTGTCTTTCCTAGAGACCTTCACATGCTAGAGGAGGAAACAGAATTGTAGTGAGAGTTACAACAGCAGTATGAGCAAAGGTACAGAGGTGAGAAACCTTCAGTGCTTCTACGACTCTGAGCTAGGGCTTTGGTGCAGCACCTGCCCGAGTGATGGAATCCATTTTGGAGGCTGGGTAGATTCTAGTGCTTCTCACACCTACTGTACAGATAGATAACATAGGGGTCTTGTTAAATGCAGATTCTGATTCAGTAGGCCTAAAACACTCCTGGATCATGTCAGTGATGCTGATTCCTGGGCCATAAGGGCCATAGTTTTGTCTAGTAAGACTCAAGCAGAAGTCTGCTGGGAGGTTCCTGGGAAAGGTTTTCTTTTCCTCATAAAAGATAGTTGCCACGAATTTTGCCCCTTTTTCATTCTTCCTGCCTTTGACTTGATCATGAGGCATGGAGCTGGACTCAGCTGTGAGGAGAAAGGGCTTTTTACTGGCTCTGACATCACTGAGCTGCTAAACAAATCCCTCCTACCTCCAGAATTCTTATTTTCTAACTACTGTTGGCAAGTCCTGTCTATTCGACCTTGATAACCTCTCACATTCATCCACTCCACTCTACCCCTTATTCTCTTTACTCTAGCTTATCTGACCTGCTTTCAGCCTCTGGTACATGCTGTGTTCCCTCCTGTTACTACATTACTTCAGCCTCTGCCTCCATGGTTACATCACCTTCTTCCTTTCTGCTGTGTGGTGTCAAACTGCCCTCTGCTTCCCTCTCATAAGGATACATGTGATTGCATTTAAGCCTCTCTTGAATAATCCAGGATAATTTCCCCACCTCAAGATTCATAACTTAGTCACATCTGCAGAGTTCTTTTGCCATGTAAGGTAGTCTTCACAGGTTCCTGGGATTAGGACATGAATATCTTTTGAGTGTCTACTGTTCATCCTACTACTTGCAGTATCCTAAGGACAAGCAGTTACTCTCTATAGGACCCTGCATTATGCCAGGATCTGTTTTTCAAATGAGGAGTTGTCCTTTGTCACAGAAGGCAGAATCTTGCTCCAGAACTCTAAGGCTGCGACTCTCATTGTAGAATTTTCCAGAGATGCCACAGAGCATCCTTATGCCCCACAGACCTTCTAGGTCATATGCTCTAGTGTTAAGGTAACTTGCCCTGAAGACTGAACCTGCTGCAGAACCTTCTCTTACCCTGGGCCCCAAACAAAACTGGCAGCCTCCCAAGCCATCAGATAAATGGACCAGAGCTGCACTAGTGGTCTAGCTATGCCTCCTCCAAAATTTATTAAGCACTGTGGCTCTTTCTCAGTGATGGGAGTGCTAGTGCAAAAACTTGTTCTTTACCTTAGATGGGGTGTTTGCATATCCTTGACTGTTGAGTCACTAAAAACTTCATCATGGCAAGCCCATGACTCTTCATGCAGTTTATCTCCCACCCTGTGGAACACTTAGGTCTTATTGGGACAT
Organism: Furipterus horrens; assembly: GCF_987537825.1. Lineage (NCBI taxonomy): Eukaryota > Metazoa > Chordata > Mammalia > Chiroptera > Furipteridae > Furipterus > Furipterus horrens. The sequence continues at coordinate 49,444,300 of NW_028327172.1, forward strand.
CTAAGGTACTTTCATTTTCCTGCTCACTAGGACCACTAGCATGAAGCCATCATTCTTGTGGACCAGTGTTGATGTTCTCTAGCATGAGCAGGTGATCAAGGGGTCTATAGACTACTCTGTGACAGAACAGGAGAGTTGACGTAGGCTTGGACCAAGGAAGGGAATATGAACTATTATCCTTTCCAGATAAAGGTGAACTTCTTTTCATATTCCTTGCTAATGGGGATTGAGAAGAACATGGTTAGGGTTTCCTTCAATACCCAACATAGAATAGATACCTCATAAACATAGCTCAAACAAATAAATACAGTGGTACCGTGGTACTTATCAGCTTCAGAACTCATCAAGCCTGGTGTTGTTGCATTTGACAAGGAAAGACATTTCAGCACTTGGTGCTTGCTTGGGACTCGTGGCACTTGCTAGAACTTGCATGAGTCATGACGCCACCCTGCAAGAAAAAATGCCTCATCAATTGTCACTGGCTCGTCACTCATCGGAACAAACTGACGATGAGCACTGAGGTACCACTGTATATTCAAGACACTGTTATAGGTACTGTGTGGATTATAAAGGTAACTTACTGTCCCCTAAGGAACTCAGACTCGGAGAAACTGGTCATGTGTCCAAATCACCATATCACCAGGAGGAATGTGCTAAGTGTTCCCATATAGAAACAAAAATATCTATAAAAACAAGAGGGAGAGAGTAATTCATCTGGCGGTATCTATCTACTAAGGTTTTCTGGAGAACCTTGTTGTTTGGGATGGTCTTAAAATGATTTTTAAGATGGAGGATGGGAAGGAATGACTTTTTAGGCAGAGAGAATAGCAGGAAAAAGGCATAGAGGAAGGAGAGTTGGGATATATTCAAGGAATGGCAAATGTCAGGGTAAAATCAGAGCATAGTCCTATGGGGTGGGAGAAGGTGTCACGCAAAGGCCAGGTAATGTCTGACCTTGGACATTACTGAAGTGCACATTTTGGACTGCTCAGCATTTTTCATGTACTTCCAATAATAACACTTGATTTTTGCTCAGGGATTGACTCCACCTTATTCTCAGTGTTGGTCAGGGCAGGTCCCATCCCCCACACAGTCAGACCCAGACCATCCGATGCTTGGCGCAGCACTGCTGACAGTGACATATGTCCGCATGAGACCCATCTAAGCCCCCCCCCCAAGTTCAATTTTTCTTATAATTTATACTTAAGATATGGGAGAAATGAGTTCCCCTTCCCCTAAGACTGGACCTAGGAGTATGTAGGCTGAAGCTACAGCAGCCATCTTGTCACTGTGAGGGGGCAGCATGACCAGGAAAGGAATTAGGAAAAAATAAAATAAAAAGCAAAGCTGAGAGACTAAGAGAAAGAAACTAGTTCTGGTGAAACCAGCACTTCCTCTTAACTTCCCTAGTGCATGAGGCAGTACATTTACATATCTTCTCCTTAAATTTCCTTAAGCTAATTTATGTTGCATCTCCTGTTAACTTGTAACCAAAAGAGATTTGACAAAAATAGCCATGCTAGGAATTTTCATTTTACCCTGTAGGTGATAGATTTAATAAAGGAATTAACATGGGCTGGGGACATGAACCAGTTGGTGTTTTGTCAAGCTCACTCTGATGTCTGGTGGAGAGATAAATACTCTGCAGCTAGATGGACCTAGATTTCAACCCCATTTCTGTCATTTATTAGCCCTGTGATTTCAGAAAGTATGTCAGAATACTAACAGAGAAACAGAACTTGCAAATATGGGGAGCAAAGGAGGGAGAGGGAAGAAGAGAAATTGATTGGTTATTGATAGCAAGGAATTGGCTTTTATGTTTGTGGGGACTATAATCCATAGGGTGGATCAGCAGGTTGAAAACTCTCAGGAGCTGAAACAGCAGTCTATATGTCAATGTCTTCCTCCAGGAAACCTCGTTTTGCTCTTAAGGTCTTCTTACAATAACTGATAAGAAGAAGCCTATCCAGATTATTTTTAAAAATATTTTATTTATTTATTTTTAGTGAGGGGGAAAGGAAGGAGAAAGAGAGGGAGAGAAACACAGTTGTGACAGAGAAACTTCAATCAGTTGCTTCTCATACACCCCGCAATCCCCCAACCGGGGACCTGGCCCGCAACAGAGGCCTGTGCCCTAATGGGAACCAAACTAGCAACTTTTTGGTCCCCAGGTCTGTGCTCAATCCACTGAGCCACACCAGCCAGGGCTCCAGGTTATTGAGGATAATCTTCATCTAAAAGTTAGCTCATTATAGATATTAACCACATCTATAAAATACCATGGCAGCAACACTTAGATTTGATTTAGTGTTAGTTAAATAACTGGGTATTATAGTCTAGCCAAGTTGGCACATAAAACTAACCATCACAGGAAGCTACTTAATTTTCTTTTTTTTTTAATGTTTTTTATTGATTATATTGTTACAACAGTTCCAATTTTCTCCCCCTTGCTCCCCTCCACCCAGCACTGCCCTCCCCCAGCAATCCCCCCCCAAGTCCATACCCCTGGTTCGTAAAAATTAACTATCCCCCCCCCTCTCAAATATTAGGACCCTTTGTAATCTTGTAAAGGACAATGGGCGAAGGTCTCAAGTTCCTCTAGCTGCTTCAAGCTGGACATGGTCGTTGTCCTATCTACCCTTGGGTCCAGAAATCCCTAATAAGAGTGGGGGGTGGAGGGGAGGGTGGCCTTCCCACATGGGGAAGGATCATGCAGACTCCAGGTCAGTTGGCTGTCTCCGGTCAACGGCGTGCTTGGTTTAACAGGCTGGTGTCCTTGTTGTGTTCTGGGGGCAACAGATTTGGCGAAAAGGGTTAAAAGACATCATTCAATCCATAACTACTAGATGACAAAAGGCAGGGATTAATTTTTCAATGTTCCATATTAGGAAAAGAAAAAAAAAAGGCTTCTTTGTAAGAAGGTGTGCTAGGCACATCTCACCTGTCCAAAACCCTTTTGCCCATTATACTTAGTTTGGGCTGGGGTAAATAGTTTCGGTTTTCCCCCTCTCAGACCTCTGGGCCTTTTCTGTCCAAGCCATTAGGATAGAAAAGAGAAACCCGTTTTAAAGTGAAGCCCACAGACCTCCCCATTCTTCCCCAACCCAGCCATTTAGTTCAGCCAAACCGTTGAGTCTCAGGAGGCAGCGCTGCAGAGAGAATTAAGTGAGGCTTATGCGTACAGACAATCACTCAGGTAATGCGATCATAGGCTTATGTCCTCTGGTTCAATTTTTACTTAATTTTCTTAAGTCTTTGTTTCCTCAGCAGTAAAACTGAGATACTGATCCTTACTTACCTCATACATGAAAATATATGTAAAGCAGAACTTTGCATAAAGCAGAACATAGTGCTTGACATGGTAGCAGTTCAGGTAATGGGAATCAGTGAAGAGGCCTTTGCGGCAGTTTAGTAGAGCAGGTTTGGGTTGAATAAGAATACTTTTTCCAAGCTGGATACTTTTAAAATAAAAGTAGTATAAGTACATGGGGGGAAAATGTCAAACCAGTTCAAACTTGTAGTCAAATTTGAAAGTTAGTCTCCCTCCTAGCCCAGGATCTCAGATCTTTAACTCAGAACTAATCATTGTAGATACTTTCCTGCTATCTTTCCAGAATTTTGTTCCTTATATATGTGTACACTCACACACACACATTTTTTCACGCATAGCTCCTCCAAGCCCCTCAATATTGCTGTTTTAATATAACAGTACATATTGGAGAATGTTCTATTTCAGCATATACAAATCTACTTTTTAAGAATGGCTGCAAAATGATCCATTTTATAGTTAAACATTTATTTAATAAGTTCCCAACTGATGATTATTTAGATTACTTACATTTTTTACTATTATAAATAATACAAGAGTAGATATCTTTGTACATATAGCTTTGTATAATGTTCAAGAATATCTGTGAGATAAATTTTTAGAATTGGAAGTGCTGTATGAAAGGGTTTGCGCATTTGAAATGTCAATAAATAGTACCAACTTGTCCTTCAAAGAGATTGCATTAGTTTATACTCCACCAGTAGTATATGAGGGAGCTTGTTTCCCTACCCTCTTATCAACACTGCCAACTTGGATTTACACATACTTTTTTTTTCTTTAAAATACCAAAACACGCATTTAAGAAAATAGACATCAGACTTCCAGTCAAGATGGAGGTGTAGGTAGACATGCTTTGCCTTCTCACGTAACCACAGAGAGAATTACAACTAAACCTCAAAACAAATAATACCCGGAACTATCAGAAAATTGAACTGCATGGAAGTCCAACAATCAAGGATTTAGAGAAGCCACATTCATCCACATGGGTAGGAGGGGCAGAAACGCAGAGATGGGTAGGGAGGAGATGCAGTGTGGTGTCGAGAGGCAGAGGCGGCGGCGGCACTGGCAGTCTCACATTCACATGTAGTATATAAAGATTAGGAGGGACACCTTGGGAGCGAATGATCCCAGACCCAGGCCAGACTGCATAGCTCAGGATTCCAGTGCCAGGAGATATATCCCCATAACTTCTTGCTGTAAATATCAGTAAGGGTTGGGACGGTGGAAGAAACTGACGGATTTTCAGGAGACTCCGCTTAAAGGGTCCACGTGGTCTTAGAATGTACACAAACCCACCCACTCTGGGATTCAGCACCAGGGCAACATCTATAAGGGTGCCAGTTACATATGGGACTTGGGTGAAGTGACTGGAAATGGAACAAATGCCAGGCAAACCTCTAGAAGCCAGTCAGCGGCATTGTCCCCTCTCCAAGCCCTCCCACCGTACGAAGTGGTGGAGCAGTTTGCCCCACCCTGGTGATTATCCGAAGCTCTGCCCCACACAATTTACAGGTGCCTTTTCTACAAAAGGCCATGCTAGTAAGATAGGGAATCAAACAGCTCTACCTAATACACAGAAACAAACACAGGAAGGCTGCCAAATTGAGGAGACAAACAAATGTGCCACAAATGAAAGAACAGAACAAAACTCCAGAAAAAGAACTAAACAAAATAGAGATAACCAACCTATCAGATGAAGAGTTCAAAACACTGGTGGACAGGATGCTCAGAGAACTCATTGACTACGGCAACAACGTAAAGGAAGAAATGAAGGTTACGCTAAGTAAAATAAAAGTCTACAGGGAACCAACAGTGAAGGGGAGGAAGCCTGGATTAAAATCAACAATTTGAAACAAAAGGAAAAAATAAGCATTCAACCAGAACAGCAAGAAGAAACAACAATTCATAAAACCAGGATAGTATAAGAAGCCTCTGGGACATCTCTAAGTGTACCAATATCTGAATCAGGGGTGGCAGAAGAAGAAAAGAACAAGAAATTGAAAAGTTATTTGAAAAAATAATGAAAGAAAACTTCCCTAATTTGGTGAAGGAAATAGACATTCAATTCCAGGAAGCATGGAGAGTCCCAAACAAGCTAGATCCAAAGAGGACCTCACCAAGACACATCATCATTAAAATGTCAAAGGTTGAAGATAAAGAGAAGATCTTAAAAGCAGCAAGAGAAAAGCAGAACATTACCTACAAAGGAGTTCCCATAAGACTAACAGCTGATTTCTCAAAAGAAATTTTGCAAGCAAGAAGGGACTGTCAAGGAGTATTCAAAGTGATGGAAAACAAGGACCTATAACCTAGATTACTCTATCCAGCAAAGCTATCATTTAGAATGGAAGGGCTGATAAAGTGCTTCCCAGACAAGGTAAAGCTAAGGGAATTCATCATCACCAAGCCATTATTACATGAAGTGTTAAAAGGGATATTTAAGAAAAATAAGATCAAAACTATGAACATTAAAATGGCAACAAATTCACAACTATCAACAATTAAATCTAAAAAAACAAACTAAGCAAAACAACCATAACAGGAACAGAATCATAGATATGGAAATCATTTAGAGAGTTATTAGCTGGAAGGGCAAAGAGGAGAATGGGGGAAAAGGTACAGGGATTAAGAAGCGTAATTGGTAGGTACAAAATAGACAAGGGGAAGTTAAGCATAGTACAGGAAATGGAGAAGCCAAAGAATTTATATGCACAATCCATGGACATGAACTAAGTTGGGGATTGCTGGAGGAAAGGTGAGTACTGGGCGGAGGGTGGGCAAGGTGGAAACATTGGGGCAACTGTAATAGCATAATCAATAAAATATATTTAAAAAAAGAAAATAGGTGTCATAACAGTTCCTTCTCTGAGCAAGAGGTAGTTTTGTTTGGGTTTTATCCATCTGAAAGAGGTGGGCCTTCTCACTCCTTGGTTCTCCATTCTGAAGGGTTGGGGCAGTTGACCCAACCACAGAATAGCTCTGGGTTACCAGGGAAAAGGGTAGGCCAGAATTTGGGCTTGTGCTCTGCCTGATGATGGAAATGCAAACAAGCCCAGTTCTATAATAGAACAGAGAGCCATTGTCGGGAAACCACAAATTGCTGACTTGCTCCTGCAAACAATCAATATTCAGAAGCTGAGTCCGGGAATTCTAAAACTGCACCCTGCATAAAAAGCTGAGTTGGGGGAGGACACTTTTAGAAAAGAGCTCAGCAACAGAGGCCCTGTCAGTGCTTTCTAGAGTGCCACCAAGAAGGCCCTGTGTGTCTCCTTCACTACCTGCTTTGATGACCCCAGAGCCCCAGGCTGCCAGAGCTGGAGTGGGTCAGGAAATTATACCACCCTAAGAGACTCCAGGTAAAGAGCTAGGGCAGTTCCAAGAAGTAAGTGCTCCATTTCAGTGGGACAGTGCAGTGCAGTGGTTACTAATAACAGCTGGGCTTAAATCCTAACTCGGTCACTTATCGGCTCTGTCTGACTGAGCAAGGCGCTTCACCTCTCAACCTCAGTTTCCTCATCTACAGAATGGAGATAATATTTATTTCAGAAGGTTACTGTGAAGATTAAATTGAACGATTATGTTTGTAAATAATAGCACAGTGCCTGCGTCTTTGTAAGGGCTTAATGAACTACTGTTATTATTGTTGTTATTAATAATAATGATAAGAGCTGTTGGGAGAAACTAAGGAAAGCTTCCTGGGGGAGGGGCCATTTGAGTTACATCTTAAAGAACTAGGAAGATTAGGCACATTAGATTGAATCATGGGAAATGAATGAAGTGCATGTATAAAGCTCTCTTATAGTCATAGGCCTAACCAGGAGACAGGCAGAAGATGATGGGGGTATAGACAGAGTACAGTTCTGCTGTGGAACATGTCCAGTAATTCTGGCTTGAATGGAACCTACAGTGTCATTGACATCTGGGGTCCAAATTGGAGCATAGGGATGGTCACAGTCACAGGATTCTCTGCAATGGAAATGTTTTCCCTCATTAAAAGTCCCTTTGTAGAAGACTTGACCCCTTGGGGTATTGAGAATAATATGAAGAAGTGCCAGATATTATACTAGACTTACGATGTTTAATGACATCATAGAAGCAAGCTCTGGACATCTCCCACTGAGCTCAGCAGGGTGTATTTTGATCAAACTGTCTATGTCTCAAATATCTCATATTCCACTGCAACACGGCACAATTTTCTCCCAGTGCCCAGCTCCCAGCCCTTCATTGCCATGACAGCCCATATCTCATGAGGAGCATGGTGGCCAGAGCTTGCTGATGCTACCTTTCCACCAGCCACTTTGTTACTGCACCTTCTCTTATGAGCCTTTGGTATCTTATGCCCCTTCCCATGAAGTTTATGGACACTGAAAGTTTTCACATGGATGCAGGCTGCCGCAGACATCATAGGAAGAGTGGAGGTCTTCCTCTATCGGGTGAATGTAATGATTACATAAATCTTGAATGTAAGCTAGGGGACAGACAAGGACACATTTGAGCTTTTTCAATTATCCACCTATTTAATACATGGGAAAATGCAGGTAACAGGCTATAACTATCTAATGCTGGATTTGCCAGAGGAGTTAGGCAACACTTCAGTCAGGCATATCAAAGGGCTTCCCCAGTTCCTATTGAAAATGCCTCACTTGCAGAGTCTGTATTCTAGGGGGGGGGGGGCGGGAAGTGTTTTTGTTCCAGAGAAGTCCTTATGAAGCAGAGTCTCAACCTACAACTGACGAAATGGGTCCAGGGCCCAGAGTACAGACAGAGGGACTGATAGAGCTGGACAGTTTTCTGGACCCAGGCAAAGAAACTGGGATTTAGGACAAAGTTGTGGCCCCTGGCAGGGAAAATGAGCTGACCCAGGGGTAAGGGGAAAGCTGGAGCATCAGAGCTCCTTCTAGGCTCACTGGGCCCCAGGCTCAGGGCAGCAAGCCAGTTTTAGAAAGGGGATCTTGACATATAACTTGGCTTGGGATAATAAAACAACCCCCCTGCTCTTATATATGAGTTTCCCTTGCATGGATAAGGCAGAAGTATTTGTTTTGATGAGGTTTTGCTACAACTAAAAGTAAACAGTGGCTTCAGTAAGGTTGACATTTATTTCCTCTGTCTCATAGAAATATAGAGGGGGTTAGTCCAGGGCTGATACAGCACTTCATGAGGTCAGTGACCCATTCCCTCTCTGTTGTTGCTCCACCATACTCAGCATGTGGCCTTCATGTCCTGGTTCATGATGGCTGCTCCTGCCACATGTCTGCCATTCTAGCCACCAGGAAGCAGGATGGGACAAAGAGGGGCACACTCCCTCACTTTAGGGAGGTGTGTCAGAAGTTACCCATAACACTTCTCACATCTTTTTGGTCAGATTTTAGTAACATGGCTACACCTAGCTGCAAGGGAGGCTGGGAAATATGGTCTTTCTTCTGGGTGGCCAAATGCCTGACTAAAATTTATGAATATTGTTACAGAAGGAAGTAGGGGAAAATGCATACTGAGGGACAACCAGCAACCTGTGCTACAACCAGTCTGTCATTTATTTTCCTATGGGACTGGGTATTCTGAGACCAAAGGGTAAGGTCATGTCCTTGTGGGAGGACAAGTCTCTCTGTTAGGGCATGATGGTTCTTTGTGACAATTGTGAGAGAATAGTTAAGTACAAGAGAGAAAGCTGATGTGAAAGATAAGCCTGAGACAGGCAAGTGAAAGACCAGCTGTCTCTTTGGGTCTTTTACTGGGTGTTGGGACTGGGAGCAGTCTACATAGGCTGATCAGAATCTTTCAGTGGGATTGGAAAATGACCTCTGACACAGTGTAAAGCTTCCTATGGGGTGTTTCCCAAGAAGAGAAGTAGAACTGACTTTCTGAAGATGATCTAGCTGATGTTGTTCTCAATGCTTATTTCTATTTGCCATCCCCTGAGCTCTAGCGGAAGTCTTGTTAACGTCTTGAGTCTGGTTACAGATGTGCCACATGGAATTATGAAAAGAGGAGGTAGCTGTCCACATTTGAGTGCAGGCTTCATCAGGGCAGGCCGATTTTCTGTTATGTAATTGTTGCATGATGATGAAAGGCACATAACTGTATGGGTTGCTTCCTCTACATTCAACTTCCCTTGCTTCTCTTCATACTGCCTGACAGCCCTTCTCTGTGGCAATGCCTTAGACAGGGTGTGTCTGTTGATTTTATCCCAGAACCAGAAAAACATGAAATTCTTTGTGATTAAATTGAATTAACTTAACATAAAAAACCCTTCAGAGTCTGGTTCCAGGGTACATTTTAGTCTATTGCCTTAAACTTGGACTCTAGCTCATCTTTAGCCTTGATTACTATTGGGTTGACCAAAAAGTTCATTTGTTTTTTTTCCCCTAAGATGGCTCTAGTAGCGCTTAATTATCTTAAACTTCATTCAAAACAATTTTGTTAGATTGTATTGTGACAGCTGTTATATCAGCTGCGTTTTAAACATCAAAATTGGTGAATTTTTGTGTAGCCATTTTAATATTGAGGATGGAAGGAAATATGCAACATTTTCAGCATATTATGCTTTATTATTTTAAGAAAGGTAAAAATGCAACTGGAATGCAAAAAAAAAAGAACATTTGTGCAGTGTATGGAGAAGGTACCGTGACTGAGCAAAGGTGTCAAAAGTGGTTTGTGAAGTTTCATGGTAGAGATTTCTTGTTGGACGAGTCTGCATAGTTGGGTAGACCAGTTGAAGTTGATAGTGATCAAATTGAGACAAGCAGCATTCTACAACGAGGAAGATAGCCAATATACTGAAAATACCCAAATTAATGAAGTTATTGGCGAAAATGAAAAATGTGCATTTTATGTTACAGGAAAAAAACGTATGGACATTTTGGCCAACCCAATACCTAGAATAAGAGCAATATTGATTATTATCATTTGTTGATTTGTAATAGGTGCCAGGTATTGGTCTAAGTATTTTACCTTGTAGAACCTGACAGATGCCAGGCATAGGTTTGTGTTTTACCTTACAGAATCTTATCACATGAATGTAATTATTATCCCCATTTGTCTGATGAGGAAACTAGGTTGAAGGTCCCATCTCCAGTAAGTAGTGGAGCCAATATTTGAAGCCAGGCTGTCTGCCCATACCCTCAGCCACTCCTAGTCACCCCCAGTGCCTCTGTTTCAGAGGCAGCCTTCCTCCTTCCAGTCACCTGGTTTCTACTGGAATCCGTTTTCCCAATTTCTGGCTCTAGCAAACTCTACTTGACCTTTCAAGCCCAGCCTGGATGTTATGTCCCTGACCAAATTTGCCTTTCCAACCAGGGAAGGAGACTGCCCGTCTCTCCTCTGTTCCCATTATCAGTTGCTCCCGATCGTGGACTGAGGGGTCTCCTGAAATAGGAACCATGTCTTGTGCCTCAGGATTCCTGGTTCTCAGCATAGTACCTGTATGTGGAAGGTCCTTCATTAATGTTTGTTGAATTAGTAACTGACCCTACTGTTTGACAAACATAGAAATGAGTTCAGAGAGGCAGAAGGACCTGTCAACATCATGAACTGAGTGAGAGAGGTGAGGCCAGACCCCAAGATTCCTGACTGCCAATTCTGCTCTGTTATACATCAGCTATTCTGTGTATGAATGGAACATTTGGAAAAGCCTTCATTCATCTTCAAAAGATGATGACTTCCTCACCCCAAAGAGGAACTTCTTTGAGAGCACTGGTGGGAGAGTTTGTTTAGGCAAGTCTTTATGTGGGGGTCATGAGGCAACAGGGATAAATAACAGCCTTGTCTGGTGTGGCTCAGTGGATTGAGTGCCAGCCTATGAACCAAAAGGTCGCCAGTTCAATTCCCAGTCAAGGCACATGCCAGGGTTGTGGGCCAGGTCCCCAGTTGGGGGGTTGTTTTGTGAGAAACAACCACAACCTATTGGTGTATCTCTCATACATCAATGTTTTTCTCTCTTTCTCCCTCCCTTCCCCTATCTCTAAAAATAAAAGTCTTAAAAAAACAAACAAACAATTTTGGGATGTATTTTGCTAAACCAGTCCTCAAAAACAGCAGAACAAAACACCAAACTCAATTGGTCCTCTAGCCAGCAGGGCACCGAGTCAACTTGGACTGAATTCACCATGGATCCTTCTTCCTTTTTCTTAAAATAGTGGGGCCGTTCAAGAGGAAATGTTTTTGATTTGTCTGGATTTTCTTAAAGGCAAAGCAAAAAATATTGAAAACATTACAAGGCCCTAGAACAAGCTCTAGGCATATCTTCTGTTGTCCCATCTCACTGCCAGTCAAGCCTACTGTGTCCCAGTACGTGACACACTCCTCACCCTCTGTCAGAAAAGGGTGGAGAAAGAGCTGATCACTACTAATTACAGTTGAAAAAAGTCAGAGAAATTATTAAGGAAACATTTAAGTTCTCTTTTTGACTCTTAATTCTAGACTTCTGAAAAACAAAGGTAATATGGTAGTGGGCTTTTGAGACAACATATTAGGGTTGGAATTCCGGTTCTACCACTTACCAGCTGTGTATTTTTTGAGTGAGTTACCTTCTCTGAGCTGCAGTTTTGTCACCTGTAAAACTGGTTATATAGTACCTATCACGTAGAGGGGAGGTCTGAATGAGATAATGCAAATATAGTGCCCAGTATCACATTGGCTACATAATGAGTGTTTAATTGATTTTAGCTGTTATTATTTGTACATGATGTCCTTTATGGCTAGAATCCCCCTCCTTCCTTGCCTTGTCTGCCTAGGAAGCTTCTGTTTATCTTTCAATGCCCATCATAAGGATATTCTTGGTGAGGATATCTTTGTCCCTTTCCTCTCCAAGTGGTTCTGGTTCTGTCAGCTCTTCCTCATCTCTCTCACCTTTCCCTTTTAACAGTGCAGTGATCTTATTGTGTAGAAATCATGTGTTTACTTGCTTGTCTTTCCCAATGGGTAGTGCCAGCCAAGAGGATAGGCTCAGGTCTCTGCCCCCAGGCCTAACAGCGCTTGCCCCACAAGAGGCTTAGGAAATGGTATCTATATCCTTACACTAGAAAGGGTAGGAGGTTGGGAGAGGAGGGGAGCTTATATAAGACTGGGGGCTGCACAACTCCAAGGGGCTGCAGTCAGGTTGTATTCTGTTATTTTGTCAGAAGAGTCCCCTGGAGTTGTGCAACTTGGTGGCTCTGAGCTTTTGTATCAGACAGACTTGGTCTCAAATCTTAAATTTGACACGTTCTGGCTTCATTTCCTCAGGCCAATTAATTTATGTCTGTCTCAGTGTCTTTATCTGAAAGTGAAGTGTTAACATAGTGACTTCTCATATTGTTAAGATTAAATGAGAGCATATAGTTAACACTCCTGATGGTGCCTGGCCAGTGGTAATTGTTACTTGGCACTGGATTTTTAATGAAGGATTTGCACCATGTATATTCCTCACATGAGGATATGCTTTATTGACTTGAGAGAGAGAGAGAGTGGGAAGGTGAAGACAGAGAGAATCCTCGATGTGAGAGACAAACATCAATTTGTTGCCTCCCCATACATGTCTCAACCGAGGATTGAACCCACAACCCAGGTAGGTGCCCTGACCAGAAATCGAACCCGCAACCTTTTGGACGATGCTCCAACTAACTGAGCCACCCAGCCAGGGCACATCTTATTTTAATAAGGTAGGGGATATAGGAGCATGAGAGGTATGGAGAATAAGACGTGTAGAGAGTAGAGAGGAGGGAGCCAGGTACTGTCCATGCATTTTCTCACTTAATTCTTAAATCACCATCTGAAGTAGGTGATGCAGGTATTTTTATCCCCACTTCATAGATGAAGTCATTGAAAAAGGCAATGGTGCTTGCCAAGGTTACATGGCAGAGCCAGGATTTGCACCTGGCCTGCTTGACTAAAGCCATTCTCTTTACTCTTCACTTCGATGGACAGTGACAAGTTTCCTTCTAGCGCAATATTCTATGCCAAAAAATAGCCAATGAATGTCACATTCTGACAGTTCTCTCTCTTAGAAGCCTAGTAAGAGAGTCCCTCTCTGCTCAGGAATGATGGGCGGGTGTGTGTATAGGGGGGGCAGTGCTCAGCTTGTCTGATGTAAGGAGGTAGGTGGGAGGCACCACGTTTCAAAGGAATGAGCCTCATTCTCATGAAAGCTTTCTGATTTCACTTGGGAGTGTCAGTAGTGTGACATAGTCTGAGGGACTCCACTTTGCCTGGTTGTTTTAGCTCCAGCAGCACTTAACAATACAGAAATGCCAGGACCATGCCATCGCCGAGTGTTATGTTCACAGGATGAAAGGCTAGGAGAAGACACATGGGCCAGTCTTGTGTCTGAAGCCCCACAACAGCCCCATCAGGGGATTTTTCTGGTCTCAGCTTACACTTCTACATGACTAGGAAGTTCATTCTTCCTTCCAGCTCTGGCTAGAAGAGAATTCTAGTAGGTAGAGTTGAATTCTACCTTGCTATTTTGCAAAGGAAGCTTTCAGGCTCTGAGTGATTTGCCTGAGGTCACCTGGAACACCACTGGAAAAGCCTGGATCAGAGGACTGGCACTTGGAAACCTGCTCCTGTCCTTGGCCTTAGAGTGGAGTGGAAATAATCCTAAAGAAGGATTCGGAGTATGTTCTCACCTCAACTTGGCTGCTTAAATTAATGACATTTAATTCAATTGTATAAATATTGGCCAAAGCCCTACTATGTGCCAGGTATTGTGCTGACATACAGTATGGTCACAAGCAAATAAATAATTTCTCTTCTCTGAATCTGTGTCCTCGTCTATTAAAAAAAAGCCCCTATGTGCTGCTTGTTGTATGGATTAAATGGGGAAAAAGGAAGCAAAGAGCTTTATAAACTATAAAGTGGAGTGTACATTGAGAAGTCATTGCTAAAGCTGGCTATCCCATCTTTGCAGCCCACTCCATCTGGAGCAGACTTCCACCTTAGCACTGCCCACCATTTGGAATTTGTTTACTCATCTGTCTCTCCCACCACACTTCCCAAATGAGGACTGTACAAGGTTATCTGTGATTACCCAGAGCCCAACCCTGGGATTGGCATATGGCAGGTGCTTAACAGAGTATATGAATAAACAGAACATGTGATGAAATTTGATTCTGAGACCTGTGAGGATGCCAACTAAAGGAGGGAAGGTCTTGGTGAGAAGATGGTGGAAGGTGAGAAGGGTGTCCTCTGGACGGATGGGGTTTGGGTCACTAGAGAGAGAGGAGAGGGTGGGACACTCCAAGCAGTGCGAATGGCTTTGGCAAAGGTCAGGAAATGAATATCCATATACATTATGTAGGGGACACTGAGGGAGTAGGCAAGTAAGGCAGCAATGAAAGATAACTGAAAATATTAAATACAGCACTATAGGCACCGTTCAGAAATCTATAGATGTCTTAGCTCATCAAACCTTTCTCAATAACTATAAATGAAGGATACTGTTATCTCCACTTACATGACAAGGAAACAGAGAGATTCAGTAACTTGTCCAAGGTGACATAGCCATGAAGTGGCAAAGCTGGGATTTGATTTCAGGCAGTCTGACTCCAGAATCTGTGCTTTTAAAGTAGGTTGAAGCTTGTCTTTAAAGAGTTAGGAACTTTATAGACCTGTACTGTAGAAACAATTTTGAGCAAAACTTTTGAGTGGGGAGGAGTTTGAGAAGAGAAGACATTATAGGGGGTAAAAATGTCTTCATAGGTCCCTCAGACATAATGAGCACCTTCTGTGTGTTAGGCACCGGCAATGCAAAGAGCAAGACAGAGCCCTTGACCTCGCAAGCATGCAGTTCAGGGGGAGGCGGACAGTGGCTGGGGCTGGTTCACTCTGGCTCTCTGAAGCCCATTGTGTGCCTCTCTTCCCAGATGAATAGTGCCTCACTTTGGTAGCTTAGAATCGACCATGGCGAGAGTATTTATACCAAGGGAATTGCCCAGTGCTACAAATTGGGGTTTTCCCCCCAGACAGCTGGTTGTTAAATATTTGGTTGGCCAAAAAATTTGTTTGTTTGTTTTCCATATGATGGCTCTAGTAGTGCTTAGTTGTCTTAAACTTCATTCAAAACAATTTTGTTAGATTGTATTGTGACAGCTGTCATATCAGTGTGCATTTAAAAAACACCAAAATTGGTGAATTTTCTGATTCATTTTAATATTGTATAAGAAAATAAGCAACATTTTGGCATATTATGCTTTATTATTTCAAGAAAGGTAAAAATGCTGCCCTGAAGGGCAGACTAAAAGTCACCCTGAGGTTTCCTTATGTAAGTTCCAGCAAAGGAGACATAAAGATCATATGTGATCATTTGCTGCTCTTGTTGTGTTTATGCAAATGAACAGGATAAATTAAAACTGGACTTAATGTGGTCCCTTTAATGACCAGGAGGGTAATCTTAAGGAGCAAAATCGCGATTCAAGGAAAACCACAATGCTCAGTGGAAGACTATAAAGTAGTGCAACTGTCTTTAAAGTTTATTTTCATTTAAAGTGTGTTTAAAAAATAGGTAAAAATGCAGCTGAAATGCAAAAAAAGATTTGTGCAGAGTGTGGAGAAGGTGCTGTGACTGATCGAAAGTGTCAAAATTGGTTTTGTGTTGGAGATTTCTCCCTGGATGATGCTCCACATTTGGGTAGACCAGGTGAGGTTGGTAGCGATCAAATAGAGACATTGAGAACAATCAGTGTTACACCACATGGGAGATAGCTGACATACTCAAAATATCCAAGTCAATGAAGTTATTGGTGAAATGAAAAACGTATCTTTTACTTTATGGAAAGAACCATTGGACTTTTGGTCAACCCAGTATTTACCAGCACCACACTGCTTATGAACAACTGCATTAGGGTAAAGGTCCTCCCCAGGTACTGGGTAGCACAAAGAGGCTTGGGACTAACTCTGCTTGGTGAGCTGAGGAGGCAAGGCTCATGCAGTGTGGAAGGATGAGCAGATGTTTGTTATGAAGACAAAGTAGTAACGGGCAGCCCACCAGAGGTGTGGAATGGCATGTCATAGTCTATGGTTCTGTGAAAGGAAACTGGATGTGAAGGAGCTTGGCAACCTATGAGGTGCCAGATAAAAGGGTATTTATTTAGCAAATCCAATATTGGGTTTATAAAGTGAACTAATTGGGGTTGGGGAGGAAGTACCCATGTCACAACACATTAACCCTTCTCTTTGGTTGGCAGGATCCTTAGAGGATTTCAAATGTGACTCAACTAGGCCTTTACCCAACACCTCAGTAAAAGGGTAGAGAGACCTGGCATAAGAACAGTTTAGAACACTAGGGCTGCTAGCTAACTGAGAAATGTTGACAAAGGCTTTGCAATGCCCTGTACTTTAGGTTGGAGGGCCAGGGACATTGGCACGAACTCGGACCAGGAGACAGGGCAGCAAGGGCTGGGTGCACCTGGCTAGGCTTGCACTTCCTGCCCAGGAGTCAGAGCCAGACAGCAGTGCCTCAGAGCTTGTTTTGTTGTCCTTTGTGTTGCGTGGGGTCCTGGTTGCTATGGGTTGCTCAGCGAGCCTCTGGCTTCCTCAGGGTCTTCTTGGTCCTTATGCCCCAGACTTGGGTGAGCATGTCACCAGACTGTCTCCACAGCTCTGCTTAGTGCCACATCCTGAAAGAGACTGAGGTCACTGGGCTGTTGGGGCAGACAGAGCTGCCAGAACTAGGACCCCATGGGACCTGGAAAAAAGCCTGGCCCCTTCCCTGGTGTGGGCCTTTTTATTAAGGTTGTTCTGCTCTGCAGACGGTCATGGGGCCTCATTTCTGTGCCAGCTGCCCCCATCAACCCTGTGGGACACAGGCAGACACGGGCGGTCAGCGTGAAGAGACCGCAGCTCAGGGAAGGGATGGGCTGGTACTCTGGCCACATGAACCAAGAAATTGGTTTAAGGCAGACTTCGGCCAAGCCCCTATTCGCAGTAGCCTTTTAGGAGTAATTTGTAAAAGAAAGCTGGAAGTTTGGGGTGAACAAAGGGGCAGTTACACAAGTGCCATGTTTTAGGCCACAGTCATTTACAAACAAGAGCGACCACATCCTGACCCCCAGGGCTGTGTTGGGCACTGAGGTATGGACTAGATGGGGACCATGGCCACCTCTGCATAGGGAGCTCTGGCTCAAAGGCAGAACAGAGTGTCACAGGGCTTGCCCTCCATGAAAGGGCAAAGGGCTTCAGGTCATCCTAAAGGTAAAGAGGTTACAAGGAGCAGTGCCTGATGGGGTGGCCACTGTTGGCCTTCGGTGGCAGCCCTCACAGAGTGGTCACCAAGGTGCGTAGGGTCCCCCTGAGCACACTTTCTGTCTCTTTGCAAGCCTAGGACCACACCTAGGGCAGGAACACAGAGCTCACAAACTCACGTGTGCCTGGAATTGGCCTTCACTTTGGACAAAGCTCTCAGCTGTGCACAACGCTAAACGGAGTCTGGTTGAGATCACTGATCACCATCGGGCCTTGCTCAGGGCAGTAAGAGGCTAACAAACAACAGCACATGCCAGCCTCCCAGCCTACACTCACTGACTCACCGGTCCTCTGGGGTGGTGCTGCCTGCCCTGCTCAGGGTGCTCCTGTTTTGCTAAGCAGATGGCTGTGCTCACCTAAGTGAGACATGTGCACAGTAACTGTGCTGCGGCTCTGTATAAAGGCTCACCTTCCCTCTGTCACCCACCCTGCCTGCTCCTGGCCCTCTGCCCATGCTATTTCCTGTGCCCACTGTGCCCTCTTGAGCTTGTTCTGTCACAGTACAACCTACCCTCGAAGGCCCAGCTGCATCATCCATTAAGCCTTCTGAGAATTAAGCTTTCCCCAAGTTCCCGCAGCACACCGTGTGAACCTGTAGGCTTTTTATTTGTGGCCATTCCCATCCTCAGGGCTCACACACCACATATTCCAGAAGGGCTTATTAAAGTGGTGTCCCTGCGAGGCCATCATCATTAGCTCCTGAAGGAGCTAACATATATAGAGCTCCTGTGTGCCAGGCCTAGTTTGGAATTTTCACATGCATTTCATTTAAGTTGTGTAAAGCTGAGAGTTGTGGTTGTTATCTGATTAGGAAACATCAGAAAGGACCAATGATTTGTATAAAGTTACACAGCAGTGACGAAGCCAGAGTTCAAACCCAGATTAGTCTGACTCCAAGCCAGGCTTTTTTCTCTTATAAGCAGACACAAAATAATAACGACCATTTATCATTTATATGGTATTGTCACATACATTATTTCCTTTGATCCTCACAACAGCCCTGTGAGGTAGGTAGGGTTATGTATTACTGTTATGCCCATTTCACAGATGAAGAAACAGAAGTGGCTCAGTGAGGTGAGTGACTTGCATAAAGTCACACAGCACATTAGTAGCTTCATAGGTCCTGTACTTTCTCTAGGGTCAAGCTGCTTGAATTAAGAAGCACCAAAAAGATGGGAGAAAAAGAATTTTTATGGAGAGGAAAATAGGGCAGTCGTAATTTATTAGATTCTTCCTTAACTGTTTAGTTGTGGTCACAGCTTCTTTTCTGGGTACCATTGGCCTGGTGGCCTGGGGCACCTGTCACTCCTGGGTCCCACTGGAGGAGGAAAAGGCCTGTATTACCTAAGGGATGTGGTCTTGCCCACAGCCTGGTGTACAAGCTCCCTGCTCACAAAGCACAGCTATGGGAAGACCCTTCCTCAGCCCCCCGCCCTTGGGCGCCTGGGCCAGCAGGCCTCCCTTGCTTTATCTTGAGGGCTCATACAGTGGGAAAGACTCTGGGGCTGCCAAGGCCATACTCACTGTAGGGATGAATCATAATGTGCAGTTTTGAAGCCTGCACTGCTCATCACCCCCTGGGAAGTAGAGGCTTGGGGTGTCTTGCCCTGGATCTCACCCCAAGGAGGCCCATGGTTTGATTATGGCTAAAACAGTACTACAGGGAAAGGCCACCACCTTCAGAACAGTGTCTTAGGGGCTGGACACTTTGTCCAAGGGCAGTGTTTTGGTTCAGACCACTCAGGCTCCTAGCTGCATACTGGTTTCTGAGACCCTGGTCTGGCAGCACTTCTTCAGGGTTGGCAAATCTCCATCCTCCAATAGAAGATGGTCAAAGGGTATGTGGAGCTGTGGCTGGTGAGAAAGGTGGGTGAAATGGGGGTCACAAAGGAGGCAAAGCCCTGACAAAATAGGGTTGACTTACAGAGGATGGGAGAGGGCTAACCTTGGTTCTGAAGAAGATTCCAAAGGGGAATCCTAATAATATTTTCAGAACGAGTGTCTGGTGTCTCAGGGTGACTATTTTGAAAGAGAAATACATATTTGGGTGAGAATTAGACCAGAAAACAGAACGAAGACCAGAAAATGGGAGTGGAAGGACAGATTTTTGGCTTACTATCAGAACTTTCTAACGGCCAGTAATGGCCAACCACAGCAGGGGCTTCTTCAGGGATGGTGAGCTTCCCATCACTGGAGGTGTGCAAGTGGAGACGGGTGATCATTTGGCGGAATGGGGGAGAGACTCATCCCCAAATGTGCTGGGGTATGCTGGGATGAGGGAGGACTAAGTGACTGTTGAATTACTTTTCAACCTGGAGAGTCCATAATATATTTGTTTAAAATGACTTGTTTCAATGATACCTCAAGCTCTTGGAGAAAGGATTACAAAGTCAGGTAACAGGCTACAGTATGAGGTGCCTTTCATTGCACTGGCTCCAGATTTTCAAGCCTGCACAGGGACAGCAGGCCATTTCTGAAACCCAAAATCCCAAAATGCTTCAAGTTGACCCAGTCAAAAGGGATATCCCCATCTTCTGAACCCTGCTTGGATGCTCACTCCTCTAGGCCATGCCAGGGCTCAAATCTCTCCCCCAGCAGGGGCCAATACAGCTTTGAGAACATACTGCTTTTCCAAGCCAGTCAAACATGGTTGCTGTTGGGCAAACAAGTCCAAGGTCCTGGCTGCATCTTCCAGACAGAGAAGCAGGGGTGCTGGGGATCCCTGGGTACTTTCCATCCTGGGAAACTGAAGGGAGCATCTTGTTCTCACCTCATCCCCTCAATCAGGGGCTCTTATTCAGATGGCAGGTGAGGCACTGACTAGTGGTATAGAGATGGAGTCCATGACAGAAAGCCCTCCTCTCTAGCCAGAAAGCCCTCTGATGGCTTCCTTAGGACACATGGGCAGACTCTCCACTTGTCATACAGACTGCCCATCTCCAGTTCAAAATGGCAAGAAAAAAGGAGACTCTGTTGAGAGGACACATGGATTCCTACAAGTGGACTGCATCATGGGGCGAATCAAGTCCTGCTACACGATTAATACAGATTAGTAGAGTGCCCTGCCTCACACCACTGGTGAGACATTCCTTAAGATCTTGGTTGACATAGAGCTTCTTGGAGGCCTCCCTCCAATGTGGCTTGCGTTTATCTGTACCGTATTAGTCGAATAATCTTATTGTTCATAAAATCCAGAGCATGTGGGTGAGAAGAATCGATGCAGAAGCCATCACTTAGAGCAATTTTCAGCACCTCCTCCACAAAGACCTGGAAGCTGTTGATCTGCTTGTTGGCGGGCACCACCCAGAGCCTCTTGAGGTTCTGCTTGGTGTACTCCTCTTCTGGGAGGCCCTCCACATTGGCCACCCAGTCGAGAGTCAGGTGGTTGGGGTCCTGTAAGTGGGTGGTGATAGAGGAGAGATTGCCATTAGAGCAGTAGAAGAGCTTGGAGCCAAGGAGCTTGAGGAAGAGGCAAGAGGTGCTGAAGATGTTGGCATTGAAGACCTCCATGCTGGAGGAGGACAGGCTGTAGATCTGGGGGGCCTCACGCACGGTGAAGTGGACCGTCTGCACACGCTGGTTCAGCGTGATATTGAGCATGGCATTCTTTTCTGCCTTAGAGAGCTCCACCTCCTTCTCCTGTAGCGCCTCTATCAGGGGTTGCACCTGGTAGAAGTCAGCCTCCCTGCGGAGCAGGCCCATCTCCTGGAAGTCCTCAGGTAAGTCGAGGTGGGAGGTCCGTAGGAAATTGAGGATGTAGCGGAACACTTTGCCATCGCGGTCAATGAAGCAGTTGCCTTGGCTGTCCCTCTTGGTGGGCATCTTCCCACTGAACATGGCACCTAGCATGGAGTCGGGGAAGCTCGTCAAGGTTGCTAGTGAGGTTGTATAGAGCTTTCCCCCGACATTTAGTGTGATGGGATCGGACATGGCAGGAGGCTGGGGTGCTGGGAAGTAGTCCTAGAGAGGGAGAAAAGTTAGAAATGACCACCACTCAACCCATAGTTGGTGTCTTAGCTTGTTGGAGCTGCTATAGCAGAATACTATAGACTGGGTGGCTTAGTAACATTTATTTCTCAGTCCTGGAGATTGGAAGTCAAAGATCAAGCTGTGGGCAGATCTGGTGTCTGACAGAGGCTGTCTTTCTTCTGTGTCCTCATGTGGCAGAAGGGGCAAGTGCGCTCTCTGGAGTCTCCTTTGTAAGGCACTAACCCTGCTCTCTACCCTCATGACCTATTCACCTTCCAAAGGTCCTACCTCTTTATACCATCACATTGGAGGTTAGGATTTCAACATGAATTTTGTGGGACACAGACATTCAGTCCGTAACATCTGGGTAGGTACAGTTCTCAACTCCTTATTGTAGATCAAGCCTACAGTCCTTTAGGTCAAAATAAATTAATACTTAATGAACAAATGGATGGGTTATAACTGCCACACTGTTTAAAGCATATTAGGTTCCCTAGGGAGTTAAAAAAAAACAACATCAAAATTACAACTAAACTAGAAAACAACCATCATTCAGAGCCACCTAAAATCTGGCTCAATGAAAGTCCTACAACTAAGGAAATAAAGAAGCCACATCGGGACTGGTTGAAGGGGCAGAGGTGTAGAATGGGCTGGTCCCACAACCAAGTGTGGCAGATAAAAACAAGGGATACTTGGCTGCAGAGGTCACCCCTGAGGAGCGATGGTTCCCAGGCATGGGGTTTCACTGCCAGGAAGAGCAGTCCCCATAACTTATGGCTCTAAAAACCAGTGAGGATTGAGGCTGAGGGAGATGGAGGGCTTCTGGAGCCCCAGGAAGTTCCTCTTAAAGGGCCCATGCACAGACTTACTTAGATCCACTCCCTCTGAGCTCCAGCACGGAGGCAGCAGCTTGAAAGGCACCAAAGGCATGTGGGGAGAAACTGAATTGTCCTGCATCAGGGTGAGAGCTGGGGTGGGGGGAGGGAGTGTGCGAGCTTTCTCCCAGATAGAGAAGTGCTGGCTGAGGCCATTGTTCTTTTAATGAGCCTTCCACCTACAGAGCCTGCCATATCTGAATTTCCATCAACCTGGTTCACATCATTTGCCATGCCCTGGTGTTTCCCTGAGGCCCTGCCCCATGCAACTTTTGGGCCCACCCAAGTTGTTTCCAGTGGCTTTCCCATACAAATGTCCCATCTTGTTTCATGCTTCAGATTTTCCTAAAATATCTCAAACAAGCAGCATCTGGTCTCAGCAAGACCCACACCTCTCACTAAGTGGCCCCAGGCCCAGCACTAGTAGCAACCAGCCTTGGTTCACAGCTTGGCCTTGCCTGGGCACCTCCAAGTCCAGCACAAGTAGCAGCCATCTGCTGATTGCTTTGTAGCTCATGCTGGCAGAACACAGGAGGTGGCTGACCTTGGTCTGCACCTTCCAGGAGGCCCCAGAGCCAGTGCACCCAGTGGACAGCTTCAGACCACCTTGAAGGACCACCACCCAACCACCTCTACAAGCGACACTCTCAAGGGGCAGTCTCAGTGGTCACCAGAGCCCTGCTGAAGTAAGTCCTGCTCTGTGGGGTGGACCCAAGCACAGCTGATCCTCCACAGTGGTTGGAAGTCGGTGTTTGTAGCCAGTTCTTGCAGCTGATCAGCCTGGGGGTAAATACCTCTCACAGATGTGCCAACAGCAATCAAGGCTCAACTACAAGAGGAGGGTGTACAAAGCCCACACAGAGGGAACACCATGAGTGCCCAGCTTGGGTGACTGGGGAGGCTGTGCCAATAGACCCTACAAAACGCCTACTATGTTAGACCACTCTACCAAGCCTGGGAGATGTAGCAGCTCTACTTAATACATAGAAACAAACAAAAGGAGCCTGCCAAAATGAGGAGACAAACATGTCTCAACCTTAAAAAAAAAACAAAAACCTATAGAAAAAGAACTATACAAACTGGAGACAAGCAGTCTACTAGATGCAGAGTTCAAAACAATGGTTATAAGGGCGCTCAATGAACTTAGGGGAAGAGTAGACGAACTTAGTGAGAATTTCAACTAAGAGATAGGAAACATAAGAACGGAGATAGAAAACAAGAAAGAACCAGTCAGAAATGACGTGTACATTAACTGAAATGAAGAACACATTATAGGGACTCAATGTGGAGTAGATGAAGACGAAGATCAAATCAGTGATTTGGAAGGTAAAGAAGCAAAAGACACCCAATCAGAACAGAAAATAGAAAAAGGATTAAAGAAAAAAGAAAAAGAGTGTAAAGAGCCTCTGGGACAACTTTAAGCATACCAACATTCACATAATGGGGTGCCAGGAGGAGAAGAGACAGCAAGAAATTGAAAAACTATTTGAAAAAATAATGAAAGAAAACTTTCTTAAGTTGGTGAAGGAAATAGACATACAAGTCCAGGAGGCACAGAGTCCCAAACAAGATGATCCCAAAGAGGCCCACACCAAGACACATCATAATTAAAATGCAAACACTTAAAGACAGACAGAATCTTAAAAGCAACAAGGGAAAAGCAGTGAATTACTTACAAGGGAGCTCCCATAAGACTGTCAGCTGGTTTCTTCACAGAAACTTTTCAGATCAGGAGGGATTTGAAGAAATATTCAAAGTGATGAAAAGCAAAGACCTACCAACATTTTTCTACCCAGACAAGCTATCATTTAGAATCAAAGGAGAAATAAAGAGCTTCTCAGACAAGAAAAAGCTAAAGGAGTTCATCACCACCAAACCAGTATTATATGAAATTGTTAAAGAGTCGAAGGAGAAGGAGGAGGAGGAAGAAGAAAGAAGAAGAAAGAAGAAGAAAGAAGAAGAGAAGAAGAAATGAAAAAATGTTGTGAACAATAAAATGGCAATAAATACATATCAACAATTGAATCTAAAAAACAAAAATAAATGAACAAGCAGAACAGAAAGAGACTCATAAATACAGAGAACATTTTGACTGTTGCCAGATGGGAGGGGGTTTGAGGCATGGGTGAAAAAGGTGAAGGGATTAAGAAGTACAAATTGGTAGTTACAGAATAGTCATAAGGATGTAAAATAATATTCTAATAACTATGTTGTCAGATGGGCTGGTTTGGCTCAGTGGATTGAGCGTCAGCCTGCGAGCTAAGTGTCGCTGGTTCGATCTTCCAGTCAGGGCACATCAGAGAAGGAAAACTCTGATTCCAAAAAACCTCCGCTGCCTTGCGGCATACCTCTTCAGGGGAAAGGCTAAGGGAGTAAACCCCGACAGAAAATCCGGAGCCGGAGTCCCTAAGGCGGTTTGACGTTGTAGTCAACACCGGCAACTCCTGCGGCGCACCTGAAGCCAAGCTGTATTGACTCCGTCTTTCCCTTGGACCCTTCAGCTGCGAAGAGGGGGGGGGGGTCTGCTGCATGGGCAACAGCAGACCCTCCATATCACCCTGCCCAGGCTCTGTAGCTTCAGTTTCACTGGAGAGGACACTCCAGCGTCATCGCAAGATGTCGATTCAACACGGGAGGAGACAGATACCGTGTCACTCCCGAGTCGGACTGCACAACCATTCTCGGCGGTGCAGATGGACTCTTAAGAAGCTACACCATCGTCTCTCGAGACGGACGGCTGCCGCCGCCGACGATGTTGTCAGATGGGTGTGAGATTTATCAGGATGATCACTTAGTAAGTTATATAATGTCTAATCACTTGGGTGGACACCTGAAACTAACAATAATGTATGTCAATTGTAATTGAAACAAAAAATTTAAAAAAATAAAAAATGAAGCCAGGGTCCCACCTTCCAGCAATTGTTTTAATTGGTCTGGAATGTTGCCCCAAATTAGTTATTTTTTTTGAAAAATGCCTTCAGTAATTCTAAATGTTAAGATAGAGAATCACTGGATTAGGGAAAGAGAGGAAATGTGCCTGGACTGAATGTTATGTACCTGCTCTTATATTTGCATACATAATGGTCATATATCTTTTGACAGACAATGCCATCATCCATCTTGTGCAGATGAGAAAAATTGTGCCTGGATTTATTCCCCACACAGAGAGGTAAAGGACCATACCAGAATTCAAACCCAAGTCCTTTTATATGAGAGAAAATTGTGTAAATGC
Source organism: Furipterus horrens (assembly GCF_987537825.1). Lineage (NCBI taxonomy): Eukaryota > Metazoa > Chordata > Mammalia > Chiroptera > Furipteridae > Furipterus > Furipterus horrens. The sequence continues at coordinate 49,469,921 of NW_028327172.1, forward strand.
TTACTAGTCAAAGTCTGGTACACTGAAGTACCTAACAAATGCTCTGAGATTTGTACTCCAAGCCTAGTGCTCCTTCTGCTGTACCAATGTTGCCTCCTTCTATCTCAAAAAACTTACAACAAATGGCTGTGATCAATGCCATTTCCATCTACCTGCCAGGCCCACAATGGTTCACTCAGCCCTTTGGACTCTAAATGACACCTTTTTCTGGAATCTCATCCTTCTGTAACAACCTGTCTTGCTATGAAGATGCACTTGGCTCCTGGTGGCCTGCCCTTTCCTGCCATGATGGCACCCCAGTGTCTTCTGAAACTTTCTTGGGGGGGTCAGTGCAAATGCGGAGTCTGCCATTGAGCCCCCTTCTTGAGGGCTCTTACAGAGCCTCCCTAGCCCACTGACTTCACAGCCTCTAGCATCTCCTTCAACATGAAGTCTTGCATTCTACATCTACTCTAAGGTTTTAGAAAGCAGGGGATGTGCCATTTCTGCTTCCAACTTGATACTTTCCCAAGAGCCAACCTATAGGTCAGATTCAGCAGTCTTTCCCGATGTTGGGTGTGGGTGGCAGAGAGAGGAATTGACCCCACTGCTGACCTTGAGAAGAGCCCAGGCTGGTGGGGGATACTGAGACCAGAGACATTGAGGATGCAGTGACAGGGGAGATGTACCAGGTGCTGTGGGAGTAGGTTGGGAATGAATCCTTGGCACGCTCACCATCCAGATAGGAAAACAGAGATCCGGGAGGTGGAGGGGGGCAGGACTTCCCCAAAGTCACCCAGCAAGGGTGGCGAGTAGGCCAGAGTATTTCTGACCACATGTCTGCCTTCTAAGGGGACTGCACTGAGACCCCATTATTCCAGGGGATAGAGACCCGCCACCTTGAGGATGGAGGTGGTGCTTGGCTGCCCTACCCAACTGTCTTGGGGTGTGTGGAATTGGGTCCCCTCATGATTGCATCCCTGTCTAATGGGGCATTTTGATAAAGCAGAAAGGTGTTAACCATCTGGAGTGTCTGAAGAGAAACAAGCTGATGATGAAGCCATAAAATCAGCAGCAGCAGCCTGAAGCAGATGGGCTGTGAGACTGGGGAGAACTAACAGAGAAGTGGGGTGGGGGAGGGACAGCTGCTCTGTGCAGACCTGCAACTGGGGAAGGTGCCTGGTCTTGGGATGAGTCTGGCCAATTCTTTCCAGAAGGCCCAGGCAGGTGTCCTGGAATAGGCCACCCCCTTCCTCATTCCAGAACCTCTTTTTCTTTCCAGATAGTAATTTGCATATTCTAGTTTTCAGTCTCTCTCCTTGATTTAAGGCCCAGGTTCTGTGAAGTGGCTCAGCTCCGTGGAAAGAACAGGCTCAGACGTCAGGGGCTGGGCTGTCTTTCCTGACAGTTCTGTGGGCCCCAGACCCCATATCTCTGTGTATTAGTGCTAAAGAGCACAGAGCACTACAGGTGGAGGAGTTAACAGCCACAAGACATACCTGGGGGCCCTTGGGTGGGCACCTAAACTATTTCTCCTGCAAAAGCAGCAGAGTACTTGGGTTAAGGTCTTTTTTTCTACATACGGATGTCCAGTGACCTGCATCTTACAAAAGCCGGGAAGGAGGGCCATGTGCAAAGCAGGACATAACATGATGGAGTGGTGAGCAGTGGTGGAGAGGGCTGTTCAAGGCACCCAGAAGCACCGAGAGGAGAGCTATTAACCTACTGGAGACTGGGCACAGCCTTACAGAGAGGCTGCCTCCCCTACCTCCCAGCTGTGTGGCTCTGGCCATTTGTCGGGGAGAGCAGCACACAGAGCTGCAGTCAGCAGGCCTCTTAGGTCGCTCTCTGTGGTGCTCTCTCTACACGCATGAGTCACAGAGCCCAGTCATTCAAGCCCCTATTTTCTAGTGGCAGCACCACAGTATCTACCATCATACATGCTCAGGCCCCATGTGAAAGGCACACTGACACAGAGGGGCAGGAACTGGCGTCTCTGGGGGGCTGAGGAGCTTCATGAGTACGGCAGAGGGTTTGTGGTCGGGAGGGGATGAACTAACATCACTGAGCTACAGCTGCAGTGTGTACTCGGCTCCTCCTGCATATCCCAGTTACCAGAAGCCTAACACAGAATTCTTTCCCCAAACCTGCTCTGAAGTCTCCTTACCACCCAGCGAGCTATCTGAGCCCGAGACCTGGAAGGCAGTTCTGACTTCTCATCCCTAAAATTTTTCTCAACTGTCTCCTTGAACCTCTCCCTATAGCTACTCCTGGTGCTCAGGCCTCACTTTCACTCCCTCTACATCCTCACTTGGCTCCCTGCCTTCTTTCTGTCTACCTTCCCTGTTAGCCTGCAGACTGATCTTCCAGAAGCACCATTGCCTGTCCAAACCACCTTGCTCTTCCAATCTTGCCTCTAACCCTGCCCCCTGCTCCCGCGCTATGCTCATCGTCATCGGCAGCCTGTCACTCCGGGAACCGCAGCACACACCCTCACACTATGCCTTTGTTCTCCTTACACCAGCCTTCTCCTCTTTCCTTGCTGTGAACCTTTAAGGCCCTGCTGATGTCTCACTGCCTCTCTGTAAGGCTGTGCCCCGATCTCCAGGAGGTTCATAGCTCTCCTCTCGGGGCTTCCGCGTCCTCTGAACAGCCCTCTCCAGCACTGCTCACCATTCCATCATGTTATGATCTGCTCTGCACATGGCCCTCCTTCCCGGCTTTTTCAAGTTTCAGATCACTAGACATCCATATGTAAAAAAAGAACCTTGCACCATATACAAACACCTCAAAATAGATAATGGACCTATGAAACGTCTAGGAGAAAATCTTTGTGATTTTGGGTTATGCAAAGATTTCTTGGATAGGACCCAGAAGGCACAAACCATAAGAAAACTGACAAACTGGACTTCATCCAAATGAAAACCTCTTCGAAAGACACTGTAAAGAAAATGAAAATTAGACAAAGACTGGGATAAAATATTTGCAAAACACATATCTTATAAAAGTCTGTTAACCAGAATATATAAAGAACTCTCAAACCTCAAAAAGAAGAAAACAGACAACCCAATTTAAAAATATGGGTAAAACATGAACGAACACTTCAACAAAGAAGATATATATAGATGATAAAGACATAAAAAGATGCTCACTATCATTAGTCATTAGAGACATGAAAATTAAAGCCACAATTAGATACTGCTACATACCTATTTAAAACGGCTCATATAAACAAATCTGACAATACCAAATGCTGATGAGTACACAGAACAGCAGAAACCCTCACACATTGCTGGTGAGAACGCACGATGGTATAACCACTGTGGGAAATAGTTTGGCGTAGACCTTTCACATGACTCAGCAATTCCACTGCTTAGGTCATTGTTTATATACACTATTTGGTTAATTACATGTTGATTTACTCTTTGCCGTTGGCTAAACTTATCCTATTGGGTTAGGGTCAAGCTCCTCTGGTTACAACTGCATCTGCAAAGTACTGTGTTACATTTTAGCATTGAACAAGAATAGCATTTAGTAAGAACTGCCTAGACCTTGATACCCTTGTCCTATCTAACAGCATGAGGGAATATTTTGTAGTGAAGGAAATAGTCTCTATTTCGATGTGGTGGTGGCCAAATGATTGCATAAAGATTATAAAAACTCATACAACTATATACGTAAAAAGTGAATTTTACTGTATATAAATTATGCCTTAATAAACTTGAAAAAAATAGATATTGTGGTTGTGCCACGAAATCCCATACAGTGGGTTATAACCAGTTATATACATATTTTGTTATCATTGTGATGATGGTGGTGGGGCGGAAGGGAGGCCCTGAGAGAGGGAAGGGATGAACATTTGCTGAGGGTTTTCCTATATCCAAGGCCTTTACACTTATCAGCCCGTTTAATTCTTACAGCAGTCCTACAACGTAGGCATCACTCTCCCTGTTGGCAGATAGGAAACTGTGGCTCAGAGAGACTGGTGACTTGCTCAGGACACACGACTGTCTTCCCCTTGCACAGGTGCCTAGGAGTTTTAACAGCAACAAAAGGCTGTAACAGCTTTAACCAGTTTGAGAACCCCTGAAGCAGCCTGCTCTGCAGCCACCACTTGCTGAATACACACTCCCTGTTTTTAAATGCGAGGAGCCCCACATAACCCTTGGTAGCATTTTATTTATTTTCAATTATTTTTAATAAAAATATATAGAAAGTACAGAGCATGATACTATTGTGCTAAATGCTTTACATGTGTTGCCTCATTTGATGTCTTTGCAAGCACCCTGTGAGACAGATACTATCATTTTCACTTTAAGATGAGGAAGCTGAGGCTCAGAAAGGTTCAGTTACTGGAGGAGCTGGGATCAGAATCCAGTGCTATGTGAGTCCAACACCTCTGGTCGTTCCCCCTTCCCACCATGGGGTCCCAGCATGAGTGAGAAATGCATACTCCCTGATTCTCTGGCTAGGCCAGACCGGGGCAGCTAGTCCACAGCCAGCCTGCGGCTCTGCCCACTCACATCTGAGGACAGGGGGGTAGGATCCCAGGATGGTCCAGAGTCCCTCCATAACTGACACAGGGCAAATCCACCAAGAGTCTAAACTCTTCTATTGCAGAGGTGACTCTTGATGTCTAAATACAAAGCAGCAAAACATGAAAAGTCAGGTTTTTAAAAGCCAGATTAGAAAAGACACATGGAAATGCAAACTGAACCAGGACATAGGAGATAAAGGAATCCCACTGCTGTGTGTGAATGAATATTTTTCATAAGCGGGAGACTTTCCAAATTTGCCTCTCAGCTTGAAAAGAACTGAGAAAAAGATCAACGCCATTTCCCTAAGAAAACCACTGGTGTCAAACCAGCAAATTGTGCCATGCTGATCATCAGACCATCTGACCTGGCAGGAAAGGCCAGGGGAAGTTGATGCTGAGAGGGTCTGTGGCCCAAACGAGAGGGGGTCTTAAGGCCCAGCCTGGTACCATGCAAAGGGCAATTCCAGTCCAAGGCCTGAAAATCACCTGGTTGCAACCTCTAATTGTGACACAGAAAATAGAATTCTTTAACAGGAGATGTCCTATAAGGAAGGGCAGCAAGACATCGCTCTAGAGAGTCTTACTCTAAAACTGTCCTGGTACCCATGGTCCTCGCAGGCCTTGTGAGGGATATGTACACCTTATTCTTGAGGGGTACTTACCATGTACCATACCTGTATTAGATGCATTATTCGCATTCACTCATTTAAGTCCTAAAGGAGGAGAGTATTATCTCTATTCTACAAATGGGAACCCAAGTCTCAGAGAAGTAATTTGCACAAAGCAGGGGCAGAGCCTCGATCTGGACCTAGGCCTGACTACAAAGTCTGTGCTATGAGTGACAACCCTCCTGTTTGGGTATTCAGCAGCCATGGAGAAGGTGCGCTTACACCTACCACCTCAAACTGATTCTGACCTATATAAAGACTGGGGCACAGAGAACCAACATTTCCTGTGCACCTAGGACATGGCACTGAGCTATGTGAGACATTTTCCTATAGGTTATTTCACTAAAATACCACACTGATGCTGTGAGGTAGGTACAATTATCATCCCAATTTTTAGAATTATAAAACTGAAGCAGAGTAGTGAAGACAGCTGTCTAAGATCACAGTTAGCTTTCTTTTCGGCCGGAACCGCCATCTTTCAGTAATTTGCCAAAATGACTAACACAGAGGGAAAGAGGAGAGGTACCTATATGTTCTCTAGGCCTTTTAGAAAACATGGAGTTGTCCCTTTGGCTACATACATGCGAATCTACAAGAAAGGTGATATTGTAGATATCAAGGGAATGGGCACTGTTCAAAAAGGAATGCCCCACAAATGTTACCATGGCAAAACTGGAAGAGTCTACAATGTCACCCAGCATGCAGTGGGCACAGTTGTAAACAGCAAGTTAAGGGCAAGATTCTTGCCAAGAGAATTAATGTACATATTGATCATATTAGCTTCCTGAAATGTGTGAAGGAAAATGATCAGAAAAAGAAGGAAGCCAAAGAGAAGGGTACCTGGGTTCAACTGAAGCGTTCGCCTGCTCCACCCAGAGAAGCACACTTTGTGAGAACCAATGGAAAGGAGCCTGAGCTGCTGGAACCTATTCCCTATGAATTCATGGTATGATAAGTGTGAAAAAATAATAAAAGACTTCTGTACTGATAAAAAAAAGAAAAAGAAAAGATCGTAGTTAGAGGCAGGAGAGCTAGAATTCTAAGTGAGCCCTTTCTCCAAAGCCTGTGCTGCCTCTAGTAACAGAGGCTATGACAGTTTATTAAGAAGCATAAATAGGATTTAAATAGATAACTGTAATTCTTTTAAGAGTTGTCCTTAAAGTTGTTCTAAAATTAATTACAGTTATGCTATCCTGATCCAATCCCAATAGTATTTAAGCCCACATTTTATAGTCAATTAATATTTGACAGAGGGAGCAAGCACATACAATGGGCTAAAGACAGTTTATTGAATGGTGTTGGGAAATTGGGACAGATATATGCAGAAAAATGAAGCTATATCACCTTCTTACGCCACACTCAAGAATAAATACAAAATGGATTAAAGACTTAAATGTTAGATGCAAAACCATATAATTTCTAGAAGAAAACATAAGCAGTAAAATCTCAGGCATTGCTCATAGCAATATTTTATCTGAAATATTTCCTCAGGCAAGGGAAACAAAACAAAAACAAATGGGACTACATCAAACAAAAAAATTTTTGCACAGCAAAGGAAATTATCAACAATAAAAAGACAACCCACTGAATGAAGAACATTTGCTCATACAGTATTCCCTCACTTATTGCAGATATTACGTTCTAGACCCCCCCACCCCCGGGATAGGTGAAAATTCGCGAAGTAGGAACCTTACATTTATTTTAGTATTTATATATATTTTAAGGCTTTACAAACCCTTCTCACACACTTATAAACCATTCCCACTCCCTTATTAATCTTTTCCATGCTTTTATAAAGACTGCTTATGTTCTTAAACATATTCTACACTCTTAAACTTACGTAACGTTAACAACGTATGTATACAGTACCGCAAAATCCCATGATATAGCGAAAAATCCACGACAAATAATTAAATGTAATATTTAAAAAAATCCCATGATACAGTGAGGCCGCGATAAGTGAACTCCGATAGAGAGGGACTACTGTACATCTAATAGGGGGTTAATATCTGAAATTTATAAAGAATTTATAAAACTCAATACCAAAAAAACAATCCAATTAAAAAATGGGCAAAGGACCTGAACAGACCCTTCTCCAAAGAGGATGCACAGATGGCCAATAGACATATGAAAAGATGCTTAATGTCATTAGCCATCAGAGAGATGCAAATTAAAACCACCATTAGATAACACCTCACACCAGTCAGAATGGCTGTCATCAATAAATCTATAAACAAGTGCTGGTGAGGATGTGTAAAAAGGGGAACACTTTTGCACTGTTGGTGGAAATGCATATTAATGCAGCCACTGTAGAAAGCAGTATAGAGATACCTGAAAAATGTAAAATGGAACTGCCTTATGACCCAGCAATTCTACTTCTGGTAATTTATCCTAAGAAACCTGAGACACTAATTAGAAAGAACATAAGCACCTCTCTGCTCATTGCAGTACTGACAATCTCTGAGATGTGGAAGCAGCCCACATGTCCATCAACAGATGAGTGGGTAGAACAACTATGGGATACTTACACAATGGAGTACTACTGGGCCACAAAAAAGGAAAATTTTCCCTTGCGACAGCATGGATGGACCTGGAGAATATGATGCTAAGTGAAATAAGCCAGAGAAAGACAAACACCATATGATTTCACTCATTTGTGGAATCTAATGAACACATAGAACTAACAAGCAAAACAGAGACAGAGTCATAGATGAAGAGCAGGCTGACAGCTCTGGGGGAGATTAGGGGGTAGAGGATGGAGCAAAAAGAAAAAGGACTCATGGACGTGGACAACAGTGTGGTGATTGTGATGGGGGTAGAGGGTATAAGGGGAATAAATGATAATGGAAAATAATACAATAAAAATAATTTTTAAAAAAGGTTTTAAAAGATTAAAATCTCAGTTTGGAAAAGTTGATGAGTGATAACCTGAAATAATATTCGAAAAAGAGTAGTTATGTTAGTGTAATATATTAAATTGGATTATAAAGCAAACAATGAAAAAGAGAAGGAATTTTTATAGTATGTGTTGAAAAGACTTGTTAGCAATTACAAAATATATATCCTTACCATGGCTCTGGGACCCTGGCAAGACAGGTCACATTATCTTTATTTCACAAACTCATAGAGGATGAATTCCTGACTCAGGGCATTGTGTGCATTCTTGCCCTCTGAGTCAAGGCCTCTGGGAGGACCTGGGGTTGGACATTGCTCAGAAAACCAGTCTTTTGGAGGCAGCCTCGGGTGTCTTCTCTAACTTGAGTTTTGAGGAAGGGACTCAACCCAGCCACAGAGGTCCCAGCCAGCAGCCTGTACACTCATGGAACCCTGGAAAAGGCACGGGCTCTTTCTGTGCAATTCCCTACATTAATGCCCACTGAGCTTCCATGATGAAACTATTTTCTGTGCCATCTACTCCTTTTACACAGTGAGGACCAGTTGTTGTGACTACAATGAATCTATTAAGCAATGATTATCCATCCATTATCCATCATTTCTTAGCTGTGCTCAAAGAGCCTAGAAATGATACACCAGTAATAGTGAGCACACCTGACCCCAGGTCTTAGTTTCTAAATGTTATCTTCTACAAAAAAACAAACAAACCAGGGTTCCCTGGAAAAGCTGATGATTCCAGGACTTCAACAGGAAACATTCAAAGTGAGCCCGGAACTTCCCTTGTCAGATAGGAAAGAAGCAATAAAAGATTAATGAGGTCATGTCAGAAGAACAGAGGAGATCTTAACACTTATCAAAAGAAAAAAAGAATTGTAACTATATGTGTTGATGGATGTTAACTAAATGTATTGTGGTAATTTCTCAAAATATACATATATCAAATCATTATGTTGTACATTTAAAATGAATACAATGTTATATGTCAATTATATCTCAATAAAAAATAAAACAAAAAAACACAGGAGCTGGCATGAAGGGATTCTCATTGGCCAAATTTGAGATAGTTTGAATACCAAAAAGATCAGTGATGATAGTGGGTTATAATACACTGAACTCTAAAAAATCATAAGTCTATTTCTCCAAAAAGAAAAAAGAGGGAAAGTACAGGGAGTGAGAAAGACACACACATACACACACATAGAGGAAAACTTATTCTAGAACAAAGAATAGCAGCTAATAAATATAGTAAGACTGGCATAATTAGAAAATTACCATTTGTAATCCTCAGTGCTGCAATTCAGGCAAGGATCATCAATGGATGTGGAGTGAAAGGTTATCACGAACACACAATTCCAAGTCTCAAAGAACCACTCCACAGACTACTATTTAATTACAAAGGGGAAAATTTATCCTTCTATGGAGAGATCAGGCTGTCATGACCTTAACCAATAAATTTAGCATTCGTGGATAGCAGGACCTGATACCATATGCCTCCTGATGCGACGCAATAAGAAGTCTTGTATCTATTACCGGAACAAATCTAATTATTGATAAAATAATCAAACAAATTTGAACAGGTGGAAGGGCTCTATCTAGATCAGACAAGTTGCTTAAAGATATAGCTAAATGCAATGCATGAATCTTGACTGCATCTGATTTTTAAAAAGCTACATGAGATTTCTGGCAGCTGGAGAAATTTGAGTATCAACTGTTTATTAAATATTGACTTCTTGCTAATTTTCTTAGGTATGATGATAGTATTATGGTTATTGTAGGAGAATATTATAATTAGGAGATACATGCTAAAGAATTTAGGGGTCAAGTATCAAGATGTCTGTAACTTTTAAATAGTTTACCAAAAAAATGTGTGTGTAAAAGCAAAATCAACAAAATGAGTTGGTACATCTAGGTGAAAGGCTATTCTTTAAACTTTTCTGTAGGTTTGAACATTCTAAAAATACCTTTATTTTGAAAGAAGGGGGAAGAAAAGAACATGTCCCCACAGGGCTATAGATGTCAAGTTCTAGTCAGAGTGCCCAATCCCAATGAATAGGAGATTTGTTATCACTATTACTAAGAAGCTTTGAAAATCTCCATGTGTCACTGTGCTTTGGAGGATGAGGAAGTCAACTAGGGCTAAGATGAAATAGCCCACAGTAGGGAGAGGTCACCCAACACAGACCCACTGCCCACAGAAACCACACTAGGCCTTCCTGCCTCTCTGCTGGGACCCAGGCTGGGAGAAGAGGGCTGTTCACACCTTGTTTCTCCTGCTTCCAGAACCCAGAGTCTCGGCTACTACAGAAAAAAAAACTCCTGTCATGGCTCCTGGAGAATGTTCACAAACGGGGGCCACTTCTGGGCCTCACAATTGTTGTGATGGTTAGAAAGAACTGGAGGAGCTTCGTGGGGAGGAGGAAAGTGAATGGGATTTGACATCACCTGGGTCTGCACTGGCATCAGGCTCTACCACTTAACTAGCACTGTGGACCAATTCCTGCATAGATGATGTGACCACTATCATAGCAGCAGCAGTAACAATAACAGATGACATTTACTGAGCAGTAACTACTGTGCTAGGCACTTTATTCATGTTGAACTCAGCTGAAGTAGATACAAGTGCACCTCATTTTCCACATCACAGGCTTTTTTTTGTTGTTGTTGTTTACAAATGGAAGGCAAGACCCCCCCACCAGCTGCAAAAAGATCATGACTTGCTTTATTGCAATAGTCATTTATTGTGGTGGCCTGGAACTGAACCTGCAACATCTCTGAGGAATGCCTGCACTAGTATTATCTCTACTTTCATGCCAGGCTCTCTTGCCTCTGCAATTTGGCACCTGCTATCCCCTCTGCCAGCACCGTGAAGGCAAATCCCATTCATCTTCTAGGCCCCTCAGCGAGAAGTCATTCCTTCTTCCTCTGCATCTCTAGAGTTTTAGTCTCATCCCTACCAAGGCCCACTTTACCCTGCTGGGGCTGGGCTCTCTCCTCTCTGTACCCCCAGAAGCAGGCAAGCAGGGGAAGGGGAAGAAATTTCCTCCAGTTTAGTCAGATCCATTTTCCTCACCCCTTAATGACTGTCATCTACCATAAGGGAGATTTATCACCCTCTTTGGAATTTTAAAAACTTTTTATTTTGGAAACATTCTCTTGAATTTTCCATTTGGAATCTAAGGCCCAGGGTAAGGCCCAGGTGACCACATAGAAGTAAATGCAAAAACTTCCACTGTGTAGGCGTTGGGAGAACATGGTTGGGTAAATTTTAAGGATGAAAATGTTCACTCAGAGGGAGTAATGTAAGGTGTCTCTCCCAGTATACCAGATGAAACTTTCCCACCTTACTCAGCCTGCCAGGATAAAGACTGGCTCACAACCCCGGGGGACCGCCTTTCACCTTCTCTTCCCGGCCTCCCTCCACGCAACAGCTAGAGTTTTAGCCCTCTTCTGCCCAGTTCATATCTCTAAGAAGCCCATAGGTTGTTCCATTATCCCCACAACCCACACTGTAGGAGGAAAAATTATTACCTGGACTCAGGTGACATACCTGGACCCTGGAGTGAGCTGCCCAAGTAACCCATGGGATAGGGAAAGGTGGGCTACAGGAGGAAAGCCACCTGACGTGGCAATTTGACCTCCTCATTTGCCCAGCAAAATCTTCTCTCACCTGTTACAGGTTCCCAACAACAATCACCATCACCCCCCATTATGCTGTTCCAGAATTTTCCTTCATTCTCTCAGCACAATTCTCAGGCTTCATCTTGTGATTTTCTTCGGCACTGTTGCAACCACTTTTCCTAATGTTAGGTTTTCCTGCTCCTAACAATGATAATTTGTAAACAAAGGGCTTTTAAATCCATCTCCTCATTTCATCCTGACAATAGCCACAGGAGAGTTGCCTTACAGGTTGGCTGGCATTCTGAAGGGTTGTGTGCAGGTCCTGTCACACAACCTGCAAAAGGCAGGATAGCAAAACTTTTTTTTTTCTTTCCTAGCACCCGCTCCAGACTAATCCTCTGCCTCCCTAGAGTGCAGGGAAAAAAAGCAGCGTCTTTGGAGTAAGGAGTCTTGGGTGGTTTAGGGCAAGTCACTTCACTTCTCTGAGCCTCAGGTTCCTCACTTGTAAACAGATATGGTGACGCCTTTACAGAGTGTGCGAGTTGAATGAGATCATGTGTGTGACGCACTGAGTTCAAGGGCTGGGCTCTTTATTTCTAGTCACGAGAAAAGGAAGGCGTTGTGTGCATTCGCAGGTATTGGCGCACTTGCGCACCCCCTTTCCCAAACTCGATCAGCGCTACCGACACCGGGATTTCCAGGGCTGGGAGGAGTCCTTTTCATTTTTCTCCCCGCCCCTTCTTTCCCTATTCCACCTAATCCAACCCAGGCTTGCTTCATCGGCAGTCCCAGCACGCACTCTCCTGCCTTGGATTCCCCCTGTCTGACCTCACGCGCAATCCCCTTCTCATCCGCCAAAGACTCCTCCCAACAGTCTCGACTCTCATCAGGCCGGGTTTTCCTACCATCGCCATCCTTCCCGGCTCCTTCCTCCAGCTCCGCCTCCTCTCCTCGATTAAGCGCCCCCTCCCCTGCAGCCATACGAGTTACCATCCCCATCGCACAGATGAGAACGGCGAGATATGGAAGGACAGGTGCCCCGGTGCGCCCGCGCCCCCTCACCGGCTGTACCTGAGCCCTGCGCCCCCGGCCTCGCCGCACCCACCTCCTTGCCCGAGCGCTGCAGCTTCCCCTCCACGCGCTGCCAGCGCAGCTTTAGCGAGAGGGGCGGAGGCCTGGAGTTCAGCCCAGGGGCGTGGCGGCCCGGGACCGCGCGCTGCGCTCCCGGACTTGTAGTTCTCTCTGCGCTCTTTGTCGTTGGGTGTGCGGAGCGAAAACTCCATCTCCCAGGAGGTATTGCGATGAGCTCTCCTGCTCTCCGCCCCGCCTCCGCCGGCGCTCTGGCCGGCTGGCCTTAAAGGGCACGGCGCCTGAGTAGTGGTTCGCGGGATGGCCCCCGCTCGGGCTCCGCCCTGTTACCCGCACCTCGCCCCTCCCCCCGCTTAGTCCCGCAGCCCTGCAGCCCGGCGGCTGCGCCTCCGAGTAGGGCTCACTGAATACTGGCTTGTTACAGACAGTGGTGGGGAGGTTGGTCCTAGCCGTGGAAGCAGCATCCATGCCATCTGGGACCTGGCGGAGGGCGTCCTCACTTCAGGGGAGGCAGAGGATCCGCCCTGACCTAGCCTGGTCCAGGCTAGTCCTGCCCCGCCTGAGCGCCCTGCACAGGAGCCGGGTCTGAGGCAGGCTCCACTGGGGTCCCAGAGGTAAGGGGATTGGGGAGGGAACTGGGGGCGTGTGTGCGGGCTGGTGGGAGGGAGTGTCAGCACCCTGGCGGTTCGAGAGCCCCGGACACAGCATAGGGGCCGAGGTTGAGAGTCGGGAGGTCTGGGTGCATCCTGGGCCTCGCTGTGTGACCTTGGGCGAGTACCTGCCCCTCTCTGGGCCTCAGCCTCCTTCTTTATCAATTTGATATGGAGGTGATGCCGCCCCCGCCCCGCTCTCGCCAGGGCTGAGCGCACCAGCGCCCGGTACCATGAAGCTCGCCAGACTTTGGTGGCGTCTGCAGCCCCAATTTGGGCTGGGAGCAGGTGCACTGGTATAATTGGAGGTAGGGGTGGGGCCGAGCCAGGGCACAAACTTGGGGGTCCAAGAGTCCACCTCTGCTTTGTATGGCCTTCTGCTATTCTTAGCATCCTACCTGAGCTACCCATTCTGTGAGAGCCCAGTGAACAGGAGACACTGATATGTCAGCCTGGTGTCTGCCCTTCCAGAAAACCTGGGGGTGGGGACAAGGCCATCTGAGGTATGTGAGGGGTGGGCCCCAGCAGGGATGGGTGAGTGTGGTGGGTTCCTAAAAAGGGAATATATCCCTTTTCCCTTCTTTTCACCTTTTCCCCCAGGAGATAGTTTAGTGGCCCAGATGACGGCCTCCCAGTGGTAGGGCGAGGCTTTCCTCCCAGGGGTTGCCTTGGGTAGCAGTTGTTAAAAAATACAGAGAGAGATACTGCTGCCCAGAGATGGAGCAGGGATCTGGGGAGGGCAGGATTGGAGGGACTTCTGGTTTGGGGAAGGGACAGTCTGATGCCTCCCAGGGATTGAAAGGAGGGAAAATGGTTATGAGGGTCAAAGAGAGGAAATGGGCTGCTCACCTCTTAGGTGCTGAGCAGGAGCTTGGAGTGGCTGCTGTGCTCTGGGGTAAGGAGAGGGTGAGATGTTTCTGAAGGCCCCTCCCCTATCTTCTAAGATTCTGTGAGCTTTTGACCTGAGGGTTAACCAGGAATAGTTTTGTTTTGTTTTTTCTTTTTCTTCAGCTTTGGTTGTTTAAGTCATTTCTAGATTGGTTAGAACCTCACGCAGTCCAGTCCAGTGACCTCTGGAGGGGTGTTCTTGGCTGGTATTTAAGTTTCTCAGACATATGAATATGCAAGACCAGACCTGGACAGGTATGGGGACAGTGAATGGACCAGGGGTTAGGCCAGTCTCTAGAAGGTGCTTTTGTGGTCATACCTCTAATTTTATCTCGTCTTGCTATCACATGTCTCTGGTTGGTCACTTGGCACTCTTTCACCTCTGTGCCTGATCTTGTGCTGGGCACTGGACACAGACAAAGGGGATTGGACCTGCTTTTTACCAAAGGAGAGTCCAATCTGCTGGGGGGAGAGAGACATAAATTCCAGTGACACTGCTGAGGGATGAAAGAAGGAAGAGGACCTTGGGAAGCCAGAGCTCAGGGACTTGGACTGCAGGGGGACTAGGAAAGGCTTCCCAGAGGAGGGGGCATGTGACCTGGGCATTGAAGGATGAGTTGGAATTTTCCAGGAGAGAAGAGGGGAAGCCCTTTTTCTGCAGAATGGGCATCACCAAAAGGTGGCCAGAAGGAAAAGCCCCCTGCCCAAATTCCTGTAGATTCACCACTGAACAGCCCTTGTCAAGTTCATCTCCACCCCTGCCCCACATCAGCTAAGTGTGACGGAAAGGGCTTGAACATCAGGCTCAGGAGTTTGGACCTTATCTTGAAGGTGCTGGGAGCCTTGAGAGTTCTGAGCGTGGGCATAGCAGCAAGGAGCTTACCATCTAATGAGATTAATCTGACAATGTTTGCAGGGTGCTTTGGAGAGATTAGGGAGGTATGAGGAAGCCTGAGTTGGGGCCCAGGGCATGGGGGTGGGGCAAGACATTGTACACACATACACACATACACACATACACACACGGTGCTTTAGGAGTGATGGAGGTGAGTCAGGTTCCACCATACAGGAATAGAGACCAGTCAATACTCAGTGGAAATGCAGAGGGTCATCAGAGAGGGATGGATAAAGGGATCTGGTGCTTCCAGGGGAGGGACTGTGATTTTCCTATGTGCTTATTGTGTGCCATGGAGTGGGTTGGATATTGCTGGGACTCTCAGGTTGTGATGCCATCAGTGAGAGGTATCAGCCAAGGGCTTGGGGAGAAGCAGCAGCACTGGCTGGGGAAAGCTAAGGGGTAGGCATGTGGTCTCCCATTTTGGGATTCAGAATCTGAGACAGGTGAAAAAGCACCAGCCGTGGTGACCACAGTGGAGGCTAGTGCCTGGACTAGAATCGAGGCCTGGACTCTTCTCCTGCAGAACACACGCCTCTATTGGATGCTAGATTGAGGAAGGGAATGAGGAGATCGGTTGGGAGGATACTGCACTAGTCTAGGCAAGAAATAAAGAAGAGCTGATATTGGGTGGGACTGGGGTTCAGGGGGTCACTGGGAATAAAAACTAGCCGTGAAGGACTAATGGGTGAAATCCCTTGTAGAAACAGTGAGATCAGGCGTGTGTCTCCTTGTCTTCTCTGACAGTGCTCTGTTTCATCCCTCAGTGCCAGACGGCCCAGGAGTAGACTCGTGACTACCCCAGCCTTCATCTTTTTTATACCTTATCCCAGCCCCATTAGTGGTAGGTGGAATGGTCCCCATTTTCCAGGTTAGAAGGCTGAGGAGCCTGGCAGGGACTCACCCAAGGTCATCTGGTGATTCTGAAGCAGAAACTTGGGTCTCGTGCTTTTAATGCAGGCTCTTCTGAGGCAGGTCACAGCTGCCGCTTGCTGCTGTGTTTGGCCTGGAGCAGCTGCCTCTTGGGTCAGAGCCAGCGTCCACAGGCCCTCTCCTGGTCCAGTGCCTAGAACGGTAATCCAACCTCCCCTGAGGATCGCCGGCCCTCTGCTTTTTCCTCCCCCAGGGAGGCCGAGTGCAGGTTCTAGTCTCACCCTCCTGAGACCATGTTCCTCTCCCTTGATGATCCTTGGCTTCCCCATTCATGCCACAGGGACAGAGGGCCTCGTCCTGCCTCCTTTCTGTGGCCTGTAATGGAGTCAGGTGAGGATCAAGCCTCTAAAAACCCTTTTGCACGAATGCTTCGAAGATATTAGTGAGTGGGTGTGTTGGTGACCATGGTGACAGCTGACCTCAGACTGCCTTCTGTGAGAGTGGGGGCAAGTACCCGGGGCCTGCCTGGAGTGGCCAGGCCATGGACTACAAAGAGGCTGCAGGGCTAGCCTTGGAGATTGGAGCCCTTACAGAGTGGCTCCACAGATTGAACTCCCAGCTGCCAGGCACAGACCACCTATGTGGTAGGTCTCAGGGAGAATGATATGAAATTGCCAACATCTGATCCTTCACTTTCATGTGGTACAACTTGATCATTTATCCCCACTTTACAGAAGAGAAAAGAGGCTCAGGATGGCATTTGCTCAATGTCACACAATGAGTTGCAGGACTAAAATAAGATTTGCTTAAGGTCACACTGACATGCAGAATTTGTCTTTCCTAGTCTGACTTTCCACTTCCAGAGCCTTCTCTAGCCCCAGAACTCCATTTCTGCCTGCCCCATGTCATCTTCCTCCACGTGCGACGTCAATATCTCATCGATCAGTGTTTCTCCTTGGCTGCCTGAGTACAGACAGACCTTGGAAATATTGTGGGTTCTGTTCTAGACCACTGCAAAAAACCCCAGTATTTCAATAAAGCAAGTTGTGATATTTTTGCTGGTGGAGGGTCTTGCCTTCAGCTTCTGAAATATGCAACATCTGTGAAGTGCAGTAAAGCAAAGTGCAATAAAATGGGTATGCCTGTACCTGGATTACTAGGCATGCTGGGTTGAAAGCATATTACATACCAAATCCACTAGTTTGGAGGGCAGGGGATGGGGTTTGTGCGGATGGTCTTCAAAGGAGGTTGGTCACAGCCACTACCTAAGAAAGAGAGGACCAGGGATGAAGGGAGGCCAGTTTTTAAAGACATCTTCAAAGGCCTTTTGAGATTATACCTTGCCTTGGCATTCTCTGTAACACCCCTGCCTCTACCATCAGACTGGAAGCTCCCAGGGGCAGCTTTCTGAAGTGAAGGGGACTGACATTTTCGAGCACTTCCATGTGCCCAGCAGCATGGTAAGGACTTTGTATTTGTCTTCACAACAACCCTGCAGGGTGGAAACAGACTCAGAGCATAAGTAACCTGGACGGTAAGCAGAATGCACCCCAGAGGAACCTGAGGCAGCCAGGCCAGTGTTGGGGAACCACTGACTGATCTGTACCCTGGCTCCACCCACAGTAATCTCTTCAGAGGCACTCAGACAGCAGTGACCAGCGTGGGAGATGCCAGCCACTGAGAAATAAGCCCCACTTGCTTCCCTGTGGAGCTCACAGCCTGTTGAGAGAGACAGAGATCTAAATAAATGGGCCCATTGCATTTAATACGTGCAGTAATGGAGGTTCGGTCTTGGCCAAGAGCTAGAAAAGAGACGAGAGTGCCTCCACAGGGCGTGGCACATTGTCAGGGTCCCACGATATCTGTGGCTCTGAATAAAAGTTTCTGTTCTCTCCCCTAGGATATTTCTCCCTTGTCTTCACCCCAATTCCAGGTCTCAAGAATAGAGTAGTTTTTACCGAGCCCATAAGTTTCGTGAAACACCTACTGTGTGCTGAGCCCTATGTCTGGTCCTGCCTAGAGTGGGTTTATACAAAGAAGAAAAGAAATGGCCCTGCCTTCCTGGAGCTGAGATTTGGATATTATGAGAGTAAACTGTTACCTATGTGAATCAACAGGAGTCAAAGCATGTTAGTGGGATGCAGACTTCCAAGACACAGCCCACATGGAGGGAAGTGGCGAAAGGAAGGCTATTGTGGCTCAGGAAAAAGGTAGCAGTAGCTCCCGCTGTATTCTGCATTTGTTCATGCAAGAAATGCCTACTGTGTGCCAGGCACTGGGCTAGGTGCCGGGGATATGATGGTGACAAAACTTGACATGGTTCTTGCCCTCAGGAATCTACAGGCATATCTTGGAGATATTGTGGATTTGGTTCCAGACCACTGCAATAAAGTGAGTCGTAATCTTTTTGCTGAATGATCTTGCCTTCAATTTGTAAAAAACAACATCTGTGAAGTGCAATAAAGTGAGTGCAATAAAACGAGGCATGCCCACACATAATATCATGGAGGAGGCTGACTTCAGTCAAATAATTATGATAAGTTCTATAAAGGAGGACAGAGTGCTCTGAAATTAAGAGTGGCGTTTGACCCAGATGGGAAGGTCAGGCAAGGCTTCCTCAAGGAAGTGAGCCAAGCAAGGAGGGGAGGGAAGAGCACAGTCACCTGAGAGGGGCTAGTGTGGACCGAAGCTGGGGAGGCAGGGAGGACACAGAGACCAGATGCTCCTTCAGTGGAGGGGATCTGGACCCGTACAACCCTGGCACTATGTGATCCCAGCTATAACAGAGGAAGAGGCCAAAGGCAGAGCAGAGGGTGAGGGATGAATTCATGGCTAGAGGTCCAGGGCTATTCTCACTGAGGATAGGGTGTTCGAAGTGGGCTTTGAAGGAAATCAGGAGTTCGGCTGGCTGGGTGAGTGTGTGGTGGCAGTGGAGATCTTGGGAGATAGGATGTTTCAGGTAAAAAGCACGCACAGAGAAGTGGAATCTTTCAAAGGTGTAGATCATTTGAGAAAGTGCAAGAAGTTGATGGGGACAGAATAAAGGAGCGGGAGGGCTCAGGTGTTACCTTTGTGAGATTAGAGGCGCTGGCCAACAGTAACTACAACTCACTGGGGCTTATTATATGCCAGGCATTGTGCCTTATTTAATCACGACACCTCCCAGTGAGGCAGGTATCCTTGCTCCCCCTCACAGATGAGAAACTGCGGTCCAGAGAGGTCGAGTTCGCCCCACGTCTCAGTACGCAGGGCGCCACAGGGGGAATTAGTACTGTCGGGGAGAGGGTGACCCACTCCCTGTCTCCCGCAGCGCTGCCGCCATGGAGAAGATCCTTGAGGCGGTGGTGACGTCGTCGTACCCGGCAAGCGTGAAACAAGCGCTGGTGCGGCGCGTGTTGGAAGCAGCGCGGCAGCCCCTGGAGCGGGAGCAGTGCCTGGCCCTACTGGCGCTGGGCACACGCCTCTACGTGGGTGGCGCCGACGAGCTGCCGCGCCTTGTAGGCTGCCAGCTGCTGCACGTAGCCGGCCGCCACCACCCAGACGTCTTCGCGGAGTTCTTCAGCGCGCCCCGCGTGCTGCGCCTGCTGCAGGGTGGCGCCGGCCCACCTGGCCCCCGCGCGCTCGCCTGCGTGCAGCTTGGCCTGCATCTGTTGCCCGACGGGCCGGAGGCCGAAGAGGTGTTCACGCTGCTGAGGCGCGAGGTGTTGCGCACTGTGTGCGAGCGGCCGGGGCCCGCGGACTGCGCGCAGGTGGCTCGGATGCTGATGCGGCATCCGCGCTGTGTGCCCGACGGCCCGCACCGCCTGCTATTCTGCCAGCAGCTGGTACGCTGCCTCGGTCGCTTCCGCTGCCCGGCCGAGGGCGAGGAGGGAGCCGTGGAGTTCCTGGAGCAGGCTCAGCAGGTGAGCGGACTCCTGGCGCAGCTGTGGCACGCACAGCCGGCCGCCATCCTGCTCTGCCTCAAGGAGTTGTTCGCCGTCATCTCCTGCACAGGTGCGTGTGCGCTTAAGCTGGGGTTGGGGCGGGAGGGAGCTCGTGTGTATCAAGGCTCTGGGAGTGTGCCAGGGCAGGTAGCTGTTCGTGCACATTTTGCTTGGCGTGCCTACGTGTGGTGTGGTATGTGTGTGCCACGGGCAAATGCACAGGTGGGACAATCGATGTTCCAATATTTACTTAGCAAGCCCATGCAGAGAACCTGCTGTAGGTCCTATCCAGTAGTGGGTGGTGGCGCACAGGGAGGAATAGACTGCCTGGTGTGGGAAAAGGACGGACCCAGATTAATCTGGCCAGAGGAGGACCTTGGGGCTGAGGGAGGCAACAGGAAAGAGAACATCATGCCCTTTGGGTCAGGTGGGATTCCTAGAATTGGTGACTTTTAAGCCAGATCTTGGTGAGGTAAGCCACACCAGGCAGCAGGGACAAGGTGCTCTGGGCAGGCAGAGGAAAGGTCAGGAAACGCAATGTAGCCCGTAGGTGTCAACCCTGAAATGTAAAATCTTGGCCCTCCATTGAGAACTGGAACTTGGATTATAGTATAAATGATTTATATAAGGGCTGTGCCTTCCCTGATTATAGGTCTGTTTAGGGGAAAGGAAGGTAATGGACTTGGCAGCAAGAAGAACCAAGGCTGGGTGTGTAAGAACCTTATACAATTGCACAACAAATTTTGATAACTAAATGTTCTTTCTCAGTGCTAGACCTTTGTCTGTGTACTGGCAAATGTACACCTGGAATGTACTCCCTCTCCCCAAGTCTTTATAGGCCTCTTTCCTGCTCTTGCCAACTCCAGTCTTACCCTTGCCTATATACCCGCAGATGGGGGTCATTGCTTTGTGTGTGTGTGTGGGTGCCTAGCACAAGGCTGGGCTCAAAGTAGTGCCAGTGAAGGTTTGATGAGTGAATGAGCTAAGATTGAATCAGAGGCATCGATGCTGAGGAGGTAGCCTGGATGTGCTCTTTGAAGAGGCCTAGCCTAGATCCCTGGCAGAATGAGAGCATGGGGTGAGGAGGGAGGTGAGGGGCACCCCTGCCTTGCTAAGCTTAGCTCAGCCCCCTGTTCCAGAGGAGGAGCCCCCATCTAGTGCCCTGGCCAGCGTGGTCCAGCACCTGCCATTGGAGCTCATGGATGGTGTCATCCGAAACCTCAGCAATGATGACAGTGTGACGGACTCTCAGATGCTGACTGCCATCAGCAGGTGGGCTGGGGACCCAGTGTTGGTCACATCTCTCTCCTTCCCAGCAGCCCCTTCCTCTGGGTGGTGTTGCTGGGCTAGATTTCATGTTTAAGGGCCCAGGCCCTCAAGCTTGCTCCTTCATCCGTATTTTCTTGAGCCCTACTTTGTGCCTGGCCCAGGGGGGGATGTGGGAGACAGAGGGCCCTGCCCTAGTGATGCTCCCAGACTGGGTACTAGCTGTGAGGCCCTGGACAGGTCAGTGAACTCTCTGAGACTCAGTTTCTCCTTCTGTAATAGCAGATGTGGCTGGTGGTATAAGAAGTTGTGAGGCTTCCATGGGCTCATATTAGGTGAAAGTAGTTTTACTAAGTGTTTTCTGAGTTTGGCAAGTATGACAAATGGAGTTTGGGTGCTTTTCAGTTCAGAGTTCTTGCATATCTCTCACCTCATTTGAACATCAACACTCCTGTGATCTAGTCACACCTACTCATCCAGTGATCCCAGAAAATGCCACCTAACCTCCTGCTAGCAGACCTTTGACTCTGCAGACCCCATTCACCTGGCATGCCTCCACCTGTCATTCTTTCTATACTTGTGTAGAGATCCCCTGTCTCCATTGGGCCTTCCTGGATACCTTGTCTAGAGTGGGTGAGACTGTGAATGTTAGAGATAAGGAGCCTGAGTTCAAATCCTGGCTCTGCCACCTCTTGCCTATGTGACTGGGCAAGTTACTCAACTTCTCTATGCTCCAGCTTTCTCATCTATAAATTACAGTATAACTGAACCCATCTTATAGGGTCGTTTTAAGGATTAAATTAGATAAAAATCAGATAATACATGTAAAGTGCCTAAAACCTGTTATTATTATAGTTACTGTTACTTTGTTTTCACATTGTTCTACATCTCTATAATGGGTTGGCCAAAAAGTCTGTTTAATTGTTTTCCATAAAATAAAAGACACATTTTTCATTTTGACCAATAACTTTATGGATTTGGATATTTTGAGTATGTTGGCTATCTCCTGTGTTGGTAGAACATTGATTGTTCTCAATGTCTTGATCTTATAACTATCAACTTCAACTGGTCTACCTGACTGTGGAGCCAGCTGGTTTACCTGACTGTGGAGCATTGTCCAGCAAGAAATCTCCAGCATGAAACTTTGCAAACCACTTCGACACGTTTGATCAGTCACAGCACCTTCTCCATACAGTGCACAAATCTTTTTATGTGCTCAATTGCTTTTTTCCCTTTTGTGAAATAATAAAGCATAATACACTGAAAATGTGTATTTTCTTCCATCTTCAATATTAAAATGGCTATACAAAAATTCACCAATTTGGTAAGTTTTTTTAAATGCATGCTGATATGGCAGCTGTCACAATACAATCTAACAAAATTGTTTTGAATGAAGTTAAAGACAACTAAGCACTACTAGAGCCATCTTACGAAAAAACAAAACAAAACACAACAAACGAACTTTCTGGTAAACCCGATAATACAGTCTACTTGAGTATAAAAACAATAGTGACATTTTTCCTGGGCACCTACTAAGTGGCAGCTTCATGCTCAATGCGCACAGGTACTAGCATGTTGTGGGGGGTCAGATGGACAGATAGAGCAGTGCCTGGTGCAGAGTGAATACCACGTTAAGTGTTCGCTATTATCTCTTTTAATTCATACAGCAACCCTGTTGTCAGTAGGCGTTGTCCCCATGTTACAGAGGAAGAAACTGAGGCTGAGAGAGGAAATGACTTGCTCTAGTACACAAGCCATGGCTTGCTGGAGCCAGAGCTTTTGGTCCCAGGGGCCAGGGCCCCTCCTGCTACTGGGCCCTAGGGTCCAGGCAGAGGCAGTTGAAAACTCTGTTTTTCCATTGCAGCCCAACATGTATGGGGTGAGGTTTGGGGTGCTGAGAGGGCTAGGCTCCCCTCCTGCTGGTCTGGGAGCCCCAGTCTCTGCCAGCTGCCCACGCTGGGCTCATTTGCTTGTTCATCCCACATACTGCAGGACTGCCCTGAGTAGGGTGAGTCATTGTGGAGCCTCAGGACATTATGATTAGTTCCTGGGCTGCCACCACCCAGGCATATGGGCCTCCCAGGTTCCTATGTCACTGTCATTACTCTCACTAGGATGATCGACTGGGTGTCCTGGCCCCTGGGAAAGAACATTGACAAGTGGATCATTGCACTGCTGAAGGGCCTCGCCGCTGTTAAGAAGTTCAGCATCTTGATTGAGGTTTCACTTGCCAAAATTGAGAAGGTTGGTGGGCCCCAGTCCTAGCCCCTGCGTACGTCTTTTCCTGCATGTCTCTTGCCAGGGGCAGTGCAGGTCTGAGAGGCACAGCACTGGGGCTCTCACCCAAACTCTCTGTGACCTGGGACAATTCACTGCCCCTCTCTGAGCCTCAGGTTACCCCCTTCCTTCCCCTGACTGCTCATTCAAGCATACATGTGCGCCTTTTGGTGTGTTTGTCCATCCACCCATCAGATATCTATCTTGCCGTCCATGTCACTGTCTGTCCGTCCACCCAGGTCTGTGAGCGCCTCTGTGTTCTCGCCCTGGCATTGATCTGCTTCCGCTTCAGTGTCTCTGATCCCTCTCTGTCTTTGGTGGCCCAGGCCTGGGGGACTCCTGACGAAGGATTTTCTTCTAGGTTTTCTCCAAGCTTCTGTACCCCATTGTCCGGGGAGCCGCCTTATCTGTCCTCAAGTACATGCTCCTGACCTTCCAGCACTCCCATGAGGCCTTCCACCTGGTAAGGGTCCATCCCTGCTGTGTCCTCCACTGGTTGGGCTGGAGGCCAGACAGGCTGTCTCTGTTCAGGGTTAAGGGGTCAGAGATTAAAGCCCAAGCCTTTGGAGCCATGGACATTAAGACTGGAGGATACTTGAGACCCCAATTTACAGAAAGTAAACTGAGGCCAGTGAATTTGTATGGCGCCCCCATGGGCCCATAGTAGAGTGACAAGCCTAGAATGATGACAGCTAATATTCCCTGGGTAACAGTTGCATGCCAGTCACAGTGGTAAAGGCAGCATATATGTGCACTCACTGAACTCCCAGTGTTCTGTGGAGTGGAAGGCCTCAAGAAGGAGGTCCTGTCATTTTCTCCACTTTTCAGCTGAGGAAACTGACATTTAGAGAGGGTCAGTCCCTTCCCAGACAACAGCTAGTGAACAGTGTGGGGAGGAGTCTAGCCAGGTTGGTCTGACTCCTGACCCAGTGCCCTCACTGTACTCTGCTGCCTGCTGGCACCCTGGGGGCCTGGCCTCCAGCTCAGGGCCCTATCTGCTCGATTCCTGGCCCTTCCTTGGGAAGGAGAGCCTATGGCCCTGGGGGCTGCCTGCCTTCCCCATGCCTGCCCCCTGTGGACCTGCAGATGGGGCCACAGATTCTGAGGGCCCCTGGTCAGGGCAGAAACTTCCTGCTTCCCTATTTGCTGCAGTAGGAGAAGCACAGTGTTTGGGGTTGAGTCCCAGCTCTGCCCTTTGCTGGGTGTGGTGACCTTGGGCTAGGCACATACCTCTCACAGCCTGAGCAGAGGTAAACCCCTAGGACGGTGGGAGAGGGTTAGGTGAGGTGACGCTTGCTGAGTCTGCCAAATACTGGGGACGTGACAGGTGTTGGTTTCTTTCCATCGTTTTCCTGGGCTCCCCTGCTCCCAGTTCCCATAGCCTTACTCTGCCCACCCCCAGCGCGTTCTGGGCTTGAAAGTTAACACTCCATAGCACAGAGGCAAACTCTGGACTTTGGAGTCAGACAGACCCGAGTCAGGCACCAGCTTTTCCCTGTAACCCACAGTGACATCCTCAGCAAATTATATCACCTCTCTAACCTCAACTCCTTTATTTGGAGAATGGGAATAACAATCACTGCCACATAAAATTATTGTGAGGATGCAGTGCTTGACCTGTATGTTTGGTGGTGAAAGAATGATGCTGTTTGTCCCCAGAGGTGGCCACTCAGGTCCTGTCAGGGCTGTCCACCATCTGGCATCAGTCCTGGGTGGGCAGAGAAGCCTTGGTCACTCAGGCTTCTGGGCAGGTCAGTTGGCTGAGGCTTAATCATAAGGACTTGGGCTCAGACTTTCCCTCAACTGTGAGGAGGGAATTATTGACCCTATTTTATGGGGGAAGAGACTGAGGCAGGGTGTCCAAGGTCACAGATCTTGTAAGGAGTGTCACCTGCCTGCAGAGCTCAGAGCCCCATATTGGGAAGGGGGATAGTGGTCAGGTGGGCAAATCTCCTGCCTCAGGGAGCTCTGGGTATGTTCAGCAATGACCAGCCTCCCATGTCCCAGGTGGGTACACCCCTGCTGAGCCTAACTCCACTCTGCTCTCACAGCTCCTACCTCATATCCCTGCCATGGTGGCCTCTCTGCTCAAGGAGGACTCCAACTCGGGGGCCAGCTGCCTGGAGCAGCTGGCAGAGCTGGTCCACTGCATGGTGTTCCGGTTCCCGGGCTTCCCAGACCTGTACGAGCCCGTCATGGAGGCCATCAAGGTGAGTGACAGTGTCCCACTGCTCTCTCGCTCCATTCTGACAAGAGCATCAGTGTGGACCTTGCTCAGGGCCATACTACAGGTTGGCAGCAGCCCCCACCATTTGGTCCCTGGCTGTCTCTCATCCCCTCCTCTGGCCCATCCTGAGCTTCAGGCACGCTGAGCCACCTGCTGTTCCCCAGATGGATCAGCCTTTCTCATGATTGCTCTGAGCCTTTTCGTATGCCATTCTCTCTAACTGTAAACCCTTCCTTGTTCTGCCTAGATAGCTCCTACATAATCTTTAAGTCTCTGTTTAAGTGTTAACCTCCCTCATGAAGCCTTCCCTGATAACTCAATACCTTCCTGAGGTTGGCCCCCCGCCTGACTAGAGCAGGATCTCTCTGGGCTCCCACAGCCCCAGGGTATCCCTCTGTCACACACTGTCACTTTCTGTCAGTGTGTCTATCTCCCCGACCAGACTGTGAGCCCTCCAGAGCAGGTGCTGTTTACAATTGTTCATCTGATACCCTCCTCTGTGCCAGGTGCAGACTAGGAACTGGGGACACAGCCATGAGTCACCTCCGTTGTGGAGCCTTCAGCCTTGGGGCAGGTGACAAACTTCTATAAAGTACTCGGATCTAAGCAGTTTATGGAACACCTATGAGGGTCAGCTGGGAGCAGTGAGAAACCAGAGGCGTGAAAGGCCTCCAGTTAGAAAGAGAAAGGGCTTCTGACCTGGACTAGCTGGGTTGCTAGGACAATAACTAACATCCATAGATAGTGCGACATTTGGCAGTGTTTCCCCATAGACTTTCTCTTCTAATGCTCATAGGAAGTCTGTCAGGCACATACTATTGTTTTTTGTTTCATAGATGAGGAAAATGAGGTTCAGAGAGGTTTGGTGACTTATGCAAAGTCACAGAGATAGAGACATAGCCAGGACTGGGTTGCTGCATACAGAGGGTGAAAGATGTCTAGGTAGGTGGCGGCCCTTTCAAAACCTCTGATCTGACTTCCGTCTTAGACAGATAACCTGAAGAAGTGCTACTTTTGTCCTGTGGCTTTGAGCACCCGTTGGTATGAGCCAGTTTGTACCAATAAAATTTCCAGGATATTATTGTGCATTAACACCCTTTTACATGTGTTCTATGAGTACATTCTTCTTTGTATCTAGGCTCCATTATAAATTCTGAAAGTTCTCTCACATAAACAGTTGTATCAGGTTATGGCAGTTTCTCTGGGAGCTGTAGTCCTTGCTAAGGGAGACATTGTATGTAAACAGTAGGAGCTTAGGAGTTATTTGGAAGTTCTTATTTTATTTTCCTTAGAGGACAAAGTTAGCTTCCTTGTGAAAACGGCATTTGATGTTTTTTGTTCTAGTGTGGATATTTTTGCATCTTCTGTGTGCAAGTGCATGTGTGGGGTTCTGTCTGCTTGTTTGTCCCTATTTGTTTGCATTGTGTGTTGAGTGGGGACTGGATAGGGGATAACAGGAAGGAAGAAGAATGGACTAAGAGAGACCATACTGAGGCCATATCTCTTTATTTCACCTCTGGCAGCTCCTGCATTTTTTAGCGTCTGTGAGAGGTGACTGACTAATCTGATAAACTATCTGTTAAGTGATCCTGACAAATGGCTGAGCATAAGTGCTAAACTGCTGCTTGAGCCAGACTTCTGCAGTGGCCAGAGGATGTGTGCTGGGCAGACAAGTGCTTGGGTGCTAAGCTCATTTGAAGCTCTGGGGCCCTAAACAAATCTAGGGCCCATGCTCAGGATCTGCAAATAAGAGCAGGGCTAGAGGAACTATTATGAATACCACTTACATCTACTAAGTAACTACATTATGCTTAGGTGTTCTCTTTACAAAATATCATTATTAGGACCAGCACTTGGTAATATTCTTTTAGGTGCATCTGTTTAATGTGAAAAGGGATGATGAGTGGGAAAGTTTGCTAGTCCCCAAGCCCGTGACCAGAGGCCCATACCTCAGACCCCCGGGATTACCCTCTTGACTGTAGGATCAAGTTCCAAGGGGGTGGCTAATTCAGAAAAGCTGACTCTGCAAACCTAGAAGTAGACAGTGACGCAGAGTGTCACTATGTGCGAGCACCGTCATTCTACAGTGCCCCCCAACATCAGGTAGGAGTGTTCTTACTGGACAAGTGAGGAAACTGAGGCCCAGGGAGGTTACCTGACTGAGAGAGGCTCACTGACCATGGCCAGGCAGCTAGTGAGGACAAGAGTTGGGACGAGGATTGAGATTTTGGTGTTACTGGACCCGTGGGCCAGTGCTGTCATAGCTCAGAGTCTGCCATACCTTGGGCTCTTCTAAGAATGTACAGGTTCTTCCCTTACTGCCTGTATGTCCCTGGAAAATTCTTTATCTGAGTCTTAGTTTCTGTTTTTGTTCTTCATTATTAAATGGAGATTTTCTCAACACCTCAAGGCAGTTGTGACATGAAAGGTCATATAGAAGGCCCCTGTGTCAAGGTGAGAACCTGGAATAAGTTTGACATTGGGAGGCTATTCATACACATCTCTAGAACATTTGTGGGCAGTGTGCTTGGGTGGGTGTGGTGTAGGCTATAGTCCAAGAAGGCTCCCAAGAGGAGGTGATGTTTTACCAGCTGACCCTGATGCCCACTCTCCTGCTGGCTTGTTTCCTTCTCAGGACCTTCATGTTCCCAATGAGGACCGCATCAAGCAACTGCTGGGGCAGGATGCCTGGACCTCGCAGAAGAGCGAGCTGGCTGGCTTCTTCCCCCGGCTCATAGCCAAGTCAGACACGGGCAAGATTGGTTTAATCAATCTGGGCAACACATGCTACGTGAACAGTATCCTTCAGGCCTTATTTATGGCTTCTGAGTAGGTGCTGCCTTTGAATTCTCTGTCTGTCCCTGCCTCTCTCATTTGGGCTCCCTTGTGTATGAAGATGAGGATGAGGATGGGGGTTGGAGGAGGTGAGTTCTGTTTTGCATTGCTGGCATTGTTCCCTGAGGATTCTGGGTATGTGAACGGCAGGAAAGGTACCCAGAGGTCTCCAGGCCACTGCCAAGCAATAGGTTGAGATTGGATGGGAACTGGAGATGCGGAGAATGGGGCTCCAGAGACTGGGCTGCAGTGGGAAGGGGTCTGCGCTCTGTTGGTGGGCATTACTGACTTTTCTCCTAGACTCATGGGTGGATTGTGTCTTTCAGAGTGGAACACCCCCCTCACCGTGGTTAAGATACTCCCTCCAACCCCCTTTGTTGTCAATGGCTATGTATCCAACTTATGGCTTACTTAAAAATCACTCAGGGTTTCAGCCACAGCAGTGGACCTATTATTTTTTCCTCCACTTTTCCTTTTCTGGTGTTTGTGTTAAAATTGTGCGGCGGCGGCGGCGGCGGCGGCAGCCGTCCGTCTTGAGAGACGATGGTGTAGCTTCTTAAGAGTCTATCTGCACCACCGAGAATGGCTGTGCAGTCCGACTCGGGAGTGACACGGTATCTGTCTCCTCCCGTGTTGAATTGACATCTTGCGATGACGCTGGAGTGTCCTCTCCAGTGAAGCTGAAGCTACAGAGCCTGGGCAGGGTGATATGGAGGGTCTGCTGTTGCCCATGCAGCAGACCCCCCCTCTCTTCGCAGCTGAAGGGTCCAAGGGAAAGACGGAGTCGATACAGCTTGGCTTCAGGTGCGCCGCAGGAGTTGCCGGTGATGACTACAACGTCAAACCGCCTTAGGGACTCCGGCTCCGGATTTTCTGTCGGGGTTTACTCCCTTAGCCTTTCCCCTGAAGAGGTATGCCGCAAGGCAGCGGAGGTTTTTTGGAGTCAGAGTTTTCCTTCTCTGATGTGCCCTGACTGGAAGATCGAACCAGCGACACTTAGCTCGCAGGCCGACGCTCAATCCACTGAGCCAAACCAGCCAGGGGGATAAAATTGTGCACATAACATAAAATTTACCATCTTAAATATTTTTAAGTTCAGTGGTATAAATATATTCACATTGTTGTGCAACCATCACCATCATTTATTTTGTAAATCTGGAACTCTGCACCTTTGAAATAATAACGTCCCATATTTTCAGCCCCCCAGCCACCATTATATATCCTGTCACTGATTTTATCTCTATTCTAAGTACCTCATATTAGTGGAATTATACCATATTTGTCTTTTTGTGATTGGTTTCGTTCACTTAGTAGATGTCTTCAAGGTTCATCCATATTGTAGCGTATTGCAGAATTTCTTTCCTTTTAAAGGCTGAATAATATTCTATTTATGTATAAACCACAATTTTGTAATCCACTTATTGGTCAATGTACACTTGTGTTACTTCCATGTTTTAGCTGTCGTGAATAATGGTGCTATGAACATGGGTGTACATATATTTCTTTGGGATGCTGCTTTTGATTCTTTTGAAGTAGGGTTTCTGGGTCATATAGTAATTATATTTTTAACTTTTTTTCCCATTTTTTTATTGTTCTATTACAGGTGCCCCATCTTATATTTTTTAACATTTTGAGGAACCTCTATACTGTTTTCCGTAGTGGTTGCATCATTTTACATTCCCACCAGCAGTGCTCAGGGTTCCAATATTTGCACATCCTTGCTGTCACTTGTTTTCTGTGTGTTTTTGTGTGTGTGTGTATATATATATATATATTTTTTTTTCTTTTTTTTGATGGTAGTCATCCTAATGGTGAGGTGGTATCATTGTAGTTTTGATTTCTATTCCCCTGATGATTAGTGATGTTGAATATCTTTTCATTTGCTTATTGGCCATTTGTATATTTTCTTTAGGGAAATGTCTGTTCAAGTCCATGGCCCATTTATTATTATTATTTTTTACAGTTTGAGTTTTAATTTTAGTTATTTATGTTTTCATTCTGTCTCTTACTTTTTAGAGCTAAATCTTCCATGAACATGGGAGTTCTTATTTTTTAAAAATATGCATGTTTAACAATGTCTGGGAGGCTATTACTAGCATGCTTACAGTATAACTCTGAAATGATGTGACTATGGTTGATTTTAAATTTTTTGTTTGTATTTTTTAAAATATGTTTTATTGATTATACTGTTACAGTTGTCCCAATTTCTTTTCCCTCTGCTCCCTTCCACCCAGTGATCCCCCCTCCCTCCAGTTGTCCCCCCCCCTTAGTCCATGCCCATTGATTGTGTATATAGTTCTTCTCAACCTCTTCTTGTCTACTCCACTCCCTCCTACTATGCTTCTTAATTCCTGCACCATCTCCCTCCCTTTCCCCCTTTCCCCCTCCCTGCTGACTTCCCCCCAATATGTTCCCTGTACCTATAATTCTTTTTCCATTCTCATTGCCTACTTAGTTTGCCTTTGTTTCAATTCCCTAGCTTCTGTTGTTGGTTGTTGTGATACAGTTTTCATTTTAATGTTCATAGTTTTGATCCTCCTTTCTAAACAAGTCCCTTTAACATCTCATATAACAGTGGTTTGGATCTGATGAACTCCTTCAGTTTTACTTTGTCCTGGAAGCACTTTCTCTACCCTTCTATTCTGAATGACAGCTTCACTGGATAGAGTATTCATGGCTGTAGGTTTTTGATTTTCATTACTTGAATATTTCTTGCCAGTCCCTTCTTGCCTGCAGAGTCTCCTTTGAGAAATCAGCTTATAGTCTAATTGGGACCCCTTTGTACATAATTCTTTTCTTCTCTCTTGCTGCTTTTAAGATTCTCTCTTTATCTTTAATTTTTGACATTTTGATTATAATGTGTCTTGGAGTGGTTCTCCCTGGGTCCAGTTTTTCTGGAACTCTCTGTGCTTCCTGGACCTGTAAGTCTTATTTCCTTTCCCAAGTTAGGGAAGTTCTGCTTCATTATTTTTTCACATAATTTTTCAATTTCTAGTTCTTGTTCTTCACCTTCTGGCAACCCTATGATTGGATGTTGGCCCACTTATAGCTGTCCCAGAGGTTTCTGAGCCTCCCCTCATTTTCCTCACTTTTTGTTTCCTCTTTCTGCACTGGTTGACTATTCTTTCCTATGTTCCGATATGTTGATTTGATCTCTGGTTTTCGTCTCCTCACCACTTGTCTCGTATGTGTTTTTGTTCATTTCAGCAGGGCTAGCCTTCATTCCTTCCCCGTCTTGTTCAATATCTTTTGTTAATTCTGTAAGCTGCCTTATGACTATAGCTCTGAACTGAGCCTTAGAAAGATTTTCTATTTGTTCATCGGTTAATTCCCGTATCTGCTTTTTGGTTAGCTGCATAATTGGTATTTCAATCATTATTCCTCCCATTCTGACCGTTTTATCTTTCCTTCTTGGGTGGGGCTGTCACACCTCCTACACTATTGGGTGCAGAGCCCTGAGCACTCGTCACAACCCGGTGACCCTTCTCACCACACTGTGGTGCTTTGTGTGGGGGCGGGGGTCCAAGATGGATTCCTGCCATTCACTTTCTGCTGAGAGACTGGGAGCTCCTTCCTCTGTCCCCACGCCCTCTGGGCCTCACAGTCCGAGGCAATGGGGGTCTGCCTTCCCCAGCATTAGAATCATGAGCTGATGGGTCTCAACTGCAGCTGGGACTACTCCCCTGGCATTTCTTGCAGTCCTGCCGCTGTCACCGCTGCTGCTGCCAACAGCACAGCTTGACCTCTCTGCCCCAGTTTTGCCGCTCCTACCTGTCTGGACAAGCACCACTTGTTTATAACTTCATATGTTGGACTTCCATGTAGTTTTATTTTCTGGAACTTCTGGTTTTGTGGTAGTTGTAGTCCTTCTTAGTTGTGGAGGGAGACAGAGCATGTCAGTCTAAGCCTCCATCTTGCTGTTTGTCCCATTGCCCATTTTTGAATTGGGTTGTTTGTTTGCTTTTTTTGTTGAGTTTTAGAGTTCTCTGTATATTCTGGATATTAATCCCTTATCAGATACATGATTTGGAAATATTTTTTCCTGTTCTGTGGGTTGCCTTTTTACTCAGTGGACTTTTTTTGTTTTTGTTTTTTGTTTTGTGGCTATTGAAAGAGGCTGCTTTTATTTATTTAATGTTTATTGAGATAGTAATTGACATGAACATATTAATATAATGGTTTGATATTTGTGTATTTTACTAAATGATCACCACAATAAGTCTAGTTAACTTCGATCACCACATAGAGTTACAATTTTTTTCTTGTGATGAAAAGTTTTCAGATTTACTCTTAGTAGCTTTCAAATATACAAGACAGTATCATTAACTGTAATCACCATGCTGTATATTACATCCCCAGAAACGTATTTTATAACTAGAAGTTTGTGTCTTTTGACCCCCTTCACCACTGCTTACCTATGGCAACCAACAATTTGTTCCCTGAATCGATGAGTGAGTTTGTTTTCTTTTGAGAGCCCATGTATAAATTTGATCATACAGTATTTGTCTTTTTCTGTCTATTTCACTTAACATAATGCCGTCCAGGTTCATTTAGTTGTCACAAATGACAGGATTTCCTTTTCTTTTTTCATGGCTGAATATTATATATATATATATCACACATTTTCTCCCAGTCTCTGGCTTGTCTTCTGATTCTCTTGATGTTGTCTTTCACAGAGCAGAAGCTTTTGTTTTAACAAAATTCAGCGTATCAGTTATTCTTGTCATGTCTCATTTCTGTTGTATCTAAAAAGGCATCAGCCTATCTAAGGCCATCCAAGATTTTTCCTGCGTCTTCTTCTAGGATTTTCATAGTTTTGTTTTATATTTGGCTCTGTGATCCGTTTTGAGTTTATTTTTGTCATGAGTGTATGGTTTTGTGTCTAGACTCATTGCCTTTGCATGTGGATGTACAGTTGTTCCAGCACCATTTGTTGACTAGACTATCTTTGCTGCTTTGTCAGGGATCAGTTTACTATATTTATGTGAGTCTATTTCTGCAGTCTCTGTTCTGTTCCACCGATTAATTCAAATATTGTTTTGCTAATACCACACTTAGATACCTTTAATGAAACCCAAAGTGTACATAGGCTTTGCTTTGGGCTTATGGTATGACCTCAAGTTGGCTTGTTCTCTCTGAGCTTTGGGTCCAGTAGGATGAGGTTGGATCTCTAGGACTTGCTCATGGGCTTCTGCTGAGCTTCTCAGACTGCCTACTGAAGAACTAGGTTTGTTTATTTTTCTTAACTTTTCATCTCTGCAGACCATTACTTTTGCAAAATATAGTAAAATGATGTACAAAAATGGTCCTGTGCTTGTATGGTCATAGCAATGTCAAATCACTAGTTTCTAAATGCTCAATTTCACCTTGCCACAGACTGCTACATGGAGCACACTTTGGTAGCTCTGCTCTACATAGGGAGCTGAGGTCTGATCTGTCTGTTCTGAGCTCCTTGGGAGGACAAGAGCTAAGCTGGGGCCTGGGAATCTGACTGTTGCAGGGAGTGTGGGGTCAGGAGGGGCTCCTTCCCATCTCCCATGAGATCAGACCTCTGCCACTTGGAGCCAGTGTACCCTTACAGAGCTCTCTTCTCTTAGCATCTTCTTCATACTGACCTGCCTCCCTCATTTAAAGGCAGGGGAACAACTTGGGGTGGTCTTAGGGACAGTGTCAGGAGCCCTCAGGAGGAGTTTGAGGCGACTATGAGGGCTGCTGCTCTCAGCGGGTGTGAGCGTGAGCCCCGTTTCCCGGGGAAGCAGGGTGGAGGGTGTGAGGGGCTGGCGGTGGTATTGGCATGGACTTGGGAGCACCCCAGCCTTAGAACCTTGGGACCATAGGATCCAGAACTTTGGAATCTTCCAGTCTTAGAGTTATGGATTGTCAGAAGTGGGAGGGACATAAGGGATCACCTCATTATCCAAGCCGAGTTGTTCACCTGCTCCTCCTCCCCTGCCCCTGGCCGAGACTTGAGCTGTCTCTTCCTTTATGCCTGGAGGCTCTGTGATATGGGTGAGTATAGGCCCCCTGGGTACCCTTGGCTTACCCTGGTGCTCCTTCTTTGTTTGAAGCTTTAGACACTGTGTGCTCCGTTTGACTGAGAACAACTCACAGCCCTTGATGACCAAGCTGCAGTGGCTCTTCGCCTTCCTGGAGCACAGCCAGGTGAGTGCAGGGGCAGCTGGGGCATGATGGAGAGGAGGCTTTGGTCTGACACCCTTCCCTTCCCCAGGACCTGCCCGCATCTGGTTATGAGTGCCCACTTCTGGTGTAAGAGCCCCATTCCGGGCTGTCCTGGGTTCATGGCCAAAGCCCATGGAGCCGAGTCAGTACTCTTACCTGACAGAGGCGTCCCCTTAAGCCCTCTGCTGGGCTGTGCTGCCCACCAGCATGTTCTCCCGTCAGTGAGTTAGTCTATTGCTTCAGGTGTCGCTTTGTTCATCTGCAGTCATTTTTGATCATTCACATGGCTAGGTACCTTGAGGACCATATTTGGTTTGTCCACTGTCTCTGCCCTCAAGGGACCTAAAGCCCTTGGCCAGGCATTATCCAAGGCCCCATGTGGGGGAACGGAGATGAGTAAGCAACAGTAACTCAGTTGTAGAGCGCCTGGTTGGCGGCTGGGGGAGAGATGAACCTGCGGATAACAATTGTAATCCTTGGACAGAAGGAAATGCAGTGGGTTGTGCATGTGCACGGGAGGGAGAGGTTGGTTATGACGGGGCAGGGGTCATTGAAAAGACATCTCGGAGCAGGTGACATCATGGAACAGGTGCCTCTGAGACCTGGATTGTAGCTAAGCTTGTGGCAGGGGAGAAGGCTGTGTTAGGCAGAGGGAATGGCAATGAGTAGAGGCGTGGAGAGAAAGTGTCAGGGAAGAGCAGATATCTAGAGGATTGTTCATCTCTGTGAACCCAATGCCCTGCTCGTAGGCTGCATGGACTTGGAGGGATGGAGGGGTCAGGAGCAGCTAGGAAGGGGAGGACTTCAGTGAGGAGGTTGGAAAGTTTGGGGCACAGAGTTCCCAAGTAGACCCTCAGGCCCAGCATGTTGTGGAGCTGGTTGGTGAGCAGCCTCCTGCTCCTGATCCTATTTCCCCCTACCTTGGCCCTAGCGGCCTGCCATTTCTCCAGAGAACTTCCTTTCTGCTTCCTGGACACCCTGGTTCAGCCCCGGCACCCAGCAGGACTGCTCAGAGTACCTCAAATACCTGCTGGATCGGTAAGGGAGGCCAGGCCTGGGGGAAAGCCCTGCCCGTCTACGCTGTCTTGCCTCTTAACTTGAAATGCGGATGCTGCATTGCGCTTGTGGAAGGTTTGGAGAAGCAAGGCAGGTGTGCGGGGGCTGAGAGAGGAAGTTCAGGAGATGCTGACCTGCACCATGACCCAGGCGTGCTAAGTGTGTGTGTATAATGCTGCGCTGCGCTGGGCTTGCCTGAGTGTGCCTGTGTGCTTTTGTCACAGGTCTGGAGGCACGTGCACACAGATATGTATGTGGCAGGTTTGTGTGCCTGTATGTAGTAAATGCATAGTGTGTGTGGCTGGCTTGTGAGTGCATGGGTGCCATTTTACACATGTATGTATATTCCCTGTGCAGACTCCTGCATGTGTATGTGTCTAATTGTGTGGCCAGCTGAGTAAGGTAGAGGGCATGAATCAGGCCACTGCACTGGAAATGAACCTGTGTGTGTATGAAGACTCTGTGCTCCCTGCTCCAGGCTGCACGAAGAGGAAAAGACGGGGACCAGGATCTGCCAGAAGCTCAAGCATTCCGGCTTGCCGTCCCCGCCCGAGGAGCCCCCTGGCCCAGGTTTAACCTCTGTGGAGAAGATGTTCGGAGGCAAGATAGTGACTCGCATACGCTGTCTCCGCTGCCTCAATGTCTCCTCCAGGGAGGAGGCCTTCACAGACCTCTCTCTCGCCTTTCCCCCACCTGAGCGCTGTCGCCGCCGCCGCCTGGGCTCCGTGATGCTCCCCGCAGAGGGCGTCGGAGCCCCAGAGCCCCCACCACCATCCCAAGCCCACGTCCAAAGCAGGGCCAGACCTCGGAGGCAGAGGAAACACTGCGTCACGGGGAATGTCCCCCCGACTGTCCTAGATATTGAAGGCCTGGGTGCCCAGGGACCTGGGGGGCAGAGTGCTCAGGAGGAGAAGGTGGAGAAAGAGGAGGAAGTGAAGGAGAGAGGAAAGGAGGAGGAAGTGCAAGAGGAGGAGGAAGAAAGGACCAGAGAGGAGGAGGAAGAGAAGGAGAAAGAGGTAGAGGAGGAGAAGAAGGTGAAGGACAAGGACGAGGAGAAGGACAAGAATGAGGAGAAGGACAAGGACGAGGAGAAGGACAAGGACAGCCCGTGCCCAGGGATCCACAGGGCCACCCCCTCTGGGGAGGGCTCCCGCTCTGTCCTGGACCTGGTCAACTACTTCTTGTCGCCTGAGAAGCTGACGGCTGAGAACCGCTACTACTGCGAGTCGTGTGCCTCGCTGCAGGAGGCCGAGAAGGCGGCGGAGCTGAGCCAGGGCCCGCGCTACCTCATCCTCACCCTGCTGCGCTTCTCCTTCGACCTGCGCACCATGCGGCGCCGCAAGATCCTGGATGACGTGGCCGTCCCGCTGCTGCTCCGCCTGCCGCTGGCTGGGGGCCGCGCCCAGGCCTACGACCTGTGCAGTGTGGTGGTGCACTCCGGAGTGTCGTCCGAGAGCGGCCACTACTACTGCTACGCCCGCGAGGGAGCTGCCCGCCCGGCCCCTTCCCTGGGAGCAGCCGACAGGCCCGAGCCCGAGCACCAGTGGTACCTGTTCAATGACACCCGGGTGTCCTTCTCCTCCTTCGAGTCTGTCCGCAACGTGACTTCCTTTTTCCCCAAGGACACGGCCTATGTGCTTTTTTACCGGCAGCGGCCTGGGGAGGGGCCTGAGGCTGAGCTGGCCTCCCCGAGAGTCCGGACAGAGCCCACCCTCCACAAAGACTTGATGGAAGCCATTTCCAAAGACAACATCCTTTTCCTGCAGGTGAGCAGACCTGTCCCGACCTCTGCTCTGAGCTCCTGGGTTGGAGGGGCTTCCCAGCCCCACCTGGCTCAGAGAAGCTACTGCTCCTCTGAGTCTCTTCCTTTTCTTTGATCATTTTTTTGGTCATTTTTGATTTATTTATTGTTTTTCTATTACAGTTGTCCCACTTTTCCCCCCATTTCTCCCCACTACTCAGCCCACCCCTTCTCCCACAGTCAGTCCCCACCTCGTTGTCTGTGTCCATCGGTCATTTACAGTATCGCAGGCATTACGTTCCAGAGCCCCCCGCGAAATAGGAACCTTACATTTATTCTACACTCTTAAACCTGTGTAACTTTAACAACATATGTATACAGGACCGCAAAATCCCACGATACAGGGAAAAATCCGGGATAAATAATTAAATATAATATTTAAAAAAATCCCGCAATACACAGGCCGCGATAAGTGAACCGCGATATAGAGAGGGACTACTGTATACTACTTCCTTTACTAAACCCTTCGCCTACTTCTCCCCCTCCCTTCCCTCCCCCCTCTCCCCTGAGTCTCTTCCTTTTTATTTTTGTCCATTCATCTGTCACTTAGTGCTGGGGCATATTGGTGGACCAGACAGATATAGCCCCTTACTTCAGCGGATCAGACATTGAATAATCATCAGTTATTTATTCAGTTTTTAAGTGTGCTTAAGAAGCAGTGTGGGGTTCTGTGAGTGGAGTCGCATGAGTGGGTACAGAGTGCCTCTGGGCCATCCAGGGGACCTCCCTCCCCAGTGAGCCTCCTCTGTCACTGTGCCTCTGACTAGTCTTTAGTGTCAAGGGTGGTGTCAAAATAGCAACTGGAACAGCAAGGACTGTGACCAGTGAGAGGGGTGGTGGCCACACGCAGCTGCAGCAGCTATGCCAGCACCCATGAATAGCAGCCCCTGGAGTCGGTGTTCACATGGGGAGGGTGGCATCAGGGCTGGGGCCACCGGGTCTGCTTTCATGTGTCTGCAGGCTGTCCAGGTGAGGCAGCTTCAGTTCAGCCAGAGGAAGAGCTTATTCACAGGCAAGTCTGGGCCCCGGGCCTTGAGAGGCAGTGAGCTGGACAGTGGTGCCGGGAAGCATGGGATGGTCCCTGTGTGGTGTGACGTGACCTCTGAAGTCCCCGGACCTCCTGCTTCCTGGGGCCACATCCAGCCCTTGGCTATCACAGTCCAGTAGGTTTTTATTGGCAGAAGGAAGAATGACTTTGAAGCCTAGCTAATAGGATGGAGGGATGGATCCTTCCCACCTATCATCCCACTGAGCTGGAACGCCTCTAGGGCCCTGGGGACCCAAGGAGACAAGTGCTGTGCTGGATGGCACTGGGGGAGGGAGTGAGGGGAGGACTCTCACGCCAGAGCCTGAATTTTAAGCTTCCTTCCCCACCTTCATCTGTGTTCCAGGAGCAGGAGAAGGAGGCGCGGAGCAGGGCGGCCTACATCTCTGCATTCCCCGCATCTCCACCCTGGGGGCGAGGCTTTGACGAGGACAAGGATGAGGATGAAGGCTCTCCTGGGGGCTGCAACCCTGCAGGTGGCAGTGGCGGTGACTTACACAGACTGGTCTTCTAATGTGAACCCTTCCCTGTTCCTACCTGTGGGGGTGTCACAGCCAGCCTCAAGGGAGGCTGTGACACCTGTCTTCTGGGAGCCAGGTGGGGGCAGGTCCCAAGTAGAGCTGCTCTGCCAGATGGGGTTGGAGGGAGGCTCTGGGGGCAGGCCCTTCCAAGAGCAAGGAAGGTGAAGGGGGAGCTTCGGGGATGCTGGTCCTCAGCCTGAAGGGCACACGGAGACTCAGATGTAGAGGTGAGAACCAAGCCCCTTAAACTTGGCCTTAGGCCCAGACCCTGGGATCGACCCCGTTAGGACTTTCCCAGGTGTCCTGGTCAACTTGAAGCACCTCAGATGGAGATGGACACTGTAGCCTCGCCCCCCGCAGACTACTGAAAGGGCTCTACTGCACAGCTCTAGTGTTTTGCCACCAAGTAGTGTTGCCCTTCCAGCTCCTTGTAGACAATCCTGTTGCTCTATCGTATAAACAGCAGAGCAGGAGCCATGCCCTTGCCCAAAGAGGGCTGCTGTGTTTCTCTGAGGGGTTTCTGAGGTAACGTGCGGGTGCCTTCCCTTTTGTACTTCTCCTGAGAGGAGTGTAGGTGGGAAGCAGCCTGGCCCCACACTGCAGACCACCTGCCCCTGACAAGCAGCACCACGGAGAAGGGTCTCACGGTGGGAGCCCCTTCGCCCCCTCCCCTAGCCTGCCTCAGTGCCTGAGATGCCTCAGTGTGCATCCCCTTCTGGTTGAGATGGAGAAGCCTTATTTCACTGCTGTATGTTTGTTTCTCACGAAGCCATTGTCTGTCCCGAGGAAAGCTGGCTGGCTCCGCCCCTCATCAATCAGCCAGTCCAGCAGTGCCCTGGGGGCTTGGTGCAGAGTAGATGCTGACCTCACTTGCCCTAACACCGCTGTACCCCTTCGAAATGGAGAAGAGACCCAGGGTCTCAAACAGGAATAAAATTATGTTCTCCGAAGCCTTTAAAGCTGTAGTTCTTCCCACCTAGTGGCTGTGATGTCTGTGCACCCCTGGTGTGTCTAGGCATTAAGGAAGGGACACCCCCCTGCTCTGCTGACTTGCACAACACGCCGCTGGAGGTGCTAGCACCTGACACTGAAGTGCCCTGTAAATGAAAGGTGAGGACTGGGAGGCCCCAGGGGGCAGAGTCAGGGCCAGAGGTGGGGATGTTTTGCAGAGGCAGGTGCTGGGAGAGGGAGGGAAGAATGCTCATTATCCTGAGAAGTAAGGAGCCCTTTGCCTTCAGAGGGGTGGGTGGTGCACAGGCTGGGGGCTGCCCAATGGGCTGTTGTCAGGACTCACATATCAGGTGGGGCTGGAGACCAATATCTGGGGGGTTTTCAGACCCCAGCAACTCTGGCCTGTCTGTAAGTAGCTACTGCTGATGACACATTCCTCCTTCCTTCCTTCTGAGAACCGAGGGGTGGGTGGTGTCCCGCGGGCTGGACATGGGCACAGGCCAGGAGGAGAGGCCCCTTGCCACCAGCACTGCCTGTCTGGTTTGGGAGAACACCGGAGGGGGAAGGCAGGGACTGCGGCGGCCAGTGGTGCGGCCAGGGCTTGGCTCCAAGAGCTGCCTGCCTGGGCTGCAGGTGGCGTTGGGTTTTGGCCCAAATGTCATAGACCCTTAAACGTTAGATCTCAGGGACCAGCAAAAGTGGGCCAATAGCCTGTCAGCCACCGAGTCACACTGAGTCATGTTTCAGTCTCAGGCCAGGGTTCCTTCTAAGGATGAATTGGCAGCTGTTACTGCAATTTCCACTTTATGCATCAGGAACATAGACGCTGAGGTAAGGAGGGTTCATTCTTATTTCCAGCCAAGAAAAGTACCCAATTATTTTCTATGAAAATGCAAGTGGAGGAGATGGGCCCCAAGGCTTTCTTGGATTCTGAGAGGCACAGTATTCTCATCGAAAGTGTGTTTAAGCCCCAGGGGCCGGCACAGTCCCTCAGACAGACTCAGCTGCCCCCAGTGGTTGCTTCTAATGGCCTTTATTGTTGTCCTGCTCCAACACCACAGTAAAAAGGGACCTGTGAGTGCCAGGCCTGTACCATGTGTCACCACAGCAAAAACAGGACCCACACGAACACGTCCCCACCCCACCCCAGACCTACTCACAGGATAAATACATGTTACAATTTTTTTAAAAAAAGAAAACAGAATAAATTAATAACTTAAGTGATTAGGCACCAACAGTGATTTGAAAAATTAATGTCAATTTTAAATGATAACAGGGCAAGAACCCAAGACTGGGCTTCTCCTAGCTCATTTTGTTTCCTGACAAATAGCAACAATTCTGTGTGAATGATTCTAATTTTCAAGACACATGTAACCAACAAATACACACGAACACACACCACCAAATATCACATGACAGTGTCTCCAATGGGACCCCCCCTCCCCCCAGGTGGCTGATTTGGCCCCAGGCCCCAAGGGGCTTGCGGAGTCCCAGAATGGTGCTCCCCTGCCCAGGAGGGGCCATAGAGCTTGTGTGGTCAGCCTCATTCCTCCCACTTTGCAGATGAGGAATGGGCCCACTTCCCTCCTGTGCTACACTCCGCTTCCAGAGCTCTGTCACAGGGTGTGGTCCGGGGAGGGCTGGTTGGCCACGCTTGGGGCTGAGGCCTCAGCCCTGTGTCAGGCAGAGGGGCCGAAGGGCAGAGTGGAGTTGAGCCTGTGCCCCAATCACTTCAGAATGGTTGTGCTTCTGTCCTGCGAATGGGGCAGGCTTGAATGGCTTCAAATGTAGAGGTTACCAAATCAATCTAGGGAGGGGACTGGGTTCACTGGTGGCCCATCCCTGGTGATCCAGACCCTCGAGAGAGGTCACAGAGCAGGGAGTTCTCCCTTAAAACAGCAGAGCATCAGCTGCTTCCAACACCCCCCATCTAAGCGCCCCTCTCACGGGCGCAAACCACGGCATGAAGGAGACGCATCTCCCTGTAGCACTCTTGCCTTTTCTCATGGCTCCTGCTCTGCT
Organism: Furipterus horrens; assembly: GCF_987537825.1. Taxonomy (NCBI): domain Eukaryota; kingdom Metazoa; phylum Chordata; class Mammalia; order Chiroptera; family Furipteridae; genus Furipterus; species Furipterus horrens. Next base: position 49,512,117 of record NW_028327172.1, read on the forward strand.
TTCTCTGACCTTGCAGAAGTGGAGCTGCAAGTGGGTGAGGCTGGCTCCTTCTGTGGGGAGCCCCAGGCAGGATGAGCCCTCTGCTAACGATGCTGAGAAGGCGTCCCCAATCTTGCCAGGTCACCAGGAGAGGTGGACTTGGACCCACTGATAGGCCAAAGGACCAGTTTTTAAAACTGAGCCGACAGGTACGTGCTAAACACTTGGTCATTTGTGGCTTGTGAGCCAGTTTCCTTTTCGCTTGTACTTCCTTCCATCTCTACCCCTGCCTGCACCCCAAGAGTGTGGGAGTTCTAGGAACCAAGAGCTGAAGGGAAGAATCCTTGCAGATTAGATTTGAACACAGTCTCTGAAGGCTCCAACCAGTTTAATTCATATCATTGGCACATTCAGAAAACGCTGACAGGGCACCAAGAGGGGCTGGGGACTGAGGGCATCGACACTTGGCCTCACCTGTAGCCTGAACAGGGCACAAGGGTGGCTCCACTGAAAGCTCTGCCATATGAGACCCTTTATAGGGGGCCTAAAAGGGACACAGGGTTAGACAGTGAGCCAGCAGGCCCTGCCCACTGGAGGCCGCTGCCACCATTTCACCTGCGGGAGCACAGCGGCAGGGACCCACACTCCCAAAGGCCCGTTGTACCCGAAGCACGAGGCTTGCCAAGGCTCTCCTCCCGTCTTCCTCATTTCCCTTCTTTCTCCACTGGACCCAATGCTGATCTCCTTTCCTTAAAAATCTCACCCATCTTCTAAGACCCATCTCAGGCACCTCCTTCTCCCAGAAACCAGCTTCTCTGGTCTCAGCCCCTTCCCGCTCCTGCCATGGCATGGACCTCCCCAAGAAGCAGCCTCACTGCCTCTGCTCACGCTCCAGCCACTTCAGAATGGTTGTGTTTCTGTTCTTGGAATGGGGACATCAGCATGTTAAGTCTCTCTCATGGCTATTTCCAATGCCTTATGTCCTTATCTCCCTCGCTACCCCTACCCACAACTGTGACCTCCTCAAGTGTGGGGCAGTGATTCATTCTTGTGTCCTCAGTGCCTAGTCCAGAGCCTGGTCACACCGGCCATTAATAAATGCTGTTTGAGTTGATTTGGACTGATACTAGGAGGAGGGGATCCTGTTGAGACAATATTCTCCCAGGGTACTTTTTAGGCAATGCTCAGGCCATTGGGCTGGTGAGGGGTGTGTGCACTCATTCACAGGAACTGAAAGGTGAGCGGTAGCCACCTCCATTCATTATAGTGGGGAATCATTTATTTTTAGGATGGCCTACTCTGCAGCGCTGGGTGAAACAGCTGGTCTTCCCAGTTGCCTCTGAAACTAGAAAATTTGGCCAAGAGCTTTCAACATAAAACATTCAGATACCCCTCCCCAGGCTGGGGAGAAAGAGCCTGGGGTGAAGCCCTACTTCCTGTCCCCGGCAGGGACAGGTGGGGATTGGTACTGAGCTGATAGCCTCCCAAGCCATGGGAGAAGCCTGGCCCCAGGCCACCCCTGTGCCTGGCACAGGCCGCATCCCCACATGTCACCCCCCAGGCTCTGCTCTGCCCTGCTCACTCCCTCGCACTGCATTCCCAGTCCTGGGACTGCCCTCACGCCCTGCCACCATGCACGCTGCACACCGCTCCCCGACATGACACAGTGCTCCTTCCCTCTCTGCCCCACTCGGCCTGCCCCGGGCCTGCCCCGCCTCCTGTCAGTTACCTGCGCCTCCTGCTGCCACACCGCTGGGGCCTCTGCCTCCCGCCCCAGGGCTGCCCCTCAGTCCCTGCACTACCTCCAGTGCTCCCACGCGCCCTCCAAGCTGCACCCTGCATTGCTTCCTCACAGCTCCACCAGCCCCCTCCTGCGGGGCTCACTGCCCAGCCCAGCCCAAGCCTCTCTGACTGGTCCCCTTTGGTGGTGGGAGCTTGGAGTCTTGGGGAAGTGCTGTCCCAGAGCAGCAGAGAGGGCCTGTGGCTCCACAGCCTCAGGGCCCCATGCCATGTCCTAGTCCCCCATCTGCTGGGCCCCGAGCCCTCTCTCCTTGTTCCCGGCTCATCCTCCTCAGTTTTCCTGTCCTCCTGTCCTCATCCTTCTGCCTGTCCCACCCCGTAACAGCGGCCCTGCCACTTGGCTGAAAGCGGGGACCACTGTGGGCATCTGCTGCCTTCTGCATGTGGGAGCTCATTCCTTTGTCCCTCAGGACCACCTCTAACCTTCCTTCTTGACCTCCTCTTTTGGTGGCCTTGCCTCTCCCATGCCGAGCCAGACAGGGATGAAGTCCATGTCCGCTTTGGTCTGCTGGTCCTTGTCTTTCCGGTCAGTGAGATGACGGGCTTCTTCCAGGACTGAAGGAGGTAGCCCAGGGGCTGGGGCTGCGACTGAGGGAGGTGTGGAATCTGGCTCAACCCCAGCCCTCCCTTCACACATCTAGTAGATACTCAGATTTAAGGGCAGAACGAGGCTGAAGGATGGTTTTTGGCAATAGCTCTAACTAAGGTGAATAGAGGCATGGCCATTATTGATAAAAATCAAAAGTGGGCCCCAAGTGGGCAGAGGAAGTGCCTCAATCAGGCCCTTGCCTCCCAGGGGAAGGGTTTAGGGTCCCTGATGTCAAGTGCGTTGAAGGCCAGAGTGGCAGAGAGGAGAGGGGTGGGCAGGAGGGGGCAATGGGAGAGGAGAAAGGGGAGGTGGGGAGGAGCCAGCTTCAGGGCCTCCTGGCCCCTCTCCGGGCTTGGTGGCCTGCGTGTCACAGCTTGGCACCCTTGGAAGGCTCTGAGGACTGCCGCACGTCTGTCCACTCCTGCATGGTGCTCTGCAGAGCCTGGGTCTTCTCCTTGTCCACCTGAACATAGTCCACCTTCTCGTCGGAAGTGACGGATGACGTGGACGGCTGAGGGACAGGCGGGGAAGTGGAGTTTCTGTGAGTTAGCCTCGGGTGGGGGCTGCGGGTGAGCTCGTCCTGAGCTGTCTCACGGGGACAGGGGGTGGGCCTCTGCCTTCCTCTTTGGCCTTGGGAGTCTGTCTGCTGTTTCTGAAAGTGGCTTTGGAGCCTGAACTCCACGCTGCACCACCACCCCTGTTTGCTACAACAGCGCCTCCAGCACCCAGATTTCCCAGCTCCTAGGAGAACCCAGGCCCTTCCTTGGCCTGGTGGATGGGTCCTGGCCTGCATCTCTGTCTCCACCCACCTCTGTGAGCACCCCTCCAGGGGAGGATTTGCTGGGTGCCACAGGGCTCTGTGTGTATCCCTTGGTGAGCACTCATGGCTACCCCAGGGGCGCCGGTGCAGAAGTACCTCCAGAAAACCACTGCGTCAGCAGCAGGGCTCTGGGACACCCCCAGACAGTGAGTTTGCCTTAAAGAGTGCTTGGGACCAGGACACAGGTGTCCCGAGTCTTGGCTCTGTCACTGGTTGACTCTGGAACCCTCAGCAGGTCCTGTCTGTCAGTGTGCTCTCGCCCGCCCCGCTGTGCGGCTGTGGAGGTCCCGCCGACCCAGGACCCCTGTGCACTGAGCGGGGCGATGGGAGCCCTGTAAGACCCAGAGGAAGGCACAGTCAAGTGGCAGGAGGCAGAGTGCTGCTGTTCGGGGCTGAAGGCACCCTCTGCCAGAGCCCTGGGAGCTCTGACGCCCCCACCCACCCCACCCCACCCCAGGCACCTTGCGGTGAGGGCTCGGGGAGCTTGGCTGGAAGTCCAGGGCCAGGTAATCGACGCTGCCAGTGCTCTTCTTCGGGGCTGGACTGTTGGTGCCACTGGGAATGGGTGATGCAGACATTGGGTTTTGCTGTATCACAAGGAGGAAAAAACTGTGAGTCAGGTTAGGAACTAGACTAACCCAGCACCACAAAAACACACCTCTGGGAGAAAGAGCTGCTAGCCTGCTTGGAGTCTATGCCAGGGACTTTTCATGTTCTCATTTAAACCCTCACAACAATCCTGTGATGCAGGTATTGTTACTGTTCTTATTTTTAAAAATAAAGATAAAACTGGTTCGATGAAGTGAAGTGACTTTGTTCAGCTAATGAGCAGGGACAGGAACCAGGTCTGTCTTCTGACCCCCAAACCTGTCCTAGTCTGTTCTGGGACATCAGGCCAAATCTCATCTACAGTCTTCCCAAGAGACCCAGCCTCTGCTTGCTGGCCCCTGAGAAGGCAGTGTCTTTCCTTTATGCACTGGATGTGGGAAAGTCTGCTTTTGCACTGTATCTGCTTCTCTGAAACTCCCACCGTGGCCTAGAGAAGGGTCGTCACACCGAAGCAGCCTGCTCTCTCCCGCCCCAGCTCCGCAGAGACCTTAGCAGAGTGGCCTCGCGTGCAGGCTGCCCACAGCCCGGCTCCTTCAGCAGCTCTTGCGGTGACGTGCTCTAGGACCTGTCTCCCTCCAAGCACCCGCAGTGACTTGTCCGGGATTTTCTTGCAGGCTCATTCTAATGAGAAAGGCTGTAGTCCTGTGTTCTGTGCTTGACTGCTTTATCGGTTGGTTGGTTGGTTCTTTCAATATGCAGCAACTACCATGTGCTGGGCAGGATTCTCTTTTCAATGAAGATCTTGGGGAGGAAATGTGCTGTGCGTGGCCCGTGTGTAAGCCTCTATGGTGGCCCTCACTGCAATGAGTCATTACATGTGTGTTTCCCCTGCTGAGGACTCAATCAACACTACACTCTTGCCCTTGCTTATGGTCATGGTAGGATGGGATGAGGAAATGGAGGGAAGATCTGTTGCTTTTATAAGATTTTTAACAGGGTAGATGAAGGAATTAACTCTGAAGGGTGCACTTGTCACTAATGACTGTTCTGAAACACATGTCTAGTGATCTGGCCAGTTAACCCTTTTGGAGCTCCCTCCCACCCATAGGAGGAGTCCAGACTTCCCAAGATGGCATGTGGGGTCCTTCAAGATCTGGCTCTAGTCCAGCCTCTTCCCCCTGCCCTCCCCACCTCCAGCCACAGTTAATGATTACTGTTCTCCACCATGCCCTCCCCTGAACACATGGCCACCTCCACCTCAGTGCTTCTTCTTCCCCCGCCTGGTATGATCACCTGCCCTGCAGGTGCATCCCCCCAGTGTCCTCTCAGTAGCACTGACCATGCCACCTCTGATACAGTCACAGAAAGGCAGGTCTTCCCTGCCTCTTCTGACCACAGCGTCTTTGGGGGTAGGGACCATCTCTTCATGGCCTCTGATGATAACCCTACAGTGCTCATCACACATGTGACTCAGGAAGATATGTAGCAGCAAACAAATAATGTGGGACCCCCTGGGCCGAGGAGAGTGAGCCAAGCTGGGAAGTGGGGATATGAGAGTGAGGTCCCACGGGACTTGAATGAGAGTCACTGCTTGGGCCCCAGGGGACTCACCATAGGGACGTAGTTCTCTTCGCTGTCTCCTGAGTCCGTGCTGGTGATGCTCTGTGTGGAGATGGGGCGGCAGTACTGGGAAGAGCTAGAGTTGAAGCTGTGGCTGTTGGGGGGGTGGCGGGGAGACAAAGAATAAACCCTGGGTAGTTTCCAGCCTCCATCCCTTGCATACCCAGACTTTTACCCTCAGAGCGTCACACTTCATTATCAGGTGAAGGTCTGATCCAGGGCGGATACAATTATTCCCGCTTTCAGTTTAGAAAACCAACCTCCAACAGATCTAGAGACTGCTCAGCTACTGACAACATTACCACCAGGTTGCAGCCTTCCTGACTCACAGCCTGGCTACCCACCAGTCCCTTTAACAATCCTAATGGCTGTTTGACACTCCCACTTCCAAAAAGATACTCACATGGCCCTAGACCAAGACTTGGTGACCGGTGATTTGAAGGGGAGTTCATCGATGACAGTGTTGTTTCTCAGGTCGAGTGGTGTTGGCTTTGCTGGAGCAGGAATAGAAAGTTGAGTTATCAGCCATTAATAATAATGCCACACAAACATACATGTAACACAAGGTATATTTATAAATGCCTTCATATTCATCCTAGTTTTGCATGGGGGAACTGAGGCTTAGCATGTTTATATAATCATTGCCCAAATTAATAAGCCTTGAAGTCATGTCTTCAGATTCCAAATTATACATTCTTTGCATTGTATGTATGGTAATCATATTTTCAGAATCCAAAATGAGGAGACAGAGTCTGACAACATATTGTTCTCCCCAGATTTATGACTCTATATACAGGAAAACAAGACACTTGAATAGGAGAATGTCACCATGACTGCTTTCTGCTGCTTCTGGACAGGGCTGTGGAGCCTGGAGTGGAGGAATATGAAGGCCACAAGACCCTGCAGGCTCCATTCAGATGCTAAGATGTGAATTCCCCATTGGCCAAACCAACTGGGCTTATCTCAGCCAAAGGTCACTCTGCTTCCCCCTTTGAATGCCAACCACTGATCCAAGGCCAGCAGCCTGAGGTAGAGACAGGCCTGGAACTTAACCTTTTGAGTGCCATGCATAATTTGAAATTTGGATCAACACGAGAAAAAATTATATCAATATATAACCTGAAGTACAAAAAATGAGAAAACATAAAATACAAATTGTTCCATTGTTATTTACATTTATAGCCGTAGAAAAAAAGTCGCTGGGAGCGGCGCTGGCACTTTTAGGAAAATTTGTCATTGTCACTCACAGTGACATTGGCACTCAAAGGGTTAACTTGAACTTCCTGGTCTAGGTGCTGGGGATACACATCTAACGCTAAGGACCAGAGTCAATGTCCCAGATGCTTTCCTTCTAAACACATCTGGGAGGCAGGAATTACTATTCCCATTTCACAGATACAAAAACTGAAGCTCAGAGAATTAAAATGATTTGCCCAAAGGCATACCTAGGAAGTCCTAGATAAGGATTCCAACCCACATTTACATGGTTTGAATGCTCAAGTCTTTCTATTACATCATAATGTATCTTTTAATAGACTCCTCTGTCAGTTCTGCCCTACTTTACCCTTGAGTAGCATTTTATACATTATGAAATACTTTTAGATATATTATCTATGTCCTTCACTTCTTCTGGGAGGTATGTGTTATATTTCCCATTCCACAAATGAAGAAACAAGGCTCAGAGATACAGAATAATTTCTCTACACCCACATGTTAGCAGGTGGCAGAGCTGAAACCTAAGTCTGTTCTGTCCTGACTCCTACACTCCTCTGCCCAGCAGGCTTCTCCAGCAGCTAGTCCCTAAGGTGCTAGGGATGAATTTGGAGTGTTGTGTATGTGTGTGTGACTTTGGCGTGGTTTAGGCCCCAGAATCTACCACTTCTTTGCAAGTAAAGTTCAGGATCCACTTGATTGCTAAATGAATGCAAACAGTCCCCGGCCATTCTCCAGAGACAGGACAAGGAAAGAGTGGACTTACCTTTCCGGTCAGGTTTGAGGTTGCGGTTGACAGGAGGTGGCTGGATCTCACTCCCTCGGCTGGGGCCTCGGTGCAGAGGAAGGGCTGTAGTGGGGTAGCCAAGCGGGTCAAAGTGATGGGGCCCTGGGCTCATGGGGATGTAGACACTCTGGGAATTATCAACTGCTCGCTCCATGGCCAGCAGGGAAGAGGAACCTGGATTCATGGGCACGTAGTTGTCTTCAGAATTGGTGCTATCTGATCGGCCTATAAGTGTTTTCCCTGGCTAGGAAGGAGAGAGAAAGAAATACAGCTGTCACTAGCAAGAAGAAACAATAGGGATGGTGAGGATTTATATACGAGGGAAGAAAAGTCATGACTGAGTGAGTAGCACTGTGAAGCTATAAGGCAGACCCTGGGAAAACCCAGTAAGAAAGCAGAGGGGAGACAGGAAGAAATGAGGTCTGTGGGTCCCTTCTAGCTTCCATGACCCCTTGGGAGTCACTTATAACTTTTGATAAATCTTTTGTATAAAATATCATTGGTGGCTGGGTCCACGAGGCTTTCAAGATACCTAAGGTCGAGGGTAGCACAGGCCACGGGCTGCGTAGGTTTGGTTTAGGCCCCGCCTTCACCTCAGGTGTGGACTCACCACTGGGAGGTCAGCATCTCAGGCCCTAAGCGGGCAAGGAGTGTATTAGAAGCCCTGGCCCTGGCTGGTGAGGCTGGTCCAGATGTGCTTCCCCAGTCTAGCCTTCAGTGTGACCACCAAGCCATAGTCAGAGGTGCCACAGAATGTGTGATGAGCAACCATGACTACAGCCTTCCTTTGACTACTCTTGCCCCGTGTGTTCAGATGTATAACTAAGCTGCTTCTGCTTTGGTTACCTACTTTTCAGTCCTTTCCATGCACCGAAAGTCAGGTCTAGCCGGGGCCTGGCACCTTGCAGAATTGTGGTCTGCCCCCTCTAGAAGGGTCTTGCACTCAGAACCATGGTTCTGCCGCTGAGCCTGACTCTGAGCCACCTCTGCCTGCACTCTCTTACCACAGCCCCTCTTCCAGGTGAGACCCCATGGGCAAGGATGCTGCCTTACACCCACCATCCCAGAGCCCGAGTCCTCTGCATTCTAGATACCTCCTGCTCAGCTCCGGGGCTGGAGAACCATGTCATCTAGTGTAGCTAAATTCACACATTTCTTACACAGCAGGACACCTGTATCTTACTTTCTAAAAACTCAACCCAGGGTTTTGAACTGAGACAAGAATGAGGCAGGGTCCTAAGAGGGAGATGCTATCACTCTTTGGGTGACCCTTAACCCATCTGATCTGGATGAGGACCCCTGGCTGAACCCTACTCACCAGGAAAGAACCGACTCCATCGCTCATGGACTCTGCAGGGCGGCCCGCACCCTTTCCACCGCGCTCCGGGTACTCGTAGGACTCACAGGAAGAGGCTATGACAGAGTAAGGAAGATCCAGATGCGCTCACAGTTGGTCTGTGTGCTGATCCTCACCCAGACCCTTACCAGGGCTGCTCAGGGGTCTTATTAAAACTCCAGATGTACCACTCTCAACCCCTGATGACAAGGTACTACTTTTGTCACATTCCTCCTCAGTTCAGAGGTCCCTCCCAGGCTTCTAGAGCCAGCTCCCAGGTCGGTGTCCCCATTGAATCCGTCTTTGGCCACCTCTGCCCTCGTTTATGCACTTCTCCTCTGCCTCCCAGAGCACCTACCTCCCATCCCACTCAGCCAGCCGTACAGTAGTGCTGATACCTGGCTAATTTATACATGTTGACTTTATTTCCCCAGCTATATGTGAGTTCTCTGAAGGGCAGGGACATGTTTTTTTAATGTCTCTCATCTCCATTTTAGAGCACAGGGTGATTGATCAAATAGTTGATGGACTGGAAGACTGCAAAGAGGATTGAGCTACGAGGCCCATCTCTGTTCCTGGCTGACTGTGCGGCCCTAAGTGTCCTACCTACCATGGGCCTCATGGGAAATGGACACCATGAGGCTTTATCACGCCAAATTCTGGGGGTCACTATGCGACTTAAACAACAGATATAACAACAGGCTTTGTAAACTATAAAGCAAATGCAAAATGAAAGGGATTAATATTATTGTACTTTTTCTGTAAACAGAGGAGATTACAGGCAAAGCTGGAATACCCGGAGTTGGAAACAAGTGACAGCAGAAGTTAGATCCTTCAGCTAGAAGTTCAGACTTTAAACAGAGATTCAAGGGTGGCCTAGAAAATATTTTGAAGATCTAATTTTATTTTAGTAATCTGCTAATCCCCATGGGTTTGACTTCAGTGTGGACTGGTTCTCTAAGTCGATTTTTGCAATCTCTGGTTTCATTTATAAATGAATAAAATACTATGATCTAGACTTCCAAACCCAGAATATGTTGCATTGTGGTTAACCAGCACTGTTCTGTCTCCTGTAGTAGAATACCAATTTCTCGGAGGCAGGGTCTTGCCAGTGTGGGTGTCCCCTAACAGCTTCCAGTGTGGGAGGACCCACTGGCAAGGGGTCTGAGTACAAGATGTCTAAGCCACATCTGTGACCCGGCTGGTCCTCAAGTTTCCTGAGCATGAATCACAATGAACTAGCAAACTGCTGAGAACCCCCGGGCTACCTCCCCTTCCCCCGGGCCTCAGTGAGGGCTGACACTGACCTCGGTGAAGTCGGCTGTTGTCCATCGCAGGGAGCGTGTTGCGCCTGGGGATGGTGGCAGCGGCGGAGGCCGATCTGCTGTGTTCGCCAACTGGAGGTCTCTGTTGAGGGCTGCCCCATCGAGGTGTTTCGGCCTGACTTGGCTTGGGGGGTCTGGGTGGGGGAGCTATGACTGAGTCCCCAGGAGTGGCCACTGCCAGGGTGTTGTGGTTCTTGTCCAGCGTGAACGTCCTAGGGATCTGGTAGGCTGAGAGCGGGGTGGCCGGAACATCCATATTGTCCACCAGGAGGTCCCCGAACTCCCGGCACAGGGTGTTGCTGGGTGTCTTGAAGGTGTACACATCCTCATTGTCTGTCTCAGAGCCCGTGAGGCTGCCCTTGGTGTGGCCATGGGAGGCCAGGCTCCGGGGGAGGTCATAGGTACTGTCTCTGAATTCTGTGTTGTGCCGGCTCGGCTTGGGGAGGCTGTAGAAGCCATGGACTTGGCCAGCGACCCCGTTGACACAGTGCCCATTGCCCTGGGCAAGCTTCTGTACAGCCGTGTCACTTCTCATGAGAAAGGAGGCCCTGGTGCCCTGAGAGAAGCTGGCACTCCTACGAGAGAGAAAGAAGGGAGGGGCAGGGGGTTAGAGGAGGCTAGGACTGCCCACCGAGGGAGGGTAGCTGCCATGTTCAAAGCCTTGCGCAGCCCCTTGGTGTGAGGAGAAACACAGGCTGGGGGGGGGGGGGCGGGCAGGTAGGGGTTTATCTCAGCTGACTAGCTGTGTGACCTTGGGCAAGGCACCTTCTCTTTCTAAGTTTCAGTTCACGCATCTGCAAAAATGGTGAGTAAGAACATACTGCGAAGGCTATTCAGAAATTAGACCCTGGTATATAGATGTCTGATCAATGCTAGCCTTTATTCCTCTCCCTACCCCCAAATGGCAGTGATTAGCAGAGGCTGGTCTTACCCTACTGCCCCTCCCCACAGCAGTTATCAACGAGACATTTATACTGCTAACTTGTTTACTATTTAAGTCAGGACATAAACATTTTAATACAAAGGCTGAGAGACAGTAGAAAGAACTCTTAAGTCAGTGTCAGAAAACAGCAAACAAATCATTTTCTCCAAGTCTCAGTTTTCCCAGTGTAAGATACGTTAGCTTAGGGGTGTTGATGTTCTAAGTTATAAAGAAGTACTCAAATGTTAGCTATAGATTTATTTTCTACCATGTATCATGGTTTGTTGGGAGGCACTTATAAGGAGAAATATCTCTTTCCAGAAGCTTAAATATCTACAGGAAAGATGGTTTTCTGGTTGGAAACTATATTCAGGATAGAAAAAAGTTTTATTATTATTTAAAAATTTAGGTGTTTGGGAAATAAGGCAAAACAGCAGTTTAAAGACCTAGGAGTGGGGGTATTTGTGTTAGATTCCAGTACTGCCAGTATATGTTCTGTGAGCTCCACTGCCCCCTCCCCAAGATGTGGTTAGTGGGTCTCAAAGGCTCTTAAGGGTCCATTTGGCTCTGAAGCAGCACGAGCCTTTGGTGTGTTAAGTGTGGTTTTCAAATTGGACTTTGTGTTCTGTGCAAGTAGCGATCCAGGTCTGGTTTTCTCTCTCTTACATTATAATTCTTCATAGAATTTCATTTTGGGGGAAAAAAATCATCACTATTATAGAACAATCCTTTATAGTAGTGCTTCTCAGTCATCTGGGGGCTATACACTTCTAAGAATCTGATAAAAAGCTGTTGGAATTTCTCAGCAGTATAAGACAGTATATATATATATATCGTCGGCAGCCGTCCGTCTCGAGAGACGATGGTGTAGCTTCTTAAGAGTCTATCTGCACCGCCGAGAATGGCTGTGCAGTCCGACTCGGGAGTGACACGGTATCTGTCTCCTCCCGTGTTGAATCGACATCTTGCGATGACGCTGGAGTGTCCTCTCCAGTGGAGCTGAAGCTACAGATCCTGGGCAGGGTGATATGGAGGGTCTGCTGTTGCCCATGCAGCAGACCCCCCCTCTCTTCGCAGCTGAAGGATCCAAGGGAAAGACTGAGTCAATACAGCTTGGCTTCAGGTGCGCCGCAGGAGTTGCCGGTGTTGACTACAACGTCAAACCGCCTTAGGGACTCCGGCTCTGGATTTTCTGTCGGGGTTTACTCCCTTAGCCTTTCCTCTGAAGAGGTATGCCGCAAGGCAGCGGAGGTTTTTTGGAATCAGAGTTTTCCTTCTCTGTGTATATATATATATATATATATATATATATATATATATATATACACATACATATATATGTATACACACACACACATAAAACATATATATGTGTGTGTGTGTATATAAATAAAATAAATTTGTGTGCTAAATCTAGGGGACGAGTGTGTCATGACCTCGGAGGCCAATCCATGGAACTTCTGCCCCATACAAGCTCTTTTGCCTCACGAACGGCTTGTTGTATATGGATGTGGCCACCAGGTGGTGGTAGAAAATAGGGCCCAGCGGCCTAGACCCAGGAAGGAAACAGGTAAGGTCAGGCTCTCTCTTAAGCCTTTAGATAATGGAGTGCTTGGAGCAGAGGTTAGGTGAGCCAGTGGTAGGCAGGTCTTCATGTGGTTTTCACCTGTTTTTGGTGCATTTCATTTTGTTTTTTTGAATTTCCAACTCTCTGTTGGGTGCCTCTATCTGGGTTAGCCCATTCAACACACATGTACGGATGTCCTAGGCTCCATCTGTCTCAGGCATACTTGATACTGAGATGCCTCCTGCCCTGGCAGGGAGGGTGGCAGTGGTGGAGGAGGTGACTTGCATGCAAATAATTACAATCAAGTGGGTGAGTAAGTGCTGCTGACAGATTTATACTAACCTTCCCTGGGTGGGGGTGGGGGGGTACATAATGTCAAGGGATGCCTCTTTAGAGATGTTACCTTTGAGTGAGTCTGAGAATTGGCCAGGCAAAAGGCAAGAGAAAGGAAAAGGTGTTCCAGTGAGAGGCACAAAGAGGTAGAACACAGGCTGGAGTGAGTGTGTTAGGAGGAAGGGCTGAGAGAAGGCAGTCCAGAGCTGATGGGAATAGGGGGCCCCCTGGAAGGATTTTAAGGTGGCAGCGGGGCTGGGGTGGGGCGAGCATTACAGATGTCCTGCAGTAGCCTTAAACCCATTCCAGAACAAATTCATCATTTTCACCTGACCCCTCTGTTTTGGAAATGGCACCAGGCATTCAAGCCTGAGAGTGACCCACATTGTGAGTTTTCATTCATTAACTTCACGGGTCCTACTGAATCCACCGCAGTGCAGGTCCTCCTGGTTTCTCTGATGATAAAAGGGCTAGTAAAACGTCTCCCTACCATCTGCCCAGGACCTCTCTGATCCTTCCTACCTCCCACTGACATTTACTTCCCTAGCTCCCCAGGGTAAACGTTTTCAAAACTGTCTCATTGCCTTTAGGACGAAGCCCCATTCCAACCCCCATGCAGCTCTCCCATCTCTTCTCCTCAGGTCCTCGTCCCAACTTCCCAGGGTTCCCAGTGTGCCCCATGCAACAGAGCCCCGGACTTTGTTGTTTGCTCTGTCCGACGAGGTCTTACTTCCATCTGGCAAGCTCCCAGTCCTTTATGCTTCAAACTCGACTCAAATGGCCCATTTTTGAAAGCTGTTTCTCACCATCCTCTACCTCGAAGTCTAATCAGTCACTTTCTTAACTCTGTCCTTGGGGCAGGCAGCAATTGTTACCTGCCTTAAGTACTACTGTTACTTGTCTCTTTCACCAAACTATGATTTCCTCCAGGAGAAACCTCTCTGTGTGCTTTCCTTCCCTCAGCCCTGGATTAGCGCTGGTTGCCTAGTAAATAATGAGTAAATGCTTGCTGAGTGAACAACAAATGAATGTATAAACTGACCAATGAATGAAGCGTTGGTGCTGCTGTCCAGTTTCCTGAGCTTGGCCTGAATCCTTCAGGTCAGCACATCAGCCCCCGCCCCTTCTCAGGAGCAGCTAGCTCCGCTCCCACCGCCCGGGCCCAGGCGTCCTCCTCCAACTACAAACGCGCACTCATCCGTCCTCACGGCCCGGTGGTCTAAGCTCCCAGTCTGGGCTTGCGCTATTCACCGTTCTCTGGAGGGCTCCCTTGGCGCATCAAAACTTACACAAAATGCCAAACAAGCCTTTTTGGTGCTCGAAGGTGTTACAGGTCCTCTAATTCTCCTTCCGCTTCACAGGGCCTTCCTTTTTGCCCCCCATCGCACCTCACGCTTCCATCACTGCGCTCGCTCTGCCTGTGCGAAAGCTGCTTGGGTCCATGTCCTTCCCCTTCTGTCAGACCCTGCGCTCCTGGAAGGCAGAGGGGACCTATCCTGTGCCCCGTGTGGTAGGTGATAACGATGCACGTTGGGGGCGGGGGTGAGTGCTACCTCAAGAAGCAGGTGCAGGAGTGGTACAAGGGAAAGAAATTTGCCCTAAGTGTCATACTCAGATGGTGGCAGAACTGGTTCTAGCGCCCAGGTGTCAGGATGCCCTGCTCAGAGCTCACGTTGATTTGGGCAAAAACCAAGAGGGGAATTCTGAGCGCTCAGAAATCCGGTGGGCTCCAAAACTTACGCGCGAACCTTCGCGGAGGCCCCTGCCACCATGATGGGCTGAGGTGCTTTCCTGGCAAAGATACCTGGAAGCAGGCGGTTTGGAGACAGGATCTCTTCCAGGGCTGTGGGCTGACGGACCTCACATAATGAGTGGGACACTGCGCCAGACACATCGTACAGGACGTAGCTGTTAAACCTAACAGTTCCAGGAGACACGCATCACCCTCACATACCAGTGGGGTGGGGGGAGGATGGTAAGCAGTGGGGTTGCACAGGGAGATACTGGAACACAAGTGTGTTGGGGAACCCCGCAGGGGCAGAGAGAAGTCTGAGAGGAGACACTCCTGAAGGCCAGCAGCTCAGAGCCTTTCCTTCCCAGTCCTGGCCGACAGTGGCTCCAGACGTCGTGGGTAGGTGGGGGAATCGCACCACCTCTTACACATGCGGTCTTAGTATCGACCCCGAATGTCTCCCTGGCTTTTAGGAATGGCCTCCTAGGTTTCCAGCCACTTTAGTTTGCACTTGGTCTTTTGTGCATTTATGTACAATTGTATGCACCACACTGCACCAAGATTTTACTTTTTTCCACCTTACTCCAACAATAAAGAGTACTCCAACAATAAAGAGCCTGGTCTAATTTTTAATGGGTATGTTCCCATTTAAGGAAACCTAATATATAAATGCTTACAGGTATGTTAGCTACCATTTATAGTTCTGTAGTTGTCACTGGCAATCTTCTTTTTAATTAAATTTTTTTTTTCAATTACAGCTGACATTCAGTATTATATCAGTTTCAGGTATACAGCATAGTAGTAGACATTTATATAACTTATGAAGTGATCCTCCAATAAGCCTAGTACCCATCTGACACTGTACATAGTTATTACAATATTATTCACTATATTCCCTATGCTGTACCTCACATCCCCATGGCCATTTGGAACTACCAGTTAGTACTTCTTAATCCCTTCACCTTTTCCACCCAGCTCCCTACCCCACTCCCATCTGGCAACTGTCAGTTCTGTTTTTCTATGAGTCTTTTTCTGTTTCGTGCGTTCATTTATTTGATTTTTATTTTTTCAGTCTTAGCAATTATTTAATGTTCTTTTAGTTCACTTATACAGTAGTCCCTCTCTATATCGCGGTTCACTTATCGTGGCCTCACTGTATCACGGGATTTTTAAAAATATTGTATTTAATTATTTATTGGGATTTTTCGCTATATCGTGGGATTTTGCAGTACTGTATATGTATGTTGTTAGTCCTGGCTGGTTTGGCTCAGTGGATTGAGCGTCGGCCTGCGAGCTAAGTGTCGCTGGTTCGATCTTCCAGTCAGGGCACATCAGAGAAGGAAAACTCTGACTCCAAAAAACCTCCGCTGCCTTGCGGTATACCTCTTCAGGGGAAAGGCTAAGGGAGTAAACCCTGACAGAAAATCCGGAGCCGGAGTCCCTAAGGCGGTTTGACGTTGTAGTCAACACCGGCAACTCCTGCGGCGCACCTGAAGCCAAGCTGTATTGACTCCGTCTTTCCCTTGGATCCTTCAGCTGCGAAGAGAGGGGGTGTCTGCTGCATGGGCAACAGCAGACCCTCCATATCACCCTGCCCAGGCTCTGTAGCTTCAGCTTCACTGGAGAGGACACTCCAGTGTCATCGCAAGATGTCGATTCAACACAGGAGGAGACAGATACCGTGTCACTCCCGAGTCAGACTGCACAGCCATTCTCGGCGGTGCAGATAGACTCTTAAGAAGTTACACTATCGTCTCTCGAGACGGACGGCTGCCGACATATGTATGTTGTTAAAGTTACGTAGGTTTAAGAGTGTAGAACATGTTTAAGAACATAAGTAGTGTTTATAAAAGTGTGGAAAAGGTTAATAAGGGAGTGGGAAAGGTTAATAAGGGACTGGGAATGGTTTATAAGTGTGTGGGAAGGGTTTATAAAGCCTTAAAATATATATAAATACTAAAATAAATATAAGGTTCCTAGTTCATGGATTTTTACCTATCATGGGGGAGGGGTCGAGAACGTAATATGTGTGATAAGTGAGGGAATACTGTATACTTATATGCATTTTCAAAGTTGACTTACAAATAAAATATCATAATAGTTTTTGTAAAATTAACAGAAACAAACAAAAATGAAAAACCTTTCTCTAGGAAAAAACAACCAAAATTATATTTGAGAAAAATTTCCTTTTTTTCATTCCAACATTGACTTAATATTAAAAGGTAAATGCCACTGTAGGTCATATATTTGGAAATCAAATGCAAAGATCAATAACATTTTCTGCAAGGTGAATTTTTAAAAGTAGATGTGATATTCCAGTAAAGGATTATAGTGTATTATTTTATAATATTTCTAAGGCTATAAAAGTAAACATAGTTTTTAAAATAGATATATTTCATATAACATACATCATATTTAAGTGGTAAAAAGTTACTGTTTTCTTTTGAGGTAAATGAAAACATTATATATAGTAAGTTATTTTTTTTAATTAAGTAATTTTTAAGTTGTTATTCTATTATAGTTGCCCCAATTCATTTGTTTTTTAGATTGCACCTATGAGATAAGTCATCTGGTATTTGTCTTTATCTGTCTCACTTATTTCACTTGGCATAATACCCTCTAGGTTTATCCATACTGCTGCAAATGGTAAGATTTCATTCTTTTTACGGCTGAGAAATATTCCATCATATATACGTACCACATCTTCTTTACCCAATTGTCTATAAAGGAACACTTAGGTTGCTTCCATATATTGGCTATTGTAAATAATGCCACAGTGAACATGGGGGAACATATATCTTTTTGAATTAGTGTTTTGGATTTCTTTGGATAAACACCCAGAAGTGGAATTGCTGGGTCCTAAGGCAGTCCCATTTTCAATTTTTTGAAGAATCTCCATACTGTTTTCCACAGTGGTTGCAAGAATCTACATTCCTAACAACAGTGCACAAGGGTTCCCTTTTCTCCACATCCTTGTCTGCACTTGTTTGGTGATTCATTGATGACACCCATTCTGTCAGGCGTGAGGTGATATCTCATTGTGGTTTTAATTTGCTTTTCTCTGATAATTAGTTTCACTGGCAATCTGAAGAAGTCATTAGATCATCCTCCTGTATGTGACCCATCCCAAATGGATCCCTGCTGTGAGGGAAGAAAATCCAGCAAGTTCTTTCTTACAGTCTCTAAGAGGTGAGCTAATCTCTGCATCTCAAATGCTTCTTTCTGGCTGCAATTCTGAGCCCATCTTCTGTCTGTGGTTCTACAGCATAACTGTGTATGAGCAACTAAATGAAACTGAAGTTGTGTATTCTGCCTGTGGTCAATCAAAGCCACTGGGTGAATGAGTCAGAAATGACTAATCATGGTTAAGTTCTCCACTGATATTTCTGATTTTACCTTTTACTCACCATTTTTCTGCAGAAAGATGCCACAGGGCCAGTGATGCTTTCATTCTGGCATCTCATCACTTGGAATTTCACTCCCCTCAACCCTCCCAGAGTTATGACTTTCCAGGGCCTGCGACTCACCACAATGTGTCAACTGTTATAGGTCTAACAGCCTCCTTGAAATAAGAAGACAGAGACTGGCTTGAATCTGGAATGAGGCCCCAAAGGCTGAAGGGCAACAATAAATCCAATGGAACTAATTTGTCTTCAAAGACAAAAAGGGCTCTGCTTTTCTTGAAGGTGTCAGTTCAAAACTCCTTCCATTGGCAATAGTTACTATTCTGATTACTTACTTATTTGAGCTTAGTGGATGAGCTGGATTTTGAAAACTGAAGTCATTTTAACCAGAATACATATTACTCAGTACTTAAAGGAAGAATAGGTTTTATCTCTAATGTGCATAATTTATTATAACTGTATATTAGGTTTCCCCATAAATGTAAAAAGGAATAGGTAGAAGGCCAGTATTGTTAACCTCATAAATATTACTTGACTGTAGTTGTCCTACCAGGCATATATTTTAAAAAGATTTTATTTATTTATTTTTAGAGACAGGGGAGGGGAGGGAGAAAGAGAGGAAGAGAAACATCGATATGTGAGAGAAACATCAATTGATTGCTTCTCACATGTGCCCCAACTGGGGATTGGCCCGCAACCCAGGCATGTGCCCTGACCGGGAATTGAACCAGATAACTTTTCGCTTTGTGGGACAATGCCTAACCAGTTGAGCCACACAGGTCAGGGCCAACCAGGCATATTTATGTCTATGCTTGACAGCAATGAACAAGCTGGTTCTCTCTTCAAAGTCCCTGCTTAAAGGGAACTGTATGAGATTATTTTTGAGATCAATTTGGTAACAAATGTAAAAATGCTTTGTAAACTGTAAAGCATTATTGTTTTTCTAGAGCACCTAGTATGTAAAGTGAAAGCCAGAGTAGTATAGGATTCAAGTCCACCCACATTCTTGCCAACACTTGGCATTGCTAGTCTCTCTTTTTTTAACCCATTCCAGTAGAGGTGAAGCAAAACCTTATTTAGGTTTTAATTTGCATTTTCTTGATGATTCAGCAATTTTTCATGTGCTTATTGCTCATTCCTGTACCTTTTTGGTAAAGTGTCTGTTCAAATCTTTGCCCATTAAAAAAAATTGGGTTGTTTGTCTTCTATTGAGTTGTAATAGTTCGTTATATATTCTAGAAATAAATCTTTTATCAGATATACATGCTTTGAATATTTTCTCACATTTTATGACTTGCAATTTTGTTTTCTTATCGAGTTCTTTTGAAGAGCAAAAGTTTTAATTTTGATAAAAACTATTTGATCACATTTTTCTTTTATGATTCCTGCTTTTTGTATCCTATATAAAAATCTCTGCATACCCCAAGATCACAGAGGTGTTTTCGTCTAGAAGTTTCATAGTATTAGATTTTAGATTTAGGTCTCGAATACATTTGCGTTAACTTTTTTTTTTTTTAATCCTCACCCAAGGACATTTTGTTTTCATTGCTTTAAGAAAGAGGGGAAGAGAGAGAGGAAGGGAGAGAAAAAACATCAGTTCAAGAGAGAAACATCAATTGGTTCCTCCTGTATGTGCCTGGACTGGGGATTCTATGCACCTGGACCAGGGGTTGAACCTGCAGCCTAGGTAGGTGCACTGACTGGGAATCAAACTCATGACTCTTTGGTTATGGGATGACGCTACAACCAACTAAGCCACACCAGCCAGGGCCATTTGAATTAACTTTTGAGTAGTGTGATATGAAGTAAGGGTTCTTTTTTTATTCCTATATGAATAATTAGCTCTTCCAGCATCATTTGATGAAAAGACTTTCATTTCTCTATTGGCATCTTTGTCAAACAATATTACATACTGAAAAATTAAAATAAAAATTGCAGCTCACCTCTCATCAGAAACAATGAATGCTGGAAGACTATAGCATAGCATCCTTTAAAATTATGAAAGAAAATAAAACCACCATTCCCAAATTCTATACCCACCAAAAATATCTCTAAAATGATGGTGAAATAAAGATATTTTCAGATAAATAAAATTTGGGAAAATATGTCATGAGGGGACTTACATGGCAAAAAATGGTGAAGGAAGCTCTTCAGGCTCAAGAGAAATAAAACCGAGTGAATACTTCACGAGGCAATGTTTAATATTTGCTTTCAATACTCATATATATATACTAATAAATAGCTTAGGAGGGAAAAATAATCTTTTATAATTATGCAGGTATTTACCACTTTTTGCTACTTTTCCTCACTCCTGAAGATCTTAGTTTCATTCTGGTACTATCTTGCTTCTGCCTGAAGAACTGCCTTATCATTTTCAAAAATCAGATCTTCTGGAAATTCTCTTCTTTTTCTTTCAACTGAGAATGTCTCAACTTTCTTTTCATTTCTGAAGGATACATTTGCAGGATATAGACTTCTGGGTTGAAAGAGTTCTTTTCCCTTTCCATTAATCTTGTGTGTTTTCCTTTATCAGATGAAATATTGTTATAATACAGGCTTTTAAATCTATGTCTGGTCATTTCAACATATGGGATTATGTTGGAGTTGACATCTGTGCTTTCCCTTAAGACTGGTTACATTTTGATGATTCTCTGTATGCTGATAAATTCTGAATTATGTCCTGAATTTTGTGATCTTATGCTGTCTAGACACTGGGTTCTGTTATAATCCTCTGGAGAATGCTGATGATTTTGTTTTTGCAGGCAATCAACTTGGTTAGGTTCAGACTGCAAGTTTTGACTCCTTCTGTGTTGGGAAGTGCAAATCTCAGCTTAGTTTACAAAGCCTTTCCTATGCTGCTTTGGGACTGTCCCACACTTAGAACTGGAACTCCTAAGTTTTTTTCAGAGTTTCTATCTCTCTTGTAAATGTAACAATCTCTTTACTCGTTATCAATCCCCACCCTATAGATTAAAGCAATAAACACAATAATTTAAAGTCTTTGTATGTTAGCTCCAAAATTTAGGTTTACTTTGGTTTGTTTCTACGAACTGAGTTCTCTCAATTATGGGTTAACTTTTACAGTTTCTTCATGTATCTAACAATTTCTCATTGTACACTAAAAATTTGGGTGATACGTGTCTAGGAATTTCCTTCATAGGAAAAACCATGAAAGTTGGACCCAGTGTGGGTTTCCTTGTTAAAGAGTCAAACCTTCTTCAGTTTCTGCCTGCTTTTTGATTGCTATTAAGTGCCTTCAAACAGTTTTGTGTGTCTGTGTGTTCTGTCCAGAGTTTATAACTGCTACAGTATGTTTAGTATCAGGCAAGCTACTCCACTACTACCAGAAACGATATAGCCTTTCTGGATGGAAGAACGCCTCTTTTCCTTCCCTCTTGCCCTCTTGGAATTCTGCAAAAAACGTTTGAACTTATTTTTTCCAAATTCTCCCTGAGATCCGGCTCATTACTCTCTCTTGTTCCAACACCCACACAAGTGAAAACAAAGACAGAAAAAGCCATTTGGTCAAGGCCCCACCACAGTAAAGGTGCCTCCCCAACTGTGAATAAGTTCTATCACCTTTACTATGTTTTCTCCATAACACGGATTGTTCAGATATTTATTATGTGCCTACTAGGTGCCCTGGGTCTTCAAAGAACAGTAACATATTAATATTAAAATCCATAATATGAGGCAGAAAGTCCCAAGTGCTGTGAGAGAGATAATAAAAAACTGCTATGAGAATTCAGAGGAGAAATGAATTCCAGTGAGGAAGATTAAGAGAGGTTTAGCAGAAGAGGTGGGGGTGCAGAGAGTGGGCCCTAAATGCTAATTCAGACAGAGACATTTATATATTTGTTCTCTGTTGCTTTAGTGGTATCACGGGACAGGAGGTGGTGGCAACTGTTGATATTACATAAGACCTTCTACTTAAAGTGTGAACTGCAGACCATCTGAACGGCATCATATGCAGCTTAGCAGAAAGGCAGGATCTCAGGATCCAGCCCAGGCCTACTCAGCCAGAATCAGCATTTCAACAAGATCCTTGAATACTTCATGTGCACATTAAGGGCTGAGAGGCATTCATATGAAAGCACTGTATCTTTCAGTAGAACTATGACTGTAAGGACTCTTGCACATTCTCTGCTCCCAGGAAACCATCCCAACAGTAGTAGGGGATGCGGCACAGGAGAACAGCAGGTACCATGTACTGAGCATCTATCTACTCCTGGGTACTTTATGTATGTTTTGTCATTTTACATTCATTAGTGAGCCTTTGAATGAGTTATTGCCATTCAGCAGATAAGGAAATACAAGGTCAAGAAAGTTAAGTAAGTGGCCCAAGGTCACAAGGACAGTGGCAGAACCCGAATTTGAATCCCTATCTGACTGACTCCAAAGCCTGCGATCTGCTTTTCATTACAGCGCACTGCCCATCTCTGGTCTGTGATTCAGGAGGAATCAGGTGTTGTTTACAGTTTCACCTCTAACCAATTCAGTGACCTTGGTTGATTCATTCTACCTTTTTAGAACTCAGCTCTTCCTGTGTAAGCTGATGGAGACTGAACCTGGGAAAATTCACAAACAAATGAATCAAATGGTATTGGAGGTATCACTAAATCTGAGTGTTGGGAGCCTCTGCTGGGTGATGGTAAAGTACTCAGAAAACTGGAACCAACATAGCACAGTGTAGAGAATAAAAGATTACAGGACCAGATATGAGAAGACCTGGGTTCCAGCCCTACCTCTGTCCTTCATTAGTTGTAAGCCTATGTTTCTTCATCTATGAAATGGAGAGAAATGATCTGTACTGGCTATCTCTCAGTGTGCCTCACTGGTCCAAGTGAGATTATGCCCGAAAATAGTCTGTGAAGTGATATATTAATTAATATAGCTAGTCCTCTGATGGTCTTAATTTTCATAACAAATTAGATATTCATAAATAAATTAATTAAGGAACATGATTTGTAATCTGTTGGCCATGGTAGCCATTGGGAACTAGCTCTGACAAAGCCCATCGGCTCTGTGCTTTTGCTTATCCTAACTGTGGAAATAAAAGGTAATAAAAATATGCACAGACTCTGCACCTGTGAGAGAGTTGGCAGTATTAGGAAAACAAAGGCCATTATTCCAGAGCAGGGAGTCCTTGCTGTAGAGTTTCCTGTGATGATGAAGTTTCATATCTGTATTATCCAGCATGGTAGCCACATGGGGCCACTGAGCACTTGAAATTTGGCTAGTGCATCTAAGGAACTTAATTTTAAATTTTATCCAGTTTTAATTAAGTAGATGTAATTAGCCACATGTGGACACTGGCTACCATACAGAACAGTGCAGCTCTACAAAGAAAGTGAAATATGGATTTGTTCAATCATGTTAAGGCTTTATAGCTATTTACTTAAGGCCAATAAGTAAACTGACTTGCTTTTTTCAATTCTGAAAGTCTAGCCCTAAATGACTTTTTTCCTCAAATGCAATAAAAAAAATTTATAGCATGGCTTTTGACAATGGGAGAGTTCTCTACAATCCAGTGATCACTGTATAGCAACATAGATGATACCAATAAAATGAGATGGTTTCCTAAGCGAAAAAGTGTCTTGTTTTATAAGTAGATATTTTATCACCTGGAAAGCTATAATATTGTACTCCCCTGTCCTTCAAAATGAAAGAACAGAGACTGAGAAGCACCAGGCCACCTGAGCGCCCACCGCCCTCTCCTACCTGGCGTTTTCTGCCCTCCGGCTTATGCACTGGTGCAAGTAGACATACTCCTGCGGCGCACTGGTGGACAAGGCGGGCTGCATGTGGTTTGACCCGGGGGGCTCGAATGTGAACAAGGTGGGCTGGCTGGAGTGCGATGGGGCTGAGGACTTCCGTTCTCGGAGAAGGTGCTGGTTGGAGCTGCTGAGCTCGGCTGGAGAGGAGCGGGGACCGTGACCGGCTGAGATGTTTCTCAGGGAGTCTGTGAAAAGGAGAAAGGACTCTGTGAGTGAACACGGAAAGAAAGGTGTCCTTTTTCCAAAGTGGGTTGTCAGAGGAAGAAGAACTATCAGGGGCAGAAGCGAAGGTCCAGCAGCAGCATTTTCTCCCTCCCACATATCTGCTGCTCCCCCCCCCCCCGTCGCCCCCCTGCAGGCAGGGCTTAGGCCTGCTGGTCCCCTGGGTTGCGAAGGAGATGCTCTGTACCTTTGCACGGCTCCTGGCGGTGCTCGGAAGGCACTCCCTATCACAGCTGGGGCAGCACTGCCCCCCTTCCAGAAGCTATGGTTCCCCATAGCCCAGAGTATGACCCTGGCTCTCTGGAGCAGTGAGTACCATGGCCTTCCTCCTCTTTGGTGGCTTCTGCTGTCATCACCTCCCTCACAGCTATGGCTGCTTTGTTAAATGAAGCTTTGCTTCTTGAAGACTCATTGAGACCCTGGACTGTGATTTACTACATTAATGATAGAAGCGCAAATGCATTTGGAGCTGTCCCTGAAGACCGGTCCCCAGCTCCTCCAGCCTGACCTTCCCTGTCCTCTGAGGATGGCAATGCCTGGCATTCCCAAAATTTTGTACCTACCACTCCCTGTTGTTCTTTTTTTCTCTTAACTCTTATTTTAAAATCTCATCTGTTGTGTTAGAAAGGAAGTGAGGTATTAAAGACATAATAGCTTGGAGTGCTATACCCCAAGCCAAAGGTATTCATCTGGCTGGCTCTCTAAGCTTGGCTTAAATTCTAAGCATAACATCCAAGGCCCTTCACAGTCTGACTTATTTCCTGCATCTTTCTTCCCATACTCAAGGCATATGGAAGCTTCATCAGTCCCCGAACATACCAGCACCTTTTATGATTTTTCGTTCTGGCTTGTGCTGTTCCTTCCACCTGGCTTTCACGTCTATTCTCCTGGCACACAGATGACCCAACGTGGATAACACATTCTCTCTGAAACCTTCCTGCACTTGGTCATTCATTCATTGTTCGGGGTGCCAAGAGCACTTGGCCCATGCTCTGTTATATCCTTGCCTAGCCCATGGGTTTCTAAGAACAGAGACTGATGTCGTTACAGTCTCAGCATTTACCTAATAAAGGCTGGGTACACATAAAGTTCTCAGCCTGTGTGTGCAGAATAGGCAGATGTAGTCATTCAGCATATAATAATTCTAACAGTGAAGTTTCTTGTGCAAAAGAAATAAAGGTTTATAAGATGTGATTTCTGGTGACATGATGCTAATAGGGGATAATATTTTAGTGGTCTTGATAGTGGCTTTCTAGGGTTAGTCAGGTCATTTCAGAGAGGATATAGTTCTGCTCCCACTGCCTGGTGTCTGACCCACCTCAGTCTGTATCCTTCTCAGGGCCCTCGGCAGTATCACCAGCTCATTGAAGCTTCACTGCCTTAATTACTCTCCAGTCGTTTCAGATGCTAGGCAGGACAACTCTGCCAGTGTACAACAGAAAAAGCCACAGGCCTTTGGGGAAAAACCGTTCCATTGACAGCTGTATTGACCTCTAAAATGAATTCCCGTTACAGGTCTCGTACTGAACTGGACATGTGTTAACAGAATCAATGGCTTCATGACTCCATTAGATTTGCAAGATGAACTCTCTAATGGCAGAGGAGAGAGCGTGTATGCTAGGGGATGGAGTAGCCATGGCACTAGGGATGAACCCCAGCTGCCGTCTGAGAAGACGCAGGGGAGGGGCAAAGAGAAAACCTCTGGTGCAATTCACAGTTGCTGTGGTCTTTTTGAACTCCTCTTCCTCAGCCCACCTCTTCAGTGAATCTCTTCTGTCTTCAGGACTCTGCCCTCAGGCCCTGCTATATAGCTTCACTCGCATTCAGGAGGATCTCCTGGGGTATCCTGTCCGCTTTTTCAGCTTCAGTTACCACTGCCGTGATGACTACACTCAAGTCCTGGCCTCTGGTTCAGGCCTCTCCTGGGCTCCATGCCATGTGTCCGCCCCTCGGCTGGGCGTCTCCATTCACATGTCCCATAAGCAGGTCAAGCTCCACAATCTAAGCTGGACTCCTCAACCTCGTCCTGTGTTCTCCGTCTCAGCGGAGCACATCAACATCACCACCCAATCGGCTCTCTGAGCCCGAAACCTAGACATTATCTGCGACTCTTCCCTGGTTCTCAACAACCACATCGTGGCGTTGTGTCTGCCCTGCTTGAAGTTCTTCAGTGGATCCGTGATCCTCAAGATGACTTACAAAGCTCTCAGTCTTTTTAAAACCACTTTCCTGTTTATTTCTCCAACCTTGTTTCTCACCAGTACTTCCTTGTATTTCAAAGAGAATGTCAGGAAAATACCAACCTCTCCCTTATCACTTCAAATGGCGTGATTAGGCTGCAAACTCTGTAAGGGCAGAGAGTCTGTCTCTTTTGTGACACTTTATCTCCAGCATCAGTCCCAGCATGTGACACAGCTCTGTCACTGTGCTGGTTAAATAAATGCAGTCCATAGCATAAGTCATATTCCCTCAGTAACAGTCATCGACTCCTCATTGTCCAGGTTCCCCAGCATGACAAGAAAGGCCATTTTGTCACAACCTACTTATCCTGCCTTGTCACCCAATACATTCCCCACACTGCCCATATTGCATGCTTGGGCTGTGGGTCTGTGTAAAAGAGGAGTGACCTGTCCTCACCTCTGGGGCTCTCCGCCTCCAGCTCAGGCTGTGGAACCAAATCTGTGACTCAGTCTGTTTACCTGCAGACTAGAGGAGTCACTTCACCTCTCTGAGTCTTGGTTTTCTTATTTATAAATTGACATCAGGTGGTTATAAGGGTGAAATGCATTAAGGGTCTGGAAAACCCTGCAGGGGTTGTAAGCACTCACAACACGTTCTAGTCCCTTCTGTATCCTTGGTAGCTAGAACAGTCCCAGCACAGAGTGGGTATTGAATACATATCTGTTGAATAAATTTAAAAAATTTTCCCTGGCAGAAAACCCCAGACATGCCTGTTTCCTGTGGTCAAAATCAGAGAAGTTTTTAAAAGTCTGTTAACAAGATGAAGTAGGGCTTAGGGTCAGCTGGGCCACGGACACTTGGAGTTCCATTCTGCCAGCGTGAAGCAACGTCTGTGAAGCCCGTCCGCTCCAGCATGGCTTGAAGCCCCAGAAAAGTTCTTTCAAAACTGTTTTGGCACTACGCTTCGCCAAAATTCCACTTCTGTTTGCACCTCTAAAAGATGTCAACCTGAATTTATGTGATTATTCCTTGGTGCCTATACTGGGTTGCCCCTCCAAAATTCCTGTCTACCTGGAATCTCAGAATGTGACCTTATTTGAAAATGGGGTGTTCAGGATGTGATTAGTTAAGATGAGATCATACTAGATTAGGGTGGGCCCTAATCCAATGACTAGTGTCCTTATAAGAAGAGAAAACAAAAAACAAAAACAAAACAGAGAGAACACGATGTAATGACAGAGGTTGAGACTAGATATATAAAATGGCAATATAGCCATACAACGAAGTATTATTTAGCCATAGAAATGAATGGAATACCAATACATGCTGCAACATGGATGAATCTTCAAAACACTATGCTAAGTGAGAGAAACCAGTGATAAAAGACTACAGGTTGTATGGTTTTATTTACATGTTATATCCAGACTAGGCAAATCCACAAAGATAAAAAGTAGACCAGTGGTTGCCTGGAGGGTGGAAATGGATAGTGACCGCTAATGAGTACAGTCTTTTTGGGGTGATGAAAATGTTCTAAAATTAGATTGTGCTAGTAGTGTCTGCATTCCCTGGGAATATACTAAAAACACTGACTTGTATACTTTTAAGTGGGTGATACATGATGTGTGAATTTAGAAAACACACACACACGCATAAGCCCTTTGCAAAGGATGAAGTGTTAAGTATATGCAAGAGATTAACAGTAATCTAATTAAAGACATCTGACCTTTAGTTTTTATTTCTTTTTTGAAGAGAATACTGAACACTTAGTAAATACCAAGTCCTTACTAAAAGTACATTGAGAAAGAGACATTCTCCCTTTCCTACCTTCATTCTCTATACCTCCTCCAAACCCACTGTTCAGGGCTTCACCCCATAGTCACAGCAAGACAATGAGAATTTCAGCAAAACAAAACAGCAAGAATACATGGTTTGGGGTGAAAAGACCCAAGCAGTCTGAAATTCTACCTCTCAGTCATTGGACCTCATGCACGTGATAGGAGTCAGGAGAGGGGATTCAGCTCCAGCTCTGTCACTCACTAGCTGTGAGATGGTGGACAGGTCTCTTTCCCAGCTTTGGTTCCACACTCTCAGGTTGGGAGGGTAAGCCCTGGCCTGCTTAGGCTGTCCTAAAAGATGAATGATGTAAGGGGGTTCACTTGCATAAATGGCTCAGAGGATTTGTCTTTATTGTGTGGGTACCTCTTGAGGGAAGGAAAGGATAGTACAGATAGAGGAAAACATGAAATGATGCATGCCTGGGCTGGCTTTGGTATGTGGCTGTAATGTGTCTTAGGTCACTGGGAAGGTCAGTTACGGAGCAAGAAGAAAATGGATGTTTCCAGACTTCTGGGCTTGGCTTCTAACTCCAAGTCTAGACTAAAGATAATGCCAGAAAATGCCTGAGTCAATTTGTTTTCTTTTAAACAGGGTTTTGTTTTTCCTCTTCTTCCTGGCTTCTTTTTAGGGCCTTACAGAATCACTCCCCTTCCTTTCCACAATCACCCTTGGGAAGCCTGCCCAACATACAAACACTCCTCCTACCGTCTTGCAAAACTCTAGAACAGGAAAGCTCTGAGGGATTTCAGTAGAGGAGGCAGCCCAGCCCAGCCCAGCCCAGCCCAGCCATCAACAGGCTAGTGATAACAGGAGCAGGAAAGGGGCGGGTGGCAAGACTTTCTGGAAAAGATGACTGGCCAAATAATGACTGGTTCCCTTATCTCAATGCCCTTTTTATCGTTATCCTTTCCCCCCCAAATCCCCACCCCAAGTCCCAGTGTGTCTCAGAACCCATAAAGTGGTGGATGAAAGCACATGCTGGAGCCAGGATAGATTCAAAGCCTGGCTCTGCTCCCTCTTACCTCTGTGGCCTGGGACAGATTACATAAACCTCTTTGAACCTCACTTGTTCCACAGAGAGAATACATATTGGCAGGGCTGGTGCAAGGTCTGGAGATCGTTCATGCAAAGTCTTAAGCATAGTACCCCACCATTTTTACTGCTTCTATTCCTGGAGTATACATGGAACTGGTTGAGACCTTGAAATTGGCCAAGAGGAACAGAGTTTCTTTCTATGCTGGAGTGGATGCTTGGAAGGTAATTGTTGTCACTGTTTTAGTCACAGCTATACCTTGTGTAGGTGTTACACAAAGAACGAGTGAGACCAAAAAGGACAATATTGACTATAATTATCACAGCTGCAATTTACTAAGCACCCACTACGTATCTCTAGTCTACCCTATGAGCACTAAACATTATCACCGAAAAAGGAAATTGAAGCTCAGAGATGTTAAATGACCTCTGAGGTCACACAGCTAGAAAATGGCAGTGTGGCAGTAGATCTGAAAGAGATCTCACAACCTTTGAAGCCAACTTTTTCCACCTGTGTAGAGAAAAGAGTTCCCACGAGATCCCTATGAGGGATGGTATTGGCCTTCTGGGAGGCAGAATCATATAACAGAATGAGGTTAGGGTCTAGGCATAGCTCTGCTGTCAGCTGGCTGAGTGACCCGGAATACTATTTCATCTTCATGGGCCTCTATTTTCTCTATCTATAAAAGGAAGAACTTGTATTAGGTCAGGGATACATGTCAAAGTCATCTTTGGGAAATTTAAAAGAGACGCTCCACATAAGACCTAATGAGTCATGTTTACACAGAGATTTAGATTAAGATCCACTGGTTTAGTATTTAACAATCTCTGATTCTTCAATCCAAGGCAGAGGTAGAAGGGTTAGGGTCAACTGAAATATCAAGGGCAAAACGAGCTCTGAAAGCCAAATGAAAGAACAGATTCTTCCAAAAAATTTTCTCTGTATCATCAAAATTTTAAATTGGAAACCATCCATGTTCTCATTGGCCCTTTATAGCCAAGTCCAAAGGAACAACGTGTAACAGAAAGAAACCGTGAGGTAGATTCAGAAACGTGGAGCCCAGATTCTAAAACTATTTACCACACGGCCTTGGGAAAAACTTTTAATCCCTTTGTAACTCATTTCTATGCTGTAAAATGACAAAGAGAACACCCACCTCACAGGGTTCTTTTGAGCTGATGAGATGAAATACAGATAAATCGTAATTATGAAATGCCCAATAAATGGTTGTTGGCTTGGCACTTGTTCATTCCATGGTTTATTTCTAGAAGTTCAATGGTGTAAAATTCTAAGAGTTCTAATGGGGCAAAGATGACTGATGAAATAATATTTTAAACAGTATAGGTACAGGGTTCTGTGGGGTGAGTGCTTCCTGTAGAAAGCTAATTGAAAAACAAGGATCAGATGGGTGGAGCACTCTAAAAGCAAAAACAAGCAGACAGGGACTGAGGGCAAGATTGTATCAATAGCTCCAGGTCATTTTAACTCATAGTCACAAGCCGGAAAGTATTTAAGAAGGAAAAATGCCCCCAAATCCTCTGGCACACATCATCTTTACAGGAGTTATTCATACATTTAAGGCCAAACACAAAATGGCCTCACTTTACACAATAAGTCACATAATATGGCAATTGGAAAAGCCTCCCACCCCCAAGTCTAATCGCTCATTTATCACTGCTGCTCTCCTCAGCCCCCCTCCCAATTCTCATTTACAGTTGGAGAAACTGTGGCCCAGAAAGGTGAGGCTACTTGTCCAAGGCCACACTGTGCAGTGGGTCAGACGTGAACCCTGGAATTCGAATTCAGATTGATCTAGTCTGAGGGTCCTTCTACTCTACCAAAAGAAAGATGTATCGATGTGAGTGAAGATGTATTTTCCATAACGCATGGTGGGGGGCAGTCAAGTCAGGAGATCTGATCCCCAGGACACTGGCTGACAGGGCTGTTATCTTGTTATGAGTTTACAATGTTACTTACATTGCATGGCAAATAAACATTTGCTGGATCAAACTACTAAAGAATAGTATAAATAATTTCCCAAGTTCAAAAATGTAGGTCTCCTAGTGTTTATAAAAACTATAAAGCAGAGGAAGAAAAAAGGGGAGGCAGAGACAGGCAGTAACATGAAACCCTAGGGGACCGGTCAGGAACTATGCTTCCCCACCCCCTTCAGAGGACAGATCTGAGTATCAGCACCATCCCAGAGCTCTGGAAGCCAGGTCAGGACACCCTGACCTTGGCGCATATGATCGCTCAGTATACTTTAGCAGAAATCGATTCTGTAAAGGGCACAGGGGAAAGAGAGTGAGTGGATGTAGCTTCAAGGCACATCCCAGTCCTGGTCACACACTGTTACAGAACTCTTTATTACCCCAGAGCATCTCACTTTAGAGATGGGAAACTGAGGTCCTGGGCCGATGGTGCCACGTGTTCCGTAAGGTCTCTAGGTAGAACGAAGCGTGCCTTCCTCTTAACCTTCTCTAGTACTTCATTTTGCTGTTTATTTAGTGTTGAGAAGTCACAGATCTGTCATGCAAATCTAGACTGTGAGCTGTAAGAAGTCAGGATCTGGCCCAACTCTGTTCTCTGACGGGGTGTAGCACAATGCTCTGTGCCTAGTAAACGTCCACATTGAAACAAGAAGGTGTTCAAAAAACACACCATGGCAGTAAGTTTTGCTAGAATCCTTCATCCTCAGGTTGGAAGAATGAATGAATAGCTTCAGAAGCCAAATGTAAACTGTTCTTTAGGGTGGAAGGACCTGTCGTCACTTGTGAGGTTTGTCTGGGCCACGTGCATTTCTGTTTTTGGACAGCCAGTCTATATTTAGCCATGTGTGGTCCTGTCCATTTGAGAGAGATCAGCTTACAGCTTTGTTCTCACTTACCCACCACACCTAAGGCATACCTCACTTGTGACAGACCTTACTCCTGTTCCTTTGAGGGGGACTGGTTTGGCTGGGTGGCCCCTCTCAAAGAGTTAATTTATATTTGGAATGAAGCACTCTTGTCATTCGGGCCATGAGCACTGATTGTGGGCACTCTGTGAGGAGCTGCGGGCCCATCAAAACAGGGTGGATCTTGTCCTCGCTCTATGAGCTTACATTGCAGTTGGAAAGAGCAAATTTATGTTCAGGGAGCACTTCTCCGGTCCCCTAGGAACCTGGGACCCATTAGTATTTCCATAGGAATCAGTCCATCTAGTCGGCACCATAAACTCACATGTAAATGATGCATTTGACCCTTGTGACCTTTCCACAAAAATATACCACTATATATTTTAAGCTAATCAACTTTAAGAGGTAAGCATCTTCCTCCTTTCACAGTGACTCACTGAGCGATAACTGGCAATGGCTGTGAAACACAAGTGTCAGACTTACAATGGTGGGAGCTTATCAAGAATCGTTAGCTGTGGCGATAAACACAAGAGCAATGCCTGAAACTGCTCTAGTCTGGAAGGTGAGGCTGGGGTCCTGAGCACTCCAGCCTGCCTAGGGAATTGCGAGGTCCGCAGCATTACTGGAAGCAGAACTTTGGCTTCAGGAGAGGCAGTGTGGTACAGGGGAAGGAAGATCAACTTGGCGATTTGAATCTCAGTTTACTAGCTGTGGAACCTAGGGATGGTATCTAAATCTAAGAGACCTAATGTGTAGAATTTGTACAATAGCTATGTGTGGGGTTGTCCTATAGAGTAAAGAAATGCTGTAGGCCCTGCATGTTAGTGCTCCAGACGTGGAAGTCCTCTCTCAGCTCTCCAATGTGGGAGGTGACCTGGCGTGAGAGATCTTTGACTCTGGGTTCACACACTCCCAGGGTTTGACCAGAGCCAGGACAGGCCTCAGAGGGTGCAAGTGGACCCAACAGGCCTTAGTGCCGTGAGGAGAGGACTGCAGGGGAAGAGAGCCTGGCAGGACCCAACTTTCTAATTTGCTTTGGTGTCAATTAAAAAAGAAAAGAAAGTCTACTGGATTTATAACAGAGCTTGGACTGAATCTATAGATCAATCTGGGAAAACTGACACACTAACATTGAATGTTCTACTTCACAACATGATATATTCCCTCCATTTTACTGGGTCTTCATCAATTTTCCCCAGCAATGTTTGTCATCCTTAGTACAGAAATTTTGCATAGTAGTTTTTGGTTAAACTGATTCCTAAGTATTTTATTTTTTGGTGCTATTGTAAAAGAAATTTAAAAAATTATTTTTCAATTGTAGGATGCTCTCAACAACTTTGGCATTTATAATAGCCCCCCAAAATTGTCAAAGCAGTGATCTTTGCAAATTCATTTACTATATGAAGAGACAAAGACTCACATGAAATAACTTAATGTTACAGAACTCTTACGAAAAGTCCAAACCAGGATTCAGACTCAAGCATTTTTCATACAAAGCTGAGGGCCCATTCCATTACAGTATTCCCTCACTTATCGTGGGTATTACGTTCTAGACCCCCCCACGAAGTAGGAATATTATATGTAGCTCTATGTGGGGTGAATGAGAAGTATATACTTGTACGTTACAAGAGATACACAAGTATCCAGTGGAATTTAAAAAGAAAATCACTTCAATATGACTGAGAAAGACACCAAGACCCAGAGAGGTCTTTCCTGATCACCCAACTTAAATGGTTTTCTAGTTATTCCTTATCCCATTACCTTATTTTCATGAAAGCATTTATTGTTACCATTTAAACATTTTGTTTTGATCCATCCCTTTCCACTAAATTATAATCTCCTTTAAGAGTCTGAACTGCACATGTCCCATTCCTCACTGATGCTTCTGTGTGGTGGCCATAAAAATATGTCTCTCAGATTTTTCCTGATGCGGGCAGCCAGATGGACTGACAGCCCTGGCTGCTGCCTGCTCAATGACAGGAGCTGTTCTCATCCAGTGACAAGGAATGGCAGGAGCTAACACAGGCCTGTTCTGGTGAGACACAGGACTCCTTTAATAGGAGCCCTGGGGCTCGAGAACTTCCACTGACCTGGCTGAAACTGCCTTTTGATCCTCCTTCTGCCTTCTCTCCTTTACAGGTGTCAGACCTGTGTTCCATGAAGGTTTTCCCACTTTTTCTTAATAAATCACCAGCACATCTAAACTCCTCCTGACAGCTGGTTCTCAGAGAACCTGAACTAATATAGTTCTAAAACAGTACTTGATGAACAAAGGGTTAGCCCAGGTTCATACTGTAGGTAAACCGCAGCCCTGGAATCAGAACCCAGGTCTCTGCTCCCTCAGTCCAAAGACTTTCCCTCTCAGATCACCAGTCATCTGAGAAATATGTTCTTGGTACCTTTGTCCAGAGGGCCACTGCTCTGATAAATTTGAGGGGAAAATGCCTCTACCAATGGCCAAGCCCCACAGCTGGCCTCCCAGCTCTGTTTTTAATTATGTGGACTCCAGTGGGCGTGAAAACATCTGTCCTAGATTCAGAGAAAACTGAAGCTGTGGCTGAGGTCAACAGGGAAGAGCAGGCTTAGGCTGAAATTAAAGGCAGCGAGAGCTCTGTGGGATGCTCTCTTAAAGAGATGTAGGGAGAGCAGCCATGCTGGCAAAGCCAGAGAAGGTCGTCGCAAAAGAGCAGAGACAGCAGTGAGTCTTTCCCAGGTCTCTGTGCAAATGGGAGCTCCCGTACAGGTACTGTGACAGCCTGAGGCAAGGACCTATGCCTAGAATTTCAGGGGATGGTGTAAGAGCTAAAAGCATGGAGTCTGGAGCCAGACTGTCTAGGTTTGAATCCCAGATCCTTTACTTACTAGTTGTATGAACTAAGGAAAGTTATTGAATCTCTTTGTACTTCAGTTTCCTCATCTATAAAATGGGAATAATAATAAGATCTACCTCACTGGATTGAGTTAAGATCTGAGGAATACTTAGAACACTGCCTCATACACAGTTAGCTTTGTCCTATATGCTTTAAGTGGATTCTTATCTAATCTTCATAATAATCTTGTGAAGAATGTCTTGTTTCTATTTTACTGATGCAGAAATTGAAGCTCAGAAAAGAAAATTAACTTATCCAAGACCATGTTTAGATTGAACTCATCAATGCTGTGGGTTCATGTATTTATAGAATTCCAAGACTTGTGCTCTTTGTACTAAATAAACCTTTTAAACTAGTATATATATAAAAGCACCCCATAAACCATATTATACAAATACAAGATGGTATCATCATCAATATCATCTGGAACACTAGCTAAAAGTCAAAAAACCTGGGATTCAATTCTATCCTTGCCAGTCAGCTGTATGATCTTGAGCAAATTAGCTATCCTCTCTTTACCTCCAGATATGCCATCCTTTAAAGATTTTTGAAATAAACACTCTTCAAGGGCCCTTCAAGATTTAATATCCTAGAATTTCCTCATGCTATGAAATCTACTCTCTTCTCTGTCTTAACTCTTTGGCTGGTATGATTCTCCAGACGTGAAGAGTTTTGTTCACGGATCTCATCCACTAAAAGGTGAGAAGGGGAAAAAGCGAACAACAAATGATAGATATGTGAAGTTTAGGTTAGTGTCATACCCTGTCTCTTCAGCCTAGTTAGCACATCATCCATTTTGAGTGGTTTCTTTTTTTGTTTGTTTTTCATGGTACTTTATACCTCTGTCTCAACATACAGAAGCTTAGACCCTATGTTGTGTGAATAAGGTTAGAATATTTTTGAAGCTTCTTTTCCCCTTCCTCGAAAGTGAATACCTTAAACCAACACTATTTCGGAAAAAAGTTGGAATTCTTTAAATTGTAATTTTTTATAATGATTTCCAAAGTTCAAGCAAACACTGTAGTTACAACATTGAATATTCATTGGGCAGCCATTACGCGTCTCTACTAATGTGTGGCAGAATGGTGAGTCATGTTCTTGCCCTCAAGCCTCCTCCCCTCACCCCAACGCCAATCCCTGTGCTCTAAGCTCCGTGAAGTTTCCAGTCCCCTAGGCCTCTGGGACCTTGACAGGCAGACTACGGAGAGAGCAAGAGAAATCTGAATTTTGAGATAATAACTTGCTTGTGGTAATCATTTCATAATGTGTAATTATATCAAACCATCATTGTACACTTTAAATATATACAGTTTTGTCAATTACACCTCAAGAAAGCTGGGAAAAAATAAATATCTGGTATACACATTTCCATTTTTGTAAAAAGAGAGAGAGAGAGAGAAAGAGAGAGGAAGAGAGAGAGAGAAAGAGAGAAATATGAAGTGACTGAGAAAAATCCTAGGCTGACCAGTTTTACCTTAAGTTGCTCAGAACTTCAATTTCTATCACTGGCCAGAGGGGGCTTGATATTAAAGTTAAATTCAGAGAGTAAAAAATGATATTTCTCTTTTTTATATGATAGCTGTATCCTGTCACAGAGCCAGGAACAGTCAGCTAAAAGCAGGTAAATCTTCGTGAAAACTGAGGGGGCTGGGGCTTAGAACCAGACCCAGAGGAGGCAGGAAGCCACTCAGAAGCACCCCGAGGATAGTCTGGTGGGGAGAACATAAGCGGGGGAACAGGGCAAGGCTCCGAGTTCCCTGGGAGCGGGGCCGTGTGCCCTGCTCTCCTCTGGCACTCGCCCCTGGAACAGGATGGGGCGCAGACAGGTAGCTGGTGTGCTGAATGAGTGAACACAGCAATGGAAACTGGGCATCTCTGAGAAATGTGGGCGGGAGGGTCCACGAGGACGAGGAAGCGTGTTTAGGGAAAGCAGAAACAGATTTTCTTCAGAAATTCAGGCAGAAGTGTGCCACTGGGCTTAAGGGTTTGGGTTGAGACTGTGGTCTCTGAACAGGGCCAGATGAAAGCAGAAGAGGGTCCAGTCCTAGGTGGAATTTGAGACCACAGGCAGGTTAATAGGGAAATGACTCCAGAACAGGAAAAGTAGGTAAAATCCCACGGCTGACCCTAGCTCACGTACAAGGTTAGGGCCAGAACTGAGCAAAAAAGGACAAAGGATCCCAGAGCGCCGACTGTGCTGGGGTACAGGGTGGACTTGAACCTGACTGGAGAATTCAAAGGCCTCTGGCTGTGAGGAGAGAAGCAGAGGCTTGGGACCCGGTGCTGCAGGTACCAGCCTACCCGCTTGCTCGCCGCGGCCCTGACTTCTCCGTTTTAGGGCTGTGTTAAAACACTGTTTGTTTATTTGCTTATGCATTTTTAAAAACTGACACATGGGGCTAACAATTTTAATTATGTCAAATATGGAAGATCTATTGTTTACTATGACTCATTTCACTCACACACGAACACTTTCATGTGAACACATATACAAAGAGAAACTGGATAAAGGGAAGTTTTAAATCTGACTACATTTAGCTTTATGGAAACTACTTCTTCCTCAGGTTTTTCACTTTTGTTGTGGACTGAGGGAGACTTCCGTAGCTCAGCATGGGTCTGTGGGTCCCTGTTTTGAAATATGTGCCACAGACCAGTGTTTTCATGCTGTGTTCCAGCGCCCCCAGGCCACCTGGGAGAGGGGAGTGGCAGGCCACTGTGGCTCTCTTCTCTCCCCTGCAATATGCAAAGCAGCTCCCCTTCACCCATTTTATACATTGTGTTCTATGTAAAATTTGATTAACAACCAATGCAAAAAAAAAAAAAAAAAAAAAAATTGAAAATGACTGTTTTGGTCCCCAAGTTCCTAGTTTACTATTGAAGAAACCGAGGTGTACACACTGAATCACTAACAAAGTTGAAATTAAAAACCAGAACTTTGACTCACAATTCAAATCCTAGAGAGATATGACCATACCCACTAATTCTGTTGAATTTAGGCTCTTAGGTAGGGCTGTATGTGACTGGATGTATAACAGTCAAGATCTTCAGAGGTCCAAGATGATCTTAGCACTAGATTCAAAGTCCTCATTTTATTCCTACCCGAAAATTTAGAGTTACACTGGGCTTTGGAATCTGGTCTGGGACTAGTGCAACAATTATTTTTTACTTTCCTTCACTAGAGATAATCAGAAGTGGTCGAAAACAAAGGGCGTGGGGGCGACTCTCAAGAGATGTTTGGGAGCTATCCAAAGCTGCCGGTGTTGAGGAGCTGGAATGAGATGCTTGCATCTCCAACAGTCTGTGGATTTGGCAGGTAACACTAGACTGAAT
Organism: Furipterus horrens; assembly: GCF_987537825.1. Taxonomy (NCBI): domain Eukaryota; kingdom Metazoa; phylum Chordata; class Mammalia; order Chiroptera; family Furipteridae; genus Furipterus; species Furipterus horrens. The sequence goes on from NW_028327172.1 coordinate 49,550,237, forward strand.
CTATCCTGGCTGGCTGGGGGTGGTGGTGGTGGTGGGGTGTCTGGTATAAAAGTGAAAGCAGGAAGAAGGATCAAGGCTTAGGACAAAGAGAAGATCAGGTTTCTCTGCGTCTCCTTTTCCTCCTCCAGAGTGTCTGGACTTCCCTGAAGATCAGGGGTGTAGCCTGGTCCAGGAAAATGCATAAGTGTCGGGGGGGTGGATTTTATGGAGTTCATGTCTGAATTCAAAGCTTATTCTCTGGGTGACCAGACCCAGCTGTAGACAAAAAGCAACAACAATAACCAAACAGAAGACTGAGGAGGAAGGCCTGGTATTTCAGGGTTTTTTCAAATAACATCTTAAAAAAAAAAAAAAAAAACGCATGAGGATTTTAGATCTGGCTGGAAACTGGTCTGGATGTTTATTTTCCTCATTGTCTCAGTGGAAAAAAGGGTGGGTGATTCAGACAGCAGCCGCCGCCTCTGGGCTGGGGCCCCGGGTCTGTCTCCACTCTGTTCTTTGCTCCTCAAGGGACCTGTGTCAGACTGGGGAGAAGCTGCATATTACCTCCCACATTGGCTCTAAGCTTCCAGCAAGCATCGCCCAGAGGAGTCAAGAGATCTAAGATCAGTTTTCAAAGAGCAAAGGGTAGGAGAGGAAACAAGAAAGGAAAAGGTCCTCCCCGGGATGAGAAGAGAGAAAGGGCAAGGTCTCCAAGGAAGGTCTCTCACCTCCCCGCGCTCCTCCACGCCCAGCCTGCCCTGGCTCTCCCACTCCCTGCAGCAGGGGAAGGGCCAAGGTCACCAGGAGGCATCTGAGTGGACTGCCTGGCTCCATCACAGCCCTCCCGGCTGCCAGAACTCCAGCTGGAATATAAGGGGCCCTGACCTTTAAGCACAGTCATTCTCTCTGGGGAGGAAGGAGCTGTTTGAAGACCTCCGATAACATTCTCCCACTGGAGACTGAAGACCTCCCCCAAAGCATTCCTATGGATATCACTTGATCCCACGTGGGATCCAGGAATTAAAATAAGTCTGCCGTTGAGTTATTCAGGAGACTCATGGATTTCTAGAAGTTTAAATATTTACAAAATAATTAAGAGGGTTGGGGGACAGCCTCACCAACAATTTTAGGAGAGAAAAGGTGGGGAAGAGATAAAGAACGGTTGGCTGGAACTCTGAAAAGCCTCCATTCCACAGAGTTAGACCTGTGACTGCTGTGAAATCTCGGCCAGGGAGTTGGAGAAGAAGGAAAGAAGCTAAAATAATAGACAGGATACGCAGGAGGCTCTGGTCCTCTTTCAAAATCTTCAAGAGTTACAAACAGAGCTCTGGTGACAGTCCCTGAGCTTTACTTCACAGCAGGTTGTGGGTGTTCTAAGATGGGTCATGTTGTCTTGCTAATATAGCCTTCAGAATTTAATGCTAATGTATTGACAGCACTTTACTTCCTAAATGGTCTGTTCTCAGTGATTTATAAACTTCTTGCTTCTCTTTGCTGGCTAGTTTATGACTTACATGCAGATATGGTAAACAGGTCTGTGAAAAGGAGTTAGGATACAGAGAAAGAGTCAGAGCACAAAGCCAGAGGATGGAGCTACAAGGCTGGGATTCCAGACCAGACAACACAGCTTGCTGGCACTGTCATTTGGTGCCCTTCAGACCTAGCTCCTCACTTGTGCACTAGGAATAATGCTAGCAGACCTGCCCATTGTATTTTGTTTCTTTATACTCAAAGGAGGCTGCCAAAGTGTTTTGCAGACTGTTACGTTCTCTAAAAACACCAGACACTTCAATCATATCCGGTTCACCTTGACCTACTGATGTAAACATCACCATCACCCCAGCCACTCCGTGGCAAAGCGTGCAACAAGCTGCTGCTGCTCACCATGTGCACCTATACACGATCCTATCTTCCTCCCAACAACTCTGGGAGGGAGCATCACTTCCCCTTTGCAGGCAACAAAACTCCAGAGAGATAAAAAGTTCCTTATGCAACAACACAGAGCCACTAAACGGCAGGGCTGGGACTCAAGTGCAGCTAGCCTGCTTCTCGGAGTCTGCGTGAGAGCGGCTGTGCAGGCCCTGGAATAGCAACTGAATAAATGAAGGAGGGAGGGGATGAAAGGGAAGAAGTCCTCAGCTGAGAGGGTTCAAAGGGGTGATGTCTTTCCCAACAGTGGATGACTCCTGAGCCCATGAATAATTCATCGCTGCTCTGTGTTTAGAGCTGGCTCTTTTTGTGTGTGGTACATCTGGTCAGGGACAGCTGCCCACGACTGGGCCACAAATGTGAGGACCGGGCCCTGCCTGCTCATGATCACAGCTCAGAGCTGCTTTCTGCTTGCTCACTCTGGGGGCTGGGGGCTACTTGATTCCCAGAGGAAGGTGGGTCCTTACTGTTGCTTATGCACGCATGCATGCACACTCACATGTGGCAAAAAAACAGAGAACAAAGTCCACGCATGTGATAGGAAATCTTGATATTCATTCTTGGAATTGCTTTTCCTTACTGAGCACCATCCCTGGTTTCCTTTGGGAAAGGGATCTCTCTATCAGGAGGCTGTTTTCTCTACCCTTATGTCGACATTCAGACTGTTTTACTCCTGGGCTGGTCTTGATCCCAGACAGGTTTTATTCCAGGCATTTCTGGCTGGAAGATGTGAGGAACTGGAGGGTGGGAGCAGAAAGCAGCAGCTGGGAGTGGCAAGAAGGATTTAAAAAAAGACTCCATCTGCCACAGAACCTCTTCCAGCTGAAAGTGAAAAACAGAAGTTTTTAAATTTTTTTTTATGGGTCCCACTGCGACTCTTAAATATAGAAAGAAAACAAAGAAGAAGGGAGTATTTGCTTGAAGGAGGGTCACTATAGGAAGAAATTTGTACAGGACCAAGCAGCACGTGGTGCTGTGGCATTGCACTGCTGCAGGGGGTATCTCTACACAGAGTACAATGTGAATGTCCCTTTGGGAAATAAGAAACTTGAGGTGCTCAGCCAGCGGGTCTAAGGTCGGTCCTGAGGAACCCACAGAGAAGCAGAAGCGCTGGGTGAGAAGAGAATTTTATCTGTCTCCGGCAAAGGGAAACCGAGACTTAAGTGACTTGTTCACATAAATCCCAGAGCTGTGATTTAAACTCAGACATCTTTGCCCCCAGTCTACAGACTCACAGGTAGAGCCTGTTGATTGGGTTAAAGCCCTAGAAGTTACTAAATTCTTGGAATATTCCAGCCCTACAGTGTGAGCTGTATGGATTGGTAAGAATGGAAGCCTAAGCCAGCTGGTGAAGGGATCAGGGGCTGCTTCCACTCTAAGTGCCCAAAGAGGCAAAACTATCTGGGCTTGGTTCTGGCAAATGTTCGTATTTCAGGAGGTCAGGGAGATAGAAACAACATACCATAATGCGAAGTCAGACCTGGGTTAGATTAGAACCCTGGCTCGTTCATTTCCATCTGTGTGACCCTGGGTTGAAATCATTGCTACCTCAAACTTTACTGTAAAATTTGAGTGGGAATTCATGTAAAGTCCCTACTTTACATAGGGATGCTCAATACATAGCTGCTATTGTTTCTTTTTGTGGCCACTGAGCATTAGGTATCAGTACAGGGTGCTCCTCATACAGCCAAGGCAGGTGTGTGGACAGAGAAGAGCTTCAGTCCTGGAGCACTAGGTAGGGAAGAAAAAGCACTCAGTTTCCTTATTTTAAAACAAAGGAAACACAGTTGGCAAAGTGATTAAATGAAATGAAGTACTTAAGTGAAAGTAGGTAGTCAAATGTAACTTTCTTCCTGCTTTTCTTAAGATCCTGACTCTCCGCTACAAACCAACAAAAACAACAAAAAATCCCAACACTGATGTGGGTGATTACGCTCTAATTCCTTACCTAAGGGCTTTATAGATGTAATTCACTTTTAAGGAGATCTCTAAATTAAAACATTGTCTGTCTTGTGGCTAAATCTTTTAACATACCAGATTCTCCTATGAGAGGGAAGGAAAGTCTATGACCTCACAAACAATCTTAAATCTCATTGATAACTAATATCCTTGCTCTGGTAATTAAACCACTGGACAGCTAATAAAATAATCCATTTTCAAAAGTTCATGGTTTAAGGGAATATATCTTTTAATAGTCAAAGCTATTGAAGAAATACTGACTCGATTATCTGTCCCCTCCTTAATACCCTCTGCCCTTCCTTTCCTCACCGAGCCTGTGGTTCGCGGGCCCGAGTCTCCATCCTTGCTGACTCCTCTCCTACAGCACTCCCCTGTGACTGCCTGGTTACATGTAAGTGCCCCCCCCCCCCCACTAGACTATGATGTCTGAACACTGGCACCCTATTGTTCATCTCTGTAGTCTCAGTGATTATGACAAGGATACAGAATAAGGGCCCTGTAAAGGTTATCTGAATGAATGAGTGAATGAACAATGTATGAATGAACAAATGAATCTTCCTACCAAAGCAAGCCCAGATTATGTCGTTCTACATATTTGTATTTGTATTGTACTTAAATCCTATATAGTAGATATAAAGATTCAGACAATAACTATTTTTTAAGTGATTAAAAAATGATACTTGCACTAAGAGTAGTTTACTTTCTGGTTACTTTCTCTGCGAATCATCCTATTTCCTAAAAAGCTGAGGTATTCCTTGAACTCACTTCTCACATTTATGAAAGCCATGAGACTAGGAGGTCTATAGGGGTTTCCCTCCTGTTTTTAATCCATTCTTATTTTCTCCCCCTTTTTTCAGTGAGTATTTTATTCCTTCACCAGGAATAAAGTACAGGGAAAAAACAAAAACAAAATCCATGAAGCCTATAAGTGACAAATATTTGAGGAAAACAGAACATTTCACACAGAAACCAAAGATTATATCAAAGAATTTAAGAGTAAAATGGGAGCTCATAATCCTTCCTCAAGGGAAGATAAAGATCAGAGAGAGTTCTTAGGGCAGGACATCTAGTCCAGACTCAACTGACTACATAACTTGTGCACAGTGAAAACGCTGGGCCCCTTATTCGAAAACTAAAAACTTCAACTCAAATAAGTGAAACACTAGCTTATGTTCACAAATTGGAAGAATTAATATTGTTAAAAATTTCATATTACCAAAAGCCATCTGTAGGTTCTGTACTATCCCTATCAAGATTCTAAAGGCATTTTTTACAGAAACAGAAAAAACAATCCTCAAATTCATTTGGAATCACAAAAAATCCCAAATAGCCAAATCAATCCTGAGAAAGGAGAACAAAGTTGGAAGTATCATACTTCCTGATTTCAAATTATATTACAAAGCTACAGTAACGGAAACAATATGATACTGGCATAAAACATAGACCAATGGAACAGAACAGAAGCCTCAACATATATGATAAGCTAATATTTGACAGGAGAACCAAGAATACTCAATAGAAAAAAGATAATCTCTTCAATGAACAGTTCTGGGAAAACTGGATACTCACATATAAAAGGATAAAATTGGACCCCTATCTTGGACCACTCACAAAAATTAACTCAAAATGGATTATAGACTTAAATGTAAGACTCTCCAAACAATACAACCCGTAAAAGAAAACACAGAGAAGAGTTCCTTGACATTGGTCTTGGTAATTACTTTTTTGGATATGACACCATAAACACAAACAACAGCAACAAAAATCAATAACTGCGGCTGCACTACAAAAGCTTCTGCATGGCAAAAGAAGCAATCAACAACAACAAAAAAGACAACCTAAGGAATGGGAGGAAATATCTGCAAACTACATATCTGATAAGGGGTTAATAGCCAAAATATGTAAGAAATTCATAAAACCTAATAGCAAAAAGAAACCTGATTACAAAATGGGCAAAGAACCCGAATAGACATTTTTCCAAAGATGATATTCAAATGACCAATGATTACCTGAAAAGATACTCAACATCACTAATCATCAGGGAACCGCAAATCAAATCAAAACCAGGATGAGGTATCACCTCTCACGTGGTAAATGGCTATTATCAAAAAGATAAGGGATAAGTGCAAACAAGGATGTGGAGAAAAGGGAACCGACCCTGTGCACTGTTGGTGGGAATATCAACTGGTACAGCCACCATAGAAAACAGCATGGAGGTTCCTCAACAAATTAAAAATAGAACTATCATATGATCCAGCAATTCTACTTCTGGGTATATCTGAAGGAACTGAAATCACCATCTCAAACAGCTATCTGCAACCTCATGTTCACTGCAGCATTATTTACAGTAGCCAAGACATGGAAAAAACCTGTGTCCACAGATGAACGAATGGATAAATAAGGCATGTCATACAACGTGCACACGCACACATATGGGGTGGGGCAAAAGTAGGTTTCCAGTCAGGAGTACATGAGTTAATTCTTGTATTATTATTTATTAATTATTGTATATTTTCCTTATGCGTAACTATAAACCTACTTTTGCCCCACCCTGTATGTATAATATGAAATATAAATAAACTTATTGTTCAGCCATAAAAAAGAATCCTGCCATTTGCAACATGGATGAATCTTGAGGTCATTATGCTTAGTGCAATAAATCAGACAGAGAAAAACAAATGTTGCATAATCTCATTTATATGTGGAATCTAAAAAAAATTAAAACTCATAGAAATGAGAGTAGATTAGTGGTTGCAAGGGGCAGGGGTGAGGGAAAGGGTAAGGGTCAAAGGGTAAAAACTTCCAAGGACCCTTTGGTGATGAATAAATCCTGGAGATTTCATGTACACCATGATGACTATAGTTAACAATAATTTATATTTGAAATACGCTAAGAGAGTAGACCTTAAAAGTTCTCACCACACACACCCACATAAATCATAACTATGTGAGGTGATAGATGTGTTAACTGACATTATTATGGTAATCATTTTGCAATATAAACAAATGACAAATCATTACGTGTGTGTCTTAAACTTGCACAATTTGAAAAAAAAGGAGAACTTGAAGGTGGTGATAGTACAGCATTAAATTAAGTGTGGGGCCCAGTGAAACTGCACAGGTCACGTGCCAGTGAGGCCAGCCCCAACTCCAGGGGCCTCAAACTTGGCTGGTGTCAGAATCACCTGAGGAACTCGAAAAAAAAAAAAAAAATCCCGATATAATTCACATATCATACATTTTTAGTATAGTCACAAAATTCAGTAGTTTTTAGTATATTCGCAAAATTCACAACCATCACTACTATCTAATTCCAGGACATTTTATCACCCCAAGAAACCACATACTCATTAGCATCACTCCCCATTTCCCCACTCTCAGTCACCAATCTACTTCCTGTCGCTGTGGATTTACCTAGTCTGGACATTTCACAGTCATCCTGTGGCTCTGGGACATTGGTTCCAGGACCCCCAGATAATACCAAAATCCACTCACATTCCTTGAATAAAATGGCATAGTATTTGCATATAACCTATGCACATCCTCTTGTATAATTTAAATCATCTCATTACTTATAATACAAAATACAGTGTTAAGTGCTATGTAAATAGTAGTTACACTGTGTTGTTCAGGGAATAATGATAAGGAAAAGTCTGTACATGTTCAGTACAGATGCAATCATTAACCACTATAGACCTAACTACCTAGTACATGTCAGCAACAATGGAACTTTTTTCATTTTAATCTACGGTTGGTTGAATTTGTAGAGGCAGAACCTGTGGATCCAGAGGGCTGCCTGTGAATCAAATCATAAATTATGTGATTCTTTGTGTCTTCTTTCCTTTAGCATAATATTTAAAACGTTCATCTGTGTTGTGTCAGTACATTTTGTTTACTGATGGACATTTGTAGTTCTACTTTCTGGTTATTATAAATACTGCTGCTATGAATATTTGTGCACAGGTTTTTGTATGACCATATGTTTTCATTTCTCTTGAGTATATGCCTAGGAGTGGAACTGCTGGATCATAGGTTTAACTTTTTGAAAAACTGCCACACTGTTTTCTGCAGTAAGTGTGCCAAATTAAATCCCCACCAGCAGTGTATAAGGTGGGACGTATGGGCAATGTATGTTCTGTCACATCCTTGACAATGCCTGTCATTGTCTATACTTTTGATTGGCATTTTCCTGATGGCTAGTGATGTTCAGCATCTTTTCATGTGTTTACTGGTCATCTGTTTATTGTTTAGATTCTTTGGCCATTAAAAATATTTATGTATTTTAATTTTTATTTATTGATTTTAGACAGAGAGGAAGAGAGAAAGAGAGAGAGGAAGAGAGAAAGAAAGACAGAGAGAGAGAGAGACATCGATTTGTTGTTCCACTTAGTTATTTATGCATTCATTGGTTGACTCTTGCATGACTGGGGATCGAACTTGCAACGTTGGTGTGTTGGGACAATGCTCTAACCAACTAAGCTACCCAGCCAGGGCCAGATCCTTTGCCTGTTTTTAAATGGAGTTATGAGTTTTGTTGTTATTGAGTTATAAGAGTCTTTATATATTCTACATGCTAGACAATTTTCAGTTATATGCTTTGGAAATATTTTCTCCCATTCTGTAGGGGAATCTAAAAAACTATTGATTCCTCAATACTAAATCAAATCTACTGAGGCAGATCTCTAAGTTAAAAGAAAAAAGTTTTTGGTGACCCACCAGGTTTGGGAATGAATAATCCAGACGAATGCTTCTCAAATTTTAAAGTGCATGCAAATCACCTGGAGATCTTAATAAAATGTGGATTCAGAGGGAAACAGAAAATCACCCTTAGAATACCACAGTAATAACTGTTGCAAACATGATTCATTGCTGGATAATAAAATTAGTGGGCAAAAAACTTAAGGAAAAATAGGGCATTTACATATCATTAAAGTATTTCTTCCAAAATATTAATTATAAAAGTAAAGACAGTAGCTTTACAGTGGAGAAACCTGGCAGATACCACGTTAACCAAGTACTCAAGGTTAACATGACCAGTAATAAGATAAATTGACATCATGTGTCCCCTGATACAACATGCTTGGAAAGACACATCACTTCTGTAGTACTGCTGTCTCCCCCAAACTGGTAACTTCAATCTAATTACGAGAAAACACCAGATGAACTCAAATTGAGGGACATTCTACAAAACATCTAACCAGTATTCTATAAAAGTGTCAAGTTCAAAAAAGACAAAGACTGGGTAACTGTTACAGATCGGAGGAGACTCAGAGACGTGACCTCTAAATCTAACGTGGAATCCTGGAGTGAATCCTGAACAGAATAAAGACATTGGTGAAAACAGATGATATCCAAATAAACTGTGGTTTTGTTAACAGTATTGTACCAATCAATGCTAACTGCTCTGTTTTAATAATTGTACCATGATTAAGTGAGATGTTCGCTAACATTAGGCAACACTGACAGAAAGGGATATGGGAATTTTCTGTACAATTTTGCAATTCTTCAGCAAGTCGAAAATGATTTAAAAATAGGAAGTTTGAAAAACATACATATTCCAACTCTGTAAAGTCTGAGTGGAAGTCCTCTGCCTTCCTAACAAGTTCCCAGGAGAAGCTGATGCTGCTGGTTCACAAACCCCAATGTGAGGCGGGTCATTATTTATTTATTTATCTATCTCTCTACCTGTTTACTTATTTATTTAAATCCTCACTTGAGGACATGTCCATTGATTTCAGACAAAGAGGGAGGGAGGGAGGGAGGGAGAGAGAGAGAGAGAGAGAGAGAGAGAGAGAGAGAGAGAGAGAGAGAGAGAGAGAGAGAGAGAGAGAGAGAGAGAGATGTGAGAAGGAACGTTAACCCGTTAACCCTTAGGCTATTTTATTCACTTTCACAGTGCTCCTTCCCGTGTTTGTTTCCATACCTGTGCTCTCCTCAGCCTGATTGAAGCCACAGATCTGACAGATGCTGTGGACCCACTTATTCATGTCTTCCTCTGTCTCAGCCACCAGGTAAAACGTGCGCTCACTGGTCTTGATGTCAAACACAAAACTATCCTGCAGCTCCTTCTTGTTGAAGGTCAGGCCTGCATCCACCTGCTCACAGAAGTTGAGGTTGATGATACGCAGGGGCTTCTTAGAGTGATCATTCTTGTAGTATTCCAGAACATCTGGGTCTCCGCTCATTCGGCCACTCCGTAGGATAAACCAGCGTTTCTTCCAGGCCTGAATAGGAAGAAGTAAGAAGAAGGGAAAAAAGTCATTATTCAAAGCTTTTCACAGGTCCTCAGATTATCACGGGGTTAAGAATGGGGACTGCTGCACCTGCAGGCTGAACATGGCCTCCCTCATATTGCCCCAGTTTCAGAAATAGGGGTGATTTTAGAATGCATGTTAGTGCAGCATTTCACTACGGCAACAGGGCTTTATCACTGTGAAATAGATTGTGGCATTCCCACTTTTTAGATCAGAACACCAGGTGATGACTAAAACACTTCAGGGCAATTATTCCATTAGTCTAGAATACAGACTCAAACTCACAGTACTTTTAGTCAGGGAAGAGCCTGCAAAACCATAACATCTCAGTTTATGGATGCGGACCCCCACTAAGACATGATGAGTTAAAGCAACAATGTCACACACAGCAAAGAGCAGAGAAACAAGTTTCCTACTTTTAGTACTTCTTGCCTTTTACCAAATCATGTTGCCTTGAAAGAATCACAGAGAAACCCTTCTAAAACTTTTCCGAAGTACATAATTTTAGGATTTTTCTCCCTATCTCACTCACTGCTCTATCCCCAGTACTTATAGTAGAGCCTAGCACATACTAAGCACTCAATATGTATTACTGAATGAATAAACGCCTTGTATCATTCCACACTAGAGAATTTAACTCTTGATTATGTATTACCTATGCTGTCTTCTACAACCCATCTCTTCAACAAGACTGAGTGACCTGTGAGCAGAAACCGCACAAAGTGGTGAAAAGCTCCTACATAATACAGAGAGCCTTAGGTTGAGTCTATGCTTTAACCCTGACTTGCTGTGTGATTTTAGATAAAGTCATTTACCCCTTTGGATCTTGTCTCACTTATACAATGAGAATCAACATCACCATCACTTACATACCTTATAGGGTTTTATTATGCAAATCAACCCAAAGCACTTTGTTTACGACCCTTGGCACTTTAAATGCCAACAACATGATAATTATAATTCTTTAGAGACCTTTACTCCATTAATCTTACCATTTTTTAAAAACTTTCATTTTTTGTTCATTTTTGTTGTTGTTATTTTTATTATTTTTATTTTATTTATATGTTTTTAGAGAGAGGGAAAAAGAGAAAGAGAGGGAGAGAAACATCAATGTGCGGTTGCCTATCACGCGCCCCTAACTGGGGACCTGGCGTGCAACCTAGTCATGTGCCCTGACTGGGAATTGAACCAGGGACACTTGGTTCACAGGCTGACGCTCAATCCACTGAGCCACAGCAGCCAGGGTTTTAGTCCTACCATTTCTTCACTCTCACCTTCTCTCCCTATCTTCACTTCCCCCCCTTATCTGACATTCTGATCCTTCATTATAATCATTCTTTTGCTTCTTTCTCCATCTCTCTTATTAACTGGGAAAACCACAACCTCTGGATAAGTCTAAGGGTCTGCCTGTTCCCACTCAGCTGCTGACTGGTCTCAATTTAACTTCAAGTGGGTCCTCCTGCTGCCCAACGATTCTACGACATTTACCATTTATGTAGTCCATGACTTTCTCCTGTTCTCTGGCAACAATCTCTGACCTTCTCTCTAAAACTTCGACACCTCCATTTCTTTCTCATTTCACGAGAACACGTAAGCAATCCAAGGAGAACTTACACATGTTCCATCACCATGTTTACAAGCCCACCTGCCCCTGTAGCCAAGTACTCTGTTACTAGGGAGCATGGAGAGTTCGTGCCATCTGAGGCCACCCTTTTCCACTTGTGCATCTCCTCTCACCTACAAGGGGACATCCTGTTAACAACTTATGCCCTCTCTAAAATTACTACATTTTCCCTCACTACCAGGATCACTCTCATGAGGACCCTGACTTCTCCCATCTTAGGAAAAAAATAAAAGTAAAAGCTTGACTTGATCTCCATTCTCTTCCAACTATGGTCCAGTTTTTCTACTTCTTACAATAAAACCTCAAAGAGTTTCCATACTACCAACCTTGGTTTCCTCTCCTCTCATTCTTTTTTTGTTGTTGTTTGAAAGCAATCTCACCAGGCTGCCTCCTACCACCACTAAAATATAACTCAATAAAGGTCTCAAAGACTCAAAGCTGCTAAATCAACTCCTGGGCCTTACTTGATCTCTCAGCAACATCAGATAACCATCTATTATTCCAACCCCATCCATTCAGCTTCAGCATTTACTCAGTTTTCCTCCTATCTGCCTGGCCTCTCTCTTTCCATCTCCAGTGCTCGTTCCTTCTCATCTCTCTGACCTCTAAACATTGGAACGCCTAATTCTCCGTTCTCAAACTCTCCTTTTTCTACACCCACTCCTTAGGTTATTTTATTCAGTTTCACAGTTTTAGAAGTCATCTAATTGTTGTAATTCTCAAGTTATGTCTCCAGCCTAGGCCCATCTTGAACTCCAGAGTCTTATATACAACTCTTCACTAATAGGCATCTTAAACTGAATGTGCTCAAAACCGAGCTCTTGATATCCTCCAATCTTGTTCTTCCTGCAATCTTTCCCATCTCAGACCAAAAATCTTGATATCATAGCCAACTCCCTTCTTTCATATTCCACATCAAATCCAACAGCAAATCCTGTAGGTTCAAACAGTTCAAAATCTGTCTACAATCTAGCCACTTCTCTGTAACTCCACTGTTATTCACTGGATCTAGTCCACTGTTTTGTAGTCTTCCTGCCTCTACTCTTTTGTCCTGCAATCTATTCTCAACATGGAAGCTGATGTAAATCAGAACATCTCATTTCTATGCTCAAAATCTCCAAAGGCTTTCCCTTTCACTCAGAATAAAAGCCACTTCACAACGGCCCAGGGGCCTAATATGGTAGCCCCTTACCCCACACCTCCTACCTCATCTTCTGCTATTCTTCGCCTTGCCCATTCTGCTCTAGCCCCACTGGCCTTAAACAGGGCCACTCACTTTAGCCTCAGGGTCTTTGCCCTTCTCTACTTGCTCCCTTTGCCTGTAATAATCCTCCCTCAGACATCCCCATTGCTTATCCTCTCCTTCAAGTCTCCATTCAAATGTCACCTTATTGATAAATATGTATTAAATGAATGAATGAATCATTTTCTTACATGAAGTCCTTACTGCTTCTAGTAGTTCATGGGGACAGAACTCATGACTAGTAAGCCTTAGCTAGAAATGAAGATTAGGGTGTAGCCAGACAAGATAGAGCTAAGGAAAATAAAAATAAGTACTATTTATTTAGTCACTTAAAGTCTTAGCCAGGTGATTGCTTATGGCGCTGTGTGTGTGCTGCATGTGCGCAGGCCACAGGTGCACACACATACATGTAAATGTGTGGGTGAGGTGCAGCTAAAAAAGATATTAATAATATAGCTTGTGTTCAATTGATGTATCCCCTTCAGAGCTAGTCTTTGAAGAAAGAGCTGTCTCCAAATCTCTGGAGTGCAGGTGTAAGCAGAAGCACACACACAGACACCCACGTGGACAAGAAAAGGTGTTTGCTACAGATAACATCGGGGCCTTGTCAGGTTCAGCTTCCGAGGAAGCAGTGTAGGCTGATAAATGGCTGCCTATCAAATGCTGATAAATTTATGACAGAGCAGGCAAGGCTGTCTAGTCCAGTCCAAATTCCCATCTCTCTCATGCCACAGCACCTCTTCAACTCCGTGCAGTCTTTTTGTTTTTTTAATTTAGCAATTCAGAACAAAGCAACTTCAAACAGTCTAGCTCCAACGACATCTTCTCTGCTTCCCTCAGGTGAAATGAACCTCTATTTCCTCTGAACCTTAATAACACTTTTTATGTATTTCTCATGGCATGTCATTTTTTATAACATATTACAGATATTTTTGTTTGTTGTTTCTTTGCAAGTAAACTATGAACCTCTCCTCCTATTCCCTTTTGAATCTCCATGGTAGGCATTTGCTAAATGTTACTAAGCAAGGCTCTTCTCTTTACCACTGAACCTTTCTTTTCTCTCTGGCTTCCTTCCTTCCTTCCCATTTCCTTCCTTCCTTCCTTCCTTCCCTCTTTCCAACAAATATCTACTTAGTGTTTACTATGCTACAGGCATTTACTTTAGATGTGGAGGATATAGCATCAGTTCCTGGTCTTACAGGAATTCTCTTTATTTCTTATTCCCCAAGGATGTCACGTAATTGCATGATTTCATGCCTTTGCACAGCTGTTACTTCTTCCTAGAATGCCTTTCACATATCTTTGTCTCTCTGGAAAATTCCTATGTCCTTTCATGGCCAGCTTATTAAGTACCATTTCTCATAGAAGGCTTTTACTGACTTCCCCCTGTAGATTTTGTGCTCCTGGCTTACAATTTGTGCTTTCTTAAGCTATTTCTTCCCTCAACTTTGGCATTTCAATTGCTTATATGACTTCCTCACCTTTAAGCCCTGAGCATTTCAAAGTTAGGGTCCTATGTGGTCATCAGTTACTTGGCAAAGTGCTTAACTTAGCCTATATGGAAATTCAGTAAAGATCTGTTGACGTTTTTTTCATTCAATCAATATAGGAGTGGGAAAAAGTAAGCTTACAGTTATTTGTATCAAGAAAGACACACAGGTTATGATTATTACAATAGCTTTATTAACTCAAAAGAATGTCACAATGGCATACTCACAACTGTAAACCTACTTTTGCTCACACCTGTATATTAATTTAGTCAAAATAATAAATGCAATTAAGAAATATACGTAAGTATCTTGGCCATGTGATTCAGTTGGTTGGAGTGTTGTCTGTACACCAAAAGGTTATGGGTTTGGTCCCCAGTTGGGGCATGTAAGGGGGCAGCTGATCTATGCTTCTCTCTCTCAAATCAGTGAACCCTATCCTTGGGTGAGAATTTTAAAAAAAAAAAAAAAAAAAAAAAATATATATATATATATATATATATATATGGTGAAAGGATTAGCCAAAGGATATGGAAATAATGTGGGGATTGCCTGAATGGTAATGGGGTGCTGGGTAGAGGAGGGCAAAGGGAGGAAAAGTGAGGACTACTGTGATAGCATAAACAATAAAATATTAAAATTATATATATGTAAGCTTTCACAGCAGGAAGTAGGAAAGGACAGCAAGAGGATTACAGAAAAGAAAGAGCCATATCGTGGATTTTCTCTGATGTGAGTTATTTAGTTTTGGCTTGAAAGTGTTCCATGATATAGAAATGAAAAATTACTGTTGGATTACTGAACCATAATGCAAAAAGATTATGGGAACATGAATCCTGAATATGTTGTTAAGAAGAAAGCTCCTCCCCTGGCTGCTGTGGCTCAGTGGATTGAGCGTCGGCCTGCAAGCCAAGTGTCGCTGGTTCGATTCCCAGTCAGGGCACATGACTAGGTTGCACGTCAGGTCCCCAATTGGGGGCGCAAGTGAGAGGCAACCACACAGTGATGTTTCCTTTTCTTCCTCCTTTCCCCTCTCTCTAAAAATTAATAAACAAACAGACAAATAAATAAATTATTTTTTTAAAAAAGAAGAAAGCTTCTGCAGGACTGTTCTTATATCTATACAAAATCTCTTACAAAAATTAATTTAAAATGGATTGTGGACTTAAATGTAAAATACAACAGAATTAAGCAAGATATAAAAAGAATTATATACCATGACCAAGAGGGGTTTATTTCAAGGAAGTAAAAGCTAATTCAATATTTAAAAATCAATCAGTGTAATTCCTCATATTAATAAGGCTAAAGGAGAAAAATCGTATGGTCATATCAATCAATGAAGAGAAACATTTGACAAAATCAACACCCATTCATGATAAGAACTCTAAAAAAACAAAAAAGAATAGAAGGGAGGCTTCCTCAATTTGATAAAGAGTATCAACAACAGACCAACACTAATGTTATACTTAGTATTGAAAGACTGAATGCTTTCCCCCTAAGTTCAGGAACAAGGCAAGATGTTTGTCTCATCACTTTCATTTAGCATTGTGCTGAAAGTTTTAGTCAAGGCAATAAAGCAATACTGTAAAGGAATATAAAAGGCATAGAGATTGGAAGGGAAGAAAAAGCTGATCCTGTTTACAGATGACATGATTATCCACTCAGAAAATACAAAGACTTTACTTCTGGGACTAATAAGTGAGTCCAGCAAGGTCATAGGACACAAAATGAACATACAAAAATCAATTTGCTTCTATATACCAGCAAATTAACACATGGGCATAGAAATAAAAGTATAATTTCACTTATAATCTCTTTTTAAAAATGAAACAAGTGTAAATAAAACAAAATATGTATATACCACATATCCTGAAAACTATACAATGCCAATGAGAGAAAAAACAGAAACAAAAACAAACAAAAACTCTAAATGGAGAGATATACTATGTTTACGGATTGGAAGACTCAACATAGTACATCTCCCAAAACTGACATCCAAGTTCAACACAATTTCTATCAAAATCCTAGCAAGCATTTTTATAGATGTAGACAAAATTATTCTAAAATGTATATGAAAAGGCAAAGAAAGTATAATGGCTAAAATTTTTTTGAAAAAAAGATAAAGGGGGGAATCAATCTACCAGATTTCAATAATTATTATATAGCTACAGTAATCAAGATTATTGGCACAGGTACACACACACAAGAACAATGGGATAGAAGAAAAAACCTAGAAGTAGACCCACACAAATATGCCCAACTGATTTCTGACAAAGATGAAAAAGCAATTCAGTGGAGGAAAGATGGCCTTTTCAACAAATGATGCAGAAGCAGTTGGGCATCAGAGGGAAAATAAACTGAACCTCAATCTAAGTCTCGCACATGATATAAAAACTAATTAAATGAATCATGAATTTAAATGTAAAACTCTAAAACAGAAAAAAACATTGGAGGAAATCTTTGGTCTCTAGGGCTAGGTAAAGCATTCTTAGACTTGATACCAAAAGCATAACCCACACAAAGAAAAACTTATAAATGAAGCTTTACTGAAATTTAAAACTTTTGCTCTGCAAAAGACTGTTAAGAAGAAAATCTACAGAGGGGAGAAAAATTTGCAAACAACATACTCAACAAAGGATAGTATCCAGAACATATAAAGAATTCTCACTACTCCATTGTTTAAAAAGGGAAACAATCCAATAAGGACCATAAAGAGACATTTCAGTGAGGACGATATATAGATGGCAAAGAAGCATATAAAAGATGCTTAACATCATGAACCATTTGGGAAACATAAATAAAAACCTAAGTAAGATATTCTCACAGATTTATCAAAATGGTTATAATAAAAAAATTTTAACGAGCAAAATGCTGGCAATGAAACAGAGAATATGGGTCATTCAAACATTGCTGATGAGGATCTAAAATGATATCACCACTCTGAAAAACAGTTTGGCAGTTTCTTAAACTACTTGTGCAACTACTATATGAGGAGGGATCCCCCCAACACCTGGCATTATCTTCTGGAGGGCAGGCCCCTTGTAGGACAAGCTTCCTCGGCTAGATGTGTGTTCTAGGAACCCATCTGTACCAGTGTACCAGCTGGCATTGTTGTGAGAGGATGCCTTCAGCTTTAGTGAATTGTTTTGAAGACTCTTTCAGCATATTTGCCCATTTCATGATGGGTGATTTATGAACGCACCTGCCTACCCACACTGCTCTGAGTGTTCAGCAGTTTTTGACTAAAAATGGCATGACCCTGGTACCCTAGCCTCCCGATTCACCTAGTCTCACCCTGACTGACATTTTTTTTGTTTCCCCAGATGAAAAAAGTCCTCAAAGGGAAACATTTTGCTGATGTGGAAGAGGTGAAACAAACAAACAAACAAAAAAATGGCGGAAGCACTAAAGGCATCAAAATCAATGAGTTCAAAAACTGTTTTGAGCAGTGGGAAAAAAAGTCTCAATAGGTATATTGCATCAATTGGAGAGTACTCTGAAGGTCATGGAAGTTTAAACCTGTAAGAATAAATACATAAGCTTTTATAAATAAATTACTGATTGGGGGGGGGGGCGGGGTTCTCCTCTTGTATGACCTAGGAACTGCACTCCTGGACATTTATTCCAGAGAAATGAAGATTCATATTCATACAAAAATGTGTATGTGAAAGTTTATATATCCTTTATTTACAATATCCCCCAAATGCAACAATCTACATGTCTTCAATGGGTGAATGGTTGCATAAACTATAGTACATCTTTGCTATAGAATATACTACTACTCAGCAATAAAGAAGGAACAAAAGTATTGACATGAGCACAATCCCAAATGAATCTCCAGAGAATTACACTGAGTGAACAAAGTCAACCCCAAAAGGTTATGTGATCCTACTTATATAACATTCCTGAAATGACAAAATTTAGGAATGGACAGCAGGTTAGTCATTGCTGCTGGTTAAGGAAGGGGTTAGAGGGGACAGAAGTAGGTGTGGCTAAAAAGGGCACTATGAGTGATCCTGTAGTGATGGGAATGTTCTGGATCTTGACTGTATCAATACCAACATCCTTGCTGTGACACTGTAGTACAGTGTTGGAAGATGTTACCATTGGGAAGGAACTGGTAGAGGGTACATGGATCTCTGTGTTAATTTTACAACTACATGTGAATCTCAAATTATCTCAAAATAAAAAGTTTAATTTAAACAACTGATCCATGAGAGATTAGCATGGTCATAGATAGGAAATGTATTTAAAGAAAATCATAAGGAAGAAATGAATAGTTCTCTGAGAAGAAATATAAATATCGTGGAGACAAAGGTTGTTAATAGTTGGTTAATGTTATAACCAGATACAGCTGTTCTCAATTTTTCCCAGTTGGGGATGGAGGTGGACTCTTAAAGACTAACATTGTGAAAATATGAATAAACTTTAGAGTTCAGGCTTCTAGCTGAAGGGTACAAAATGAAATAAACTAATAGTCACCAGTAATTCTGAACCTGACTAATTACATATCAGCTCCAGAAAATCTTGGCTCTAAAGGCAGGGGCATAAAAGTTCCCAGAGAAAAAAATCAAAATATAAATGAGGTGCCAGCCAGCTTCTGTTTTTTCTGTGTAGTAGCCATCCTGCAAGATAGCCCCTAGTGAGTCTCATTTCCTAATACAATAGAGTCCCCTTCCATTCTGAATAAGAATGACCAACAGGAGATAGCATAAATGACAGTGTGTGACTTCCAAGGCTAAGTCACAAAAGTGCAGCTTTTTTTCTTGCTCTGTTGGATCTGCTGCCATGTTGTAAGGACACTCAAGCAGTACCAAGGAGTATACATGGGAGGAACTAAGTCCTCCTGTTAGCCATGAAAATAAGCCATTTTCAGAGCAGTTTCTTCCGCCCCACTCCAGCCATCAGATGACTGCAGCTGTAGATAACTATTTGAATGCAATTTTGTGAGAGACCCTGAGTTAAGTCCACTGGCCTAAACTGCTCCTGAATTTCTGACTCACAGAAACCATAAATAAATAATAAATATTTATTGTGGTTTGTAGCCAATAAGTTTTGGGGTATTTGTTATGCTGCAATAAATAAGACTTTGTACTTTCCACTTCCAGGGCTAGGTGGGTGTACCCAATAGGAGGAAAGCCTCATCTGTTTAGAAGACTAAAAGCAGACCTGAAAAAACAGAATAATAGGCCAACAGAACAGAAAAATCCAGAGATAGACTGACACATACATTGTCACTAGATTTATAAAAAAAGGTGATACTGCAATGTCATGGAAAAGCGAAGTGTCTTTTCAATAAGTAGCATTAGGTCAATTTGATAACCATGGGAAAATAGATTCTTAATCCTTATTCACGCCAGATGTGAAAATTAATTTCAAACAATTATAAACCCAAGTGTGAAAGATAAAACAATAAAGCATTTAGAGGAAAATAAAGAAAACTATCTTCATGACTTTGGGGTAGGCAAAGATTTCTTGAATTCATAAAAGGTACTAATACAAGTAATCAATGGTACTACATTAAACGTGATCTCTGGTTATCCAAAGGCACTATTAAGAGGAGGAAAAGCCAAGCCAAGACAGTGAGAAGAGATACTTGCAATGCATATAACAACTGAAGGATTCATATTCAGAAAGTACAAAAAGAAAAAAAAATATCCTACAAATTAGCAAGAAAAAGGCGGACTACTCAATAGAAAAATGGGCAAAAGATTTCATTAGGCACTACACAAAAGCAGACATCCAAATTGCAATAAACATTTTAAAAGGTCTTATCTCCATAAGTCATTAGGGAAGCACAAATTAACACCACTACCCAACCACAAGAATGGTTATAATGAAAAAGACAAAAATAAGTACTCAGAAGGATATGGAGGAACTGAACCGCTCATACTCTGTGAGTAGGTGTGTAAGTTGGTATAATCACTTTGGAAAACTAAGGCAGTACCTACTAAAGTTGAGGGTACATGCCACAATCCCACAGCTCTACTCCTAGGTATACACTACAAATAATCTTGTACATATATTCACCAACATACATATACAAGTCATGTTCATCATAACACTAGTCATAATAGCCCATATCATTCCTGCCTTTCTACATTCTCTATATCAAGGGGTTGGTTGTTACTTATAGTCTGGATGACTGTCATAGCTTCCTGACAGTTATCCTAATTTAATACTTATAAATGCTTCCAGTTTAATCAAAGGAAGCTCTAATGTTACTACCACCCCCCCCAACTATTCAAAAATTAAATGACTCCCAAACATCTCGTAGCAAAGTCCAAATTCTATGGCTTAGTTTTTTTAATTAAAAATTATTTTCAATATGGTAAAACAAATATAAAATTTGTCATTTGAAGTGTGTATTTCTGTGGCACTAAGTACATTTACACTGCCATACAGCCATCACTACCACCCTTCTCCAGAACTTTCTCATCCTCCCCAACTACACTCTGGTAACCATTAACAATGAGCTACCCCAACCCCATGCCCAGCCCCCCAAATACACCATTCTACTTGCTGTCTCTATGAACCTGACTACTTATATATGTGAAATAATACATTTGTTCTTTTGTGACTGTCTTATTTCATTTAGATGATGACTTCAATGTTAAACTATATTGTAGCGTATGTCAGAATTTCACTCCCTTTTAAGGCTGAATAATATTTCACTGTATGTATATAACACTTTTTGTTTCTCCATGCCATCTGATGGACTATTGGGTTTGATGGCTCAGATTTAAGGCTTTCACAACTAGTTCAAACCCATCTTTCCATTTCATCTCTACTAATATATATATATTTACATATATATATATGGTCAAACTAAGCTTTTGCTATTGAAACCAAGTAAAATTTTCATTATTTCTCACACATGCCCAGTGCTTTTCCACCTCCACATACTCAATTTCCCTGTCTGAAAAGCCTCCCAATTTTCCGTCCTTTCTAAATTCTCTACAGTTTTGCTTATACTTGAATGTTATCCTGACATGTCATCATTTTTGATCATCCTTCACCCAGTGTTCCACCATCTAGTGCTCTCTCAGAATATAGTTCTTCTTCTTCCCCAGAGCCTTACCCATGGCCTTCCTTCTGTATTATAAGTACTCTTATTTATTGAACTAAGTAAATTAGCCAAATCTCATTAAAATACAACTATACTTATATTAAAATAAGATGAGAATCTTGAAAGTGTTTTTCTAGTTTCAGTAATAAATTATATTAATTCATTTAAAAATGTCAAATGGACAATATGAAGAAGGAAAAAGGATACCAATTTTGCCTAGTTCCTGGCATAATCCAGCCAGGCAGAAGAAACAGTATCAATTCAGATCAACAAAAACTCAAAACAGGGGGAACAAATGCAGAGAGATAAGGAGGGAAAAATGAGACAGACTCGGAGTGTGATGAGAAAAGCTTGAGATTAGAGTCAGAAGACTGAATTATATTTCCAGTTCTTGCTCTATAAACTTGGACAGATTTCTTACCTTCTCAAAGTCTTAATAACCAAATACATAAAAGTGGAAAATACATAACTAATAATATTGCTTTGAGAATTAAGGAAACTAGTAAACGTGAAAGCACCTGGGACAAAAGTCTGCATGACAGGTGCCAAGTACACGGCTACTGAATCTAAAGCTGCCCAAGGACATCTTGAGACTGTGTAATTGGCAGAAGAGTTCTTGTTTTAAAAAAAAAAAAACTCCCAGATTTCCAATTCAGTGCTCTTTCTACTATATCATCACAAAGGAGGTTTGTTTTGTCCTTTTTCTTGCCCCAAACCACACATCAGCACCCCTCTGAGTCCCCCCTCTTTTGGTTAAAGGCATCACTATTCTTTCAGGCTCTCAGATTCAAAATTATCCATTCCCACACTCCCATTCAACTCTTCCTGCTCCTTCGCTGCCCATGCCAAATCAACGAGCTCCTTCTATACTATTCTGTAAAACAAGCACAAATTCTGCTAAATATTGTGAAGGATAAAGAAAAGAGGCAAGACCCAAAATGCTCCTTTCAAGTACCTTATAATGTCTATGTTGCACATATCCCTAAAATAAAAGGTAGCTCTTCAGAAGTACCATAAAAAGAGACATGTATGCTATTAGACCACTAATATAGGGAATCAAAGTTTCAGTGGGGGTGGTGTGCAGGGAGAGGGAGACAGAGAGAAAGGGACATATAAATGAATATGAATAATGAAGAAGGTAAGGTTTGATATATGGTTTGGGGAAGGAAGAAGGAAAAAAACCCTTCCTATAGAGCACACAGCATATGGAAAAAATATAAGACCCATTCAAAAACCTCATAGCCAGAGACAACAGTATGGTGGTTACCAGAGGAAAGGGTGGTGAGGGGAGGTAGACGAGGTAAAAGGGGTCAAATATATGGTGACAGAAGGATGCTGGACTTTGGGTGGTGAGCACAATGCAATATGCAGATGATGTACTATAGGACTGTACACTTGAAACCTATATTATTTTATTAACTAATATCATCTCAATACAATTAATTTACAAAAGACAGATTCAGAGAATGTGGAGTAGTTTCTTTCAAATGTGGAAAAGGAGGAAAAGGAGAGTATGGTGGTCCTGCAAAGCCTTGGAGACCATCTGAAGAAGTGTCATCTTTCCTTTATTGGTAGTGGGGAGCCACTGGAGAGCACAGATCAGCACAGAAATTATAACAATTGCTGTGCTCTTAATTGGCAGAATGAGGAAGACCAATTGGAGAAATGAAAAATAAGAGGCAGGAAAACTATTTAGGAAGCTGTTACAATAGTCTGCAATGGTGAGAAAGGATGGCAAGGAGACAGAGGCAACACAAGTCACTTCGCTCAACAGTGGGGATTAAAGAAGTAAGTGTATGGCAGAGGGGCCTACTCTTAAGGTTAGAACTTTCTATTTGTGTCTACGATCAAGAGAACACCACCACCTTCTCTGATGAAATAGAAGTGACTATTTTCCTCTTGTACCCAAATCCAGTCAAAAACAAACCATTTCACAAGCACCCAGACCACAGACATTCGCCATGGGTACATATGGCTCGGAAATTGCATCATACCTAGTTGTTGAGCTGAGGGTACATGTCCAACGTGAACCTGTTTCTGTTATTTGGATTAGGTTACAAGGCTCCAAGCATGTAGAATGAGGTCATGACTTCTTATTATTGCTCTTGGCACCTAGAAAACTCAGGTGTGCCCCAAATTAACTTTACATTGGACAGCTGGTGAAGTGTTGTGTTCAGTTCTCTGGTGATGAAAGCACTTGAAATCCTATGGTACTAGTATTCAGCAAGCTTCTGCCTGGTGTCATGTTGTAGTGTTCTAAGATACAAGGGCTGGCACAAGGAAGGGCAATTTGATTTGTCTTGAGTGATTCCACATATTAAAGTTGAACTAGTGCCAGCAGGAACATGCTACAGACAAGCAGATTTTGGTTCAGTACAAGCAAAATTTTCCAAATGAGTGTTCTAAAGTCAGTGCCTTGGAAACTGAAGAACTATACTCATTACTGGTGATACTGAAGAGGAGACAGCCTAGACCAGGGTCAGCCAACTTTCTCCGTAAAGGCTAAAGAGTAAATATTTTAGGCTTTGTAGCCCATATAGTCTACCACAACTACCCAAATCTAGAGTGGCATGGAAGAAGCGACAGACAATTTGTAAGCAAATAAGTGGCTATGTTCTAATAAAACCATTTAGAAAAAGAGGTGATGGGTACAATTTGCCTGCTGACCCCTGGCCTAGGCTAGGGGTGGGGAGGAAGACTCAAGGCGGGGCTCAAGCAGTGGGTTAGCAGACAGACAGGGAACTAACATCTCTTCCAACCTTGAAAGCCTTATGTATTTTTAACCAAGAAAATCGAATATGGTAATACTTCATTTAATCGGACTTCTCAGATTATTGGAACAGAGGGATGTGTTTTACTGCATAATCAAGTGTTAACTAGAACCTCCTTCTAGTTTCAGAGTTGACAGTTGAAAATATTTTGAAAACTCCAGATCTTCTGCTTTGCTTTAGGTATTATACCAAAGATAACAGAACTTTAATGACTAAGGACTTCTCAGCCTCAAATCATCTTTCCAGATACCAAATCTCACATACCTTGTGGCTAAAGTTGTAGAAGCATCAAGACATTTCTTGGAAGAGGGTTTTGTGTAACTCCTGGAAATGGGTGTGTCTTTTTAACTTCCCTCTTTCTGATGAGGGTAACACTAAAAACTGCCAACAAACCAGGAGAATGCTGTCAAGTTAGGATTACAGTTATTAATCAGAACCTAACTGACTTCACTAGATAATATCAATAAACTTATTAGTCAGGGATATTAAAAACATAATACCTGCACCTTCAAAAGCTCTTTACTTTATATAAAAAGAATTCACCTATAAAACACACACACTCACTCACATTCACCTTTCTCTGAGTGAAACTCCCAGGTCATGATGTGGTTTGAGTTCCAATTCAAACAATCACAGAGACATACAATTTGATCTGCTTTGTGAGTACATGAGGTACACAACTATATCCTAATACACTGTAGCATGAAGTGCACTGGGCCAATGTTATGTCCCAAACAGTGAAGAGCAAACAATAAGAGAGTCCAGTGGGTTGTGTAACAGTCACACATTTCTGGAGGAACACTTCCTGCGTGAGGAAGGGCTTCTCACTATCCTTCCTCTAGGAATCCTTCAACTACTCTGGACCATAGAGATTTTATCCTCCAAAGGAGGTAAGAATGGCACTAGCTGAGCTACCGCTACATGCCATGTGCTTTCTATCCATTAACACATTTAATCCTCAAACCAATGCTGCAAGGCAAATACGATACCCTATTTACAGATGAGGAAAATGAGGTTCATTGAGGGTAAAGAATTTGCTGAGATCGTAGCCTCAGATCTTCTGGTCCAGTGGGTCAGAGCTAAGGCCCAGAAACAACTTGAGGAGAAGCTAATGTAGATTACCTACTGACTACACTCTGAGAAATACTGGACACAAAGTTTATAAGAGGTCAAGTTCACCATTAGCTGGTGGTGGCAACAGAGGGATAAGAACCTAGGTCTTAGCTCCTAGAAAATTACTTTCACTTCTCAAATCCAAATCCCCTAAGAGAGGGCAGCATAATTATAAACTCCTGACTCATTTATCTGAGTAATAAAGTTTCTCTCCGCCTCTAGTGAACCTTATTTGTTTCTAGAACACAGAATGAACTTTATTTTACTACAAGTCTGCTATATGCTGAAGTCAGGGGCTTTTTCATCTCCAGAATTTAGCACAGTGCTTGATACATGTTATGTACTCTTTATACAAGTCAATGAAAGGGATACCGAAGGAACAAAAGGAAAGAATATCTATTTGCTCCTCTTCTGGTAAAAACAAACAAAACCTTCCAGGTTTCTTGACCGGCTCTATCCTGGGTGAGATGGTACACAGAGACCTTAATCACAAAAGATCACTTGGAAAAGCTTATGCCTTTTATGTCACATGGGAGCCTAGATTAAGCCAATTAATACATTTTACCCAGTGACTGGTTGAGCAATGGGCAGGTGATCGAAGCCAGCTCAGTCACTAGGATTCAACTCTAGGACTTCTGTTTGTGTTACTCAGAGTGGGCTCTTCCTCTCATGGGGCAGGAGGCTGTAGTGACGCGCGCCCGAAGTTGCAGGGACCACTGTGTGGAGTGTGACAACAGCCAACTCAGTGAAAGCAGAGGGGAAAAGATAATCCTGATGGAATGTGAGTCCTCACACAAGTTGATCCTGAAGCCTGGTTTTCACATGGTTGGCGGAGGTGACTCACTCTTTTTTTTCACTTAAGGCAATCTAGGCCACTATCTACTCAGCCCAGGTTTTAAGCATGTGTCCTATACTGAGACGCAGAACTGGTCTGTTTCCACAAGAGTAACCGTAAGGTCCTTTCTAGGTGCTCTTATCACATTCATTATTCAATCCATTCTGTTTCCTTCACTTTCAATTTCTTTTCCATTAGTATTTACCTCCCCTACTTCTTCCTTCCTCCTAATCATTCAATTGACATTTACCAAGCCTATTTAGTGCCACCAGGCCTTTTAGGACCCATGATCTATGGAAAGGAGAGTCAGGTACAGTACACAAGTGACTCAGGACCCTGAGGTGACTGCTGGGACAATGGTATGAGCAGAGACCACCCTGCCTGGGAGAATGCTGTATAGCAGAGGCAGCAATTGGATGGATTTTGAAGGATTAGAGGAGCTGAATTGAGAACACTGAATCACTTTTCATAGGAGAAATAGAGGGTTGGGTTCCTGCAAGCCTCTGGTCACATTTTTTTGTCAACCAATCAATACATAATCTTGTTTTATGTTTGTTTCCATGTAAAGACACCTTATTTAATATGTTCAATATATTACTAACTCATTAACATTGAACTCACGGCCAACAGCACTATAACTCATGTCTGAATGGAGTTTCTCTAACACATGTGTTGATATTTTCTCCAGAAAGCACAACACAATCTCCTCACATTTAGAACACGAGACAGAATTTCACTGCTATGCTTGGGGCCCATTTTAAACAGCAAAATTACCATAAGCAGCACAAAAAGTGTGGAAAACATGGCATTACATAGACAGATGAAGAACACTAGTTTACAGTGTGAGAGCTGAAACAAGAAGGCAGAGTGTGGCTTTGTTCTACCTCAGCTGGAAATGTGTGTGTGTGTTGGGGAAGGGAGTTGCTCCAGTTTTCACTGCTCTGCACATGTGCATGTCTGTGCCCAACCGTGACAACACTGTGAATGCTGATTCGGGGGTTACAAATAAATTTTAGCAAGTAGGTGAATTTTAAAAAAACCCAGAATCTGTGAATAGGAGTATTGATTATATAAGGAAAAGCTTGGTGTGTTCAAATAATAAAGCTTAGTTTGGTGAAGCTGAAGAGAGGATGAAAAACTACAGAAAGGAAATCACTGAAAGGAAGGCTGGAAGAGTGTGCTGAGGTTATTTTAAGAAGGGCTTCATATCCTGGATTTTATGTATTTCTGTAGATCAATGGTTCTTAATTATTAATGTAAAATTAAAATTTACAGAATTGCCCCATAGAACAATAATGTACTTTTTAGTATTTATTAACTAATAAATAAAAGTTACTATGAATTAATTTACTCAATTATTTTATCAGTCATAATATCTACATTTTTAAAGTACAAAAACATGTAAACCACTTATTCATTGTATAAGTAATGTGTGTGTGTGTGTGTGTGTGTGTGTGTGCGCGCGCGTATGTTTCAAGGACCCAGTCCACCATGTGAGAACCACTGTCATGTACCAAGTGAGCAGCACAGGCAGAGGGAATAGCATGTGCAAAGGCCCTGAGAAGTAAGAGACTGTGGTTCACAGGAGGACCTGACAGGAGGCCAGTGGCTGGAGGATACTGAGCAAAGTGGGAAGTAGCACAAAAGAAAAAGGCAGGGACAGATCATGATGAAGCCTTGAAGGTCATTTTAAGATTTTATCTTAAACAGAACAAGATCCCTCAATAGGAGCATAATTAAACTGATATGTCAGCAATTGAAGAAGCAAGCTTGAGAAAAATGTACTGTGATCCTATTTATATTAAAATCCCTGTATATTTATGGACACATACACAGTTGACCTTTGAACAACACAGGTTTGAACTGTGTAGGTCCACTTATGTGCAGATTTTTTCAATAAATATACAGTTGGCCCTTTGTATCCCCGGGTTTCACATCCATGGATTTAACCGAAAAAACAGTATTTTCAGTCTATGGTTGGGAATCCATGGATGTGGAGGGCCAACTATATGTGCTGTTCTATGGCATTTTATATAGGGGATTTGAGCATCCTAAATTTTGGTGTCCATGGGGTACCTAGAATCCCCTGTGGATACCAACAGATGACTGAAATTAGGGGGGGAGGTCAAGTTATATACAGAAGTCCCACTATGCAAGGAAGGGGGTGGAGTTGGGGGATTGGTGCTGCTAACCTCAGTTGTTCAAGGGTCAACCGTATATGCACATCACCACATATATACACAAATGCATTCATATCATATTCATGTATGTATACACATGTGTGCACATGCACACACCCCCACATGTTTTACAAATGCTTAAAAAAGCATTCAAAACTATTACCAATGGCTCCCTGTGGAGGGGCATAGATATACAGAGGAATGATATATGGAAACTTTCCTTTCACGTTTTAATCCATTACTTCTGCATTTTTATATAAATAGAACATGAGACCACTGAATGGTTTTACACTTTTTCATATTAACAGATAATTGTTAAAAGATCATTCTGGCTTGTGACCAATGAAGAATGTGAATAGGGAGCCCAGATAGACAGCTGCCCAGGAAACAATGGTGGTTAGGACCAGGAGAATGGGAAAGGGCATATACATCCAAGATATATTTCAGAGACTGTAATGACTGACCTTGGTGATGACTGAATATGGGGGATATGGGAGAAGGAAGAAGAAAGACTCCCAAGATATTCTACTTGAGCAAGCAGGTGGGGTGTGCTATGACTTACGGTGGGGAAGAGAACCACAGCCACATCTCTCTGACAAGCCTGTCACAGTGCACTCTATCCATTCTTTGCCTTGATGGCATCAAGAACAAACGGGTGAAATGAATTTGTCATGTGTGAGAAGGAGAGGGTCAGTCTGTGAGACCAAAGAGCCTTGTATCAGTGACTGTGCTGTGAGATTGATTCCCGAAGACCAGGTCGATCTTTCTGCAGAGGACTCAGACAATCTATTAGTGGAATTACTTCTTCCACTGACAAAAACCAACAACAACAACAAAAAAACCCCCCAAAATACCAAGCTGTTGCCAACCCTCTGCATGTACATGAATGCTCTAAGTTGTATTTAGAGCACTGAATTGAGCAAAGGTTACTATGAATATAGTGAAACTGTTTCCTCTAGGACAGTGGGTTTCAATCTTTTTCATATCATGGCACACACAAACTAATTGCTCAGCTCCTGTGGCACACCCATAAATATATATTTTGATGATCTAATAAAGAAAATAGGTATAATTTTTATTCTTTCACACTGGATGGTCATTGTTGTTTAACTGCTGTCATTTTTTTATTGGATAATGTAAGGGACAAGAGGATAGTGCCCCTGACTAAATAGTGAGGTATTGCACGTTTTAACAATTTGCTTGCTGCGTCCCACTGGTTGAAAATCACTGCTCTCGGACAAAGGAGGCCTCTCTCAACAGCTGCCCCAACCCCAAGGAATGGGGGAAGAGGAGACTCCGGGCTTTGGCTTCCTAAAGACCTGATATCAGACTTTCTTAAATACACATCTGATTGTGTGATTTTCTTGCTTCAACAGAAGTATTTAAAAACGTTAGTGTACATACGAATCACTGAGACACCTGTTGTAATGCAGATCTTCCCAGGTCCCAGGTAACCTCCTCAGAGATTCAGACTCAATAGGTCTGGATTGGGGTCCAGGGATACAAACCCCAAGTGACTCTACTACAGAACATCCAAGAACATCCCCATTTTGAGAAATGCTGCACTCCACTGTAAGCAGTAGTTGATAAAAATGTGGCCACAATTTAGTGAGCTGCACTGGAGGAATAAGTAAATCTTTAAGACCTGGGTTGTACGTCCAGCTCGGTCACTAGTCAGTCAGCTGGGCATGTGAACCTGGGAAGGGGATTAGAGGGAGAAGGCTTTCTGCTTTGGGCCATGGTTTCCTCATTTATAAAGTACAAGTGTTGAATTCATGGATTTCCCTTCAATTTCTGACATTTTAAGACACAGAAAAAGACAAAGGGTTAGAAATGTCAGGTAGGGCTTCTTGCTCCACTGTATAAGACCGACTCTCCCCATGGTACTTAGGTTGTGGATGGAAGTGAACAAGAGCACAAAATCTAGTGCTTTCTGAAATTTGCTGGTCATGAGCAAATACTGTAAAAAGCTTCTTATAAGTGATGGGGCCCTTTTAGAACCTGGCTTCTCTTCCCTAATCACACCACTCAATAAAAATGCAGGAAAGTAATTCAAAGGATGGAAGGAGAAACTGAACCTAATTTTGAAGATTAACTCAGAAGCTCGAATAAATGTGTTCCCTCCCTCTTGGAGGCCCAGATTACATCAGCCCAGGTATTTGAAGTATGTATATCTGGAAAACATTCCCATATAAACACAATTCCATCACTGCTATATGATCTATGTAAAAGGGTTTTGTTTAATATATAAGAAGTCAATATACAGCATTAGAAGAATGATCTTTGGGCTAATTCCTCTGTATTTCCCCCCTTGTTTTTTAAAGAGTCAACAGTATAGGGGTATAATTTAATAATTAAATTCACCTATTTTAAGATTTTAGGTCAATGAGTTTTGACAGGTGTACATACCATATAACCACCACAACCATTAAAATAGAATGCTTTCAACAATCCAAAGTGTTCCCTTGTACCATTTCCAGGTGGAGCTCCACTCTCCACCTTGCCCTCAGGCAACCACTGGTCTGCTTTCTATCACTATCAATTAGATTTGTCTTTCTGTCACAGAAATGGAATCATATAGTACATCATGTGTTCTTTTGTGTCTGGCTCCTTATGCATAACAAAGTTTTATGATTCATCTATATTAATGAAAGGGTCAGTAGTTTTTTAAGATTGCTATTATGCAGTGTCACTGGTTCGATTCCCAGCTAGGGCACATTACTAGGTTGCACGTCAGGTCCCCAGTTGGGGCCGCGAGTGAGAGGCAACCACACAGAGATGTTTCTCTCCCTCTCTTTCTCCTTTCCCCTCTCTCTAAAAATAAAAAATAAGTAAACAAACAAATAAATAAATTTAAAAAAAAAGATTGCTATTATGGAGGTAACATAATTTAGTTATCCAGTCACCTATAGAAGGACAGTTAGGGTGTTTCCAGTTTAGAGCTATTATGAATAAATCAGCCATGAATATTCATATACACATTTTTGTGAACATGTTTTCATTTCTCTTAGGTATATACCTAGAAGTGGAATGGCTGGGTCACATGATAAAATTATGCTTAATTTAATTAAAAAAAAATCAAATTATTTTCCAAAGTGGTTGTCTATTTTTGCATTCCTACCAGCAATGTAAGAGAACGCCAGTCTCCAAAACACATAGCAATCATAGCAGACCTAGTGGGTTGTAGTGGTATTGTTACTTAACTCGAGGGGTTCACTGCTTGGGATGTTCCATTTATGATGTGGTTGTTGTGAGGTTGTTTTATTTACCTGCAGCAAGTAAAGGAAACAGGGGATTCACATCCAAAGCCCTGACTAATTACACGTTGATTTCTTCTTTACAGTTGTGAATACATTTATCCAGCTGGGTTCCTGTCAAGCTCACCCTGTGTACAGCTCCATCTGCGAAATATTGTGCTACATTTTATCACAGAGCAAGAATAGCATTTAGTAAGAACCACCCAGATCGTGAGACTTGTCTTATCTGACAATATCTCACTGTTTTTGCATTTCCCTGATGACTAAAGATGTTGAGCAACTTTCCACATGCTTATCGGTCATTTATTTTCTTTTGTGATGTGTCTACTCAAATCTTTTGCCCATTTTTAATTGAGGGCTTTTTGTTTGTTTCATTATTGAGTAGTAAGAGCTCTTTATATATATTCTGGATACAGTCCTTTGTCAGATAGAAGTAGTAAGAATATTTTATCCTAGTCTGTGGCTTGTTCTTTCATTTCTTAAATAATGTCTTTTAAAGAACAAATGTCGTTAAACTTGATTACGTCCAACTTATCATTTTTAAAATAGTTCAGGCTTTTTGTGTCCTGTATTTCTTTTCTAAGAAATTCTACCTAATTCCAAGGTCAAAAAGATTTTCTGTTTTGTTTTCTTCTAGAAGTTTTACAAATTGAGTATTTATGTTTAGGTCTATGATCCATTTCTGGTGAAGAGTATGAGGTAAGGACCATGGTCCATGTTTTCCATATAGATTTCCAGCTGTTTCAGCAGTGTTTGTTGGAAAGAAATAGCCTTTTCTTATCAAATTACCTTGGACATTTGTTGAATGTCAATGACCAAATATACATAGGTCTATTTCTAGACTTTCTATTATTTTCAGTTGATCTTTCTATATATACTTTTATGTCTTCATTATTGCAGTTTAACAATAAGTCTTAAAATCAGATAATGTGTCTTCCACCTTTGTTTTTCTTTTTCAAAATTGTTTTGGCTATTATAGTTCCTCTGCATTTTCATAAAAATTTTAGTGGTCAATAAAACCACATACTCTAAGAAAAGTTAGGTAGAGCACCCAGCTATACGTTCATAACTTTGAAAAAATTAACTTCTAGTTCAGTCACTGAGTGGCCGATGGCAGCAGCAGTGCCCGTGAATGTGACAGCCTCTCACGAGCACCTGTGGCCCTGGACGTGGGTCCTCAGCGTTCTTCTCCACCACAGGAACCAGGACTCTATGGGAAGGAGTTGATTCCATGTTGTGGAATTAAAAATAAAATTAGAATAGGTCTGGATGTGTTGTTTATTCAATGATAAAAGTGGAGTTACTTTAAAATATGAAGAGAAAAATAATGTCCAGAACTGCTGAAAGTCAAAAGGATTAGGTTGTGATATTTTAAGTTTAAAAGTTGAGCCTGTGGGAATATAAATTCATGATATTCAAAGGAATAAAGTGTACGAAGGTTTTTTTTCTATACAAAATAAAGGTGACAACGGGAATTGTTTTGTATGTTTATTGACTTCCACAAGAAAGGGAGTAAATATAGTGAATATTTACTTTCTCCTATTAAGGAATATATATGTGATATAAAGTACTGATGTATATCTGTTTCTATCCATATAAGCAGGGGAAGAATCAACATAGGGACTATGAGTAAGTGAGAAGAACAGGAAAAAAGTAGAAATTAAACAAAGATTAGGAAGTCCTGAGCAGCACTGGTGGTCACACGTAAACAGCTAGCAGAAGGTAGGGGGATTCAACAGTCAAAAAGCACTGGTGGTCATGTACACTGACTAAGTAGAATAAGCTCGACCGCGTGTTCCAAGATAATGCTTCAGTATAGAGTGAGCTGACTTCATGAACTCCTACTCTCTGACCTCCTAGCAGTGGTTCTCAAACATCAGCACGCATCAGAACTACTTACAGGACATGTTAAAATGCAGACTGCTGGGCCCCATCCTCAGAGCTGCTGATTTAGAAGGTCTGATGTGGGGGTTGATGTCTAACAATTTGCTAGAAGATGGTAATGCTTCTGGTCCTGGAACACACTTTGAGAACCACTGCCCTACATGCATCACTAACTATAATGACATTATTGAGACTTAAGTTCTAAAAAAGGGTGACATTCAGGTCACTATATCATAATGACTGGACAGTGGCTTATAATCCTGGCCAAGTAAGAGACTAAAAAAATTCTTCAATTCAAAGTAAACTAGATTATAAGTAAAACCTATGTGAAAGGCATGGACTAAAAGTCAAATTTATATAACTGGAATTCATACAGAAAAAGCAAGCTCAGTCTCAGAACCACCTTGGGCCTGAACCACCTTGAGAGAGCAACCAAGCCACGAACCCCAAACAATTAATTAGTTTGTAACTAGAGACCAGGACTTTGCCAACTTGAGGTGTTCCTTTTACTTTTATCCTGGTTAGGTTATTATTCCCTTGTTTATTTACATGGGAAAGTCAAAATTACAACTTTAATCAGAAAGATATGAAAATAAATATTTTGTTTCATGCAAGGAGATCATGCAAATAAGTATGGAAATAATGAATAAATTAATTAAACCCAAGGAATTGATGTTCTAGAATAAGATTAAGCATAAGTGTACAAATAAGATTTGTAATCATTGTCTTATCTACTGTTTAAGGTTTTTGAAGTATTCAAGAGAAGCAGTCAAGTTAAACTTGTAACTGTAAGTATATTTATAATTTTAAAATTTGAAACATTTAATATGGAATAAAAATTATTTTTCAAAGTTTTGAAGTTGAACATTAAACAAAGGAAAAACAGGTGACTCTGTTCCTTTTTAGGCACATAAGCCTCTTGGAGTTCCAAATACCTGACAGATTGCTCATATTATCCAGAAATTCAACCACCAGAAGAAGTGTCAGAAAGATGCTCTAGAGTAGATAAAGTAGATTACAACCTCTTATACTGCTGATATAAAAGTGGAATGCTGTCACCCCCAAAGAATTCAACTACAGGATTAAATATCCACTATGCAAAGTGGGGAAGAGCATGAAACTTATCGAGTGTGTATTTTGTGTCCTCATTTTGCAGACGAGGACATTGATGCTAGAGAATGCTGAATTGTATGGTAACTCTACTTTTTTTTTGAGGACCCTTATACTGTTTTCCATAGTGGCTGTACCATTTTACATTCGCACCAGTGGTGAATGAGGATTCCTGTTTCTCCACAACCTCTCCCACACTTGCTATTGTCTTGTTGATGACTGCCATTCTCACAAGTGTGACATACCTCACTGTAGTTTTGATTTGCATTTCCCTAGTAGCTAGAGAAATTGAGCATCTTTTCATATACCTTCTGTGAGAAGTGTCGGTTTAAGGCCTCTGCCCATTTTTAAAATTGGATTGTTTGCTTGTCTGGTGTTGAGCTGTATGAGTTCTTTTTATATTTTGGATGTTAAACACTTGTCGGAGGTGTTTGCAAATATATTCTCTCATTTGGTTGGTTGCCTTTTGGTTTTGTTGGTGGTTCCTTTTGCTGTGCAGAAGCTTTTTAGTTTGATAAAGTTTCATTCATTTATTTTTACCTTTACTTCCCTTGCTTTTGGGGTCAAATTCTTAAAATCATCTCTAAGACCAAGGTCCATAAGTTTAGTATCTATGTTTTCTTCCATGTAATTTATTGTTTCAGGTCTTGTAAAATTCACTCTTGAAAGCAGGGTTCCCAAATCCCTGGGTGGGAGAGTGAACAAAGCTTTGCTTGCGTTACTGCCTGAGCTCTGCCTCCTGCCTGCCCCCAACTCCTGTTGGTGGGAAAACTGTCTTCCATAAAACCAGTCCCTGGTGGTGCCAAAAAAGTTGGGGACTGTTGCTTTAAAGTATACAATTCGGTGACTTCTCATGTACTTACAAGGTTGTGCAACCATCATCACTAATTCCAGAGTATTTTCACCACCCAAAAAGAAACCTCATCCTCATTAACAGTCACTCCCCATTCCCTGCCCCTCACCCCATCCTCATGTAATTTTATTAGAATAAAATCTGTGGTTAAAACCTGTCTTGACAGAGCAACAATGGCATTCAATTGGTCTCAGCAGTCCAATCCCCAAGGAGATCCTATTTCAGAACCTTAATTTGTCTCTCTACAAAGATGAGAACTCAGGGGAAGCTGAAAACCTTCTTTTTTTCAAGATGTAGAGGGGAACATTCCTGTCCCTAGCTCCAACTTGTATAGGAACTGAAGTCAATAGGGACCAAGGCAGCAGAGCGATATCAGGTTACAGTGGCTTTCACCAGTGGCAGTACCATCCACCTTCATGGGGTTTAGAAATGTGTGCACGTGGGTGAGGGTAAGTTGTCACAATGACTGGGGAGCATTAGAGAGCAGGGGACAGAAATACTAACCTCAAACAATGTATGTGACAATCCTGAGTAACAAAGAATTCCCCCACCTGAAATTCCAGTAGATCCCTCCCTCCTCTGAGAATCAATAGAGGCAGAATTCCCATTATTTCAAGTACAGAAACCAAAATGGAGAGTTATGGTCTGTAAATGGGAACCAGGCCCAGACCCAAGACTGTGTGGGTAAGAATAGCTTAGAGGACAGATTTAAATTAACTCACAGTGGGAAGAGAGTATAAATAGAAATCCATATATTAATAGTGATAAGTCTCAATTAACTGAGGAGGACCTGGGCCCAGGACTTGTAGTGTCCGGCCACCACTGTTCTCTTGAGTCTATGTCGTGAGTTAGAGCTGTGGCTTTAGGTGTGGGAGAAGGCAAAAGCTGTACTCAGTGGTACAAACCACAGCAAAGTGGACCTGCAGGGGTACACTCTATATCCTTCAGTTAAGAAGGCCCAATAGGGAGTTCTACACAGGGGGAAAAGTTTGATTTGTTTTCCCCCTAAAACTATTTTTTTTCTACACTGATTTTGTATGAAATTCTGCCATTGGTCACCCCTTTGATTCCAGCATTAAAGAACCCTATAAAAATTGGCATTTTACTTTCAAACATAATAAATGTTTGAAAGCTCTGGGAGGCATAAGCAGCAATATGAGCCAGTCCTTGATTAAAAGAGCTTCACTTCTGGTAGTGAAGTTAAAACATGAACACAACTAAATAAAACACTGATTCGCTTGTATAACATATCACAGCAGGAATCATGTAATAGCTGAAAGTACCTGTTGGGGTCAGCTTTGCTACTTATGAACTGCATAAACTTGGGATCTTCCATATTACCTAAGCTTCAGTTTCTTCACTTATAAAACGAAGATGATAATCCTGACAGGGTTGTTGTGAGACTCACAAGTGAAAGGTTGTTTTTTTATTTCCCTAAATAAAGAATATAAACTTTTATACAAGTACATAAGCTTTTCTATAAAGTTCTATTAGAGTATAGAAGTGGGAGTGTTGATATTTAATATGAGAACAACTTTTAACAAAGGAGAAGGCATTTGAACTAGTCTTGGGCTGGTAAAAAAGTCTGTTATATTTTTCTGTAAAATAAAAGATGCATTTTTCATTTTCACCAACAACTTTATTGATTTGGATATTCTGAGTATGTTGGCTCTCTCCCACTATCGGTTTCTAGTGGGTAGAGGCCAGGGGTGCTGCTAAACATCTTCCAACGCACGAGACAGACCCACAGCAAAGAATTATCTGGCCAAAAAGTCATTAGTACCAAGAAACTTTGCAAACCAATTTGACATGTTCAATCAGTCACAGCACCTTCTCCATACACTGCACAAATCTTCTTTTTGCATTTCAGTTGCATTTTTACCTTTCTTGAAATAATAAAGCATAATATGCCAAAAATGTTGTATATCTTCTTCCATCTTCAATATTAAAATGGCTGCACAAAAATTCACCAATTTTGATGAGTTGTTTTAAAGGTATGCTGCTATGACAGCTGTCACAATACAATCTAACAAAATTGTTTCAAATGATGTTAAAGACAACTTAGCACTGCTAGAGACATCGTATGGGAAAATCCAATGAACTTTTTGGCCAATAAATCATTATTGAGCCACTGCTTTGTGCCAGAATCTGGGCCAGACAGTGGGTGTTAATGATTCGGTACTGCTCATTATATTGCTTTTATATTATCTCAATACGTTTGTTTATTCACTAATTCTTTCCACAAATACCTAAAATGCAATTAGTTTATCAGAGTAGCTGGACACCGAGAAAGACTGAGGCAGCTGGACTCAGGGAGAAGCGGCAATCAGACTGGACATGGTGGGTCCTGAGAGAGGCACCTGCTAGCAGTTTAGTTGTGTGACCAGACACCTGAGGCCCTGAGAAGGGGGGGAAGATGCAAGGAAAGAGGCATAGGAGAGTTCTAGTGGCACAATTTTCCCTAATAAATAATGCTGCCTAGTGCTAAATCTGTTGACAGAAATTAGCTTCATGCCTTCTTACAAGTGACTAAGAATACCAACCTCTCTCCCTCCCAATTCTGGGCTTGGAGACGATTCTTCTTCCATATCTATGTCACAAGGCAGATCATTATATGAGACGCCCTAAACCCAATGAATGCTACACCAATCGAATGCCACAACCAACTGAATGCCCCCTAGTGTTTACTGGAAGCCTTGAGCCGGCCTGTTTTGCGCAGGGGAAGAGGGATGGAGGGGAAGAGGAGAAGGGGGAGGAGAAAACATAGATTATTTCCCTGTAAGTCTTCAAAAAGAAAGTATGAGGAAATCAAGAGGTAGATTATTTTGAAGTTTCTCCAAACTATGTGGTATCTACTGTAAGAATAATAACTAAATATATTTACTCCCTGCCAGGTATTGAACTAAGCACCTTACATATATTAGATCTTTCCATCCTTACAATCATCCTATGAGTAGTTACTATTACTATCCCATTTTAGAGATGAAGAAACTGGGGCATGAAGCAGCTAAGGAACTTAACTGCAGATATAAAGCTATGAAGTGGCAAAGCAAGGATTTATGACTCTGTCTTCTGGGCACCAAGGCTTCCTCTCCTAAACATGAGCAGCCTTACCTCCCTCGTCTAGGAATTTCTGTAACTTTCCAGGTCTGAAGTCTTAAGACTCTCAACAAAGGTGGTAGAAGCAGAAACTGAAAATAAGACATTATGTGATATATTATTTTTTGTTGAATCTTAGAATTAAGAGAGTCTCTGAGTGGTGATCTATCAGAAGACCTGGGCTCAATGCTCAGACTGCTCTTTATTATATGATCCCAGGGAAGTTTCATGACCTATCTAGGACTCATGAAGAAAGTATCACCTGTTGTGTTTACCATAAAGGTTGTCATATGAGACAGAGGTGGACAAATTTTACTGTGCTAGCTTTGGGACCAGTCTGAAGGTTTTCTCTTTTAGTTCTTCAAATGGTTTGTGTCAATGCAGCTGCCTGATAAACAAAGTGTTACCTATTACAATAAAGCAGAGTTCTGAGACTAGACCAGAGTCCTAGATCATTGGGAGTATTGATAGCCACTCCTGCTCTACATGTGAGTCATATTAAAGCATCTCATGTGATTCCTGTCTGACTCGGGCATTCAGTGAATGGTTTCTGCACTTCTCTTCCCTGACTTTGTGCTTTTATGGGTGAATTACATGGGACTTGATGCTCCATAGGCTAAGGAATAATCCAGTTAGGAACAGAACAAGAACTCTTGGGTAGTCCCTCTTCCCAGGATCACTGTAGATCAGGAGCAAGACTCACAGCCTCCCTATGATTCAGTTGCCCCACCACCCAAATAGGCTGATTCCTTTGCTCAGGGTACACCATGGAGTCCTGCCAAATGCGAATAAACTGTCTATAGGGCATGTGCCAAACTGTGCTGGGAGTAGGCTCGTTACTGCCACAGCCACTACAACAAATAACAACAATAGCCTCTAGGTGCAAATTACCACACTTAATAAACTTAATTCAAGAAACACTGAAGAGACCTTGAATTACATTTTAATTTATACAGGGCTATTTATCACACAAGTGCCCTGGGGTCTATACAAACTGAAAATAAGACATCAGTACTGATTAGCTTCTACTGTGCCTCACTGGTCTTACCAACTTAAATCCACCTATCACAAAAATGTGAAGAGAGCACAGGGGAGACTGCAAAGAGAATAAATGAAAAGAACTCACAGTCTGGAAAATATGAGAGCATTGTGTATTTTATTCCTAGCTGGATTTATTCCTTAGCCTCTAGACTTAGGAGTGTCACGTCCTATGTAATTCACCCATAAAAGCACAAAGCAAGGAGGGGAAGTATGGGGACCATTTCATTTACCAAGAATCACATGAGGTGCTTTACATAGGACTCATATGTAAAGCAGGGGTGGCTATTAATATTGCCAGCAATCCAAGGTGAGGGTACTTGCAAGCTTCTCTTCCAAAGTAATACAGTGTTGCAACGAGGACAAAACAGTAGGTACAGAGACAAAAAATAATAGCCAGCATTTGCTCACCTGCTGTGCTAAACTCTTCACTCACGTATACTCTCTGATTTTCAATATTCACAATGATTTAGGAAGTATAATAGATGTTACTATCTTTATTTTGTAGAGGAACAAACGGAGTTGCTTAACATGGTTAAGCATCTTGCCTGAAGTCAGTTACCTAGGTTCCAGCCCGCCCCCCGCCCCCAGCTTCTAGCCCTGGGACCTGAGTCAAATCCCTCAGCTTTGCGGTGCTTTAGTGTCCTAACAGTGAAGTGGAGAGGAAGCCAGTCCTCCCTGCTTCATGCACGTTGCAAGGACTACATGGAACACAGAACACTAAACTGTGGAGTACATGTGAAAGCACCCTGTCTTCTCCCGGCCGGACTGCAACTGCTGGTAGGCAGAACCCATGTCACACGACTTTTTCTAATCACTAGAAGGAAGACTACATTGCATATGCTGAATGACTGTGCTTTCTTAACCATTATTAATGTATGAGATTAACAGGAATATAATAATTAGGTATTCATCATTACAGATGAAGAGAATCTGTTTAATCGGCTTTTCACCACATTTCCTGAGCACCCACCTATGTGGCATTGTGTCACATGCCCCAGAGACACAGGGATGACTATGTGCCCCTGCCCTCCAAACGCTTTAGAGAAAGGGCAGTGCACTGACGGCAGAGTGAGAAATGACCACGGCGTAGCGTACGGAGACAGGGCTTGTTCCTGGCGCAGGAGAACCATCACAGCTCAAGTTCGGGTTTATAGAGTGGGAGGAAGGGAACGACAAAGATAAGGCTGAGAAAATGGGTTGGGCACAGACTGTAGAAAAGCTTTAAATGACCCTCTTCAAAGAATTTCAAAAGAGACAGCAAACTAAAGGAGCTACCTTGAGAGCCAGAGAAGCACCATCAGGGGAGGAAGAAGTAGAGTAAAAGGGCAGAAGAATAAGGGCTCTCCACGGAACTCCAAACACACTTCAAAGTTCTGCTCGGGGCTAGCTGCCTCTGCAGTTATGTCCCCTCTTTCTCCACGCTTCTCTTCTCACCTTACATGAGAAGCGTTCTGGAGGTGGGTGCTGGCGGCGGCTGCACACAGTGTGAATGTACTTCATGCCGCTGAGCTGCACACTTAAACATGGGCAAGATGGCAAGTTTTATGTTATGTGTACTTTACTACAATTTTTAAAAAGAGGCCCTGGCCAGGCAACTCAGTTGCTTAGAGCATCATCTGATATACCAAGGTTGTGGGTTCAATCCCCGGTCAGGGCACACAAGAATCAACCGATGAATGCATAAATAAGTAGAAAAACAAATCATGTCTGTTTGTCTGTCTCTCAGTTTCTTTCTCTCTCAAATCAATAAATTTTAAAAAAGAAGTAAGTTCCCAAAAATAAAAATTAGGTAACATGTATAAATAAAGCATCTAGCAAAAACTTGGCAATGAACCTAGTTCCTTCTCCTCCTCCCAATACGATCCTTTATTTCAAGGTTCTTTTCAAGTTACCTGAGGAGTTCAGTCCCAAACAGGTTCCCCAGCTCGGCCAGTAAACCTGGCTGTGTATTCCAAAGTGAATTCCTTCCCTCACTGGGCTTTGGTTTTGATAACCATTTTTTTTTAAGGGAAAAAAAAAAAAAGATTAAATTATATTACATTCCCTTTCAGCTCTAAAAATAAGAATACATTGAAGATTAAATAGATTAAGAACAGGCTAGCAGAAAGGAAGGAAAGGAGATATTTTTGAGCATTTATTATGTGCAAAATATTGTGGCAGGGGCTGGGGATTCACAAATATAAACACACCAAAGGAAGGTGCTAAGCCTTGATTTGAGGAAAATGAACAGAATTCACAGCTGGTGTGTGGGTTATAGAAAAGAGTGATTAACTGTTAGGGGAAGTCCAGGAAAAATCCACCAAAGAGGTGATAATTGAGGGGGTCCCACTTTTTGAGGGGGATGTGAAGGATTAGAAGGAGTTAATCAGGTAGATCAGAGGTAGGAGGGCAAGCATGGCAGAAGGCCCAACAGGAACTGCTTATGGGGAGTGAATGTCCCAGTCAGGGCACAGGCCAGAGCAGTGGAGGCCTGTCTGGAAAAGCAGTTCGGGTCCTAATTGCTAAATGCCCAAAAAGCTGGGAAAAGGAGCTTGGATTTTGTCCACTGACTGTTGAAACTGGAGAATGACAAGATCCAACGAGCATGGTAGAAATATCACTTTGGCAACAGGGTACCAGAGGACAGATGAAGGGGAACAGGAAGCTGTTGCCAGCGCCCAGACGGAACTGGTTGAGGGCCTGTAGAAGGCCGTGGCCGTGGGGAAGGAGAGGAAAGAAAGCTGTATTTGCCCCATGCAGCTTCCACAGATAAAGGCAGGAATGGTGCCCGAACCCCAGAGGTTGGCTCTTACACACTGTGGACCTTGAACCACATTCTTCTTTCTAAACAATTTCTAATACTGAATGTCTCCAGGTCCAGGGCAATCACTCAAAGGGAGGAAACTGGCATAAAAGTTAATCTGTTTCAGCTGCCAGGCTACCCCCGCCCCTTCTCACCAGAAATAATGGAAGGCAGCACTGGAAAAGGGAGCATCTGGCTGCAGCGAAGACCCAGCCCTTGCTGGGCTGGAGCTGTTGGCTCATCCTTGGGAATCACAACAATGGAGAATGGAGAATCGTGCTTTTCATCCTTCTCACAGCCTTATCCCAGCAGCCTCATCCCTGAACAGTGGCATGGTTTGTGTGATGTCTTCCCTCCATCGCTGCCCTTCCCCACTGCGGCACAAGGCGGGCGCTGTGCCCCAGAGGCCGCTGAGGTTGAGCCCCACTGCCTCTGAACAAGCCTTTGAGGAGCAGGGTGCTCCTCCAGAAGGAGATGCATCAGGAATCAAATTTAAAAGACCAAACATTAACTAAAAGGAATGGGGAAGGCCACTTCCCCTCCTCTATTAAACTAGCAAAAAACCAAAAGAAGATTTTAATTGACATTTTCCAGGGGTGGTAAGAGTGTGATTAAACAGGTACTCTTGTCCATAATACCAAGTTATTTGTTGGGATGACGTCTTTGGAAAACAATCTGGCAGCACTCAGAGCCTTAAAAATGTTCATCGCCTTTTATCTAGTAATTTTCATTTCTGACAACTGACTAATGGAATAATTCAAAGTAAAGAAAGCAATATATGCATAAAGATATATATTTTAGCACTAGCAGGAAAGAGTAGTGACATTTCAGTTCTTTAGATTTTTTTTCTTCCTCTCTTCCTCTCTAGGCTTTGCAAAGTTGATCTCTATGGCTCTGGACAGCACCAGATATAACAACAGACACTGGGTTCTCTCACCCGTGTACACAAGATCTGCTGTAAGAAAACTTACTACATGATTAACCAAACTTACGAATGAGTGACAATAGAAGTTTTCTATTCATTTTACAGAATAGGAAATTATTATTTAAATTTTTAAAATAATGAACTCATATACCCATTCAGTATTCTGCTGCTTACCAGGCATTGTGGTAGGGGAGTAAACAATACAGACATGACCTTGAACTCAGAGCCTCGTGTCTAGCAGAGATGTCAATAAGGAACAAATAATTACAGCACAGCATTAGGATAAAGGGAAATATGGTATGCTAAGGGGATGAGCTATTCTTACTGAAGGGGTTAGAAAAAGTCAGTGGAAAGAAGTCAAGGAATTTGGACTTCATTCTAAGGACAACAGAAAACACTAGAATTTTTTAAAGTGGAGTGCCATGGCTGGATTTGTGTTCTAGAAAGACCACTCTGGCTGCTATGTGAAAAGTTGGAGAAGAGCAAGACTAGGATCAGGCACATCCCAGTAAGGAATGGCGGCGGCTTAGACAACAGTGAGGTAATGGAAAGAAGAGGCAATGCAAAAGGGAGACTTAATCGCTAGAGCCAACTTCTCAGTGATTTCTGGGTGGCAGAGAAGAATGACTTCTAGGCCTCTGGCTTGAGCACCCTGTGACATCTACTAGTTTCCTGGAGCATGAAGAATTTTGGTACAGGATAGATGATGCTGAGTTCAGTTTTAGACATTTAGGATTGGAGGGTCTTTCAGACATCCTTGTGGAGCTGAACTATAGGTAACAGATTTGGTCCTCCAAATGCATATGTGGGCTGGAGATACAGATTTAAGAGTTGTCAGCATAGCCCTGGCTGGTGTGGCTCAGTGGATTGAATGTGCCGGCCTGCGAACTGGGAGGTTACTGGTTCGCCTCTGGGTCAGGACACATGCCTGGGTTGCAGACCAGGCCTCAGGTTGGGAGCGTGCTAGAGGCAAACGATTGATGTTTTTGTCTCACATCATGTTTCTCTCCCTCTTTTCCTCCCTCTATTCCCCTCTCTCTAAAAATAAATAAACTCTTTAAAAAAATAAAGAAGCCATTAGCATATAGGGATGGTAACTGAGGCAGTGGGAGTGGATATGATCATTGTTTCATCACAGATTTATGAGCTCAGCCCAGTACTAAATGCTGTGAGAGAAGATAAAAGGGGAAGAATTTTCCCAGATCACTCCTACTAGGATGTTTTCCCACAATCCTGGGCTAATGAAACTCACTATACCTCCTGCACTAGTCATCCTATGTTATATTTGTTGGCTGACTTATCCTTTGCCTGGGATTGTAAGTTCCTTGAGGTAGGAACCATGGCTCACATCTTTTCACTCCCAGCCCCCAGCAGTGTCTGGGGCATAGGGTGTGTGTGTTTAGTGTTTGGAGCATTAATGCTGTAATTAGGAGCTACAACACAGATTATACTGTATTTCCTCTAATACCCCTCGTCTTATAAACACTATACTGGAGGAAGAAGAAAACTATTTGTATGTTTTAACCAAACTTTTGTTTTTGGAAAACTTTTCAAAAGTACCCCTCCTGCAGAAAAAAAACAATAA
This sequence comes from Furipterus horrens, assembly GCF_987537825.1. Taxonomy (NCBI): domain Eukaryota; kingdom Metazoa; phylum Chordata; class Mammalia; order Chiroptera; family Furipteridae; genus Furipterus; species Furipterus horrens. The sequence continues at coordinate 49,595,219 of NW_028327172.1, forward strand.
GATCTTAAATTATGACATTATTTCTGCCTGCTGTCAGATCTTTGGTTATGAGCACATGCTAGGTGTCTGCCACTAAGCTTTGAACTGATGTTCAGCAGCCTTCTCTGTTACTCATGTAAGAGAAGCTCCTTTTGGCAAAAGACTTGATATAAGTTAGATCCCAAGAGTAGTGACTTATTAGCACTTACTTGCTCACAGGGTTGTGATGAAATGAGTCCAAGAGACTTACAAAGTGTTGGTCTCTACGCACACATGTGCCTATAATTTCCGACAGCACAGACTACCAAGAGAGAACTGGATAAAGAATACAGACAAAACATTAGTAATAGGTAGGGCTGAATGTTTATATTCCATTCAGCCAGAAGATTAAGTACAGTAGAGCAGAGGAGAGACACAGAGGAAAAGGGAATGTGTAACAGAAAAAGAGAAGGGCTGGAGGGAGAACAACAACTAGCCTTTGGGAGTCTGGAAAAGATAAAGACACTCACATAACTGCCTCCCCATTGGTAAGGGAAGGGGAATATTCGAGAGGTCGGATGATGTGGTAGGCACTGTGCCAGTGATTTAGCGACAGTCTCTCACTCCTGAGTACACTCCTAGGAAGTAGGAATCCTCAGTCCCACTTTCCAGACAGCGTAGCTGAGGCTCAGGGAAGCAGGATAAGTTCACCCAAGTCTTACAACACTCAAGTATTCCCAAAGTCCAAAAGACTGTAAGCTAAGAATTGTGCCTCTGGGAAAAACTCCCTGGGAAGGATGGTCATTTTCCATTAGGGCTATGGCCTGTTAGTGCAAAGTCATTGATTTTACAGTGACGTGCTGGAGTCAGCCTCTATCAGCTCATGAAAGAAGATGATTAAATTTTCAGGACTTTTGCAACCCAATTGACCTCATCATCTTAGTGATCTGAAATCAGCTATGGTGGGAGTATTTACATCATGGAAATTGGCAAAGGCTGCATATCAGTGCATCTTTTTTCTTCTTTTCTGAGAACCTGCTGTTAAAACATTTACCAGCACAATCCCACTTGAGAACCTGAGAGCTTATGGAGGGGAATGAGTTTCTTCTCACTGCCAAGTGCCACCCAAGTCCCACATATTGGTTCAAGTTGCTTGGAAGACTATGCTGAGAAGGATTCTGAGGCTTCATCTTGGGTTATTGATCATAAAAAACTGCCCAAAATGTGAAGTGACATCTGTCATGGGAAGGGAGGCAGAGCAGCAGCAGCCATGCCTTGTACCTGCCATCCTTGGCACAGACTAATGCCCTAATTTTAGAGATGAAAAAAGAGATGCAGAGAGGTTAGGTGATTTGCCTGAAGCCAAACAGTGAATTAGTGGCAAATAATCTGACTTTTAGTTCACTTTCCAGGGCAGCATGAGACCATGGAGTTGAGGATCACTTGACTTAGCTAGCATTTTTAATGAGCAACATTGCAGTGACAATAATCAGAAGGAGGGAATGTTGCAGAGGGCATACAAACATATAATGAGGCATGGACTAGACTAATCTTCTGGTGCTTTCTGCCCTGAAAGTTTATAATGCTAGGTTTCCAAGAACTCTATCTATGCACACATGTGCCTTCTTCCTGACCACAGAAACTACTACTAACCTAAAGTGTGCGATTTCTAAGAACCTTAAGTGACTTAGCAACACCCTGACAACCACACTTCACTATCAGTAGTCAAGAGATATAGAGATTATTTATCATAGGGGGTGATTTGACCAGAAAACAGGAAATGAATAATACCATGAATAAAAATGAAAATTCATAATAACCTAGTCCTCTGAACTTCAGTGGCAAATTATCCCTAGACCACTTTTTGTTCAATTTTAAAACACTGTATTTTTGAAGAAGTTATATGGCTCAAGAATCAAGAGGTATAAAAGGGTAAACAGTAAAAAGTCTCCCTCCACCCTGACCTCAGCCATCCTCTTCTGCTTTGTGCAGATATCATTGTTATGAGTTTGTGTTTCAATTAAAGATAGTTTTTGTGTATAAAAGTAAAAATATATAATATTGTCCTCTTTTTTTATACAAATAGTCATATAGTATGATCTAGTATCATTACAGATAGTGTACCTGAGGCTCACTTTTCCCCTAAATTAAACCTTGGAGCTTATTCCATATCATATCTAAAGACCTTCTTCATTGCTTTTTTATTTTTTGGAAGATACTTTCAACCTAGAGAGATAATGAGAACAGGTGTTATTTTCAGATAGATGTCTGATTTAAAATCATCATCACACATTGTGTCAGAGGAGGGCTAGCAAACACAAACACCGTTCATATGAGAAAATTACTTAGGCTTATGTTGATAAATGTTAGGGGATTTTGTTTTTGCAGTTATTTGGTTTTTCTTATAAAATGAAATGAGATATAGTGGCCACATGTCAATAAGAGTAGAAAAACTCTTGAATAAAATTTGTGTCATTTTTTCCTGTGGGTTAAAAAAAAAAAGCCTGTATGAAGAGCAAATAACAAATTATGGTCATGAAAGCATTTTGAAGGGCTTTCCTATAGGAAAAGAAATTATTATTTTAAATTAGTTCTGTCATATCTTATTTCAAAAAAAATTTCAGTTATTTAGCATTATTTGTCTGTGAAGGTGTCCACATTCTGCTCTGAGCTTCTTGAAAGTAAAAATGTTCATTTTTGTATTCTCAGACATAAAGACACAGACATAGACTAGGACCTCAGTGACTTTTGCAGAATAGATGAAATGATATTATAGAGAATGTTTAAATCACCTGAGAACTCAGTGTTCAGTTTGCTACCGTCAAATATGTCCAAAGAATATGTAGTTCTGGCCCAGTGTGATGAAGGCTAAGAAGAATTGGATAGAAATGTATTAGGGCAGAGACGGCTTCTACGCTCTTTAATCACAGCAGGTAAGCCTCATTTTTGCCTATGCTGAAGATCACTACTACTTATCCCAGATGTATCTTGTCTACAATTCAATACAATTCTACAAATATGAACTGAGTACCTATGCTGGGTACACAGTGGGAACTCAATAAATATCTGGATTATTTTTAATCTCTATGTTATATTATCATCACTTCTGTACATGTCTAATTTTCCTAATAGACTATAAACAACTTCAAGGAATCATGTTTTAATTATCTTTGTATCTGAATATGGAATAGGTATGGTGGGTACACAAAGTCTAATACATCAACAGATTCAAGACTCATTCTGGGAATCATTGGGAGGAGGGGAATGGTGGGGGTAGGTAAGTGATCAAGGGATGCTTCATATGAAAGTAATAATATATGAGATGAGTCTTAAAAGATGAAAAGTATTCCCAGAATCAAATTCTTGAAACGAGATGAAAGATGGGAGAAAGAAAAAATACTCTGAAGATAGAGGGGAAGACATCATCATCAAAATGCATGGAGGTAGCAATATTTGTGAAATGTTCAGGCAACAATATACAACTGAGTGTTTCTAGAGCCAGAGGGTTCCAGGAAAAGATAAAAATGAAAAAGTTGACATATGATTTCACAAATGTGTGGGATATAAGACAGAAAGCGACAAAAGAACAAATAAACCACCAAACAACTCAAACACAGAAAACAGCATGGTGGTTACCAGAGGGGAAGGGGGAGGGGGAGGTAGGAGCGGGTAATGGGGGTTAATATATGGTGACAGAAGGAGACTTTACTTTGGCTGGTAAACACACAATGCAACATACAGATGATGTATTATAGATTGTACACTTCAAACTTACATAATCTTACTAACTGATGTCACTCCAATAAATTATAAAATTAAAAAACTAAAAATAAGTAGGATGAGTCCCAATAACAGAGGGTCTTAAAAGATCCACTAGTGGTTTGAGCTTTGCCCTGAAAAAAAAAATGGTGAGACCCAAAATTTAAAGAATATGATATAAAGGAAACATCAAGATTCAAGAGCAAGATGGAGCTGGTTGTATATCCTAAACTCTTAATCACCAGTAGTGTGACTTTGGAGAAGTGATTTAATCTCTTCAAGCTTTAGTATTTCCTTTACAAATTATAATATACCTTAATAGATTAAAATGAAGAAGAAATTGATGTTAGAGAGTTTTATAAACTGGCAAGTGCAACATAAACATTAATTGTTATAACTGTAAGTCACACTTTGGGAAAAAGTCTTATAGCCTTTTAGAGGATTTGTTGGAGGTGACAAGAAAGCCTAAGAGTGGAAAAGACAGATGTGGTGGTATTGGGCTAGTCATTTGCTAGTGCTGATGAAGACATAAGCCCTATCACCCTCACCTATAGAGACCCAAGGACATGACCCTGAACCCTTCCTTAAGCAAGACTCCCAGGGATGGATATAGGTCAAACACTATGCATTCATGATTCCAACTTATTTGACAAAATAAATCCTGGGCCAATGATCTTAATGGAATAACAAAAGTCACAGGTTATTTACTGGTAGCATTATATCTGCAGTCTCCCCTGACAGCAATCCCTGAGCAGTTAGCCAAAAACCACTAAACCAAAGGGGGCCTTGAAAAGGTTACAAAGTGTCAGGTGTTAATAACTGTTGGTTATGTGGGAACTCTCTGTACTATCTTCTCAATTTTCCTGTAAATCTAAAACTGTTTGAAGAAATAAAAGTTTTATCTTTTAAAAAGTACATTACAGGTCCAGAGTGGATTATTCATAATAGTCCCAAACTGGAAACAAACCTGGTCTCCATTCACAGGAGAATGGATCAACAATCTGTACTACTCAGCAATAAAAAGCAATGGGCTTTAACACAATCAACAATACGGATGGATCTAAAAAGTATTATGCTGAGTGAAAGAAACCTTACACAAAAGAGCACATGCTACAAGATCTCATGTGTATGAAATTCTAAAACAGACAAAAATAACCTAGGGTGGAAAACAAATCAGAATGGTGTTTGCTCCTGGAGGGTAAGGGTGGGAACTGTCTAGGAAGGGGGATAAGGAAACTTTCTGGGACTCTGATAATGTTTTATAGCTTATAATGCTTGAGTTACACAGGCATATACATTTGTCAAATCTCAGAGAAAGCTCACTTAAGATTTGGGCATTTCATTCCATGTATATTTTACCTTAAAGAAAAATACTAAACAAATACTGGGCTCCAATTAATGAGTTAATGATATGTATGCTGAAGTATTTAGGGAGAAACATACTGAAGTCTGAAATTTATTTTAAATGCTTTAAAAAATAAGATGGATAATAGATGGACAAGGGGATGGAGAGATGGAGAAGTATGTGCTATACAGCAAGTACCATAAAATATTAATGGCAGAATCTAGATGGTGGATATATGAGTATACACTGTATAATTCTTTCAGTTTTGCTGCAATTTGAAAATATTCATTAAAACTTTTGGGACATTTTTTTAAAAATTTGGGGTCTTGTGTCCAGGTTGGTTGATTAGGAGAAAGAGATTATATTTAAGCTCATAAAGCTAGACTCATAGGCTCCTAATATTAATAAAAATGTCTTACATCTAAACCTTTACATGAATACAGATAGCCTTTTCATATTTATGCTCATTTCATCCCCCAATCTAATTTTTTAATGTATTTTATTGATTATATTGTTATAATAGTTTCAATTTTCTCCCCTTTACTCCCCTCCACCCAACATCTCCCTCCCCCCCAATTTGATTTATGTACCTCTCATCTGGGTTTGTGAGAATACCTCATTTTAGCATTTATAATACCATTTTGTAACTACATCCAACTCTGTATCACCCTGTTAGACTACTGAGAATTTGAAGGAAGGGCCTTGCCTTTCTGTTTTTGATGCTGCATTCCCTTTGCCTAGCATAGTATCTGACATATACAGAGAGCACCTCATTCAAACACTGGTGGAGTACATCCCATGGGTTACCAGGGGAGTAGTCCAGGGTAACCAGACTCCTTTCAGTGTGATGAGGAAATATGGGAGATTTCCCACAGAGACATGTGATCCCAAACACATTCTATGGAAGTGATTTTGCACTTGAAAGGTTACAAATGGATGCAAAGCAGCCAGTTTGCATTTCCTCATCTAGCTTTTATCCTGTCATATTGCAACCTGAAGTGCTTTCTAGATGAAGCTGGTGGGATGTATACTGTAAGTTGGCTCACTCTAACTCCACCTACTCCCCTCTAGTGGGAATGTTAGAAAACTAAAATATCACCTTTACCAGATTTGCTTGCAGTTATTTGCATTCACACAAGACCGGTAAATCAGAAGTGAGGCAAAGACCATTTTCCTGCTCTGTAGCTGCTTCTTGACTCTTCTGGCAAGCAAGGGTAAAGACATGAAAGGATTTTTCATGCAGCTGAGGCCTTTCCCCTCTTTTGGAGTACCATGGGGCAGCCACAGCTGGAGCTTCTCAAGTCTGACCCCCTAATCACTATCACAGTTCAGAGTGTGGGTGGCGTGTTAGAGTGACCACTCCAGCAGTATTCTGAGGGCTTGGGGACTGTCATTTGTAGAGAAAACCTAGCTTTCATTCCTACTACCATTTGGTAGGCATCTAATTCCTTGTACTGTATTGCATTCTTTTCAGTTGAAAGCATATGGAGTGGTTTCCATTTCTTATACTAATCCCTGTGTATAAAAATCAAGAAAGAAGCTTGAGTGACGAGGGGGGCAGGCCTTTGTGGATGGGAAAGGGGTTGCATTTTGGAGTTTCTCACAGTGAGTACCTATTCGATTAACTGTTGCACCCTCCTTTGCACCAAGCCCTGGGCTAGGAGCTGGCCTCACAAGACAGTGTTTTGCTTTCAGGCAAGAGAAGCATGCTAACAATGTGAAAAAGGAGCCCGCAGTGATGGACGTCTGAGACAAGGACGAAATGGTCAGGAGGAGAGTCCAGGTAAATAAATGGGCAGCTTCACAGGTGAGAGAAAATGCTTACCCTCAGGTCTCACACCAAACAGTAACTCCAACATTTAGCATTTCATGCATTGCATGGTCAACTAAATTATCCCACGTAAAACTCCTTCCTATCTCCCCTTTTCTTTGGGTTAACATTTGAGTGCTTCTTATGTGACAGGCACTTTATATACTTTTTCTTATTTAAACTTCGGGACACCCTATGAAGTAGAAACTGTTATTAGCTTCATAACTTGCCTGAGGTCCCCCAGTTATTAAAGAGCAAGGGCAACTCTCAAACTCATATCTTTTGATCCGAATCCTACATTCAAAGCCACAATTTCAGTTCCTCAAAAGATATGTTTAAAAACAAGCGCACAAACACGAGAAATTGTTACTCTTAGAAAACCTTTCTCCAAGTTGGAAGTCTTCAGGGTTGGGAAGCAGTGTCCGTGCTGCTCGGGCCCCCGGAAGGGATGACAGGGGTCCTCGGCTGGCTCCCACCGACCAGCTCACAATGGACAACGGCAGTCAGGGCAGAGGCAGAGAAGGGAAACCAGTTGCTGCCACCACAGCCTCCTCCTCACTGGGCCGCTCTTTATCTCCCACACCATTTTTTACAGCTCAGAGGACACCATCCGGACCTCATAAATGAAAGTGTCCATTGGGAAGGGGCAACACATACACACATGCCCCCTCCACATACAAAAGGACACTTGTGTCAGGCTGCCTAAGAGGCTGACACACACCAAGAACGCGCCCCTCCTCCTTCAGCCCTGGAAACAGACAAGAAAGGCAGCTTTCTGGTATTCCACAAAGAGGGGAGGCTGCGGCAGGGAAGAGAACACACACTCTCTGAATCTGCTGACTGGATTCATCCCCAAACTGACACAATGTGGAGAGGAAGACTTCAGGAAGTGGGCAGATTATGTCCAAGAAAAGATTTCCTGCAAGCAGTTAACAGGAAACTTACATGAAAAGCGAGGACTAAAAATACACAGGCTATTGGGTGCTCGTGTCCAGGCCCCTAGTCCTTCAAGAACTGTCTGAGGAAGCTAGCTGGCTGGCTACAGGGCCCGGAACTTTCCCTGCCCACCAGCCCGGCGAGCTCAATTCAGCATTGGCTTTGTTCCCCAGGAAAAGAAAGCTCATCAGGCACCTGGTGTGATTTAAATTTCAATTTAACTTCAATCAAGTCCTCACTGTGTTCTAGGCTTTCTATTCATGTAAGTCATTATAGCACAGAAGGCATGAGCCTCCGTGTCTTATACACATGGCTTGATTCAAATGATGGGAGAAGTGGAGAGGTGCTGTAAATTATATCCAATGTTATGTGAATTCTGATTATCAAGGAATAAACCTCACAATTTAATAGCTAGGATGATTTAAAGGGTTAGAAAACCTGCATAGAGGTGGCAATAGAATACAGGAAATTTATTTGCACTCGGAGGCATTTGGAATGACAAAAGCTTGGCTTGAACAGTAGGGAAATTAAAATGCAACATCAGGAGACCAAAAAGTATCTGTTAGGGAGCACTATTTGTTTGATTTTGAGAAAGAATCTTTCTGTAGGTGTTTAGAGGCAGAAGCCGGCTCACGTTATTCCCTCTATGCCGTAGGGCCTAAGCAAAAAATTGGAAGATGAGAGCTTCTCCTTCCCCTTCTCTTATTCTTCCCAAAGCCCAATTTTGCCAAGCATTTAATGAGCCCCAATATCCACGTACCTCCTCCTACAGCACTGAACAGCAACGGATCAAGAGCCTCACACAGCGAAGACATGTCCTACAGGAAACAGAAGGGAAAAGGGCAGTGCTGGGCTGCCTGCGACCCTGGCACAGCTTCTGATGGGCTCATCACGCTACCAGCCCATCACTACGTACTTCCTCCTAATCCAGCAATTTATAGTCCTCACAGCCAGACATTTTGGGCCCCAATTACAAAGGAAAACCTAATCGCCAATGATCCTTCAAACACGGGACACATACCAATGTGTTATTCTTCAAGGTTAATAATAAACAGTTGGAGGCCAAAGATCTTTTAGTGGCATATTTTTAAACCCAGTGGGAGCCAGATGTGGAGGTACATTGGAAAACAAATGTAGATGGTCCTATGCGATTGGAGTCTAGGGAGGCTGGGCTGGGAGAACAGCAAGTTGTTGTGTGTGTGTATTTTTAAAAAACATTTTGTTGTAAAATCCCATGGATGTGTTTGTTGTTGCTGCTCACACCTTCACTGATTTCTTGGCAGCACGTGAGGTGGGCGATCATTCCTTCTTTCCTACATGCTGCTCCCAAATCCTTTGGATTTTCTGACACCACAACTTTCTGCAACCCTGGGCTCCTTTTCAGTCTTCATGAGGATCCTTTTAAGGTTTATGATCCTCAGGATTTCATCCCTAGCTTCCTGTTTTCTTACTCTCTCCAGTCTCAGGTGATTGAGATTTCTCTCAGTGCAGGGAGCACACCTAGATGCACCCTCTCTTCACTATACTTTAGGAGCTACTGGCAGCCAAGAGTAGAGTTGATACCTTCACCTCCATGTTGGCTCCTTCTTCCTACTGTCTAGATCAGAAGGAAGGGGGATAATTCACCGGCACCCCAAATCTCCCAAGCCCTGGCAAACAGCTCTATAATGTAAATAGTTAATGATTAGAATTTTGTGTTTTGTCTATGAATGCTTGCACATTAAGTCTATTTTAAAACCTGGAAATACAGGTACCACATTTGCTATAAGTAAACAACCACCATCACCAAACAGTGAAAACTGGAATAAATGTGTGGAAAAACTAAGTGGCCAAAGGGTACGAGAAACATGATGTTAGGAAATTTTTGGGTTTTGTGCAGTTATAAAAAAAACAAGCAAACTGGATGAGTCACTTCAGAAGGGATATACATTATACTACAATGTGTTAGCAACTACGCTCATCTCTATTTCTAAAGTTGCAGAGTCATGGTAAAGAGAATAGTCCTACTAGATTCAGCTGCTCAGAAATCTCGCTGTGATCACTCCGGCATCTACATTGCACTATGGACTCCTGAAGGCTAAAGCACTAGTGGAGAATTATGTTGAAAAAACCATAGACTGGGCACTAGGACTCTGACTCCTTGCTAAATGTCCATCTACTATCTTCAAGTTCTGAAATCCTTACACATTCTTAGCATTTGGTCTCAGCAAAATATAGATAATCATTCACATCTCATTGCAGATTTCAGTCAATGGGTTTGATTTCCTAACACAATACTACTGGCCTCTTAAGTCAACCCTCCAAAAAAGATATAAGGAGTGTGGCAGACTGTCCAAAAGGCATCAGAGAAGCTACAATGTAAGGGTTTCATTTTGACTGACATCTTATAGGGGGCAGGAGTTTTCGTCCTACCAGAAATTACAGCAAAACTCCTCATAGCTAAGTCAGAGTTAAGCCTTAGTTAAGAAGAGGCTGGAGGGTAATAAAAAAGGAATGATATACTTCACCCCTTGACATCTTACTCTCTTGGAAGGAAAAGAGCCAGAAAGGGGACGTTGGGAAAAATGATGAAAGTTTAAGCATAAGAAAACAAAATTCTTCCCCTGTAAAAGAGCATCATTGTAACAATGCCCCATCTCTACGCTACCTCAAACTCAGCTAATAATGAGAAACAGAAAATGTTCTGTCAAGAAATGAATAACACTTCAGTTCTTCTCTAGATTCCAGAGGGCATAGTCTATGGAGAGCCTGAAATTAAGGGCTCCAAACCTAGCTAAGAAGCCACGAGTATTTTTAAAACATAAAGTAGCAAATAAACATAAGTGATAAGAATATTAGGAGTTTAGAGCAATGAGGAACTACTGTGGTTCTAGGTGGTCCAGGAAGGTTTTGTAAGCAATAGACCTGGAGCTAAGCCAGGTCAATGTGAAGGCTTGAACTATGTTACCTATCCTTCCTGGTTGGCCTTTTTTCTTTGGATTGATCATCAAGGAACTTCTAAACATGCAACAACAGTAACTATCAACAAACTGCTTACACAGGTAAGTAAAAGTACTTTGTAAAGTATAAAATGTTAAACATCAATCCTATCATTTGAATTTTCTGAAGAGCACAAGGTGGATTATTCGTCACCACCATCATCATAACAGCATTTAACATTAACTGAATGTTGTCCCAATTTGCTTTCATTATAGTCTAAAAAACCAGAACATTTGCTTTCCTAGCCTTCCTTCAAACTGGAATATCCAACAATGTGTCACAGTTCTGGACAAACACATGCAGAAATGTGCTGGGGGCTCCTGGGAAAGCTTTTGATTTTCTTGTTACCTTGAGTTGAAAGCCAACACATTATGGATGGCTGAATGGGAAGACATAAAAAATAAGCATCCTTGATTACAACACTGAGTCTCTAAATCAAAGGCAGCAACTGCTTATTCTAGACTTCTTATAATATAATATATTTAAGCCACTGTAAATTCCTATTATAGATACTATGTGCTTGACCAAGGTTATAAAGTAGATTGGTGACAGAAACAGAATTCAAGCCCATGTCTGACAGATCCAAAGCCCTGACTCTTAACCACTATCTTAACAAGAGAGTATTGTGCTATGAAAACTCGAGTCTCTTAATGAGCAGTCCTGTGGTTGTTCTGGTTGTAGGAACTAGATATCCTATGATGGTCACAGCCAATCTTATCACAAAACTTACATCTTAATGATATGTTCCAAAAAACAATGGTACCAATTTCATTGGCTCTCAGTCTAGAGGCGAAGAGATTCCACCTAATGACATATCAATTACCTTCTGATTCCCTTCCTGACAAGTCTATGACTCTCTTCTTTCATTTAACATCTATTCCACATTTGAAATCCAGAAAAAAATTAACATTTGCCTACAGAAACTTTCCATCCCCTCACCTTTTTTTTCATCCATTCGGGCTTTAAAAATGGCCACAAATGAGTCCTGCTCTTGTTTTCTATACAATAGACAAGTATTTCAACAAACTAAGCATCTGATAACACTTGAAAATAAACAGCAGACTATTTCTGGAGGGTCACTTATCCCCTTAAAATAGAACAAATTGGAAGATCATTCAGAACTATTTCAAAGCCTAAAACAACATTGAGCTAATGGTGACAGAGATCAGTTGTTGGCAGCTGTTAGGGTTTTCATAGCTTTATTCAAGTGAAATGTATTCCTTATCTGTGGTTATGACTGGCCATTACATAGGAGGATTAATGGTGCTGTTTTTGGCTGTCAAGGAAAGCTTAAGATGTGTTCTTTATGTGGATCCCTAAGAGCAGACATCGTCTCTGCAATGCTGATAGGTCACCTCCCTCAACCAATTAGCTAATTGTCTGAAATCATTCCTCATAGATCAAGAAAAGCTGTCTTGTGACTGAGCTCTGTTCATGAAGAAAGTAAGAGTCTTTTGTTTCCTTACTCAACTCTAAGGTCCCTTTAATCTCATAATTCTAAATCTTACAAATATAAACAATCAGCTCCCATGAATGAATCCTTCCGGCTTTACAGCGAATGAGTGCTTTTTTGACTACTTTTTTAAAAGAATAAGTTGTTTTTTAAATGTGGCTTCCTGACTGCACCAGGTGTGAAAAGGGTACATAAAAGAAGCAGCAGTTGTATTGGCTATTTTTGGTTGTTTTCTTTAAAGCTTTCCAGGCTGATGTCATTCTGGATTTGTTCTATTCTGCCGACCAAGCTAGGTATTCCTAGAAAAATCTATAGACTATAGGCCCAAGTCGAATCAAAACAGAGAATCAGATTCTAAAAGTTCAGAGCTATCTGAAAGATTGGTACCTGGCTCTCACTGAATAAAGAGGAATGAGTGATCCCCTTTTTACAGTTTATACCAGGAACTAGAGATAACTTTCATATTTGGCCTACTGGAAGGAAGATGGATCGAGAATCAATCATCTTTCACTGAATGACGAGACACCCTTATTTATACCATTTGCATACTGTCTCTTACTGACCCTTATTTCCCTGCTCCCAAATACAGTGCTATTTTGTTTAGATTTTTACACTTTCCTGTGCCATTCACCCTACTATTGGATTAACCAAAAAGTTCATTTTTTCCCCCATAAGATGGCTCTAGTACTGCGTAATTGCCTTTAACTTCATGTGAAACAATTTTGTTAGATTGTATTGTGACAGCTGTCATATCAGTGTGCATTAAAAAAAAACTTATCAAAATTAGTGAATTTTGATGTACGCATTTTAATATTGAAGATGGCAGAAAATATGCAACATTTTTGCATATTATGCTTTATTATTTCAAGGAAGGTAAAAACACAACTGGAATGCAAAAAAGAAAAAAAGATTTGTGCAGTGTGTAGAGAAGGTGCTATGACTGAATGTGTCAAAAGTGGTTTGCAAAGTTTCATGCTGGAGATTTCTCGCTGGTAGACCAGTTGAAGTTGACAGCCATCAAATCAAGACATTAATTGAGAACAATCAACATTATATCATGTGGGAGATAGCTGATATACTCAAAATATCCAAATCAATAGTTATTGGTGAGAATGAAAGATGTGTTTTTTTATTTTATGGGAAAAAAACCATAAAGACTTTTTTGCCAACCCAATACTTAGACCTCTTTTTTCAAAAGTCTAAAATTTCACAAATGAAGCATACACAAAAGGGAAAACCCAAATCTCTTGCATCTGGGAACACTGGAAAAGCTTTACTGTTGATAATAAAGCTAAATAAGGTGGGCAATTTTAATAAATACAGATGGGGGAAGGATTAAAAGGAAACTCCCCAGGAAAGGGTGAAAGAAAAGAGTACTTATCATGTGACAGTTACCATGCTAAGTATTTACTTTAGCACAAATTCTCATATATACCTTATAACAAACCATGCTGAGAAAGGCAGGTGCTATTATTCTTGCAAAACCTTTAACCAGCCTAATAAATTTGTCCAAGGTTATAGGCCAACAAGGGGTGAATCTAGGTCTCAAACCCAGATCCAGCTCCAAATCATTTCTGTCCCCACCACACTGATAAGTAATGAACGGCTCAGAGGCTGTAAAGGACAAGCACATTTAGAGAATAGAAACTGAACCAATATGGTAGGTAAGTGTGTAGCAGATTCTGAGTATCTGCTCTTTGGGAGTCACCATTTAAAAATGAAGGTCCCCAGAAGACAGACTCCAACAGTGCTATTAGGTATAACCAGAGTGAAACTGTTGGCCATTTTGACAAGATGAATCAGAAGAATCAGTAAGTCCTATCTTTTAAGAAACTGTGGTAGACAGACAGACATGAACAGAGCAAGAATGATGAGCCAGGTACAGGTCACCAGGGTGAAAAGCCCTGGGTACCCAGCAATGGGCAAAATGGGGAAAACAAGGACCTTGCCTCAGGGTAACACTTATTTTCCTAGCATATCACTGGTCATATGGTTCAGACCCTCCCCTGGCATGTTGCTTAGAGTGGGAACAAACAAAGGGGCTGAGAACAACCTATAATTATTAAGCCCCCAGGACAAGGAGGTTCTAACCTGCATCAAATACTTCCAAGCCTCAATTATGTTTCAGCTCCAGGCCCAGAAATGCAGCAAAACAAGACAAGCAACAGCACCGCTGACCTCACGCCCCGCTGCCCTGGTGGCGACCAATCATTGGAGACCATGACTTGAAAGGACATACCTGGAAAGCTGATAAATATTCTACTGAGATCCTGCCCCTGGAAATTCCCCTAAAATCTCACCCTTAAAAGTCCTTAGAATGGAGAACCCAGTGCACTCTCCCTCCTAGGCATACTCCTGTGCCTTCCCTCCCTCCACCTTCTTCCCTCCAGCCATATTACCTTTATCTTCTTCTCTACTAAGCTTCATGAGCCTTCTTTTGCTTCTGTAACTTGTTTCCTGAGCCCATTGCTTCTACTGCTCACTTCTACCTCTATGAATTTCTAAATAAACTTTTTCTTTTAGTTTGAGTCTTGGCTGTGAATTCTTTCCTAGCCAGAACTCAAGTACTGGGGTTACTGAACCAAAGTCTGGTTTGACCCCAGCAGTCTAACTCCTGGTGCCTTCTCACCACTGCCAACAAAATCATCCTAAGTCTGGAGCTGATGACTAGTTCAGGACCATGATGGTTGCTTCTTCCACCATCTCCATTTGGTAATATATTTGAATTGAACCTCAACAATACCCAAGTCTTGATCCCAGTGTCTACGAGTTACTAATAATGTAGCCAAACATACACAAAAGGCAATGATTGTTTGAGGGAACCACATGGGCACAGCCTTTTACATCTAATTTAGTATGCTCTATGATTTCTCCAAACATATCTCATGGTCTTTTCCCATTTACTGACAATATCCCCTTTCCTATTTATTAGGTTCAGTAAGAGCCTCAAAAACCCCCACCCAATAAGTTGATTAGCAGGAAGTAAAAACCACAAACAATGACTATTGAGGAGTCCAGTGAAAAGTTCCTCTAATCTTGCAAAATACCAGTAGGGAGTAGAAAATTTTTTACTCTCTTACTCTATTCTTCTCCCCAGCAACAACATGCCCAATAAATCACCCAGTGCCTTCTCCCCAGCAACATACCCAACAAAACACCAAGTACCTCACTGTTCCCACCATTGTGCCTGCCGTTACCCCCAGACCCAACCCATTGGTCCCCCGGTTACCTCCAGACTCAGCCCATTGTTCCTGCCATTACCCTCAGGCCCAACCAATCACTAGGCACCCTGATACCCTGTTCCAGTCATTCCCTATTCCTCCCTTTAAAACCCTATCCCTCCCTTTAAAACCTTGTCAGCCTGTACGCCAGCTGCTGTTCTCTCCTTTGAGACAGCCAGGCAGGTTCCTCTTAATAAGTCTTGCATCTCAGCTTCCTTGGTTTTGGTTTTTACTATTTCTAACACTATTACTCTACTTACAATCTCTACATAAGGCCAAGACAAACCAGTTGCTTAATAAAGTTCACTTAAAAAATAATGAATAGGCATTCACTAAATGATTTTTGTTGAATAAATGAATGAGATGTTCCTGTTGGAAGAAGTGGATGAGACAGATGTAGACTCAAGGTTAGAGTACTGTGGTACCACATAAAGTAAGACAGTAAATACAAGCTGTAGCTGCTGAATGTCCTGGGAGCATCCTGAATACTAGGCATAGGAATTTGACTTCATTTTATAGGAAACAAAAAAGAGAATCCTAAATATTGCTGAGGATAAAAAGATCTTGGACATGGTGGTAGGGAGGGAAGTGGATGGTGACCAGAATGGCTCTAGATTGTCAGAGAACAGTCTGGAAATACCAAATGACTGTTCAGAAGACAGTGAACTCCCAGAAGGAGAGGGCCAGAAAGATGGGTCAAAAGTATAATCCTTATCTTTGTTTCACAAAATTCCTCACCTTTTCATGATGACACCAAAGGTCTAATTCCTTCACTTTTCTCTCTGTATTTGCAGCCTATCCTTTGTCTAAGTTATTCTTCTCTTCAGAAATTTTCTTCCTCTGGCCTCAATATATCTGATGGGATAAGTATAATGTGTCACAGCCTCAGAACTATTTTAAAATGCCTCAGAATTTCCGACCTCTGTGGGAGAGAAAGGCCAGTGTAAATATATTATGTTCTTGTCCCTATGGACAAGACAAACTTTGCCTACTCAGTTCTGGTCATAGCCAAAACTGAGTAAAATTTCTCTTTGCCTTTTCTATTGAAGCACAGCAGAAATAAATATAGGAAGTACCTCATTCTGTGGCATATAAAAATATATTCAGAGAAACAAATATTTTTACCTACAATTTGTTTTCCTTACCTTCTGCCGACACTAGTGAACTCTATCAAATGATCTGTATAGAAGTCACTCTTGTGCCTTTGCTCAAGTTCACCCTCACAGCTTGTACTCCCGAACTCTGTTAAAATTATACTCCTCCTTCAAGGCCTGCCTTAAATGCACCCTCCAGGCCGTCTTCTTTGATCTTTTAAGTGAAATGCAAAACCTTCCCCATCTAAACCCCTTTAACACCTTGTCTGTACCTCATAATAAGTCACAAAAAGACAGTTTCTTATGAGTGTGTCTCATCTCAGACTCTAGTCTCTTCATTAGAAATTTGTTTTGAGGTCAGGGTCTATATCATTTGGACATCCCCCATAGTTCCTCATGTAGCACATGTACTTAGTACAAGTAGGAGGCTCTCAAGCTTTTGCCAAAATGAATTAATGAAAATATTACCTTTGGTGATCTTTCATATATATTCCTTCAGGACGTGGTGATCGCTATTTTACAAATAAGAAAATGAATACTCATAAAAGTTAAGTGATTCAGAAAAGAGGACATGCTTTCTACAGAGGCTGAGGTAAAAGGCCCACACAAGAGGAGTCAGATTGTATCTGGCACTTTTTGGATAACTGCTCCCATCTTTTATTGAATCTTGAGAACATAAATTGGTACTTATTTTAGGGAATAAATTTGTCAATATGTATATCAAGAGCCATAAAGAAATTCATATAATCTGAATCAGTATATCTACTTCCAGAAATCCATCTTAAGAAAATATCTAGAGACATATACAGACATATGCATAAAGATGACCACTGTACTGGTACTCAAAACAGTGATAAAAATCAGTCCATTCTTCTACTTCCCAATTGACAGAATACAAATACGTTTACTTCTCCTCCCTCCTAATCCCAAAGATGTGACAAAGCAGTAAAGGGGATAATAAATTAATACCTGTGCTTAGGTGGGGAGAAGGGAAAAAGGGAGGGAAGGAACAGAATGGAAATATAAAAACTTTTCAAAAGATGGCAAATAGATGAGATTATACTGGTTGATGTACTATATTATAGTTGTCGCTGTATCTAGAGATGGCGCAAATGAAGGAAGTCAGGTCAAAGGACACGAGGAAAGCTGTGTACAGAAGCCAACGCTGATCCTCGATACGGCCTAGAAAGGCGCCATGCTGGAGATCAGAGCAACATTGCCCAACAGAAAGGTCATATGGGTCATACAAATAGTTCTAAAATTCCTTTTTACATTTAAAAAGTAACAGGTGAAATTAATTTTTTTTAAAAAATTTATTTTTATTTAGAGAAAGGGGAAGGAAGGAAAAAAGAGAGGGGAAAGCATTGATGTGAGAGAGAAGCATCAATCGGTTGCCTTCCTACTTGCCCTGACCAGGTATCAAACCCGCAACCCAGGCATGTGGCCTGACTGGGAACTGAACAGGCAACCTTCCAGTTTGCAGGACGATGCCTAACCAACTGAGCCACACCAGGCAGGGCAGGTGAAATTAATTTTAATATATTCAAAATATTATCATTTCAGTATATAATCAATATACAAATATTTTCTTTCTTCTTTAAATCTGGTGTGTATTTTACACTTACAGAACATACCAATTAAGTTGAGAGGTTTCAAGTGCTCAACAGTTAACATGTGGCTTGTGGCTATTGTAACCGATAACACAGAGTTAGAGGATAAGGACGGCAAGGTCCAGAAGCAGAGAAGAAATCAAGGTGATTAACTGAAAGACTGTCTAAAACAAACAGCTGGGCTAAACATCTTAGATATGCGAGGACTAAGTTTAACTTCTGTGCATTCTTTTTAGAAAAGATTACCAAGGATGCTTTACAGAAAAATTAAAAAGAATTTTGAGAAGCAGGACAACATGGGTACAAGCAAGGAGGGTTAACTCAGGACTTCACTGAAATGGTAGCAGCTATAAATTAGAACAGGAACTCTGTGGACTTAGAGAAGAATGTGTCAAGATGAAAGTCATTTCCCTACAATAAGCGTTATGAGTAAGAAGCTAAATGAAGTCAGTCACAGAGTAAAAGGAGATGCTTCTTTCTTTAATCAGGAAAAAAGAAAGTTACAATCTCCACAGAAAACAAAAAGCAAAGACAAGGTATAAATATGAAACAAAGCATACGTGGCAAGTGACAGAATTTAGAAAGAGAATTTCCTATTGATCTTGATGTTTGGAATGTTCTCCTTAAATGTGACAGGTTTAATATCATAGACAGAGAAGGAAAACTCTGATTCCAAAAAACCTCCGCTGCCTTGCGGCATAACTCTTCAGGGGAAAGGCTAAGGGAGTAAACCCCGACAGAAAATCCGGAGCCGGAGTCCCTAAGGCGGTTTGATGTTGTAGTCAACACCGGCAACTCCTGCGGCGCACCTGAAACCAAGCTGTATTGACTTCGTCTTTCCCTTGGACCCTTCAGCTGCGAAGAGAGGGGGGGTCTGCTGCATAGGCAACAGCAGACCCTCCATATCACCCTGCCCAGGCTCTGTAGCTTCAGCTTCACTGGAGAGGACACTCCAGCGTCATCGCAAGATGTCGATTCAACACGAGAGGAGACAGATACCGTGTCACTCCCGAGTCGGACTGCACAGCCATTCTCGGCGGTGCAGATAGACTCTTAAGAAGCTACACCATCGTCTCTCGAGACGGACGGCTGCCGACGACGAATATCATAGAACTTTACTTTCTTCCTGTGGGTCAAATTATGCAACTCAACTCTGCTGTGAATATTTATATACTTGTAATATTGCAAAGCCACCTTAGTTTTTTATTCTTAGAGTCATTGCATAGATAAGACTTATTGCATAGACCCGAATATAACTGTTATTCAGCCATACAATGCATAGCTTAAGATAGGAGGGACTAATTTTCTCACTTTATTTGTTGAAGAGGCAAAATATTCTGCTTACAGTTAGAAAGGGAAAGCACAATTTTAGGCATAAGTGGTAAGCTGCATAAAACAGTCTGACGAAGGGCTTTTAATGGGTCAATGATGCCCATTTCCTTACCTAGGAACACTAAGGCTCCAATGTTCCAGTGGTACGAAGTGTTTCAATGAGTCACATTGCAGCCATTAAATTAACCTCAAAGTTTATAATAAGCATTTTAAAATGTGTAATGTTAAGTAAAATAAACCGCATTCAAAATTATAGAGACAGTATGAAGCCTGGGAAAATGAAATAAAATTTGAACTACATTCATGTATTAGAAGAGATTTAGATTAGATTAAAGTAATCACCAGGCTTCCCAGACAATCCTGAAGAGGTTTGGGAATGTAGCTGAGGAGAGAGAAGTGGTACAAGAATAGTCAAGTCTAAGTGCTAGGCAATGGTAGTACCTCTGATAGTTTCTTCAGTCAATCCCTCTTCCCCAACACACGCAGTTTGGACTCATTAAATATTCACAGATTTAGATTCTCAAGGCTACCTGGATGATTTAGGATGGCCTAGGAACCATCAAACTGGGCAGAACAGTCAAGGGAGATGTCTTGGAAGAGCTAAGCCCTGAGCTATTTCTCAAAGGTTTGAACATGGTGATTGGGGAGACCACAGAATCCTTAGAAGGCAAAGGGGAAGCAGGGGGCACCCCACTCCAAGACTGAAATGCAAAGGAGGCACTCGTGGAAAAGAAGAAAATGAGGCCAGAGGCACTGAGAGACACTGACTTGTCCACCTCCGAACACTGACAAAGACTGATTTCTTCAGGGCTGTACCCCAGAAGATGGAGGTTGAACTCTCTCAAAGGTGAAAACTGGGGTTCCCTCTCCTCCCCATCAATCTGTCTTTGGCCTTCTCTGTATTAGACAGATGGACTGTCTTTTCTCCTCCACCCCTTTCCCAACTCACACTTCTGCCCATAAGATAAGCTTCTCACTAGCAAATACTCCCATCATAGTAGAGTTTGCTTCAAGAGACCAAAGACAATCTACTTGGCAGAAAAACAACAGGCTTAATGACGCCTGGGTTTCACCCTTCCATGGCTAGACTTTGAAATTAGACTGCCCAGCTTAGCCAAAGAGAAGGCAGTGTGTCTCTTTTTAAGGGCACCTTAAATAGGGTGCTGTACTAAAAAAACTCAAATCCCTGTATTTAAATTTTTTGAGTATCCCATGTTCTCACTCCTCAGAAAGACAACAAAAGGGGACACCAGGGCCCTGGCCGAGTAGCTCAGTTGGTTACAGCATCGAACCCATATGCCAAGGTTGTGTGTTCGATCCCCAGCCAGGGCACATACAAGGATGAACTAATGAATGCATAAATAAGTGGAACAACAAATTGATGTTTCCTTCTCTCTCTCTCTCAAAACCAATCAATAAAAATACTTAAAAAAGGTGGGGGGGAGACACCAGGAAGAGATAATGAAAGCACACCATTGGCCAGGCACTGTAGAGACATTCTATGACAAACTGTTCCCATTTTACAGAAAGGAAAAGGAAGTTGAACCTCTCAGCAATTGTGTAGTTCTCTGGCTATGTAAATAAGGGAGCTGGGATTCAAACCTACAAACTTCTTACTCCAAAGCCCCATGTTCTTCCCTCTACACAGCACAGCCTCACAAAAAGAAAGGAAGCAGAGGGGGTGAATTTACCAAAGCTACATTGTTGAAAAGCAAGAACAGAGAGGTACAGCTGTTAAGTTGGCATTCCCTCCCACATCTTTAAAAAAAGAAACAATCTAGTCCTGGTTAAGTAAGCCTCAGAGACTCTTCAAAGATGACTAAAGTGAATAGCCTTAAATAGATCTTTCTTTTAAAGGGAGTGGGGCACATTAAGAATTAGAGGGCAGGGGACTCCTCTGGCATTATTCTGTCATGGTTCAAAGGAAGTTTTAGGGAAAAGACTATTTACCCAGTATGACCACAGCATCTGAGAAAATCCAGAAGGGGTAGTAAGGAAGAGAGAGGGAGAGGAGGGAGGCTGACTCACTATTTGTTTTCCAAAAATAAAAACTCAAACCAAACACAGTGGGACTCAGCCATCCAGCCTGGTGCTCTAAGGATTAATTGTCTGTACAAACAGGCACTTAACTTCCTATTTCTGATGGACCAGCTGTAAAATGGAAAAAGAATTCAGAATAAAGCTCCTTGTTAAGAGAGCACCCAAAGAGTTGTATTTATAGCTTCTGAGATACAGACCTAAGCAAATGGGCTGACATGGAAACCCTGGCCCTGGTTCTCAGCATCCCCGTGGTTAATATCACGAGGTTGGGTTTGATATATGAATGTCCTCAGAATGGCAGTACCATCTCAAATTTTCATATCTTCTTCATAGGTTACATCTGGGCATTTTTAATATAGATCCCAATTCAATGTTGAAAACATAGTACCAGCATAAGGGAGTAGGGAAGAAAATGGGTTTTGGTATTGGGAAATCATGGGCTTGAATCTTGGTTCTATGATTTGAGCAAGTTACTTAATCTTTCTGAGATTTGTTTCCCTCATTATTAAAGTGGCAATAATTACATATCTTGGAACATTTATTGAGAATTAAATAAAGTTCCTGATATATAATAGAAACTCAAACAATTTCCACATTAACCCTTACTTCACACCATATACAGAAATTAACTTGAAATGGATTGTAGATCTAAGTATAAAAGCCGAAACGAAAAGCTCACAGAATATATGAGAAAAATCTTTGGGGCCCTGATGTAGGTAAACAAAATGCATAAATCATAAAAGAAAAATAGAAAAAAAAAACCAGGCTTCACCAAAATTCAAAGTGTTTGCTCCTCAAATGGCCCCATTAAGAAAATAAAAATGCAAGCCAGACTGGTAGAAAATATCCTCATGTTTTCACAAACTGAAAGAAAAACTTCATGTAGTTCTATCCTACAAAGAACTGGTATCCAGACCTTGTAAAGAACTCTTACAACTCAAAAGCAGGAAGATAACCTATATGACTTTTAAGAAGCACAAAAGATTTGAACAGAGATCACACATGAGATATACAAAAGGCCATGAAAAGATGTTCAACATCATTAGACATCAAGGAAACACAAATTAAAACCACAATGAAATACTATTACCTGTAAAGCCATTAGAATGACTAAGATAGAAAAGACTGATTGTAGTAAGTGTTGGTGGGGATGTGAAGCAACTGAAAATTGTATATATTATTGGTGGTAATGTAAAAGGGTACAGCCAGTTTGGAAAACAGTTTGGCAGTTTATTAAAAAGTTTAATAAACAACTACCATATGACCCAGCCATTCAACTGCTGGATATTTACCCAGGAGAAATAAAAACATATGCCCATACAAAGACATGCAAATGAATATTCAAATAAGCTTCATTTACAATAGCCAGGAACTGGAAACAACCTAAATATCCATCAATAGATGATATATTCATACATGAAATACTATTCAACAATAAAAAGAATACACGCAACACAGGCACATTTAAAAATCAGTATGCTGAGTATTTCTGACTTCCAGTCAAGATGGAGGCATAGGTAGACATGCTTTGCCTCCTCCCACAACCACAAAAGAATTACAACTAACCTCAAAACAAAAAACATCCAGAACTGCCAGATGAATTGTATAGAAATCAGATGACCAAGGATTTAAAGAAGCCATATTCATCCAGATGAGTAGGAGGGGTGCAGTCACGGAGCTGGGAGGACAGGTCACTAAGGTAAGGTGCAGACAGGGGGTGGCAGTAGCAGTGGAATGGGCAGTCCCACATTCATGTGTGGTAGATAAAAATTGGGAGGGATACGGTGGGAGTGAGCAATCCCAGTCTCAGGTCAGAACACACAGCCCAGGCCTCCAGCTCTGGGAAGATGAAGCCTCACAATTTCTGGCTGTAAAAACCAGTGGGGTTTGGGGCACTGGAAGGAACTGCCAGTTTTTAAGGAGAGTCTGTTTAAAGGGTCCGCATGGACTTAGAATATATGCAAACCCACCCACTCTGGGAATCACCACCAGGGCAACAGCTAGAAGGGGCCAGTGGCACGTGGGAAGTGGATGACGTGATTAGAAATGAGACAATGCTGGACAAACCTCCAGAAGTCAGGAAGTGGCATTGTCCCCTCTCCCATGCCTCCCACGACACATAGACACAAAGAGGTGAAGTGGGTTTCCCACCCTGGGGAATACCTTAGGCTCTGCCCTATACAACTTAACAGGTGCACTAAGACAGGGAATCAAAGCAGTTCTACCTCATACACAGAAACAAACACAGGCAGGTTGCCAAATTGAGAAGACAAAGAAATATGGCCCTAATGAAAGAACAAAACAAAACCCCAGAAAAAGAGCTAAACAAAATGGAGATAGCCAACCTAACAGATGCAGAGATCAAAACACTGGTGATAAGGACACTCAGAGAACTCACTGAGCATGGCAAAAACATAAGGGACAAAAAGAAGGCTACACTAAGTGAAATAAAGGAAAATCCATAGGGAGCCAATAGTGAAGGGAAGGAAGCCAGGGTTCAAATCAATGATTTTGAACATAATGAAGAAATAAACATTGAACCAGAACAGAAAGAAGAAACAAGAATTCAGAAAGCAAGAAGAGTATAAGATGACTCTGGGACATCTCCAAAAGCACCAACATTTGAATCATAGAGATGCAAGAAGGAGAAGAGGAAGAGCAAAAAATTAAAAACTTATTTGAAATAATAATGAAAGAAAAATTCCCTAATCTGGTGACATAAAAATGGACATAAAAGCACACAGTGTCCTAAATAAGTTGGACCCAAAGATGACCATACCAAGACACATCATAATTAAAATGCTAGCCCTGGCTGGTGTGGCTCAGTGGATTAAGCACTGGCCTGTGAACTGAAAGGTCACTGGTTCAATTCCCAGTCAGGGCACATGCCTGGGTTTTGGGCCAGGTCCCTAGTTGGGGGCATGCAAGAGGCAACCGATTGATGTATCTCTTACATACTGATGTTTCTCTCCCTCTCTTACTCCCTCCCTTCCCCTCTCTTTAAAAATAAATAAATAAATAAAATTTTTAAAATGCCAAAGGTTAAAGACAAAGAGAGAATCTTAAAAGTGGCTAGAGAAAGGCAGAGTTACCTACAAAGGAGTTCCCATAAGACTATCAGCTAATTTCTCAAAAGAAACTTTGCAGGCAAGAAGGGATTGGTAAGGAGTATTCCAAGTGATGAAAAGCAAGGACCTACAACCAAGATTACTCTATCCAGCAAAGCTATCATTTAGAATGGAAGGGCAGATGAAGTGCTTCCCAGACAAGGTAAAGCTAAAGGAGTTCATCCTCACCAAGCCATTATTATATGAAATGTTAAAGGGACTTATTTAAGAAAAAGAAGAATATAAAAACTATAAAATGACAACAAATTCACAACTATCAACAACTGAATCTAAAAACCAAAAACAAAAACAAACTAAACAAACAACCAGAACAGGAACAGAATTATAGATATGGAGATCATATGAAGGGTTATCAGCTAGGAGGGAGAAGGAAGAGAATGGAGTAAATGGTGCAGGGACTAAGAAGCATAATGGTAGGTACAAAATGGACAGGGGGATGTTAAGAATAAATATAGGAAATGGAGAAGCCAAAGAACTTACATGCACGGCCCATGGACATGAACTAAGTGGGGTGGGGATTGCTGGAGGAAAGGGGGCTACCAGGCAGAGGTGACAAAGAAGAACAAGTGGGACAACTATAATAGCATAATCAATAAAATATTTAAAAATCAGTGTGCTTGAGTGAAAGAAACAAAATAAAAATGTACATACTATATGATTCTAGTCATATAAAGTGCAAATTAATTTAGAGTGACAACAGGTGAGTGCGTGTGCCTGGAGGGCCAAGGAGAAGGGTCAGATCATAGAGGCAAGAGGAACATTTTGGGGCTGACAGAAATGTTCTGCCTGTTTTGCAGGTACAGACAACTGTCACACTCACTGTATTTAAAAGGATGCAGCTTACTTGTATGTTCCTTAAAGTTGACAAGGAAAAAAGTTAATTCACTTTGCCATTCCTCCTGCCCCTGGAATCAAGTCAGAAAGCCACTATCTGTCCCCTCACAACTACAGGAAAAAGGGAAAGGTGTATTTTAAGTTGCTTAGAAAGGGGTGGTGTTGCAAAAACCTTCTCATTTCTTGGGTATCAACCATGTTTTTGGCAATGTGCCTGGTACTTTATACATGTTATCTTATTTAACGGTAACAAATCTGATGGGGCAGGCACTATTAACTCTATCACGGACGAAGAAGCAGGCTCGGAAACTTTAAGGAACTCATCCAAAGCCCCCAGGTGGTAAATGATTGACTTGGATTCTATGATAGACCTGGAATCAAAGCAGGTAAGCTTGACCTCAAAGACAATGCTATCACTTCCTAAGGTGCTTGGGGCATCCTGAGGAAAGCAAGGCCCTGCAAGCCTCCTGACAGGAAGAGTGCCTGGGGAGTTCCTTCATCAGGACTGGGCAGTCCTCTCAAGTGGGAGAGTTCCAGCAGTCCTTCTGAGAGGAGCCTGGCGGGTGGGAGGTGGCCTCCGCCTCTGCTTGTGAGGCTGAGGAGAATCCTCTCGCTCAACTCCAGCATCTGCTGGTATTTTGTTAACTCTTGGCTCCTCCATACTCACCCACCCACTGGTTTCCCAGAGAAGAAAATGCCAAAATATCTTGGCTGAACAGGCAAATGGGTCACAGATGACAGAGGTAAAAAACAAAAAACAAAAAACAAAAATCACCCAAGAAGTTCTTGTAATATGCTTCTTTTTAAAAGCAAAAACAAATTTTACAATTCCTTGTCCTGACTTTTCCTTATTCTCTCTGAGTTCTCTGTCTTGTGAAACATTCTGTTATATACATTTTCACTCATCACAGTGGAAAAAGTAAGGCAAACGGGTCATTCTGCAAGTCTAACTAAATTTATAGTCTTCCTATTTCAGACCAGCTGGAGTCCATCTCCCCTGAAGCCAGACCGACAAAGCAAGGAGAAGGTGGCTTGCGCTGTAGAAAGTGGGCCGCAGGGAGAAACCATGGGAAACTTGGATCTGCAGGGGTTGTTCAGGGCAGGGCTGGGCCTGTGGACAGAGAATGAAGTGCCCTAGGTCTGGGATTAACTTTGGCTAATCACTTGTGAGACTGTGGCAAGTCACTTTTCCTATTCCGGCCTCAAAAGACTGGATTGATCATGCTTTTCAACTTAAACGAAGGTCCTCCGTTTATAACCAAAAATAACCTCCCCCCAAACCCTTGCGATGCTCGTGCACTTCCTTTCTGAGAACTGCTCTGCTGCCTGTTTATTCCCCAGCAGCCAAGCTTTACTTTTCTGAAATCTGTACTATAAAAACAGGCAGCTTTTCATTGTATCAGTATAAATCATAATACCAAATAAAAACTTTGATAAAGTATATGCAAACACACTGAAATTCTGTCAAAATCTTGGGTGTGTGCTATTGAGAGTCAGGGGTTCAACGCACTGGTACATGTAGTAGTGTTGTTGGCTGTTCCTCATGTCCATTACTGATTCAGCTTGAACCACAATTTTACTGTGGAGCTCCTCTGCCCCGTCCCTCTTCACACACATTAAGAATTCACCACAGGGACATGTGCATTTGTGCTCCTTTAACGACAGTCTCCTCCCCCAACTATGCTCTACCAACTTGTTTCTGGTACACATCTTTGGAAAATAAAAATTCCCTAGATGTTCGGCACAAGGGCGTGAGGGGAAGACACACACTGCCGCAAGGGGAACTGAAACATTTGTGTGTCCACTTTGGTCCTGGGAGGATAGGGGAGGGAAGCTGTGGAAGAAGCTTTTAAAGGAAACAGAGTTGCAGCACTTCTGTTGCAAACAATTGGATACTGTATCCATCTGTTAACCCAGGCAATTGTCAGCTCAAAACCACAGAACTAGAGGTCAGAGTTCTAGCTCCCAAATGGGAAAGTGCTATGCTTCTGTTTCCTATGTGACAGCCCAGTACTTGTATTCTGGTTTCCAGACCTTGAGCTCAATGCCAGTGTTAGAAGGCACCTTTGATATTTAGCCAGCGGCCCTCATCCTTTTAAATAAGAGGCAAAACCCTTTATTCCCACATAAAAATTTTGTCCATAATATACAAAAACAAAGGAAAGCAGAATTGCTCTGGGGGACAGGAGGGCTCTGCCAGTGCAGCCGCGACGGTCCCTTTCACCAGGCATCTCTCTGGGTTCCTGGGGCTGCAGGAAACACTGTTAGGTCTACTGATGCGTGTTTATTTGTGTGGGATTTGTAGGTCTATTGATATGTGGGGTTTACAGATAAAAACATAGATGACCAGGCCCTTAATTCAATTCCGTAGGCAGGGGCGGGTGCTCTCAGCTTTTTTCTTACATCATCTCCTTCAATGATCTCATTACTCCCAGTGCTTCACTGACCATTTCTACACAGACGACTCAAATTGTACATTTTTAGACATGATCTCTCAACTTAAGCAAAGCAGAGTATCTGAAGCATACTGATGGGAGGAGATAAGCAGGGACCCAGGCAAGTAGACAGGAACCAGGGAGTCTGACAGCAGAATCCAAGTGCTTGATCTTAAAATTCAGGACCGAGGTTCTGGTTCTAAGAGGACTAGTGAGAGGAAAGGAATAATGTGAATCCCTGAAGAATCAAAGCACAACATAGGGACTTGGCCAAAGAAACCAGGCATGAGCCCTTTATTAGAATTGAGGCCAAAGTCAGAGATGGACTAGCTTTCAGGTGTCTGATGCTGGCCGCGGAAACCTGGACCAGGTTCCTAAATTCCACCCCACCTCACCCCTGTTATGAGCAGAACTGCTTCACAGACCTGCCATAAGGTAGGTGAAAGCCAAGCCAAGCAAATATTCACAGCTGAGCTTGTCCAGGCCCTACCTGTCTAGCATGTGATGATCCAGAAAGATGCAGGCCAGATGTTCCTAAGGTCGCTGAAATAGACAAGGTCCCTATCAACCTAATAGCCATTTCTCCCCTTATCCCTGTTACGGAACTAATACTTTGTTCAGAGAACTGATAGAGACCCCATGGTCTCAGGGGTTGAATCACAATTGGTCTAAAGCAATTAATTATGCAAATCCTGTTCCCCTTTGTCAGGACTGGTCCAGCGGTGGGCATGTAAGGAGTTCTGAACAAAAATACCTAAGGAGTTTTCTGGAGAGGTAAAGTGCCCGATATTCTTAGTGAGGTACTTGGGCCACTGAAAGAACCCTTAAACTTCCTGCCTCTTTCCTTGCCAAATGAACAATGCCCTCGTGAGTTAAGTCACTATTAGTCAGATTTTCTTTTCACTGCAGCTAAAAAGTCTCCTGACTGATCTGCTGACCCATTTGAGAATCACATTAAAACTATAGATAGGCCCTATATCCTATAAGCTTCATTATATGGACATATGCAATACTGAGCCTTCAATTTAAGGAGGTCACAGATTTCAGGTCAAAAATCATTGCTCTAGACTAGTAGTCCTGAAAGAACTCCCTGTGGACCACCAGCAGTAGCAGCGGCACCTGGAAACTTGTTAAATGCGTAATTTCTTCAGCCCATCCCATCCCAGACTTACTGAACCAGAAACTCTTACGACAGAGTTTCATAATTTTCATTTGACCAGGTCCTCCAGGTGATCTGATTCGTGCTAAAGTGTGAGGACCAATGCTGTGAACCCAGCATTGTTCAATTTCTGCGATGGTAGAAATATTTATATCTGCGCTGTGCAGTACGGCAGCCCCTAGCCACACGTGTCTACTGAGCACTTGAAATGTGGCTAGTGCAACTGAGAAACAATTTTAAATTTTGCTTAGTTTTAATTTATTTAAATTTAAATAGACACCCATGATTAGTGGCTACTGTACCAAACATTGCCTCTCTAGATAAACATAGGGGGTTTTATATTATCAAATGGCTCCTAGTCCTAAGTAATAAAATTAACCAGTGGTTCTAAAACTTCAGTATGCATCATAATCACTAAAAGGCAAATATAAACAAAAAGAATCACTGGAGGGCTTGGTAAAACACAGTGATTGTTGCCCCCACCTTTAGAATTTATTATTCAGTAGATCTGACTTGGGCCTGAGAAGCTACACTTCTAATAGGCTCCTATGTGATGCTGATGCTACTGATCCAGGGATAGCACGCTGAGAACCACTGAAGTAAGCAAAGCTTGCCTGTGCCTGTGTCAAAGCCACTTGTCTACGATATTCTAAGCAATGTTTTCCTTTGTGTTCATCAAACTAACAAATAGGTAAAGTCCTTGACAGTAGGAGCTGACATCTACTGATTCTGTATGTCCCACAGTACACAGTTGTGTCCAGCAGGTGCTTGATATTATAAAAAAAGAATAATGGCTATCCCACAAAGAAGAACCTTTGGAAGGGTCTTCCATGATCCAGAGACAATGATTACCTCTTCATAATCATCAGGTAGCAGGCTGTATGTTTTGGAAGAGGTTAAGTGATTTACCCAAGGCACTAGGTCCTATTCCTTAATTTTCTGTATTTAAAGTATTATCTCATAAGCATATCTGTAGAACAATATGTATATATGCATGTATGTATATATTAATACAGAAATGCTGAAAACTAATTTTCCTTTTTAATTTTCAAGAGTCAAAGAGACTTTTGAGCCTATAACGATGGTATGAAAAGCAACAGGACCGGTAGTCGGGACAGGGGGGCTATGCCTTCTCACATAACACCGCACAGGAAACCACCTATGCTAAAGACCAGGCCTGGACAGCAATACAGCTTGGAAGCATTAATGGGGAAGGCAAACATCAAGGGCAAACACACAAGGGACTTTTCTGAAGGTCAAGAAAGCAACAATAAATACCATGCCCAGAAAAGCTTTTAAATCTGACCTTTTCCTCTGCTGAAGCCATTCGCCTTCCAGCATCTTCAATCTAACAGACTGAAGTGGGCTGAAATGGCTGTTAGGAGAGAACTGAGGCTAGGCTTTTCCTTAGCGCTGTCTCTCCACCACTACTCCAGCAGCAGCAGCATTACTGGTAATTACATCATTATACCATAATGGAACACCTGCGGTGCAAGTGAACTGGCCCAGCAGCTTCCAGCCGAGGAGAGGAGAAAAGGCCTCCCACTTCATTGGTCAACTCCCATTAATCCTTAAGGTTCTGGCTTATTCTCAAAGGCAAATCAGCCTTAGGACATTTCACAGTCTTAAAACACAGACCATGGAGGTGGAGCTTAGCTGAAGACCAGGAGCAAAGTTAATGCCTTAGTAGGACGGAAATCTTCCACTACAGTAAGAATGGAAAGACCTAGGTACAGGTTTGGTTTTGCTATGAACACCTTACATGACCTTGGAGAGATTGTTTTCATCTTCTAGATTTCAGTTTCCTCATCTATAAATAATAGCAAAGCTTGCAGGTGGAGGTTCCCAAAGTGTTGCAGTAGGCAATCTGGGATTGGATGAGTGATCACAAGAGTTTCCCAAACTCTAACATTCCATTATCTAAAAAGACTCCATGAATCGGGTAGATAGGAGTGGAGTAAAATATGAAAGGTCAACTTCATCTGGTCTTCAAGCAGTTCATTAGATGAGGATTTTTGCCTCTACTCTGACCCATGTATCAGTGTCCAATCATCTTTATCAACACCCATAGTAACTTTTCAAAAGACCAAGCTTGGGACTCATTACTAGATCACAAGAAGTCACCGCAAACAGAGAAAGATCATGGAAATAGAAGGTACAGTGGGACAGAAGTGAGGCAATCAAAGTTCTGGCTGTCAGACTCCTTCTCTGACCCTGAGCCGGTCACTTAACCTTTGCCAGCCCATCTTTAAGACACAGTGGTGGAGGGGAGAGGGGTTAGAATTAGACCCTTCCAGCTCAAGCAGTCTACAATTTTGATATCTCTGTACAAGTTTCCAATGCTACTACTGAATACCGGGGCATGTGGGGTGGGTGGAGGTTGGCACAAACAACATGCTAAGAGTGCCAAATCCTGCAAGACAAAAATGAATTTTCTTACGATATTCTAAAGGTTTTCTCATAGGTAAAGAAATAATTACCTAACAGACTTCAAGGAAAGAATTAAAACATATAAAACTGTATATGAACTACTGCATACCTCAGAATCTTCCCTTTCTAGTACCCCCAAAAGGAAAAAATGTAAAAATGTATTCTCTGCAGTGGTCTTCTGGTATGAAACTTTGGTTTCCAAGGTGGTTTAGGTGCTCTGAATGATCATTCCAAGGAAAACAATTAAAAAGCTAAATAAATTATTCCTAAAAAAGAGTTTTTAAAGTATTATGCAAAACTGTGAAGAAAGATATCTGCAGAGAGCAAAAGTTAAATAAAATGAAAATCAGGTGGAAACTACTCAAATGTCTACCAACAGTGAAAGGATAAACAAAATGTGGTTTATATATACAATAAAAGATAATTCGGCCTTATAAAGGAAGTAAGTTCTGACGCATTCTACCACAAGAATGAACTTTGAAAACATTATACTAAGTGAAATAAGCCAGACACAAAATAGTAATTCTTTATGATTCCACTTTTATGAGGTACCTAGAGTTGTCAAAATCATAGAGCCCAAAAGTAGAATGGTGGTCCCCAGGGTCTAGGGTAGGGACATTGGGAGTTACTATTTAATAGGTACAGAATTTCAGTTTGGGAAGATGAAAATGTTCTGCAGATGGATGGATGGTGGTGATGGTTACACAACAATGTAAATGTATCTAAATTACACTAAACTATATACTTAAAGATGGTTTAAATGATACATTTTATGTTTTGTTTTATGTTACCACAATGAAAAAAAGTTGCTATGGATGTTGATGAAGATGATCTTTTGCCCTGTGGCTATGTAACAAACACTAGTGACCACTGCAATGACTGATTGGGGTGTGGGCAACCAAAGTAAAGCCCAGGGCCCTCCCTAGGTGGACAGTCTTATATGAAATCCTTTTCTGTTCTTGGGATACCAATGTACAATACCCTAAGTGAAGAGCTGAATCATAAATCTTTAGTGGTGAATGGATCCACAAAGAAAATGTCCCATCTTACCTGAAACAATACAAAATAACATGGAATGTAAACTTTACTTAAAAAATAAAAAAGAAAATGTCCTAGCTTGATCTGTAAAAAGAAGAAATGTCATTCCTAACAATCCATAACCAAAAGATGAGTCTAAAGCAGGTTTTTTGACCAAATCTGTGTATCCTCAAGGGAAGAGCTAAAAGTAGTCCAATTAGTAATGTTTTCAGGTTTTTGGCACAAGCAACTCCTCATCCTTTCTGGTGGAATAAAAGTTTAACCCAGGTCTCAAATAATTTCCACAGATAAAGTCCTAAGGAACATTTAGTCTTAAAGCAAAAACAAAACAAAACAAATATACACCCAGAAATAAGCCACATGAGTGGCAGCCAGAAAAAACCAGATAGCAAAATCAGGTCCTCAAACATATCAGAGAGTGTAATTAGAGAGAGATTATAAAATGCCTATTATTATTATATTTTAAGATTTTAAAAAGAGGTTAAAAAAATTAGGAACAGGAGTATATAAAAAAAAAAGAGCCAACTGAATTTGAAAACAAAAAACAGAATAAAAATATTACTGATATATAAAAGTCAATGGTCAGGTTAAACAGTGTATTAGATGCAGTTAAATAATTTTTGAACTAGAAGAGCGATCCAAAGAAATTCCATAGAATGTGGCTAAGGAATAAACATATGAAAAATAAGAGCATTTAAGAGAGGTGGATGATAAAGTAAGAGGATCTAACAGATATCTAATCTTTTAACTGAAGTTTAAGAATGAGATTAGAGAGGTTGGAGAAAGTCATTATTCAAACAGCTAATGGTTAAGAATTTTCCAGGTATCTGATGGAACACCATACCACAGATTCAGGAAGCTCAACAAATGTCAAGAAAGATAAGTAGAAATAACATGAAATATTTTAATGAAACTTAAGAACACCAAAGACAAAGAAAAAAATGAAGATATTAAAAGAAAAGCAGAAAAATAACCTACAGAGGATTAATAGCAATTCGACTGTCAGGTGATGTAGACTTCTCAACAGCAACGGTAAAATCTAGAAGACCATAGAATAATATTTTCAATGTGCTAAGAAAAAATAACTGTCAGGGCAATGAGGAGACAAGCCACTGACTGGGAGAAAATATTTGCAAAACACACATCTGATAAAGGACTGCTATTCAAAATACACAAAAAACTCTTAAAGCTCAACAATAAGAAAAAAACCCTTTTAAAAAATGGGCCAAAGGCTTTAACAGATACCTCACTAAAGAAAATATACAGGAGGCAAATAAGCACATGAAAAGATGCTCAACATCATATGCCCTCAGGGAAATGCAAATTAAAACAAGATATCATTATATACCCACTACAAATGGCCAAAATCCAGAACACTGACAACACCAAATGCTGGTGAGCAGGTGATGCCAACAGGAACTCTCATTCACTCTTGGTGGTAATGTAAAATGGTACAGCTATTTTGAAAAACAGTTTGTGGTTCTTTACAAAACTAAATGTACTCCTAGTATATGATCCAGCAATTGCGCTCCTTGGTGATTACCTAAAAGAGTTGAAAACTTATGTCCACATAAAAACTGGCACACTGATGTTTGTAGTAGTTTTATTTATAATGGCCAAAACTTGGAAGTAACCAAGATATCTTTCAGAAGGTGAACAGATAAACTGTGGTACATTCAGACAATGAAATGTTATTCAGCACTTGAAAGCTATAAGCTATTATCAACACTAAAAAGAAACAATAATTATGTGATGCAATGAATTTATTAGTGCTACTATGGGAGTCACATTGCCAATATCAGATCTATATGTGGATACCTTAAACTTACATAGAATGGTATAACATAAATAACTCATTAAAAAAAAGAATGCACTATCAAGCCACAAAAAGACATGGAGGAATGCTAAATGCATATTACTTAGTGAAAGAAGCCAAACTGAAAAGGCTACATACTATATTAATTCCAACTATATGACATCCTGGAAAAGACAAAACTATGAACACAGTAAAAAGATCAATGGTTGCCACAGGCTGAGGAGCAGGGAAAAGGTATGAATAAGCAGAACACAGAAGATTTTTAGGATAGTGAAAATACTCTGTATGATACCATAATGATAGATACAAGTCATTATATTGTGATAAATTTTATTCAAACCCATAGAATGAACAACACCAACAGTGAGCTATAATGTAAACTATAGACTTTGGGTGATTATGATATGTCAACATGTCAACATAGGTTCATCAATTTTAGCAAATGTACCACTCTGGTAGGGGATGTTGATAAAGGGGTAGCTATGCATATGGGGTAGGGATTATATGAGAAATCTGTGCACCTGTCCCTCAAATTTGCTGTGAACCTAAAACTGCCCTAAAAAAATAAAGTATTAAAAATATTAACTGTTGACGCAGAAGTCTATAACTAATAAAACTCTTTCAACAATAAAAGCAAAGCTTTAGGAAAAAAACAGATTGCCACAGACAGACCCTTACTAAAAGCAATTCTAAAGGATGTACTTTAGGAAGAAGAAAAATGATCCCAGATGGACAGTCTAACATAAAAAAAAAGACAAGTAAAGATATTGACATATATGTGAGAAATCTGAACACTGACAGTGTAATACAAGAATACCACTTAAAATTTGTGTGGTTAGAAATAAACAATATAAAACTAAAATGCTGGACACCAGAAACATAAGTTGGGAGGAATAATTCGAGTTTAAACACCCTATGATTCTTATACAGTAATTCAGAAAAAGGATGTAGTGTATTGAATTGTGGCTTGCCCAAAAACATGCCCACATTCGAATCTTTGGAACCTATGAATATTATCTTATATGACAAAAGTTATGATTAAGTTAAGAATTTTGAGAGGAGGTACTTACCTTGGATAATGCAGGTGGGCCCTAAATTCAATCACATGTGTCCTTTTGAAGGACAAAGGGAGAACAGACACATGGAGAGCAAGACACAGAAAAGGAAGAGACAGTGTGACCACGGAGGCAGAGGCAGAAATAATACAGCCACCAGCCAGGGAATACCTGGAGCCATCAGAAGCAGAGAGAGGCAAGGAAAACATTTTCCCCTAGAGTCTTCAGAGGGAGCATGGCCTTATGACACTTTGATTTTGGACTTCTGGCCTCCAGACTGTGAGAGATAAATTACTGTTGTCTTAAGCCAACAAATTTGTAGTAATTTTATACAGTAATCATAGGAAACTAATACAGAACGTAAAGATATTACCTTAGGCCAAATTGAAATATATATGCTAATAAAGAGCTCAATTCTCCCTAAATGGATTAAAAAATTTAATACTAACTCAGTAAAAAGCAACATTTAAAAAATAGGTAAGTGCAAGGTTCATACAGAGAAAAAAGAATAGCAATAAGGAGTGATTTAGGTAGCCATATGATAAAAACATTCTATAAAGCCTCATTAGTGAGTACAAATATATAGACAGACCAACCATCAAAATTTAATATATTGTACATACACAAATGGGTACTCAAACATAAAATTATTAGGTTATGATAGAAGTGGCATCTCAAATCATGGGGAAAAGATATGAGATGGCATTTGACATTTAAATGACATTGTAACAAAGCTGAATCTGTCTAAGAATAGATCATGATAATTTCCAAAGGTATCTGATATTTAAATGTAATTTAAAATGAAACTATAGAAATAATAGAATAAAATGTACATTTCTTTTATAATTACTGAGTGGGGAAGTCTTTCTATTACATGATGTCTAAGAACCATAAAAAAGAAAATATCATCATAGTAACTACACAAAACTTACAAATCCTGCATGGTAACACAAAGCACACAAACACACAAACATGTAAATGCAAATACACACTTAACACACACACATACCTACCTACCTAAAGGAAAAATAAGAGACCAATAAACTGGGTTAGAAGTCATAAATATTATGTTAAAGTGTGCAATTCCTATTATAAAAGGCTAATCTCTTAAGCAAAGAGCTCCTAAAAATCAGTAAGACCAATGAACCCATAGAAAATGAACAAAACATATGAAGAGATTGTTCTCAGAAAAAGAAAGACAAATGATTTTTTAAACGTGAAAAGATGATCAATACTGACTTGCAAAAGAAATACAAATTAAACCTACAATGAAATACTATTTTCTGCCCATTAGACTGGAAAATCCATGCTGGCAAGATTCGGAAAACATTTGCTCTCATACATGGCTGGTGGGAATAAATAGTTATAAACTCTGTGAAAGGTAATGTGGCAAAAATTACGTATGTCAAAATTATAATCATATGTATACCAAGCAATTCCTTATTAGAAGTTTATCCTAGAGACGAACTAATACATGTGCACAATGACATATGTACATTTTGTGGATCCATTTAAAAGAGTAAGATCGAGAATAGTGTAAATGTCATCAATAAAGATATTTAGTTATGGTTCAATCACTTAATGGAATATCATATGTTAGTGTTTAAAAAAAGGCGTGGGGAATGAAACTCTTCATGTATCAATATAGAAAGAGGACTAAGATATATCAGTAAATGAAAAAAGCTAAATATGAAGAGCTTTATGTTATCGTTTGTATGAAATAATTAAACAATGTACATTTGTGTCTAAATTTATAATCTATATTCAAATTTATAAGCTAATATATATTACAGACATAGATGTTATTGGGGGATTGAAATTGAGCAGATGGGAGCAGAAGGATAGAAAGGAAACCCACACCTTTATAGTTGATTAATATTCAACAGAGGAAGCAAGCACATACACTGGGCTAAATCACTTATTCAATAAAATGGTGTTGGGAAAATTGGGCAGATAAGTGCAGAAAAATAAAACTAGACCATATTCTTACACCACACACAAGAATAAATTCAAAATGAATTAAAGACATATCTTAGACCTGAAACCATAAAAATTCTAGAAGAAAACATAGGCAGTAAAATCTCAAACATTGCTTGTAGCAATATTTTTACTGATACATCTCCTAAGGCAAGGGAAACAAAAGAAAAAATAAACAAATGGGACTACAACAAACTAAAAAGTTTTTGCACAACAAAGAAAACCACCAACAAAATAAAAAGACAACTCACGGAATGGGAAAACATATTCACCAATACATCTGATAAGGGGTTAATATCCAAAATATATAAAGAACTTACAAAAGTCAACACCAAAAGAAATATAATAATAATAATAATACAAAAAACAAACCCAGTCCAATTAAAAAATGGACAAAGGATTTGAATATACACTTCTCCAAAGAGGACATACAGATGGCCAATAGACATATGAAAAGATGCTTAATGTCACTAATCATCAGAGAAATGCAAATTAAAACCACAATGAGATACCATCTCATACCTCTCAGAATGGCTATCATCAATAAATCAACAAACAACAAGTGCTGGTGAGGATGTGGAGAAAGGGGAACCCTAGTGCACTGTCGGTGAGAATGCAGACTGGTGCAACGGCTGTGGAAAGCAGTATGGAGATACTTCAAAAAATAAAAAGTGGATCTGCCTTTTGACCCAGCAATCTCACTTCTTGGAATTTATCCAAAGAAACCCAAAACACTGATTCAAAAAGACATAAGCACCCCTATGTTCATTGCAGTGTTATTCACAATCGCGAAGATATGGAAGCAGCCCAAGTGTCCATCAACAGATGAGTGGATAAGACAACTATGGGACACTTACACAATGGAATACTGATCGGCTGTAAAACAAGGAAAAATTTTACCCTTTGCAACAGCATGGATGGACCTGGGGAACATTATGCTAAGTGAAACAAGTCAGTCAGAAAAAGACAAATATGAAATGATTTCACTCATATGTGGAATCTGATGAACAAACTGAATCAACACGCAAAATACAGACAACTATTGGGGGTCTGGAGTGTAGTGGGTAGAGGGATGAAGTAAAAAGATGAAAGGACTCATGAACATGGACAACAGTGTGGCCACTGCAGGCAGAAGGGGGTATTAGGGGGCTAAACGGCAATGCAAAAAAAACTGGAAAAAATAATGTTAATAGAGATATGATTTTAAGTCACTAATAAAAAAACAAAGTATATATTTCAACTATTTTATATTAAATACATGTGAATACCTTATCTATTATATTAAAATTTTAAATAAATATGCATAATAGGATATCTCAGATCACTTCTAACAAACAAAACATAACTTCCAAATTAATAGAGGAGTAAAAAGAAAATGAGAAAAATAAAAATAAAATACTCAGTCCAAAAGGCAAAAACACACAGAAGCACAACACTAGATGGCTGAAATAAATAAAAATATTTCCATAATAAAAATAAATGTAAATAAATTAAATTCATCAGTCAAAAAACAAAGAATTTCTTACTGTATTAACTATAATAAAAATGAATGATCTAAACCTCAGTTAAAAGACAAAGACTGTCAGACTAAGCAAAAACATAATCCAGCTACATACTGTTTTTAAAAGATACACCTAAAATATAAGAGCACAAATAGGTTTAAAAATTATACAAGACATATATATGACTCAAAAGACTGCTGCTGTAACTGTATCAATATCCAACAAAGAGCCAGTAAGACAAAAAAGAGTCACTTTACAAAGATATGAGATTCAAAGGTCTAGGGAGATATATCATTTTAAAATATAGCCTCAAAATATATAAAACAAGAATTGCAATCACTGCAAATAGAAACTGACAAGTCCATTATCATAATGGAGATTTTAAACTAACTCTTAGTAATGGATATAAAAAGGGTAAGGCTCCTTCTCCTCAAATTAACCTGCTTTGGAACTGCTAGGTCACCAGATCAGAAACAAGGTTTTTCACTTATTTCCTGAGGAAATAAATCAGGATAGAGAGACATACTTCCTGCTATCCGGTTTTGGTGACCAATATTCAAACACAGAAATGAGAATTTACACGTCATCTGCCTAGCAACCATACAGCTAGACACTAACACTAACGGCTTTGTCAGGAACTCTGTGTACTTATGCTTTGATTTCTTAATCTCTAAACTCCTCAAGAAAAAACATTGCTGTTACACTTATTTGTACCTATCCTGGCAGCTACCACATGCCTGCTATATGATAAGCACTCATGAAGTGTTTTATTGAAATGTCTATTACACACTTAAAAAAAAAACTTATTCATTCCAACACTTATGAAGTACCTACTGTGTACTAGGCACTATGTTAAGTACTGAGAACACACAGATGAATAAAAGTGTCTGTTCTCCAGTAGAAGAGAATGAGAAATATATTTTCTAAAAGGCTATAATCAGAGGTTTGAGTGGTGAGGTAGGTATAAGAGCCAAAAGAAAATACCTGGAGATCTGAGGGAAAGGTCTCAACCATTTAACATGCATTTACAAGTATCCACCATATTCCAGAATCAGGAGGTGCCAGAGAAGGCACATTTGAATTAAGTCTAACCAAGTAGATGTGAGGGTGATGTCAGGCAAAGAATATTCAGGGCAATGAGAAAAAAGAAGAATATGAAGT
The DNA here is from genome assembly GCF_987537825.1 of Furipterus horrens. NCBI lineage: Eukaryota > Metazoa > Chordata > Mammalia > Chiroptera > Furipteridae > Furipterus > Furipterus horrens. The sequence goes on from NW_028327172.1 coordinate 49,635,291, forward strand.
TCAGGAAAAATGTGATTTACTCAATGTCGAATAGCTTTGGTAAAGACTAGAACAGACATTCCTAGTGCCTTTTCTACATTGCTTCTTTTAAAATATATTTTTAAATTAATTTTTAGAGAGAGAGAAGGAGGGAAGAGGAGAGGGAGAGAGGGAGACATTGATTTGTTGTTGCACTTATTTATGCACTCATTGGCTGATTTTTGCATGTGCCCTGACCAGGGATAGAGCCTGAAACTTTGGCATATCTGATGAGGCTCTAACTACCTGAGCTATATGGCCAGGGCTCCACATTGCTTCTTGACATTTCTTCCCCCCTAGGAGCCTATTTACTCCAATAAAAATCTCTGTGTAGATAAACAGCTTTTGATCACAATCCAACAAGATAGTCTTTTTAAATTGCAGAATGGTACCCATAAATTTAACTTAAAAGTTTCATGAGACATCCTTATTGGGTACAATGCATGCTACTCTATGCTATTTCATTTTTAAAGATGCTTCTTGCAATTCACTGCCATTGACTTCACCACTCACTAGTAGCTCTCAACCCCATTTTGTAAAATGCTTATTGCCTGTAATGGTTTATAATGTGCTTCTCTCCGTGAAAATTAATAAACAGAAACCTCATTTAAAATGGAGACAGGAGGCTAGAGAGTACTCTCATGTATGTGTCACTCAACACACATACTGACCCCAACAGAGAGAGAAGTACCTTGCATCTTCAACAGGAATTGATACTACTGTGTTGCCTCAGTGGGAGGAAGAGAAGATCCCTCCTTCTCCAGGAACATCTCAGTCTGTGAGAGACTGCCATAACACAGCCAGTGAAAAGTCACTATACTGCTTTCCGTTTCCTCCAACAGACAGTTAACAGCCATGAAAGAGGGGCTCTCTTTGTTTCTCTGGACTTGCATATGGTTCACCATTAGACCGCATGTCCTGAATTACTATTCTTTGTTATTCTAGAATAAACTTATTTTGTTGGAGAAATATCTGGATATATGTTTAAAGTCAACATTTTTTGGTGGCTCATACAGGGATCCAGAGAAGACCGCCCCACCCCCCGACTCAAGAGGCTGGTGAATACACAGGTGCAGTACCCCTTTACTCACTGCTTCCTCACTAACCCTGGAGTTTGAGAGTTAAGTTTTTCTTCTAGATTTGAGCTTCCACTGTCTTTGCTTTTTGAAGCTTTTTAGGTTCTATTTAGGCTCTCATTGTTTTAAAAAAACAGTATTAAATGTTATTTTATAGAAAATTGGCAAGTAAATTTCTATCTTTCCTTATGTTTATTAGATTTTCTCTCTTTTTTTATTGTTGTTCTTTTACAGTCGTCCCAAACCCCCTCAACCCCCGCCCCCACTCAATCCCTGCCCTGCTGTCCATGTCCATGGGTCATTTATACTTGTTTCTTGACTAGCCCCTTCCCCTTCTTTCCCCTCTTCTCCCCTTTCCCCCTCCACTCTGGTCACTGTCAGTCTGTTCCTTGTTTCCATGCCTCTGGTTCTATTTTGCTCGTTCGTTTTTGTTCAGTAGCTTCCTCTTATAGGTGAGATCATGTGGTATTTGTCTTTTACCGCCTGGCTTACTTCATTAAGCATAATACTCTCCAGTTCCACCGATGCAGTCTTGAAAGGTAGGAGTTCCTTCAGGACCTAATTTAAAGCCTTGTCCTTTTCTTGTTAAGACCTTGTTTTGTTCACAAGTACTTAACTGGCACTTCGGCCTGACCCTTTTCAAATCAGACTGTTCCAATGGAACTCTGCTGGTCTTAGGTCTGATTCCTTTTGGAACTGGAACTATGCTGGTATTTGGCCCACAGGTTGTTTAGGCTTTTGCTCTAAAGAAAAAGCCTCTGAGAAATGGGTTCTCAATTATCTCTACACTTTGAGGGTACCCCCCTGCAAGAACTGTGACCAATTTTATCTTTAGAAATCATGGTTCCTCCTTATGCACATTTCTAACTAAATGGAGTGATGTGACCAAAAGTAACCCAGAATACCGATGGCCATTATGGCTAACTTTTGAACTCCCCAAATGTACTTTTTTAGAAAACCAAATTGGAGACCATAGCTCTGAAATTGTCAAAACTGAATAGCACACCTATTTTGATTGATATTTTAAGGCTTCCAAACATTACCAGGAGACTAAAATTACTTCTCTGCAAAATAAAAACTTGAGATTAACTGCAGTAAACAAATGATTAACGACAAAATGGCTCCCGATGCCTCAAGCTCTTTTCCCTCAGCCTCTTTGTCTCAGGCTCTGCCTCTGAAGCCATTTTCCTCTTCTCTTCTGAGCCCATCAGAACCTGTCCCTTTAAAATTAAGACTTCTGAGGATCAAAAGGCTAAACTAATTTCTTATAGTCCTTGGACTAAAACTGAACTGCCAACCATAATCAAAGACTTTCTCAAAGTAACTGAGGATCCCTACAGATTTGTTGAGGAATTTAACACAATCATTCACTCATCAACCTAGTTTCTCTGATTTATTTCAGCTAGTTCATGTGCTTTCTGGTGAAGGCCAGACTCACAACTGAATGAAAACTGCCAACTGGGAAAATCTTGAAAGGTCTATAAAATTACAACTGGGAGACCAACCTGATAACCTGTTACATGATCAGGCTTGTGTGATCACTGAACAACTTCGTGGGTCAATTCCTAGGACTTTCCCAAAGCCTGTTGATTGGAACAAAATCCAAGCTTTCTCATAAAAGTATGATGAACATGTTCATGACTATCATAATCGACTTCAGATTGTTTTCAAAGAAAACTCTGGTCTTTCTTCAGATGTTGATTCCACTTGGGTAGCTCTTAACTCATAGTTATTAATGGGCTGAAGTAAGACCTTTCTCTTTTAGTTAAGAAGACCAGGATGGAATGGGAGACCATGCCCACTCTAGATTTGGTCAATTTGGCAAATTAACTTGCCTTGAACCCTAAATGAGTTACCTGAAAGAAAAAAACGTGAAAATTCTAATTTTTTAACTATGGCAAATTGAAGTCCCTATGCAAACAAACTACTGTACAAAAAAGTCTTAGTTTCTGTTATTATTGCAAAGAACCAAAATACTGGAAAAGAAACTCTCACAGACTTACCATATGTTAGGTGCCTGCAGCCTTCTACTAGCCCTTCCAATGTTCTCCTAATTCCCAGTGACAGGGCTCTGAAGGACTACGGGTGCTCTTCCAAATCCTCCCTCTTAATTGCCTTAGAGAAACCACGCTCAAGACTGGGAATGAATCGCTCTGTCCTTATTGACACTCAAGCCACACTCTCAGTCCTCAGCCCCCCTGCTATAGGGGCACTCCTACCTCAGAGCTCTAAGACAGTTCTGATAGTGGGGCTCTCTAGTAAACCACAATAGGTTCCTGTTTCTGAACCTGTCCCTTTTCGTTCAGGCCCTTTGAGAGGATGTCACCCTTTTCTTCTTAATTGATTCACCCCTATTCATTTATTAAACTGAGATTTCTTAGAAAAATATCATGTTGGAATTTCTTTCTCCCAAAAAGAAAAAATAATTCTAGAATTTGACAGCAGCCATAAAAATAGCCAGTCAGGTGAACTGAATGACCTGTCTACACTTGCTCCACTTCTGATGACACTATAGCTGAATCTGGGAGCCCTGATCATTTGTCCTTATTGGATAAACTATCATCCTGTTTATGGGCAAAACCTTCATCTGATATTGGCAGAACCCACAGTGCACATCCTATCATATTTAAATAGATCCCTCAAAACCCCTTTCCAGAATCAATCAATACCACATAAGTAAAGAAGCCCTTCAAGGTAGAAAGCCAATAATAGAAGATTACAAGACTCAGAGCCTCATTATCACTTGCCCTCCTATTTTACTACAAGGAAACTCAAGTGCCAAGAGTCAGGGAGGTTTGTCCAGGACCTCTAAGCAATAAACAGTGTTGTTATTCCTCGACACCCTGTTATTTCCAACCCTCATACCCTGCTAACATCCACCCCAACTGAAAGCAAATTCTTTACTATAATTGGTTTATGTAGTGCATTCTTCAGTGTTCCAGTTGATGAAACTAGGCAATACATTTTTGCCCTCACTTGGGAAAGAAAAGAATTCACGTGGACAGTAATGCCTCAGGGTTTTACTGAGAATCCTTATTTCTCACAAATCTCAAAGGCTGATGTAGGTGGTACAAGTGCCTTAGGGGTTCTACGTTGCTGCAATAGGTGGATGACTTGCTTCTGTGCTATTCCTTCCTCATAGGAAGGCAGCATCTACTAGCTCAAGCTTTTAGCTTTTAAGGGACATAAGGTGGCCAAGAAAAAACTGCAGTTTGCCCACACCCAAGTTCTATAGTTAGGGCATCTGACAGCAGAGCAAGGCCGCTTCTAGATCCAGAGAGGCTTTATGGTTTCCCCAAACCCAAAACTGCAAGGATTTCCCAGGCTAGTTGGTTATTGCTGAAATTGGATCCTAAATCTCTGCCTTATGGAAAATGCTCTGTATGTTTTACTAAATAACAACCACCCTCCCCCTTCCCGACCCATTTTTTATGGAACAACAGAATAAAACAGCTTTTAAAGCCTTAAAATAAAGTTTAAGGAATCTCCCTGCTCTTGAGCATTCGAATGACCAGATTCCCCTTTCCTTTTTGTATATGAAAAGCAAGAGAATGCTCTTTGGGTACTCACTCCAAAATAGGGGGCCACCATCAACCATAGGGTATTATAAGCCAGCAATTGGACCCCATGGCACAGTGATATCCCTCGTGCCTTAGAGCCATTACTGCCACTGCCCTTTTAGTTAAGGCCACTGAGGAGAACGTTATGGGATCCCCTTTATTCATGTACCCCATGCAGAAGCCCTCCTGAGTTCTCATCACAACATTTTCCAGTGAGCTGCTTTACCGCCTGTGAAATCCTTTTGTTAACTGTTCCTCACATAACTCTTTCAAATTGTAGTACCTTTAACCCTGCTACTCTTCTCCCCTCAGTTACCTCTGAAACCCCTCATGACTGCTTCACTGATGGATTGCCTCCTGGCCTACATCATAGCCTGCAGGAAACTCCTTTGAATAACACAGACTTCTCATGGTTTGCTGATGGTTCTTACTTAAAGGTGACAATGGCAAATGTCCTGCAGGATATGTAATCTCACTACCCTTTGATGAAATTGAAGAGGAACCTTTGCCTTTAGCTACTATGGCCCAACAAGCCAAAGTATAAGCCCTCACACAGGCCTGTACCCTAGCCAAAGGCAAAACTGCTCACATTGATACTGACAGGAGCTATGCTTTTCAGTGTAGCTCATGATTTTGAAATGTTGTGGGAACAAACTGACTTTCTTACGACCAACACAACCAACAAAAATGAAATTACAAATGGCCAGTATGCTAAGGAATTATTGGATGCTGGACTTTTACCTCCTGCTTTTGCTATTATTAAGGCCCCAGGGCATTCTAAAGTTGACTTTGAAAGCTAAAGGAAATCATCTTGCTGATCCTCCTGCAAGGAATGGTGCCTTTAAAGGAACCAACCTCTAACTTGGTCCACAGGGATATTTCCCTAAATAATAACTTTGAAAAACTGACTAGAGAAGCCCAACAACTGGCTTCAGAAAAGGAAAAACAATTGGAAATCCAACAACTGTTGTTTTAATAAAAAGAGAAAACTCTGGTTTGGGCCAAATACCAGCCCAGTCCTACAGCTCAACAATTTCTACTCCCAAATACTGTACATACATTAAACCTTTGGTCCACTGAAAAATGATAGCATTCATCAATCAATATTGGTGGAGAAATATTAATAAGGCTGAAAAGAACACCTACCTCACTTGTCCCATTTGTCCAAAGTACAACCAGAGAAGCCTGTTCCCACTGGTCCCAGACATTTTAAATTCCCTAATGGACTACTCAAGATTTACAAATGGATTTTAGTCATGGTCTGTAGGTTTTCTCACTGGACTTCTGCTTTCCCTTGTAGATAGGCTACTGTCTCCTCAATGGCTAAAAGTCCCTTTGGAAAAAAGTATCCCTACTAAGGGAAGCACTCTCAAACTCCAGAGTGATTGGGGAACCCATTTTACCAATCAGGTGCTTTGACAAGTAAGTCTGTGCTGTCTGGCTGGTTTTACAACACTTTCACTACATTCACCACACTTAATACTCAGGTTTAGTTGAACATACTAATGGCAGTATTAAGATGCAATTGACAAAATTTGTAGAGAGCCTTCAAATACCTTGGCCAAAAGCATTGCTGTCGGTCCTTCTAAATCTCAGATCCACCCTCTTTGATACCCATAAACTCTGATCCTTTGAAATAGTCATAGGGTGCCCAGGGCACACGTGGCCCCTGCTTCCTGATTTACAGCTTATAAAAGGAATTATACTTCAGTATTAGAAAGGCCTAATTCCTTCTTTCAAAATTTGCCATGTTCTGGTAGAGTAATCTTTTCACAGTGTACTCCAAGGAGTTGAAGACTTTAAGCAACACATTTTGCAAACTGGAAATTTTGTCTATTGGGAAAGACATTTCCAGAAAGACATTCTTCAACCTCACTGATAAGGCCCCTATCAGTACTGCTAACCAATCCTTGGGCTGCCAAACTCGTGGGAATAGACTTCTGAAGCCACGCGACACATCTAAACAAGGCATGTAACCCTGACTGGACCTGCACAGCCTCTGGTGACCTGATGGTGAAGATTTCCTGAAACTGAAGCAGACAACACTTGATAAAACAGCTTTCCCACGATGTTCAGACCAGGCCAGTTAGAAGGTTTATAATTCACAGAAGTCTCTCTTTCATCTAAACTATAAACTGCCTCTGGATTTTATCCAAATTCGTTTTCTCTGAATTTTCAACCTACAGACTGTATTACTGGTAAGACATCTTGTATTTTTTTTTTTAAAGGTAATATTTAATTGCTTCACGTGTATTTCTGCGTTGTGCCTTCTCAAAACACTTGTTTAATTCTTTCAGTTCTTAGTGTATCTTTGCTATACTCATTATTCTAAGATTCAGACAGGCAATACCCGAGAGACCTTCCTCCTACCCCTTCTTGTTACTCAAACGTGACCACAACAGGTTTCCAATCTGTGTCCTTTTCCCTCCAATGTGGGACGTGAAACCCAGGAAAGGTCCTTCCTAGCATCCCAGGGAAAAAGACCACTAAAGCCAGAAAAAACTGACTCCTGATCAGCAGTTCTTTCAGGAAAGATCTTGATCAAAAGGTGGCAATGTGAAAATTAGTAAACAGAAACCTCTTTTTAAAACAGAGTCAGGAAGCTAGAAGAGAGAACTCTCGCACGTGTCATTCAAGCACCCTGCTGAAAGAGACACTACCTTACTACCTCATCAAGAGGAAAAACGATTCTTCCCTGCCTAGTAACAGCTCAGCCAGTGGAGACTGCCATAACTCAGCCAAAACTCACTATACTTTGTTCAATGGATTCTTCCTTTAGGACAGCCTCTCCCAAGTCCATAAAAAAGCATTCCTCTCCATTGTTTCTCTGGACTTGCATGTGGCCCACCAATGGCCCACATGTCCCAAATTGCAATTCTTTGTTCTTCCCAAATAGACCCATTTTGCTGGAGAAATATCTGACTATTTATTCAAGGTCAAAATATTTCTTGTTTCTTCCAACTGGAATTCCATTTCTAGTGTCTCACTTGACGTTCCAGGAAAAGTCCCCTCAGACATATTACTGAGCAACTCGTCGTCGTCGTCGTCGGCAGCCGTCCGTCTCGAGAGACGATGGTGTAGCTTCCCAAGAGTCCATCTGCACCGCAGAGAATAGCTGTGCAGTCCGACTCGGGAGTGACACGGTATCTGTCTCCTCCCGTGTTGAATCGACATCTTGCGATGACGCTGAAGCTACAGAGCCTGGGCAGGGTAATATGGAGGGTCTGCTGTTGCCCATGCAGCAGACACCCCCTCTCTTCGCAGCTGAAGGGTCCAAGGGAAAGACGGAGTCGATACAGCTTGGGTTCAGGTGCGCCGCAGGAGTTGCCGGTGTTGACTACAACGTCAAACCGCCTTAGGGACTCCGGCTCCGGATTTTCTGTCGGGGTTTACTCCCTTAGCCTTTCCCCTGAAGAGGTATGCCGCAAGGCAGCGGAGGTTTTTTGGAGTCAGAGTTTTCCTTCTCTGATGTACCCTGACTGGAAGATCGAACCAGCGACACTTAGCTCGCAGGCCGACGCTCAATCCACTGAGCTAAACCAGCCAGGGCTTACTGAGCAACTACTGCACGCAGAAGAAACATTGTGCTAGGCCTCAAGCTTGCAGTATGTGGCTAAGTTCTCCAAAAAGGCATAAACCAAGGATATTATTCAGTTTTCTTGGGAAACTTTCCCCAAATGATACATAATTATCTATGGAATCTACTGAGATAGAGGCAGAGTGAGATTTGGATGTGTGAATGTTGGGAAAAGCTTCCCAGGTGATAGTGACTTGATGATCTGAGGTCCTTTTCACTCTTACAAAACAAGCATTTGTTCAGGAAAGGAAGTAGCAAAGGAGTAGACACCGACAAGAGAAACAAAACTTCAGATAAGTAAAGGGACCTGCTAGTGGCCAAAAAGCCACTAGTAGTGCAGGGATTAAACTCAAACTCATTTGATTCCTAGTCCATTTTGGAGAGCCGCCACCAGGAAAATAAAGTCTATCAGTGATCCCTGTCGTTTTGCATTGACTTTTTTCTTAACAGAAATTCCCCCAGGGGCCTTGGCTTACTAAGTGCTAATTAGATTTCCTCCACCTGCTCTGGGATTTAGATGGCAGTGCTAATGCAGTGCCCTCCTCAGCTAACAAAGCCACTGGCATTCCTGGTATGCAGGGGCTGGCCTCCTGTTCTTCAGTCAAAGGCAATTAAAGGGCTCCTATCCAAAGCCCTAAGGAGGAAGACGAAGAAGGGAGGGGTATTCCTTGATCCAAAAAGTAGAGTCCAGCCACTGATTGGGATTGATTGTTATTGAAGAGCTGGGTGGAAACGGGGAAAATTTTGGGAGGTAGGAACGGAATCTGGGTGAGGCAAACTAAGGACTCCTCCTCCTCCTCCTCACTCCCCTAAGGAATGCTGTTGTCACCCAGATTGAGGGGATAAAGCCTCGGACAGCAAAGAGCCCTCACCCAAAAATAAGTTATCAGGAAACATTTCCCTTTCTCTTCTTGTTTTAAGACACAGGTCTAAATTCTCAGCCAAGAATGACAAGTCCTCCACAATTTTATTCCTCCCTATCCAGGCATCATAATGTAGTAAATATTCAGCCACTAACTGGCAAAGCGCAGCCTGGATGTTCAGTCATTAAATGCCATGTAACTCGACACCAGTCCCAGTTTCTCTGGCTTTGATTTTCTCATTTGCAGCTCTCAGAGTTGATTTCAAGATCAAATGAAACAATGAATATTAAAATATTTTATAAACTATAAAGTGGTGTAAAAGCTGTAATACAACTGATAGTACAAACTCAAGTTCGAACATTTACTGAGTTTGTAGAACAGTGCTTATACAGAATACATGGATGAATGTTATAACATAAATGCTACAGGTTAGACATACAAAAACAAGCTGAACAGAATTTTTTTAAATTTACTCATTTACTTATATTGTTTATTCAATTACAGTTGTCCCAATATTTCCCTCTTTGCTCCCCTCCTCTCAGCCACACCCCACCCCTCACCCTGCCTCAGTCAATCCCACACAATTTTGAACAGAATTCTTAACTATGCAGAAATCACAGACTGGTGTAGAAGAAAAGGTCTCAAATATGACATGAGTATTAAATAAGAACATGCACAATATGAGAAGGGGGAGTAATTTGTCCTGCTACTCAAGAATAGGGGTGATGATTGTAAAAAAGTGTCCATGGTCTTGATGGTAACAGACCATAATTGAGTGTGAGGGTATGCAGAAAGAAGATATGAAAGAAACTCAAATGGGCTATTTCATGATCTCCCACTGCAGCATATTCATTAACACCTCCCTGTCTTCATTCACAAAATTCTTTTTCATGAGAAATTAAAATTCTGCCAACCATCCAAGGAATATTTAAGCACCTATTATATGCAAGGTATTATTAAGGATACAGAACATTGCAAAGCAGGCCTCTGACCCCAGTGAGTTTACCATCCAACAAGCAAGGTAAATGATAAAGGATATCAAAATGTCAGGCCACATACAATGCCTCAGAGGCAAAGGGGCACCTTCTGCCATTTCTGGAAGAGTTTGAAATTGAAAAACTCTGACTCATTTCTCCCCACTAAGTCAGATCAAAAGTCACAAATTCATTCTTTCTATCAAACAATATTCTTTAACCTACTATATGCCAGGCAACATTCTGATCGCGAGCTAAAAATCGAAAAGCAATGAACAAAACAGAAAAATCCTGTCTTCAAAGGGCATATGTTCTAGAGGTGTAAAGGGTCAAGCAGGTTACATGTATGTGTGATCCCCAGTGGGGAGGGGAGGGAACACAGAGAATTGGAAAGAACATGCTCTGTCTAAAGCAGGCAGCTGCCAACTAGTTCCAATTAATTGCTGCTAAGTAGAAATTTGGGCCCAGTGTCCCCAGATCTGGAAGCTGGAACTTTTACGTAAAGTCTCTCAGCTTTTAATAATCTACAACTAAATAAAATTATTTAAAATTCTGCAGACAAAGCAAAACACTCTGTGGATGGAATTCAGGCTAAAGATACCAATTTTTGACCTGTCTTAGAACACGTATCATGACTTTTGGTTTAGAGAAACAGTCATTACATGTTAAGTGCTATAAACTAAGGGCCACTGGGCTTGAGGAGGAGGAGGAACCAGTTCCAGCTAAACATGTCTGCACAAGCATCATGGAGGTGCAGGCATTTAACCTGAATCTTGAGGTTTCACCAATATCAGAAAATACCCCAGAATATTTTATAGTTCTTAATCCTCTCATTAGTTTTTCATTTCTCACAGCACTTACTGGCTACACTAATGTGTTGACACTTGCTTAGGTACTTCCTTGCTAAGAATGGCAAGACCTTTCTCCAAACAGAAACTCATAAATAGTAACACTATCAAAGCAGCTGTCTTGCTGGTTTGTCCAGTCAATCAACAGATTAACACTGCTCATTAATATGATTCATTCCCATCTACTCTATAACAGGCTTTCTACCTGGAAAGATACTCAAAAAAGTTCTGGCTACTTCAATTCTCAAAGCACAGACTTTATGTATATTATTTGAGGCCAAAAAATTACCTTAAAAATACATGGAAAAAAATGAACCCAGTCAGTCCTTCCTGATTTCTCATCACTTCTTTCAAAGGCAATTTGACAATATCAAAATTTAAATTTTTTTATTTATTATTTTTTTGAAAGAGAGAGAGCAAGAGAGAGAAAGAGAGAGAGAGAGAAACATTGATTTGTTGTTCCACTTATTTATGTATTCAATGGTTGATTCTTGTATGTGCCCTGACCAGGGATTGAATCCACAGCCTTGGTGTATTGGGACAATGCTCTAACCAACTGAGCTACCCAGCTAGGGCCAGACAATGTCAAAATTTTAAATGCACATACTCTTTGACCTAGAAATTGTACTAGAAAATGATCTTATAGCTAAATCATGTTTATCCAGAAGTCATTAAAATATAATACTCTTGATTAAAAAGCACACTACAAACTAAAATAAATGTACACAAATTACTATACAGGTCACCACAGTACAAGTAAATACTTAAATATAAAAACTGGGATAAGCATATTATCAAAAGCAAGAATTTCACTATTTGTACAAAGTTAAGAGAAGAAATAACAAACTCTCAAGCTGGTATTTCAACAAATATAATTATATACCTATATAAGTAGCTATACAATCAAATAATAAACAGGAAAAAAAAAGAGAAGAAGAAAAAATACATTGTGTAAGTTTTAATCTTCAACCACAGACCCTGGGAAATCATCTTCAAAGTCAGGGAAATCATCCCCAATACCCAAAAATTAATCACCCCTGCTAGTCTCTAGTTGATTCTCTTAATCACTGGCCCTCACTGCAATAGAAACAGAGTCACTCCTGACTTCAAAATAGGGTTCTGTTGCTCATTAACTGGGTTGGTTTGTAGTGCACACCTGCCCCGTAAATGATGCAGGGGGTTGACTATATAGAGTCAAAAATCCATGTGTAATTTTTGACTCCACAGTCAGCCCTTCATATCCACCAATTCAACCAACAATCAAAATACTATTTTTGATCCATAGTTGGGAATGCAAAAAAATGCTGTCTTTTATCCACAGTTGGTTGAAGCTGTAGATTCAAAACCCACAGATACAAATTGTTGACTGTATTGAAAAAAATCCATGTATAAATGGACTTGCGTAGTTCAACCTGTGTTATTCAAGGGTCAGCTGTACATGAACTTAATGATTTAAAAAACAAAACAAAAACCTTAATGATAAATTAGTGCTCTACCACTTTTGAGCCATGACTTAGTGTAGCAAAATTTGGATCTAAAATGTAATGGAATAATACAAAATATATCTCTGATGGGTGTGTGGCCTATGTCTTCTTTTGGTTGCTAAAACTCTAGGTTGTGAAACTTGTGCCTCTGTCATATTTTGGGTTCCCGTTCTCCTTCATTACAGGAGTCGCATGAGGACAGATCACCTTGCTGTTAAATACCTTTTGCCTTGGCCCAGACTTTCATCTGCCAAACAGGTGCAATTGGCACAATGGAATATCTGGATAAAATTTAGAGGAGTTGGTGAAGACACGTCTTGTGTATCAGCAAATTACGGACATAACTAAGGCATTTATCCTTACACAATCCTATACAGTTGTGAAAACTTGGTTTTTGAGAGCTGCTTGGGATGTTATTTGCCTAATGATTATTCTAAGATATGGAATTCTGGGGTGAATTTTTGCTTTCTTCATTGAGTTTTCCAGCATTTTATCCTCACCCGAGGATATGCTTATTAATTATTTTTTTAAGAGAGAGAGAAATATCGATTGGTTGCCTTCTGTACATGTCCTCACCAGGGATGGAACCCGCAACTTGGGTATATGCCCTGACCGGGAATCGAACTCACAACATTTTCATGCATGAGATGATGTTCCAAATAACTGAGCCACCCCATCCAGAGCTCAGCATTTTAGAATTTATAACAAACATGGTCCATTTTAACAAAAGCGATGACCATTTCTTTAAAAAAATAAAACAAATGCAATTGATCTGTATGCTAACATGGAATTATCTCCATGGTTCATTTTATCTTACAGGGTTGTGGTGCACATTAATCATAAGGATCTAGAACAGTATCTGGCACAGAGCATTTAAGAATTACCCATCCTTATACTGTTATGTGAGATATAACAAGGTGCAAGACAAGGTAAACTGAACAAGGGTATGGGGCAGGATATTTATTTCTCACTGATCATTCCTCTGTCCAGGTTCCCTAAAAAACAAAGCCTGGGGCAAAACTTACCTGCTTTTTATCAGGTGTTGAAGTCTCAGAGCAGAGAGGGGGGAAAAGATTAGTGAGGCAGGGCAGGAAGAAGAGCAAACACAAGGCTGTGTGTTAACAAACTCGCTACAGTTAATTTTTTAATTTTATTTTGTTTTTTAAAGCTTTTATTTATTTATATTTAGAGAGATGGGAAGGAAGGGAGGAAGAGGGAGAGAAACATTGATTGGTTGCTCCTAATTTGGGACCTGACTCACTACCCGGTCATGTGCCTAGGCATGTGCCTTGACTGGGATCAGAACTGATGACCTTTTGATTTGAAGGCCAGTGCCCAACCCACTGAACCACACCAGTCAGGACCTGTCTACAGTTTAACATGAAAACACAGCCATTTGCACTATTATTCAGAGTGTTTCAAATAGGCTATGGAACTACTGTACCCAGGAGTATGTGAGGAATCGGGGTGGGGTTGGGGGATGAGATGTGGGGGACAGACAGCAAGTTATTTATCTGCTAGCTCCTCCCTTTCCTTCCCCCGTCCCCCATCCACCTCCCCACACCCAGGCTGTGTTACTCAGCACCTCAGGACAGTCACTGAGGAATAAAACACCTGACATTTGAATCTGGAAGTGGTAGGAGGAGCTAGAGCCTTCTTGGCTCTGTTCCCATGGAGCCTAGGCCTCTGAACTGCTGTGGGTCTCTCCACTGTGGGCACGATAGAGACCAAAGAGAGTACACCCCAGAGGGAGGCTGAGATGGCTAGCAGTACTAGGAAATAAGGCAGAAGCAGCGGCACCTGGGACTCGCCATTGAGCAAGCTGACTAGGGTGTGGGGGAAAGGTAGAGGCAAGGGAATCGGGGTAGACATATTAATTGCGTCCCCTACAACACATATACTCGTGTACAGAATGAAACTTTCAGCACTAAGTATGTATTATTTTTTTAAAACAGCAAAAACTACATTTAGGCTTTCCTCAGTGGCCAAATGGAAAGGGCAAGGACTTGGAGAGCCAGACAGTTCTTCATTTGTGAATTCTATTCACCTGGGACTTGCTGGGAAACTTTGGGTGGGTTGCCCATCCCTATAATCAGGATGCTACATGGTCACTGTGAAGACTAGTGAGCTCAGGTGGCTAAAAGAGATGTTGGGCTCTGGTAGACATGGCTCTGCCTCTCGTAAGACAGGCAGATTCCTTCCCTTCCCTCCTTCTGCCCCTCCTCGCTGCTCCTCCAGGAGACTCCATGACACTGCTACTAACATCATTCTGCTTAGCGTTATTTGTATTCCTGATCACTAGCTACACTGGAAGCTCCTTGTGGAAAGGTTATGTGATTCTCTGGTGCCCCCCAATTGGTGCCTAGCACAGCTATGCTCATGTCTGATGCTGTGCATATTTGCTGAATGAACCAGAACTCCAAACACCAACTCTTAGGGGAGATAACTTTTGATATGATTATTATAATAGTAAAGTCACTGAAAGGACCCACGAGACTTCCTAAACATAGCCTGACATCTGTTCTGGCTAGAAAGGTAGAAAAAAAACCCAAAGGCTTTGAAGCTAGACAGATTTGCATTCCAATCTCCTTTCCATCCCTTACTACAAGGATAACATCTGGGCAAGTGACCCAAACCCTCTAAAACTTTAGTTCCCTTAAATATGAAATAGGGACTCTACTATATTTTATAGGGCTATTGTGAAGACTGAAGTTAAAGAATATAAACTATGGTTGGCATGGTGTTAATCTATGCTGCAGGGCACTCATTCCCCCACACTCTCATCCTGACCAAGGCTGCTCAGTCCCTCAGCTCCTGTGTTTCGAAAGGAAAGGTTTCATCCTTTCCCTAATCTCTCAGGATACTTTTCTGAAAGAGGGAGACCCTGTGAGCCCAAGTGAGGGGTGGTTTATGGAGCCATATGAATGATACAGTTCCTTTCTACTGGCACAGAAGATTCTCTTACTCCTTTGATGGACACACACCACCAGGGAGGCTCAGGGCAGGACACTCAAGGCCTGTGAGCAGTGACCTTTGATTGTTTTCTTCTTTTCTGAAAATTTACAGTCAGAGAGGAAGACCTGCCTACATTCCTTCCCAGGAGAGAGAAACTTCTTTGAAACACTACTGGATCTTCCAGATTTCCTTCATTGTTAGCATTGTTGTTAAAGATAACATAGGCAGCAGAAATAGAGCAGGTAACAACTGCTCCTTCTGAGTTTTGGAACTTTAGTACAAGGTGACTTCTGGAGCCCCACTGTTAGGTCTACATTCTAGATAGCAGCAGAAAAGGAAAAGAGCTTTTCCCGCTGATTAAGGATGGAAGTCACCAGCAGCAAAGACAGAAGGAGACTCAATCCCTGACTCCATAGATCCAAATTTTGGAACTTCTTTTATGTTAGTAAACAACCCTTGTATGTTTAAGCTACTATAGCTAGTTTCTATTACTAGCAAGCAGATACAATTCCTAACTTGCTTACTGGTGGTCCAGAACTTGGGCAACATATACACGGGAAAACCCAGTTAGGGTGATTTGAGCAACTCTTCAGCAACTGTCCCATGTTGTAACAGAATGGCATGCGCGCGCGTGTGTGTGTGAGGATCAAAAAAAGAAGAGACTCCTGGTATGAGTAAAAGGTATCTATCTGCTTTTTTTCTCCTTTTCTTTTCATTCAACACATTTCTACTGAATGTCAGCTCTGTGTCAGGCTTTGTACAAAATACTGTTCTTTGTAGTGCAAAGTGCTTTCACATTAGCCTCTCTCCTTCAGCTCTTACCCTGCTGCCTTTGCTTTAGACCTGCCAGGGAAACCCACAAGAGGTGCTGAGAAATTAGGAGCTTCCACAACCCCTGGGACAGATGTGGATTGTAGCTGCAACCACAAAAGCAAGGTGTGCAAGTCTCAGCTGATAATACAGCAAAAAATAACAGTATTTCAAATAAATATGAGCAGTCCCTTATGGTTCAATGGTGGGTACTTAAGTTTTGTGTTATTCCCCAGGCCCACTCTACCTCTCAAAAAGTCTTATTTCAGGAGAGACTCTTAAAATAATGTAAGAATTTCTCATTTATCAGTTACTTGCCTAAAGAGAAACATTATTAAGCAAGTAAAGGGACAAAAAGACAACTAAAGTAGAGAGACATAATGTGTGTTACCTGAGTAAACCCCAGCAACCTAAGTGCCTTAATCCTGGGAAGAATGGCATTTAGACATTCCAGCTGTGAAAGGAAAAAATAAAAGGGTACTTGTAGCTTTTACTTGAATTTCTCAATGGCTATCAAAAGGAATCAAAATTATAACCCACACTTTTCATCTTCTTCTCACCAGTTACCACAGTTTTTCATGGATCCCTTGCTGACTCATGTACCCAGCCTCCAACCTTCAAGGTCCACTTTTAAATTTGCACTCTTTTCTGTGCCTGTATTTTTCTTTTCTTTAAACTTTAAAGGCAATTAGCTGTACTAGTTTATAGTCTACCACTGAGTATTGTGATTTTCCTTGAATTGCAATTTTTCTCCTTAAGATTACCCTCCTTGTCATTAAAGGGACTGCATTAAGTCCGGTTTTAATTTATCCTGTTCATTTGCATAAACACAACAAGAGCAGCAAATGATCTCATATGATCTTTAAGTCTGCTTTGCTGGATCTTACACAAGGAACCTTTAGGGTGACCTTCAGTCTGCCCTTCAGGGCACAGAAGCTGAGCCGCATACGTGCCATTCAGCCTTGCCTGTAAACACCTGTCTTTTCCAAGTCCTTCAGGTTTTCCATTGTGCCTTAAGGCCCCTTCTAGCCATATTTCAGGAGAGCAACCTTCATTCCGTTTCTTCCCTGGAAAGACTGCCATGAACTGCACAACCAGTCAAGGTACCAGGCCTTTTTTCTCGTGGGCTTTTATTACCTTTGAAAGTCAATCCCAGTTCCTAAGGGCTTTTTGGTAACAACCAGAGCCCAAGCATGTCTCCTTAAGGCATGACATCCCAGTCAAAGTCTTGATAAAAAAAAAACCTCTATTAACAACTGGTCTTATTAGTTTTATGCAAAGAACCTTATGTCATTACTTAATTCTTCAGAATGCCAAATTCTGGAGGGATCAGGAAGGGAGAAAAAATATAATACAGTGTGAAGGAAAATTCTTGTCCTTCTAATATTCAATAAAATTGCATTTCCATACTTTACATTTCCTTTTGTTCACTTTCCTACATGTGAGGTGTTGTTTTTTTTTGGGGGGGGGTGTTGCTGGCTCATTTATTAATTTATTTTGCTTTCATTTTTTTCTCCCCACTAAAAAATTTTGTTTGTTTTTCTGTTACAGTTGTCCCACTTTTCCCCCCATTGTTTCCCCACACTCTGCCCAACCCTTCTCCCACAGTCAATCCCCACCCCGTTGTCCAGGTCCATGGGTGATTTATACATGTTATTTGACTAGGCCCTCCCCCTTCTTACCCCACTTCTCTCCCTCTCCCCACCGCCATTGTCACTGTTAGTCTACTCATTGTTTACATGCCTCTGGTTCAATTTTGCTCATTTGTTTGTGTTGTTCATTAGTCTCCTGTATTAGGTGATATCATATGGTATTTTTCTTTTATTGCCTGGCTTATTTCGCGAAGCATAATTCTCTCTAGTTCCATCCATGTTGTTGCAAATGGTAGAAGTCCCTGCTACATAGTACTCCATTGTGTAAATGTACCACAGTTTTTTGATCCACTCATCTACAGATGGGCATTTAGGCTTTTTCCAGCACTTGGCTATTGTAAATAGTGCTGCTATGAACATAGGGTTGCATAGGTTCTTCTGAATTGGTGTTTCAGGATTTTTAGGATATAATCCTAGCAATGGAATTGCTGGTTCAAAAGGCAGTTCCATTTTTAGTTTTTTGAAGAAGTTCCATACTGTTTCCATAGTGGCTGCACCAGTCTGCATTCCCACCAGTAGTGCTCTAGGGTTCCCTTTTCTCCTCATCCTCGCCAGCAAATGTTTGTTGACTTGTTGATGATGGCCATTCTGACTGGTGTGAAGTGGTATCTCATTATGGTTTTTATTTGCACCTCTCTGATGGCTAGTGGTGTTGAGCATTCTTTCATATGCCTATGGACTCTCTGTATGTTCTCTTTGGAGAAGTGTTTGTTCAGGTCTTTTACCCATTTTTTAATTGGGTTGTCTGTCTTCTTGGTGTTGAGTCATATAAGTTCTTTATGTATTTTGGAGATCAAACCCTGGTCTGAGGTATCATTGGCAAATATATTTTCCCATATGGTTGGTTCCCTTTTCATCTTGCAGATGTTTTCTTTTGCTGAGCAGCAACTCTTTAGTTTGATGTAGCCCCATTTATTTTTTCCTTTATTTCCCTTGCATTAGGAGATATATTGGTGAAAATATTGCTGTGTGGGATATCTGAAAATTTCCTGCCTATGTTTTCCTCTAGGACACTTATGGTGTTGCAGCTTACATTTAAGTCTTTGATTCATCTTGAGTTTATTCTGGTGTATGGTGTAAGCTGGTGGTCTAGTTTCATTTTTTTGCATGTCCCTGTCCAGTTCTCCCAGCACCATTTGTTGAAGAGGCTCTTTTCACTTCATTTTATGTTCCTTCCCCCTTTGCCAAATATTAGTTGACCATATAGACCTGGGTTTATTTCTGGGCTCTCTATTCTGTTCCATTGATCTATATGTCTGTTCTTATGCCAGTAACAGACTGTTTTGATTACCGTGGCCTTGTAGTATAGTTTGGTATCAGGTATTGTGATTCCTCCTGCTGTGTTCTTCTGTCTCAAGATTGATTTGGCTATTCGGGGTCTTTTTTGGTTCCATACACATTTTTGAAGTATTTGTTCTAGGTATGTGAAATATGTCATTGGTATTTTAATAGGGATTGCATTGAATCTATAAATTGCTTTGAGTAGTATGGACATTTTAATGATGTTGATTCTTCCCATCCATGAACATGGTATACACTTCCATTTATTTGTATCTTCCTTAATTTCTTTCTTCAGTGTTATGTAGTTTTCTGAGTACAGGTCTTTTACCCCCTTGGTTAAGTTTATTCCCAGAAAATTTATTTTTCTTGTTGCTATAGTAAATGGGATTTCCCCCCCCTAGTTTCTATCTCTGATAATTTATTGTTGGTGCACAGAAATGCCTTCTATTTCTGAATATTGACTGAATATTTCTGAATTTGCCAAATTCACTTATTAGGTCAAGTATTTTTTTCATGGAGTCTATAGGGTTTTCTTGTGCCTGTATTTTTTTATTCTTTATTATAGGAATTCAGTGTGTCTTTCTGATTTTACATTTTTACTCCATTCAGCCTACTAGAACAAAGTAGAGTCCTGAGGGAGAAGACCCAGAAAGCAAGAATCTGTTCTCCATAGAGGCCAGGAAAAACATAGAGGGGAAACAATAAGTACTGATGTGAATAATTCTTCTCTGTTATAGAAACCATATAAAGTGCCATATCTAAAGCTGCCAGATGTTGTAATGACTCCCTCTAATCAAATAAGGGAGCCCAAGCCATAAAACAGGAAAAGGTCAAAGTTCCTAAATGAAGAGTTAATAATCTTTTAATATGTCAAAGGGGCCCAAGACAATAAAACTTCTCAAAACATAAATAAATACTTCAATAATACATGTAAACTGCTTAGAATAGAACTGGCACTCAATTAATGTAGCTACTACTATTATTATATTATTGACCAGACCCTCTGCATTGTCAGCTTCTTGGTTGCTATGTTATCTATACAAAATTCCATAGCAGAATTTACAGACCAGCAATCACTAATAGCATAACAACATATGAAGGTACAGCTAGCTCCCAATGTGGTCACTAACATAGAGGCAAAATCTTGAGGTTTATCCATTACAAATAAGTTTCAAATCCAATCCTAGAATCAAGTACTTATCTGAGTTGAGCTAGACAGAGGCAGAGAAAGAGCTGCAGAACTGGGCCACCCCCAAACCCATCAAGTTTACATTGTCAGTGAGTGATATGTCCCTCCATTTCCTTTTCTGACTCAATGACTGATGCATTCTCTTTAGGGACCTGGCAACCCTGACATTCTGCTATGTGTCCTAGCTCTTCACTGAGGCGGTTGTATTACATTTCATTCAGAAGCCATATACACAGGTTCTCTATGTGATTCTGGGCCTTGCCACATATGGTCAGGCCCTCCCCTCCTTATATCACCCTTCTGCCAAATCACTTTTGCTACACAGGAGGCAGTAACTCTGTGCACTCCAGACTCATCTGTTTCCCATAGTCTGACAGATATGACAGAGAAAAGTTTATTTAAACTTATGTGCTTAAAAGATCAGTACAGAGGTATGATAAAGGGATATTTTGGGGAATGTTAATCGTAGGTGTGTCAACAGGACCAGACAGGGGAGACTGTTTCCCCTTAGAACTATGATCCCTGGACCATAAGTAGTCTATTTCTGCCTTAGATTATAATAAGATGGATTTACTCCGTTGAGAGCTATGTGCATGCACCCCAGACATGAGCCCAAGTAGCAAAATAAAGATTCCTTAAGCAAAGTCTGCCCATTTTGGCATTAACCACAGAGTCCATTACTGATGAATAACACATTCTAATAAAGAGAGCAAACACTGACATAGCACTTGCTGTGTACTAGATTCTGTCCTAAGCACTTTCTATATTAACTCATTTAATCCTCACAACAAACCCTATGATCTAGGTTGTATTAGTAGCCTCACTTCATGGGTGAATAAAGTGGGGCACAAAATATGCTGCCTAGTTGGTAGGTAGCGGGATTCAAATGCAGGCCATCCAGCTCTTCACTAAGTGCAAGGCTGTGTTCAGATATGCGTTCTCCAGTTTTAGGTCAGCACGCAAGCACTTCCATTGATAAGATGAGGAATGCATCCTTGTCTAGTACGGGATGAGACAGGATTGTCCTTGTAGGTTTGAGAAAACCTAGGTTTTCAAGTTCTAATGCAGGCTCATGACAGGGGAGAGACAGGAGCCGTGAGTAGGGGTAAAGGGAGAAATTGTATGTTGACCAGGTAAGTGGGTTTACTTCGTTCTGAGGGGCATGATGTACTTTTGGAAACAAATGTACCCGGCTCCAGCTCTTGGGTCTATGCCTTGTGGTCCTAGGCTAGTTTCTTAGCCTGAGCTTATTTGTGACTGAAGCAGCAACATTTCTACTTTATAGTATGGTAGTAAAGATTAAACAAAGTGAAATAGGCTAATACATGCAAAAGTTGCTACACAGTAAGTGAACAATAAAATTCACACTTAACTCTGCCCCTTACTTCCCCATTTCCCCCTCACTGCCTCCATTAGAGAGATAAAGAGAACAGATACGCTTAGGAAGAAAAGCAATACTGAGCAACTATGGACACTTGTTTTCCTCTTCAGCGCCATTTGGGGAAAATTGTTCTTCACGCAATGCAGCCATGAACCTGGTAGGGCTGCCATTCATAGTCCTCTGCACCCGCCAAGGGTGTGTCGTAGGGAGCTCATGGGCCTGGTCTGACCTGCCAAGTTTTGCAATGCCTGGCCATCCACTGGTCCAGGGCTGCAAGTTGTCAGCATCCTTCCCCAAGACTTATCAGTTTGGAGTTCCAGGAGCAGAGACCTTGCCTTTTGGGTCACAGAGATGGGAGGACTGGGGGCTGCTGGTACCTTCTTTCCTATCATCTAGAGAAAAGAAATCCAACCAAAGACCAGCAGTGATGAGACACAAAGAAAGCCCTGCAGGGCACTGAAATATAGAATCGACTGTTACTTCTTTTATTAACCAAATCACACCCACTCACCCACCACACCAACCAGAGCTTACTCAAGATTGTACCAATTCAAAATCACACGGGAGTCAGGTGGGTGGAACAGAGCTGACTGGCCAAACCTGAAGGGTAGGTGGAGCCAGCTTCCCCAGAACCACACTGATGTCTTAACAGAAATTAGGGCACTGCTAGGAAGGGGAAAAGACAAATGAATTCAGGGGGAGCAATCAACAAGTGCTGACTACATACTCCAAAGGAAAATTGGAACGAACAGTTTTTAAGCTTACCTAGATTTCTGAGCCATCCGATCAGAGATGCCTCCTGTTCATATTACCTTCTGTTTTGCTCTCACACTTCTGTTTAAATGAAGACTGTCCTCCAGAGGCTTCAGTTATTTTCCACAGGAAAGCTAGTTAGTTCCTCAATGACTTTCTCACCACTCACGAGTACCAAACTGAAATGCTGATTTGGCAAGATTATTAAGAGATCTCAAGGCACCTTCCAGAAGCTGTAACACTAAAGCACTCATTAAAAGCATGTCCTACTTGACTCAAAATGTCTTTGGCTGTCTCCTTGCCTTGGCTTTCTCCTCAGTAAGTAGAAACTCAAAATAATGAGAAACTAAGAAGTGCCCGGCTTTCCTTTAGATAGTTTTATCACCCAATTGACCATCAAACAGATTTGCCAGTGGTTGGACTGATAACAGTGAGCAAATGGGTTTTTTAACAGAAATTTGTTAGAATATAATGAGAAGATGATACAGAGCTCTAGCTCTAGATTCAGGAGGCTGGCTTTTTAGATCCAATGCTCAAACTTACTCACGCTGAGTTCTTGAACAGAGGGAACGTGCGTTTTGTGGTCAAACGGATGTCTACTGTTTACCTTCATGGTGAGAGACGTCCACCTCTCATCATGTCTGCCAGCTGAACAAAGACCAATCTCCCCCTGAGCCTCATTTCCTGACCTATAAAAATAAGGGTACTACAACCTACCTCATTAGACTGATTAAATGATTAAATGAAGTTTAACTATGATTGAAGTGTATCACCTAAATCTGTATTACTTGACTATTTGAAAAGAATATGAATTCTGCAATTGTGGAATACAGTACTCATCTGGGTGTTTTCAGTTTCTGGCAATTATGAATAAAGCTGGTACACATATTCTTACATAAGCCTTTCTCTCTCTCCTCTTTTTTTTGAATTGAGGGATACAGCTACAGTTGAGTCTTGCATTGTTATCCAATATGACAATTTCTGTCATTTAATTAGTGCCAGTTCATTTATATTCAATATATTTATTGATAGAGTTGGGTTTAAGCAGAACTTTATCTCTGTTTCTCCTTTCTGTCTCCTTTTAGTTAATCAAGTTCTTTTCTCTTTCCTTTCCTCCCTCCCTTTCTCCCCCTATTGCTCTTCTTTATTTCTTTAGTGCTTCTTCTAGGGATCATAATATACATCCTAAATTCATTACAGTATATCTTGAATTAACATCACATTACTTTACATTGTAATGCAAGGACCTTCAAAATCCATTTACACCCCATTCCATCCTTTGTTTTTTATATATATATTTTTTGCTGTCATACATTTTATTTCTATATAATGTTATAAACTCAACATCACATTATTTTTCATTTAAATAGTCAATTGACTTTTAAAAAACTGACTAACAGAAAGAAAAGTAATCTTTTAGATTGAGCCATATATTTATCATCTCCTACACCCATCCTTTCTCCCTTCCTATATCATTAACTTTCCATCTGGTACCAATTCCTACAGCCTGAATTATTTATCACTGGATATAGAGCCTAGAATGATAGTGTTCTTCTTTTAGGGCTGTAGAGATGTCATTACATTATCTTCTGGTCTCCATTGTTTCTGATAAAAGTTGGCTGTCATTCTGGTAGTGAGTGTGTATCTCCTTCCCCCTTTTGGCTACTTTTAAGATTTTTAAAAATTTACATTTTTTTTTTTTTTAGCAGTTTTACCATGATATGCCTAGGTATGTCTTTGTTTGTTTTTACCCTGCTTACAATTAGCTGAGCTTCCAGGATCTGTGAGTTTCTGCTTGTGGTCAAATTGGACAAAATTTCAGCTGATATTTCCTCAAATACTTTTTCTGCCCCAGTTTCCCCACCCTTCCCCCTTTGTCCTCCTTCCTCTGGACCTCCAATTATACATTGGTTAAATCTTTTGATACTATGAGTTTCTATTCATTTTCTTTTCAATCTTTTTTCAGTGTTTTGGTTTGAATAATGTCTCTTGACCTTATGTCATGCCATGGTGATCTGTTAATCCCACTAATTTTTTATTTCATATATTTTTTTAGTTCCAGAATTTCCATTTGTTCCTCCTAAATTTCCAAATCTCTACTGAAATCCTCCATCTGTTCACCTACTACATTCTTTCTTTCTTTCTTTTTGCTGTAGACATTAACATATTTATCATAGTTTCTTTAAAGCACTTGTCTACTAATTCCAATATCTAGGTTGTTTGTAGTTCTCAAAAACCTTTTTTTCTCTTGAGTATGGACATATTTTACAGTTTCTTCAAGTTGTGTGACCTTTTATTGTGGATGATACAATGAGGAGATTCTGGATTCTGTTAAATTTCTCTGGAGTGATTTTGGATCTAGTTGGCAGTTCAATTACTAAAGGATAACCTTGAATTTGTGGAGGCTTTATTTTATGCTTTGTTGAAACAGGTCTATTTTGGTATTGCTCTTAGTCCTGGGTGATTCCCTTTGTCTAAAGATATAATCTTTTATTTTAAGTTGCAGCCCTTCTAGGGTTTCAATAAAAAGCTTGGTCTCTAACTATAAAATCCATCCTCCCTTTTACCGGGCAGCAGTGGAAAGCTCACATCAGCAGTTTCAGTCTTAGAGATATTGTTTCCTCCTTGGGTCCTGGAAGTTTCACTCATTCAAGTACGATTCAGAGATCAACCCAAGATTTGAGGGGTGTTTATACATACTCTGTTGCTCTCCTCTGCCAGAATTTCCCCTCAGTTTCTAGTTTTGTCAACCCCAAACTCTTCAGGACAAGAGTACAGCTTTCTATTTGAATTCCAGCCACTCTGGCTTGTGCATAGTAGGGAATAACAGCCTCAGGAGAAAAGTAACATAACTGTGGCTCTCACCCAGAATCCTTCCCTTTTCTTAACAGTCAAATCCTCTCTAGTTTCTGCCTGCTCTAGTCACTCTTCAGTGTTTTCAAACAATTGTTTTTATATATTTTGTTTAGAACATATTTTTCTTCTGGAGGAGATTTAGTCTAATATAAGCTCCTTCACCATTACTAGAACTGGAACTCCTCTCACCTCAAAATTTCAGGATGAAAATCTCCAAATTCATACATGATAAATCATCTTTAATCCAGATATACATAAAAACAGTTTTAAGGAAGAGTGTTTGAGGCATTCAAACCATATTTTATTCAGTCACGTAATGTTTAATTCCTTCATAATGCTCATTTCACTCTTACTTCCCTTAGCTAATGTGCAGTCCCTCACAATGGCCCACGTACTCCACTCTCCCATCACCTCTTTGACTTCATCTCCTACACACACTGCCCTCCCTGCCCCTTCTTGGGCTTCTCCCACTGCTTGTTTGGCTTGGAGCCTTTGCCTGTGCCGTTTCTTTTTCCCGAAATCCCTGTTCTAGACAACTGCATGATTCCTTCCCTCACCTCCTTTCAGTCTTTGTGCAAATGTCAATTTCTCAGTCAGAGGCCTTCTCTATCTTACTTAAAACTGTTTTCCATACTTTCTACTCCCCTTCTGTGCTTTGTTTTTCTCCACAGCCCCTCTTGCTTTCTTTTTTTTACATTATATCTTATTGATTATGTTATTACAGTTGTCCCATTTACTTCTCCTTTGCCCACCTCTGCCCAGCACCTCTCATTCCCTCAGGCAATCCCCATATTTTGTTCATGTCCATGAGTCATGTGTGTAAGTTCTTTGGCGTCTCCATTTCCTATGCTGTACTTACATCCCCATGGCTATTCTGTCACTGCCTGTTTGTGCTTCTTAATCCCTTCACCTCTTCACCTATTCCCCCAACCCCTCTTCCCGTCTGGCTGCCATCAAACTGTTCTCCACGTCTATGATTCTGTTTCTGTTCTGCTTGTTTGTTTAGTTTGTTATTTAGCTTCAATTGTTGATAGTTATGTATTTATTGTCATTTTATTGTTGTAAGTCTTTCCCCCACTGTACTATAAACTCCATGAAGGAAGGGATCTCTGTTTTCATTCTATGGTGTAGTCCTAGATCCAGATCAGTAAATAGTTTCTGAACAAATCTTGTTCATTGATTTAGTATCTGCTGCCCTCAACCCTGTCCTTGCCTTCACTCACCTCCCCTGACCCCACCCCAACCCTGATGGTGACTGCACTACAGTCAGGCACCTTGTCTCTCGATTTAGTTTCTCATTCCGTGTCTAAGACATGGCTTCCTATATGGGAGGTGCTTAGTAGATATTTTTAATAAATAAGTACTGATTTTTATTATTCATGTAAAGTACAGGCTTCTTCAAAAGCAGGGCCTTCTCTTACCCTGCTGCACCACTGGTGCGCTCTGTCAAGGCTCTAAGTACAGTGGGGCATACCTGTCTACTGAATTAATGTAATGCGATCAGATGGAAGCCAGCACTTAACTCTCAAGTGACAACCAGCTATGCTTTATGATGCTTCAGTCTTCATTGGTGGCATTTATTATAGATGTTTTGCTAAGATATACTTCATTCCTGGTTTGCACTCTTACCTTCCACTACTATGGTCATTTATTCTTCCAACCAACATGCATATCTAATACAGCAAAAGAAATTGGTGAATGTGGGTATCTAAGGCACGGACAGTGTAAAATACGAATGACAACAAATTTGGGTAGCGGACAAATAAGTTGGAATCAAACGACTAGACACAATAAAGATGAAAATAAAGGGAGCAAGCAGAATTAAAGCAAAAATTTGTAAGGATCTTGAATTCGAAGGAGGGGAGAGATGTTTTACCTTAGACATCAAGTAAGAAATTTGTATTTAAAAATTCAAGAAAAAAACCATTCAAATAATAGAAATAGATTGCATAATTCCAAATCATGGAGGGTAGGTGGGTGGGGGGTGTGGAAAAAGAGAAATGAAAAAAATCAGATGACTCCAAGGGAAGGAAGGGGAAGAGAAAATATAGATAGTGTGAAATAATTTAATCCTCACGACAACCTAATAAAATAGATGTTATTACCCCATTTTACAGTGGAAGAAACTGGGATGCAGAGCTGTAACCTACCCAAGATCACAGAGCCAGTAAGTGAATTTGAATCCAGAGTCCATGCCCTTGACTACCTTGCTATCCTCCTTGAAGATACTGGCTGACACCAGAAGGCTGAGAAGGAACTGACTGACATGTGGAAGGGGAAGGGTGTGGGGGCAGAACTCCAGGCAGAGGGAAAAGCAAGTGCAAAGGTCCTGAAGTTAGGAAGAACTTGGTTCTTTCAAATAAGAGAAAAGAGGCCACTTGGCTGAACAGCAGTGAACAATGGGCAGTGTAGCATGAGACTGGATTTGAGAGGCCGGCAGGCCCTATCAAGTAGTTCCTTTGATTATTTACTATATGTAAGAGACTGAGCTAAATGCTTTATGTTGGCCTTACATTGTATCATTTCTTAACACAACAGTTCTTCTCTGATCATCCCAGTCAATTCATCGTACCTTCTCTGTGCTCTCATGGGTACTTTGCTTATGTCTGTATTGCAGTACTTTTCTCAGCGGATCTCAGTTAGCTATTGATTGATTTATGGATTTCTCTAAGGCCAAGGCCTGCATCATTTACATCCCATGAGAGGCATTCTATAGGCACTCAGCGAGATTCCTAGTCTCTTCTGCTGGGGCCACCATATTCCAAAACAATGCTTTCCCGAATCCACAAATGAGAAAGACTCCAGTTACGCTCTTTTTTCCCTAACACAATTAATAACGGATACTTATACTTTTATACCTAACGAGCTGGACATTCCAAGAACAGCAGCAATCATGCAAGTCTCTGTGTATTTTCTCTGTTCCTTACACAAAGCTAAGTCACCAATGCATAGAAATCAACTCATTCCTACCTTTTCACAGTCAATTGTAACCATGAGCACCTTTAGACTTAGTCATAATAAAGTCTCTTTTTCTAACAGTCAAAGCACTGAAAGTATGGTTCCTCCAATTTTATTAAGTCCCTGCAGATTTGGGAGCAGAAAACATTTATTTGTGTTTACTAATAACAAGGAATTCCAACAGGATCAGTGTTGAGATCAAAACTAGTAGCTATGAGCCATGATTCTTCTACTTATAGTACGAGTTTTATGCCCCTCATTCTCTAGACTAATGTTTCTCAAAAAATATATTAACTATAACTTTGGTGTGGCTTTAGAAATCGTGTTCCAGAGAAGGCAACAGGTCATGCAGAGAATACTATCATTTCCATGGGAAGTAGGGGTAAGATACAAAATTCATTCAGTCAAACACCGAAGCACAAGAAATATCATAGCCAAAAGAAAATAAATCTACTTTCCTCACACTGAAAGGGCTCTGAGGCTCCTACCACTTCTTTTGACATAGTTCCTACACAATCCCCTAGTTGTCTTCTCTAGATGTACTAGCATTGGTCAAGATTTTAAGATACACATTTTCTAAAATATGCATTCCTAAAGTCTGAGGTACAATCTTCTCTCTCTTTACTGATAGCAAACTAAATTGACCATCGCCTTCTCAAGCTCTCATCAAGTTTATATTACTAAGGTGTTTCCCACTGGGTCAGAATTAAGTCCATAGTCACGGTGGTCTCTCAGTGAATTGAGAAAGCAAAGTCGTCAACATGGCTAGAAAAGGATGTGTTGAATAGCTTATTTGTTACACCACTAAACTCCAAACAATTTCAGTTGAAATTGGCCATCACTCTCATATCCTGTCACTTTCAGGTTGTGTAATGTTAGCAGAGACATCGCCACAGAGAAGTTGCAGAGGGACTTAAAATGGAATGAGGAACTTTATTTATAATCTGCCAACTACCCCACGTAGAAAACAGGCTCAGCAAGCTTAGATAACTTTTCCAAAATCGTATTCTTATTAAATAGTAGAGCCAGGATTCAAACTCAGATTTGTCTGACCAAGATACACGCTTATTCTATATAGAGAGGCAAGGCAGGTGCTGGGAGAAGATTGCTTGGGTTCAAAATCTATTTCCTTTCTTTTCTAATGGAGAAATCTGAGCAAATTTCCTATATTCCCTGATCCTCAATTCCTTATTGATAAAATAGAGAAAATATAAGTGCCTATCTTTTAGGGCTGCTATGGAGATTAAATGACATGATACCCAAGGAGTGCTCAGAATAGTATCTGATATATATGAATAGACAAATCAATTTATCTATCAGCAGGTAAGTCCATATATACATATATTTTCAATATACAGGCATGCCTCAGAGATACTGCTGGTTTGGCTGCAGAATACCACAATAAAGCAAATGTCAAAATAAAAATCACATGAATTTTTTGATTTCCCAGTGCATATAGAAGTTATGCTTATACTATACTGTAGTCTATTTAAAGTGTGCAATAGCAGTTTGTCTAAAAAACAATGTACATACCTTAATTAAAAAATACTTTATTGCTAAAAACTGCTAATCATCATCTAAGCTTCTTGGAAAAATGGTGCCAATAGAGTTGCTTAACATAGCATTACCAAAAACCTTGAATTTGTGAAAAATGTAGTATCTGTGGAGCAATGAAGTGGAGCACAATAAAATCAGGCATGCCGTATACCACAGAGATAGAAAGATAGATAGATGGATAGATAGATACATATGTGTGTGCATGGCTCACAATATCTTCTCAGAAAATAATTTTTCTTATCTACACTCAAATGCTCTCTGCTAACCTCTGCCCTCAGAGCTATGGATATCCCTAGAAAACATAGCTTCATAATAAGTCACACAATGATCCTACTCCCACAATTAGTTCTGTTTACTTTTGTTAAAAAAAAAAAAGTTAACTCTTATCTTGCTTTAAACCAGTGATTTTTAATCTTTTTCATCTCATGTCACACATCAGTTAATTACTGAAATTCTGCAGCACACCCCAAAATGTATTTTTTGCCAATCTGACACACACACAAAAATAGGTATAATTTTGATTCATTCATACCAGACAGGTATTGCTGTGTTGGCTATTGTCATTTTTTAATTTGACAATATAAGTCAAAAGAATCAGTGTCCCTGATGAAATAGTCAGGTATTGACTGCTTAAAAAATTCTTGTGGTAGACAGTTAAAAATTGCTGCCTGAAACCATACTTCTTTGGGTGGAAAAAGAAAAATGAGAAGCCCAATTAACAGAGAAGTGAACAAGAGTGTCTTGGTCAGAAAAGAATTTTCCTCTTAATATCAACTTAAAGAGTCTATGGATGTAAATGTAATTGAAATCAATATTTAATGGGTATATATTACGCATATGCTCCACAGGTGGTACAATGATGAGCACAAGACTTAGTCTTTGCTTTCTAGGTCTCATAACCTAGCAGAGGAGAGGTATACACATTACTAGCTCCTGAGCAGAACGTGTTAAATACCAGGGCAGTATGTCAATCAACATGCTCTGAGGTCAGAAGAGGGAATATCACATTTTACTGTGAGGGAAACAACTGAGATACACATAATGAGCAGTCCATGTTCTTTTCCATCTTTTAGAAACTCTGAAAGAAGTAGCTTTTCTGTTTTAATTCTTTGACTTCAACAAAAATAAGAGGCAAGAGAATCTGGCAAATTCCAGAGAATACCATCAGAACTGGTGAGATTACTCTACTTAGCATCCCCTGTAATACTTTCTGTTCTATTTTAAGAGTAATTTAAAAATGGACTCATAAGTACAAAAACAGGACATAAAAATCCTTATTATTTAAAAAGATGAGATAGTTTGGCAGCTCCTTAAAAAATTAAACATAGAGTTATCATATGACCTAGCAATTTCACGGGTGCTTGAGGAGTGGGATGAGAAACTGGTTTCTACGCAACTCATCTAAGCGTTCATTTAACGATCATGTTAAATTCTTAAACAGAATGTGATATCCCCACACAATGGAATATTATTCAGTCATAAAAAGTAATGAAGTATATTTGTGTTCAACACAGATGAACCTGGGAAATATTATGCTAAGTGAAAGAAAGCAGGCATAAAAGGCCACATGTTATATGATTCCATTTACATGAAATATCCATAATAGGCAAATCAGTAGAGACAGAGAGGAGAAGAGTGGTTGCCACATGCTTTGGGGAGGAGGGAATGGAGAGTGACTGCTTAATGGATATGGAGTTTCTTTCTGGGGTGAAATGGTGTGGAATTAGATAGAGTGATGGTCATAAAACTTTGTGTATATACTGAAAACACTGTATTGTACACTTTAAAATTGTGAACTTTATGGTATGTAAATTTTATCTCAGTAAAGCTGTTATTTTAAAAAGGAATTGAGACACTGTAAAGTTGAAGCCTCTTTGACCATACCTGCCACTGAAATCCCCACAGGCTACCAATATTAGCAGTTCAGTATGACTCCTTGTTATACTGCTCTTATCCTCACAATGCTTAGCAGAGGTTCTTGCACACAGCATGCAATTTGGGTACTTGTTGCACAAGAACTTTGTACAAGGATAAAATGATACTGTTTTGTTCTCTTCAGGTTAATATATATCCTTCTGTATCCGCCACCACACAAATTTATTAGTTCATGATCAGGCAGTGTTAGAGGTACAGTTCACATCAACAGCACACATGCTAAATGCAGTAACAAAAAGTATAGCACTTGCTGGCTCAAAGCTTACCAACCACAAGTCTAGTTACCAGAAAACTCTGATATCGACATTCATGCAAATAAGGAGGCACTTTGCATCTGTTCCCTCAGTTGACAGAGTTTGGAAAAAATGAAATTGGGCTTGGCAAGGCCATTACTTCAACAGCAAGCTGTAAGTAAGTGATTTCTAACTTGGTCAAGTCCAACTTAAACAGAAGCCATAATCTGAAAAAAGACTTGCTCCAAGAACACTCTAATACGTATTAGTTTAGGTAATTTTACTTCAGCCTCAATATAATGGAGAATAATTGTTACAGTATTTTTCAAATGCTTCCTAATCTGTACCCCCTTGTTGACAGAGCAGTTTCTCTTCACATACTCCATATATAAAGTGCCTCCTTATTTGCACCGAAGCTTGAAAGGAGGATATGATATAGGAGAAGCCTTAGCTGTGGAAGGGGAAGTAAAGGAGAAGCCTGCCGCTTCCCCCCCCTAGGGGGAAGAAAGGGGGTAGAACAGGTAAACAAAGACACCATCAGTCTTCATGCACATACCCCCTCCCCACATATACACTGCTCCTTGTCATCAAGCTGGTTCAACTCAGTGACCAGAGGAGCTTCAGAAATACTGAGAGTCCATTTTCCCAGACATAACACGAGGGTGGGCTTCAGGCTACCCCAGTTCATTTGTTAGCTCTGTGCCAGTGCTTGGATGGAGTAGCATGAGGTGGCAGAAAGATGAGTCTGGGGCAGTGCTGCTCACTCCCTCAAGCCTGAGCATGACAAGCAGGGTATCTAGGAGTTGCTAAGAGACTGGTGGACTAGCAGGTGTCTGTGGTTGGAGCAGATTCTCAGTGTACAGGGGCTTGAGACAAATGTCTAGCCCCATTATCTTCATGCCAGGCTCTGCACATCACTCCCAAAGAACAGAGAGAATTACCTACAACTCAAGAGACAACTTCAGGACACTTTCCAAACTAGACAATGAAGCAGAGGACACCACGAAGGTATCCTCTGCTCTCTAACTCACACAGACTTAGTAAGAATCCTGCTTAAGCAGTCAGTAATAGATATTAAGCAGTAACTATTTTCCAGATACAGTTCTAGGTTGAAGAGGATCTGGAGATAAATGATGCAGACAAAATCCCTGCCTTGACCAAACAAGATCTGGGGGTGGAGAAAGGGAAGTGGGAGGAACTCTGAAAGATGAAGTATTTACTCAAAGATCTCAGATTAGGAAGTTGACCTTTGAACAGATTCAGATAAGGCTGTTTATACTGAAAAATTAAAATATTATTATGGCAGTTTTTTAAAATGACCAGAGTTTTCGGTGATCCATCTACTAAGAGGCTGGGAGTCCATGTGCCCTTTCCTTGAGCCTGAGTGGGCCTGCGATTCCTTTAACCTAGAGTATGGCAAAAGCAACACAGTGTGACTTCTAAGGCAAGACCACGTAAAAGGTCCAGGAAGCTTGCATCTGGGCCACTATGACCTTCACCCTTAGAGCCCCTGAACCCCCCGTGTAAGAAGTCTGATTACCTAGAAGCTACCATGTTGGGAGGACATCCAGGCTGCACTCCAAGGCCACTTGAAGGTGCCCTAGTCAACAGACCCAGCTGAGTGAAACCTCTGGGTCATCCTAGTCCTGATGACAGTGATGTGAGTTGAAGACAGTTTCAGACGATTCCAGTTCCTAGCAGCTGAGACACCCTTGCCATGTAAGTCTTCCCAGCTGAGGCCCCAGACATTGGGGAAGAGAAACAAGTCCCTGCCCTGCCCTGTCAGAATTCCTCACCCACAACATCTGTGAGTGAAACAAAATGGTTGTCTTATGCCACTAAGTTTTGAACATACTTTATGATGTCCAAAAACTTATCATAAAACAAAAGTAACTGGAACAACAGATGGGAACTGTCAGAAAAGAAGCAGATCAGTTATAGGGGAAAAAAAATGAAGCTATATTTTCTTTGATTGTTTAAGCCTGGTTTGAGGGAAACTGTTATCTGATCACAGGGACTAAGTAAATTGTACCACTCTTTTGATCGTTAATAATATCTGTTTTATCTACAGCTGCTATAATAGAGAATGTCTCCATTATTTGGAAGAATTAGGGCAGTTCAAAAATAATTTAGGCAGCCCTGACTGGCGTGGCTCAGTTGTTTGGGCATTGTCCCAAAAGGCAAAGGGTTGCCGGTTCAATTCCTGGTCAGGGTACATTGCCTGGGTTGCAAATTTGGTCCCTGGCTGGGGCATGTATGAGAAGCAACCAATTAATGTTTCTCTCTCGCATTGATGTTTCTCTCCATTTCTTTCTCCCTCCTTTCCCCTCTCTAAAAATAAATAAATAAGGTATTTTAAAAATTGTTTAAAAAAAAAAAAAGAATTTGGGCAAGACACTACACTCTTATCTAGATTTTCAATATGGAACTAACATTCCCGTGATGCCATTCAGAGCTGTCCATGAACCCATTTCTGCCTCTTTCCCTTGCATGGTACATAGTAGTTATTCAGTAACTTTAAAGAATGACTGACAGGGTCTGAGGGGTCAGGGGAGAGAGATAAGATTCCAAAAAAGCAAAGGCACTGTGGTGAGTAAAGGTAGTAAAGATGAGTCCTAGGGAGAACAGAGGGGCCACTTGAACTTAATTCTTCATCCTTCCCCATATATACACCTTCCTTCAATATTCATATGCCCATATCTTTAGGCCTTTAGTTGTTCTCATTACTTGAAATGTTCTTTTTCTGTCTGCTTAATGAGCTCTTACTTATTCTTCAAGGGCTATCCTCACTGTCATTTTCCTTATAGCTTTCTCTGATACTGCCCCACTCCAAGTAGAATTAATCACTTCATTCCACTCTCCTGCACCACTTTCCACAACCTCCAGTATAGCACAACAGTCTGCATTATATTTAATTAGTAAGTTTAGATGTCTATTTTCCTTGATAAACTGTGAGCTAACAAAGAAAAAGGAAGATTTCTATTCATCACCTTATCTCCTGCTTGAGTATTTCTGTGCCAAACACCAGGTCGAAAAAGAAAAACTGCTGCCTCTGAGGAGCCCACATTATGAAGGAGAGAGATCTAAAAACACGGTCATACTGCAATGTCATGAGACCTGTACAGAGGTATGGGAGGAAGATGTGGGAAGACAGATCTTCAGGAGGAAATCAGGAAGTGACACCAAGTAGCTGACATTTGAGGTAGGCCTTGAAACTGAGTTAAAATCAAAAGGTTGCCTGGGGGAAATTATGGAATCAGAGCTAAAAAGTCTCATAAGAGAACTGCTAAATAAGAGGAACATCTGGTCTAATCTGGTCAATCTTTTCTCTCCCTACTACTGGAGATGCCCTACTCAAGCTATTTCAGGTTCTCTTTTTACATTGACCAAAGCCACTCAATCTTCCCAATTACATCAATTATTTATATAAAAAAGCACCTATCATTTAGTCCTGGCCAGGTGGCTCAGCTGGTTGGAGCATCTTCCTGTGCACCAAAAGGTGGCAGGTTCAATTCCTGGTAAGGGCACATACCTAGGTTGTGGTTCAATCCAGCATCAGTGTGTGTATGGGAGGAAACTGATTGATGTTTCTCTCTCACATCGATGTTCCTTTCTCTCTCTCCAACTCTCCCTTCCTCTCTCTCTAAAATCAATAAACATATCCTCAGATGAGTATGTTCTTTTAAAAAAGCATCTATCATTTGAACAAGGAAATGAGTCAATAATACATAAAAATGTATTCAAATCAGTAGCAACCATAGAAATTCAAATTAAAACAAGGAACTACTCTTGCACCTGTCAAATTGTCAGGTATTTTTAAAAATTACAATATATTATACCAAAGAAGAATCAAGAAAACCAAAACTAGCGTTTCTCAGAGGCAATTTGGCATGATGTGTCAAAAGCCTTGCAAATAACTACACTTCTTGAGAATTAGAAATTCCATTTATAGGAATTTGTCCTAAGGATAAAGGTCTTTGCTATAAAAATCACAGTGTTATTTAAAATAGTGGAAAATAGTAAACCACATAAATGTTCAACAACATTAAGAATCAAATAAAGTTGGCACTGCCATAATTGTAACAGTTACCACTTATATAGCACTTACGATGTGCCCAACATGATCATATTTAATACTACAGCAGTTTATGAAGCAGTTGTAAGTGAATGTTGAGTGCGACTTTTCCACTTGCACCAGAATTGAGAGGAGTTAAGCCCCCTTTAAGGTAAAGGGAGCAGTCAATAGCTGGGGCTGAGCTAATTCAAGAATTTACTAAGAAGCTATGTGGTGAGACCTTCGAACCCAACTATCACTGGTGTCCCTGCACTGTCTCTCCCCCTTCACGGTCCACAAAAAAAGAGCAGAGATGGGGAGGAGAAAACTTGCATCCTGACATAGTGGCTAGGGCTGCATTTTGGGATAGTATTCTCCCTACCCCTACAGTGGGCTTCTCTAAGAGAATCAGTTACAGAGATTAGGGGTACTGAAGAAAAAGAAAAAAAAGGACCAGGACAAGAACTTTTTGAATATTATAATGCCTGGTGAAAATATGCTCAGGCAGTTGACTTACAAATCTGCCTGGTACCATTCTGACAAGGGGAGTGGAAATGGAGTAAGAAGGGGCAGCAATGCTGTTACCCTACTGCTTCACATGGATACGAGTCCCTTGGGTCACGCAGGTCCATGGAACTGTTGGCCTTAAGCCCTCTTGCCAGGTCCCACCCATGAGAGCTGTCCATCGAGCAGGTGGACCCCAGCTATGAAGTAGTGAGAGAGGGAGCGGCTGGCCTGAAAGAACTTTATACCAGTTTCCTCTCCAGGCCTGGAGGCCATGCATTGGGAAAGCCTACCCTCCAAAGAACTCACAGGTGTGGGGCGTGCACACACAGGCAGTGCTGGTCAAACAGCCGGTAAATGTCATCAAGGAAGACCCAGCAGCAGCAACTAAAGAGGCATTTATCCCTGTCCCTCTCCCTCTAGACACCAGAATAACAAGAGCCTAGAAGGGAGCAGGGAAGAAGTAGTCCAGAGAGACAGTACGGCCTCCCACTTCCACTCTCCAAATAAGTCAAAACTACCATTCTCCACCTCACATCCCCAGAGCCACAGTCTGGCTGGAAGTAGCAGCAGGAAAAGCTTTCAGTTAGATATATTGAAATTTTTAAATGGTGGACTTTCAATAACCTGGAGTGACCAGAAGGTTTGGGACTCTGTCCAAAGGATCATCAAGGGATTTATCCTTTAGAGGAGAAAGGAGATTTTGACAAAGCACACTTGGGAGTTCTGACTGGAGAAAAATAAGAGCATTTGTATTTGCACCCCTCTGAGTTAAGATTGTTCAATTAACTGGTTAAAGTTACCATTATCTCCACTTCACAGATTGAAATTAAAGTTCTGAGATTAAGAAACTTGATCAATTCCACAAACCATATGGGAGGCTTAAAGTGGATTCCAACCCAGAGCTAACCTCAGAATCCATCCCTTTTACAGTTAAATCAGAATTTCTCAATATAGTCTCCAAAGACAGAACCCTGGGGATCTCCTAACCCACTTCAAAAAACTTTTTCAAGATTGAGTTTTCATCTCCAGAATAAGAGTAATCTTAAAAAATACACAAGCCTAGTCTCAACCATCTGAGTGATCATCTTACAAGTGAAAAGTGCTCCTTCTTATCAGCATTTACATTTATAATCCTATTGCTATCAAGTATTAAGTTCTTTAATATCACACACTAATGACTAACGAGAAACGACAGTGGTGATTGCATATATAAATAACATAGTCATAACAGTTAACAGCCAAATGGCTTGCTATACAAACCAGTTTCACAGGAGTATAAACAAAGAAAAGAATGGGACACAGAACAGAGAGGCTCCTTAGAAAAAAGGGCCATATTCACATTTTAAGCAGCAATTTAGTTTCGCCAAAATATCCACTGTTGTTAAT
The DNA here is from genome assembly GCF_987537825.1 of Furipterus horrens. Lineage (NCBI taxonomy): Eukaryota > Metazoa > Chordata > Mammalia > Chiroptera > Furipteridae > Furipterus > Furipterus horrens. The sequence continues at coordinate 49,673,198 of NW_028327172.1, forward strand.
ATGAATTATATTGGTTCTGAAGTTTTACATTTAATTTGTAAATTTGTTTTGGTTTTATTACTGTAGAAGAGCTGTAAGCATACATTTATACCTCACAGTTTTTGTTTATAGTCATTTTGGATATGTAGTAATAAAGATAATTTAACTCAACATAAAAAAACCTGGACAAATGTTTGTTTAAAATGTCCCTACATTACACATGTTGAGAAGCTCTGCCTTATGTCATTCTGCCTAAGCAGCCATTAAAAGTCATGTCTTAGAAGACTCTGTGACACAGGAAATATTCCTGTACATTAACGTAAAGCATACAAAAGGTGGTACAGTCTTACTCTAATTTTGTAAAATATACAAAGCACATATAAACATAAGAAAAAGAGACTAGAAAATACACTAAAATGTTAACAACATTTATGTCATGGTAAGAGTATTACAAGTGCTCTTTATTAATATTGCTATTTTTCTAGAAGCCTGTTTACAATAACTTTATTATGAGTAAAATTTAAGTATTATAAAAAATTCAATTTTTAATAGTCTATTCTATGGAAGTTTCCAAAACCTGTTGCTTAAAGAAAAAATTGTTTGTGCAGTCCAATTCCAGCTCAAGTTCTTACTTCTCCCAAGAAACATAAACAATCCTAAAGTAATGTCTGTTCAAAACTTGAAAGCATATGAAGTCCTAGTCAAGCAATCAATGTATTATGCTTTAGGTACCAGGGCTATGAGAATGAAAAAAGCACATGGTTCACTCTAGCCAGTCTGGGAGAAGCAGAGCATAAACAACAGTCAGTCAGTGGCACTGAGGCGTAATGACACCAGAGGGTGAAGAAAGGGGTTCATGACTCATTCTGATGGGGCGGGAGGGGCAGTATCAGGCTGCCGCAATAAAACACATGAACCGAGACCTAATAATATTTGAGGAAACAGGTGCAGAAAGGTGAAATGCAGATTAGTCTGAAGTAAAATCTAAACATAGGTCTTGTGTCACTGAACTCACTGACCACACCAGCCTAATCTCTCCTGGTCCTGCCGCACTGGTCTTTGCCATTGGTACAACCTGCCATTGTAATTCAAGTTGCTTCCCTGACAAGTTCGTAAACTCAGAGGGCAGCACAATGCACAATGTAGACTCTTAATATTTGCTAATGACAGTATCTTCAGATAGGCTTCTAATGGGCATTAAACTCAACACCTTGTAACCTCTGTTGGTATCCAAAAAAGTATACCCATGTTTTTCCTCTAGAAAATTATATCAAAAGGTCAAAAGCTCAAAACAACAGACTCATTCCTAAAGTCCTTAGAAGAAAATCTACTGAGCAGAAAAAGCTCTTGCAAGCCTGCAGAGCTCCAACTGGTACACTCTTCCTAAGCAGGCTAGAGAACAACAGACTGATTGACTGTCAAAGAAAATCTTCCAAGTAAAATTCAGGGACAATTGAAGATACCTAAATGGTGTGGCTCATCAGCTGACGTGAAACTCTCAGATGACTCACCTGGATAACAGAACAGCCCTTTATTATATAAAACAGTAAATAACTGGAAGTAACATAAATGTCTAACCAGGAGAAATGTGTACCTAAGATGTAGCACATTCACTGACATGGTATTTATGAGACTTATATATAGGTCTAGAATTTTAAAAAAATATCCCAGCAAAGAGACTTCCAGTCAAGATGAAGGTTTAGGTAGACACACTTTCCCTCCTTGCACAACCACAAGAAGAATCACAGCAAGAATTACAGCTAACCTCAAAACAAAAAACGCCCAGAACTGCCAGAAAATCTAACTGTATAAAAGTCTGACAACCAAGGATTTAAAGAAGTCACATTCATCCAGATGGGTAGGAGGGGAAGAGATGTGGATTTTGGGTGGAGAGAATACAGTGTGGTGCAGAAAGGCAGCGGTGGTGGCAGTAGTGGAAGTGGCGGAATGGGCAGTCCCACATTCATGTGATGAATAAAAATTGGGAGTGATACCATAGGAGTGAGAGATCTCAGCCCCAGGCTAGATCACACAGCCCAGGGTTCCAGCACTTAGAAGATAAAGTCTCACAACCTCTAGCTGTAAAAACAAGTGAGGGTTGGGGCGGCAGAAGAAACTGCTGGTTTCTCAGGAGAGTTGGTTTAAAGGACCCACATGGGCTTAGAACATTTGCAAACTCACCCAATTTGGGAATCACCACCAGGGCAATAGCTAGAAGGGCACCAGTCACATTTGGGAAGTGCGTGCAGTGACTGGAAATGGGGCGAGGGCTGAAGCCAGGCAGTAGCACTGTTCCCTCTCCAATCCCTCCCCCGACACAGAGACACAAAGTGGTGAAACAGGTTGCCCAGCCGTGGCTAATACCTAAGGCTCCACCCTATACATCTTAACAGGTGCGCTAAGACAGGGAGTCAAAGCAGCTCTACCTTATATACAGAAACAAACACAGGGAGGCTGCCAAATTGAGGCGACAAAGAAATATGGCCCAAATAAAAGAATAGAACAAAACCCCAGAAAAAGAACTAAACAAAATGGAGATAGCTAACCTATCAGATGCAGAGGTCAAAACACTGGTGATAAAGACACCCAGAAAAATGATTGAGTACAGTAAAAACATAAGGGAAGAAATGAAGGTTACACTAAATGAAATAAAGAAAAATCCACAGGGAACCAAAAGTGAAGGGAAGGAAGCCAGGGTTCAAATCACCAATTTGGAACATAAGGAAGAAATAAACATTCAACCAGAACAGAAAGAAAAAGTAGGAATTAAAAAAAAAAAAACAAAAAACAAGGAGAGTAGAAGAAGACTGCACATCTCCAAAAGTGTCAACATCCGAATCATAGGGGTGCCAGAAGGAGACAAAAAAGAGCAAGAAATTGAAAACTCATTTGAAAAAATAATGAAAGAAAACTTCCCAAATTTGGCAAAGGAAATAGACATACAAGTTCATGAAGCACAGAGAGTCCCAAACAAGAGGGACCCAAAGAGGACCACACCAAGATACATCATAATTAAATTGTCAAAGTTTAAAGATAAAGAGAGAATCTTAAAAGCAGCAAGAGAAAAGCAGAGAATCACCTACAAAGGAGTTCCTGTAAGACTATTAGCTGACTTCTCAAAAGAAACTTTGCAGACAAGAAGGGACTGGCAAGAAGCATTCAAAGTGGTAAAAAGCAAGGACGTACAACCTAGATTACTCTAACAAGCAAAGCTATCATTTAGAATGGAAGGGCAGATAAAGTGTTTCCCAGACAAGGTAAATAGAGGAAAGCATAAAGCAGGGGGTGGAGGTCGTTGTAAAGAGTAAACGATAAGGATTTTGAAAGTGACTTGCTTATAGCTGGTGCCTAACAAGTCCCGAGAGAGATGCTCCCATGATCACGTGAAGTACGCATAATCTAGCAAAGGGAGACAGACACCAGTCCAGTGCCAAACTGAACGTGAAAAAAGTGCCACGGAAACAAGCCAAGAGACCAGCTCACTTTGGAGGGGCCTGAGCATGGGAGACATCAGCTTAAAAGGGTTAACCACTTACTGGGAAGTTCTGCATTTTAAACCACTCTCAGCCATGGGCTCTAGAATCTCACACATTGATCTTTACATCCCCTGGCACCTACTTATTTCCCAGGGACTGGTCAAAGAGATAGCTCCAGACAAATCCCCATGTGATTTCATCTCCCTTCCCAGAAATCAGGAGATCTTTGAGATGTTCCTTTCAGAAAAAAATCAACTCCCTAAAACTCATATAATATCTAGCTTGGGAATTCCACTTACATTCTGACTTTGTAAACTTCAGGTCTTCCCCAAATTTGAAAGGGATATAAAGACACCCAAGCTCATGTTCAAAATTCCTATAAAAGGGTTAACAAATATAAGTAAACAACAGCCCCTCCTGCCACATCCAAAATTAAATACCTCCTCTGGGCTAGACACTGTGTTAAGATTTTTTTTTCACTTGTTATATCCTAGTAAATTCTCAAACTCAGTGAAGTAAGAGGTGTCACTCAAATTATACAGACAAGGAAGTAGGCTCAGAGAATCAAGTCCTTTGTTCAAGGACACAAAGGTCTTTGAAACACTAAGACAGGTCTTCTGAAGATAAACCATATCCACACATATATTGAATGTTAACTGTAAAGGAAAAATAAAGTTAAAAACAAAAAACAAAAAACAAAAAAAAAAAGAAAGGCTGTCTGAGAGGCAAAGACTTACTCAGAGTGATGCTCTTCATTAATAAATGTCATCCTACCACATAAAGCCTTTTATGGACTATCTCCCTCAGCTCTTCGCTTACTTTTCAAACCTCTTTTTGATTTCTACCACAGACTCCTCTACTCTGGATGGATTTTCACTACCCCCCAAATCCCATGTGCACTGCCCCTTTCCCACTTGAATTGCCTTGTTCCTTTCCAGGCACTAATCTTTGGAGTCCAATTCACAATCCCACCTCCTACTCCCACACACCCTTCCATTTTTGTCCCATGCTCAGATCTCTTGCCTTCATGAATCTTTTTAAAAAAAAAATAATTTATTTTTATAAATTTGTTTATTTACTTATTTATTTTTAGAGAGAGGGGAAAGGAGAAAGAGAGGGAGAGAAACATCACTGTGTGGTTGCCCCTCACTCATGTTCCCAACTGCGGACCTGACATGCAACATAGTCATGTGCCCTGACTGGGGATCGAACCAGAGACACTTCGTTTGCAGGTCGAGCCTTCATGAATCTTGCTGCCTGGACCACATTGTTCCTTATAAGGGCACTGCTATTTCACATGGATACTTCTGGTGTCTCTACCTTGCAAATTCCTTGAAGGCAGGGTTGAATATTGATATATTTATTCCCTTCAGAAGGGAACAAACACAAAATAAATGTTTGTCACCATTAATTTGGATGGAAGCAATTGCCTGCTCTGGAACCTATATTTCTCAGCGTATCTCATAAACTTGAGGTTACTACATTCATTATTCCCTTCTAGCTAGAGAATGGCCAGCTAGAGATAGACAGCAACATCAAAGTCGTTTCATTAAGCAAAGCAGCAGGCAGTGTTCCCACTTTGTACAACTCCACTGCCTCTGGTCCTTAGATATCCCTGAGAGAACAACCCATTATCATTAAGGCTGTGAACATTCCATCCTGTTTTTTCCCCTGGATTAGAAATATTAGCAGGACCAAGTACTAATCCTTATTGAATAAGGAGTTTGATATTTTAAAAATTGTGGTAAAACACATAAAATATAAAATTTACCATCTTAACTGTTTTTAAGTGTACAGTTTGGTGGCATTAAGTATTCACATTTTTGTGCTACCATCACTATATCTGTCTCAAGAATTCTTCATGTTGCAAAACTGAAACTCTGTACCCATTAAACAATAACCTTCCTTTCTCCCCTTTCCCCCAGGCTCTGACAACCACCATTCTACTTTCTGCCTCTATGAATTTGACTCCTCTATGCCCTGGCTGGATAGCTCAGTTGGTTAGAGCATCATCCTGATATGCCAAGGTTGTAGGTTCGATCTCTGATCAGGGCACATATAAGAAGCAATCAATGAATGCATAAATAAATGGAACAACAAATCAATGTTTCTCTCTCTCTCTCAATTCAATAAAAAAAAAAGAAAAAGAAGAAAAGAATGTTCCTCTAGGTACCTCATATAAGTGGAATCTTTTAAAAGTATATTTTATTGATTATGTTGTTACAGTTGTCCCAATTTCTTTTCCCTTTGCTCCCTTCTACCCAGTACCCTCCTTCCCTCCAGCAATCTCACCCCCTTAATTCATGTACATGGGTCGTGCATATAAGTTCTTTGGCTTCTCTCTTTTCTATACTATTCTTAACTTCCCCCTCTCTACTTTGTACCAACCAATTATGCTTCTTAATCCCTGCACCATTTCCCCTTTCCTCCTCCTTCCCCCTCCCAGCTGATAGCCCTCCAAATGATCCTCATACTTAAGATTCTGTTCCTAATCCGGTTTGCTTAGTTGAATTTTGTTTTTATTTTTTAGATTTAGTTGTTGATAGTTGTGAGTTTGTTGTCATTTTAATGTTCATAATTTTGATATTCTTTTTCTTAAGTAAGTCCCTTTGACATTTCATATAATAATGGCTTGGTGATGATGAACTCCTTTAGCTTTACCTTGTCTGGGAAGCACTTCATCTGTCCTTCCATTCTAAATGTTAGCTTTGCTGGATGGAGTAATCTTGGTTGTAAGTCCTTGCTTTTCATTACCTTGAATACTTCTTTCCAGCTCCTTCTAGCCTGCAAAGTTTCTTTTGAGAAATCAGCTGACAGTCTTCTAGGCATCCCTTTGTAGGTAACTCTCTGCTTTTCTCTTGCTTTTAAGATTCTCTCTTTACTTTTAACCTTTGACATTTTAACTATGATGTGTCTTTGGGTCTAGCTTGTTTGGGACTCTGTTTCCTGTACTTGTATGTTTTTATCCGTCAGCAAATTTGGGAAGTTTTCCTTCATTTTTTTTTTTCACATAAGTTTTTAATTTCTTGCTCTTCCTCTTCTCCATCTGGCACCCCTATAATTCCGATGTTGGCATGTTTAAAGTTATCCCAGAGGTTCCTAAGCCTCTCCTCATTTTTTTCAATTATTGTTTCCTCTTTCTGTACTGGTTGGCTATTTTTTTCTTCCTTATGTTCTAAATCATTGATGTGAACCCCAGTTTCCTTCCCTTCACCATTGGTTTTATATGGATTTTCCTTTGTTTCATTTAGCATAGCCTTCACTTCTTCCTTTCTGTGTTTGCCATACTTACACATGTCTGTCAAGTCTGTGAGCATTGTTATCACCAGTGTTTTGAACTCTACATCTGTTAGATTGGCTATCTCCTCCTCACTTAGTTCTTCCACTCAAACCTTGATCTGCTCCCTCTTTGTGGCCATACTTCTCTGTCTCCTCTTCTTGACAGGCTCCTGTGTTTGTTTGCCTCTGTGTCTTAGGTAGAGCTGTTGCACTTGTTATGTTGAAGGGGAGGAGACTTAGGTATTCATTGTATGGGTGACCCATTTCAACACGTTGTGGTGCTGTAAGTGGGGGAGGGGTCAGAGAGGAAACAATGCCGCTTGCTCAGCACTTGCTCCTTTTCCAGGCACTTCTCCCACTTCCATGTGAGACTGGCGCCCCTCTAACTGTTGCCCTGGCCGTCATTCCCACAGTGAGTGGATCTGCGGACGTTCTAGGACTGAGGGGGCCTCTAAACAAGCAGACTCTGCTGAGACACCGGCAGGTTCTTACTCTGCCACAACCCCTACTGGTTTTCACAGTGAGAAGCAATGGGCTTTATTTTGCATGGCCCTGGAACAGTGAGCTGCGCGGTCCAGTGTGGTGCTGGGAGCGCTCCCCAGGTGTCCCTCCTTATGTTTTAAAATGTGTGACTGTGCTTTCCACTGGTCTGCTGCTGCTGCCGCTGCCACACTGCTTCCTCTCTGCCCTGGCTTCACCCCTTCTACCTGTCTGGATGAGTATTTCATCTTTATATCTTTGTTTGTTGGACTTTCATGCAGCTCAGTTTTCTGGAACTTCTGGTTGTCTCTCATTTTGAGATAGTTGTATTCCTTCTTAGTTGTGGAGAGAGATACAGCATGTCTATCTAGGCCTCCATCTTGGCCAGAAGTCTGGAATCCTTTTTTTTGGGGGGGGGGTGTGCTTATTTTACCTAGCTAAATGTCATTAAGGTTCATCCATGCTGTAGCATGTCATATAAAAGGTTGAATAATGTTCCATTGTATGTATATACCACATTTTGTTTATTCATTCATCTGTTAATAGACACGTGGTTTGCTTCCAAATGAGAAATTCTGATCCAATGCTTGTCACAAGAAGCTCAGGAGACTGACCCTGGGTTAGAGCAGTTTCTTTGATCTTGTGAACAGAAAGAACCAATCCAGTGATTAGGGCTACAGAAGAGAAAGCTGCTAAAGGGAATTTCCATCTGGTTATCTACCCCAGGAACTGGAACTAGATAGAACACTTATTTAAATACTGCAATAGTCTGCTCAAATAAAGCCTTGGCTGCCTAGGAAGGTCTAGAAACAAATCTTGAATTCACTGTAGTTTCTAAAGACCTCCCTCTGCCCTGTTCTTTTCCTCCCCCAGCTTTATTGAGATATAATTGACATATAACGTTGTATAAGTTTAAAACGTACCACATGTTGATACATATATATTGCATTATGATTTTCATCACAGTGTTAGATAACAGCTCCATCAAATTATATAATTACCATTTCTTTTTTTTTGGTGAGAACATTTAAGAGCCACTCTCAGCAATTTTCAAGTATGCAATATAGTACTGTTAACTATAATCACAATGTTGTACATTTGATCTCTAGAACTTATTCATCTTCTAACTGGAAGTTTGTACCCTTTGACCGACAGCTGCTTAATTCCCCACCCCCAGTTTTTGGAAGCAACTACTGTACTACTTCTATAAGTCTGGCTTTTTCAGATTCCACATACAAGTGATATAAACAGTATTTGTCTTTCTCTATCTGACTTATTTCACTTAGCATAACGCCTTCAAGGTCCTTCCATGATGTCGCAAATGGCAGCATTTCTTTCTTTCTCATGGCTGAATAATATTCCATTGTGTGTGTATTAAAGTACATATGTGTGTGTGTGTGTGTGTGTGTGTGTGTGTGTATATATATATCATACACACCTCTTCTTTCTCCATTTATTCAGTGTCCATCAGTGGACAGTATAATCCGGTACGGTCCACCAATATAATCTTGGCTATTGTGAATAATGCTGCAATGAACGTTGGGGTGCAGATATCCTTTGGATATCCTGTTTTCATTTCCTTTGAATATATACCCAGAAGGGGAATCAACAGATAATATGATAGTTCTATTTTTAATTTTTTTTGCAGAATCTCTGTAGTGTTAAGTGAATTAAAAGACAAGCTACAGTCTGAAAGAAAATATTTGCAAACCACATATCTGACAAGGACTAGTATCGTGAGCATATAAAGAACTCTTAAAACAGTAGAAAAACACAAACAATCCATACAGAAAATGGACAAAAGACTGAGAGACATTTGACCAAAGAGGATAGACAGATAGCAAAAATCATAAAAGATGTTCAATATCACTATTCATAAGGAAAGTGTAGTGTGGTGATTGTCAGGATGGGGTAGGGGTGGGGAGAGGTAGATGTAGATATGGGGGGATAAATGGTGACAGAAAGAGACTTGATTTGGGGTGGTAAACACACAATGTAGTGTGTAGATGATGTGTTCTGGAATTGTGCACTTGAAACCTGTATAATTTTGTCAACTAGTGTTACACCAATAAATTCAATACAAAGGAAAAAAAATCCAATGGGAGAATAGCTAAACATACGAGGTCTGTCCAAAAAAAGTCCAGCCATTGTTAATATAATGAGAATGGTTTGCATGATATTGATGTAACCTGGCAGCCAAGGAGAGTGGATTGAGATGCATACACATGAACAATGACGACTTCACTGTACTAGTCTGTGAGGGTGGTAGATGCCATGGAATAAGCATGTGTACTGTGTGGCCTTTACATTCAAAATGACTGAGTGAATAGAGCAACGAACCTGTATCAAATTTTGCATTAGGCTTGAACATTCCTCTGCAGAAACTATTCAGATGATTCAGAAGGTTGCAGCTATGGGCAACTGGTGATTGACAGCTTCATCACAACAATACACCTGCTCATGCATCACATCTTGTGTATAGTTTTTTTGAGAAACATCACATCACCCAGGTGATTCAGCTCCCCTATAGTCCAGATTGATGCCCTGTGACTTCTATTTTTTCCAAAAACTAAAATCCCCTTTGAAGGGGAAGAGATTTCAGATGGTTGAGATTCAGGAAAATATGATGGTGTAGCTGCTGGTGATTAGGAGAACTGTGTGAGGTCCCAAGGTGCCTACTTTGAAGGGAACTGAGGTGTCATTGTCCTGTGTACAATGTTTCTTGTATCTTCTTCAATAAATGTCTCTTTTTCATATTATATGGCTGGATAGCTTCTGGACAGACCTTGTATGAATTGTGGTATATCCGGACCCTGGAATACCACTCAGCAATTAAAAAAAATACATACAACAACTTGGATGAATCTCCAGATTATGCCAAATGAAAAAAAGCTAATCCCCAAAGGTTCCATATGAATCCATTTATGTAACACTCTTAGAATTACAAAATTACAAAAGCAGAGAACAGATTAGTAGTTGTCCGGGGTTAAGGATGTGGTGGGAGTGGGATGGTGACTATAAAGTGGCAGCAGGAGGGATCATGTGGTGATGGAAATGTCTTGTTTCTTGAGTGTATCACTGTCAATATCAATACTAAACTAGTTTTTAAGATGTTACCATTAGGAGAAACTGGAAAAGAGTACATGGGATCTCTCTTTACTATTTCTTAAAACTAGATATGCATCTACAACTATCTCAAAATAAAAAGTTTAATTTTTAAAAAAGCTCAGGCTTTGGGACAAAGCTAGATGATGTTGGGCAAGTCATTTCCCTTTTCATAGGGCTAAAAGGATTACATGAAGAGATCAATAGTATAAGCATAGTGCCTGGCACAGGGTAAGTGCTCAACAGATGGCTATTAAAATGATCATCTAAAGAGTCATGATAGTGGGGATGGTGAAGGGTATAGAAAAAGATCTTTGTATAATAGCACTAATGGGTTTTGATGAAAGATTAGATGTAGACTAGAGGTGACAGGGAGTAAAAGATGATTCCCAAGTTTCTCAACTGAGCCACTGGGTGGCCACTGACACCATTTACTAAGCAGACATGGAGTAAAGAAGAGAGGAATGAAAAAGAGTTTAGTTTTGGGTGTGGTGAGTTTGTGTTGATTGGGAGACATTCAGGTAGAGATGTCCAGTTAACAACTGCATGTGCAAGTCTGGTGTTCAGTACACAACTCTAAGATGGAAATTTAACTTGATAATGATCAGCATGCAAAAGATAATTGAAGCCAGGAAAATGGATAATCTCTGAGGAGGAAAAAAGAGCCTAGACCATAGCCACTGTGACTATAAAGGAGCTTCAACCTTTAAGTTTTGGGTAAAAGAGGGTCAATCTAGCAAAGGAGACTCACAGTGGCCAGAAAAGGAGAAAATCCAGGCATATTTGGTATCAGTCAAGATAAAACAAAGATGTTTCAAGAAAAAGTGAGTGGCCCACTATGACCAAGTAGTGAAGAGAGAAATTAAAGTAAGAAGTGAAAAGTAAACTTCTGATTTAGTGACCAGTGTGTATATCTTTGTATATCTGAGTATATCTTTGGTGAAATGACAAAGTAGGTTTAAGATTGGAGCTAACTGAGAAGAAGGTGGAAGAAATGGAGACATAATGTAAATAGCCACTAACTAGTTTAGCCCTAAAGAGGGAAAGAAAGCACAGGAGAAGGAATGGATGTAATATTAAGGGATAATTTTGTTAAAAACAAATATGTTTAAATACTAATGAAAAGAAATAGGTAGAGGGTAAGGATGATCTGAATAGTTGGAGAGGATATGACACAGAGCACAAGTAGCAGAATTAGCTCAGTTAGAAGGGGCACCACATATACTCTAAGAAGAATGGGAAATGCAAGGAACCACGCACACACACATGTATTTGGAAATTTGGTCACAGTATGTGTAGACAGCTGTTCCCTGGTAGTTTCAATTTTCTTTGTGAAAGAGAAGGCAAGGTCAACTGCTAAGACTGAAAGGCTGGCTTAATTTATATTCCCAGCATAAAATACAGTGCCTTGGGCACCTATATTTAATAAACAAATGTATTTAATAAATAAAATACAAGCAAACAATTAGTTTCCTTAATTCGGTTGTTCATTAGAATCTATACTCAACTTTTTTCAAATTAGCCACTAGGGGGCATTACTGCTGACAATCTTTTCCCCTGATTTTTTTAACACCCTGAAATAGAAAAATTACAGTGTATGCTATAATACATGTTTTTATTTTTATAGTGTAAAAATTTAATATTTAGAATTAGCCTGATGGGTTCAGTTTATTTTCTTACTTTTTATTTATTTTTTAGAGAGAGGGGAAAGGAGGGAGAAAGAGAAGGAGAGAAAAACCAATGTGTGAGAGAAACATTTATCAGTTGCCTTTCACATGTGCACAACTGAGGACCTGGTCCACAACTCAGGTATGTGCCCTGACTGGGAATTGATCTGGTGACCTTTGTTTCGCAGGCTGGCACTCAATCCACTGAGCCACACCAGCAAAGGCTGGACTCAGTTTAGATGATCCCAATTTTGTTGGCAACATCCAAAGCATCATACTCGGGATCCAGTCGACCATATGCCTTCTTCTCTCCATCAAGCCTGATCAGGGTGTTGACCTTGGCCATGTCTATGACACAGAGCTTCTTCACAGCCTGTTTGATCTGGTGCTTGTTGGGACTGACATCCACAAGGAACACAAGTGTATTGTCTTCTATCTTTTTCATGGCTAACTCGGTAGTCCAGGAAATATGATGATGGTCAAGATTGTTTCTCCTAGTGGTGCTCTTCCGAGAATATTTAGGCTGCCTTCCCAGCTGCAGTGTCTTGGGCATAGGAAGGTGGGTGACGTAGGATGTTTTTTTGTGGCGGAAAATGCTTTTCAGCACTGCTTTCTTTGCCTTCAAAACCTTTGCTTTGGCTTCAGTTTTGGGAGGCGCAGGGTCTTCCTTCTTCACTTTCCACACAATCCTTGTGAAAAGGCCGTAATATATTTTTCCTCAAGAAAATCTGGTGTCAGCTTTATACACATGCATATGTGTGTGCATGGGTGCGTATGGGTACGCACACACGCACACATGCACACACTGCAGCAGGGTGGGAGGGTTGTTCTTTCTACTAGCCACCCACTGCAATCAAATCATGATGCCTCAGAAGCAATACTCATCATTTTCTAGAAGTCACTTTTTGTAATTCCTCCAGGGCACATAGCAAATACTGAATGGATCTTTTACACTTTCTTATTATTAATACATTACAAAAGGTGGATGAAAAAAATCCCTAAAGCTAATCCTTGGTAATATTTGTCATAGGTTCTTTAAAATTATTTCCCCCCCTACCTCCACCTCCTCCACCTTCCCCAATTAAATCAGAGGTAGATTTGTTAGATTAATTCTAAATAGTTGTGATCTATTTTTTAAAATCCTCACCCCGGGATATGTTTATTGATTTTAGAGAGAGAGGAAGAAAAGAGAAAAACATTGATGTCAGAGAAACATCAATCAGTTGTCTCTGATACACATCCCAACCAGAGATCGAACCCATAACCTAGGTATGTGCCCTGACCTTTTAGTGTATGGGACAATGCTCCAACCAACTGAAGCACTCAGCAAGGGCAGTTGTAATCTATTTAAAAAAATCCTTTTTTCCATTTCAGATGCTTGATACTTATTTTTCTTGTTCCTCTTCCCGTCTTCCATTTATTCTTTATTTTATAAATTTGTTGGGGTACACTGGTTAATAGGGTCATAGAGGTTTCAAGTGTATATGATACATGACCTGTCTAGTGCATTCTGTGTCCAACATCCAAAGTCAAATCATCTACTGTCACCATATATTTGGCCTTGTAATATGACATGGCTATTATATTAATATATACCAGAATAAGCAGCTATTTTGGTGTGTGTGTTTACCAATGGGGCTTAAAAATACTTCTTTCCTAGTTTGGTTCTAATGAACTTGGACCTCTAATGAACAGTGAGAACTGGCAGAATTCTAACTTAAAACAGGGTGCAGAAATTTTCAACACCCAAAAAGAAAAGATGTAAAAGCAGACAGTTCCTCAAGAGTTTAGGATTACACAAATCAGCTCAGTGTCAACTAAGGGAAATGAACTTCTATAGTGGAGGAGACTTCCCATCATACCAATGGAACACATCACACTCTAGCCTAACAAAAACTGTTTGGTCAGATGCCTTATGGCCTGGAGCTGTGGGGAAGATGGGAAGGAGGCTGAGGTCATCGTATGACTGTAGGGTGTCAAGTTCGTACAGGCATACCTCGGAGACAATGCAAGTTTGATTCCAGACCACCACAATAAATCCAGTATCATAATAAAGGTAGTCACAATAAGAAGAGATAAATCTTTTCAATGGTAAAGGGTCTCGTCTTTCATTTGTAAAAAAACGTAACACCTGTGTAGTGCAATAGAGGGACGTGCAGTAAAAAGAGGCATGCTTGTACTTCAATTGGATGAAAAGGTCACTTAACCGCAAAGCCTCCCAACTTGGTTATTTGAATTAAAGTTTTGTGGGGAACAAACATACTCAATAAATGGATCATAAGGAGAGTCTGGGTGATAGAGCTGAAGCAGTCATCAGTCAAATGAAGATACAGTATCAAATTGTTTGCAAACGGTTTCAGAAACAAAGTTTCAAGGTTCTTTAGGTTAGTGTTCTAATTTGATAATTAAAAGTCACATTTTTAGTGGACACTCTATTCCACTAGCTGGTGTAGTATTCCACTTTTATTGATAGTTTTCAGAAGCTCTTTGGCGTTGAAGTTTTTTGTTTTTTTTTATATTTATAAGGACATTAATATCAAGTTACTCTTCCTTAACCTAATAATAGAAAAGTTAACCTTTTGTAATGAACTGATACCACCTTGAAGAGCAGAAAAGTTTTTCTCAGTAATTTTAATGCTTTGGCTACATGGCCATCCCTGAAAAAAATGAGCTTTAAAACTGAGATCATTGCCACATCCCTACTGTATTTTCGATCGATGTCCTTTTTACTAAATCCTTAGAATATTTCCCCCAGAAAATGATCCAAATAAGAGCCTGATTTCATTTACATACGCACACATTTGCAATCCCCAACAACACCACTTCCTTTAAAAAACAGAATGTCACTTCCTCAATCCAGAGGCCAGAAGTCCCTTGGTTCTGATCTGGGGAGCCAAGACAGGAAACTGATGAGCTTCTGCCTCTCCCCCCACGGACCGCATGGGTGCAGCTGACAGAGGGCAGGGTCTGTACAGAGCTCCCTTGATGCACTGCAGCTGGAAGGCAACAGCTCCCTTCCACGCTGGGGGAATGATCCCAGAGTTCCCCACAGGAGTCAGTTTAACAAGGGCATTTCATAAGAAGCGAAGAGGGAAAGGATGAAAGACCCTGACCCCTTTTAGAAACCTTACTTCTATTTCCAAACTCTTGCGAATAGCCCAGGGCTGTTTTCAGCCAAATCACAGTCATTGGCACCAGTTTGTACTTTGACCCCACCAGGCAAGGCGTCTTCTAGTTTGGAGGTGGGGGAGAACCAGACCTTCTCACCGCTCAACACCAGACTGGACCACTTTTCCCTTGGTGTTGCCAGTTTCTCACCTAGAAGGGAGAGGTTGTCCCAGCAATTTCAGTAAACACTGTCGGTTAGCACCACCTGGCAACTGAGAACCTTGATCTCTCCCGACCCCAGGACGGCACAACACAAAACCTGGGCCAGTTATAGCAAACCAAATTGCAGTGTCACCATGGAGGGCAGGGGTTGGGGGATGTATGTGAGAGACATACAGCATAAAAGGAAAGAAGGGGGACAAACAAATGAGTCACTAAATACAAGGGCTGCACATGCCGCTGACGCTGTCCATGATGCAGAGGCTGCGGACTGAAAGGAAGCAGGCGGCCACCCGGAGGGGCGGGCAGAGAAAGGGAAGGGGGAGAGGGTGTGTGGCGCCTCGCCCTTTGTCGGGCCGGGCTGTGCGGCCCCGGAGCCCATGCCCCTCTTTCCCGCCCACTCCCCCAATCGTGTCCGCGGAAGCCGTTCAGGGTTACTATGGTCCTCCAGCCCCAGGAACCAACTCTGTCGCTCTCCAAAAACAATCAATACAAACTTCAATACTGTATGTAGTTTACAAGGAGGCTGGCTAGAGAGGCGCCACCGCCGCGCCTGCCCTGCGGAGAACGAACCGCAGCCTCCACCTGCCGCCCCGCCCCTCGGCGGCGCACCTGTGACAGGTGTGCAGGTGCCCCACACAGACCCCAGCCATGGGGCGCGCCAGCCGCTCCTCACCCCCAAAAGGCCAGCGGCCGGCCCTCCATGTCCGCATGGTCCCTCCCGGGGCCCCCAGACCCTGGTCAGGCCGCGGTGTGCCCCCAGCCCGCGCCCTCCGCGGCCGCGCCCGATGACCGCCCGCACTCACATAGCGCCTCAACTTCTTCTCGGGGGGCGATTTTCTCAGCCAGCCGGTGCACACAACATCGCCGCCGCCGCTGCTCATGCTGCTGGCTGCCTGGTGCCTGCCGCGGGGTCGGACGGACAAGGGCGCGGGCGCGAGCCGCTGGGTCAGCCGGCCGGCGGTGCGCAGCTCGAGAGGGAGGGGAGGGGCCGGGGCGGCCCGTGGCCGCGGGGCGAGGACGAGGCGGCGCGGACCCGGCTGCCTGGTGCGCGCACGCGCGTACTCGCTGCTTCCCGGCCTCAGTGGGGGCGCCACAGCAGGAAGAGTGGTGCGCGCTCGCCACGCCCATAGCCCGCCGCGCCCCCCGGCCTGCCGCCTTCGGAGACACAAACAGCCTGGCGTCTTTGGACCTGAGAGGCCCGAGGTTCTCCAGGACAACGAAGCCTGCAGCCTGTCGCGCCCGCACCCCCACCCCCCGTTTTGTTTTATTCCCAAAGCGTCCAGCAGCACGCGGGGGTGGCGCTGCGCCTCTGGTGGGATTGGGGGTAGGGTGAAGGGAAGGGGCTGCGCGCCCTTGATCAGGAATCGATTTTTCACAGAGGGTCATCAGGAAGGGACCCAAGGGCTACTCGAGTTTCCTATCCATTCCCAGAGTTTCAGGTTTCAGTGGGTCAGGTTCTGGCTGAAATTAGTGATCCACTTCCCAGCAAGAGTTTAACTCTCGCACCCCCTTGGCGGGAGAAGGAAAGAAGAAAACAAGACTACTACGCGCTGTGCGCTTTTGCATTTCTTATTTACATGATTGTCTCGAGGAGTCTACAAATTGGGCGGGCAGTATTAATCCCATTTTACAAATAGTGTAAAGTCCCGAAGCCTGGGTGATGCAGATCCAAGTTTCTAATTTAGGGGGTGAGGGTGGAGGTGGTCCTGCTCATCTGCTTTTTAAAGTGGGGAAATTTTTCTTATGTGTGCAGATCAACTCGAGGGCCTGTTATTACTAGGAATTAAAGTCCAGCAGGCTCCTTCATTATCTCTGGGAAATACAATTCATAAAAGAAAATTCATATGGTTTGCAAAATCAAGGAAGCAAAAATATTTCGTAGTACATTGGAAGGCAAGGTGATGTAGAATAAGAAATTGCGGTCAAAATTCCCCAGCGTTCGACGTCATTGACATGAATTACAAGACCTCTCTGGCATTCATTTGAAAATTGCGGTATGATGGTACCTCTCACTGCATCTTGGTGAGGTTTATCTAAGATGAAGTATGTGGAAGCACACACTAGACAACCCTACATTTCAGGGGCGGGAAGGAAGGGGAAAAAAACCTTTGGTAGGGGCTCGTTTTCCACTCACAAAATACCTTTACAAGCCATATTAAAAGGTAAGTCCTCCCCCCAACTTTGAGAAGCGGAGGCTGAGCCATGATATCAATAAGGAAGCGTGCTGCCAGCAGGTGAGTGGGAGAGACAGCATCTTGCATTCCTCATGCAACTTAAGGCTAAGGCTATTTGTTCATTTCCCTGTCTTTTTGCAGCAAAGCTAGTTGTTCAAGCAGTTGGACATCCTTCTGGTTTTACAGATCTTGGTTGGATTGGGAAAAGTTCACTTTCAATCAGTTTGTAAAAGCTAATAATTGACTAGATGTGTAGCTCTTCTAAACACTCTGGGAGGCTTAGATCAGCTCCTCGGGACCCAACATTTCACTGACTTTCTACACTGTTCAGTGTGCTGCTGGGCTGAATGTAAAGCCAGAACTATCGAGCTATAGCTGGGACCGAGCTCCCCTAGCCTTCCAATTTAGGGATCCTTAAGCCACATACAAGGACCACCACCAAAATTATGGTCATTTTAACCTCTGGCTTTGGCTTCAAGTGTCTTAAAAAGCTGTGCGACAAATATCAAAATACTCAAGTCTGCCAAATCAGTCAGGAGGCGGTAACTCTCAAACAAAATAAAGCAACTTCTGACTTCATTCCCATCTGAGTCATGGTGCCAGGTCCCAGCGATTGCAGACTCTGAGAAATCTGCATAGTTTGTCTGCAGCTACCCTAACTTTCTTATGACTCGGCTGCCAGCACCCAGTTCAGGCTGCACATAGAAGGCAGAATTGCTGCTGTGGTCCCTGACTGCACCCTGGTGTGGCTCCAGTCTTCTGAGCCTGAGGTGCGTGCCAGGCCTGGAAACAGCCCTCGGACAGAACGTTCCCGTCTGGGCCTTTACTAAGTCCTCTCCACTCCCTGCCTTTTTTTTTTTTTTTTTTTTTTTAAGTTCCTTGCCTTTGGCTGGGGAGAAAAGGAAAACAAATTGAGTGATTTATTTACGTAAAGCTAAGCGCCATCTATTGGAATTAGTTGGGATAACGCCCCCCCCCCCCCGCAAGGACACATATCACTCGTCTATAATTTAGGCAATTTTGATTTTAAAGACCATGGTAGTTCCTGGAGGAACTAATGACTGGCTGCAAGGAGGGCTTTGGGTCATTAATTCTATACTCATTAAGTCCTCCAGAAATGACCATCTTATAGGGAGGGTTTCTCTGGAGGGAGCGTTGCAGAGATTAGAGAAATGAACATCTGGGAGGAAAGCACAGGCACCACGTTTTGCTCCCCTACCCCGAAAGCCTGGGTTCTAAATGGTGCACTGTGGCTTTGAGTTTCATTAGCGACAGCGTGCATCCGTGCCTGGCTGGGAGTTGAGGGTTGTGGCCAGCAGCAGGTGCATGGCTGGTGGAACGCTCCCAGGAATAGGTTGGAAGGGCTGGAAGGAGAGTTGTCCCCAACTGCACATCAGGCTGGTGTGATTAATGCCACCCACACCAAGCTTGACATCAGTGATTGGTCTGGGGGTGGGGATGGATGTTTGTGTCCTAACCCTTCTGTCTTTTCTCCCCTTCAATTTAGTTGACACATTAATTTCAGAGATGAGTGCTCCTTGCCAGGGTCAGTGTGGCCAGCTGAACCACCTCGGCTTGGTGACTTTCATGACACTTGTCTCTCAGGGTATTGAGGCTTGCACTGCTTTAACCCCTGGGTGCTTTGAGCTCACTTGCTTCCCTCCATCAAAGTACTCTGATCTACTCAACTCAACTTTTGGCACCTGGTTGGGATGGAGATCTGGAAGTGGGCTTGGGGTGTGGTTGAAGACCTAACTGACTTCCCTCCCTGTCTGTGGCTGCTAACAGCCTGTTACTTGACATTACACCCAGTGGGAAACATTTTGGAAGTAAACTTTCTTAAAGAGAAAATGTTGAGCAAGTCCAGCTTCCCAATTTTCCTTTGTAAAGAACCAGAACCTGTGTCAATTGCTTTAGGGCAGTTAGGCTCCTGGGACATTTCCAATGACATTGGTTGTGGTAACATCACTGTTCACAGATCATGCTGCAAAATCAGTTATAGTCTCCCAAGAAGAAAAGTGTCAAGGTGCCTGGGAAAGTGCCTTAGTGCTCCAAACCATACTTTGCACGATGGCCCCTTCCTTCGAAGAGAGAAGCCCTGTCTTGGATTAGATCTTAAAAATATGTCAAGACCCATTCTCTAAAACTCACCGTCCCCACTCCCCAGCATAGTTGTTCACTGTTTTCTTAGATTCACACTGCACCCTTATAAATTGGGTTGTCACATTCTACTGCAAATATTTGTTTTCCTAGAGCCTCCCAGCATGGTGCCAGGCACACGCAGATACTCATTAAATGTCTGTTGGGGAGAACAAGGGACCAATCCTTAAAGGGTAATGAGAGCTGCGGACCCCTGGATCATCACCCCCAAGGATATTATCTGTGAAGGTCCTTATAAGCAGTTAAGAGTGTTTCAACCCACAGGGACTGGCCTGGTGGGAAGGGCAGAGCAGGTGGAGGTAATCCTATGCAATTTCACTTTAAGAAGTGGTTGAAACCCTCCCATAGTTTCAAAAACAAT
This sequence comes from Furipterus horrens, assembly GCF_987537825.1. Classification (NCBI taxonomy): domain Eukaryota; kingdom Metazoa; phylum Chordata; class Mammalia; order Chiroptera; family Furipteridae; genus Furipterus; species Furipterus horrens. The sequence goes on from NW_028327172.1 coordinate 49,693,209, forward strand.
GACTCTTTAGACCTTTGACTTCTACCCCCAGGCTCTAGAAAGCTAACTATGTTAACCCTTGGTTCCCAAACCCTGATACTGTTGTAGAGACTCCCCAGACACCCTCTTCTCTGGGATTAAGATTTAAATCATTTATGGTTTATCTGATAATCTAGTTTCAATGTGACAGTCTTGGAGGAGCTCTAACACTTAAAGTCAGCATTTTAAAGTGTACAATCCAGTGGTTTTTAGTATATACACCAAACTGGGCAACCATCGTTGCATCTAATTTCAGGACATTTTCATGACCCAAAAAAGAAACTCCATAGCTATTAATAATCACTCCTCAGTCCCCCAACCCTGACCCCTGGCAACTATTAATCTACTTCCTGTCTCTACTGATTTGCCAATTCAGGACATTTCATATAAACAGAATCATACAATGTGTGGCCTCTTGTGTTTGCCTTCTTTCACTTTGTATCATGTTTTCAAGGTCCATCTATGTTGCAGCATGTCAATTTTTCATTCCTTTCACTGTATGGATAAAATGATCTGTTTGCCGCTTGATGGACATATCAGTTGTTTCCACTTTGTAGCTATTATGAATAATGATGATGTGAACATTCATGTACAAGTTTTTGTGTGAACCTACATTTTCAATACTCTTGGGTATATACTTAAGAGTCATACTGTGACTCTGTGTTTTCTTTTTACAGAATTGTTTTCCACAGTGGTTACACCATTTACCTTCCTACCAGCTCCAATGAGGGCTCCAATCTGTCCACATCTTCTCCAATACTTATTTTCCTTTTCTTTTAAAAAAATAATAATTTAATTTTATTAATGTTATTTTTAAACAACCAGCTTGCAAAGTTTTTCACAATTTACCAGTCTATGCTCCTAGGCTCATGTGAGCCAGTCCTAGCACACCACTGCGTAAGTCTACCACAGAAAAAACCCACCGTCCTTCCCTGCAGTTAGTTCCACTTCTTTCTGCTGACAAGAGCAAGACTCAACAGATTTGAATTTCCTTCTTCTTATATGCTTCCTGTAGAAACCAAAATAAAAGGTCTCAGGTTTTCTTCTCTTGGAATTAAGAAGATTTTTGATTCTGGAGTTACGGGATTTCGGCTCCGACCACTCTTCCAAGTTGGGAAACAAAAATAAAAAACAAAATGTATCTTCTTGACACCCAGATGTATCTTCTGGATGAGCTCTCAAGCAGTTGCTTCAACAGGGCAAGCAGCTGTGGTCTGTTTCAACATAATTTGATGTAATCAGGGTTAATTTTGATGATGCAGTAACTCTGAAGACTGTTTTTTAACTGGATTACTGTTGGGTCAACAATCATGTGGCATTACATTTAGTGGCTGGAACAAAAGCCAGAATTAAAACAGCTTCTCCCACCCCCCTTCTAAATGACAGCCCCACTGGGATTAGAAGTTATGAGGCACATTTACCACAATTAACTAAAAAAGGAAAGTAGTTTCAGTCAAATTATACATGCAACCTTCTTTAAGGTCCAGAGTGTCAACTCAAAAGAGCTGGAAACTTATTTGTTGTTGTTGTTTTCTTTTCCAAGAGTGGTTAGAAACAGGTTGGCAGCAATCATTATAACTTAATATTTTCATAACGTTCTAGGAAAAAGTCTTAAGATTTTCCTCTGAAAATTTTCCTGAACCAAATGATTTCAGTAGTCCACAGTTCTCTCTACTTTCCATGTATGTTTTCAAAATTATTAGGTTAAGTGAGGGCTAAACTCAGGGAGTGGCACGCCAGGGTTGAATGAATGTGTTACACAAAGCTCTATGCACATTTGCAACTGTTTCTGATGAGCAAAGTCTTCTATTTTACTTTGATAGATTTGGCTCACATTGTTTATGACCAGCCCAACCGCAGGGCCTGAGCTTCTCTAGGCACACACGCTTTAGTCTCTTCCATTCTTGTCTGAAACACAGCTAAGGCCCATGACAAAAGCCATTCTTACACAGTTCTGGAAAGCAGAATCTTCAAAAATAGATGTCTTGGGAAGCTGCCAAATGTGTTGGTTCTTCAAAACCTCTCTAATCCAGTTTTGTAGTTCAAAAAAAGTCTGATATGTGGCCAATCCTTGTTGTAAATACGCCTCCATTCGTGTGTGTGTGTGTGTGTGTGTGTGTGTGTGTGTGTGTGTGACTTAGGGGATCAAGAAACTTGAAAAGCAAAGAAGTCTCTTACCCTACTGCACTTTATTTATCAGGAATTCCTTATCTAAATAATTTCCTGATTAACATATTCTGGGATAATATATGTGTGCAACTAAAAGATAATAGACTTTTAAAAAAGTAATGAGAGCCCTGACTGCTGTGGCTCAGTTGGTTGGGCATCGTCCCACAAACTGAAAGGTTGCTGGTTCGATTCCTGGTCAGGGCACATACATGGCTGCATTTCAGGTTTGGTTCCTGGTTGGGGCACATACAAAAACTGATCGATGTTTCCCTCATACATCAATGTTTCTCTCCCTCTCTCTTTCCCTCTCTCTAAAAAATAAACATGTAAAATCTTTTAAAAAGTAATGAGAATTCCTTCCATAATTCAGATAGTATATTAATATCTTCTTAGTTGCAAAAGTAAATATCCATTTTAAATTCACTTAAGCCCAAATAGGGAATTTATTGGTAAGAAAATGACATATATCCCAAGGAACTCATGAAAAAGTTGAATAATCTGGCCTCAGGAAGGGTATTAACCGAGGACTAAATATAGCAAAAACGAGGCATCGAGTTTGTATCTCTCTCCCTCTCTTTCTCTCACTCTCTCAGGCCATGTGGTTTTCCATGTCTGAGCATTTTGCCTTCCTTCCTTTCTCTCTGCAGACTGCTTTCTCTGTCTCTTCAGGTACACAGTTGCCCTGTAGTTACTCAATTTACATGATCCCAGTTCAAACAAGTAGTTGCTAGTGTTCTCAATCCCAATTTTCCAAGAGAAAATGGGACTGGTACATTCTGGGTCAGATGTCCATCTCTCGTTGTCAGCAAGGGAAGCTCATGCCTCTAGTATGTCTGTGGAGGATGTACTGGCTAGGATTGGGGTGGAGGGATTCTTAGAGGAGAGATGGGTTTGATACCTAAGTAGACACTTTGAAAAGTGTTTAATAGAGATATGAAAACCAGTCTTGTTTCTTTCAGGACATACCAAGTATCTATCATTTGAAAATTTGAAAACATTCAGAAAAGCATATACAGTATTCCCTCACTTATCGCGGGTATTACATTCTAGAGCCCCCCGCGATAGGTGAAAATCCACGAAGTAGGAAACTTACATTTATTTTAGTATTTATATATATTTTAAGGCTTTATAAGCCCTTTCCACACACTTATAAACCGTTCCCAGTCCTTTATTAACATTTCCCACACTTTTATGAACACTGCTTATGTTCTTAAACATATTCTACACTCTTAAACCTATGTAACTTCAACAACATACATATACAGTACTGCAAAATCCCATGATATAGCGAAAAACCCGCCATAAATAATTAACTATAATATTTTTAAAAATCCCGTGATACAGTGAGGCCATGATAAGTGAACCGCAATACAGAGAGGGACTACTGTATTTCTATTCAAATAAAAACATACTTATGTTCAAATACATGTTATTTAGGAAAGATTATTTATGTACTTGTTATTCAATTCTCAATAAGGACTTTCTAAGAACCTACTACCCCAAGTTTAGCACAGAAATACAAATATGAATAAATCCAGGGTCTTAAAAAGTTCAGGGTCTTTCTAGGGAGAGTAATAGGTAGGCAGATGTCTATAGTAGTGTGTGGACAATGAATGTTATAATAGAGGTATTTTAAAGAATTGTGGGGGCACAGAGAAATTAGCAACCAACTATATGGGGACTAAAACTGTAAGGGCTTAGGTTTTACTTGTTTGGGGTGCCCCGTGGAGAGAGGCACAGAGTAGGCATCAATTAAAATCTGCTGAATAAGATGATGTAAGCAGTGGCTACTTCAATTTGGAGGCAAGAAACTTGTTTAGAATTAGAGAGTAGAGTGGAGGAAACCACTAACTGAAAATCTGAGCAACTTGAACTTCACCAGCTCCTGTCAATCGTTTGTCAATCAAATATATTCATTCAACAAACACTTACTGAGCACCTGCTGTGTGCAAGGCACATGTCTAGGTGCTGGTTACATAATGATGAACAGTATAGCAAGGTTCTTGAGAAGCAGACTACTAGGTCACTGTACTTCAGAAGCAAAACTGGGACAGATGCTCTAGAAACTAGCTTTCAATAATAGATCATGAAGACAAATTTCTAGTTGAACTCATAATTACTTTTGATTCCTGACTTTTTGTTCTATGCTAGGGAATGGCTCATCTTGGATTTACGCTGAAAAGGGCTAGTTTAAAAATTTATGAAACATTTCAGACACACAAAGAGTGCAAAACCAGTATGGGAATTACTTTTATGTGATATCTCACTTTTGACTGATGGACATATTCCCTCCCACCTTTTTTTTTTTTTTTTTTTTTTTTTGAGAACTCAATGATACCTCATTCCAGAGGTATTTAATGAGTACCTACTATGTGCCAGATACTCTCCAAGACACTATAGAAATAAAGATGAATGCAGTCTCCTCTCTGTTCTCACGAAGTGCACATTACAGCAGAGAAAACAAATGGCAGCAGAAGACCAGAAATCGCATATGGTTTTGAGGGAACAGAATCGAAGGAGGGAGTCTGGATGTCACTGTTCAACATTGGTATCCTGAAGTACAAGTAATATAAACACTAACACTAGTAATATAAACATGTGAAAGTGGAGAAATCCTAGTTGCACTTTGGAGGGTCACCACTCTTACAATAAAGCATCAGAGCCTCAGTGTCATTAAGGTTGTAATATTTTGATTCTGGGTGACTAATAAGTGACAGGTGTGTAGCCCGAGAAAGCCACCCAAGCCCATTCACAGGCGTGTGGCAACAGGCGGTGCTGAGTCAGGCTCAGGATATACTCGAACTTGCTCGGCAGGACAGGGATCTGTTGAGGGCTGCTAACCCACTGGGACCAAGAGCCGAATGACAGTCAAATATAAAGACACAAGTTTCCATGTGGTATTTTTGTGCCTGTTGATCAATAAGTGGCCCACTCCTAAGTTTGTCTGAGAAACACTAACCATATACAAGAGCCTTCCAGCACAAGTTAGTAAACTAGATATAAGTTTGCTTGTTTTTTTATTTCAATAAAATTGATAGTCTATCTGGTTGGGGGTGGGGTGGAGAAAGGAAGGGGCAGCCTCTGGATGCTGACATATTACTAGGCATAGGAGGAGTCAGAGTAGGAGAGAAGCACATGCATAGAGACAAACCCATGGGAGCTGTGGTGGGAGAGAGAGAGAGAAAGAGGATAAAGGATGTGAGGCTCTGCAGGCTGGCTTTCCCGTCTTCACTATGGAGGCATATAGATCAGCTCAAAGGTGCAGACACAACAATCAAAACGGAGCATCTTCTCCAATGAGCAGATCTGTGTAATTATCACTTACCTTTAGCTGTAATATATTCAAGCCCCGCTGAAGGATTCTCAGTGTGAAATTAAACCACCTACATTAGCATCATTAGGATCAGGGAGGCTGTCTGAGCAACGCAAATTGTGGGCTGTTTCGTCCCAGACCTATTAAATCAGACTTTCTAGGGTGGGATCAGTGTACTCTGAATTAATCAGGTGATTCTTATACTCAGTAAACTTTGCAAAGACTGTATGAAATGGGATTCCCTGAGACAAGGAAGCATGTTCTGTTTCTCTTTGTATTGAGTCCAGCAGCAGACCCAGCACAGTGAGTGCTCAATCAGTTTATTGAACTGAATGGAATACATCAAAGAAATTTTTAAAGAAAGTGGCTCAATTATACTGCCCGAAAACAGCTGATTTCATTTTCCCCCATATGCTTTCACCCCATGTATGTATCTTTTATATTGGAATTGCAAACTACAATTAAAAATTTTCAACACATTTTCTATTAAAATACTTGATTTGACATGTGTTCATGCAGATTTTTTTTTTTTTTTTTTTTTTGGCGGGGGGAGGTTTGAAAAGATTTCCCTTACATTCGTGTAGTGCTTTTTCAGTTACGAAGCCCTTTTGCACACACTTCATTGTTTCTCACACAATGCTATGTAAGTATTATCCTTGTTTTGCAGATGTGTATACAAACTCAGAGGTAAAATAAGTTGCTCTAGGTTCCATAGCTCCTTAAGTAGAATGTCAGACTTACACCAGAGTCTTCTCCCTCTATGTCTAATACTCTTCCCAAGACACCACACATCCAGCACTTTCTGGCAAGAATCTGACCCAACAGTTTCCTGATACAAAAACCTGAAGGCAGAATGTGGAAGATGGAAATTACATTTAAAGAGATAATTGTCCAACTATATCTTAACTGTACAAGAATCAGTTCCTGCCTTTTGGGGCACAGCAAAGAAAATGTGTTTATATTAGTGGAAATATTCAATGAAAGAACTTCCTGTTTTTCAACCAAGTCCATTTCTGCAATCCCAAAATGAAGGAGGTGGACTGCCCTGAACATTCTAAAGTTGTAATTAAGATTCTTCAGTAGTATTACAAACATAGGAAGAGGAACTACTAAAGGCTGTGACACAGATAGGAAGAAGGCACTGGAGACTTAAAAATTTTTCTAATATGGAAACTTGTATCACAGGATACGTGGGTAGCAGTTGAGTCACTAGTGGGGGGAAAGCATTCGTCTACCAAGAGAAAGGCCCAATTAAAGGACATACTGCCTGGTGAACAACCTAGCGGGGGCAGCCCTTCAGGGAAGAGCAGATTGTTCAATTGAGCAGTTATAGATTTTATTATGGAGAGGAGAAGGCTGGAGAGAAGAAAAGTTGTTGTTGTACTTCTAGTTTGTTACACGTGCATGTTATGAAGAGGCAGTTTGTTACTACTGAGATCACAATAAAGAGTTCTTCAAGGATACAGTCCTCTCTTCAGGCTAGAGGGTTCCTACTCATTGAAAAGACAGTAAGTAAATTACTAGGGACTGGGGAGAATCCAGAGGAAGGTAGTTTATACATCATAGGCACAGGAAGGGATATGATCCTTTAGAGATTTTTCAAATCTAGGATCCTAGGAAAACAGCAAACCAGAAGTTCTTGTTGAGCCAGTGTGCAGAGAAGGTTATGAGTCAGAAAACAATTGTAAATGGCTCAGGTTCTGCAAAGTACAGTTCTAGCTGGGTTTAAGTGTGTCCATGGTATGAAAAAAAAAAACAACCTGTGCTGGACGGACTCACCAAGTTTCTGTTCTTAGAATATCATCTTGAAATATCAAAGGCCCACCACTGTGGGGAGGATATTAATAATTCCTATCGAAGTTCTTTCATCTATGTGTCTATGTATATCCTAGGATGATCCTAAGTGAAAGGTAGGGCAAATATGAATATAAACTCATAAAAAAATTGAGGCATAGTGAGCTTATGTACATTGCTGGATCTGGAACCCTTTATTCCATTTTCAATGTTTGTCTTTACTAGAATGTATTTGAGCTCAATCGTTATATTTCTTCACATTCTTAAGTCTCCTCTTTCTGCACAGAACAAGGAAATCAGAGGCCAGAATATTTGTTTTGCCGTAAACTTTGGGGCTTAAGGTGCAAGATTCTTTGACTACTACAAAAAGTTCTGTGTTTTGGTTTCTCTGCAGGCTGAGAACAGTGAACTTTAGTTGTAGTCTTATTCTCCCTCAATATTAGGAATTCTAAGTAACCAATCATCATAATAAAAAAATGAATATGTCATTAAACCAGATAAATTTGAGGCACAATAAGCTACAAAGGAATAACGTCCACAACATATTGTGAATTCATTAAAAATTGTAAAGCAATGTCCAAATGATAGTCATATTACTAATCACAATTATTAAAAGCAAAGATGTAGCAGGAAGTTATTGAAGAGTTATGAGCAATGTTAATTCAATAGCTGCCTGAATGACAGTTTAAGAACCACCTAAATTCCTCAGTTCTTTATAAAGGTCACCTAGAAACTTCCACACAGTGTGCTAATTATGACTGTAAATTCAGTGGATGAGAGCTAACTGGACAAGACCTAACTGGAGCCTTAGCTGATTAGAGGGGCAATCTAGGGCTGCTCGCAATAGTGGCAGAATGTCTGTATTTCTGGAGGGTTGTTGATCATGATCTTGTAAGATCTGTCTTATGGAAGTCCTAGTGATCATTTTAGGGTGATTAAGATTGTATTTTGCTCTTTTCTTAATGCTTTTTCTTTTTTAAAATATGGAATATAAACCGGGAAGAAAGTATAATCAGACATTACTCCCACCTGTTTTCTTTTTATTATACATACTTTAGATTGCGTACTGAATACAAATATTGATCAGAAGCCAAGAAGCCCCACACATTTCTTATCAATTCAATCCAGGCCAATCTGTCTTTCAACTCTGCATTTTTATGTTCTTGCCTCACCACTTACTAAAATAAATACATGAATAAATAGCAATCTGATCCAAATAAGCATCTTTCATCTATAATTATCTGAAATAAGAGATTTAAAGAAGAGTAGAGTTAATCCATCTCACCAATTGCATCTTCAATGCCTGTCCAGTCATGCTTGAATGTCTAGATTCAATTTACAGAGAATAAGAATGTGTAACATTGTAGAGGGACGCTTCTGGCAGATCCTGTCTGAGAGGGACAAAAGGTCAAACAGTTCCTTTGCTGTTCTGTGACAGTTAAAAGTCTCTGAGCTGGGTAAGAGGGTGGGAGAGTTATGTCTAGATCTGGAATGCATCACTCACACAATTACGTTCTTGTCAGAACAACAACAAAAAGGCAACACAGTTTCCCCAGGCAAGAGGACAGCCAGATGGAAAGTAACTGTTTCTCTCCACCTACTTAAAATTTGAAATGAGAATCAGAATTAATAATGGAAAAAAAAATCTCTAAGTTTTAGAATACACTCTTTCTTGGGTGGCCGACCTTACTATTTTGAGGTGATGTTTAGAAATCTTGGGAAAACAGATTCTGATTTTTTTCTTCATTGGAAACTAGTTACTTACGTAAAAAAAATAACACCCTCAAATCACCTTTAATTCACAAATCAAACCCTATAAGAATATTATTACAGCCATGGCTGGGTGGCTCAATTGGTTGAAGCATCATCTTGTGCACCAAAAATGTTGCAGGTTTGTTCCCTGGCCAGGGCACAGGTTTGCTCCCTGGTCAGGTGCATATAGGAGGCAACCAATTGATGCTTCTGTCTCCCTTCCTCTCTTTGTAAGATCAATGAACACATCCCCGGGTGAAGATTAAAAAGAAGAAAGAAAAAAAGATTATTATAATAGTATAGGCGGTCCTCAACTATTAAATCCATACTTTTATTCATCATACATAGAATTATACAATGCTTTTTGTATGTATAATTTGCATATTCATGTATCAGCTGACAAGTGGACATTTTAAAGTTTCTTCCTATTGATGCTGCCTACAAGCAACACTTTAGTTTGGCATTTTCATCATCTTTCTCTGACACCAATATTTATTTTTGTTCAATTATTGGTAAAAGGAGGAGGAGAAGGAGGAGGAGGAGAAGTAGTAGTAGTATTGAGCCAAAGGTGAAAATAATTAAGCTTGCTGTAAGTGGCAGGTGTTTGGCTTCAACCAGATATTCATTGTGTGATCAACTGTGAAAGAGTAAACAAATAAATATGACTGTTTAAAAATAACTGGAGGCCACAAGATGATATTACCTGCCTAATGCTCCACAACTAAAGTAATGGTGGCACTTGGACTAGAACCCAGGGTTTGGGTTTCTCTAATTCACTTTTTTTCACTATTGATTTTTTTAGAGAGAGAGAGGAAGCAGGGGAGTGAGGGGAGGGAGAAAGGGAGGAAGGGTGACATTGATCTGTCATTTCACTTATGCATTCACTGGTTGATTCCTGTATGTGCCTTGACTGGGGATCAAACCTGCAACCTTGGTGTATCGGGACAACACACTAACCAACTGAGCTACTCAGCCAGGGCCTCTATCACTTCTTTTTGATGCCCTGCCAACATGTTAACATTACAATTCTGTCTGGTTCCTCAAAAATCACTAGAGGCATGATTTCTGGTAGCCTCGGAAACTATTAGTGTATCCAGGTTTGGGGCTTGCGAATGTTTGTTGATTTTTGTGCCACAAAAATCAATACAGAATCAAGACTTGAATGCCAAATCAATATTGGTTGATGTTTCAGATGCTTTAACATGATTTTTGGTTTTTTTTTTGTATTTTATCTTTTGGGTCTGAGGTTAAGTATCACCTTTTCAGAGATATCTTCTCTAGTAAGCTTATTTATACTTGTCCTGTTCTTTATATTTTACAGCACATGTCCTATTTATTGCTTTAACCCATGGTTGAAGTAAACCTAATCGAAGCCCTGAAGATATGCTCACTGATTTTAGAGAGAGATAGGGGGAGAGAGAAAGAAACATCGATTGGTTGCCTCCCATATGTGCCCCAACTGGGAATTGAACTCACAACCTAGGTGCGTGCCCAGACCAGGAATCGAACCCTCAAACTTTTGGTTCATGGGATGATTCTCCAACCAATTGAGCCACTCAAATGGGGCCCTAATTATCTCTTTTATTCTGTCCTGAACTTGGTATCTAAGCCCAAGGCATTAAAGTTCCAGGGAAGTAAATTTTAGCTCAGCGAAAGGTATCAATTAGAGAGATTCAGAAATGAAATGAGCTGTTTTGTTGGATATTGAGTTCTTTGCCAAGAGATGCTGCCCAGGTACACAGGATGTCTCTGCATTAGTCAGAAGTTTGACCTTGACAACCTCTCAGTGACTTCAATGACTTCCAGCTCTAAGATTCTGTAGTTCATTTCAGCTGTCTGATTTTGAGTTAGGTTAAAATAAAGTATGTAAACAAACTCATTAATAAATAACCTAAGAGACTTCCGGCCAAGATGGAGGCCTAGACAGACACACTGCATCTCCCTCCACAACTGAGAAGGAACACAACTACCTCAAAACTAGAGACAACCAGAAGTTCCAGAAAATTAAGTTGCATGGAAGTCCAACAAACAAAAATATAAAGAATCTCATTCAGAAAGGCAGGAAGGGTGGAGCCGGGGCGGAGAGGACACGGTGTGGTGGCGGCAGCAGTGGTGGCGGCGGCAGGCTTCCAAAAAGCGCAGTCACACATTTTAAAAAGTCAGGAGGGACACCTGGGGAGTGTTCCCAGCTCCAGACCAGACCACACAGCTCACGGTCCCAGTGCCGGGGAAAATCAAACCTCATTGCTTCTGACTGTGCAAACCAGTGGGGGTTGGGGTGGAGGAAGAAACTGCCAGTCTCTCAGCAGAGTCTGCTTGTTTGGGGGGCCCCCACAGTCCTAGAACATCCGTAGACCCACCCACTCTGGGAATGATGGCCAAGGCAACAACTAGAGAGGCGCCAGTCCCATATGGAATTGGAAGAAGTGCCTGGAAAAGTGGCAAGTGCTGAGCAAGTGACATTGTTTCCTCTTGGGCCCCTCCCCCATATACAGCATCACAACGTGGTGAAACAGGTCGCCCTGTACTGACAAGAAAACTTAAGGCTCTGCCCCTTACAACATAACAGGAGCGACAGTTCTACCTAAGACACAGAAGCAAACAAACACAGGAGCCTGTCAAGATGAGGAGACAGAGAAGTATGGCCCAAAAGGGGGAACAGATCAAGGTTCCAGTGGGAGAACTAAGTGATGAGGAGAGAGCCAACCTAACAAATGAGGAGAGAGTCAACCTAACAGATGCAGAGTTCAAAACTCTGGTGATAAAGATGCTCACAGGCTTGACAGATATGCTTAAGTATGGCAAACACATAAGAGAGGAAGTGAAGGCTATGCTAAATGAGACGAAAGAAAATCCACACAAAACCAATGGTGAAGGGAAGGAAACCAGGGTTCAAATCAATGATTTGGAACATAAGGAGGAAAACAAGAGTCAACCAATACAGAATGAGGGAACAAGAATTGAAAAAAGTGAGGAGAGGCTTAGGAACCTCTGGGACAACTTTAAACATGCCAACATCCAAACCATAGGGGTGCCAGAAGGAGAAGAGGAAGAGCAACAAATTGAAACCTTATGTGAGAAAATAATGAAGGAAAATCCCCCATATTTGGCAAAGGAAATAGGCATATAAGTTGAGGAAGCACAGAGTCTCCCAAAGAAGCTGGACTCAAAAAGGACCACACCAAGACACATCATAATTAAAACGCCAAAGGTTAAAGATAAAGAGAGAATCTTAAAAGCAGCAAAAGAAAAGCAGAGAGTTACCTACAAAGGGGTGCCTATAAGACTACAGTTGATTTCTCAAAAGAAACTTTGCAGGCAAGAAGGGACTGGCAAGAAGTATTCAAGGTGATGAAAAGCAAGGACTTACAACCAAGGTTACGCTGTCCAGGAAAGCTATCATTTAGAATGGAAGGGCAGATGAAGTGCTTCCCAGACAAGGTAAAGCTAAAGGAGCTCATCATCACCAAGCTATTATTATATGAAATGTCGAAGAGACTTAAGAAAAAGAACATCAAAATTATGTACATTAAAATAACAAACTCACAACTATCAACAACTGAATCTAAAAAATAAGAACGAAATCCAACTAAACAAACCAGAATAGGAACAGAATCACAGGTATGGGGATCATTCGGAGGGTTATCAGCTAGGAGAGGGAAGGAGAAGAAATGGGGAAATGGTGCAGGGACTAAGAAGCATAATAGGTAGGTACAAAATAGACAGGGAAGTTAATAATATAGGAAAGTGTGAAGACAAAGAACTTATATGCACGACCCGTGGACATGGACTAAGAGGGGTGGGATTGCTGGAGGGAAGGGTGTATTGGGCAGAAGCGAACAAAGGGGGAAAAATTGAAACTATTGTAACAACATAATCAATAAAATACTTAAAAAACAAACAAACAAACCCTAAGTCATCTAATGAGACTTAGAAAGTTGATTACTTGGGCATGCATGCCTTTTTACAATTATTTGATAATACAAATTCTACTGAATATACAGTCTGCTGTAAGTCTATATATATGTAACCCAATGAAGACTAAAAGCAGAGTTAAAAAATTGTGTGGTATTTCAGTTTTACACACTTTCATGTAATTATTATATCAACTCACAGTAAGTGACTTGTACAAAATCATACATCCAAGATGGTAGAACTGTCAGGTCAGAAACTCCTAAATCAGTGATATTCTCACTTTAACAGACATCATTACTTGTAACTACCTAATTATTACCTACCCTTTAGGTTTAGCTATATTTGCATCTTCATCTTGGATTGAAAATACCTTTTTGTCAAATTTCCTTGGGAAAATGACAAGTGGAATTTAAAAATATAACTTTTTTCTTTCATAGGTATTAAAAATCTATTTTACTGATTATTAGAAAAGTTATATCCATCTAAAATAATCACAACACAACAGTGATTCACTTACATAATTCATAAGTCTTATTAGCTATTAAAATTAAAAATCAGTTTTAAAAAATTAAATTTATTGGTGTAATATTGGTTAATAACATTATGTAACTTTCAAGTACACAATTTTATAATAAATCATCTATACTTTGCATTGTGTGCTCACCACCCAAAATCTAGTCTTCCATCACTATATATTTGACCCTCTTAACCTTCTTCATCCTCCCCCACCCACTTTCCCCTCTGGTAGCCACCATACTGCTGTCTGTGTCCGTGAGTTTGTTTTGTTTTGTTCATTTCTGTTTTACATACTACATATAAGCGAAATCATATGGTTCTTGCCCATTTCCATGTGATTTCACTTAGCATGATATTCTCAAGATCCATCCATGTTGTTGCAAATGGCCATATTTCATCTTTTCTCATTGTATTCATGTGCATACATACACACCACTTCCTTTTTATCAAATGATTCTTCAGTGAATAATTAGGTTGTTTTCAAGTCTTGGCTACCATGAATAATGCTACAATGAACACAGGGTAACATATATCTTTATGAATAAGTGTTTTCTAATTTTTTTGTTAGATATCAGAAGAGGGATTGTTGGGGTCATATGGTAGCTCTATTCTTAATTTTCTGAGGAACCTCAATACTGCTTTCCATAGAGGCTGCAACATTTTACATTTGCATCAGCAGTGTATGAGGATTCCCTTTTCTCCACATCCTCTTCAACATTTGTTATTTCCTGTCTTATCGACAATAGTCATTCTAACAGGTATGAGGTGGTATGTCATTGTGATTTTGATTTGCATTTCCCTCATAGCTAGTGAAGCTGAGCATCTTTTCATGAATCTGTTGGCCATCTGTGTGTGGTCTTGGGAAAAGTGTCCATTCAGGTCCTTTGCCCATTTTTAATTGGGCTGTTCTTTGCTGTTGTTGAGTTATATGAGTTTTAAAATATATTTTGGGTATTGGTGCCATATTAGAGATAGCATTTGCACATATCTTCTCTCATTGGGTTGGCTGCCTTTTTGTTTTGTTGATGGTTCCTTTTGCTACACAGCTTTTTAGTTTGATGTAGTCCCATTCATTTATTTTTGGTTTTACTTCCCTTACCTTTGGTGTCAAGGTCACAAAAATCCCTCTGAGACCAAGGTCCATAAGTTTAGCACCTATGTTTTCTTTGTACTTTATTATTTTAGGTCTTATATTCAAGTCTTTAATCCATTTTAAATTAATTTTTGTGTATGGTGTCAGACAGCAGCCTAGTTTCATTCTTTTGCATGTGGCTTTCCAATTTTCCTCGTACCATTTGTTGAAGAGGCATTCCTTTCTCTACTGAGCTTTTAGACCCTCTGTTGAAAATTAGTTGCCCATATAGGTGTGGGTTTATTTCTGGGCTCTCAATTCTGTTCCATTGGTCTGTGTGTCTACTTTTCTGCCAATGGTACACTATTTTGATTATTTTAGCTTTGTAGTATAATTTAAACTTAGGGGGTGTAATGCCTCTGTTTTTTTTTTCTTTCTTTCCAGGATTGCTTTGGTTATTTGGGGTCTTTTGCGGTTCCATAGAAATTAGAGAATTTTTTTATTTCTTTGAAAAATGCCATTGGTATTTTTACTGGGATTACATTAAATATGTATATTGCTTTAGGTAATATGGTCATTTTAACTATGCTAATTCTTCTAATCCATGAACACATTTTCTATTTCTTTGTGTCTTCTTCAATTTCTTTCAACAATGTCTTGTAGTTTTCATTGCATAGGTCCTTCACTTCCTTTGTTAAATTTATTACTAGGTATTTTTAGCTTCTTTGTTGCAATCATAAATGGGATTATTTCTTTTTCTGATATTTCATTGTTAGTATTTGAGTTACGTCCAGGAAGTACCCAGCCATGTACTATGAAAAATACATTTACTGAAGAAGACACAAGAAACACTGTACACAGGACAATGATGCTTCAGTCTCCTTCAAAGTAGGCACGTTGGGACCTCACACAGTCTTTCCAATTGCCTTCAGCTGCCCCATCGTATTTTCCTGAATCTCATCAATGGTTTGAAATCTCTTCCCTTTCAAAGGTAATTTTAGTTTTGGGAAAAGCTAGAAGTCACAAGGTGCCAAATCTGGGCTGTAGGGGGCTGAATCACCTGGGTGATTTGATGTTTCGCCAAAAAACTTTGCATGAGACATGATGCATGAGCAGGTATGTTATTGTGAAGAAGCTGATTATCACTAGTTGCCCATAGCTTCAGACTTCTGAGTTATCTAGTTTCTGCAGAGGAATGTTCAAGCTTAATGCCAAATTTGATGCATATTTGTTGCTCTACTTGCTCAGTCTTTTTGGATGCGACAGCCACACAGTACACACGCTCACTCAATGGTATCTACCACCCCCACTGACTAGTACAGTGAAGTCATCATTGTTCATGCATGTGCACTGCAGTCTACTTTCCTTGGCTGCCAGGTTACATTGATGTCACACTAACCATTTTCATTATACTAATAATAGTTGGCTCAAAAAACTAAAAATGAAATTGCCATTTGATCCAGTGATTCTGCTACTGGGATTATATCTGAAGAACCTTGAAACACCAATTCAAAAGAACCTATGCACCCCTATGTTCATAGCAGCATTATGTATTTACAATAGCCAAATGCTGGAAACAGCCTAAGTGCCCATCAGTAGATGAATGGATCAAAAAACTGTGATACATTTACACAATGGAGTACTACACAGAAGAAACAAAGAAGAAACTCCTACCTTTCGTGACAGCATGGATGGAACTGGAGACTATTATGCTAAGTGAAATAAGCCAGGTGGTGAAAAACAAATGATTTCACCTATAAGATGAACCTAATGAACAAAACAAACAAATGAGCAAAATAGAACCAGAGGCATGGAAACAAGGGACAGACTGACAGTGACCAGAGAGGAGGTGCGGGGAGAAGGGAGCAAAGAAGGGGAAGGGTCTAGTCAAGGAACTAGTATAAATGACCCATGGACATGGACAACAGGGTGGGTGGGGACTGACTTGTAGGGTGTGGCAGTGGAAAACAATGGGGGAAAAATTGGGACAACTGTAATAGAACAATAAGGAAGGAAGGAAGGAAGGAAGGGAGGGAGGGAGGGAGAGAGGGAGGGAGAGAGGAAGAAAAGAAAGAGAAAGAAAGGGAAGGGAAGGGAAAGGAAAGGAAGGGAAGGGAAGGGAAGGGAAGGGAAAGGAAGGGAAGGGAAGGGAAGGGAAGGGAAGGGAAGGGAAGGGAAGGGAAGGGAAGGGAAGGGAAGGGAAGGGAAGGGAAGGGAAGGGAAGGGAAGGGAAGGGAAGGGAAGGGAAGGGAAGGGAAGGGAAGGGAAGGGAAGGGAAGGGAAGGGAAAGGAAGGGAAGGGAAGGGAAGGGAAAGGAAAGGAAAGGAGAAAAGAAAAGAGAAGAAAAGAAAAGACAAGGCTGGACTTTTTCCAGACAGATGTTGATAGGAAGGCAATGGATTTTTGTATATTGATTTTGTATACTGCAACTTTACTCTATTTGTTTGTTGTTTCTAAGTCTTTTGGTGGAGTCTTTGGGCAAACAGTGACAGTTTTACTTCTTCATTTGCTATTTGAATACTTTTTATTTCCTTCTTCTGCCTGATTGCTGCAGCTAGGACTTCCAGTACTATGTTGAATAACAGTGGTTCCTTGGCCTTAGAGGAAAAGCTTTCAGTTTTCAACTATTGAGTATAATATTAGCTGAGGGTTTCTCATATTTGGCCTTTATTATGTTAAGGTACTTTCCTTCTACACCCATTTTATTGAGGATCAACAGTTACTGAATGTGATTTTTTGTCACCCAGTCTGATGAAAGAAGATTTCAATTCAGAATAGCAAGTTTATTAACTCAAGACCCAAAGAAGGAATATTTTCTTTTATAATGTTTAGTAAAGCACTGAGTATAAGATGGGCATTTGTCATAGGTTAAATGACAAGAAAGAAAAGATCCAACAACATTTTACTTTTAGTTACTAATTGTTTCTCAAAGGTCACATAAGGCAGTGATCTCATCATTGAAGACAAAGTAAAATACATGATCTCATCCTCTCTTAAAGTTTGAAAGGACTTTGAAACCATCATGTTCAATTTCTTCATTTCTTATTAATCGACATAATGGATTTGAGAGTCTACCTCTTCTAAGTACCTCTTCTTGAGAGGGTTCATCTTCCCATGAAATGCTCTCAACTTTATAAGAAAATCATGATCACTTTTATTTTTCATATGTTACACGCTATGGTATGACAAGTAAATTTTGAAAACTTCTGTATTTCTAAAATCCAAACATGCGTTCTCGTTTATGGAATTCACGTGCAGCACTTCCGGCTTGGATGATTTTCCTTAACCAGTCTTCCAACTATAAAAGACATGAGTGAGTAAATCTTGGAAAAGGGATGACATCTTTGATATTGTCAATTCCCAAGATGCACTGCAGATAGCGTTCAAATCCCATCCCAAAACCTCCATGTGGCACAGATCCAAATCGACGGAGATCCAGATACCTGATTTTGAAAAAGAGAGAATCATCACCTATAAATGCTGTACAGAGTCAGATTTTATAGTAGAATTTATGTTTTAAAGTATTTTGTAATCATTTGTTGTCATTCACATCATTGTGGTAGACCAGTCTTTCCCCTCCACAGACAGATGAAGGATGCAGAGAAGTTAAAATGATCTAATGTTACCCAAACAGTAGCAAATCCTGTCATTCATTCATGAACTTCGGTTACTTGACCCTTTTTCTTTTATTTATTTAATTATATACAGAACACTTGCCTCATGAAGCTAATAATTTTCTTCACAATACATTCCTTTCCTATTTCTTAGTATATTAATACTTTTTTTTCTTACCAAAATCATATTGTTTGATATACAGAAGAGAGTGCAGAGTTTTGCCTGATAAATTATAAAATGATACGTCCTACTAGATTAGATTATAAGCTACATTAAGGGCAGGAGGTATGTTTTATTCAACCTTTTATCTCCAGTGCCTGCTCTACAGTAGATGCTTACTATGTGAAGATTTATTGTTTGAAGATACAAAAATATACTCTTGAGTGCTGGAGTGAGGAGAAACTCCCAGTTCTCTGCTTTAAGCCCTAGTGGAAGATGTCCAGAGCCATCTTTTGGAAGACTAGACAGCCTCTGAAGCCCATTCATGAACATTCCATCCCCACTTAAGATGGCTAGAAAATGAAACAGCCAAGATTCAAACTCAGATTCTAATACACCAGCCTGGGATAGTTATTTTAGGAAAGAAGAGGAAAAAGATCCTATAAATATTTTTATGTCATTTGGTGGGGGAATTCTTGAGTTATGTAATATTGATTAAAACAAGTTTATAGCTTCTTGAATGACTTATAAAATTAGTTCCAGAATCGAACTTCAGTGCCATGGCTGGTGGTCATTTGGCAACTCTGGAATAAACACTATCACCTATTTCCCCACTGTTAACAATAATGGATACATGTACTGGTATTTTATATGATTAAGTACTTATCTTTCTAAAATAAAAGATGAACTGAACTAGGTGAGTTAGAACCAAGTGACAGATCTATAAACAGGAGTACTTAGTATAAATCTTCAGATTAGTAAGAACTGTCAGGAATAATGGATGGAACACAGTTGTGAATAATTGAAATGTTTGGTAGCTGAATTAACTTTAAGTTTGTAAGGCATGTGGGTAAGGTTTACTTTGATTTAATGAGAAAATGAGATAAAGGGCATATCACACCACTTGCCACAAACACCTGCAGGATCTGAGCTAGCAGCTTAGGTGGTTCTAAACTGCTCATACATCGATGTCAAAACGCTGGTATAAATGCCTAGAAACTATATTCAGCATTTTTCTTGCCTTTCCTTTAATAGATGGAAATACCCACTTCTAAGAAACAAGTTTTCCAATATGTATTTAACGGATTTTTGTTTAATTTATTCTAGGGTAGCCAGATTATAGAAGAGTTGGTACAAAATTTGTAGAACTAGTTACGGGTTTTGTTTGCATGCAGCATGTAGAAATAGGAAGTGAGTGAATTCCTAGACACCTGGGGTGGCCACTCGCAGTGGGTACAACCCTAGCAGAGGTCCATACATGAAGATTTTAAAGACCCCTTCTACCTTTTAAATACTATGACAACCATTTAAAAGGAAGAAGGTTCAAATAATAAATATTTATATTTAGAGATTTTAACAGTTTGAAAACTTTAGTTGGGAAAAGAATAGTGCTGAAATGATTGATAAAGACTAGAAAAGGCCTAAACTTATTTAACCATTAATTAAAATTTGCATTTACCTAGGTTTACACACTATGGATGTTATCTTGTAGACAGAGACAGAGGTAAAATGCATAAGCTTGATCAATCAGGCTCATCTACCTAGAAGCAAAATTCAGAGCAAAGGAAGGAAAGTGGGGAGGGAACTAGTATTTACAAGCTTCTACTCTATGTACATACTTAACCTATATTGCTTCATTTCATCCTTACAATAACCCTAAGAAGTAGATATGAACATTCCACTTTTTAGTCAAGAAAACCAAGACTCAAGAGAGATTAAATATGCCTAAAATAATTATCGGTAAAAGAAAGAAGGCATTCAAGGCCCAATACCTGAACCCAATTTTAGGCTTTTGGTATTTCTGAAATCTAGTTCCTTCATTACCAAAAAGTGGGTGTATAATTTGATTCTTCCTGCTCTTGAGGACAGGTGAAGAATTACTAATATTGTTATTATTATATACCAAGATTCTAAAGGAGTACTATTACAGAATTAATAAATTGGAATTGAATCATAATGGTTAGGAACAAAGTTCCAGCTCTATGCTTCCACTGTGTGTTCTTAGTTAAGTTAGTTAACATCTCTAGGCCTCAGGTCTGGATAAGAATAGTACCTAACTCACAGGGTGTTATGCTGATTACATGAGATAATAAATATCAAAATTTTAACACAGTTATCTAGCACACAATAAATAATAAATAGCAGGCATTATTATTACTATTTTTTCAAGGACTCAGAAGGAATAAGCAATCTTTTGAGAACTTGTTCACTGTTTTTGACACTCTTTCATAGTGTCTTGGGATAATAAGGAAAGCTGTATAATGCACAGACTAACAGCTAGAATAAGAATAATCAGAGGCCTTATTCTTACCATTGGTAGGCTTCCATCAGTCCTGAGCTGTAAAAGGAATACAACAAAATTCTTTCAGAGAATGTCAGTAGATAAATATACTAACCACCAAACATTTGTTCTGGGTTGTATCCTTGTTACAGAGAAATACAGACCAAAACTTGTGCTCTCAAATATCATGCAATCTAGTTGAGGAGCTGAATCTTTACTATATGGCAAGAAAGGTTAGTTAAATAATTGTCCCAGGTATTACCAAATAAGTGGTATAGTCAATAAATGCTACAAAAAGAAAGTGTGATCCAGGGTCCAAGAGAAGGAGTTCATCTGAGATGAGCGTATAGTCCTGTGACATAAGAAAAGCACTGTTGCTGTTATGTAAGGTTGCTGGGAGGCACATACAAACCAGGGACACACAGACACACCTGCCGGTCTCTATGTTAAACTAATAACACAGATTGAGGCTACCTTCATAATATGACTGCTAATTGGTTTCTGCCAATTAAGTGTTAAAGCCTTACACTCTTAGTACTCATTAAAATTAATTTTAGTTCTTTAAAAAAGTATTTGAGACCATAGTGTATCTGAAGGGATCAGGATGATGAAAAACTCAAATATACAAAAATACAGAACATAAACAGAAGTCACAGACAGATCCATGAGAGAGGAAAACACATATCCATTTCATTAGGAAAGATAACTTTGGATATTATCAGATATTAGGAAAACATTTAATGTCATGAGGCAAGGTTTCCTGAAGGAAGGAAGCAAGCAAAGAAAACAGACCAATTAATCTTTCAACAGATGAAGTTTCTTGCCATGTGTGATTTTTATTGTGCTTAAAAAAAACCCAGAGAATCTTTAAATTCTTTCCATGTAAGGAGTTTGACCTTTACTTCAATTCTATGATTTTCCCAGGACTTTCTAACATTATGGTTATAGTAAGGAGTTAGTACTCTGATAAAAAAGTCCTCCCAAAACATATTTATCCCTTTTCTTCTAGACCCTAACCAAACAGAGCAGTTCAATAATTAGGATTACAAAACCAAGTTACCCAGCAGATTTATAGGTTTGGGCCTTGGAAAACATCAACTTTTAAAGCATTTCTCCATTAGAAAAAGAAGGCCTTACAAATGGCTAATTTAGCAAGATATTTTTAAATATTTAAGCCTTTTCCAGGTTACTATGAAACCCAGTATTATCTGGAGAGAAGGATTATGCCTTCAACATGGAAAAGTCTTCTGTTTTTTGTTTTTTATTTTTTTAAGTCCAGTACAGCAAAGGTGGATGCCATGGAAAACAGAGGTTTATAAACCTTGGTTAATTTAGGAAGTCATTGTGGTGTGTTGGCAGACTATGCATATATAGGAATGGCAGTTCAATTAGAAACATGATTCCCTGCTGCTCTTCTCCAAAACATCTTCTGTGTGTTTACGAATTCATTTCCCAGGTCTCAAAGAGCAAGTTAAAATATGTTATTCAAATAGTAAATCAAGACCCTTACACAATATAGAAAACCCAAGGAAGAGAAAACTGCTTATTCTAATTGCTAGCTTAGCAGATATTTTTAGTATCTTTCTTTTTTTTTTCTTTATCTTTTCCCTGGTTTAGAGTCTATCTTTCTTTATGTCCCTATAGGAGTCATATTTTAAGAGTAAATAAAAAAGAACACAAAGCCCTGGCTGGTGTGGCTCAGTGGATTGAGTGCCGGTCTGCGAACCAAAAGGTCTCCGGTTCGATTTCCAGTCAGGGCCTGGTCTGGGTTGTAGGCCAAGTCCCGCTGGTTGGGGGTGCATGAGAGGCAACCAAAAGATGTATATCTTGTACATTGCTGTTTCTCTCTCACTCTTTCCCTTTCTCTAAAAGTAAATAAAACAAAATAAATTTTAAAAAGAAAGAAATATTAATAAGAACACAGAGAAGAGAAAAATAAAAATGAAGGACAAGTTTTAAGGGGAAACTCTCCCTTCTCCTTACATTATTAACTTTTTAAAGAGCCATTTCCATAGGAAGAGAGACATACAAATAGTGGGCAACTTTTATTGTGCCCTTGTTTCATATAACAGTTCCATTCTTTAAGAAAGGGAAGCTGAAAAAGGTCAATAAACAACTTGTTCAAGGTCACTTAGAATCTGAGTTTCAGGTCTGTCAGCTGTTGAGGCCCATGAATTGTTCGCTGTTACTTTGTCATGACTGCTTTTGAGCGCCCTGTCCCCATTTTCTGAATTCTGTTTAAGTTGGACCAATACCTGGCTAGTCGCTGCTCTAAGAAATGGTACCGTTCCTCTCTGAGGCTTCCTCCAAAGAGCTCTCCAACTCCAGGAACCAGAAGATCAACAGCAGCAACCTAAAAAGGGGAAAAAAAAAACATATTATATTTTCAGGGGATTCAACAACTGTCAGCTTCTCAAGGTTGTGAAACTTTTAACATCCTGACAACTGGCTGATTAACTGCTTACTAGAATCTTACTTATGTTCTGTTCATGTTCCCTGTTTCAATAGCAAATGTTTAATATTATCTTTAGAATGCACGTTACACAAATTGGAGGTGGACAGTTTCCCTCAAATGTGTTTTCTTCACAAATGTGATATAAGTATTAACTATAAAAAATGTGGAAAATATTAAAAATTATGGCCCTGGCCAGCATGGCTCAGTTGCCTGGGCAACATCACCGCAAAATGAAAGGTGGCTGGTTTGATTCCAGTCAGGGCACATGACTGCAGTGCGGGCCTGGTCCCTAGTTGGGGGTGTGTGAGAGACAACTATGTTTCTCTCTCACATCGGCGTTTTTCTTCCTCTCTTTTTTCCTCCGTTCCCCTCTCTCTAAAAAATAAATGCATAAAATCTAAAAAAGGGAAAATATTAAAAATTAAGAAATATTAAAAATCAATTATCACCACACAGAAGCAATTAGATTTTGGCATATTTCCTTTCAGGATTTTTTCCTTATACATTTAAAGGTTATTGTAGAGATAAAATTACATATAAAAATTTACCATTTTAATGTCTAATATAGAATAAATATTTTTCCTATGTTAAAGTACTTTGCACACAATGTTTTAACAGCTGACAGTTTATTGTTTAGGAGTATCATAGTTTTTATTTAACTGCTTTCCTTTGATTGAACATTTAGAGGTACATGTATGTTTGTTTTCTCTTATAAATAATGTGACAATGAAGATTTTTCTTTAATTTGTAGTATTTTGTTAAGACATGTAAAATTTGTTCTGATTATTAATCAAAGAAGAGTAAATTAAACAAGATATCATTTTGGAGTTATCAAAATGGTGAAGATAAGAAAACAACATATACGATATGGATTAGAGAATGCATAAATCAATATTCTCATACATTTGATATAAACTTTTTGGTCAGTAATTTGGCAAAAAGTAATCAAAAGCCTTAAAAATGCAATATGCTTTGACTCAGCAATAGCAGTTCTAGGAACTAGTCCTAACAAAATAATCAGAGATACAAAAATAAGATTAACATACAGGCTGTTTATTGCAGCATTACTTATAATGACAAGAAATTCAAGTGTACATCAGTAGAAGACTCAGATAAATTTTACACATGAACAGAAAAAAGAATGACAGCTATATCATGAGATGTTGATGGTGTTCCCACTGACATCTTTTCTCTTATTTGTATTTCCTTATTTTCTAAAATAAAGATGTTATACTTTTGTAATAAAAAAACAACAAAAAACTTTTAATAGGAAAAATTATAACTTCATATTTTAATTTGTATTTCTTTAATTACTAGTAATACTTCATTTTTAAGACTTTATTTGCTTTCTCTATTATCTTGTGAGTTGACAATTCTTTTGGGGGGGCAGGTAGACATTTTTAAGACCAAGAATATGAAGGCACAAAACTAAGAAAGATTTAATGCAACAAATGAAAAATTAGGACTCCGTAAAACAGATTTTAAGTTTTAAGTGTCACATTATATCATAAGCTCTTTTCTTAAACTTTGCCTTACTTTACTATTGTCATTCCCTTGTTTTGATTTCAGAACTTCTGATTGAGATATACTTTATAAATAACTGGGATTAATAAAGAATATTATAATCAAGAATGTGCTCAAAATGCTATATACCTCATTCTTATACTATCATTAAAAGAGAAGACATTAGGCATGATTTTCATCACTCAGCTGAATTAGAGTGAGCGAGAACAGAAACTCACTAATGGTTCCTACTTTTACTAAATCTCCTGCCACTTGATGAGCTGGTGAGGAGAAAGTGTACAACAGGTCTCTGTCATGCTACCACGGCTTATTAACCACATCTTAGTAATTCTTCTATGAACTCGGAGGGCCTGCAATGAACAGGCAGCTGTTTTAAAATGTGGATTTGGTGATTCAGACGTGATTGTAGGCAATGAAACAAACAGCTTTGGATAGGTGGACAAGAGAGGCTTCCTGGTGTGATGAGGAAATTCTCATGGGCTATACAATAAATAGAGCTGGACTCCAATCAGGACCCTGCAATTATCCTTTCTAGTCTCATATAAAAGGAAAGATTCAGGCGAGTTTTTATGGCTACAGATGAACTGGCTTCTCTATTTCCTAGTATCTTGCATTTAGATATGACTAAAATATGCTAGGACACATAATTAAATATTTGTTCTTTTGTTAAAAAAAAGATTTTATTCATTTTTAGAGAGAGGGGGAGAGAGGGAGAAAGAAAGGGAAAGAAACATCAATGTGAGAGAGAAACATCGATTGGTTGTCTCCCATACATGCTCCGAAAGGGGACCAAACCAACTCAGGCATGTGCCTTGACTGGGAATTAAACCAGCGACCTTTTGCTTTGAGGGACGACACCCAACCAACTAAGCCACACTGGTGAGGGCTGAAATATTTGTTCTTAACTTCAATCCAAAGTTTTAAATTTAGAACTACAGGGAATCATGGTAGAAGAGAATAGTCACCCAACTGGCTCTCTGGCCTTTGCTTGAAAATATTTAAAGCCTGGGATCCACTGCCTCTGAAACATAGCATTCCATCCTTGTGTAGCTCTGAACGCTCAGAAGGGATAGGTATATCTAAAACCTATAATTTATTTCCAAGGTTTCAAAGCTGGGGTAATTCCAAGCCACTTAAGGAGGACAGTTACTGCTTCTGATACTGCAAGTACATGCAAAGCTTTCAGAGGCAGAGCTAAAAAGGTCCACTGCCTCAAACAAAAGTGTGGGAGAGTCAACTACCATGGAAGAACAGGAAGCAGGTAGTCCAGCAGAGGCTGATGGCTAGTGATGAGGGACTGAGGCTACCCTTCATGAGTTATTCTGCTTTCTCTATTAGTTCATAAGCATCAAACGAGGGATCCATTTCTTGCTTGGTCTTGCTTCTAATACAACTAAAACAAGCTAAAAACCTCTTAGGATATTAGCAGTTTTTGCAGGTCAAAGTTATGTTAACTTTGGAACTTAACTTTTTTAATGCCATTTTTAGAGGAGTGTAAAAGACATATTTATATTTGATTACAAAACTCCTTTATTTTAATATTTGAGTTCACTGGAGAATTCAACATGCAACGATATTGGTTTTCAACCTTTCTTCCTGGTTTTTGTTTATCTGGAATATTTGCAACTGCCCAGTAATGGTTGTGGAACCGGAAGCTTCAGAGCCTTTTGAGTCACCTTCAAAATCATATGCCATACTATGATACTTACATTTGTTTCTGGATTTCTATCAAACCCATCTTCCTAATAACCAAGGTAGCTAACTGGTTACACCCAACTATTTCTATATTAGCTATTATGAAATTATCAAGGTATAGTTGCTATATTAGTCAGGATAGGTTAGGTTATGCTGTATTAATAAACAACTCCAGAAGCTTACAATAGGGTTTGTCAGTCTTAGCATTTAGTGACATTTTGGGCCAGATAAGTCTTTGTTATGAGGGTCTGTCTTGTGTCTTATGAGATATTTAGCAGCAACTATGGCCTCTACCCACAGATGTCAGGTGCACTCCTCTAGTTGTGACAACCAAAACTGTCTCCTGAGTCGGGGTGAGGGGAGAACAAAATTACCCCTGATTGGGAACACTGCATTACAACAATGAATTGGTTTTTAAAAACTTATGCTACATGTCTTGGCTTCAAGCTGATTAAAAAGCTGCTTTCTAAGGTATTGCTGATCCTGTGTCAAATGGAATAAGAAGAACATTTTTCCAGAAGTAAGGTCTGTAGATCATGTTTGCTTAAGTGTTTGGCCAAAGCAAGTCACATGCAAGTTCCTAAGCTCGTGTCAATGGGGCAGGCTGTATAATTCCCAAGGGAGCAGCGAGTGGCAACTATTTATGTATCAGAGCAATTTTCAACAGGTGCGCTGCAAGAATTGTTAAAAGATGCAATACCTGACTGTTTACTGAGGGGCACTAACCTCTTTTTTTCTTAGACTGTCAAATAAGAAAAATGACAACAGCCAACACAACAATAGCCATCTGGTGTGAATGAATCAAAATTACACCTTCTTATTTTTTGTTCAGATCAACAAAAAATATATTTTTGGTGTGCTGCAAAATTTTAGTAATTATTTATATGTGCCATGAGGTAAAAAAGGTTGAAAATTGCTGATGTATCATAAAACCGTTCACCATGTTGCTCCCCCACCTACCTTGACTCTTCCATTTCCACTCTCCCACACCAATTACTCATTGTTCATTAGAGTTAGGGTCAGATTAGTAATCCTTCTATTTACTTTTTCTGTACTCTGGGAGAGGAGCTTATCAGTAGAAAAGAACTTCTTACCAAAGTAGTCTAATTTAGATGAATAAAAATTTTAGAAGATATCTAGATAAAGTCCCGAATTAATTATGTAATATAAAGAACACATATGTCATCTATGTCCTTTGTCTAAATGGTTTGAAAATCCACATTCTCAGGCAGCTAACTTTCCTGTATGTTTTCTTGACCTAGAGAGTAAATAAAGTTGCTTCTCCTCTTAAGAGACTTGTTTCTTTTGAGCAAGGCATTCCTTTACAATGCCTCATAAATGTTCCATGACCAAAGGGTACTGTTGCTTTTTTATAAAGGACAGATTTAGCTCTTTGCAAAGCAAGGCCCACAAAGATTTCATTCTCTTCTCTTCCCCAACATAATATTCTTTTCTTCTACTTTAGGTTTAGCTTCCCTTCAACCATGTCAGATTCTTATACTTCCTGCTTTTCTTTTATAGTGCTACCCTCTAGTCTATCTAGAGATTCTGAACACTTCCTGAGAAGCTAGAATATAATAAAGTATTTTTCAACTATAAATAAAGACATCTACATTGGGTATACACAGACCTGAACTTTCTTCTGATGTGATATAAAAAATACTGCATTCCCTAAAGATCTCTAGAACAACCCCCTCAATTTCCATTCCAGGTAAGCTTATCCTCTCTTGTGTTTCCCCCATGGTAACTACTGGGTTAATTTCTACAGAAACTACCTGTTTCTCCAGAGTTCTAGTGAAGGTAAAATGGACATCCAGATATAACACAAACTATGACATAAGGGGCACAAAAATGTAAAATTTAGAGGGAGTCATGCAACTTTCTTGAGAGAATGAGAAAAACTTGGCTGGGTGTTGGTCAGGTGACGAGTGGTGAAGGGTCAGAGTACAGACAGGTGGAAACGAGCAAGCTGTCTGACGTTAACTGGTGACTACAATGTGCCTTAACGTGCTGGCAAGAGCGTGGGTCATGAAGTCAGAGGCTGCTTAAACGGCCAGGATGGAGCAATCCTGCCCTGGATTAGGGCAAGTGAGAATTCACTGGCCACATAGTCAAATATCCTCTTAAAGTTGACCACATTCGATCACTTCTGTAACTAAAATCCCCATTATTCCTATGTAGCTTTGGGAGACATGAAATAAGTGGAAGTGGAACTGAGGGTTCTTAAGACTTTGATTAAATTTAGTTTTAAATCCTGGCTCTGGAAATCATCTCTCTCCCCTTCTCTCCAACTCTCAGAGACCTAGCCTCCTCTCTTCCCCTCACCCTAATCAGCAACCCCTGAGGCAACAGAAGATAGTGGCCTGGACCTGACTAATGATCACATGGTCTGGACCTCTGGCAGGCTACAGATAACTTTTATTTTGAGGAAGAGAGGGAGGGAGGGAGGGAAGGAGGGGGAGAGAGAAAGAAATATCGATTTGTTGTTTCACTTATTTATGCATTCATTGGTTGATTGCCATATGTGCCCTAACTGGGGCTCAAACCTGCAACCTTGGTGTAATGGGACGGTAATTTAACCAACTGAGTTACTCGACCAAGGCCAAGATAATATCTTGACCTAAGTTATGTTTCAGTTCCTGAGCCCTAAGGTGGAATGATCCCCTGGCTATTTTCCTATAAGACAGGACAGAAGGATGCCAGAAAAGACCTCAGAGCTGTCCCCAAGCCTGAAAAAAATCATCCATTACCCTTACCTCACCTCTGACCACTCAGCTCCCAGCATGACAGCAAACCCCTAATCTACTGTGTCATTTGATTTTGCACTATATAATCTGTAACCTACATGCCAATGGGAAGTCCAGGCTTTTGAGCATTAGCTTCCTGTTTTTCTGGATAGCACCATTCATAATAAAACACCCACTGTTTCTCCGTTGCAATTCTCTAGTGTTAGGCTCTGCTAATGCTGGTTGAACAAACTCTTTCTGTTCTGTAACAGAAGGACTTTAGTTCTGCTGTCTGTTCACACACACTCTTTGCTAATTTCCCTAGTCTTAAACAAAACTTATTCCACTCTGGCCCCATCTTCTAGGCCAGAGCCCTGCCTGGCACACCTTCCTCCCCCACGCATGAGCTCTGATCTGCCTCAGCCATACAGCTGAGCGGCAAGCTGTCTAGAAATAGTCTGTGTTGGTATTCAAGCTGAACAAGCCCTGGTCTCTGTTTATGTCACTCCCTTTTGACTCTTACTCTTTGATTTCAATCAATGTACTGAAAATAAAATTCAGACCTTGAATTAAAAAACAAGCAGACCAGATAGGAACAAGGCCTTTAATAGAGTACCTTTTTCCATGCTAAGTTCAAAGACAGGGGAAAAAAAGTTTAATGTTTCTTCTTCTGATACTTCTCTTCCTACCTATCTTAGTATTTTAAAATACTGATGAAAAACACAAATTGAACACCTCCTTATTTTCATAGATGTCTTATAGACTGCTACCAACAATGGAGCAATATTATATACTATTATCAAAAGAAGAATGTTCCACAAACCAAAGGAAACATGTTTGTGGTTTCAGCCTCTATAAGCTTTTTCTCTAACTGCTGACACAGACTGTATTTTGCCCCTAAAAACAAGGAGGCACACAGCTAACAAAGAAAACCTTCCATGTGACAGTGTAAAGATGCAAATGGGCTGCAGGTAGCAATGACTGAAAATGGAATCTGGCTAGTAAAATGGCTAGTCTGGGAGCACTTTAGATGGACTGAAATGCACACTTTCAACTTTGACATAGTACCCCAGAATAGTCATTAGTCCTAGATATGGGAAAAACTGGCAATACCCTTCATCACTATTTCTGCTGATTTGAGGTTCAAGCTATTTTGATTCAGGTCAATTAACTAGCTCTATCCCAGAGAAATTCACTAGATACCTCTTGGCTGAGTATTCTTTCCAAGTTGACTTTGCAATATGTACTTTATTGAATGCCCACTAATTCTTAAATTTTCATGATTTGCTAAGTAATACTGATACAATTTAAAAAAAGAGAACGGCCTTGGCCAGTATGGCTCAGCTGGTTGGAGTATTGCTCCATAACCAAAAGGTTGCGGGTTCTATTCCAATCCAGGTGCAAGCCTGGGTTGCAGGTTCAATCCCCGGTCTGGGTGCATACCATCCCCAGTCCGGGTGCATACAGGAGGCAACAGATTGATGTTTCTCTCTCACATTGATGTTTCTCTCTCCCCCTCTCTCTCTAAAAGCAATGAAAAATGTCCTCAGGTGAGGATAAAAACTATTACAATATGATGTTACTCATATGTGGAATCTAATGAAAGAGCTGAAGTAATAAGTAAAATAGAGACAGACTCATTGTTAGAGAACAGGCTGACCATGCTGGGGGATGGGGGGAGGTTGGGGGAGTAAAGGGATTGCACAAAAAAGAAAAAAGAGAGAAAGAAGTCATGTACGCGAACAATAGTGTGATGATTGCAAGGGGGAGGGGAGTTGGTGGAGGTGAAAGAGGGTATAAGACAAATGGTAACGTAAAAATAAAAAAGAAAAAAGTGAATACATTATCTGGTGTTCTTGGCATCTCATCAGAACTGTTGGGCCGTCACTTCTTCCTACTCATACATGATTGGATTGGAATGAATGGATATTCCTCTCTGTGAAGGCATTTCCCTAGATGAATATTTTCGACCTGCTTTGGGGGCACTTAGGGATCTAGACTCAGGGGCGTTTGGCATTTTGCACACTTGCTTGGATTCATTTTATTTAGGCCCATAATCTGTTCCCTTCAAATTATCACATATATTTGGTAATTTAAAAGTTGTTCTTATATATCCCATTGAGGTAAAACTTAGGCTACCTGAAATCAGAGAATCTTAGATCTGGTTAGTACCTTGAAGGTCATCTAATCCAATTCTCTGGTTTTATGGAGGAAGAAATTGAGGCTCAGATATTGGACAGACATGCCTAAGGTCATATAGCTAATAGTAAGAGAGCTGAATTTCAAACTGAGCACTGCTAACTTCTTAGCCCTGTGCACTTGTCATTATAACATAGTGCATACCTTTTCTGTGTGAGTGTGTGTGTGTTTTGGAGAGAAAGAAAGAAAAAGAAATTGTACCTGTAAAAAGATAGCATTTTACTATTTATCACCTCTGGCCAAACTTAACAAGTGTAGGTTAAACATTTCCCTACCCTTCTCTTTTGATTCCCTAGAGAAGGCACCTGTGAAACACACCTGTTGTAATTTTTTTAGATTGCATCATACCCACTACAGAAACTCTTCCAACCCTACCCACAACCTGTTATTCAGCCCTAAAAAAGAAACAGAATTTAGTTATCTGGCCCAAATCCTGTTCATTCACCACTAAGGGCTAAAAGCAGGCAATTTATACAAGTGGGTTGAAAATAAATCTAGACCTCTGACGGCAGGTTCGGCAGATGGTGGGATAGGTAAACACAGCTTGCCTCCTCACACAACCATTTCAAAATTACAACTAAAATATAGAACTATCACTCAGAACTGAAGGAAATAAGAGTAGAATGGAAGTCTGACAACTACGGAAGTAAAGAAATCACATCCATCCAGACTGGCAGGAAGGTGAAGATGTGAAATGGGCTGGTCCCATATTCACGTATGGTGGATAAAAATTTGGGAGGGATATCTCAGGAGCAAGAAGTCCCTGCCCCACATCAGGAACCCCAGCCCACAGTTCCAATGCCAGGAAGATAAGTCTGCATAATTTTTGGCTGCAAAAACCAGCAGGGATTGAGTTGGTGGAAGAAACTTCTGGAGTCCCAAGCAGTTCCCCTTAAAGGACCCATTCACAGACTTACTCAGATGCACTCTCTCTGAGCTCTAGCACCAGTGTGTAGCAGCTTGAAAGGCACCAGTGGCATAGAGCAAGGAACTGAAGTGTCTGGCATCAAGACAAGAGCTGGAGTACAGTTTTCTCTCAGACAGAAAGACAGGCAGAGGCGATTTTCCCTTTCTGAGCCCTCTAACAACAGAGCTACAGAGCTGGCAGGCTGGTGCCATATCTGGGATTCACACTAACCTGGCTAATACTGTTTGCCCTGCCCCGGAGATCCCCTGAGACTCTGCCCCACCCAACTTATGGGCCCAACCAAGCTATTAACAGAGACTTTTCTATATGAATGGCTGATATTGGCTCATGCTTCACAACTTCCTAAATCTTCTCAAACAAGCAACAGTTGACCTCAGTGAGCCTCCAGCCCCTGTACCTCTCGCTAAGTGGCCCCAGGCCCGGCACTTAGCAGCAGCCAGCCTAGACTCACAGTTTGGCTTTTTCTGGGAATCTCGAAGCCCAGCACAAGTAGCAGCCATCTCAGCTTGCTTTATAGTTCACACAGGGTGGCCCCGGGCAGAGTACAGGTGGGGGCTGACCTTGTCCTGCACCACCCAGGAAATCCCAAAGCCTACACACCCAGTGGACAACTATACACTCTGTCAGACCACCACCACCCTGCCCCTGCACAGCTGGTCCTCCATGGAGGGCAGAGGTTGATGGTCAGTGGTTATAGCCAGTCCTTGAAGCTGACTGGCTTGGGTAAATCCCTGCCATTGACCTGCCAACAGAAATCAAGGCTCAACTACGAGAGGAGTGTGTACTTAGCCCACATGGAGGGCGTATCTCCAGTAGCCAGCTTGGGTGACAAAGAAGGCTGTGCCACTGGACTCTACAGGACACCTTTTACATTAGGCCACATTACCATGACAGAAAATCAAAGCAGCTCTACCTAATACATAAAAACAAACACAGGGAGGCTGCCAAAACGAGGAGACAAAGAAACATGGCCCAAAGGAAAGCGCAGATCACAACTCCAGAAAAAGAACTAAACAAAATGGAGATAAGTAATATATCAGATGCAGAGTTCAAAACACTGATTATAAGAATGCTCAAGGAACTTAGTGAGGACCTCAATAGCATAAAAAAGATCCAGTCAGAAAAGAAGCATACATTAATTGAAATAACAATTTACAGAGAAACAACAGTAGAATAAACGAAGTTGAGAATCAAATCAATGATTTGGAACATAAAGAAGCAAAAACAACCAATCAGAACAACAAGAAGAAAAAAGAATCCAAAAAAACCAAGGATGGTGTAAGCAGTCTCTGGGACAACTTCAAGTGTTCCAATATTCTCATCATAGGGGTACCAGAAGGAGAAGAGAAAGAGCAAGAAATTGGAAATCTATCTGAAAAAATAATGAAAGGAAACTTCCCTAATTTGGTGAAGGAAAATAGGACATGCAAGTTCAGGAAGCACAGAGAGTCCCAAACAAGAAGGATGCAAAGAGGCCCACTCCAAGACACATCATAATTAAAATGCCTAAGGTTAAACATAAAGACAGAATCTTAAGAAGCAGCAAGAGAAAAGCAATTAGTCTTATGGCATCCCCATAAGACTGTCAGCTGATTTCTCAAAAACTTTGCAGGCTAGAAGGCATTGACAAGAAATATTCAAAGTCATGAAAAGCAGGGACCTACAGCCAAGATTGCTCTACCAAGCAAAAATATCATTTAGAATTGAAGGGCAGAGAAAGTGCTTTTCAGACAAGAGAAAAATAAAGGAGTTCATCATCACCAAACCATTATTATATGAAATGTTAAAGGGACTTATTTAAGAAAAAAAAAAAAATCGAAACTATGAACAATAAAATGACAAAAATTACAAGTCTACCAGCAATCGAATCTAAAAAACTAAGTAAACAAGAAGAACAGAGATCCAATCATGGATACCAAAGGTGTTTTGATGGTTGCCAGATGGGAGGGAGCTGTGGGGGAATGGGTGAAGAGGTGAGGAGATTAAAAATACAAATAAGTAGTTTCAGAATAGCCATGGGGATGTAAAGTATAATACAGGAAATGGAGTAGCCAAAGAACTTATATCCATGACCCATGGACATGAACAATGGCGTGGGGATGGCCTGAGGAAATGGGGTTGCTGGGTGGAGTGGGGCTAAGGGGGAAATATTGGGACAACTATAATTGTTTAATCAATAACAAGTAATTTAAAAAGAAAAGAAATCTAGGTAGCTAATGAATCAATGTTATAATCTATATTTAATGTATATAGTTTAAATAAATTATATTTCAATAATTAAGCTCTGAGAAGCTATATGCTATAGTACTCCATAAATTATAAAGTATACTAAAGTCCCATTACAAGGTCTTCATGTTTCATGCTGTGAGGTATCACTAGAGAGATTTGTCATAATAAAGGCCTCTTGGTACTTCTAAGGTAAGAAATGTTTGTGACCACTGTCTTTGAGAGAAATGCCTTTTAAGGAATCTTATGTAAGAGTATGGTATGTTGTGACAACACACACACAAATATTTTAACATTCTTGTGCTTTATCACAGTAAAGATTTTTATCAAAATCTAGGAGGAAAGGAGAAAGGGCTTCATATTTATTTATTGTACAACCTACCAAACCAAACACTGTGCTCTGTATTTTTCATATATTACCTAACTTAATCCTCACAACTCCAGAAAATATTATACCCTTATTTTTATAGATTGGAAAACTAAGTTTCAAAGAAATTAGATGCTTTATCTAAGGTCACATAGTTCATAACACACAGACATGGGACTTGAATCCAAGAGAGTCTGATACTAAAACCACTGGACTTTCCTTTATGCCATGTTGCTATCACTCAAAAATTTCAGAGTAAAAGCTGCTCTTTAGCTTCCCAGAAATTTCCTTAGCAAACCAAGTCACTCACTCACTACTTAGCCATTGTGTATCTACAACTGCTCGACTCCATTCACCAATCCATTGCCAAATAGATAAGAGGTACCTGCTATGTCCTGGGCACTATGCTATGCACTAGGGATACGCTGATGAGTGAAAAGGATGTCCTCAAGTTCTTTGGTGTGGAGGAAAGAATCAGTAATTATTGTCATACAAATAAATGTAAAATTAAAACTGTGTTAAGGATTACAGTGGAGTAAGAGTTAGTAGTCCTGGGTCTGAAATTTAATATGCTGTCACTGTGTTGTCTAACAGGGGTGTCTGACTCAGTCTGAAAGGTCATGGAAGGTTCTCTGGGGAAACGATGACTGTGTAGAGATCTGGAGAGTAAGTAAAATTACTTAGGTGAAGAAGATTTTTGTAGATTGAGGAAATACTATGTACAAAGATGATGTGGTGAGATAAAGCACTGCATGTCTGAAGACATGAAGAAGGGTAGTGTGGATGTAGCAGACTGAGCAAAGGGAAGTGCCACAGTACACCAGGCAAGAGAGCCAGGAACAGCCATACCGCACTGGGCTTGTAGGCCATGTAAAAGATTTTGCCGTTTGTCCTAAGAGCAGAGGGAGGCCAACCAAATGATTTTAAGAAGGGGAATAACATGATCTGATTTCCATTTTCTAAAACCCCATGCTGAAATGGGGAGAACTAACCCAGAGGAGGAAAGAATAGATACAGAAAGACCAGTCAGGAGGCCACTGGAGTAGTCCAGGCAAGAGATGGTGCTGTCTTAATCTAAAAAGGTAAAAATGAAAATGAAGAGAAGTGCATAGATTTGAGATACATTTAGGAGTACGAAAATAACAGAACTTAAAATAACTTGAACATGGAAAGTGAGAGAAATGAATATTTCAAAAATTACTCAGTTACTGGCTCATACACTTAGATGAACAGAGAGTACTGAAAGAAAATCAAACTTGGTGGGAGGATGGGAAAAGAGGAGCAATCCTTGGGTCAGTGTTAGATGTTATGTTTTGGATGCTTTAGAGACTTGTGAACAGCAACATGAGTCCAGAGCTCAGAGAAGAGAAGTCTGGATCAGAGATATAAATGTCTGAGTTATCTTAAAATAGTAAACTGCGGGTACAGATAAAATCACCATGTAGAGAAAAGAACTAGGATATAGCCTTGAGGAATTCCAACATCTAATGATTAGTAGAAGAGGAAGAATAACCCACTGAGGAAGGAGGAAAACTGGGAGTATGTGACATCCCAGAAGCCAACGTAGGAGAAACTTTTAAGAATAAGAAAGTCAAGAATAGTGCTGAATGCTGAGTGGTGAAGTAAGTCTGTTGGACTTAATAACATGACAATTATATGGACTCTAGAATGTCACGGTGGTTATGAAAAATTCATTCGCCAAATGGGAAAAGGTGAGAATTCTGTTTGAGAAAGCAAAACTCATACACAGGCTACAAAAAATAGACATGAATCTACCAGTTTAACTAACTCTTTAAATGCCATAGAAATCCAGAAAAGGAGAGCTCAAGGTGACTGGGTAACTCAGGAAAGTCTTTACAAAGAAGGAAAGCCTTAAGCAGGTTATAAGAAGTACAAAACTGAACCAATGAAAAGTGCTCAATCTAGGAAAGTTACATGAGTAGGCTGTATGATGTGCTGGGGGCGGGGGGGCAGTGGGGAGGTGGGAGTGGGATGGGACGGAGTGACAAAAAAAGCCGAGAGATACACAGTCCTCTGTTTTGTGATGTAGGCTTAATATTGAATTATTTAGGATTGAAAAATCTATGCCCTAGTCTCTCTTATTTTTTACTGCCAGCCTCTGGCCAATTCATTTCTCAAAATCAATTATACCAGAGACTTAACAGGGAAAGAAAAAATAGGAATCATAAATCAATTGTGTTGCTCACTAGCTTTATATAATGCTGTGTGAAAGATGGGAATAAGTAAAATCAATGCCTAAAATGTAACTTGATATCTGTGATTTGAGACAGTGGGATAGAGAAGAAAAGAACACAGACTTCAGCCCTGACTGGTGTGGCTCCGTTGGTTGGGTGTCATCCCGCAAAGTGAAAGGTGGCCAGTTTGGTTCCTGGTCAGGGCACCTGCCTGGGTTGCGGGCCCAGTTCCAGCAGGGACACATGTGCGAAGCAACCGATCAATGCTTCTCTCACATACCACATAATGATATTCCTCTCCTTCTTTTTCTCCCTCCCTTCCCCTCTCCCAAATAAATAAGTAAATAAAATAAATAAATAAAACACAGACTTCAGAGCCAGAGGGAGCCAGGTTTGAAATAATAACTCTGTCATTACCTTTGTAGCCTTGAGAAATGCAATTAATGTCTTTGCATCTCTAAAACAGGAGAACTGCCTTTCTTGTCAAGGTTGTTTCAGGACTTAAGAGGTGGTAATACTTGCCTCATAGGAATCTACTAATTGGTTGCTACTACTGTTTTAGTAATACTATAAGGGAAAACAGGAAATACGCTAAAAAAAATAACCTGTATACCCTAAGATGGGGATATTTTATTTATTGGAGGGTGGTCTGATCTATATTTTCTACTGGTATTTATCTAAAGACAAATGAATAGTACTAAGTAGCAAAGTTTAATTTTTGAAACTTTTTTGAAATAAACATAATATATTTGTATCATAGATTTTTATGCTTAATGATATTAAGTATATAACAATTCAATAAATATTTAAAGAGTCAAATATATTCTTATTTCATATATGGATAATTTTGTAAAGGAGCAAAGGAGAGATAAAAAACGTAAAGCAGAAGAATGAAAAAGCAACTAAAGTTACGGGTGAAAAGAAAAGAGGTAAGAAAGGCTAAAGAGAGCAGGAAGAGAGAGAGAGAGACAGAGGAAGAAAGACAAAGAGAGAGAGAGAGGAGAGACAGAAGAGACAGAAGAGAGCTGGCAGGAGAATCTGCCTGACCTCTTCAATCCCTCCGGGGCGCCCCCTCACTGTTACTATTTGACAGACTCCGGCCCTGCCAGGCTAGCTCTTTCTCTGCCACTGCCCAGCATAGACCCCCAACCCCACCTCTGTAGTCTCCTATCCAGTACTCAACCTGACAGTAGACCTGGTTTTGCTATACAGTGCTCTAGGCATTGTTACTTAAAAAACAAAACAAAACAAAGCAGAACAGAACAAAATATATCTACATTTGCATCTGCTAAACTAAGGATGCCTCTGTCTTAGAAATGAGGGAGTATGTTTAGAGAAAATTGGGACCTTCTTTGGGAACACTTTTCTAGAGATGCCTTTGAGAAGCTTTATCATTTTAAGAGATGCAAAGTGATGAATTTAATTTAAGAAAGTATGCCCAAGGATAAAATTAAGTCAAGAGAAAAACCCAGACCCTGAGATGACTAACCCCGGTTTATATAGTGTCTTTCCTTACTGTGTGCTGAGGCCCATCTTCATTATCCCTCATGTAGAAAGGCTTGAGTGCTAATGGATAATTAATGACAAAGACTGGTATGTTGCCACAGTGCTTCACCAGGTACTTTTCATGTTCAGTATGTAGATCAACACCCCACTGCAAGGAGAGGGGAAAAAAAATATTACCAAAGGAGCAGACAGAACTGAAATATACAATGCAGGACCTGAAAATAACCTGTATCAGTTCTCTCCCTGGTGGAGCTGTCTGCTGAGGTTACACAGAGTTAACTAGAGAGAGGTATGTGTTAGCAAGAACATCCAGAGGCCTGGAAAGATGAAAGCTCAAATTAGTAGATGAACACTATGCTCTCTGTCGCCCCTCTCTGGATGCAGTGTTTAGCAGATGAATAACATCTGCAGGAAAACAACGTGCACGTTCCACAGTGAATAAAAATTGATCTGAGACTCATAGTTTTTATTAATATTGCCTAGAGTTTCTTCTACAGTTACTATTTCTACATCTCAGGAAATTAAATGATAAAAGATAATATTTCTAATATTGAGTCTCTCTTTGGATAGATGGCTTCCCTCAGTGAAATTTTTTTTAATAAGAGTTAACTGATATATCAGATGCTCTTTGATGAATATTTAATAACACTGTTCATCTATTTATTCAGTAAATACTAATGTGCCTATTAAATTTCAGGTACTATGCTAGGTATTAGATACAGTGGTAAGAAAAATACCACTGGGACTGGTGTAAGAAATAGTTTGAAGACAAAGGCATCACATTCTTAACATCTTCTTACTGCTCCCTCCTGTCTGGCAGTATCTTAGTTATAGGAAGAAAGTACGGGCATAGGAATGAGGAGACTTGCCTCTAATATTATGTGCTTGCTTACTGATGAATCATGTGGCCTCTATGGACCTCTGTCTCTTTGCCAATAAAATAAAGGCGTTCTTAAAAACAAAACAAAACAAAATAATTCAGTGTTTTCCAAAGTGGATCACAAATTAGAAGACTATAAAGTTCAACAGAAAAAGAAACCTGTTTAATGTGTTGCTTAAACTTACTTGATCACTTACGCTCTTTTATCTGTCACCTGTTAGCATCATTCAGAATATACTTTGGGAAACACTGAACTAGTTGATTTCTACATAAACAGTCTATGAGTACCATTCCTTTTAAGGACTTTCATCTTGCTAAACTTGGGAAATTCTTTATAACTCTTTAGTCACTGCTATTCCAAATGACATAATTCTACTTCAAAATTATTTTTCATTCTAAATATTTCAGCAATGTTGAGCAAATATCAAGAAAAGCTGAGGATACAGATAAGCAAATCCTGCTAATAAAAGAAATAAGATTATTTTAAACAATGATAAGATAAAGATGAGGAAAACATATTTATACACACACACACATAAATATTACCTCTGGGGTGAAGGTGAACTTCTGGGATGCCTGCTTTAAGATCTCCACTGCTTCCGTATAGGAAATGCTGGAGAGAAAAGGTAAAAGCAAAGAAAGGTCAATACAATGGGCTGCAATTAACTAGTTCATCTGAAAACTAAAAAAGTCCTATTTCCATAAAGTCTTTGAGATCATAAATGAGTATTAAATGATTATTGAGTAATCAGGCATTGTTTACCTAATCCTATGAGAGTCCTACCAGCATGAAGAGAAGTGGTCATTCAATAATCCCAGTCCTGATCTACTTACAATGTTCACAGAGGAACTGGCCACTTAAGCAAGATTTTCTCTCAATTCATGCTATGCCAATGCCGAAATAAAAGTTGTGAAATATAGCCCTGGCCAGTGGCTAGGTTGGTTAGAGTGTTGTCCCATACACCAAAAGGTTGAGGGTTCAATCCCCAATCAGGACACATGCCTGGGGTACGGGTTTGATTCCCCGCCAGGGTGTGTGCTGGAGGCAACTGATTGATTTTTCTCTCTCACATTGATGTTTCTTTGTTTCCCTTCCTTTCTCTATAACCAATAAACATATCCGCAGGTGAGGATTTTTTAAAAAAGGTGTGAAATAGAGAGGCTGGAAAAGCAAAAATCTTTCTTTAAAGCCATTATTCATTCATTCATTCATTTATTCACCCAACAAACACATATTAAACACCTACTATGTACTAGGTATTATTCTAGACACTGGAGATACAATAAATAAAAATAAAGATCTTGTTTTTATGGAGATATTCATGTGTGTGTCCCCATGTGTGTCTGTGTATGTGTGTGATGGGGGTACTGGTGGGGAGTGGGGAGAAAGATAAACAAATAAACAGAAATATGTAATATGATGCAGGGAACTACTGGTTTATGAAGAAAAATAAAGCAAGGTAAGAAGACAAAGGGTGTTTGAAGGTGCTATTTAATAAAAGATGGTCAAGAAAGGCCTCACCAATTTGGCGATATCTGAACAGAAACCTGCATAAAGAAAATGAGCCATATAAATATCTGGGGGAAGTATACCAGGCAAAAGCAACAGTGGGTACAAAGGTCTGAAGGGAAGTCTGAGTCTGGCTCATTCAAGGACGAAAAGGTCAATGTGACCATCATATACTGAACAAGGGGAAGAATGCCAGGAAACCAGATAGCAAAGGTTGTCACAGGTCAGATCCTATGAACTCCTTTAGGCCAAGGTAAGGCCTTTTTAATATATCCTAAGCATTGTTTAGAACAGTTCAGGAAACATACCATTGGTTGCCTCAGTAAAAAACCCTCATGCCTAAAGCAAGTCAAGCTAAAAATTTACATAAACTATTTGAATAAGTAATACATGCACATAATTTAAAAAAATCAAGATGTATAAAAGGGTATACATCTTCTTTCCATTCTGTCCAATAGTTACCTAGTTAGTTCCTCTCCTCGCACATCCACTGTCAGTGGTTTTTGGGGTACCCTTCCAGAGGGTTTTATACATCTATAAGCAAATAATATACTACCTCCCTTTCTAAAAATAGATGGCAACCATATTTACCATACACTCTTTTACATCTTTATTTACTCACTAATATACCTTGTAGATCTTTCCATAACCATATATGAAAAGCTTCTTCATTTTTTGAACTATTACATAATTTTCTATTTTGTGGATGTATCCTAGTTTTAACCAGTCATCTACTGATGGAAACTTCAGCCGTTTCCAATCTTTTGCTATTATAAATCATTACTACACATGCCTATTTTGTACTATCACAAATGATTCTTATATACTAATTTTGCAAATAAAAGATGATAGTTGGATCTTCAGCAATATCTTTCAAAATATATAAAACTGCAAATATACCAATTTATGTCAACCAATAATATATGAAAATGCCAGTTTCCCTAGGTCTTCTGCAACAGTACTGTGGATGATTAAAAACAAAAATCCACAAAATTCCTAAAGAACTTTGAGCTCAAAAAATAACTTACCCAACACAAACTTATTCTCTGAAAAAAATGTTCATACTATAGTAACTAATCAGAAAGAGCTGTGTCTTATAGTACAAGTGAAGTCCCCAAAGCTATGTTTTGAGTGATAACTTCTTTCTAAGATGAAACTTCTATTCAAATTAAAAATCTAGTATTGAATAACAGGTAATTTCTAAGGTAAGAATAGCATTGATGTTGGTAGTAGTAATACTTTTTAAACAACCATTTTACAGAAGGGAAGCTGAAGCTCAGAGAGGATCAGCAACTTGCCAAAAACAACTTGTCTAAGTAATTAGTAAACCCTGATGTGCTGATTCCAGAGTCGAAGCTTCTAACTAAGATGATGCCAAAACCACCTGAAGTTTCATATGTTCAGACAACAAAATATTTGGGTTTTCCCTCTGATTCTACTACCACTTACGAGCTATGTAAAACACTTCCACCCTAATGGAAGCATTTTATAAATTTTTTGTAATGTGCTATACACTCATTAAAAAATTAAATGTTGTCACTTGTGAAAAAGGAGATTGAACTATATCACCTAAAGTTCTTTCTGCTTAGACTTCCTATTGTTCTAGTCTATCATTACTTGATATGATCTATTAATTATACTGAGAAATATAAGAGCAATCAAAAAAGATTTTGTGCCGTTGATATGTTATTGTTACATTATTAAGAAAAATGACTCATGTATCATACAAATGTCTCTTGTTATTCTGGGTATTCTGCCTACTCCTTTCACACCTTTAAGTTGAGGGAGAGCTTTCAAGTTCAAATTACAGTTCTGATACTGGATATTCTTAATGGCCTTCATCAACTCTCCGTATTAATTTTTGTTGATTTGTATAGAGAATATTTCTTCTCCTTCCCAGAAACTATTTCCAAAGTGCTATGAAGAAAGAATTTTGAGAAGACACTGTGAAATAGCGTGATACTGTATCAAAATACCTTCATGTTTCAAATTTTTAATTGTTGAATAAGAAAATTATTATGAAGCTGTTGGAATAAAACTGCTATGCTAAAGATATCATGATTAGCATTCTTTGCCTCACATTCACACAAATAAACAAAGATCAAGAAAAAAGGTAGGGACTCTATATTTTAAAAACCTTCATACTATAAAGGAAATGTAAAATAACTGAATTCTATTTCTGCTTGATAAAAGTTAAATTCAATTACTACACAAATCCTTTAAGTAATATTTTTACATGAAACAATTATAACAAGTAGTCAAGAATACACTGAAGTCTATTGAAAAGAATACAGTCACATGGTGCTGGTGTATGTGTGTGTGTATTTCAGGAAGTATCTCAATTCTAACTCATCATGCCTGAGTCTACTGTCATGTCCTCTCATGCCGGTTAAAAATCTCTGGTTTCAAAGACTGGCCAAATTCCCCTCCAGCTCCACTTTGAGAATCCTCAGCATCATGTAATTTATATATATCCCCTGGTGTTCAGGTCCCTATTCATTTCTATTTCTAGCTCCTGGAACTTCTCTAGGGAACTCAACAAGACATTTAAAAGAACTTTATAATATTTTAACTAGCATTTTTAGATGATTTGAGCAGGAGTGTTTCCAAGT
Source organism: Furipterus horrens (assembly GCF_987537825.1). Classification (NCBI taxonomy): domain Eukaryota; kingdom Metazoa; phylum Chordata; class Mammalia; order Chiroptera; family Furipteridae; genus Furipterus; species Furipterus horrens. The sequence continues at coordinate 49,736,636 of NW_028327172.1, forward strand.
TATCTGGTCAGACATGCTGCTTCAGCAGTAGTCATTTGATCCTTTCCACAATATGAGACAGACAAGTGATCCCTTTATAGATTAGAAAAGTAAAGTTCAGAAAGGTTAAAGATTTATTAATCAGGTTCATAGTTGTAATTAAATAGTTATTCATGCAAATACTGGACTATTCATTTTTTCCCCTAGATTTTAATTCCATAGCAGGCACAATCCATGCCTATTTTCATTACTGAATCCTCAATGACTAGCACAGTACCTAACTCAAAGTAGGCAGTCAATAAATACTTGTTGAAAAATATTAATTCATTCATTAATGGCTAATAAGTGCAGAGGTAGGATTAGAATCCCCTGCACTCAGTGTCTAAAGTAAATAGTGATAGGGGTTAACAGGAAACCCCAGGGAGGGGAACTAGTCTAAAGGAGACTAGGCTCCACACCATGGATACTCAAATGTCATTTGTTAATTCACTCATTTCTTCAATAGATATTTACTGAGTTTCTATTAGAGGCACTGTGCTAAGCACTGGGTGTATAATAGTAAACAAAATAAACAGGCCCCTGACCACACAGAGGTGATAGACACCAAACAATAACCAAACACATAAATTTAAACCTCAACTATGATTTGTGCTGGGCGGAATGGATGATGGTAATGGCAATGACTAATAAGGCACAGTCTGTGAGGTCATTTCCCCACCTTCAGTATTTTACAGACTCCCAGCACAACAGTTAAGTGATACATAAGGGTCTTAAGGATAGTGGGGGAGCTGCAACTACTCTAGCATTAATTTTAGTGACCTTTCAAATACAGGAAGTATAGTGGCTGAAAGCTGAGCTTCGAAATCAGATGAATATGAGTTTGACTCTCCACTTCATCTTTTATTTGCCTAATCACTTTGAGTTGATTCTTCATGTACACAATGGCAATAATAACTACTCAGAGTTGTTGTGAAGACGTAATGAACCACTAATGTATGTCAAGCTTATCAATGGCCCATAGTAAACATTAAATAAATGATGGCTATGTTTTTTCCCCATCAAAGATCTAATTCATTAGATAGGAGCTTTGTTACTTGTCTTAAGATCTTCTCCCTGGTTCTCTGTCACCAGCACAGATTCCTTCAAATGCCCAAATTACTTCTTTCCTTATTTTCATAACGACAACTTTTATCAATATGCTTATGTCCAGAACTCTCCTATGAACTCCAGATCTGTGCACTCAAAACTGCCTACCCAGGATTTATAACTAGATGTCTAAAAAGCTTCTCAAACTTAAAATGATACCTGATGATGATGATCCTGATACCACCCCTTCTCTCCCCCTAACCCCTTGCTACTCTCATGGCTTTCCCAACCTCAGTTAATGGCAACTCCATTTTTACAGCTGTATAAGACAAAAGCTTTGAAATCACACTTGACTCTTTCTAATTCTCTGCAAATCCTGTTTGCTCTATCTTTAAAATATATCCAGAACAGAACAACAACTCTCTACCTCCATTGCAACTATCCGGGTCTGTGATGGTTAATTTGTGTGTCAGTTGGCTGGGCTATGGGACCCAGATATTCAATCAAACATTCAGAATGTTTCTGTAAAGATGCTTTTTGATGAGATTAACATTTAAATCTATGGACTCTGAGTAAAGCTTATTATTCTCCATAATGTGGGTGGGCCACATCTAACCAGTTGGAGGTCTTAATAGAACAAATATTGGCCTTCTCCCTTTAAGAAGGAATTCTGCCATCAGGTTGCTTCAGATTCTTTTTTTTCCTTTTCTTTTAGCATCCTAAGGAATTTATTATTTTTTTAAAGTATATTTTATTGATTATGCTGTTACAGTTGTCCTAATTTTTTCCATTTGTACCCCTCCACTTGGTACCCCCCTTTCCTCCAGCAATTCCCCCAACTTAGTTCATGTCTGTGGGTTGTACATGTAAGTTCTTTGGCTTCATCCTTCCCTTTACTATTCTTAATATCCCAGTCTACTTTGTTCCTACCAATTATGGTTCTTGAACCCTGCACCATTTCTCCCTTTTTCCCCCTTCCCCTTCCCAACTGATAACCCTTCAGATGATCCCCATACTTATGATTCTGTTCCTGTTCTGTGTGTTTGCCTAGTTTGTTTTATTTTTTTTTAGATTCAGTAGCTGATAGTTGTGAGTTTGTCATTTTAATGTTTATAGTTTTGATATTCTTCTTTTTCTTAAGTTAGTCCCTTTAGCATTTCATGTAATAATGACTTGGTGATGGTGATTTCCTTTAGCTTTATCTTGTCTAGGAAGCACTTTATCTGCCCTTCCATTCTAAATGATAGCTTTGCTGGACAGAGTAATCTCGGTTGTAGGTCCTTGCTTTTCATCACATTGAATACTTCTTGCCAGTCCCTTCTTGCCTGCAAAGTTTCTTTTGAGAAATCAGCTGACAGTCTTATGGGAACTCCTTTGTAGGTAACTCTGCTTTTCTCTTGCTGCCTTCAAGATTCTGTATTTTAAACCTTTGGCATTTAATTATGATGTGTTTTGGTGTGGTTCTCTTTGCATTCATCTTGTTTGGGACTCTGTGCTTTCTGGACTTGTATGTTTCCTTTGCCAAATTAGGGCAGCTTTCTTTCATTATTTTATCAGATAAGTTTTCAATTTCTTGCTCTTCTTCTTCTCCTCTGGTACCCCTATAATTCGATTGTTAGTACGTTTAAAGTTGTCCCAGTGATTCCTAAGCTTCCCCTCATTTTTTAATTTTTTTTGTATTCTTGTTTCTTCTTTCTGTTCTGGGTGAATGTTTATTTATTTCTTTTGTTCCAAATCATTGATTTGAATCCCAGCTTCCTTCCCATCACTGCTGGTTCCTTGTATATTTTTCTTTATTTCACTTTGTATAATCTTCACTTCTTCATTTTGTGGCTGTATTTAATCATTTCTCTGAGCATCCTGATCACCAGTGTTTTAAACTCTGCATCTGATGGGTTGGCTATCTTCGTTTCATTTAGTTCTTTTTCTGGGGTTTTGTTCTTTCATTTGCGCCATATTTCTTTGCCTCCTCAATTTGGCAGCCTCCCTGTGTTTGTTTCTGTGTATTGGGTAGAGCCGCTTTGACTCTGTGTTTCTGGGTAGTAATGACCTAATGTAGTAGTTGTCCTGTAGGGTCCAGTGGCACAGCCTCCCCTATCACCCAAGCTAGTACTTGAGGTGCACCCTTTGTGTGGGCTGAGGACACCCTCCTCTTGTAGTTGAGCCTTGGTTGCTGCTGACAGATCTATGGGAGGAATTTACCCAGGCCAGTCAGCTGCAAGGACTGGCTGTGACCACTGACCACCAACCTCCACTGTCCATGGAAGATCAGCTGTGCAAGGGCAAGGTGGTGGTGGTCTGATCCCAGCTGCCCACTGAGTGAGCTGGGCCTGGTGTTTCCTGTGTGGTGCAGGCCAAGGTGAGCCCCCACCTGTATTTTGCCTGGGGCCACCATGAGTGAGCTATAAAGCAATCTGAGATGGCTGCTACTTGTGCTGGGCTTGGAGATTCCCAGGTGAAGCCAAGCTATTAATCTAAGCTGGCTGATGCTAGTGCCAGGCTTTGAGCTCACTGAAGTCAGCTATTGCTTGTTTGAGAGGATTTAGGAAGTTGCAAAGCATAAGCCAAGACCAAAGGAAAAGCAGCTTGGGTGGGTCCGTAAGTTGGATGGGGTGGAGTCTCTGGTGATCTCCAAGGCGGGTCAAACAGTGTTAGCCAGGTTGATGGAGTCTCAGATATGGCACCAGCTTGCTGGCCTTGTGGCTCTATGCGGGGGAGGGTTTAGAAAAGAGACAATGGCCTCTGCTGGCCTTTATGCCAGACACTTCAGTTTCTCCCTGTATACCACTGGTGCCTTTCAAGCTGCTATCCCTGCTGGAGCTCAGAGGGGGGTGAATCTGAGTAAGTCCTTGTGTAGGTTCTGTAAGAGGAACTGCTTGGGGCTGCAGAAGTTTCTTCCACCGACTCAATCACCACTGTTTTTTGCAGCCTGAAATTGTGGGGACTTACCTTCTTGGCATTGGAACCCTGGGCTGGGGGCACCTGGTGTGGGGTGGGACTCCTTGCTCCTGAGCTATCCCTCTCAAATTTTTATTCACCACAGATGGGTGACAGACCAGCCTGTCTGCGTCTGTGCCCCTCTTACCCATCTTGATGGATGTGGTCTATTTAATTCTGTAATTGTCAGACTTCCATTCAGTTCGATTTCTGATGGTTCTTGCTGATGGCTGCTCTATATTTTAGTTGTAATTTTGGTGTGGTTGTGTGAAGAGGAGAACCATGTCTGCCTATGCTGCCATCTTGCCTTTGGATTCTAACTGCAATTCTTCCCTGTCTCTAGCTGGGCTACTCCATTAGATTTGGAACACATAATGCCTCCACAATTGGGTGAGTTAACTCCCTAAATAAATCTCTTTATATATACACCATGTTGGTCTTGTTTCCCTGGAGAACCCTCACTAATACATAGACTAAGCCATTTCCTCTCACCTAAATGACTGTAATAATCTAGTTGGTTTTCTGCTCTTACTCTTGTCCTACTATAACTTATTCTGAAAAAGTAACAAGAGTGATACTGTTGAGTCCAATTCAGATCTTGTCAGCCTTCGGCAAAGAACCCTTCAATGGCTTCCCCACTCTATCCAAGTGCAAACCCAAACTCCTCGTGTTGACTTACAAGGTTGTAAATGACTTTCCCACCCCCTTTCTTACTTGACCCTCTACATCCTCTTCCCTTATTCACCCTTCACTATTACTTGAACACATCATGTATACTCCAACCTCAGGGCCTGTATACTTGCTATTCCCTCGCCTGGAATAGTCTTTTCCCAGATACCCACACAGCTAGTTCTTTCACTTTCTTTAGATCTTTACTCAAGAATTGTCCCAGAGAGATTTTCCTTGCTACAATATCAAAATTTCTACTTCCTCATTCTTCTTTTATCTACTTTTCTTGTCTGGTTTTTTCCCCTTAATATTCATTCTCACAGGCTATAGGTTTTACCTCTCTTCTTTCTTTGCCATTATTATCTCCCCAGAAATGTAAGCTCAGTGAAGGCAAGAAATTTTAACTGCTTTACACAGTTATCACGGCCCTGGCTCTGCTCTTTAGTGAGGAGGTTGTGGCACCAGCAGGTTCTAGGTGATGTGAGTTCCAAAGAGGGTGACCGAGGTTGTTTGCAACAACAGTCTGGGGAAGAAGGTCCGCGTGAAGTGCAACAGTGATGACACCATCGGGACCTTAAGAGGCTGACTGCAGCCCCAACTGGTACACGCTGGAATGAGATTGTACTAAAGAAGTGGTATGCATTTTTAAGGACTGTGTTTCTCAGGGAGCCATGGAATCCATGAAGGGTGAACCTGGAACTGTATCACCAAGAGAGCTGAATTCCTTTCCATTGTCCTGCCTGCCCCTCCCCTCTTCTTCCGCCCTCACCCATCACACTGATATGGACGCTTCTTTTTAAAAAGTCATGTTAATAAAATCTTGGAAGTAGGAAAAAAGAGACAATTTAGATTCTAGAACAATGTCTGGCACATAGTAAGTATTCAATATAAATGTAAGTGAAAGAAAAAACCTCAGAAGCCTTCATACACTTCATTGCCGTTGGATTCTCTATGTCGGGGCTGCTGACTCTCTCCTTTTCTGATCCCTGCTCTGCTGCCTTGCTATTTATTCATTCCGACTCCACAACTCATCACTTTTAACTTGTAGCCTGAGGGTCTAGGCTGACACCTGAAATTCTCAACTCTGTCAATCTGTCAAGTTTTTTCTTTCCTTCAACTCCATCAATCTGCCAAGTTTTTCCTTTCCCTCCTCAAGGACAGGTTGAGATCTTTGTTAGAACAAAAACTTCCTAAACCTAAAGATTTCAACTGAAGAATATCAACTTATTTTCAGACACAATTTTCTACTCGACTAGTATCAAACTTACTTTCTATACACACTGTAAATACAATAAATACTAAGACTTATATGCCAATCTGATTATATGGTTGGTTAATAAACAACCAATCCAGTATCAAGTACTACTTGAATAGAATTATAGTGGAAATGAAGGAATAATATGTGTGTTGTGCTTTTTTAAAAAGCGTCTAAGGCCCTGGCTGCTGTGGCTCAGTGGATTGAGCATCAGCCTGCGAGCCAAGTGTCGCTGCTTCGATTCCCAGTCAGGGCACATGACTAGGTTGCACGTCAGGTCCCCAGTTGGGGGCGCGAGTGAGAGGCAACCACACAGTGATGTTTCTCTCCCTCTCTTTCTCCTTTCCCCTCTCTCTAAAAAAAAAAAAATAAATAAATAAAAAGTATATTAAAAAAAAAAAAGTGGCTAAAAAGTTTAGAATACATTATTGGATTTTAGAAAGTGAAAGTAAAGAAGAAAAAGAAAGACTGAAACAGAGAAAAACTGAAAGACAGATATTACATGCATGTAAGTTTGTTTTTTAATAAGCCAAATTTTGATTACTAAAGTTAGTATCAGTTTGAATTGGATTAATACAGTTAGTAATTACTATGTTTATTTATCTTGCTGTAATTTATTCATGAAGCATTGATTATTGACTATGACCCAGACACAGAGCTATAAAAATAATTAAAACACGGGTCTTTCTTGAGTCTAGGGAGTGTGATAGCAGACATGTAAACAAAAAAAATTTAATACAATGTGATAAATATGATTACTAAGTATGAATAAAGTTCAGAGAAAGTATATTACTTACATTAAAAAGTTGTTTTTTAGCATATGTTCTAATCTGTCCTTGGTAAGAAAAGAGAAAAAAGAAAATTTATTATTAAATGTAATTACATATATTCATTATATTTAATTAACATATTTAAAAGAACAGATGTATATTGGGCTTTATCCACAAAACTAATTACCTTTTGGCCACGAGCTATGAATTTGTGACAGAGCTCAACATCTTCAGGACAATTTGAGAGAACGGCCATTGTTGCAGACTTGAAGAGCCCCTCCATAACCTACGATAAATGACAGAATTGCCTGACATGTAAGACACTTTATATGAAAAACCTGTTTATAGGGTATTGTAAGGATTACTTCCCAGGTTTTAGCAACTATAAATCCATTAGGCCTTTTAATCCTGAATGAACTACAGCAAGTTCAGTTTTTCAGACTGATTAGAGGAGGAACTGCAACTTCTCAGAGTGAGTAAGAAGAGAAAGAAAAATCTTCTGTTAACAGTTTCAATACCAACATTGAAGTGCGATGTCAAATAAACAACTAAAATTGATCGATGCCTTTGTAAATTTCAATATACTCACTTGCTGAATCATAACAATAACAATACCCAGCTTACAGGATTGTTGTGAGTTAAGTAAAATAATCCATGTAGAAACTTAGCTTAGTACCTGGCTCACAGAAGCACACAACAAACATTAGTGTCAAGGAGTGAGATCTTTCTTTCAAAAGTGTTTCATTCAGTTATTGGTAAATGGAAGTAAACTTAAAATTTAGAGAGGCAGTGAGGCATATCTACATCTAAATACATACATTTTTGCTTTGCTAAAGTCTCAAGTAAAAATAACACAGCAGTTTACGGGGTGGGCAAAAGTAGGTTTATAGTTGAGTAAGCAAAACACAGAGTTTATTCTTGTATTATTATTTATTAATTAGTTTATTATTTTCCATACGGACAACTGTAAAACTACTCCCACCTCATGTAAGAATTCATTTTACCAGAAGTGTCCATAGAAATCTCATGGGGAAAACTTCTTTACATAAGAAAAATAATTGAAATGAAAAATATTTCTAAAATATTTTTAACCAAAAACCAAAATTTTTGGTTTGAAGTCCATAAAATAATATCAGGCCCTCCAAATGTTGTACTCGTAAAGACACATAGCTTTATGAAGCACAGGAGCCTCCGAGGCAGGTGTTCTCCTTTCCTCTCTGGCATCACGGCTGAACCCTATCAAGGCTGCAAACCTAGCAGGCACAAGCACCTACTGAGGTAATTTAATATGACTGCATATAAGAAAGTACTTAATTACCAAGTGATAACCAGATATATTTTTATATTTTATACTTTTATATATTTTACATTTTTATATATAGTATACAGAAGTAAAAAATAACTAGATGAAAAAAAAGCAAAAGGAAGCCAAAGATCATTTACTTTAGGCTGCATCACCTTCAATCTAACAGTGAGATAAAGAAATCACTAAGTAACTGAATGATTTATGAAGAGCCATACCTTCAATCACTAAAAAGAGCCGATGTGTATTGGCAGAGAAAAAGAACAGGTGGGTTGGATGGTATACCTGAACTTCTGAGAGACACAATATACCTATCTGTAAGATGAAGACTTTGACCACTGGAGCTGTTAAATCGGTGTCTTTCATAACCAGTAAATTTCCTTTTGAAGAAGTAAATTATTGGCTTCTCTAACCTTGACTTTCAGATTATGCTCTATAAATATATTTGAAGGAAAAAGAAACTTAACTGAAAGATTAACATAACCCTCAGATGTTTTTAAAAGTATATTAGTTAATGGCACTAAAATAGTAATATTTAACTGCTATACCTCATGGGGGAAAATTCCTTTGTTATGATAGTCTAATATTTAAGAGCCTACGCCTCATCAAGGTAATTTCCACAGAATGTAACTAATAAAGGAATAAAATTTTAAAAAGCAGGAGATCACTTTTGGGGGAAGCATACTTTCTTCACTTGTTTTTAGGAGGAAAGCTTGTATTTTAACTAATTAAATCATTCACCAGTGTATGTACTCAGTGGAGTACCAAATACATAAAAATTGTTTAATTATAGAATATATAATTCTGCTACATGCCAGACCTTGTACTAGGTGCTTTCCATTATATACACTGTTTGTTTTACTCCTTACAAAAACTTTATGAAATAGGTACTTTTATTCTTTTTAAAAACATATATTTGTTGTTTAGTTTATTTATTTATTTTTAGAGAGAGAGGAAAGGAGAAAGAGAGGGAGAGAAACATCACTGTGTGGTTGCCTCTCACTTGCGCCCCCAACTAGGGACCTGATGTGCAACCGAGTCATGTGCCCTGACTGGGAATCAGACCAGTGACACTTGGCTCGCAGGCCAGTGCTCAATCCACTGAGCCACAGCAGCCAGGGTTTACTTTTATTCTTATTTTACAGTTGAGGAAGCTAAAGATCACCAAGGTTAGGTAACATCACAACAAGTTAATGGCAGGCCTGGGATATGAACTTAAATCTGTCTGGCTATTGCACTAAAGGCATTCATTAGATGTTGATTAAATTAAGTAGTTCTTTACTTTCTTCATTTTATGAATACCTGTAATGCACAGATGTAAACATGCATACAGAGGCATTTTAATGTCATAGATGCCTGACATTTAGAAACTATTTTTAAACTTGTGTACCTACCTGCATGAGATCTTGAAGGCTCTCAACGAAAGAAATCTCTGCTTCTACCATGTAAAACTCTGCCAGGTGTCTCCGGCTCTGAGAATTCTCTGCTCGAAATGTTGGGCCAAAGGTAAACACTTGAGTAAAAGCTCTGCAATTCAAGATTAAAAGTATAAAAATAGGATTCACATGGTTAATTTTAAGTATTTAAAATACTCAGTGAGCTCCTAATTTAAAAAAAGGTTTGGGCCTCTGTCTTGTCCACATATTCACACATATTAGTTGATGTATTTCCCTAATGGATGATAATAATAGTTTCTTTCATTAAAAATGTTACATTTATAGAAACTATTTTATCCTGAAGGAATTGCAAATGCTTTACTCACCCTATGGGCTCACTAAATATAGAATGGTCACCATTTCTGGGGGCACCGCACTGCAGCTGCCTTAAACAGCAGCAACTACATTTCGCAGCAATCGAGAACAAAGGAAAGGAAACCACCACAGCCCAGAATGCCACATAAGAGAATCTAGATAGTAGCAGTTAAAACTAGAATTTCATGTGGATAAATGCGCTATTTTTTAAATATGTGAAGAAAAGAATATCAGATAGGTATGGTGATTTGCCTTGTTCAAAGCCTGCCCAAGTCCTTCACGACTGCCCAGGTGCTTCAAGTAATGCTGAATGACTACTAAACTTTGGGGGTAAGGGTGGATTTTGAAGAACTGTCTACTTTATTCTCTGGTTTTCACAAAGAACTACAGTTCAACAATCCAAACACGACAAAAATATTTTCAAATTCTTACAGAAGGTTTCACTACGTTCTCATTCTTGATTTAACACTTACAGTCAGTCCCCTCATACAAAAACAGGGCAACAACTGAGATTAGATCAAACATACAGGAAGGAATGAATATTTCTTGGGGACTATCTAATCTTTGAATTTTAAGGTTTTGCTAGAGCAAAAAAAGAGATCTGGCGTTCTTCAGCTATTATCCTTAGCATTCTTCACTTCTCTGTCATCAGTCAAATAACATCAAGATCAGAAAACACAGGGCAGAAAATAGATTGTGAATATGTATATCAGTTGTTGTTTTTTTAAGTAGAGATACTCTGGGAAATGAAATAATAGAAACAATCATAGCGGAAATCAAAATATTTCCTTTTTTCTTTCAAAAGGTCATTTCAGTTAAGGCCTTCTTGGTAAGAAGCTTAGGAATTTATGTTTTGGTTCTACAGCCACCTTCCTGAGACCATAATCAGTTAACTTCTGAGAACCTCAGCTTCTAATGGAAAAATAAACAGTAAGAACTCAAAAATATTACTATGGTAACCTCTCTCCCAAGATTCAGATCCAGACTCGCCTACTAGCCTGTCCCTGAAAACATTGAACCTACCTTGTGCAAAAAGAAAACTCTTGCCATGCTCCCCCAAATAAAAAACAAAAACAGTGAACAATCCTGCTTTTGTTTTACATTCCCCCCAATTCTACTAACTTCATTTAATCTACTGAGTCATCCAAGCCACATCTCCCCTCTACACCTATTCCCCACTACCCACATTTCCTGTATCATTCTGAGCACAAAATTATATTGTTTACACCTAGGAAAGCTCTCTGAAATCTAGAGACGCCCCTAATCTCCAGATATACTGTCTTAGTATAAATAAACTCTTGTGTTTTGCTTGGAAAACTACAACAGCCTTTTAATTGGTGCCTGCCACCTGTCTTTCTTCCTCCAGCCCCAAACTACTATGGTTATTTACAAATCTGATTATATCAGCCCTAATTTAAAATCCCCACTGTTCAAAGGATGATCAAACTCCTATCTTCGACTCGATTCATAAAACTTTTTCTCTAGGTGCAAGGAAGACCCTCTCCTTACACTGCCTGCCCCTGCATGGTGTTAGGCTTCTGCATAGGTTGCTCCCTGCTCTCTAATGCCCATCCTTGCTCCTCTCTCTCCAAATGACAAATTCTACCACACAATGCGGTATGCAGAGGATGTTTTTGCTGAGTCGTACACTTTAAACCATATGGTTTTGTTAACCAATGTCACCCCAATAAATGCAATAGTAAATAAACAAACAAACAAACAATATATGTAATGAGGGGAAAAAAACCAAACGCCCCCCCCCAAAAAAGGGCAAATTCCCATCTATCCTTCAAGACTTGTCTCAAATGTCACTTTCTCTCTGTAGCTTTGCCATACACCCTCAAATTTATTATATCCTCCTTTATATGATTATAACACTTTGTTCATATATTTATTATACACAACATACCACTCTGAAGTGTAATTATTCATTTCAGTATCTTTCTCCTCCAATAAACTCTGAAATTTTCCAGAGCAGGAATCATGTTTTATTCATATTTGCATCTCCAGTGTCTCAGATAAAACAGGTGCTCAAGTGGAATGAATGAGCACTAATGATGATGACAGGCTTCCTCAGTTGTAAACTGGGAAAGCCCAGCATCCTTGCAAACGGCAGCCTTATAAATATGTACAGAAAAACAATACACAGGGTGGGGCAAAGTAGGTTTGTAGGTTTATAGTTGTGAGCACACCAGACACAGTTTATTCTTGCATTATTGTCCGTATGAAAACCGTAACCCTACTTTTGCCCCACCCTGTATTTTACTGTGCCTGTTATTCAGTACCCAAAATGGGTCCCAGTCTATGTTGGTCCCAAACAATAAATTAAAAAATTAGAAGGCCTCACTTTTCTAATCTGTGACTACGTAACCTCTAGGTAGATTGGCAATAGTTTATCTAAATAAATAAAATATTTATTTCTGGTACAGCATCACAAAAAATTGTATATACAGATGTTCGCTAACAATAAAGAATATTTTATTGAGGTTTTCTAAGGTGTAAATAGAAATGAGGTAACCTCAGTAAATTTCCTTTGGGGTCTCTGAGGGAGATTTACAAGAAATGGGCAGTTTCTGAAATACAAGGAAGGCCAAGGGATTGCTGCTCAGAAGAAACACATTATTTGTACTATACCAGGTACAAAGAAAACAGTGGTTTCTAAAAGAACTACAAATTTAAGTCACAAGGGCTTCTGCTTCTCATACGGCAGTTTTATGTAGGGTGCTCCAAAGGAAGTAGCAATAGGGATGTTTGATTTAACAATGGTTAATAATATCCCTTAACAATGCAGGGTAAGCTCTCTAGTCTAAAATACAGAACAGGATCAGGGATTTTATTTTAATTATAGTGAAGATCAGGCTCTAACTGAGGTACCTAAGAATTAAGTATTATTCTACTAGTATAAGTAAAAATTGATGGCCATGGTGCTTCCTCTGAATTAACAAGAAGATAAAATGAGCTGGAAGGTATGTTGAAAAGTTGCCTAAGTCAGCATCCAGTCTTTAAGTAGATACATGTTTAACTCATTCAATAATGGCCACCTATGTCAGCACCTTGTGTTTCTATTAGACTACTACTACTACTACTACTACTACTACTACTACTACTCGTCGTCGTCGGCAGCCGTCCGTCTCGAGAGACGATGGTGTAGCTTCTTAAGAGTCTCTGCACCGCCGAGAATGGCTGTGCAGTCCGACTCGGGAGTGACATGGTATCTGTCTCCTCCCGTGTTGAATCGACATCTTGTGATGACGCTGAAGCTACAGAGCCTGGGCAGGGTAATATGGAGGGTCTGCTGTTGCCCATGCAGCAGACCCCCCCTCTCTTCGCAGCTGAAGGGTCCAAGGGAAAGACGGAGTCGATACAGCTTGGGTTCAGGTGCGCCGCAGGAGTTGCCGGTGTTGACTACAACGTCAAACCGCCTTAGGGACTCCGGCTCCGGATTTTCTGTCGGGGTTTACTCCCTTAGCCTTTCCCCTGAAGAGGTATGCCGCAAGGCAGCGGAGGTTTTTTGGAGTCAGAGTTTTCCTTCTCTAGTAATAGCAGTAGTAACAGTGGCTGCCATTAGCAAGTGCTCCTTGTGGGCCAGGCATTAGATGTAAGAACCTTATAGTTAACTCCTTTATATTTAACTCAATAAAGTATGTATTGTTATTTCTATTTTTCAGGCTAAGAAACTGAAGTCCAGAGAGGTTAAGAAGCTTTCCCAAAAGCCATAGGAATTTATGTTTTGGTTTTACAGACACCTTCCTGAGACCATAATCAGTCTTAGAATCAGAGCCTGATAGGTGGTAGAGGTCAGATTCAAATCCAGATCTGACCCTAATGGTCACAACCTTAAATATGATATTAAAATAATGATGCTCCTAACTGAACACTGGTAGCCCCCCTTCTCAAAGGTAACTAGGGTAAGTAGTTTGGTGTATTTCTCTTCCTTATGAATAGCTTATTTGTTTTATGTGTTAAAATTATAGCTCTCTAGGATATGTTGCCTTCATGTATATAATGAGAATGATAAATTTTCACCAATATTTTGTAACCTTTACCAAGTCATTTAGCCTTTGGGATCCTCAAATTCCTCCATGAGTGAGAGATGGGGGCAGTTTGGCAGTAATTTCCAGTATCTCTGCAATGATTTTTGTTTCTAGATCTATGTGAGATTTCTTTTATTTTAATTTATGCTGATTTTTAAATTTTTCTGTCTTCCACAGACGTGAAAGCCATTTGCAGCAAGGCCTGGACCAGCCAACATTTAAAATAAAATCTGAGAACAAGGCTATTTCTAAAGTAAGATACAAAACCAGGTGAAAGGCCAGTACTGCTATGAGAAGAAACCAGCAGAAAAAGAAAACACTCAGCCCTACAAAGCATTCTTGTGCCAAATTACAAAGAGAGGAAAGCTATATAAGGTACGCTCATGAGCTTGGAGTCAATGTTTAAGATAACAAAAGTACACTCAATACACACCAACCAAGGCAGCTACAAAAATGGCTTTTTAAAAATAAAAACTAGTTACCAAAAAAAGGTTCTTCAAAGGTCATTTTCTCCCTTGTGTAGAGTCTTATGAAGCCCTAAATTGGCAAGTGGAATACTATGAAATGATGAGTGATTGCCTGGCCATTTCTTCTTTCTGGCCCTGCAATTTAAGAGCTGATCTTCACATTTTGAAAGAATAGAGGAATTACTTTTCTTTAGCTGAGGAAGAACTTAATCAGAATAAGGTGGATCAGCAACTTTCCCTCAGGCCTCCAACTTCCAACCTCCTATCACTTCTCTACTGTTATTTCAGTAAAGTTCATTGAACTGAAGTGAACTCACAGGCAGCTTTAAATTGGCTTTTATTCACTGATTTCTTTTTTTTTTTTTAATAGAGAGAGAGAAAGGGAGGGAGAGAGGCAGAGAAGGAGGAAAAGAGAGTGGGAGGAAGGGACGGAGAGAAAGAGAGAGAAGTATTCTACTGTGCATTCATTGGTTTTTCCTTATTTGTGCTCTGACCAGAGACTGAATCTGCAACCTTGACATACTGGGACAATGCTCCAATCAACTAAACTACCTGGCCAGAGTTAAACTGTCTTTTAAGTCTTTGTAAAGTGATATTCCCATCATTCAGAAAATAATAATCTATGTTACTACTGCTTTGTAGCTATTGAATTAACTATGCCAGCGACATACTTGTCATTCATTATTTCTACATGCCTGACAGAGTGGAATGCACACCTCCTTTTCAGCTTCCCCCCATTTCTCCATTGTGCAATCCACTTGGTGGAAGGGTAAGAAAGATACATAGCTCTCAACACCTCACCAATTCATGTCAAGATGCCTTAGAGAGAATACACTCTAAATTCTAAAAATTTTTCTTGACCATAATTGTTAAACATTTCTGCAAAATTAATCTTAACATCCCCTAAATATCTGATTTGGAACTGAACTTGAGCCCCAAACAAAATTTAATCTTAATTACATAATGAAATTCAAAGTTTGCTAAAATCTGACAATAATCCTGCAAAAGGGAGTGCAGGGTTGGCTGCTCTCCTCTGAAATGACATCTGAACTGGGAGAACAACATCCCAGTAAAGGAAACAAACACCAAGCACACGGTCCTGAGGTAGGAAAGAGCCTGACAGGTTTAAAGAATAAAAGTAGGAAGTAGTAAGATGGTAAGAGATGAAGTTAAAGAGCTGGGAAGGCATCAGAACACATAGGGTCTTCCTTATGAGCCACGATAAAGAGAGTCTGTATTTTATTTGATATGCCTTAAAACATTCTCTCTTCTTGAACTATCTGACACTGTATTCTACTAGTTTTCCTTCTCTTTATCTGATCTCCTTCCATCTCTGCCTCCTTCTACCTATTCTAGCTGTTCATTAAACATGAGCATTTCTCAAAACTTAGTCCTAGACCCTCATCTTTTCTCAGTGTATACAATCTTCCTAAATCATCTCACTTCAGCCATTGATTTCAATTAACTACCTACTGGCACATAATTCACAAATTTATATTCTGCCCAGACTTCTCTAAGCTCCAGAAGCATATATCCATCTACTCAGTTGATCCTTTCACTTGCCACAAGCAGAACTTGTGCCTCCTCTGATCCCCACTTGGGTTTCGGTATTCTTCCAACCTTCCTAGGTGAATCCTGCCATTAGATTATTTAATAACACCATGTACTAGTGTTCAAAACACCTTTCAAAATAAAAAACTTGACATCTATGGATATAATTATTTTGTTTAATATCCATCTCCTTCATTAGACTGTAAATTTCATAAGCGGACTTATCTAACTTTTGGTTCATTATAGTATCCTCAGTTTTAACCCACTGCTGACAATACTAGACAATTAAGATTTGTTAAATAAGCAAATAAGTCATTTTTCTATAAAATACGCTGATCCTCAAACTGAATGTCTGAAACAACACTGGGATAGGGGTGAGGATAAAGGAGTAAGAAGAGGAAGATGGTAAACAATATCAATTACTAAGCAAAAAATTCTGCTAATTCTCTGAAATAATTTTTCACAGAAGGCATTAGGAGATAACAGAATCATTTTTTCACAAGTGACTGACCACAATTAGTTTTTAATCTGTAGGCAACAAATCTTTTAAAAGGACTAATCAGGTGAACTTCTCTAATTAGCAAAGATTTTACTTTTTGAGAAACTACAATATTGCCACAGGAAAAACTACCCTGAATTTCATGCTGTGTACACAGAGCAGCACCTGATTCTTTGTCTTCTCCATGGTGGATGGCAGCAACTTAAAACAAGTGTTGCCACTTCATCATTCCTGCAGTGCTGGGCTCTTCAGAGGACTGAATGGATATGAGGTCTTAGAAAACAACATTTTTCTAAAGGGTCACAATTTGTTAATTATTCTTTCTATTTATCTTCATGTTTCAATAAAACATGAAAATCACCTTTCCAAAAAAGGTAGACATTGTGTCAGCTGCACCTACTTCTGCCTAGGTCACCTCTCTTGTATTTCTCATATTTAGCTTCCTTGTACTGAAGACCACTGAAAAGAACAACACATGAGTACTTTCATTTAAGTAAGTGTATCACCTGTTATTTACATGCTATTAAAGTCTACAAAAATTTCAAAGGCTACCCTTTCTAAGGTCTGATACTATAGAAGCAGATGGATCATTACGGCTTTGAACTATCAACAGTTTTCTGGGCTCAAGTCCTGTGCTGATGACCATCCTTACTTTTTTAAGGTTATGTAAGTGATTAAGTGTTCTACAGGACTAAATTGAAATCCTGCCTCCTCAATCTATAAACTAGCCAAGTTAACTTCTTTGAGACTAAATTTCTTTCTGTGAAAATGTGGTTAAGTACACATATGTCATAGGGTTATTATAAAGATGAAATAAAATATGTGAAAAGCTTAACCTAATACACTATATGGTAAATGTTCAACAAATGGGTAATAGTTATTTTTCTTTGTCTCCTTTCTTTCCAAAGATTTACAGTTCTCACTTAGTCTCAAGACTGCTTTATATTTTCAGTTACTGGAGATCTCAAAGAGATTTTGTTTATGTAGGTTATGTCTATCAATATTTACCATTAAAACTGAGAAATTAAAAATATTTTGTTTATTAATTCACTAAAAAAAATGACAAACCAATCATATGTCATAAAGAGAATTTAAAAAAAATAAAAATTCATAAGAAGAGTGGCACTGTTTTACATTTTTGTAAATCTCTTTCATATCTGGCTTAATAGAAGACAGCTGGATAATCATATCTGCTTATGAATAAAGTCTATTGTGCTGTCACATGTCATGAAGACTCTGGAAAACTTCACTATACATCCATTAAAGAATAAAAATGAAAATGTAAATACTGTTTTAATATTATTATGAAAACAGTTTTAATCTCAAAAGACTTCCCTGTAAGGATCACAGAGGGCTGCAGGGAACCTCAGACCAAAGTTTGAGAACCACTACTGCAGGCGATGGTTTTTAATGAGGAATATTAACGCTGGGCTTCGCCTTTGAAGGCTTATATTCAGAAAAGCTAGGGAGGGCCCACAAGTAATTATTATGTGAACCCCTGATTAAAAAACATTACCCTAAAAAAAAGTTTAGATCCTTAATCAATGTAAGTTTTAAGAAGTTTCTTGATGGCTATAATTTTAAAAAAGAACAATGACGTGTGCTGGTGAGGAGGTGGAGAAACTCCTTGTACATTGCTGGTGGGACGGTCAAATTGCACAGCTGCTGCAGAATTTCTGGTGACTCCTCAAAAATTAAACATAAAATTACCATATGACTTAGAAACTAAAATCCTGATTATATATCCCAAAGAAATAAAAACAGGTGTTCAAATAAAACCTTGTATGTAAATGTTCATAGCAGTATTATTCATAATAGCCCAAAAGTAGAAATAACCCAAAAGTTCCTCAATGGATTAATAGATAAATGTGGTGTATCTATAAAATGGAATATTATTCAGCCATAAAGAGGAATGAAGTACTAACTTATTCTACAATATGGATGAACCTTGAAAATATTATGCTAAATGAAAGAAAGTAGACACAAAAAACCACATATTGTATAACTTCATTTCAATGAAACTTCCGGAATAGGTAATTCTATGGAGACAGAAAGCAGAATAGTCACTACCAAGGGCTGGAAAGAAGGAGCAATGGAGAGTGACTGCTTCATGGGTATGGGGTTTCTTTTTGGGTAATAAAAATGTTTTGAAAAGAAGGAAGTCCTACCTTTCGTGATGGCATGGATAGAACAGGAGACTATTATGCTAAGTAAAATAAGCCAGGCAGCGAAAGACAAATACCATATGATCTCACCTATAAAATGAATCTAATAAAGACAAATACCATATGATCTCATCTATAAGAGGAATCTAACGAACAAAACAAACAAACGAGCAAAATAGAACCAGAAGAAAGGAAACAAGGGGCAGACTGACAGTGACCAGAGGGGAGAAGAGAGTGGGTAAGGGGGGAAAGAAGGGGAAGTGTCTAGTCAAGGAACATGTATAAATGACCCATGGACATGGACAACAGGGTGGGGACTGTCTGTGGGAGTGGGGGTGGTTGGGACAATGAGAGTAACGGGGGAAAAATTGGGACAACTGCAATAGAACAGCAATTAAAAAAAAAAAGAAATGTTTGGGGTAGAAATGGGACCACAGAGAGTGATTACTAAGAAACTCAGAGCTTTTACATGCAGAAATTTTGAATTGGATCAAGCCTAATTAAAACAGGATAGCCAGGCAAACAATCCAGCAGAGGACATCTGCTGCCCACCATCTCAGGCAGGCTGATCTGAGAACCCCAAGGGAGGAAGCCAGATCCCACCCAGAAACAGAACCCCAGATAGCACTGGCTGGTGGAGAACACAGTATACATGTTGCTGCAAAAGATGAACGTCCATGAGGTCCAGACCTGGAAACATACTCCTAGGTGGACAAAGAGCACAGTGGCCAGGGAGCTGCAGGCCCCAAGTGGGGAAGGAAGCCTTTCTTCCTGAGGCTGCTGTAGTTGGGAGCACAGGGCATGGGAAGTGGCAATGGAAGGGGTGAAGTGCCCATATGGCCTGAGAGCTCAGTGTACTCAAGGTGACCTTAAAATCAGAGACCCAAAAGGGTGTGTGTGTACTAAGTCCACTCCCTCTGAAAGGCAAAGGAGTCTATAATTGCAGGCCACATATAAAGAACCCATGGAGCCCACCCTCTTGGTGTTTTGACCCTTGGGTGAAGCTTTAAAAGTTTGGGAGGCCCATGTCTTAAGCAACCCCAGAGAAATCTTTCCTTCTCTTCCTCCCACTGAGGAATGAAAGAAAGTCCAGCCTTCATTCTGCTCCTGCCTAGTCTCCTTGTCCTGCTGCTCCTCCCTGCTGAGCTGTAACTCTCTCCTGCCTGGGGCCTGCTTCTGCATGGTGTACTGGGTAGGAGGGACGCAGGGTTGTTTTGTGGCTTACATTAGTGCTCATGTCCCCCAAGACACCTAGGGCATCTACTGGGTCTGACCTCAAAAGTGTGCTTTCTGACTTTAAATTTACTACCTGAGATAAGTCCCTATTCTCTTGACACTTTGCTGTGATTAAAACGCAATGCTTTACCCTTAGGAACTAGGGTTGACTTTCAAAGGTAATAAAAGCCCACGAGAAAAAAGGCCTGGTACCTTGGTTGGTTGTGCAGTCCATGGCAATCTCTCCAGGGAAGGAATGAAGGTTGCTCTCCTGAAAGATGGCTATAAGGGACCTTAAGGCACAATGGAAAACATGAAGGACTTGGAAAAGACAGGTGTTTACAGGCAAGGCTGAATGGCAGGTATGCGGCTCAGCTTCTGTGCCCTGAAGGGCAGACTGAAGGTCACTCTAAAGCTTCCTTGTGTAAGTTCCAGCAAAGCATACTTAAAGATCATAAGTGATCATTTGTTGCTCTTGTTGTGTTTATGCAAACAAACAGGATAGATTAAAAACGGACTTAATGCACCCCTGGCTGCTGTGGCTCAGTGGATTGAGTGTCGGCCTGTGAGCCAAGTGTCGCTGATTTGATCCTCAGTCAGGGCACATTACTAGGTTACACGTCAGGTCCCCAGTTGGGGGCGTGAGTGAGAGGCAACCACACAGTGATGTTTCTCTCCCTCTCTTTCTCCTTTCCCCTCTCTCTAAAAAAAATAAATAAAATAAAACAAAAAAATTAAAAAACAAATGGACTTAATGCAGTCCCTTTAATGACAAGGAGGGTAATCTTAAGGAGAAAAATTGCAATTCAAGGAAAATCACAATGCTCAGTGGTATACTATAAAGTAGTGCAGCTAACCGTCTTTGAAGTTTGTTTTCGTTTGAAGTTTGTTTTCATTTGGAAGTTAAACTAGGTCTGTGGCATCATCAAAGATGTTTAATTTACAGGCAAGAAGAATGTCAAATGCCTTGCAACTGGGTGTCATTCCAAGAAGACAGTCTTACAGATTTAGAGACTGGTTTCTGGATTATGTTGCATAAATTAACATGTGTTTTCTGTTTTCAAAGGGCATAAGCCTATGATCTCATTACCTGAGTGATTGTCTGTATGTATAGGCCTCACTTAATCCTGTCTGCATTGCTGCCTCCTGAGACTCAACGATTTGGTGGAACTAAGTGGCTGGGTTGGTGAAGAATGGCGTGGCCTGTGGGCTTCACTTTAGAACTGGTTTCTCTTCTCTATCCTACTGGCTTGGACAGAAAGGGCCCAGAGGTCTGAGAGGGGGGAAACCTAAAATATTCCCCTCAGCACAAACTAAGTATAGTGGGCAAAAGGGTTTTGGACAGATGAGATGTGCCTGGCACACCTTCCTCCAAAAAAGCCCCTTTTTTCCCTAATGGGGACATTGAAAAATTAATCCCTGCCTTTTGTCATCTAGTGGTTATAAACTGAACAATGCCTTTTAATCCTGTTGCCAATCTGTTGCCCCCAGAATACAACAAGGATGCCAGCCTGTTTAAACCAAGTGCACTGTTGTCCAGGGACAGCCAACTGACCTGGAGTCTGCAAGATCCTTCCCCATGTGGGAAGGCCACCTCCCCTCTACACCCCCACTCTAATTAGGGATTTCTGGACCCAAGGGTAGGTAGGACAACGACCATGTCCAGCTTGAGGCAGCTAGAGGAGCACGAGACCTTCACGCATTGTCCTTTATAAGATTATAAAGGGTCTTAAGTCTGAGAGGGAGGGATTATTTTTTATTATTATAATTAATCAATTAATTATTTTTTAAAAAGAATAATATATGAAAGGGTGAAGCCACAGAACTCATATGCACAATCCACGGGCATCGACTGGGGGTGAGGGTGAGGGGGTAGGATTGCTGGGGGAGGGCGAGTTCTGGGCAGAGGGGAGCAAAGGGGAAAAAATTGGAACTATAGTAACAATATAATCAATAAAATATACTAAAAATAAATAAGTAAAATACAGCACACTAAAAAAAAAAAAGCAATGCTTTATGCACTATCAGCAATAACAGCCTTTTGAATGCAATTTCATTGTGATGAATGTTATAATCTAAAGAAATAAACCATTTATAATCACACCTTGTTTTTCTGTGATTAGATATTTCTACAGGTTGCATTATTTGCCCAGGAAATTCTCTCAAGGCATTATATGTGATGCTGACATTTTCACTGTCGAGAAGGTCCATGTCTTATACTTCTCACAAATACCTTGCAGTCATGATTGATTGAACCAGAAATATAAGGGCTGTGTTAGAGAAATCCTTCTCCCTCCCTATACCACCAACCAGAAATCCAAGCAGTTACCAAGCCCTGCCAATTCATTTTAACAATAATAGCTCCCTATTGATAAGGGAAGTATTCCTTTCTTTCTTTTTTGGGGGGAGGGCTGGTAGCAGGGAGGAGGAGGTTGCTCAACACTATTGCATTTACAAAAATGACAGAAAAGTGAATCCTACAGTTGACGTGCATGCATACTTCATTTATATCTTTAACAACAAAAGTTATTGTATAGAACTTATTCTATAGGACTGAATAAGAGTATTAGCACAACAGCAGCTCTTAAGCACTAGGGTACATAAGTTACACCAGAATGGGCAGATATTACATTTCTATTGTTAAAACTGATTTGGGTTTAAGGGCATTCAAATTCAAGAACAGAAATACAAATATTTTGGAGCCCAAATTATTTGTGTTTGAAATATGTTACCTTTCTTTCAAGTTGTGGTCTTAAACTTCCGTTTTATAAAATCCAAAAGGAAAATACAAAAGAAATTGAATGGGGAACTCAAGAGTTAAAGATTTTATCTTTAGTTGATAGGCTTAAGTGTTAATGCATGCGGAAAGATGTTATTCCAAGAACTGGAATGCATGACGATGTGACTCCAGGAGGTTAACAAGCAATTCAACCTTTGTGTCCAATGGAGTCTCCAAGCCATGGTGATGGTATCTGAGCCATTTGTGTTCCAGGAAAGGACTGTCCATGATGCAGATAAAGAATGTTGATCAGCAGATAAATACTAGGAAAATCGCACAGGACAGCAACTCTTATCTGATTAACCTTTATCCAAATTCCTTACCTATCCTCTTTTTCTTCCTATTAAAAGAACAGCTTGAGATGAAATATTAAGATGGTTTTTGTGGGTACATAACCCACTGCCTTCTCAGATCACCAGCATCTGAATCAAGCATCCATAGAGATTCAATCCTTGTCTCTTTATTGGTTCTGGTAGTGACAGGCAGCACGAATGCCAACTTTTCCAGTTTCATTTTCTGGCTAATCTGGTAAGACACCTTTGGGAGTCTCTGGTAAGTCTGGGTATTTGGCAGGGAGTCCCGTAGGCTGCCTGGGCTAGGGAGCCCCAGGGTGTGAATTTGGATACTCTCTAGTGGCTGCCAAGTGATTTCACTTGAGGACTCTCCTCCGATTATTGGCAATTCCCACCACCTCACTTTTGATTGAATCACTGTGCCTATCGTGTAGCAAGAGTCCAATTTTGGCTGACACCAACCAGTAGGTGAGTCACTCCACCCAAGGACCAGGCCTGGCTCCTCTTTTACCTGGTCATAGAGGAGCCCCTCTGAGGCCCTAAGTGTGAGCTGCAGGACAGGCACCAGTGCAACAGATTATGTGACATGGGGCTCTAAGCTACCCGTCTGTAACTTATTTGTGCTTCTCAGACCTTCTCAGGCTTGAATGTGCCCTTTCCATCATACAATGGAAATGGATCGCCACTGTTCCTGCCTGACTTTATTAGACTTGTTGGACCTAACAATCCCCGGCTCTTGATAGGAAGCTCCTGTCTCATAAGCACTTGGTGTCTGTCTGCTAGTCAGTTTCTCTAGGGTCCAGTAGTCCCTCAGGAGCTGCATTTTGAAGGTAGAGTTCTCTGATGCAGAAGGCATGGCCTAACTAGAGGGTCTGTGCCATGCATTCCCTATTGGGGCTTGTCAGAGACTCTGTTCAGCATCCCTATCTCCACATGATGTCTCTAACACTATAGCCAAGGGACAGAGCAGCTGTACTGCAACCTGGTCCTAATGCAGAGCGTCTCTTCCTCTTTACCTCACTTGGCATTGTTAAGACTTCCAACTGCACGATAAATGGATTGGGACAGTATTCTCAAAGTGGCATATACCACCTCCGAAATCCAAAGGACCCATCAAACATGTATATGTTACTTATCAGTAAGGAGTATAAAGAATGACAATTTGTTCTTTACTTCAGAAGGGATGTCCCAGCATACCTCAGACCCAGACCCCCTATAGTTTTCACCTAAGCAGCAGGCTCTTGAATCTTTGTAGTTTATCTCCTATCCTCTGGTACATATGTGTCTAACGAGGGCATTCAGATTAATACCATATTCCTGTTTACCAGGTCCAATTGAACCACAGTGACATTCTGCAGAAAGGCAAGATGCCTGAGGTCTTTGCAGACTAAATTGTGATAGAGAGCAAGACAGTTATCAGAGTCTTGGGGCACAATTGTGAATGAATACTACTACTATTTCCACATATGTGAGAACTGTTTCTGGTTCTCCTTACTAAAAGGGACTGAAAAGAACACATTGACAGAGTTAAAGATGAGTACCAGAGCCTGTGCTGATCTATCCCAATAAAGATACTACCTACATCCAGCAGAAGAGTTGCATTGAGGCTACCACTTGGATCATGTGATAACTACACGATCCAAAATGATTCAAATGGTTCCTGCAGACACTAATATAAGGATTAAATGGGGAATATAATGGGAGCCACCACCCATGTATCCTTTAAGTCTTCAAGAGAGACATTAATTTCTGAGCCCAAACAAATGACCTACACTGATTCAGGAAGTAAACGGTGGTTCCAGTTTTAACCTATTCAATTTTGGGCATGGTTGTCATGTAGCAAAACTGCACCAGATATGCAAGAGATCTGAACAGGGCATGTAGATTTAGAAATCTAAGAGGGAAACTGAAGTCAATGGAACAGATGAGACTGTCCTGGAAAATCATGTTAGAACAGCGTGAGGCCCCCAAAGTCATCATTACCATACTCCGTTCAATGATTCCTGCCTCAGAAACTGGCACTGCCATCTACCCAGGCACCAAAGCTGGAGACCTGAGCCTTTGGAAGCACACATCATGCCTTTCCTCTCTCCTTCAGGCATCCTATATGCCAGCAAAAGGGGGTTTTCTAATGTCCAAATGTGTGCATTCTGGTTCTGCCACCATGCCACTGCCCATGCATTTTCTTCTATCTGCAATGCCCTTCCCAGCCCGTTCTTCACATATTTAACTGCCATTTCAACTTCATGTGTCACTACTTCTGGGGAGCTTTCTCTGACCACCCCTAACCAGAAGTTAAATTCCCCTCCTCCCATATATTTTTGTGCACAGTTCATAGCACACATCATTGAGATTATTATCTTATCTCTGTCAACCCTTCACATCCTCCCTGCCTGACTATGTGGCCCTGAAGAGCATGGACTTTACCTCTATGTCTATAGGCAGCTGTGTTTACATATAATCAAGAACTTAGTGTGTCTTCCTGGGAACAAATACTCTGAGCAGGGTCCAGCTTGGGATGGAGAGATTTCAGAATGGCCAGTTTGAGTGACAGGTCTAATTAATTTTTTCTCTCTTCCTTCAATAGAATGCATAGCAATCAGTTGATGAGCGAATGCAACACAAATTCTCAAACAATTTTTCCGCCCCTGGCTGGGTTGCTTCAGTTGGTCAGAGTGTTGTTCTGATATACTAAGGTTGCAGGTTCAAGTTTAATCTCTGGTCAGGGTACATACAAGAAGCAATCAATGAATGCATAAATAAATGGAACAACAAATCCCCCCCCCTTTCCTGTCTTTCTCTCTAAAATCAATAAAAATATTTTAAACCATTTTCCCTCTGTCCCCTTAACCATAGAGGCTCTTTTCTAAATAACTCTTTAGAAAACCCAAGAGTTGTTTTCTCAGGCTTCCTTATATTTAGTGTGGCCAATAACGTGAAGTGAAAGTCTGCTACAGGTTTCTAGGAAAGCTTTTGCTTTTCTGATTCAAAGGACACTGGGCTGGCCTCACCCCTTTCTCCCATCTTTCTGCTTGAACCTCAGATGTGGAGCCTGGAACTTCATCAGCTACCTTGAACCTGAGGCAACAAGCCAGCATGCTAAGGGTGGCAGAGCAGAGAGCCTCCATGAGCCTGAGCCTCTGATGGCACCTTAGAAGCACTGCCCCAGCCTTGGGCTGACTGCCTCCAGACCTCTCCTTATGTGAGATTAATTAAGTGATCTAACTGTTTGAGACACTGCCCATCAGGTGTTCTGTCGCAGAGCAGAACGCATGCCTAACTGAGACTGACTGCACAGAGCAGCAGGAACTAACTGCCAGAAGACTGCTCTGAGTCAAGACGGTGCTAGGACCAGTATGAAAGATAAAACTATCAATTGACGAATATATAGGATTTTTCTAAAGGATGTCTGAGTTGCACTACAAGATTATGTGATCTGCCCTGACTCAGTGGGTTGAGTGTTGCCCTGTAAACCAAAAGGCTGATGATTCTATTCCTGGTCAGAGCACATGCCTGGGTTACAGGCCAGGTCCCTGGCTGGGGGCTTGTGAGAGACAACTGATCAATGTTTCTCTCCTCTTTCTCCCTCCCTTCCCCTCTCTCTAAAAATAAATAAATAAAAGCTTTAAAAAAAGATTGTGTGGTCTGTTTTGAGAATTTCCAGCTAATATGGTATATATACTATTTAAGTCATTCGGTTTGATTAATAACTGTACACACTGTCAGTAATAGTATAGATATATATGTTATAATTATAAATATTATAACTTGAAGAAATAAATGATGTATAATAATGTTTCCCTTTCTGTGACTTTGGAGAATCCTATAGGCTGTGTTAGTTCCTGGGTAGTACTTATCTAATCATCCAGCTGTACATGGTATTAAAAGCTTATGTGGCAGACCTTGCACAGCTCTTCTTGATGCCCTGAATGTCCAGGTAAAACTCTGAAACTCATTCCAGATCAGGATTTATTGACCTCTGCGCTCTTGACATTTTGGGTTGGGTAATTCTTTATTGTGGGCACTCTCTTATGTAGTGTAGGATGTTTGGCATTATCCTTGGTCTCTATTCACTTGATGTCAGTCAGTAACATCCCCATCACAAATGGAAATATTCTCTTGGTTTCCATCTGGAAGTCTGCTAATATGGTCAGCTGACAGGAGAAGTTCCTCCATGCACTGACAAACATGCATGCTCATGCACAATGTAAATTTAAAAAAAAGTTATAATGCCATAGAAAGATGCTTACTTGAAAGTGAAGAGAGTAGGATATAAATTTTTACGTACCAAACTGCTTAATGGTAATAGTAATTAGATAGCACTTACCATTTACCAGGTGCTCTTCTAATTACTTTACATGTATCACTTCATTTTATCCTCACACAGCCTTAAAAGATAGGGGCATTTTTTTGCTCCCATTTTACAAATGATAAAATAGAGGCACTGAGAAAGTAGGGGGGGACTTGTCCAATTTCATATAATCAATACATGGGGGCAGGGGCTAAGAGTTTAAATCCAAGCTTTCTGGCTCCAGAGTCCATGCTTGTAACCAAAAACAGGAAAGTCACATGAAAACTTTATGTTTTCTAAACTGTTATCTGTGATTATGTGCATTAAGCTAATGATAGATCCCTAAGACTAAGTATTGGGAGAAATAAATCAAAGACTAATAAGCCACTCTCTTCTGATAGAATAGCTCTGATGGACCAAGACCAGAGATAAAGATTCAATGGATAAAAGCAGTGGGAATGAAGGGTGGTGCAAAGGATCAACCAAAATATCTGAGCCCTGGTCATATGTGGGCTTAATGTGACTGTCCAATTTGCAGAAGTCACCCTTTGACCTGACCTTCCTCCTCTATCTCTCTCTGGGAAAGACAAGTTGGGATCCACGCAGCTGAGTTAGGACTAGGAGTAGCCAATGACCTGCACTGACTCTTGTGGAAAGATATCTGCATTTGGCCACATCAAGGTAAAGTACAAATAAATAAGCCCAGTGCATGTACCCAAAGCTCTCAAGTCAGGTCTTTATGGACTTATTCTTAAATATAAACAGATGGCAAAGATAAACTGATATTTGAAGAAAAACTTCAAGATAAAAGAGAATGACCAAGATGAAATAATGTTATTTAAAAAAGGAAAAATCAGAAGCAAAGAACGAACTTTTAGATATTAAAAATAAGAGCCAAATTCTTAATGAGTTCAGTAGAAGATCAGACTATACATTCATGTGAATCTCCCAGGTGGTAGAATACAGACATGGAATCATAAAATATGAGAGAAGGATAACAGAAAGAGAAGCTTAATCTAGGAGGTACAACCTCTAATAAAAAAGATCTCCTTAAAAGAGAAAACCAAAGACAATTATTAAAGAATAAAGATGAGAACTTTAAAAGGATCCACCAATTTCCAAGAACAAAGAATCAAGAGACCCACATCTGGACATATTACTGTGAAATGATAAAGAGAAAGTTCTTAAAGCTTCTATGGGGGAGGCAAAATAGGGGAAACAGATGCCTTCCTAAGAATGTAAACCAGACTGGCTTCAGATTCAGATTTTGCATTAACAGGACTGGAAATGAAAAGAAAACTATATAGTTCCTCCACAGTTCTGAGGAGAAAATACTTTTAATCCATAATTTTACATCCAGCCAAACAAAATCAAGTGTGGGACATAACAGAAACATTTACAGACATGCAAGGAATTATATCTCCCATACCTCCTCTATTAGAAAATTATTTGAGAATATGCTTAAATGAAACAAGTGAATTGTCAAGGTGCTTTCCCTGAAAGCAAAACTTAAATGTTTATATACAAGTTTATTTGAAGGTGAAATCCCAGGGAGCAGAAATGAGCGATAGAGAGAGTACAAGAGGGGAAATGGGAAAGTAGATACAGAAATACAACCACAGTGACTAGTTGTTCTACTCCATGTGGCCATCTTAGAGCCTTTATGAAATGCAACCTAATTTTAGTCACCTAAAGAAAGAAAGAGGAAAACATTTATCTGCTGAGTCCTTTCCTCCGTTGGTCAAAAGTCCTTCCCTATTGCATTAACTTTCCTGCACTTCTGGTTATCACAGGTGTGAGTGTGTGGACCCACACAGCATAGAATCAGTCAAGCATTGGTACAAGAAACCAGAGATGGGCTGGAGTTGAGGTGCCCTTAGATTTCACCTGCATGAAAGTGGTCAGCACCTGCTAGTCATGGCAGCAGAGGCTCCAATAAGTAGTCTCACTGACCGCTCTTATAGCACTTCAGATAATCTCTGTGAAGACCAATCCATCAAAGGTCTATGCAGTTGACATTAGATAAAGAGCTTCAATTCCTGCCGATGCAGCTGGTCCCAGAGCCAGAATGAATATTCATCACCTCCATTTAATACCCAACAATACAGTGTTATAATTACGGCTTTATACAAACCTGTAACTTCTAGAAATACTAAAAAATAAAAAAACATATTTACATAGTCTTTTATATTGTTATATATTTATAATTTCTAGTACTCTTTATCCCTTCCTTTAGATTTGAGTTACCATCTACTATTTAGTGTTAAGGTTTAGGGTTTAGGGTTAGGGCTGGGACACTAAGCAGTGTCAATGTCACCTGGAGGTGCTGCAGCTCATGTTCTAAGACTATTTGGGAAAAGCCTTTTAGAAGTAGGAAAGAACAAAACAAATATGCAAAATGAAGCAAAACCAAGATAGAGCAAGAAAGCATGGATGGGGATGGTTGTGTTCCTGGATCCAGACACGCTAGAAGTCAAACTGTGCCCCATGGTCAAACAATGGCAGACCATGATTGAAGCTCATGTGGATACTGGAAAATCAATGGTTATTTGCTTTGTCTATTTTGTGCTGGTTTTACTAAAAAATGAAACAATCAGATTCAGGAGACCTCTTATGCTCAGCATCAAAAGGTTCGCCAATTCCAGAAGATGATGATGGAAATCATGACCCGAGAGATGCTAACAAATGACTTCAAAGAAGTGGACAATAAACTGACTTCAGAGAGCATTGGAAGAGACACAGAAAAAGCTTGCTAATCTAGTTACCCACTTCGTGATATCTTTCTTAAAAAATTCAAAACGCTGAAGAAGCCCAAGTTTGAACCAGGAAAACTCATGGAGCTTCACGGTGAAGGTAGCAGTTCTGGAAAAGCTACTGGGGATGAGACAGGTGTCAAAGTTGAACGAGCGGATGGATGTGAGCCCCCAGTCCAAGAATCTGTTTAAAATTCAGACTTTTAATGGTGACAAGAAATCTTATCTGTGATAATAATAAAATAAAGTAAAAACCATATTTCAAGTACCTCTGCTTAGAAGTCTTGGAAACAAAAGTCTCCCATAGCAGCAAGATACTTAGTGACTAAATCTCGGTTTCTACATACTATTTTCTCATTAAAAATCCAGAGCTCTTTGGAGAAATGGCTGATCCTAGGGCTAGGGTAGGGAAATTTTAAAAGTAAGCATGGGATATTGCCAAAACTTGGAAGCAACCGAGTTGTCCCTCCGTAGGTCAATGGATAAATAAACTGTGCTACAATATATACAGATAATGAAATATTATTCAGTGCTAAAACCAAATAAACTATCAAGATATGAAAAAACATGAAGGGAAGTTAAATGCACATTACTATGTGAAAGAAGCCAATCTGGAAGGCTATATATTATATGATTCCAATTACATGACATTCTGGAAAAGGCAAAACCTTGGAGACAGTAAAAAGATTAAGGGTTAGCAGGGAGGCAAAGATGAATAGAGGAACACAGAATGATTTTAGAACAGTGAAACTTTTCTGTACAACACTATAGTGATGGATATGTGCCATTATCCATTTGTCCAAACCTACAGGATATACAATACCAAGAGTGACCCCTGATGTAAATATATTTTTAATGATGATAATGTGTCAGTGTAGGTTCATCAATCATAATAAAACAAAAATAAATGTATAAATCAATCAATCAATCTGGGATATCTTACAGTACCAGAGAATAAGGAAGTACTCAAAAAACGAAAGGACAGGGGTATGTCAGAGGGACACAAGAGTCAACCTGAAAGAGTTCCCAACAGCTATAAATCTAAAACAGTTTAAGCAACAAAATAAGTAACACAGTTAAAGTATAACCCAAACTATAAAATAAATACACATAAATGTATCCTGACATGATTACATAAACAGACATACAAAGGTAAAGAGACAACAAATCTCCCATACAGAAGAATTCTGAATATACCACTCCTAGGAGGTGGTGTTTAATTCCATCTCCCACTTCCCAGTCCTCATTCCCATGTCCAGTGAGAATGGACTAGACTTAGTGACTTACTTGCAAAGAATAGAGTAGAGAAATGGACAAACAGTGCATTTTCAGGGGAGAAATTTGGCAAACACTACCTTATCCAAATAATGAAACTTGATGTCACCATGTGGATATCAAATATCCCTTGATTTGATGTGATGAGAAGACCATTTTGCCTCTGTGGTGTTCTTCCCCAAAATCCACATAACTCTAGTCTAATCATGAGAAAAACATCAGACAAATCTAGACTGGGAAAACTTCCACAAGTCATGAAAAACAAGGAAAAACTAAGAAACTGTTACAGATTCGAAGAGAGTGGGAACACATGAGAACTACATGTAATGCGGTACCCTGAGTGGATCCTGGAAAACACAAAAAGGCATTGATGGGAAACTGTTGAAATCCAAATTAGTTAATAGTAAAGTACTAACAATGCATTCTTAGTCATGACAAATGTATCATGGTAATGTAAAATGTTACCTATGAGAAACTGGGTGAGAGGTATACTCATACAAAGTCTGCACTATCTTTACAACTTTTCTATATTTAAAACTCATTCAAAAATAGAAAGTCTATTTAAAAAACAACAAAATTAACTTTTAAAATGAAGCCATAAACCCACTAAACTGACATGGATATCCTTTTGGAAAATGTTAACCTTTTAAATTTAACTACCATTTATTCTACTTTAAAAGTCTGTTAAATAAAATTTAAGAAAAACAAAGCTATGGGAAAGAAAACCAACAATATCTTACTGGATATTAAATTATGTATTAGCCTGAGACAGGATGCACCATATATTAATTGTCCTAGAAATATGTATACAAATTGGGGACATTTGACTGACATTATTAGAAACAGTCCATAACACATTAAAAAAACACAAAAACCTCATATTTTGCCAATTTAATCTGTCAAGTTTCATTGCACACTGTGTTCTGTGGGTCATTGCACTTTACTGGGAAAGAGGGAACATATTTATTCCACTAGTGATATTATAACAGAGAAACCAACAATTCGTAAATTTACACCTTTCATGTATTGTAATACTTCTGAGGGGAAGATAGATAACTTTATAGATAAAACAAATGAAAATTGAAAGGCTGTTAAAAAAAAGGTTATCCAAAACTTGGTTATTAGGCCAAAAGGTAGATAGTATGTCTTTTCAATATAATATGGGAACACAACCCACTCAGAGGTTATTTAATTACTTAGAGGAAGGTACTTGCTCAATTATTGTATTTACTATTGAACTGAATATCCAGATTAACAACAGACATGTTAACGTAAAGATTCTCCCCAATAGAGCTGTAATTCATTTCTGTTAGATAGAACACAAAATTCCAAAGGTCAGGGTTTATTGGTGTAGGAAGGTCAGGGTTTATTGGTCTGTAGGATATTAACCAGTTTGTAACTAACCTAGCAATCTTATTCTAAAATTCCTTTATTAAATTGTCTATGAATACACAGCTCCTCAAGTGCTCTTTGAACTAGCCTACTATTTTACTTGTTCCCTCAGTAATGAATTGAATAAAATATTTGATACATGTATTTGATATGAGACATTTTATTTTTTAAAATTATACTTTGACTGGCATAAGAAACTGGTCAATTACTGGACATAAGGATGTATAATGGGGTAAAGACAGTCTCTTCAATAAGCGGTGTGGGAAAAGTGGACAGATATGCGAAAAAAATGAAATTGGACCACTTTCTTAGACCACTTTCAAAAATAAACTCAAAATGAATAAAGACTTAAATGTGAGACCTGAAACCACAAAACACCCAGAAGAAAACATAGGCTGTAAACTATTTGACATTATTCTTAGTTATAACTTTTTGGTGATATCTCCTTGAGCAGGGAAAACAAAAGAAAAAATAAACAAATGCGACTGCATCAAACTAAAAAGTTTATGTACAGTGAAGGAAATTATAAACAAAACAAAAAGACATGCTACTAAATGAGAGAAGATATTCACCAATGATACATCCAATGAGAGGTTAATATCTAAAATATATAAAGAACTCATACAGCTTAACACCAAAACAAACAAACAACCCCAAATAATCTAATTAAGAAATGGGCAGAGGACCTGAATAGACACTTCTCCAAAGAGAACATACAGATGACCAATGCACATATGAAAAGATGC
Organism: Furipterus horrens; assembly: GCF_987537825.1. Classification (NCBI taxonomy): domain Eukaryota; kingdom Metazoa; phylum Chordata; class Mammalia; order Chiroptera; family Furipteridae; genus Furipterus; species Furipterus horrens. The sequence goes on from NW_028327172.1 coordinate 49,769,846, forward strand.
TCAACATCACTAATCAAAAGGAAATGCAAATTAAAACCATGGTGAGATATGTCACACCAGTCAGAATGGCTACTATTAGTAAATCATCAACAACAAGTGTTGGCGAGGATGTGAAGAAAGGGAACCCTACTGCACCGTGGGTAGGATTGTAAATTAGTGCAGCCACTATGGAAAACAGTATGGAGATTCCTCAAAAAATTAATGGGTATTTACCCAAAGAAAATGCAGACAAAGAACATGTATGAATGACCCACGGACATAGACAACAGTGAGGGAATTGACTGTGGGAGTGAGGGCTGGGATGGGCAGAGGAGGGCAAAAATGGAAAAGTTAGGACAATTGTAACAGAATAATAAAAAATGATTAAAAAATACAATAAAAATTTAAAAAAAAATGAAAACACTAATTTGAAAAAATGCTTGCACCCCTATGTTCATTGCAGTACTGCTAGTAATAGCCAAGACATGGAAGCAATGAAGCTGTCCATCAATAGATGAATGGATAAACAGGAGGTGATATATACAGGGGTAGGCAATAGTTGTCTTATAGTAATTAGTAAAGTAGATTTACAATAATTAATAAATAATGATACAAGAATAAACTGTTACATGTATTCACAACTGTAAATCTACTTTTGCTCACGCCTGTATAATACACATAATAAAATATTACTCAGCAATAAAACAGAACAAAATCATGTCATTCATGACGACATGAATAACACAGGTTTTTATGCTAGGTAAAATAAGTCAGACAGAAAAAGACAAATACTGTATGACTTCACTTATATATGGAATCTAAAAAATCCAAACAAATAAATAAACAAAACAGAAACAGAACCAAAGATACAGAGAAAAAGCTGATAGTTGCCAAAGGGGAGGGTGGGTGAAGGGATAAAAATAAAACAAAATAATTTAAATTAAAATAAAAAAATAAAACTACATTTTGTCAGGCATTAGGTACTTTTCATGACATGCCTGATAAGGCCCTCCCCACACACAGCTCTACAGAGCTCTACAGATCCTACAATCTCACAGTGCCATTACGATGATAGTTTTTCTGTTATAGTATTCTAATAATATTGTCAATTATTTGGTAACTGAAATTGTCAAATAACATGTTTCTGCCTCAAAGATAAATCAAAAAAGAATCTAAGTAAAGTACATGTTATTTTCAAGACCATTTTTATTACACCATTGACTTTCCATTTTGACAGTCAAGTATATAAAAAAAATAAACATGAACACTATATTCTACCACTTCCCCTGAGTTTTCCCACCTGTATACATCTTAAGAACAATGGAAAACATAAAAAGATTCCTTTGTTTTCACTGGAGCCATTTCTTCAAGATATTTTTAAGTCTCAATCTCTATATGAGAAAACAAAGATATATAAAAGAGACTCAGTACTTGTTGAGTCAGCATTAAGAAATTACCACACAAAATCACAGAATATATATTTAGAGAGGACTTTAAAAATCTTCCTTTCCAATTCCTTGTTTTAAAGAAAAGAAAAGTTTGAGCCCTGGCCGGCTAGCTCAGTTGGTTAGTGTTGTTCTGATATGCCAAGGCTGTGGGTTCAATCCCTGGTCAGGGGTACATACATAGTAAGTGGAACAACAGAGTGTTATTTCTCTCTCTCTCTCTCTCAAATCAATAAATAAAATTAAATTTTTTTTAAAAAAGAAAGAAAATGAAAGTTGGGCTGAAAGGGGTATAGTGAGTCTCCAGAGATTTGTGAGTCACTAAAATTAATGTGATCTGACTTCTAAGATTTTCTAATTGGTCATGTATCTTTCATGACGGCTTTGTAGGTTAATTTTCTTTACATACACCAATCATTTAAAAATATCTTTTTCTTCTATTTGTTTCAAGTATCTTTTTTTTTTTTTTTGATGACATGTGCTATTTCCTGGTTTGGGTATGAACTATAACTTTATTTTCATAATATGATTATACTTAAATTTTCATTATTAAAAAAGAGTAAATTTTTAAAAATCATAGCTTAATATTTCCAGTGTTACATTTTTTAACTAAAAACAAAGTCTACACTAATGTGAGAAACTTGGATAGTGTCATGTCAATCTAAATATACTTTTGATGAATCCAAGTGAACTAATAATAAACACAAATTTCAATTTTTAGGTTTTAGCATCGGGAAAGGGAGCATTATTTCACTCTCATCCAACCCATAGTCAGTAGTACATTAAAGCAAAAGAGAAAAGAAAATTCTGTACCCTGATATCACTTCTAGGTGAAGTTGTCCCGAGACAGTTAAGAAAGCAGGAACATCGAAGAAATTCTCTTCAGGTACCTTTATTTTGCTAGAAGGCTGCAAATGAAAAACACAAACCACAAAAAGCTATTACATGCTTCGCTCACTTTTCATATTCACATACATGCCACAACTAAAAATTATAATGAAATTAAACAACATGAGGCCAGGTCAGTCTCATGAAAATAAAGACAGTTCTCAGTACACACCTAAAAGAGGGAAATGCCTGCTTGGGAAGTGCTTAGGTCAAGGAAGTTTGCTCGTTATTTCCCAAACACACAACCACAAAATGACGAAGTACTTTTGTCACAAAATAAACTTCTTCCTAAAAAGTGATTCTGATTGAGGGGCAAAGCAAGGCAAGAGATTATGAATTAAAAATTTTTAATGTGTATAATTATAGAATCTCTTAAAATTTAGACCCATGGCTAAGACTTAATTTTCTTAAGGAATGGCCTCTAAAATTGTTATTATTAAGTTATTAATAATAATGCTCTTAATACAGATTTTTATAAACACATTACAAACTTTTAAACACATTATTTCATTTAATTTTCACCACTACTAGGAGGTAAGAGCTGGACCCTATCTTTAAAATACATGGTAAGTAATTAGATAAAAAAATCTTTAGGAACTTACAATATAGATAGTGATTATCCCATTTGAAATGCGTAGAAAAAAGCTAACCAATATTTAGTTAAAACAGTTAAGTTAAAAAATTATTTAAAGGTCAAACACAATTTAAATAGTATAATTAAGAAAGTTCCTGGGTCAAGTTATGACTATTATACCAATTTTTTTTTGGAAATAAACTAGCTAATTTACCAACTAGTGTATTTCAAATTGTGCATTTGAAATATTTTATTGTAATGATGCAGTTGCTATAAAAGTAACAAAGTTAATTTTAAATATGCAATAGAAGATGTAAGACTCCTTTTAAGAGTGTTGGCACCAACTACTGAATTATAGAAACACATGAAATGAAGGTATCTTATTTAATTCCATTGGTTGTTCTAAAAACATTGTATATCATATATAGATATGCATGCATATGGATAAAAAATCTAGTGTAAAAATTACTAGTTGAAATCATTCACTTGTTTCATAATTGCCTATTAATTTTCAAACCTACTTTGATGGTGGTTTTAAATGTCCTATCATGCTTTTTTAATAATGATAATATAATGATATTAAAAGTACCAAATTTTTGATTTTATTGTCTTCAAATATTTATCAGTTTATTTTTATAAATTAAATTATCTTGAGGTGACATTGGTTAATAAAATTGTATATGTTTCAGGAGTACTACTGTTGCTTTTTAAAAATCCATCTTTAAAATCTCATTATCACTGAAAGAATAGTTTCCAAGTACTTAAATACTCAAGACTGAACTATTTGACTTGACCTGTGTTAGGATTTCAAAATAAAGATATGTTCTCTGATATTTTTTCACTGTTTACTAAATAATTACTTTTCAAATTAGGTCCCATACATGAGAATATTATGCTTTCTCCTTTCCTTCACTTCTTTAGTCTATAATTTGTATTGGGGTTTTATCCCAACTTCTCTCTTCCTATAGTACATATAAAAACATCTAGCTTTTATGACTAGATTTTAGTCTTTCATTACTTGCATTTGTACAAAATGGAATCTGATAGTTTTATATCTCTTAAATATAACATATTTAAATAGGTACAAGCATATCACTTCTTCATTATGCCTTCCGATGTCATATGTAATATTTATACACTGAAATTCATTTTTTATGAATTACTTCATTTCTCCTTTATATTACAAAGAATGCATTACATTAATTTTTTGAAACTTCTGTGTAGATTGTTATACTACCTATAAATGTTATTTCAGAATATTAAAGGGACATCATAAAATATTTGTTTTAAAAAGTAACTGCTGAGAGCCATATCAACAAAAAATGGCAGGACAGGTAGTTCTGAAGGTCTGTCCCTCCACAGAAAAACTTTTAAAAATGAGCAAAAGCCATCAGAATCAACTATGGGAAACTCTGGTTTATGGTAACGCCCCACCCCACCCCACCCCCCAAAAAAGTGCTGAATTTAGAGTAAACTTTAAAGTGATAGACTCCACCCAACAATAGCAGACTGCACATTCTTCTCAAGTGCACAGTATCAATGTGATACCATCACACAATATTTTCAGGATTTGCAAGAATAGTTAACAATGGTTAATTGGGGGGAAGGAAACTAGATCACTAGGGAACAAAGGTGGGATGGAATCCCTCTGTACTGTTAATGGTACCTTTTGAACTATGTATTGCATTACCTATTCAAAAAAATAAATTTAAAATAACATTTTTTAAAAAGTTGGATTCTGAAGCATTATCAGCAAGTATGCAAAGTAAACAGTATACTGGTTTTATTCCCTGTATGTTCTTCATCATATAAATAGTGGTGATTTTATCTTTTGTTCTATAGAAGCACGGATTCCTTTGATCAGCATCAATAGAAAAACCAAAACGCCAAGAACAAAGTATAGAACAAAGTCAAATACCAGGAAGAACTTAGGTTGTCAGAAAAGTCTAACAGTGCACTACTTAAAATGAAAATATTGAGTTAAAATTCAATAGTTGGTGCAGGCCAAAAGAAGAGGAGGCCAAATGATATTGAGTTTTTTGAATAGAGATCAAGTTTATACATCTCGGTATACTAAGCAACTAGCCCAGGGCCAGAGACAAGTAATTGTTGCATAAATGCTTGTTGACTGAAAGAGTGATGTTAAGTGTGAGCAGAGAGGGTTAGCAAGCAGGGATTGGCGGAGACAGTGCGATGAAAGCGTGCATGGCACATTTAGCCATAAAAGCAGTTAGCAAAGTGTCAGGGCTTTGCTGGTCTAAAAATGCATTATTAGTGTTTTGTTCGTTTTTAAACATAGGTACTGATAAGCAGGCAGTATACCAGAAAGGAATTATTTCTTATATTAATTTTTATAACTATACTGAATTTATTAATTTTCTATTACATTTCTAGTAGAACTGTAAATAGTTGTTTACTGTGGTTTTTCTTTAATATCACCAATCATCTTAACACCTACAAGAATTTTTAAAAAGGCAAAAGGGTAGAGAATGTATTTCCAATAAACATGTAATTTATAGATATCCTATGTAATTAAATAGTTTTTAGCTAAATATAAAAGACATCTTCATTCTTCTGCCTATTTCCCAACACCATCTACCTAATTCTGATATCCATCCTAATTCTGAAGATATATGTATATATCTCTTCAATTTCATCTTTTTCTGCTATCTCAAGGATGTGGCTCACTCAGTTCCAAAGAAGGCATACATTGATATATACTCTCTACAACCCTTCTGCTCTCTAACAGATCACCCCAGTCACCTTTGGGACAGCTTCTCTATTTCCTTCTCTCTTTATGATTTCAAGTGACAATATGATCCAAACCTACATCAAGCACTAAAAGAGTTATGAGTTTTAAAGCAAAAATCAACATAATCCTAAAAATGCCATGTTTCATTTATTTAAAAAAGTTTCTGAAGGAAAATATTGAGCTGGGTGATGGTATTTGGTTGTTTATTGTATTATTCTCCATACTTTTTGGTATGTTTAAAAAATTTTAAATACAGATCAATATTTACAGGACTTAAAAATGTACAGCATAGTATTGTATGATCTCTGAAAATGTTAATACCTTTCATTCTCCTATTTTCTTCAAGCATGAAATAAACTATTTCTTATTCAGTTTCACCATTATTGTTTTGCTTAATTACTAGTGTTCTGTAAATTTTCATTAACAGTTGCGGTAATTTACCTATCTGATGCATTAAACAATGTTATGGTTTGCCTGTGAATATAATTATTATCTATTTCTGTAAGGGAAAATGAGTTCTAAGATCCAAAATAGCCCACTTAAATATAAACTTTCCAAATGAATAGATTTATCTGTATATTAAAGAAAACAAGATAACTAAACATAATAAATAAAACAAAAATGAAAATATTTTATGCACTATCAATACACCATAATGACAAAAATCAATAAGCATGATGCAGGTAATGAGAAACAAGCATTCTTGATGGTTTATGTTCAGAAATATTTTTCACAATGAACAAAGGCTCTGATTCCAAATATTTATTTCAGTGTACAGTACTTTAAAAATATTTTAATATTCCTTTATATTCTACTATTTCTCCCAAATAAGTTAAAATATTCAGGGGTTGAAGACATATGTTGAAGACAGGATAAGAATAGATGAATTACGTACCATAATTGTAAGAATTACAGAAATTACTACTGATATGCTAGGACTACCAGAAACTACCACGGCATCATTATCCTGAAGTTACACAGGAAAAAAACATATATTTACATCACTCTATCTGCTACAATGTAAATAAAAATTCTTCACTTATTCCTGGGCGAAACAATTATATGGCCACAAAGATAACTTATCAAGACTTACCTCAGTGATTTGAGACACTACCTTTATATATTTCCATACAAACTTGGATCTATTTCTGAGCTTTTACTTATACCCCATTGGTTTATTTGTGTACCAAATAATTTAGGGACTTTATAGTATATTTTAATTTCTGATTAATCCAGTTCGTTTGATCACTGTATTCCTTAGCATTATTAACATGAATGAAGATTTTCTAAGCTCTTTCTCTCCAGTGAGAAATAAATTTGTGTTTCATCTCAAATATAGAAATCTCCCGTATTTCCAGACCATACTTCAATTCACTTTTCAACTGAACAAATATTTATAGTGACTACCACGTGCCTGGTACTAGGCTAAATGAGGGGTTACAATAATCAATAAGAGACAATGTAACCGAGGAACTACAATCTTTTTTAATATCATGGGTTAACACTGTGAAACAAAAGATATTTAATATGAAGCTTTCATGTTAAGAGGTTTTGAAACTTGAGAATATGTCTGGAGGAGATTACATAGACAAAGTCCTAATTTATTCATGCATTAATCAATCTGGTTTGTTAACAGCCAGAAGGAACTTACAGAACTTTCCCCAAGTTTCTTATTCCTTTAGGTGTACTAACATTCCAAAAATAACCGGCTCACAGATTGCTGAAAGAACTAACTGCTGCTCATTTTAATGGCTGAGGGTGGCGTTGGGGGTGTATGAACCATGTGATCCACGGAAAATGACTCAAAAGTAGTATCCTGGCCAACCACACTAAAAAGCCAGTCATTACCACTACACACCTATTAGAATGGTTAAAATCCAGAACACTTACAACACCAAATGCTGTCGAGGATGTGGAGCAATAGAAACTCTCATTCATTTCTGGTAGGAATGCAAAATGGTAAAGCTACTTTGGAAGACAGTTTGGCAGTTTCTTATAAAACTAAACACACTCTTGCCCTGAGACCCAGCAATGAGACTCTGGTATTTACCCAAAGGAGCTGAAGTACACAAAGATGTTTATAGCAGCTTTATTCACAATTGCCAAAACTTGGAAGCAACCAAGATGCCATTCAGTAGGTGAAAGGGAAAAATAAAACTATGGCAATTCCAGATAATAAAATATTATTCAACATTAAAAAGAAAAGAAATGAGCTATCAAGCCATGGAAAGTCATGGAGGAACAAATGCATATTACCAAGTGAAAGAAGCCAATCTGAAAAGGCTACGTACTACATGACTCCAACTACAATTGACCCTTGAACAATGCAGATAGGATTCCATGTATAAGTGGATCTGTGCAGTTCCAGGGTATTTTCAACCATGGTTGGGAATTCACCCATGTATGTGGAGGGTGGACTTAAGTTATATGCAGATTTTCAACCGTGCGATGCGCTGGCACCCATAACCCCCACATTGTTCAAGGGTCAAAACTGTGTATCACATTCTGGAAAAGGCAAAACTGTGGAGACAATAAAAAGATCAGTGGCTGCGAGGGGCTGGGAGGAGAGGGATGAAGAGAGAGAACATGGAGGGTTTTTAGAGCAGAGAAGCTATTCTATATGACACTACAATCATGGAAACATGCCATTATATATTCACCCAAACATGTAGAATGCACAACACAGAGAGAGAACCCTAATGTAAACTATGGACTTTAGGTAATCATATTGCGTCAAGGTAAGGTAATCAGCTGTAACATCTGTACCACTCTGATGCAGGACTTTGATAATGGGGGAGGCTATGTATGCGTGGGGGCAGGGGCACATGAGAAATATTTATTTCTTTGCGCAATTTTGCTGTCATACAAAAACTACTTTAAAAAGCAAAGTCTGTTTTTAAAAAGCCAGTCAGCGTATGGATCTCTACGATCAATATGCTACATCATTCATTTGCCAAGACAAATGATCTCATTCCTACCAGTCTCAGCAAATACAAACGAGATAAAGAACTCAGACAGAATACAGGTAGCACCAGCAAGCTGAGAAGGTTGTCTGTACTCATATAGGGCACAACTTGATTTTCACTCTGCTTCTTTACTGCAAAGATGAGATTCATAAATAGAAATGTAGGTTTTATTTATTTATTTAAATTGGTAAATGTGCCCAGAAGCTTCAGAATTAGATAATAAAACCAATAATTAAATAAATAAGAAGGAACAGGGCTTACTTAATTATCTCTACATAATCTAAAACATTCCTTAATAGGAACTTTGAAGCATAATGTGCATAATGAAATGTGTCAACAATAAAAAGGTCTGTGTAACTCAGATTACCAATATTATCCAGATAAATGTATGATGCTACAAAATTATGCACTGGTAAAAGATCTACTCAAATTGTAAGCTAGACCAAAGGATGTTAATGTAACAGAGTATGAAAGGATGAAAATATATATGTTATAGTAAGAAATGGTAATGTTCCAGGCACAAGCAATAGCCAGCAGAGAGGATGAGCACATTTTGATGAGTATACATTCTACACTGTAACTAATCTTTAAGAAACTACCATTTGTTGAGTTGTGGTACCGTATCAAAGAACAATAGCCACAATAATCTGAAAAGGCTATTAGAATACTCCTTTTTTCCAACTACATATTTATATTAGGCTAGATTTTCTTAATATACTTCACCCAAACAACACACTGTGACAGACTGAATGCAGAGAGAAGAGACTCCAAGTGTCTTATGTTATTCAGACATTAATGAGATGTGCAAATATATAAAATACCAATTTTCTCACTAATTCTTTGGGTTTTAGAAAATATATATTATCTTTTCTAGAAATAGTTTATTTATACTAAAATATGAGTTTATTATAGTTAATTTTAAATGAAATAGTATTTAAAATTTTATGATAAATCATAAATTTATTTTATGATAAATCATCAAGCTGTATATTTTCTGTATTTTTCTTCATGTGTATTGCATGTTACAATAGAAATACAGAAAAAGGGTTAACATTAGTAGGCTTTCAGTAGTATTTTAGTTAACACTTTTAGTAGAAACATACTATTGTGTCTCGTAAGTAAATTATCAGTTTTTAAAATGCCTTAAAACCTTGCTAATTCCTGCATTAAAAACTGCCTTTTTAAGAGTTTTAACATGTTTAGAAATTGAATTTTTTTGTTTATGTCCAGTAAGATTATATTCCTTATTGCTAGTATGTTATGCTTCAAAGTCATTTAAATTTTTGTTTGTTTTGATTTCTAATATGGCAAATATCAAAATAAAACTCACATATACAAAAGCTCTTCATAAATTGTTTTTTCGTGTAAAGGGGTCTAAGGAACAGCAATACACTGTCCCCCCACAACAGGAAGCAAAATGAGTTTCTTAACATAATCAAGGACTAAACAAAGCCTTAAATAGAAGGCCTATCTGGGAAAGATGACCTGCCCATGTACTTCTACACTAACCTGTATATACATGTACATTCATTCATCCACATACTGTACTAGGCTGTGCAGACAGAGCAATGAATTAGAAAGCTTTCTTTGAGAGCTTACACTGCCTAATGGGGGACAAAGAAAATGAACATGTGAAGAAACAAGATGGCCCTGACCCACCTGGCTCAGTGGGTTGGGTATTGTCCCACAAAGTTAAAGGTCACCGGTTCAATTCCTGCTCAAGGGTCAGGGCACACGCCTGGGTCGCGGGTTTGGTCCCTGATCGGGGCATGTAGGAGAGGCAACCAATCAATGTTTATCTCCTTCTCTTTCTCCCTTCCTTCCCTTGTCTCTAAAAAAAAAAAAAAGGAAAAAAACGAAAGAAAGAAAGAAAGGAAGGAAGGAAGGAAGAAAGAAACAAGATGTTGAGAAGAATTAAGGATGTGGGGAGTGAGGAGGGGCCGCTCTTTGAAGCACTGACATGCAAGCAGAAACCTGAACGGTGAGTGTGCGTTTGTTATACTCTGTACTGGGAAGAATATTCCAGGTACAAAGAACAGCCATGAGATCAGGAGCTGGGAAGGAGGCTTCATATATTCGAGGAATAGAAGGTAGGTTACTGTACCTTGAGAAGATCAAGCATCAGAGAGTGTTAAACGATTCTGTTGGAGAGGCAGGCAGGAGTGAGATCACTGTAGTGCCTTTATAAATCATGATAAGAAATTTTGATTTTAGGAACACAGAGTAACCACTGAAGTGTTTTAAACAGGGTTGTGGCATGATATGTATTAAGATTACACTAGTGTTTGAGTAGAGAATAGGTAATAGGAGAAAAGACAGTGTCTTAAATTATAGAGGTAACATAGGAAAAATAAATGGAGGGATTGAGAATTTCTGTTTAGCTAAGTTAATAGAATTTATTGATAAATTAGATGTGGGGTTAGAAACGACAGGCTGGGGTAGCATGAATTACATTTTGTTTCCAGGTTTTTAACTGAAGCAACTGAGTAGGTAACAGTAACGTTTACAGAGATGGGAGAGAGGAGAAGTGGAAGAGGCTTTAGAGGAAAGAAATCAAGAGTTCTATTGAAGACATATGTTTGAATGTATATTGGACATCACAGGAAAAATGTCAAATAGGCAGTTGCTTCTACAAATCTGTAGCTCAGAAAGAGAAGCTGGGGCTAGAGATAAAAGTCTGTAGTTATCAATATTTTGATGGTACACAAAGCCTTGGAACTGGGTAAGATTACTAGGGGAATGATTATAGATTAGTGCTTCTCAATGGAGATGATAATGTTCCCTAGTAAACATTTTGGAAATTTGTAGAGGCATTCAGTGGGCCGGAGTCAGGGTTGTTCTGCAATATGTTCGAAGTCTTACAAAACTAAAGACTTTTCCTGCAATCTCCCAACTTTCTAATGTTCTAGAGATTTATATAGGTGATGGATATAAATTATCAACCAAACAATACAGACTGGAACTGCCTGATAAACACAGTCATTACTTTCTCTAGTTTATGTATTGAGCCTTGGTATAAGATTTTGTTTGGAAAAGACCTCTGAGCAAAAACATTTGAAAATCACAATGGATGACTTAAAATTCCCTTCTACTCTTAATATTATGATTCAACTAATGTTTCCCAGATTACATACAGTTTATTAATGCAACAGAAAATCCTGTAAAACAGAAAATTATTTTTTGCTATGTTATTCTGCTATTGGAAGACAGAAAATGCAGAGCCAAGAAAAGGGAAACCATGAACTACCAAAAATTTAAAAATGTGTGTATCCCTGTGAGTTTTTGTCATCATGGGGGTCTAAAATCATCCCTGTTTCTTTGAGGAGTTCCAAAAAAGATTAAGTAAATATTTTGAATTGCCCTCCAGTTATCTGTTCTCATAGCAGAATAGAGCTGAGTAGTTTCAAAATCTGAAGGGAATGAAATAGAAAACCCACAAAAGTCTGACTCTGCCTCCATGTAAAATATGCAGTGGGAAGAGGGTAAACAGCAGTTAGCTGTAGAGTGGAAAGGAATATGATCAACAATGGAAAATCCATTTGACTTCCATAGTTACTGAAGCACCCATATCCTAGTTTATCCCTTCACTCTTTTTCCATCTTTAACTTTGTCCCTCCACCCGCTCATTTTTCCTATTCTATTTACTCATAATTCCAGAAGGAAAAGGTGAGACCAGAATGCATGAAGATGAAACATGGCACAGACACCTCAAAGGTCTAAAATCAAAACAGCATGCCACTGCCCTGTTTACCATAATCTGCAATTTCCTTTGAAGAGCATGAAGGAAGGAGGAGTACTCACCATGGAAGCTCCACATACTCAGTGAATACCCTACTTTATTCCTTTACTCCAATTAAGGGTTTTATAGAGACTATGCCTTTTGTGATACAAATGATAAAGAATCAAAGAACTTTTGAGGGAGATGAGAACTTAATACAACGTGTGTGTGTGTCCTAAAACTTTAAAATGTTGTGTTAAACATGAAAGCAAATGTCATACCACACCAGATTTTGCCAAGACCAGTCACAGAATTCAGATTTTTCAGCTTCAAGAATAATCATTTTCCTAATATACCAGGTTGCTCCCCTGTATTTTCCTGTGCAGAAGAAACAGTGCTACAGGGCTCAAGATGCTTTTATAAAAAAGACTATCACTCTCCTAAGTATGATCATATAAAACAAAACAAACATAGGAACTAAATCTGTCATGCAGTCCCCAAAGATGTGTGGTTTGGTAGTTTTATGTTCCCCACCAAGTTGTGTCTCAAAGGGTGCTTGCGATCATGCTACAGAAATTGCCCTGGCATGCTGTCAGATGGTACCGCACAAATAAAAACCAAAGCCAAGGCAAACAGGCTCAATAAACTGCAGTCTACATTGTGGGTATGTTAGTTTTGAGATTCGCCTATTATTAACAAGCTATCTAAGTAGGCCTTTCACGGATCTAGTAATTTCTAATTAAGTCCAGTTTATGTTTCCATACTTCCTAATTGCTACAAGTATGTGTGTATCTTGGTGTGTGTACACTGAACTTCTAGTATAAAATTAATCTTTCTTAAAATAAGGATCCATTTACATTCCAGAACACCCACTAACTAGAACACCCCCTCTCAGCCCTGAGAAAGGTTTCATTTGGGCAACTATTTGATCCACAGGAAAGGAAGTTGTTAGCTCAGACTGTTTGTAAACAGTCTGCTTTCCTGCTGAGCAGTCTGAGAAAGTGAGAATGAACAAGGCAAGAGAAGAACTGAGAAAAGGGTCCTGGAGTCTGTAAGATCAGAGAGTGAGGCTGGGGCAAAACAAAAGGTGATTTTTTTTTTTTCTTTCAGGAGAGAAACAATGCAAATTGCCAAAAATCAGACTTGCTACTAAATGTGAAGTGGTCAGAAAAAAATGTAACAAACATTTTCTTCACTATAATTCATAAATTATTAATTTTGTCTTCTTAGTTGTCAGACTGGGGTCATAAAGATGGATATTATATAGTCCCAGACCATAAACTATCTTCTCACCCCATTTTCTAGCCCCTTCTGTATAAGAAGGGACATCTACTGCCAGAGCTAAGCTCCGAGAAAATGAATAATGAAACTTCATTTAAAATGGAGTTGAAAAGCCATAAAGGGAGGCTTCATTTCATCTTACATAACCAGCAGGAAGAGGGCTATTTCTTCCCTTCTTGCCTTAGCAACAACTGCCCTCTCTGCTCACTGCCAATAAGAAACTGCCAAAACTTCAAGCTCTTGTTGTCTACCAATGGACTCCTGTTCAAACAACCCTCCCCAATTTCCTCCGGAACTCAGTAAAAGATGATCTCTCATTCGAACTTGCCTATGGTTCGCCATAGCTTGCATGTCCCAAATTGCAATTCCTCTGTTATTCCCAAATAAACTCATTTGTTTCTCAGTAACCTTAGTTGTTTACTATGTAAGGGCAACAGTCCTAAAATACTTGACATAACAACTAAATGAATATCTTCTCCCACTGAGATGAAGGAAAAAGTGACAATCTTGGGAAGAGGTTGTAAAAGGAAAATGTTCAAGTAGTCACAGAAAATTTGGAATATTTTTTACCAAAATATTCCTCTTTTAGCTTTCTGATCATGAAGCATTGATTCCAAACCTTTTCTTTCCCCTTAACACCTAAAAACTTTTATTTTGTTCCTTTCTTCCTATTTTCACAAATTTCTACCAAGACCTAGTGCTTATCACTCACATGTAGATTTAATGCCAATGGTCTTTTACCTCCTTCTCTCCTATGTCTTCCTCTTCTGACCTATTTTTGCTGCTTTCATCAAGTCTTTCCCATGCTTACAATCTTCACTGGTTCTGTAGAATGTCCTCTACTTTGTCTTAACCTATCATACCTTTTAGGGCTTCCTCCCCATTACTCTTCATTGAAAACACTCAAAAATAGAGAAACATATTGATAATACCCTTCAAAGTCAACTGATCTTGTTCCCCTACTTCGCCTTAATCATTCTTACTTTGAAGTGTTTGCTTATAGTTTCTCCCCTAGAATACATGTGCGCCTGCGCCCCGCCCCCGAGAAATAATACCAATCTTTTATCACCCAATCATACACTACTTTATAATACTATTCAACTTTGTATGTACCCATCTCCTCAACTGGAATATAAGCTCCGTACTGGCAAGAACTATTTTATATTTCTTTTACTGCTCTGGAAGGATGTGGTTGCCACTGAACACAGTAGGCATTCAATTAATATTTATAAAACAAAACAAAGCATCTTGAGGCCTTACCAAATGTCCTTTGACAAAATTTAGTCCCTTATTTCCTACACCTCCTCCCAACTAAAAATCGAATCCCACCAACATTTTCTTGCATATGCTGCATGGAGCAAAGCAAGTTATTGATACTTGGAAGAGTGGGTTTGGTTGTCCTTCACTCTGGCTGAGATGTTTAAGGATAAGCTATTATAAGACATATTTACATAAGTTGAATCACTTTGATGCCATTCAAAAATTATCCAAAAAAGATCCGTATCATTTTGGGGGATCAAAGTGTCTCCCGAAGTCAACAATGCCATGGACTGCTTCTTTCAAGGATGACATCCATAAAATAAATGTCCAATTTCCAACAAAAACCCATTCCCCAAAACAAATGGCACTGGCCCTAAAGAGTATAATCTCAAAAGGCTGTAGTGTGTATAAAGTTGATATTTTCTTTTCATTTATGAGAACTTAACTAAATTCTAATGTCTGAACTAGCATCATGCAAGTTCATGTTAAATAATAAAAAAAAAAATCTGCTTTCTGTTCTAATTAACAATGGAAACAACCATTTGTAGGACAAAATAATCCCCACCATATTAGAAGTTCAAAGGTCTCTAACAGAGCTGAAATAGCTAACATTACTTATGGGAAAACACAGGCCGGGAGTAAAGATAATTTTTTAAAAATGTGCCCTGGTATTGACACACATAAACTACATTCTAAATATATCCAGGATCCAACCACATTTGAAGACTTACCACTTCAACTCTAGTCTAAACCACTATCATCTGTCCTCTTGGATTACAGCATCAGCTTTTAACTGTTTTTTCATCTTTTGTACTTACCCGCCCACCATTTACTCTCCACAGAACAGCTAGAATTACATCACTAATACATAAGTGATTTATGTTATTCATTTGCTTAGAACTTTCTGACTTTCCATTTCTCTTAAAGTTCTTACAATGGCCTGCAAAGTCCTACATTGGAGGTTCTTTGTAGGAATATTTCTGATTATCACAATCACTAGAGAGAGGTACTGGAGTTTAGTGGGTATTACCACAGTTTCAAATATCCCTTGGAATATCTGTGTTAGTGAATTATATAAATTTTGTTCTTTCAATGTACTCTGAATTTTCTAGATTGCATCCTCCATGTAAATTAAGGGAAAGCTGCACTTTGTTTGGTGTAGAACTCTATCCAGAGTTTTTCACCATTTCACAAAATCCCATCACTGTTAGCAACATTGTTCATGATATCTGAATTACCAATATAAGGCACCTGTATACACTGAAAATATTGGAGGGAACACTTTGTAAAGCATATGATTGTCTAACCACTACATTGTACACTTGGAACTAATACAAAATAATACTGAATATAACCTGTAATTGAAAAAAAAAGGTACCTGTATAAATCCTAATTTATAGCTCTCCCAGTCTGTATCTCATAAAAAGGCTATTTGTATTCTAAATTTTAATACCACAGCATTTACATAATGAAATTATATTACTTTCATCTTATGTCTCCTTTATATTACATTGAGAACATTGCATTATTTTCTTTTTTTTAAATTGAGTGCATAAAAAGCTTATATTATTTGTATTTCATTTCAGGAGAGAAGAGGGATTATTACATATATTTGTTATAAAAAGTGTTGCACCTTATAACCCTGAACATCGTGGCCCCATATAATCTGCACCTACTCCCAACCCCTTATACCTACCTATCTGCCCTCAACTCCCACCATTCTTCTCACTCACTATGCTCTATCCACACTGGCCTTCATGGTTATTTGTTGAAAACTTCAGACAGCTCAGCCACAGGGCCTTTGTACTTGCTGTGCCTTCTGACTGGAATGTTCTTCCTCCAGTTATCAACATTGCTTATTTCCTCACATCCATCCTGTTTTTGTTTGAGTACCTTCTCAGAGAGGCTGTCCCTGACCACCTAGTAAAAACTTGAGTCTCTCTCTCTCTCTCTCTCTCTCTCTCTCTGGCACTCCCTAAACTCTTATTCCTGCTTTACTTTCCTCCACAGTACTAATCACCATCTGTTCTGATTATCTATTGCTGAGTAACACATCACTCTAAAACTTAAAGGCTTAAAACAACAATCTGCTGCTATCTTTCATCATTCTGTGGGTTATTTAGGTTCAGCCGGGTGATTCGTGCTTGGGGTCTGTTACATGATAATAGACAAAAGGCCCCTGGGACTTAAGTCATCTGCAGGCTCAATTGAACTACATGTCCAAGATGACATCTTCAACAAGCCTGGTGCCTTAGCTAGGATGGCTAAAACAGCTGGGTGCTGACCAGGAATCTCTGTCTCACTACTTAGTCTTCCCACATGACTAGCTTGGGCTAGTTCAAACATGGTGGTCTTATGGTAGTCAGACTTATACTGACACTGACATTCTGTAGAAGTCACATTCCAAAAGACCAAGTCAGAAACTCTGAGATTCATGACCTAGCCAAGGAAGCTTCACTTGTACCTTGTTCTGTTAGTTACACAAATGAAGTATGGGAGGGGACAACAGAAGGATATAAATACTGGAAAGAAGAGTACACTAGTGAGCTATCTTTAGACTGTTACCACAATACCTAAAGTATTACAGATTTTACTTTAAATATTTTATTTATTGCACCTCTGTTCCTCTTGAGGAAAAAGACTTCTGTGTACTTTTTCATTACTATATTCCCAGCACATTATGCTAATTGGAAAAAAGAATTATTGCATTAGTTAAGTGATATGCATCAATAATTCACCCTATATGCTTGCTTCTCACCATGGGTCTCTTCCTCCCCCAAACGCCTACCAATTTAACTTTCTGGAAAGGGACCTGTGATGAACCTGTGATGAATCTGGATTAATTTGGAAGCAGAAAGTGAAAAACAAAGTTGGAGGCAAAAATCAAAGGCAGAAATATCAAAAGGGTCACGAACTGCTTACTTTGCCCTGTAAACATCTCTGATCACTTCAGCACCTAGTCTCGCCTTGTCAGAAAACTCTCCTAGCACTTATAAAATATGAGCCACATTTAACATTTAACAACTCTATATACTCGTAAATTATTCTGCATAATTATCCTTATAAAACCCAATTAAACAGTTATGCTGTCTACAATTTCATGTGTCAGCTGCTTTGTCTTCTGAATAAGAAACAATTTGAGAACCAACTCTTTTCAATACTAAAAAAATTTTTTAATTCAAAATTCTCAACATATTATGCAATACAAATCTGTGCATACTAGTATAATGGAAAGAAAAGCGAACTAGCCAGTGAATTCCCCTAGTTGGCAGAGACAAAGCAACCATGAATATGGGGTGAAAAGGATGTTGGTCATGATCACCTAGCTTTCTAAGCTTGTGTCTACATTTGATGTCCTATGTTTACGAGTTTCTCCAGTAGCGTAGCTTTCAATATTGACTATATATAAAAGCGCTTGGTAAGCTTAAAAATCCCTCATGCCAGACAGCATCCCAGACCAATTAATCTGAATTTCTGGGGGCAGAGCCCAGGCATTCATACTTTTGAATGTTCCTTGGTGAATTCAATATGCAGTCAAGACTCAGAATCATTGCCTTAAATTCTCCCTTCTCTTTTACCCCATTAGGTCTCTTCTAAACTAGTAGTGGGGGAAAAAATGAAATGAGAAAAATGCTTAATTTATTCAAGAAAGGCAATAAAAGAGGGAATATTTTTTAAAAAACAGAAAAGATAAAAGGCACAAAATAAGATGGTTAAAAAAATCTTACACCAAGGTTGTGGGTTCAATTCCCAGTCAGATCACACACAAGATTCAACCAATGAATGCATAAATAAGTGGAACAACAAATGGATTTCTCTCTCTCAAGTCAATAAATTAAACACATTTTAAAAAAATCAAAATGCGTAAGTAGTCACAATAAACATTAGCAGACTAGATTAAATAGTAAAAATGGCAAAGACTAAGTGATTAAATTTTTTAGAAACACGAGCTCTACTACACTGTTTCCAAGATACATACTTAAAATGTAAGACAAAAATAAAGGTTGAGAGCAAAAAAAAAAAAAAAGTCTAACAAGTATCATCAAAACCAAGTTGGTATAGTTAAATTAATAGCAAACAAAATAGATCATAAGGCCAAAAGCTGTGCTTGAAAAAAATGACACTATAAAATTAAAGGTTGATTTGACAAGAAGGGATTCTAAAGTTGTATATATCTAATAACATGACCTGAAAAATATATAAAGCAAAAACCATGAGAAAAATTGAAAAATATACCAGAGAATTTAAACATACCAGTAAATGGCAGATAAAGAAGACTAAATGTCAGGAAGCATACTACAGATCTGCACATACAATTAATAATCTTATTCTAATACATATTGAATACTGTACCCAATAACTGAAAAATACACTCTTTCCAAAGATAATTTATAGTATCACAAAAATAAACAGTACCTAGGAATAAATGTAACAAAGGTATTCATGATCTTTTTGAAGAAAATTATTAAATCCATTGAAAAATATTTTAAAACTCCTGAATATATGGAATGATATACCAAGTCCAAAGACAGAAAGACTCAATACCATAAAGATAACAATTTTTCCAAAATAATCTACAAAATCAATGTTATTCCAAATAAAGACCAAATAGGGTTTTTCAAAGCTTGTCAAGGCAATTCATAAGTTTACATGGAAAAGAAAAGGGTCAAGAACAGTCACAAAACTCTTAAAATTAGGCCAAAGGTTTACCTTACTACATATTAAGACTTACCAAAGAGCTATAGCAATTCAGAGAATGAGGTGCTGGCACAAGGATATTCTGATAAACCAGTGGAACAGAATGCACAGACGTAGAGATAATGTGTATGTAAACTTGATATATGACAAAGCTGGTAATTGTGATTACAGGAAGAGAAATGAACTATTCAGTAAATTGTACTGAAATAATTAATTATACATTTTGGAAAAAAAACTGGACTCTTACATCATACTCAAAACTCAGCTCCAGATAGATAAAGAACATGTAAGTGTAACGCATAAACTATAAAACTTTTAGGAGATAATATAGGAAGAATTCTTAAACAAGATAGAAAAGCACAAAGCATAAAGAAAAAGACTAAAACTTGACTACATTAAAATTAAGAACTCTGTTTATAAAAAGGCAGTACAAAGAGAAAAGGCAAGCCACAAACTGAGAGAAAACATCAGCAACAGGCTACTCAACAAAGGATTAGGGACTTCCGGCCAAGATGAAGGTGTAAATACACACGCTGCATCTCCTCACAAATAAGAAATTTACAACCACTTCAAAACTAAAAAAAATCCAGAAAACTGAAACTACAGGGAAGTTCAGCAAAGAAATAAAGAAGAAATAATCGGCCAGAAAGGTAGGAGAGGCGGAGCTGGGACAGAGAGAAAGAGGAGCGGAGCAGTGGCTTTTGGGGCAGTGCTTGGCAGGCAGCGGTGGCTGTACCTAGGGTGGAAAACACAGTCATACAGTTTAAACCCGAGAAGCGATCCCAGCCCCAAACCAGACCACATAGCTTGTGGTTCCGGCACCAAGGAAAATAGAGCCACATTACTTCTGACAATGGAAGCCAGTGGGGGCTGGGGCGGAGGAAGAAGCTACTAGTCTAGAAAATGAGGCAGCTTGCTTAGTATGGGAAGGCAAGAAGTGCCTGGAAAACCGGCGGCAACCAGCACTTTTCCCTCTCAGACCCCTCCCCCACATACAGTGCCAAAACATGGTGAAATGGTCGCCAGCCCTTATGAATACCTAAGGCTCCACCCCTTATAACGTAAGAGGTGCAACAGCCCCACCCAAATCACAAAGGCAAACACAGAAAACTGTCATGATGAAGAGACAGGGAAGTACGGCCCAGAAGGGGGGCAGATCAAGGTCCCAGTGACACAACTAAGCAACGAACAGACAGTGCACCTAAAGGATGATGAGATAGAGAGCTTAACAGATGCACAATTTTAAGGCATTGGTGATAAAGATGCTCACAGACTTGACAGCAAAGGTTAAACAGGACGGGGAAAGAATGAAGGCTATCCTGACTGAAATGAAGGAAAACCCATATAAAAGAAGTGGTGAAGGAAAGGAAACCAGGGTTCAAATCAACAAATTGGAACATAAGGAAGAAATAAACAGTCAACCAATACAGAAGGAGACAAGAAAAAAAGGTGAGGAGACGCTTAGAAACCTCTGGGAAAGCTATAAATGTGCCAACATTCGAATCACCGGGTTGCCAGAAGGTGAAGAGGGAGAGCAAGAAATTGAAAAATTATGCAAAAAATATAATGAAGGAAAACTTCCCTAATCTGGGGAAGGAAATGGACATATGGGTCCAGGAAGCACAGAGAGTCCCAAACAAACTAGACCCAGGGAGGACAGACCACACCAAGACACATCATTATCAAAATGCCGAAGGTTATGGATAAAGAGAAAATCTTAAAGGCAGCAAGAGACAGAGGATAGTTACCTACAAAGGGTTACCTATAAGACTGTCAGCTGATTTCTCAAAAGAAACTTTGCAGGCAAGAAGGGACTGTCAGGAAATATTCAAAGTGATGAAAAGCCAGGACCTATAACCAAGATTACTCTATCCAGCAAAGCTATCATTCAGAATGGAAAGGCAGAGAAAGTGCTTCCCAGGTAAAGCTAAAGGAGTTTATCATCATCAAGCCCTTATTATATGAAATATTAAAGGGATTTAAGAAAAAGAAGATCAAAACTATGAACATTAAAATGACAACGAACTCACAACTATCAACAACAGAAGACAGGGAATGGAAACAAAGGCAAACTAGGCAGACAACCAGAGCGGGAACAGAATCATAGGTGTGGGGAGCATGTGGGGGGAGGTCAGCTGGGAGGGGGAAGCCGGGAGTGGGAGGGAAGTGTTGCAGGAATTAAGAAGCATAGCAGGAAGGTGCGGAATGGACGGGGGGATGTTGAGAAGAGCTTATATGCACGATCCATGGACATGGGCTAAGGGCGGGGGGGGGCAGGACTACTGGAGGAAGGGAGATTGCTGGGTGGAGGGCAGCAAAGGGAAAAGAAATTGGGACAACTGTAACAGCATAGTCAATAAAACATATAAAAAAAGGAGTAATATTTTCCAGATAGAAAAACACTAATATATAAAGATAACAAAATAGAAAATATTATAAAAGAGAAAATTAGTGGCCAATAACCATAAGAAAATATTCCCAATCAATAGTTATCAGAGGAAAGCAAATTAAAATCACATCAAGATCCCATTTTATATCCACGATATTGACCAAAATATAAGACTGAAAATATCAGGTGTTGACAAGGATGTAGGACAGCACACCCTGCTGATAAGAGTTTAAACTTATTCTTTCCATTCTGTAGAAATTTGGACTTCTCTAGCAAAGCTGAGGTTATGAACATGCATTTTCACTACTCTGAATATATCCCTGAAGACACATTCGAATCACCTGGAGAGTCTCAAATATACTAATGCGAGTCTTGTTTCCCAGAGATTTTTATTTAATTGGAATATAATACTGAAAGAAAAAAGGTCATCACAGAAGAATAGTATAATTCCACTCGAATAAGTTGTAAACCATGCAAACAACATTTTGCCTAGAGGTTCATCCATGTGGTAACACTTTTTTAAACATGGAAATAATAAACACAAAATCAGCACAGATGGAGGGGGCACAAAGTGGGGAATCAAAGGTGCTAATAATCATTTTCAGTTTAGCAGTTTTATAGGTACATGCCTTATACTGTCTATATAATTTATATTATTTAATATCTATATGATGCTTATAGAAGTAAGTATTACTAATAGTTTACACAAAAAAAGAAGAGTATTCCTATTAGTGAATGTTATTCTCCTCCCCTAAGGAAAGAAAGGTTGTCTTAAGAGGAGTGGCTAAAAGAAATTGCAAGGATGCTTTACTTGAGTGTGGTGTTCATTCTTAACAGTTGTCTGTGACCTAATAAGCAGTTTTCTTTGCTCTGGCTGGGTTGCTCAGTTGATCGGAGCATAATCCTGTATAACAAAAGGGTGAGGGTTTGATTCCCAGTCAGGAACTGAGAACTTTAGTCAAAGTGTTGGTATCTTCTCTCAAAAGCCAACTTCAGGAGTCAGTGTGGTGTGTACAAACAGCATTTACTGTATACCCAAACAGATCTCATTTAAACTACAACTACAACTGTCTCCTTCTGTGCAACTTCTAATCAGTTTTTCTATTGGAGCCTAGTTTTCATTTTATTCAACAAATATTTATAGAGCTCCTATCATGTGCCAGGTATTATACAACAATGTATAAGAAACAATGTTTCTGCCTTCCTGAAGGCAAACTAATTGCTACTTCAAAGGTTCCTGAAAAGTTTACATAATATATCAAGGAACCTGACATGGTGCCTGAAATGTAGTTGGTATTCAATAAATATTGAGTATAGTTATTTCTCTTCCTTTCTCTGCTTGAATTACTTAAAGCTAGTAAGATGGGTTATTCATTTTAGAAACACTGTCTAGTGGTCTAACACATTTAAAAACATAAGAGAAATAACATATATGACAGTAAAGTATCATACAGATATTAGTTGACCTAACATACTTTGCAAATGTTAGATGTTGTCATTAGTCTGATCTATCCTCAGGTTAAAATGCTAGCATCTCGATAAAATTAAAACTTTTAAAATTATGAACCCAAACATAATTGGGTTTAGATTACACAGGACTTTAAAAAATATTCTTCCTGATTTGGCTTAAAATGTATCTGTGTAATAACTGTAATTTGCTTTAATATGGCTAGCTTTCAAATTCACATTTTTTTTCAGTGTGTGATCCTATTTACAAAACATTTTAATTAATTAATTTTATTTTATTTTAATCCTCACCCAAGGATATATTCTACAGAGAGAGGAGGGGAGAGAGGGGGAGAGAGGAAGAGAGAGAGAAAAACATTGATGTGAGAGAAACATCAATTGGTTGCCTCATGCAAGGATCCTGATCAGTGATGGAACTGGCAACCTAGATATGTGCCCTGACTGGGAATCAAACCTGCGACCTTTTGGTTCACTGGATGACACTCCAACTAAGACATACCAGCCAGGGCAACATTTTTATTTATTTTTCTAATTAAATTTATTGCAGTGATATTAGTTAATAAGATCATATTGGTTTCATGTGTACATTTATATGATATATGAACTGTATATGGCATTGTATGCCCACCAAAGTCAAATCATCTTCCATCACCATAGATTTGGCCCCCTTTACTGCCTTCCACCCTCTTCCCTCTGTTAACCACCATACTACTGTCTGTGTCTATGAGTTTCAGTTTTATACCTCACCTATGAGTGAAATCATATGGTTCTTAGTTTTTTCTGACTTATTTTGCTTAGCATAACATTCTCAAGGTCCATCATGTTGTTTCAAGTGGCAATATTTCATTTTTTCTTATGGCTGAGTGGTATTCTATAGTGTGTATGTACCACATCTCCTTTTTAAATTATATTTTATTGACTATACTGTTACAGTTGTCCCACTTTTCCCCTTTGCACCCCTCCACCCAGTGTCCCTCACCTCAGGCCATCCCCACACCACTGTCCATGTCCATGAGTCATGTATATATGTTCTTTGGCTACTTTATTTCCTGTGCTGAACTTGACATCCCCATAACTATCCTGTAACTACCAATTTGTACTTCTTAATCCCTTCACCTTTTTCACCCATGCCTCTGACCCACTTCTTATCTGGCAATCATCACAACATTCTCTGTATCTGATTCTGTTTCTGTTCTGCTTGTTTGTTCATTTTATTGTTTAGATTCAATTGTTGATATATGTTTATTGCCATTTTATTGAACATTTTTTATTTTCTTATTCTTAAAGAAGATCCATTAACATTTCATAGAATATTGGTTTGATGGTCATAAAATCTTTTAGATTTTTTTATTGTCTGGGAAGCTCTGTCCTTCGATACTAAATGATAGCTGTGCTGAGTAGAATAATCTAGGTTCTATGTCCTTGCTTTTCAACACTTTGAGTATTTCATGCCACTCCCTTCGAGCCTGCAAAGTTTCTTTTGAGAAATCAGCTGACAGTCTATGGGAACTCCCCTGTAGGTAACTAAGTGCTTTTCTCTTGCTGCTCTTAAGATTTCTCTTTATCTTTTTTTAAAGTATATTTTATTGATTATGCTGTTACAGTTGTCCCAATATTACCCTTTTGTCCCCCTTCACCTGGTACCCCCCATTCCCTCTAGCAGTCACCCTCCTTAGTTCATGTCCATGGGTCATGCATGTAAGCTCTTTGGCTTCTCCCTTTCCTATACTTCCCCTAACAATTATGCTTCTTGATCCCTGCACCATTTCCCCCATTCTCCCCCTTCCTCCTCCCAATTGATAATCCTCCAAATGATCTCCATATATATGATTATGTTCCTGTTCTGGTTGTTTGCTTAGTTTGTTTTTGGATTTGTTTTTATTTTTTAGATTCAGTAGATAGTTGAGTTTGTTGTCATTTTAATGTTCATAGTTTTGACCTTCTTTTTCTCAAGTTAGTCCCTTTAACATTTCATGTAATAATGGCTTGGTAATGATAAGTTCCTTTAGCTTTACCTTGTTTGGGAAGCAATTAACCTGCTTTTCCATTCTAAATGATAGCTTTGATGGATAAAGTAATCTAGGATGTAGGTCCTTGCTTTTCATCACTCTGTACACTTCTTGCCGGTCCCTTCTTGCCTGCAAAGTTTCTTTTAAGAAATCAGCGGACAGTCTTATGGAAACTCCTTTGTAGGTAACTCTCTGCTTTTCTCTTGCTGCTTTTAAGATTCTCTCTTTATCTTTAAGCTTTGGCGTTTTAATTATGATGTGTCTTGTTGTCGTCCTCTTTGGATCCATCTTGTTTGGGGCTCTCTGGGCTTCCTGGACTTGTATGTCTATTTCCTTCACCAAATTAGAGAAGTTTTCTTTCATTATTGTTTCAAATAAGCTTTCAATTTCTTGCTCTTCCTCTTCTCCTCTGGCACCCCTATGATTCAGATGTTGGTACATTTAAACTTGTCCCACAGGTTCCTAACCCTCTCATTCTTTTGCATTCTTGTTTCTTCTTGCTGTTCCAGGTGAATGGTTATTTCTTCCTTCTGTTCTAAATCATTGATTTGAATCCTGGCTTCCTTCCCAACACTGTTGACTTCCTGTATAATTTTCTTTATTTCACTTTGTATAATCTTCACTTTTCCTTTATTTTGTGGCTGTACTTAATCATTTCTCTGAGCATCCTGATCACCAGTGTTTTGAACTGTGCATCCGATAGGTTGGCTATCACTGTTTCATTTAGTTCTTTTTTCTGGGGTTTTGTTCTGTTCTTTCATTTGGGCCATATTTCTCTGCCTCAATTTGGCAGTCTCCCTATGTCTGTTTCTGCGTATTAGGTAGAACTGCTTTTACTTCCTGTCTTAGTAGCATGGCCTATGTCACAAAGGCACCTGTAAGCTGTGTGGGGCAGAGCAGAGCTACCCACTTCATCACTTTGTGGCTCTGTTTGTGATGGGGGGCTCAGAGAGAGACAATGCCACAGCCTGGCTTCTGACAATTTGTCTGGCTCTTGCCCTGTTTCCAGTCACTTCACCCACTTCTTATATGCAATTGGTGGCCTTTCAGTTGCTGCCCTGGAGTTTGCATGCATTCTAAGACCATGTGGGCCCTTTAAGTGACAAAAATCTAGCAGTTTCTTCTGCTGCCCTCTGCAGACCCTTTAAGCAGCAAAAGTCCGGCAGTTTCTGCCACCGCCCCAACATTCACTGGTTTTTACAGCCAGAGGTAATGGGGGTTTTACCTCCCCAGTGCTTGAATCCTGGGCTGTGTGATCTGGCTTGGGGTTGGGATCGCTGGCTCCCAGTTTATCCCTCCCAATTTTTACCAGGCACACGTGAATGTAGTACCGTCTGTTCTGCCACCACCACTGCATGTGTGAGCCACACTACCTCTCCACCCCATCTCCATGATCCCACCTCTCCTACCCATCTGGATGAATGCTGCTTCTTTAAATCCTTTGTTGTCAGACTTCCATACAGCTCAATTTTCTGATGGTTCTGGTTGTTATTTGATTTTGAGATCTGGTTGTAGTTCTTTCTATGGTTGTGCAAAGAGGCAAAGCATGTCTACCTATGCCTCCTGAAATTCTCTCTTTAACTATTGGCATTTTAATTATGATGTGGCTTGGTGTGGGTCTGTTCAGATTTATCTTATTTGGGACTCTGTGCTTCCTGGACATATATGTTTATTTCCTTCACCAAGTTAGGGAAGTTTTCTGTCATTATTTTTCTAATAGGTTTCCAATTTCTTGCTCTCTCTTTTCTCCTTCCAGCACCCCATGATGCTAATGTTGGTATGCATGAAGTTGTCCCAGAGGCTGTTTACACTATCCTCATTTTTTTTTGGATTCTTTTTTCTTCTTGCTGCTCTGATTGGTTGTTTTTTGCTTTCTTATTTCCGTATCATTTATTTGTTACCCCAGTCCTGGCACTAGCAGCAGCCAGCCTTGGTTCACAGGTTGGCCTTGCCTGGGCAACTCCAAACCCAGCACAAATAGCAGCCATCTGCAGATTGTTTTGTAGCTTATGCCAGATGGTCCCAGACAGAACACAGGTGGTGGATGACCTTTGACATGCCAACAGCAATCAAGACTCAACTATAACAGGAGGATATACACAGTCCACACAGTAGGTGCACCTTGAGTATTCAGCTTGGGAGATAGGGGAGGCTGTGCTACTGGACCCTACAGGACACATGCTACATAAGACCACTCTGCCAAGCCTGGGAGACATAACAGCTCTACCTAATACACAGAAACAAACACAGGGAGGCTGCCAAAATGAGGAAATAAAGAAACATGGCCCAAATGAAAGACCAGAACAAAACTATAGTAAAAAAACTAAACAAAATGGAGACAAGGAATCTACTAGATGCAGAGTTCAAACAATAGTTATAAGGATGCTCAATGAACTTAGAACCTCAACAGCAGAAAAAAGATCCAGTCAGAAACAAAAGATACACTAATTGAAATAAAGAGCAATTTATAGGGAATCAACAGTAGAGTAGATGAAGCCAAGAACAACATCTTCTTTATCCAATCCTCTATTGAAGGACACTGGTTGTCTCCATGTCATTAGCTATTAGAGAAATACAAATCAAATTCACATTATTTTGGTGGCTTTTATTATTGTAGAATTTTGTTTTTCCCATTTAAAAATATCTTGCAAATTCATGTTGCTGAGAGGCAAAACAGAAATAACTTCATATGTCAAATAGCATTAGCACAGTACTTTTCACTCAAAAAAGAAGAATTACAAATATTTACAGGATGAATCAAATAGTACAATTTTAGTCTAGTGTGTGTCTGATGGGGATCAGATCACCTTAAGAATGAACTCCATTTGGTGGATATCAGAGTATGGAAGAAATAGCTCAGTGTTCTGAATAGGAAGCAGCAGCAGGCTGTATCAGTTCAGAATCTTAGGGAATTGTTATTTTTTTACAGAAGAAGTGGCAAAAAACACATATGAGTGACAGCACATCAGCTTTCCGGTCAGTTCTCTTCTCAGTGCCCATGAAAACAGATTTATTTCTCTTAATATAGTGTGGCACTTTCTTTTGTAATTAAAAAAATATTAAAATTAAAATTAAAATTGGAAAAAAGTTTAAAATTTGGTAACACATTCTCAAAGCTAATTCACAAGAAATATCACTCAAACATATTGCTGACAGAAATAAAAGTTCCTAGAGAGGAATAGATAAGAGTGACTTCCCATGGGTATCAGGGAGTCATGGATGAAAGGAAAATTGAACTTTATAACTTCTGACTTGTGTATATTTTATACATATTATCTTTTTTTAAAAGTAACACATGCATACGACTAAAAATCAAAAAAATACCGAACAGCAGACACTATGTCCAGGGGTAAACATTAGTGTGAATCTATCTTCCTAGATATGCCCTAGGCATTTGTCACATGCAGAAACTGCACATTAGTAGCAACAGAGATCCTCGCAGAAAATGACTAGTCTTAAGGTTAAAAGTTCTGCAAGTTAAAAGAGCACACAGAAAATAATAATCAACAGGTACCCAAATGTCCCATCTGTGTCAGATAGCATGGAGGACACAGTTCTTCCCTGTAAGGAGCTTCTAATCTAGATGAGGAAACAAAACTGATGTCAAAGACCATTAAAGAACTGAGTATTAAAACAGGCTACAATGGAATACTACATAGCAGTAAAAAAGAAGGAACTCTTACCTTTTGCAATAGCATGGATGGACCTAGAGACTATTATACTAAGTGAAATAAGCCATTCAGAAAAAGACAAATATCCTATGATCTTACTTATATGTGGAACCTAATAAACAAAATAAACTAATGAGTAAAATAGTATCAGAGGCATGGACACATGGAACAGACTACAGCTGTAACAGGGGTGGGGGACTAGTTGAAAGAAGGCTAAGGGATTAGCCAGACAACATATATACATGGCCACAATGGTGTGGGGATTGGCTGAGGAAGTGGGGGACAGGGCAGGGTAGAGGAGAGCAAAGGGGAAAAAATTGGGTCAACTATAATAGCATAAACAATAAAATATAAATTAAAAAAATAAAACAGGCTACAGCAACTGAGCACAAGTAGAATAGGAGCTAGAAGGAGGAAGATAATAATGTTATCTGAAAAAAAATTATCTTGATAAGAAGTTTGACCTGGGTTAGCCCTTGTACCATCTAAAAGGTTTAAAAGAAAGAGGTAAGAGTATTAACAAGTGAAAACATTCAGCAGAACCAAAATGATGTGTGCCATTAATAATCTCATCAAAAGAATTTACAAGCATTAAAATTTCAGGTCCAATAACTTCTTGTTACCATTTCTAGAATGCACAACAGTTTGGAAAAGAGAAACTTTTGGTGCTTACATTAGCCTGCTCCTGCATATTACATTTTACTTATTTTTGAATAGTAATTTTAAGTTTTCATATATGTTATTTCAGTTAATTCTTCTTACAACCTATTAGCATAGTGTTAGTCACATTTTTCAAGTCAGGAAATTGAGGATTGTAGAGGTAAATAGAGTCCAAAAGTGACTAGCCTTTTTACCCTAACCTTATCCCAATGTCCATCAATAAATGAACAAAATGTGGTATATCCATACAATGGAATATTGTTCAGTAAGAAAAATGAAATTCTGATACATGCTACAACAGAAGCCAGCCATGAAAGCCACATACTGTATTATTACATTTATATGAAATACCTAGATAGAGAAGTCCAGAGACAAAGAATAGATTAGAGGTTACATGGGGCTGGGGTGAGGAGAATGGAGAGTTTCTGCTATGGAATTTCTGTTAGGGTGATGAAAAGGTTTTGGAAATAGTGGTGATGGTTACAGAACATTGTTAATATAATTAATGGTATTGAATTGTATACTTAAAAATGGTTAAAACAGTAAATTTTATGATATGCACACACACACATGCATATATACATATATAACCAAAATAATTTAAAAAGTACACCAACCTAATGCCAAACTTCAGAATACAGTATGAGAGTCAGTATGAGACTTTCAGTATGAAATTTTCCACAGTATGAGATTTTCCACAGTATGAGATTCAGATATAAAATTACACATGTCTCCTTAGGTTCCACTTAATAGGCTTACACTTTTCAGTTCCTTCTTCATTTTAAAAAGTACTTAAGTTGTATGAATTCTACAGTTGAGTAGTGTTTCTATTGTATAAAGTATTACTCTTAGATTTTCTCAGTCTGATTTAATTTCATAATGTGTAACCATTTATATATTATACTTTGGCACAGAAGAACTAGTAATTAAAAGCTTAATGTGAATCACACATTTACATATAAATTGTAAAAATTCTAAAGCAAAAGGCAAAAAGAAAACCCCCAATAAGATACCACTTCACACAGGCTGGTATGCCTATAATAAAAATAAAAGGGCAATAATACACGTTGGCAATGATGTGGAGAAATCGGAAGACTCATGCATGCTGATGGGAATGTAAAATGGTGCAGCCATTTTGGAAAGTGGTTTAGCCATGTCTCAAAACAGAGTTACTATATGACCCAGCAATTTCACCCAAGAGAAATGAGATCATATACTCATCCAAATGTTTTCACAAAGGTTCATTGTAGCATTATTCATTATAGCCAAAAGGTGGAAACAATCCAAATAGCCATCAACTGCTAAATGAATAAACAAATGTTGTATATCGATACAACAGAATACTAGTCAAATATAAAAAGTAATGAAGTACTGATATATGCTACAATATGGATGAAACTCAAAAATTTTGTGCTAAATGAAAGAATCCAGACACAAAAGACCACAACAAAAGACCACATGTTGTATGATTCCATTTATATAAAATGCTCCAGAAGAGGCAAATCTATAGAGTAGTTTTAGGTTACCTACAGGAAAGGGAAGGGACTGATAATGGGTACCAGGTTTCATTTGCGGGTGATGAAAATGTTCTAAAATTAGATTGTGATGATGGTTGCACAACCCTATGAATATAATAAAAACCATGTAACTGTATACCTGAGTGAATTTTATGGTATGTAGATTTTAAAAAATCTGCTCCATTTCCTCATTCCTATAGCTATTCACCAATATGCCTTTTAGTCTGTTCATCCAGATTCCAATGAAAACCCGGTGCTATTTCAAACACTTGACTCTGCTCACATTGCTCCCTACCTGGAATATCTTCCCTGGGGCAGAGGAAAGTCACATATTCATTTTGAAGATTTTTCTAATCAAGTCAATCCTCATTGACCTAATCTTCCTCCAGATTCTAAACCACTTACAACTGGTAACACTGTAACCTCAAATATATACAAAAGGCAGTTTCACCTGTTTCCTATCAATGTCTAGTTTTTGCCACAATCTCTAATTCTTCCTTTAGTCTCCTTTATCTTCTCAGAGACAAAATAGTTACTCTTGTATTGTAAAGATCAAACATAATTATGTGGACTCAGTTAGGGCCTTAAGACAAAGAGGAAAAAGTGTACAGTCCAGGAATATTGTAACATAAGTAACATCACGAGTGAAT
Source organism: Furipterus horrens (assembly GCF_987537825.1). NCBI lineage: Eukaryota > Metazoa > Chordata > Mammalia > Chiroptera > Furipteridae > Furipterus > Furipterus horrens. The sequence continues at coordinate 49,801,770 of NW_028327172.1, forward strand.
GAAAAGCATGCTCTGGTCTCTGTCAACTCCTGTAAACTCACCAGCTTTACAAGCCAGAACCTTAACTCATCTCTATAACCCACATAACAATTAGCACAGCATCTTGAACACAGATGATACCAAATGTCAGCTGAATAACAAATCAATGGCCTGAATGCAACTTCCTACATATGTATTCAGTAGTCCCCAAACCTTAATATCCAAAGTCTTAAAGCAGGAAATGGAAATGAGAAAAAAGAAAACTATGAGACATGCATTCACTTTTCAACAGTATTTCAGAAGTGCATGTTTTTACTGTTATTTCAAGGCAGCCTCTTACTGCTGCCCTCAAACCTGACACTTCATTGTTGTAAGAGCAAAAAAGAGTACTATTAAGAGAAGCAACAATTTAAATACAAAATGCTTCCTTCTAACAGTGGGGTGCCATGATTCAAATTCCTATGACTCTACATGCAGTGAGGAGGAAATTAACACAATAAAGCTTGGAAGGACAGAGGTGTGTGAGGTAGAAATAAGAAGCAGCACTTCTTTCAAAGGATAGAGGGTTGGCAGGGGCAGAACACAAGTCTTAGAGGAGAACTTCTGAAAGCAACAAAGGCTGCAGGTCACAGCAAAAAGCTACAATTGCTGAAACCTGATACAGACCTTGACTGCAGGAGTCTGGGATCAATGAAGTCAAGAGCATCTCTTCAGGTACTCTGAACAGGGAAGTCTAATTCCACTATAAAATTACTTAACCTGGCCCCGAAATACTATGAACATAGAACATTTGTTTAGCTTAGAAACACATATATACTTTTCCCCTTCCTATGTATTTATACTCATCTGGTAACTTGCCTTGTGTTGTTTAGAGACCAAAATATGTACACATACTGTAATCAATCGGTCTTGCTTATGGTGTTTCCCTCCTAGCAAAGCAGTTATCTCCAAATTTATCATTTTTTAAAAGTTAGTTACAGAGTTTTTTTACTGTTTAATTTGGGTCTCTTTAATAATTCCTTTTGTTTGTAAAAATGCCTTTAAATTATAATTTCCTTCTTTGTCACTTACGTTTTAATGTTTAGTGGTTTAGGGATTATGAAATGTATTTAAGATAGATGATTCTTTTTCACTTCAATATTGAGAAGACCCGTAAGGTGCAAACAGATTATAAACAACACAACTACCGAGAAAAAAATGTATATTTATAAATTATATACACTCGTTCCATGCATGGACTCAGAAACTCACTGGCTCTGGGCTCCAGTGCAGGGGCAGCAGCTCGAAAAGAGCCACGGAAATATGGAAGAAAACTGAACTGACTAGCTTCAGGGTAAAGGCTGGAGGGACAAGGGACAGGGTAGCTCCTTCGGGGGACAAAAGAGCTGGCAGCCACCACTGATTCTTTACTGAGAACTCTCCCCAACCCAGCTGGCAGGTGAAGGCAGGTGCTAAACCTGAGCCCTCCATCAACCTTGCTAGCGCCTTTTACCCTGCCCTGGTCCATCCCACCCAGTTAGTGCTCTGGGCCCAAGTCACTTCCAGTCCTTTTCCACACAAGCCTACTCTGGCTCACTGCGGACTATCCTAAAATCTCTCAAATGTCTACAAACCCTAAACAAGCAGTGTCTGGCCTCAGCATGCCCTGTACCTCTTGCTAAGTGTCCCCAAGCCCAGCACAAGTGACTACCAGTCTCAACTTGGACTGTAACTCTCATCAGCTGATTCCAAGTCTGGCAAAAGCTGCAGCCAGTGTTGGCTTGGAACGTAGCTTTTAATATCAGCCAGAAGCCTGGCACAAGTGTTTGTTGCCTTCAGCTCACATCATGGTGCCCACCAAAGGGTGCCAAGGCTAGCACTAGTGGCAACTGGCCTTGGTTCACAGCAGAGCTTCTCCTAAGCGCCTCGAAGCCCAGAACAAGTGGCAACTAACTGTAGACCACTTTGTAGACTCCATGAGGCGGCCCCAAGTGAACACAAACATAGGCTGACGTTGGCCTGCATCTGAGCCTCTCCCAAGAGGCTCCACAACCGACACACCTGGTGGCCAACACACCCAACCAGCTCCACAAACAACATACTCTTAGACTGGACTCAGTTGGCATCAGAGTTCTGCCAAAGTGACTCCCACTTCATGCAGTCAGCCCACACACAACAGCTTAATGGCTGTTAAGCCCTCACAGCCAGTCAGCCTGAGGGTCAATCCCAGACATGGATGTGCAAACAGCAACTGAGACCCAACTTCAATAGGAGAGCACATACAACTCTCAAGAACCAGGTTAACTATTATATGCCCAAAATTGGATAACCAGGAAGAAACAGATAAATTCACAGGAACATATAATCTTCCAAGGCTGAACCAGGAAGAAATAGAAAACTGGAACAGCCTGATAACTACTAATGAAATCTAATCAGTAATAAAAAAGTCTCCCAACAAACAAAAGTCCTAGACCAGATGGCTTCACAGTTAAATTATACCAAACATTCAAAAAATAATAATTATCCTTTTAAAATTATTCCAAATAAATTGAAGAGCAGGGAAGGTTCTCAAACTTATTTTATGAGGCCAGCATTACCCTGATACCAAAACTAGCCAATGACACTAAAAAAAAAAAAAAATTATAGGCCAATATCCTAGATGAACATAGATGCAAAAGTCCTCATCAAAATATTAATAAATCAAATTCAGCAATACATTAAAAAGATCATACACCATAATGTGACAGAGCACATAAACAAAATGAGGGATAAAAATCATATGATCATATCAAGAAATGCAGAAAAAAGCATTTAACAAAATCCAATATCTATTTATGATAAAAAAAAACTCTCAGCAAAGTAGGAACAGAGGGAACAAACTTCAACATAATAAAGAGCATATATGACAAATCCACAGGTAACATCACACTCATAAGGAAAAGTTAAAAGCTTTTTCTTTAAGATCAGGAACAAAACAAGGATGTCCACTTTCACCACTTTTATTTAACAGAGTATTGGAAGTCCTGGCCACAGGAATCAGATAGAAAAATAAATAAAATGCATACCAATTGGAAAGAAAGAAGTAAAACTATCATTATTTGCAAATGGACATGATACCACATAGAGAGAACCTTAAAGATTCCATCAAAAAACTATTAGAATAAATGAATTCAATAAAGTAGCAGGATACAAAATTAATATTCTGAAATAGAATGCATTTTTATATACTAATGATAAACTGTTGGAAAAAGCAATTAAAAAACAATCCCATTTACAATTACAGCAAAAAGAATAAAATACCTAGGAATAAATTTAACCATGAAGTAAAAAACTTATACTTGGAAAAATATAAGACATTAAAGAAAGAAATGGAAGAGGATACAAATAAATGGAAGCATATACCGTGCTCATGGACAGGAAGAATTAACATCATTAAAATGTCCATAAAAACCAAGCAATCTACAGATTCAATGAAATACCTATCAAAATATCAGTGGCATTTTTTTCACAACATTAGAACAAATAATCCTAAAATTTATTTAGAACCACTAAAGGCCCTGAATAGCCAAAACAATCTTTAGAAAAAACAAAGTTGCAGGTACCAAGCTACCTGATATCAAACTATACTACAAAGCTATAGTAATCAAAACAGCATGGTACAGGCATAAAAACAGACATATTGATCAATGGAACATAGTAGAGAGCCCAGAAATAAACCCATGACTATATGGTCAATTAATCTATGAAAAAGGAGGCAAGTATATATACAATGAGATAAAGACAGTCTCTTTAATAAATGGTGTTAAGAAAACCAGACAGACACATACAAAAAAAATGAAACTGGATCACTTTCTTATATCATATACAAGACTAAACTCAAAATGGATTAAAGACTTAAATCTAAGGTCTGAAAACAAAACTTTTAGAAGAAAACATAGGCAGTAAACTCTTTGACATTGCTGGTAGCAATATGTATTTTTTTTGGACATTATCTTCTTAGGCAAGGGAAATAAAAGAAAAAATAAGCAAATGGGACTACATCAAATTAAAAAGCTTTTGCAGAGTGAAGGAAACCATCAACAAAACAAAAAGACATCCTACTGAATGGAAGAAGATATTCACCAATGATACATCCAATAACGGGTTAATATGCAAAATATATAAGGTACTCATACAGCTTAACACCAAAAAAAAAGAAATAATCCAGTTAAACAATGGGCAGAGAACCTGAATAGACATTTCTCCAAAGAGGATAGACAGATGGCCAATAAACATATGAAAAGATGCTTAATGCACTAAATCATCATAGGAATGTAAATTAGATATTACCTCACAAACCTGTCAGAATGGCTATCATCAATAAAGCAACAAAGAAGTGTTAGCGAGGATGTGGAGGAAAGGGAACCCTTGTGCACTGTTAGTGGGATTGAGAATTGGTGCAGCCACTGTGGAAGATAGTATAAAGGTTCCTCAAAAAATTAAAAATAGAACTATCATATGAACCAGTGATTCTACTTCTGGGTATTTATCTGAAGAACTCCAAACACTAATTTGAAAAGATATATGCTCCCCTATGTTCACTGCAACATTATTTATAATAGCCCAGATATGGAAGCAACCTAAGTGTCCATCAATAGATAATTAGATAAAGAAGATGTGGTGTATATATACAATGGAATATTAGCCATAAAAAAAGAATGAAATATTGCCATTTACAACAATGTAGATGGATCTAAAGGATGCCATGCTAAGTGAAATAAGGCAAAGAAAGACAAATACCATATGATTTCACTACATGTTGAATCAAAAATAAACAAAACAGAAACAAACTCATGGATAGGGTAATAGAAGATGGTTGCCAGGTGGGAGGGGGGATGGAGGGCCAGGTAAAAAAAGGTGAAAGGATTAAGAAGTAAAATTGCCAGTTATAAAAATAGTCATGGGGATGTAAAATACAGCATAAGGACTACGGTCAATAATATCCTAATAACTATGTATGGTGCCAACTGGATACTAGACTTATCAGGGTATCACTTCAAACACTATATAAATGTCTAAACACTAAGTTGTACGCCTGAAAATAATATAATACTGTATGGCAAAAGAGTGAGAACATACTGAACCAGAGAGAGCAGTTATAAATAAGTCTTGTCATTTGACAGAAAACCCAATATGTGAAAAGAATCATGACTTCTTAAAGAAATCAGTGGCCCTGGCCAGTGTGGCTCAGTTGGTTGGAGGGTCAGCCTGTAATTGAAAGGTCGTGGTTCAATTCCCCATCAGGGTACATGCCTAGGTTGCAGGTTTGAGCCTGGATCCCTGATTCCCCTCAGGGCGCATACGCATAGGATTCAATCCCTAGTCTGGCAGTTTTCGGGAGACAACCAATTGATGCTTCTCTCTTGCATTGATGTTTCTCTGTCACTTCCTCTCTCTACAACCAATGGGGAAAAAAAGTACCCGGGTGAGGGGAAAAAGAAAGAGAAAAGAAAAGAAAGAAAGAAATCAGTGACTAAATAAAAGAAATACAAAAAGCGATTACTTATCAACATATATTTCTATAAATTATTATACTACTGGCCAATGATTTTAAGCAGACTGGCAAATTGGTAAATGAAAAGGCTTTCAACTGCCCACAAGTAAGAAAAACTAGTAAATTTAAAATTACCTACAAGGGCAGGCTGACAATTACTGAATAGAGTATTAAAATAAGAGCCTTCATGAGGTGTACAGAACATAAATAATTTCTTTTCCTTTCTTTTAAATTCTCATCTGAGGATATGTTTTATTGACTTTAGAAAGAGAGAAGAAGGGAGGGAGGGAGGGAAGGTGAAAGGGTGAGAGAGAGAAACGCTGACTGATGTGAGAGAGGAACATTGATCAGGTGCCTCCTGCGTGCGCACCAACTGGGGGTTGAACTCACAACCTAGGTATGTGCCCTGACCAGAAATCAAACCAGTAACCTTTTGGTGTACAGGACAATGCTCCAAACCAACTGAGCCACTACACTAGGGCATAAATATTTCTTACGAAAAATGTTTTTTTAAAGACTTTGAAAAAGGAAATAGTCACATGTATACTTTTCTAATTTAACTTATCTTTTAAAATATGACTTCCATCCAAAAATATTAACTGGGGGTTGAATTTGCACAAAAGGTATCTTAGAATCTTTATTAATCTCTTCAAATTACTCCAGTTCACCAATTCACAGTTATATAAGAAAAGCAAATGGCATCCTAAACTTAAAACCTACTCCTTTTAGTCACAATATAAATAATAGAGCTGATAGAACAGGAATCAGAGAAGTTCGAATTTTCTACATATTTTTTTTTAAATATTACTACTGAAAAAATTTCAGGTTCTGGTCATGATTTAGCCATACAACTCTTATTAAATTTAAAACAAACCCTCAAATGAAAAATGTCAGAGAGCAACATATCCCCAACGTGGGAAGCACAACTTACTTCAACTTGAAAAAGTTCCCCAGCCCCCTCACAGTCATTGGACGTGATTATTGGAGTATGAATATGCACAAAGCCACTGTCCTGGAAGAAAAAGAAAAGCCATTTTTTTCAGCATACCTGTATATGGAACAATTCCAAGAAAAATATATCTTACTGTACAATTAAAATAGCATTAAGAGAATGCCATATCAAACTCCTCTCCAACTCCCCAAATAAAACTACTGAAATACCAAGCTGAGTGTTTTACTATGCATAAAAGCACAAATAATTTTAAATCAGGAAATGAGTTAGACATTATCTAGTCCAATTTCCTCATTACAAAGATAAGAAAATTGAGGCCCATGAAGGCTAATGAATTGCCAAGTCAACAACTAGTCAGTGGCAGCCCAGGGCCGTAACCCAGGTCTTCTGGGTCTGTCTCTGGTACTATTTCTTCTTCCACTTTTCTAACATACTGGTAGTGATTTAACCCACCCCACCTCCACACACTCAGCCACTCAAGGTTAATGTATAATAAATAACCGTTAGCCACATTGCTAAGAGAATACAGGGGTAAATGTAAAGTTTGTTATTTTGCAATGAGAACTTCAATTGTAACAAAGCAGTGAAAAGGAGAAAAATTAAAGTTGACAAATACGGACTAAAGAAATAAACTGCAAACAAGGCAGAAATGATTTTCAGGAGGTCTGTCATTAAATTGACGGTAGGAGCACTGCACATGGCACAGACAGTGTACTTCCTTTTGCCTCAAAGAAGATTCTGAGTAGCAAATGCATCCATTACTGAGGCGCCCAACTGCAATTTTTCCGCTCCAAAGTCTGAGATTATTTCCATTAGTGAACCACAAAAGCTGTTGCTAGTAGAACTGAAATAACTCAACAACTTCAAGGTTAAGCTTCATTCATTTTGACTATGGATATAGGCAAAAGGTTACATTTAGTATAAATGTTGCAAGGTGGGCGTGGGGGTAGCTAAAGGGGACTTAGGCTTCAAAGGCAGAATAGTATGTGTTTAATGGAAAAATCATGGTCTTGAAATCAATACAATAAATTCATATATGGTATATACTTCTAATCTCTGCTATATCTGCCTATCACGGCTGGAATGCAAAACATCTCAGTGTGTTACCAGGGACCTCCCAAATTTGCTCCCTCCTTCATAAAAAGGTTAAAGTATTCTGGTTAAGATACAAAGTATCTAGTTAACAACTTGCCTTATGATGTAGACTGAGTAAATACTCAAACTCTGAATTAGGAGTCCCTGGGAAAGTATTCAAATAGGTACTTAGTCTGGGAGCAACATGCCTAGAGGTGCTGCACAGAGCACATTATAGAGAACAAATGAAATATAATCAATAATAATATTACTGCATAAAATTTTTATCTCCCAGGAGCCAAGAATTGTGGACATGAATCATTTATTCCACACGAATGCAGGCAACGATGAGCTTGAGTGCAGTAAACAAAGAAAGGAAATGAAAAATCCAAAGGAAATGAGGGTGGGGAGAGGGCAGGGAGGGGGGGGAACTTAACGGCTAAATATAATTGCCAAAGTTAGAACTGGTCAACTGCCACAAGAAACATCACTGTAAATCTTATGAAAATAACTACATGAGATTAAAAAATAAAACTCACTCAAGTAGTGGGAATGATTTTTAATAAGTAATGCTAAACCTTTCAAAAGGTGTCACCAACTTTTTAAGGCTTAATGCCGCTAGCAAGACTTATCAGATCAAAGTCCATAAAATTACCAACTAAAGCTATAAAGTATACAAAGGAAGAAAAATAAAACATTGAGAATAAAGTTCAAAAAAGAGGAGTGGAGAGGGTAGGAGAAAGATAAAGTGGAAAATAAATAGCAAGGATTGGAGGAACCCTGGCAGCAGCTGTTCCAATGTGTTATCAGTGTGTTACTTATCCTGTCCCACAGCAAAGTGGTTCCTAGTTAGAAGTAGGAAGCCCAGAGAAGGAGCCAAAAATAAAAGCACATACTTTCATATAATTTTTCAGATAGCACCCACTACCTCTATGTATCTAAATATCTTGATAGATATTTTATAAGGCACTGAGTATCTGAAAAATACAAAATTCACGTACTAAGGCCCATAACACATCACTCAATGGCTCAGGGACTATATTTTCTTTCACACACACACACAGCCACACATCCAAAATAAGTATCTTTATTTATCAGAATCAACAACAACAACATAACAGCACTTGCTAGCCACAGGCACACCACTAGCAACAAAAAGTGAAAAGAAAGCAAAAAAAGACACACACAAAAAAAAATCCACAGAAACAGTCACAGGAATTCAAAGACACAGCAGTGTGGGGTCATTTCAACACAGGTACAAAGAATACTCCACACTGTGACTGCTTTGAAAGCACTGCTCTACAGAGGAGGGAAAAATCTGATCCTTAAAGGAAGAAGCTTGACTCATCAAGAAAGGGCAACCTTTTTTTTCTGGCTCAAGTTAGGAAGCCAGGGAAGTATGCAATACACTGTAGGATAATTTCCACTAGAATTTAGAAAAAATGGTGCCTCAATAGATAATCCTTTATTTGAAAAACTCAACTCTTCTAAAATAACTCATTCCTTCAGGATCCCCGATAGTCAAGTTTTAGTTCATAGCAAATGTATCAATTTTATGAGCAAATCAAGTTATACACAAAACATTTTTGATACTCAAACCAAAAAGTAACTCTAGATGCTTAAAGTATCCTAATTAAAAGGTACTGTCCGTTAATTTTCTTCTATATTTCTAGATTTGAAATTTATGAAGATTTTACATTTTAAATAACATCTTTTAAGGAGCCTAATATAACAACTGACAGAAATAGTACTAAATACTAGATAACATATAACGATTACTTAATATGTCCTATAGCTCTCCTGTGATTTCTTTAAACAATTTAGTCCTAACTATCACACATATAATTGGTGACATTATAGAAGTTGGATTATATTTTCCAGGTCTTTACAATTAAAATGTGAATTTATAGCACTCAAAAAACGTACTTACTTTATAACTATCACCAACAGTGTTAAAATTTATTTCAACCACTTAAAATGTTTTTTAAATTTTATTTTGCTTATTTTTTGACTTCAGAATTTCTAGTTTCTTCCTTTATTTTTTAATTGTTTACAGCTCTGCAAAAGTTTCACATAACAAAGAAATGCAGAAAATAGGTAAAGCCCACTTATCAATGGATGGCCAATACCACCACCTGGTGGCCAGAAATCTATAAAACTACTTCAGAATTAGAACAGGTTCATTTTATCAGCTGTTAAAGTAGATAGGGGAAAACATTTTCGGATCTGAAGAAATTTTCTGTTTGTGTGAAAAACCATACGGACGTTGCATAAGAAAGTTTATGAGAGCATATATAAATGCTCCCTTTCAAACCAGAATGGGATGATATTGTATAATGTAAATTATTTTCCCTTGTTTACTCAAAAGTGTAGTATATGCTTTAAAGCCATGATGTTCTTTAGCTGTTTTACCAGAGTTGTCCGAGGGAGCTTTTCAAAAAACAAGAACTCTCTTGTATGCTACAATAGGTTGGGCCTACATGATATAGGGAAGGATATACTATCAAACAATCTCTGCAAATTAGCTAGATCTGAAGAAGTGGCATAGGAAGAGTTCCAAAACCACACGGAATAACATTGAACTTTATTTCTGGGCCACTCCTTGTCTTTGCCTCACCGCCACCCCCACCCCCATCCACATGAGGGGGTCCCCTCACCTCATCAACTTACCAACTATTGTACATTCCACTGTGGCTTTCCCAGGGGTGGGGAAATGGTAGGAAAGCAAAACTAAATAAGACAAAATGCCTTTAGTTATTATATCAATCTACTTGATCAACACTGGTAACTCTTTAAAATTTGTGCTTACTATTTATATATATATACAGTATAGTATAGATATATACTATATAGTATGCATATAATATATATATTATGTCTATGACCAAAATGGAAAAATAGGAACCAGATTTACTCTCCTAACTGAAACAACCAAAAAAGAAAAGGAAAAAAAAAAAAAACAGCACAAGGAAACCACATGAAAGAATGGTTTTTAAGATACTAATAGACAACACAGATCTCTGAGAGACGGGAACCAAACATAGTGAACCCCACCAGCAGCCCAACTTACTACCCTAAAATATTCCATACCATAGCAAGGAGAGTGGGATAATAAAGTGGAGCCCAGCAGACTCCCTCAGATGAGGAGACAGAGCTGGGAGTCTTAAGAGACCAAAGTGACTAAAATTCAAGGCATAATACTAGAGAGGAGAGAGCTGTGCGGGGAACTCCAGAGATGGGTAGAGGGTCACCTGGAGTATAGGGAGAGGAATGATAAAGCAAATGCTTGTGAGGAAACCATCCAAGGCCACAAAAAAGAACCACCCAAAAAGATTAGAAGAAACAGTACCTGGCACTCACATGTGGCTGGAAACCATGTCTGTAACCACAAGCCAGACTCAGAAAACTCACAATTCACAAGGCACTAGGTACTCAGGAAGGCTTTGCCTCAGCCTTAGTCCTAGACCAAGAACTTCTCCAGACCTACTTAAAACCAAGACCTAAAGGATCAAAAAGTTTTCAAATAACTGCATACCAGAACAAAGTTTAAGAAGCTTAAAATTCACAATGTCTGGCATCTAATCAAAGATTTGCAGGTATGCAAAGAGGAAGGGAAACATACTCCATAATGAGGAAATTAATAAGTCAAAACTGACTCCTGACAGATATTTTAAAACTAGAAGAAAAAGACATAAAAACAGTATTTTTACTGCATTGTATATGTTCTAAACCATATTGACTATGTTCAAAATTAAGTAGAGAAATGGAAGATATTTTTTAAGAGGGTCCAAATCAAACATCTAGATATGAAATCTAAAATGTATGAGATGAAAAAATGTGCTGGATAGAAATAACAACAAATTAAACATCGCAGAAGAAAAGATAAATAAACTTAATGACACAGCAATAGAAATTATCCAAAAGAAAATCACAAAGAAAAAAAAGAATTTAAAAAAAGGGAAGAACATCAGTGTGCTCTGATATTTGGGTAGCTGAAGTCCAGAAAGGATGGAGAAAACATAAAAAATATTAGAAAAAATAATGGCTGAAAAAAGTTAATGAAAATAAAAAAGAATAGATCTAAGAACCTCAACAAACTCCAAACATGAAGAAACTGTGCCAAGGCACTTCATAATCAAATTGCTCAGAAGCAGTGATAAAGAGGAAATTTGAAATCAATCAATCGATTAAAAAAAAAAAAAGTACCATGAAAGTAAAGGGTGCTTGGAATAAATGACTAGTAGAATTTTAGGATAATATTCCAGTGTTACAATTACTCAATTTTTTTACAAGACAGAACACGGAGAAATAAAACACCTTACCTTAAAGAAAGAATGAATAGCAGCTGTGGCTTCACTGCGAACCCTCAGTATAGAACTCAGGACATTAGTCCTACACCTAAGGTGAGGGAATTGCCTTAGATACTCCAGAGGAGGCCTCTCTTTATATTTAAAAGGGAAATCCTGCCAATAAATGAAAACAAATTAGAAGCTAAAAAGATAGTTTCCAGGGCATTTTAAAAATAGTAGTGCTTTAGAACAAAACTAAGATGTTTTCCTTCATTATTTCTTATATCTGAATATAGCCCAAATTAATTCCAACAAGTTAGTAGAATGGTGGTGGGGTGGAATCAGAGAAATATGGGTTTTAATTCTGCTCTACTACTTATTAGCTGTGGAACCACGGGCAAGTACACTTGATATCACTGAGGCTAATCTGTTATTTACCCAATTTCTGTTAGCTATCAACCACTACTTACAAATAGAGAAATTAGAATTTAATTATGCAAAATAGCCCACTGTTTGGCACACAGGAGTACTGAATATTGTAGATATTAAAGATTGTTTTCTACAGCTGTTTACAGACAGCTGGTACTTAAGTTTTAAATCACCCAAATGTCCTGAAAGTCCACAATCACTCATAATCAATTGACACTGTTTAATCACTGTTTACCAACATGCACTGCTATCTAAGAATATGAGGAAGGGTCAACAGCTTTCTGTCATCTGGCAGAGTAGCGTATATTTACAAAAAATTTAAAGAAAATTATGAATGTATCTTGAAGTATTTCCGCCCTACTCACACTGGTGTTATAAGATTAAGAAGACAGAAACAAACCAAAACCAAAGTTTCAATAAAAAAGTAACAAAGAAGCTAAGTAAAAAAGCTACCCCAATAGCCTTCTAGATTTATCTATTACTTTTAGGCTGTGTGCACATATTAGTTTATGTTGTATAGAAATAAGCACCACATTTACTAAAGTAAAAAATATGACTTCATTAACAGGAATTTGGAGGCTGTTAACGGGTTCAGAATTCCCTAATGTCTGAATACTTAAAAATAACACTGAAATGAAGGGAAAGAGAAGGTGAAGGTATCAACACTCACAGATGCCAAGGGAGAACAATTTAAGAAGAATTAACACATGGTAAATTTTTAATAATCATATATCCCAAAAAAAGAAGAACAATGGCTACTGTCTCCATTCCTCTCTGAGTTCCAAATTATTTTCAGTTTATTTTTCAGAAATTTCAGAACCTGAATCTTGATTTTACATGTCAATTAGAATTTCTTAAAAAATTACTCAGAACGTTTTTAAGAAATTGCCCATTTTCTTATTGCCTATATTTAATTTCTTCTAAGAACTAAAAATGAATTAAAATAATGCAATTTCCCTGTATTTCCTCATTTTTTGTTCACTAAATATTTGAAGTATCTCAAAACCACAGGGAGTCAAATGGCTAGTACATACATCAATTTCGGCTGTGCCATTAATCAGCTCTGTCACCTTGGGCAAGTCATTTCACCTGGCAGGGCCTCATTTTCTCCAATTTAAGAAATTAGATTAATAATCTATGATTTTATTCCTGCTAACTTCTTTATTAGGTTATAAATAAAAAGTTACTAACAGAAGAGTCTTGTAAAAACAGGTATAAACATATCTTCATGTAGAATTTCTTTGTTCAGCCCAAGAATTAGAACACTCTAGCTGTCTAAAAGAATTTTCTATAATAAATGGAAATGTTCCGTATCTGTGCTATCTAATATGGTAGCCACTAGTTTCATATGACCACTGAGCACCTGAAATGTGGCTAATGACTCCGAGGAATGGAATTTTTTATTTAATTTTAATTGATTTAATATTTAACAGCCACAGGTGGCTAATGGCTACTATATTGGACAGAGCAGTTCCAGATCACGCAAGTCACTTCTAGACAGAACTTTCCTTAGAACGTGGTCTGCCCTGGTATGTCTCTGTCCTTAGGCATGCTTGAAAAAGTGGCAAGTTTCAACTGTGACAGAGATGCATAGACTATACTTAGCTCTTATTCATAATCCTCAGCCATCTACATAGATACTTTTTGCTAGCTACTCTCTCTACATTCCTTAGGCTCTGCTGCCTCTTTGAATTACCTGGGAAGTTACACTCAAAACACATTGTAAGTGCCATCTTCCCAATAATCACACTTACGACAGATTGCTGATGTTTTTAATTAAGCTTAAATAGCTTCCATTTAAGTGTCAAAAAACATACCTTGGGATCACAATTTCCAACAACTTCAATTTTTTCTGCTTTCAGTTCCACATTTTGTCTTTTGGCTGGACTTTTTAGCAACTGTCCATGAACTTCCACAGAGCTGCCAAAAGTCAGTTCTCTATAGTAACAACACAGCATAAACAAGATATCATTATACACAACCCTCATTTTAATACAAACCTTACTATCAGAACATTAAAATATTTAATGATAGAACTTTTTATCCTTAATTAGTTAAAAAGCTGTAGGTAGTTAAGAGAATGAAGCAAAGGATAGGTGGGAATATTGTTTCATGAAGATGTTAGACAGAGGAGGAAAGGCCTGAGTTTGAAGGATCTTGATTATAAGTATTTGGACGTGAACCTTAAAACTATGAAAAGCAGGTTTGTTTAGAAAGATCAGCAGGGTACTGAATTAGGAAAGTGGGGAGCAGAAGAGATGAAAAACAAAATCAAAGGACTCACTTCTTATTTTTTTAAAACTCACCTACTGTCAAAGTTTGAATCTGCTACAACCTGAAGGCTTTCCAAAGAGGACCCATCATTTACATGCAGGAACAAGATGTCCTTCTGGGATCGGACTGAACGAATCCATCCCTAATGAAAAGAAATAGTTCTAAATGAGAGTTTAAAACATGTAAACATTTTACATTTTCATTACACATACACATAAACTAAATGAAACCAAGGAAAAAAATGTCATAATCCTGCCTTAACAAATCGATTGCTTTTAGTTCACTCATAAGTGTATATACTTTTATATGGTTCTTATCACAGTGAGATATAGCTTTGGCACTGTTTTGTTAATAAAGCTCATCTTTCTGAATAGATGCCTGACATTCCATTTGGTTGAAGAGCCTAATTAACATAACCAATCCCCCCAATACTGGCTATTTCACACATTTTCTCCTGTCCCTGCACCCCCTTAATTGGGCTATAAATAATGGAGCACGTATTTTGGTTTCTTTCTCCTTTTATATCAAATTCTGAGAAGGGAGATTATGTAGTTATAAATGAGAACTGTCTTTATGGGATTTTTTTCTTTCACAAAATATCATAAAGAGTTCTTAAGAAAGTTCTCATTATCAACACAAGTTATAAATAAACTTTCCAAAACACTCTGAATTTAAATGGCAAGTAGGTCTGAGTACAAATGAGATGTCTTCAGGTATACCAATTAACATGAAAAACAGTTCTCTCGCCAATCACATCTAGCTTAAACTTAATTAGCAGAGAAGATGAGAGAATGTTCGTGTAACAGACAATGAACAATTGTGAAACAATTGATAGTGTTTGATTAACTATTCAACATGCCTGGGAAAAGCAAGATGATCCTACTTACAAAAACTGTACAGTCACACACCACTTAATGACAGATACATTCTGAGAACTGCATTGTTAGGCAACTTCAACCTTGTACCAACATCATAGAGGGCACTTACAGAAATCTAGATGGTACAGCTACTATACACCTACCCATGTTACTGTACAAATCAACATGAGATTAAATGAAGCACAAGAGAAAATGATACAATCAAGAGATGCGGTAAACGCAAAATGTATGAGGCTGCTGCAGGTGTAACAAGGCATACTCTTCTACAGCAAACTTTGTACAAGTAAGTAGAAAGAGTAGACTGTAAAATAAGAATAAAAGTATAGTAAATTCACAAACCAGTATTCGTTTATCATCCTTAGAAGTATTATGTATGTAATTATATGCGCTATACTTTTATACAGCCCTGGCTGGTTTGGCTCAGTGGATTGAGCGTCGGCCTGCGAGCTAAGTGTCGCTGGTTCGATCTTCCAGTCAGGGCACATCAGAGAAGGAAAACTCTGTCTCCAAAAAACCTCCGCTGCCTTGCGGCATACCTCTTCAGGGGAAAGGCTAAGGGAGTAAACCCCGACAGAAAATCCGGAGCCGGAGTCCCTAAGGCGGTTTGACGTTGTAGTCAACACCGGCAACTCCTGCGGCGCACCTGAAGCCAAGCTGTATTGACTCCGTCTTTCCCTTGGACCCTTCAGCTGCGAAGAGAGGGGGGGTCTGCTGCATGGGCAACAGCAGACCCTCCATATCACCCTGCCCAGGCTCTGTAGCTTCAGCGTCATCGCATGATGTCGATTCAACACGGGAGGAGACAGATACCATGTCACTCCCGAGTCGGACTGCACAGCCATTGTCGGCGGTGCAGATAGACTCTTAAGAAGCTACACCATCGTCTCTCGAGACGGACGGCTGCCGACGACGACGACTTTTATACAGCTAGCAGCACCTTGGGTTTGTTTACACCAGCATCACCATGAACATGTGAGTAATGCACTGCACTATGATGTTAGGTTATCAAGGTTACCAAGTCACCAGGAGACAGGACTTTTTCAACTCCATTATAATCTAATGGGACCACATCTTTATGCGATGTCATTGACCAAAACATTATACGGTGTGTGACAGTACTGTCCCTTATTTTCTTTCTATCCCCAACATACTTTACAAAGAGTCTTCCTTGACCTCCTCACAGTTAAGGACTTCCTCTGCTTTCTCCAAGTTCTTTATTTATACCACTAACACCTACCATATTGCTGAAATTACTTGTTTCAGCCATTAGACCAGGGCTGTCCAACAGAAATGTGAGCCATAAGTAATTTTACATTTTTTCAATGGTCACAGTAAAAAAAGTAGGTGAAATTAATCTAAGTATTTTATTTAACCTATTATGCCCCCAATATTAACAACATGTAATCAATATAACAGTATTTTGTATTCTTTCTGTTCTCCAAAATCAGTAATTTACAGCACCTCTCAATTCAGACTACCCACATTTTAAGTGTTCAGTAGTAAGCAGTACCAGTGTCAGGTAGCTACTATATTAGACTGGACAGCACTAAAGTCAAAGCCTCTAATTGAGGCACTAGGCTGTTCTTTTCATCTTCGAGTTGTCTGTAGACTAGCACATAAAAGGTGTCATTAATGTATGCCAAGTTAATAGATGAATTCTAGAAAAGATTTTGATTTGTATCATGGAAAGAATATGAAACCCAAAGAAATGCAGAGGGGTAGATTAATCATATTGCTAAATATCAGGGATAGGTGAGGACAACAAAAATAATTGTCAGTGTCTCAGCAAACCACCTTGCTTGGCCTGCTCCTTTAAGAGGAAATATATGGAACTGCTGCAAATACTACTAGCAAGAGGAATAATAGCTAACATTTATTGATTTTGGACTACTGTTCTATGTCTTATACCTATCATCACCTTCATTTTTATAAGAGGAAACTGAGGGTTAGGGCACGTTAAGTGACATGCCCCATAATCAGTTACACCTAGGCAGCTTGAATCCAGAGCTCTTTCAAGCCGCTACACCCCACTCTTTTTCCTAGTTTCATGCAAACCCTCTTTCGGCACTGCGGTCGAATGAAAGGTATGGTTTAGTTGAACAAGTATTTACAGTCAGCCATGTGTGAACGCCAAGACACGTAAGACATATTTTCTGCTCTCAAGGAGCTAGCTCAAGACAACCAGCATGTAACTGTAGATATTTATTAGAAGGACTAAAGAAGAAGGGATGCCTTCGGTTATTTTGCTGTATGATTAACAAGTTTACAGGTAATGCCCTGGTACCATGAAAGCAAAGTTCCTGAGCTTTACAGGTCTCACAACAGCTTTTGCGAAACGTAATGGTAGCCAATGAAAGGAGCGAAGTGTGAATACACGCGACTGCCTATATTTTCTAATTTTCCACTGCCTGTCATTCCAGAGGCAGCTTTAATGGTGGACCCTTAAACTTCTGAAGGGCCCCCCAAAACCCCAACTTTACACTTTTTTCTAATGACACCAAGTTTGGTTTCATTACTATGCTGCATAAAATATGATTAACATGTATTTTTATTTTCCCTGTCTCTTTTTTTTAAGGGGCCCAATATTTTCTTCTGCTCCCGGGGCCTCAACCCTTAATCGGCCTGTGTCGTTCTGACCCGACAGTACAAGCCAAGCCTAGATGTGGATGTGCCATGTCACACACACACAAAATAAATAAAACAAAAATAAAGACACCCTTTCCCATACACCAACCTGAACCTTAACGAGCTCCCCATTCTTGTTCTGGGCCCCGAGAGCTTCCCGCACGCTCAGTTTGGCTGAAGGCTTGGGTCTCGGGCAGGGAGTAGAGGAACAGGAGCGCAGGGCTCGGAGCACGCACCGGGCCCCGAACATCGCGCAGGTTCCCCAGGCCCTCCGTCCTCAGCACCAGCCCAGCTCCTAGCGCGTTCGGACCCTGCCTGCGGGGACCCTTCCCTCTCAGCCGCTCCCCAATTCCGGGCCGCGGCCTGCCGTCAGGTGCTTCAAAACCCCCCGGGTGCTCCCTTCCCCTTAAGAAGCTCCAGCTCTATCTCCAAAGAACGTCTCCTCTGCTTCCCTCACCCCGAGGGGCGGAACAGAAACAACACGTTCACCGGCGTAAGCCGCAAGGAAACCACGTGCCGCAGCTGGTCCGGACGCCCCACGGTCGCGCGGGGTTTATAAACCTACTCTGACCCCCTAGCCGAAACGCAAGCAGCCGCTATACGTCACCACGCCAGCCCTAACGTCATCACGCTACGAGGAGGCTGAGAGCCATGCGTACTTGTGACTCCAGTTTGAAGAGGAGGTGGAGCGGAGGAAGGGGCGGGACCAAGAGCTAAAATGGGGCGGAGCTAAGGCATTAAGGCCGTAGGTGTGGTTAGCCGAAGGAATTACCGGACCCACGTGGGGAGGGGTCTGAGAGTCTTAATTTTTAACGCTTACAGGTGATGCTGAGGAACAATGAGAGGAAGGAGTGACTGGGCATAAAGGAAACCGTCCAGAAGGACATTTAGTTGAGAGAATTAGCCTGAAGCTGGATATCAGTCGTTCCAGAGTTCTGAGCAATGAGATAGACAGTTGTGTGGCGTGGCATCGGGGCATCGAAACAGACAGTGGTATAAAAGGAGGATCAGTTCCCTAGCAGAGCCTAAGCGTGCAATGCCAGGCATGGCCGGGAAAGGTAGCCCTCTCACAAGTAAGAGTAACTTAAGAGACCTTGAATGTTATGGGAGTCAGAGAAGGCACACAGTTGTGAAGATGTTGGAGAGAGATTGATGGGGTGTCCGGCATTGCCTGCCAGAATCTTGGAGTCTCTCTTTTTGTTTTCCAACACAGTTATTTGCATTTGTTTGACCTGGAATCATTGACCCTTTTATATATTAGGCTACCTTTAAAATGTATCCCGCCCAATTTTATTTCCCTGTAACTCAGTGACAATCATGAAAAGGTTTCTAATTAAAAGAAGTAAGAGCTGGTTACCTAAATTTGTCACTATTATTACACCCATTTTACACAGAAAAGTGACTTGCTCAAAGATATAGATCCCATAAGTGTGAGATTTAAACCCCCACATCTTGGCTTCATGCACTAAACTATTATGCTATGCAAGTGTTTCAATATGGGAAATAAAACCATGGTTTCTTTCATCAAGGGGCTCATGGTCTAGAGATGAAGACTAGTAAGGAAACAGATCATTGCAACATTAGCCCATAAGTACACATAAATGGACACAAATGGAGGGGTAGTCTAGAGGAGGAAATAATTCAGCTGAGTTTTTGAGGAGAATTAGAATTTAGTCAGTTTGGGGTGTAAGAAAGAGTATTTCACACCAGAAGGTGAGCAGAAAAAGTTGCCAGGAGGGTAGGTAACCTGGAAGAATTGTAAAATTGTCCTCAAGATAGACTAGAAAATATTTCCCATTAAAATATGGTTTCTTGGGCACTTTTGGAACCTTGAGAAAAGAAAATATGGAAACTTCCAGCCAAATGCCTTCAGAATTATGTAGCTATGGGCTTTAAAAAAAATGTATTGGTTACAAAATCTGGGGAATAAGACAACCTGGGGTACACAGCAATGATGTTTTTCCCAGTTCAAATATCTTTGAATACACCAACCTCTTCCCAGGGAACAAAAGTAGTGACCAGTTGGCTCAGTTCCTACCCAGGGCATTTTCTAAATTAAACTATATCGCTATATCATCTTATTTCCAATTTAAAAATTTGAAATCGTCATCTGAGGAGACTTTAATCAATCTGAGAGAGAGTGAGCTGTGCATTTTACTTACATATACTTCAATAAAAATATGAATTAAATCTTAAAAATAGAGAAATCAGGTCTCTTGTGAGAATTAAAGTATCCTTTTCCCCTGGTTAGTGCAAATGACACTCTTTGTAAAACCGATTAATTATTTCCTGCATATAGAAGAGTTTAGAGGATTATGCAATCAAACTTGGTAGCTAACACCTAGGTTTGTCTAATTAAATCTTAATATTTTGTCAGATCTCTTTCAGATCATCCTCTTTTATTTCAGGTAAAAATAAAATCCAGATACAATGAATCTCCCTTGTATCCCTCTGCATGTGTATATGTATGTATATATATGTATGTATATATAGTCTCTTGTATTGTTTTGCATATTTTTAAACTTTAAATAAGTGGCATTTTATTCTCTATACATTATTCTAGAACTCATATTTGTTTTTTGAGATCTATCCATGTAACTCTAGCTCATTCTTTTTAATATTCCCATTATATGAACGTACCATGACTTATTCATTCTCATTCTGATCACTATTTGGGCTGTTTTCAATGTTTTTCTATTACAAGCAGAGGTGGATTTACCATGAAGCTAATGAAAGTTAAGCTCAGAGCCCCTTATTTGCGTGTATGTCTTCCCCCACCCCTCACCCCCAATTCTTTACTACCTCTCTCCCCACAGTGCTGGGAGTTGTATAGCGAAAAGAGAGGTAAACAGGAAGCATTTCTAAAGGAGCTCAGAAAAAAGGGACATGGATTTCCAAGGCTCTACAAGTTTTTTGCAACTATTTCCCTCATTCTAAATAAATACTTTGTATCATTTTCCTTAAATAGAACTCCCCCCCCCCCAATTATGTAAAGTTTCAAGCCCCACAAAACTGGATCTGCCTTTTATTGCAAGAATGCTATAATAAATATACTGGACACATTTGAAAGAGTGTCTGGATCATAAGCCAAAGGTATATGCATCTCTAGCTTTACTAGGTACTGGCAAGTTTCTCTCCAAATTGATGGCTCTGATTTATATATCCTCCTGCAGGCTTATAAGAGTTTTCATATCTCCATACCTTTAGTCACAACTAATAGTCAGAATTTCTAATTTTTATCAGTGTGGGATAAGAAAGAGTACCTCAGTGTATTTAGAGATTCTATGTTTTGGATTCTCTTTTTTTCCTCAAAATTCCATTTCACCCATAACCCCCATCATTTTTAACAGCACAGTGGAAAGGAGTACTAGCCAGGTAATCAGAAGTCCTGTTTCAAATCTCATTTGTATGACTTGCTAGCTGTGGAATCTTCAGGAAGTTACTTAAACTCGAGACTTGCATCACAGGGCTGTCCACTGATATTATCTGAAATCCTTTGTGAATTTTGTGATAGAGAAATGAGTATCTTATCTGACTGAACACTCTCCATCATTTGAGCTTTGTTTTAGAGTTAAGAAGTCCCCTAAATTTTATCAGCCAACTCTGTTGAAGTCCCAAAGTAGAAGGCTCAAGATTAATTCCATCTACTTTGCGTACATTTCTTCTAGGTACGGTCTCTCAGTGTACATAAGAATCACGAGCAGAGCTTGTCAAAATGCAAATTCCTGGGTCTCCTGCCTGATGATTCTGACTCGCGTTGAGAAACACTGCTTGCTCCACAATTGTATCTCATCCTTTTCCTGGATTCTTCCTTTTGCTTCCAGGAGGCCCTTACTTTGAGAATTGAACTTCTTTTCTTCTACTATAATACTGTTATCATTATTAGACTTCTAATGTATTTTAAAAGAAACTGTAACGAAACCACCTCCAGTTCAAGCTGCCTTCCTGGTTTAGAGTGAGGGAGGCAGCAGTGGGCGGTGGAGCAGGACCTCAGGAGGGTAGCAGGAGCCCTTCCCTCAGTGGGCTCTGCTGGGACCCCAGTGTGGTCTGCACTGAGCATGCTGGTCATACACTCTGTATGCAGCCCTTGGATATCTGCAGCATCAATTCCTAGAAAACACACCAAAATTTGTTTTAAAAATACCTTAAATGTTGTTTTATGTGTCCAGTCTCTGTCCTTATCACCAATTTGAGATATTGAGCTTATCCACTGTGATTTTTCTTTCTGTGTGTTTGGCAAAGACCTTTTGGACATTTTAGAAAATAGGTTTCTATGATACTCTGGCACCGCATTGCAGATTAAAGAAAACATACTTATTCCCAGGAGTTCCTCAGGTTTTTTTACCTGTTAAAATTTAAATTTAGCAGAGATTGGAGACTGACTGCCACTAGAGGGATTGCTAGAGATTTTGATTTTGTACCATTATTCCAAGAGTCTGGTACTTGTTACGTGGCTGGCTCATTGGTAAATGTCTGAATTTTCCAAGATGGAGTTGACAATAAATTGTAATATCCTCTGCAAATACGTGAACATGTGAACCATACCAATTTTTATGCTTTTTTATTTGGGGTAATTGCCTGGGTTTTCACTGCTGAGGGTAAGAGGAGGTTTAAAAATGCTTTTATTATGATGAAAATAACATAAAAATGCCTAAAATGAACACCTGCATAACCACCAACCAGGTGGAGCAGCAGCACATTGCCAGTACTCTTCTAACCCTGCTCCTTCCTCTTCGCAGTTACAAGTTCCTTATTCTCCTGACCTTACTGGTAATCTTTTCCTTGTTTTTCTTTATTGTTTGATCACCTCGGTATATAGTCCAGACATTATAATTTAGTTTCACCTGTTTTTGAACTTTATGTGAATAGAAACTTACAGTATGTGCTAATTTGGGTATGATATCTTTTGCTCAGTATTATTCTTGTGAGAATCAACTATGTCATTGCTGTAGCTATAGTTTGTTCATTTTCATTGCCGTATGATATCCTACTTTATGACTATAACCCAATTTATTTATCCATTCTGTTGATGAAATTCGGGGTTGTTTCCAGTTTGGGGTTATTATGAGTAACACTGCTATGAATATTTTTGTATATATGTAACTTAATGTGTATGAGTATTCATTTAAGCTGAGAATAATATCTAGGAGTAAAATCGCTGTATCATAAGGATATACAACTGCAGCTTTAGTAAATAGGACCAAACTTTTTCCAAAGTGCCACCAGTTGTGTATGAAAGTGCCTGTTGCTGCACATTCTTGTCAACACTTGGTCTCACCAGACTTTTAAATTTGGCCATATTGATGGAAGTGTAGTTGTAGCGTATTGCAGTTTTAATTCTAAGTTCCCTAATTATTGTTCCTGAAAACCTTTTAATGTTTGTTTTCATTGGGTTTTCTTCCTTGGTGAATTGACTAAGTCTTTTGTCCATTTTT
Source organism: Furipterus horrens (assembly GCF_987537825.1). Taxonomy (NCBI): domain Eukaryota; kingdom Metazoa; phylum Chordata; class Mammalia; order Chiroptera; family Furipteridae; genus Furipterus; species Furipterus horrens. The sequence goes on from NW_028327172.1 coordinate 49,825,217, forward strand.
CTACTGAGTTGACTTTTTCCTAATTGATTTATCTGTACAAATTTTTATGTATATATTTTAGCTATGAGCTCTTCTCTGTTATAAGCGTTGCAAATATCTTCACCCACTCTTCTGGTTGCCTTTACAATGGTTTATGAAGAGAAAATGGCTGGATGAGAGAAAACCTTGACATTATTTTGTCCTTTGCTTTAGATAGAGTGTTCAATTCTTGAAGAAAATTATGACACTAAAAATTAACCTTTTGATTTTTTTGGCAATATAAGATCAGCATTTTTTTTTTTTTTTGTCATTTCTCCTGTCCCTCTTCTTTACAATTTTTTTCCTCTTTAAATGTTTTTATTTTATTTTATTTTATTTTATTCATTTTTTGAGTTGCATGGTAGTGGGCTTCTGTACAGTGTCTCTGTGCTGATCTTCAGGGAGCAGTCTTACAGCTCAGAACTAACCATACGTCATGTGAGGCTGATTCTGGCTGTTTGCAAATTTTGGGGGTTATGATTAAGCTCTGAACTTTCACACCAGAGAACAAGATAACTTGGAAAATAAAAAATCACAAATAATAGACAATAAAATCTGAGCCGATCCTCTTGTATTCAGTTTTTCTTTTGGGTCACATAGTGTTTCAAAGATTGAGATTGGCTTTTCAAAATTTCTTTAATGCACACAAAGCTTCATAATGAGCACTTCCTCTTGTCTGGGAAAGCCTTTCATACAGCTGAACTGCCATTCCCACCTCCATTTTGCAGTGTTTTCCATTGATGAGGTGAGACTGAAAAGAATAAATAATTTATTCCCCAAAGTTTCCAAAAACATGACATATGAAGAAGAAACACTTCCAAAATAGTAAAACTCCACAAATGATCAGATATACAAGTATGTTTCAGAGTGGTATACTTTATCCCAAACAGAGTTTTAGTTTACAACTGAAAATAGAAAGCAGGTTGGCTTTGGGTCAGTGTTGTTATTCACCCCTTGTTGCCTGCACCTTGGGCAGACCTTGCCCATTGCCCTCCCTTGGTATGCCATTGCTTTTACTTTATTTATTTATTTTTTTGATACAGGGCGGGGAGGGGGGGAAATGGTGAGGGGGAGGGGAGAGAGAGGAGCATGGGGGGCGGAGGATATGATTGCTTGCCTCTCAGTTGCCTCTTATACTACCTTGACTGGAGACCTAACTTGCAACCTAGGCATGTGCCCTGACCTGTGTGGCTGAACCTGAGATCTTTCGATTTAAGGGACGATGCTCTAACCAACTGAGCCACACAGGCCAGGGCTGCCACTGCACTACTTTTAAACATGTCACTTTCTGTAGACTTTTGGCAAACACTTCTCACTTAAGGAAGTTTGTGGCTGCTCCTAAGAATTAGTACCTCCTCCCCCAAGTATACAAAGAGGCACATAATATCATAATTGATGAGAGATATTTTTGGAAAAGCATGGCCTCTGATTAAAAATATACACATTTCAATGGAAGACAATTTTGGCCTTATGACAAAGAATTTGGAAGAGCGCTTTTCCTGTAATCCATACAACTATCAGGGCTCACCATTGGTGTAAAACTAAACACAAGTAGATGAGCTTATGCTCTCCTTTTTTCAAACAGGAAACAAATATATTGATAACTCTGTAATATTTTTTGAACTTCCTATAGAAGTGGGTTGTGAAGGTATATTAGAACCAGAATGGAAAGTAGATTCTACCACAAGAACAGCAATTCAGGGACCTGGATACTTCCTTTAGTGGATTTCTAGCAGAGCTTCCTAGAGTTCCACCAGTCCCTATGAACAGCAGTAAAAAAGATTGACTGATAATGTAACTTACCCTGAAAATTGATTTATCCTCCTCTTTTCAGGCCTTACTTTCAGAATAATGTACATTGACAGATATAATAATTTTAATTTTCAATATACTAGATTAAGCAATTTAATATTTCTGAATAGACTATGATATATCATAAAGGAATGTGATATATATGTATATATATTTCTACATACATATGTGTGTATACATGTATATATGTGTATATATACTAATAATAAATTACACTATGCACACACTGATATACACTAATCATAAATTACACTAACAGGATGTTGATTGAATCCTATTTAAAAAATGTTTGCATATTTATCAATTTGGGTAGAGCCCAGCAAAATGATATAGTTTGGTTTACATCTCCTAGTGACTGGCTGTGGAAGCCAGCCTCCAAGATGGCCCCAATGATCCTTGCTTCCTGGTATTCACAGCTTTGTCTAGTCCTCTCCACATTAGTCACACATGATTAATTCATATAACTAAAGGAATCTAGGACATGTGTTGGTGTGCAACATCATGTCTTCTACCTTCCTTTCTTGGATCGCTTGCTCTGGGTGCTACCAGGTACTATGTCATGAAGACACTCAACTAGTCTTATGAAGATGACCGCATGGCAAGGAACTGAGGCATCCTGCCAGTCATTAGTACTACTGTATCCTATATAGAATATATGTATATTCTACTTGTTCTGTTTCTCTGGAGACCCCTGGGCAAGTTTGTGAATTAATTAATGAGTATTTATTTATTTATTGGTATTAGTACATGTGATTAGGGAGCCCGAGAAGTCCCATGATCTGTCATCTGCAAGCTGGAGACTCAAGAAAGCCAGTGGTATAGTTTGAAACCCTAAGAACCACAGAGCCTACGCTGTTGCTCCCGGTCCAAGTCTGATGAGCTGAGAACCAGGACCACCGAGGACACGAAAAGACTGGAGTCCCAGCTTGCGCAGTCAGGCCAGGGGAGAATTCAACCTCCCTCCGCCTCTTTGTCCTAGTCAAGCCTTCAATGGGCTGGATGAAGCCCACCCACATTATCCCTTTGTTGTAAGATAAATAAGTCCTGGGGATGTAATATAACAACATGTGGACTACAGTTAACAATACTATATTATATATTTAAGTAGCGAAGAACATGGGTCTTTAGAATTCTCATCACAAGGAAAGAAAACTGTTAACTATGTGTGGTGATAGATGTTAACTAAACTTCCTATGGTAATCATTTCACAATATATACATTTATCAAATCATTATGTTGTACACCTAAAACTACTACAATGCTCTAGTCAATTATATCTCAATACAAATGGTTAATAAAAAACAAAACCTATTTAACCTATAATGTATCCAAAAGGTAACACATTCGCAGTAAAAAATACTCTTAGAAACAAAATAAAGTTAAAACTGTCTTTCCTCTTTAGGTAACCAGCAGAAAGGACTGCTTATTAAGTACCCCTCCCCTCTGCAGTAGAAAGAGAAAAAGAATTGCAATAAATGAACTTATATTGCTGGAAACTGACAGCAATGTAATCTGAGTCTGAGAAAAGTCATGTTGTCAATCTTTTATTTAATGATAGTTTAGGAAAAGGAGAGTTTGTAATGACCTTCAAAGATTTTCAAAAGAATATTTTCTGGCCAGCCTTCTACAGAAAAACCGATACTCTCTGAAATAGCCTATTAGTATCCTCATATTAACATGTGCAAAGGAGAGACAGATATTGAGCTAACTAATGTATTAACCTAGGGAGAAATCAGGCTTATAGTTCCTACCAGAATATTGTCCTAATCAACCACTTTCCCCTTCTCTGAAAGTCACCAGTGACTCAGATTAGTAAGTAGATTCACACAGAGGAAATAAAATTGTTCATAATAACAATGTTAATAGAAATAGTTACCACTCACTATGCTAAGGGCTTTAGATGCATTATTTCATTTAATCTTCTCAACAATTCTAGTCATTCACTTACTTACAAAACACTAAGTGCCAGGCACTCTTACAGGAGTTGGGGGTAAAGCAGTGAGCAAACAAGACAGGAATCCCTGCTTCACAGAGCATACCTCCTAGTAGTAGAGACAGACAGTAAACATAAAAATCAAACAATTATATAATGTGTTAGAATGTTTTCAGTGCCATAGAGAAGAATTACATCAGGGAAAGGGGAAGGGAATAATTACTTTGAGGAGAATTACATTTTAAATAGAATGGTCAGGAAAGATCTTGTTGAGTAGATAATGTCTGAAGAAAGTGAGGAGTAAGGTATCACGATATTTGAAGGAAGAGGGTTCTAGGTAGAGAGAAAGGCAAGTGCTAAAGCCCTGACCATGGAGAATGTCTGGTGCTCTCAGAGAACAACAAAGAGGTCTGTAGCTGGAGTGAAGAGAGTGGGAAGAGAGACAGGAGGTCAGAGGGGTAGTCAGGAGCCACAGACACAGAAACTTGTAAGTTGAAGGATGGATTCTGACTTTTACTTTGAGCAAGATGGGGAGCCACTTGATTTATATTTTAATTAAAACACAATGGCCACTGTATTGAGACCAGATGAAAGGGTTGGGGACAAGGACAAAGGCAGAGAGAGCAGTTAGTAGGTAATTGCAATAATCCAGAAGAGAAACGACAGTGGTTTGCAAAGGGTTGTAACAGAGGATATCTTAAGAAGTGCTTTGATTCTGGACGTATTTTGAAACAGCCAACAGGATTTCCTGAAATATTTGTATGTGGGGTATGAAAAGGGCATTAAGGATGACACTATGATTTTGAACTGAGCAAAGGAATGAGGAAGTTCTTGTTTACCAAGATGAAGACTATGGGGGTGGGGACTGGCATGATTGGGAGCTTGTTTTTAGACATTCTAGATCTGAGATACATTTAGTCATTTAGTCGTAAATATTTAGTGGGAATTGGACATACATGTCTGAAATTCTGGGAATCAGTTCAGGGTAGCAATCACTTTAGGAATAATAAGCATATATGTTGTATCGAAAGTCTTAAAACTGATGACATCTCAAATGAAGTCAGTATAGGTAAAAGAAAAAAACGAAAAACAAAAAACAGTGTTCAAGCACTGAGCATTGGGGCAGCCAAGGTTGAGAGGCCAGGAAGATGAAGAAGAATCAGCAAAGGAGATGAGGAGAGGCCTACGAAGGATGAGGAAAGTCAAGAGAGTGCAGTGTTCTTGGAAGCCAAGTAAAGAAAGCTCTTTCAGGAGGAGGAATTGATTAGCCAGGTAGAAAACCACAGACAGGTGAAGTCAGATAAGAAGAAATAAAGGTCATTGGATTTGGAAATACACAGTCTTTGGTGACAGTGACAGGCTATTTTAGTGGGGTGCAGGTGGTTAAAGGCTGGATTGGAGCCCCCAGATGAAGTAGGACTCCTTGGAGACATGATCAAGTCCAGATCTGAGGCAGGAAATGTACAAAGTAGGACAGCTTGTTGTGCCAAAAAGTGAGGAAACTATCAAATACTAATGCGGCCTTGTCAAAAGGATCAGAAGACAACTTAAAGGGACTCCCCAAGTCAGGACTCTTTGTGCATCAAAAATAACATCTGCAATTTTTGCAAACATTAGATCTATAAACCTCTAAGAAATCATCAATACTGCATGTTAAAAAACAAATCTTAAAAAAAACACACACAAAAACCCCCCAAGAAACCCAATTGGTCACCTCTGGAGATTGTTCGAACACCAATTCATTATTCTGAAAGTTGATATGTAACAAGAAACAAACACTTGTCCCCTTTCCTGAATTGTGTTTCAGGGCAACCGAATCAGTAATAAGAGAAAAGTTATATTGTATTGAAGAATTCCAACTAAAGAATGCAAAGGGATTTATGGAATTAGAAAATCACCATTTCAAAATTTCTAATGAAATATCTAGGGTACAATAATTAATGGATGTTCAAACAGTTAGGGGAAATATTGTAGGAAATTTTATAAACAATGGACCAGCTGACACCTCTGAAGTTACTGATTAATCCTAACATCACTAAACATGTGACGATGAGACATTATATGCCTCCTAGTGTGATACAGTAGGAAATACTTAGCATCTGAGAATATGTGAAGCATTATTGCACACATAAACAAATAAACAAAATCTAAATTTGCCTCTAGATGAGGGGTTTCTGTAAAAGGTCAGTAAATATTTTAGGGTTTCTGGACCACATATGGTTTCTATCACATATTCTTTTTCTTGTTTATTTGTTTTTACAACCTTTTAAAAATATAAATGACCATTCTTAGCTTTAGGAATTACAGGAACAGACTGCTGGCCATAGTTTGCCAACACTAGGGCTAGATCAAATGCCAGTTTACAGACAATATGGGGATTAGAGGAAAAACTAAATCATACCACAAGGAAGAAATAAGCCTAATCCAGAATTTAGGAGATTCTATAGGACAAATGAACCAGTTTCTTCAACACTTAAAAGCATTAAAAAAAGAGAGGGGACATCATAGAATAAAGGAAAATTGAGAGACCCATCACCCAAATGCAATATGTGGATCTTCATTCATTCTGATTTTAAAAACTCAATTTGAAAATGATACATCTATACATTTATACCTATATCTATAGCTATATCTATATCAATACTTATATCTACATGAAGAGAGATAGAGAGACAAACAGCAATTTTGACAGGCACAGGATATTATTTTTTGAAAGTGTTTGTATAAGAAATGTTTGATAGACTTCACTAGTGTAGCCATGTGGGCCTGGAGCTCTCTTCATTAGGCTTTAACTTACGACTTTAGCACATTTAATAAAGATGTTGTGCAGATTTTCTATGTCCTTTTGTGTCAATTTTTGTAAGCTGTATTTTAAAATAAATCTACCTGTCTTTCCAATTTTGGGGGCAGCAGTTTGCTTGTGACTTCAATTCTTTGATAGATCTAAGAAGAGTTGTTGATTTTCAGTTTATTCAGCTTTGTTTCTTGATGTGAGGACAGGAGTGATGACTTCAAGCCCCTCACATGCTGGACTGGAAACCAGGAGGGAAAGATCTAGAACAGAGGGAAAATCCATGCAGGAAAGAGAGAATTTCCTGGAGGGAAGCGTTTGAGTAGGTGGGGGTTGGGGGGAGGCTCTAGTGTACCAGTGGAGGGCTGGTGTAGCTGGGAGCATCCTGAGCAGTTTATCTATACACACAGGCAGAGGTAGAGGCCATTCAGGGTGGTGGCATACATGTAAGGGGAGCTTGTGGGAGTCCTCTTTAATTTGCTTCTATTTTACAATGAAATAGAAGACATGGTCTTGTGGAGAGAGGGAGGGAGAGACAAAGGTGTATGAAATAGACGTTGAAGTTTTGAAAAGAGAAAGAAGACTATGAAGTGATCATCTATGAGATTGGGAGAGTAGATAGACTGGATAAAGACAATTTGATTGCCAGACAGAGTTGGGGCTCACTTGAGGTTCTCAGTCATAATTTTGAAGGGATGCCCCTAGCCTCAGGAAACAAGATAGAGCCATTATAGAAAAAACTGCTATTATTTCTCAATGTCCAGTTTTCTCCCTTTAATAATAGAAGCCCAGCCCTGACTGGTGTGGCTCAGTTGGTGGGAGCGTCACCTCATAACCTAAAGGTTGCAAGTTTGATTCCCAGTCAGGGCACATTCCTAAACTGTGGTTCAATCCCCAGTCTGGGTGCACACAGGAGGCAACCAATTGATAATACTTCTCTCTTGCATCAATGTTTTCTCTCTCTTCCTCTCTCTAGCTAAAAAAGCAATGAGAAAAAATGTTCTTGGGTTAGGATTAAAAAAAATATATATAGAAGCCCAGAATTATATTTGGGTACATGGTTTTCCATAATAGAGACATTTCCTACCTTCCCTTGCAGATAGGATAGGCATGGTCATGTAATTAGGTAACTAAATTCTGGGAAATAGAACATAACAGAAGCAGTTTCTGCAACTTCTGGGAAGAACCATTAAAGAGAGAGTTCATCAGCTAAGGATGAGAATGGGGAAAGTTGTGGATGATTGAGAGAAACATGGAAATCACCTAGGAGACTGGGTGAGTGAGTATGCTAGGGAAACATGTGATGGCTGCTCTAAGCAGCAACAAAGAGTTCTCTTGGAGGTTAGTGGCCATAAGGTCAGTGCTATTTAACGTCCTGTTTTATATATGAGATTATCAAGATTTAGAGAGATTGAGCCTTACTTCCCAAACCTCACAGCAGTAACTCTAAAATCAGACCACTGTACTTTCTGGGCACCTCTCCCTGTATTTTGGCATCTTGAAGCTATTGCCTGTCTGGGAAGCAGGCAGTGTGTCCACTCATCAGTAAGGGAGACATGAGCCCTGAATGTGCACTCACACTGTCAGTACCGCACGCTAGGCCACTGCTGCAGTGTAGTTAGCAACCATTCTAGAGCACCTGCTATGTGCTTGGTAAAGTGCTCAGAATTCAAGATACACAAGGGAAGAAAGGAAACTAATATTTCTGTGTAAGTTTCTTATGTGCTAGATGCATTAAAATTATTTTTAAGGCACTATCATATGCTGAGGAAGGCACTGTCCTGGGTGAACCCTGGGTGAACAATAGTGAACCATCCTGGAAACTCATTCTGCCAGATCCTATCCCCACCCCTGTAGTGATTCACTGAACAGTTATCTCTCTCCTGGGATGGTGAGTCCTGCCCAAAGTGATGAAAAGGAGGAAGAAAGTCATTTTTTCCAATGCTGTTCTCTGATAGTTGAATAGTCCTTGTCCTGGTTTCTGTCTAGTTTCCAAGCCTGGTTCTCCAGCCTTCTTGTTGATTTTGAGAGTTCCATGATTATTTCAATAAATTAACTCCTTTTCCTTTAAACTTTATATTGAAATTATTTCAAAGTAATATAGATGATCAAGAACACTTCAAAAAACTCCCATATCCTTTACTTAGGTAGCTCATTGTTAATATTTTGCCATATTTAATTTATTGTTTTCTCAATCTCTCTCTCCATATGTGCATATATTTTGCACACGTATTATATACATTATACATATGTACATATTATATTTGTGTAACTTTTTTCCTGAGTCACCTGAGAATTTTAGACATCATGCTCCTTTCCCCCCCAAATCCTACATTGTATATTTCCTAAAAACAAGGGTATTCTCTTATATAACTACAACATAATGATCACATTCATAAAATTTAAGATTAACTTAATACTATTTTATAATATACAGTTCATTTTCCAGATAATGCCATTTATACAATTTTCCCTTTGACCCTGGATCCAATCTCAGATTACACATTGCATCTAGTTGTCTTGTTCTTTTTCCTTCAGTTAGTCAGAGTTTATTCCTGCTGCTTATGATCAAAGAACCTTAATGATACAGTTCTTTCTGCTCTTTCCAATCAAAGAACCGTTATAATATAGTAAGTTACATCATTTCATTCTAATCAACTTTCCTAGGTAGGAATTAAAATCCCCGCTTTACAGATGAGTATTATGAGGCTCAGACAAGTTAAGAAACTTGCTCATGATGACACAGTAAGTTCTAGAGCAAGAGTTTAAATCCAAATATATTTTTACTCCCAAGCCTCTGCTTATTCCATTGCAGGCCTAGCAGAGTGTCATAACGACAATCCCTGAATTCAAGAGTCTTACAGTCTAGTGTGGGATGGAGATAGATAAATAATTATGAGTGATGGCAGTAGATTCCACCACAGAAGTATGTACAAGGTGTAGATAGAACACAGTCAATGACATTATTTCAAATATGACAAGAAATATGGTCAAGGCTTCAGTAACAATAGAAGAAAATAAAATCAGTTTTCTTGATGCCAACTGGGTGTTTAGAAATCGCCTATCTACTGCCCAAAGCATGACTAATATCAATGTTGATTAGCTCACCTCCAACATATGCTCAGAAAGTACAATGTTTGGTTGGCTAACATTGTTAACTTTGACCTCTGCTAGTGCAATATTACCTTCTGAATGTTCTGGGCCCAAGTAGTTTGTACATCATTTCAATTCCTAGCTGGCCATTTTGATTAATGTTGACATTACCCAGTTCTGACATTTAGCTGTAACATATTGCAAAGATCCTAATCTGTAAGCTTGCTTAAAAATCTGCCCTGTTTTGGTTAGTTTTAAAATATTGACATTATAAAAGAAATTCCGAAGGTAAAAGGGTCCTATCCCTTCAAGAAATCTAGAGCCCTTTCCCTTCTCTTTTTGTAAAAAGTCAAATGAAAAGTAAGCATCAGGCAGGAAGAAAAGCAGAGCTATGAAATCAAAGCAAATAACATCTCCCATTTTGTGGCTTCAATTCAGAATCTGGTGACAAAGAGAAAATATGCAAAGGTCAGGAGCTCAGATGGCATCCAGGGAACTGAGGCTTGGAACAATTATGAGCATTTTCAGAGTAACAGGAAGGTGTCAGCAAATCAATGGACCCTTGTGCTCTGCCAGGAGGTTGAGTATTGGCTGGGGACCCCCAGAGGGATGTGGGAAGTTTGGGAAGGAAAGAAAGAACTAGATGAGCATGCACTGATAATATCTGTTCTTGATAAGATTATTTAATTTGTATTTAGTAGATAGGTCTTCTTTTAATACTTGACTCGTGTTAAATTGTGCAAAAGTATCTTGTATAAATGGGTGCTCAAGTAATGTTCAATTGGAAAGACTACTTTGCACAGAAAGATTTATGTTATTGGTGGTTCTTAGGATGCATTCCCACTTCCCTCAGCCTAAGCTATCCTAAGCAGAGACAACCGGTGAACGGTCATCAGCAACCTAAAGCCCTGGCATAGGGGTTGGCTGCTTTATTAAGTGGTTACTGAGCAGTTGTGGACCAGACCAGGGACACAAACAAACACATCTTCGCCTCTGCCTGCGAGGTGTTTATTGACAAGGGAGCCCACAATTATGACGGCTGGCTATCCGTTTTGTCACTCCCTACTCTCAGTTCATTCATGGAGGCTTCAAAATCTGAGACCAGAGAATATCAGCATCAGAATGAGCCACTGAGATAGCTTTCTCCATCCCCCTGAGTTTGGCAGGACCACTCCAAATTCAACCCAAATAATGGGGCACATACATCCTCCTTTGGGAAGCTCCCCTAAAGTAACAATGAATTCATTGTGTGATGATTTAGTACAGTGTCTGACAGCTTATTGTGTGAAATTCCTTCCACATAATAATGATGCTGGTGCCATAACAGTGACCACTATTTACTGTGCATGTGTTATGTGCCAGTTTCTGTGCAAGCTAGTCCACATATTTTATATGATTTAAAACTCACTCAGAAACAAGACAAGGATGCCCGCTATCACCACTGCCATTCAACACAGTATTGGAAGTCCTAGCCACAGCAATCAGGAAAGGAAGAAATGAAACTCCCGTGATATGCAGATGACATGATACTGTTTATAGAAAACCCTAAAGACTTCACCAAAAATCCATTAGAACTAATAAATGATTTCCGTAAATTTGCAGGATACATAACCAACATACAGAAATCTATAGCATTTATCTAATGAACAATCAGGAGAAGAAAATTGAGAAGAAATTGATAAAATAATCCCATTTATAATTGTACCAAAAAGTATAAAATACCCAGGAATAAATTTAACCAAAAGGGTGAAAGAGCTGTACTTTGAAAACTATAAGATGTTAAAAAAAGAAATTGGCCCTGGCTGGGTTGCTCAGTTTGTTGGGGTGTCGTCCCATACACCAAAATATTGCTGTTTATATTCTGGTCAAGGGCACACACCTAGGGTTTGGGTTTGATCCCCAGTCAAGGTGCGTCTGGTGGGCAAACTATCAGTGTTTCTCTCTCTCTCTCTCCTTCTCTCTCTCTCCCCTCTTCTCATTCCTTCTCTTCCCACCCTTTCTCCTCTCTCTAAAATCAATAAACATATCCTCAGGTAAGGATCTTTTAAAAAAAAATTGAACATGATACAAACAAAAAAAAAAAAAAAAAGGAAGGATATACTTTGCTCATGGATTAGAAAGATTAATATCATTAAAATGTCTATACTACATAAAGTTCTCTATAGATTCAATGCACTCCTTATACAAATAAGAATGGCATTCTTCTCAGGATCAGAACAACTAATCTTAAAATTTATATGAAACTGTCATTCAATCCCAGGATGTCTGACTCCAGAATGCATGTTTTCACCTCCCTACACAACATATTCTTCCTCCTTATCTGTGGCAGATGTCCTCAACTCATCTCCCCAGTGTACTTTCTGATCATAGTATTAAGGGTGCGTGAACGGGAGCTCTGAAGGGGACACCAAGTCCTGGGCAGTGTGGGTGGGCATGGCCCAGGGAGGCTATGTGAGAAGAGTGCAATTCCAGATGCCAATGACTCAAATGTGATAACACATCCCCATTACACATGCAGAACTGTAAGCTCGTTTCTGTGACAGAGATAACGCAGGCCTCTCCTAGAATTTTTCACTCTGAATTGTTTGAAGCTGTGCCTTTTCTCAAGTGTTACTTCAATAATAGCACACTCACCGAGAGCCCCTCAGGTCTCTCTACAGCTGCCAGTGGAGTCAGGAGCCTTGGTCAATTCACTCAGGCAAAGTGGCTGAGAGCATGGACCCTAGAGTGGAATCAGCTTCAAATCCTGACACAGCTACTTACTAGCTGTGTGATGCTGGACAAGTTACTTAATCTCTCTGTACTCCAAATTCTTTTACTGTGGGAAAAAAATGGCTTTGAGTCAGAGCAGAATAATGATGGCATATATTTTCAAAAAATATTAAACAGCGTTACTGAGTTATAATTGACATACTGCATATATTTAAAGTGTACAATTAGGCAAGTTTTGACATATCCATACACCCGTGAAATCTTCACCACAGTCAAGAGGGTGAATATGTCCATCATTCCTAAAAGTTCCCTTGTGACACTTTAAATTGTATAATCAGTTTCTTTTTCACATCTTTTTTCATCACCCCCCCCACTATCCTGTTCACTACCAAATAGCCAATGATTTGAAGAGCTAAGATTTCCTGAGACCTGATCCCTTTATTGCTATGTAATGCCCCACTTTATTCCTGATCATTTTTCTTTTGATGTCTGTTTTGTCTGAACTTAACACTGCTACTCCAGCTTGTTGATGAGTATCAGCCTGCTGAGGCTTTTTCCATACCTTCATTTTCAGTCTGTGTCTTTATGTTTAAAGTGAGTTTCTTGAAGGCAACATATACTTGGGGCTTGTTTTATTTATTTTTTAAATGTATGCATTCTGACAGTCTGTCTTTCATTTGATGCATTTGGAACATTCAAATTTAAAGTGATTATTGATATAGTTGGTTTAATATCCAGCATATCTGTGACTATTTTCTACTTGTTTCCCTTGCTTTTTCTTTGTCTTACACTCTTGTAACACTGCAGTCAATCATTTCACTTAGAAATAAGCTATAATCACTGAATACATATTGGTATTATTATTTTGAATAAATTGCTATCTGTTAGATCAATTAAGTATAAGAAAAAATAAAAACTATTTTACTTTCACTTATTTCTTCTATAATGCTCTTGCTTGCTTTATGTAGATCTGAGGTTCTAACCTGTATCTTTTCCTTCTTGCTAAAGAACTTTTAACATTTCTTACAAGACAGATCTACCAGTGACAAACTCCCTTAATTTTCATTTGAGGAATTCTTTATAACTCTCCTTTCCTTTGTAAAGATAGGTGATTATTGGGTACAGAATTCTCAATTGCATTTTTTCTTCATTAATTTAAATACCTCACCCCATTCTCTTCTTGTTTGCATAGTTTCTGGAGAGAAGTCTGATATAATTCTTATTCTTTTATAGGTAAGTATTCTCCCCGTCCTATGGCTTATTTCAAGACTTTTCTCTTTGTCTTTAATTTTTCTGTACTTTCAATATAATGTGCCTGCGTGTCGACTTTTTGGAGTTTATCACGCTTGATGTTTTCTGAGCTTTCTAGATCTGCAGTGTGGCGTCTTTCTTTACTTTTGGAAAACTCGCGGCCACTAGTTACTTTAAATATTTCTTCTGTTCCTTTCTGTCCTCTCCTTCTGGTATGTATTCCGTTTGACATGTTTTACCTGTTGTAGTTGTCCCACAGTTCTTGAATATTCCATTCTATCTTTTCCCCCCATTCTTTTTTCTCTTTGCTTTTGAGGTTGGGAAGCTTCTGTTAACATATCTTCACAGTAGTTGATTCTTTCCTCAGCTATGTCTGGTTTGCTGATGAGTTCTTCAAAGACATCTTCATTTCTGTTATTTTGTTTTGATTTCTAGAATTTCCTTTTGATTCTTTCTTAGAGTTCCCGTTTCTCTGTTTACATCACCCACCTGCTTTATGTGATCACATTTTCATTAGAGCCTGTAGTTTATCAGTCATTGTCATTTAAAAATCCTCATCTGATGGTTTCAACATTTCTTTCATATCTGAGTCTGGTTCTGAAGCTTGCTTTGTCTCTTCAGACTATGTTTGTCCCTTTTAGCATGTTAATGTGTGTGTGGAAAGCTGGACATGATTTAGGTGAAAGGAATTAAGTAGGCCTATATTGTGAGGCTGTGTGTTTATCTGTTAGACTATATTTATTGTTTGTTGTAGCTGCAGGTGTTAGAGGCTAAAATTTCCCCTACTGTCCTTGTTTTTGTTTCCCCTTCTGTCTTTGGAATTCCCTAGAGACACTCTCTTAAATAGGGTCTGATCTTTGCAATTCTTTCAGTAATGAGACCCTGTCATTATACTGAAGCTTGACTGATGTGGTGGTAAGGTATGGCAGGGGATGGGGAAAGCATTCCATGATTCTCTGATTACGTCTCAGGCTTTTAGTGAGCCTGAGCCTCTAGCCTATGACCTTTACAAGCAATTCTCACCCCCTTGGCTGAGACAAGGAGTCTAGAAAGGGCTGTAGTTGGGTACAGTTATGTATCTCATAGAAGACATTTTAATGATAGAAGGCATATACATCAGCAGTCCCATAAGATTATTATTGCCCTGAAGGAGCGGCCATTGTAATGTCATAGGACAACATTGCTCTCGTGTCTGGGGTGACCCTGGTGTAAACAAACCTACTGAGTTGCCATATAATTATGTACAGTGTAGAATATCTGATAATTATAATAAACAACTATGTTACTGGTTATGTATTTACTATATTTTTATCATTATTTTAGAGTATAGTCTTTCTACTTATAAAAAGTTTGCCGTAAAATGGTATGCATGTTACGTGAGCAGCAGCCTCACACATCGTGTGCTTACTGTGTCTCTTGATTGCATCGTTTTCTCTTGTGCTTGATGTAATCTCATGTTACTGTATAAATTTTGTGTAGCCGAAGTGTACAGTGTTTGTAAAGTCTACAGTAGTGTACAGTAACGCCCTAGGCCTCCACATTCCCTCACCACTCACTCACTGCCTCACCTAGAGCAACTCCCTGTCCTGTAAGCTGCATTCATGGTCAGTGCCCTATACAGGTGTACCTTTTTCTAATCTTTATACCATATTTTTACTGTGTTTAGATATGTTTAGATGCACAAATACTTACCATTGTGTTACAGTTGCCTACAATGTTCAGTATAGTAACATGCTGTATAATTTGTAGCCTAAGAGCAATAGTCTATACTATTGATATATAGCTTAGGTTTGTAGCAGACAATACCATCTAGATTGTATACATTGTATATTCACGTGACATGACATTGCCTAAAGATGCATTTCTCAGGATGTATCCCTTCACCAGTAAGGTTAGACTCTGGTAAAGTACTTCCTTTGAGGGCAGGCTTTTGGTAAGAAAAATAGAATGCTTTGGGTATATTTTATAATAGTTACTTTTTCCTTCCTTTTATGGGGCATGAAGGAATTTTCCTTTGATCTTTGCTTTGAGAACCTGGTGGGTAAAAGTCATAGAAGTCTGTGGGGATCCCCTTAAAGTTGGACCCACAGAGTGTTTGACTCTCAAACACATCCACACTGAGACTCCATAAATTTGTCAATTACAGTTTAAATGTTCCTACTACTTTAATAACCTGGGTGAAGGAGAACTTTCCAATGACTCAAAATCTAAAATCAATAAAAGAAAATATTGATAAATTTGATTACATATTAATTTTGTGTAGCAAAACTCATGACAAGAAAAGCTAAAAAACAAGTGATAATTAGGAAAATAATTACTACTCAAATTACAAATAAAGGCCTAAACATCTTTAAAATTGAGGGAAAAAAGACCAACAATTCTTTAGAAAAATAGGCAAAAAATAGGAATGAACATTTCACAGAAATAGAAACAAAATAAAAGCTTTTACACATGTGAAAAGATACCCAACTACAATAATTAAGATATATAAATTAAAACAATGCCGATTTATCAATTTTTACTTATCAGATTGGCAAACATCCAATTTTTAAAAATTCTTACTCAGGGACATTTTTTTTTCCATTGGTTTTTAGAGAGAGAGAGAGAAACATTGATGTTAGAGAGAAACATTGATTGGTTGCCTCCCGTATGTTCCCTGACCAGGGATAGAACCTGCAACTTAGGAATGGAACTCATAATCTTTTGGTGTATGGGACAATCCTCAAATAAACTGAGCCACACTGGCCAGGGCAAACATCCAAAATTTTGATAATATATTCTTTTGAGAAAGCTGTGAGGGAAACAGGAACTCTGACAATGTGATACCTTCTCAGTAAAAATCCAACTTTAGAAGGGAATTTGGTGACATATTAATAAAATTATATATTCATTTACCCTTTGACTCAGCAATCCCACTTTTAGGAATATTATAAAGAAACACAAACAAAAGTAAAATATTACCTAAGTGCAACATGATTGGAGGTAGCCTCAAATGTCCAGAAGTAGGGAACTAGTTGAAGAAATGATGGTACATCCAACATAATGAGGTACTGTTAAGCTCCAAAAAATGATGAAAAGATAACTATATACTGATATAAAGGAATTTCTAGGATATATTGTTAAGTTGGGGAAAAAGCAAGGTACAGAACTGGACTCAGAGTGTGCTAATTCTTGGTAAATATATAAGTACATCAAAAAAGAGGAAACTGAAATAAAGTAAAACCTAGTAAATTATTATGTATGAGGGGAGGGAAAACACAGTGGAGAAGACAGACACAGAGTTGAGATCTCTATAAATTTAGGTCATTATCTTATGAAATGGATTGACTTTGACAACTGCATGATTCAGCCCCTCATCATCAACAATAATATTGGGAACTTGGATTTACAAGAGTTCTCAGTTCTTCCCTCCCATCTGGCTGGTGCTTCTACCTTTTCCTGTGCAGAATTACCTCAGTGTTGGTAATGACTCATCAGCCATCCAAGAGCAGTCCCCCATGTGCCCGCAAGGCTTGGCAGGCAGATGTTTATTTTGTTCGGGATTTTCAGATCCCTTTCAATATGTAAGTTTATGTTTTTCTCCATTTTGGGGAAGTCTTCAGCTTTTATTTCTTTAACCATATATATATATATATATATATATATATATATATATATATATATATATATATATATATATTGTACTGCACTGTCTCCTCTCTTTCTCCAACTCCAGGGACACAAATGTTAGACCTTTTCATGTGGCCTCACAGATCCTTTCAATCCTTTTTTGCCACATTGTTCGAATTGGACACTCTTAATCAACCTATTTTCAAGGTCATTGATTCTATTTTTATCACCTCCATTCTGCCATATTGAGCTTATCCAGTGAGTTTTAAAATGTTTTGTTAATGTATTTTTAGTTGTAAAGTTTCATATTTGGTTTTTATTTATATTGTTTATTTTTAGGTCTTTCTGTTTTTCTATTTGCTTCATGTCCACCCTTACTTTTCGAGCCCTTTTATTGGGTTGGCCAAGAAGTTCGTTTGGTTTTTTCCCATAACATGGTTCTGGTAGTGCTTAGTTGTATTTAACTTCATTTGAAACAATTTTGTTAGACTGCATTGTGACAGCTGTCGTATCAGTGTACATTTTAAAAAAACTTATCAAAACTGGTGAATTTTTGTGTAGCCATTTTAGTACTGAAGATTTCAGCATGTTATGCTTTATTATTTCAAGGAAGGTAAAAATGCAACTGAAGGGCAAAATAATAATTTGTGCACTGTGTGAAGGTGCTGTGACTGATCTAATGTGTCAAAAGTAATTTGTGACGTTTTGTGCTGGAGATTTTTCACTGGATGATGCTCAATGGTTGGGTAGACCAATTAAAGTTGATAGCAATCAAATAAAGACATTAATTGAGAACAACCAATGTTGTACCACGTCAGAGATAGCTGACATACTCAGAATATCCAAATCAATAAAGTTATTGGTGAAAATGAAAAACGTGTCTTTTATTTTATGGAAAAACATAAACCATATGGGATTTTTGGCCAACCCAATATATTCTAGCTGCTTTAAAGACTTTGTTAGATAATTTCAGTAACTGTGGCATCTCCCTATTGGCCAAGTTGACATTTTCCTGGTCCTTCATATGCCAAGTATCCTAAATATTTTGAATATTACGAGTCTCTGGATCTTATTTGAATTCTAGGGCGAGGTAAAAAAGAAATTCCAAAGCGAGCATCTGACTGGATTGGGTTCAGGCCACAAGTTCTGGCCAAGCTTCTGTGGACTGAGGTTTCAATGTTATCTTTTCAAAGACTTTGTCAGGCTATTCAATTCTCTTCTGCATATGTGCCATCCAATGGCCAGTCTGGGACCGGGGCCATGTTCTGTTTTTTAGTTTAGTCCTCAAGTTACTGGTAGACAGCTTAGGGCCAGATCTCAGTGTGTGCAGCTAGGAGTGGGCCCAGACAGTGGTCCCCAACTTTTCTGGTACCAGGGACCGGTTTCGTGGAGGGCGAGATTTCCACAGAAGGGGCAGGGTGGGGGACGGGAGGTGGAGCTCAGGCAGTAATGCGAACAAATCTTCTCTCACTCTCTCTCTTGCCCCTCACCTCCTGCTGTGCGGCCTGGCTCTGGCCAAGGACCACTACTGATCCATGGTACAGGGGCCCCCAGGGGTCACAGCCAACTTATGGGTCCACTGTCTTGAGCTCTTCCTGCTCTACAGTCCCCCTGGCATTTCCTGTTTCCTTGAGGCTTCCTTTTTGGTTTTCCAGCCAGAAATTTGAGGCTTTATTCAACCCCCTTTCTGACATGTACTTTTTGCCACTACAGTAACTGTATCTGGGGCCGTCTGGTGGGAGGACGGAGGAAAGAAAAGTAGCGATTCATTTCACTAACACTCTGATCAGAGAGGATGCCCCCCCCGCCCCAGAGTTCTGGGTATCTGGGGCCTCAGCTGCCACTGCTTAGGTACCTCTTTCTTGTTTCTCAAGCCTGAGATAGAGGGTTTGTCCTTGAGTTCTGTCTGTGCTGATGTCCACTTCTGGGTTTTTGGCTGTCTTGGGTCAAAGCTAGGGCACCCACAGGGGGCACACAAAGGTAAGCGCACTGTCAATCAGTCCACTTAATAAAGGAATGATAGATTTAAATAGTCAGCATTTCTGCATTATTTTAACATCACTAAATCTTATATGACTGGAAGGAGGACAACCACACTTTATGTGCCTCCTGAGGAGATGCAATCCAAAGTACATATGAATTAGTCTTGTTTGAGACAATTGAACCTGAATTTCACCATGCCTTTAAAAGAGATACATGCCAGCTTCTAGGTGACAGGGAGGGCTAAGAGTGAAATGACATTTTCATGAGCCATCACTCCAGTCCAGGTTGTGAGAACTTCTGCAGTACAAATGACCTGGTGTCACCAACAAATAAATGGCATTAAGAGGAAGGTGAGACTTCCAGTCAAGATGGAAGCATAGGTAAACACAGCTCGCCTCCTTGCACAACTACAGCAAAAATTACAACTAGACCACAAAACAAGTATCACCCAGAATTGTCAGAAAAATTGAGGTGCATGGAAGTCTGACAATCAAGGATTGATAGAAGCCACAGTCATCGAGATGGCAGGAGGTGTGGAGAGGCGCAGAACGCAGAGTGGCATGGAGAGGGGTGAAGATGGGGAACAGGTGGTCCCTTATCCACGTGGTGGATAAAAATCAGGAGCGTTACCTTGGGAGTAAGGGATCTCAGCCCCAGACCAGACCACCCAGCCCAGGGTTCCAGTGCCAGGAAGAGGAGTCCACATAACTTCTGGCTGTAAAAACCAGTGGGAGTTGAGATGGTGGAAGAAACTACAGGATTCTCAGGAGACTCCTCTAAAAGGGTCCATAATGGACTTAGGACTTATATAGACCTGCCCACTCTGGGATTCAGCACCAGAGCAAAAGTTGGAAGGGCACTAGTGGGATACAGGAACAAATTGAAGTGACTGGCAACAGGGCAAGTGCTGGGAGACACCTTCCTCCTGGGAAAAACCCCAGAGGTCAGGCAGTGGCATTGTTTCCTCTCTGAGCTTTCCCCTACACCGAGCCACAGAGTGGTGACACAGATTGCCTCGCCCTGGCAATTACCTAAGGCTCTGCCCCATAAAACTTACAGGTGCTTTTTCTGCAATGTGTCATGTCACCAAGACAGGGAGTCAAAGAAGCTCTACCTAATACACAGAAACAAACTCAGGGAGGCTGCCAAAATGAGGAGACAAAGAAATATGGTCCAAATGAAAGAACAGGACAAAACTCCAGAAAAAGAAATGGATACAACCAACTAATCAGGTGCACCATTCAAAACACTTGTTATCAGGAAGCTCCAGAAACTCATGGGGTACTTTAAGAGCACAAAAAAGACCCAGGCAGAAAGGAAGGTTACATTAAGGAAAATAAATAAAAATTTACAGGGAACCAACAGTAGAGGAGATGAACCCAAAAATCAAATCAACAATTTGGAACATAAGGAAGAAAGAAGAATTCAGAACAGCAAGAAGAAAAAAAAAACTTAAAAAAAAAAAAAAAGAATAGCCTAAGGAGCCTCCAGGACATCTTCAAACATATTGATATCTGAATCATAGGGGTGCCAGAAGGAGGAGGAAGAGCAAGAAATTGAAAAGTTATTTGAAAAAATAATGAAAGAAAACTTCCCTAATTTGGTGAAGAAAATAGACCTACAAGTCCAGGAAGCACAGAGAGCCCCAAACAAGATGGGCCCAAAGAAGATCACGCCAAGACACATCACAATTAAAATGCCAAAAGTTCAAGATAAAGAGAGAATCTTAAAAGCAGCAAGAGAAAAGCAGAGAGTTACCTACAAAGGACTGTCAGTTCCCACAAGACTGTCAGTTGATTTCTCAAAAGAAACTTTGCAGGCTAGAAGGGACTGGCAAGAAGTGTACAGAGTGATGAAAAGCAAGGACCTACAACCTAGATTTGCTCTATCCAGAAAAGCTATCATTAAGAATAGAAGGGCAGATGAAGTGCTTCCCAGAAAAGGTAAAAGTAAAGGAGTTTATCATCACTAAGCCATTATTATATGAAATGCTAAAAGGAATTATATAAGAAAAAGAAGACCAAAACTATGAACATTAAATTGACAATAAATTCACAACTATCAACAATTGAATCTAAAAAACAAACTAAGCAAACAAGCAGCACAGGAACAGAACCATAGATAAGAATATCATTTGGAGGGTTATCAGCTGGGAGGGGGAAGGGAGAGCAAAGGGGAAATGGTGCAGGGATTAAGAAGTGTAATTGGTAGGCACAAAATAGACAGGGGGATGTTAAGAATAATATAGGAAATGGGGAATCCAAAGAACTTATATGCACGACCCATGGACATGTACTAAGTAGGGGGATTGTGGGAAGGACTGGGGGGGGGGTGGAAGGGGGAAAAGGGGGAAAAATTGGGACAGCTGTAATAGCATGCCCAATAAAATAAACTTTTTAAAAAAGAAGGTGACACTGTTACAGATTAGGGGACTTCAGAGACATAACAAGCAAAAGTGAAGGTCAATCTCATGGGATGCCTCAGAAGATTCAGGGAGATCATGAATGTAAAGTGCTTGGCACAGTGTCTGGGAAATGGTGAATTAATGCTATTACTACCTCTTGTCACCTCTCAGAGTCTCAATCTCCTCTTAATTCGTAAAACACAGAGGATGACAGCCTCTTTCTCAGAGCTGCTCAAGGACCAAAGGATCCATCTACCTTAGGCTCCTTTTCCTCCAGCACCTGGGCAGGAAGGCAGGATCCTGGCAATATCCAGCGCAGTGTGTATGGTCGGCCAGTAGATGGCAGCTCAGACCAGTCTATCTGGAACTCTGGCACCAAGAGGGAGCTAGTCCAGTTTTGCTGTGAGAAGCAGGGTCCTGCCTCATGACCAGTGTCCTCCACCTCCTCCTAAGTATGAGGCATCAAGCTGAAGGGAGAGAATCAGTGGATCTTCTTAGATGTGATTAGGATTCTAAGGCAGTTTTCTGAGTCAGTATTTGCTGGGTATTCCTTAGACTCAGTTAGACCAGAGATTGAGCGCTGCCCGGCTACCTGTGCCTAGGCTCTGCTTCTTGTCCCTGTGCTCTGTGCTCCATCCTGGATCACCTGTGTGCAGGTCCAACCTGGTTCAGCCTCTCTTTCCCAGCACACTGGGGTAATTCACCTGTACACACCCACCTACACTTGGTGTAAGAGGTCCTTCCGGAAAAGTCTGTCGAGTGAGTAAATAAGTAAATGCCTTCTGGATATTCAGTCACATATTTGCTCTTTCCCAGCAGCCTCTAGGACAGGGTATATACATTTTCTTTTTTCTCTCGAACAGCCTGGGTAGTGATTAATAGTTCATGCCCTGGAACTGGATTGCTAAGGTTCAGATCTGCTTTTCCACTAATTAGCTGCATGCCCTTGGACAGGGGCCCCAGTTTCTCCACCTCCAGAAGGAGGGTAACAAAGGCACCTCTCTAGTTCTATTGCACTGAGGACTAAATGAGCAAATGCATTTAATTTGCTTAGAAGAGTGCCTGGCACAAAGTATGCGTGGTGCCTATTCACTGCCATTGGGACCTTGCCTTGATGAGACAGATTTCAGTGCACTTGCACAAATGCACTCCAGGAAGACACCTGAAGAGCCTAGTGTGGCTGTCTAGTACAGGGCATGGCTCTCAAGAAATAGCAGCCTGCCCTCCAGCTCCTCTCTTCCTTCTTCTTGTTAATGAAGTTATCATTATTGTTTGAAGAGGCCTAGGGTAAGTCTCCTGGCCCATGAGTCATGAGTACTGTTTTGTCTACTTTCTTTTAACTTCAGGCTCAGCAGTGGCTTCTGTGGTCATCACGCGGTGCTGGGGACAGTACATGCAGGATGGAGGGACCCTCCTCAGAGTGGCCCAAGACTCGGAAGGCACTGCAGCAGGGGAGAAAGGAACCTCCAGAACCGTGTCCCCTTTCTGATGTGTGTGTGTGTGTGGTGCTTTGGGGAGCATCTTGAATCATTGCTCAACTTTGGGGCTGTTGTTCAGATCAAAAGGATTCCTGGATTGGGGTCTGGGGGAGACAGCTGAAGAAAGGAAAGCGATGTGGCAGACACCATGGAGTTCGAATCCTTACCCTGAGTTCTATATTCCATATATTTTTGCTTAAGGCTTTTTCTTATGCGACATTAGAAAAGCTATATCCAAAGGTAAATTCTTTGTGGCAAATATTTATTTTACATTTTAACTTTTGGGATTTTGTTTATTTTTTCAAAATAAAGAGCACCGAATTTTAACTTCAGGGGAGAAAAGGATTCTTGCATGAAGGTTGTCTGCGCCACACAAAGTGCAGGGGCAAGAACAGGGGATTATTATGATTTTACCAGTATGTGATCTTACTGCGTTTTTCTGCACGTTAGTCTCGGCGGTGCAGATAGACTCTTAAGAAGCTACACCATCGTCTCTCGTCTCTCGAGACGGACGGCTGCCGACGACGGAGTCTGGAGAGAAGGGAACGTGTGACAAATAACCACTAGGTGGCGGCATCGAGGCAAAGAAATCTTTAAGGTGAAGCTCATCACCTGCCCTGTACAATGGAGTGGAAGAGCAGATCAGCATCTACCTGGAGAAAATCATACCCCTCAACTCAATAAATTCCAACCATCTTGTAAGATTGGGGGTGGAAATGGAGACTGACCCAGGAGAATGTACATGGTGCAGGAGCAAGAAAACTTGGGGGACAGGAGGAAAAGTTAAGCCTACCTGGTTGTCCTGTCTCTGCCTACAGGTCCAGTCCTGATTCCTGAGG
Organism: Furipterus horrens; assembly: GCF_987537825.1. Classification (NCBI taxonomy): domain Eukaryota; kingdom Metazoa; phylum Chordata; class Mammalia; order Chiroptera; family Furipteridae; genus Furipterus; species Furipterus horrens. The sequence goes on from NW_028327172.1 coordinate 49,849,140, forward strand.
CCCCTCCTCTGCCTCATGAGCAGACCTGCCAAGATACCCGCAGGAGGCCTTGATGCCTTGGCCTCACTATGCCCTCTGCCTGCCATACCCTTCTTCATTCCTTTCTCTCTCTCTTTTTTTCTTTCCATTTGTTTTCATTCCCTTCTCTTGAGTCAAAGTGTCACTTCCCCCTGGAAGCCCCTTTTCATCCAGATGGAACTGCCTACTAGCTTATTTGTGTCCCATGGTCCTTACACCTCCTTCTTTCCCAGGTCTTGGCCACTTTAGTGGACTTGGCTGTTTACCATTGAGTGGTGATTTCTTGGCTTGGTGTTGGTGGGTGGGGTGGGAAGATGTGAGGCTGGTTCTGTGCAGTACCACCAGCTCCCCAAGGTGTGTGAGGGGTTTGTCACCCACAGCACACCTCGGGCTCCAGGGCTCATGCTCTGCCTCAAGCCCCGAGAATGTCCTAGAAAGGCTGAAAGTTTGTCCACACGGGGTAAGCAGTGTGGGGAGCACCGGCTATATATAATTTGCATAGTCCAGTGCAAAATGAAAATACAGGACCCCTTGTTCAAAAACTATTATGTTTCAAGATGGAGACAGCAGAGCATTAAACCAGGAGTGGGCCCCCCTGACTCCCGGGCCCTGCGTGACTGCACAGGCAGCCCCGAGTTGGGAGTTGAGCAAAATCCTGGGTGTTGAATAGTCATGAGGTGACACACTGGTGGCTTGAAAGGTGATTGGCCATCATCACTTTTCCGTGTATGAAGCCCTTCACGTCAGAATTGTCCTTACTCCCCAATTTTAAGACGTAAGAGAAATAGCCTAGAATTTGGAGTTAGGCAAACCTGGATTTAAGTTCTGATTCTGTTACATATGTAACAGCACAGATCACGAATATCTCCAGACCTCACCTGCAAAATGGGAAGTAATAACACCTGCCGTGAGTATTGCTGTGGGTTCAAATGAGATTTAACGTAGAAAGCACTGGGCCCAGAGCCCACGCCTACTGCGTCTCACTGAGCTCTCCCCACTGAGCCGCACTGCTTATCTTCAGAAGCATCTGATCAGGAGAGAACAGGCAGAGTCAGGCCTGAGGGCTGCTCAGTGCTTGCTCAGTGAGGAGGGCCACCATGTGGTGAGGCCCCAAGGTCCTCCTTCTCCTGAGTGCTCCATGGTCGCTGGCAGCATCAGCCGAGTCAGGCAAGCAATGGAAGAGAGAACCAGGGAGGCCCTGGAGAAACTCAGATCACAGAATCTCCATGGGGGAGATCCATCCATTCTTTATCCAGCAAATACACATGAACGCTTCCTGTGCCAGGTGCCAGCAATACAGTGGTAAGCAAAACAGGTGGGGTCCTGCCCTCTGTTTGCTCAATGCATGGGGCTGTTGTGTCCTGTTCCCTTGGATGCCTCTGCCACTCACGACAGTCGGCCAGGGTTTACTAGGTGCCCACCATGAGGCAGGAAATGAGGCCACAACAGGTGCTGTGAGACGCCACCGCCCTCCTCCGATGGAAATGAATGAAAGCAGTGTGCTTTCATTCCCAACAGCCAGCACCTGCGACTCTTTGTAGGTGGGCTGTCCTCAGGCTGCTGGAGCTCCCTTTGCGGCCTGCACAGAAAGCCAGAAATGACTGGGAACCACAGCCCTTAACCAGTAATTGACAGGTGTAGAGGTGTAAATACCTCAGCCCAGGTGGGACAACTCTTAGGTGTGACTTAAGATTGTTGCCACAACTCCCCCACCGGACTGAGCCAAACCTTGCTCTCCTGGGACGTTGCCTGATCTCACACCCTGATGGGCCTCTCTCTTGTCCCTCACCTTCATTTGCTTCTCAGGGGACCACTTCCTAATAACTTACTTTCAGCCAAGTCCTTCCTTGTTCAGCATCTACTTATGACGAACTCCTCCACTCAAGATAGAAAGAAAAAAGGAGGTAGTGATGGGTCTCTGTCTTCATGTTACTGTAAACAGTGATGCAATGTCTCAGAAGTGAATCATTATGAATAATAAAGTACAGCTTTGCAAAATAATTCCCTTTGTTATAGAGGGCATTCCAAATTACCCCTGTAATATGCTCACTCTCCCTCACTTGCAGGCAGATATGCTTTTTGAGTGGGAAACAAGGGGAGGCATTCCTGCTAGCTTGGGTTTGCACGTAATCCACACCTTGATTACTCCAAACCTAGATATACCAATGGGGGTGGCTGCTGCATGTAAATATGTATCATTGTGTGTTTCACTGTACTCAAAAAGTTGAGACATGCTAGATCATATCCCTGGGAATTTTGGGCTTTGTGCCTGACTAGGGTAGGCTCACAGGAATAGGGCTTGGACTCCCTCAGGCCCACGTGCATGAACAGCACACCTTTCTTCCACCAGGAATGTCTTTCACTCTCATATGCTCCTTTCCACCAAAGCCACCTATTCCAGAGAATTTTCTCAGGCGCCTTCCTCTCCCCATCCAGCCCACACTGAGCTTCCCTTCATTGGCACTGTGGAAAGCGATTTTTTTTTTGTTGTTGTTGTTGTTGGAACACGTGGCCTTCTTCTACCCGCCCCCCCGCCCCCCACCTCAAGGTAGCTGGAGTCTCTGAATTTCTAGCTGAAATCACAGGCTGGTCAGGTAAGGAGGTGGGAGCGGGGGCTGGTCCGCTGTCACGGAATCATGGCTGTAGGCAGAGGATGAACTTCAGTTCTCCAGAGCTTGGTTCTTCCTACAACCAAACCTATGTCAGTAAAGTATGGATGCAGGGCATCTGCCCAGTCCAGCTGCCTAGCACCGCCCCCCCCACCCCAGCCCCCGCAGGATCTGGAGCTGACCCTGGGACACCGTAGTGCCTAGAGTGCCTGGCTGTCTTGTTGTGCTTCTGCTATAAAGCTGGCAACCCCCGGTGTCCTAGATTGAACTCAAACTTATGGTGCCTCTCAACTCTAGAGACTGAATCTCTGGCCACTTCTCCCAGGGCAAGACGTGGAAGGCTTCTGCTCCTTCGCCAGACTTCTGAGTTCTAGCAAGCTTGGATGCTGAGGACTTTGGACTATGACATATTAAAGCACATGCTCCTTGGTATCACAGAGTCTGTTTTCTGAATCTTTCTGGATCCCCTGATTGAGGGTGATGTGTATAAGCAGAGGGTCTTGTTTTAGATCTTTAGGTTGCCTAAGGCTGCTTGGGTTACATATGTGAAGTGTTTGTTAAATATGTGACTAATTGCAATTCCTCCTCTACAGCTCCTATAGGGCCTGGCTATGCCATTCATTCATTTCGTTCGTTATCCATTCTCTTTCCATTCACTTATCTACCCACCCATTCAGTCATACAAAAGTGTATCTGAAATAATAACTCCATTTCCTCTGTTCCCATCTCACAGACTGGGGGAGGGATGTTTACCCTAAGAACTAGTTCTGGGAGAGTGGAGTGGATATATTTTGAAGGCTGCAGACAGGATGACAAAGAAAAGGCACAAGTGCTCTGCATACAATGTCAAAGTCAGGTACCTATATCCCACTGGGCAGGAGTGGGCTTGCAGATTCTAGGGGAGGTGGGAAAACACTTCGCTGCTGCCCCATGCATATGTGCTGAGGACTCTACTGCTCCTAACAATTGATGTTTGTCCTTGCAAGGTATGTGTGCCTCCACAAGTAAGCTTTGGATTATTGGAAGATAAAGAATATATTTTCAACTTCTATTGCCCCTGAGTCCTTGAAAGGAGACTGGCCTGGGGGTAGTGCTGAAGCCCACCCTGGGTTATTCCAGACTGATGAATTCAGACTTGAGAAATAAATGCCAATTGCCCGCCCAGCTGCTGGCAGGGATGGAAGCACGTAGAGATTTCCAGTGTGCGGCTGGAAGGAGAGACAGCCCCAGATGGAAATGACCACGTGAGGACTGGGAACATGTTGAGGGGGATGAGCCCAAGTGGAGAGCCTTGTAAGATTTGACTCAGACACTCCTCCCCTTGGGGTCTAGACACTCCTAATATGGAAAAGGCATATTAGTACTCACTTTTAAAGTCGTTCCTCACTTGGTAGTGTTCTCCAAGGCTGCCAATGGATAAGGAAAGCAAGACTCACCTGTGCAACCTTGAGGGAGGTTATAGAGGGGAGGCAGGGCCAGGGCACACCGGGGAGGAGATTCCTCTGTTCTCCACCCCTTCCTCCTTGCTCAAGGCCCGTGGCAGCTGCAACGGATTTGCCAGGAACACAGGGGAGAGAGACACATGCAACACCCCCCCCCCCACCCAGTTCAGAGGAGAGGTGGCTCCATTCAGAAGGGGCCAGGGGACAACCACCCTCTTTCTCCAATACACCAGAGAGAGTGGACCCCTAAGTCAAAGGGAAAGCTGGACTAGGGTGGCCCACGGCTGAGCGCCTGCTTTGGGCACTGGGGGCACACACAGGATTAGACAGTTGTAGCCTCGAGGAGCTCACACCCAAAATAATCCAGTCTTGCAAAGGGCCAGGCATGTGGCAGGTGCTGAGTGCTCCTGAGAGAGGCCTTCAGCTGGGCTTGAAGAAGCTGTGTGTGCAATGGCACACAGGTGTGGACATCCGTGGGCACGTTGGGGGTGGGGTGCGGTCCTAGGCAGCCGTCTGTAGTGTAGTGGGTGAGGGGAGAGGGGAGGGGCAGAGGAGGACCTGAAGCATCTGCTCCATTGGCCAGAAGTGATATGTTTCATTGACTAAGGGCATCTGAAGTGCCACACTAAGTACCTTACTCTGGGCCTAGCTTAAAAGACAGTGTAGTTAACAGTGGTTCTCAAAACCTGAAGGGACATCAGTATCACCTGGAAACATATTGGAAATGCAAATTATGGGACTCTCTTGTAGACCCACTGATTCAGAAACTCTGGCGGTGGGGTGGGGCGCCCAGTAATTGTTTTGATAAGCCCTCCAGGTGAATCTGATGCAGGCCCAATTGGAGAGCCACAGGTGCACTGTACTGGAAAGAGTGCCAGACTTAGGATGGAAGGTGGGTGGGCTGGGGAGGGAGGCGTGAGGTGGAAAACTTACCCAGGTGAAGACCTGTTGTCTGGGCAATGTGTGACATTACTAACCCCCTCCTTTAAGGTGACCTGAGCAGTAACCGGGAGATTATGTACCATCACACTCTCCTTTATAGATGGGAGTCCCAGGCCTCAGGAGGTTAAATGACTTGCTTATGACCACACAGTTAAGTGCTAGAGCCAAGTTCGGCACTCATTTTGGCCTGACTCCAAAAGCAGGTTTTTCCTACCACTGCAGGTGCCTCCTGGCGCCACACATGAGTGATGGTCTGGGCGGCAGCACCTGAGAGCTCACGGTTGCCTGGCTGGGAAGGGGCCCCAAGTGACGCTCCTTCGCAGAAGGCCTGGTGGTGGGCCAGTGCTGAGGCTAATGGGAGGGCAGTGAGCCTTCTGCTCATAGTCCTGTCCTCAGTTATTTGAATTTTCATAAGGTTTGCCATTCTCACCAGGGAGCTGAGCTTAGCAAGTGTACTTTCCTGAGTGACCAGCTGTCAACTGGGAATTCTCAAACTGATAGGTTAAATGTTAGGTTAACTGAGAAAAGCAGAGTGAAAAATTACCTGTATGCTGTGATTAGTTTTTTTTTGTTTTTGTTTTTTAAGAAAAAGATACATTAAGAACACAGAGAAAAAAAAATAAAACAATTGTAAAGGAATTTTCTTTCTTTTTTTCCAAGTTGTGCTATGTGGTTATAGTAATTCGTATGATGAACATACATTCATGTATTTTCAATGGTGTGACCGGTGACACCCCATGTGAACCACTGTGGCAGAGTGGACAACTCTGTGCCCAGTGGCAGAGGACAGGCTCTCTCTTCAGGATGATGTCCAGCTGGACATCTGTTCCCAAGGCCAGTAACTGGGATGTGGCCTGGGGCAGTGGTGGGACATTGCTGATGTCAGAGGTACTTGGACATCTGTGAGGTTAAGTCCCAGGGTCTTGTGTTCTCTGGAAATGCCTCTCCATGACAGCTGCCACCTGAAGGGATTAAGAGGGACTTTGGGGCCAAGGACCAGAGTCATGCAGGTCATCCTGGGAAGGGCAGCATCTTGAAGGACTGACTCAGGCAGCCCCTACTCTCCAAACAAAGGCCACCCAACACCTTTAAACACAAAATATTCTTTTATTTGTCAATGAAGGCTACATGGGACCACTTCTGGTTTTGTTTTTTATGCCTTTTTTTTTGTTTTGTTTTCCCTAGAAGGTATCTACATCTGCATTTATTTACAGCCTGGTTGGTATTTACACAGTCAAGAATACAGTGTTAGAAACACAAAAGTGTTGAGAAAAAAACTTCTCAAAATTAGTTCCAGACTTCAGGAAAACAATTTCCACATGGTAAGGCCAGAGTCTCCAGTGTTGGTCGTCCAGAGGCAGCTCGGGAGAGTCCTTTTGCCGAGGCTGCAGGTTCAGAAGTCTTCAAAAAACAGGCGGGTTTAGAAAAGTGGGATCCTGGTGTTGGGTGGGTCCTGGGCTGCTGGGCACCACCAGACATCTGTGACCCAGCCCCCACGGGAGAGCCGAGCGGCCCGAGGATTGGTCCTTTGTGTGCAGTTTGCCCTCAGAATCAATCACATTTTCTTGCGGACCCAGGGGTGGCCCAATATCATACTTTTGGCATTCTAGAGGGGGCAAGAAACCCGACGCTGGCCCCACCTAGGCCTCCCCCCACTCTGATCTTCCACATTCACGATGAAACCTAAGAGCTCACCACTGTTTGGGGTGGTCAAGTACACAAGGCTGGTTTTTGAGAATGTAAAGAGGATAAAGTTTCTACCACCTGAGTAATGAATCCTTAAAATGAGTGCTGTTTTTTGAAGGTTAAATGAAAGGGCCTTGAACTCCAGAGTTCTTCCTTTAAATCCCCTTCCCTCCAATAAAATATAGACAAGTGTAGAACCCTAGCTTGGAATTATGAGGCTTCAATGCACAGCTTTTAGTCCTGATGAGGATCCCAAGGAGAGACTGGGCTCTTTCTGGACCACTCAGGATGTGGGCTCCACCTCAGGACCCGAAGCCATGACCTGGGTGGAGTGGCTGCTGGGAGGAATGGAGAATAGATTGGACTCTGGGCATTGGGAGCTCGAACCCCAAAGCTGGGGATCCTGCTGAGGCCTGGCCAGCGTCCCCCTCCTGGGCACCAAGCTCAGCATTACTGCCCTCACCCTGTGGCAACTGCAAATACAAGGCTTTGGATGGGAAACCGCAATCTAACATTTCACATTGAAAGCCTCGCCTTTGCATAATGGAAAACCCTGCTATCTATAAAGGTGGTACTTAAAAGTCATAGCTGAAAAAGGTCCTTCATTTCTAAAAACAAATCCGATTCCTTGTTATGTGTCTATACAATCACTGCCCAGTTTTGCTCACCTTCCCTGCCTCACTATCACCTCATGCTCCCATCCCACCCTGTCCTGATTATGTAAAGGCACACCTCCTGGCCGTTTGCAACCTCTGGTCAGTTTGTTAGGGATCGTTCCAGATCCTCCACCCTGAGGTAGAAATCAGCCAGCAATTCCGAGACAAGCATCAGAGCAGACAGAGGTGTAATTTACCATAGAGTCTCTTCTCCTTCTTCCTGTTGGCATAGCTCTACCATTCAGAGCTATGTCTGAAGGGGGCAGGGGGTAAAAAGAAAATCTCATCCTATAAAAAGCAAAGTTTCAGAATCAGTAAAGTCCTATTTCAGGTGTTGGCAGAGGCCTGAGGACAGGGAGCTGATGGCAGATGTGGAGGGTAGGGGACAACTCTTCCAAAATAAATCTTTTTTCTAGGGTCAGAAGATGATATCCTGCACAATCATGGACTTGGGCCAATGAAGGAGGGCTGTTTGCTTCAAGGAATGGACCCATTTTGGTCAGTTAATGCCAAAAGGGCAGATACCGTCAGGGATGGGATTTGATGCCTAGAGGCCACTGAACAGGCACAGGGCACTCTGGCTTATGCCTTCAGATGCACTCTTGCTATGAGACTGGGATTGCTGGTCTCAGCAGGAAGACAGACTGAGAGGGGATGCACAGGGTCACCCGCCAACCCCAAGAGAAACCAACTCTAAAGCAGCCAACAAAACCAGGGCCAGAAGCACCGTTTCCACTGGCAACGGCACCAGTGTGAAACGGAGGTGCACGATGCTGCCTACTCCACCCCTGAGACCCTTTTTCTAATGCTTGGGGATGCTTTAGCTTTTCTCTGCCCAGGAGCTGGGCTTCTTGATGGTATGTAGCCCAGGGGAAATATAACATCAGTCATTTAATGAAAAGGAATGCTCACTAATTCTGTGTTTTTGGTCTTTAAAAGTCCACACTGTTCCTTTGGTGGGGGTGGGGGTGGATGGTCAGAGGGTTGGGAGGTGCAGGGCGATGGCACCCTTGGCCCTCATGCTGTCTCTGGCTCCAAGTGGATGTCCCCAGAAGGTCTTGACTGATGTCAGGCAGCCAGGATGGAACTGATCAATGAGGCCTATGGGTGGGAGAGCTTTGCCCAAGGGTCCCTATATCAGGAGTACATTTTGAGAGGCATATATCTATTTTGGATAAAAAGCCATGTTCTTCAGGCCACGCTGTTTTCCGTCCCATCCAAGAGTGATCCTGCTGGACGGGAGCCCACTACCAGCTCCCGCTGCGTATGGTCGACCTGAGGGGCACGTGTCTGACTCAGCGGAGCTCTGGATCCAGAGGCACTGGGCATCCAGCCGACAAACAGGCCAGGGGCCCTGTCACAGCAGTGTGACTTCTTTTGGAAACAGGAAGAGCACTTAACGAAACACATCCTCCAATCCCAGTGGGATGACATAAGGCGAAGCCTCCCCTCCCGAGAAGCTGTGGACGCCTCCCGCTGCCAGGCGGGACCCAGGCTCCGCGCCGCCCCAGCTCTCATGCAATGAGAGACCTTCCTGGTTTCATTAACTTGTGTAATATTCTGAAGACTCTGTGAGTAAGGCTATAAAGGTGCCATGAGCTTATCAGTCCAACAAGGTTGCCACAGGGAATAGCTCAGACTCAGAATTCATTTTCCACACTTAATGTAAATGTAACCCATAAAAGTCCCATTTTCTAAGAAGCCCAGCTCAAAAGGAAGCATTTGGCTTCCCCTCCTGGTCTCCCAGAACCTCCTGTGAGTGGCAGTGATGATGGTAATTGGGCGGCTGAATCAGGAACAAGCCCGAGCTCTTGCTGCCACCCTCCCCGCCCTCCATGCTTCCTCTGGCCTGGTGGACTGCTGCCTCTCCCTGGGCATGCACCCACTCCTGAGAGGGTTTAAGCCTCTTCCTGGCAACCCCAGGCAAAGGTCTTCACAGGGACAGCCGGAACCATGGCCTCCAGGATCCAAGGGCACCAGCCTCAGGGACTGCCACCAATCCCAGTAGGGTTGCTTGACATCACCAGGTCACACTAAAGTAGCTCTTTTCCTGCTTTCTTTAGAACCCCAGGGAAGTTGTTTTAGAATAATTTCACAGAAGGGATTTCCTGAAAGCCTCTCCTGCTGCATTCAGCTCTGCAATTAGCCCATAGGTGGAGGGCAGAAGAGCCTTCAGAAGCTGGTTAGAAGGATGCTCGGCTCATGCCTTCCTCTCTTTGGCTGATGTTTCCTTAAACATCTTTACAGAATCAAAGGCCACCAAGCTCCTCCCTCCTCACTCCTATTTCTCAGTGGTGGCAGCTGAGCAGTGGAGGGAAGAGACCCAAAGTCATGGGGAGAGGGCGTCACCACAGAAGGCAGGCTGGTGTACCCTTGCCACCACTGCCGTCCTTGTGCCACGGTAGCCTTCCCCTCCCTGGACCTGGTACCCACACCGACGGCCTGCGGTGCAGTGCTGGTTCTCACATCCGACTTTGGCAGAGAAGAGGAGGTGAATAAGGAATATCGTGGGAGGATCAACCAAACACAGTCATCGGGGGTGCCTCTGCCTCTGGGGAGGATGAGGCTCTTAGCCCCGGATGTTCTGTTACCAGACTGGGGAAAAAGACCTGGGAGACACTTTCTTCATCCCAGCATGGGGGTGGTGCCAACAACTACACAGGATTTGCAAAAGGGGCTAGGGGTTTCATTTAGCATCAAAAAATAAAGCTTGACCAGGAGTTTGGGGCAACTTGAAAGAGGTGCTGAATGAATTATGAAATTCCCCGGAGGAAGATGAAGCCATCTGGGGTTCTCTGGAGGCAGAGAACACAGTGAATAAAAAGCTGTAACTCATCTGTGGGAGTTTAGCCAAGGATCCTCAGGTCCTGCAGACCCTCCTTCCAGCCCCCCCTAGGAGTTTGGTACTGGCCTGTTACCCTCCACACCCCTCACTCCTGCCCCGCCCCCACTGAGGAAAGGGTTGTACATGAGACAAGTCAGCACAGACACTCATGTCTCACATCACACTGGGTACCGAGGGACAGACAAAGACACACTCCAGGAGATGCGTCTCAGGGAGGAGAAATGCACCTCAAACAACAAGGAAAAATCCTCAAGGAAAGGGGAACAAAAGACAATAAAGTTTTCATTGTGATCACACTACAGAAAAAAAAATACCTTCTGTTCTTTGCAAAAAAAAGGTGTGAAGGCCAATTTTGTGTTTTTCTTTTCTTAAAAAAAGGAGTTGCATGAGTTACAATGCAACCAGTATCTTTTTTTTTTTTTTAATCTGTTTCTTTTCTGCACTTGTTAAGAAAATGACTTTTTTAAAAAGTACAGCACAGTCAGGTCTGCGGCCACAGAGGAGCAGCTGTCTTTGGCAAGAAGTCCAGGCCGTGGCCTTCTCTGTCACCTTCGGCCCATCTCGCTCTGTCTCATGAAGTGGATGTTGTGGGCACTGTCTGACAGTTCTGGGTACTGCTCGACGGAGATCACGAAGAAGCCGTCGTAGCCTTGAACCCGCCCTGTGTTCAGCGCCTGCTGCTTCTCCCCCTCTGTCCAGGCCCGCAGGCCCTCCTCCCCTTCCCTAAGTCGCTGCTGCTCCCGGGCCCATGCTTGGCGCACAGCTCTCTGCCGGGCCAGCTCCAGCACCCGCACTTTCTCCTCATCCAATGTCGTCCCGTAGCGGGTGTTCAAGCACAGTGCCCCATACTGGAGCTGAATGTCTGTGTAGCGTCTAGTCCTGCCATTGAGCATCGTGTTGATCTGGGAAACGGTGACGTTGACCCCATTCTCCAGGGTTCGCTGGCCCCCACTGAGGCCCAGGATGGCCAGGTCAGCTTCTGAAGGTCCTGGTTTCACAAAGTAGTGGGTGTCCACCCCATCAATGGTGAAATGCAGGTTCTCCAGGTAGTGGGCATTGTTCAAGATGGCGGCCACCCTCCGCCCATCCTCGTTGGCCACACTTATGATGTCTGTGGTCACCCGGCCATCTTTCAATGCAAACTTGACTCCCTTGCCAAAGACTGAGCCGCTGGATGCAAACTTCTTTGTCTTTGGGGCCTGTTGGCAGCTGGTGATTGTTGAGCCATAGAGCTGGTCAAAGCGTTCTAGGGTGACGAAGGCTTTCAGCTGCTTTTGCACTTCACATTGTACCCCAAGGATAGACTAAAGTGGGGAGCAGAGGGAGGAAGGAGAGAAAAAGAGTGAGACAAAGGAAAAGAGCCCAAGGGCCTGGAGAGTCAGTTTACATAACTAAGTTAAGTCTACCATATTTATTAAGCTTAGCATGTGGCTCTACTTCTGTTCACTAAAACATCCAGCCATCCTCTCTCTATTTATTCACCATCCTTCCATTCAGAAACTATTCAGAGCATATCTACTTTGTGCCAATTCCTTTCCTGGGCCCTGGAATTACAGCAATGAATCAGATATTGTCCTGCCCTTGAAAAACTCACCATGTAGTAGGGAAAGACAGTGTGACAACAAGGAAGTACAATCAAATGTGGTAACTTGTGGCCCAACAGCAGGACTAGCTATGGCTAAGTAATTCACATTCATTGTCTCATCTCAGCTTCACAATAACTTTATATAACTGGTATTGTTACTATTATGACTTAGCATCTAAGAAAGCTAAGGCTCAAACAGGGTACAACTGGCCCACCAAGTATTTAAGTCAATGTTCAAACCCAGGTCTACCTGCAGAGAGGCTCAGTTTTGAGGAAGCAGCAAACAAGGCTCAGAATATCTCAGCTTGAGGGTGGAGGAGTGCCATGGAGAAGGTGGGGTTCAAGGACAAGCTCGTATTTGAGCTGGGACTGGAAGGATGGGGCGGTAATGTTAGATGGAGGAATGGCAAGAGATGCATTCTTGGCAAGAAGGCTTAGTAAGATGACAAGCAGTGATTTATATAAACCCTCTTATTCTGCTTCATTGCTCTCTGCTGTGTTCATAAATGATTTTCAAGGAGGGCCTCTGCCCCACTGTGCTTCCTGGGGGATCCTCAGGTGCCCCTCCTTTTGGCTGCCTTGGGGGCCCTGTTTTCTTGGCATCCCACCTACCTGTCCCTGTGGCGGTTTGGGGAGCTCGGGAGAGCAGCAGACCCCTGGGCCTTATTAGCAACTCAGGGAAATGGCTTTAGAAACAGGCCCATTGGCTTCTCACTGAAATTAAGTCCTCTTTATAATTAATAGAACCCTGTCTGTGAACAATTATTTCCTAGAGTTTCACGAAAGCTGGAGTGCTCAACAACAAAGATCTCCGATGCCTGCCAAGGGCAGAAATCAATAATTCATTGACAGGCGAGGCGGGCAAGCAGGCTGTCAGAGCTGGGGCTCTGTGCAGTGGAGAAGGCAACCTGGTGGTGGCGGAAGAGCTAAGCCGCTGGAATCAGTCCTGGGAACAGGATGAGCTGTGGGCATCTGGGCAGCCTGGGGGGCTGGTGGGGTTGGGGAGGGGCAAGGGCAGCGGAAAGCTGCAGAAAGAGGATGGGCTCAGGGGCCACACAGACTTGGGCTCTCATCAGCATCTGCCACTTCCAGCTGAGTGACCTCGGGCACGTTCTCTCTGACTCCTGGTCTCCTCGTCTGTAACATGGGGGGACATGCCTAATTCACGAGGTCGTTTACTTCTCAACCATTTGTTCATTCAGTGCAAGTTTTCCAAGCACCAGCTCTGGACTAGGCGCTTTGCTGGGTACCAGATAAGACCCTGTCCTCATGGGGTTCACAGTCTACAGGAGATGCAGGAGGGGAAACAGGAGTTCAAACCCAGTGTGGTTGAGTGTTGTGAAAGAGGAAACAACAGGGTGCCGCCAGAGCAGAGAGGGGCAGAGTCTGGGGGCTGGAGACGGCGGACCTGAGCCCTAATGCAGTCAGGTAGGATGAGAAATATGGATGTGCATGTACGTTTCTACCCTGGCCACCCTGCTTTCCTCCTCCATCTGCACTGGGGTTCCCTGAAAGCCTGGTCTCTGCCTGACTCATTCCTGCTTTCACTGGCAGCAGCCTGCGGCCCAGGAGAGCCAGCACCTGGTACAGACATTATGAATTTGGGGGGAGGGGGTGCTGGGCAGTGAGCAAATGGATGTCTGAAGTGGGGGGGGAGGGTGAAACTGTTTCAAAGGACCTTTACAGCTATATGATTCTTTGAGTCTTTGAAACTGAGTTATGAAAGAGAGACAAGAGAAAGTAATGGTTTTTTGAGCATCTACAGACAGATCTGGGTTTGAATCCCAGCTCTACCCCTTCCGTGCTATGTGGCCCTGGAAAGCGTCAGGCACAAGATCTATAAATGAGAACATTAACCCCAGGGGAGAACTGTGGGGAAACCTATGCAGAACACCCCATGCGAGGACAGCGGCAGTGAGGTGCTCAGAAAACGCCATGTTTGGTCTTGGAACACTTCTTCCCTCCTTGCACTCTGGTAGTGGGTAGTGACAGAGGCTCACTGTTTTTGTGGAACTCCACACTTAGTGTAACACACAGAACTTCTTAAGACAGCTTGTGAGCGTGTAGGGTCCGTGTGCTGTCCCAGCTGGGTCCACAGTGGCCCACCAGTGAGTGGCGTGGTTACTAAGTGTCTGCTGAGCAGTTTCTGGCGGGCGCTGTGGACGCACTACACCTGTTTCTATCGATGGCCCAGACCTTCCTGAAAAGCTGGCAGGACTCACTCCTGAAATGTGCCCGAATTACCTTGCTGTTGTCCCACTCCTGGGTTTTCATCTGTGTGTGCATGAGCTCATAGGACGGTTCCATGGCATCCGTGTCTGGCTTGGGATAGCCAGGAATCACGTTGTGAAGCTGGAATCCAAAGGTGAGCAGCCAGCTGTTGACATCTGGGTGGGAGAGAAGCAGAAATATGCCCACGGAGTCCGTCAGTGGACCTCAGGTGTGACAGAGCCAATAAAGCAGCCTGCAGTGGGGCTGCAGGTGGGGCGAGGATGGGGAGCGCTGCCGGGGGAGGATCAGCTGGCACATGCACTCCGGAAACCGGTTTCATGGTATGACTGCTGAAGATACCCGTGGGACCTAGCGCCCCCGTCCTAGCCATAAATCCAAAAGCGATGTACTTCAAGTAGAACCTAGGTTTCCATACCCCCATTTCTACTGTCACTCCACCCCCTGGGACCTTCAGCTTCAGACACCCAGAGGCAGCTGTTGATGGGTGAAGACTCCCCCACACCTACCCCCCACATCAATGGAAAACACTTGCAGAGGACCACCACTCCCAAAGGAAAGATTTGCAGGAATGACTTTCAAAGAGGAAATACACTTAGGAAACAAATGCTCCATCTTTCTCCAATTCTCTTTGCAGAGATTGTAGCCTTGGGGCCTAAGTACCATAGGACACAGAGATGGCCTCTGCCCAAGATTGGAGAGGTCATCCCCCACTTGCCTGTTTTTGACTCTGCCAGCCTGAGGAAGTCCCTTAACCTCCTTCTGCCTTCTTTATATTGGGCTTGAGGAGCTAGCCCCATAGACACAGGGTTTATTGATTTATAACATTCCTTCGTGGTTACTAGTTACAAAATGTTACATATAGGGACAGGTAGAATTTTGCAATGAGCACTTGGCTCATTAAAGAATGGAATCAGTAAGCCAAGGCATGAGGAAAATAGAGAGCGTGGAGGGTGTGCGATCAGCTGCTTGGCCCACTGTGGCTAAAACAAACAATAAAGGCAGGGTAGGGTGGGGGAACCTACAAAGCCATTTTGCCCAAGGCTGAGAACTTGCATCTGAATTTGTAGTTGCAAAGAAAAACTACCAGGAATACTGCAAAGTCACCTGGAACTAGGGGCAGAAAAGAGGGCTGGGCCTTAATTATAAGTGATGGGAGGTGGGAGACGGTCTGATCACACTTTCAGGAAAAATGCTGAAATTGTTCTATTCTTTTTTTTTTTTCTTTTTACAATTGGCTTTTCTGAAGAGTTGGAAAATTTACTCTTCCTTCTGGCATCAGATGTAGACTTGTCCCTCAAGTAAAAAAGCTCTTCTCTATTCATTTATCCCAGACTGCAGGGGGCTACCTGGGATGGTGATGAATAATAATCCACATGTTAAAATTTACAAAGTGAGTCTGAACCCAAGAATGAGGATTTTGGAGTCGATCAGAGCAGAGGTCTAACCCCAGCCTGCCACTTCCTAAGGGGCCAGTGACTTTATCTCTCTGACCCTCACTTTCTTCCTGTAAAAATGGGGCTTCAACTGAGGGTTCAGTGCAATGCATATGTGATGTATCTGTGGTGGACATATATCTTCCTAGCATCCTGCTCTGCCTGTTCACTCTTTCTTTTGGGGTCTTCATGTTGTTCTAGGGAAGCTGACTCCACCTCAGAGTCCAGGAACAGAGCATGTAACTTAGGCGAAGCCAATCAGCACATTCTATCTCCCCAGCAATACTGATTAGTTCAGGGGTGGTCATGTGACCTAAGCCTCTTCAAGTGGAGTATACGTATCTCAGAACCTCTGAAGACATTTTTGGAAAAAGGATGCTCTCTTTAATATTGTTGTTGCTGGACGTGAATGAGGTTGCATATAGCCCACGTAGAAGCTACGAGGTAGGATTTAGGGAGAATTAGTAGTATTTTGGCGTTAGTAGTAAAATGGTATTTTGCGCCTTTTTCCGCTACAGTCACCTGCCAAGACATCTCACAGGAAACTCACTGGAGGGTGAGGCAGGGCGGGCAGTAAATGCGATGGATGTAATGGGAATGTCCTTTCAGTCTGTTAAGCTGTTGTAGGGCTGAGTGTGGTGGGGAGGCCTTGTGGGGACATTGCTGTGTGGCCACAGGGCTCAAGGTGTCCCCACCACACATGCCCACCACTGTGTTCTCTTCTTCCCCACCCTCAGGACTCTCACCATAACCCACTGAACTCTCTCAGCATGACCTCCTGGAATTTTTCCCTGCTGTCAGCAGAAACAGAGTCCAGGCTGGGCTGCCAAATTCGGGGCCAGGAAGCCATGTCCCTAAGGGGCACTCATGTGACCTGTACACATGGCCCTCTCTACACTCTCGGGTATGCAGTTCCCTCTCCCGGAACTGCCCTCTCTGCCCTGCCTGATGGAGGGCCATGCATAAGCGGGCCTCAGGTACCAGCCGCCCCCTGGGCAGAGCCAGTGGCCATCAGCCTGACCCTTCACCACAGGCTCCTCACACTGGACAGCAGTGGTCTGCCCTCCCCTCCCTCCCAGGGTGCATTCCTGGAGGGCAGGGATCATCTTTCTCTCCCTAGTGCCTGATACAGTGGCTGCAAAGGGGAGGCACTTGCTGAATGAATGAAACTGCCTTAACATAGGGGGCGGGGGTATTGTGTCAAAGTTGGGGTATTCCACAAACTCTCTTCTATAAAAAGTGCTGGCTTTACCCAGCCAGACCCAAATCCCCACAGTTCCTCTGACACTGAGGTCATCTGTGGCTGGGGGCACTGTGACTGCTGGAGACATGTCTGGCATGTGTGACATATGGGACACTATATACTCAAGTTGGTTTCACAGGAGTGGAAAGCAAAGCCTGCTTTTTAAATCAGAGAGTGGAGGTAAAGGAGCCAGTGCGAGCCGTGCACTGCGCTGGGCGGGCTCTATACGGCATCTCATTTTATCCTTGCACCAGGGAAGTTCTTTTTTCTCCTGTTGGGCTGTTTGTTCTCTACTCCTTTTGTTAGTCTTTTCCTACCCTCTTTGGGGTATTTTTTAGTTTGTATTCTATCTCCACTGTTGACTGATTTGCTATGCCTTTATTTTTCAGTAGTTCTAGGATTTACAATATGCATACTTAACTTACCCATAGTTGTGGTATTTTAACTTCAATGTACAGATCGGGAATTCAGGGAAGTTAAGTAATTTTTGTGATAGCTTAGAAATGGTGGAGCCCTCCATCCAGTTCTGTTTATCTCCAGAGTCTGAATTTTCCTTATTTCATCCAAAGTAAGAGCATTTTTTTTTTTTTTTAAAGCCATACCTTCACCCAACTTCTCAGGGACTCATAGCCAGCCTGATTTCTGGGTTGGAAACTCCCAAAGTGCATTCTAAGCAATGCATCCAGTGAGATATTTGGATTTCATAGTGAAAAATAGGATTTCATGGTCAAATAAGTTTAAGAAATAGTGGGTGAATATATTAAACAGTTCTCTTTACTACAGGACTTCTCTGAGCCTTTCATAGGCTGAAATGTAGTATGAAAATTACAATGGTGGCTGCCCTGCCAGATTAATTTGATGCCAGAAACAGAGCCTTTTTTTTTTCCCAGAGCATTTCTCTAAACTAGTGTTTCTTCAGATATACTTTGGAAAATGCTGCTCTAAGAGAAAGTCAATGTTTCCCATGACCCCAGAGCAGCTTTCTTAAGGATGACTGTCTTCTCAGAGGACCAGAGCAATAGGAAGAGATGACAAGTGCCTGCCCCCTGAATGAGCCCCCATCCTCACCTGTCATGAAGCACTTGATGTCCTGAGAGTTGCTGATGGGGTTGTTGTTTTTAAACATGTAGAGATTAAAAGGCATGATGTTGCTGCTACTAAGGTGCTTCCACAGCTCATGGTCTGGGCTAGTCCAGCGCCCAGCCAGCACATCATAATCCCGTCGGCCCATGTGGATGAGCTTGGTGAGTGGATCATAGAGGCCCCCATGGTAGCCGATGATGATCTGGAAGTTGGGGTTGGTGTCCATGTAGATCTCCCCATAGGCCGTGTACAGGACCTGCTTGATCATCAGGCCTGTTCCACTGAAAACAGCGAGAGGGGTCCCGATGTTGTCACAAGCTATGTAGAACTCATCACCGCTGCTCAGCTCCATGGCAAAGAGGTGTCCTTGCAGGTCATAGTAGAGGGATGTGATCTCAGAGCTGGAGTGGTTGTAGAGGTGGGTGACCTTGGTGGGGTTGGTCAGATCCGCATAGAAGAATTGCAGGTGGTGGCTGTGGCTGCTCTTGCTGGACACGCGCCGCCCCAGGCCATCATAGCGGTACCTGACACTCCAGCCCCCGGCCCGGTTGTAGGCCCTGATGAGCAGGCCAGCTGAGTTGTACTCAAAGACATCACCACCCCGCTGCCTCAGGAAGCCATCCTCATCCATCTTGTATTGCACGTCACCTAATCTAGTGATGCGGTCACGGAGGTCGTACCTTAGTGGGGTGAGCCGTGCACTGTTCCCAGGGCTCAGCAAGTGCAGGTTCCCATTGAGGTCATAGCTATATCGCCAGAGTGGTTTGTCATTGATGGAGACTGTCTGTAACTGGCCGTCAGAGTCATACTCATAGGAGTAGCGGGTGGTATTGGCATAGGGTCCCACCTTCAGCTCCTTCTTCACGACTCGCCCCATGTTATCATACTGGACTGTCATCCAGTACATGAGTGAGCGGAAAATCTCGTACTGTACTTCCTTCATCCGTCCATATGCGTCAAAGTGCTTGGTATGGGTCATGACCGCCGTGGTGATGATTTGGTTAATGTCATAGTAGATGACACCAAATTTCCCAAACTGCTCCGTCTTGCCTGACACATCGTCATAGCGATATAGATCGATGGGCAGTGGGGTCTCGTTGATCACGGCCTGCATGCTGGTCACCCGGAAACTGTTGTCATAGTTGTAGTCAAAACGAGCATTGACCATGCCTTCCTCGGTGAAACGGAAGATCTGGCGGTCGATCAGGGGCCCGATTTGACGGTAGCGGATGGTGCAGGTGAAGCCCTCGTTCTGTAGGTTGATGGTCTTCAGCATGCCTGCCGTCTCGTCGTAGGTGAAGCTCACCTTGGTGGTATCGTAGAGCATCTCGGCTAGCTTCGACAGCTTGCCATATTTGTATATCACCCTGCGGCCGGTGCCCAAGTAGAAGGTGTGGAGGAGGTGCCCATCCTCAGTGAAGTCCTGGATGACTGAGGCATTGCCCTCAGGAGGCTGGTAGATGTTTCTGTAGTAGCCCACGGAGCGAATAGTCTCTAATGTCTGCCGGGCCACATTGGGCATTGTCACGGAGGAGAGGCGGTCGTTCTTGTCAAACTCAAAGATGTACTGCCTCTGGCTGTGAAGGAGCAGCACCATGGACTGGAGGGAAGGGAAAACCAGGAGGTGAGAGCAGGGTGGTGGGGAAGGGAATGAAAGGCCAAGGAAACTGGTGGTTCTCCTAAGTTATGCCCCGAGCCAGATAATTCCAACCAATGTGCCACAGGACACTGAGATGGGGCACAGATATGCTCAGGTAGTAATTGATCTCATCCCTTGGCCTGGCAGGGCCTGGGGCCCCAGAGCATTCTGGCCATTTTCCTTCTTAGGGTAAGCAGCCTTGTCTGTTTGCCCCTTTGTGTGGTACAAAAATGATGACTTTACTGTGTGATGGGGTGCTTGAAAGGGTGGGAGCACTGGCCTAAAGTTTTTGCAGCATCTTCTCTCCTGGCTTCCTTGTTCCAGATCCCTTCTAAAATCAATCTTCCTAGTAAAGCAAGAATGATTTTTCCTAAAATACAGTCTGACCATGTCTATTGACTACTAAACAACTTCGGTTGACTCCCTGTGGCCTACAGGATAAAGACCATGTCTGAGAAAAGCATTTAAGACTTTGTACAATTGTTTATACAGTAAGAGGTTACTGGGAATGGAGAAACCTGGATTCTAACAACAAGGTCATTGTGTAACCCTGGGAAAGTTCTTTCCCTCCCTGGCATTGGTTTTTCGGTATACTGGATGAAACTTCAAGGTCTCTTAGCACTACCACAGAATATTGCTCTCAGAGATGCTCGCACAGCACAGAGCAGAGGAGACTGACCCCAGAGCAAGCAGAGCCTGGGCTCTGGACAGGTGACCAGAAGTAGGAAACAAAGTATGGATCTGGATACCAAAACTGGGACATGAAGTACAGCCTCTATTTCAGGAAAAAGTCATCAGATAACAGCCTAGAGGGATCTAGGTATCAAAGCTACCATTTTCTCCTCTTTGGGACCAACTTTTGATTTCAGGCTCTTTCTGATCCCTCACCCCTGGGATGAAATGAACCCTGACCTGAAGTGAAGGAATTTATAGTGGCCACACCCAGCACTTGAGGCTCAGGATTTAGCACTTCCTGCCTAAGTATGGACCTTAGGCTTCTGCTTTGTTCTCAGAGACCAGACCATGCGGTATGCCCTAGACCTGGGAGCAGATCTCTGCCTGTTTCAGGACTTCCTAAGTCCAGGTAATGTTTTATTCTGTTCCAGGACCCCCACCTCCCACGTCATCATTATGATCCAACCAGGTGCCTCTCAGGACCCCCTAGCCCTCTGTTGCAGGTTTTCCTAAACACTGCCTTTGGAGACCACATGGGTCAGACCTATCCTATCAAGGTCAGAAATGACAGGCCTCTACATGGCCAGGCCAGTGAAGGAGGGAGACAGACACCTGCCTTTTCTAAGTACGTGTAGCTCCATGTCTTCCCATCAGCAAAGATCCTGGATATGATGCGACCTGCCTGGTCATATTCCATTCTCTCAGACATGATGCCCCTCTGGATGCCGGCAATGTGGCCCCCCGGGGAGTACGTCACGTTGACACCATTAAGCCTGCTGCTGGGTGACCAGAGGCTGGGCCGCCCCGCCTGGTCGTACAGGATCCGGAGGGTGAACTTGCGGTGGTCATCATAGATCTTCTCTGTGCGTGTCACGCGGTCAAAGTCCAGAGACAGGAGGTTCCGATTGTGAACCTGCCAAGGGGTAGGAGGATGGAGAAAGTTAATCTGGATATTGAGAACTTGGGTCTGAGAAGCTCCTGAGTGGAGGAGGCAGCGCAGGTCATGGGTGTCAACAAGGTTTGGGCCCTGGCTCTGTCACTTGTCAGCTCTGGGAAGTTTCCTCATCTGTAAAACGGGAATAATAATGTCAATTACAGGGGGCTGTTGGGAGGGTAAAGACGATGCAGAGGCTGAGCTAACAGTAGCTCTTACTGAAGACAACCAACGGCAACTCCTAATGTGATTCTTCTAATGAGCACAGAAGACAGATCCTCTCGACTCCCTCCTAAAAAGGGAGAGGCCCAGTGGGGCCAGCAAATCAATTCCTGACCCACTTATTATGTGCCAGGCACTGTGCTCGCGTTTGACACCAGGGAGACAAAAGCTCGGGGATGTGAAGGGACATGCTCCAGGTCTCATGAGCGACTGGGTCTGGGTTTGACTGTCACCACTGTAATGTGCCCACAAGTGCTCAGTGGTCCTCTAAGAAAAGTCCAGCCCTTCTTGGGACTTTGGACTTCCCTTCACTGCTGGGATCTCTCCTGCCCTCGCTCACCACAATTAGACTTCTCGGTCACCCTGGTCAGCTCCCAAGTCTTCTTCTTCTTCCTGGAAGCCCTGGGGGGCAGTGTGAGGTTGAATCTGGGATGACATCTGTGGTTGTGGGCCACAGTCCTAGCTTTGGAACATTTGCTTCTGCCTCCAGGGTCAGGAGCCCCTTGTATGATCCCCACCTGGGCTACCAGGTCAGCACATGATTCAATTTCCTTTCAGAGTCAGAAATACGGGGCTCCCACAGGGGTAGCAGGAAGTCAGGGTTTTTCATATTTTAATAAAGAAATATACTTCAGAGGCCTCCTTCTATATTTGGTACTGGTTACCCCTGAAACACTGCTAGGTACTCTGAAGCTAAAAATGCTGATTTCCCCGAGCTGGTGTTTTGGTGCATTTGGGAACATTTTCTCACTCTTCCGTTAGTCACTTGTTAAAGCAGACAAGGTAGGTCACTTGATGCAAACCAGGTAATGGAAGGCTCTCTGGGGCCCGGTGTGGTAAAACAGGGGTCAGGTCTAGAAATTAAGGCCAGGATTCCAGCCTCAACTCTGTGACTTTCTGTGTGACCTTGGGCAAGTGTTTTTCCCTCTCTGAGTCTCAACTTCTTTCTCTGTAAAACAAAGGGCTGTTGAGAGGACTGAAGAAACCTAAGTAAATTACCTAGTGGAGTGTTGGGCACATAGAAGGTATTGAATTAATGGGTGCGATTATTTCCTTTAAATGACAACAAATGATCATGGTCATTCTCAGAGGGAGTAGAGACATGTGTGTCTCCCCTTTCTTCCCAAACAAATTCTAAAGCCTAGAAAATAAGGATTTATAACGATGATGCTGAGATGACTTGAGCCGTGAATGGCCTGGTTATAATAAGGCTGCCTTCCCTGGGGTAATCAAACACAATTGAAGAAGCAAAAACAGTGTGGCAGACAATTCCCATGAAAAATCCGAGGCGGCGTTGGAGGCTGAAGCTGTGTTCTTTGCCGAGAGCACAAAGGAAGATACAACGTCTGCACCACCAAAAATGATAGAGCCCTTTTTATGGCATCAGTTGGAAGGCCTCCTGTGACTCCCCCCAAGGTGCTGCCCCCTAGCCGGCTGCCCCCCATCATTCCCTGGAGGACCCCTAGTGAAGGGGAGCTACACCTTGTGGCAAAATTAATAAAATTGAATTAAGCAGCTCCCTGGGGAACCGCCTAATGCTTCCTGTGCTTGGCAGTGGTGGCAGTGAGATTATTTTACATCTTTCTTTATTAAAGAAGTTCCCAGTTGCATTAAAAAATGAGCTCCATTATGGGGAGGCGCACCAGCTAACATTCTAATTCCACATGCCGCCACCATGGGTGGCCATTTATATTGGGAGGACGCGGAGATGTGGCCACCTCGCTGGAACGCCGTTTATTGCAGGCTGGGAGAGGGACCAATTCAATCCTGGGAAACTTTTGGTCCAGTTCACATGGCAGAGAGAAAAGCCTAATGGCACTAAATGTTGCCACTTGCAGAACACCTGGGGTCTACCAGCACCTGGCTAGGTATATCAACGATATTACCTGGGTTCTGCAGAAGAATCTAAGGCTCAGAGGAGTTGCTGAAGGCTACACATAGCCCAGGTCAAACTTTCCATTTAGTACACTGCCTCCCACGTGTATGAGGTGTTGCTGGGGAATTCAGACAGGGGCCTAGCGAGGCCACAGAGGACAAAGACAGAGAGGTCTTCCTTAGGAAACTAGAGGAAGGCTGTTTCCCACATTAGACTGTTGCTAGAGTTCTTGGCTGTTGAGAGAAGACAGGAAGCCTAGTTTTCTGGCTCTAGTGGTGTGATATTGGATAAGTCACTTAATGTTTCTATATCTGTGGTGAGAACTTAACTATGAGACAAGGTGCCTATTCTCTAGTCCTTACCACCACCTAGCTTTGTGAGTCTGCGACAATCCCCTTTCTCTCTGGAACTTGGGTGCCTCATGTGTGAAACAGGGGCTTAAATGAACTTCCTTTACTAAAGAGCAGGGGTCAAGACAGCCCAAGCCACATTGCATTGAGGATGCTTCTGTGGTTTTTAGGGGTCAGGAACATCTGGCTCAGCTCAGCAAGTCTCTTCAGAGCACCTGTGGCCTCCGAGGTACTGTGCTGAGAGCCAGGGCTAGTTCCTTTGCTCTCATTCTCCCCATCCCCTTCCTTTCTAAAATTGGAGGGAAGAGAAGCTGGGCAATCAGGCTCTGGAGCAGAGAAGCCACACATGGGAGTGAGGCAGGGAAAGGGCTGGTTCAGGGGCACCCACATACTGAAAAGCACCCTGAAATACCAGACCACCAATGCCAACCCATTGGCAGTGATGGCTATGGTGGGGGTCATTTTGTTCCTTTAGAAAGGATAACTGCTTGAAAAAAGGGGAGAATATGGCTTAGGTTCCAAACAGCTAGACTGAATTTTCGGACACACTAGCAACAGTAATAACAGTAATAGTAGTAAGATTAGCAATAACAGCAACAACACGAATGGGTATTGACCCATTATTATGGGCCAGACTCTGTATGAGGCACTTTATATATTTTTTCTAATCTTTGTAGCAACTTGTAAAATTGGGTTTATCTTCCTCATTTTATAGATAATGAAATTGAGGCTTTAAGATATAATAGATTTGCCCTAGTTCACTCAGGGAATAAATAACAGAAGCTGGAAATTCAACTCAGGCCTGACTAACACCAAAGCCAGTAATCTTGCCACAAGTAACATTGGAAAAGATGTACAAGACTCTCATTACGTGACTTGTCTGCTTTACTTTCCACCTTTTACAGATGAGGAAACAGTAGGTCCGGGAAAAGTTTCTCCCCCGGGGACAGTTCCTAGAACAGAACCTAATTCTCCAGATTCCTCTTCACTCTTTCCCCCCCGAACTCAGCCTCCTGAGGTGGAGGTCTCCTAGGGGGTCCTGCTCACCCGCAGCCGGCGCCCAAAGACGGTGACCTGGCCCCGAGCCTGCTCCTTGCGCTGCCGCCATTCCACCAGGTTAAGGCCGTTGTCGATGGGCAGTGTGACGTTCCTCTTGCCCACAGTGGGGTTGACGGTGCCGGCCAGCAAGTGGGGCTCTGTCTGTAGGGCCACCTCCATGCCGTTGGCCAGCAGCAGCCGCAGGGAGCCATCTGCCCCGATATAGTAGCTGTTCCGGACTTGGTCTGAGGGAGAGGAGAAGGACAGACTTGGCTCAGGAGGGACGAGGAGGGAGGGGGCTGTGTGTGTGGCAGAGGCAGTAGTGTGGTTTTCAAATGTGTTTATTTTTCTGACTATAGAAACAAAAACATTATTATTGGAGCAAACTAGAAAAAATATGGAGATTAGCCATAATCTCAATACATCCCACCCCCAGAAAGCCATTCTAAATATGATGATATATTCCTAGGTTGTAGGATATTTCCTAATATATTCATAGTATAAAATGTTGCTTATAGAGTTTTTCACTGATGACTATATTGTTGAATATTTTTCATAAAAGATTTTGTTAATGAATATGTAGGATTCCATTGTATAGAAATACTATAATTTATTTAACCAAACCTCAAATAATTTCTGATTGTTGCCAGTTTTCATAATTATATGTAACACTGCAAATTAATATGTTTTAAACATTATGCTAAGAGAAAGAAGTCATACACAAAAGACCTCATATCGTGTGAGTCCATTTATATTGAAATGTCCAGAACAGGCAATTCATGGAGACCAAAAGTAGAATAGTGAGGGGAAGGCAGAATGGGGAGTGACTGCTAATGGGTATGGATTTTTTTCTGGGAGCAATAACATTTTTCTAGAATTAGATAGCAGCCATAGTTGCATAACTTTCTACATATGCTAAAAACCACTGAACTGTACACTTTCAAAGAGTGAATTTTATCTTGATTAAAAATATTTTTTGGATAAAAATATGTATTCATTTTGGGTTATTTAATCAAAATAGACTCCTAATAGTAGGTTTAGTAGAGAGAAAGACTGAACATTTTTAAGGCTCTTGATATACAATAGGGTAACAATATTCTTTATAACAAGGTAAAAAAGAACTCCAATACTTAAATTACTGACAGAATGCCAAATATATATGTGGTTTAAAACATATATATGATTTAAAAAATATATAAGTTTAAATCAAAACATACATATATGTTTTAAATCACTGTCATATATATACAGATAGATGGTCCCTGGCTCACATGGTTCTACTTATGATTCTTCGACTTTATGACGGTGTGAAAGCTATACACATAACAAATTAATGAGATATTCAATACTTTATTATAAAATAGGCTTTGTGTTTAAGCATTTTGTCCAACTATAGGCTAATGTAAGTGTTCTGAGCATGTTTAAGGTAGGCTAGGCTAAGCTATGATGTTTGGTAGGTTAGGTATATTAAATGAATTTTCAACTTAGGATATTTTCAACTTACAATGGGTTTATTGGGACATAACCCCATCATAAGTCAAGGAGCAGATATATATACATATATGTATATGTATATGTATATTTATATATATGACAATAATTTAAAAATACATCTGATTTTGAAATTTTATATCTAGTTAAAACATTTTAATTTGGATCTTTAGCTAAAAGGTGATTCTGGAGAAAAAAGTAAATTTCAGCTTGAAATGAATACTGAATTCCCTTCTAAAAATGGAAATAACATCTCTGACCTTATGCTGCACTCTCCTGCCTTTGCTTCTTCTTGGCTACTGCCTCTGTCCACATTGCCCTTCTCTTCAATAAATGGTAGCCCAAGTCTTTCCTTAAAGGCTCTGCTTAAGTTATCTCTTCTCAGAAGCTTCCCCCATCTCTCTGGTTAGAACAAATGCCTCCACCTATACACCCCTTAATGTCCCTATCGGCTTCATTAGTGACCTTGCAGCTAAAGAACGTAGGGTTTGCCACCCTGTTAATGACCAAATTCTCAAATACCTCAGTGCCTTCTGTGAGAGGCACTACTGCATTGAGATTAAGAGCATGGACTTCAGAGCCAGGCTTCCTAAGTTCAAGTCCCAGCTCTGCCACTCTCTTGCTGTAAGACCTTGGACTAATTTTTTAACCTCTCATGCCTCTGTTTCTTTATCTGTACAATTATATGATGAATATAAACATCAGATAACAGTATCTGGTACATAGTAAGTGTTACATAAATTTTAGCTGTTATTAGTTTTATGTGCCTGGCACTGTTCTGGTCACTGTCATGTATCCAGTCATTTTTAGCTCCACTGTCCCATTTTACACACCTGTCACAGTGAACTTTTCTAGGATGAACATGGTCCTTCAATAGATCCCCACTACCTTTAGATTAGTGGTTAAGAAAGTGGATTCTAGAGTCTTTTTGTCTGAGTCCACTACCCCTACTAGGTGTGTGACTTTGGACAAGCTACTTAACCTCTCAATGCCTCATTGCCTTCATGTGGAAAATTAGTAATACCTACTTCATCAGGTTCTTGTGAAGATTATACAGGACTATGAATGTAAAACACTAAAAATATATTTCATACCAATAAGTGCTCCAAAATGTTAGTTATCATTATTGTTTTTACTGCATGTGCATAGTAAACATTTCCTGGACTGCACTAGATATACTCCAGGCTATGACAAGCAGTAAGGATGTAGTTTTTGTAGGAAACCCTCAGTGAGTATTCCCTGCTAGAATAGCGTCAAATTGGCCCCTCTCTCTCCCATTTCCTCCTCCCTCCATTTTCTCCCTTTTTCTCTCACACACGGAATTCTAAAATCTGCCTCAAACTTGCAATGCATTAGTCACTGACAATCTGTATTTTACTTCCTTTGGACAGTGAAAAAGCCTGTGTCAATTTATCTTTTAAAGCTGCTTCTTGCTGCATCCCCCCATATGTCCATTAAGGGTGACTTTGGCTGTAACAGCATCTGCCCAGGCCCATCTCAAATGATCCCCGTTTACTGGGAGCTGTGACTTCCCAAAGCTGCTGCTCATTAGTAGCTACTTTTCATTTCTTCCCAGAGTTCAGACATGAGATGAAACTGAAAGAGCTTTTTACAGAGACTACTGAGGTGGCCGTAAAACTGAGCATCTGGGCTGGTATGGAAGAAGGAAACGGAGCCTAGCAGAGGTGCCAAAGAGGAAGAGCACGTAATATGTCCCCTGGATTTCAACATGTTCTATTCCTTTTCACATTTTAATGTTTCTGAAATTGCAATGTGCCTTAAGTCCTTGTATAAATTTCAGGCAGTGTGTCTCCCCTGCCTCATACCACCACCTGAAAAGTTGTTATTAAATTGATGGTACCCTTTAAAACCTTTTTGATGGCACTTTTGAATTTCAAAATGTTCCCCAAATATAAGAAAGCCTGCATTAACTTTTGAGAAAATTGCTCAAAGCCAGCTTAGAGGCATGGAGTGGTGAGACAATTCTTCACCACAAGGAAGAAAATGGCCCTGAAGGACAAGACGTCTGAGTAATCAGTGGCCTTGCTGTCCCTGGTCAGGCAGGAGCCTGGCTGCCTTGGAATTGTACCTTCTCTGGGTAATAACCCAGTCAGCATAAATACCTGGGGTGTGTCCCAACCCACTGCTACAGGTGCTCGGTGGGGGTGGAATTCCAGGGCTTGGTTTTTCTTTCTTTGACTGAGAACTGCTATTGTTCTGAGCTTTTAAAATTGAATTTATTGGCATGACATTGGTTCACAAAACCATACAGGTTTCAAGTGTACAACTCAACAAAACACCGTATGTGCACTGCATTGCATGCCTGTAGCCCCAAGCAAAGTCTCCTTCCAGCCCCACTTGCCCCCATTTGCCCACCTCCACTTATTCCTGCCTCCCTTTCTCTCTAGCTAGCACCACACTGTTGTCTATGGTCTGTGTCTCTGTGTTGTGTGTGCATGTGTGTGTGTGTGTGTGTGTGTGTGTGCCTGTGTGTTTGCTCAATCCCTTCACCTTCTTTCACCCAGCCCCTCAACCCCATCCACTCTGACAGCTGTCAGTCTGTTCCATGTATCCAAGCCTCTGGTTCTATTTCATTTGTCACTTTATATTGTTCATTAGATTCCACATATGAGTGAGATCATATGGTATTTGTCTTTCTCTGACTGGCTTATTTCACTTAGCATAATGTTCTCCAGGTCCATCCATGCTATTACAAAAGGTAAAATTTCCTTCTTTTTTACAGCCAAGTAGTATTCCATTGTGTAAATGTACCACAGCTTTTTTATCCACTCATCTACTGATGGGCACTTGGGTTGTTTCCAGATCTTGATGATTGTAAATAAAGCTGCAATGAAGATAGGGATGCATATATTCTTTTGAACCAGTGTTTCAGGTTTCTTTGGATAAATCCCAGAAGAGAAATTGCTGGGTCAGAAGGCAGTTCCATTTTAAATTTTTTGAGAAAACTCCATACTGTCTTCCACAGTGGCTGCACCAGTCTGCATTCCCACCAACAGCGCACTAGGGTTCCCTTTTCTCCATATCCTCTCCAGCACTTGTTTCTTGTTGATTTATTAATGATGGCCATTCTGACAGGCGTGAAGTGATATTTCATCATGGTTTTAATTTGCATTTCTCTGATGATTAGTGATGCTGAAAATTTTTTTTCATATGTCTATTGGCTACCTGTATGTCCTCTTTGGAGAAGTGCCTATTCAAGTCCTTTGCCAATTTTTTAATTGTTCTTTTGGTCTTCCTGGTGTTCAGTAGTATATGTTCTTCATACAATATATTTTGGAAATTAACCCCGATCAGGTGTATCATTGGCAAATATGTTCTCCCATTCACTGGCTTCCCTTTTGACTTTGTTGGTTTCTTTTGCTGTCCCAAAGCATTTTAGTTTGATGTAATCCCATTTTTTTTCCTTTTGTTTCCCTTGCCCGAGGAGATATATTGGCAAAATAATACTGCTATAAGACATGTCTGAAATTTTACTGCCTATGTCTTCTTCTAGGACATCTATGGTTTCACAACCTACATGGAAGTTTTTAAAACATTTTGAGTTTATTCTTGTGTATGGTGTAAACTGGTGGTCTAGTTTCATTTTATTTTTCATGTTCTTTTAGTTTTTAAAGGCACAAGAATACATTTGGGAGTAAAAGTGGCTGTGAAAATATACAATTATTTTCTTATGGCAAATCAAATCAAATTGCTTGTTAATTAATTAATTAATCTGACAAATACTTACTGAACAATACTATGTGCCTGGCCCATGCTGGTCATTCTATGTATGTTTTCTAAAGAGATGGTCTGAGCAACCCTATGAGGCAGGCATTATAAATCAGCCCCATTTCCCAGACCCAGAAACTTAGGCCCAGAGAAGAGTGACTCCATCCAATTCACACAGCATGTGCAGCAGGTGCAGGGGTCCCAGCCTGTCTCCCCCAGAACTCCTGATCTTTGTGCTGCCCTACATCACGTGACAGGGCTTCAACTTGCTTTCTTTTCCCAAGAAGAAAATCGAAGGTCACGGTGATATGGCAGAGTCAGGATTAGAATTTGCGTGTCTGACTCCCAGCCCAAGGTTCTTTTTCCTACTTTGTGTCAAAGCTTTTGGGAGTGGGGGACAGAGCAAGCAAGGCTTTTCCTGCTGATGTCTTTTTATTTTTAAACTTTTTTATGTTTACTAAGTGCAACAAAGCTGCAAGCTCCACTCTAAGTCACCACATCCCATGAGAACAATTGAGGCAGACAATTCACAACAATATTTCATCAGTGTGATGAAGCTAAAAGATCAACACATATCTGGGATTATATGATGGATGCAGAGAGAAAGGGTCTCTTGTCTACGGAATCCTAGCAGACGCACAAACTGTTCTCACCTGAGCTTCGGAAGGACTTCTCCATACCCAAATCCCTTTCATAATTAGGTGAAATTATTCTGTCTTTTGTCCTCGCTTGCACCAGTGTGAGAGTAAGTCTTTAATCTCAGAGTCATTAGAATGGCAGAACAGTGAGGTCACCTCCATTAGGAGCTAATGCTCTCTACCCTTTGTTCTGATGGTAATGGGACGAGACAATGAAATATTACTCTAAAACTCCCGGGAGAGAATTCACAGGACTCAGGCTAGTGTGTTTTGCAAATTGGGTGGCAATACAGAAGGAGACCAGTTGTATAGCTTTCCTGTTCTCTGGCAGCTCCGTAGCAGCTGGTTTCTTATATCATCCTCTCTCCAATGGGCTGCCCCACCGCTCTGCCTGGAAGTCCCCCAGCCCCCAGCTGGCTTACCTTGCAGCAGTGTATAGAAGGCACCTGAGGCAGACAGGTTGGTTGTTATGGTGACATCATCTTTGCTGGAGGTCTCTACCTGGACATGCACTGAGCTGTCTGTATCACTTCGGAAACTGTTCACCTGGCCAGTAGGGAAGGTCACATTTGTCAGACGGCCAAAGCTGTCGTACCTGAAAACCAAGGGGTGGTTCTGAGTAAAAAAAATAGAATGGCGCCGGAGCTGGGACTTGGCACGTTCTACCTCACGCCCCAGTTTTGCAGTTCTGCTTTTCTTTCTGGTGGGATATGTTTCCATGCCTCCTACAGCTCCGTGCACATCGGTTTCAGGATAAGGCTCCACTTGCTCATAGCTGACTGCAGGCAAAGGACTTACCTCTCTGAGTCATCCTTCCCTAATTTCATAAAATGGGGATGATAAGCCCTCTCCTGCCTACCTCCCAGGGTTACTGTGAGGAGCATGGGAGTGTGCCTTGTAGCTATAAACCAATATTCACCCATGAGGGTTGAGGTGATGATGGTGACCATACGAGACTGCTGACCTACAGCCTCAAAGCCGGGGGACTCCCAGAGCTGAGGTGGGCAAACGTGATGTTTGAATACCCTGGCAAACCCCCCTAAGAGCTTGTTTACAGATTTTACCTGAACAGCATTAGAGATGGGGCTTCCTGGGAAGCTACAGGTCTTGGGGAGAGGACTCTGCATTCAAACCAGGGCTCTGCTACATAAGCAGGCTAAACAGATAGGCTCTTGCAATACCTTCCCATTTAGGCTTCACATCTGGCACCAGGCGACTCTTACAACTCACAGCTTTGCTCTGGTTTGGTCCATCTGAAGTATCATAAATGAATCTTAATTCGTTTCCCCATTCTCCTGATAATAATAAAATAAGTACCTACCATTATTGAACACCTCCCACGTACCAGGTACAGTGCTAGTCCATTTTCATAGATTCTTTCATTTAATCCTTCTCACAATAGTCTAAAAGGTATGTATTATATCCCTTTTGGAGGAGGCTCAGAATAGTGAAGTCAGCTTTTTGAGGTCACACAGGTAAGTGTGGTAGAGTCAGAATTCAAATGCAGACCTATTTGCCTCTAAGCCACCACTTGCTTCTCTGTCTTCAACATGCATTTCTGTACTGTTTGCAAGTATCCATTGCGTGTGCTCACCTGCCTGATGCTGTACAGTGGTTGAAAGATGGCAGGGAATAGGCTATTAACATTTTAGTTATTATTTTTAATTAGGGGAGGCTGAAGTGTCAAAAGGTAGGTTTATGTACCACAGTTTTTTGATCCACTCATCCACTGATGGGCACTTAGGCTGTTTCCAGCACTTGGCTATTGTAAATAACGCTGCTATGAACATAGGGGTGCACAGGTTCTTCTGAATTGGTGTTTCAGGATTCTTCGGGTATAATCCTAGCAGTGGAATTGCTGGATCAAAAGGCAGTTCCATTTACTACGCAGCAGAAAGAAAGAAATCCTCCCTTTTGTGACAACATGGATGGAAGTAGAGAGTATTATGCTAAATGAAATAAACCAGTCAGCGAAAGACAAATACCATATGCTCTCACCTAATACAGGAACCTAATAAACAAAACAAACAAACGAGCAAAATAGAACCAGAGGCATGGAAACAAGGAGCAGACTGGGACAGTGACCAGAGGGGAGGGAAGAGGGGGTAAGGGTGGAAAGAAGGGGATGTGTCTAGTCAAGGAACTAGTATAAATGACCCATGGGCATGGACAACAGGACGGGGACTCACTGTGGGAAAGGGGGGAGGTGGGCGGGGCAGGGGAGAGCAACACAGGAAAATGGGACAACTGTAATAGAGCAATAATAAAAAAATAAAAGAAAAAGAAAAAGAAGTGGCACAGAAAAGGTAGGTTTGAACAGCCTTTTTGCACTTGCATGTCAATGGAGAGGTTCACCAGCTGTCAATATTCTTTTTTTGGCTTCATGAATTTGCGTGCCATCCTTGTACAGGGGCCGTGCTAATCTCTGTACCGTTCCAACATTAGTATGTGTGCTGCCAAAGCGAGCACTAGATGCCAATTATTTCCAACTTCCACTCATGCTCAAGCTTGCAGCATGGGTTCTCCACAAATGTCTCCCCCATGTACTCTGGGTCTCCCCACTGGACTTTTTTTCCTGCTTTGCTTTTACTACTGGGTTAAAGCTCACCCCTGGGCCCCTTAGGGTTTTAACAATGGTGAGATGAAAGGCCCAAAAGTTTAGTTCGGTCCTGGCTCTTCTGTAATTCCTTTCCCTGGGACTGGCTTCCTGCGGATTCCTGGGTCCTGCAGCTTCTATGGCAGGCGAGACTAGGTAGGACTTTTGCTGAGTGATTTTCTGCCGAAGGTCAGATTTGGGTGCTGGATGGATTCTGCCACCTGCTAGCTCTTTCTCTCCTCGTGCCTGGAACTGAGCAAAAGCATTCTTTACATTAAATGGTGACAGTCCCAGGCACGGTCTGCCGCAGAATAGGTATGGGTAAAGGTTTTTTGAATGACTCGCACCAGGCTTTGACCCAAGACTAATTCTGAGGGGAGGGCCAAAGGGCTTTGAGGAAGCTGAACTTCTGTTGCTGAGATGCGAGGAAGGGACATAGAAGCCCTTTCCAAGACGGCAAGCAACGCAGTGGTCTCTACCATGCATCGTGTGCCCGGGCTTGGAGGAGCAAGGCTGTGGGGCTGTTCTCAGTCCTTTCGGCTCTCCCACAGGCAGTTGCGGACCTGTGGAAACCTGTTGCCTGTTGTGATTTCTCATTTCGCTCCCTTAGCACTGAATCAGGTTCTTATAAGAAGCGGTCAGTGTGGATTAGGGAAGGGGGATGGTGTGACCTGCAACCTGGACTGGAGTGTTGAAGGTGCAGAGTGCCCCTCGGAGCTGGAGCGGATGGTTCTCAGGGACTGCTGCCGGGGCGGGGGGCGAGTCTTGGGGTGAAGGTCTGGAATGTCTGTCTGAAGGCCCTTTTCACCTGGAGACTCCCTTTTACTCTAGGAGAGGCTGCTGTTCTTTCTGACCCTTTATGGCTGCTGGACACTTGAATAGGAAGGAATTTCACAGGGATGTTTACAGTGGTTATTCCTGGGAAGTAGATTTTAATTGCTTATTTATATATGTTTTACGTCTCAAGATTTGCTATAATTAACATGATTATTTTCATTATCAGAAGTGTTGGGACAGCACACAGGGAACTGGTGACCATGGCCTTCTTGGGGAAGAAGACCTCTTAAATTATTGGCATTTATAGAAAAGTCTCATTATAGGATATCTGCCAATATCAATCTCCAGGCATTTTCAGTAAAATATGACAAAGGTATGCCAAAAATCAAGCCTTCCAAAAACTGGCTCTGCCCTGGTCATCTTAATTGTATCTGTGGTTTACGAGTAAGCTGAGCCCTGTCAGATCCTGAGTCATCTTTCAAACCACCAGGAAGATTTATTTTTATCCAACAATGTCATGGGATGGATGCTGATCTAGTCTGGTTCTTTGAACACCTGTTCTCCATGTACATACTTTTTATGAATGAAACTACTTACTCAAACTAGCCAATTTCCTAACCTAACTGGATAAAAAGCATTTTATTATACAATGCAGGATTCTTAAAAAGCAGGTTGAGTCTTATAAATAGGAATTGATAAAGAGAGTATTGATTAGGGGTCAGATGTCACTTCAATACCACTTCTAACAAGACCTTGTTCAAATGCCACTTCATAAAGCCCTCGGTAGTCTCTCCTGGCACAGTTCTATCAAAGAATGTGTCTCCCTTATTGAAATAGCTGATGGCCCTGGCCGGGTGGCTCAGTTGGTTGCAGTGCTATCCCATACCCCAAAAGGTTGTGGGTTCAATTCCTGGTCAGGGCACATACCTAGGTTGCAGGATAAAAATAACAGCTGATATACAAGTTGTCTCCCGCTTAGGCCTGGGAGTGCTTGAGTCAGAACAGGGCTGTGGAGTCTGACAGCCAGGGTAGGAATTTGGATTCCACCACCTGCCAGCAGAGGGACCCTGGGAGATTGGCTCTCAG
The DNA here is from genome assembly GCF_987537825.1 of Furipterus horrens. Lineage (NCBI taxonomy): Eukaryota > Metazoa > Chordata > Mammalia > Chiroptera > Furipteridae > Furipterus > Furipterus horrens. The sequence goes on from NW_028327172.1 coordinate 49,883,965, forward strand.
TTCATCTCTGCTTGCCCAGCATTGGAACTGGCACAGAGAAGACAGGCAGGGAATGTTGGCTGAACAAATAAATTAATGCATGATTGGACGAGCGGGGCCTCTTTCCTGCTCTTTTGGAGAATGGAGACCGTGATTCATTCACACGCTACCTCCTGTAGGAACTGACAGAGGCTTGACACACAGTAGGCACATAATAAACATCTGCTGAGTGCACAAATACAGAAACAACTGCTTTCACTAAACGGTACTTTAGCAACTTCCCTAGAGTTTTCATTCCCAAGACAGAAAGAGGCTTTGAATATACAGGCAGATAATAGTAGTTATTATTGAAGGTATCCAATAATTCATAACTGAATTGAGCCTGAAGAAGATACAATGAAAAGGACCCATGCCTTAAAGATCTGGTTTTCATTTTATATGAAATGGCTGAAAAACAGTAATTTCCACACCTCACACTGTCCATTAGAAGGACTGGATGTCTTAATTAAGTGAACATCAAATAGAAAAGCCAATTTGTTCATCGTGGTGCCTTCCGAGCTTGGGAAATGCCACAGGATCTCTCTGCTGCCTGATCAATACCTGTGATTATCCCATCAGAATGCTGCTGCTCCTGCCTCTGCTGGGAAGAACTGGGGCTGCCCGTCCTCGAGACCTTGAACACCTTTGCCCTGTGGTCCCTTCTGGGGAGCCATTTCTCTTCTTGCTGCAGAGGTGCTAAGTGAAGGGGCCCATGGCTGCTCAACAGGGGGTAGGGAGACAGTTCTCTGCACTCTCTGGGTTCCAAGTGGCTGCTTCAAACCCCAGCCCCATGACTGAGTGACCCTGGACAATGATTTAGTTACCTTTGTCATGGCTTTACTTAAGTACTGGCACATATTCTTTCTTTCTAACCAAGAGGAATGAAGGACCGTGTTGGTGGGGGAAGGCCCTTGGAAACATATGGTCCAGGCTTTGAATCCAGGCTCTACACTTGCCAGCAACATGACCTGAGATTGGGCACACAGTTCTGTTCTGCTAAATGATCAACCCTCACCACAAATGATATACTTCTGGCAGGTTGTATAACCTAGTCTCTGGGAGCCTCTATTTTCTCCTCTATAAAAGGAGGATAATAATACCTATTTTACAGATTGTGAAGATCAAACAAAGTAACATAATTAAAATGAAATGCAAATGCCTCCCAGGGTCTACAGGACCCAGTGAAACTTCTTTCACTAGAATGTCAACCCCTGAGGGAAGGGACTTTTTGTGGTCACTGATGTATTCCCCAGAACTTAGAAGAGTACCCAGCACATGCTCAATAATGTGACTGAATGTTGGTTGAAAGACCTGCTCCTTCCTGCCTCTCTTTACAATTTCACTTTGAACTCTACTCCCTCCACGCTGCCTGCATTCCATTACACATCTGCTTACATCTGCTTCTGTTCCACAAACACGCCAAGCTCAAACCAGGCCTGGGGTGCTCTCACTTAGGTGCCCCTTGCTGGGAATGCTCTTCCTTCCGATCCTGGTACCGCTAGTTCCTTTCGTTATCCATGCTTTAATTCAAATGTTATCACTGCAGGCTTTTCCTCATCACCCTTCCTGAAATAGATAGGGCCTCCCATCTCTACTACATTATTTTATTTTATTGTCTTCATTATACTTACTATATTGTTTATGTGTTTACTTATTTGTTGTCTGTCTCTCCCACTAGAATATACATTCCATGAAGAGAGGGACCCTGCCTGCATTCTCAGTGCCTAGGAGTCCCCAGTGCATAAAAGGTACTGAATGAATATTTCTTAGATGAATGAATGAACAAATAGTAGCTACTGTTTTTTAAAGATGTGGACCAAGAATAACTAAGAACTCCATCCTTTTAGCTCCCTGCTTCTATAGGAGGAAGGTAAAATTCTCTAAACAGTCATAGAGTACCATTTGGGTACCAAGCACCATGCTCATACCCATCCTTTGTGGTAGGCATTATTACTGTCATTTCACAACTAGTGAAGCCGAGGTTCAGAAAGGAGAAGTAACTTCCCTAAGATCACACAGCTAGCAGAGCAATTTTGATTCAAAGTCAGGATGTGTTTTTTCATTAGGCTTCCCATAAAAATGATGCTGTTTCAAGTGAAAACCTTTGTGTTTATCACTATGTAAAAGAAAATATTGTGTTTGGAAATCTCAGTCAAGAAGACTGACAGTTTTCTCTTCAAGATGCTCTGCCCCTGATACCACTGTAACTGACTCTTCAGTGATGCCAGCCCCCACACGGGGGTGTGACGGAGATGGCCAGATGATTGGCTTTTCATTATTTCCTTCCACTGACTTTTCTTCATTTCATTTTCCCAGAGCGTCTTTGGAGCATGGGGAAAGAAAACACATGAAAGATTTATGTAGTTGCTGTGAACTTGGCTCTCAGAAGAGGAGCACTAAAGGGTGTCCCCACACACACTGCAAGGCTTTCTTCTTCACACTCAATACTTTATGTTTCAAACCTCTTAACCCTGTGCAGCTATGGAGGAACATGGCAAATTGCTTCTCTGATACTAACTTCTGTTGATTGGGACTTTTTGGTTTCGAAAATGAAAGATTTCATTTTTATGACTTTCATCTGTGATTGTTTCAAACACCACCATCAACAAGAAGAAGAATGGCCCATGCACATGGACAGTTCCCTTGGTCTCAGGTCACTATATAGATGATATCACTACATTATTAATTAATTACTTCAAAACTGTATCAAAGTGAGGATACTTTTGGGCCTGCAATAAAAACTTATACTTGTTGCTGGTTTCCCATAGAGTGAAGTCCGAACAGTGAATTCTAGCCTTCAGGATTTCTAAGACCGGGCCTACCCCACACTGGAGGTCTTATCTCTCACTGATGATGTACTTGAGGCAGTGCACCTGGTAAAAAGTGCTTTTGGTGGAAAGGACTCAGGTTGATCTGGAATTGAATCCTGGCTCTGTACAGAGCCAGTACATGTGTGTGCTGGTTATTCTCTAGTCTCCCCTCAGATCCAGTCTGTGCCCAGAGGAGCTGATCCTCATAGGCTAAATCACTGGGGTCCTCTTGCTGGCTTTCTTCTGGTTGGATTCACTCAATGGTAGGCACTGGCACAAGAGATTGGAGACTGAGAGAAGTTCTTTCTCCTATCTTCTTCAGTACCGTATTTCTAAGAGTGGCTGCATCTGTCTGCAATTACAACTTCTACCAGACAGCTTCTAAATGGTTATAGCTCCCAATGGGATTCAGTGACAATATCCTATTCCTTCTCTGTTTTGCCCTTCATCCTGATGGTTGATCATGGTTTTTCACTATTTTTAGCTCCTGGGTGCCTCACCATTCTTTCTTAGTTCCCCTTTTCCCTGCCTATACCTCTATAACATTTTGGAAAATATTTTTGCTGGGTATAGAATTCTAGGTTGACAAGTATTTTTTCTTTCAGCACTTCTGCCTTCTAGCTTGCATGGTTTCTGATGAGAAGCCTCCTGTAATTCTTATCTCTGTTCCTCTGTATTAAATGCCTTTCAATTTTCTCTTTTTCTTTTGTATTCAGCAGTTTGAATATATGCCTAGGAGTATGTGTGTGTTTATTCTGCTTGGTATTTTTCTGAGCTTTTTGAGTCTGTGGTTTGGTGTCTGTCATTACTTATGAATAATTCTTGACCATTAAATCCTCAAGTATTTTCTTCTGCCTTATTCTTTCTTTCTTCTTCTAGAATTTCAATTACATGTACAGTAGACCAGCTGATGTTGCCCCCAGTTCTTAGATACCCAGTTCTGTATTTTTTTTCACTTGTTTTAGCCTTTATATTTTAGTCTGTGTAATTTTATTTTTATTTTTGTTTTTGAAGACTTGTACTTTCATTTTCAAGTCATTTGAATGATGGCTTCTTTTTGGAAATCTCCGTGCAGTGCTAAAAGCTCCAGGTGGTCAAAATCACCTATATACCTATATTGTTTTGTTTTGTAACAGCTTTATTGAGATATAATTCACATGTAATAATATAGCATCTATTTTTAAACAACATTCAAAATTATGATTATAGTTCAAGTAGCTCTGACTGATGTGGCTCAGTTGGCTGGGCATCATCCCAATTCCACAAAAGAGAAAATTGAAAGGCATTTCATACAAAGGAACAGGTACAAGAATTACAGCAGGCTTCTTATCAGTTCCACAATTTCATTTCAATTTGGTAGTATTTCTAATTTAGTATTGGGCAAAAGACCTGACTCAAAAGACCTTTTGTAGGACATTTAATGATTTGTCATTTTGCCTATACAACAGTAGCTATAGTTTCAGTTTATTTTGAAAATAGGTCCAGAGTTTACTTGAACTATAATTAAAAAAAAAACTTACTAATTTTTTTAGAGAGAGGAGAAGGGAGGAAGAAAGAGAGGGAGAGGAGCATAGATTGGTTCCCTCTTGAATATGCTCTGACTCGTGCTGAACCCACAACCCAGGCATGTGCCCTGACAGGGAATCAAACCGGTAATCTTTCACTTTGTGGGAAGATGCCCAACCAACTGAGCCATACTGGTCAGGGCTATTTGAACTATAATTATAATTTTGAATGTTGTGTAAAAATAGGTGCTATATTATTATATGTGAATTATATCTCAATAAACCTGTTACAAAACAAAACAAAACAAAATAGATGCTGTATGCAGGTGATCTCAATCACTTGGAGCTTATATCAGTGCAAGGAGATATCCAAAAAGAAGCCATCATTCAAAGGACTTGAATTATATATAAATAGGAACTAAAAATACTTCCGTTAAATCTAAAGTGAACCTAAAGTATTTTGATAGCCAGGGCAATTTGTTCAGTCTTGTTGTTCAACATCAGGATTATTGTTTGAGAAACTGGGTAATTTCTGTTGACATCTTCTTGCTCGGCTGTGTCACGTGTACTGATAAGCACATCATAGGCCTTCTTCATCTCTGTGACTGTGTTTTTCATTTCTACCATTTCCCTTTTATTCTCTTACAGTTTCCATTTCTCTGCTGAAATTATCCATCTCATTTTATATATTATTCACCTTTTCCGTTACAGCCTGTAACATAATTATAGTTATCTTAAAATTCCTAAAAGAGAGTTTAAACCTCTGTGTCATAACGAAGTGTGGTTCTTATGATTCCTTTTTCTCTTGGGAGTGTCTTGCTTTTCTCTGGTGTTTTTGTATGCTCAGTTGAAAGTGTCATATTTTGTGTAGCACAGTAGAGACTGAGGTAACAGGTTTTATGCCTGAAAATGGGTACAAGTTTCCTTCTGCTAGGACTCTAGTGACGGTGTATGAGTTAATTCAGTTAGGATTTGGACTGACTTTGAAATTTATTGTTTCTATGGTTACCAGTGTATTACAGGTTTTAAAATTCCTCTAACCACCTTGTGTTTAGGGTGTAAAACTACTTTTTTCCTTCAATGTTGACTCCATCCTCAGCTTTAGGTTCCCTCTTTGTTCTGCTCACCAGAGAGGGTCTCTTTCCTTCTTACCTCTTTCCCAGTACTGTTCTGCTTTTCATTGTTGTGTTTAGCTTCTTAGCTAGTGGTAAGGGTTGTGAGCTGGACAGAGTTCTCTATTTCTCTGATTAAGCCTCAGTCTTATATACCCACATGTTCCTGAGTCTCAGGAGTGTGGCCTCTTCAGTGTTCCTGGCCCCTTTCAGGCTATAATTCAGGGCCCATTACAGATTACTTCCCTCCCAGAGGAAGTTTCTAAAATGTTTTCTTCCTTCATTCAGCTGTAATGGGTTTCCATCAGTACCCAAGTTAGTTGCCCTTCTTGCCACTGATGAAGGCTTTTGCTCCATATGGGAATAAGGGGTGAAGAGCCTGGGTGGAGCAGGCAGACGTTTGTGCGCCTCCTTCAGCACCTGCTGTACACCTCCCCCAGGTAGTCTAGAAGGGACACTGTTTTAAACCTTTCCCTACTCTTTTGTGAGAGTAGCTGGTGGAGTTTGAGGAGAAAAGTTCTGAAGAGAATGTGGACTCCCAATTTCTGCAGCCTCCGAGGGCTTCCTACTCTCTTGCCAGTATACACTTAGACTTTATAAATTTACTCACCACCCTGGCTGAACTCTTCTTACTGGTAACTGGTTACATTTACCCAGGTAAGCTAGTCCTCATGCCTTTCTCTTTAGGAGTCTGTTTTCCCTTGGATTTGGTCAGTTTATTGCCCTGTGACCACAGAGAAGGAACTCAAGGAAAACTCATAAATTTGCCACTTGTCTGGCTTATTATTATTATTTTTTGTAAGGTTGGAAACATGCTCTTTGTAGCTCTCACATCCTCAGCAAAACCCTGGAGCCAAGGCTCCTCATTTGAACCTTTTGAGTTGAATTCTATATCCTACTGGGAGGAGTGACAGTGCTGAAGCTGGAGTTTAAATCTAGTATTTTTCTTACTACATCCTATTTTTTCTTCCCTTCGTTCTCTGCTTTCTCTCCTGAATTTGTATTTCATTCATAAAATATTTACCAAGTACCTATTAGGTGGCAAGCCTTAAGCTTATCAGTTAGGGTCTCACAGTAGTTTGGGTGAGAATGACTATGAAAGGGGCTGTCATGGGAGGCCAGAGCCACTCCCCGCTACGAATCTTGGGGAAACTGATCACTCATGCCTACTCAGCAGGTCAATTTTGGAACCTGCCTCATGCTCATCAGGCCATTTTCTTAGCCATAAAATGCCATCTGCCCAGGAGCCCAAGTCTAAAATTAATGATGCCACACACTGGAGATGAAGGTTGCATTATAGATTCCTTTGAAGTTTTCTACTGGCAGATCTGTGGGCTGAGGGAAGGAAACAAACCTTGATTCCCTAGAATTCTGAACTCTTTCAGTCAAGTTTCTCTGAAGTGTGTGATGTTTATGTTACATGTATTATTTAATCTGTTGAGAGAATCAATAAAGCCAACTTAAAACTTGTTTCAGTAATAGCCCATGTCACAGGCAAGCATGAGCTGATTTAAAAAATTTTTTTTGAGCTTTTGGGTTGGAATCCACTAAGCTGCCTCATGGACCTAAAAGTAGAAAATTCACTGGAACAATGATGCATTGGAAACACCTGTTCAAATCTATGTTAAGAAATATCGTAATGATAATAATATCACACCTTTCCTTCTTGGGCACTTCATAGTTGGCAAAGTATTTTTATTTTCAGTATTTATTTAGTTTTTTTGATCCACACAATGGCCCTGAAATAGAGTAAAGCAGGCATTATTTCTGTCTTGTTGAGACTTGTGTCTGGAAGCCAGCCACTGGCCCCTGAGCCACATGTCTGTCACCCAGAGAAAAGAGCTACCTCGTACCCTCACTTTGTTCACAATCTGAGCTGAACCACTTTTCCTTAACCCATTCTGCATGCGTTTTCCAGCCCATATTGGATATTCTCAGGGACCTGACCCTTTCCTAGTTCTGATCCCTGAGACTTGACACTTGATCCTGTTTTTCTGGTCTGACCTCTAATTCTCTACCTACTTCAATTACAACATTTGTCTGTGCCTTTGATGAGTTTACTTGCAGCTGCCCCTGGCTAATATCTTTCATGCCCAAACATTTCCACACCTACTAGTACTGCCACTAATACTGCTTGAAAAAAATTAATAATAATACTAATAACAACAACAGCAGCTATATTTGAGTACTTATGATGAGTAAGACATTGAGTTTTACATATTTCATCTCTTTGAAATTTTGAACCGTAGACAATTCCTGTGAAATTGACACTATTTCTAACCCCATTATACAGATAAGTGACAAAGAACTTAAAGTGAACCCAGTTAATGCAGTTAAAAGAACACAGATTTGTATTCTGGCTCTGCCATGTACTCATGGTGATTTTAGACACATGAGTTACCTAATCCCTCTGTGCCTCAGTCTGTTCATCTGTAAAAAATGTGGATGATAATTTCTACCGTCTGAGGCTGCTGCGAAGGTTAAATGGGAAACAGCCTGGCACAAAAAAAGTGAGTTTCTATTTTTATTTTAGGGCTTTTATCTTCCATTCCTGGGTAATGCTATTTAGTGGGTATTTTGGAATTCCAAATACAATTTTATAAAATCAACTGTACTAACTTTTCCTTCCTTATAAAATATCACCTCTGGCTTTATATTTCAGCCAGGGAGGGGAAATGGGATCCTATCTGGTAGAGTTGTAGGAAATGGTTTTAATTTCAGGTTGGTAGAGAGAAAGTAAGGGTTGCAGTGATGTGTAAGTAGTCAGTCTGGGATTAGAGAGTGGCCTTGGGAACTAATTGAGTGCACCAACTTGCCCTGACAAAGAAACCCCTGTATTGGCTAAATAATATATAAGAGACTTCCATCAGGCAATGGGGGAAAATTGAATTATTTAGCGTATTTCCATTTCAATGAGTTAATCAGGATAATTGCTGTTTTCCTGGATCTTTGTCTTTTCTTTATAATTAACAAGGCCCTTGTTGGGAGAAAGGAATTTAGCCAGTGAACTTTGTACAAATTGTTGTGACATTTCTCGGTGCAAATTGTATTTAAAAGTCTATTCTAGGACTGTGAGAAACTGATGCTTGATCAAGCTTAAGAAAAATTCATGGTTCAAAGATTCAAGTTCATTTGGGATTAGCAAACAGCAGCAGGAAGCAGGGCAGAGCTGAAAGAGCGTGAGCTCTGGCATCATACAGACTGGGTGGTGATCCTTGTCCTGCCATGTTGTCACTATACTCAACAGCGGACAAATGAGCCTCCCTGAGCCTCTGTTTCAATTTCTGTAAGATGGATACTATCACTCATTTTCCAGAGCTGCTGTGAGGACTAATGCAATAATGTGGTTCCTAGCCCATCTCTGATGAGCAACAAGGCTTGTTCTTTCCCCGTCTAATGCATACTTATCCAATGGCCACATGTCCAGCAGTCTTGTTTGTCTGGAATCTGGCTAAGACCTCACAAAGAAGCTTAAAATCTAACTAGAAGAGATGTTACAAAGCCCATTGATTACAACAGCTCGTAGAGGAACACCTCAGATACATTTGATTTTGAATAGGGTCAGAATAAACTGAACTCTGGTTTTCTGATCACACCACTGAAGAAGCCCTGCCCTGGATGGAGAGAAGGGACGGGAGCTACTGGAGGGGGAATGGGGACTGTGGAAGCAAGTAGTGACGCAACTGCACCATGCTGAAGGAGGAAGCAGCAAAACTACACCCATTAGACACAGGAGCTAATAAAAGAAAGTTTAGAATCATTCTGGGCAGGAGTGAAGGGTTCTGTAGCCTCACTGCCTCACTTCATATTACAGCATAATATGCAATTGTGGGTGTTCCTTGTCAATGGCCTTGGCTTGTAAAAAATTTCATTATGTCCGTATCATGTGTTTGAGAAGGGAGGCACATAAAGCACTTCATAAGTTCCATCCAAAATGGTTAAAGTAAAAAAAAAAAAAAAAATTTACACTTGATGTGCACTTCAGTTATGTGGAAAATCTATCCACAGAACTGTTCCTTTCCCCACTGCCATATTTCTGGACAGTGGTCATATGAAGATGCTAGCACTCTGTCAAGTACTTTTCACCTCCATCACCTCTATGTGGTATGTTGGGAAGTTATTCATTGTTTCCATTTTACAGATGTGGAAACTGAGTCCTTGAGAGGTTAAGTCCATGGGAAAGCTGGGATTCAAGCCCTATTCCTCTGACTCCAAAGCTCATGATTTTCCACTAAACCATGTTCCTTACTAGAAGCATTCATCTTGAATATGAACATGCAGAAATATTATAGGTAGTGGTTTGCATCCCGAATCAATACTCCATCAATTCACCTCTAATTCTACAACACTTGTCATGAAACAAAACCATTAAATGGCTTTGCTTGATACTTACTCATAAAATGTTGTCCATCCATTCTCATTGCTTTTAGTTGCCAGAAGGCCAGAGTTGCCGTGGTATGTCATCATGGCCAGCTCATGTCCTTGTGTGGTCACACTCCTGAGGGCACTGTTGGTGCCCATAGTCACCCAGTACACCTGGCCATCTGGGACCACGAGCCAGACAGGCATCCCAGTAGAGTCTCGACGGACATTCACCATGTTGCCATTGTTGTCTGTGATGAGTGTGATGTCACCGTCCCCAGTGTAGGTGAAGTTGTACAGGTAATCTCCTGTGGGCAGGCTTTGGGTGTACAGATGCTTGCCACTGGTATCGAATAGGTAGAGCTCCTGGTCGATGGGTGAGGACAGCTCATACATGTTCTGGGTGTTGAGGAAGGGCTTGTTCTTCCTGATAAACCGGATTCGAATATTCCCAAGGTCAGCCACATAGAGTTCCCCATCAGCACATACGGCTAAGGAAGATGGGGTATTCAGCTTTGCATCCTTGGCATAACCATCATCTCCAGAGAAACAATCACAGTTGGCATCATTTTTACAATCACAGCCACTGGGGGCCCCAGCAACTAGTGAGATCTCTCCGCTAGTGGTGACCTGCCTGATTCGGTTGATCTTCTTCTCGTCGGTCTCAGCAATATACAAGACGCCATTGTGAGAGACGGCCAAGGCGGTGGCGGACTCCAGGGTGGCATGGATGGCCACCTTGCTCAGCAGGAAGTGATCGATGCCAGGGACCTGGCAATGCATGGGCCTCCCGGCGACAATGCGCACCTGGTGGTTTTCAGAGATTTGCAGGACTACGTTGTTGTCGAGAACATAGAGAGAGTTGTCCATTGGGTTGATGGCTAAGTCTGTGGGCCATTCCAAGCGAACCTGACAATGGAGACACCAACATTCAAACACCTGGAAAGGTGCCCACCACTAATCAACCCACACCCCAAGTGCCTCCACATGCAGTCCTGCCTGATCCTCACAGCAGCCTGTCATCAACAATGGATATCAGGCCCCTGATCAGAGTGAAACCATACAAGAGCTACCACTGAGACATCTGATGGTCTCCATTAGATGAACAAAACATTAAGAACATTAAAACAAAAAAAAGCAAAGAAACAAACAAAAAACTAGGCAAGAGACAGACTTTGGAGTCAGACAGGCTTGGGTTCACGTCCTAGCCCCACCTCTTATGACCTTGGGCAGGTTACTTTGCCTCCCTGAGTCTCAATATTCACATCAGTAAAATAGGAATGACCATAGTGTCGAGTGCCTGACCCACAGTAAGTGCTCAGATGATGGCAGCTAATGCTGTGTGGGTGGGAGGGGAAGGCAGATGGAGTCTGGAGGCTGAGGAAGGTGTTGTCCAGAGGCTTCAGAGAAACTCTTTATGAACCGTTGATAACGTTTTTGTCTGAATGATGATTTCTCAATTTTTGAGTTCATGGATTACCACATGGCTATGTGCTGGGATGTAAAGATAAAATAACCATGACCCCCATCTGACATAGTTCCAGACCAGTAATTCTCAGATTTGGCCACACCACATTTTCAATTACCTGCAGTGATTTTAGAAAGTATTGGCACTCAAATCCCATCCCTGGTCAATTAAATCCGATCCCTGGGGTTGGGGCTTGAGCCCTGGCATGATTTCAGAAACTTCCTGGGTGACTCTAATGTGGGGCTGGAAATTACAACTAGATCCTGCCTCCTTCCAGTGTGATCACTGGACCAGCAGTGCTGGCATTACCTGGGAGCTAGTTGGAAATGCAGAATGGCCGGTCTTACCCAAACCTACTGAGTCAGAATATGCATTTAAACAAAATCCCTGGGTGACTCCCGTGCACACTGAAGTTTGTGAAGCCCTGCTCTAGATAATGGTGTCTAGGACCACGGAGAACAGGTGCTCCCGGAGGGATTAATGGAGCCCCAATGGGAAGGACAGGGTTTGAGGTTCCACGTCTGAGCTCCTCTGAGCCAATCTGGGAAGCTGGCAGAGACCATGGTGAGTCTGCAGGTGGGCACGCAGAGATGGCAGGTGTGGGGAGGTGAGGAATGCTTTGTTGAGTGGACAGGGAGCCTGGATTGTTGGACATCCTTTACTGGGAGGAGATGGCACTAAGGGAAGCCCTTGCCAGCTGTGTTCCCAAGAGGTCCAGCCACACTGCACACGAGTGGGAAGTGCTGACAGGTGCTGCCTTCAGCTGATTTCTTTACCTAAACCCGAGGGACCCATCAACTTAGGTTCCTGAGGCCCCTACAAACTGTTGCCATTTGGTCTAATTTGGGCTTATTTAAACAACTGTATACCTTTAGATAAGAAATTTCTCTTCCAGGAATTTAAGCTTGTACACCATTGTCTTCAATGGTATTTATCACAGCCATTTTTAATAATGGTGAAAAATTGAAACCAACTAAATTGCCCAATGACAGAGATTTGGCTAAATAAATTATAGTATATTTAGTTCACCAGTAAGTTAGAATACTCTGTGTAGCAATTATAAATGATGTTATAGATGATATTTAATGACATCAGAAACTGTTTGCCATGTATTACACGGAAAGAACAGGTTACAGAACTGTAAGTACAGTGTAATCCCAATTGGGGGAAAATACAATAAATTAGATGGATTATGAATAGAGGGGAGATTAAAAACTTGAGGGATATATACCAAGATGTTAACCATATTAGAATTAGAGGTAATTTTAACTTTCCTCTTTGTCAGTTTTAACATTTTACATTTCCTACCATGTACATGTGGCAGTTTACAGATGTGAAAGGAAACCCCAGTGAACTGCACCTGTGTGAGATGTGGCCACCTTCACCAGCCCCTTAGCTCAGGGCCATTCTCAGGATGGGGGAAGTCCTTTCTCATTTCCTCCCAACACAGTCCTCAGGCCCTGCCGCTTTCTGAAGTCTTTCTGTTCCCTCACTCCCTGCCTGGGTCTCTCTGTCCTCACGGAACAAGGGAGCCTGAGGCAGGGCAGAGCCCCTGGCCAGCGAGCACTGTCTGGAGCACAGAGGCCCAGCAGCCTTCAGCTGCATCAAGAACACAGTTTACTCTAAACTGACAGGGGAATTTTCAATTTCCTAAAACCTATTTCTTGTCAACACTAGCTGCTAAATATTTTATGCCCTCTGGTCCTGTGGAACCTTGGGGACCTGCTTGCCCAGACCTTTCTGCCTGTCATTATGATGAAAAGACGGCTCCCTGATGGGTGCCGGGGAGGGGAAGGAGGGGGCTAGGGGAGAAGAGAGGGGAAGGAAGGGAAGGGCCAGCGCTTTCCTGCTCTCTACACCCACACGCGCAGAGTCGCCTGGGAAAGGGGGAGCGGTGCCCTTGGAGTCATCCCTTGCTGTCACAGTGCCTGTGTGATGTTCCAAACCAGACCAAGAACCCTGGTTTCTTTGATCTCACCTCCCCATTAGTGATGATCACACTGAGGCTTAATTTCCCATCACCAAAATGGAAAGGAGCAGCCTTCATAACCTCTGTGGTCCCTCTGGCTCCCACGCTCTGCGGTCTGATGTGGCACGGAGCCCCCGACTCTCCTGTTCTCCTGAGCATTCTGTGTCTTAATAAAGGCCCTCTGAGCTGACTGCCTTGTTACAGAGTTACTCGCTTTAAAAAATGGATTGTCAAATGGATGAACAAATAAGTGACTGTGAATGGCATGGAGAGAACGAGGGCTTTGGGGCCAGGACACCTCACTTCCTAGCTCAGTTCTACAATTACTACAGGTGTCATCTCAAGTGCTTAAACACTTTGAACTGCTTTACCCATATGTAAATGCAGGTAATAAATATTAAGTAAAGTAATTGTGAGAATCAAACAAGACAATGTACAAGGCAGTTCTTGGCAAATTATAAAGAGAATGAATATTTACAGCTTATTGTTAGCTGGCAGGCACTGTGCTAGGCAATTGATATACATGATTTGATTTAAAAAAATTTATTTCCACATCCCTGGCGGAGCCTAGCACAGGGCTCTGCATTTATAACGGCATCTTCCGTCACCAAGCCTCAGTGTCTTGATCTATAAAATGGGATAGATAACATCTATGTGTTGAGACTACTATGGTTGCTAATAAAAACAGTGAAGTAGTATTCATCTCTGTATCCCCATTTCTCACAGCGCCCAGCACATAATGGGTTCTCAGGAAATCATTTTGGACCTGAAGTAGAGAGTTCTCCTCTGTGTCTGTGGTGGCCGCAGCCTGCTGAGCCGAGAACTAATCTCCTGTTTTGAACGGATGGCACCTTCTGTTCCTTCTGCACTCTGTGCCTACAGCTAGTTTCTCCTGGGGCCTGCTCCTCGTCTCCTCCCACAGGAACTGCTCCGAGTTCCTTGCTTCTGCCCTTTGCACTCTTGCCTCTGAGCCGTTTTCTCAGTTTCCCGGCTTCCTTCTCTATTCCCCATGGATGGTCAACTAGCTGGGAGTTTGTAACAGAGGAGGCTCTGAGAACAAAATCCAGTTACGCCCTGCCCATCTGTGTATGTAAAATATATGCCTGTGGCTGGAGAGTTTGGTAAAAAGAATTCCATGCTTTGATTCCATGCTTAGACAAGAGTAGTGAGGACGAGAGACGTAGAGATTTCTTGTCCAGGATTTCTGAATCAAAGTGTTGGATTTACCCCCCTCTGTTATATGCCATTTGTCTTCCAAGCCTTTGATCCGGCTGCTTGGCAGTACCTCTGTCTAAAGTCAAACCATTTTCCAATGTGTGGATTGAGAGTTTTCAGCATCCGGTGCTGGCTGGTGGAGGGCCCGTTGTGAGAACTGGATCTACTTGTACGCACACCCTCAGGCCCTGGCAGCTTCCTGCCTGGGTAACTCTAGCTTTGCTCACAGACGAGAGAGGGAAGCTCTCCAGCAAGCAAGGGTAAGCTGCCAAACTGGAAAGATGAACGGCAGAGAACAGATTCCATTATTGAACGTAACAGCCCCATTAGCTGGTGCAAAAGAAGATCACACCGGCATCCGCCGGGGATAGGACGTGGGTGCTGGGACCGCTCGCAGCGGCTGCGGCTGCGGGGCTCTGGGGAACGGGCTCCGCGGCACGTCAGTAACAGACCGCTGAGGCCTCCCAGCCTCTGCCACCTGCTGAACATCAAGGGAGTGCAAAAGGGCCTGTGTGCAGGCTCTCCTGCAAGCGAGGGGGTTTGAAAAGCCAAGTGTGGCTATTGCTCACACCAATCTGCAACTTATCATAACTCAAGCCCCCAGTTTCCTTGGTTTTGCTAATGTTGGCAAGTGGGTGTCACTGACTTAGCACTGGCCAGGCCCTGCCAAAAAAAATCTGGTAATAAAGTACACATCCCTTAGCAAGACCGTGCAGGATAAATTAAAGACACGCGTAGCAGCCAGTCACGTGTGTCCTTCCTCTGGTCTACACTAGGTTCCTGGTGTTGTCCCCTCACCCCCCAACTAAGGTCCAGACTCTCTGGTGTGGTATGGTAAGGTCCTTTACCGACCGACCCTAAATCATGCTTCCAGTTTCAACTCCTCCTCCTACTTCCTTACAAGAGCCCCATGCTCAGGTAATCAATTTTCCAATGTGTGTTGAACATACCAGGCCTATTAACATCTCTATATCTTTGCACATGCTCTTCCGTTTGTGTGAAATGTGTCCATTATTCTTTGCCACCCAGCAAACCCCTCATCAACCTTCAAAGCCTAACACAAATGTCACCTCCTTTGAGAAAGTGGGCACTAAAACTTCTGATTATTGATCACCTCTGAAGTTGCAAGCAGTTCTAGGAGCCTCACACGCACTGTTTTATGTATCCTTAAAGCAATCCTGTCATTTTACAGATGTGAACAGTGAGGGTCAAAGGACCTCAGAAACTTCTTTAAAGTTACTCAGCCAGTGAGTGGTAAAGTCAGGATTCAATCAATCAGTCAATTTATTAATAAATCGCCAAATACTGGTTGTGTTCCTACTGTGTACCCGACACCCTGGTTATTGCAGAGGGAAAGATGGACAGAATTTCTATCCCTCTGCAGCTTATAGTCTAGAAAGAGAATAATGTGTAAGTAGTTGTGTTTCCAAAGAGGGAGGTCAGGTGGCTATGGATTTAAATGGACGCTGTGAATCTCTGCTGCCTTTGAGGCTTCCTGGGGCAGATTTCTTACTGGGGCAGCTTCCCTCTGTCACCCACTTGTCGCCCCTGAGGGTGAACTCCCAGAGCTCAAAGCTGCACCGCACTCAATGTTGTGTCCTGAGTGTTCTTCACAGACCCAGTACCAGGAGTGTGTTCCTAGCGGCTTGTGTGGGGTAAAGATGAAGGGAGAGGATAAGCGTGCAGACCGAACCCAGGGCTCTGGCGGAGGAAGCTTTCTCCTTACCTGAGAAATATCCATGACGGAGTCACAGCTGAGGGGCCGTGCCGACGTAAGGTCATTGGAGCCCAGGAGGGTGGAGATGACCCCGTTCTGATCAATGCGTCTGATCATGGTGCCATCCACAAAGTAAATCATCCCGGACTTGTCCACCGTGATGCCTGGGGCAGAGAATTCAGGGTTAGAGGTGGCGACAACCCACACACTCATGCAGCCTGGTGGGCTGACAGAGAACCCCCCCTCCATGATTTGATTAGATCTTCTGCATGTCATTCATTCCTCTTCTAAATATGGGGAGACAGACACTTGAGGTGTGGAGTGACTTGTTCAAAGTAGGAATCAGAACCCAAGTCTTCAGAGCTCTGGTCCTGGGAATGTTTACCTATCACCTTAGCCATACACTAAAACTGGACTCATAACTTCTAGGGGTTGTTACTAGAGGTAGTGGTAAGAAGAACCTTTTTCAATATCAAAACTGTGAATTATTTAACCTACTTCTGAGGACCCGCCATTATAGTAATCAAATCTCCTTTTTGGTAACAATTTTTCTCCCAAGATAATCATCCTTCACGTTTTTCTATTCTATTGCTATTTTAATTTCATTGGTCATTACAGAAATATAGACCCTAGAAAAAGAATCCTTTGGATTTTTTGTAGAGAATATTGGTGAAGTTAATTTTTTAAAAAGGTACATTGAAGAGAAAAGTAAAAATTATTATTAAAAATCGTCTGCTCCATTCACTAGACTGTCCCACCCTCTGACTTTTCCCTGACCAGCTGTGGGATGTTGGGTGAGTCACTGGATGGCTCTGCATTTGTTTTCTCAGCTGTTAATGAAGGGATTATTCTAACTACCTCTTGCTCTTGGATGTATGTGCGAATCACCTGGGAACTTGCTAAAATGCACTCCCTAGGGCTGCTGTTCAGAAAAATCTCAGTGGAGCCTGAGCATCTCTCTGTATTTTTGACAAGCACCTTGGGTGATAATGATACATATCAAAGTTTGAAAACCTCTCTCGGAAATCAGTACTTCTTAACCAGTGATGTACATCAGAATTACCGGAAGAGTTTTTTTCAACAAATACCTGCTTGGCCTCACTCCTGGAAATACTAGATGAGGGGTGGCTGGGACGAGGACCAAGGCTTGTTTCAAATGCTCATGGGTGATATTGACTTCCCCCTCAGGCCCAGAATCACAGGAGACAGAACTGCTCAGGGGGCCTGGGGCTGAACTGCAGATGAGATGCGCTCCCTAGGAGCACAAGGTATAGACGGGAAGCCCAGGAATGAGTCTGTGCCAGGTGGAGTGTCAGAATGACAGAAGGGAGTGAGGGAAGCCCTAGAGGGTTCATGATGAAATAAAGGAGATTCTGGCCACTTTTGTTCTGTTCAGTTTTCTCTGGGGAAGGAACTGAGAGAAGAAGTCAGAAAAAGCTTCACAGAGGTGGAGACACTTGAAGTATAAAGCTTTCCAGCTGTATAACCTTGGGTGCATCACTTCACTTCCAAGCCTCAGTGTCCTTATTGATAAAACGGGGATAATAACATCTGGCCTGTAATAGTAGCCCTCATTAGTTGTTAGTGACTTATAATTATGAGAATGTGACCAGCACTTTGTGGGCTTCAAGGCCCTTGCTCTGGAGGTCCACATGTCTAAGAAAGGTCAGAGAGTGGTTTTGGATACCAAGGGCCTCTGAGGGGTCAAAACCCACTGGAGCACTAGTTCTGTTTAGCTTCTCTGTGGGCTGTTCAAGGCTGGGGAGCAATTTCCCACAGGGGACTGGGCAGCCTCAAGGCAGGGAAGCCTTTCCTTGGTCCCTGTCTGCCTAGAATGTAAATCAATTATATTCTTCAAGCACCGAGACAGGCATTTTCTTATCTGTCTGGCTACGCTGTCGTTCTCCTCCATCTGCTAGGACTGATGAGAGCTCCATGAACAATCTGGTTTCTTGTTTACAAAGTTGGCTGCACAGGCTAATAGAAGTAATCTGTCCTCTAATTAATTACTTCACTTTTTTCTTCTTTTGTTGTGCTAAATAGAGGAACATCTTTTCTTCTTCCTGCTACAAAGTGTCTGCACATTGTGGCACCCTTGTCATTTCTATCTGGGTTAATTATAGGCTTTCGGGCAATTCCACTGCCACTGTATGTGCGTGCACGTGCAGGTGCACATGTGTGTGTGTGTGTGTGGAGGGTGGGGACACACATGTGCAGAGCAGCGATTTTCAACCAGTGTGCCACAAGAATTTTTAAAACATGCAATACCTGACTATTTAGCCAGGGGCACTGACCTCTTTTCTCTGAGACTGTCAAGTTAAAAAATAACAACAGGCAACACAACAATAGTTGTCTGGTGTGAATGAATCAAAATTAACCTATTGGCAAAAGTATATTTTTTGGTGTGCCACAGAATTATGTGGGCCATGAGATGAGAAAGGTTGAAAATCCCTGGTGTAGAACAACTAAGAAAGGCCTGAAGAGGGTAAAACTTCTCAGAAAAAGAACTACTGGTTTTAATTCACAGCGTAAAACGTAACTGAAAGGGGTTTCCGGGGTCATTTAGCCCAATCTGCTCATTTACCGATGTAGACACTGAGCCGCAGAGGAGGAGGTCACAGAGCCAGGGAGTGGCAGAGCAGAACCATAATGCGGGGTCTCTAAGTGCAAGCTCTCTCCACCCCGGGCTGCTCTCTCAGTGTTAGGAAATCATTTTAGGAGGAAGATTAACCCTGGGTGTCACAATATCTATCTCACAGAGTTACCACCGGACCACTGCAGGTATGTGGTAGAGAGATAAGATATTATATAATATGATATATGATATAATGTAATATAATACAATATAGTATAACAATTACAATAGCACTAAGCATTTACATTCCTGATAATATTTAATGTGTATTGCAACTGTACAGTAGATTTCTATTTTATAGATGAGGAAAATGAGGCTCAGAGAGGTTAAGCAACTCACCCAAAGTCACACAGCTATTAGATGGCAATGTCTAATTTTGAATACAGGACTGCCTGATTTCACTAGCATCTATCTGCTTTGATTTGAAACAAGGCCCTGAAATCTGACACTATTTAATAAGCAATCATTCATGGCATTTTTATAGGTTATAGTATGAAATATATTAACTTTTTGCTCAGAATCATTCTAGCAGGTGGACACCGAGGTGTAATTACCCCTACGTTATTGACAAGGACCCTGAGGCTAAGACACAATAGGTCACTGGCTTTAATGTGAATGATAGGTATTTGTTGTTAATGATGGTTTCTCCTCTAAAAAGCCTTCCTAGTCTCTCAGGCACAGGGGACTCTCCTGGCTTTGGACTCCCATGCATCTTTCTCCTTGTATCTCAGGAAGCACTTCTCCCTCTCTCCCATGTCAGAGTGATTCACATTCAAGCCTTATTTTTTCTGCTACAATAAACTTATCTGTGCAACCACAGTGCACTGCATACTCAGTAAATAGTTGATGAATAAATGAATAAAAAATTGTGATTGTGGGTATAAAGAAGCCCAACCTCTTGCATGACTCAACATTGAAACTTACAATTAACCCATCCAATAGCACATGAACACTTGCAGAGATGATACAGTGCTATGATTTTATAAAATAATAATGTGAGAGCTAGCATAAATGTCCAACAGTAGGGGATGGCTAAATATATGAAGGGCCATCCATTTGATCGAGTACCATATAGCCATTAAAAGTCAGTACAAAGACTAATGACATGGAGATATGTTCATAATTTATCAGTTAGGGAAAAAAAGTAGGTTACTAAAAGTTTGTTTAATGATATCTCATTTTATTTTTGGTGAATGTTACATACACCCAAACACTCACAGAAAAGACCAGGAGGAAAGATAAGAAACGTTAACTGAGAACATTCCTGGCAGATAGAATTATGATACTCACCTTTTCTCTATAGGGTTCATGATATTTCCCAATTTTTTTACAATGATAAACATGTATTTCTTTTGGAAATGGAAGACGCCCCAATAAAGATTATTGCACGTGTTGAAAAAGAAAAGCCTTACCCCTGGGGTTGGTAAGCGTGGCTTCCGTGGCCTTCCCGCCATCCCCGCAGCGTGTGTCATCAAAGGGGAGGCACTGGTCACCTGTCCCTGCCACCACCTCGGAGTTCTTGACAAGATCCTTCACTACCGTGGTGGACTTGATCTTGAAGACCCGCCGGCTGTTGGTGTCAGAGAGGAAGACGGCCCCGCTCATAGGGTCTGTGGTCAGGTAGTATTTATGCGCCGGACTGTGACTGGAAGACAAGGACACGCCAGCTGGTGAGCACTTCCTGCTTTCCTATCAGGTAGCCAGGAATGCACAACTTAAATCCGAGCAGGAATGTCTTATGTGGATAAAGTCCCCATGTTAGCTGATAGTTCCCCAAGTTTTCTGACCCCAGGGGTGGGTCTAACTCTCCCTGCCACCCAACTATTAGTGCTAATGATTACCACTCCCAGCCCTGTGCCATGCCCATATCAAGTGCTCAGTACAGGTTTTCTTAAGAGGATTATCAATGAGGCTTACCACACGTGGCTTGTAAATCCAAGCCAGAAACATGGAAGGGCTTGGCATTAAAATCACTTAAAGAGTTTGACACATAAATTCTTCTTCCACAGAATTTTTACAGCTGCCATAACCCTTCTTGGGACTGACTGATAAGACCCTGGCCAGATCTGACTCCCCGCCAGCATCAACAGTGTCGTCATTGGACACTCATGTCATACTTATCAATAGCCCAGTAGTCCCCCTCTTGGAGTCAGATATAAACAAATTGCAGGATTAGTTTGTAATTTGCAGCAGCGTCCAAGGAAAAATAAACAAAACACAGGAGCAGTGCTGATGGTTCTGCATCTGGAAAACGGTCATGAGGACAAGGCTGTGCTAACAGAGGAAAGTGAAGTCAGCCCACGACTGCACAGGGGCATTCCAGAGACGAGGCACTGCCTCTAGGCACGGGGCAGGAAAAATGCACAGGGTTTGGAATTTGAGCAGTCTGCGTTCTAAGTCTGGCTGTTAATTCCAGGTTCTGAAACTTGAGCAAATTACTTGGCCTCCTGAGCTTCAAGTTTTCTTCATCTGCAAAATGAGGATGTTAGTAGCTACCTTGCCAGTGTATTGTGAAAATTATATAAAAATCATATGAGACATATATTTAGCATCATGCATGACACCTTGTAGGTAGATATTCAACAATCATAATTATTGTTTTAATTACTAGTCACTATGTCTCTTTGTGTACTTGGAGAGGACTACAGAGTAGAAATCTCTTATTAAGCTTGAATTCTGCTATCACATGGTGCTGATTTATGATTTCTTCTAAATCTAGGCCACATTGGAGTTGGACTCATAACCCCCGGGAAGCTGTTTTCAGTTCCTCTGCATGGCCTGATAATTCCCATGTTCTCAAACTGCATCTCAGTATTGACAGCCTTCTCCAAGATCTCTGGAAAGTCTTCTGATTCAAAGGAATCTGCCTCTTCAGGCTGGATGGCCTGGCATGGGCCATTTTCATGGGACAGTGGGACACTATTTTAGGGGATTCAGGGGGCAGACTGAGAAATGCCTAGAGCCCCTGCAGAGTGGTGTATTATGTATCCTTTCACGATCCAAGTAAGAGAACCAGAGTAGTCTAGAAAGCAACTTTTCTTGCATTTTATCAGGCATGTAAGTTCTGGGCCCTTTTGAAAACAATTTTTTACAGACTGGTGTTTTTTGACTTACTTATGAAAACGGAGGTGCCATAATCTTTTCAGTGTCAAGGTCTCTGAAGGTCTTAATGTGGCCCTGACTGCTTGTCATCATAACCATCCCTTGCGTTGGACAATGTTTTGAGGCCTGGCTGCTTCTAACAGGGCCAGGCCTCCAGACCTGAGGCTTCCCTTCCTTTTTTTTCTCTCTCTGAATTTGACTAAGACAGCATGATTGTTTCTAACCCTAAGACTCCTTGTCAAGGGAAGGGCAGGTGTCTCTGCCTGCAGCCCGGGTCCTCCCCAAGGCTTTCTTTCCTGACCTAACCCAAATACCAACATGTCAGCTCAATGTTTTTCCCTCAAGGACTGCCCATGGCTTACAGGCCAAGTTCAGACTCCCCGACCTAGCAGCACACACAGCCCTTCATGCTGTGCTGCTGCTCTGTCTTTCCAGCCTCCTTCCAGCCATCTCCTCACAGAAACCCTGTACTCCAGCCAGACTGACAACTGTCCCTCACCACGTCTTCATGCCTTGTACCGGCTGTGCCTGCTCTGTGGGATGTCCTGCCCCCTTCCCTTTTCAGCCTGCGGAGTTGCTACTCACTCTTTAGGGTTCAGCTCAAAGGGTACCTTTTCCGGCCGAACCTTCCCCAACCTTTCTTCTCTGAGGTTCATATCTGGGTTACAGAACATGTAACATAATGTGTGCTATTTATTTATGGGCCTGTCTCTCAATACTTGAAGGGGAGAGACTGGACTTTATTCATTTTTATATTTCCAATGTTCAGACTGGTCCTTCTAGCCCATAGCAGCCACTTGTGTTAAATGGACAGCTCCAATTTTAGTTTATTTAGGTGATACTTTCAATCAAAGTACTGAGTTTTCTTTTACTTGTCTTTTGGGGGTGGTGGTAACAGGAGAGATGTC
Organism: Furipterus horrens; assembly: GCF_987537825.1. Classification (NCBI taxonomy): domain Eukaryota; kingdom Metazoa; phylum Chordata; class Mammalia; order Chiroptera; family Furipteridae; genus Furipterus; species Furipterus horrens. The sequence continues at coordinate 49,906,786 of NW_028327172.1, forward strand.
CTGTTTATGGTGAAATGTTCCTGTGACCTACCCTACAATGTAGCACAGATGTAATCTTTCCAGATGACACAGATTCTGATGAACTAAAATGCAGTGACCTCAGACCCCACTCTGTGATGCTACGGCAGCCTTGATCTTTATGCTTTCCTGTTGACCGTTGTGAGGTGGGGAAGGTTATTTCGTTTCTGTGCGTCACTCATGATAAACTGGTGCTATCCACCTGCCAGAAAATCGATCCCTGAGGGAGGATAATGAGGGGCCCCGTGCACTTAGATTAGCCCTGAGTGTCTGGCTTGTGTCTTCCTGCACCACCCCAGAGAAGTGCCACTGGTGTAGTGTTTCTCAGATGGGTGATTTCTAGAAGAGGCTGGCATTGGCAGGATTGTTCCAGAGTCTATAAAAGCTGTGGCCCCCATCTTTTGTGCCCTAGACCAAATTTGAGTCTGGCAGTCACTTAAGTGTAGGGAATAGTGCACTTGCTTTGAACCTATAAGATGTGGGCTCTCATTTGAGCAAGTCACCTAAATTGTTCAGGCTGTAGGCCCCTCAGCTGTCAAAGGACTAAGGTCCTACTCCGCTTTGCTCACAGGCTTGTCATTAGGATCAGATGAAATTATACGTCTCAACAGCCCTTTCCAGCTGGCAGAACTCTTGGATAGTCTTCAACTCACTTCTTCCTCACGCCAGTGGCATGGGGAGCAGCACCTGGCCCCCCACCTGGAGCAGAGCCACCGGCGGCAGAGCACAGCCACAGAGATGACTGTCCCTGGTACAAAAGCATCTGCTACCATCTCTGGGTGCCTGTTCCGTCCTGGACTCTGCTAACACTTTACACGCATGACCTCTTGTTCCTCACAACTAACATACAAGGCAGGTGCTTCTTTTGTTTTTTTCTTTTTCATTTCAACTATTTCAGAAAACAGACTGAGAGAGGTGAAATGACTTGACCAGGGCGAGAAACTGCTAAGTGACAGGATGGGTTTCCTACTTTGATCTGCTTGATTCCAAAGTCTTGTTCTTCCTACTTCCTCACCCTGCTTCTCAGGGTGCAGACAGCAGCCCACTGCCCTCTTTCCCAGGGGGCACCTGCTCACGTCCTGAATTGAGGTCGAGCACCAGCTCATCGGGAATGCCATTCCTGGGTTCCTTATCCCACTGGCAGAACTGGCCAGTTCCCTTGCTCTGTTCTCACTAGACCTTCAGAAGATTATACTTTTAGTATAATATAAAGTATATCAGCACCTTCAGACACTTTTCTGTTTAGTGGACTGTCTGCTCAATGACATCTTGAATTCCTGAAGGGCAGGGACTGGCTTTGAGTTCCCGGCGCCCAGACCTAGGCTGGTGTAGAGGAAGTGCCCCAGAAAGGTCTGCTGAACCTATGAACCGGTGAGTGAATGACCACCCGCCTCCCCGGTAGTGTGCACAGGGAACAGCCACTGCTAAGGCTCCCAGAGTGATGATTCTCAAACATGAACACATCGCAGGGTCAGGGCATCTGTACCTTTAAGATGTCTCCAGGTGACTTGGAGACACGGCCAGATTTGGAACCGGTGGCTTTAGGCCAGCTTTTCAAACTTAAATGCACATATAAATCACCTGGAGATTTTGTTAAAATGCAGATTTCAGTTCAGCAGTGCTGGGGTGCTGCTGTTCTGAGTCTGCATTTCTAACAAGTTCTCAGAGAATGCCAAAACCGTAACTTCAAGTAACAAGACGTAGAATACTCTGCCAACCACGAATGCGGGAGATTGCTTACAGCGGAGACTCGAGGCCCAGTTCTGTGGCAGAGACATGTCTGATCAGGTCTGACCCTGAGCAGGGCCGGGCACAAAACAAGGTCACAGCTGTTTTCCAGGGTCTGCCATAGGACCCACATTCTTTTCCACTTCCTTAAGCATAACCATGGCATCTCTGGAAGCTATGTAAAATCTTTGACTAGAAGGGTTTCATTCCTGAAGTGACTGAGAGGAAGTCAAGACCGCTCTGCCCTCATTCTGGATGGTATAGGGAATTTCCTAGTAGGAGTTGTGAGCCCAGGAGTCTCTTGAGACAAAGTCCAGGAGTCTCTTGAGACAAAGGCCATCTAGTCCCTGATTCTGAGTGGCAGTTCTCCCTGGGTCTCAGAGCAAGGCCTGCCTTGTGCAAAGGAGCATCCATTGACCACTTCCAGTGGCAGCTCTGGCAGAACCACTTGTTCTTAGAACCAGTGGGGAGAGCTTGAGTATTGAAGCCCCACAGTCAGGGGTTCAAATACCAGTTCTACCACCCACGTGGCAGGTGACCTTGGGGAAATCACTTCATGACTCTGAGCCTCAGTTTTCTCATCTGAGAAATGGGGATAATCACATTCAGAGGGGTATTTTGAGGATGAAATTGTATAAAGAATGTAAATCTCTGAGCATGGTAGTTGTTCTATTAAAAATGCCCAATAAATGGAGGCTGGTCACCTTGAGAAACCTCCAGAATATTTGTTATTGTATAATGGAAAAGGCAAGTATGGAAGATTTAATATTTGTCTTGTCCAATCCATTTTATAGGGTAGTTAAGGACTCTGTTAGAGTTAACAGAATATATACAGCTGGGATTAATGGACACTTGAGTTAAATGTACTGAACAACAACAGGCTTCAAACATTCCTCCATGATGCTAAGGAAGAGATCTGGGAGGAGGTAAGGGTCCTTGTTCCCTGATAGGGTCCATGGAGGAAGATGCCGAAAGGACTGGGGTCCCTGGACTGTGCATGCCCAGCATGGTGGGCTGGCACTGAGGCCAAAAGGTCAAAGGCAGAGAGGAGACTGCCCTGGGGAGATCATGCGGGCTAGGGGCACCAGCCTGAGCCAAAGGCTATTCTTGGGAACAGCTGAGACAGTAAGTGCTCGTGAATACAAAGGACAAGATTTTGAACTTTAATCTACTTCTGACATTTACTGTTGGGGACATGGAGGCCCAGAGAGAGGAAGAGATTTGTCAATATCCAGGTGCCAGATAAAATCAGAGCTGGAACCTGGGTCTTCTCACTCTCGCTGGACCTTAGAAAACCCAAAGGCAGAACAAAAAATTCCTTTATTCCCTCCCACTTTGGTTCACTTTAGGAATAGTTTGTAGCACCTGAGAAAAACAATAAATTGAGAGAGACCAGGAACCTGGCTTTGACTCATACCATGCATATAGCAAAAGATCGCTAAACATCAGAAACAAAAAGCACCAAATCCACAACTCTCAATTTACAAATGATGAGATTAAAAAAACAGAAAGGCTAGGTGACCAGCCTGAGGCCACACAATGACCTCACAGCAAAGCTGGACAAGCGCCCTGGCCTCCTGACTATCCCCAGTGGGGTGTCCCCGTATCCCAGCTGTGTCCCAGGCAGTTACCACCACTGACTGAAGGTTTTAATGTTAAATGCTAGGTTTTCAGTGAAGATCTTTATATGAAATGTACCTCTGTGTTGTTTGTAAAACTGAACTTGAGGGCACATATCAAGACATAGTTCAGTGTTATCCGTACAATGCTCACCGAAAATCTGTTTTAGATTTCAGTGTCAGGGAAAAAATATTCTTTCTCTGAGAAGTGGGCTTACTTTCCCATTTCTGATAATGCAAACTATGAAAATAATAAATATAAATAATTATATTTATTCTGGATGCCAGGAGATTTCATATACAATCACATATATATGTTTCCTCTTTTTTTTCTTTTGTTCCTAAATTCTATTTAATGTACTTTAATGAATGTGTCTTTGGTTGTTAAGAGGACCAAATTCCTTTTTGGGAAAGATAGAGACATCATCTTCATTATCATCATCATCATCATCATACAATTGTTATGGTGATGTTAAAATAATAATGATAATAATAACAACAACCACCACCTCTATGGGAGATTTTATTAACCTCAAGTTAGAAACTAAAGTCCAAAGTGATAAAGTAATTTTTTTCAAGATCACACAGTGAGGATCTTCAGTTTTGTCATCTGTGAATTAGATATATCACAAGTAGCTCACTGACAGGGTGGTTTAGGGATGAGTTGCTATAATCCATGTAAATCACTTAACCCCTCTCTGCTACACACTAAAAAGCTCTATAACATGTTAACTATTATTATGATCTTAAAATAACATATGATTGTTAAATTAATACTATATCTCACTGTATAGATAAGAATATCATTACTGGATTTGGGGTCTGTCTGCCTCCTTCTACCATCCTAAGACCTTCTTTCATCCTAACTTAGCTGCACCCCCTATCCCTGCCATATGCCACTTTGATCTGAGCCACATGTGGGTAATGGAGGGCACCTCTGTAGCAGTGCCAGCCACAGCCCATCTGCCCACAGTGACTTTCAAATGTGTGTGAGGCTGGGGGACTCTGAGGCCACTATCACGGAGGAGTCAGGTGAGTGCCACAGTAACCAAGCAGGTGTTTTTTTCCAGCTGATCTGATGAGGCCCAGTTCCGTCTGCTGCAGTGTCATTGTGAGCCCACACATGGCAAATCTACTCTGGGGCAAAGTCCTTTTGCGGGGACTGTTCTCTTTGGGTGGTCGGTCAGGTCTGGAAATCCTCCCCTACATTTTCCTTGCCAGTGAGCCTTCTGGTGGGCCCACCTGGCAACCTGGCCATCAAAGCCGAGGCACCTGGCATGCCCACAGAAGCGCAAATCTTAAACTGTCTTCTTCCAGGTTCTTCGCCTGATTGAGATGTTCTTAGGACTTCCCTTTGTGACCGTCAAAGTCACTCAACACAGTTAGGATGATGTCCTCCTTTATTCGAAGGGTAAGCAGACCGTGGTGTTCAAATTACTACGCCAAGATTAAAATTTTGCCTTACTTCAGTCTGTCATATCCACAGACTACCGAAGTAACTGCTACGCTTTGCTGGAGATTAAAGGAGTTCAGGCTCTCACCACCTGTCCCCACCATTATTAATGACTTCCTCTCATTGTAACTGATTACCCTCAATCAGTTCCAACCACACAGGCTTCGTTTGCCATTTAGCCCTCTGAAATTGACACATGCATCTTACCATACAACGTGCAACAAGGCAGAGGAGAGACAGGAAATTCTCCACTGGTTGGCTTACCTATGTCTGAAATCTTTATTTCTGACAGAAGACAGGAGAGCAGGGAATAGAAGAAAGAATGAGGTGTTAGCAGCAGGGTTAGAAGCATTATTAGCAGCCTGAAAACTTGACAGCAATGGTACTGCACAATACTATAATAAATAAAGACTTAGCAGCTATGACACTGATATATTTTATATTGGATATTACTTGTCACGGAGCTCGCTTACAAGCAGCTACATATCACAGAAGAGGCATGGTTTCTCTTGCACCACTACTGCTGACTCTGGGGAACAGAGTGAGGCTGACACCGGCTTCTGCCATCACCAGGGCTAAGACAGAGGTTGGAACAACTGACCCCTGACCCCAGACAGAGACGCATTCTCAGAGATATGCATGCTCATTGCTGTGTGTCATACAGAGAGTTATTAAAACTCACAGAGCCCACCATGATTATCTTCATAATAGAATCCAGAATTAGAGATACAATATAATTAGATGGAAGACAGTAACACAGAGAAACAGACCTGGAAAAAGACTCGAAGAAAAATATATCAAGATGATAATATGCTGATAAATTTATTTTTCTGTCCAAGTCTCATTTACTGATCCCTTCCTTACCCATTGTCTTCCATGACCTCCCCAAAACGGTGAGAGGGAGACACGGAAAATGGGATCTCTTATTTGAAAGACTGAAAATGAAGGCCCAGAGAGGGTAAGTGTGTTGCCCAAAGTTGTAGAGCTTGTCTGCCAAGGTGAGCTGACCCCTAGTCCGTGGCTCTTTCCATCACAGTACAGGAGATGGAATGGCAATACGAGCAATTGACAGAAGCAAATACACTTGAGGGTTCCATCTTCCTGACAGATGCCTATGACAATCAAACTCATCAAAGAGAGAACAAAGGCAGAGACTATTCGATCAGTAGCCTGGTTCTATTCAGCCTGATATCTGATTTCCTTCATTGTTCCTGTGTGTGTGGGCAAATACTAACGCTCTCCTCTCCAGGGCTGTCACGGCTGCTGGCCAGCCAGCATGCCTTCCCCTCTTTTCTTGTATGCACTGCAGAATGAGATTCTTAGCAGGTCCTTACTTTCAGGGAATAACTTAACAAGGCATTAAACCAGACTGGTCTTCATAGGCCCAAGTGACAATTTTGTGGTATGGCAGAGCTGCATGATGGCCTTCTGGGTTTGGGTCCATCATTCTACAAGAGAAGCTGACCCTCCTTTTTTTTTTTTTTTTTTTTTTCTTTTGGTGTGTTAAGGACAACAGTAATAACTATCTCACAGAATTTCTATACTGGGTAAATAGTAGGGGCCTCACAAAGGTGAGTTTCCTTTCCCTCTGGCCACTTTGGAGGAAGGCTTTCCAGCTTCAGGGCCTGTTCTGTTCACCTGGACCCCAGCCCAGGAGGAAGCAGTCATGAAGAACTTGGTGCAATGTCTCCTGAAAGGGACAGCGGGGTTCCCCATCTCTAACCACAGCTTCTCTGTAACTCAAGAATCCACCATGACAGTGCTTCTAAAAAGATCTGGTAAAGGGAGGCACAGAGAAAATCCAACACACCAGGCCCTTCCCGGCCTGTAAGTGTGGCAGTGCACCACCACGCATGGTCACGATGGGGAAACAGAAGAGGCTGACTGGGCTGGCTCTGCAGCCCCTTAGGAGCAGAGAGATAATGGCTGATTTTAGCCTGTGGCCTTGTCTCAGGATTGGGCAGCTGAAGAGAACTACTCCCAACTCTGAGTGGTAAGTAACAGGGCCAACCTTGGTAATACTGGCACCTGGGCCTTGGCCATTATACCATCCCTTGTCCTTATAAAAAGACTTATGTGACTAATTCCAATCAGTTTGATGCTAGGAGGCAGAGAGAAGATTCATGGGCTTCCAAGGAGTCTAATTCTTGGTTTCTAGCACCCTTCTGCATCATCTGGATGCCAAGGATATCTCCCTGTCCCAGGAGAGATTGGTTTTCATTGCAGTGCCCTGTGGAAATCAGCACCTGCTTCCCCAGGGCCCTCAGTTCACAATTTAGTCTCTGAGCTGGGCAGTGAAAAGTCCTGGAGTCTGACAGGTGAGAGTCTGTCCTGACCCGTCTCTGGGCCCAGTGGGTAATGCCAGGTAGGCTCATAGGATGGCAAAGGGACGTTATGGGAACTGTGAGGAAGGAAGAACCTTACATACCTCAACTCCAGGATGTTGGTGACGTTTCCGGAGGGGAAGATCCTTCGGATATAGTTGAAATCTCCCACATAGAGGCTCCCATCGGAGCCACATGTCAGGGCCACGGGGGCCAGGAGCTTGTTGCCGTCAGCAAGGCCGTTGCAACTGGGGCAGGAGATGCTTCTGCGGCGGCCGTTGCCCATGATGCTCCCAATGACAGGGGGTTGCTGAGACACAAATTGGTTCTCGCCATTCCCTTTGTGCAGGATGCCTGTGACAAGGACGGAGAACAGAATCACCTACGGAGCAGGAGGAGGCTCTCTGCTGTGACTGACCACACAGTTGCCTTGGTTTGGTAAGGAATGCAAGATCTCTGCCTATCATTGTTAGGCTCATCTCCTAGGGCTGCCTCAGCCCCAGAATGAAACCCTGAACAGGCCATACTGCTTTACGGATTAAATCCTCACAACAATTCTGTAAGATAACAGGGGGACAGGCTAGTTGGCTTCCCTGAGGCCACACAGATGAGAACAGAAGCACTCCTGAGCCTGGGCTCTTAATCATCCACCTCTACTGCCTCACAAATGGACAGCATACATCTCATATACCTATTCCAGGTCTCTATGACAGCATGAATTCTTTATTGTACTTGCCTGCTTTCCTCTCTTTAGGTTGATACCTTTTCAAGTACAGGGACTGTGTCATTCCCCTTTTTGTATCCCCAGTGCCGAGCACAGAACCTGACACAGAGTAGGTACCAATACATGTTTACAGAAATGCATCAAGGAAATGAATTACAGTCTCTTCTCACTAAGACAGAGTTAAGAGAACTGGGTTTTACCTGATTTTGCTATTAATGGGCTGATCCCAGATCTTGATGGTCTCTTTACTACTTTAACTGCCCTTGGACCTCAGTTTCCCACTAGCAAAATGAAGGGATTGACCTCAATGACCTGTAAGTTCCATCCCATATTCATATTGCTTTTTTCAGGCCCAGATCATCCTTCATCCCCTGTATTATTGCCACAGCCACCAAACTGGACTCTGCCTCCTGCCTCATCCCTTCCACACTGAAGCCTGAGTGACTTTGGTTGTTTATGGTCAGAGGAATCCTTTTTTGAACAGATGTCTTTCATTTTTAGGTAGTCTAATCGATCATTTTTTCTACTTGAATGTCTGTGCTTTTTGAGGTTTTAGGAAACCCTTCTGGGAGATTATAAAGATATTTTCCTGTGTTTTCTTCTATTAAAGTGTTATCTTTCAAATTCAGGTCTTTAATCAAACTTTATTTTGTTTACTTTGTATAAAGTATGAACTTAATTTTGTTTTTCTCCACATATTGAGCTAATTTTCCAAATACCAATTTCTAAAATACCGACCCATCCTCCAATGATAGGTGATGCTACCTCTCTCATATATATGCTACCTCTCTCATATATCAAGTTCCAGTGTGCACAGCATGTGTGGTGGGAACTCACAGTTCCCCATGGGTATCTGCCCTGTTCACACCCCTTCCTTATTTCTGTAGTCATAGAACCCCCGACTACCTGGAACTGACTACACTCCCCAGCCCAGCTGCAGCTACACTTGGCAGCTAACTGAGTCAGAACCCATGGTGTGGAAGCAGGAACGGTATCGGCAGCTGCTGCAAGGTGTCCTTACAGTGGAAGGGGCTTGCTCTTAGTTCTTTCCTCCTTCTTGCTGGCTGGAAAGTAGATGTAAAGTTTGGTGCCAAAATGGTCACCTTGGACCATGACGCTGGGAACGCAGGCTTGAGTGGAGCAATGAGAGGAAAGGGCTCTGGACCTCTGATCCTGCTGAGTGCTAAACTGGCCCTGGGCTCCCTAACTCCAGACTTTCAGGTGAGTGAGAAACTTTTAGCTTGCTTGCAATTCTGTTATTTTGGCTTTTTTCTCATGCATAGCCGAATCTAGTCCTAATTACTACTCACAGGTCAGTGTCTGGACGCCTTGTTTTGTCCCACAGAATCTATCTGTTCCTACGCCGGCACCACACAACTTTAGATATAATGGTTTTTCTAAGATAGCATAATATCTGGTGTGTGTGTGTGTCTCTCTCTCTCTTTTTTTTTTTTTACTTTAAAGATCGTCTTAGCTATTTACAAATCTTTATTATACCATAAAATTTAAACAAGTAGTAGCTTCTCTAAACATGTGGTGGCATTCATTGGATCTATAGTTTAGAAGACATCTGACATCATTACCATGTTAAGTGGACTCATCCCAGAGCACAGACTGGGCTATTGAAACTATAGATCTGATTGTGTCACTTCCACGCTTTACACTTTTTAGACTTGACATTTGCCTCTGGATGAAGCTGAAGGTCCCTATCTTCTTACCCTGGGCTCCAGCTGCTCAAGTCCCAGCTTTGGCTTTTGCTATTCCCTTCATATCACCCGCTGTTCAAACCACAATGAACTTTCTCTCCAATTACTTTTCTTTCAGGCCTCAGTGCTTTGGCCCATAGTGTGCTCTCTACCTGTAATGTTCTCCCTGCTTCAGATACAGGGATAACCCTAGAGACCCTTTAGGACTCAGTTCAGAAGTTTTCTCCAAAGAGGTGCCGCGCTGAACTTGGTTCAGCTTCTTGGAAGCTGAGTGGGGACTCCTCTTCTACGCCCCACAGTGTTCTTGCTTCCCTCTGTGATGGCAATGCCCATGGCACAGCAAGGGAATTACCCAGGTGACCACAGTATAAATTCTGGGGGTCTTTCAGTCCTGCACTCCAGAGCCTATCAGTGACAAGCACAGAGGAGATACCCAAGGAACATCTGTTGACTAGTCCTTCTGACAGACTGATCACATGTGAGCCTCTGGAATCTGAAGTGAGTATGTCACACCTGTGGCCGGACTCTCCACTCACCACTTTGGATGTTGAGGGCATGGTGTTTGTCCAGGCTCCATCCTCCCAGCTTGGAAGCATCGATTTCATAGCCTTGCAGCACCGCTGTTCTTTTTTCCCACAGGATCAGATCTGGGCAGGATTCATACTCGTAACCCACAGAAACTGCAGACAACAAAAGGCACACGATGCACAGGTGAGCAAAGCCTCTTCTTTGGCTTTAGATCTGCATGCAAGGCCCCTGCTGGCCTTTTGTAGAAAAGGAGAAAGGATCATATTTCTAAGTGGAAACAGATCTACGCGCAATACTAACACAGGGATGCTGAGCCTTAATTTCCCTTTTTGAAGAGCGAGTGTAGATCATTAGGGAAAGTTAAACTAATGCACTAACTACTTTTTAAAAGGAGCCAGGTGAACCGATTCCAGGGAAATAATCTTTAGTATGGAAAATACTTTAGGCACAAAAATCTTCACCGCAGCTTTATTTTTAATGGTGGGAAATTGGAAGTAACCTAAAGGTTCAAAAGGGGCTAGAGTTTGAGCAAACCGAAGTGTCTTCACTAGAGAAATATTACACAGCCACTGGAAACTATAGTTAAACAGACCGTGGGTGACAGGAATAAGTTGAAGAGACTAGTTATATTCAGTATTATATCCGTGTTAAGAAAAACAATACATGAAAAAAATTAAATGTTTACAACTGGTTGTATTTGCTTATAAGAATATGTATGACTTTATTTCTATTTTGTCCATTTATCCAATTTTTATTACGAAGAATAGTATTATTTTAATTAAAAATGTCCAAAATCATGTATATTGAATTTATGAAAAGGAACTCAGTTAGGGTACTGTGAAGCTAGAAGTTGCTTTGAGGTCTCAAAGTTTGAAAATCCCTGGTTTCACATTTGTTTCATGAGTCCCGGGCTAACCAGGGCAGGCTCCCCAAGGCCGGTTTGTAAAAAGCCCTGTGACTGCCCTGTGGAAAGGAATGCCACTTCTTCCAAGTGCTTTTTGTCAGACACTACTTTCCAGGGGACTGTATCCTACCACCTGCTCAAGACAGGAATTAACAATTGGGCAGCCCCTTCAAGTTTCTTTTAGGTACCATACAAGATTGCTGGCCATCTATGGCAGGAGGGGAACATGGATTGAAAATGTCCCTGTGACCTCTTCCCCATTATCCCGAGTCCCTTAGGCAGTCATAATGCCTCCTACTGGTCACCTGTCATGCCAGGAAATTAACCTCAATCCTTGAAGTCTTAGTGTGCAGACACTTCCCTTTCTGATCGGTAGGCGGGCACTAAGTGTGTTCATTTCATCTGAAGAGGTTGTAAGGCTTCACTGTTTTTGAAGAGTCCTTGGAGGTAGTTTGGTTTACAGAAGGGACTGTGAACAGTGAGAGATGGTGTCTTTGCTCCCAATGTGTGCTTGTGGGGCAGGGTGGGCCGTAAAACTACAGGAAAGATGCGGGATAGATCCAGCTCTGTTCCTTCCCTGTACATCCTTGGGAAGTCACCTCACCATTCTGGGCTTCAGCTTCCTCATGCAGAATTTGGGGACAAGTTCTGACTCACATGGTGGTTATGAGGATTAACTGAGACACTGGTGTGCAGGGGAGCACACTGCCCAGAGCAGGCGCTCAACTTACATTTTCTTATTTCCTCCTCTCCCTTCCCCTCCCCTCCCTTCCTCTCTTCTTTTTACAGCATTACTTCTCCTCTGCTTCTTCATACTACCTTTACCGAATCTAGAAAGGGAATGAGATTGCAGTAGGGTTCATGATGAGAAGGGGTTTCCCAGATTATTACTTGAAGTCAGTGATTTCTCAACCTTTTCATCTCCTGGCACACATAAACTAATTACTAAAATTCTATTGCACACCAAAAACATATTAGTTTGCCAACTTGACAAAAAATAGTAATAATTTTGATTCATTCACACTGGAAGGCTAGCGCTGTGTTGGTTGTTGTTGTTACTTTAAAATCCTCACCTAAGGATATTGTATTATTGATTTTAGAGAGAGGGAAAGGGGGCTGGCGGGGAGGAGAGGGGGAAAAAAGACAGAGAGAGAGAGAGAGAGTGAGAGAGAGAAAAGAAACATAGATCGGTTACTTCTTGTAGGTGCCTGACTGGGGATCAAACCCACAACCTTTTGGTCTATGGGATGATGCTCCAACTGATCCACCCTGCCAGGGCTGTGGTCATTTTAAAATGTGACAGTCTAAGGGAAAATAATTCAGTTCCCTTTACTAAATAGTCAGGTATGGCATATTTTAAAAATTCTTGTGGCACACCAGTTGAAATCATTGCTCCAAGGGCTTGGAGGATTAGCTCTTCGAGGGTTAGAACTGCTAACAGTCCAGCTCTGGTCCAACCCTGAGATGCTGCTCTAATCCAGAAGCTGAAATGAGCACAGGCAGGCCCAGAAGCCTAGAGTGTGAGTGGGGTTGGACTCCAGGGAATGCTAGTCTCCTTCTGCATCATCTGAAAAAAAAGGCAGCAATGACAACAAAGAGAAAACCTCTGTGACTGGAAATGATGTAGACACCAAAAAGCCCTTCTGCTAAAGGAAGAATCTTACTCCTGCACCTCAGCAGAACTGGAGCTACAGACACCCATATTTTTAATGGGCAAGTTTAGGCCTGAGGGCTGTGGGGGCCACGTGATGTCTGCACAGCACTATCTTGGTGGCACAAAGTCTCTTTTAGCCCATTGCATACCCACCATAGTGTTTTTTCAAGGACTGTTTTGGTTTTATAACTCTTTTTTTTCAATGAACACATTTTCTACATTCAGTTCTTCCAGTACATTCTTTTAGGTTACTGAGAAAGGTCTTGATGGCCAACTAAGCCTTAGTTACTTTAATAAGAGAAAAAGAGTAAGATGAAACAAGGAAGGCGGAAAAGAGTCCCGTTCCCCCAAACTCTGTTGTCTTTCTGAGGGTGGTGGTGCACCCTGTGGCTGGGACACTTACCGAAGGCTTCCGAAAGCCCAAACACCTTCTGGTTGTAGACATCTGTCTTGTCCCAGATGAAGTAGTAGGACAAGTCTGGGGCTGCGGCAAACCACTTCCTGAAGAGGCGGCCCTCCACTGCCACCATGAGGTGGACCTTCATAAGGTTGAAGGGGATGGTAGGATGGGTGAGGCTGATCCTCAGAACAGACTTGTAGCCTGGTGTGCGGCTGCTCAGGTAACTCAGCCTCATCTTGCAGCCAGAGATGGCGATTTCCTCTTGCAAAGCCTAGAGAGACAGATCACAGCAAGTGATGGCCGTGGAATCACCCGTGGAGGGAAGACGGCCATAGCTCCATGCACTCTGGGTGTGCAAGAGGCAGAGGAGAAAGCAGAGAGGAAGGAGGGGAGAAGAGGAGAGCAGGAGCAGGAGCTAGAAGAGAGAGAAGAAACTAGAGTGGGGAGCAGAGCATGAAGAGGACCAGGAGAAAGAGGGAGAAAGGGAAGAGAAGGGAGAAGGTGGAGGAAGGCAAGAAGAGTCAGAAGGCCTGGTTTCCAGGGCACAGCCCTGCCTCATTGAGCCTCAGGTTCCTCCTCCATTCCACAAGGATGACGATGCTCAGCCCATTGCGTATGGAGAGGAATGCGTAAGATATTGCTCACAAAAGGCTCATAATGTCGCCTCTCACTCACTAGCTGTGTCATTCTAGAAAACTCATGGAACCTCTGGATCTCAGTTTCCTCACTGGATTAACGTGAAGGATTGAGTAAGGTCACATTTAGAAAGTGCCCAGCACATAACGGAGACTCAGGAAACGTCTAAGTGGGATGATGGTGCTGCTGGGGGCAGTGGTGCTGGGAGCAGGGGGACTACGAAGAAGGACCTGCCCCTTAGACTACTGTGGACAGCTGCCTCAGCAATACCGTTTCTCTCTCAAAACTTGCCGACAATAAGATGTTTCCAATGGCTTTTCTCTTCAGCAGCGCAGACAGAGACTAGGAGATGCTGACTAGTTACGCAGGGTTGAAAGCACAGCCTGCAAGGACCTGCAGCTAATGTCCCAGCTCATCCACAGAAAGAGGTCGGATTGGTTGCATGGAGTTTCCACGCTCCAATGCTGTGCTAGATGAGCAGAGTGTTTCAACTGGTTATAATGGGCTCAGTTCCACGAGAGAAAGTTGAAATTAATGCCAAGATTTTCTGAAACATGGCAAAAAAACAGAGAACTTTTATCAGCTTGATGCTCTGGGCTCTGTTTCAAGAAAGGGACATTAAATCAATTGAGGCTAACATAGCCATTAGAAGGACAGTGATTATTCTACTCTTGTGCTCACAGAGTAACTGGGCCTTCCCCAAAGAAGTCCTTTCCTTTCCATCCATTTCATATGTGGGTGTGAACTCCCACCCCATTCTCCCAACTACACAAAATTTTAGGCATCGGGCCTAAACCAAAGTACTCTTTATAATTTTCAGCTTACAAGTTCTAGGCAAAGCAGGTTCTACACCCCAGTGAATCACATGCAGGTTTCACGTGCCATCCTGATGCTCTCATAAATATTTACTTTCTTTAACGTACCCTTTAAAATTTACATCTCCCAGTACTTGCAAAGGGTAGCCAATGACTGGACTGGGAAAACCCAAGAGTTTGTTTTCCTGTATTTTGTCAATCTGATAATAAGCATGTTTGCTGGGTGCGGAGACACCCAGCCCAGGGAGCATTGTAGAGGGGGTTGGACCTTTAACCTCATTTGTTCCGAAGTCTCTGCTCCTGGGAAAATGTCTAGCTGGATCTGAACCAGGGTTGCTTAGCTAATTACTCCTCTTCAGCAAGCTTTGTCTCTGCTGACATCCGTTTCATAAGAAAGGTCAGCCTGGTAGTTGAGACGGGAGACAAGTGCTGAATCTCTGAAAAGCACTGAGGTTTCAATCTTGGGGTGCAATGAGAATTTCAAAACGGGTGTATTTCCTTCTTGTGGGTTGGCGTCTGAAGCCACTCAACAGAGCATACATGAAGAGATGTGTTTGCTCAACCAGGCGTGAAATATACACACAAAATACAAGCCCCCCCCCCCCATCACCACTGGTAACCCATTAACATGCACACAGCCAGAGCTCCCATCAGGCAGACGGACCACTGGGGCTGGGCCCCTCCACTGCCATCTCTCCTCTTCTTCAGGCCTTCACTTTTACCATTAGAAACTGGGCGGGGATGGCGGAACAAATTCGACTCTACACAGTACTGTGAGGCAAAGACTCCGTCTTGATTTCTAAATATAAGATTAAAATGCATCTTTCCAAATTACTTTCTTTTAATGATAATTAAGTAAAGCACTTGAACCATAGATTTGAGCCAAAGCAATCCTTAATTGGCACGAAGGCAGAGAGCATGTAAAATAATCTTAATAACAATAATAATAATGGCTAAAATTTATCGAGCACTTTGCCAGACATTGTGCTAGGCACCTCACTGACATTTTCTCATTTAATCTTCATTATGATGCTTACTATTTGGGATGCTCTGTCTCACTTCGCTTGGTAGAACCTATCATCATAAATATTTTTAACAGAAATAATGAAAGAGGGAGGACACTGGAGCTTGGTGGAAAAGGAAAGTGAAAGTGAACTGGATGGCAGGGTGCAAGGGGAGCAGGAATTTGTCATATGCTGGAGGGTGCCAGGCAGTTGCATTCTGCACGGTGGCCTGCCGGGGTCTCCCATTCCCCTGCCTCTGAGATCCTCCTCCACTCCTCAAATGACATAAAGGCGTGGAGAAACGCAGTTAACAAAGCTGGGTACCTGAATTTCCGGAACGATGGGGCCTCTCTCTGCACAGGAGCTGGCGAAGGACGTCAGTGGGGACGGAGACACAACAGGGTTGGGGCGGGCGAAGTTGCTCAGGTCACAGCTCGGAATCTCATTCTCTTCATGTCGCATGATGATGGTTTCCATGACAAAGAAGCGGTCCCAAGGCAGCCAGAGGGTGTGCTCCTGTGTGATGAAAGGTGCCCGCTCGAACCGCAGGATGATGGAGATGCCCCCGTTTGTGACCAAGTCAAAGCTGTTGGGGAAGGGAGGGTTGAGAGGAAACAGGAAATGATGATGAGGAGAAGGAAGAAGAGCGGAAGGAGCAAGACAGGGAAAGAAGAAAAAATTACATGAAAAGATCTGGGCACTCGTTGAGGAGACTCTGAAACCTAAAAGACTTCACTGCACCCACAAACAGAAACAAATATTCCAGAAAGCATTATTTAAAAAAAATATATATGATTCACAAATAGAATATTTGCCAAAACTAAATTAAAAACCACTACAGTAGAGAGCCATATGCCAAGACACAGAACAGTTGATGAGTGTCTTGCTATGGTGCTCCTGGTACTTAGGGCCCCTTGGAACTGAAGCTCAGTGAAAGGGCAGCAGAATAAAGTGGAACAAGTCCTGCCGTGGTGTTAGGAACCTAAGCCTAGTTTTGCCTCTGCCATGAACTACTGTGTGATCTTGGGTAGGTCACTTCACCTCTCTGATCCTCAATTCTCTCATTTATAAAATGTAAAGGTTCAAATGGTCAATTCTTAAGTGACTAATATTCTACGACTCTACATCAGTTTTAGTTCTGACTATGACAGATTACTCAACACAGGCCTTTGGGATTACGAAATTGCTAAGGCATTTAGAGACGGCACAATTAGAACCACAGTATATTAGAAGTGAAAGGGGAGCCAGGAGACTGAGTCCCAAACTCCCAGTTGAGAAAGAGCTCCATGAGAGCATCCCAAGAGCCTGTGTTCACTGCCCTCTCCGACTCTGATGCTTTAGCTTCTTCTACAAACTCACCATCAAGGGGCCATTTGGTTCCTACTTGCACACTTCCAGTGATATGGAACTTGCTATATTCACAGGACTATCCAATCTTTTGTTAATTCTGATTAAGACTTTTTTTTTTTTTTTTTTTTTGAATTGAGCTTGGATCCCTCTCCTTATAAGTCCTTAGCTCCTGGTCCTTGTTCTATCTGCTGAAATGACTTCAAACTAGTCTGTTTCTTCTGCCTTTGACCATCCTTCAGGACTTGGACATAGAGACTGTCTACCTGCCACCTCCTGGCTGTGATGTCTATTTGGACAAAGTCCTTTTAGTTATTACTCTTAGGATGCATTTTCAAGGCCTGTCCTCGTCTTGCTGACTCCTTACCCAGTTAGGATTCTAGCTCCCTGCCCTGGGCTCCCACTATACCAGGTTCACTCCTCCTCACAGCCTGCATCACGTTGCTCTGAAATCACAGATTTAACTCTCTGGCCCAGGGACACTGATTATTCTGTCTTTCTAGAACCCAGTCCTGTGCTTGATGATTATAGTTTACAGAATGAATGCATGAGCGATACTGCCAATGTCTTCTAAACTGACTATCTACGAAACACTCTGACTCCTCCTTACTTCGGCTGTTACTATAAGTCAGCTGATGTTGAGCTGTGCAGTGGGTATTAGAGACCCTAGTGTAGGACCTCTCCTTCATCCCTGGCAAATATACCTTGTGGGATTGGGTTCCTCCTCTAGAAGCGGGGAGGATTTTGCAATGAACTGTTCTGTCCTGGTGCCAAATCTTGGTAGATAGCACCTCCAGATTTGGGTCCCCAAGCTCCTAAGCCTGACTCTTCTGTCCTTTGCAGAAGCTTTTCACCCATTTTGCCTGCTTCTCTGCCTGTTCTAGGCCCACACTTGGATAAAGAAAGTTGGGCACCACCCTGCTTTGATAAGTAATGAGAGAGAAACACCAGAGAAGGTGACTATTTTGAACTAAAGTTTCGGGATTTGGCTCTCCAGGAGAATATCTATGGTTTAGGGGAACACCCAGAGAATGACTTTTCTGTCACGGAACTGAATAGCATCTGTACTTTGACAGAACATTTTTTAACCACCAAACAGAATTTTGGCCCAACTTACAAGCTCCCCTCATGAGAGAATAAAGGTGGGAAGGGAATGAAAACAACGAGACATTCTCATGAGCTGTGAGCAAGCTGGGGGCAGCTGGCCTTGCCAAGAGCTTGGTGTAATTAGCTGTTGCCAAGAGCCAGTCCTGCTCATCTGGAGGGAAACCTTGTTGTGGACACAGATTTCAATCTGACCCCAACGGGAAGGCCTGGTTCTCAGATGAAGCCCAAGCAGGAGGTTGGGGTAGTCCAAGCATTGCCACTTACTCCATAGGTGAGTGATGTCACCTGTCTGAGCCTCAATCTCTTCATGTAAAATGAAGTTAATGATCATAATCACTTGGCAGGGTTTTTAATTAGATAGATGGGATAATGGATGGGAAAAGCACAGGGCTCCATTCCCTGAGCATTATGCTCGGTATAATCCCATTTTCAATTCAACGAGCTTGAACTGCTTCTCTTGTCTACTACTCTTTTGAAATTTTTCTACATGACTTCTATTCTTCATCTTTTTAATGATCATTTTGGCTAACTTCTCTGGTACTGCTTAATGTTTGTGAATTCTCATTAAAACCAGAGGGCTGGCATTTCAGTGTGGGTGTGTGTATGTGTGTGTGTGGGTGGGGTGGGCAGGGGGCTGGACAAGGGCCTTCTGGGAGCGTGAAGGTCACAAAGGTGAGTTAGGCATGGTCCCTGGATTTCCAACTATATCTCTAGCCTTACAGTGTCTCCTGGAGTCTGAGATGTAAGAAAGAAAGTGAGGCAGGGAGGAAGGGGAGGAAAATGGGCAGATGCTCCTTATTCACATATAACAAATAGGGATCTTCAGACACTTAAGAGATTAAGTAGTGACCTTCCCATACATGATGCAGTGTCTAAGTTGGAAAAGAAATTTAAGCCCCAAAATGCACTTGTAAGACTTGTTCTGAAACTCAAGCTGCCAGCTGTAGCAAGTCGGGCTCCTAGGGTGGAATTGATCAGGCTGATATGGGAAATATAGCTGACACTTACCTCCCAGGATCCCGTGTTCTCAGGGGCAGTAGATTGCAGAAGCAGCACAAACAGGAGGAATCAAAGCCTGGAAGTGCTACAGTGAGCTTTCCCAAGGGCTACTGAACTTATGTGACTCTGGTGTGTTTTATGGACCCTCCCTAATCAAGCACAGCAGGGCAAAGGACTGACGATTTGCCACCTCACATGAATGATGGTCAAATTTCATGGCAAAAAAAAAAAAAAAAAGAGCAGTCCCCATGGCTCCCTTCTAATGACTGTTTCATAGCAGGTAATAATGTAGTCAGAGTAACTGCTGTTTCCATAAAGCAGGCAGCCCCAAGCTGGAAGGTAGGACAGACGGAGCATGAGGAGGGGGATTCCTTTGTGCTATGGTGGAAGTCGTCCACTGAGCCCTTCTTGGGATGGAACATGTGCAGGGCAGGGAGCAGTGGCCTGGCCTGGACAGATTACCCCTGCTGACTGGTAGTGGGCCTCTTCCAGCTGGGCCCCTTCCCATTCACAGGGAGTGAGAGCAGGGGGAGAAAGCTCCCCACATCAAGCTTGCCACCCCCGTGTAAGAGGCACACATGTCTACAAACAGATGAGCCTCTACTTCATTATCACCTCGGCCGGGACATGTTCACATCTGATATTGGATTAAAGAGGTGCTAAAATCAATCAGGCTGGAGCATAATTTCCAACACAGAGTGAAAATCAACCTTATGGGCCCACATGTAGCCAGATGGACTGCTACCACCTGATTTTATTAAAAATAGAGGACTTGTCACCACTGACAGCCTAAATATTCCACTTTCCCCCTTCCCCTCCCTTTTTCTCCAAAATGTTCTCATTGTTTGCACTGTAATCATTATCTTCTTGTCATTTAATCACTTGTAAATATAATAAATAGCTAATACACATTGCATATGTACCATGTGCCAGACCCCAGAGGTACAGTAATGAACCAGAGCGGGGCAAGGAGCTAAGATTTATCAGACACCAATTATGTTCAGGTGCTTCTCCAACTATCATAGAATCTAATCCTTACAACCCATCTATGAGCTAGATAGTGTTATGACCATTTAACGGATGAAGATGCTGAGGCCCAGAGAGGTGAGGAGATTTGTCCAAGAATCCAAGAACACATAGCTAGCAAATGAGAGTACTACATTGATTAAAAAAACTTTATTCTGCCGATGGTTCTCACAGGGACCCAAAAGTCAGAGTTCTGTAGTCACTCAGCAGTTCCCACAAACCCAGGTGGCTGCAGATGGAAAACACAGCAGGAAGGTTAAGATTTCTGGAGCTGTCTGGTCTGTAGGCAGTGGTGGGAGAGTTTTATATCCTAAGTCATAGGCAGGATAACATGCCTAAGGTACCCTACGTTTACTTAGATAGCCAGATGAAAAGAAACTGCTTAATTTATAGCCAAAGGGACTTAGGCCAGCGTGAGATGCAAGGTCACACAGGTAGTGACCAGTTGCAGAACTGGGCATCTGAATTCAGATCCCCTGAACCCAAGTCCCATCATCTTTCCACGTTGTCATTCCATCAGCAGTTATGTGACAAGACCAGAAAGGCAAAGCCTTCACTAACCCTGGTCCACAAAAGGTCTCTTTACCTGCCATCTTGCCTGCTGATCGTGTATCCAAAGAGAGGGTTATTGACGAAACTGATGTTCACACCAACCAGTGGGGTCCCATCTGATGTCATCACTTGACCACGAATGACACACGCGTGCCTGTGGGTAGAGAAGAGTAAATAACATGATCTCTTTTTCATACTCAGAACCCCGGCTGGCAGGGAACCCCAGGAGGTCAGGAGACAGAAGGCAGGTCACTCAGACAGTCTTGATACTCTGGGGCTCCTGGTATTTACTCAAGATGAATAATAACCTTTTTCTTTCATACTGCCTCAATTTACGACATCAAAGTGTCCTCTAAAGAATTATTATTGGGCCCTGGCCAGGTGGCTCACTTGGTTGGAGTGCTGTCCCATACACCAAAAGGTTGTGGGTTTGCTCTCTGGTTAGGGTGCGTACAGGAGGCAACCGATCAATATTTCTCTCTCTTGCATCGATGTTTCCCTCTCTCTGTTCCTCTCTCTCTAAAAAACAATGAAACATCCTCAGGTGAGGATTTAAAAAAAGAATTATTATTGGGAGATGTTTTCAGCTGCCTCACTCAGCGGTTACTGTCTCAGGATACTATATTATGCTATAAGGAGATAAAGTTATGGAGTATAGTTACGCAGGTGAATTTGGGTTCAAATCCCAGCTCTGCCACTTTCTAGCTCTCTAAACCTGCGCAAGTCTGTGAGAGCTGCTTGAATCTCTGTTTTTTCATCCTGGTAGAGAGGAAGCTCCATAAATGGCATTGGTTATTACTGTCACTGGTAGTCTCACTGGAAGTGGACATATGGAAAGTAAACAGAATAGAGGGTATTTCTCATCTGGCATTGCAAACAGGAGAAGGGCAGATGCTGGCATTGTCCCCTTGGAGTGGGTTCTGAAACCTGTCACCTTCCAATATCCCTTGTCCCACTTCCCCTCTATGTTCCAGACAACTAACCATCTGCTTCCCCCAAACTCGCCAGGCAAATTTGTTTAAAGTCTCTGTGTCTGTGCAATGTTCTTCCACCTGCCTCAAATGTCATTCCTGCACCCCTCTATGCATGCTCTCATCCTTTAAGACCCAGCTTCAAATGACACTTCTTCCCTGAAGCTTTTCTTGGTGGCCCTAATTAGAACTAGTTACTCTCTTCTAAAACCTGACACAAACACCTTGATTCTTCAGCTCACTATACATGTCTCTCCTCCTCACTAGATTATGAGCTCTTCAAGGTCAGGGTCAATGTCTATTTTCTTCTCTCTGCAGTGCCTGGAAGTGTCTAGGTCACTGTTAAAAAAAAAAAAAATGGAGCTTGAACAAATAAGTGGGACAATTAGAGATTATCTAGAATGTTGTCCCCCCCCCTAATATTTCAGAAAGGGCCTTTTTAGCATCTTATAAGGACTACAAAGTGGAAAACAAATACAAATAAGATCTCTCTGCTCTACACAAAGCAAAAGGGAGGGTCCCCTTTTCTCTTGGGGTGATTCTGAAGACAACTCTGTGGAGTCTTAGTCCCTGTACATGCCAGAGAAAATCCAGTTGGAAAATCACTGAGTTAGTGGAATTAAGAGAAAACTGGGGTCCATAAAGGTCATAACCTTTTTCGCCCCAAGCCACGCAGGGAGGTGGTGGCAGAGCCAGACCTGGTCTCCAGGCCTCACCACTCCGGGCCCAACTCTAGACCAGTCAGTTTACTACTGGCAATGGGTAGAAATGAAGGTGCTCACTGGGGTCAACATCCTATGGGGTCAGGGCACTGGAGAGACAGCCTTTGTTGACAGGACAAATCTGAGGCAAAGATGCAGGCAGTGTTTGTTGTCCTGACAACTTTCTGCATTTCAGAGGGCTTTTTTTCTGGCCCAGGGAAGAACTACTGATGATGTTTGTGGGCATTCATAAAAACAAAAACCAAACCAAACCAAAAAAAACCCCTCAAACTCAGCCTCTGCTTTATTAGGTGCTTACATCTATACCTTCTTAGAGTGATAAACTTTTCTCTGTTTGATGAGAAAAGCAATTAACACCAGGCTTGTAAGCAGCTGGTCTCACCAGTGTCAGCTTGTCCTTTCAGAAGGCAAGAACAGCAAGAACAACTACCCACAATGCATCAAGCTCCCCACCCCCACCCACCCCACCCAACCTCACCTCACCTCACGGCAATCTGGTTAATGCTAATTCAGTCAGTGGTTTCCTTCCGAGGCCCTTGGTCTAAATGCAATTACATGGCAAACAAGTTAAGCAGCCAGGGCTCAGCAAAAACTCTCAGTCCTGCTCTGAAGGTCTCCCGATATATTTACGTAAAATTATCTCTCCGCTAATGGGAAAGATTTATTCCATCAATTGTATTCAGCTGGTCCTGAGAGATGCTTTCTTTAATGGAGGAAAATTGAATTTCTTACTGCTGGAACTTTGTCCTTCCCGACGATTACTAACAGACCTCCTCTCCTGGTGCTGGCTGCTATCCAGCCTTCTTCTGACACGTGTGTCTTCACATTCTGCCTGGACAATAACCAGCCCTCCGGGAATGGTTTCCTTTTGGGGGCTGCCCCAACTGCCGCCCCTTACACACATGTGGGCCAGCCTCCTCTGATTTATCTTTCTTTGGGGATTTCCTGATAATTGGGAAACGTTATATCAGGACCATTTTGCCATCATGTGGCCTCCACTTCAGCAAGCTAGATTAGATGAAATTTTAGCCCAGGCTCCTGCAGATTTTGGACAAGATTAAGTTGACTCCCTGGTCCCCTGTAGGCCACAGAGGACTGTTGCCAAAACAGGCATTTGGCTGAGGAATTAAGTCCTGGAGAAAAACACTTCCATCCTCCTTCTGTTTGACTGTGATTTTTAGTTGTCAAGAGAACCCAGTTGCACCTAAGACTTCCCTGGAACAAAGGAGATGGGAAGTCTGCTCTGTGGAGGCCTCTGAAATGTGTCCCCTGCCACGAATTTTTGTTCGGGGAGATTTGAAAAGATGTGGGTGTTGGGCTTCCAAATGCCTTTTTACTTTATCCATCTATTTAATGGACACCATGAGTAGAGTACTGCCAAACATTTAACAATTGACTTTCAAAAGGAAGATAGCTTTATTTGGTAGCATTTGCCTATTTCTGTGATGTAAATAGTGTTCCTTCTACCATGGCCGATTTCAGCTGCCAATGAGCTGTCACTGAACCCAGGGCTGGGAAGAGATGCACAGTAATAGGCAATTATACAGTATTTCTACCAAAGAGATACAATAGTCCTAATAAACTCCAGAGCAAAGATCAGAGCAAAATAACTAGATAGTGAAGAGTTCTGATTATTTATTACATTTGTTTTTACTATAGTTTGATTTTAATTTCATATAGTTTGATTTTTAATAATAGTTGTGTTTAAAAACTAGCTTGCGGAAATCTTCGACATTTAATAGTCAGTTCTTGTGAGCCGGTATGAGCCGTCCTCTGTGTGCCACTGGAACACTGACCCCCGTGAGGGTCAACATGGCTAAGAAACCACTGCTGCTTTGACGGTGACAATCCGCAATGGAAGGTCATCCGTGGTGAGAAATCACAAACACAGGGTGCAAATCATTGTCACCAACTTGTCTTCCCAGCTGCCTCAGATGATCTTCTTATTACCTGTCCTGTATTTGGTGTGTTTTGCATTCCCGTGGCATAAGGGAGTTGGGGGGTATTATTTTCTACTCATCTTCAGAGTCCCCTCTAGGCCATCATCACCTCAGTGAGGCTGTTACCAATTTTTCCTGACATTATTAATTGCCCCTCATCTAGGCTCTTCTAAACCTTCCAAGTATCTCCATGACTGTGGTTGTCAACTAATTATATCATTGGCATTTGGATAGCTGTCTTACATACTTCCACTGTGCTACCAGAGGGTTCTGACCACATCTGCAGCGGCCAGGGCAAGTGTGGGATATTGCTCCCTGAGACTGTTAGGTAAAAAATGACCAACTTATTGAAATGCAGAGAGAAAAGTCTTGCTCAAGGTCAGACAGCAGAGAATCAACTGGCTGAGCTGATACTCAAAAGCTAGGACTGGGTCCTTACCCTGACTACTGTGTTGTATATGTGTAGTCACTAAAATTCACTTTAATTTAATTTAAAAAACTGGGCACCTACTAAAAGCTAGGCACGGTGTTAGGTGCTAGGGTTATAGAAATGCATGAATTACAGTCCCCTTTTGCTTGCTGGAACTCACCAAAGCCAATCTGAAATGCCTGAGTGTAGCTGTCTCTGACACAAGTGAGCCAACACATGGGTTTGGCATATGTCAGGCAGCTGGGATACAAAACAAGCAATTAGGTTGACTGAACTCTGCCAGGAAGGAGCGCTTGTGCCAGGCCAAGGGGGGGGGGCATCAAGCATGCTGGCAATAGGCCAATCATACATTTGGGGCCTGATTGAGGTACCTTCCTGACGCCGGTGAGGAGGACGATCTGCCTGATTGCTTCCTGAAGACAGTGGCCAGGTTTGGGATCAAGGCAGGAAACTGCTGGAGAGACAATCCAAGCAAGCAAGAAACTAACCTCAGCTGTCAGTCCAGGAGAAGAGGCGGGAGTGTGGTGAAAAGAGCCCTGGTCAGAGAGTCAGTTCCTAGTTCTGACTCTGGTAACTAACTGTATGACCTTGGAGAGTTCTCTGGCCGCTCCGTACCTCCATTCTCTCATCTGTCACACAGGTTCAAAGTTTTTCACAACTGGATATAAAGTAGAATCCACACATATTTAAAAATGAATAACGATTTTAATCTGGTGCTACCCAGTCCAACTCAAGTAGTTCTACTACACACTTCAGACTGTTAATGGAGCTCATATGATGCTTATACTTATTGCTGAATTGTTCTTTCTGGAACCTTCCACCTATCCTGTTCACCTGAAAACTGCCGGCTCACCCTCAGCACTCACCTGGAGCAGTCACTAACTGGTGCCCAGCACTCCTAGCCCTCTGGGCTCCTCTGCAAAAAATGCTAAGCGCTGTCACATATCCGGCAATTCTTCCCCCCAGCAGACCATGAGCTTCCTGAAGTCAGGGGCCACATCTCCCTCACTGCTGTAACCCTGGCCTTGAGAATGGCTGATGCTCTTTCTGAGTGGGGAAAAGAAAACCTTCACCAAAGCAAGAGTTTGCCCTGAAATTTGAATACAAGGTACACAGTAAGCTCTTGATAAATTAATTACTGAATGAATAAAGAACAGATGTGTTTCTGTAACTGTGATGCCATAGAACTTTGAGTTACTTGACCTTGACATGGTTATGGCTGGGGAACTGAGGGATGGAGGGACTGGGCCTTTGCAAGTGGTCTGCCAGAACTGCACTGTGTGGCTCGGTTCCTTCCCTCGGAGGACTCAGCCCACCTCAGCTTGCAGAATCCTACTTTGATTCTACAGCCTCCTCATCTGCACCTTTCTTTACCACCAAATTAAAACGAATGCCAGAAATTAAGTTAGATTTGTTATTCAATGATATTATCCAAGCACAGAAAGGAGGGGGAAGGGAGAAAAACTGCAGCTTTAATTTTTTTTTTTGTTGTTAGTCAATGAAAACAGCTAATGAAACTCATATTCGGGAGATTGGAATAATCATTGGGGATCTAGTTAGCAAAAGGCAACTTTAGTGTTTCTCTGCTTTAAAGTAGTTGCTACTCTATGCTGCTACTAGCTATGCAAATCACTCCTTTGCATTGAATATTTTAAACAGATTTACATGCTTGACTTGTACCAACCCTTAAACTAGTTTCTGCTAATTCATGTTGACTGACTGGGGATATTTCCAGCATCTACTACACCTTACCCAATGTCTTGTGAGAACCTTACTTGGGTCCAAATAAGGAGCCCCACTTCATGGACTGTCAAACTACCCCCATCAAGGGGTTCCCAGCGAAAGCCTTGACACAGGCCCAGCCCAGCCACACAGGCTGCTCTGTAGCTCTTTTTCTAGCTTCCCATTTCAGTGCTCTGCGTCAGGTTCCTCACCAGCTTTCAGGCCTGACGTCTTCCACCTGCACCCAAATTCATATTCTTGGGAACCCACTGGTCGTGACATATTAGAAGGTCATTTCTTTCAAACTTCTCATTGTAGAGGGGAGAAAATAAAGTCCACACAGGGAATAGATTTGCCCATCCTGCAAGAGTCGCTGAGAAGCCAGGATTCAAATTAAGACTCATCATTTATTATCCATGGGATCTCAGGGAAGTCACTTCTCAACCTACTCAAACTACTGACTGTTTGACCCAGATACAAATCCAAATAATCGAGAATCTCAATTTGCTTTAGCTGCCTCAAAAATCAGTTAACATCACCAGAGCAGGGCTCCTAAAACTTTTTGATTACACACCCTTTATAAACATTTTCGAGCTGGTTTCTTGGATGTATTTACATTTACTAATACATTGTACACATGTGCCACCATGAGCTAACATTGGAAAGCATACTACACATTTGGTGCAATGGTTAATAGATAAAACTGGATCTTTCAAAGAGCTCCCTTTAAATTTTGAATCTTTTGGTTAACTTTGTTTAGCTGCTGGAATCTTCTGAGTCTCTTGGTTACCTTTTCGTTAGAACGAGAATGACCATTATTATTTTTAACTTCATGGGGGCGAGGAAGACTTTGTACAAGTATCAGCTCTGCATTGTCTTGTTTGCTTGGACTGTATTATCTTTGATCTGCAGTTACTTTTCAAGAATTTTTTTCATGCCACCGGATGGCTTTATACATAAGTTTGGTTAAAACTAGATTTTACACAAACACGTGCTGCCGTCACATTGTAATACACTGGAATGAACTATTAAAGGTCCACTGTGTACGTTGCTAAGGACTGGATCCCCATCTCCCTCAGAATGCCCGAACGCTGGTCTAGACTTGTAATCAGCTAACAGGGAGCAACCTAAGAACTTAGAATTCCGTACAGGTAAAACATTCATTTTCCTCCCTGTTTTTTTATGATTAAAAGTAAATATAGATAGGCATTCTAATATTTTCTTCCTGTGCTTCACGGACCACATTGGGCTGTCATGTTGGATCCACCGCACTGCACTAGAATTACAATGGTGTGTGCGTCTATGATTTCTTTTCATGAAAGAAACTCTAATATGTTATATATTACATTATTCTAAAGCCAATCTAGTTGTGCTGCATTCTTTATAACTTATTTCAAAGCCTTTCCTATGTTTACTATGTATGTCTTTCAATCACTTTAGGTCCAAATTAACAGAACTTGATCTCATCACGTATTTTTAATGTTCCCACAGACCTAAGGTCCCCAATTCTCCAAACTTGATTGTGGTTCTTTTGCCATATCATCAGTAACTCTGTGCCATACAGGCCATTTTCTGTAGTGCCCCAGTGCCTCCAGATGAAGTCCAAACTTTTCACCTTGGCATGTAAGTCCCTTCAAGATCTGGTCCCTGTTGGCCTCTTGAGGCTCACATCTGTCTCACTCCTTGGGCTGTCGGCTTTGTTAAATTACTTCTCATGTTCTTGCCATGGCATGCAATTCCATGCCTCCCTGACTCTGTCTGTGCTGGTTCATCTGCCTTGAATGTCTTTCCTCCTCATTTCTCCTAACCTCTCCTTTAAGTCCTACCTCTCAGTCACGCTCTTCCTGATTTCCCCAGTACAAAGAAGTCGCTTCCTTTTTTGGTGAACAAGGCACAATGTACTTATCCCCCTAAAGAGTAATCATTAGTTTAAACTAAATTTTCTTTTCTAGGTTGCAAGTTCTTGGAGGGTAACACCTATAACTCCAGTGCTTAGGACAGGAGAAGGTGTACAGTATGCATTCAATACATGTTGAGTACAGAAATAAATATCACAATTTATGAATGAAAAAACATGATGATAGAAAAATATATAGCTATTTCACAAAGCCCACAGTAAAAATAGATATATATGGGTTGAGGAAAGAGAAACATAGACAAAGGCCTGATCAATGAGAATAGAGTTCAGTTATTGGAACTTTAATTGAGCATCTACCATGTGCTATATACACAGATGAGTACTAGGGAAGATATTCATTCATCTATTTTCTTGTTCACTTATGGAAACTACAGGAATGCAGTGCCTGTAATCTCTATTTTATTTTCCATTGTATTTTAAGAACTGACTATTAAATGTCTAGGATTCCCGCAAGCTAGTTCTTAAACACAACTATAAATGAGAGATAACTCCTATTCTGGTGAACTCATATTATGGAATGAATATAATTTCATTTTTTTCCTCTTGGGAAGTTTTGTATATGTATGAGGAGAGGGAAAAAGAAATCCACAGACTTCTTCAGATTAACAGAATTTTAGTTTTTAAGCCAGAAGGATCCTTGGGTGACTGAATCCAAGCCCCTCATTTACAGGTGAGCTACAAGTGATCTTTAGAGAGGGACCGAGCTTCTCCCCTCTGCCAGAATACTGCCCAGAGGAAGCCTCTCCCCAAATCACAGCCCCTCTCTGTGGAGTTCACTCAGAGTCCACCCTTGTGCCTCCAGGATCTGACTGGAGGGCCGGTTAGACTCACTGCAGAGGTGTTTGTTTAAGTCCTCAACCAATATTCTCCAGTGAGGACAATGTTAGCATTGCAATGCATGGCTCTCCAATATTTTAACGTCTTCTTGCTTGATACTTATCTGTGTTGGATGGAAATGCAAAAAGTCCCTGACTTATAAACTCTGCAATTACTGCTTGAAAGGGTCCTCACTTAGGACTCCAGGCTCCCGGGACTCAGGCTTTGCTACCACCTTCATGAGCCAAGGACTTATTCTGGGTTAAAGCTTCCTCTTTTTCCAAAAGAGATGAGGACCTCAAAGGTCCATTGGCCTCTGCCTGCCACAGTGTAGGACATTTGCATCGATTATAGAACTTTGCTAATGCTTCAGGCTAAGATTCTCATTGTCCTGCCCGTTCTCATGATGGCACTAAAACCTATCCGAATGCTAACACTGACTCTTGCTATTAGTAATAAAAGCTATTAACACTTATTAAATGCTTATTGCCCTGACACATAATTGTTTTACATCTCAGCTAATCCTCAGACATTCCCCTGAGGTATGGATTATTATCCTCATATGACAGATGAAGAAAATGAGGCACAGAGTGATTGAGAGACTTGTCCTACGTCACACAGCTAGCAAGGGCGGGGCTGAGACTCAAGCACTAGGCTATCAGTGCTCTGAAGCGCTAAGACCTACTGTGCAGTGGCTTTTGCTTTTGTTGTGCAGTATTAGAGAGAAAGTCAGGGCCTTCTGGGATTGTAGCATTGTAGCAGCACCATGCTGGCTAGATTTCCAAACTGAAGATGCTGAGATGGGAATATAAAGGACCTAGCGGAGAAGAAAAGAAGCTCAGCACATGGGATCCTGAGCCGATCAGCTTGGCTTCAAATGCTGGTTCTGCCACATATACGCCCTATGTCCGTGGCCAGGTTACTCAGCTCACTGTGCCTCGATTTCATACCCATAAAAGAAGGGTGATGAAGTCACTATGTCATCTGGTTTGGTGGCAGATGTAAAGGTGTTAGTACTTATGAAACTTATGAAGAATTTCAAATAATGCCTAACACATAAACTATCCTTGGTAAATGCTATGTGTTATTACTGAGTGTATGCTATGCACCAGCCACTGGGCTTTTGGGTACTTTTAAGCTCATTTAATCCTCCCCAAAACCCGCAGGGTGGGAATTAGTAAGCCTGCATTACAGATGAGGAAATTGAGCCTTGCTCACCCAAGGTCACTTGTTCTGACTTGTCCAAGGACTTAAATGCAGGCTCTCTCCCTCTACACCCTGAGTGGTTCCAGCATCAGCATAGCGTCCTCTGCTAATGCTTCCTGTGATGGACAGTTAGGAACAAGCTCAAGCTACAAAGCAAACAGAGATTATAATTTGGTTTTGAAATCAATAAAAGGATGATCAAGTGGTAGAGAAGTTGTTACCTACTCATAAAGATGATGTGAGAAGTTGCTGCCTGCATCCTGAATTAAATTCACCTAGTTGCTTTATCATCATAAATGTTCATTTCAATGTGGGGAGGGATTTTTAAAAAACCAGCATGAATAATATATGATGGTTGACATTTTGGAGGAAGCAGGATCTTTACTGTCTTCTATCTTCCATCAGAGTAATTTATCATTGTCTCTCTCTCTTCACTGCCCCTCTCCCCCTTAAACTGATGGGGTAGCCTGTCAGCTCAGCTTGTACTGAAAATGCAGGAGTATAATCCAATAATAAATTCGCTCAGAGGCCAGCTGTCAGGAATCTGGTGTTTATTTGAACTCCATTAGATGATCTCTACTGCTCAGCCTCTCTGAGGGCTTGCTGAGGGCTGTCGAAGGCCTGGGGTGGGGTGAGGTAGGGAGTGGCAAGCAAATGCTTTTCTCTAACTGCTCTGCCACCAACACTCATATGTGGCTTTCAATCTGTAGTGGGCTGGTAAATTGTATTGTACACATGATCTTTTCTCCCTCCTTCCCATTAATTACTTTCCTCTTGCAAACTAGTGATTTTAAAATTCTTAGAAACTTCTGTGCCTTTATAAAGGGTCTGAAAGAAATTCTGAAGACTTAACATGACATAAAGGTGATTTCACTTCTGTTTACAGCCAGTTTTAAGTCCTAAAGGAGATGAAATGCTCTAATCTGGTAAGTGAACAAGTGAGGGGCATATCTTTCTTAGTTCCTGCCCCAAACCCCCCTTTCTGGCCTCACAGTCCCTCATGTTCTTCCTTTCTCAAATCTACCCCCGTCTCCGCTGCACACCAGGATCATATACTCCAGATTTCCTAAGACCATCTTGATTTCAAATGCTAGAGCATGTCTGTTGACTTTAATTTATAAAATAATATCACCATAATTATGTTCCAACCACATACAATTCTCTCCATTATCTGATTATCCTGAAAAGTTATGCTGGTCCTTCAGTCTAGAATGCATTTTAATACTATTCAACTGAAGCCCATAGCAAGCAATACAACCTATTCAGTAGTACATACACACAAACACACACATGTACACATGCACAAAACCAAAACAAGTTTCATGAAATACATACTCTTTTTATAAGTGTTGCACTGATATTTTCCATTTCATTGTACCCAATTTCATTTAAATTTACTTCTATTAAAAAACAGTTTCAAGCCCTAGACAGGTGGCTCAGATGGTTGGAGCATCATCCCATGCACCAAAAGGTTGCAGGTTCAATTCCCAGTCAGGGCACATACCTAGGTTGTGGGTTTGATCCCTGGTCGAGGCATGTACGAGAGGTCACTGATCGATGTTTCTCTCTCACATTGATGTCCTCTCCCTTCTCCTCTTTCTAAAATCAATAAACATATCCTCAGGTAATGATTTAAATAATAATAATAATTTGAACCCACTAAACTGATTTTATGTTACACTCACGGGCTGTGACCTGAAGTTGGGTAACTAATATTTTAATGGCTAACCCTCCTCACTGCAATCTCTGTCTTAGGCCAAAGGCCATTTCCTACCATAAGTCTTCATTCATTAGTTCATTTGCTTGTTTGTTCATTTATTTTCAAAAACAAGCACTTACTGCTGCTTCCTCTGAGGCAGGCCCTAGGACTGGTGCTGCAGATACAAAGAGGCACCAGCTAGATGCAGGCCTGTGGTGTGGAGCTCAGGGACATGGATTTGCAGTGGGAGTGATGGCCCTGCCTTGAACTCTCAGAACACTTGATCTTCACCTCTCTTCAGACACTCAGCTGTGGCTGATTGGCTGACTCACTGACTCATCCTACCATTCACTGTGGTTTAGTCTGTGCCAACCCCCTGTGCTAGATACCAGGGGTCAAGGACTAACAAAGCTTGGGACACACAAGAGCTCATAGTGTAATGGGGCAGAGATGCTTATCTTCTTCTTGCAGGCCTAGGGCAGAGTACCTGCTGATCAGTGTTTACCAAATAGAGCTTGTGTTTTATGGGCACCTCTGTCCCTCTCTGAGCCTGCTCAGTCTCTCCTCTCCATGGGATGTGACCCTTTCTATAGTATATGGTCCTCTGCCTACTTTGGGATGACTATTCTGGTCAACCATCCCCCTTTTTAAAAAATCCTCACCTGAAGATATGTTTATCAATTTTAGAGAGAGAGAAAGTAGGGGCTGGGGGGAGAGACAGACAGACATGTGAGAGAGAAATGTCAATTGGTTGCCTCCCATATGCATCCCAACCAGGGATCAAACCCACAACCAAGTTATGTGCGCTGACAGGGAATGGAACCCACAACCTTTGGTGTATAAGACAATGCTCTAACCAACTGAGCCACCTGGCCAGGACCATCCCTCCTTTTTCAAAGTCCCCCAATTCCTGAGTCTTTTCTCTTTCAGATCAGTGTGTCCTGTCAGCTGACTTTTGTAGCAATCTTTTCTCACCCAAGTACTTGCTTGGATGAGCTGACAACCTACTAGGCGTAGGGGAGCCCAGAAAGACTTGATAACATCACATTATTTCTCTCGCAATACAGTGCCCTCAAACATATTCTGAATTGATATAAAAATAACTTGGGGGTGGCTCTTTTGTCAGAACCTCTTCCTGTAATCTGCTAATCTGGCCCTCATTGGAAGGCACAGCTATTCACTAAAATGATGTGTCTGTCCTATGCCCAGCCGTTTTAGCCCAGTCAGTCCTTCCCAAGAGAAGAGATACAATCAAAGCTGTGTAGCAGGAAAACAGCTACCTTGCTGTTCTTTGGGGGGGAAATGTCCTATGCTGCTCTCCCTTTCCAGCTGTCTGATCACAAGATCCACAGTCTGGGTCCCGTTATCTCTGCTCCTTGTATGGACAATCTAGTTTGGGATCCTTCCCATCCCACCCAAGTTTCCATAGAGGGCACTCTGCACTGGAATCTCCCTATGACTCCAGCGGAGCGACAGGTGTCTGAGCAGGCAGATGGGGTCCAGGCATCCAGGCCAGGAAAGAAAGATGGTGTTCAAGCCACCTAATCTGGTGCTGGTGGTTCCTGAACTTCCTATGTCCCCTCCAACTTGATATCAGCTGAAGTCTTTCACACCTCTATCACTTTATGTGGGGTGGAGGACAGCCATGGCAGAATGTCAGAGAGTGCTGCTGTGTTCATTAAACCTGTACCAGATACCTGCTCTGCGCCAGGCATAGTCCTGGGGTCACGGGGCACAGATGAACCAGGCGGGGCTCCTGAGGGAGGCCTTCCTCACTCTGAGTCCATCTGGCAGTACTTTTGCTACAGCTCCGAGTCTTTCCTCTAAGAGGTCCAGCCCAGCCCAGAGCCCAGTCTGCTTGGCTGAGGTCCTCATATCCCGGGGAGCTGCTGCCCACCTCCCCCTGAGGGCTACCCCTGCTCCTGTACCTCTTGCACCAGCTGGGGTGCTGCACGGAAGCATAGGGAACCCCTTCCCTGAGTGAGACGCACAGCTGGGAACCTGCAGAGTGAAGGAGCTGTACTTCTGGGGGCTGCCGTGCCTTGCTGGGCTCAGAAACACTGCTGGGTTTCTGGCTGACAGCTGCTTCTTGGAACCTATTAAACGGACTCCCATTCCGACTATACAAACTGCGGCACAGCACACCAGGTGAAGAAGGGGCTTCCCGTCGGGCACAGGCCTGGTACTGTTATATACAAGGACCAAGTCTGCCTGCCCATCAGAAATCCCACTCTCTGGACAAATTCCACTGGATTCCTCCCTAACAAGAGTCCTGGCTGATACTCGGCTGGCCTAACGCTGCCTTTTCTCCTCCCCAAATAAGAACCAGACAATCTAATACCAGGTCCTCTCTGGGTGGCTGCTGGACTTCCCTGGAGGGCAGGTGACTCCCAAGTTTCACTTCCAATTAAGGAAGTGGAGTTGGAAGCTCTTTTCAACATCATTGCCATCATCTTCATCTTCATCACCACTATTATCATATAATTAGCAAGCATTTTTTTTGTGTGTTTGGCCAATAATAGATTGAGATTTTATGTGTATTTTGGCTCCCCCTCCCATTTAATTCTCATGCCAATCCTGCAAAATAGACATTATTACTTCACTCTTCCAGATGAGGAAAGCAGAACTCAGAGAAGTTAAAGAATTTTCCCAAGGTCACATAGCTAGAAAGTGGATGCAACTGACTTTAAATCCAGGTCTGTCTAATTCCAAAGCCTGTGCTATTTTCACCAGGTCAGGTTGCTGCCATAAAAGCCACCATTTACGGATCACCTGTGTGCCAAGCCCTGTGCCAGGTGCTTTATTTTAGTTAATACTTGCAATGGCTCTTATGAATAATTGCTATTATTGCCAATCTATAATTGAAGGTAGGTGCACAAAAGTAAAGTCATTTTCCAGCTGTCACACAGAGCTAGTGGGAGGTAGAGCCAAGATTCAAACTCTGGGCACTTTCTGTGAGTCCACATTCCTTCACATGAGAGGAAAGAAAGCAAAAACCCAAACTTGGTAACTGATTTCACTTTATCCCAACTGTGCAAATGAGCACCATATTACTGGCTGAGATCAAGGTCAAGGAACACCAAGGAGGTAGTCCGAAGAGAAAAGCATCTGCTGCCTTCTGTTTCTAGGTGTCCAGTCACTTGGGCTTGTTTTACATAAAAATCTATTTCGGGATACTCAGTAGCGATCAGACAGCTGTTTCGTCTGAATCTATCAGTGCGGATCAGGGACATCATGATTCAGGAAAATGTTACGCAAAAGGAATTCTTACAGCAACACATGAAAGCCACCATTATCTATTCATTTGCAGGGCAAACACTATAGTCTAGTGTTATAGGTTTAAAGAGTTGAATGGTCTCTTCTTTGAAAGCGTCTGTAATTTAACTGAAGGTGACAGGTTTATAAACAATGATGTGGGAGCTGACTTCTACTCCTGCTTCTGCTACTAATCTGTAATGTGATTTCCAGTAGATGATTTAACCTCTGTGGGGTCTGAATCCACAGTATAAAATTAAGTAAACTAGATAATGTATCCATCCATCCTCCTTCCTACCGACCCTCCCTTCATCCCTACCTCTCTCCTTTTTTCCTTCCATTTCTTCATTGTTCAAGGTAATATCTATGCATATTTGTCTTGAGCAGTTAGGTGCTAAAATGAATTATATGACACACTCCTTTCCTGCAGGACTTGGTTTAGAGGGTTGACAGACACTCACATATTCAGTATATAAAGCCACTTGCCCAGAGCTGTGCATCTAGCATGGCGGCAGAGCCAGGATCTGAAACACAAGTTGACCTGACTCTGAGGCCCATACACTCCCCTTTTGCTGTGAGGTCCATTTCTCCCAGAATAGGATTCTCAAATTCCTGACTTGACAGGTTCCTTAAGGTGAGTCAGACCTGCTGGCTTGGTAAGTGGCCAGAGGACATACAGAGATACATGGCCCTGGATGGCACGGATCAGGTGGGCATACTAATGGTGTCCCTTAAGCAGAACAGCCGCTGGAAGCCAACCAGCAATAGCCCTAATCAGATCCCATAATGGGTGCAGTAAAGAAGGTTGGGCAAGTAATCTTTTTCTTTGTTGGAATAATATTTATATCTTCAGTTGATTAAAAGAACTCACACCCTGGGAAGGCCCACAAGCATACATACAAAATCATACAACTTAATAGATAGCAAGAAGCTTCCTACCCAGAGACAAAAAGCAACATTTCTGGCTAAGACAAAGCAATAGGTTTTTCCTTGCTCTGTTTCTGCCTCTGGTTCTGCCACTTGACTAGCCTGTCAATTTGGGAAGGTCACTGGACCTTGGAGGTTCTCAATATTTTCAGGGTAGGTTGGAGGGTTTGGACTGTAAAGTGCCTTCATCTGTAAAAAGGTTCAAGTTTGAACGCATGTACACACTTGCATCAAGTCCCTCTGGCTTCCCTTCCACTGTCTTGTCATTACTTTTGTGAGGAAGGGCCAGGCCAGGGAAGTCGTGGGCCCTGGAGTCTGAGAGGCGCTGGTGTGAACCTGGCTCCGTCACATCCCAGTAGCGAGGCCTTCTCATTGGAGCACCAGTTATAGTCTGGAGTTGATGATATTTGGCTGCTCCGATTACTTCTTAGGTCCCTGCTCTTCCATGACCTCCATGAGCAAACTTCTGTGTGCTCCTGGTATCAACTCCTGCTTGTTTGTAGATGGCCCTCCATTCGAGATCTCTGGCTCTAAGCTCTGTGTGAGCTCCAGAATTGCTTATG
This sequence comes from Furipterus horrens, assembly GCF_987537825.1. Taxonomy (NCBI): domain Eukaryota; kingdom Metazoa; phylum Chordata; class Mammalia; order Chiroptera; family Furipteridae; genus Furipterus; species Furipterus horrens. The sequence continues at coordinate 49,943,499 of NW_028327172.1, forward strand.
AACTACAGATGTTTCCTCTCGGGTGTCCTACTGAGCTGTGTCCCTTCCTTACCCTCATGGTGCTCAGGTGGAGGTCATTACCTTGTTCCCAACCATGCTATGCTTTCAGGTGACCAACCTGGTGAGGGAACACCATCTGTCCAGGCACCTGAGTAAGAGTCTTCTAACTCAAGCATCCCTCAGACCCAACCTATGACTAAGTCCTGCCGATTTCCTCCTTTAAACAGAACTCGAGGATGCCTTTCACCATTTCCACCCCCATCACCACTCCACTGTCCCCTTAGGGCAGGAACTCTCAGCACGGAAGTCGTGAATGTAGAAAGTATATCATCTGTGACTGCTCAATGAGTGTGCTGACTTTTAGAGACCTCTGCATACATGAGGCAGAAAGACATTCAAAATAAATCATTATAAATCCCTCCTTCTTGGATACCTTTTCCTGTTCACAGACCCTGAACTGGAGAGCAAAGAACAGAGAGCAGTTTTTTGCTGGCTCCTGTGCCCCTTCAAGCTCACGGGTCTTTGCACAATCTGTACCTCTCCCTGGGTCCCTCCAGCTATTTCTCATCTTTAAGACTCAGTTGTTAATTAATGGCCTTCCTCTTATGCAGTGGCACCTCCTCTATGCTCCCAGAGTCCCCTGGGCATATTTCTGGCCTATCACACTGGAACTGTCTCTTTTTTATCCCCCCTGTGGTGGACTGTAAGTGATTAATGAGCAGGGGATGTGTTCTATTCATCTCTTTGATTCTAGCACAGGATCTGGCAGACAGTAGACCTCAGGAAAAAAACTGTCCAGTGGATGATACAATTGAAAACTTGTGAAAGAGTGCATGGGCATATGGCTTGGAACACCAGCAGATATACCCACCCCCAGCCTAACGGATCTTCTGGACATCAGTTCTGAGGGTGAATAGTGTGAAAGCCTTTCAGCTTGTCTGCAGACTGCAGAATCAGTAATAGCTGACTGCAAAGTGGGTATTGATTCAAGATTCCCCATGGACATTTGATTTCTCATTCTTCCCATCTATCATTGGGTAGGAAGAACAAAACTTTGCTCATGAAAAATTCCAAATGCCTTGAATAGCATATTTTATAAATGTGGGTGTCTGAGGCTGCTCTTTGCTTCCCCTGGCGTTCCATCAAGAGCCTTCGATGCCCACGTCCTCCCTCCCCCATTCACCCAAATGTTGCCCTGGAGGTGATTCAGTTCTCCCTCAGAGACCCACGGTGGAACTGAGGCTCAGTGGACTCACCCTCCATCAAAAGGGTTCTCCCCGGGGATGATGTGTGTGCTGTCCCTGCCCACAAGGAACTTGATGCGGTCGTAGAAGGAGCGCAGGTTCTGCTGGGACACAGGGGCCTGTGTCTCCTGGATGATGTCCAGTGGGTCAGGGGAACCCAGGCACAGCGGGTTGATATGACAGAGAGGCTGGAGGCAGCAGTCAGGGTCCATGCAGTCCATTAAGCCATCTGCAGGGGTGACAGGGCATGAGGTTTACATCACTATGTTCAATCAACCATGTTTGTCCAAAATATCTTCATTCACTTCTTCTCTATTTCCATTCATTAAAAAATTTTTATTAAGTGCCAGACATTTGCTGGGCACCAAGGAGATCCAAGTGCTTCAGATCTGGTCCCAACTCACTAGCCTTATAGGAGAGATAGACAAGTAGATGCAGAGTGGACATGTGCTATTTTTTTTTCAAAGAAATAGGAATTATATATATGAAGGTCCAGAGGTAAGAGAACATATTGAGCAGTGAATCTGCTAAATTCAAAGGCTGGGTTCAGAAAGTAAGGGGTGTAGGGGGAGAAGGTAAGGCTGTTGGGCCTGGGGGGTGTGGGGACAGGTTAGAGTTTGCATTTTACCTCAGGGACAATGGGAGCTACTGGAAGGTCTTAAGCAAGGGGTAGAAGCTGGGGGCTCCAACGGCGGTGTGGTTGTTGAGGTGACGCAGGGAAAAATAATGGCTTCTGAGACTAGAGTACTGACAGTGAGGACTGAGAGAAGTGGAGGTTTTGAGAGACATTTAAGTGGTAAGTACATGAAGACCTGGCCGCTGACTGGGTTTTGGGAGCCTGGAAGGGCAGTGCCGTGAAGGCTGTGTAGCCCTTAGCATCTACCCCAGCGGCAAGGTAAGTACGTGCAGCTGGTTCGGCCTGCTGTGAGAGAGGCTTTCTGATTTTACTACTTGCTTTCTCGTCTCTGGCTCAGTTCTCATCAGCAGGGAATTCTCTTTACCACGTGGATGGATTTCTTCAGGACTGAAAATTATATGACAACTTCCAGATTCCCAAAGTTTAAAGAAAGAAATTCCATCAGACCACAGTTTTTTGCTTGCATTACCCCTAAGTATTTTTATAGGCACACCATAGACTAATTTAAAGTGGATAAGAAACCCAGGGATTAGAGGGTGCTGCCCAAAGTGAGGGGCAGAAAAGCCCAGGGTTATAGTCTGTGTGCACCGTAGGCAGAGAACAGTCTAAGAAGGCAGAATCAAGGTCTGCCTTTCCTGCTTATTAGCTGGTGGCTTTGGGCAAACCTCCTCACACCCAGAGGCATAGACCCTATTCTGGTATCTCTCTTGTATCCCCGACACTTAGTAGGGTGTTTAAAACATGACCATTAAATAAGCAAGTGAATAAAAATGGAATGAATCAATAAATGAATCAAAAAAATAAAAACAAATGATAGTCCATAAAAGCCAGAAAACCATTCTCTTTATTCTATTTAATAAATAGCGTGGCATGGTAGGAGGATCAATGAGGGTCAGAGACTGAAGTGCAAGGTCCAGATTGAGTTTCTGTCCTCACCCTTAGCCCCGGTCTCGTCACTGACATGCCTCCCTCACTTCTGTCTCTGTGGGTCTGCTGCCCACAAGAGTGCTATTGCATAAGCATTGGAAAGACTGGGTGCCCCACCCACACAGGCAGCACACCTAAGCCTCCTACTCACCTCAGAGGTGTCATGGCCTCAGGCAAGTTACTTGATCTCCCTAAAACCTCATTTTTTCCTTTTATTAAGTTAGGAACAAAAATCCCTTATGTTTCTTGTCTACTTCTACATGACGTCCAAGACCTTATACCCTCCTTGAGGGCAGCACAGTGGTAAAGAGTATGGATTCCAGAGCCAGACTGTCTGGGGTCAAATTTTGGCTCTGAAATTTATATTGTGTGACCTTATGCAAGTTACTTAAAGTCTCTGGCTTCAGTTTATCACATCTTTTCTGAGGGTAAAGAGTGTCACGAAAGTATTTGTTACATAAGTAAATATGTCCCCTCATCTAGCAGAGTACCTGGCCTTTAGTTATTGCTGAATAAGGGGTGGTTCCCCTTCCCAACCCTGAAACTAGAACAGGCTCACTAAAGTGAAGGGCCATTTGTCTTTTGTCTGCTCACCTGCCAGGTTCATCCAGAGATGTGGACAGGTCTCTTGTCACCCCAGCACAGTCCTGGGTCCTAACTTGTGGCTCCTGTCCCAGTTCCCAGATACACCAGGTAAACTGCCTAGCAAAGCACCTGTCTTCTCCTGCAGTCGGCAGGCTCCATCATACTTTCTCGTGCTGCCCTGTCAGACATTGCTTAAACACATAATTATAGCCCGAGCTGAGGGTTATTTGCATTCTGCTATTGATGTTAGCATGACAGATTCAGCTGCCGCATCTGTAAGTTGGCAGAAATGGTCCATTATTCAATCCCGGTGAGCAGGGATGTTGACCATTAAATCAGCTAGCACAATTGAAGGGCTGTGAAAAGTCATGGCTAATTTGAAATTTTATTCGCTCTTTCCTGCTCTTGTTTACCACCAAAGCAGTCCCTGGAAGCCACTCTTTTGCCTCTTTATAAACATTCCACTCTGTGGTACCTTGGAAGAAGGTTAGCCAGGAATTATTGTTAATAATATTTTTAATATAAGGATGATGATGATGATGATGATCACAGCTGCCACCTACTGAGCAGCAGGCATTGTGCTAAATGCTTTACAAGGAATGTTTTGAAGGAAAGTATCATGGAGTCTTTCCAACCCTCATGAGGGTCACCCTCATTTTCGAGAGGAAGAACCAGAGGCTCAGGGTGGTGAAGGAACTTGGACAAGGTCTCATAGTCAGTCAGTGAAGAAGCTGACTCAGAAATTCGAACTCAAGTTCTTTGTGAAGTATGAAAGGTTTTTGGGTCATGAAGAAATTTTTAGAAACTGTTTCTTAGGTGGAAAACATGCATTTCTGAGTCTTGCTGGAACGCTGCTCCCCTGCGCACTCCCGGCACGCTGGGCGGCCTCCACCACTGCGCTAATCTCCCCCGTGTTGTAATTTTGACTTTTTCTGTCTCCCTCCCAGGACCACAAGCTCTGGGGGGTCAGGGCTATGTGACTTATCTCGGGGTCCTGGTGTTGACTGCTCCAGCTGTCACCTTCATCCTCACCTCTGGAATATGAGCTCTCCCACATCCCCCCCTTTTTTTCTTTTTAAAAACAAATTCAGAGTTAAGTTTTAAAAACAAACTTGTTTCTTGTGGTCAGAGGGCCTTTGGATGATCTAGTTGGCCATCCTGCAAGGGCTTTAAGCATCAGTGTGCCCATCTATAAAACGAACAATCAGACCTACCCGACAGAGATGCTGGGAGGATGAGGTGAGATCATGCATGTGAAGCATTTAGCATTTAGCATAATGACCAGCACCTAAGTGCTTGATAAATAATAGTTACTGTTAGCTCCTGGCCAGGAGCTTCTGTTGAAAAGTATCGTGATAATAGACCTGCCATTTGGCCCTGTGGGGGCCCCTCCCCAGGCATACATTTCCAGGCAGCCCCATCTGGATGCAGTCTGGCTTGGAAGAACTGAAGTGGATAAACATGGCCATAGCAAAATACCTGTGAGTTAGGATAGTAGAGAACTCAGGGGACTTGAAAATTAAGGTTCTCTGAAATGGAGATATCACACAAACAGCGCTCCTATGAGACATCCTGGGACTGGGGAATTGTTCACGGTATGCTTCGCAGCTTAGTGATTGATGCCAGGCCAAGAATTCTGTCTGCCTACACCTTCCTATGTTGATGATACCTAATGATTCATTCAGCAAATATTTGCTAAGTAGTAAATGTAGGCTAAACCTCTGCTAATAGAGACAATCATATTTAAATGATATGTACATATTTTAAAAATGAATTGGGCCCATAAAATTCTTATCAAAGGCTCAATTTACAAGACCAGTTTTCAGGCAAGCCCTTCGTTATTTTTTATTTATTATTATTTTTAATCCTCACCCAAGGATATGTTCATTGATTTTAGAGAGAGAGGAAGAGGGAGAGAAAGAGAGAGAAACATCCATCAGTTGACTCCTGTATGTACTCGGCCAGGGATTAAACCCACAAACTAGGTTTCCACCTGGACCAGGAATCGAACCCAGGACAATACTCCAGCCACCTGAGCTACCAGGCCAGGGTAAGCCCCTGTTTATATTTCCAAATGCAGCACATGTCAGCGTGCAACAGGGTGTACGACTGCTCTACAGCAAGAGAGAATCTTCCACAGTTTCATTGTCTTAGGCATAGATGACAGGCATATAAAGAGGCAAAAGTATGCTTTGGGGACAGAAAAGTAAGTTTTGGAGTAGACTAGAAATACATCAATATAGTTTTTGAGATTCTCTGGTTTTGGCCAGTCTGGAGACATTTACATTTCCCAAGCACTTCATATTTCACTTAGCTGTACATTACACAGAAGTTGGTTGACTTATAAAATGTCAATGTTTCATATATCTGCTACTCCCATTATGAGACCCTCATTATCACAGCAGAAAAACATAAAACAGAAATACCCAAAAACACCAACAGGAAAAGGGAATTTTCCTCTATTTCCTTCAAGTTTTCTTTTCTTTAAAAACAAAATCTTTAATCCTCGCCCGAGGATATGTTTCATTGATTTTAGAGACATGAAGAGATGGAGAGAGAGAGAGAGAGAGACAGAGAGAGAGAGACAGAGAGAGAGAGAGACAGAGAGAGAAACATCGATCAGTTGTCTCCCATAAGTACCCTGACTGGGGATTGAATCTGCAACCTTTTTGGTGTACAGGACGACACACCAACTGACTACCTGGCCAGGGCTCCTTCAAGTTTTCAATAAAACCCTCCTAAACCTTAAACCCCAACTTTTGGTATAAGTGAAGAGGAGCAGAAGAAAATGTCAGAGGCCATTCAGGCTCCTTGAGGCTGGGAATGCCACATTCAGCAGTGAGCTCTGGTGGGAGTAGAGGGCAAAGACAAGAGGGAACAAAATGGCCAGAAGGCAGAACAGGAATTAAAAAAAAGGAAAAGAAGAAGGAAGAAAGGAAGGAAGGAAGGCGAGGGGTGGGGGCAGAGAAAAAGAAAAGAAAAAAGGGGGCCAGGGCTATGGGTCACTAAATGAGCATTCCAGTGTGGTTCATGTAATTGTCACCCTTGAACTTGAAGACCCCCTCCCCTGTGCTGGAATCCTACATGGTGCATTGCTTTTTGCTAACATTTCCATCTATGTGCTATGAACTTGAGGATGAGGGCCATGCCATTTTCTCTTGCATCCCTCAGTGACTACCCTGCTGGTGGGTGTCAGATGACCTTAAGAACTAGGGGCAGCAGTATGTGCGAGAAAAAAATCCAGGCTAGAAGCCTGAAGACCCAGTTACTTCCCTGGGTCTGCCACTTTCTAGTTGTGAGGCCTTGGACATGTCCCTTCATAGGTCTGAGATATAATTATGGGTATAAAACTGGGATGATAAACTCTGCTAAACTGTCAGGGTTGCGAAAGGTTCCTAGGTTGGGAAGTATACATGAGTAATTCAATGTCAAGAAATGTTGGTGTCCTTCCTGTTCCTGTGGCTGTCCCTGGAGCCCCCTTTGTAGACAGCTGTAGGGACACCAGGATGGGTGAAGCCCTTTGCCGTCATTTGCAGTCCTGACTATGTATACGGTTTTCTGCTCATTTTTTGAAATTAATAGCTGCCAGTGATATCGGGCGACTCACCTCCCTCTCTGATATCAGTGCCTCATCTGTAAAGTGGAAGGTCAATGGGGCAGCCTCTGCGGCTAACCTGCCTGACAGCCACCTCCTGGCCTTCATATGCCACAGGCCCATCTCCTCTGGTGGCTGCCTGCTGTAACTTTCACGGAGTGAAAGGTGTGCATGAGAATTCTATTGAATTCGGTCAGCTAGCCTTCTCGTCTCTACAAATGGGGATGAGACGCTGGGGCTCAGATGAAGTGATTTATTTACCTGCCATCATACTGCTAATAAAATGGCAGAGGTGGGAATTTACTCACCTATCTTTCTCCAAATCCAGCTGTTAGATCTATTTCTCTGTCCTGTTCCCCTCCACAGAGGGCAGGAACTGACTGACCTGTTATATTTCTGTGCCCCAAATGCATAGGACAGGGCCTTGCACCAAAAGCATTGTACTTGTTGAGTGAGTGAAAAAAGTAAGGAACGAATGATTATGTGAGAATCCCAAGTCAATCAGTCTGGCAGGGTCCACTGAGGGCCATGGGCTGTAACGAAGCCATCCCTTCCTGGAAGAACTTGTTCCTCTCCTCAGACAGCAGGCACAGGGGCAGACCTGTTCTGTCCTTTTAGCACCTGCCATGTGGCTGGCAGGCCCTGTGTTGCGCACTGGACAGACAAGAAAAAAACAGAGTCGTGCCTCCAAATGATTCAGTTTAGCTGATCAGACAGTGACAACAGAGTGCAGGAAAAGAAGGAAGCGGGGGAGAGGGGGCTGTGGAAGGCCAATGGTGGGAACCCCGCTCAGGCCAGGGACTGGAATATTTCCTGGAAGAGAGAATGCTTAAGCAGAGACTAGAAGGAGGGACAAGAAGAAGCCAAAAGGAAAACTGAGCTGAGGGCAGGTTGGGGGAATTGTTGGGCTAGTACGCTCCTCGCATCATAGTTGTTTGCATGGTTCCTTAAAATTGATAGTCCTGAGGACAGTGTATAACAAGTCCATCTATCTCTCTGCAGGCTGAACTCCTCCTCCACTCCACAGCTCAACAGCCGCCTCATCTCATGACTGTCTGCAGTCTGGCCACGGAGCTGTTTTACCGACTGTGAGCAGCACCCGGGAGGCCCTGGAGGGTGGAGGGTGGAGGGTGGGGTGAGCCTCTTCTTCTGCACACATCTGGGAGAAGTTTTTGTCATTTACTATAATAAATTCTCTGCCTTCTTTGAAAAGGCTTGCAAAATCTTTATCTGTCCCTTAGAACACAGGATTTTTAAAGGTCAGTTTCGCTCATCTCTTATCACAAGAAACGTGGTTTTAGAGATAGTCTAACGGGTGAACAAATTCTATGGCTTTATGTGAATTCTCTATTCCAGCAACGGGAGATGAGCAGAAGGAAGGACAGAGAGCTTTGTTCTTGGTTTTCCTGAAGTTTCTCTGTCCAGGTTGCATCTATCAATCTATCTGAACTGCAGTCCGTGATTATTTTTCATGGGACCAGCATACCTAAAGAAATGATCACACCTTGGAGCTTACGAAAGATTCTTTATCAAAAGGGTCTGGTTAAACTCCAGTGACTTTTTAATTCTGGGCTCTTTTAAAATACAGGTTCCATCGTCATCCTAGCTCTCCCACTATGTGACTTTGAGCAAAGCACTTCAGCTCACTGAGCCTCAGTTTCTTTACATGTAAATGTCTGCCTAGCAAGTGGGACGACGGCTGATGGTCATGGGCAGAGTCCAGCATACCGCCTGGCACCTCGGGATGCTCTCTAAACAATGGCTATTATTTTATTTTGCATATATTATATATTTTTCTCTTCTAGCAATAATCATATGAGAGTTTGAAATATAAATTATAATCCAGAAGTAAAAAGGTCAAAATACATTATATGGAGAAAAATAGTATACTCATAAGTGAAAAAAGTAGAATATAAAATTTTATAGAGTATAATTTCAATATTTCAGAATGATTACTTATACATAAATATATATTTATTTCATAATAAGTATCATGTTGCTGTGATTACAGGTGGAAAGGAGCAGGAGAAAGAGAACTGACATTTGCAGGTGATGAAGCTGGAGTGACTCACTCGAGGTCGTGTACCGGCAAATGGGGGAGCCAGAATATAAAGCCAACCTGGGTGTGGATCCTCTACTTTTAATCACTGTGCTATGTTGCCTCTCAGGCACTCTAAATATATCGCCTGTAATCCTCACAGCAACCCTGCAAGGTAGGCATCATTGCCCTTATTTTATAGGGACTTGGCATGTTTGGGCAGTTTCACCACCTCTGCAATGGGCATGAAAGGAACATCCCGATCAGAAAGTCTGCGTGTAACAAATGAGAGGATGCATGTGATGGCACCTCATACAAGGCCTGATAAAGGGTACAAGAGGAGTAGGCACACCTTCTTCACCAGTGGGGCACACCAAGGAATTCCCGCGGGAGAGGCAGGGCCTCGGTGCCTGCCGGCCCTGCTGCTCCCTCCCTCCAACTGTGCCCTGGGTGAAATCGGAGGCATCCAAGATTGACATGGCAGCCCTGACAGGGGCTCAGGAGGCTGGGAGTTACTGAGATCCACTTAGGATCTGCTTTTTGTTTTTAAATCTAGACAAGCATAAAGGAAAACAAAACAAACCAATACCACGAAACGTAACTCAGCCATATTGTGTAACTATTTTTTTGATCTCATAGTTTAAAAACACTGGAACTGCATTCTTAATGAAGCTTGAAATTCAGGTTTAATTTGGAAAGGATTGCTTTAAGCCTAGCAAATTGGGAAAGAAGAGAAACCGGGAGTTCTCAGATAACTTAAAGAACCACAGTTAAGTTTATGGTAGAGCCGTAAGTCTGAAGTCTGGGCACAGGGAGAAGCTATAATGCGGCCCAGCCTCACAAACTACTGCGGAACTGTCCCCCTGCAGGCTGTGAGACCTGAGCAAAATACTTCTTCCCACTAGGCCCCGATTTCCTCATCACAAGGAAATAGTAAGGGGCTAATAATACTACAGGCCTCCCTGGGATGCTGGGTGGATGCACGATTGCTTTGCAAACTGTAAAATGTCACATCAGTTCTCCTTCTCATACTCTGGTTGGCTTTGTGATACTGTTGCAGCCTGTTTAAATTCAAGTAAATACTCATACTACATTTCTGGGAGAAGAGTAAATCAATCACTAGGAGGAGGTGGAAGTGCTCTAGGTCCACAGGGTCACATGGAATGTTCTCAGTCCAGTCTGTGTTGATGACTTTCTTTTTGACTTTTTTTAACTGAATTTATTGGGGTGACATTGGTTAAGAAAATTATATAGGTTTCAGGTGTACAATTCTGTAATAAACTATCTGTATATTGTATTGTGTGTTTTTCACCCCGAGTCAGGTCTCCTTCCATCACCATTTATCCCCCATTTAACCTCTTCTACTTCCTCCTCATCCCCCTTCCCCTGGCAGTCACCATACTGTCCTCTGTGTCCATGAGTCTTTCTTTCTTTTTTTTTTCCCTTTGCTTAATCCCTTCACCCTTCTCACCCAGTGCCTAATAACCCGCTCCCCTCTGACAGCTATCAGTCTGTTCTCAGTATGCATAAGTCTGTCTCCACTTTGTTACTTTACATTGTTCATTAGATTCCACATACGAGTGAAATCATATGGTACTTGTCTTTCTGACTAGCTTATTTCACGAAGCATAGTGTTCTGCAGGCCTATCCATGCTGTTGCAAAGGGTAATGATGTCACATTCCCTCTCTGGAATGTGCAGGGGAGAAGAGGGATGGAGCTGGAGCCAATGTTCTCTGTTTCTTCCAGTCCTGTTACTCCATGTTAAACCCTGCTAATTCCTTCCCCAAGCCCTTGAGTCACATGAGCCAAGAATAATCACTCAGCAGGACTCTAACACTTCTTCCTCCCACCCTGACTTATTTATTTGGGATTATGCTGCATCCCTCCTCATGGCTGAAATCAAGGCATTTATTTCATTCTGCCTCTATTAGATTTAGTTGTTTGGGTACCATTTCTTGCAAAGGATTATGAATTTCCTGAAGGAGAAAGACTAGGCCCTGTTCATTGGTCTTTATATCCCCTTCGAAAGGAGCATGGAGACTTGCAGACAGCAGGAGCCCAACAAATGTGTGCTTCACCCAACTGAAAACAGCCCAGAGCTAAACATGGCTCACACTTGTGCTGCCTTGTACAGTGCACCCTGTTTCTCCCTCCACTAATACCGTCTCTATTTGGCTAAGGCCCAGAGTCATAGAGAGGCCAGTGGAGGGGCCCTGTCTCTGCTGGCATGATTGTTTCATCTGTGCCATCAGGCAAAGTAGGGATGCACTGCCCCTTCTCCTTGATTGCCCCAGAGGGTGGAGAGGCCACCAAACCAAGAGGGCCCTGGGGTGACACACTTCCTTGTTTCACAGTTGAGAACCCAAGGCTGAGCCCCCTCAATAATCTGGTCTCCCCAGCTAGTTGTCTTTCTGGCTAGACTGGAAGCCTCATAGGAGCAGGACCATATCAAGGTCCCGGTAGGGTATCCTGGCATTTGACAGTATCAGCTGAACAAGTGGATGCTCCGTCATCACAGCAAAGACCCCCCTGCATTGTCCCTGTGCGCTGTTTCTCTCTCCCTCCAGACTGTGAATTTCACAAGGGCAGGGACTGTGTCTGGAGCCCCAGGATAGGACCAGATGCAGCATGGACATTCAGTTAATGTTTGTCGAGTGAGTGAATGAACTCAGGTTACAGTGCTGCTGTTACGTGGCTTTTCTAAAAAGTAAAAGCACCTTTCAGCTCATAATGTACTTCCTAAATGTAAGCAAAAATTAGGGGAGTTTCTGATTGTTCTTTTCTAGCTCTTACTGGTTCATCTGTGAGAGCAGCTGGAGGCAGCTCTGTTCCTTTAGGGTCTGAATCAGCCCTGTTTCCCATGACAAGCTCTTTCTCCCAGCAGAGCTGTGGGGCTATGGACTTCCCATGGAAACACGGGGCCGTTCTAGTGCTGGGAGGGCTGGCTTTGAGGGAAAGTAACAGAGGAAGCACTGGGACTGCGTTTTATATGAAAGAATAAATGAACCTTGTTTTATAACCTGTTTTGTATGTGTGCACCCGCTCCCCAGATTCCTCAAGGACATTCTGTTGCTACCCAGATGTTCAATAGCTGTTGAAAGGCTTTGGCCAAGACCCTGGACTCCTGAGAAGAGAATGACTTCCTGGTGCTGTTCCTCTGCCCTGCTCTTCTATCGCATTAACTTCCTCTTGGTCACTGGAATTGTGTCTACACAGGTAAAAGGAAGGGACTGCTGAGGAAATTATGCAGATAATTTAGGGTAACATCTCTTTCCTATGAAGAGCAAATATTATTGCACCTCATCTTGCCTGAGGACCCCTGTTACCACCAAGGGATATTTGGTGCCTTTCCCTTCTTAGCCTGCCTTTGCAATAATGATCTGTCTGGATGGAAAGCCCTTTCCTTTCTGGAAATACCACCCTATTCAAGTGTCAGCTGTCTAATGAATATCTGCCCACTCCCACAGTTACCAACATCTCGCTCTACAACAGTGCTTATGACCACCCATTCCACTTAACTTTGGGCCATTCCTCCTCATCTACATTCCTGGAGTGCAGGGACAAGACTCCTTCATCTTTGTGCCTAGGGCCTGGCCCCACTATAGGAACTCTGGATATTGATGGAGCACAAAAATTAATGAACTACACAAGTTTCATATTAAGGGACATTTCAACCCTGTAGGGTGTCAGGAAGAGAACATGGACACACTGTCTCTACCTGGCAACAAAGGCCCAGCCCTGCGAGCTGTTGTTGACAATTACTCCACAGACCCAGGCCTAGGTGGATAGGCCCAAACACCTCCTGGATACAGGCAGCAGATAGAAAGAAGGAAAACTGGATCAGACAAAGACCAGCAGCCTGAAATAGCCCTTTCCAGGTTGCTATAGCCAGCTCAAGGCAAATAAATGAACCAGAGTAATCACAACAACACACAATTGGCCTTTTAATCCTTATGGTGCTTTGAGATTATAGCATCATTCTAAGAAGAGAATTCCCAAAGGGTGGGATACAAACTTTCTGGCCTGTTGATTTCCTATTCTGCTGTATACTAGACAGTCCCCTGTAGAAATGTGAGGGAGCTGCATAAACACATTTGGACCAGGCCAAATGGTAGGCCATCGTTAGAAAGGAAGGTTAATTGTTCCAGTTTTAAAAAATATTTCTATATTTTTATTCTCTTTATAACTCCCAAGATTGGTAGGGGTCAGGAAGAACCAATCCACCTTCCAAGCGGGAAAGCAGAACACATTATGGTTGTATTTACCCAAGTTTACAAAACAGAAAGGTGGAGGCTAATTCCAGCACTAATATAAGGACTGGAATGGTCCTTATGATCCAACTGTTTCATTCTATAAATAGGAAGCGTGAGGCCCAGAGATATCACATAACTTGCTTAAGGATACACAGGGAGGCAAAGAACAGGGTTTAGAACCTGATCTCTTCACTCTCAGGTAATAAACGTTTCACAAGATGAGGCGTCCTTTCCTTAGGGTTTTGACTATCCAGTACTTAGAAAAAAAAAAAAAAACCAACAGCAAAGAAAAATTCTATTACAAGCTCACAGGGGCAGATGGTGGCCCCCAATGTGCTTGATGAGGGTTTACCACCATAATCATAGGAGGTGGAACCTTGACTCAAGGTAACTCAACCTTGCAGAAGCATCCCTTCTGCCACTTCCTGTGATACAGAATTGGATGGCCTCTTCTTGTCCACTTCCAGCGAAGGGGATCTCATAGCTTTGTCAGGTAATTCATTCCACTATTGAATTGTTAGAAAATTCTTTGCTCCATATGCTTTCTCCTCTGCACTTACTGTCTGATGGCAATTAACTTTATTTACTTATTTTTAAATTAATTCAAATGGAACTAGTGATATGCATTCATTTCTTAGACCACAGAACAGTTTTATGCGTGCCCTGCAGAAGTCCTTGATTGGCCCGCTAGTGTGTCGGTGGCCTGTTAGCTCAGTAATGCCCACTGTCCACCTGGAGCTGCCCCCAACCCAGAGCTGCGTAGAGCTCATGGGCGCCACAGCCCTACCTCCATCGTTGTCTTTGCTGTCGCCACAGGCGGTTTCCATGGAAGTGTCACAGCCAGCTCCTCTCCAGCCCAGCTGGCAGACGCAGTGCCACCCATTGAGGTCCAAGGTGCATCTGCCATTGCCATTGCACAACCCAGGGCAACCCTCTGCAAGGCAAAGAACACGGGAGTGAGGTCTGATTGTCCACGGCCAAGTGCAGTCATACACACTCACACTCCACTGGCCAACTGACAAAATGCTTTCACATCTATCAGCACATGGGTGCCCTGAGCACCCAGGGAAACCAGTATCATTAGGAACTTCCATTTCACCGAGAGGCCACCTGGACTCAGAGACGGAGCACTTGCTAAGGCTGCACAGTCAGGATGTGGCATAGTCAGAAGTGGGAGGGACAGGTCTGAAACCCACATCTTCTGCATCTAATACCCCCTCTTTCAATAGCCATCAGGATTCTAGAGTGGGGGTCAGTGGTCACAGGCCTGTTGGAATCTGACCAGTGGCACTTCCTGTCCGATCCTTGCTCCTCATTCACTCCTGTTTTTCCTGTGGGTGGCAGCTGTTTGGGACAAAGCAGTCATTTCTCTGTTTACTCTTCATATCCCCTCAGCACCTCTGGGTCTTCTTCTAAAGGCTGTGCCTTTTTACAGCTCTTGTTTCTAGATCAGCTGTATCAGACCTTAGACTTTTCACTTATTTTGTCCTATTTCCTGCTGAACAACTGCCTTTGCTCTGAGGAAGAGTCCTTGGTTCTCTTTCCTCCCATCTTATCTGCAGCCACTTAGAAGGGCTCTACACCCAGAGGAGCCCTGATGACTGACATGAGCGAGACTACCCAGGGCCGCCTGCAACTGCTAATGCAGACACGGGCAGGCTGCCCTTCCCTAACTTTGTTCACCCTACATCTGCCTGCCTGCCTGTCATTCATTAAGCACCTTCTCTGCACTAGCACTGGAGGTACAGAGATGAATCAGACCTAGTTCGTATTCTTGGGAAGCATGTAGCTTATGAAAGGAGACAGATTTGTGTAAGCAAAATATTTCACTGCTAAGTGTCCTAAGGGAGATGTACAAAATATGGTGGGAACCTAAGACAGGAGTGGCCATCTGTCTGCGAGGGCCGCGCATGATTTAATCTAAAAGGGTCAGGCAGTGTTTAGACTGTGCCTTGGTTCTGCTTTGACTATATCACAAGGTGGGGAGTTTTTATTACTATTCAAATAGATTTACAGGTTTTTGATGACTACCCTTTCAAACCCCTCTTTCTGAGCATGTGGCTCAGAAATCTGTGTCTGAGAATCTGTTAAATTACTTGGTTCACTTCAGTTTCTGTTTTACTATAAGTCCCCATTTTAACAAACCTGCCAACCCCTTTCTCAGAGGAGCTATCAAAAAACCACCTTTCCCTGGCAAGCGTTCATGTCTTCTCTCTGCCTGTGCTCAGTCTTAGGGAAAGGGAGAGATGTGAAAGCACTCTGTCATCTATAAAAATTTATTATTATGAGTGGCAAACTGCTACAAGTATGGCTACCAAGTGAATTTTCTGCCATGAAATAACTGAAAATCAACCAATTGTTCTTAAATAGGACAAATGTGAATGTAGCTATCCACACCTAGGCCAAGGTAGGTATTCACTAAATGGCTGATCAATTAGAATCTAACACTTGAGCGTTTCGAGGACTTTTGATAGTTGACTGTTAATACAAAGTAAAAGAAAAGAAAATGCTCATTTATATGAGATGTTCACACAGCAATCAATCAATCGATCTGGCCACTGTGTTTCCCATTCAATGGAAGAAACACTGATTGAGTGTGTACATCAAGCTTAGGAGGGCTTCCCCCAGAAATTTAGAAGCAAGTGTAGGCTATGCAGTCTTTGCACAGCAGAATCCTGTTGGGAAAGGTGAGAAGCCACCAGCATTGCCACCCAAAAGTGATTGAGAAAGCAGTTACAAAAGTGCAGGAGCAGTGCTGTGACGTGCAGGTGACCACCCAGGCATTCTAAGTTGGTAGCCAAAATCAGCCACTGCTCCCGATCTACACAATTACAGACTCCCTCATTCCTCAATTAGTCCCATTCAAATCCAGGTCCATCCAGCTGGGATTTACTGTCAATTAAACCTTATTTGTATTTGAAATCAGTCTTGGGAGGAAACAGGGTCCAAATGTTAAGACTGGTAGATTGTTGTTTCTTGCTCTAAGATGTAGCCCCTGGTGAGATGAAAGAGCATCTCCTGTGCAGTAGTGCAAGCTTGGGAACCGTATCAAAGGCTGACTGCCACTCAGTGGCTGTTGGACCTAGGCAATATTCAATTCTTTGAGCCTCAGTCAACTTATAAAATGGGGTTGTTGGGAGAATTAAATAAGATCATGTATGCGTGATTAACAAAGCCTGACTTATAGCTCGAACACAATATTTGAGTCTTCTATTCACTTTTACCTATTATTTGAGTAATATCTTATGTTGTACCCATAACCTCAGGTAGGGCTTATAGAAAGGCAAAATAGAAAACTTGAGACAGTTATTTAGATCAGAATATTTTCTAGAGCAGTTATAATTTCACAATATTTAATCTTAAACATTTTTAAAAAACAATGTGTTGTAATACAGTGTGGACTTTGGAGCTGGACCGACCTCAGTTCAAATGCCAGCCCCACCACTTTACTTACTACATGTGGGATGACTGATAAATTATTTAACTCTCTAGGCCTCAGTTTTCTTATCTGTAAAATGGAGGTACTATTAAATTCAAACAGTTGTTGAGAAGATTAATGAAATAATGTACATCAACTATTTAGCCCAGTGGTAACATAAGTAGGTATTCAATAAATGATAGCTGCTATTATTCTTTTCTTTTTATTATTGGATTTATTTGTTTTAATGTTGTATAGCTTCACTAAGAAATTCATAAAACAGAAAATAACTTTTACCAGTTCAAACTGTGTCAACTTTTGGGTCAAAAGCTATGGTCCTCATAAATGCAAACCTTGCCAGAGACCTCAGACAAGCCCAGTGACACGGGGATCCGCATGCAGCTGCACGGGAGACAGCAGGATGGGTTCAGGGCTGTGCATCCGAGCCCAGGGCCACAGTTTCATGCTTTCCCAGCACCCTGTCCTCCCTGAGAAAAATCGTCCCAAGTATACTTATTAATTTTGCAATTAGTTTAATGTCTTACTCCTTCTATTGGAATATAAACTCCATAAAGGTGACTTAGGAAATCTAGGTTCTGGTACCTCCTGCCTAAGTTGTGGGATCTTAGGAAAGTTACTTTTCCTTTTTTGGACTCAACTTCCCTATCTATAAAATGAGAGTTTGAATGAGATGACCTGTTAAGTCCTTCCAGTGTAAGCAACCTCGTAAGAAGGTCAAAGCAAGTTCAGATTTGATGATTTCGTTCTTCATTTCAACAAACTTGACTCAGTACCTACTGGATGCAAGACCTGTGTTAACTGTAGGGCACACAAAGATGAGCTAGCACATTAACCTCAAGAATTTTATATTCTATTTACCCTACTTTGTTCCAGGAAGGCTTTAAAGTGGGTCTTTTATCTCAAACAATACTTCTCAGTGTAAATTTTGTGGAATACCACTTCTATGAGGTCATCAAAAACAAGCTTCTGTGATCAAGTAAGTTTGAAAAACACTGTATCCTATAGTCTTATCCTAGAAAGTCACACTCAATATTAATATATGAAAGGCTCTGAGAAGTCTTATAATAAAGAAACCTGCTTATGAGGATATCAGGACATTTTCCAATTTGACTTCAGAACTTTCTCCCATTAGCCATTTACAGAAATGTAAAGTACTCCATCCCACAAAACCCACTTTGGGGAGCTCTGCTCCAGTGACCTCATCTTAGCGCTCAGTGTCTGGTACACACATTCTGTGCTGCTTTCAAACTGCCTGGAGGAGCAGGTGTTCTCTGAAAGGTCCGCATGTGAAATCATGGGAACACTTTATCCACCGTTTCTTTAAATGGACCAAGTTACGCCCGCAGGGTCTGCACTGTCCTATCAATTTCAGGGTTTCAGAGGGACCTTGAGTACCTGCAGGTTGAGTGATTATCTCAGCAATCTGCTCCTGGGATAATCACACCTCATTAGCCAGTAACAGGGAGCCTCCTCTGAGGTGACTGGCTGACTTTCTTTTTAAGAAGATTTTATTTATTTTTAAGAGAGAGAGGGAAGGAAAGGCAAAAGAGGGAAGAAAACATTGATTGGTTGCCTCTCCCATATCCCCAACTGGGGACCTGGCATGAAACCCAAGCATGTGCTCTGACTGGGAATCAAACCGGTGACCTTATGCACCAGTGGCCTTATGGTTTGAGGGATGATGCCCACCCCACTGAGCCACATCAGTCAGGGCAACTGGCTGCCTTTTAAAAAGCAATATGCCTATCCTTACCCACTACTGAAGCTCATTAATTTCAAAAACCCTGAAACTCATCAATAATTCAGAGAGCCCAAGTGCCATTAACAATCCCCTCTGGAAGGACTCACACCAGGCATTTGTTAGAGCCAAAACAATGTGATTTTAAGGTTTAGAGAAGGGCTAAGCTTTTCAAAAGAAACGGTGCCCTTTAAATGACAGGGGACCACTTTATCTTCAACTCTCTGCTTAAGCCTGTGAAGAAGTCCCCCCTTGAAGCTAGCATCAGGTATGACTAGAAGACTTTTAGAATCCTTGATGTTTTTTAATTTTTAGTCAAGGGGCTGTGCAATACACCCACCTATCATGTATCAAAATGTCCCATTTCTCTTTGGTCCTCTGGTACTTTTCCCTAGACAAGGTCACTATCATTTCCTATCTAGATAAAAACAACAGTCTAGTTGACCTCCTTATCCCCAAATATTCCCCTTCAACTCTTTTCCAACATATGGCCAGATCGATCCTTCCAAATCACAAATGTCATCAAGTCATTATCCTTCTTTTAAAACCTTCAGTGACTTTGTCATTCACTTACATAAAGGTTCACAATCTTGGTCTATAAGGCCCTGCCTGCATTTGGCGGATCTCCTTGCTAAGTGGTCCCTGGACTTCCTCTATAATAACCCTCTTTATTGAAATTGTTTTATTAGTGTCTTCTCTGCTAGACTGTGGGCAGTCCTGGAGAAGGGGCTATCTCTGCTGTGTGGTACGCACATTTCCTGGCACTTAGAAGGAGTTTAATGTGTATGTTGAGTGAATGCCTTTTCTTAAGTCTCTACCAATGCAGTTGGGAGCACAGAAGAGAGGCTGCCTTCTCCTTGAACTATGAAGCGCTATATTTTGACAAGTCCTGAGCTTGCATTTATACAGGTCTCTGAATTCTTTTTTTAGGATTAATACCTATTATACCAGAAAGTCAGCCAGATGGGGGCTTGGTCCAGACCTAAATTTTGCCCAGAAACATTGGTCTTTTAGAGCAACTTATGATTCACTGACTCATGAATGGGACCTGCTTTACGTAGTAGGAAAAATCCACCAAACAGATGGTAACACTATTAAATTTAATCTGTTCTGATGATTCCATTAATGATTATTTGTGAAATTCCTGAAGAGACTCACAGGTACTACTTTCTTTTGCTGGAATTATTTTATTTTCAGTTGAAGACCAACATGTGAAATGTGAGGAATTTTGCTTTTCAACACCAGGTACCCATCCGATGGGCCCTAGTAACATCTTTGCTGTATTTGGAAAAGATGTCCAAGTTGAAAGGCATTTAGCAATTTATGTTTCTTCAAAACCCTTTCCATAAGTTTTTAAACAGGAGTTGCTATTTCTTATTAAAAGATAATTTAGCTTTTTCTTTAAAATTTCAAAAATTAGCCTAGCTAACAAGTCTTTCACCAAATCAAGGGTGAGAGTAAGCATGGTGGTAAAATAGCACGGCTAACATTTGCTGGGAACCACTCCTGCCCACGTGCTAAGCGCTCGACATTCATTATTTCACTTAATCCTTACGCCAGCCCTATGAGGTGGGTCCCGTTATAAGCCTCTTTTATAAATACACTGAAGTAAAAGGAGGTTAAGTAACTTGCCTAGGGTCATCCAGTTCCTTAAGTGTTGGACTTGGGATTTAACTCAGGCAGTCTGACTCCAGGGCCTGAGTCCTTAACCACTGAGCCCCTGTTCTGTGCCAGGTGCTGTGTTAGGGCTTAGGGCATGGCATTTCTCCTTGGGGAGCTTGGTGTCTTTTAGGAGTGCACATAGCTGATCATCCTGAGACTTATTCTTATGAGTAATGAGGCCTAATTGGAAAATTAGGCACCCCCTAATTAATGTAAACATCAAAAATAAGACTTACCAAAAGTCGGGCCTCTGAAAAGGAAAAAACACAAAACAAAAGAGCATCCCCTCCTTGAGGTCAGGGGTCTGTTTCCCCCTTTCCTCCAGAGCCACACAGTATCTAGTACTAGCGGTGCTTCATCAGAATGCAGCTCTTCAGATTCTTAGCTGGCTCTGGGGTGTCCGCTTCCCTCAGGCCACCCACCCTGGCTCCCACTATCTTCATTCTAATGAACCAGGGCCGTAAGGGACGGGCAGGGTGACATGAGATGGCGTAGGAAGGATGAGGAGTGTATGTGTGTATGGGGAGGGAAGGACAGCAGCGCAATGGTAATGTCACAAACAGACTGAGCACTGTGGGGGGAAGCATGACACTCCAGGGACATCGATCACCTTGTGACCAAAACCCTGCTCTCGGGGCAGTGGATGTTGTGACAAAGCTGGGGATGTGGCAGCATCCAGACACCATGCTTACGGGGTGTATATACATTTTTAAAATATATGCATTTCTTCTTTATGCTTATACACAAACACACACACAAAGACAACAGGAAAATAGAGGAAGGAAGACCATACCTTTAACTACCCTATCCAGATAGTGCGCTTGGGAAATAAAAGACAGGACATTTAAGGTAGGATCAATTAAGTGCAACACTGCCTGCCACATAACCATGCCAGGTGCTGGGGAGACAGCAGGGATGCACCCCACATTTTGGGATCAGATAACATGAGAGAGGTGGAGGGAGAGCAAGCACATTCTCCAGGAAGGGCCAAAAGGAACTTCAACTCAAACATGATCATAAAAATGAGAAGACATATGGATAGGGGAAACGGGACAAAAAAGGAGGATGGGAAGCTGCAGAAGTGGCCACACTCCTGTTCTGTCAGGTGTGCTCAGCTTTATGGCAAACTAGACCTTGCCCTTGGTCTACCCAGAGCAGCATCCAACTTCCCTTCTGGGGCAGCAGTGGCGTAAAGCAAGTGCACCCTGTCTGGGCAGAAGGGTTTCCAGGGAGCTGGAATTTACAACTACGCAATATTGAAATCATCTTTGATGCGCACTAAGGAAGTGGGTTGAGTCAAATATACCACTAGATTATCTGCTTGCCATTTTGGAATGTTCTGTGGACACATGTGCCCACATAAGACTTGAATGCCAAATGCCTGGTGTTCTAAGTAAGATGCATCTCTCATTTGCGCATCTTACAAAGACTCTGAGGTGCTGGTCAATGGATGTCACTGAGAAAAATAAGAAGAAGAAAAGAAAATCTGACCACTTCTCAATGCTTATTAACCCAAAACACAGAATGATGTATGCTTTGTTTCCCAATGAAGTGGTTGTATTCAAGCAATGACTTATTTTGCAACCTAAAATTTTCCTTATTTGTGAGGGTGGGGCTCAAACATTGCTCTGAAAGAAACCCCCGCTGTGTGTTTAAAGCAGAGCAGATCTCTTCATTTCCAGAATAAATTAGTTAACAGCATTCCACCGTCCCCACCTAGGCTGTAGCCATAATCACTGAGGAGCTTCCCTTTCACTCCCCTCTCTATGACTGCCCCACGTGTGCTCCCACAGGCCAGATGCATGGTTGTCTCCTGAAGGGCCCAATAGTTTCTGCCAGGCTGGCCCCCATCCTCAGTTCAGTTTCACACCTGAATCCAAAGTCCATAGCTGGGACTGTACTGCAATGGTGGGGCCTTATCTGGAAACCTGGAAGTTCTATCTGTAAGGACATTCTTACTCTCTTCATAAAAACACGTAAGTTTTATGTTTTCAATCCTCCAGGTAGGATACTGTTGCTATTCATCAATATATATTTTGCCTCAAAAGACTGGTGGACGAGGTGCTCTGTTCTCACTTTGGGTATCCATGGGGTCTCTGTTTCAAGATGAAATATGCTCCTGGAGGCTGCACAGCCAAGTGGAAAATTGGGAAGAGGAGACTTTAACTGGGCCTGCGTGCTTCTCTTTCACGCTTATAGACACCATGGAGTTCGTGAGGCAATAGGCTACACCGGGGGAGACAAAGGAGAGCGGCTTAGTAAGCAGGAGTGAAGAAAGAAAGCTGTGGGACGCCCAAGAGTGAGGAACAGGGCCAGCAGGGGGTACAGCAGCCCAGGAAACACCTCTGGCTAAGACAGAGGCTTTCTGGATCCTCGGTTCATCTGTCACTTTTGTCTTAGTCAAGCTCATTCATCTAACTTTGTGACGTGATCTAAACTCTCTTAGCCGTCAGCTCCCAGGACATGCCACCAGAGAGCAACAACACACAGGAGCTCCTGGCTCAGCTGTTGTACTCAGCTGTGTAGAGGGTCATCATCACATATTCTTGTGCAAACTCTGAACCCAGCTGTAGAAGAGATGGGGTGAACCTAGATTTCTTTCACAGGGTTGGGAAGGGTGACGAGGCTGAATGAGACACCACCATTGCGACCCAAATGGCCATACCATCATGCAGTATCCACTTTGAGAAAAGCTTTCCAACAGGAAACACGCTGATTGTCTCCACACTCAATGGTGATATCATGGCTCTGGTGATGAGTATGGGTTATATCCACTCTATTGGATAATCCCCCTAAGCCCAGGGGCTGACTTCAGAGAGCTCTCTCTTCTAATGCCATTTTACTTTTGAGAATTTTTTATTAATAAAGATCTCTATTAAATGTAAATATGTTTTTAATACCTTTAACAATGCTTACTAATTTCTCCAGACTGCAGGCAGCAATAGCAGCTGGTAGAGGCGACTGAGGTAGACTCAGGTTGCAATCAACATTGTGGGTTTCAGGAGACAAAAGTGGACATTCAAACTTCAAATTCTGACTCCACAAATTAAGAGGTTACTTCACACAGTGACCTCAAGTCATGATGTGAATCCAAAAGCTGGTAACAGCCAGTCAGTACTAAGTCTAACAGTTTCCTCAGAATGACTAGAGCTTCCTCGTCTCTGGCTATTGAAAATGGAAGTGATAACTGGGTCTTTCAAGTCCAATTCTATTTATTTATAAGAGGTATATGTAGAAATACATACCAGTATTGCTCTTGTTGTTTGAAAATCTTGGCATATATGTCCTTGAGTATGGTCACTTAAAAATTCATTATGATTTTAAAGTACTAACTTTAAGAAAAGGTGGCATAATGTCCATAAGTTTGTATTATGAATGGTGGATTCAGGGCTTCACAAAATTCCTTCATCTTTCTCCTCAGACCCTCAGGATGAAGACGATGGCAGTGGAGTTTTTTCCTCTTGGTCCATGCTGATTCTTTTAACATTGCACCAGTGTTTCTTGTGCTCCTACATCCCTGTCACTATGCATGGAGCTGGGGACAGTGGTGGAACACAGCTGTTCCTTACATAGACTCTGAGCCTTGGGCATGAGGCTGGTCTGTGAGGTCTTAGATCTCATTAGCCTCTCTCTGACCTCCAATAGGAAAGCTTCTTTCCTTTTCTTGCCTGTACCAACAAAAGTTTCTCTTAGGATAATCCCAAGAAGCTTCAGGGGCTTCCAGTTGAAGGCTATGGAGAACACAGCAAGAAGCATTTCATTCTGGTTCCCTAGGAGCCTCTGGTGACTCTAATAGTTGTATCATTGGAACACATTAGGCCAGATTAAATAAGGGTCATAACAGCACGTCAGCCCCAGGGGGTGGGGGTGGGGGATTATAATCATCCAAATTTCTTTCAGATGAATGGCGAACCATCAAAGACATGTTTTTGTTAAGACTTGGGACACATTAACACTCTTCTCACTTTGGATGGTCAATAAGTAAGTGGCCAATGGCACCCATGCTGAAAAAGACTCACAAGGCCCACTAACTGACCTCTCGTTTCTCTCCCTACTACGTGTGGGCTAACACCTCCCAGAACCATCAACTAACCGGATTTGTGCTCTGATGACCTGGGGTAGATCCCTGTCCTTTTCCTCTTTCCCCTTTTCAGCATCTGTGCTGTCCAGTCACAGGTCCTATTTTTGAGGCGGGAGAAGCACAGAGCCATCACACAGGTGCCGTTACCTCGTGAGTACCTTGTGAGTGCCTTGTGAATTCTCACTTGAGGACTGATTACCAAAAAATACACCCCCCCCCCTCAAAAAAAAACCCTCTGAGAGCTACCATTGAGAGGTGGACAGAGAACTCCAGAGGATTCTGTGGTCTGTATCATTCATCTTCTCTGGTTTTGCTCACTCTGGTAACTGGATCACCAAAGTATTATTTTGATCTTTATTCCCAGAGGAGGATTTGTTTAAGAATCAAGATTTAAACGCTTGGATAGCTCTCCCGAAGCCTACTAAATAATTCTGTGTATCTGGCATCTTGAATAATCACAGCTTTGGGGTCAAAGTTGGAATTTTACAAATGTAATCAGAAGCTGGCATTTCCCACATGTGTTTTGAGACTTTATAGACAAGGGGCACTGAAGAATAAAATAACTATCATAGAAGTGACCCAAAATGTTAGTAGTGTTTTCAAAGAAATAGGAAAAAAAATTGAACACCTTCTTAAATTTAACACCTTCTTAAATTTAGCTTTCTCTAAAGAAATTGGAGGTCAAGCCCCAGACTTAAGAGAGCCATAAAATTTCTGGAAAAGACATCCAAAAATAATGCTTTTGCTGGCTCCGTGTTGACCATATACTTGAGAAATAGTTCCAAATCAATCCATCTTACAAACTTCTGGACTAAGAAAACTGGCTTTCATTTATGCCAGCAATTTTCAACTAGTATGCCTTAAGAATTTTTAAGATATGCAATACCTGACTATTTAGTCAGGGGCACTGACCTCTTTTTCCTTAAACTGTCAAATTAAAAAATGACAACAGCCAACACAACAATAGCAGTCCTGTGTGAATAAATCAAAATTATACCTTTTTTCATCAGATCAGCAAAAAGAATTTTTTTTTGGTGTGCCGCAGGATTTTAGTAATTAGTTTGTGCGTGCCATGAGATGAAAAAGGCTGAAAATTGCTGATATACACAAGTGGGAGCGTTAGTGACGAGTAGGAGCAAAGATGAAAAATCCCTTTTTATTTGTGGGAGATTTTTAGGAGCAGGTAATGCAGATTCAGGCTGGTGGGTGCACAGTTCTGTGGGCACCAGGAAGCCTCCTCCAGCCCCCCTATTCCATGATCCACAGAGGGAGAAACAGAAGCCTCCACTGATCATGTGGTCTGACCTTTCTTGAAGATGCAAAGAGATAATTCTTAACATAAGGAATTAGAATTCGATGTGAAATATTCTTGCTTTTTGACAAAAAAGAATGAAAGAAAGAAAAAAACGAAAGAAATGGCTGCCTGTTAAAGAGGATGTCACTGTCAAATTCCCTTTTATTCTGAAAAACAACCTCTTTTGGGAAAGGCAAGTAGCTTCCCCCAAAGAAAATCTGGACCAAAACCTCCAAAGGAGAAATTTAATTCCTACTTTAATAACCTGCTCTGGGAAATGCCACTAGAATAAAAAGGTTCTTATGCTGGGGACTTGACCACAGGAGTGCAAACTTGTCTTATTCTTTGATGCCAGCCGTTAAAAGTAATCAAGTCAGTCTTTCCTGTTTAGAAAGGGCAGCAGTGTGTGAATAAACAGGCCCTCCTCTCCTCTGCTCCCACTGCATGGAGGTCCCTGAGTCCAGGCTGTGGCGCCGGTTCTTTCTCTGGTGGGGGACACGACTATCCGACAGCATGTGAGCTGGCACCCCTGGAATGACCTACTGCCTAGTAATCTGGTAACAAGAGAAAATGTGACGCTTTGAATTTCTACCTTTTGACATCAGCATCTTCCCCCCTTTTCTTAAATCATCCTCACAGGGAGTAAAGTCCCCTGGAAATATAAGAAAGTGCTTCTTGGTTCCATCCAAGTTTAAAAAGCGGTTTCTCCTCATTTCCATTCCAGCAAGAAAAAGGCACTGCCACAGTCTCCCTCCTGCGCATGGCCCACCCACCCCTGACCTTCTGTCCCTAAGGTTATTAAAGCGTTCCTGCAGCACTGGGGTGTCAGGTTTTTCAGGGGAGATGCAGCTGGCCACAGGCAGAGACCCACGCTGAGCAAGGTGCCATGCGGGGAGATTAGACAGAGACAAAGAAATGCTCACCACACAAGGAAAGGTAATAGAATCCCAGCTAGCATCCTTTCATCTGAGCCACTATGACTAGTCCATTACTTCCTCAATGTCCTGTGACATTTTTCTGGTATTTATGACTGTCAACCTCCCTCTTGAATCGTGCGCATTTACCTTGATGTATTTCTTATCTGGAAAGGAAGAAGCATCTGCAATCCCAGGAGGAATTTGCTCTTAAACAGTGACAACTGGGTGAGCAGGGGAGGTGGGAGGGGGTGGCTTGACTGCTTGGGAATAAAAAAAAGGGGGGGGGTATTTTTCAGGCCAGGCTGATGAACACCCACAGGACGCTAAATGTAGCATAGCCTGTCCACAAGCCCTGTCATGTGACCTCTGTGGCTGCACTGAGGGAGACGTTCCCTCAATCCCTTGTCATTGGACTCAAATGAGATGCTTTCATCTTGCAAAAGTCAGACATCCATAAACTTTTTGGAACTTGGTGAGGTGAACTGAGGTCTCTGTAAGCAAGACAGAATAACAGAATGTACTCTCTGGGCTCTGATTTGGGTTGCCAGGGATGAGCCCCCTTGTGGGCTGGGGTGGCTGAAAGGTCAGGCCGTCCTCGGTCACCCAGAAAAGTGAAAGCAGAGTTTAAAGAAGGCAGCCCCTCAGGTACTCGGGCTACTTCTCTTTAAGGGGTGTTCAGGACAATCACAAGGTAAGATGACACTGACATAAGGAAGCCACCCGGAAAGACAGGGCGGCACATTCTGCTATGGAAAAGCAGGGAGGGTTGCCACGGGCTCCGAGTGGCTTTTCAGAATGTGGGCCAGCAAATTAAGTGCGGAGCTCTGAACACAACCGCCATAAGAAGGCAGCCTCTGGGAGGGAATGAGCTGGGTGCCTCTGTAGAAAACCTGCCCTTTGTCCCACGAGGACTGTGGTGCACGTGCCAGGGAGCAGCCTCTGCCCCCGGCTCAGAAAACTGAGCGCCAAATTCCTGTTTTACTTCTTAAAAGTTAAGTGGCCTTCAGCCTCAGGTCCCTGAAAAGGAAAGAAGAATATGTTTACCTTCACAGGGTGATTGTTAGGAGTATGAAATAGTGCAACTAAAGCCTTTGGCACAGTGCTGGGCACAATGTAAATATTCAAAAATTAGAGGCCATTATTATTAATAGTAATAAGTATAAGGTATTTTACAGCCAGTTATAAACAGAGTGATGTGAGGGCAGAGACGATGAACACAAACTAATTTCAGGCTATAAAACAAAAGGAATAAAGCAAAAAAAAAAAAAAAAATTTGAGATAAGAGGCAGCTCCGCTTGCTTAAAATTCCTTTGTACCCCCCAAAGCTTTGGGGCTTGTCTCCCAGTTGCTATAAGACTCAAGAGGTGACTTTGGGAGCTGGGGAGGCATCCAGAATCCTGCCTTCTAAAGCCATGTGCTTGCCATCTGATCACAGACCCTTTTTAGGAAAGAAAAAAAAAAGGAAGGGGGAGAAGTTAAAACACACATACACAAACCCGTTGCTTCAATAAAGAGCTTTTGGGGAGTGTTCATTCCAGATAATAAACCAAGCAAAATGTCTGGCTGTGTTTAAAATCAACAAAACCAGTAAGAAAGGCAGAAAGAAGGGAACGGAGCGATCGGCTTGTTTTGAAAGCTGCCAACAGTGCTGCTTTAGTGGGGGCTGGTGGTGCCGAGGAGCCCCCAGG
The DNA here is from genome assembly GCF_987537825.1 of Furipterus horrens. Classification (NCBI taxonomy): domain Eukaryota; kingdom Metazoa; phylum Chordata; class Mammalia; order Chiroptera; family Furipteridae; genus Furipterus; species Furipterus horrens. The sequence continues at coordinate 49,971,598 of NW_028327172.1, forward strand.
AGAGGGGAAAGGAGACAAATGCAGACAGGACAGAAGCTGAGGACAGGGGAGGGAGGGGTCCTAGGCTAATGGGATGCAGATGTGGCCTGTGGGAAGCTTTCCCCAGGATTCCAGGCCTCTTTGGGAGCTCAGACCTGGGAGGCCAAAGGGTATGGAGGACTCAGAGCTCAGCCCAACTCCTCCCAGCCGGGTTATGAATTTGATAATAACGGCTATATTTATTGAGCACTCTACTGTGTGCCAGCCTGTTCTAAGCTCTTTACATGCATCATTATCCCCATTTTATAGGTGAGGAAACTGAGGCTCAGAGAGGCATTGGGACTTGCCCACTACTTCTATGGGAGATGCCTCTGGATCATTCTTGAGCCCCAGCTCCCTCACATAGAGCTACACTGCATTTAGCCTGGGAAGGGCTAGAGAGCAAGGCATGCTAACCAGCTCTCTGCCTCTGGGAAATGCAGACTGGGGAGCAAAGCGGGTTAGATGTGCTCAGTTATGAGTTTAAGTGCCACTGATGTCTAGGAAGTGCCAACCATAATGTCACCAGATGAAAGGACTTTTTGCCCAGTTCCCACATGCGGTGGGATCCAGCCCTGGCCATGACGTACACGACAGACAAAGGCATCATGCAGGCCAGAGAAGGTTCCCCGGGCCTGGCCCACCATACCGATGGTGCAGTGCTCGCCGTTCCAGCCGGGGCTGCATTCACACTTGCCATCGTGGCACGTCCCATGCTCGGCACAGCGCGGGTGGCAGGCCCGCTGGTCACAGGCCGCCCCCATCCATCCGTCCTCGCAGCGGCAGGTGCCCCCCACGCACACGCCGTGGCCACCACAGTCGGCAGCACAGATCTCTGTGGGAAGGAGGAGTGGGGGGCGGGAGGGGCAGGAGAGGGAGGAGAGAGAAGAAACAAGTATTGAGCACGTTGTTGTTGGGAACAAGGGTCACACTTGGCTACCTTCCTCGGCTTCTGCGGGCAGCCAGGATTCCCGGGGTTGGGAAGCTAATCTCCATGAACAATGACGGTTGGACAAGAACAATTCTCTGGGCCGAAGCCTGTCCGGAGCCCATTCTTCACCAAAATAGGATGGATTGAAGGACTCTACTCTGTTTGCTTTTTCCTATTGCCAGCCTGTCCCCATTTCTGTGCTTGCCACTTGCAGAGGGGACCGTCCTGCTGAACAGATGTGAGGAAAAGTCAAATTTAATTAAAAACCAGTTATGTGTGAAAACAAAGTGAGGGTGCATCCCCAGTCGCCAAGAGAAGTGTTTGTGGATCTGGCTGGGGCGTGTGAAGGGTTCTGGGGCCTGTGTTTTGTCCCAGCCTTGACTCTAGTTGACGTGAGGTCAAAGGAAGGCTGGCCCCTGCACCTCCTCGTGTGCTCTAGGTGGTTGTTTTGTGCTTTTGCTGGGTTCATATTCCGTCCCCCAGCTCAGTGCTTCATCACTGAAACTCCAAGCACCATCCAAATGGCCTTTCTGGTCCAAAGCAAATAGATGGCTGGGGCCGGGGGAGGGGGCATTCCACAGCCAGGGTGGAGTTGCCTGGCCTTTCACAAACACGCACATGACCTGATTCAGAAGCCCCTTGGGTTTGGGGTCAATGCAGCTTTGTGGTTATTTAGACAGAGGTCGTGAAGGCTCCAAGCATAATTGCTTTGTAGGAATTGGGTTAAACAGCCAGTCACCGATGCTCTCAGTCAGGGCTCTGACGGAGACCATGCGGCCCAACTATGCACCAATGAAAATCCCAATACCTTTAATTTCTTTCAAATTCAAATAACTGGCACACATGTCAAATTGCATTTGTCCATGACTACTCCCTTCTAAGCTACTAACAGCCTAGCTACTTTTGAAAAAGGAAAGAAAACGAAATTAGATCTTTGAATCTCAGTCATTTCTTGTGAATCTATAAGGCACTGGCTAAAATGTTCAAGAATTAAAAACAACAACAGGAGTTGCCATTTATGGTGTGTTTCCATGCCAGACACCTTGGCAAGCATACTGCCTGAAAAGGAGATGCTATATGCAGTAACACATTGGATTTCTTAGCTACCAGAGGAAAGGGAGGCCACCATAAAATGGGTTCAAAGAGCCCTGACCCAGAGCCGGGTTCTTGGACTTCCCGATGTGTGGAGGGTGGGCAGTAATGATGCTGCCTCACAGCACCTGTGCTGATCCTCAGGGCTGTGATGAGCACTCAGTGAAACATGATCAAAAGGGTATGGCAAAGGTCACCCCCTCAAGAAACATTTCTTGGGACAATGAGTTTTAGATAAGGAGTCTAAGAACCAGGTCTGCAAGTTCTGTGCTTGCTCAGCCACTAGCTGCTATGTGACCTTGGGAAGGTCACTTCTCCTCTCTCTTCCTCATCTACTGCAGGGGGAACCTGATGGTATCAAAGGTCCCTTCTGGCTCTAAGACTGGAGGAGCCTATGATATGAGTACCTCCATGTTACAGAGCATTGCCTACCCTCAGGCTCAGCTTGTGTCCCTCCACCTCTGAGGAGTCTCCTGTGATTCGCCCTGGGTTATTCTTCCCATATCGTACGGTAGAGTGATTTGCTATTTCTGTGTCTGTCTCACTATCACAGTAGGGACACCTGAGGCTGGATCAAATTCTTCTGATCAGTTTCATGCCGAATACCCAGCACAGAACTTGGCGCACAACAAACCCTTAATTAAGGTTTGTTGGATAATGGATGAATCTGTGTGTGCCTGGGGCTATCGGTGCCTGAGAATGTAAAGCAGTTCACAAATCCCCTGCTCAGTCTGGCTGAAAATCAGTGTAGGACTACTTGCCTGCTTATCTCTATTGAGTCATCCTTACGAAAACTTTCCAAGTGCGGGTGGGGCTGTGGAGAGTGTCCTTCTATCCAGAAGCCCTCCTAGAATGAGGCTTTCCCAGGATGCTCTTCAAGCTTCTTTTCCCTCTTCGCACACACACTACAATGACAGTCTCCAGGCCCAGGCCTCCCCAAGTCCTGTTTCTGAAGTTTCCATCCCTCCTGCACAGTGCTGCACAGGGCAACGACCCCCGGTGACTCTGGAGGCTGAGCCTGCACTCAGGGCTAGACCTTTCCTGAGAGACTGGGAGGGAAGATTAGCTTAGCTTGTGTTTGGGTATACTCAGCACTATTTTCAGGTGGTAGTTTATGGTGGCACCAAGGTGTGAGTCGTGAGAGGGACAGGCTGCTGCTGCCCAAACCTTGGTGAGTCAGTCAGCAGGGCATGCAGAGTTCATGGGAGTAGACAGTAGAGGAGGCAGGCTTGACAACTTGACTGTCTGACTTCAGGTCTTAGCTAACAGGTAGTTCATTACTCTGCAGGCAGTGGGGATGAAAGAGCATAAGACTTGGAATCAGATGTACTCCAAATATCAATTCAGCTAGTTATGTGACTCTACGCTATCTCTTCAATGGCCCTGAGCTTCATTTTTGTCCTCTGTAAAGTGGGGATGATGATAGCACATACTTCAGAGGGTACAGAGTTCCTGATACATAGTAGATATCAATAAATGCATACTGATTCATTTATTCTTTCAATAATAGTCCATGCATGCCCACTACGTGCCAGAGACCGTGTCTGGGGCTAGGAATCCAGAGGTCAATAAACTATAATCTCCGCCCTCCAGGAGCTCATAGTCCAGACAAAGCACAAACTGATAATGGCATTCCAAAGACTGTCCAAATAATCTACAGCTGTTACTCACTTCTGTACCTTTTTGCTTATGTGCAATGAATAAAAACCATGAATCTTAGGGCCAGACATATTTGGGGTCTACCCTTGGCTTCGCCACTTATTGGCTGGGTAACCTGCAAGTTATAAAATTCATTAAGCTCTGCTTTCCATTTCTGTAAAGCGGGAATAATAATTCCCTCTTCACCAGTATCACAGGGCTGGTGTTAGATCAAATGATGTAATATGTGGAAAAGCTGGGGTTTTTTTGGCTTAATAGTTAACACATATAACTCTTCATGTTGCATTTCTCATTTAACTGTCACAGCAATCCTGTGAAAACACCTGTCTATTCTCTCTCCTTCAGCAGAGGATACTGAGACCCAGGCAGCATAAGGGAATTCCACAAGGTCATGTGGTCACCTGATGCTTCTTCCTCATTTTGACAATCCTCAGAACAATGCTGCAAGACAGGCTATCTCCAGATAAGGAAACTGTCTGGCAAAGGGGCAGCCTTCCCTTTGAGGGGAAGTTCTGGTTCTTTAAGCAACCCCCCCCCTTCCCCCAGCCCTTTTCTGACCCTGTTGCTTATCCTTTATGACATCCAAGTCAGACCCTGGGTAGATGTGAAATGGAATGACATCTTTTTTCAGAGTTTCCCCGACACTCGGTCCCACTCTTCTCATCTGGAGACCATAGCGCTGTCCACCCAAACACTCCATTTCCTGGCCTGTTGACACTAGACACACTCTCCTGGCTTGGAGCTCCCATTGCTGGGTGGCCGGGTGTCCCTCCATCAGCCCTTTACAAACTGGGTTGTGAGCTCTTACACTTTAATGGAAGGGGCCTGAACCGGGTGACCTTGATGTTTATGGAGTGCTAACTGGTGGTCAGACCACCTGTCGGTGTCCAGGTTCCCCTCTGCCTGCGTGGAAGAGGCCCACCCACTCATCTCAGAAGCCCGAGATGCTACTTTATCATCTCTCCTCAACTTGTAGGCACTACTGTTAATATATATATATATCTTGATATTTTTGTGTTCTTAAAATAAAAGGAATCCCTTTATTTTTTAAATTTATTTTTGCTTTGACATTAAAGCAGATAGAACTTCCCAGAGCAGAATGAAAACCAAATAGTATGAGGCTCAAGAACACGCTTTGACAGCTCATATGCCTTTTCTGTGACGTTAAGTAGTACTTTGGGAAATTTGGGTCACAGCTCCTCTCTGGGTCTCAGATCTCCTTAAACTAAACAGGATGACACCAACTGCTGCAAAGAGTATGTAGCAATTACTCTCATTTGTGTAATTTCATGAGTGCTCACTATAGGGGGCACTGGGGATCCAAGGGTGACTGGGACAGACGTGGTTCTTTCCTGACCTCAGGAGTTTACATTCCAGCATGGCAGACTGACATAACCTCCATCAATTAAACAAGTTCACATGAATGGAAGTGCAGCTTCTAGCCTAGTGCTTGGTACATGGTCAGGATGTGATCAGCTGTGCACACACATTCTGGTAAGAAAGGAAATGAGGAGTAGCAAGTGTACCAGACTGAAGTCAGGTCAGATGTGAATTCTGGTTTATGGAACACACCCAATATAAGTGAGCATTTGATAAGGTCACATGATTAGCAATCAGAGCGTCCTCACTAAATGCTGGAGGGTCAGGGCCTGGGAGGACTCTTTCAGAGTACCTTGGAGTACACAATCCATAGTGTACACTTTGGTTCAGATTCTGATTCCCAATTTCCTTGGGTCCCCGTGAACCCTTGAGAGAATAATTTAATCTCTCTGAGCCATACTTCTTCACCCTCAAACTGGGGAGAGTAATAATGGTCCCTCGCAGGGTGAGTGGGGATAACTGAAGGAAGCACATGTGAAAAGTTTTACGTAAACTATGTTACGTACATATCAGCATGATGAGGACCTAAGATGACCTGTATCAGCACAATTCCTAGTCACATAGTAGAGAAGTGCCTTCCTAAAGAGCAAAACATTTGCTTTTTGGGTAGCAACCTCAAAATTTGGACTGGCCACCTAGCATGGTACCATCAGCCAAATATTTCTATTTATAGCCTAGGTGTCCTCTTGAAAACAGGTGGAAATCCCCAACTGTTCTAAAATTCCAAGCCTAAGAAGTTCTTGACTGTACTGTATGAATCCTTGGAGACTAACCAAGTTAGGCCCAACAACATCTTAGCTCGTTCTCTCTTTTTTTAATCCTCACCCACAGGCATGCTTATTGGTTTGAGAGAGGAAGGGAGGGAGGGAGAGAGAGAGGGAGAGAAACACTGATATGACAGAGAGAAACATTGATTGGTTGCATCTTGTATGTGCCCTGATGGGGGACCGAACCTGCAATCTTGGCATGTGCCCTGACCAGGAATGAAATCCATGACGTTTTGGTTTACACGATGATGCTCCAACCAACTAAGCCACACTGGCTAGGGCTGAACACCTTAGCTCTTTTCCTAGACCCTTTTCCTTCCCCACCCCACCTCTGCCCTGCCTTACCTGTGAACATGTCTGTCTTCTCTCTAGACTTGAAGCTCACCTGAGGGCAGGCTTTAGCTTTTACTCATCTTGGTTCCCTGGCAGCAGGCACCAGGCCTGGCACAGCATGAACTTTCAACAAATATTTGTCAAATGAAGAGATGAATTTAAAAAAAAAAAAAAAAAAGGAAGAAGCTTCATGGAAGAGGTGTTATGTCAGCTGGCTCAACTCTATCTTAGTGACATATTGTGCAAAATTTATTTGGTTAAATGTATTCATACAAGCTTGGTCTCCTTTGTGCTTAACCTTTGAAACTCATCTTCTCCATCCCCACTGAGAATGCTGTAAGTTTAAAGTGTTCAGTCCTTACACTTTTGCACACATCTTCCTTCATGCCAATGTCTGTGTCGCACCCATTCTCTTTCTGTAACACAGGTGGATACATGAGGAAAAGGTGAAAAGGGTAGGGAAAGACACGAGGTTTAGCTATCAGTTAAGTGGGCCCCAAAGTGTATACATTCAAGAAGAAGCGGCCCCAGGCTCCTCTCATTAAATGTTGATCTAATAAGAGCCTGGGTGAAGCCAGAGACCCATCATGGGGTTATGTTTTAATTTGTCCTGACTTACTTTACAATCCTGTTCATTAAAACAGCTGGTAGGGGAAGCTGTGTCTTTCCCCTAAAGGGAGAGGCATAGATATAATTTTCCCTCAAAGTTTCTTCAACTTGGAAAGATGCTCAAAATTGACATTGAGTGGGAGACGGAGGGGACCCTACTCAAGAATCTGTGTCCTTTCTGGCTGAGCCAGGAACAGGTAGAGCTATTTTTTTACATTTCAGGGGTGTGTAAATAGAGCCTTGCCCCATGCGACCTCCTAGGAAGTCCTTTAATAAGTCTGCACTTAGCACTAAAAGGGACGATAGGGAAAATTGTTCTGTTTTGCTTAGGAATTGATGTTCTTAAAGTGACCTTAAGAAATTTTATTAGAGGGCTAAACAATTTAAAATGATTCCCACAGGGTTTTGTTTTCTCACTAGCTCATTGGAGTTAGTGCACCGCTTGGGGACTTTCTCTAAAATCCTGGTATATTTTAAGTCTAAGTCTCCTGACACAGCACTTGAGGCAAAAATAAAGAGAAAATGTAGAATCATTGTTGGTGGCACACAAATACTATCTCATCAAATCCTCACAACAGTCCTGCAATGGTATTTTCACTCCAGTATTGTAGGTGAGGAAGCAGCTTAGAGAGATTACGCGACTTGCTTAAAGATACTTAGCTAGAATAAAAGGTGACTATGAGTAACACATCTGTTTGGTCTGTAAATTATGGGACCCTGTTCAGGCAAAATCTCAGATGAATCTGACATACCTCCCTATAGGACCTCTGAAATCAGAGTCTGCGTGTCCTTCCTCACCCTGACCCAATGTTGATCATACTAAGTACTTTCCCTTTGTTTATTTGTCTGTTTATTCATCTGTACATCTTCCATCCATCCATCTGTCCATCCACCCAACGACCTAATCATCTAATCAGCTGTCCAGTCACCAGGCCATTCATCCATCCATCTACTCATCCATCCATCTGTCCATCCAACTAACTGTGTGACCTGGGCAAGTTACTTCATCTTTCTGTGCCTCAGCTTTCTCTTCTGCAAAATAAGTCATAGACTCCAACCCCTTAGGTTCATGTGAGGCTTACATGAGCAGCATGTAATGTGCCTAGTATCATGCATGCTTTCGTAAACACTCACTTCATAGCAACGATATCACATTTATGTGCTGGAAAGATCCAGGGGAAAGGAGGATTTGATGATACTTGGGAAAGCAAAGGGATGACACAAACAACTGAGCTGCCTCTCAACAGCTGAGGCGGACTGGATCCAGAGCACCAACAGGGACAGGCTCTGGGGAGAGCTATGTAGGTAGAGAACCATGGAAGGGATGGACTGGGATAATGGGAAAGCACATAACTAATGCTTCAGTGGTCCCAGTGAGGTAGAACCCTCTGCTGAGGAGGATGCTGATGAATAAATGTGGAAGAGCCCCTTGGGAATGAGAGCTGTAGCTCACAAAGTCTAAGAACTGCAGCTGGAAGGGCCCAGGAGATGCTGAAGATAATAAGCATGATGTGACTTAGCTTATGGCACTCAGAAGCCCAACTCCAAGATCAGAGATGGTGAGTGGCTGCAATGATCCTGGGTTTTTCAAGGTGGATGTGGAAGAAAAGCACAGAGACAGGGGAGCTGTGAGTGATGAAGTGAAAGAGCTGGAGGCGAAGGCCCATGGGAACAGCGGAAAATGAAAGAGAAGGAGGGGAAGCCAGGGGAGAGCTGACGCTGGGCAGGAACAGCCGGGTTGTGGCCAGGGGGTCTCCTTTAGGTGGGTTTAGGGGGAAGACACAAAAAGAGGAAGAAACCGTGCAGGAGCAGTTTTTGTGGTCAGAGCGTGAGAAGGCACCTCTTGCATTCTATAGACAGGAAGAGGAGGGCCCAGAGAGAGGAACTCTCATGCATGTCAGTACCTGAACATGAACTCGATGGCTGCCTTAGGAAATAGTCATGGAAGGACCCAGCTAGGCAAATGGCTAAAAGGGCGCCCGACCACACTCTCCGGTTTTTCTCCTGTGCCTCTGTACATGATGTTTCCATGATCTGGGTTCTCCTTTATCCTGATCCTCCAATTTGAACTCCAAATGTGCTTTGAGTTCTGACTCCAATACCATCTCCTCTTTGAAGCCTCTTTCCAGTCCCCCAGCTACAAGACATTTCACTTCCTGCATTCCCAAAGCACTTTTTGTGGACTTTTCTTTATCAGGGTTATTAGCGTTGCCTTAAAAACCCTGCCATTATAGGATTAAACTCCGCATTCTGCAGAAAGTCTTACACAGGAAATGGATCTTCTGACTGTGTTCACGTGGTGCCAGGTTCCAGGGGTATGCAGCAGGGTGCCTGACGTGACTATTCAAGGTTCTGTGATTTTATACAGAACAGAGGCTTGGATTTAAGCAAGCTGGATACAAGAGCCTGCTCTGCTACGTCCCAGCCATGAGCAACAAATACTGCACACCTCTGATTTTTGTCATTTATAAAATGGTGGTAACGATGCCTATCTACCAGAATGTTAAAACTGATTTAAACATATATGGGGTTGGTAAAAGTCGGTTTACAGTTGTGAGTACAGGAAACACAGAGTCAATAAAGCTATCGCGATAATCATAACCTGCATGTCTCTTTCCATTTGAACAACTGCAGACCTACTTTTGCCCACCCCTGTTTTGCGCACCTACTCTGTGTCAGATACCCCTAGACCAGGGATTCAGAAATTATATCTAATTATTCCTATCTTCAAGCAACTCAAGTCTACCAAGGCAGAAATGAGCACAAGCTGGCCAGCCCGTCCAGTACACAGTAAACTCATTACAAGTTAACTTTCTCTCCCACAGGCCAGCTATCACTATATTTTTAACAAACTGGTTCGAATACAGCACCTCCTCTCCCTCCCTCCCTCTCTCACTAAATTGGGCAGGTGGCTTTTTAGTTTCAGCACAGGTTTCAGGAAGAAGCCAGAAGGGAAGGAAGGAGCAGGAAAGGAGCCTCCTCACAGTAATTAGTCTCCTTTTGACACTGAGGTCAAACCCAAGCCTGTGCTTTTCAACTTCCATCCCCATCACCTGAGAGTCAGAGCTGCTCCCAGCCATGGCTCTGTCCCACAGATAGAGATGGCAGCCGGCTAATGAGCCTTGGAAACCACATGGCCTTTCACCTTCCTCAAGGAGCTCGGGAAGCTTTCAAACCAAGCAGAAAAGTGGATTCCAGTATGTCGGTGCAGAGCAGTCTCCACACTTGCTTCCCCCGGGACTAGAATTTCAAGCTTTCTGAAGCACCTATCACAAGAAGTAGTAGGGCACTGCTCTTCATCTTAATTGGAGGGTATCGGGCTTCCTGATTAGAGGAGTTCAGACTTAGCTTGGAGGAGGCCTTCCAATAGGGTCTGACTTTGCTGAAGGATAACAAGCTAGGAAAGGGCTTGTGAGCAGAGGAGCCCAGAACATGACTGAGATGTGTATTTTCAGTCAGGGCTGGACCACCACCCAAACCCCACTGAAAGGACCCAGATGAGTGAACTGAAAAGACAGTTGATGTTCAATGTTCTTCCCAAAGACCCCCCACTCCGATACCCCTTGTGAAAGGCTCGCCTCTCCACCCAGTCACATGCACATCTATCTAACTCTTAGACACCTCCACCTAGATGTCCCCCAGGTACCTCAAACTGTATGCCAGTATTAGAGTAAGCTCTCTAAAACCGAATCTGACTGTGTTGCATCTCTGCTTAAAACTTTTCAGTGGCTCCCACTGACAGATAAAACCTAAACTCTTTCAAGGCCATTCAGGATCTGATGCCTGCCAATTCCTTTCCCTCTTCCTCTCTCACTACTACCACAAATATCCTAAGCAAAGCCAGTCCGAACTACTGGTCTTTCCTAGAAAATGCCATGATCTGTCCCATCTTTGTTGCAAATCTTTGACTTCCACAATGGGCTGCTACAGTGTGCTTGCCTCTTCCTTCTGCCTCTGCCAACTCAAATCCAACCTCTGTGACCCACCTTAAATCCCCTTCCTCCAAGAAAACACCCTGATCACCCCAGAAGGAAACTCCTCTTTTCCTTGAACTCTGGCAGTATTGCCCAGTACAGTGTTGGCCATGATTCAGTTTCACATGGTTCCTGGACGTGAATGGTACCAAATGAAGTGGCACTTTATAAATCTGATACCTGGTTCATCAACAGCACTAGCATAAACCCTGGTAACAGCTAACGGCGGAGTTATGCAGAGGGTAAACGTGGGCTCTGAACCAGGGAAGGCTGGGCTGGAACCCCTGTTTTCCCAGTGTCTTTGGGCAAGTCACCCAAGCTCTCTGAACTCCGGTTTCCTGGGAATAACACCATCTGCAATGTCAGAAGCTTATGTATTTGTTGTTTGAATCAATCATGAAGCACATACATGAAGGAGCTCTGTAAAACTGCCATTGAAAGAACAGTTATTATTATAAAATTACAAGTTATCATATCAGCAATTTGATTCAGGAAGACAACCAGACATTTTGTGTAAGATATCAGCTTGGGCATCCAAACAGAAACCTGATTCAGAAACCCAATTTCAGGAGGGCTTATATTTGCATACTAAAGAGCTCCAGTTCTGATAGAAAATGTTCCAGGGCTGTCGGGGGAAATTCTACTAAATTACAAAGCTGTCAGCTCCTGGTTTATCAACCTTTAACTCTGGCAGTATTTAGCAGTATACCTGTCTGGGCCCAATTTCCCAATCTTTGATTAAATGTTAGGAACTGACCATCTCATTGTGTTTAAACCTCCACTCTACTTCCCCCACAACGGGTGGGCTCTTCTCCGCCTCCTTCCAACACCTCCCCTTTTTTCTCTGCCTCAGTGTCAATCTCTCAGGTATTTATTATTCTCAACTTTGATTTTAGGCTAGCACTTGCTGTTGGAAGGGGTACAGGAAATGTCAAGTCTCAGTGGATATTATTCCTCGGGTGAAATTCTAACCTCGCGTCTCCCCTCCCATAACATACCTATACAGAAATAGCCCAGTGTGATCATTTCCTTTTGATGTTTAATTGGATGCTGGTGCTGTGCTTTCTGAGCTGAGAAACTAATGCTGCTCAGAGCAGGAACAATTCTGGCTACCCACAAATGGGACTTGTAACAGGGGAGAATGCTCAACGCTGAATCTAATTTTCTTTCCCATCCATGAATGTAAGACAATTTCTCTGGCATTAAAGCATCTCACTCAGTCTTTCTGTCATTAATAAGAATTAAATTCTGTTCCCTCAAATTTAAATGTAATTATATTTTGCCTCGTAAATAAAATTGAATTACCATTTTCAAAATTTAGCACTGATGCAACTGCTATGTTGAGAGCTTTAATTTTTTTTTAACCCTGCTGCTACTTTCAGCGTATTTTTTAAGGCATCGAGCTCATTTTGTGACTTAGTTTGATTAAGAGCTTTTCTGCTCCCTATCCATCTAGTCATTATTGTTATTAATGATGTTTTGTGAGTTGCTTTTCTTTTTGGGAGGGGAAGAGAGTAATAGAGAAGAAATTGAGAGCTCGGAGGGTCTGAGCTTGAATTCCAGAGGGCCCCCGTATGTGAAGGTAGAACTGAGGCCAAGTTGAACTGAGAGAACGGAAGAAAGGGCCCTGACATGGAGTCTGAAAGGGAAATCTACCACGTGCATCACAACATTTTTTAGTTTAAGATTCCCCATGAGGCATTCAGTCGGCACCATGATTTGGACCCTGCCTGCCTTTGCCTACCTTTCTAACCTAACTTCCTACACCCACAAGTAGCTCCTTTTCTCCAGTCAGTCTGAGGTAGAGCTTTACAAACACATGGTAGTCCGCACAGTACTGTACTTCCGCATATGCTGGCCCTCTGCCTGGATTCCTCCCCTCCTGTGTCACTAGAGAGCCCCCTTTGGTACCCTCTCAAGGTCTGGCTCACCAGTTTCCTCCCTGGGGAAGATTTTTCTCAGGTTCCTCTCCCGGTCCCCTACTGGCCACGCTTACTTCTCCTGGCATCATGCTCACAAACCCCACTCTACACACATCAGTCGGCGCTATTATCATGTCTTATAATTGGGTGTCGCTTCCTTCATGGACGGTGGCTCTCCAATTCTCAGTGCCTAGATCAGTGCCCACACCCAGGGAAGCCAGAAGAGCTCATGAATAAATGAAGTAGATGATGTCTGTGTCAGGAGTGGGCGCAGGGTTGCAGGCGTGGAACTGGGCTGGGTGCTCTCTCTGCAGAGGCTGTGTTCTGCTCTTGAATGGCTCTCAGGAAGCTCATTATCCTGAGAGGAGGCTCATGCTCATGCTCTGTAGCCCTTGTGCTATTGCTTGGAGATAAGTGTGCCGACACCTTAATGACTCTTCATCTAGACTTGGTAACCAGTGTTGGTAGTAGAGAGTCTCAGAAACCAAGCTCCTGAGAGAGAAAGCAAGTTGTTCAAGGTCCCATAGACCCAAATCCACGTCTGGTTCCAAACCTTACTATATAAACCGCCCTCAAGCTTAAAATGTACTAGAGTCTAAGTACTGTTTGGCTAATTTAGATTTAACCATATATTCTAATTTAGATTTAATCATGCATTCTAAACATATATACTAATACATTATTTACTGAGTGCTTACTGAATGCCAGCCATGATGTAAGGCATTTTATTCATATGTATTAAAGCTAACTTGAAAAACAACATGCAAGGCAGGTATCATTAGCTATATTCTCTGGATAAGCTGAGTCTAAGAAAAATCTGACTTGGTCCCACTCCAAATCCCATGCATTCTTACTGACTGCACATGCTACCTCCAACCCTGTACCACTGAATCTCTAAAACATCTCCACCTGTTATTTCATGAAACACAGTTGCAATGAAATGATAAGACTCATAGCCCATCAGCATGAGCATTTTATAGGCACAATCTCTGCCACATACTGCTTCTATGAGCCAGCGACCAAAAGGAATAAGATGTAGTCAGAGGGCCCTCTCAGATAAAAGCCGTTTATGGAAGACAAGATTGCAGAGGGCTCACAGAGCAGCGGAAACGAGGAATGAATTTATGAGGCTGCAGACACTGGCTACTGGGCTGGGCCGGAGGAGAAGGGAGACCCAAGGGAGAGACAACAGAGGGCAAATGATGAGTGTAAGGGATCACATTTGAAATGTATCCTGGAAAATGCCACAGAGCCGGAAATCTCCTTTAGAAGTCATTAGGGTCTGACAAAAAAGGTAGGCATTTCCAATTTTAAAGACCATCTCAAAGAGGTTAAATTCTTCCCTTTTCTGAAGTAGCTCCAAGCCTGGAAGGAAGATGAAAAGCCAACAAAAGCACTTGGGGGAGGGGGAGGTGGAGTTGGCCTGCTCCGCAGTGGTGCTGCGGCATGCGCTGCTCTGCACACAAGCTGATGAGGATCCAGCCCGGCAGGATGGTGGAGGGGGAGTGGTGCCAGCTTCTGGTTGGCACTGCGCATGAAACTAGCATGAGTTAGTTTAGGAAAGTGACAGAGGAGGAGCCCCAGGACTTGGTTTCAGCCCTGCAGAGTGTGTTGGGCTGCAGAAGTCCTGAGAGAAGAGGTGAGACTGTATCTGGTAGTGCACTGGGCTCCTCCTGGGCAGAGTCTTGAGCTGTAGACCCTCCCTGCCCTTTGACCTTCAATGAGTAAGATATTCATTCAACGATCACTGAGAACCTACTGTGTGTCAGGCCCTGTGCGAGTGATATCAATACACCCTGACCTCAATGGAGTTGAGAGTTTGGCAAGAGACAGGCCCTGTTACAGTACATTGCTCAGTTTACCACAGAGCCGAGGGAGGTGCTTTAGAGCCTTTTCTGCCACTTATTGATGGGGGAGGCTGACAAGGAATTAAATTTTTCTGAGCTTCGATTTCCTTAGGCAGAAAATAGATCTAGTAATACTTCCTTCACAGGGTTCTTATGAGCCTTAGCTGAGATGATGGTTGTAAAGCACTTAGTTCAGTCCTTGGTATATGGTCGTCGTCGTCGTCGGCAGCCGTCCGTCTCGAGAGATGATGGTGTAGCTTCTAAAGAGTCTATCTGCACCGCCGAGAATGGTTGTGCAGTCCGACTCGGGAGTGACACGGTATCTGTCTCCTCCCGTGTTGAATTGACATCTTGCGATGACGCCGGAGTGTCCTCTCCAGTGAAGCTGAAGCTACAGAGCAGGGTGATATGGAGGGTCTGCTGTTGCCCATGCAGCAGACCCCCCCTCTCTTCGCAGCTGAAGGGTCCAAGGGAAAGACGGAGTCAATACAGCTTGGCTTCAGGTGCGCCGCAGGAGTTGCCGGTGTTGACTACAACGTCAAACCGCCTTAGGGACTCCGGCTCCGGATTTTCTGTCGGGGTTTACTCCCCTAGCCTTTCCCCTGAAGAGGTATGCCACAAGGCAGCGGAGGTTTTTTGGAGTCAGAGTTTTCCTTCTCTGATGTGCCCTGACTGGAAGATCGAACCAGCGACACTTAGCTCGCAGGCCGACGCTCAATCCACTGAGCCAAACCAGCCAGGGGTTGGTATATGGTAAGCACTAGGAAATAGATGGCTCCTTAGTTCCTGCTCTATCCTGTGGCTTGTCAGGAAGAAAGACAAGATTACTGACAAGGAAACCTCTTTGGATGGGAAGGTGGCTTGAGGCAAGAGCTGAGGACTTGGAAACAATGGTCCTGGATTTAATTCAAACTCTGCCTCTGATTAGCTGAATTACTTCTAAATCACTTATGTTCTCCAATTCTTTCCCATCAATAAGACAACATCACCTCCACCACACCATCATCATTGCTACCACCACCCTCAAGACTGAGGAAGTGAAGTCCCACTGGGCCCACAGCTGAGGAGAGAGGTGTGTTGGGGTAGGGGATGGGTTATATAACATGTGCTCTTCTAGGACACAGGAATATATTCAAATAGCTATCTTGTGTGGTTTGCCAGGAAGTAAGACACATTAATGAGGTTGCATTTAAGGAGGGATTTCTGACATGAGACTGGAAGCCAAGTTGCTGGGACCCCAGGGGTCTGAGTGTAAACAGTTGTATAAAACCTGACTTCACTGTTTCCACAACCCTAACCAAGTGCTGGGGAACCTGTCAGCTCACATTTCGTTACAGGCTGGTTGTTGAGTACAGGGCATGCTGATTTAAGCTGCTTTCATTAAATCCTGTTCTCCACGCCAAACAGCAAGACACTCATCTCAGGGAAGAGCTAGGCGGTGGGGGCCCATTTCTCCCAACCCCACAACCTGCAGTCAGTGCTGACGGTGCAGGAATTACCTTGGATGTGTTTGCTGGCCTGCAGCTCCTGATGGGGAGGCTCTGTCCCAGCCCTGCAGGCCAGGAGCAGATAACACAAATGACATGACTAAAGCTACCGCTTGCTGATGTCCAGGTTGTGCCAGACACTGTCCTAACCACTTCACCTACATTTTCTCACTGAGTTCTCATAAAAGTGCCATAGTAGCTTCACCTAGAAGGAATCTGTGCGTTAGGAAGGTGAAGCACTTGCTGAAGCCATTCAAATGGTGGGGAGCAGGTCTTCCAGTGCCTGTTCCAATACCCTGACTCCCTGAACACGAAGGGTCCCTTGGCTGTAGTCCCTAAAACTCAATAATGAGTTTCACTTCCAGTAAGTAAGAGCGCCCTTGGAAGGGAGGTCAGAGGAAGCCATGAAGTGCTCACACTGGGTAGGCACTGTTCTACGTGCAGTCATACACACTATAATTTAATGAGCACATAACCTTCTAAGGTAGGCACTACTATTAACTCTACTTTTCAGATAAAGAAGCTGAAGCCAAGAGAAGTGAAGTACCTTGCCAAGGTCACACGGCAGGTGGCAGAACCAGGATTGAGCCCGGGCAGGTCCTGCCTACCCAGTAGGGGATGCGGAGAGAGAACCACCATCCGAGTGCTTCTACTCACTTCCAGACTGGTTCAGGAGGGGTGGGGGCAGCCAAGAAGAAGCTGTGGCCTGCGGGGAGGCAGCACGGAGCCCTGGGAAGCGGCCAGGCTAAGGCCCCAGGCTGGACTCTGGCTCCCGCACATCACGGCATGAACCAGGGCCACGTTACTCAGGCACGGTGCTGGAACTCCCTGAGCCTTAATATGAAACGGGATAGTGACATGACTGTCAGGCTGCCTCACAGGGCTGTTGTTATTGTTGTGTGTGTTTGTGTGAAATATCTTTATATGCTGTGAGGCACTTGGCAACACAAATTGTTATTACTATTTCAAGGGGAGACAGTAATTTTGAAGCCATCCTTTAAATTTATGGCCTTGTGGCAATCATGACACTGTTTAGTCATTTATAGGTTAGAGATTTAAAACTATAATCGACATTTCTGAAAGGGCATATTTTATCTTGTCTCTATCAAATGTCTTCGTTAATATCAAGGGCTCTCACCAATGGATATTTTAATCATCATCATAACAATAGCTAACATTTACTAAGTCCATACCATGGGCTAAGGAGCATGCTAAGTGCTTTTTTAACATTATCTTAAATAATATTTCAAATAATAATTCTCCAAAAAAATAACTCCAGAAGGTAAGTACTATTATTATCTCCATTTTACAGCTTAGAGAGGTGAAGTAACTTGCCCAAAGTTATAACTAGTAAGTAGCAGGACCAGTGTTTGAACCTAGGTCTGTTG
The DNA here is from genome assembly GCF_987537825.1 of Furipterus horrens. Taxonomy (NCBI): domain Eukaryota; kingdom Metazoa; phylum Chordata; class Mammalia; order Chiroptera; family Furipteridae; genus Furipterus; species Furipterus horrens. The sequence goes on from NW_028327172.1 coordinate 49,989,005, forward strand.
GACTCAGGGACCATTCTCAACACATGAAGCCACACACATGCTTGATACCAGTTACAGGAAGTGCTGTGCACACAGTTGAGAAAGATGAACTCTCACAATTCTATTCAAAGTCCCTTCCAAAGGTTCTGTTGTCTCCTTTCGCAGGGCCAACTAAAGGATGCTTAGTGATCTCACCCAAAATTATACCTGCCTCTGGGAGGCTGCGCAATCTCATCAGGGATTAACAAGGTACGGACAGTTATATACCTATCATAAATTTGCTTTGTGGCCATATAGTGAACAATACAACCCAGCACAGCTTTAAGAGAACCATTTATTATATTGCTATAAACGGAGCTATATAAAAAGAATTATTTCTAAGACCCTGTGCATCTGTATTTGCAATCATGTCTTACAGAAGCCTTACAAACTTGGATAAAAGTTCAATCTAGACTGCATATTGAACATCAGTTCTCCCATGAGCGGGGAAAGGTATGTCAAAATATTCCAAAGGAGCAAATGCTGCATGGACCTCATTTTTGTCATAGGTTTCAACCATCCTCCTGACCACAACCAGAATTGTTAATACACCACATAATGAGCTAATCTCAGCTTCACTTTGTTTCAACAGTGTGATGTGGTAGGGAAAGTACCTTCAGGTGAAAAAGAAAAACCACATCCAGAGATGCTACCACTTTTTAGCTGTGTGACATGGGCAAGATTACTCAAAATTTTCTAGGTCTAAGCTTCTTCATCAATTGCTTTCTCTTTGTTCATTTGCTGTCTTCCCTCCCCTCTTCTCAGCATGTGAGCTCACAAAGGGAGAAACTTCCTTACCTCCTTATCCCTTCTGATTAGAGGAGAGCCTCACACACAGTAGGTGCTCAGTAAGTACTTGCTGAGTCAAGTATTATGTAAATTGGTAAAAGAGGGATGATGATGCCACTCTCACGGGGTTGTGTGTGTACACCATTTAAATGAGATATTGGAAGTATATATAGCCTACTATATACCAAATACTGTGCGAGGTTTCACATGTTTTCTTTTAATCCTCACCTTGAGAGACTCTATAAATCAAAGAGTGCTTACAAACAGAGAGTGCCAATATAATTATCCTCTGAACTTTGCACGTATAAACGCTCTGGTGAAGCAGATATTATAATCAAGATCACATTCAATCATGCGTTCTTTCACTCATTCATTCATTCACCAGTGTTTACTGCGCAGCGGCTTCAGGCCAGGCCTACTCTAAGTCCTGAGATTGGAGAGGTAAACATGACATGTTTACTATCTTCTTGGAACTTATTATAGTCACACAGAGGATCTGGCCAGAAAGGCAGATGGGAGTCAGATCACAGAATCACAGAGAACCCAAATACTACACTGAGCTCGGGCTTCATTGTGAGGAATGAGTGAAACCAAAGCTCCACTGGCAAATCTCACTTGGGCACACTGTTCCCTGTGACCTTGCCTCTTGGGAGTAATGTGAGAGACGTGATTTCAGTGAAACATCTATTATCATAATTAACATGATTAGGGGCAATGCTTTGACTCTTAAGGCCACTACTATGAAAGGAATGATGTAAAGATATGGTTTTTCAATCCACCTAAGATTAGAGGTTGAAGACTAAAGTTCAGGAAAGGAAGCAAAGTATTCAGAGACATGGGGCATGCATCGTTAAGTGTCTGAGAACAGGGTCAGAGCACTGACCAGGGCTGACTGGTGAACACGTTACAGTGGAAACAGCCTCCCTCCATCTTTCCCCCACATTTACCGATAGAACAGTCATGTCCAGTCCAGTTGGGGTCACAGCTACAAAGCCCAGTGTCTGGGAGGAAGGTGCCGTGGCCCGAGCACTGGTCCAAGCACGTGGCCCTGGGTGTCTCGCAGTTGGTGCCTCCCCATCCCACGGAGCAGTGGCACTCGCCTCTCACACAGACACCCCGGCCAGAACACGTAGGGTCCATGCAGTCCACTGTGACATGAAGGAAAGAGAACACAGGTAAGAATGTGACCAGCCAAGGTGAGGCTTCTTTAAGCAAGTACCATACCGTGTAGTGGAGTGAAGGGGCTTCACACACTTCAGTAGGACACAGATTTCCTGTGGTGAGGCCACTCGGTATGGTGAAGAGCAGTAACTCTAGCAAATGGCTGACCTGGGTTCCTGACCCTACCTGTAATTGACTGCTTACCTCTCTGAGTCTTGGTTCCCTTACCTGTGAAATGTGGATACAAATTGCTACCTCGGTTTCAGGGGTGGACAGGGTAAGAAATATATATCAAGTGTTCACATGGCACCCAGTGCCTACTGTGTCTGTAATAATCGCAATAATCGAGGCCAAGACTTTGTTTTGTACCTTTCAGTATCTCTACCTCCTAGAACAGTGCCTCACACAGAGGGGGTACTCAAAATTTCATTGTAGAACAAACTGTTATCATTTACTGCTTCATAATACAGTTTTATTTATGTGAATATGGTACTGAAACAGATTTCTTAACTTAAATGAGAATTTATTTTGCATTTAAGTTCCACACTATTTTTATCATCTCAAAATTCTTGTGATTGATATAAACTTTCAAACCTCACCTTCCAGACAAGCATTTGTCTTGAAATGTTTCTAGGCAAGCATTTCAACAGCTATTCAAAATCATACGTGGAGGCTTTGCACAGCTTGTTCTCATGCAGTGGGTGCACTCTATAGCTGCAGCTCATAGACAAGCAACCCCTGCAGGGCTCCTAGGGGCCAAGGTCAACACGTGCTCTCAAGAGGCCACTCAGGAAGAAGGAAAGGAGAATAATACTGTAGGTTACCAGCTCTTTGCTTGTACTATAGGAAGTACTTTACATACCTCATCAGATTCAGTTTTCTCATCAACCCTGTGAGGTAAGATGAGGAAACTGAGGCTCAGAGAGCTAAAAAATTTATACCAGATCATATAGCTAAACCCGGCCAGAGAGGAATCTGAAGACAGGTCTGTCTGATTCTGAATCTAATGATAGTTGTGTTACTAGAGCTGATTTTCCTAAATCAAAGCCTTAATTATGGGGCTGTACAAAATTAGCAGAAACTTCTAATCTTCCATGAAGCACTGCATAGGAAATAGTGGAAGAAGAATATTGTAGGTTAACTTATCGCGTGGCTTCAGTTCACATGGAAAGTGCAAAAGGCAGCAGAGAGAAGACAGAACTGGCAAAGAAGGTTGGTCCATTTCTCTTTTCAACCAAAAAGTGTTACCAGTCTTGTATTTTGGGTGGCAGGGGATTCTATTCAACTCGCAGTTGTAAGGGGAGATTAGTGTCCTAGCCACCCCCCCCCCCCCCCCCCCCCCCGTGTAGCTGTTGGGAAAATCATGTTGATGGAGTTCATGAGGAAGCTCTATGCTGCAAAGAAAATATTTTAGAATTTTAAAACTCTGAGGTCCTAAGTTCAAGGGTCACAAGACAAAATATACTCATTCTATGACCATGGTCAAGTCACAGATCTGCTCTGAACTTCCATCTATAAAGCAGGTATGGTAAAATTACCTATCTCTCAGGTTCCTATGAGGACCAAATGACATTGAAGATTTGAAAGGGCTGTATAAACTCTAAACTGTTGGAAATAGTTGTTTTTCTGTCCTATCAGGACATTCTGCAGCATGACTTAAGCAAACTGTGGTCAGAGCTCATTTATAATTCAGACATGCTTGTAGTTTATTTATCAATTAAATTTTATAACCCAGTATATTTGACTTTTGCACAAAAAACTGGGAAACCCAGCCTGGGTATATTAAGAGTCTCAGACACAAATGAGCAGACTTTATAAATGGCAACATTCTGGAAACAGGCTATTTTGAGGGCCAGCTTATTAAGAAAGCTCTTTTACCATTTAGGTTTTTAAAGGAGTTCAGCTGAATGACCTAAGTGATAAATAAGAAGACTAGAGGTCAGGAGCAAACCACTTGCTAAAAACATAGTAATGATAACACAATCAGCAATAATAACAATTAATTTTAATTTAGTCCCCCTCCTGTGCCATATTTTGCTATTAAAGTTTTTATACATATATATAATCTCACTTGACCTCAACACCAACTATTTGATGTAGATTCCATTATTATACTCATTTTACAGATGAGGAAACTGAAACACAGAGAAGTTAAATAACTTGCCCAAGATCCCACAGTGGTAATTCAAATTTGAATCACTCTTGCCTAGTATTGATCTCTTGCTATTTCCTTTATAATTTTATTGGTTCAAAATTGTACATTTATACACAAATATAGACATAAGCACATAAAAGAGTTAAAAATAGGAAAACAAGGAAAGAAATAGGGCAAAGTGGAGAATTAATAAAGCCAAATGAAGGCAAAGAATCTCTTCTCTTCCAGTCTCAGGACACCATTTAATAATGGTTCAAGCAAGACCTGGTGCAGCGCCTGGTAATTTAAAAAAATAAAAATAATAATAGTGATAAATTTTCATGACTTGCCTCAGATCTCAGAATCTCAGAAGGATTATTTCAGCCCATTAGGCTACTATGATAATTCCCTAGATCCAGAGAGTTTTCCAACTGGACAGGAAATGAGTCAGCAATTTCTATCCCAAGACCTATAAAGGCACTTCCGGCTCCAAGCTGTCTCTGAGGAGCCCATGAGGTTGAATCTATAAATCTACACTGTTAGTGAGCAAGCCGAGAGGGTGCCAAGTTTAGCAAGAGGACCTTGGCGTCACAGTCCTGTTCTTCCTCAGACACAGTAAGTCTGCTAGGGACCCAGGAACCAGCAGAGTGAATCCCACGCTCTCTGGGAAGCTGGTTCAGGCAAGGAAAGATCAGAGGGAATTGATGAGAGGCTACCTCCAGGCAATTCATCATCAATTAATCATAACTTCTGAAGGTCAAAGCAAGAGAGGCAGTGCAGGCAAGTTTCACAGAGGACTGTATCTCAAGGGAGAGTGGCTCCAGGAAACCTAAGCTGAGCCAGCTGAGGCTCCTGCTGGGAGAACACTGGCCCTGTGCATCCTAAACTTGGGGCCATTATCAATGCCATAGGATACTCTGCCAAAGAGATCCTATGTAGGCTGTGGATCTGCGCTCCCTTCCCGCGGCCTCTGGGGTGACAGGAACCCTAAGGCGGATTGAAGTGGTCTCTGTCCATCACACTGGATGGTTTCCCAGGTGATAATTATCTTGCAGGGAACTGTGCCTAACGGGAAGAATGGGCTGCCTGGGGCGGGGAGCTCTGTGCTGGAGGGGATGCCGGAGAACTTGGCAGGGAGGAAGGCTGCACTTCGCTTAGACAGTCTCACTTAGTTTCTCCTTAGAAGGGGTGCCAAACAGTTATATTTTTTCCTCTGAAGAGCTTGCCGTTCAGGCCAAACTTTCTGGAAGAAACTTAGCCCGCTGATGAAATGATGAAACCTGCATGGTCCAGCTGTAAACACAGCTCTTGCCCCCAATGTTCCACGCTTCAGTGACCACACAGGTGATTAGAGGCTCTTCAGGACCAAAAGCACAGTCTCACTTTTCACTGCAAAAGGGCCGAAGCTGTTCTCTCCTGCCCTTCCCCCAACCCCCTTCAAGAGTCCCCTTGGCGTGGTTCAGGCTTTTAAAAAAATATAGAGCAATAAACTTCAGAAGAAGGAAGCAGGAGGGGGGGGAGGGAGTAAGCTTGTTAGCTGATGTTTTATAAACACAGTGAAACCCGTTAGAAGAGAGTTGAGCGAGGAGGGGAGACAGGATGGGGGAGGGCAAAGGCCCCAAGAAACCTCCATTATAAACACAAGGACTATACAATGATGCTTCATCAGAGAAACAGAAATAATAAAAGGAATCAGTACCAGATGGGCCTTCTCAGAAAAGAAAGCAGGAGTAAAAACATTTCTTTTCAAATAGATAATGTAAATCAAAGAGCTAAATAACTTCTTTTTTTCTCTTTGTAAGTACCCTTGCACTCTGGGGCACTGTCCAGGGCCAGTGGATCTGGACAGCTCCCCCTCCTTGGCCCACACAGCGTGGTAGGTTGGGGGGCAGCCCCACAGTTCCAAGAGGAATGTCCTCTTTGTTTTTCTTTCCTTCTCAGGGTCTTCACCTCAAGCGACTAAACTGAAAAGGGAAAGCAGATGAAGGTCACCATCAGGATGAGAAAGCTGAGTTCCTTTGTGCGAGGGGCTGGGACGGGCTGGCACGCCTCCTCTGTCAGACAGCCTCACGTAATCTGCGTCCATGTTAATAGGTCCGAATCAGGACCTCCAGTCACATTTGGGGTTTACAGACAGTCTGTCTCAGAGAGGTGATGCTTTTCAGGCATTAATCCCTTCCTGTTCCCCACTCTTTTAAAATGGGCCCATTATAGTCTTTCTCTCTCTAGATTTTTAAGAGAAAATGATGCCTTGAGAGGAGACTATCACCAGATGAGTTTAGAAGGCTAGCTTCTTCCACTCAATAGAGAAGGTAGTAAGGGCACCAGACAGGGGACAGTGGGAGGTAATAATAACTCTTAGCATCATCCATCAGTTTGAAGGTGAAGTCCATCCGTTTCAAAAGTACTTGGATGAAATGAGTAAAACAGGAAACATGCTTCAGTTGTCACCAGAATAATACTAATAATATAAAAGGTAACATTTACAGAGCATTAACTGTGTGTCAGAAACTGAACTAAGTGCTTTACGTGGGTCATTTAATTCGCTCCTCTCAACAGCCCCCCGAGGAAGGCATTCCCATTTTATAGACAAGGGAACTGAGGCTAGTTAATGGCACAGCCATGACTCAAACCTACAGCTATGCACTCTTAAAGGCTACGCTATATTGCTTGTGAATAAGACCCCTCCTTTCATCTGGAAATTCTATGCGGCCAAGGGGAGAGACTACTGGATCGGAAGTGAGAATACCTGGGTTGAACTGCAACCTGGTCATCAGTTAGCTCTATGACCATGGTGAAGTCACTGCCCATTCCTGGGTCTGAGCTCCTTAATCTGTGAAATACAAATATATTCTTACCTCACCTAGTTAGATTTTCTGGGAAAGAACTGATGTCATGGTTATATCAGCAGTTCACTTTCTAGCCTTGGTCTATATAGAAATACGAGGCCTGTACAGAAAAAAGTCCAGCCATTGTTAATATAATGAGAACAGTTTGCATGTCATTGATGTAACCTGGCAGCCAAGGAGGGTGGACAGGAACGTCCATGTGTGAACAATGACCACCTCACTGCACTAGTCAGTGGGGGCGGTAGGTGCTGTTGGGTGAGCATGTGTACTGTGTGGCTGTCACATTCAAAATGATTGAGCAAGTAGAGCAATGAATCTGCATCAAATTTTGTGTTAAGCTTGAACATTCCCCTGCGGAAACTATTCGGATGATTCAGAAGGTCACAGGTATGAGCCACTGGTGTCTGGCAGCTTCATCACGACAACACACTGCTAATGCATCACGTCTTGTGCAGTTTTTTGGCAAAACATCAAATCACTCAGGTGACTCAGGCCCTACAGCCTAGGTTTGGCACCCTGAAACTTCTGGCTTTCCCAAAATTAAAATCACCTTTGAAAGGGAAGAGATTTCAGACCATCAATGAGATTCAGGACTATATGATGGGGTAGCTGATGGTGATTGGGAGAACTGTGTGAGGTCCCAAGGTGCCTACTTCGAAGAGGACGGAGGCATCATTGTCCTATGTACAGTGTTTCTTGTATCACCTTCAATAAATGTCTCTATTTTTCATATTATATGGCTGAAAACTTTCTGGACAGACCTTATATATATACCTTATGAAGGAGAGAGACATGCTTATGAGCACCTGAGAGCCAGATACATGAACACACACACATGCAAAGACAGAGTCTGGAGGTCTACAATATATTCATACTTCAGAAATGGGGTGCAGATAAGCTTAAAGGGGAGTAGAAAATACTTGGGCTACGGAGACAGAAAGATTGGGCTCCAACCCAGCCCTGCCATCTTCTAGCTGTGTGACCTTCGGCAAGTCATTTGACGCTCCCAGTCTTTGTCTCCTCAACTATAAAATGAAGATGACTCCCCTTCCTAGTGGGGTTAAATAATACAAGGCCTCTATCACAGCCTTGTACACAGTAAGTACTCAATGCAACACTTCCCTTCACTGAGCAGACCAGAATTTGAATGTCCTCTTCCTTTCGGTTAATTCCTGTTGCTGAGGGGTTCCTGGCTCAGGGGGTGGGGAATCACAGGGTGGCTCACGTGGCTTCCTCTGCTCTCTGGATGCCCTCCCTGTGTGCAGACCTCTAAGTCCAAGAGAGGTGCTGGCGCAGTCTGCGCGCAAACCTTACCTTCCTCACAGTTCTCGCCCTTGTAGCCGGGGTTGCAGATGCAGGTGCCCATGATGCAGGTGCCATGGTTGCTGCAGGCCACATCGATACACTGGTTGGTGGGCACATCACACTCGGCGCCCTTCCAGCCGCTGTGGCACAGACACCGGCCCTTCATGTACTGGCCATTCCCACTACATAGCACGGGGCAGGAGGCTGTGGAGAAGGGCACAGGAGGCCTTGGCGTGAATCGAAGCCCAGCAACCCCCCACTAGCCTTCGCCCCTTCCTCCCCTTGGCCTGCCGGCTTGACCAAGAGACTCAAGTGCTTCGCCACAATTCCCACAGGTGCCCATCTGCTTCTCATGTTTTATCTCATTCCAGCTTAAGCACGCCTGGAGCTGTAGGCAAAGGTGTGCAGTGCGGGGCCTGGCAGAGCTGGTTCCCGCGGAGCCCTGCTTGTCCTCGTCCCCCTTATACTCCAGGTGCGGCACGGTGGTTGCAGGAACCTTGGATGGAAAGCTTCAATCTGTGCCTTGGGCCCACTAGAGAAGACAGCCGGCCTCCTACCTGCCTAAATCCCTCCTCCGATGCTCTCCTGCTAATTGCACTTCATTTTGCTTCCCAAACCTCATCTGCAGCGCCACTTACTGTCGCCTTTAAGCAGCAAATCTCAGTTGTTCTTGCCTTTCAGGCCTCCACTAAAACCCCATGTACCACTGCCCCATAAGAGACAGAGTAGCTGAGTCCAACTTAGCTCTTGAAAGCATTATCTTTCCATTCTGCCTCTCAGCATAAAGTGTTTTGTGAACACCTGTGTGGAGGACACTATATAAAAATAAATTATATTTCATTGTGCTGTAAGTACCTCCTGGCCTTAGTGAGAAGGCTGTTTCATACATGACTCTTCACTTCAAGCGCATATGGGATGAGACAGTAATTGTCATTAGAAGGAATGACTCATCTCTTCTCTCTGTGCCACCTTCCCCGGGCCCCCACCTGGCATCCTGTGTTTTGAAAGAGCTCAGCAGGTAATCACTGTGCTGTCTCAGGGCTGCAGGCTCTGCTGCCTCAAACTGAGTCTCTTTCTCATTGGAAGGAATTGGCAGGCTCCCCAAAGCAGCGTCATATCGCTATATTTTCAGGGTGCTGTTTCCTCAGCCTGGAAAGCTATCTCTGGCTTCCACCAATGAACAATGGCTCAAGTATCAGGTCCCCATTCCCAGTGTCACCTCATCTGGGGAGCCTCCCCTTGTCCTCATCCCATCCAAGCTAAGACAGCGGCTCCCTTTCACTCTAATAGGAGCTCCCTGCATGTGACCTACCTATAGGGCATCTCCTATTAGCTGCTTTGTAATTGTTGATTTTGTCTGCTTCCCATTCTGAGAGCTCCTGGGCATGCTCAGTGTGGTAACCTCAGTGTCTAGCCCAGGACCATGCCCGGAAGGGCACAAAGCAAATGCCTGCTGAACGATCGAAGAGGCAGAAAGACCAAAGAAAGGGGCCATTTGAGCTTCCCCAAAAGGAGTGCCAAATTCTCAGAACTACAGGTCTCCTTTGGCATTTTCCTTGTTAATTCTTCCAGGACACATATGAAGGCCAAATGCACAGAGTAGATCATGGGAAGCCTTTAAGCTCTTGTAATAGTGGTTATCGTTAGCACCGTATGTGCCCAAATCTGAAGCAAGATTAGGGTTCTATGTGGAGAAGAGCAGTCTTGCCTTCCAAGTCCTTGGTGGTTTTAGCCATGATTCTGCAATAACTGAGCAGCAAATCAGCCTCCCCCCGGCCTGCACAGGGTCAGGAAGAAAGTACACTAAATAAAGATGAACTTCAAAGACCCTTGGCTGATCACTCCTCTAAGGGGAAATCAACTTTTAAAAGGACCCCATGCCACTCCCTCTGCTCCTACAAGGGAACGTGAAGTTCACTGTGGCTGCCCCGGTCAAGGCCCTTCCTTCCAGAGCTCCCCAGTCATGCACACGGGGGTCACAATGGCTAATGAGGCCATGCGCTGCCTGCAGGCCTCCCTCCTAGGGTTTCTGAAGAATGGCTCTTGGGAGCCCTTCTCCCGAGAGTCAAGAGGTGGGCTGGAGTTCTGCTCTTGCCCCGAGAAGTGGAAGCTGAGCTGCCCGAGGGACCCGGGGGTAGAAATTTCAGGCCAGCACTGCAGGGCTCTCACCTCTGCCGCAGTCAGGGCCCAGGAAGCCCAGGAAGCAGTGGCAGGTCCCGGAGATGCAGTCCCCATTGCCATAGCAGTTGCTGGGGCAGTTATCCACCGATTCTGGGGGAGAAAAGAGAAGGGGAGCTGAAAACAGAAACTTCTTTCCCCAAACTGAGGCCCCAGGAATCAAGCCTCAGGTTAACCAGGGCTCACACATTTGAGTTCTTCTGGCTCAGTCACTGAAAGCAACCAATTGAGTTAAAAAAAATTACACGTTATTTTACTCTTACTGAGGTCCATCTCAAATGACATTAAGAGACCTGTTCTGGAAAATGTCTGCTAAACCAATTATTTATAAATCAAATTTGTATATACAAATACATTAGCAAATTTTCTTTAAAAACATTGGGGAAAAATAGTTTAACTTATTAGTAGTGGTTATCTTTGGATCCTGGGTTACTGGGCAATTCTTGTGGTCTTTATACTTTTCTGTGTTTTATATTTTTCTCACAATGGGCTGATATTCCAGGAATTTGTTTTTTAAAGATCCTGAGCATTTGCAAATCTGTCTTTTCCCACCCTGCTCCATTCACCACCTGCAGCCTGAGTGATGTCTCTGAAACAAATCTGATCCTGTCACTCTCCTACTAAAAACCCTTCAATGGGAGAGAAATGAAAAAAACCAAGCTCGTTTAGAAGGCATAGGAGTTCCTTTTCATACCCCCTTGGCCCCAGCTTCTGCTGTCATCATGCCCACCTTTGCAAAGATGTTACTTTCTCCAAGTCTCCCTCATACTTTGGGATTGTCTGTGTGACATGCCAAGGAAATACAGAATTCATTTCAGAAAGATTTTAGTAAAAATCTTAGCTGGGAAGTCTGTTCATGTGGAACTGCCCACTCCTCACTGTTGCTGGCTGCGGAATAAAGGAAAGAAGGCACTATATTGTGAATGCCTTCTTTGTGCCATGTATTTCCACAAAGTTTATCTCATTTCACTCTCACCAAATCCAAAAGGATGGATTGTTATTTGTATTTAAAGAAGAAAAAAAGAAGGTGGCTGAGAGACGAAGTAACTTGCTGAAGGCCACACAGTTACTGTGTCATGGATGGGAAGTGTCCAACCCAGGCCTTTGGACTCCATGCCTGGTCTTCTTCAATAATATTATGCTCTCTGGGTCTTAAAGGAACTTCTTCCACAGCAGAAGCCAGGAGGATGATTGAGGTGACAGATCTGCGGGACAGTGAGGCTGGTCCTGAAGATAGAAAAGGACCCAGTTGGAAGGTAGAGAATTCTAGAAGTTGTAGAGCTTAAAGGGATCCAAGAGACCATCTAGCCCAATGCTTTCATTTAACAGAGAAGGAAACAGAGAGCAGAGTGAGTCCACAGAGTCAGAGTGGAAAGTAGAAGAAAAGGTTAGTAAGGTGGGCAGAGTGGAGAATTCAACCACATGTCTTAGCTCACAACTCTAAGTCTCAAAGCCAAGGCTAGTGCCTCTATCAAATGAGATGTTACTGTATAAAACTTGAGTCTTGCTGACAGGACATTTGCAGCCTGACTGGGAGAAAGAGGTCACACTGTCACCCAGGTAGCAGCTCAGTACATGGAAGCAGCTCTGCCTACAGGTAAGGCAACCTGGTTATGGAGCCCATTCTTCTGCTACCATGGTGGGTGACCTAAAGCTACTTCCATCCTGTCTCTGGGTTTCACCTTCCTCATATGTGAAATAAAGGTGATGGCAGAGATGACCCCTAGGATTGCTTCCTGATCTCAAATTCTATGAGTCTATAATTATTTAAGAGAGCAACTGTGCAGAAAAGGCATCCAGACAAGGGCATGAAGCCTTAAATGCAACAAAGCATTTAGTGCCAATGCAACACCAGCTGCTATGGGGCAAAACCAGCAGAGGGCAGGCTTCTCGGAGGAGGTGGGCTTGAGGAATGCTGGGTATGGGTAGAGAAGAGAAAAGGTGGGGAGATGGTGATGAGTTCATAGCATGGTGTACTTCCCAAAACGGTCTTTCCCCAACTGTCTGCCATTACCAACTTGGAAACCACTTAAAAAGTTTGGAAATAGGATTTAAACGTGTGGTTCCTTTTGTTAGTGGGTGGGAAATTCCACTTATTCCATGTTGTTCCTCTGCTAACATGAGCAACATTTTACACTACTACAGAATTAAGAACAAGATGGTGTAATCCAGCATATGTTCCTGTTTCAGGGCAAAGTGGTCTGAATCCCAGCAGAACAAGGCCCACAAGCCAGGGCCCTGAGTATCTCTGCTCTCCATTGGCTTTGCTTGGAAGAATCCATGTTCCTGACCGATACCTTTAAGTTTAAAATGGCTTCTTAAACATTTTTTTTTCTAAAGAATGACTTAGATCATTTCATTTTGAATATTCTTTTAAAAATAAGAATGTTGAATCAAGTTTAAGGTAACATTATTTTCACTTATAGCTACTGGCTAAAGGTACAACTGGAGGGTGGGTTCCACCTATAGTATTGCAGGAGTACTAGACAGACAGGCGGAAGGTCTGGCCTCTGGGTCTTGTTCTGCTACTGAATGGCTGTGGAGCCTGGACCATGTCACTTCATCTTTCTGCACCTGCTTCCTCGTCCTTGCACTAGCTCCTCCTGTACCTGCCTGCGTGGCAACTCCTACTCCTTCTTTCAAATCCAGCTCAAAGGTCACCTCCTTCTTAAACAGGCAAAGTTACACCAAGACTCTCTTTGCCTTCACTCCTACTAAAGCCCCAAACAGTCCTCATTATTGACTGTGAACTCCCCGAGGGCAGGAACTAAGTTCATTCATTTATGTATTTGCCTCGGTTCACAGAGGGCCTGAATAAACATTTGTTGCGATCTCTGAAAGAATTCAACTGGATGATCTCAGAGATCTCTCCCAGATCTAAAACCCTGTGGTTTAGTTCTTCCCAAAACCATGGTATAAAACAGTCTCCTAATAAAAGTTACTGTAATTACCAGTTGCATTTTGAACAGGATCAATTGCAGGTAAGTGTTACATACATTTTGATTTATGAAGCCTGCAAGATACAAACCTGTTAATCATCTGCCAGAAAGCCTTCACAGTGAAAAAGCGTATTTTCTGTGACTGCGTGTAGTGTTGGCTGCTGAACCTGACAGCACAGAATGCTGTGTGCTACAAAACTTGTCCGAGGCTGCCGGTTTCAGAGAAGGCAGAAGTTTTAGAAAACATGGAATAATTCTATGATAGTAACAAGGAAGTAAAAGGGAGACATTTGGAGAACATTTCCTTTTGATGAAATGTTTATGTATATAGTTTTTCTTCCACTTGGAAAGATTTCAACTAGTTGGCGTCCACCTGGGATCCCACAAATAGTAAGTTTGCACTGACGAGGTATCTCCACCCTAAACGCTAGTGCAGAAGGGACACTCACTGGTGTGGGAGAAGTGTGAACCTTACTGAATAAATCTGTTATGTTTCCAATCAGTGTCTGGGGAATTTCTTCCCTCTATCATTCCCTCCTGCTTTGCTCATGTCCCAACAGCAGCTGCCTTCATTTTGCAAGAAGGTGTGCCTTTAGATCTGCTCAAATCTAAATGAAAACTCCAGCTGCCCACGAATGACTGATTTCCATAAGCGGGTATATGGTATATTGGAAAACAGGGCTCTCCCCCTGCCCCAGCTTTGTTTTTCTATCACAGCAGTAGGTCCTGCTAGAAAATTTGATTCTCAGGAACTTGTTTTTCCCCTTCCATCAATATTGAAATGCAGAGTTTGAATGTTTTCTTAGCTCTTTCTCTGGACATGTGTTGGGAGTGGGCGTGTTTTCTGCATGTTGAACAAAATATTGCTCGAAACACAAAGAGGCATCTGCAGAAGGAAGACAAGACACCAGTGTTCTCTGCTGGAGGAGACCTGGGAGACAAGAAACCGGAGGCCTCAGGACCCACTGCCTTGCCTCATTCTGTCTACTCATTACACTTTTCCAGAAACAAATCATTAGCACTGACATGCCAAGGTGAAAGGATAACAGTTGATAAATATGTCCTCCTGAGACCAGGGTTGGTGCCTGGAAAAGCCTGCCTTCATTTGCCACCATTTTCTTTTCTGTTTTGAAATCCCAAAGCCTTGTTTTGTAGGAAACAAGGAGAGACCATGGAAGAAAGTCCTGCCTGGAAAAGGACTACTGGGAGCCTAGCTGGCCACTGAGCTTCTGCTTCCCAGGGGCAGTTATATGAGAAGAGGAAAGGAGGCTCTTCTCTGTCACCTCCCCAGAGCACAGCTTTGCACCCTGCTCTGAGCAGGCACACCTCAGTCCTCATCGGAGCCCGATGCTGGCTTCTAGCACCAAAGTGAGAAGGAACCAGCTGTGAGTGGAGTCGGAGCTTACTAATCGTCCTTGATCTCTCTCTCTGCTCACCCAGCACCATCCCTCCCACCAAGCTCCTCTGTCTTGTTCCCCTGTGATGTGTCCCGGATAACAGAAGCTTGTTTTTACTAGCTACAACTCCTGTCCTTATTTCTCTTCTCTCTCCTTAAATTGTAAAAGCAAATGCTGGCAAATGTTTGGGAGTGCTCAGTCGAGGAAACAAGGTCTACCTATTACCTGGCAGAGATCTACTTTCTGATGCCTCCTTTTGGCTTCTCTGTGGGATGAATGCAAATGCTTCAGGCAAGAAGGAAAGAACCTGGATGCAGGACAGCCAGTTGGATGACTGGATGCGTCATCTTGACTGCAGCTAGTGACATTTACGGTTTAGGTTACATCTATTACATCCTCTTTGATCCTGAAAGGGGGTTGGGATTATTGTTGGCAACTGAAAGAAGAGAGGGAAACAAACTATGTAGCATAACTGGGATTTAATTCTACAGCAGCTCAAGGTTGAGAGAAGACTCTAATACAGACCTTCTGATGCCCTCAAATGGAACAGTGAAAGACATGTCCTATATTCTAGTTCATTCTGTTATCATAATTTTGAGAAATAGGTACCTTTGCCACCATTTCACCATCTCAGATGGAGACTGAGAGCTGACACCACTTTCTCAAGGTCACAGCTCTAAGAGCAAATGTGAGATGTGAACCAAGTTCTATCTGAAGCCAAAGTTTGTGGTTTATGGTCTGGACCAAAGGCTGGGCTCCTGAGCCAGGCTGCCTCCCACTAGCAACATGCCCTTTGGACCAGTCACCTCTAAGCACCACTTTCCCAATCTGTGAAATGAGGTTAATAATAGCACTCATTTCAGAGGGTTATTCTGAAGAGCAAAAAGTTTAATGCTGTGCATATAAAGAGGTTTGCTCAGGGTGTGGCTGAGCTGGTATTTCGATTTAAAGAAAGGGTCATATATGCATCTCATTTGTGAACCAAAACAACATACTGAGTTGGTCTAATGAATCTACACCAAGCCATGTGGGTACTGGGGATAAACACACACATATGCATATAAAACATGCAGAAACTCCCCACGGTTAAAATGGGAAACCAAATCTGCACTGAGGTGAATGTGGAGAAGGCAGGGTGTTTGGGTAAATTCCCTCCTGGGGAAAAGCACTGTCAAAGCAAATTAAACCTGTTGTCTCCCAGAAGCCCAAACACAGGCAGACTCATGCCAACAACTGAAAGAACTTCCTCCCTCTGCACTCTAGATTGGCACTGGGCAGGTGCCAGGTGCTGGAAAGCTGGTCCATGGCCCGGAGGTGTCAATCCCTGTAGGTGCCCCAGCTTTCTCTGCAGATGATGGAAATCAAATGCTTTTCATCTGCAACAGTCTAGGTCAATACAATGACAAGAATTTGACAAAGCCCCTGACAGCCTGGGCTTAAAGCCAGTTCTGCACTGGCATTTGAACTGGGAGATCTGTTTTCAATCATACCCAGAAATTTACCAACCACTATTAAGAGCAGTTCTGAGGAGGGGTCTGGTAAAAAGATTGTTCCCTCGATTATATTCGGTCTTGGTTCTTTGTTAATTATTTACTTGGGGGCAAACCAAATTTCATCAGTGAGATTGTGAACTCCTTGAAGACAAGCATCATGTCTGGTTCTTCAGAGTTTGGTGAGTGCTACACACAAAGCAAGTGCTCAGAAATACTTATTGTTGAGGAACTCAGCAGGAATACAAGAGAGAAATGAAATGTATGACAGTGGTCAGGGCAGCATGCATGGCACAACAGTCAGGGTCAAGAGAATAACTGGTGGCCTTGCCCTATATTTTTTATGCACAAAGCCTAGAATGAATGAAGGGAGTGGCAGGAGGCTCAGTTTTGTATGGTACTCTCAACCAGATTTGCAGTTCAGTAGTTCACATCTGGGGGCCATATTTAAGAGCCTGATAAGATAAACTGGAATGTGTTCATCAAAGAACAACCAGAAGGACAAGAGAGCTTGAAACCACATTTCAAATAAAGAATTCTTGAAGGAATTGGGAATTTAGCTTACTAAGAGGGTAGGAACTCTGTATAAAAATATATGAAGCGCTGACATGTGAAATAAGGATTATACTTTTGTTTTGTGGCCCTAAGAGGTTGACGCAGGTCCAATGAGTCAGGACTAGAGTCTTTGGGAAATAGATTTATTTCCAAAGAAGGAAGAAAGTGTACCACTTACTGTGTTGGGTTATATTCTGTGAATGGGTATGTATGTACCGAAATACTGTACATTTCTTGAGGGTAGGAAATATGCTATTCATCTCTGAATCTTCAATAAATAGTATCACTCATCCTTGACTCAAAGCAGGTGGTAAATGAATGTTAGCCAGATGGATGACTAAATGAATAGACTAGGTAACCTATCAAGTCATAGATTTTCAGTTGCTGGATGTATTCAAGAGGAGGGTAAATTAATGACTAGTGGGGATACTGCAGGGTGATTAAAGATAAGCCGTATGCCATCTTCCAAACTTGAAATCTTATGATTCTATAGTCATGGTGGGAGGGAACATGCCTGGTCTATATCAAGAAACTTGGGTTCTAGTTCTATGCCTGCCACCAGCTTGTTAGTGACCTTGGCCTAGTCCTTTTATCTCAGGGACTTTCTTTTCACCTCCAAACTGCATTAAATTTATTCAGCATTTATTTACTGAGCATCTACTCTGGCTCAGGAAGTGTTCCAGGCAAAGTGGATGGCTTGGTTGATCTTTCAGATATAACATCCTGTGATCTAATGGATTAAACCAAATTGTTAGTACTTAGATACAGATTAAAAAAAAAACAACAACAAAACTTAGATCATCGTTATGTTTAGAACCTGAGGGAGAAAAAGGAAGTTTGTTGTTCAAGGGCAGACTCCAACTTTTCAAACCTCTCTGCTGTGTCTTCAGATAAGTATTGTGTGGTCACCTGTCCTGGGAGAGGGGTCTCCGGTGAGTCACCGAGGCTGCGTGAGCAGGGACGGGACTGGAGAGCGAGTGGCTCACTGGCTGCCTCTAGCTAAAGAGCTCCCACATCCTTTCCTGGGACTGCTGGCTGCGGTTCTCACTGATGTCAGAGTCCCCGCCGCTGGCTCTGGTTCTGCTGCCTTTCCCAGGGACCCGGCACGTGCATCGTCTCCTCCACGCCCAGTGCGCCCATGCCAGAGGCCACCGAGACACACACGTCAAACGGTGATGAGACTGACAGGTGCTACGCTGTTCAAGAGGGGAGGTGCTGCTCACGGGCTTGGAGACGCTTTTCCTCCCCTTATAGATGTATCAGTCCTTCACCCTCAGCTCCTTCTGAGGAGCTCTGCTCTGCCCACAGTTCCTGCCTAAGTGGCAGGCACAGGTAGACAAGATGATGCCACCTCCTCGCTGGCCTGAGGTGACTGGACAGGATGAGCACCTGACCCAAGGATACCCCATCCATAGGCCGACTGACCAGCACTCTCTGACATGGCCATAGTTCCAGCCTGTAGTATTTGAACTCAAATGTACTCAGAGAATGTGGCGGTCAGTGATGAGAACATGAGAGCAGAAGTCAGAGGATACGATGGAAAGAGAGGGGCTGGTGAGGTTATTCTGGCCTGGTAGGAGCCGAGGTTCGGAGGAAGCAGTCCTGAGTGAGAGAGGACGCTGGCCTGTCAGCAGGGAGCGGTGAATGGAGCTGAAGCTCGAGAGAGGCCAGGACGCCACAGCAAGAGGCCACACAGCTCATGACAAGAAGAGGACGAATGGGGGCCTGGAGCTGCCTGCACCTCCAGAGGCTTTTCAGTGCCTATTTTAGTCCCAGACAGTGTCCATCTTTTGGAAGCTACTTCATTGCCACACCTGCCTGTCCTTGAGGTTACTAGAGTGTGGTTTTGCTCCTTGCAGCCGAAAGAATCCTGACACATCCATTCACCTTGGGCCTGATCAGGCTCTCCCTGGCAGTTTGTAGGCTTTGATAACTAGGACTTAAGTTTTTAAAGCATTTCTACATACAGTTTTGTTTGACCCTTACAATAGCTCTGTATGGAGGAAGGGAAGGTGTTATTTATTATTCCCTGTTTTGTAGATGAGAACATGAAGGCACGGAGAACTCACGGAGGTTCATGCAGCTGTAAGTGACAGGACTATCAAATCCTACGTAATCTAGGGCTTCCTTCATTGCACCACCGCCGCTGGTCCCATAGGAACACCTGCTGATCCCACTCCTTCTGCCTCAGTCCGTCAGTTACACAGTGAGGGCGACACAAAGGGTGCTGCCAGGACCAGGAAATTCCAAATAGCACCTATTTTAGTTTTGTTCATTGAAATTCTGATTTTAAAACATACCTACTAGTGTTCAAAAATGAAAATGCAGTTCGAGCCACTCACAACCATATCATACTGGACAACAGTACTGATCCATTTACTCATTATCATTTATTCATTCAAATGAGTCTCTGTGCACTCCACTGCGCTGATGCCATCAAGAGGATCCAAAGTGAGGTCCTGGTTCTCAAGGAACAGCAGAGAGGCTTTAGGCTTTGGAGTAGGAACAGATCTGGGCTTTACTTCTAAAGGTGAGACTTAGAATGTCACTGGATCTGAGATCTCGGTTTATTTATCTGTGAAATGAGAAAACCGCTGTCTTACATCCTTGTTGTGAAGATTAAATAAAACCACTATGTACATATATGTATGTGTATATATAGACATACACCTGATATATAGAAGATGCTCAGGAAATGTTGCTTTATTCCTATCTCTAGTATAGTATCAGGGATCATCAAATTTTAGCCTGTATCAATGCCCTGAAGGGTTTGCTAAAACATGGATTGCTAGGCCCAACCCCCAGGGTTTCTGATTTAACAGGTCTGGGGTAGGATCCCAGGTAATGCTGATGCCCTTGGTCTAGGTACCACTTTAAGAGACACTGATCTGGAAGAAAGGCTGAGACTTTACACACAGGTCTATCAAAACAAGCAAGAGGGGAGAGAAAGATCCAAACTGAATGAATGCAAAAAACTTGTGGCCCACTTCCAAAGAGGAGGGCTTGGTCCTCCAGGAGGTGGTATTTGAATCGCTCTTAAAGAATAGGCAGTCTTTTGAAATGCAAAGCAGTTCTGGGCAAGATGGGGGTCGAGTAAGCCAGATCCAGAATAATCATCTTTGCTGCTCCCACACAGTGACCTGCTGATCATCATGCCAACTTCATGTCAAGCTGTCTTCAGAACAAATTATTTAAGAAATCAGTTTTTTAAAAGCTCAACTCAGCCGCTGGCTAGAGGGTTCCATCTAATGAGCATCACTTTGTGCTGAATTATTCTGTGATGACAGACAATGAGGGAAGAGAAACAGGCTCTGAGGAGATGGGGTGGGGGAGCTGCTAATTATTCACCAATCATTTATCAGGGCTTGTCGCCAAGCTTGATACTGCTTACAAACCTTGAGAAAACCAACCCCCTTCCCCCACTTGTATCAGCATAGCCAGGACTGAAAATGCACAGAACTACGTAGAAATGACCTAGATCCCTGTGGGTTAAAACTCCCACGCCAGCCTGGACTTCACTTGGAAAATGGAAATGTCTGGTCAATGTTACCTCTGGCCTGACCTGCTGCGTCGGCATCCTCAGTGGACGTCTGCCTCCAACCTTGCCCCTTTCGGTCAATTCCTGTCAGCCACAGCTGTCATCCTGGAATTGTGTCTCTCCAGGCCACTGTTCCATTACATCCAGCATAGATATCACAAACTGGAGGCTTGTGGACACTTTTGTTTGGAAAGTGTTTTAAAAACTTTGAATTAGTTGTCAAGGTTTTTTTTAAAGGAGAGTTCATAGAAAAATTGTACTGGTTTTTCTTGAAAAATTGGAAAATTCAGTGTGGCAACAATCTCCACTCATTCAGGAAAGGCCCAGACACTGGGGTTGACAAACTCCGTATCTGCAGCTGCCTGCACTGCTGCCATCTGCCTGGTCCCCCAGATACAGATATATATGTCCCTGGCCTGGAGGAGTGTTTCCCAACGCTCATCCCAGTACTGTCTTACGTTGTTGTCTAGTCACATACACCTGTTCTATTATTCACTTGTTTTTTTTCCTGACTCACTTATTTTCTTCTTTTTTTAAGTATATTTTATTGATTTTGTTGTTACAGGTGTCCCAATTACTTTTCTCTTTGCTCCCTTCCACCCAATCCCCCTCCCTCCAGGAGTCCCTCCCCCCTTAGTTCATGTTCATGGGTTGTGCATATAAGTTCTTTGGCTTCACCCTTACCTATATTATTCTTAACTTCCTCCTGTCTATTTTGTACCAACTGATTATGCTTCTTAGTCCCTGCACCATTTCCCCATTTCTCCCCCTTCCCCCTCCCAGCTGATAACCTTCCAAATGATCCCCATACCTATGATTCTGTTCCTATTCTGGTTGTTTGCTTAGTTTATTTTTGTTTTTATTTTTTTAGGTTCTATTGTTGATAGTTGTGAGCCTGTTGTTATTTTAATGTTCATAGTTTTGATCCTCTTTTCTTAAATAAGTCCCTTTAACATTTTATATAACAGTGGTTTGGATTTGATGAACTCCTTCAGTTTTACTTTGTCCTGGAAGCACTTCATCTGCCCTTCTATTCTGAATGATAGCTTTGCTGAATAGAATAATCTTGGTTGTAGGTCCTTGCTTTTCATCACTTGGAATACTTCTCAACAGCCCCTTCTTGCCTGCAAAGTTTTTTTTGAGAAATCAGTTGATACTCTTATAGGAACCGCTTTGTAGGTAATTATCTTCTTTTCTTTTGCTGCTTTTAAGATTCTCTCTTTATCTTTCACCTTTGGCACTTTAATTATGATGTGTCTTGGTGTGGTCCTCTTTGGGTCTAGCTTGTTTGGGATTCTTTGTGCTTCCTGGACTTGTATGTCTATTTCCTCTGCCAAATTTGGGAAGTTTTCCTTCATTATTTTTTCACATATGTTTTCAATATCTTGCTCTTCCTCTTCTCTTTCTGGCACCCCTATGATTCGGATGTTGGCACATTTAAAGTTGTCCCAGAGGTTCCTAAGCCTCTCCTTTTTTTTTCTGTCAATTTTTGTTTCTTCATTCTATATTGGTTGACTGTTTATTTCTTCCTATGCTCCAAATCAGTGGTTTGAACCCTGGTTTCCTTCCCTTCACCATTTGGTTTCATGTGGATTTTCCTTCGTTTCACTTTGGATAGCCTTCATTTCTTCCCTCCTATGTTTGCCTTACTCAAGCATATCTGCCAGGTCTGTGAGCATCATTATCACCAGTGTTTTGAACTCTGTAGCTGTTAGGTTGGCTATTTCCTTGTCTGTTAGGTTGGTCAGCTCATTGTTGTTTAGTTCTCCTCCTGAAACCTTAATCTGTTCCCTCTTTTGGGCCATACTCCTCTGTCTCCTCAACTTAACAGACTCTTGTCTTTGCCTGTGTCTTAGGTAGAGTTGTTGTACCTGTATGTTGTAAGGGGCGGAGCCCTAGGCTTTTGTAAGTACAGGGTGACCCATTTCACCACGTTGTGGTGCTGTATGTGGGGGAGGAGTCAGAGAGGGAACAATGCCTCTTGTTCAGCACTTGCCCCCTTTCCAGGCACTTCTCCCACTTCCCATATGGGAATGGTGCCTCTCTAGCTGTGGTTCCCAGATGGGTGGGTCTGCAGACATTTGAGGACGTGAGGGCCCTCTTAACAAATGGACTGTGCTTAGAGACTGGTAGTTTCTTACTCTACCCCAACCTCCACTTGTTTTCACAGCCAGAAGCAAGGAGGCTTTATTTTCCCTGGCACTGGAACCATGAGCTGCGCGACCTAGTATGGTTCTGGGAGTGCTTCCCAGGTGTGCTTCCCTACTTTTTTTAGTGTGTAACTCCACTTTCCACTGATCTGTCGTTGCTGCTGCTGCCACAGCCACTGTTGCTGCAGTCGCCTCCAGACCATGTCCTCTCTGCCCAGCTCCGCCCCTCCTACCTGTCTGGATGAGTATTTTTTCTTTATATCTTTGATTGTTGGACTTCCATGCAGCTTGATTTTCTGGAACTTCTGGTTGTCCCTGGTTTTGAGGTAGCTATATTCCTTCTTAGTTGTGGAGGAAGATGCAGTGTGTCTACCTATGCCTTCATCTTGACCAAAAGTTCTGACTCACTTCTTCTCTTACTTTAACAGAAATTCAATATCATTATGAAATAATGGTTCAGCATATCTAATTATACTTTTTTCCCCCAGTTTACTAAAATAAATTCATAATTTTTGACAAAAAAATCTGTGATCTCAAATAATCTTAAGAAGTACACTTTTAGAAACACCAGCAAGGGAAAAGCCCAAATTTCTGAACCGAGAGTTTAAGGCTCCAATTTCCTTTTTCAAACTAATTTCTTTGTCACAAGGGTCCTCCACATGTCCACTTTGTGCTGCTACCAAATCGCTCCCCACCTGTTCCTGAGCCCACACAACCTTTTCATCTTCCCTGATTGTGCCAACGTTGGTGACTTCACCTGCAAAGCCGTCTGCCCACCCCCTTGCCCCTGTCCAGGCCCTAACCATCCTTCTTCATGGCCCAACTTAAATATTATGCTTTCCATGAAGCCTCCCTAGATCCCTTCTAGCAAGAGAGGTTTCTCTCTCATTTGAATCCTAATGGCACTTTATCACCTACTGCTTTCCACCTTGAAGTATAGTTATTTATGAATATGTCCTTTTCCCTTAGTAGACTGCAAATTCCTTGAAAGTAAGGGATCCATTTCCAAGTCACATCTTCTCCGAGTCTCCCAGGGACTAGCATACTGCCTCGTCTAGAGTAGCTACTCACTCAGCACTTGTCAAATATCAAATGACAAATGGCAACAGTGCTTGATTTCTGTCTCCAAACCTGAGGCTGGCCTCCTTCTGTGGAGTTTGGACGGTTCATGTCCTAGCTTTTTTCTTTTCCTTTTTTCAAATTTTATTTTTATAAACTTTTTCCCCAGACCTGCAGCTTCACTTTCATTTCTCTTCCTCTGGGCCTCTTACATTCAGCTAGCCCCTGTACTGGGCTCTCTTTGTCCAAAACAGCACTAACCATGGGTCCAGGGCATATGCAATAGTAAAATTTTGCAGGGCCCCAAATCTGTTTTCTAGCAAGAGCCGTCAGGATGGCTTCTGTGAATTATATACTTGAATGACTTCTTCCAGGACATAACACAATCAAATGATTAACAAGGTGGATAAATTCTCAGACCCTGGTGGATTTTTCTTTACAATAATGATAATGTGTTGGTCTGTTTCACAATGATTTGAACAGTATTTCTTTCTTATTTATCTAGTAGGGAATACTCAGCACAATAACTTGGGTCTATATCTTTGGGCCAGAGGCCAAGCTGGAGTTCTATTGGACACCAAATCCTATCAGAGATTATGGTAATGTAATTATATGTTCAAGTTAAATATTTTATAGCTGCTCTAGCCACCTAGACAGAGCACTCCCTCAGCCTCTAGGCAGAAACTACCCAATGACAAAAACAAAAGCTACATATCTTGCAAGAAACTGAGAAATAATTGTTGCTGTTGTGAAAGTTTATGAAACCTTCTGGCCATCTCTGACTCTTTGACAGTAGCAGGACTTTAAGACACCGCTGTACTAGCTTCTAATATAAATGTGAGTTCCTGCCTGGCCCTGACTGAGAGGGAAGTGTCACCAATTCCCTGACCAATGAAAGGCTGGCCTGTCCCTGTGCCAGGGCTGTCTGCTCTCTACCTAGTGAGAAGTTTGGAAGTGGGGTTTCTAGCTCCTGCTCTCGGCTATCTGCATGCCTGAATGACGCGGGCTGCTGGGGCCCCTGGAGCACTAGGCTGCAGCCCTGTGACTGGCTAGCCTTCCTCCCCATCCCTGGTTTCTTGTACTTGTCCATTGGGCTGGAGTGTGAGCATAGACCCAGGCGTGCTCAGTTCTTCAGGGCTGGACACTGCCTCTGGCATGATTTGACTTCACTCAGCTGGAACTTCCTGACCATGACTGAGCACAGACTATGCAATCGGATGGACTTGGGTGTGACTTCCAGCTCTGAGCCTCACTAGCTGTACAACCCTGGATATATCATTTAGGATCTCTGAACCCTAAATAAACACTGGTTTCCTTACTGATCTCATAGAAAGGCTGGGGAGTAAATGAATTAATGCATGTAATGCATTAAATGTCTCTTCAGGGGCAGGTAAAACGAAACCAAGTCAAAATAAACCAAACAGAGCCAATCTGTTTTGGACAGGCCAGGTCAGAGGCTGTCTGGTATAACAGAAAGAGCACAGGCTTTAGAGTGAGACCCTGGGTGTTCTCATCCCACTCTACTACTACCTGTGTGACCTTGAACAAGTCACTTCACCTTTCTGTGTCCCACTTGTCTTGTCTGTAAAATGGGAGTGACTATACACTGTGTGATACTCAGTAGGTATTAGCAGCTGGGTGACTATGAACAGGGGGCCATGGACCCTTCCAAATGGGTATTTCCTGGCTGTCCTCTGGCTGACCTCATGTGTGTGGGTACATGCACTTTCTAACCACAGGACAAGAGAAAGCTGACTCTAAGCCTGGGAAAGTAGCAACTAACGCTCCAACACCATCGCCACACAGTGCTGACTTATCTTATTAAGACACATATAAGTCCATGGGAGATTATGTTTCTTCCATCTGCACAGCACACTACAACATCCTGGGATGTGCCTGCATGGACATAGTGGGGACACTGAATCCTCTCTTCCTTTCAGCTCATACCTCCAAGGCATGGATGTACATTCTATAGACAACACCCCCTCTTTCTGTGACAGACGAGTTGTGAGAGTCCAGACTCTCCTAGACCCTCAGGGACATTTCCCGTGTACTCCTTCACACCGCAACCCCCTGGCTCATTCCCTTTGTTCGGCTTGCTCTGAGCCCCTTGGCTGAAGCTATGACATGGGAGGTTGGTTCTGATGACTGGGCCTGACCCATCACGACAGCCAGGGTGTGAGCTCAGGAGCTGAAGGCGGCACGCACACACGCACACGCCTATATGAGAACAGGAGCTGCCACCTGCCCACTGTTAAAACTGAGGGTGATGGGCGCTAATGCTAGGCTTACTGGGTCTTGAGGCTTCCAAAAAAGGTCGTAGAAAGCAGGAAAAACAGCTTGTCACCTTCCAGGGGAACAGACCCCCAGCTGAGCTGGGGTAAAAGGCACTTTGATCCTGAGCCCTGTACTTGTAGAGATAATATCTCTGCCTGTCTTGGCCTTAGCAGCTGCAGAGCCTTCTGTCACTTCGCTTCCATTCCTGGCAGGTGGCCAGTGTTCCAAAGGACACAGGTGCATGTCCTTTTCAAAGCAGCTGGGTCTGAGGGGGCTGCTGCTCTGGTCATCTGATGGTTTTAAAGGTTGAGGAGGAGCAGTTTTTGTTCATGATGGCTGAGTATCACCCCTCTTCCCTCTCAGACCCTGGGCACATCCCAACCTTCACGTTCAACTGCCAGGACAGGAAATTAAGAGAAAGGCACTGGCTAGAGAACACTTTCAAAGACATCCTCTGAAAGTCAAAGATGGGCTAAAATATTTGACTTCTCACTTTTGCTCTCTAAGCTTCTTAGATTTCTAGCAGAGCTACAGGTTTTTAATAATAAAGTAATAAATGCAGATATCCAATAAGGTAACAACAACGAGAACAATAGCCATCGTCTATTGAGTCCTGCTATGTGCTAAGCACTGTGATAATCACACTAATCTCATATGTCACCTCATTTAACTGTCATCCCAGCATTAAGAGTTAAGTGTCATTATCCACACTTTACAGATGAAGAATTGGAGGTTTAGAGAAGTGGGAAGTGGACATCAACTGATTTCATCGCTCCCTCCTCTGCACAGGTTTGCTCAAGCTTTCATGACAGCTCAAGAGGAACTGCATGGCACTTAGGCATCTCCATGCCTGCTTCTTCCACTGCACTCAGTGCTTTGGAGGGCCAAGGTGGGGTCTAAGCCTTTCTGCAACCCCAGCTCCTAGGTCAAGGCCAGGCCAAGAGCAAATGCTTGGTAAATAGTCTGCTGAGAGATCATGAAGGCACAGCCTTGGCCCTCTGACCTCAGCCTGACATGGGTGACAAGGAGCTGGCTCATGATGCAGTAAGTGCCTGCAGTGAATATACATGTGAAGCCCAGAGGAGGAAGCAGCACTTCGGGGCTCTCCGTGGAAGCAGAGTAGCTCAGCACTGGGGCTGGGGAGAGCGTCTCCATGCAGGGAAAGGCCTTTTGGGAACTTAGAAAAAGCAGACCACGGTCAAACGGTCAAACGTCGGTGTTCTCAGAGTCAGGTAGGGCGGCAGGGCTGGAATGGAGGATGAGCAGCAGAATTCATGCTGTGAAAGGCAGTCAGGTCATGGATGCCAGTAATGAGGGGCAAAGGACTTCGCACAGCCTGAGCTGGAGGCCCGAAGGAGCTTCACTTCAGGCAAATCAAAGTGCCTACTGTTGTAAGTATCTCTCCTTCTGAAACAACCTTTTGAGATGAACAGTAACCAGATTGGTTGGAACTACAGGTCTGAGCCTACGGCTCTGATTCCCACCAAGAAAACACCTTCATTCAGACTTCCAGCTTGTCAACAGGTCTCTGCTTTGGGGTTCAGATTCAAAGTACAAATGAAAGAAAATAACATAGGAGCCCAGTGAGCGCCAGGCAGATGCCAATGTGCTATCTTATTAAATTCCTCTGTAGCTCAGGGAGATAATCACCTTTCTCAAGGTCACACACTGGGTGGCCACAGAACTGGGATGGGAGCCGCCCTTCTCATTCCCAGAGGCACTCAGCCTTAGCCTGCACTCCAGTAGCTTCTCACCCTGGATTTTTGTTCTGTGGCCCCTCCCTCCCTTTCTTCAAATCCAAATCCTATGCCTTCTTGCTCCACACTAGGTTGGAGTGACCTTGCCTGTTGGCCTTCTCAAAATTCCCTTAACAATTCACGTCGCACTGCATGGTCCCCCAATCTGTTGTCCTCAGTGCTATTAGTGTTATGTCTTCTCTGGCTTTGAGAGGACAAGGACCCCAGACTTTCATGCACTTGCCTCCCTAAGGGAGCAGCTTAGTGCTTTGCTCAAATAAATAAATGTACAATCAATACCTTTTTTATTTTTAAATTCTCACCCAAGAATATATTCACTAATTTTAGAGAGAGGAAGGGAGAAAAAGAGAGAAAAACATCAATCAGTAGCTTCCTGTATGCACTTTGATTGGGGGTTGAACCCGCAACCTAGGTATGTGCCCTGAACAGGAATTTAACCTGCAACCTTTTGATGTATAGGAAGATGCTGCTCCAACCAACTGAGCCACCCGGCCAGGGCTCAATGCAAATGGTTTTAAATTGATTTGCTTTTTATCAGAATTAGTAGAGCTGGCTATCCAAAAGTAAAAAGTAAATCTGGACAACTGTGTGACTTTTGTAAAAACAATAATTATGCAAGTGGACTTGGGAATAACAATAATAGTAACATCTGTTGTGCACGTAGAGGGGAGCCTGCTCTGCACACTCCGCCCTGCTGCGGTCTGCTGTTTTCTAGGCCTGCTACACATCCCTTATTCTGGGATTTCTCTTCACCTCTCATTTACTGAACTCCTTGTTTGCTCTACCCCCCTTGTCCCCAGCTTCCTGCTTCTTGGTTTACTTTACGGTTTTGGTGGGGTGCATTTCCCAGCAGCTTCCCGAGAAAAGGTAATGGGAGGTATGAATTTAGTGCATGGCTATACATATCTTTATTCTACCCTAGATTGATAATTTGATTGTCTATGTGAGATGAAGGGGAAACCCTAAGGCTCTAATTGCTGCTGCTTACATATCACTTAGACCTGAACCCACCCATGTGTCAGCCCCAGGCCTCACCCCTGCCCTCTGCTGCACCCGGAGCCTTGCTCCAGAGGCTTGCCTGCGCTCTGCTCCTCCCGGCCGCCTCCATCAGCAGGGGCTCAGTATTCAGCTTTCTCCATGCTGCTAACTCAACCCGTTTTCTTTTTTCCTGACAACTCCTGATGGCTATTGCCTCTTATTCTTTTTGTCCTTGTAGGTTTGTTCCTCATTGGTTTGTTTTAAATCATTGCTCTCATTATGGTGGAACTCCAGTGGGGAGACAAATTTAACACCCAACAGCAAATTTTTCTCAGTGAAATCTGAGACAATTTTGTAGTCCGTCTTTCCGGAAGCACTCTTCGCTCAGCTTTCAGAATAGCATATCTCTGACAGCCACCCATCCCCACTCATCTTTTCTGGTTCTTCATCTACAAGTTAAATGCTGGCGATCCTCAGGCATCTGTCTTACATCCTTCCCCCTTCCCACCTCTTGCCACGCACCTTGCTCTCCCTATCAGTTTTTTGGAGGTCTGAGCTTAGATGTCATATACTCAAAATAAGCCTTTCCTGATCCTACCCCAATTAGGTTAGCCCCCCTTGTTCATTGCACCCCAAGACCCTACCCCTCTCCTTCATAACCCATCACAGTCACATTACTGGTCAATGTCCTCCCTGCAGGCTGAGAGAGCCACAAGGGCACATCCCTGTGTTCACAGCTGTCACCATTGCCACAGCAGAGGGCATGGCAGGTAGACAGTGTGGAAGAAACACATACTGGGTGGATGCTTGCTTGCAAGGATAAATGAATGAACGGACCAATCAATCAAACAGAATTGGATTCAAACCCAGGCTTGTCCATATACTTGATGTGTGATCTTGGACCCCCCCCCCCCCCCAAAAAAAAAACCTTTCCTTTTGAAGCTCAGCTGCTGCTGCTTCCACTAAATAGGAACAATAATCCGAGTACCATCCTACTTCACTGGGTTGTAAAGAACAAAACAAAAATGAAAAAAAACCTGCATGCCACTGTGTTGAGTAAGCTAAAAGTCCTATACAACACAAGGGGTCATTACTATTGTGGTGAACTCTGCTACACAGAAAATTCTCGTCTGTTTTGGGTTTGTAGGATGCAGGAAACAGAACTGCAGGCTCAGGTTTCAAATCTCAGGATTCTTTCAAATCTGCTTTCCTTCTTAAAGTGAATTCCACTAAGCCTTCTCTGGTATCCTCCAACACTAGGCATTCAGAATGGACAGACCACCTGTGCTCTTGCCTTTCACCTTAAGCAAAGCTGATTTAGAAAGCACGGTGTGCCTTCACAGTTAATAGTTTTCACTTAATGTATTCTTTAAAAAGAACAACAACAACAACAAAAAAAAAACAATGAAAAAATTTATGTACACAGAGGTGTGTGACAGAGACCTGAAGAAACACATGCATGCCTGTAGCACCTACAGCACTTAAGAAATTACATTGGCAGCAGACTTTGGTTCAACTAAGATCCTTTTCCCATCCTCTAGATTTGCCCATTCTATCACTTGTGCAAATTAGGGAGAACAGGAAACTTTTACAAAATCCCAGCTCCTAGGTTGACCATAGTCTCCTTTTTCAGAGCCCCCACTGGCTGGAGCTTTGAGGCACTGCATTAAGTTCAAATTGGAAGAGCTCCAGACTCCAATGGCCAGCCTAACAAACACCCTGACCAACACCTTCTAAATGTCATTTTGGTTTCAACAGCAGGAAGTGGGCAGGTGGAAACAGCAGTGGTCTCAGAGTAGAGAGAGCTGAGTTCGAGTTCAAATTCTCCTTCTCGACTATTGAATTCGGCAATTACATTGTTATTAACAGATGGGTTCATACTGTAAACGTAACTTCTGTCCTCATTTTTAATGTCTGAATAATATTCATTAAGTGAAATTCCAAAATTTGCTTGTAGGCCTTATTATTAAAAATTGTATTGTTTCCAAATTTTCACAACTGTAAGTAATGCTGAGATAAGCAAGCAGCTCTTCAAAGGTATTGGTTTATTTCTTTAAGAAAGACTCTCAGAAATTGAAAATGTGAACATTTTTATGATTTAATACAAAATGCCAATTTTCTTTCCCAAAGGGTGTATTGATTTACAATGCAACCAGGAATATACGTCAGTACAGTTGCATTGTAGCCCCTTTGGGACTGGATAGTAACTTGGAGGGGTTTCCTAACTTATTAGGTAAAAAAAAAGATACACAATTATTTTTACTTGCACTTCTTAGATTACTAGTGAGGTTAAACATATTTTAGGCATGTTTACAGCATACTATATATTTTGGAAAGCTTTTCTACATATGAGCTTTATCCATTTATCTATGAGATCACCCCCCCAAAGGATATGTACTTTAACATAACATATATAGTAACTCTTCCTTGATCTCTCATAATTACTGCAAGTATTTCCCAGTCTACTATTTTCCTGCTTATTTTGATGTACTATAAGGCATATGGAAGTTTTACATTTTTAAGTAAGCATTTGTTAGTCTTATGCTTCGCAATTTCTTCAATGACTTTCAAGCTTAAAAGTCCTCCCTAAATCAGAGCTATGTGAATATTGGGTTTTACCCTTTTTTTTTTCTTTTTCTTAGTTTGACTTTTAAGTATTTTCCTCTTTAATCCATCTGGAATTTATTTTGGCATATGGTGTGAGGTGAAGTCTGAATCAGAGGGTAAAAGCTCAAATTCCTCCAGGCGCCAGGCAGGTAAATTTAAAAGGTGAGGAAGAAAAAGAGATGAGGTAGAGACTGTGTTGAATTACAGAGTATTTAAGGGGGCAGAGGCTTGTTCCTGCAGGGATTTTGGTCTTCTAATTTGTAAAGGTGAGCTATAAACCTGTAGTTTTATGGGAAATTGTCCAATTGTTAAATATTGGGCCAACATTATAGGCTAAAAAACCTTCTCTGTGTCTTTCAACCACATCTGTCACTCTGAATGTCACTCCGCAGCCTCTGGGTTAACCTGAGGTTTTCTAAGTTATTCCAACAACATTTATTAATTTAAGTAAAAAAAATTAATCCTCACTGGGGAATATGCCCACTCATTGATTTTGAGAGAGAGACAGACAGACAGACAGACAGACGTTGATGTGAGAGAGAAACATCACTCAGTTGCCTCCAGCAGACTCCCTGACTGGGGACCAAACCTGCAACCTTTTGGTGCAGAGGACATCGCTCCAACCAACTGAGCCAGGGCCCAACAACATTTATTGACTAAATCTCTTCTTCTCCAACAATTTGCAATTCTCCTCTTTTCAAATATTAAATTTTTACATATAACTGGTAATGCTTCTAGGCAATTTTATTTCATTAGTCTGCTTGACTCCTAGTCTCTTTTATTATAGATTTATGGTATGTTAATATTTTTTAAGATGAGTGCCCTTTCATTATTCTTTTTGGAATTTTTTCCATACTTTCATCTGTTTATTATTCCAGCTGAGGTCTTAAACCATTCAACCAAATCACTTAAATCCCCTTTAGGATTCTGTCTGGCATTCCATTAACCTATAAATTGACATATTTAGAGTATTTCACCTTCTCATCTAGAAACATGTTATAGTTCCTAATTATTCATGTCCTGTTTTATAGCTCGCAATAAAATTTCACAGTTTTTGTCACACAGGTCACATATAGTTCTCATTAAGATGATATTTTAATTCCTATTGATTTATTTGACTGAGACATTTTTCATTATATTTCATAACTGGTTATTGTAAGTATATGGGAAATACACTGACTTTTGTAAAGCTATTTTGTACCCTAGTAACAAGTCCTGAATTCTTATTAAGTAAAATAGTTTTTTCAGTTAATACTTGTGTGATCTCTAGGTATACAAAAACATCCTTCACAAATAGTGATAGCTTTGTCTTAAGACTCTTGTTTCTGTTGAATGTCTCTTAATGGCCAAAACTTCTAAAACAATGCTAATAAAAACATACCCTTATTTCTTAGTGATTTTAAAGAGAATCTGTCTAATATTTAACCAGGAAGCACTGGATTTTGACTAGAAATCTATATTCTTTGTTACGCCAAGTATTTTTTCATCTTTCATTTTCAATATTGTTATGACCTAGTATTGCCTAAAGGTGTTTTTATCACTTGTTGAACACATGAGACAGATCTCAGCATAGTGCATTCAATAAGTGTTGGAAACTTGCAAAATAGGTGTACCTAGGTTTAAATTCTAGCTCTCATTCTGTGTGATGGGGAACACAATTGCTGCCTTATCTGGAAAATGGGGATAATAACTTTGATGGGCAAGGGTTGGCTATAAGAATTAAAATGAGTTAATGGAAATAAATTGTGCTTAGCGTAGTACTTAACACCTAGGAGAAGCTCAACAGATTTCATGTTCCTCCACTATCATTTAAAAGAAAGAGATAATGGTGGAACAATTTCCCAAGTAAAAGCTTTCCAAAGAACAGCTTGCATTTATAGGCTTGAGAAAACTCGAACTGTATTGGTGAAAAACACCACCCTAGCCTTCCTGCTTTGGTACATAGGACTTTTTCTCACTTTTCTAAAATGTACACTCCATCCATCCTTTGCACTCTTGCATGGATTCTTTGGCCTATGACACAAATGAAAATAAAAACTCAGGCTGATATGTAATATGAACCAGGAATGAAACAAACTGTGCTTCTATTAGCCCTGAACATGAGCGCTGCTCAGATAAAGGCATGAACAAGCAGCTACTCAAACTAAAACCAGATGTTCTGAGGTTTCTGGCTTACAGTTTTTTATAATCCTTCATATAACACTCATAGTCCTGTCATTTCAACAGAAGGTCCTCTGCTCTGCTTAAGCAGCAAGAAACCCACCCCCAGCCTGTTAGATTTGCAATCACTAAACCTTTGCTTGATTGTAAATGTAAAGGAGCTCTTTCCAAAAGTAGAGAGATCCTTAGGTACAAACTCTTTGGCCCAGAGAAACGTCAAGGACTGACCAAGCACACACCCTACAGTGTCCTCAGAGCAGAGCTGAACTGCTCACCCATTGCCACGGGAAGGGAGAAATGCAGGTGCTGACTTGGGAGGGGCCCAGGTCAAGTGTACAAAAGCCAGTGTGGAAAGAACATGGATTATGGAGTCAGACTGTCCCAGACTCACATCCTGGCTCTGCCCTTAACTCCTGTGGGACTGTGGGCAAATTTGTTAATTTCTCTGAACCTTGTTTTTTCATTTGTATAAAGGAAATAATTGCTCCTGCTTCTCTGAGACTGTTACAAAATTTAAGTTAGATAATGCATAACACTTAAGCCACTCCTGGGACCCTGTAAATACTGAAAATTATTAGCAATTAATATTGCCAATAACAACAACAAACACGTGTATAGCACCTATCATGTGCCCAGCATTGTTCTTAGTAGTGACAGCCTGTTAATCCATTTTGTCCTCATAACTGCTCCCATGAAGTGGATACTAATTTTTCAGGTCAGGAAACTGAGGCAATGAGGGGTTATCGATCGTGCCCATGGTCAGTAAGTGGCAGAGACTGAATTCAAAGCAGGCCATCTGGCGTCAGATCCACACTTTAACCACTAAGCCAGGTTACCTCTTTCTCTACTGCTGTTATCACACAACAGAATGGACTTGGTTCAGTGCTGCCTTGAGGCTGCTTCACAAGGAAGGGAACACAGCTCAAGCCATAAAGAGCTTGCGCAGTAAGGCAGTCCATTCCCAGAAAGCACCATGACCCTGAGGTCAGGCCACACCCTACCCTGTATCCACTCTCCACCACCTTCAAACCTCATCTCTTCTCCTCCCCGAGGTCTAGCCCTTCTGCATCTGCCCTTCATTCTGTCTCCCACCTCCTTTCATTAATCATCTCCCCTCTCTCCTGGGCCTGCAATCTCCTCCCCTGGCTGCTTTCCCACAGCTGACAACATGTTCAAGACTCCCTCCAACCTTATATAAACCTTTCCTTGAACCTGCCTCCTCCTCAGGTTACTCCGATCTGTCTTCTTCCCTGCTCTGTCTAGAAGGAATTGTTTCTACTCCACACCTCTCAGTTACTTGTGAACTCATGGTGACCCCACTTCCACTTGCAACAGGGGTGGAAAGTGCTCCCTCCAAGGTTGCTCATCACCTCATAATGATCAATTCCAGTAGCTTCTTTATAATCAGCTTCCTAGCTGTTCTCTAAAGTTAATCTCTATATATCCCTCCCTGTGCCGACCCTCTGAATATTGGGGTTCCATCCTTGAGTGCCTGTTTCTCAGTACTCTACTCTACCACCTGCCCCCCTTCATGTCCACAATGATGATGTCCATTGGGTGTCTGTCTCCAGGTCAGAGGTATTCCCCAAGTCAACACCTATTTATCCATCTTCCCATTGGTAACTGCCAACAATTAACATCCCCTTGGAAATTCTATTAGCAGCTCATATCTCATGTGAACTTAAGGTCTCCCTGCTTCCTTCCTCCAGAAAATGTACTTCCTCTCCTTATTCCTTTTCTTTTTTAAAAAATATGCTTTATTGATTATGCTGTTACAGTTGTCCCAATTCCTTTTCCCTTTGTTTCCCTCCAGCCAGTGACCACCCTTCCTCCAGTTGTCACCCCCCTTAGTCCATGCCCATTGGTTGTGCATATAGTTAGTTCTTCTCAACATCTTCCTGTCTACTCCACTCCCTTCTACTATGCTTCTTAATTCTTGTACCATCTCCTTCCCCTTCTCCCCTTCTCCCTCCCTGCTGACCTCCCCTCAATATGTTCCCCATACCTATAGTTCTTTTCCCATTCTCATTGCCTACTTAGTTTGTCTTTGTTTCGATTCCCTAGCTTCTGTTGTTGGTTGTTGTGATACAGTTTTCATTTTAATGTTCATAGTTTTGATCCTCTTTCTCCTAAAGAAGTCCCTTTAACATTTCATATAACAGTAGTTTGGATCTAATGAACTTCTTCAATTTTACTTTGTCCTGGAAGCACTTTCTCTGCCCTTCTATTCTGAATGACAGCTTCGCTGGATAGAGTATTTGTGGCTGTAGGTTTTTGCTTTTCATGACTTTGAATATTTCTTGGCAGTCCCTTCTTGCCTGCAGAATTTCTTTTGAGAAATTAGCTGATAGTCGTATTGGGACCCCTTTGTATGTAATTCTCTTTTCTCTTGCTGCTTTTAAGATTCTCTCTCGATTCTTAATTTTTGACATTTTGATTATAATGTGTCTCCCTAGGTCCAGTTTTTTTTTTTTTGTTTTTTTTTTTTTAACTCTCTATGCTTCCTGGACCTGTAAGTCTATTTCCTTCCCCAAGTTAGGGAAGTTCTGCTTTATTATTTTTTCACATAATTTTTCAATTTCTAGTTCTTCACCTTCTAGCAACCCTATGATTTGGTTGTTGGCCCGCTTATAGCTCTCCTGTAGGTTTCTGAGCCTCTCCTCATTTTCCTCACTTTTCGTTTCCTCTTTCTGCACTGGTTGACTGTTCCTTCCCTATGTTCCAATTTGTTGATGTGATTCCTGGTTTTCTTTCCCTCACCACTCGTTTCATATGTGTTTTTGTTCATTTCAGCAGGACTAGCCTTCATTCCTTTTCCGTCTTGTTTAAGATCTGCTGTTAGGTCTGTAAGCATTCATATAACCAAAGCTCTTAACTGAGCCTCAGAAAGATTTCCTATCTGCTGCTTCATTAGATTAGATATTTTCTGCCTGGTCAGCTGCATCACCGGGATCTCTATCATGATCTGTGCCATCCTGACAGTTTTGTGTTTACCTTTGCTTCCTGGACAGGGCTGTCACACCTCCTACGCTATAGGGGTTGGAGCCCCGTGCATTTGTTACCACACTGTGGTGTTGTTTGTGGGGGTGTGGGTCCAAGATGGATTCCTGCTGTAACTCTCCGTTAAGAGACCAAGAGCCTCCTCCTCCGTCCCCATGCCCTCTGGCCCTCACAGTCCGAGACAATGGGGGTCTGTCTTCCCTGGCATTGGAATCGCAAGCTGACGAGTTGCTCCCCAGGTGTTTCTCACCTCCCCTTAAATACAGGTGTCTGTGCTTACCGCCATCCCGCTGCTGTTGCCATTGCTGCCGCCGCCAGCACAGCTTGACCTCTCTGCCCCAGCTTCACCCCTCCTACCCGTCCAGATGAGCACCACTTGTTTATAACTTCATACGTTGGACTTTCATGTAGCTTTATTTTCTGGAACTTCTGGTTATTTCTGGTTTTGCGGCAGTTGTATTCCTTCTTAGTTGTGGAGGGAGATGGAGCATGTCCAGTCTAGGCTTCCATCTTGGCTGGAAGTCCCTCTCCTTATTTCTTAACTGAATTAATGACATCACTATGCATCCATTCTCCAAGGTCAAAACTTCTTGCCTCTCCCTTACAGCTACAATACAGTGCTCAAAAAGACCAGTCTGTAACATTCTGGATGCATCCCCTCTCCTCTTTTCTACAAGAGCAGCAGCATTTGCCTCAGTTCAGGCCCTCTTCTCTCACCTAATCCTGCTGGTTATTGAATAGTCTTCCAATTAGTTTCCCTGTTTTAGTCTGAGAAACCCACCAGAGAGATCTGTCCAAGACCTCCACCACACTACACACTTGCTTAAAAACAATTCTGTGCTTCCCACTGCCTTCAAAACCTGACTTCTAAGCTGGACTACAAAGACCTTTCCAGGTTGGCCCCCACCTCATTTTCTAGGCTTTTCTCTGGGTACCATCCCCTCCACACCCTCTCCCCACTCCCAGTGGACACAGTAGGCCCTCTCACACAAAGGCAGAAGCAGGAAAGAATATGAGAAGGAAAGTGTGGGTGCTGGAGTCAAACAGACCTGGGTTCAAGTTCCAGCTCATTCGCTGGCTGGGTATGAGATTTCTGCCTAGTCATTTAAACACTAAGCTCCATTTCCCTCTGGGGAAAAAACATCTGTTTGTATACCTGTTGTTAAGGGTCTGAAACAGTTTATGCAAAACATCTAAGATAATACTCAGACAGTAGGCACTTCATAAACAGTAGCTATTAATATTAAGTTTTCCAAGTAGTTTCAGAGAGGCAGGGAGGAGTTTGTAAGGAATGACAAGACCTGATACTAGAATGGATCATCTGAATCAGAAGAAGATCAAATTTATAAGGACAAGTAACAGTACCTTGGAATGTTCTATAATGCACATTTCCATTTTTGAGCTGCAGCAGAACTTACACAAAAAGATCGCAAGATCTGAGCCAATTTCAGAGTTGCCCGGCACCCCCCACACCCCCCACTCTGACCCCAGCAGGCTTGGAGTGCACAGATGTCCCAGGACTGGTCGCGCATTCCCCAGTCAGGAGCCTCTGGCAGTGCCCTGAATTGGCAGTTGTGCCCTCCATTCTTCAGAGCTGCCCACAAGAAGTCCATGCCCACAGAAGAAGGTTCTAGGCTGCAGGGAGCATCTGTGATCCCTGACCTTTTCACTCGGTGCTCACTGACCTTCTGATGAGGGTCTTCCATGTTCAGAGTCCTGTTTCAGGCAACTGAGCTTCAGGAGAAGTTGCTGGGATTGGACTCAGAAGACCTGGCTTTGGGTCCTCTTGCAAGCCACTGTTCATTGACTGTTTCCCCATTTCCGAAATGCAAATGACCATCCCTTTCTGCCTGTTCCACAGTGACCATGTCTGTGGTTGAGCAGAGAGGGTTACTATCTTACCTCCATTTCTCCTTTTTTCTTTTGATTAACTCTCCTTCTATATTCCCTTTCTGCTTCTCACTTCTGTCTGGCCCTAAGTAGGCAATAGTTAATATCTATACACTCACTGCACCTGTGTTTCACAGTAGGTGCTTTATGCCTTACACCGTCCTCCTGCCCCGCCCCCTGGCAGAGGTAGCCGCCCTCCTCTCTCCACGGCAGCTTGCAGACACCCCTCCATTGGGGCAGATCACATTATACTGGAATTACCTATGGGATGGGCAGTTCTCCCAGTTGACTATAGGCTCTTTGCGGGCAAGGCTTCCGTTTTATTCACTGATAAATCTCTAGATATTCAGCAAATGTTGAATAATTCAAAACATGCTGAGAACTTACCACATACCACATGCTTTCATGTCACTGTCAGACTCCCTACAGTGAATTTCCCCCCCTAATTAGAGGTAAGTTAGGTGAGGCTCAGACTTATCCCAAGTCCCATAGCTCATAAATACTTTAGCCAGAATTCAAACCTAGGTCTGTTTGACTCCAAAGCCTTTGCCCTTTCTCTGAACTACACTGCCTCTCTGGCCATAGCAACAATCTCAACCATCTACCACCAGGGTCAAGTCCAGCAGACTTGGGTTACAGAACAGGAGGTAGACATCTAACTGTGTCCCCCATATCAGTGGTACTGTAATGGGAAAGAAAAAAGATACCACTGTGTGAGAACCCTCCGAAAGATGCTTATTTGCAATAGAAAAGCTAGCTGGTGTGAGGAGGATGAGCTACCTTTATCAACTGAGAGAGAAAAGAGCTATCAGAAAATAAAAAGTGAGTCATCAGCTATAAAAAGTAAATCATCAACCCTGGCTGCTGTGGCTCAGTGGATTGAGCGTCAGCCTGTGAGCCAAGTGTCGCTGGTTCGATTCCCAGTCAGGGCACATGACTAGGTTGCACGTCAGGTCCCCAGTTGGGGGCGCGAGTGAGAGGCAACCACACAGTGATGTTTCTCTGCCTCTCTTTCTCCTTTCCCCTCTCTCTAAAAATAAAATAAACAAACAAATAAATTAATTAATTAAAAAAAAAAATGAAACCATCACTGATAAAGTATCTTCTCTTGGACACTCCCCCTGGATGGGGTGGGAGGAGGGGCTCCTTCAGCAGGAGTCAGTACAGGTCACGCTGTCCTTTAGAATAAGTGAGATGCGTCCCCTGGTGACGGCAGGCATGTTGCTGGCACACTGTGAGCCTGGAAGTGTGCATGTCATAATCTCTGAGACCCCGCCTATAGAGACAATTCTCCGACTACGGGACTGTACGAAGACACACATGGATGTCGTCACACACTAGAAACCTGTTCATTGGGATGGAAGAGAGACAGCAGGGGCTTCAGGTTGCTAACCTAGCTCTGCCAGTTCCTGCTTATGTGAATTTGGCAAATGGCACAAGATCACTGAGTTTATCTTTTCCGTGGA
Source organism: Furipterus horrens (assembly GCF_987537825.1). Lineage (NCBI taxonomy): Eukaryota > Metazoa > Chordata > Mammalia > Chiroptera > Furipteridae > Furipterus > Furipterus horrens. The sequence goes on from NW_028327172.1 coordinate 50,028,702, forward strand.
AACACACATAATGTCACTTCCAGGTTGTTTTGAGAACAAAGCAGTGAAGCACCTAGTGCAGTGCCTGGCATAGAACCAGGGCTCAATCAGTAGATCGCTGTAGTTACGGTGCTGGCTCTGCCACTTGGTAGTTGTGTGATCCTGGACAAGTCATGTGGCTTTTCTAAGCCTCAGTTTTCTTATCTTTAAAGGTGAGATTGAAATAAATGAAAGGTTTGTGAAGGCTTGTGGCATTATGTGTCCCAAAGGGGCAAAAACATGCACTGGAAGTACAATGGAAGCTCTGGTTCTAGGCAGAGGAGGATCGCTACAATGCTGAAAGGGAGCTCTCCTAAAATATATGGATTTTTTCTACTGAGCTTCCGCCAGCATGTTCTTCTGGTCCCCTCCCCTTCACATCTCTGACCTTCACGTCCTCCTTTGCCAGCTGTGCGTCTTCACTCACCACTAAAACGGACCATTCCTCAACCCTTTTTCTGCTTTAATCTCTTTCCTTAGGAAACATCTTAACATCTTATTGGGTTTGCCAATTATCTCCAAGGGTTGAGATATATTAAGCTCAAATCAGCTCATGTATCTCCATTTCTAAGGCCTGCAGCCAGAGCTCTGCCTAGTTTACAGTGTCCCAGCTTCTACAGTTGAAGAAACTTTCAAATATGGAAATCAAGTCACTCTAGCTCAAAGTCTCATAAGTGGTTTCTGGTTACGCTTAGGATAAATTAACCAACAAAAGAAAATATAACTCCTCACCAGCCACATAAAAGCCCTGTGTGGTCTGGCTCCTGGTACCTCTTCAGCCTTGCCCAATGCCATTTAGCCCTTTGATCCCCACATCCTACAATGTGACCATCTTTAAGTTCTTCAGACAATCCAGCTCTTGTCTGTCCCAGAGCCTCTGCATATGCTCTTCCATCTACTTGGTACATTCTCTGTCCAAACCTTCATCTAAACAACTCCTATTCCCATCCTGGCCCCAGCCATCTAAATTAGGTTTCCTGTTTATTTCCCTAGAGTACCCTCTTCTTTTCTTTACCATAATGAATATTTACCATTTACAATGATATATTACATATATACATATTCGATGGTCATATTTAAACTTAGGACTCTATCTCCAGCTGTCTCAAGCACGTCTATAAACTTACTGAGAGCAAGAAGCATGGCTAATATTATACACCAGAGATATGAATGCCTGCTGAGGACACGGCATGGTAAAGGCGGTGAGTAATCACTGGTTGAATGAGAAAATGAACAGACAGTGGCTTCCACCCCTCTGGAGCTGCTGGTTCTGTCCATCTTTCTTATTGCATTGTTCAAGGGGCTTTGAGGCTTAATAAAAAAGGCCTCGTTGCTTGGGTGTTGTAAAGAGACTGAACCCAGCCTTTTCCCTTTTCCTCAGTCATACGAATCAGCTTCTCCTTTTTCTCAGCCTCACTTACTAGTCCGTGAGAACCTCACAGGGAAGCACCATGGCTGTGCCATTTGTGCACCTAAGTGCATGCCCCAGCCAGGGGCTGGCTCAGAGGAAGACGCTCTCAGTGGGTACCTGTTGAACCAGAGAAACTTGGTGAAGGCTGTGACAGACACTGATGACCCCATATTCGCTTCCTCTCTTCCTGAGAGAACGCCAATTTGGTTTAGAGTGCCAATGGAGCAAACTAAAATAATCACTGCGCTGGCCAGGTAGCTCAGCTGGTTGGAGCATCTCCCCATGCGCCAGGGTTGCGGGTTTGATCCCCAGTCTGGGCACGTGTGAGAGTCACAATGATGCATGGATGGGTGGGGCAATGGGTTGGTGTCTCCCTCTCTCTCTCCCCTCCTTCCTCTCTCTAATAATCAGTCAATAATTTTATTTTTTAAATTCACCTTCTCAGATTTCCTTACAGCTCTGAGTGTCCAAGTAACACAGCCCTGCCAAGAACTGTAGGCTGAGCATTTTAGGACAAATCTGGCTTCCCTGCTTCCTTCCCCTTCCTTCTTTTTCCCCTAGGCTGAGAGTGCGCATGAGAACATTAAAGCCCCGCTGAAATGCCACTGATAGGAATCGTATTACTTGCACACTAAACACATTTCTAACTATTCCCACAGAGAAACCAGATTTATTGCTTGGTACCTACTGTGCCCTCGAAGTGTATTTTCTTCTTTCCTGCCCTTGAGGTTCCCGGTCCCAGAGAGTTCAGAAGGGTCAGCAGCCCAAGACGGATCTGGGAGCCCAGGGTGTGGGGTGCAGCAATGGGAACCACGCCCACCCTGCGGTCCTCCGTGGCAGGGCCAGCTGCTGGCAGGGCCGCTCTCCAGGCTGCAGGTGTGCTGCTCTGACAGTCTAGCTCTCCTCCATGCAACAGATCTTGGGTCACAGTTTGTTTCCAATGTGCTGACTGGATTTTCCCTCAGCCTAGAGTTTCATTCCACTCTGCCAGACTGCTCCAAACAAATCACTGCTACCAGGGAGTGGGGAACTCACAGGGCACATCTCCAAGGAAGGTTCACAAAGTGCCACCAGTGTCATTGACAAGAAGGCTGACTGATTACCAAGAGAGACCATGATTACTCATTGCTGTACGTACCTTATCATTTAGAGGAAGGGGGTATGAGGAACGGGGGAGACAGAGCATTATTAAAAACTGAAAATCATTCCTAATCACTTTTTTTAGTTTCTTCTTTGAAGTAGTGCAGGTTTTTATACATATTACAGTATAGAATGTCTGGGATTTTTCTCTCCAGAACCTTGCAAAAGCACTCAGAGGCATTTAATGAACAGTAGTCTTACCTAATCACCGCAAGGGGCATATAGAAATAGCACAGTCCAGTGGTCTTTAGAAAATCATGAAGGACCAAATTTTGACTATCCTTGCAAGATGGAAGGCTATGTGAAAGTATCTATTCAAGGCCAGGAAAAAGAGCAATGCATCGCAGGAACAGCAGATAAAAACACCATTAATGCCACTGAACCAGTCCTTCCGTCCCTCCTGGCTCCCCTGTTCCCTCATATTTCCCCTTTTCTCATGAAATCACAAAGCTCAATCCTGGTAACCTCCTTTGGTTACATAAATTAATGGGCTCTTGTAAACCCTCTGGCTCTAATTATTTTAGTCCTTCATGTAAGAGCCTGCAGAATGATTTTTTTCCTTAGGGTGTCATTCAAGGCTCTCCCTAATGGCTCACTTCCCCCCTTCAGAGAATCCTGGGCTCTAATCAAACAAGGTGCTGTCTCCTTACAGCCAACCATTACTTTTCTGCCTACCTGCCTTTTGCTCCTGCTGCTCCTGCTACCCAGAATGAACTACTCAACAATTCCTCCCTCCTGTTTTTCTTTTTTAAATGTGCAGATTCTGCTCAGTCTTTAAGTCACATCAAATGTCACTTCAACCAGAGAGCCCTCCCTGATGCATCCATCTGGACATGCCCCCTGCCTTTCTCCCATTCTCATGGCACTTTCACCAGTGGCTCCAGGACTGACTTCCTTTGTCCTTTCCTTGATCAGAGGCACTTCCTATGTAAATGCTTCCTCTCCTTAATCTAAACCATGAGCTACTTTTGCCAGAAGCCACACCATGCCTTCTCTGTACCTCCAACTGGGGAAACAGCAGGGGCGCAGTATTCATCTAGTCCCTGGACAAAGAACAAGTCCATTTGCAGCAGCTGCCTGGACATGAACAAAAGAACCCTTCTCTTTAGTTAGCACCAATGTTCTCAGGCCAGTGCACCTTTCTCATAAAAATGACCAGGGTCTATATTTTCTAACAGTGATCCTCAATTCTCTTCTCTGGTTTCTACATCCACTGTGGGGCCTCTGTTATTTTCCAACCTGACTCACACTGCCACAGCGTCAGGTTGATCTGTTCTTTTATGCTTCAGCATCCACCAAAATTAAAAGATCTGATGTTTTCTGGATGTCCAGAACTCTGCAATACAGACATGTCAGGTCTTGGGGTTGCAAGTAATGGATATGAAGATATTTTTATTTGAAAAGTTTTGGATGGTGTAATATTTTTTTCATGGTCTTTTTAATGACTTCTTAAGAAAATTTCCTGGGTTGATATAAGATGGTTGCAAGTTAATAAAAGGGAAATTATATTCCATGTAACACAAATGGAAATAAAATATTTAGCAGTATCACTGAAAATAGTAAGACACTGGCATAGTGTGGAGAGAAAGGGATTTGGAGACAAAGTTTCCATCCTAGCTCTACCCTTACTAAGACTTTGGGCAAATGAATTAAATTCTCTGAGCCTCAATTTCTTCATCTGAAAGGGTGAGATCAAAATATATACCATCTATGGTCTTGTGAGGATTAAATTACATAAAGAAAAGAGCTAAGTATCGTTCCCAGCACACAGTGGGAGCTCTCTAAATGTTCCCTATGTGAAGGGAACCCTCTTCATGCACTGTTGGTGGGAATGCATATTGGTGCAGCCACCGTGGAAAACAGTGTGGAGGTTCCTCAAAAAATTTAAAATGAAACTGCTTTATTATGCAGCGATTCCACTTCTGGGTATACATCCAAAACACTAATTCAAAAGAATATATACACCCCTATGTTCGTAGCCAAGATATGAAAGCAACAAAGTGCCCATCAATAGACAGTGGATAAAAAAACTGTGGTACATATACATATAGACAATGGGATATTACTCGCCAATTAAAAAGAATGAAGTCTTAACCATTTGAAGCAGGACTGATGGACCTAGATGATATTACACCAAATGAAATAAGTCCATCAGAGAAAGACAAATACCACACATCATTTCACTTATAGGTAAAATCTAAAGAACTAAATAAACAAATAAAACAGAAACAAACTCAAGAAACAGACTGATGGCTGCCAGAGGGGAGGGGGTTGGGGGGCTGAATGAAAAAGGTGAAGGGATTAAGAAGTACCAATGGGAAGTTGCAGAACAGTCACAGGGACATAAAGTATAACATAGGGAATATAGGCCCTAATATTATAATTATATATGATGTTTGAAGGGTACTAGAAATGTGGGGTCAGGGGAACAGTTTGTAAAGTATATGATTATCGAACTACTATGCTATACATCTGAAACTAATACAAAATAATATTGAATGTAAACTGTAATTGAAAAATAAAATAAAAAATAAAAATAAATGTTTGATGCATGAATGAATAGGTAGAAAACAGAAATATAACACAGATAAAAGGAGTTTATCCAGGGAAGGAGGTAGATTTTGCTTAAGAAGGAAGATCACAAGCTTTGTAGTCACACAGATGCCAGTTCAAGTCCCGGCTTTTCTCTTAACATCCCTGGACCTCAATTTCCTCATCTGCAATAGGGGGTAATAGTAAAAATAAGAATAACTGCCTCATGGAGTCACTGCAAAGCTTAAAGAATGTTTGTAAGGCCTCTGTAAATTGCAATGGTAAATTACATTTTGGCTACTGGTATACATTCTCCTACTTCATTCAATACTGGGGGTCAACAAGGCCACCCCACAGGAGTGAGGACAGAAACAACATGTGGGGGAAAGACTGTTCTTTCTGAAAAAAGCTGCCATGTTTCATTCTAAAACTTGGTTGTTGGTGTGTGTGTGTGTGTGTGTATGTGTAAATATATCTAGTTCACAGGGAGCTCTGTCAACATCAGGTCTCTCTGTGTATATATTTGTGTATACAGTTTGTAAAGTGCTTTCAGATTTTTTTCAAGGCAAAAGATAAACTCATTTAATTTAAAATCATCAGCTGGACTATATTAAATGGAGGGAAAAGCAAAAACGTACACCATCTAGCCATTTGTTAAATTAAACACAATTATTTTTCCTGTTACTTAATTGCAAACAGACATAAATACTCTGGATCCTGACATCGTAGATCTTCTTAAATTCTAGTCTGCATTTCAACATGTAATGAAGGGAGGGTCATATTCTAATTTGTGTATTATGTAAACCTAAGAGTTACAATTGTATATTGGGACCATAATGATTTCACTAAAACAAGACCTAAACTTCTAATTAACCTGCCAAGACAAATTACAACTCATAATTCACAGGTAACAACCATGGACAGGGACTCATGGGAAGAAAGGGATTAATAGCAACATCAGAATTGGTCTGTGTTTGTACTAAAGAATAAAAGGTATCCATTAAACAATCTTCGCAGTTTGAAGGAAGACAGACAAGTCAGAAAGACAGCAAGAGAAAGGCGGAAGGAGGAAGGGATGGGAGAGAATATTAACCGCTTCTGTTTATTGAGCGCTCATAGTGCCCAAAGCCTATGCTAGGCATTTGATATCTGCTCCCTGTAATCTTTACAATAGGGATTGCACAATGTGATGTTACTATTTCATTTACCAGACAAGAGAGCTGAGGCTCAGAGCAGTGAGCTGACTGGCCACAGTCACAGAGCTAACACAAGACAGGAAGGGATGGAAATCAGTGCTCGTAAGGCATTTGTTTTCAAAGCATAATCACTCTATCTCAGGCCCACTGGTCATCATTCATGGGGAAAAGGCCCAGGAATCTCAATTCTAAACTAGCTTCCCAGGGGATTCCTTTACACAACCCTGTTTGGGACCACTCATAAGATACCATAACTCCTGGCTATGCAAATGTGGTCCGCAGATGAGCAGTAGAGGTGTCACCAGGTGCTGGTGAGAAATGCAGACTCGAGGGCCCCCTCCAGATCTGCCGAAGCAGAATCTGCATTTTAACAAGACACCAGGTGGTCCCTAAGTTTCCGAGAAGCACAGGATCGCCTATCTGCTCTAAAAGACATTACAGGGTTAAGGGAGGTGAAGATGGATTGCATCACTTAGGTGAGAGGAAGAGAACCAGAGGGAAAAATAACACCATCTCCTTAATTACAACAAAGCAGGCTAGCAAGCTGTGACAAGCCAAGAGTTGGCAAGGGCACCTAGCTGTACCTGTATTTTATTTCTCTAAGAGGCATATCCTAATTAAAAGCCACTTTCTTTGGGGGTTTGTGTTAATATCCTTTCATATTTACGCTCAGCTATTACAAATAACAAATCCTGACTGTAGGAAAGCTCCGTTCTGAGCAAGCAGGATGCTCTGTGCTGGCTGGTGAACCATGTCTGAGAGAGAGCAGGCTGTGACACCACGAAGCTGTAACTCAGGCACTACTCATGGCTTGATAATCAAGTCCCCAAAGGGAAGCTGCTGTGTCCAGAAAGAACGCAGGCACAGGGTCTGGAGGCTGGCAAACCCCACACAGTGACAGCCTAATTGACAGCGAGGCCCAGCACTGGCTCTCCAGTGACAGAGTGGGGCTATACCATCAGCCTCCGGGTCACAGTAACCACTGAGCAGCAGCCTCAAATTCCAGGATCTTGGGAAACCAAGAGCTGGAAAACTTCAGTAATTTGTGCAGGGTCAAATCACAGGCTGCTGGCAGAGTTGCAGACCTGAGCATGCGTCCCGCTCTCACTCACGAGGCAGTGCTCAGGGAGAAGAGCACAGCACTGCAGCCACTGCACGGCAGCCGCTGTCAGTCCTGCAAGGGGGCTGTGCAGAGGAAAGGCCCCGCTCATGCTTGTTCCCGTGGGAACCGAGTGATGCTGTGTGTCATGGCCTGGCTGGATGTGGAGGAGGCAGAGAAGATCATGTCAAAGTCCCTGCCCTTCAGACACTCAGAGACCAGCAGCTGGGACGACGCTTTCAACCAAGGACAGCGCAGGCGCTATTTCCTGCATGACGGCCCCACCTCCATCCCTTGAGACCGCAGTTCTAGCAGCCGCTTATAAACCATGTCCGTGTTCCATGGAAAGGGATGCTCTGCCTCAACACTAAGGGCAAGGTTGCAAGCAAGAGAAAGGTGGCCCAAAAATGACTACTGCTGTTTAGGAAAAAGAACTAGAGTCTTGCAAGAGTGTTAGAAACCAACAACCAGAGTCAGAGGTTTTCATTCAGTTCCATATTCCGTGTCAGAGAGACTCCCAGCCAAGCGTTTTGAGGTCAACTCTAAACCACATAGAACTTTTAATTAATTAACAACCTCGTTTCCAAGAGCTCTGGTGAGTGACTTTCTGTCTTCTTCTAAGTTTTACTGTCCTGTAGGAAATTTTTATCTCCAGCCGCTGTCCTAGTGCTTCCCATATAACCTCAGAAAGACTGTTTTCTGACCTGAACCACTGACCATTGCATCCCACAGTGCGCGGTGGTGATCTGAGGAGGGGACAGAGTCTATAGAACGTGTGGTAAAGGAGAGACATTCCTTACAACAGGATGCTAGGCTCCCAGACCCCCGCAGGCCTGTGCGGTGGCCAACGGGCTCACGCTGAACTGAGAGCTACGGCCCTCTGCCTCTGGGAGGGCCGGTGAAGGTGCTAAGCGCTCACTGAAGACGCCGGGGCTCGCTCTCTGTCGGAGATCAGGGTACCTCCACTCCCAACACACCCCGATCTGACTGGGTACATCGTGCGCCCAGCCCTTCGCACGGCCACTCCTCCGCGCCCTCCAAGCCTTTATCGTGTTGTGTCATCAGCCAGTAGTTGATGGCTTCCAATGCAAAACAAACAGACAAACACAACACCCCACAAAAACCCAAACAACAAACCAGCAAGCTGAACCAAGGGGGACTATTAAAAAATAAAGGTGTTGGAGAAGTTTCAAGAGGAGAACTGTTGCCTCCATGTGGCCGGTGATCCAGGCTTCCTGTCTCCTTGTTGGGTCCCCTCCCGCCCCATGCTGGTCCGCACACTGTGCCCCAGATGACACAGGTGCCCAGGGCTCAGGTGCCAATCCAGAATGGCTTCCAGCCCCCCTGTCACCCCCTTCCCACATGTCCCCACATCTCACTCCCACCCCGTGTCCTGCAGGCCTGGTCAAGATGGCCTGAGGCTAGACTGCAGGCAGCATGACAGCTGGTCACCGCCAGCTCCCAGCGACCCCAGGCATCTTCTCACACAAACAGACATTATCCCGCAGACCCAGAGCAATGGCGGCTCCTTACCAATGGCAGTGGTGAGAAAAGAAACCACTTCAGACTCCTTCCCGTCATTGTAAAAAGCCAGGTGCCAGATGCCGGAATCCAAATACTGGATGAAGCCAGTCTCGTGGCTAGAGGGAGGGACAACTCCCCGAGACTGACGCTGGGGTCCCTCCAGGCTCCGTGCCTCCTGGGTCAGGAGCCTCCTTCCATCCAGCAGCTCCACAAAGTCAAACTGAAGTACAAAGATGGCATAATTAGTAGCGGACCTGCTTCGCCACAAAGCTAGCTTCCTTCTTTAGAGTTCTTCTGGAGAAAACCCCAGGAAACACGACCTGAGACAGGTCAAAGAGCCTAAAGCCACATGAAGGTTGATTGACCAACTCCAAGTCCTCCCCAGACTCCATTCTTTCATGGCGATAGTCTGCTTATTCTCTTAGGAGTCCAGCATAATTAGTGGATTCTTTTTTGGTCTCATTTTGCTTTAATTTTGGTGTATGTGTGGTAAGTCTTCATCTGGCTGAATCTATACAGGACAGCCATGCTTTTCCAAAGGTGAGCACACAACCAGAAACGTAGCCACTTAACGACTGTTTCAACCCCAACTCCTGAAAACCCAGTGGGGTCTAGGATAGGGACTGGAACCCTGGATGTGCCTTAAATGTCAGTCAAGTGCAAATGAAAAGTTGGTTTATATCCATCTTCCTTTTGTCAATGATCCTTTTTAAGCCCTCCAGTTTCAGGGAGCAGTTTTAGGGGAACTTAACTGGATTAGCTCAAAACTTTATCAATAATTACATGCTGTGTCAAACACAACAGCCAATTGATCTGACTCAAGAGAAGTCAGATACACAGTGTTAAAGATGGGTAGGTGATTAAGTCCTACTGGCCTACTTACTAGCAAGCAAACTGAGCCATCTCTCCCTCCCTTCCTCCCTTCCTTCCTTCTTTCCTCTCACCCTTCCTTCCTTCCTCCCTTTATAAAAAACCAAGATAGGTATTTATTCTATCTCATGCAAAAATGTCTGGAGCCATGCAGTCTAGGACTAGCATTGCAGTTCTACAAAAAATATCAGGAGCCGGGCTCTATTTTCCTGTGACTCCATCCTTGCAAAGTATATCTATGTATCTAGCTTTTACCCAAAAATCTTAAATAACAACTGGTGCTAGGAAGACTGCATTTGGCCTGGGAATGTCTGCTAGATACTCATGATTTATGTTACTCCAATCCCATAGTTGGGAGGACATTGCAAAAGACTGTTCTTTACCCACCAGGACTGGTAATACATCAATCATCCTGGATGAGTTTATTAAGTGTTTCTGGCGTGCACGTGTCTGAGTAAATGTGAAATTCTAAAGGAGAGAAAGAATGTAGGAGAGTAGGGAAATAACATTTATTCTGAACTACATCCTGCAGTAGACGCCTTATAAATACTATTCATTATTCTTCACAACAGCCTTGCAAAGTAGGTATTGTTATCGCCATTTGGTGGATTAGGAAACTTGCTCTGACAGGGTAACAGGCCGAAGTTACGTAGTTGGTAATGAGAGGATTCAAACTCAGATCTGTCTGACTCAAAAGTGTGTGCTTTTTTTTTTTCTAGGTTATAATTCCCAGATAATTTAACTTAGGAGACTGGGTGATAGTAGCTAGGCAATAGAAAGATTTCCTAGAATTCCCTCCTCTTATAAAGCCCCAGGGACATAACCCTGCTCATCTAAAAGGCAGGGTCCAAGAGAGGCCAAATGGATGAATGGGCTATCAGATGTATAAAATTCCCTTCAAGCTGAAGGATATAGGTTTAAGCATCAAGTTTCTGTCGTGGGTTGAGTTGAGGTAGGTGCCCTGGGGATGTGAGATTCTGATTACCTGGGTATGTGAAGGAGGAAGGCCTTTTCTGCCATAAATGCCAACCAGAGCCGCCTTTCCCAGAGACACATTGAATTTCAGGTGCACAGGATGGTCTATGAACACTTGAGATCTCCAGAAAGTGCCAGGAGGAATCTTCTGGGAAGCCCGTCTCCCCACGTCGATTTCTCCAGAGTCTATAAAACTGTCCTCTGGAAAGAAACTATTGGGCTTTCCTACCAAGACACAGGGAAGGGAAGACAAAATGTCACGGTTAGACACAGGTGAATCAGGTACTTATTGCATCTGAATGAGCAGGACTCCCTCTGCCCACACTTCCCTCTGCAATGGTCTGCCGCCAGTGCCCCTCCCCAATTCCCCTGCTGAAGAGTAAAAATGTCCAGAAGTGCTTTTCCAGTGATACTCAAATTGTTCTGCTAAAAACACTCATTCCTTCAAAGCAGTATGGGTCCTCCCCAAGGGCCATCTGTTTACTGCATAATTCCACAGCTTGTTAAGATATATGTTGATTCTAAATATAATCATTTGCAGTCACATGAGAATGACTCTGTGTGTGTGTGTGTGTGTGTGTGTGTAAGTGTGCATGCTAAAACAGAATGGCTAGAGGAAACAAGGTGTTGTTATTAAATTTCCAACTACGAATGGTTCTGCCAGCAGTAGAAAACATGACCTGAGTGGAGTAAGGCATTTTACAAGTTCACTAGTTTATATATAATTGGGAGTCAAACTCTGAGGCTGAGATATGTGGATGCGGGTTTGTGTTGGGAGCAGGGACAGTAGGGTTGGGGAAGATGAGGAAGAGGGTACTTGTGAAGGGAGGGAAAATGCTTCTTTGTCTAGGATGGAGTTCTTTGAATATCATTTTTGTGCTGAAGAGGTAAAGTTAAGGGAATTTCTGAAGTTTAGGCACAAAGCGTGTGACATACTTGGAAATTTGACCCAGACCCCCTACCCTGTAGTCTGCAAGGGATTTGAGGGGCTGGTTAAGAGTAGACTCTCTTGACCATTTCTTTCACCTACCAAGAGAGTGACAGCTTTCTGGTGACACCCCCAGTGCCAGGAAGGAAAACTGCTTATCAAACATCCTCTATTTAGTAATTAAACACATGTACATGTAAAAAATATAAACTCTAACTTTCTGCCAGACTCTGGCCTTCTGAGGAACTGGGAGGGAGCCGGAAACTCTAGGGATGTTAGAAGACCACCTTTAGGACAATGAAAAACCCAAATAAAGTCAATATCTTATTTGTCATTAGAAAGGACCCCCTGGGCATCCTAGTTCCAAGCCTGTTGTATTGTTAGGAGATGTTTGAAGAGACACTTTAGAGAACAAGAATCCATTTGTAAAGAAAACACGTTTATGGGAACTTTTCATAAAAAGCATTTGGTGAATAAGAAATTAAAGTGTCTTTTCCCCTAGCTTTGTAAGATTCCTTACAAAGCATATTTGGTGCTGAAATGGAGCTTGGCAGGGCATTGTTGTAGTCATAAAATATTTTACTGTTTTAAATAATACAATTCAATTTAAATGTTAAACTTCTCCATATGTTATCATTCCCTTATAAACTCCCAGGCAGAAACATCAGATTTTTTAGCTTCAAAGCGTTGAACGTTATTTTAATTAAAATACGCCAACAAAAAAGTTAAAATGCATGCTCTCAATATAAGTACCGCTAGTATTCTGTCATTAGTATGGGAAAGCTTGCATTTAATTGTTTTATGGAATGAATGTGCCCTAGACTTTTACCTTGAAAATGTAGACACAGACAAACCACCACGTGGCTCAAAGTTCAAAGACAGAAGTCAAATTGCAAAGCATGAGGATGGAAGAGAATTACTTCCTCATTCTTCTTTATCTGATTTCTGGTTTCCCAATACCACAATCCTCTTACAGTCCAGGTAGAAAATAGTATACCCTTCAGCTTCTAATTCTGCTCGGGAAGCAGAACTCTGAGGGAGTACAAAACAAAAGCAGGATGAGTTCTGAGCTTTTTACTCCCAGAAACTGCATAGAAACAAGGCCAAGACTGCTAATTCCAAGGACTCATTTCCTTTGTGAGTAAGTGGGAGTCAGAGCTGCTGAGATTAGAGAATGGCCTGCCTTCCAGTAACTCCTGTGTCTGAGAATAAATAACAAAAACTTGTCTTGTACTTTGGCACGCTGTTGGAAAACCATGCACAGTTCGTTTTCCCCTTCAGTGAGTGTATTTTCAGGAGACAGCTATTGTATCAGCTGCGTTCTTTAGCCTCACTGGTCAGGGGCCAAGTCCTGAAACTCTCGGAAGGTCTGCAGGCCTCAGGGGCATAAATAAGTTAGTTGGCTCTCACCCCAGAGGACGGAGGGACAGAAGGGGGATAATTTTTTCTAGCACTGTAGTATTTCTCCTAAGGAGGCCAAAATGGGATGAAAAAAATTGTCCTTGGTGTGTATACAATGAAATCAAAATTATAAATTCTGGTCTAGGGTACCCCTTCTCCATGCAGGACTTTGACATTTTTGGCTGAGACTGAGAGGGCTACTCTGGAACTTTGGTTCAAAAGTGACCTTGGATCAGAAGTCCCTCTATCCAGATCCTGAGGGCAATGTTTGAGAGGGGAAGGAGTTTCCCCACCTGGGATTTAACCTCTATTATTCCTCCCTTCTGGTCCCCAGTGGTCCCCTGGACTAACCACAGGGATGAGAGGGGGGCTTTTCAGGGGAAAGAGCTACAGCCTGCTGAGCACCTCGACCTAATGAGGTGTAGGACTGGCTGGGCTAAGGGCTATTCAGAGTGAAACCACCCAATTGTTTCCTGCCTTTAAAAAACCCTCATTGCTGTCTTCTTTCCAGATCCTATAACCCAACTTTGTTTGTTCTTAATTCGGAGCACCAAGCTGTGAGCACGAGGACAGAAAATATCCTACTACACAGCAGAACCCGCCAATGATGGGATGAGAGAGGGTAGAAGGTAGAGGTAACTGGAGGAGAAAACCCATGTGTGTGAAATTCTTTTTACCACTTTGTATATTCTGGATGATGACAAACAACAACAACAACAAATTAGTATAAGTAGTAGTAGCAATGAAGATAGAGGCAGTAGTTTTTACTACCATCTAATGAGCTCTAACTATATGGGGGGCACCTTCACATATATTGGGTGAGTCAATTCTCATACTATTAAAACATATATACTGAGGCTCAGAATGCTTAAGAAACCATTGATATATGAAGCCATTTAGGCTTCCCTTTTATTTATTAGAATATGGCTTCTTAGAGCATTAAATTGATGGATGATTAATTAGAACTCTTCCAAGGTGTTCTCAGTGGTGGCAGAGAGTGCTGACCCTCTTTAAGAGCAATAGTCCAATTTAATGCACAGTCCCAGCAGGCTAAATACCAAGGCCACACCAGGTACATGCAAGGCCCACTGACAAACTTTTTTGCGTCCTGGGTTACAAAAAACTTCCAATTTTTATAAAGTGAGAACCTGCAAACAGTCCTCAAAGTTAAAGGTAATAGTCACCATCTCAAACATTGATAAAAATGAGGCTATTCAATCAGTGGGTGTTCCCAGAAGCTTAACAAACAGTACAAAATACTTAACTCGGAATTAGGGACCACCGACAGCATGATTAGGTTTCACAAGGCAGATTCTACTGGTAATGGCCCTTTTCTTTATAAATATGTATAAATTCAGGCTTTCCATAGCAATGCTGTGCAAATACACAATCATGTCAATAAAAGAAATTTCTCAACTAATCTTGAAATGATTGCATAGCTCAGTAAAATTTTAGAGATTTGGAAGAACTGAAATTCCACACACTGCCCAATCACAGTCTTTACTTTCCTGAACTGAGACCTATCAACATAGGTTCTAAATTCCTAATCAATTAATATTCTCCCTCTCACCCTTTTTGGGTCCTTTTCAGGGCAATAACTTACACAAAGTATCCTTTGGTTTCCTTAGCAACTGTTTGAAATTTATTTGGTTATCAAACTAAGCTGTTTCATTTTGGAGAGCCCAGCTGAGCCTGTGTGCAGCAATTTGCATGCTTCAAACTGATGGGCAATTTTGATTTCACTGCAGAAAGCAGAAAATACTATCCCTAGCCCACCAATTCAACCACCAGAAATGCTTGTTTATTCATTGCTTCCCCCCCCCCCTTCTCCATTAATGCATAACATAAGTTCTTGTGGCTTTACTTGCAAAAGCTGCTGTATTTGGTTTCTGTCCTATGACAACCCTGAAATGATTATAGCCATGTTGAAAATATAGTATATGCTGCAGCTTGATGTTATTCTCAAAGGCATGGTGAACATTTAAAATGTTTCATTTGCATTATTTAACAATATATATCCTTTAAAAAGACTCAAAAAATGTCCGAACGTTTGCAGGATCTTTAAGGATAAAATGTTAGTCTAGATTTCTGAGATTCTATTAACTGATATGGAATGGCTTTGGATTTGAAGAGACAAGAAAGGAACTGGTATTTGCTGAGTGCCTCTTTAGGTTTCATCCTTGTTCTACAGATGAGAAAAGGGAGGCCAAAGGAGACGGAGTAACTGGCATGCATTACAGAGCTGATAAAGGGCAGGGCCAGGACTCAAACCCTGGACTGTCTGGCCCCAAGGCCCTTTTATCCTTTTTCCATCATACCCCATTGCTTCCCCCATCATTGTGAAACAGGGTCTCTAATCCTAATTCAGGAATCAGCTGTCCTCTTTGATATCCTCAGAAGGGACAGCAAATACGCACTCATGTCAGGGTTCGAGACTTTCCCCCGTGAGATGTGTCTAAGGAACTAGACTTTTAATTTCACAAGTAAAAACATAAATTGAGCAGACCTAGGTTTGACCAGAGCAAAAGAAATTAGGAACCATGTGGCCTCACATAAACTACAGAAAGTTTTGTCCTCTGTTTTCCCGACTGATGTATTTTCTTGTCACAGTAATTGCTTCTGATGCTGACCACTTTCCAGTGCTGCATTGCATTTTAGGGGTTTGAAAAGAGGATTTCCATTTGCATTAGTAATGACAAATAATCCTTTTAAGCAAAAATCCTCCAATTAAGTAAACCAATAAGCTGATGCAATTTTATTTTGTCTCTTATCTGTACCTCCTGCTCCTTGCCTAAACAACCACAAACTAATTTCATTAAAGTGAAAGATTTCAGATACACCCAATTCCTATTTAAAGAATGTTTGATAGAGATCATGGAGAAAAAAAAATGCATTTTGCTAAATGAGACCCTTTACCAATAGCCTTAGGGTTAAACATATCTGTAATCTGCATTTGGACATGCTGATCTGAAGACAGTCTTCATTCTATGGTTTTCACCTAGGGCACCTGACCCTACAAACTGGCTTGAGTCTCACACAGCAACAAGCAGGACCATGGACAGGGCCAATTTGAAAAAAAAATTCTGAAGAGCCATCTGGTTAGTCATATAACAATTCTATTACTAATTTCATATGTAGAACTTGCAAATTAGAATGAATCTTAAGAGATAATCCAGCTCTACAAACTCCTTTTAAGGGGAAGGAAAATGAAGTCCAGAAGATCTATACAAGGAATTTGCTTAAGATGACATCACAAGGCAGCGGGCAGCAGCTGGACCTGAATTCAGGGCTCCTGACTCCTAAACCAGAGCTCTTCCCATTGCCCTATGCAAGTACCCATATCCTACTAAGAGGCAAAGGCAGTGTAAATCATTCAAGGTTTTAAGTGTTAAAATTTTTATTTGTAAAGAAAAAGATGGGATTTGCCCCTCAAATTGTAGGCATGGGCTCTGTGAAAACAACCCCGGTTAATTTCCCATAGAAATGATGACAGGTAAAAAGTTGATTTTGGCCTTCAAGAGCATCATTTCAGAGGTCATGAATAACTACTCCAACAAGCATATGCTACCTTGTTAACCAAACCCAAGCCTGGAAGGCAAATCCTTGAAAGGACAGAGAAGCTCAGAAGCCATGATCTCAAAATTAACCGAGCAAGAGGAAAGGAAAGATGTAAGCAGAGAGGGTTGGAGGCAGCTATGACCATGTTGCTGATGAGGTAACACCACAGATACAGCAGGTCACAGCAGGTGCAGGGGAACAGATGGCCACACTGCCCACAGTGACCACCGGACTGGCCCATAAGCTCAGTCTTTCCTCGGACCAATTTTTGTGAGTTGGCATCACTCTTGGCTGAAAGTGAGAGAATTTGTGTCAACGGCATGTTAGAAAGACCCCCTAAGAAATTCAGAATATGGGTCTGATGATGTCCCATTTAAGAATGCCAAATTCCTAATGTCACCACCATTTTCATCAATGATAGGAAAAACAAATTCGCATCTCATTGTACAGTGGGATTTCTCATCCACATCTCCTTTAGGATCTTGTAACCATACGGTTAGTCAGGAAGTACAACTTGTGGAGATAGCAAGAGCCCTGGAGTCACACGGACCTGGGCCCAAGTTCCAAAATCCCTTATTTACCGGTGGGTGACTCTGGTCAAGTCCCTTAATTACTGTGACCTTTGGTTTTTATATTTAAAATGGATATAAATAATTATACTTACCTCACAGAATCCCTGTGAGGATTAAATGTGAAATGCTCTTGGCAAAGATCTTTGAAACAAACGTACTGTACAAACATTACTGATTATTGTTGTTGCATATGAAGAAACTGGGGCTCAGGAAAATTAAGTGACTTGCTCAAGGTCACATGGCTGGTAACTGCTAGAATATCCAAATTGGTGTTTCCATTAAACCACAAGGGTCCAAGTCCAAGGATATTTCAATTACAACACATCACCTACTCACCTCACCAAGCCCCACTTCTGGAGATGCCCACTCTTCCCACGAGGTTGCCCCAGAAGAGCTCATCCTGACCCCACACAATCAGGAACAGCCACCCCAGCAGTGCGCAAGCCCATAATGCTTCCCTCAAGGCATGAGATGGGACACCGCGGAGGACCATGAGCCCTGCCCGAGCCCTGCCATGAGCTCACAGTGACAAGGGACTGCGATGAAGACACAGGTGGACTGGTGGCCGGCGTGGAGCGCAGAGGGATGGAGTAAGCGCCAGAGCATGGAGCGGTGAGTCAGGCACATGACGCGCATAATGGAGGTCTCCTCAGTTGAAAGGCAGACACAGAGGACTCACGACACGGACAACACAGCAACCCTACCTTCTGTGGCTCCTTTGCCTTTCCTGTCAGGGATCTCTAACCCAGTGCCCCCTGAGGGATACAGGGAGACGTCGGTTGGCACAGGCCAACTGCTGGCTGTGTCCTCCGTGATCTCATACATCTGCCCCTCCATCGGCTGCAGGTGCCAGTTTAGGCCAAACAGGTGCATGGCTGTGGTGAGCAATGAGAAAAGTCATCTTTTTCTGCTGGAGGTGGAAATGAAACTCCCAAGCCATAGGGGAGGGCAGGTGGGGTGGGGGAGCACAGGAATTCAGGGTAGTTCAGTTGATCAAACAGCCCCTGGAAACAGCTCTTGCAGCACCGAGCCCTTCATAGGGTGTTGGGGACACAAAGGCGGCCAAGGCCCGGAGCTGCCCTTCAGGACTCACGGTCTCACGGACCTGGGAGGAGGCAGGGGCGGGGAGTTTCGGGAGGTCTATGATGTATGCTTTAGTTCAGGGAGGAAATTGCAATTTGTATCACAAAGGGTTAATTTTCTTAATATAAAAATACCTCCTACAAATAATAAGCAAAGTCCAACAACTCAGTAGGAAAACAGGCATAGGAACTGACAATTTACCAAATAAGAAATACAACTGGTTCTCAATTATATGAAAAGACTCTCGACATCACTCATAGGAGAAACATGAACTGAACTTTGAAAAACTATTTTTCACATATGGTTTGGCAAAGATGAAAAAAAAGACTGAAAATACATAGTATCGGCAGAGAGTAGGAAAGAGGCACTCTCATACTTGGCTTGGGTGAGCAAAAGCTGGTATGAGTCCTACGGAGGGCAATTTGATAAAAGTTGTCTAATTTAAAATACACATACCCTTTACTCTGGGACTTGGAGGTTCCAATTCTAGAAGTTTCTCCTCTAGTTATACTTTCAAGATACTCACACACATACTAAATGATGTACATATATACTTATTATTAAGGTTATTTATGGCAGCATTGTTTGTAATAGCAAAATTTTGGAAACCAATCCATCAATAAGAAGCTAGATAAGTTATAGCCCCTATTCTATTATGCAACCTTAAAAAAAAGTGAGGAAGTTCTTGGTAGTTTTCTGGAGGGAAAATTATAACATGCAGAACAGTGTATTTGATATACTACAATCTTTGGGTAAAAAACAAAACAAATTCCTATATATTTATAGACTAGTTCTGGAAGAATATGAAAGACATTGGTAACAGTGGGTGTATCATGTGAAGGAAAGAGATGCTGAGGGAAAGGGACAGAAGAGAGATTTACTTTTCATTGTATATCTGTTGTGCATTTTCATTTTGTGTCATGTGCAGGTACTTCCATTTTAAAAAACATTTTTCCAAGGTAGCAACTGCTAAATAGTCTTGTGCAACAATCTAGATGGGACCATAAGATGCTGAAGAATGGACACTGTCCCTTGGGATATACAGTGCTGGAGAAGGCTAGAAAGCCTGTTCCCAAAATCTAGTACAATGTCTGCTTAATCACATCTGAAGATTCAAGACTTGAGCCTTGATGATGTTCCAAGCTCGCGCTCCAGGACGGCTACCCTCGTTCCCCATGTACAGAGTTAGGCACTCCGATGCCCGGACTCCCACAGCATCCTGTATCTAACACCACACCTTTGTTCCACTGATGAACACTTTCTAGGAGCACACTTTGCACCAGGACTTACGGCTGGTTCCAGAGACCTAGAACTGAATCTGAGACCCCCTGTTTTGATACACTCATAGTCAAGTAGGGGAGAGACAAACCACAAAATCTATTCAGAAGGATTAGAAGGCCCAGAGAAGGGGGTGACTGACCCAATAAGTGGGCCTTCAGAACACAGGGGAGGATCTACAGAGATGTGAAGGCCCACAGTAATTGTGTTTACTGAGGGTCTACTATGTGCCAGACAGCACGTTGGGTAATTTGTATACATTCCATCTAATTCTTATGGCCACCCTATCAAACCCAAGTTACAGATGTGAACATTAAGGCTCAGAAAGTTAATTAAAATTATAATTTTATAAAACTATAATTTATTGAATATTTACCATGTGCCAGGCATTTTGCTAAGAGCAATAAATATAGTATGTATTTCCTTTAACTCTCATAACAATCCTAAAAGATGAATATTAATAACCCCATTTTACAGATGAAGAAACCAAGACACAATGACATCAATTAACATACGGAAGGCTAAATGGCTAAAAAGTGGCAGAGTCTAGACTAGAATCTCAAACTGTTCAAATCCTCAAATCACACGCCATCATGTCTTTCCGGCTTCCAGGCCCAGGTACTACCCACCTCACCATGCTGCCTTGCACTAGCTCCATCTAGCAAGGTGTGTGAACATTACAAAGATATCCCCTTTAACACATCCAGCGGCCTCCAAGGTCTTCACATGCCGTTTAGGTAGCAACATAGAATCCTGTGAGGTGTTTCTTGGCCCAGCCTGAGGACAGGCCCAAAGAATGTGGTCTTGCGGGGCCCTGAGACTGCCTTCAAGACACAAAAAACTGTGTAGAGGAGACTGGGGCACAGCACATCCTCCCGACTTCTAGTCCAAACACAAGCCATCCAGGGAATACACACGTGTTTGATTTAACCAGGAGGAATACTCTGGGGACAGAAACAGAATCTGACCCTATGCTTTCCCATGGTGACTGCGGTGCAGGGGACTGTGTGAGGAGTGAAAGATTAAAAAAAAAAAAAAAGACTGTTTTTGAATCCTAACCGCAATTTCTAGCTACAGTATACTCACCTGAGAAATGGGGATAAAATTATTTCAAAGGATTGTTTTATTATGAGTTAAAATATAGCAAAGTGCTTTGCCAGCTGTACATACATGTGAATAACTATGTTTTATAACCATTATAATTGTACCATTGATGATAATGACAAAATAGTAGCTAACATTTATTGAGCACTTTTTAGGTACCAGGCACTGAAATGGTTTACACTGATTCTGACTATCTCTGTATCGTTGCCAGTAATAATAAAAGTTAACTTGCCTAGAAGAATTGAATACTTGGCTATTTCCAAAACTCAATTAGCTTACATTTCTGCTTACCTCCTTACTGTTTTAATCTATATATTGGCAACTCCAAGGTGATGGAGAAATTGTTTGAACTATGGACAGCTTGGATATATGCAGTTAAATGTGTGGTGCCCCATTCCCCGTTAGAATCAATGATCTCATCTAAGTGTGTACAAGTGCTGTTTTACTCAAAGGTCATGAGCATTAACTAATCCCAGAAATGAACAGAACTCTCATAGTTTTGTGAAGAAAAACATTTTTACTGTCAAAGCTTTCTCTTACTTTCAGCAAGATGCAAAAGCAAGTCCTTGCTTAAAACAATAGCCTGAGGGGGAAGAAAAGCCAGTGGACAATTGTTATAGGTAAAAATGGTCACAAGGGCTGGGCATCCCAGGGAATGTAAGTAGGACAGGACTGTTCCAGCTGTGGAGGAGGCTTAGGGGTGCATGTTGGGATTCCTTCTGTAACAGAGCAGGGGGCCATCCCCAAAGTCTCCACAGCTCATGGTTTTGGGGGTGGGGAAAGGACATAATACAGCTTTTCAGGTACTTTGCAAATCTATGGGAAGTTGGTAACTAGATAATAGCTGTGCTGTAGCCCAAGTAAAAGGGTAGGTGATAGGCTTAAGATACTTTTATAGCCCGGGCTGCTGTGTCAGTGTATTGAGCATAGGCCTGTGAGCCAAGTGTTGCTGGTTCGATTCCCAGTCAAGGCACATGACTGGGTTGCATGTCAGATCCCCAGTTGGGGCACAAGTGAGAGGCAACCACACAGTGATGTTTCTCTCCCTCTCTTTCTCCTTTCCCCTCTCTCTAAAAATAAATAAGTAAATAAATAAACAAATAAATTATTTTTTAAAAATATACTTTTATGCTGCACTCCCTACCTCCCAGGAAAGAGGGCAGATGATAGGGTTAAAATTATTTTCATAACAATAATGTATGGTGCCCTGGATGAGCATTTAAAATAAGGGCAGGCAGCCATAAAATGAGAGAGAAGCCACAGGGTCTAAAAGGGTGTAGACTGGAGTCAGCTAGGAGTTCTGGGGTGTAAGGGGGAAGCCACATGGTTTGGAGGGAGTCCACCACGAGGCCTGGAGTAAGGAAGAGGAGACCCATCGGGAAACCTGACTGGTAAACATGGCAGCACGACTGATGAGGCTGGAATTGCGGGGACCTGCCTAACCACGTATGAGTTAGTGGGAGATGCCTGAAATGCTGAACTGTGACTATGCATAGGGAGCTGTGGACTTCTGCTTTTCTGAAGGATGGTACCTCTGACTGGCATATTCTGAAACTGGCCTGGTTTTGCAGGGGGGTGCAGTATTAAGTGTTTTGGGGTATTTTAAAGGGAGTGGAACGTAATAGTAGAAACCTGCCATTATTCTGAATCTGTAAAACTTTTAAATAAACCCCCTTTCCTTTTCCACCAAACTCTTGCATTGGGAGTCACGCTTCTTGGTGGCAGGTGACTGGACCCCCCAGCTGTTCCAGAACAGCATAGGCTGGGGTTCTGTAACACCTCCTCTTGGCTTTGCCCTTGGCAATCACAAACAGAGGCCCCAGACAACAGTGGGCTGGCCAGTCTCTGTGACCTGTAGAAGATACGCCCCTGAAAACCATCTGGGAAAGCAAAGATCCGGATCCAACTCAAACTTGGACCCTCTCAGAAGATGCAGTCATTCAGAAATAGTTTAGGAGGCTGGTGGGCTGGTACATGACCCCAGGGTCACCCAGGCTGCACTGAGAAAGTTGGCTGGGAAGCAGGACTTAGAGGGGGAGGATGATGTGGAGTCAGAGAAGCGAAGCTCTAGTAATGCTGCCTTACAGCCAAAATAAAAGGTCCCCTCAATCTGTGATCCAGAGCCTTAAATATAAGTCATATTGAAATGGGGTACAAAGGGACCCCGAAAAAGGAGATATTTGCCACAGCCCTTGGTTGGAGGATGGGGGAAGGGAATGCTACAGCACTTAAGACACTTTGCATAACTATGGCAAGTCTTTCCTGAAGGGAAGCTGTGCTCCTGCCACCAGGGAAAAGGCTTATGTGACCATAGCCTGACGTCACTGGGCTTTGTATGCACCTGCACTGGAGGCGGGGAGGCGGAGGCCCATGCGTCACTGAGTCATGCTTGTCTTGACTAGAGATGGCAGGAAAGTGGAAAAGTGCAGACCTGGAAAATGTAGCTCATTGTAGGCGGGCCCGGAGATGAGGTCACACAGGAAGCTCCAGGTCAGGATTTAAAATAAGTGTGGTCTGAAAGAGGAGATTCTGCCATGCTGCCCATAGTATGCAAGGAGCTACGTCTGCTCCTCTGAGGGTTCGGCCATGCGACCCAGGCTAGTAAGAAAGAGGCAGCTGGTCTGCCATGGGAGGGAGAAGGAGAGGTAGCGGCCATGCTGAGCTGTAATGAGGAAGGGGCAGCCGTGAGGGATTCAGACATAAGGTCTGAGAGAGAAAGCCGCTATGCCGTGTGTAGTCAGGCTTCTGCCATGCAGCCGGGCATAGTAGGTAACAGCAGCCAAGAGGGAGAGAATAGCACGCTGTTGCTCTGATCGTGAAGCAGACTCTGAAGCCACCAAGGACTCTGCCTTACAAGACACTGATCTGCTGCCTCACAGACCAGGACTCTATCTGGACTCTTGGGACTTGGGATGTACAGAGAAGTCACTCCCCGGGACTCCACCATGATCCAGTGTAACACGACACATGTATTCCTGGACGACTACATGGAGGCTGAGGACAATGTACCCCAGATCCTGAAGGAGAGAGCTGCTGTGAGGATGGCAACTTTGAAACCCAGGAGTGTACTTTCCAGAGGGACTGGAGAACTGTTTGTGCAGCCGGCTTAAGAACAGATAAGGATATGGGGGACTTTTGGTGTTTTTGGCTTAGAGCCTGGTGGGGAGCAAGGGAAGTGCTGGGTCTCGTGGGAGAACAGGGCTCCGATCAGAAGTGCTCCCAGCCTCGCTGAGGTTGGAATCCTGTAAATAAAAACCTGTTTCTCTCAACACTAATTATTGGGTCATGTACCAAGGTGCCACGTGCATGGGCCCTGGTTTGCTTAGTTATAATACTTCATTGTTTTACTGAATTGTTTGGTGGGTGGTTAATTTTATGGTTCTTGGTTCTGGGGGGAGGAGAAGAGAGAAGAGAAATATTGTATTATGTCCTGCTCTCCTCTTCCCCCAAAATACGACACACTCTCAGTCAGAGGCTGTCCAAGGAATACAGAAGTTCAAGCAGCCACTCTTCTTTATCCTGGATAATAATCGAAATAGTAATAGCAACACAAAACTTGGTATCTTTTGAGTGTATACTAAATGCCAAATGCTTTATTTACATAATTTAGGTGAACCCCAGAATATAAAATGAGCTACAGTGATATACTGTGATTTACCGAGGGAGGTAAAGTAAGTTACCTAACACCACACAGCTGGTACAAGACTGAGGCAAGTTTGAGAGTCAGGAGCCTGTGTTGCCAATGATCTGAAAGTTAACAGCTATGGATCCAAAAAAGCTATGAATTGGGAAATGGTCCTCTCCAGCCTGCTTTGAGGATGGATCAATATAAAATGGTCAAAAACTGAAACAATATAAATTTAATCATCATAGTCCCTGTTTCCTAAGAAATTAAAGGTAACCACCTACCACCAATGTGCCCACAGAATTATCTAAATTACACCATGTGGTTTGTGTTTATAACAGCAAAACTCTCCTTAAGTACACTGAAGGTGACATAAATAAGAAACCTGATATTGGTTTTGCCTTTAAACTAGTTTGTAATTCAATAAAAAGGTGAAAAGATGCTAAAGAGTTCAGAGAAAGGCTGTGGAAGGGCACTGGGTTCAGAAGATCACCTACATTGAAATGTTAATGATTTCTGAAAGCCAAGGCCTGGGCAAGTTTCCTATTCCCTCAGCTCTGGTCAATCTGATCTGAGGGCTGACATTTTCCAGTCGCCTTTTCCTGCCCAGCAAAGACTTGAGGGATAGCTGAGAAAGTGCAAGTTCTACCTTGACATTTCAAAGAAAAATGCTCAATAGATGTTCAGACATTGAAGGCTCCCACAGCACCTGGCCAGCAAGAGGCAATGAACAAGGTCATTATGCAGGAATCATCAGCACAAGTACAGGAGACTTCTCCTGTAGCAATGCATGCCTCCCTTCCAGAAACTGAATGCTTGAACCCACTCGCATCTGTAAATTAGCAGTTCCAGGGAGCGACTACAGGTGGCTATAACCATAACAGACTTGATCTGAGTAGCATTTCAGGTTTCAAAAGGCAGTGGGAACCAATCCAGCCACACAGGTACGCATTTTTCTATCTTATATCAGTGCTTCTATTTTTTAAATAGCATCATTTGTGTAAAATATCAGTCACTGAAATTGTTGACTTATAGTTCTCTAATGGAGAAAACAAAAAGACAAAACAAAAACAACACAACAGAGTTTCATCTCCCAGGTTCTGTGCTTGCTTTTACCACAAAGCCACAACATTCGGAAGTTCCAAAGCAAGAACTTATATACACAGAGATGTACACTGCAGTGTTATAGGAAAAAATTGGAAGCAGCCTGGGTGTCTAAAAATAGGAAATGAGTTAGCTCAATATGATACAGGTACTGGGTGGAATACAAGGTAATCATTATAAAAAATAACTGACAACCAGCAATGAAAGCAAGTGCTTACAAAATAACGTTAAGGGACACAGACTCGCACGTTTCTGCTGACTGCATCTCTGTAACATCAGATATGCATATGAAAAAAAAAAAAAAAAAACCTGGAAAGACATACGGAAAACTGACATCAGGCTTTGCTTTGAATTACAGTGGTAGCGTAATAGATAAATTTGCTTTGCTAGTTTCCAACCTCACTTTAATGCTGTTTCACATTGAAGAGGAAGTTCTACAACTTGGCCTGAGGAGCAATAGGATGGAGAGAAGGCTGACAGAGCAGAGGGAAGGGGTCCTAACCCGGAGCACGGGCCATGTGTCGTACACTGAGGCCAGGGGAATCATGTACACCTTCAGAAAACTGTAATTCTCGCTTTACAGATGAGAAAACTGGTCTCAGAGAGGCTGCAGGATTTTCCAGTAGGAAATGATAAAGTCACATGTGAACCCAGATCTGACTGGTTCCAAAGTTCAGGCTTTCCTCCTGGTTTAACACACTGCTGGTGCATTCCAATGCCTGAAACTAAGTCGAAATTTAAAAAAAAGAAAAAAAAAAATTAAAGCAAAGCTTCTGCTGATAGCATAGCCAGGTTTGCTCTTTTGAGACAGTTTGTTAAGGGGCTTTATTCTCAAGGACAAAGCAGGGGGACCCCATCCTCCCCATTAGGCATGGCTGATCCCCACAATCAAAACCACATAAATGTAAATTAGTGACTTGTCCATTGGTAGAATCAGTCCTGAAGTTCAGCTCTCTCCAGAGTACTCACAGTCACATCATTTATTAGTTCCATGACTTTGGGCAAATTACTTTGCCTGTCTGAGTCTTACCCTTCCTTGCAAAATGAAGATAGTAGTATCTACCTCAAAGGATTAAATGAAATACTGTATGTAATTTGCTTAGAACTGTTCCTGGCACACAGTAGAAACACAATAAATGGCAGCTGTCATCCTTGTCATTCTGCTACACTGACTTTCCTAATTCCTGAATCCACTCCAAGATTTGTTAAATTCAGCTCTGTTATGGCAACTTTTTCTTTTTTCTATATATTTCCCGACTTCCCTCTCTGCAACTGCAAATTTCTTTAAGCCCAGGGACCTCTCCTACCCTGCTCCCATTAGCGAGCAACCTTAGGAACTAGAGATATTGCCCAATGGATAAAAGAGTTTTAAAAAGTGGAGTTGTTATAAAGCAGCCTGACAGAATCCCACTGGTGACTATGTGTGGCTAATTTTAAATCAAGTAATATATTGCTTTTCTTCCTGTCTCTGGATAAACCTGACTGCAACAATCAGGCTTACTGTCTCTCACCCCCAAATTAAGTGTTTGCTGGAGAATGGACTCTGGCACACTTAATCATTTTTCTGCACCATGCAGTGCTGTGGGGAAGGGAGGCCTTTGAGCAAGGATTTGTTCATAGCTGCTCAATATTTCTGTGAATCAGGATGGGCTTGGGCATGAGGGACAGGCTCGGGCACAGTGAGCCTCGAAAGTGGGAAATGGGCATGCCCACCGCCAAGGCGGAGGAGCAATATCCATTTCACTGGCAGGCACTGAAAACTGGTGACGGGGCAAGTTGTAGGGGAACCACGGCTGGAATCTGATTTGTACAGAATAAACCTCTATTATTGCAGTAATTGAAGAAGAAAGCTATCATTTCTGGGCACCTTTCACCCGACAGCCTCCACTAAGATCTCCCCTGTACATAACTAATTTAGAGGTTGTTCCCCTCCACTAGCCCCTGCAGTGACCTCAGTGCAGTGCTCAGACCTCTCCCCGTCCCACTCCCAATACTGAGCTGGTCCCAGAAACAAGGCATCAGAAGGCAAAAAGCACAGGGGCTACAGGCAGCACAGCCTTTGCAGCCAGACAGCCCTGAGTTCCTTTTCTGGTTCGCATGTTTATGTTTAAGTGACTTGGCTCATGTTATTGAACCCTTTGGAGTCTCCATTTCCTTATCTATAAAATGGTGACAATAATGCTTAGGTCCAAGAGTTGTTGTGAAGATTAAAGAAAATAATGCACTTTATGAGCTTATTATGATGCTTGATTAGTGATTTAGTCAGGGGTACTGGCCTCTTTTCCCTTAGGTTGTCAAATTAAAAAAATGACAACAGCCAAAACAGCGTCAGCTGTCTGGTGTGATGAATCACAATTATACCTATTTTCTTTGTCAGATTGGAAAAAAAAATTTTTTTTTGGCATGCTGCAGAATTTTAGTAATTAGCTTATGTGTGCCATGAGATGAAAAAGGTTGAAAATCGCTGTGCTTGGCATTTATTCAGATACACAGCCAGCAGGGGGCTGGCCTTCTTTGTTGGTCTCTTATCATCCTAATCTTTACTGTATATTAAGGTTTCCACTGAGAAAGTGAAGGAAGGAGATTTCTTGAGATAGTTGACAAACTTGGGGTTTTGCTCTGATATTGAGGGGATGTTGCTATGACTGAATTTACAGTCACAGGGCTCTGCCCAGCCCTCCCTGCACAGAGCAGGAGACTCAGACTTGCCTGGTGCCTTTGCGCCAGAGCCCCAGTCTCTGGACTCCTAGTTCAGAGTGCTTTCTACTAAGTGACCCCGCCATTAAGTCACAGCGGGAGATCCTGTAAGAGCAGTAAAGCTCTCTTCCTGCTTGTTCTTCCATCAGCACTGCACTCCCAGATTAAAGGAGTCGTTTCCTGGAGCCTCAAGGAAAGGGAATAAACCCACAGACCTGCTGCTAGGTCAGGCCACCGTGAGGCCTTCTCTTCAGGGCAGGAATTACTCCTTTCATTTCTATCCCGCAGCACCTGGTCCGCAGGAGTGAAGAAGAAAGGGAGGAAAGGAAGGAGACAGACATAATTAGGATTATTATTAAAATAATAACAGCTGTCATTTATTCAAATTGTACCATGTGTATGACATAATGCTGGATGATTCACATTCATTATGTCATTTGATCTCAGAACATTTTGAGGAAGATATTATTAGTTAACCCCATTTTATAGATCAGGCAACTCCAAACACAGCAACAAGGTAGGTATTATTAATATAATTGTGTATTTCGAGAAAACCAAAGCTCCAGAATTGTCTATAATTGCTGCATTCATCACGGCACCACCAAGAAAGATCCAAACCAGGTCCCGGTCACTTCAAATCCCAAGCTTTTCTCAGACTGATGTCAAGGACATACCGGATGGGCTTCCATTTAGTCTTGATCAGAGTAAACATGCCGTTCCTGATCAAATCACTGCCAACAAAGCACACATTCAAGGAGGTGACTCCACACAGAGGAAGTGCTTAAACCTAGTAAAAGGCCCCACTGTCGCCCTTCATAGCCAAGGCTTAAGTAGTGCTCTGGGGATCAAAGACACCCTGGGGATGGCCAGCCTCATCTCGCTGCTCTGCTGGGGTGCGCAGCCAGCACTGCCGGGGTGGAACAAGCCTGGTCCAGTCAAGTGCCTGGCATTTCCAAGAGAGGAGGGGAAACCCTGGCATAAAGCTCTCCACAGCTTCTGATTTCCTTTCTTTGTGGCTCTGACACCCACGTGTCGACACTATTCACAAGGCTATCTAAGGGTGTGGGGACTTAGCAAAGGAGAGGCCGCTCACATGTGATGCATGCTTCCTTCCTTCACCTGTGCCAGCCATCAGATGGGGCAGGAAAAAAACAGGCGTTTGGTCAATATTTGGGAGCTACAGAAGAAGTGCCTGTTGCTAGGTACCATTTCCACAGCTACTAGAAAACACACTGTGTGTGACAGGGCTCTGGAGAGCAGCCCTCCCACCTCCTGATTTCCTTTGGCATACCAGCCCTGTAACTAATTTTTTTCAATGATCAAAGTCAATTAGGAGGTGGTCCCCACTGTACCTCTAAATGGAGTTTTAATTTGTGTATATATTATTAGGATAGGCCTTTTCCCTCTGGAACATTCACTTTGGTGAGAGGAATGAGGGTGGACAGCTTAATGTGGAGCCTGCCACCCGGATTTGTAACTTGGGATAATATTTCTTCATAATGAGAAGCAATTTTTTAAAAAGATTTTATTTATTTATTTTTAGAGAGAGGGAAAGGGAGGGAGAAAGAGAGGGAGAGAAACATCCCTGGGAAGTGAGAGAGAAACATGGATCGGTTGCTTCTCACACACCCTCAGCTGGGGACCTTGCCCTGACCGGGGATTGAACTGCTGACCCTTCAGTTTGCCGGACGATGTTCAACCCACGAAGCCACACCAGTCAGGACATGAGAAACATTTCGAAAGAGCATTTTAAAATCTCAGAGGACAGAATGTGTGATGTCACAGCTTCCCAGGCTCCTGCCCCATGGATGTTTTCTGGCTCTTCGGGATCACACCACATTTTCTTGCTTCCCTGCCCTTGTCTGTACAGAGAGCAAGGCTCTCAATAAATGGGAGTTCCCTTTCTCTGATAAACACAGATGCCTGGTTTGGCTCAGCCCTTAGATTAGGAAGTTAAAGGCAGCATGGAGTTTTGGCACCATAATGATGTTGATAATCATGTTAATAATAGACACTGTCGCCTCGACCAGTGTGGCTCAGTTGGTTGGGCATTGTCCTGCAAAGCAAAAGGTCGCTGGTTTGATTCTCGGTCAGGGCACAGGCCTAGACTGTGGGTTCAGTCACTGGTAGGGAAGTGCAGAGAGACAACCGATTAATGTTTCTCCCCCTTTCTTTCTCTCTCCTTTCCCCTTTCTCTAAAAACAAATGAACAAATAGCCACTGTCATTGATTTAAAGCTATATTGTAACAAGCAAGCACTGTGCTTTGTGCTTATAAATACCTACCATTTAATCTTTAAAAGTCCTATGCGGTAGGTACTATTATTATCTTCATTTGCAAGATAAGGGAAACTGAGGCTCAAAGAGGTTCAACAACTTGCCTGAGATCACACATTTAAGAAGAAGCAGAGAGGAACAGGTAATTTCAAGTCAGAGTCAAATCCGGATTGCCCTGAATCTGCTCCTTCCTAACCACTGTACAGCCAACTTTCTGCCTGGCTGTAAAAGTACAGAAATGACAAAAGTGGAGAAAAAAACGCAGATCTCATTATTATATGGATCTGCCTTACTCCTCAAATTTTGTTGGCAATATATTCCTAAGGATAAAAACTGGAGTTAATGTCTCTTCATAACAGAAACAATTTTCAAAGAGTCGTTTTAAATGCCTGTTGAGCACAGTATCTCCCATATTCCTCATTACTTCTCCCGCTCAGGAGTCTCAGACTGTACGTGTTTCTCCTGTCCCTTGAGCACACCTGTCTGTCCAGCCTCCAGGCTTTGGCTAATGCAATGTCTCTTTGTGGAATGGCCACTGCCTTTCCAGTTTAAAAACAAAATTCTCCCCTCCTTCAAGGCCTACTTCAAATGTTACCTCTTCTACAAGGATTTCCACCACAACACCAGCCAAAAATGACCTCTGTTCTCCCTCCCTGAGCCCCGGGCCCTTGCCATTATTTCAGCACCTCTCCCAGTCATACTGCCCTGACATGTGCCCCCTATTCCTTGCTGGCTTTATTGTCCATCTCTGTACCCAGAGGAACAGATCTGCAGAGAGCCAGCCACTGGCCCTTACCAGCTCTGCATCAGCAGATAAATCACTGAACTACTTTGACCCTCAGTTTTGTCATCTGTAGAAATGGAAATATAATACAAAGCCATCTCCCAGGTTCTTGTAAAGATTACATTTAATAAAAGTTCTTTATATATCATATAATATATTGAAAGTATAAGGCATTATTATTGCATTGCTTAAAAGTTAATGAATAAAAGAACACCTAAAGTTTAATACATAGACTAATGCAAAGATTTATATATGAAGTTTCCAAAACAGCCCCAGAACTACATAATTAAATGTATGAACAGTACTACTTAGTGAACTTAATACACTACAAAAAAGTTAGGAGACAACCAACCAGTTGTAAAAGAAGAGTTTTCAGGTAAAGAAAAATAAAAATGCTACTTTTCCTAAAATTCTCATTTAATCCACTCCATCTCCTCTCAAATTCCCTTTCTGTATGCATAGTCGGGTACAGTCACGTGTGCTCACATACACCGAGACACACACAGGAGCCGGAGGAGTATATCTTGCTATAGAACTCTACAGAGGGCCTGCCTGAGAGGTAAAATTTAGGACAACATGATAAAATGGATGCCACAGTACAATTAATGATACTGGCATTTTTTCTCTTTCCCCACTGGAAATTGTGAATAAAAACTAACTCCAGGCTCAAAGGCAGGATAAATGTAGCTTCCTGCCATACACCACCAGGAAGGGCTTCCTCCAAAATGAAATGTTAGGCCAGTGGCAATCTATCTGTGCCAGATGAAGTGGGAGAATAGCAGAATCAGATAACACGAGGTGCTGGTGCTCAATAAGCCACATGCATCAAGGATCCTGATGTCACTTGGGCCTCCTTTCCTCTGCAATCCTGAAGCACTGTGGGTGCATGCAGACCACAGCCCCACTCAATGCCGCAGGTACCCAGCAATCCTGGCAGGCAACGTGCATGGCAGGGCAGCTAGATGTTAATTTTTCTTCCATAAAAATACACTAGCCTCTCTTTAGTCAGGAACTCCCTGCAGCCTCTCAGCGGTTCAGATCAGAGCTGTCCCAGCCCCCTGCCCTACCCAACAACCCCCAACCCCCAGCTATGGGAATCGCAGAATCACAGAGCATAGTGGGAAGAGGACCGGCTGTGTGAGCACATCCTGCCCTTTCACTCACTAGTGACGTGTGGCTTTGGGCAAATGATTTAACCTCCTCAGGCCTCAGTTTCTCATCTATAAGGTGGAAATAAAAATAGGATGGTACCTAGCACATGGTTGATACTTGACAAATATTTGTTAGATAAATAAGATTGTTGAGAAAATACATGCAACACTCAAAACATGCCTGGCACATGATGAACTCTCAATACACGTGAGCTGCCATCTCTGTTATATAACCTTAGGTTGTGGGAGAAGAGCCGGGAGCAGAGGCAAAGACCCAAAGAGGATGGCAAAGACCCCCTTGTTTGCTCTGAGTCTCACACATGGACCAGAGCAGTAGACATCACAGGACGGCTGTGAGGGCAGCATGGTCTCTGTAAGGAACACAGGCCTTCCATCAGGAGATCTGGTTTCTAGGCCCAGCTCTATCACTTACTAGTCATTCCAGCTGCAGAAGTTATTTTCCTGCAATGGGCCTCAGCTTCCACATGTGGGGCTTGCGGGACAAGGACGTGCAGTTAATAATTCTATATACTGCACAGACTGCTAGAGAGGACCAATGGGTTTGAAAGGCCTCGCACCAGGGTGAGGTATTTATTATGCATTGGTCCAGTGGAGCCTGTCTTCTAAGGGGGAAGGCAGCAGTGTCCTCCTGCAGTATCTGTGGTTTCTGTAGCTGGATGTTTAAGAACCTTCAGTAAAACAGACACTGAGGTCTGCAGACACAGCAAATGCACAAACGGACATGACACCTCAATGCACAGTCTTCTGACACAGGTGCCAAAAATAGCTAACATTTCTATCTGCTGTCCCCTGACTTTGTTTAGGCTGTTCAATATCTCCCAGAAAGTCATTCCCAGCTTCTCTTTCAATATCTTGATTTCCAAGGCTCAACACCTTGGGGAAATTTTATCTGCTCTTCCTGATTAGAATGAATTGCTCTCTCCTTCAGGCTCCCGCCAAAAAACAAAAGCAAACAAAACTAAACAAACAAAACACAAGAAAAACAGGGACCAGGTTCAAACTGCAGTAACGGGCTTTGATCAGCTGCCGTCAGCACTCACACGTCTGGCTGTCCGTGAAGCCATGGGTGACTCAAAGCAGTAAGGCTGGCTTATCTGGCTTTGCCAGGGATACAATGGGGTAGACGGCTCTGTGAATGTCCCCGCCCTTTCAAACCTGAGTCTGGGGAACGTTCCTCTACTTAATCTCAGATTACCTGGAATCCTTGTGTCTGGAGATGGCCCTTGGCCACTGAATCTGAAAGGGTTTTAAATCTCTGGGTGATCCAACGGCCCAAAGGGTGGAGTGCATTTCCTGAACACCCACTGAGGGCCACCCGCGCACTGAACTGATCCTGGGCAGACAGTCTCTCACTTCATGTTCAGAGCACCTCTTAGATATTCCCTGACATTCTACCAACGAGAAAGCTGAGACCCAAAGAGATGAAAACAGCTGCGTGAGCGAGGCTGGCAGGCGGGCTCTCTCTGCCCAGAGTCTGTGCATCGGTCACCAGGCTACACTGGATGCAACCGTTCAGTTGTGGTTTTGTTGTTTTACTGTCAGGCGTAGAAAAAATACTGTTTTCTACAGCCCCCTCCCCTCCTCTCCTGTCTCCCTTTCCTGCCCCTCCCTCTCTGTTCCATGTGAAGAAGAACAGCTCACTGGCTTTGTCACCTCCATCCCAGGCCTGCAGACCTCAGCACAGCCCTGACCATACTTACCTCCTCTCCACAGCTAGGTGTATACAACAGCCATCAGGGAGAATGTTCTTGCTTTTTCTCTAACCCTAAGGGCAACTACATTATTATTTTTTTACAGTAATTAGTCTATAATAAAAATAAGGACTCCAGACAAATCCTTCCCAAGGATGCTAAAAATCTGTAAAAATTGATTCCTTTTCCACACTCCTGGAGTGAAGCTGTGGAAGGAGCACCTCAGACCCATGGCTGGGGTGACTTCCTGACTGGCCACAGCAATGCTCCCTCTTCTGGGGCCTTGAAAGTGCCCACAGGCCAAGGCCTCCGAGTCCTGGGACAGTGTGTTGTCTCTGTAGCAGCTGCTATTATAAAAAATGAATATACCAGTAAACTTGGGCCCTTTCTTTTTTGAGACCTTTCCAAACTCAGGACTGCTTGGCCCTCAAGTTCAACACACCTTGTTGACCAGGGAGGAGGGGAAGACACATTTTATTGAATAGTGGTTCTCACTAGGAAGAACTAGGTGATTGTTATTGAATCTCCACAACAGCCTCTTATCTACATTCCCAGGGGAGGAAACTGAGGCCCAGAGAGAGCAAGGCTCTTGCTTAAAGTTGCACAGTTATAAAGAACAGATGGGGGCCAAGCCTAGTCTATGCGCTGCACCGACTAGATTTTGGCAGCAACCTCTGGTTTTCCCTTGTAGCTTCCAGGAATCATGTTTCACTCTCACATCACCTCATGCCTCTAGGTTTTCAATCCCAGCTCCCTGTAAAAACTTGAGCCTCTACCCTCACCTTCTTCTTTCCCTCCACTTTATGCCTTGCAACATCTGTTAGGTTCTAGTCCTGACATCCTCCCCTTCAGCAAACTTTTGCTGAACACATGCTACATCCATGACAGACCCCGGTACAAGAAGCTGTGGTTACAACACTGAGCAAGATGGAAGTTGTTTCTGCCTCGTGGACCTTACAAGCTGATGGTGGAGACAAATACGAACCAATCCGTGACAAGGTCAGTCAGTTTCAATTGTGGTGAGTACTCTGAGCACTATAAGAGCATGTAGCTGGGTTCCTGGCAGAGTGTGAGGGGCTCAGAGCAGTTTCTTATAGGATGCCATATGTGAACTAAACTGTTGCAAAGGAACTGACTGGGAGAAAATTGTGTGTGTGTGTGTGTGTGTGTGTTCCTCCTGAATATCCTTTAGCTTCTCTGCCTCTCCGGCCCACTGTCAACTCCTCTGCCTGCTCCCCCTCACACCCACATCAAACCAGCTCTCCTAAGGTGAGACATGAAGCCAAACACTGCCAGGACTGTGGGAAACATGGACACATGGCTGGGGGCCCTGGAATTCAGTCCTATCCTTCTGAGGAGCCCCTGGCAGTGGGTAATACAAGCTTTAACCTGTCCACACCTTATGACCCAGGAATACTGCTCTGGGAAACACCCCCACCCCCCCAACAAAATAAATGAGAGAAGAAAACAGGACAGGAGGCACAAAGATGTTCACAGGGTGCTGTTTATAATAGCAAACAGTTGGAAACAGCAGGAACACAATGAGAATAATGGCACAAATATGGTAGAGCTATTAATCTTGTCAAGAATGAAAATTGTCAGTTCTTGAAACTGCATGAAAAATTGGTCCATGAGAAAGAAGGAAGGATGTAAACCTCTGAATTCATGCTGACCACAGAGAGGCTTTTGCCTGCTATCCTTTCAGGAGGTCAAGTATAACACACAGAAAACCGTAGAATGTTTCAGTTGTTTGCCCTGATATCTTGAATTATATCATCAAATTTCCTCAACAACACTGATATCCTAGCAATCTGAAGATTATTGTAGGTAACACCTGAGTTTGAATTCAGTAAATAAATCACTTCTTTACTACACCTCTCAAAAACAGCACCTACAACTACCGCGTCAGGGACTAGGTGAGTGGGTGCCACAAGCTGAGAATGAGGAGAGAGGACTGACCACGAAGGGGCATAAGGGAGCTTTTGGGGTGATGGACATGTTCTGTGTTTTGATTGTGGTGATGGTCACAAAACTCATCAAATTCATAGAATGGTACAGCTAAAAAGTGTTACTTTTTTGCATGTCAATTACATCTCAATAACTCTGATTTTAAACACAAGTGGTCAGGGCCTGGTGGATGAGTGGGTGTACAGGTAAGGGACACATGTCTGAGTGTGGTTTGGTCTCAAGCCTAGTCTTGGGTCCCCAGGATTACAGTCAGAGCTCTAATGTTGCTAGGGAAAGGAATTACGAAAAGTAGGGATACTGATGTCCACTTGCCCTCTAGACCCACTCTATCCATTCCTGTGCCGCTCTGTGCCTGGGAGGCTGTGCCCTGGGCCTAGATCAATGGGCTCTCGTGGGCTCTGGCTTCTGGTTGGATTCCACCAAAGGGAGGAGATCGAAGGGTAGGAGAGAGTGAGGTGTGCAAGACGGGAAATTTTCCTTCCTGCTGAGCCAAAACATATTGAACGATGTAATCATTTTGGCTGATCTTCTGTTTGTTTATTTCTATTTTATAGAAGAGGAAATGCATCTTAAGAAAATTAAGTCTTTTCCTAGGTAGACAGTTAGTAATGGCAGAAGGACAATACAGACAAGATCCACTTGTCTCTAGAGTCTGGGCACATAACCCTGGCTCCTCTCATTCCAGACACAAGAAGCCCACTCTGTGCAGGCAGCTATCTTGTCGAAGCAGTCTTCTCTCTGGGACCCTGAATCTGCCTTCCTGTCATTTTTACCCTGCGGGCTTGGCTCTGCCCTGGGCAGCCCCCCAGAGCAGATCTGCCCCCTCTTCTGCATGGTATTCCAGACAATTGTGGAGAGCCCTGCTGGTCTCCTCAGGTCCTTTTAGGGGTTGGGAGATATTTTTCTGGGGTCTGTTATAAAGAGAACAATCTATATATATATATCTTGCTATTAGCAATTCCCACAGAGCAGCATGAAGGAATCAATCTTGGAGAAAAGGCTTTAATACAGGGTCCAGTATCTTTATCACTTTTTCTTCCTCCTAAAAGATCAAGTTCAATCATCTCCATTTCCCATTCTTTGGGCTATAAAGTGAAATCTATGGCTTCTATCCCAAAGGCATGATGTGAAGGCGAACAGAAAGGAGAGAAAATGAGCTTATTGCTCACTAATGACGCCCAGGCCCAAAGTGCCACAGGCCTGCGCTTATGAAGCGAATGGTACCTGGGATCCTGACATTGCAAAAGCTGAGCCAGATGGGGATAACGGGGGGAAGGAGGAGGGTACAATCATCCTGGCCTCTATTTCCAATCCCTTTTCTAGTCACCTCATGTCCAGTTCACATGTATCTGAGCCCCAGGACATAAAATACTTTTGCCTATACTGTTCTTCTATCTAGAAAAGCCTTGGCAGGTTTAACCATTTTTGCATGGTCTTTTATCCAACCGAGTCTTCCCCAGCACAGCTAGCTTGTGCCAGGCTTTGTGCAAGGCATTGACTATGCAGCAGAGAATAAGACATATTAGGAGGCAGGAGAGTAAGCGACACCCGCCCTAGAGAGAGGAGTCTATTATCCCTTCTAGCTGGATTGCCGCCGCTCTGAGGTCCAGGGTGTACGGTGAAATGTCAGAGATCGGGAGAGGGCCCGCAAAAGTCTATGCAAGTCACATTTGAGGCCGGAGTCCACCTCAATCAAATCAGGTGACCTGGGCTCTTCCAGACCAGAAACTGCAATAATATTCCAACAAGCAATGCTCTCTAATAACTGCCCTTTGAAAAGCAGCAGTTAAGCTGAGCAACACTTTCAGTTATAAATTAAATGATCACCACTTCAAGCAAGGGTTCTAATTTTATTCTTTTCAATCCACAATCAGTTGTGGTGAAGGTGAAAAACACTACCTGACTCAAAAAAGACTCCCTCATGACGACTGAACCTGTCAGAATGTTCTGCAGCAGCGACCCAGAGGCTGCTGCAGCCCACATTTGTGACCACCCACACCACACTGGCTCAATTTCCTACAGGCAGAGAAGCGTAGACCAGGAAGGACGGAGCAGGGTCGTCTTCTCCCACCACACCCTGGGGGCAGATAACTGAGCTCCAAGAAGGGGTAATAGTCTCCCAAGGCCGCCAGCAAGGGAAACCTTTTCTGTCAAGTGACCTGTGTTTTTTCAACAACAGTTCCTTTCATCTTTTCACGAGGCACAACAGCCTCATGCAGTCCTATTATTCTTCCCATTTTGCAGATGAGGAAACCAAGGATCCAAAGGGCTACACAGCTGGAGAGTGCAGAGCTGGTATTTTTGCCGAGTTGGTCAGACTCTGAACCCTGTATTCTTCTGATGAGAACACTGCACTGCCTCAGAGAAATCCGGGGAATGACACCCCTGCCCTGCAGCACAGACCCAGACCTATGGCAGAAGAAACACCATCCTAGGGTAATCCCCTGTCTCCATTTAAATGTAAAGCTATTCCTGACTTTTGTATTATTAACAAGCCTTGTTCATCTCCTATTCCAAAGGCCTATCTGGCAGGACAGGCACTTGAAAAGTCCTCAAGATATTAATCCACAGCTCCTCTGTGGCACTCAATCTGCGTTTTACACAGAGCTTTAGGACGGAGGGAAGCTGTCCGTGTTATCTGGATAGAGGCAACTGTCAGCGAAGCAAAAATCAACTTCTGTCCTAGTTAAAGAAATGATGTGAGGTGCTTTTTTGGTAATTCTTCTTGTGGCTGCTTCTCTGGAAGAGACATCCCTACAAGTGTTTTCTGACACGTCCCCCTGGTTGTTCTGTCAGCTGCCCTTAGGACGAACACAGGCTGGGAAGCCCACAGGTGCTGCAGGGAGACAAGGCTGACAGTTCTTGCTCAGGACTTACTAATACTCTTTTACATGGGATCCTAATAGTACTAAATAATGCTATTAATAATACTAGTATCTAATTTTTACTGAATGCTAACTCTATGCCAGGCAGTGGGCTAGGTACTTAGTACAACTTATCTTACTGGAATTTCTCAACAACACTGTCAAGTGTCTACTCTTATTATCCTCATTTTACAGATGTGTAAACTGAGGCTGAGAGGTTAGATAAACTTGCCTAGGGTCATAGAGATTGTAAGAGGCAGAGCCTAATTTCAGAAGTATACATCTTCTCTCTGAAGAGGCTACTCCGGCTCTGGAGGGTCCTCCCTAGATCTCCTCCCAGGCCAGAACAGCCAAGTAAGGGGGGGGTGGTTCGGCCCAGAGGCAAGGCCCCCGGCCTCACTGCAGTCTTTGTGGGTGCTAATTGCTGACTCCAATGTCTCTATCTTCCTATGAAAAACCTGCAAATGCGTCTGCAAATAAAAGGTCACTGTTTGCTCCTTTCCAACTAAGAAACTTTCCAACTAAGAAACTGAGTGTCAGATGGATCTGCCAGGTTTCTGTCCTGATATGGCAGCCCTGGGTAGACATCAGAGAAAGCACACTTCTTGTCCACCCTCTGAGTCTTCCTCCTTCTCGCTGGCGAGGTGATGCAATTCTTATCTAGAACTTGATAGGATGTAGAAAATAATTACAAATGGAAAGGTTATTCATAATTTTTAAATGAGTTAATTAGTAAACCCAGTCAGACTCACTCATTACAGTAATTAATAATTGATTATACTTGAAAATTAAACACAATTTTTCATCAAAAATCTAATTAAATATCTGTGCTTTTGCCTGTTGATTAGATTGGTTGGCCTGCTGTAAAGTCTTTGTTAAGGATATTTATGCTCGTCTGAGACAATTAATTTGATTTTTAATAATTGACAGTTCCTTACAAGTTAGTCATCACGGTCTCTGATTATGGCCAAGCAACAAGCAGCGCCTTCGCTCACCCCTTACTCCCAGCAGCTGAGGAGATCAAGCAACAAGGTGGTGGGCGCCAGGCCGAGGAGAGCTAGGGGTGGCCTTGCACCTGCAAAGCATACATCTGCATGAACTTACCCCAGCCGCACAACCATCTTTTGGAGGTAATGGGACCTGCCTGCTTTTTAGCTGAGGAAATCAAGGCTCACACAAAGAAGTTACCCAAGGATGGACAGTGGCCAGATGGCAGAGCTAGGAGTGGATCCAGGCGGTCAGAGGTGCATGTGAGCCGAGTCTCCGTGTAGCATAGGGAACACCCAGACTTGCCTCTCTGACCTGGTTCTTGGATATGTTTCTACACAGATAGAATTTTATCAGAAAAATGTATTTATTCCTGTCAAGGAGACATTATCAATGGACTGACCACTAATAACTTGAGGCACATCTTCCAGTAAATCGGTCTCAGATCTACCCCTCCTTCCCAGCCACGTTGTTGAAGTCCTCAGCTTCCCCTGACTCATTTACTGCAATAGGGCCTGTCCTTCCTTCCTCTACCCTTATCTTCCTAAAGTGAGATCTGACTGTCCTACCACTACTTAAAACCCCCCACCAGCTCCCTGTTGTCTGCCGAATAACGTCCTTAACTTGGCTTCCAACGTGATCTTCAGAATCTGACCAAACCCTCCTGTAGTAACTCCAATACTCCTCAAGTGCTTTAAACACAGTCGCCACACTGTCCTCTTTCAAGTCTGAAACTTCCCTCTGGTTAAAATACCCTCCCTGCGAATCTACTTATGGTTAACTCTGGCTTAAAGATTTAGCTAAAACATCCCCTTTCCCAGGAAGCCTCCCCTAGTCCTCCTGGTGGCGGCTGGGTATTCCCCTAGGCCCTGTGCTGCCTCGGTAACTGACAACATGGCTGTTTCACCTCAAGGGTAAGCACCACATCTTTGGCCCTAACACTTAGACTGTGCCTGGCTCAAAGTAGGTACCCTGTATGGTTTGCTGAATGAAAAATAAAAATCACAGAATCAGATTCAAAGACTATCAACTATCAAAGTTGGAAGGAAAAGGAATGATCATCCAGTAAAAACCCCCAATCAGAGCTTAAATCTTACTCTTATTATGTTGTCATCAAGCTCTATTTGTATCCTTCCTATGACAGGGAGCTCACTACCTTAAACGGTAGTTCCTATCTTTAGTAAGCTGATGACTGGCTACACATTTTCATTAAATGGGAAAGGCAGAGCATAGGCTGGAAACAGAAGAGAGCTTATTTAATCATATGAAGATGTATTCCCTCTCCCTGAACTAGGCTACACAGTATAAACCTTAAGATGTCAATGTAAAACCAGTCTATACACAGCAAACTACTTGACTCTTGGCGAACAGCGACACTGCCTGTTCAACAGTCTTACTCACTGAGGAAACAGAAAATGCCAGTCAAAAGCAAGAGTTGTGTGGGTGGTTTGCGGGGACACAGTGTATTGGTGGTGCCAGGGAGAAACTCTGATGCTGGGTGACAGCGCTTAGAACCCGACCACCCTCACCTGTAACCCATCTAAGTCTATCAATCACGTACACCTCTCACAGAATCTGGTTGTTCCTTCTACCCAATGAACCATGGCAGGATGGCATATACCTGGTATGTCATCAATATTCCCCACTCCTGTGACCATGACAGATATTATTAATCAATCACAGAGACTTTTCCATTGAGTCTGAATATAGCCTCAGGATCCTTCTCAACACAGCTTTCTAGGCAGCAATAACAAATCCATCATATAGAAGAGAAGAAACATGTATGCCAAGCTGGCCCTGGAGCCATGAAATTCTCTAAGTCAATCTTCCCAAGGGGAACAGAGACCTGGCATACAAAAGGCAGCTTTTTATAGCTCAAGCTATTCAAGGAGACTGCCTTGTTTATAGGACTATCATCTTCCTGATTACTTGTTATTATGAAATTCAAGAATCTTGAGAAGGAAGTGACTTTACAGCTCGTATCACCCAAACCTCCGCCGACGCTCCAATCCCTTCTGCATGTCCTGAACAAGCGGGCGTCTATGATCCCTGAATCATTCCTAGTGCAGCTCTTACTACCTCTCTCCAGACAACCTTTGTTCATCCAAAACGCCTTCACTTGGTACAGAGTCCTTTATCAGAGTGGGCGGTACTCTGTCTTCCTCTGGCCAGTTAGTTCAATTCTACTTTTTGGGCTTCTACTGAACAAATTCCCTTTGCCGACAAAATTATCTCAGAATTCCTTAACATGGATTCAAGGCCTTTTCGAGGTGGCTTAACCTATCTTAAATCTTGGAATTATAGAATTGGAAGGTTGGAAAGGACAGCGGGTGAAGCCAACCCTGCTGGACGCCTTTATTAACAGCCTGATTTACATAGAGGCAGCAGGCTCTACACAATGCCTGCGGATCTCTTCAGATCATGGTCTTCCCTGGGAGAAGACCAAAGAGACATGAAACCTGAGCACACAGTGGGAGGCATCCCATGGTAGCAAGGCGATGGGCCAGGTGGGGTGTTTTACATCATGGAGGTGCTCTGGGGTCAGGCGGGCCAGTCAGTGCTGCTTGGGGTCTCTGTGCATCCCTCAGCCAGCTCTACCTGCTCCTGTTAATCCCGTACCCTGGGATTGCTCTTCTCTGGGCTCCTGACTGTGGCTTGAGGTCACACAGTCCAAACTTCGGCAGTTTCCCTGCAACCCCAGGGCACCCCACATCCTTCATGCTCCTCACTGCAGTGACACAGCACCCACGGGAGAGGCCTGCCTGCTGTCTAGCCTCTCCAACTTATATTATAACACTCACGTTGCACAGATCACCACTTCCAACGCCGGTCTTACTGAGTGCCTGTGCCTAATTGTAGGCATCCAACACATGGCAGAGAAGGTGCTAAGCTCACTTCCTGGGATACATTCAGAGAGGAGGAGAAGAGGGCCCCGAGGAACAGACCTTAACAGTTTTGGGGTACAGGCCAGCCCAGAGCTCTAGAGCTGCATGGCTCTCCCAGCATGCTTTGACTGCGATGCTGGCAAGGTGCCTTCAGTGCCCACAGGTGTCCTGGCCACTGCCCTGTGGGCCGATGGGGTGTCCAGGGAAGCTGGGGTGAGGGAGGAGCTTACCCACAAAGTACGCCAGCAGGACGACTAGCGTGGCTGAGATGATGATGGCGCTCAGGGCTGCGCATTTCCAGTTACAGTACTTGGAGGGCTTCTTGAGGTTGAAGGCTGGTCGGGCGAAGGTGCTGCGAGGCAGGGGCCGGGGTGGAGGTGAGTATACGGTGCTGGAAGTGAGAGGGTACCCTGGTGACGTGGTGCAGAAGAGTGGAGAGGTGCCTCCCGGCTTGAAGAGGAAGTGCCTGTGGGTGGAGAGAAGCCAGAGGGCGTCAGGGTCAGCTGGCTCTCCAGGGCCCCAGGTCAGCCTGGGGGACAGAGGCAGCAGCAGAAGCATGCAGAGGAGCCTGGAGAGAGAGAGAATCTCACAGAGAAGACGGAGGGACAGGAAGAAAGGAGAATCACGTACCAGACCACAAAACAGGGCACACGAAGACGCGTTTCCACGGAACACGCATGGGATAGACTACCCAAGGGAAAACCACCCAAGTCAAGGCAGAAGGTGTTACCG
Source organism: Furipterus horrens (assembly GCF_987537825.1). Lineage (NCBI taxonomy): Eukaryota > Metazoa > Chordata > Mammalia > Chiroptera > Furipteridae > Furipterus > Furipterus horrens. The sequence goes on from NW_028327172.1 coordinate 50,072,176, forward strand.
ACTCGACAGAAGGCTGAGTGTTGAGATCCTTTTCCTGGGAAGGAATGGGGCTGGAAATGCTGTTGCTTGGGGAATAAACTAGCTGTTCTCCAAAATTACTACAGTAACTTGGACAGTGTCTAAAATCCTGTTCTGTGCCTTAAAGATAATGAAACCTAAAATTTTTCTTCACCCTCCAATACCTACTTTGCCGGTGCATCTTGGTGAAGGAATGGAATACCATTCTTCTAAAAGAAGGCTTCGGAAGCATGAGAACCAAGAAACTGCCACTAAGTTCTGCCATGGTTGAGAGTCCCCTAGTGGAATAGCAATAGTAGCAAATGCCTTGGAAGCATTCTGTTCAGAAGCCAGACTGCTGCCCTCCAAGCCCCTGCTAAAAGCTTTGTGGGAGGCCGGACAGGCAACTGCATCCTGCATTCTAGCTACAATTTCGAGGGCAGCGTGGCATGGTCAAAGCACATGGTTGTGGCCAAACTAGGTATCAGGAATCCTCCACAGCTTGGCTTTAACCATGGCTGTGGGAGGACTTGTACACAGCCTGGGGAATGGGGTGCACTGGTTGCACTGCATCCCCCCAAGTCTCAGGAGGTCAAGGGTAAATCTTAGGGGTAATTTCACACCCTGCCTCAGGCCACAGAATTCATACTCAGGGCCAGAATACATATGATACAGGGCCTGTGCTGCATAAAAATTGCGACATGAGATGGCTTTCAAAATGGCAGAGGCAGCCAATGAGATGCTGGGATCTGCATATTAACAAGACAGCTGTTAATATGCTGGGGGTGGGGGGCAGGGTATCCCAAGGATAAAATCTTGCAATTTGAACGTGGACTTGGGAATGGGCATGCAACATGGCATCATCACCTCCCCCAGGAGATCCCAGGGAAAGGTCTCAGGGTCCGCATGCAAGTGCAGGAGCCACGGGGAGAGCACACGGAGAGGAAGAGCATGGGGATGTCACCTACCCGTCACTGTAAGCCCCATCATGGCGGGAGGCGCTGAGAATGTCCATCTCAATGAGGTTGTCCTGCAATGTCCCTAGGAATGGCTGCTTGCCTAGGTTTCTACGCACACACAGAGACATGAATGAAGCAATGAGTCATGCATCGATGAAGGGAGCCAGTAGAGAAACACACAAAGTGGCTGTCTGGTGTAGCTGTGCATGGAACCAGCAGGGCAGTTTCCAGGCAATGGGTCTGTGTGCAAGCCACATGTGCACGGTGTCTGCCTGGCACAGAGCATCCACAGGGAGGATCCCCTCCACAGACCAGAATGTCTGGCCATCGTGTGCATCAAGTCACAGCTCTCACTGACAAAGACTGATTACGGCTCAGGCACTGAGCTAGGCATGTTACATTTATTTAGCTCAAATCTTCAAAACAGGCTATGCAAGGAAGCCAGCATTATCCCCATTCTACAGGTGAGGAGACTGAGGCAGAGTGGTAACAGGACTTGCCAAGCTTACCAGCTAGCAAAGTTCGAGGCAGGAGTTTGAGCTCAGGTTTATCTGGTTCCAAAGCCTGCGCTTTCTCTTCCACTTGCTGTTGCCCACCTCTGCATAAACAGCAGCTACACACACTCATCTTGCCAGTCCAAAGAAAAAAACACAAGTGTTTTGGGCCATTTTCCTAAAGGAGTCATTCTCAAACTTGAGTCAACGTCAAAAACACCTGGAGAGCTGTGCTTACTGAGGTCCTCCCCCAGAGATTTGGAGTCAGCGGGCGCGGGGCCTGAGAACCTGCATTGCATGCAAGCCCCCACGTCAATGCTGACAGTATTTGGAGTGTCATGGTCCTTCAGCAGTGCGGGGACCTGGGTGATGGCTGAGTGGTGAAAATGGCACCTCACTGAAGACAGAGGGGGCTCTTTTGTTCCCCCAAGTGTGCTGACGGCAGCGCAGCATTCTGTGACTTGATCTATTTTAAACCAAGAATGAAGAGAGACTACTGGCTCTTTTTGGTCGCACCCATGACATCGTTCACACTTGCGTGCCCTGAATGGTGTTTTCTGACATTTGAGGCCTGCTGCCACCTCACTTGAAAACCCTAGAGTGGGCCATTTCGAACAAGCCGGTGGTGGCCTCAGCCTGTTGCGTGCATGCAAGGGAAGGACTGACTACAGAGAGCCGACTTCCGGGTACAGCCCTGCCAGGGGCCTTTCTTCTGACTTTGACCAGCTCTTCAGAACCACAAAACCCCAAATCAAGTCCCTTTTCTGTCATTGCCTTGCTGGGTGACTTTCTATAAAAGCTTGAATCTCTTGTAATCATGTACTTCCTTCATCTAGAAGACAGGGATAACGATACTAACCTTACAAAGTTGCTATAGGACCAACTGAGTAATTCTGGGAGGATTTTTAAGGGCTAAGCAAAGATTGTAGAAATACTAACACTGAGTGTAAGAACTGCTGTCTCTCCTGTGTCTCCCACGTACTATTCACTGTTCTGAAGCTCTGCAGCTATGATCTAATGTAAATCTTATTCCCCACAACAACCCTGCCAAGCCAGTACCATTGTCTTTGTTTTGCAGGCTGGCAGAGCAAGGCTCAGAGGAGTAACTTTTCTAAGGTCCTCTCACAGAGTAAGCAAGCAGCAGGTCCAGAATAAAACCTCGGTCTGTCTGACCCCAGAGCTCAGGCCTCTCTGCTCATACCCTGTGTTGCTGCCCAGCCGTGGCTTTGCCCCTGCCCAGCCTCACAGACCAAAATGGGCAGGATCTGTAAGTCCTATCTCAAAGCACCATGGCATATGTTCCCAGGGACAGTGAGAGCCCACGGAAACATGGTTTTGCAGCCGGGCCACTAGTACTGCCATGGTGGTGGGGACCTTCCCTTCCACAGAGCCCTGAAGCCTGTCTGGCAGGCTGTCCTAGCAGTGTTCAGGGACCCCGGGGCCTCCCACTGTGACTGAGGGAAAGTCTCTCAGAGTGGCCTCATTTCTGCTGCCAGGGATGCAGCCTCATGGCACATTGAGGGGCACACAGGCCCTGGGGTCGGACAGGTCTCAGTTCCATCACTCACTGGCCTTTAGGCAGGTGAGTTGATCTCTGATCTCAACAAGCATTAATAAACTTGGAGAATCACTCTCCTTATAAAAGCTAAAGTGTAATTTGGATCATGCCACATCTCTGCTTTCAGCCATCCAATGGCTCCACAAGAATAAAATTGTAGTCCTTACTCAGCCCCCAAGATCTTGCAAGATCTGACCCCTTGCAATTTCATTTCCTGTGCCACACACACGTCAGCCTCCTTGCTGTTACTCTAGCAAGCTAAGCCTTTGCTGTGGTTTGTCTGAATCTCTTTCTCCCGATTTAAGTCCCATGAGGACAGAAATCTTATCTGTCTTGTTCTCTGCCCATGTGCTCAGAGTCTAGAAGAGTGCCTGGAACATGGCAAGTAAAACTCAGTAAATATTTGCTGAAAACTGTGGATGATGGGGTATGAAAAAGGAAGCATGCCTGGCATATTGCAGGCATACAGTTGGTATTTAATCAAGGTTCGCACAGGGGATGTTGTATTAGGAGTTTCTGTGTTCCCTGCACTTCAGGAGGGAATTTTCAGTCTTTTTACAGTCCATGTGCCAAGTCTCAGCAGGCCCTACCTGCCCCTGCCAGGGGGCCCCGGGTCAAGCTCCTGCTGCCTCCCTGGTGCCTGAGGCTGCCTGCAGGGCATGTCCCAGAGCACATCTGGAGGCTGGCCTGCCTCACTGTACAAAAACTACGCTCTCAGTGAGTCAAATCTATACCTTAAAACCCATCAGAAGCAAATATATTCAGAGAAAAAAAGGCATAGGGGGTTAAGGATGGATCAAAATGTCAACAGTGGGGATTTTCCAGTGTCTGGATCAAGAGTGATTTTTATTTTTACTTTTATAATTTAAAAAGAAATAGTTATTTCAAAAAGAGAGGACAATTATTTAAGAGGTGCAGATCTATCAGGACAAGAGGCCGTGCAAGAGGACAAGGGGTTTCAAGAGGATAAGGTTTCCTGGAAGAGCATTACAGTCGTGCTAATTTGGGAGGACGGGAACACTTGCTGAAAACGCTGCCTGTCCTGAATGCTACTGCTCTCCTGAACTCACCTTATCCTGTACTTTTAAAACTTAGTTCTGGGTCAGATTATTAGGCCTCATTTGACTGATGATGAAAGTGAGGCCCAGAAAGACACGGGTTCTGCTCCCCCCCACACAGCAATTCAGTGGCAGAGCTGAAACTGGAATCTAGGTGTCCTGGGTCCCAGTTTAAGGCTCTCCACTAAACTTTCTGTCCACCTCCCACCTCAGCACGCTGGGTGTCCAGTTCTTCTAGAAAACAAAAGTTACAAGGGTTTCCTGGTGGGGTCCTTAAATTGCTGAGCCCTCCTTGGGCCACAGTCTCGTAGGGTCTCCAGCTCACTGCTGTCGGAAGTTGGACATGGACACCGAATTAATTTGACCCTCACCTTAGTGGGTGTTGTTACCTCATTATATAGGTATGGAAACTGAGGCCCAGATAGGTTAGGTGACTGCTCAAGATCCTATGGCAATGACAGACTCAAACTCAGACGTCTCTGACCTCACAGCCCCAGGCTACCTCTCAGGAAGGACTCACTAAGCACTTGCAGGGCCCTGCAGCCACGGGCTGCGCTGCTCTGACAGCTCTGTTAGCAGGGGGAGGGGACTGGCTCCCCTTTAAGCCTGAAGGGAGGCCTTAGACTAGTCCCCGAATTGCCTGAAGGGGTTTTCTAGTTGCATTTCTCTTAACTAGGGCAGGCTGAGCTCACCTTCCAAGGGCAGAACAAATAGTTCTTGGGCAGGATGCAGTCAGGAAGCTGCAGTGGCCAATTCTCCACCTCTGCCCTGTGCAACAGCCCGTCTTCTCACAATGAGCCTGCTGTCCGGGACTGTGTTTCTGCCCACAAAGCCCTGGGACAGTCACCAGTAGAGCAGGACAGGTAGGGATCACACCCCACATTCTGTAGCTGAGATCCCCAAGGTTGCAGGGTGTCAGAGTCTCAGCCGAGACCACAGAAAGGTGTTTGAACAAATGAATGAACAAAGAAGAAATGAAGCAAGCCTTTCAGGCCATAGTAATCCTTTAAAAAGGTTAATCCTTTCACATTACTTTGCTATTTAAAAAAAGATTGATAACTACTCACCTCAGCTTCTACTACCCTCAGGCCCTCAGGAAAAGTGTAACTTCTTTTTCATGTAACTCAAGGCCCTCCATTACTGATTCCCATTTACTTTCATCTCTGTGAGGCTTCCTGTGCTCCCAGTTCACCCAACTCTTAGTCATCTCTCCAAAATGCTAAGCCCTCCCTTGGCTCCGTGCCTTGGCACAACTGTCCCTCATCTCAGAAATCCTTCCTCCCCTGTAATTCCTCCCAATGCCTACTCAAGAAGCTAACTCTCCTAGTCAGATGGCACTGGGTAGTGGTTAGGCGCATGGACTCTGGAACCACCCGGCCTGGTCATGGATCCTGGCCCTGCCACTTACTGGCTGTGGTTCCTTAGGCAAATTACTTAACTTTTCTGTGCTTCAGATTCTCCATCTTTAAAGTGGGGGTGATAATAAGACTCCTACCTGTGTAGTAAAGAGTAAAGATAGTGGTCCCTACTGCCATCCTGTCAAAGGCCTGCTTATAAGGTTGGCCCTTGACTGATACCTAGAAACTTAGTTTGTAAGGAGGTGTTCACCATTAAATGATAAGAATGGCTGACTCAATGTGCCTGAAGTATTTGTACAAAATATATGGCTTATGCTGTGCTGAATACCTCCTTTCCTTCTGGGAGTTTGGAATGTGGGTACTTGCCAGGCAGAAGGTATCTGTGGACACTGAGTCTCTAGGGAGCTTCCTTGATTGCAAGCTCATTAGAGCACCCAGGAGGACTCTATGAGTGTTTGTTATGATTGTTACTTGATGTCCAAGCAGAGGAAGCCACACCCTCCTTTTAGCATCAAGTAGTCCCCCAGTCAGAGCATTATCCGGAGTGTTCTCTTCATTCATTCACTTATGCGTCTGACACCCTCATTGTACTATCAGCTTCTTATATGGCTTTTGTGTCTCATGCATGTCTGTAACTGAATCACCAAATGGCAGGAATGATTGTCCATCCCAGCTACTTGCAATGGTCCACCAGAAGTTCCTCTGTGCCATTCTGGAAATCATACCAGGGCTGGGATGGAGACCACGAGGGTATCCTCCCATCCCTGAGGATGGGTAGTAGGGCTGTTCCTCAAAAATGGGCCCCAGGCTCGCAAACCAGGCCTGGGATCAGATGAGCTAGAGCCAAGGTCTGGCAGCCTTCTGCTCTGGCTTCCCCTTCATCCGACAGCAGCCTGACGGGTTATTAATCAGGCTGTCCCTGGGAAATCAATTAAGTGTCTGCTGCTGCAGAGTGTGAAGGAAGTGGGTCAAGGTTTAGGGGAACCTGAACACATGGCTTTCACCAGAATGGACTACAGATGCCCCTGCAGGGCTTAAAGAAACATCTGACTCTGGCTCCAGGGAGCACTGGTAGGCCTGGTCTCCTCCCCTGGGGACCCAGTTACCCTTGGGGAGTGCCATAGTCACAGAGGGAACGGAGAAACGAGTGAGTTAACCAAGTGCTCCCTCTCCTCTGTCCTTCTGCTAGCCTTTCTTTCTCTGCCAGCATGAAATCTAAATCCCTTCTGGTCATCCTACCAGCTGTTATGGTATTTTCTCAGCTATTTATTTTAGTCTCTCAACACAGACTCAATTTGACAATTAGGGAAAGGCCTGTGACTATTTCCATGGCAGCAGGAGGCTCCGTATTCTGGTGGGGCTTGGTTAAACTGTTTAGGACAACTATTGCACATAGACCCTGCCCTCCCGGGCGTCGCGACCTCTGTTCAGGCTTCTCAGGCCCTCCCTACCTCCCCAGCTCCACCTGGGGACTCCTGCTTGCTCTTCAATTCTCGGTCGCACAACACCAGGTCCACTGGGAAGTCTTCTCTTTGTTCCACTCAAGTCTCAGGTGAGTATATTTACTCATTTCTTTGTTCCATCATTCCTTTAGTTCACCTGTGTATTAATATTTATCAAGCACTCATCAGGATGCAAGCCCTGCATTGTGTGCTGGGGATCCCAAGGCAATCGACACGCACATCCTCTGTGCTTACCTCTATCATAGCACTTACCCTACCGCAAGAGTCTGTTCTCTAAAGTGTCTGACCTGTTAGGCACACAGTAGGTATTCAGTGTATATTTACTGAATAATAAAGCACTACATAATAAATAGTTAAGCATTTACTGTGTGCTAAGACATTTTCAGACATTACCTTATTTATTTACTACACCTGCCTTATGAGGCATGATGGCAGATTGGATTAAAAGTGTCTAAAATTTCCTGGGCACTTCTCCATTTGAGAAATGAGGTCTATTGCCCTTGCCCTTGAAGCTGGCTGGCCTATGACTGCTTTGACCAACAGAATGTGGCAGAAGTCACACTACGCCAGTTTCAGGCAGGCCAAGCCTCAGAAGGATCAATGACTTCTGACTCAGCGCCACGGAGTCCTGAGCCACTGAGTATGAAGTACGGCTTCCTGCAGGGAAGACTGCGGGGAGGCCCCGAGACCACGTTAGAGAGAGAGGAGTCCCAGTGGGCCCAGCTCTCCAGCTGCCTCCCCCAGGGTGTCGTATCTGGCATGTGATTGAAGTCACCTTCAGACTAGCCCAGCCGACTGCTACATACCACAGACTGACCTCAGTAGACACCACGTGCTGCAGAAAACTATCCCAGCTGAGCGCTTCCTGAAATCTCGAGTCACAGTGTGAAGTATAACCAACCAATGGCTTTTTAACCCATTAAGTTTTGCAGTAGTTTTTTAATGTAGCAATAGATAACCAGGACAGGTAGTTACTCATATTTTCTCCCGTTTTTAATGAGCACTGGGGTAGCAGTTTGAGAAAGGATGTGTCTAACCCTAACACCTGAGCTTTGAATAACTTGCTACAGTAAATGAGCCACCACTGTGTCCTTGGAACATCGGGGCCAGCCCTACTTCTCCGAAGTAGGGAAGTACAACCTACTATTTCCCCTCAACTCCTCCGGTGAGGAGGGGCTCAATACATATTGAGTGACTTTTTTCTCACAGTGTTGATATGGGAAACAAATACTTATGGAAAAAAGGGAAATCGTTTTTGTAATATGACTTTAATATCAGGCACTGTGCTGTGCGCTTCTCACATGGTTATTTTATTTATTTTCTCCCTGCCTGAGAGGAATACATTCTTATCCCAATTTACAGATGGAGAAAGCAAGGTTCAGGGACATTAAGGAACTTGTCTGGCTAGTAGGTGTTAAGGCCAAGACAGGAATCCAGGGGGTCTGACTCTAAAGCCTATACTCTCCCCACCTCACCAAGTTGCTCAAAATTATTTGTGACTCTATCTGCCAGACTTGACATTGATCCCTCTTAAACTGCACCTGTTAGTTTTGTGCGATCAACCGGTGAAGGTCAGTATTAAGATCCAGAATTCTGAATGTGTTATCCATTATATTAGGTACCCCTCTGAGTTTTAGGCCATCTTTAGAGGCACAGAACTCGGGTCACAGAGGAAGTCTATCTCAAACATTTCATCTGGGTTTCAAGAATGAGTAGGACTTAAGGCCCTGGCTGCTGTGGCTCAGTGGATTGAGTGTCGGCCTGAGAGCCAAGTGTTGCTGGTTCAATTCCCAGTCAGGGCACATTACTAGGTTTCACGTCAGGTCCCCAGTTGGGGGCGCCAGTGAGAGGCAACCACACAATGATGTTTCTCTCCCTCTCTTTCTCCCTTCCCCTCTCTCTAAAAAGAAAATAAACAAATTAATTAATTAATTAAAAAAAATAAAGGAATGAGTAGGACTTTACTAGACCAAGAAGTGAAGAGGAAGGCAACTCTGGTAGAGTGTTGTCCAAGAGCAGGTGCAAAGGCACTGAGGCATGAAGGAGATGAGAAATTGGGGGAAGACTGATAACTACACATACATGCACACTTACATACATATCACATATTGAGTATTAAATAAAAATTATTTTATGCTTCAGTATGGATATATATAAAATGGTGTACATGAGTATATGGATAGCATGTTAAGAATGGTTATCATTTGGAGGTAGATAGGAGTGATTTTCTTTTCTTGCTTATTTCCATTTCCTAGCTGGTCTACAGAATATTTATCACTTGGGTAATAAAATATAAGGGAAAAAGAAATCAAAGTTCCATGTGGTTTGAGCAATGGATGTGGGAGGCAGAGGGTCAAAACGGCAGGTGAGGACTGGCTGATGATGCAAGAGAGGTAAGCTGGGACCACCTTCGCGTCTCAAACTAACCATCAGGAAGATGTCCTTGCTGCTTGTGTTTTATTTTCTGTTCCCTTGAAAAACCTGGAGAATCACCTACTTTGATTCTAAGTGACAAAAATGAACATCCAAGCAAAGGGAGTGGCTACCATGTTGCACGCAGGTAATCAGAACCATTGATTATTTGCTGGCTTCTTTCAGCCACGTGCGCTCATTCAATAAGCACAATGGAAATAATTGAGATATGATTAAGTGACTTTGGGTGGGATGACATATAATTATCCAACTCAGTCACTGATGAGAGCAAAGGAGGCACATGGGGAAAAGTCACACAGAATTCTAAAGGATGTCAACAAAAACAGTATTAATTAGGAGACTGGAGGTGTGTGGCAGGTTGGGCTGTCTCTCTCAGAAATTTGCCTTTGGGAAAATGATTCTACAGGAGTAAAGTGGCACAAAAGGATGCTGATTTTTCTTTCATCGGACCCCACATACTCAATGTGCAAACATCACAGGCATGTGCCAGGCAGAGTCAGATGGGCACACTTTCCATGTGTAGATTAATTTCCCTTCCTTAAATGCGGTATGAAGTTGTCCTCTCCTTGGAAAAGGAGCAGGGGTATGAGATAATGAAATCTACATTTCACACTACTTTGAGAAAGGGTGGAAGATTAAGAGGTTCCAGCTGTGCCAGCCTGGGACACTGCCTCTCTGGTACACAGAAAGCGGGGCAAGGCTAGGTACCCCCAAGTCAACAGTACTTATCTCAGAGGGGTAGGTGTATGGGCACATCTAATTCTCATCTCTGCATTTTCTCCAGTGGGTTCTTATTGTTCTTATAATCATAAAAGGATTCAATTTTGGAAAATAGTGGCTAATCAGAGGGGAAGAGGACAGCTGCAGAACTGAAACTGATTGACGTCCCCAAACTGAAGGAGACATCCCACTAGGTTAGAAGAGGGGGACAAGGTGGGCTCTAGATCAGGAGACCCGGAGAAGGTGGGTGCGGTCCAGGGAGACAGCACTGAGCACGAAGTCAGGCAACCTCAGCTGTACGTTGACTGCCTCTGACCCTCTCTGATTCTCAGCTTCCCAAACTCCCACATGGAAGTGAGAGTTACATCATATCACAGGTATGAAAGCTCCTGTATCCAAAAGCAGATGCATCAATGTTAGGGATTATCAGGGCTCTGAGTATAAAGAGGATTGGCCAGCAGGAGAGGAGACTCAGGGGAGGGGAGCAGAGGAGGGAGACAGCATTCACTGAGCACCCGCTGCAGGCCAGGCAGACCCGTACCAGGCACAGGGTGACCAAATCACAGCAGGGAAGGGAGACAGTGTCGACGCAAATCCCTGACTGAGAGTCTGGCCCCTGCCACATACCTGTGCTGGATACCTTCACACACAGCAGCTCCGTCTACTTTCACAACAGCCCTCTCCAGCCAGCAGCATCCCCATTGTATAGACAAGCAAGGTAAGGCACAGAGGGGTTTTGCAACTTGATCTAGGTCGTACCTTTAGAAGGCGGCAGGCTAGCGCTGGTCGTGGGGGCTGTTTCATTCTCAAGTCCATGCTTTTTCTGCCTACCTCCATCCCATGGTCCTTCTCTCTGACAGCCAGAGAGCTGCATCCCTAAGCTGTGTACCTGACCCCAGCTTCCTGAGACCCCAGGGTCTCGGCCCGGCCGCCCTCTGGCCATCCCTCGCAGCTCAGCCCCAGCCCGCCCACGGGCCCTGTACCTGGTCTCCAGGGGGATGTTGCTGTTGAGCAGCCAGTTGTCCTGGGGGTGGGCCGCCTCCTGCGTGCCGCCGGCAGGGGGCTCTCCGGAGAGCGAGTGGTCCGTAGGGGCGGGGCTGGGGTTGCTCCTCGGAGTGAAGTTGCCCCGGTTCAATGAGTTAATGGAGGCCGCGTGGTGTTGGTTGGGGGTGTGGGCGTGCGAGAGCGGAGGTGGCGGCGTCCGGAGCCGCGAGTGGTTCTGCAGGCCGCCCGGGTGATCTAGGGCACAAACACGCGGTCAGCGGACAGTGCCGGGCACTGCACGGCCGGGGGCCCGAACGAGACCCCGCGGGAACTGCTCGTGGTGGACAAGCGCTGGCAAATCACACATATTAGTAATGCATTCAACAAATGTTTACTCAACAGGTGTTTGTTGAGCACCTACTATTCTAGGTGCTGGGGACACATCAAGGAACAAAATATAACCCCCTGTCTCCATGGAGCTTAAATTCTTGTAGGAGAGAAAAAATAAATGAGATTAAAGAAGAGACTAGCCTTCTTTGTCACCAATTTCACACTGTTTCTTTGATGCACTCTTGGGGCGGTAGCTTTCAAAGTGTGGCCTGGCTCCAGCAGCTTTCACATCACCTTAAAATTTGTTAGAAATGACAATTCTTGGGCCCTAACCCAAGACTTACTGAATCATGAATCCTTGGGCGGGGTCCAGCAATCTGATTTCATAAACTCTTTTCTTTTTCTTTTTCTGATGGATGCTAAGATTTGAGAACCACTGATTATGTAGAGCAAATGAAACAAACAAGGTAAAATATATAGTTTACTGAGGTGGTGATAAGTCTGAGAACACACAGAGCCAGGAAAGGGGTCTGTTTATGTGGGGCAATGGTGAAATTTTAGATAGACTGGTGAAATTATAGGCAGGTGGCCAGTGATGGGCTCATGGAGAAGGAGAATTTTGAGTATAGGGAGTGAGCTTAATGAAAAATCACCTGGAGGGTATTAAAAACCACCATTAACGTTAACTGAGCACTTACTATGCGCCAGGCACTATTTGGAGCCGTCTACATGTTTAAATTCCGCTACTCCTCACAACTCTTTACAGAGCAGCTACCGTTTTTATCTCAGTCTTACAGATGAGGGAATCAAGATGTTTTTATTTCCTCCTTTCAACTACTCAATAGACATCATCGCCAAATTTATAGATGAATAACTTAGAGCAGGTAAGTAAAGTGCCAAAAGGCACATGGCTTAAGTGGATGTTATTTAAAAAGACATGTCAGGAGTCTAGTGATGCCACAAATGAGGCAAGTCCTGGAAATAAATCTTAATGGCCATCCACCTAAGAAAGCCTTGTCTTTGGAAGCTGAGGATATCATGAGGGTGAAGAAGTGAGGAACCTGATTTTATTGTAGACTCTGCCACTTATTAACCACATGACTGTTGTTGGGGACTACATGTGTGTGTCCCCCCGATGTTCATATGTTGAAGCTCCAACCCTGAACGTGATGGTACTCAGCAGTGGGGTCTTTCCGGGGTAATTAGGTTTAGATGAGGACATGAGGGTGGAGTCCTCTTGAGATTAGTGCCCTTATAAGAAGAGACCAGAGAGTTAGATTTCTCTCTCCCCAACATGTGAGGATATAGCAAGGGGGAGACTTTCTGCAAACTAGGAAGAGGGCCCACCAGGCACAAACCTACCAGCACCTTGATCTTGGACTTCCCAGCCTTCAGAACTGTGAGAAATAAAATAAATGTTGTTTAAACCACTCGGTCTAAGGTGCTCTGTCATTGCAGCCCATGCTAAGACGGAAGTTGGTACTGAGAGGTGGGCTGTTAGTATGACAAATATCTAAAAATGTGGAAGCAGTTTTAGAACTGGGTAATGGGTCAAGCCTGGAACAGTTTTGAGATGCATGCTAGAAAAAGCTTATATTGCCATAAAGGGATGGTTAAAGGTAATTCTGGTGACAGCTTAGGAAAAAAAGAAGAGACCAGTAGAGAAAGCTTCCATCTTCTTGGAGAATACATAAGTATTTATGTACAAAAGGTTGGTAGAAATATGGACATTAAGGGCCATTCTAATGATATCTCAGACAGAAATGAGGATGATTTTATAAGACAATGGAAAAAAAGGTGATTCTTGTTATAAGGTGGCAAAGAACTTGGCTGAACTGTGTGTGTATATATATATATATATATAATATATATATTATATATATATATATATTCTGGTGTTTTGTGAAAGGTAGAAACTGTGAGCAATGAAATCAGAAATTTAGTCGAGGAGATCCCTATGCTATGTTGAAGGAGTGGCTTGGTTCCTTCTGACTGTTTATAGTAAAGTACAAGAAGAGAGAAATCAACTAAAGAAGGAATATGCAAAAAGAAACCATGACAAAGATTAGGAAAATTCACAGCCTGTCCATATTGGGAAAAAATGAGAAAGCATACATGGGAGAGAGCACCAAAGAGGTGGCCAATTGCCCATTTGGTAAGGGGATTAATACAGGTTTAAACCACGGACCTAAACAGCCATCCCAGGAGGAACACTGCCAGTTTGAACTGAAGGGGATGGAGATGGAAAGACAGCTGTTGGGCTTCCCAGATTCTACAGGACAGGACAATGAAGCTATTAAGCGGCACACTTGCACCATTTTTCAAGAAAAGTGAAGACTAGCATGAAAACGATTCAGTGACCATCAGGACCACTGCTGCGGTTTCAACAGGCCTAAGACTAAGACAACTTGCATCACTTAACCTCTTTAAGCTTCGGTTTTCCCTTTTATGAAATGGGGGTGAGCTTAAGGGAATCACAGAGCTACAGTGATATCAAATGAGGCAATCCATGGGAAGGAAATTTTCCTAAAGTTCATAGTTTACAGTTTTCCTCTTCATTAGTTCCCCATGAGAATCCTGCCTTTCATAGAAGAGATGAGAGTCAGTGAGTACAGGGTCCAGACCAAGGTGCGCGTGCTATTCCAAAGGCTGTGCTCTTTCTTGGCCCAGGAGACTGCTTTCTGGAGACCATCAAGCTCAGTTAAGTGTGAAGCACTATGACTATTATTACTATTATGGTTATTTTTAGGGGAAGATGCATCACTCTCTGCTTTTTAGATAACCCAACATTTTATGCTAATGAGTTACAAAGCAAATCTGGTAAGAGTGGTGGAGAGGGTAGGGGCAGGAAAAAAAAAAACAAAAAACCAGAAACCCATTTGAACAAATCACTTCTTTCTTACAAACTGCTACCTTCAGGAAAAGGCCATGCTGATGGGGTCTACTAAGTCCTTCAGAATTTGACCCACACCTGTCATTCCAGCCTCATCTCTCATCAGCTCCCTCCCTGTCCCCTCCACTCAAGCCACACTTTTCCACAGGGGACAGAGATTTGCTGAGGCAGCTCAGTGGCTGAAAACTCAATGCCAATGAGGACAGTACCCAGGAGGGCCACAGAATTGGTTGGTACCTTCCAAAGATGTGCCATGCTGTGGTCCTGGACCAGAAGGGAGGCAGCAGGGTGCCCCTTGATGGAAGGGGAGAGGACCTAGTAGCCAGCAGAACAGGCTGGGTCCCACTCAGAGATAGGCAGCCTAAGACCAGGCAGAAGGCAGGAATATACAGGGTCATTTGTTTTGTCTAGCTGTCCTCAGGCAGCACTCTAATGGAGACATTTGGAGACTGGGACAGAAGCCAGCAGCAGAAGTGGCCTCCTGGGATGACTGAGTGTCCCCTCTACCCTTGGCCTTTCAGGCTGCTGGCTGCAGCCCAACACACCAGAGCGGTGAGAGGGGCTGGACCACTCCTGTCCAGTGGTTATCAGGAGGCCAGCAGACAAGAGTGACCTAGTCCTTGCTCCTGGCCCCATACTTGGAGTCAACCTCCTCATGACATTTTACCTGATATTCACAGTTGCTGCCATGTATTCGAACACCTATTATGTGTATTTACACAGCCTTAAGTTTTTTAATGCTCACAACCACCCCTAGGGGGCAATACACTTATTATTATCACTCCCATTTTATAGATGAAGAAGCTGGGGTTTATAAAACCAGTGAGTGGTCCTTATAAATTCAAAGCCTGAATTCTACCAAATCATGGTCCTTTGCATAAAACACAGCCACCTGCTTGACTGTCTTAGTCCATGACCAAAGGCAGGAAAAGACCCTCAGTGCAGATAGCAAGCATCTGAGGTCTGGTTTAGGACAGGGTTGCCTGCAAGCCTACAGATATCTGCATTGTGACTAAGTGGGAACGCCAGGCTCTGGCTTGATAACTATTTAGAAGCATTGCCAAGGGTGCTGAAATGTGATTTTAGCTATAAGACCACTGGTCGCAGATCTAAAAATCAAAATTCTATAAGGAAATTCTTCTATGGAACAAGAAACATCCTGGTTCAAATACTCTCTGTATTTTGAAGCTCAGCTCAGTTGTCACCACCTTCAGGAAGCCTTCCTTGATTTATCCTCCTTAAAGTTCTTTTTTTCCCTCCATTGACTGCTGACAGCAGGAAACCTGGTTCCCTCCCCTTTTCCTTCTCTCCAGACTTGCATATTCTGGTAGGTGTAAATATTCCCATCCCCTCTTTGGTGGGGATCACAGGTCCTAGAACTGAACAGATGCTCTATATAGGCTTACTGAGTGAATGGCTCATGTGACTGGCCTGGGCAGTCCGTCCCAGAGAATAAGGCTAGTGTAAAGAATATTTATTTTCAAAAAATGATAGCAGACCACACTGGGCTCTCCAGGTCATGGACCTATGCAAGCCTTTACTTACTTGCCTGGAGCCAGAGTTCCAGATGCTTCAGCTCAGTTCTTTGTTTTCCTTCCCTCACCCCTTCCATTCTTAGGATGCTTGGAAAGGGGACCTTGATGTATTCCATGTTCCCCAGGGAAAGGCTCTGTGTTCTGGGACTCAATTCAGCAATGGAAGCTCATTCAACAGTCCCCCCACCCCCCAAAAAACATGACCTTCTCAAGGAGCAAAAGTTTCCTCTGGTCTAAATGGAGTCTTCTTTCTGCTCTTATGGCCAGGAGGGAGGACAGAGGGGAGTGGTCAGAGGGGCCTTCTTTTCTCCCCTTCTTCCTCTGCAGTTTACACTCCCATCTTTGGAGGGAAATGCGGAATCAGTCCCCTCATTCAGCAAGTACTGAGTGCCCGTCCTGTGCCAGGTCCTGTAAACTGGGTGTTGGCAACAGACAGTGAATGAGACAGAGATGGCCTCAAATAGGAATGCTCTTCTGGTTTCTCCTCCTTAGCTGGGTGGCCTCCAATAACTCACTTCACCTCCCTGGTCCTTGGTCTGTGTATCTGTGAAAGGTTGTACACGTTCCTACGTCACCACTTTTTGGATGACGAAAAGTGATGTCCTTTGCTTGAGTGCCAAGTACACAGTGGGCTACTGTGCCCTGAGGGAAAGGGCCCATGTGCCATTCATCTCTATATTCCCGGCAAATATTTACAGGATATGGAAACAGAAGAGCAAAGGGGGAGGTGGACCTCACGCAATGGCTTCTTTCCTGCTACCTGGTAGTAAGCATCGGAACATTGCAAAGCTGTGCTGTAAATTCCAATTTACACCCTCTTCTCGCAAATATAGCCACCAAGTGTATCTCTGAATCAAGTTCAAATATGAGCCATTTTACTGTTATATTGCACACCTCTCTTGGTAAAGGCCACTTCCTTATCTGAGTTTTACAAGCCTGGTTTTCCAGGAAGATTCTCCGCGCTCCCCCCCCCGCCCCCCACGCAAGTAGTTGATTATATTTGAAGTCGTTGGTTCACTCAAATACCTCGGATATTTTTCATTTTATATGCACAAAAATCTTAAAGACCAAATCCTCCAGGCTGCATTTCCCTGAACCAAGATCATAGCGAGGTTTCTTCAGAGCACTGGGCAGAGCAGTAGGGAACAGAGAGATGGTGCAGCGGCCTGGGCATCTGGGAGCAGGTAATCCTGGGTTCAGGTTTTGGCTCTGACACATATAAATGGTGTGACCTTGATTACGTTACTTAACTTCCCTGAAGCTTCTGTTTTCTTATCACCTAATGGAGATAATGCCCACCTTATAGGATTGTTATGAGAAGTAAGGTACATAGCTCAGTGCCTGGAATA
Organism: Furipterus horrens; assembly: GCF_987537825.1. Taxonomy (NCBI): domain Eukaryota; kingdom Metazoa; phylum Chordata; class Mammalia; order Chiroptera; family Furipteridae; genus Furipterus; species Furipterus horrens. The sequence continues at coordinate 50,089,307 of NW_028327172.1, forward strand.
CAGCAGTTTTTAGAAGTGTTAATAACTATTAATTCCCTGGTTGTGATAAAGTTCTGTTGACTGAAGAAGTTGTAAAGTGCTAGATCATCACCATAATGGTCACTCCATGGTCTTTACAACTGGGGTTGCAAAGCAAGAAACCTTGAGAGAGAAATAGCAAAATAATGGTATGTATTCTTTTATTACAGCTGAATCCACTCTGGACAATGCACTGGCTTCCAGGATCCCTGAGCTCAGGAAATTGCCTACAGCTCAACATGCAGATCAGAAGCAAGGAGAATGGCTGTAGCCTGACACTCAGAACTGAGCACATGGGATCTCCATGTCTTCGAAGATGAGGGCCCCCTTCTGCATTAGGTAAACATGTCAGAGCAACCCAGGGTGTGGCTCTGTCCTGGGTTCAAGGTGCACGCTAAGGAGAGGGCCCATAAGGTGTTTCTGTTAATCAGCAATTTTAAACAGCTCTCTGTTGTGTGCAGGGGCTTGCTGAGTTTTAAGATGAAGATGAGTTCTAACCCTGACAAACTGCCAGTGTTTGGGGAACAGATGTTAAAGGAAGGTGTAAAAGTGGAGCTCAGGAGTGTCCCACAGACCTGTGTTTAGCCTTGGCTGTGTATCTGACAAACTACGTGATTTCCGGAAACTCACTTAACTTCTCTGCGTCTCTAATTCCTCACCTATAAGATGAACATATATTGGGGGGGGGGGGGGGGGGTGGAGCCAAAAAACCTGGAATTATCTTCTGGAGGGTGGCCCCTTGTACTACATGCTTCCCAGCCAGCTGAGTGTTCTAGGAACCCATCTGTATCAGTGTACCAGCTGGCATTGTTGTGAGAGGCTGCATTCGGGCTTCAGTGAATTCTTTTTGAAGACTCTTTCAACGTGTTTGGCCATTTCACGATGGGTGACTTATAAGCGCACCTGCCCACATCACAGTGAGTGTTCAGAAGTTTTTGATCAAAAACAGCATGACCTCTGATGCTTCTCTCCCTCCCTATCCACCCAAACCAGCAGCCAGTGACTTTGTTTTTTGTTTCCCCAGATGAAAAAATTCCTCAAAGGGAAATGTTTTGCCCATGTGGAAGATGTGAAATAAAAAATGGCAGGAGCACTAAAGGGCATCAAAATTGACAAGTTTAAAAACTGTTTTGCACAGTGGAAAAAAATCTTGATAGGTGTATTGCATCAAATAGAGAGTACTTTGAAGGTGACTGAAGTTTAAACATGTAAGAACAAATACACAATTTTTTAATAAATAAATTCCAGTTTTGAGGGTTTTCCTTCATAATAGAATAAAAGGAAGAGAGGAGGAAGAAGGGCTACTATAGGTTGAATACACAGAAATCAAGATATGAAACAAGTAATGGTTCTTGACTTGAAGTTGCTTACAGTCTAATAAAAATAAAACATTCCAACAGATACCAAAGCAAAATGGTAATTATAATGTAATTATACTAGTCAACATTTATTGAGTGCTTGCTATGGGACTGGCTCTATGTACTTTACTTATTTAATCCTTTAACACCTCTGCAAAGAAGGTGCTATTATTATTCCCCATTTTATAGATGAGGAAACTAAGGTATAGAAAGGCTAATAAGTACTTAGCCTATGATTATAAAACCATTCAGTGATGGAGCCAGAACTTGAACTCAGGCAGCCTAGTTCCAGAGTCCATGCTGTTAATGAACCACTCTTCTTTACACACATTAAGTATGTTGACACAGGTAAAGTGCTTAACATGCTTATGTTAATGCCTGTCACACAAAGGGCACGCCACAAATGTCAGCTACTATAATCCTTGGTAGCTTACGCAACAGCCCGCTGGAGCTCCATGAAACTCTGGCTGCTACACTGACTGTTGGGGCCAGGGAAGGCTGCACGAGAAGTGACATGTAACTTGTGTTTAAAGGACATTCCAGGCAGAGGAAGATGCATGTGTGAGGGTCCAGAGCCTGAGAGAGAGAGAGAGAGAGAGAGAGAGAGAGAGAGAGAGAGAGAGAGAGCGCCCCCCTTCTGGGGCACTTCTGTAAGTAGTGCAACGGCTGTGAGGGGGCCGTGACAGGAAGGGAGGTGGGCATACTGGGGGCAGGCCTGGGTGTGCCCACCTCCTTGGTTGCTTGGAGACAGCAAGCAGAAGAACTTAGCCTTTATCAGGAGGATGAGAGGGTCCGCTGCTGGGCTCTGAGCAAGGGAGTGTTTGAGAACCATTCCTGGCGGCCACGTTGAGCATGACCCAGGCAGGGGCAGAGTATAAGCAGGGCCCAGACTGGCGGCAGATGCTGACTGCTAGAAAGATTCCAGCAGAGTACGTTGTTATTCTTTTATAAGAGCACATTCATAAGAAAAGGCATCAACTTCCAGAACTTTGGCTCAGGCAAAGAATTCGGATGTGTCTCCAGCCCTGCGATCTAAGACACCGGCTCCAAGAAAGGGTGCCGGGCTGGGTGCCCCTCGTCCGACCCTGCAAAACAACTGACAGGCACCCAAAGGTCTCCTTGCTTCGGAGTTAACAATGACCCCGCCGGGCACTATAGTCATTAATTGGGCCCTAAAGATTGTCAGATATGAAAAATGATGGTATTTAATTATCATAGAACACAAAACTCCAGCTGCCTGAGAATGCCAAGAGAAAGAGTTATTTGGCTTCCATTAAAATGCCATCGACTACCACTGACTCGGTATGGGGATGTAGCAGTGCTAGGAGCTTAGCTAATGAACCTTGGCCTACACGACCAATTTAGAAAGACCAGAAAGCTCTTTGTCACCACAGTCTGCAGCCGGGATCTAATGGCCTGCCTTCCAGTCCCAGTTCTGCCTCTTTCATGCTGTATAATCTTGGACAATTGATTTAACCTCTCTGAGTTTTAGCTTCGTCACTTGTTAAGTGTATATGAAAGCACCTTGCGATCTATAGGATCCTGTCCAACAGTTACAGATAACTATCACCATTAGTATTATTGCTTCAACTGAGAACGAATAAAAACAGTGAAGTCTAAAATGGAAGCACCAGTCTGAGCATGGGGCTAGGGGCTGAATTTTTTGTGGTGTTTTCTCTGCCCATTGATTCCTTCCCTGAACAAATGCTTTCTGTTCACTTTTACAACTGTTCTGTTCATTCTATGTCATGCCCGATGGGCATGGATTCTGCATGGTACTTGGCCTGAAACCCCGAATGGATTCCCAGAGGGGGAGGGGCAGCAGACTATGGCACTTCCTGAGGCTACCCTTCTAGTCTTTTTTTTTTTTATATTATTTATTTAATTTCATTTTTTTTAGAGAAAGGGGAAAGGAGAAAGAGAGGGAGAGAAAGATCACTGTGTGGTTGCCTCTCACTCATGCCCTTAACTGGGGACCTGACGTGCAACCTAGTCATGTGCCCTGACTGGGAATCGAACTAGCGACACTTGGCTCACAGGCCGATGCTCAATCCACTGAGCCACAGCAGCCAGGGCTACCTTTCTAGTCTTGATGGGGAGTGAAAAAGAGAAGCCTGAACTCACTATATGGCTGCTTCTGCTTCCTCGTTCATTTAGTCAGGGCAGGCCTTCGAGAAAACACTCAGACTATTAAAGTGCTTTGTATTTGCGAAATAGTAATGAGGGAACAGTGTCTTAAACAAATGCAAAAGCCTCATTGTCTGGTACAATGTTTTTCAAATAGGGGTGTCTTGCAATGCGGAAGGGGGTGTTTCCTGGTTGTTACAATGACTAGGAAGCACGGCTGGCATTTAGCAGCAGAGTCAGGAAAGCCAGTCACATGCACTGCATGGCACCCAGCGACCCAAGGGGCATACAGTCCAGTCAGCAGATTTCATTCTGTTTGCCTCCTCCACCCCACCCCCAGTTTCAGATCCCTCTCTGCCCTTCTCTGTCACAGGAGGCTGAGCCCCTAAGGGGTTGTCAGCTGGGTTCCCTTGCTCCAAACCTTTCAGATATGTTTGGCTAATTATTAGCACAGCAGGCCACTGAAAGGCTACACCAGCTTACAGACAGCGTGGTCTAGGGAAGCTCCCAGGAGGAGGGAGAACTTGAACTGGGTACTGAAGATGGAGGTGTATAAGGGGGAGGGAGAGGGCATTCTAGGCAGGGGGCTGGAATGAGCAAAGGCCCACAGGCTGAGATATAAGGGCCCCTTAAGGAGTAGTGGCTGACAAGGCTGGAGCCTAAATTCAAGAGCCTGGAAGGCAGGCCTCGGAGCCTGGGGCCAGAGGAGCAGCTTTAAGGGTATTCAAAGGGCTCACCCCAACTTCCACCCTTTTAAAGACAAGTGTTAGAGCACCCACTCACAAGAGTGACCCAGAATCCCCAGGCTTCATTAAAATTCACATTGGATTCCTCATCCAGCAATGAACGCTTTCCTAGGGTGAGAGTCAGGGAGAAGGGCACCCTCATGTCTTTGACTGGACTGTGGAGGGAATAGCAAAGTGTCAGAGTCTCTGCCAAAGACCGGTAATCCACGTTGCTCTCTATTCCCAGGGTCATGGTAATTTACAGATAAACTAAGCCAAGAGCATCAAAATGTATCTGTTCAAAGCATGCGGTCTGAACAACCTGGCTGGGCCACCATCTGAACCTAGAAGAATGACTTCGCAACGTATTGTCACCCAAATTTCATTCTTGTTCTTGTCCCTGTCAGTCATTAATAGCTGTGTGACCTTGAGCAAGGCACTTAACCTATCTGAGCTCCAGTTTTCCCAACGGATAGGAGGAAGGGGTGATAGGAGTCCCCTCACCCCTGCCCGATTCTAAAATCAAGACTTTGTCATTCTTTTCAGAAGAACCTGGGATATTTGTTAACAAACATCTGCTTGCAAGTTATGCACTGGGTTGTGCTGCGTGACTGGCTCCAAGGAAGGCACGGAAGAAAGAGACATGCAATGCAGTGGTTCCTCCCTCCTTCCCTACTTCTCTGTTTTCATTCCTTTCACAGGGGTCACTCTAGGCAGGTCTTGTGCTTGATTCTGGAGACACAGATGGATTAGACAGAGTCCCTGTCTGTAAAATCTGAACAGACTGTTTGGAAACAGCTGGCTGCAGCCTCAGGGGTGAATCTTCTCTGGGTACAGGGCTTTTCCCCCAGCTTAAAGCTGTGTCCCCACAGGGCAGAACTTGTCCTGGGAAAGCTTTCTGGTTGTCAAGTAAGGTTTTCTTCCTTCCACTGTCACCCTCTTACCCTTTTCAAAAATGGTCTGACTCTTAGGTCAAGTCCCAGATCAACAAGGACACACGGTTGACAGGTAAGGGTGTGTGTGTGTGTGTGTGTGTGTGTGTGTGTGTGTGTGTGTGTGTGTGCAAGGGGTGGAATTCAGCTCAACAGAGGTGTTGGAGCAGGTAAGTGCATGGAAATTTAGTGGGTTCCATTCCCAGAGATAAAGCACTAAGAATGAGGGAGGTGATGCTCATGCTGGACTGATCAGCTGGGTGGGTCCAGAGGCGGGACAGCTGTATTGTGGGTCCTCCCACTATTATAGAGGCTGATTGTCCCCTGAGGTCTCTGGAGGAAGTTAATGCTGTCCCTGGCTTCCTTAGATGGTGATGGGTTTATAAACTGTGTTCCTATTGGGGTGGGCAGAGGACCAACGCTATTAGCCTGGAAAGGAGAAGGGTTAGGGAAGGGCTTAAAAAGAGTGGTGTCTTGGAATCCACGTGAAACACACCAAATGTTTTGTGATTAGCTCTTCAAGTCTTGTCACTTATGCCACACAATCAATAACTAGGAAATCAAACATGCAATTACGTGACACAGTAGCAGTCTAACATCGCAGAGCCCTTCCTAGCTTCACTGTTAACTCGTTCTGGGTCTTTGGGAAGGTCCCCTCCCCTCTCTGTGCCTCAGTCTGTCCATCTGAAAAATGAGGTTCCTTCCTTTTATAGATGACCTCCTGAGGTTCCTCCCAGCCTTTGGCTGCCTGGGTCCCGTGCCTTTCCTCGTTCCTCTCAGGGAACTTCCTGGAAGGAAGACGACAGGCAGAACACCACTGCTGCCTTCAAAGAGCTAAAGGGAAGAAGAAGGGGCTTAAGGACGGAGAATCAGGACCAAGGCCAGGAAGTTACTCGGAGCGACAGCAGTTCAATTTAAGGAATCCTTCCTGCCCAGCTCCACAAGGGACTGCCTCCCAAAACAGTGAATTCCCTGTCAACAAAGCACAGGCTTAAATAGCTAGCCTTCACCTCTTCCCTGAACTTCAAGCCTCTGACAGTCTAATGAAATATATACAGATCGAACCTTAATGCCTCCCTGCCTCCCAAACCCCAATTCTGTTCCCTCTCCTGTGTTCCTGAGAGTAAGATCACCAGCTGCTGCCAGGACCACCCACCCTATCAATCAAACCAGACCTCTGAGGCACCATTGCCTCCTCCCTCTTTTTCAGATTCAACAAAGCAATGATGATTACCAAGTACTCTTTCACCTTCCAAATCTCTGGGATCCTCACCACTCCCACTGTCACTGCCTTAGCTCAGGCCCTCACCTGTGGACACCTGGGCCAGGGTCACAGCCAACGTTAGTGTCCCAGCCCACAAGCTCACACCCCACCTCTCCGATTCATTTGCCATCCGTCAGCCGGAGTGAGCTTCCTAGAAGAAAAGGATCATGTCACTCCCCTGCTATAAAGCCTCTTCAGGGGCTCCCCACTGCCCACAGGACAAGACCCCTCAACACCTGGCCAGAGCCCACCACTCACAGCTCTCCACTCCTCTCTTTAAAAAGCTGCCAAGGTTATCCATGGCTTTGCACATGCTTTCTCCTGTATGTATGGCTTTCTTTACTCCTTTACCTGGTTAACTCAGGTTAGAAGTTCCCTTCTGCAGAGAGCCCAGTTTTGGTTCGTGGCCCCTCTTCTGAGCTTTTCTAGCCCCTACGGCTTGCTGTGAGTTATCATCATTTGCTCACGTATCTGTCTCTTATACCAGACTGTATGCTCCAAGGGCAGACATCCTGTCTTAATATATCACAGGAAGTGAAGCTAGAAGCAGATGACTCCTTTCGTTGGGGTACATTGCTGTCTCTTTCACCCGGGTGTTGTCACTGATTCTTGAGGGGCACAGTGTAATGCGGATACCCTGGGGTACCTTGATCTTTGTCATTAAACTTGACCCGATGTTCTCTAAACCACACAGGTTAAACAGCTTATCATTGTAGTGGGCAAAAACTCTTTATTATTATCAACAGTTGAAGATGTCATGAAAAGAAAATCAAGACAATGAATCTTGAGGTTCCCACAGGGAACAGTCTACCGTGTTGAAATAGACACCAGTACTGAAGGTCAGGGCAGTTTATCAGATCGTTTTTCTTAACCCTACCCATTCCCCCCACCATTGCATGGACCCTGCAGGAGGCTAAATACCAGCACATGGAAAGGTGACTTCTCATCCATCATGTCAACATGCTCCCCTACATTTTATATTCACCAGTAATTTTGAAGAAACTGCGTTCTCTTGGAAGAGACACTGACATCCTTGGGTGAAAATGACAGGTGGCTAGAATGCACACAGCATTACTGCATAGTGGTTAGGTGCCATGGCTGAGGCTCAAGTTGCCTTGGGTTCAGATCCCACCTTTTGCACTTACACACTGGCCATGCTATAAATCTTTTCAGGACTCCAGTTTAATGCCATGAACCTCATTCAAACAGTACAGCAGCCAGGAAGGCGAGTGCTAAGTCAGCTGAAACTGTGTCTGAAACCAGGCGCCACCATTTACTAGCTCCCTGTGACTTCGGATGAGTCTAAACTCTGAAAGCTTTGATTTCTTCACCTGTGGAATGAGGGTAATGGTGCCATCTACTTCCTGCTGTTGTTTCAGGAATTGAGCGAGACAAGGCATGCAGAGTCCTTAGCACAGGGACTGGCAAATAGGTAAGACTCCCATGAGGTTAAGTATTCACTTTCATAGCTCCTTAGAAATGTATCTATTACATTTCCCTAGAGCTGTAGGGTCTCCAAGGACAGAGATCATATTTATGTTATCACCCAGTGCTTGGGATTCCCTGTACCTGCAGCTGTCCTTCCTTAAAGGCTATGAAGCTCTCTGCAAATGCTTCTTGAATGAAACTAAGTTGAGCCCTTGTCCATCCAGGTCTGGGAACCAGGGTGTTGTTGGGGGAAAGAGAATTAATATTATTGACTTATAACTATGAGTAGAGCTGTATAAAGGTTTCCTCATTTCAGCCCTGACTGGCGTGGCTCAGCTGGTTGCGTGTTGTCCCACAGAGTGAAAGGCCATCGGTTGGATTCCTGGTCAGAGCACATGCCTGGGCTGCAGGTTTGGTCCTGGTTGGAGCGTGTGGGAGAGACAATGGACTGATGTTTCTCTCACCCACTGATGTTTGTCTCTCTCACTTTCTCCTTCCACTTCCCCCTCTCTAAAAATAACTAAATAAAATCTTTAAAAAAAAATAAAAACAAAGGTTTCTTTATTTCATCTTCTGAGCAACACTGTAAGGTAGGTCTTAATTTTCCCATTTTACAGAAAAGAAAACAGAACCTCATAAACCTACTCAAGTCTTTGTTTATTATTATTTTTTCAACAATGGGATATCTCAGGCTCTAGCATTTGGGGCAACTTTATGAAATGCAAATATTTATCAATTTTAAAAAATTGATATGGAAAGAAAAATACAAAACAAAAAACCTGCTCATGACCACACCACTAGAAATGATAAAAGCAAGACCCTGACATAGATCTTTCTGTTCTTTCTACTCCTGATGACTCTTAAAAGCAAAAGAAGAAGAAAAAATAAATTCTGAAGTACTTAAGCTAAGTGGGTATATTCAGCAATTAAATGCAAAAACCTGTGTATTTTTATGACAGAACAATTCTATCAATAGTTTTGAGAGTCACAAAAAGTTTTAATGTTTGATAACACCCCATAACAACAACCCTAAGAAGCAGGTGTTATTACCTTCCTTTTTCACATGAGAAAACTGAGGCTCTATAAGTCTAAGTGGTCTGCCCAGGCAGCCCAGCCCATCAGCAGAGACTCCATCCCCAGAACCCTTCCTGGCCTCTAGAGAAAGATTTCCATGCAAATACCTTCTGCCTGAACAAAGAGCACCCACTGACCCCAACAAGGCCACATAGAGGCCTCTGCTCAAGTGTTCTTTACCTTCTTCCTCAGGCCATAAAAGGCCCTGCTTAGGGGAAAAGGCAGAAAGCATCCAACTCATTATACAGATCAGAGAGGTGCTTTTCATCATTTCTGACGTGACCACATGTGGGTTTTCCTTTCGATACAAGCTCAGAAGATCTTAGGCAGGTATTCCATCCATCAATGCCTATAAATCAAGTCATACTAGGAACAGATAAAAGGCACTTGTCCTCCAGAAGTCCTCTGCAAAGTGTTCAGGTCAATCCCCAGGCCACAGAAATGTAATAATAGTACTAATAATGACCTCAAAGTATTGAAGGCTTACTGGGCTGCTAGGTACTCTGCTAAGCATCTTAATGCACTCTTTTTTGCCATTTAATTTACCCAAGAGTCCCCCGAGGCAGGTGTAAGAGGAACACCACAGCACATATTAGGAGTGTGGGCCCTAGAGCCAGACAGCCTGGGGGTGAATCCTGGCTCTATTGCTTCCTAGCTGGGTGGCCTTGCATAAGTTACTTAGCCCTTCTGGTGCTGTGCTTTCCTGACTTCAAATATGGAGAGAATAGCATGGGGTGGGTAGGAGGATTCACGTAAAGTGCTAAAAGCATGGTATGGCACATAGCAACTACTCACTAAATGCTGGCTATCATTATCTCTATTTTATAGATGAGGAAACTGAGGCTCAGTGACAATATTTGCTCATTGTCCATAGCTACTCAGTGCCAAGGCTAGAGTTCGAGTCGGTCTAACGTTAACTCCCATGTTCTTAATGGTGATGGCACACTTTCCACCCTTCACCTAGCACATAGTAGGTGCTCCATAAATGGTATTATTACTCATACTGGATAATGTGTCCTTAAGCGCTATGCTCCCGAGTGAACACTCTCCCAACATAACCTACTCCTGGCTCCTACCTCTTCTCTTGCTATGAGCAGCCGACAGAGCAAGCCACTGCAGAGATGGCACTAACTTTATTTCAATGCAAAAAGTGTACAGTCTTTGGGCGCCACCTGGGCTCCGTCCCCAAATTAATTCTTTTCTCTCAGCTGTGGAATATTTTATTTTTCCAATTTCAGAATCTACTTAATGTTCAAAAAAGAGAGAGAAATCCAATCAGCCCAGCTCAGGTTTGCAAAACAAATAATGCAGCCAGGAAAGAACCTTAATCAAACAGTTCTATTCATAACCACAGCGATCCCTGCTCTGCTTAATTTATACAGCCTGGGGGCTCCTACAGAACTTGTCTCTTGATGATATAGGGTGCAGTGCACAGGCTCAGTGACACCCCTGACGGGTGTAGATCTCCAGGCCTGGCACCTTGATGAATCTGAAACAAATTGCATTTGGAGACACATCCCCTAAGAATTCTCCCCATACTTGAATCAAACACATTTTCTTTCTCTTTTTTAAAAATAAGAAAATGGAAGAACTTGCCTGACTGCATCCTTTGTTTTCTGGAAGAAATAAAGTTTTGTAGAAAGGCCAGGCTTCCTTAGTGTCCAGGGGAGGACAAGTGCTTCAGAGTCTGGCTGACATGGGTTTGAATCCTGGCTCTGCCACTCACTGGCTGTGTGACCTAGACAAGTTACTCAACTTCTCTGAGAGCATCTATAAAATATGGAGATGATGTTACTTACTCAAAGACTGAAGATTAAGTGAGAGAACAGTGTGTTTCCTACCAGACCGTGAGCTTTGTATTTTCAATGTCTAGTATAAGTACTACTTTATTTTAAGTCTAATACAAATATTTACTGACTATGCCTACAATCCTCACATCCATCATTTACTTAGTGGTTACTATGTGTCCAGGACTGCTAAATTCTTGTAATGCATGATCTTACTTTATCCTGAAAGCAACATGTAAAGCATTTATTATCATCCCCTTCCCAGCTTTGAGATAACCAAGGCTTTGAGAAGTTAGGAGACTTGGCCAGGATAACACAACTAGTAAGAGGGGTGCCATTGGGAGTCCAGATCACTGAGGCAGAGCCAGGATTCCAGCCTGGGATCTCTGTCCTGCCCCTCCCTCCACAGCACCCCTCAAACTTCACACACAGCAGACGGCAGATTCTCAAGGACAGTTATCTCCTATTTCTTTCTCACTTTGACCACTCATGTTTTGGGATTCCATGGGGAAACTCAGAAATAAGGGTAATACTTTAGGATACTTAGAGGAAATCTATCGTCATTTCCAGTCAATATCTGTTAAGTATTTCCAATGGGCTGGCTTTGTGTTAGTTACTGTGACTTCCCAGGTTTCTAGACTATCTAGATGAAATCAAAGTGAGAAATCTGAATGACTCAGGGGTTAGGAGGAGGGAGGCTGCCCACCCGGGAGGGTGCCCACCCCTGTTCCCACGTGGCTCTGATCTGGCCTATGTGTGCTCTGCCCATTATTACCCTAAGCTTGCGGGGTGGTAGGTGTGGATCCTAGTTCCATCCCTGCTGTGATCTTTGTCACCTGGTCCAGTCACCCCACCTCGCTGGATCTCAGTCCCTTCCTGTGTAAATGGAGAGTGTTAGACCTGATTCATTTGCTCAGCAAGTATTTCTGTTAGTTGTTTTCAAATCCTTCACTCCTAGAATCTAATTAATAATTTCCCCTAATTACTCTATGTTTTCAAAATATTTTCTCAGTTTTTAACCAAACACATGTAAAACTGAAGATCAGAATTTCTGAGAGGACCAAGAGAATTCAGTGAAAGGATTCTTAGCACCTGGCCCACTGCTGACCTCAAGTAGGCCCTAGGTTTACTAAATGAATGAGTAAATGAATAAACAAATGGATGAATGCTTTATATTAAACAGCAGAGCATAAATGGTGGGAAAATATGGAGTCAGAAAGACTTGGATCTAAATTCCAGCTCTACCAGTTACAAGCTGTTTGATCTTGGATGGGTCACTTACCTCTCTAAGGCTCAACTTTCTCATCTACGCAAGGAAGACAATTAGACATATCTTGCAGGGCTGTTGTAAAGTTGTATAATAACATTAACAATAAAAAAAAATGTAGTTAACATATATATATAGTACATGCTATGTGCCAGGCACTAGTCTAAATGATTCACACCTATCAACCCATCTTCATAATAACTTTACGAGGTAGTTACTATCATTACTCTTGTTTTATAGATGGAGAAACTGAGGTACAGAGAAGATAGTATATAACTTGCCCAAGGACTGAATTGTATCATGGAGACAGGATCCAAACCGAGGCAGTCTGGCCCCAGAGTTGCACTGTTTTCTTAACCCTTCCACTCTAAGGCCTGGGCAGGGCATGCAGAGTGCCCAGCAGGTGGTATGCTGAATGCCATGCTTAGTAAGTGGAAGCCCTAACGGCTGCCAGTGCAGCCTCGATGCAGGGTGAAAACATGTTTTCTCGCTGGGCTTTTCACAATAATGCCAACTACCCATAACATCCCTGTATTTACTTGATCTCTAAGGGCCCAGAAACCGCAGTTAAGACTGAGTGTGAAGTGTCGTCAGAGACTGGCTCTGCTGGTGACTATACCCAAAGCCCTTAGTGATGGGAGGGAAATGAGGCAAATGCTGTCCATTTAGTTTCGATTTCTGGGAAGATGTTCCAGATTCCTCTTGCTCTAGGCTGTTTCCTTCCATTGTGTCTCTGCCTGCTCTTTAGTGCAACTGTGTGGCTTGTGTTTGCCTGGCATTTCTTCTGATAATAGAAATGCTCTCTTGTTTGGGGATCCCTACTCTCAGCCTATGGATTTGGATGGGACTGGCTTCAGGGTTACCAATGAAAGCACCCATTCCTCTGGCCAGAGTGTTGGATTCAGGCAGAGACGTGTGAGCCTGGTCAAGTTAGAGTCAATCCCAGGATTGTGCTGGCGCTCTGGGGAAAGAGGTATTTCTTTCCATGGGCTTACGGAGCTGGTAGCATATAATCCTGGAGGGGCCCTTTTGTCATCAGATGGGAATGCCTGCAAGAGAATGAGTCGGAAACAAAGAGAAACAACCTCAAGAGACAGAGAAAGAGATCCAGGAAGAAGTTATTATTGGATTTAATTGCAATGATGAAAAAACGCCTTCCTGGATTTTTCAATTTTTCAATTATATCAACCAATACATTTGGTTTTCCTTCTCTCTCTCTCTCTCTCTCTCTCTCTCTCTCTCTCTCTCTCTCTCTCTCTCTCTCTCAGAGCTGGGTTTCCATCCCTTACAGCTGGGAGTCAGTTCTAACCTACTCCCATAGCTTACTCCGCTTAGAGTCCCTTTGATAGCACCCTCTTCAATCGATGAGGTTGAAACTCAGCTCAGAGATTGCAGCAACACTAGGGCCTTCCACACTCTTCAGCTAGGCCTGGCCATGCCCCCCTTTGGCCCCATGAACACGAAATCACAACGTAACTGCACTTGTACACCCAGTACCCTAACGTGTGTGTGGCACATGTCCCCCACTGACTGTGAGCCCCTTAAAGTAACTTCTTCACCTCTGTGTCCTTTGTACCCAGTCCAATGCTTGCCACGTGGTAGATGCATATGCTTGACATCACCAATGTTTAAGCAAATGGTCACAAACATCCTCTCTAATTAAAAAGAAATGCTCCACTATTATAAAGAATGAGCATTTGTACCTCATAAGAAAATGTCCTGTAATGATCTGTGGATATTAAATAATAAGAAATTGTCCCCTTCCACGTAGCAAACCATGACCCATGTGGAAGTGGGGGCCGCTGCAGTGCTGAGCCTGGAGGTTGGGGAATGTCAGGTGCCGTAACACTTAGGCGTCTTGTTCAAGTTCTTGTCCTCCTGCTGCATTACTCATAGACACTGTTACTAACCGTACTCACTCCCATCGATTTCTTTTTTCTCCTGGAGTACCAGCTACCTCATCCCTCCCTAGTGTAATGACTGAAATTAGGCGAAAGCAGCCATCTGATCCATGTTAGACATCACCCCAGAAAGGAAGTCATGAAAGAAGATGTTACAAAAAACCTTTTAATGTCTCCATTCCTTTAACTGCCCATGCTAAAGAGTCAGAATCATTCCAAGTGGAAAAAAAACACACCTGAGGCTGTGGCTGTTCCTCACGACCCTTCCTGTGTCAGGTCCACCAGAGAGGCATCTTTATGATGGTCTGTCTTCCCTCGTCACCATACGCTGAGCCTCCTGTGTGCCAGGCACTGTGCCAGATACTTTAGATATATGCTATGTGATCTGTGGTACAGACAGCGTTGTGAACTTTTATCACTATCATTCTCACAAACAAGGAAACTGAGGCTCAGAGAAGGGAAGGGATTGGCCTGAGGTTACTCAGTAAGTGGTGGATTCAAACCTAGGACTAGCTTGCCCTGGCCGGGTAGCTCAGTTGGTTAGAGCATTACATTGTCATGATACATATGTCAAGGTTGAGGGTTCGATCCCCAGTCAGGGCACATACAAGAATCAACTAGTAAGTGCATAGATAAGTGGAACAACAAATAGATGTTATTTTTTCTCTCACTCCCTAAAAAAAAAAGAAAAAAAATTAAAAATTAAAACAAAACAAAACAAAACAAGCCTAGGATTGCTTGGCTCTATAAGCACAGGCTTTCTCCCTCTCCCCATGTTAAATGGAGAGGAAAGCTGGGAGCAGCCAGCCCGGTAAATATTGGCATGTGTATACTGTGTTGGAGGCCCTGGCTGGTTTGGCTCAGTGGATTGAGCATCGGCCTGCGAGCTAAGTGTCGCTGGTTCGATCTTCCAGTCAGGGCACATCAGAGAAGGAAAACTCTGACTCCAAAAAACCTCCGCTGCCTTGCGGCGTACCTCTTCAGGGGAAAGGCTAAGGGAGTAAACCCCGACAGAAAATCCGGAGCCGGAGTCCCTAAGGCGGTTTGACGTTGTAGTCAACACCGGCAACTCCTGCGGCGCACCTGAAGCCAAGCTGTATTGACTCCGTCTTTCCCTTGGACCCTTCAGCTGCGAAGAGAGGGGGGGTCTGCTGCATGGGCAACAGCAGACCCTCCATATCACCCTGCCCAGGCTCTGTAGCTTCAGCTTCACTGGAGAGGACACTCCAGCGTCATCGTAAGATGTCGATTCAACACGGGAGGAGACAGATACCGTGTCACTCCCGAGTCGGTCTGCACAGCCATTCTCGGCGGTGCAGATAGACTTTTAAGAAGCTACACCATCGTCTCTCGAGACGGACGGCTGCCGACATACTGTGTTGGGTCCACATCTATAGCTTGGCATTACTTAGGCCGAGAGAGGAAAGGGGGAGATGCCCGGATCTGTCCTACCCAGACATCCCTAGACAGTGTGACCCAGCGGAGATCTCAGCTCACTAGAGTTGAGGTCTACCCAGGGATCGCTGTGTCACAGCGACCATGTCCAATGACAAGTGGACTATATCCAAAGGAACATCTGTTTCCTCCGCTCTAAAACTCAAATGTACCATTTTGGAATATTTTTAAATATCAAAGACTCCGTGAAGATGAAGCCCGACTGCCCTCTTCACACACTGGAAGTCTGAGCTATGATTATGGGCAGCCCCTCTCTAACTCTCCTTGCTGGCTTTGTCTGAGCCCACTGCTCAGCACAGCAGGGCTGCAACTACCACCGGCAGGATCCTGGGGGAATCCTGAGCTCCCAGCCGGCTGAAATGGAAGGCAAGGGGCCATGGCAATGAGGCAAGGAGGGAGGAATCAGCCCTGGGGAACCTGGTGTCTGGTGGACAGCTCAAGGCAATTTTGTTCTGGGCCCATCATGAGACTGAGATCTTTCACTGCAATGATCTCAGACTTTTTCTGAGGACGATGAGCATTCCCTCAGAGCGCTTGTACCCACAGATCCTTTCCTTCTCTGACCTCAGAGTACAGACTCAAGCCAACCAACTCTTACAGGTACCTCTTTGTAAAAGGCCATGTGACAGGCACAGAGTGTGGGAGAGGCATGGGTATCATCTCTGCCATCAAGGCACAGAGTCTCCTGGAGTAGACAGGCTTGGAGACAATGAATTTAACCAGATGCAGTACAGAACTATTGGCATACATGGTGTGTATGGAGTGGAATGGGGCTGGAAGGGACGTTCTCTTGCAAAATTGAGAGCGAGCCTAAGAGAAGGCAGTAAATGCCTACCAGACAAGAACATGCAGCAGGCTCCCTGCAGAACGTGTCTATACCTGGTCTCAGGGGTTACCTATGGAGGCCACGAAGGATGGATTCAATGATAGGAAAAATGGATAGAATACAAAGGGAGAGCTGAGCAATGGCAGGCAGGCAGAAAATAAAGGGAGTGTGGTCTGTACCATTCAAAAGGCAATTAATTAAGTCCTGCCCTCATGATATCTTTATGATGACAGTTCTTGTTACTTAACTCTTCCTAGGTTTTTGCCCAGTGTGTCCAACTAGCCCTGTGTGCCTATAAGCTTCTTTAAGTGTTTCTCCCCAGAGTCCACACAGTGCCCTGCTTGGAACAAAAGCTGACTCAAGTGTTCCTGACAAAATGAAGACTGCATTCCTACATGATAAAAGAACACGGATTGGGCTGACTCAAGAGCAAACACCTTTTCTGAATAGTCTATCCAAAGGCAGGTTTTCATTAAAGAGAAAATCCTTTGCGTGGCAACTCAAAGACTATAAGTAAATGAATCAACAGTGTGTGGGAATCCTGGTCAGATATGTCAAATGTCTGATTATAATTCAGCAGGTATCATAACCCCAAGGGCCTAGGACTTTAGATATCAGGAAGTTAATACAAAGAGCAGCGCTAGGGAGGTTCTGGAGGGAGTAGGAAAATCTCAGGATCGATTTCAGAATAAGTGAGGGTGGAGGTTGTATATAGAGTGCATCGCACAGTGCCTGACACAGACACAGACAGAACTGGGGCTCGGAGATCCTCAGCACCACCGCCATCCTTACCGCTATTTCCTCAGACCAGAGGGATCAGCTCAGCTGGGAATTTCTTTCAATGCCTGGCATATAACAGATGCTTGAGGGAAAAAATGTTTAAGGAAGGAATTCTCTGGAAAAAAATGCTGAAGAAAGGAATGGTCGGTCTTTGCTCTCAAATGGAAGACAGAGTAGTAAATAATTATGAGGGCAGCAGATATGATGTGGTCAGGGCGGGTCATGGGGGTGTGACTGCTACAGTCACACAGGGTCCCACACTTAGAGGACTTGTACTGGGTTTGATGTGCTGTCACCATCTTGAAATTCTTAACAATTTTTGTACTGGGTCTTACAAATTACGTCGCCTTGATATAGGCAAGAACTTGGCCATCCAATTTCCATTCTGTCCTTTCCCCACTGGGTAGTAACAGTGCAGTCTGGAGAACTGACCACCACTTAACGTGACTGAATGACCTAAAGGGGATCCCATTCCATGGACCAATGAATAGTTCAGGAAGGAACATGTGACAAAGTTCTGGCCATTGAACCTGGAGGGGGAAGTTTGCTGAAAGTTTCTTGAGAACTTATTTTTTTCTCCTTTCACCCGAGGACATGCTCATTGATTTTAGACGCAGATAATGGAGGGAGAAGGGAAGGAGAGAAACATCAATCAGTTGCCTCTCATACGCGCCCAGACCAGGGACTGAACCCACAGCCTAGGCATGTGTCCTGACCAGGAATCAAACCCGCTACCTTTTGGTCTAGAGCCCAACACTCCAACCAGCTGAGCCACACTGGCCAGGGCTCTTCTTCGTTTTAATACTTAGCAGTGGGAAGCCAGTCTCTCTTGACCACTAAATGAGCAAGAGGTAGCATGTACACCACATGGCTCCTAGCAGCCATCCTACAACTACAAGGGGAACTGGCTCAAGGATGACAGAACAGAAACATGGAGAGAACCTGGGTCCTTAATGAAGCTTAGTCTCTGGAGCAGCCAACCCGAAAGCCTACCATCCCTTTGAGCTCCCTTTTATGTGACACAATATACATCCTAATACGTGGTATTTTCTGTTCATTAGAGCCTAAAGCACCTTAACTGACATTGAATCGACCAGCTGTTTTACATCCTGATTCTGCCACTTACTAAAAGTATGCTTTTGTGCAAGTTTCACTTTCTTTCTTCCACTGGAAAATGAGGGCAAGCAATCACATTTTATAAGACTGTAGTGAAGATCAAAGGAGGCAAATGCTTGTGAAGATGCTTGGACACTGCCTGGCACTAAGCAGGGGCTCAATCAAATGATAGGTATTATGATGATGATAATGTTGCACCTAACAGATCGCTATCTACCACTGTATTTCCTGGTGATGAGTTGGTTATGAGCTGAATTTCTGAACTGCAAATAAAAGCTGCAGAAATTGTTTTTAAAAATCATTTTGCATAGACAGCAATGTATAACTATACTAATAAAATGTAAATAACTTGACAAGTAAATTCAATCACTTTGTGCAGTCTAGAGGCAGTGAGTTACTACTCAGAAATCTAGTCATTCCCTGATCACCCATCACAGTGAAGTTTCTTCTTTACAAATGCTAATCACAAGGTTCACCTACTCTGCCTATGGTGGCAAAATTGTGATTTTGCAAAATTCAAAATAATTTCATATCCATTGCCACTGATACAAACTCTAGTTTCTATTTTTATTTGAGTAACCTTCCAAATAGTAATTCTCACTCTGTATTCTTTGTTCTTTTGAAAATTTCCAGCCATTCGCTCTTTCATTTCCAAGAAAACAAAAGAAAAAGTACCAACTGAGATGTGTGTGACTTCAGCTTAAGGGCTACATTTTGGGTGTAGAATAAATTCTAATTTATTGGTGACGGGTGATGCACAAACTCTATCCATCAGCATTTTAGCTATTCTTACTTTTTTAAAAAAGTGGGTGTCAGGGGGAGTGGGAAGGAATAGTTTTCCCGTTGTCCACAACTTGGAGCACTTTGTGACTGAATAGTTCCAAGTGAAACTTGGAAAATTCCAATTGGGAGCAGCCAGAGAGCTTATTTTTATCCTTCTCTTTAAAATAAATTGATATTTGCAGGCAAGGAAAGTGTAGGAGATCTGGAGTCTGTTAGCAACGTGACAAACACCAATCCAAGTGGGAGAGTTGCCTGAAGATGGCACAGGTTATGTTGGAAACATGGTGAGAACATGGATGCTTTTGAACACACTTTCATGCTAGTTTGAAAACTGTTTCCATGAGGTTCTCTCGCACAGCATTAAGAGGAGTGCTCCAGAAGGTCATTTCCCCGCCTATGGGCCTTCTGTGGCTCCTTGATACTCTCAATTCCAAGTTCCTTAGCCTGGCAGTCACGTTTCTTTAAGATCCAATCTTTTTACAGACTCATCTGTCATCATATCCCTTATATTAAGGCTCCTGTCCTAGCCCCGCTGAACCATTTGCAATTTTTCAAACAGAGCAATAAAAGAAAGGTGATCAACAACTCCAAGAAAAAGAAGGCATGTTTAAGAAAGTAGGGATGGTGATAATGTGCCAGAAAACAGAAACCAGCCCCCAAAGTCCATATTTTACAAATTCATAATTATATAATGACTACACATATAGCCAAAAATGATTATAACAATTATGCTAGGAGTGTGGGGAGAGGAAAAGCAACAGAGAAGGTAGAGTGAGAATTTTTCCATTGCAGGAAGTCAAAAGATACTGTTTAAAATTGATAAAATACCAGTATATGCACATTATTTAGAAACATGGAGGTAAATATCAAGGGAAAACAGGCAGAAGAGATCTGAGTTTGCTGAAGAGTGGGGCCTGGCAGTGGGGAGAGCTGGGGCAAGGGGCAACTATTTATTACAAACATTTTCCTAAAATTGAACTTAAAATATTTTAGGTACATATTATTTTCATTTAAGAATAATTACACATAAAAGGGCTTTTATTTTTTTTAAGCCATAGAGGCATAGCTTTAACACTAGGTTTGATGTTAATTCTACACTTTGAGAAAGGACACAGTAAACAGAGCTGCAGGGTGGTATTTTGCAGATCAAGATAAAGTCGCTTTCTAATGTGGTGAACGCCAGTGATTAGGAGACTCATCTGGAATCCATCAGTGACCTGGGACTTAGGAAGCTGAGGAAATGCTGATTTACCTGGCTTTGCAGATGATGATTTTCTAGTTTTGGTGGATAAAGATTAAAATCTTCATGATACTGTACACTTTTTCCTGCTTGTTATAAAGCATTGCTATTCACCAAGATATGCTTTTCCGATAAACCACTCAATTTTTGTTTTGTTTTGTTTATAATGCATTTCATGTTCAGTGAAGCATTTGCTTTTAGTCCATGTGTGAGCATGATGTTGAAATTCTTTCACATGGATTATTCTGCTATATGCTTGGAGCTTGCTTGTTTCTGACGAATTATATGCTTGTATGCATTGTGGCTACTAGCATAGGAATTGATTTAAAGTCAAAGTAGATTGCTAGCTGCTGTGTGCTTTATTTATTTATTTATTTTTTAACTGATATATCCACTTTGTCTACAGGGATTGCATAGGAATTTATTACTGTTTATTATCCAAGGGAAGAACCAATGAGGTATTACTTTTTGAAAAAAAGCAGACAAAATTTTTAAGGAAAGAAGCTAGCTCTCTACCACTTCCTCTCCTTTACTACTAAAGATAATTAAGCACGTGTAAAGAAACATTAGGACATCATAGGGCAAAGGATATAAATGGAGAAAAAGTTCATACAGACAAAAAATAATGAGAGAGCTATTTTGGGGGAAGGATAAATTCGAACAGGGGCTAATATGGCTCCCAGAGTTTTTCTTACAGAAGCTTTTACACAAAATATAGGAGACGTCACTGTCTCCCCAAGTGCTCACTAGACAAGACATATGTGACTGACCCTCACACACTCCTGTGTTGAGGCAAAGGCTTTGCATTTTTAAGGACTAGAAGATGTGTGTAAAGTTTTCTGCCAACTTTTGCTATCAGGTCCTTCAACTCAGGAACCACGTCCAAGCATAGAACCTCTTAGACAACTGGCACTCAATCAGGCTCCGCTCTCTCCCTTCCATTGCAGAAGGAAGAGAACAGTTCTGTTCCCTCTCTCTTTCATCACCCTTCATTCAAAGCAACCCTCAGTGATAGCCAGAATGTTCATTTCCAGCTCCCTGACACCCAGAAGGATCTGCTGTGTCCTTCCAAGTCTGTCTTGCTGGGATCCCCGAAGCCTCCTCAGGAGAGCACCTAACCTGCGTCTCCCTGCCCATCAGTTGCTGCCATCGATACACAGAAGCCGTCAGCATCATCACCACCCACCTCATACTGCCTCAGCAAGCAGAGGGCTGATGGCCCAGGACCTGCTCCCTCCTCGGCAGTCCTCCAACAGCACAGCCCTGGGTGCGTGGCTCTGTCTGGACCCAGCCTTCCCTACTGCTGAAGCCATGCACCTTGCGTTTCCTGGAAGGAGGTCTGCAGGAGAGGCTGCCCCACCCATCTCACTGCAAAGTTTCAAGAGGGCAACCTTATGCTTTTAGAAGCAAGAAGGACTTTTCTCCTAGCCTGAGAAGAGAAACACTATTCTGCTGCTAATTCCTAATGTAACAGCTCTCTTACCTACTAGGAAATGTAAATGTATAAGAAAGCTAAAACAATTAAAATGGTGTTCAAAGAGTTCACAAGTCTGCAAGGGCTTGATGGAATCGGTTCTTTATCCTTGACATGAGAACTCACTATAAAATGAGAAAGGGAATAAAGTGAGAAGGTAATAGTGTGGGCTTTGGAATTAGATCCACTTAGGTTCAAATTCTAAATCTCCCATTTGCTGGTTCTGTGACTTTGTACATATTGCATCACTTTTTAAAAATTCTCACTCAAGGATATTTTTATTGATTTTAGAGAGAGAGGAAAGGAGAGGGAGAGAGAGAGAGGGAAACATCGATTGGTTGCCTCCCGTATGTGCCTCAACCTGGGATGGAACCCATAGGCTAGGCATGTGCCCTGGCCAGGGATAGAACCCACGACCATTTGGTGTACAGGACGATGCTCCAACCAACTGAGCCACACCAGCCAGGGCTGTTGCATAACTTTTTGAATCCTATTTCCCTCATTTTTAATGGAAGTAATTAGCCCTAGTCTATAATCATGTAATAAATTATTGTAAGGATTAAATAAGAAAAATAAGAAAGGTACTTAGCACAATGGCAGGCACCCGGGTATGAGCACTGACTGTGGAGCGGGGCTTTGATGTGAGGCCAACTGGATTCAAATCCAGGTTCCACCACTTACAAGTTGGAAAATCTTGGTCTCACGTTCCTCATCTGCAAAATGGAGACAATGGCTACCTTTAAAGATCCCAATATGGTGGTATTAGACACTTTCTCTGTTTGTGTTTGCAACTCAAAGAATGAAAAACTCACCTGGCTGGAGATGAGAGTAAAGTGAACCATGCAGCTGATGGCTGAGGCCTGGAGCCCAGAGCCCATCCCCACGGGTGCACCTGCAGGTGCATGCCTACACCTGCAGCCTGGAAGGTCACCAAGCAGAGAAGACCCTCACCCTTAGAATGCTCATTATCTACATCTTTGGCCCATTTGCCCATACATCTGGCCCCCTTAAAGGTTGCCTGTAAATTAAGAGCACTCCACCTGCCTGCCAGAATATTCTAGACATTCTCTGGGTGTAAACTCGGCTGTCAGTTGAGGTTGAAATAGGCAGGACAAAGAAACAGCAATCAAACTGCTTCCGTGTGCGGCAGGTAATTACAGAATCTGCTAAATTACAGTGATTAGGCCTCACCAAGGAGAAGTCAAAAGAAGTCTCCAGCAACTTTACAGGTGGGAGGGGGGAAGTTTAATTAAACAGCTCCTTGCAACTGATTTAATCTCTCCCTTGGAAAAAACAGCAGGTTCAGAAGCGACCAGAGGGGAAGAGAGGGCCCGGGAAGGGAGGTCCAGGGAAATCCTTTCACAATGGGGCTGCCTAGGTCTTTAAGTGGTTCTTGGGGAGTAAGGGATGAAATGGAAGGAGGTAGCCTTTATTATGGAAATGTAAGACCTGAGTTGAGGATCAGGGCCCCTTGGGGAGGAGGCAGAGAGGGTACCCTGTTATAACAGTTGGGAATATCCTGCTGTGGCTGGGCTGATTTGCATAAATATAGGCAAGCCAAGCTTCAGGTGGCTGTAGATTTTTCTCTTGAAGGAATTATTCTTCTTGTGTCAAAAGTTCACCACCCCCGGACTCTGTCATTTTGGTATGAAATGTGCCATTTTTAGCCACCAACCACTGAAAACAAAGGCTGCTCTGCCGGGAGACCATTTTACCAGCAAAGGTTCCTTTGAAAACTAATTAAACGTGGATTCTGGACTGAAGAGAATCCACTGCGATTGTGCGGTGGGGGTGGAACAAGGGAGAGAGACTGAACAACTTAGACTTAGGGTAGCTCTGTGCCTCTGTTCAGGACGAATTTTCATTTTACCACAAGAGTTTCACAGACAAGAATGGGTTTCTGTAGACTAGAGAAGAGCTGGCAGAGGTGGTGTTTGTTCCCCAGGGGAAAGTAGTTCAAGAAGGACTATCACTGAGCATTTAATGCTTATGACCATGGGCAGTTTATGTGACTTTCGTGGGCCTCACTTTCCATATCAGAACAATGTGCACCCCTTCTCAGGGTACCTTATATAGTCATGATATGATGAATAATATTGGTATTTTTAAATTGACATAGGAAATTAGAATGAGAAGCTAACAGACCAATATCTTCCCTAAGCTCTAATTCTGCCATTGTCTTACTCCGAAACTCAGCTGTGGCTCCCCATTGCCCACTGAATATGGTCTCATTTCCTTCTAATTAGAGTTAGCTGTAGTGGAGTGAGAACATGTGACTTGGGGTTAGTCTTTGCATACACAGACAGGTTCCTCTGCCTGAGACACCTTTTCTTCCTTTTCCATAGGGCTAAGTGTTACTCATCTATTAGCTGTGTGTGATCCTGGTAATGACTTAACCTCTCTGAGCCTTGTTTGCTCATCTATAAAATAGGAAAAATGCAAAGCCTCAGTGCCAGTATCTTTGGGAAAATTAAATTCACCCACTTATGTAAACTGGCCTGAGCCACAGTAGGTTCTCAATTTAAAGATTACCAGGAAAAGGGCAGGAACCTTATCAAAAAAAAAAAAAATCTTGATTTTTAAATTTGAAGAACACCTCAGATAGTTAAAAAAGTGAACAATGTGGGTATGGGTTCTTTCTTCTTCTGTGGCAATGATTAAAACCAGGACTTTAGCAAAGGAAAATTCGACACACTCTAACCCTTCAGAGGCAGGAAGCTATCTTTAAAAGGTCATCTTTTCGGCCCAGACTTCATAGAGTCCAGGGGAAGGGCTTCAAACGGTTATGCTTTCATTTTGCAGTGTTGCCAAGAGGATTTGAGAATCCACAGGGCCTCATCTGTTGTTCCTTAAGCAAACATCTAATGTAATTTGAAATTTCACTTTATCATTTTGATGGCCGCCAGCAACTCTTCTCTGAGCCTGCTAACCCTCCCTCGGGGAGGGGAGGGCATATTTTGAGCAGCTTCAAAAGGTGCCAGATGTACACGCCTTCTCCCTGTCCACCAGTCATGAAGAAAATTACAAAACGGGCTATAGAGACGTGCCCTGCCCATGATTTCCTGATATGGCTTACAAGGCTTTTTCTTTCCTCTCTCCTTTCTCTCTCTTATCAGAAGCCAGTGTTTTTTTTCAAGGCATGCTACCTCTGAGTCCTAATATGTTACAAAGCGTATACACAGCCCTGGAAGGAGGCATGGTAAGAAGAGAGTCAGCGGGGCTGGGGCTGGGTCCGGGGCTGGGAAGTTGTCTGACTCTAAAACACACAGCCTAAATAAAGCACTGGCTTTCTTGGTTGTTAAACATAAATGATGAGCAATAGAAAACACAGTAGTGGGAATTGTATTTGCATCAAGACATCTAGAAAATAAAGCAGGAAGAATTAACTGGTCA
Organism: Furipterus horrens; assembly: GCF_987537825.1. Taxonomy (NCBI): domain Eukaryota; kingdom Metazoa; phylum Chordata; class Mammalia; order Chiroptera; family Furipteridae; genus Furipterus; species Furipterus horrens. The sequence continues at coordinate 50,114,255 of NW_028327172.1, forward strand.
CTGATCCCACACAGAAGGAAGGAAGGAAGGAAGAGAAAGACATTTGCTTTTGGCAAATTGTCATCTTAATTAACCTTGATATACGTCCAGTGGAGTAGGTGTTACTGTTCCCATATAGAACGTCTCATTAAGTGACTGGCCCAGGGTCACTATGCTGCTAAGGAGTAAAGACACTGTGTGAAATGGTAAAGGAAATGGGTCCTGAAACCAGATCAGGATTCCAGCCTAGGCTGCGGGTAATTTCTACTCCTTCCCAGCTATATGACTTCAGGCAGCCTCATAGAACCTCTGTGCTTTAGTTTCTTCATTTATAAATGACAATGATAATAGTAACATCTGCCTTCACAGGGTTACAGGAGGATTTATTAGAATAATTCTTGTAAAGCACTTAGTAGGCTGCCTGGCACACATAAAGTACTTTGTAAAAGCTACCCACTGTAACAGCACCTATAAATTAGAAGCTAGTGTTGACCACGGATGAGACCTCCTGCCTGGCCTACTGCCTGCATTTGGGGCAAAAGGTTGCCCAGTGCTGCTCCTCTGGACAAGGGAGACTATGTTTCTTCATTTGTAAGAAGGGGATGATACTTCCCTTAAAGGAAGAGGGGAGAAATAAAAGAGTATATACAAAGGACTTCACACAGTACCTGGCACCCAACTGGGCTCAGTAAATAGCAACAATTATTATTATTATCACACAAGTGAAGGAGTTTAGGAAATTAAAATGCTGCATAAAGTCAACATATTATTATTAGTCTTTTTTTTTAATGTTTTTTATTGATTATATTGTTACAACAGTTCCAATTTTCTCCCCCTTGTTCCCCTCCACCCAGCACCCCCCTCCCCCAGCAATCCCCCCCAAGTCCATACCCCTGGTTCGTAAAAATTAACTATCCCCCCCCCTCAAATATTAGGACCCTTTGTAATCTTGTAAAGGACAATATCTCCTTCATAGGTCCTCAGTGAAAGCGTAAATGAAAGAATAGCTAAGGTTAAAAGGTTGGCTTCCCACATTTTCTTTTTGGTTTGGTCTTCAGTGCCGCTTGTAACTTTTATTCAGGCCTCAGGCAAGACACACAAACACTCTCCAACACCCAACCACATTAAATGCCAATGAGTTTTTGCAACATATAAATGCAGAGAACACTGCTGCTTATTTGTTAAGTTTAAATCTCTGAAGCATGAAGAGGCCAAAGAAGTTTGTTCTGGGGAAGTGAGTACAGGTAGCTTGGAGGGCAGGCAGACCTGAACTGGAATCCCCAGTGCACACGTAAGCCGAGGGTCTCACTCAGCCCACCCAGGCCCCAGTAGAGTGAAGGTAAGAACACTTGAATCTGGAAGAGACATAGCATGTTGCTCACGGCAGGTGTTCAATAAATGTGAGCTCCTCTCTCTCCTTTGCTTTGCTTTACATTTGGCTATTTCTGTTTACCAACTGCAGACAAAAATTCAAAATCCCTTCATGGGGAAAGGGCAGAAGATAGGCTCACTGGCTTCCTGCTGCAGAGATGCACTGGGAATTAGACCTGTCGATGTGAGTTATGCTTGGGCATTTAAAAAATACCCATCACTTAGGCAAGAACTCAGGGCAGTATGTTTAGCAAGGGAGGTAACCCCGGTATGGATGAAGTCCTCTGGTGCAAACAAAGGCCAAGAAAGGGGGGGCCAGGGTGATGTTTCAAAGGGAGACACTGGAAAAAGACTAATCAGGGCTATAGCCACGGTCACGACACAAGGGCCTTGATCCCAGCTCTGTTCATTCACAAGTTCATTTTTCCATATTTCCCAAACCCAAAGAATCTTGGAGTCTTAGAGTATGACCTGCTCATTCCAAAAAGGGGAAACAACCCTGGCTAGGTAGGTCAATTGGTTGTGGTACCAGCCCGTGCACCAAAGGGTTGCAGGTTTGATTCCTGGTCAGGGCACATACCTAGGTTGCAGGGTTGGGGGGTGTGCGGGAGGCAGCCAATGGATATTTTTCTCTCTCAGAGTGATGTCTATCTGTGTGCCCCCCCCCTTCAAATCAATAAACAGTCCTCTGGTAAGGATTAAAAAAAAAGGGGGGGGAGGGGGACAAAGTTCTAAGAGAATGGCATACACACACACACACAAAATAAAAACTTCACAAGAAAACCTCAACTATCGTCCCTCCTTGTTTTTGCCATGTGATAAGCGGAGGGTTCTCCTGGGATCTGTCCCAGACTGTGTTTTGGGGAAATTTCGGCCCTTCTCCAGGCCTCAGCTCACCTGATCTGCTTTTATATGAGTTCATAAAGTAGGCGGTGGGAGATGTGTTAATAGTTTTCATGAGGTGCTATGGCCCAAGATCTGGAGATGATATGAATTATGCTTTGTGTTAAAGCCTTCTTTATTGTCCTGGGAGGAAGAAACTAGACATATTATATGTGATTTTTTGGAGTACAGGAACTTTTGATTTACCACTCAGGAGGGGATTGTTTTTCATGGCCAACACTTATTTTGTTTCTGTTCATTATTGCTGTGCACTTTGTGAGTGAGGAAGTGTGCAACTTTTAAGAGTTTCTTGAACACTTGGAGGAAAGGAAAGGGAAGAAGGGAGCTAAGCACCAATTTTTACGTCCAGGTACCTTTTATTCCTTGGATGGCAAACTTACAATATTGGTTACTGTGCTGTGTCCATTTTACAGGTAAGAAAATAGGCTCAGAGAAATAAAATACTTGGACTAAAATGCATCAGCTAAATAAAAGTCTGTTTACCTATAAAGTTCCCATGGTTTGTTCAATTTTATCTACGTATGTGTATAAAAAGAAAACCAGAAAAATGCTTCTAAGGACTGGAAAGACCTAATGAGTTTGAGTAAAAGGAACTGTCTGGGGCCACAGCATAAGAAGCAAATTATCCCATTACATATATGTCTGAAGGTTCACAGGAACTGCTGTGTTCTAGAAGTGTTATAATGCTGATTGTAAAGATGCTCCCAAACATGAAGAAAAGTATAAGATGGGAATCATCCATCTGATACAAATTCCAAAGAAATACACTCTCTTCTAAGAAAATGATTAACATTTTTAAGGTCCTAGGCTGGAAGTCAAGAGCTGGGTTCTAGTCTTGGCTTTACAATAGTTCTACAGAGCTGCTTCGATCAAGCAAGTCAACCAGTGTCCTCAAGCATTTCTTCCCCTTAAAATAATGGGGTTGTACAATGAGATCTTTAAGGCTCCCCTGAGTTAAAGCTCTGTGATTCCATCTGTAAAATTCACTTAATACAACAGCTCATTCCCCAGTGAGGGATAAATGAGGTGTTACCCGACTGCCTTGTAAGTTTCATACATATGTTTCATCTCCTTCAACTAGAAGGTGAGTTCTTAGAGGGCTGGAATGTGTCTCATGTCTGGCACCCACCACATGTCAATAACTGTTGAGTTGACTGCAAGAATGAAAGAAAGAATGGATCTTATCATTCCTGGTGCAACGTTAAAAGACATGGACTTAGGAATCAGAAAGATTTGAACTTTAATACAGCTTCATTCTGAGCCACGTTTTTCAAGTATATAAAATGAGAGCTATAATACCTACCTCATAGGGTTGTTTCAGCTATTCTCATCACCAAGGTCAGTGTTTTTATTGAAAGGAAGGCAAAAGTGAGAATAAAGATCTTAAAGGGTAAAGTTAGCTCCTTAATTCCTATCTCTAATAGACTAGCTCCAGCTATGTGTATGTACCTGTGTTCACTCAACAAACATTTCTGAGGAACTGATAATCACTGGAAGGACATCATTAGAGAGAATATTTACCAAGTACCTAAATATACTATGTGCTCAGCACTTTTCTGCATTAGCTATGGGAGGTAGAAATTGCTCTTCTCATATTGAAGATAAGAAAGTGATGCTCTGGAGGTTAAATAACTTGCTGAAGGTCAAACAACTGGTAGAGACTAGTGGATGTGAGAAAATCAGAGGGCTGAACGAACTAGAGTGTGAATGCTGAATAGCTTGAGTATTTCAATAATCTCTCTGTGCTGTGGCCAACCACAAGGTACAGTGACAAGGTGAGTGAGGCGGGAGAAGACGCCGGGTTAAAATCAAGGTGGAGTTCATTTATAAGGGGGACAGGAATGAAAAACTACTGTATTTGTTCATTCAAATGCAAAAAGAGATTAATTAAGGGACTTCTCAATTAGAAAATGATAGTTAAAGAATCCTTCAAATATACTATGTTTTCTTACAAAAACAGAATCATTCCTCATTATTGCAATTTAAACAATCCCGTTGGAAATGTACCTAGGCATCTGTGATGTTATTGTTCTCCCACTGTTAATGAACCCAAAGAGGAGCCTCCTGTGCAATGGGAAAGGCGGTGACGCCAGGCATATGGGGAAGGTGAGAGGTTTCTGGGGACACCCGCTGCCCTAGTGCCCTAGTGCAAATTGACCCCAGCATGGTTAGGCCATGGCTTTTAGTTCGCAGAATGTGGAAGGGTTGTGCTATAAATACCTGCTCCTCTCCATTTTCGATGCCAGCCAGTGTTCCCTTAAGTATTTGTTTTTTTCTGAATACAAGTCCTGTGAGAATTTTCCAGGAGGGTTCCATGGTCAAAAAGCTTTGGGAAACACTGCATATCATCTCTTCCCTTTAGAGAATCACGGTGTGTGTTTCTGCATTGATGCCTTTGAGGACTCCTGCAGTAAGGTACCCCTTTAACCTTAACATTCCCCAAATTTATTTCTGCGTGGAATCCCTCTGTCCTGCAGCACCTATTAACATCCTGCAGAGCTAGTTCTTTCTGGGTCACTTTAAAGATCATCCCCTTCCACCTGGGTTATTTCAACTACCTCCAGGCCCACTTCTCTACAATCAGTCACCTCCTGATTAGCAAGAGATCTTTCTAGTAGGAAATATGACCATGCTTCACCTTCATCAAAACCTTCCATTTCCATGGCTCCACACTATCTATCTATAGAACCAAGTGGGAACTCTTTAGCTTAACATTTAAGATTCTCCCTCCTGCAACAATCCCAGGCTACGCCTTTCTATTATCTACCCCCTGGGCCCCTGACCATTCAACCTAGGTGCCTGTCTTTAAAAAAATCTTATTTTGAAATAATTTCAGATTCATCTGGAAGCTGCAAAAGTAGTACAAATTGCCCGTGTCCCAGTGGTAACATCCAGCCTTTTCTAAATGACACTCATTATCTCCTAATTTGAATTACCTCTCAATCACCTCTCTTTAAGGGCCATTTCCATGTCTGATTCACCTTACCAATCAATAAAGCATAGGCTCAGTGGGTCCCAGACTTTTGCATTTCATGGTAAAGTTTTTTTTTTAAGTCAAAAACCAAAATTAACAAAATGTACTCCTCGTTGCTTCACTGGAAAGGGACTTTTCCATAGGAAGGACAATGTTAGAATAAGAGATAATGCTGATGAAGAACTCCCTACGTAGGCCATTCTGATTGTCTCTTTTGTTGGTAGCAGGACCCCTGTGGGCAAGCACAACAACCCCTCATCTGGTAACCACTGCGTTAGCTGAAGACATGGCAAAGGAAGCCAAGGAGGGATGCCTGCTTTCCAGAACTTTGTCAGCTCTCTGGTGAGGGGTTTGGGGACGTCTGTAATAAAGGCAGCTCCAGCCAAGCTTGGAATATAATCACTTCTAGCATTGCCACACTAGACTTTCCCTTGTTTTTATGGCGAAAACAGACGTGCTAATTAGGCACAGCCACTGCATTCAAAACCAAGAGTCCATTTGGAATTCCCACTTTTCTCTTCTGGCAGTAACACCTTTTTACAGTCTAAGTGGCAAACACATTTCTGTGCACAAATGTCTCTCATTCTGGGGCTGGAATCCACGTGGCTGCAGTGACTTTCTACAAGCAGATAAGGGTAAAGGAAATCACACATTTCCATGGCCTCCTGCCGGTTCCTTTCTCCTTCTCTGCTACTTCAGCTGGAACGGAGATGAATTTTCCTGCAGCACTCCGTCTCCAGAGGAACACTTCACTCTCCACACGCAGCTGAGCTTTTCACAGGCTTTAAGAAGCCAGAAAGATCTTGCTCCAATGCAGAGCTGACCATGTCAGGGCTCCGCAATGGCTCACTGCTGCCTAATGGAATTAAGCTCAAACTTTTCAGCCCAATCTTCTAGGCCCTTCACAAAGTGGCCCCAAGGCCTTTCTAGTTTATCATGAGGGAGGAAGGAATGTGGGATTAGCCATTGCTCTTTGGTGTCCCTAGGTATCTTTGTTCAGGATGTTCTTTGTGCCTGAAAATTATTTCCCAGCTCTGTCTGCTTGGAGAACTCACATTTATCCTGGAAGAATCAGCTCAAGTGCCAACTCTTGACTGCAGCTTCCCTGATCCCCCAAGACAGAATTAATCTCTCTGTTCTCTCCATTCCTACCAGCCTGTATTATTAGTAAAATGGTTTAAAACTACTTGCCTCATGGAGTTTTAAGGTTAAATGTAAATGAGAACATTCCACAGCACTTACATGTCAGTATAATTGTTGCTGCTGCTATTGTTAAAAACAACATTAAAAAATCTGCTTGCGTACTTTTATGTCTATCTATTAGGCTATGAGCTCAGAGGGGGCAGGGTTGTTCCCAATCTCTCATCTTCAGCACCTAGTACAATGTCTGTTTGCTGTATACTAGGAGTGAAATAAATTAATTTTCTTTGACACTCAAGTAATGTTTTCACTAGAAAATGTATAAAGGAGGAAAGTACAAAGGATAAAACCCAAAAATATATCACAGCCACAACACCCAGTTATAACTCTGTTAATATCCCTGGTCTATTTGCTTCTAGTCTTAAACATATGTAAACATATATTTATCAAATTAGGTTCATACTGTACAGTTTTCTATACAACATTTACCCCCCACTTAACATTACACTATAAGAGTGTTTTTGTATCTTTAAATGTTATTTGGAAACATGATTTTAATGGCTATCTAAAACTTCATCAAATGGACAGAAATAATGTTATTTTTACCAACTTTCTATTACTGGACATCCAAGTCATTTTCGGTTTTTCTGCTTTTGAAATTATTTGTTGAGATGAATTGTAAACTCTTCCATGGGATAGACTAAGTCCCAGATTAAACAGAGGAAAACCCAAACCCCCTTTAGGAGTGGTGATGTGGTCTAAGAAAAGCAGAGGACAAATCTCTCTTCCCTGGAGCTGGCTTAAGTGTCTCTTGGAAGGACTAACAGACATGCATGGATGAGTTCACTCAAGAGGGTGACCTGAGAGTGGGCTCAGACTCAAGTCTGGCTCTTCCCCTCCCATCCCCCTCCATTCTCGGTCCCATTAACATTCCTCCTGGGAGATGGCAGATCCAAAGGACAAACAGGCATTGTTGGGACTCAAGGGCCCTGAGAATGGGCCCTGTAATCTGAGCCCTACCAGCTTGGATACGGTTGGGCAGGTCACCCTGGGGACGCCCTGGTGACAGATGAAAGTGCATCTCAGAGCCCTGGATTGTGTTTCCAGGGCACAGGTGTGGGGGGATTATCTTTCTGACAAACCAAGCACTTACCCCAATCTCTACAGCTGCTTTCTCTTCTCTCTCTGGTCCTAGGCCTACCAGAAATAGCACCCTCAAGCCATTCTCGTTGAAAGCCAAGAGCTGTCTTCACCTGAGCCCCTTTGCTTAAGAATAACCAAAAGAACCTGACAAATTGCCTCACTTTGTCCAGTGAAAGAGTGAACAAACATCCTGCACTCTGAGTGCCTGTGCAGCCTGTCCCCTGAAGCCAGTGGAGCCAGGAAGCCCTCTCTTCCCAGGAGCCTCTGTATGGTGGGCTTGCCACCTGGGAGCTACCTGACCTTAGGCAAACTGCTCCATCTCTCTGAGCCTCAGCTGGCTCACCTGTGAAAAGCGAATAATGCTGGTGTCCCAGAATTGCTATGATAATTAACCCTTTGAGTGCCAACATCGCTGAGAGCGACGCTGACAAATTTTCCCAAAAGTGCCAGTGTCGCTCCCAGTGACTCTTTTCTCGATGGCTATGCACGTAAATAACAATAGAATAATTTGTACTTTATGTTTTGTTCTCTTTTTTTGTACCTCAGGTTATATATTGATATACAGAGAAGGAAAACTCTGACTCCAAAAAACCTCCGCTGCCTTGCGGCATACCTCTTCAGGGGAAAGGCTAAGGGAGTAAACCCCGACAGAAAATCCGGAGCCGGAGTCCCTAAGGCGGTTTGACGTTGTAGTCAACACCGGCAACTCCTGCGGCGCACCTGAAGTCAAGCTGTATTGACTCCGTCTTTCCCTTGGATCCTTCAGCTGCGAAGAGAGGGGGGGTCTGCTGCATGGGCAACAGCAGACCCTCCATATCACCCTGCCCAGGCTCTGTAGCTTCAGCTTCACTGGAGAGGACACTCCAGCATCATCGCAAGATGTCGATTCAACACGGGAGGAGACAGATACCGTGTCACTCCCGAGTCGGACTGCACAACCATTCTCGGCGGTGCAGATAGACTCTTATGAAGCTACACCATCGTCTCTCGAGACGGACAGCTGCCGACGACGATATTGATATAATTTTTTCCCATGTTGATCCAAATTTCGAATTACGCATGGCACTCAAAGGGTTAAATGAGATAAGAGACACAAAGGTGCTTAGGACTATGGTGCCTAGCAAAGGTGCTGCTGTGGAAGAGTGCAGAGCTGTGAAAGAGGCCAGGCATGTTTGAGTTTCACAAAAAGTGGCACACTGATGGCCGGCAGGTGGGCCTGCATGCAGGGACCTGCATAAAACCCTTGGCCAGGCTGCCCTGGGGAGGGTGGGGAAGGAGTTAGTGTCCAACAGGGAAAGGCTGTTCTTCTGTTCAGGTCTTGGCACTACCCATTTGGATATGACTTGGAAATTGTCTGGCCTCAGGGCCGGGAGGCAGGAAGGCAAGTCCTGGCAGGGTGCCAGCTGAGGTCCTGCTAGAAGCAGGTGCTGGGGCAGGGGAGACATAGGAACATGGTCCACTTGGCTCTTGGCGCCCACCCCAACGCGCTGTACAATCCAGAGCAGGCTCTCCCTGCAGACCGAGGCTGCCCTGACTCATTCTCACCTCGCAAACCTGTCCCTGATGCGGGCAGCAAGCTGACTGTGACAAAACACAGACTGCATTCTTGGCCTGTCTTTAGCCAGATTTCTTTTTTTAGAAAGTTCAACATTTTCTGAGCAACTACTATGTGCCAAGCACTGTGCTTGACACTTCTGTGCACATGATGGCACTGGATGGGTTACTCCCATCCCTGAGCAGAAGTGAGACTCAGGGTGATGTGGTCTTTCAAACATGGGGACGCGTGGTGTGAGCCACACAGGACAGCCCAGGAGGGCCGCTGTGGGCTAAGCAGCCAGCACGCCTCTGGGGCACAGGCTGATCCACCTCCCACTTCTCAGATCCCTCATCACTCTGTGGGCACTCACGGGGGAGTGTGTCTTCCAGGAGCCTGTGTGCGGAAGGACAGACCCTTCTTGTGTCTACCACATGCCAGGCTCCCTGATCCCCTTTTCACAGATAACTAACTACCTGAGTCTTGCAAATGCCACCCTGCCCCAAGGTATGAATGATCATCCCTATTTTGCAAAAGACAAAAATAAGACTCAGAGGGAGACAGATGGCCCAATGGTATGAGGCTACAAATTGGATGAATGGCGATCTGAGACAGTTCTGGCTGACTTCAAAGCCTGTGTCTCTCCTCAAAACTGGGGGTTTCCAAGAGGATCCCTCAAGGCTGAGAGTGCTTCTGGCCTTCAAAGTGCAATGGGAGTCTGGACCAGACTCTTCAATCCAATGAAACTCTCTCCTCAAAAGCTGGCACAAGTTCCTGTAAGGGTCTTTATCAGACTCCTTCCTACTCTAGACATTTGCCTCTGCTGCTGGCCCTAAAGAAGGGAACCTCAGCTAAAGATACCTCATGAGTGTGTACCTTTCAGACAAGAAATCTCATCTGCTCCCAGTCTGCAGGGGGCAGCCCCCCAGCTGGGACAGGAGGGCCTCCAGGAATGGGGTAATATCACCCTCCAACTTTTGGGCAATTTTTCAGTCCTGGAAAAGGCATGTATCAGAGGATCTTGACTCTTGAAAAAAGAGACAGAAAAGGAAAGGAACCCTGGTGCGGGGGGTGAGGGGCTGGCACTGGGTGTGAGCAGCAGTCTTATTCCCAAAATGCAGAGAGTAGAAATGTTCAACCCAACCTGCAAATGAGCAGGAAGCAAGTCCAGCTCCTTTCTACCTTCATCTGCCCCTGTTTGTGTATTACGTCCTCTGCTCAAGCAGGAGAAACACACAGTCAGCAAATACATGTCCTTTAATTGCCTGTCATAAATTCCCACCTGCCTAGAAGGATGGTGATTTTTATGTCATATTGGAAAATCCTTTCTTTTCTAGGAAAGAAATACACCTAGGTCTTCAGTGACAGTGCGGATGACCTGTCTGAAAGTCTTGACAATCCATGTGCGCTACTTCAATGTGCAAAAATACAGTCAAGGATCTCGGTACTAAAATCTGAAAAAATTGAGAGTCAGAGATGGTAAGGAAATATTTGTATCTCTGTCTCCTATCCTGGTCTTACAATGTTTCCCATTACTAAATATTCTATTTACCACGTGTTTTAGTAACAACATCCTCTGCCACAACTTTTTGGGAAAATGCCTTGTGCACTTATGCATGTCTAACAAGCTGGCCGCGCTGGAGGGCATGCTCCAGGGATGGCCTTCCTCAGTCTCTGTTTGTGTGGCTCTTGTATCTTCACAGGTCTTCTCTCACAGAAGCCACGTGACAGGCTGAGAGGCCAGCAGAGCAGTGGTCTCATTCTTCCCTTTGAGTGCCGTGGAGGTAGAGTGACCTCCCAGGGTCACACAGTTATTGGGGGCAGAGCTGGGAGTGGAAGTGTAAACCCGCAGAGGACAAACTGGTGACCTGTGGTGACTCAAGTTAAAATGCTGAACCTTTGGGGAAGCAATTGGGGGTTCTTAATCTTGACTCAAGCAGGAGAAAGGAAGGAACCTCCTCTGGTCCACACCTTCCCACCCATCTCTAGCCATTCTTGCCAAAAGCAACAGGTCAGCAAAAGTTGTCTCCTTTGCCTGACACATATGCATGTCTAGCAGGTCCTGGACTCTGAACAAAACAGCCTGCCCTGTCTGAAGGAGCTACCTACCTACCTTGCTTATAACTAGCAAGTTCCTTGTCATTCTCAGTGTCCTCCCAGCCCATCAAACCCCTAGTAGCTTGGAGGGCTAGGAGAAGAGACAGCTTCCAAAGGGCAGAAATCACAGTGCATTTTCATCATCCACTGGAAGGTCTGCAGGGCAGGGCTTTTGATATCTGCTGGCTGCCCTCGTCCGTCATTCCTGGTGCTCAAGAACAACACTTGAGAGACAGGCCTGGAGATTAGGAGCCTTCCTCTTCTCAGATTTGGTATGAATCGCAGCCCTGTTCATTGACTGCTTCATTTGCTAGCTGCTGGGCTAAGAGTTTTTCATAAAGTGTGCTGATTCCTCACTCACCCTGCTGGGTTGGTTTATGACACCCTATTATACAGACAAAGCTACCAAAACTCAGAATGGATTACTAACCTGGTTGGGTCCCTCTGCCAGTAAGTGGCAGAGCTGGGATTTAAATCTAGGTCTATGTGACTTAAAATCCTATTCCCCCTTATAGCAAAAACTGTTAGTAATAGAATAAAATCAAATTATTTTCCTGTGACTTCCAATGTAATTTCTCTTCCATTAAGAACTATATTTTGGTTACCTTTTCGATAAAAGAGTAATTTTTGAAAAACTTTTCTACACGATCAGATAAGACAACTATTCTCTGCAGATTGCTATGTATTTGACACAGTCTGATGTAATCAATAAGACAATATTGACAGAGTGTCCACTTTGTGTACAGCCTCCATTCTCTCAATGACCACACACCCAGTTGGGGGCAGCCCTGTGATAAATATGATCTATAAATAACCAAGAGACTGAAGCTCAGCATGGGGAACCAACTTACCCAAGGCCACAGAATTTCAGGGTTCAGACTCAGAACCCCACATTCCCCAGCTGCAACAGAACCCTTCCAACCACAAAAGGCAGCAGCTTCTGTCCTTGATTGGATTGTGGTCTGGGTTCAAGGTAGGGAGTAGGGTTGGGGTTGGGGTAGAATATTTGGAAAAGCAGGAGACTGAAACTATTTTAATCCCAAACACTGCCTCCCTAGAAAACTAACTAGAAAGGTCTGCCTTTACAATCCAGAGGAGTTTTTCATGTTTCAGCTCATGCTGAACTGTTTTATGCTCTAGCTATAAACTTTCGACAGAGAGGTTGTGGGGCAAAGCTGGCCCAACGTTAGCTATGGCTGCGCCGCTGTAAAGCTCAGGTTACGAGGATCACTCCTGGTGCCAAGGCAGTTTAACAAGTATAAATGTACATAATTCGTTCCAGTTGTCCTGTCTCAGCACAGAAGGGCTGCTTCTGGGGTGGGGCTCCGCACACTCCTGCCAATGTGGTTCCCATTACTGGCTCCGGGGCCTCGCTGAAGCCCCTCCACGCCCAGGAAGCGCCTGTTTTATCACAACTGCTGAGCTATCAATTCTCTGTAAAGGTTCAGAGGGTTTCTATGGTCTGAGTTCTCAAAGAGGGGGAGGGTGGGATCTTGTTTAAAAAATGTGACCACATCTCACCCGTGCCAAGAAACCTTCCTAAAAACTAAGCTGCTATTGTCCAATCTCTTCAACCTAAGAAAAATCTCCCCCGCTTTGTATTTTGAAAACTTTTAACCTTACAGAAAAGTAGAAAGAATAGCATAAAAAACACCCGTAATTTGTCAATTGTGAGTACGTAGCCACATTGCTTTATATCTATCTCTATATATAGTCTGTCCAAAAGGTATCCAGCCATGTACTATGAAAAAGAGACATTTATTGAAGAAGATACAAGAGACAAGAAACACTGTACATAGGACAATGATGCCTCAGTCCCCTTCAAAGTAGGCACCTTGGGACCTTACAGTTCTCCCAATCGCCATTAGCTGCCCAGTCATGTTTTCCTGAATCTCATCAGCCATCTGAAACGCCTTCCCTTTCAAAGGTGATTTTAGTTTTGGGAAAAGCCAGAAGTCACAGGATGCCAAATCTGGGCTACAGAGAGGCTGAGTCACCTGGGTCATTTGATGTTTCGACAAAAAACTCTGTACAAGAGGTGACTGCATAAGCAAGAGTGTTGTCATGATGAGGCTGCCAATCACCAGCTGTCCATAGCAGCAGCTTCTGAATCATCCAAATAGTTTCTGTGAAGGAATGTTCAAGCTTAATGCAAAATCTGATGCAGATTCGTTGCTCTACTCGCTCAGTCATTTTGAATGTGATGGCCACACGGTACACATGCTCACTCAGTGGCGTCTACCACCCCCACTGACTAGTACAGTGCAGTCATCACTGTTCATGCATGTGCATTCCAGTCCACTCTCCTTGGCTGGTGGTTATATTGATGTCTCATAAACCATTCTCATTATATTAACAATGGCTAGACTTTTTCTGGATATACTAGATATAAATATAGATATATAAAATTAATTGATTTGAGAGAGAGAGAGAGAGGGAGAGAGAGAGAGAAACATGATTTTGTTGTTTCACTTATTCATGCATTCATTGGTTGAGTCTTGTATGTGCCCTGACTGGGGATTAAACCCACAACCTTGGGGTACTGGGAAAAGGCTCTAACCAACTAAGCTACTCAGACAAAGCTTGGGTGTTATAATTTTTTAGCCTTTTTTAATCGAGAGCAGCCTCCCACTCACTAAGACTTCCAATTCCGTTTTTTCATGATACCTTTTTGGAAAGGCTAGGCCAGTTACCCATAGACTGCTGTATACTCTGGATGTGTTTGATTGTTTTCTGATGATTAGACTCAGGTTAAATATTTTCAGAAAGCACGTCTCATGTGTGATGGAATGTACTTCTCATTTGACCACTAAGTGTCACCACTTGTTAAGGTGATGATTGAGTCCTGATCTCCCAGCCGTAAAGCAACCTTTACCAATTGTAATTAGCACATAATCTATGATGCAAAGTCCAACCTCTTAAAATCAGTTATCTAAACTGTTTCTGTCCTCTCATCTTCCATCTGTCCTCCTCTGGGGTTAGCCCCGATATCCTGCAAATGTCCTTGTCAAGGTCACCAATGGCCATCTAGGTGCCAAATCAGTGGGCACTTTTCATATGTGCATCCCTGAGCCCTCAGGCCCCCAGCCTTGAGGGCAGGATCTATGTCTTAATCAAGTCAGTACTCCTCAGCTTAACTCAGTGTTTGGCACCCAGTAGGTGCTCAAGAAATCTTTGTACGATGAGTGAATGAATACATACAATGAGAGAAGGTTAGAACTGGGAATCAGAAGGCCTGGCTTCAAATCCTGCTCTGCCACCCTTCATACAATGAAAGGGTTCATTTAAATCAGTAGTTTTTATATTTTGAAAAAATATTTAATATTCAAAGTGTTTTTTTTAATTTTTAAAAAATGTATTGATTTGAGAGAGAGAGAGAAGGGAGGGAGGACGACAGAGAGAAACATCGATTTTTGTTGTTCCACTTATTTATGCATTCATTGGTTGCTTCTCGTACATGTCCTGACTGGATATGGAACCCACAACCTTGGTGTATCAGGACGACACTCTAACCAACTGAGCTGCCTGACCAGGGCCCAAAGTGTTCTTTAAATAGCATCTTACTCAGAAGCAAATGTAGGACAGACAAAAGGAAGCTGCTTTGCTTGAAGCAGGTAGTGAAGGCCACATGAAGGCCTCACTTAGAGTCAGGGTTTGGGGAAGGACTGAGAGGTTCAACAAGAAGGGAATGAGGTAAATTCTAGTGGGTCCTGAGTGCCGGCCTAAGAAGTGTGAACTGTAATCTGTAGAGCTAGGTTTCAACAGTGAAAGGGGCTGCTGGGAAATCAGTCTGGTCACTGCACATCTGAAGCATTTGGGGAGGGAAGAAAGCAAAGCCAAGAAAGCACAGGGCAGAGTGGGGCACGGGGTCACCAGGGAAGTCAGGAATTAGCCCTTGTCCCTCTCTGTCTCAGTTTCCTCCTCTGAAGTCCTTTGTCCTTCTAATCCTCTTTTGAGTCTTTCTCCCCCGTTAATCTAAGTGTTTCTTCTTGCTGGGCGGGAGCAACGCAGGACTAGATAAAGAGCAGGGCTAGCACTGAGTGCAAGGGGCAGGGGCCTCCCATGCTCTGAGGGGCTCTGGCCATGTGCTGAGTGATTCAGTGACCTGAGAAGCTTGTCCATTGTCTGAGCTTTAAAGGGCCACTGCCCCTTACTATTAACCCCCCTCAGGACAAAGGCCATAACCAGCTCAGACAAATAAGCTGCTTAGGCAGGCCTCATGCATCATCTTGTCACCCACACAGGGACCCCACGGGGGTGTCTTAAAAGAGCTCGGAGCCAGAGTGCAACTCGGCAGTTTCCATTCAGGGGGGATTCTGGCTAGGGGTCGGGGATTGATTGCTGCCCAAGTGTGCGTGCAGCCTCCTCCTCCACGCAGCACGGTGGGGTCGGTGAACGAAGCCTCTGATCTCCTGGGGAGGCTCCCTGAGAACTTTGGCTTCCCGAGGGTTGCCAAGAAAGGGGTAAGAGGACTGTTAAAGAGAGAAGGGGGCCTGGTGGGGTGAGAAGAGGTTGGGTTGAGGGGCCAGGCACTCCTGGGATGCAAAATGGCACTTATATCTTGGCTGAATTATTGCACATTTCTGAGACTCAGTTTGGTAAAACAGTAAACAGAAAAACAATGATAACAATAACAGCAGTTTTCACTTAAGGCTTCATAATAACCAGGTCCTTTGCTAAATACTTCTCATACATAATTTCACATGGAGTTCTAACAATACCTATGAGGTAGGTATTATTATTACCCCTATTTTACACAGGAGGAAAAATGGTAACTCGGAGGTTAAATCATTTGCTAAAGATCTCAGTTGGTATGAGGGAGCCAAGATTCAAACCCACATTTCTTAAAACTCGTCCGTCCTGGAGCCCAGCCACCATACAGGTGTAGCGGGACAGGTGCAGCACTGAGCACAGCACCTGGCACCCTGTAGGGGCGCAGTAATGGAACCTGCTCTTCAGTTACACAATCCAAAGGTGTGTGAGACCCTCCTCCGCTCCTGAGGCTACCCTGCCACCCCCCAGGGCCTCTCAATAAGCTCTGAAGTGAATGGGACATAGAGCAGCAAACCTGTCCTCAGGCCCCGCTGCTCCTTCCCTCCTCCACCTCCAACTACGGGAAAACTGAGACTTCTAAACAGGCTGCTCCCTGAGGGTGGGAAGAAGGTAGGGTGTAGATGGGCCCCTGGCACCAGCTCTTTCTTCACAGAGAGGAAGGTAGCCCTGCCTTCCACACTGCACCTGCAGCAGCAGCTCCTGGTGTCCCCTTCACATGTCCCCTAAGCACATGGCTACATGGAGGGCAGATGATCACTGGTCAGAACTCTACAGCAAAGGAGGCTACACAAAGCATGCACTTAAAAAAAATCTGCTGAAAGAAAGAATGAATGAATGGATGGATGGACAAATGAATGAATGTTTAGGAAATAAATGCCGCAAGACCCCACATTTAGGCTGGGAGAATTTGCACACAAATAACTGAGAGCAAGTACGAACATCTAGGCTTCTCCTTATACCAGAGCTCTTGTCTTCATCTGCTCAGGACGGGGGTCGGGGAGGCATTAGTACTTCACATATGACTTTAGGGAGGACATGTTTCAGTCCATAGCAGCCCTATAGATCCATAAAACTACAGCTTACTTCCGGGTAGAGCCTGACTGTGTCAACTTGCCTGTGCCTCTCCGGGTGTTATCCCCTTTCTCCAGAAGAGTCCCTACAACCTCCTACTTTGCATTAAACCTCTGCAGCCCCCCCTACACCCTGGTGCTCTCACCTACTTTGTTCCCCTCATGGGTGCCTGCTGTAGGGCAGAGCTGTTTAGGTGTTAGTCTCCCTAACAGCATACAGGCGAGTGGACTGCCTTCTATCTGCCACAGACCTTGGCACACAGTAGGTCTTTAATAGTAACATGCTGAACTGAATCAATTCTGAAAAGTCAATAAGCTTCATCTCTTCCCTTATTACTTCAAATCAGAAAGACCTTCCCCTGTTCTCATTCTAAATGGATAAAGATATTTTTATGTTCAAAAGCCTTTGCTCCCAGTTATTTCCAGATATTCACCACAAAGAATGTCCTCTCCCCACCCCATGAACTGGGCTAGTTTGCTCTGGCCGTAGCTCCTAGCAGGAGTACAAAAGTACAAAACTGAGTAGCTAGAGAGCGCGGGAAGGGCTCTGTGAGGAAGGGCTTCGCAGCCCTGCTGAGGAGTTAGGTCCTGAGCGGCCAGCAGTGGGGGGACCCGCAGGGAGTCACCAGAGGGCTGCAAGGTAGGCATCTGGGCTTTGGAGAGTCACTGGGGACAGTGTGAGAACGGATTAAAGGGAGAGAGGGGAAGCAGGGAGGTCAATGAGGAGAGAAGGCATAGTAGGAAATGTTTTGGTTAAGGGGAGCAGAATTTTTTAAAAACTAGCAAACAGATCAGGATCACCTCAACTTCCATTTTCGCTTAGTCTCAGGATGACAGCAGGCAAGTGATCACAACTTAAATATTGATCGGATAACCTCCTCGCCAACTAAAAACATACCCCATTCTCAGCCAAGATCAAAGAGGAGACCCGTCAACACTGAGCTCGAACTGCAGTCTCAGTGTCTCAGATGTCACCCCATCGCACCTGTGAAACAACTCCCAGACTGCTCTTCTTCTCCGCCATATTGCAGAAGGGCAACCCTGGTGAGAGAGGTGAGGTCAGGTGAGGTCATCCCGCTAGTGGGGAGCGGAACCTGATGCACATCAGGTGTAAATCCCCCAGAGCTTGATGGTAGCTAAAGAGGGGCTTCTGGAAGTGCAAAATATATGTCTTGTTGTTAGGCTGTGCAGCAGCTTCCCAGAGTTATTTATAGAAATATGATCCGTTCAGGAGAGAGGGAGTGAAGCATAAATGAATTACCAGTTATTTTCCTCTCCTTTCAACTCTGGGAGGAAGGCCTGTTGACCAGAAGGAAAAGGCATCATAGTGTTTCATCTCAGGGAACTGTGGGGAAAGGAAGGCCAGGCAGGGAGCCCCAACAAGAAAGGCTGAGGCCGGGTTGCCAAGACCCCTTGCTGTGTTTGTTTAGCTGCTGCCTTGGGCTCACTCCCCTGTACTCAATCTCTGGAAATCACTAGGAAAGGGGAGGGGAAGTAAAGCTTAGGACTCCAAGGCAGAGCTGTTAATTGTTGTACCTCCTCCAAGCCTAGAGGGACGAGAATATTAGGGATCTATCTATCTTCCAGAGATATCTGTCAAAAACGTTTGGGTTCCAGAGGAATAAGGACACTAACACTCATTGGGCACCTATTTTGTCATGGCCACCATGTTAGAAGTCCTGCCCATATTTTCTCATGTACACAACAATTTTGTGAAGCACTATTAAAACCAATACCAATTTTACAGAGGAGGAACCTGAGACCCTGAGAGGTTAAGCAACTTGCTCCAGGCCGCACAGCATGGCAAAGATCGGTAGACTTTGGTAATCTTTCCCTCCTTGGTTCTACATTAGGCTGTTTCTGTTTTTCTTATGACTTCAGTCCTTTTAGGCCTTTAAAGCAGAGGGAATGTTTTTTTAGTTGTTTAATCTCAAACACCTATATAAATAATGGCAGTTCCGAAGCAGTAGGAGGAGGGGAGAGAGAAGAGCAAGGGGAGGGAAGAAGAGAAAGCCACATGGTTTTCTGGTCCAAACTGGGAGCCATTAACCAGTAATGAGGGATCCGGCTGAGCTCAAAGGACTCAGCTCAGACCTGATGACAGGGGCAGAGGGCAGGAGGCTGCAAGGGGGAGGGTGAGAACAGATATCCAGAAAAGACTACACTTAGGAAAGGAAAGAAGGGTAGGTTCTGGGAGCAGCATGAGATGTTTATTCTCAAGGTGAGCAGGCTTTGGGGGGTGCAGCACTAAAAACCTAGATGGAGTACTAGCAGGAGCCATGCTGCTGTGTATCCTATGGACATGATGTTGGGTGGCGTTAGTGTGAACAGACCTTAAATCACACTGACACTCGCATGCAGGACAGCTTCCATTTTCTTTCAATCCTTTTGATGATGTGGAGAAGCAGGTCTCAGTTTGGTACTAGTGTTTTTAACACCTAACACTTGCCAATGTCCCTACTTAACAAAGAGAAGCAAATCTCTGCTCAGTGTCCTTGAGCAGGCATTCTCTCTCCAGAATATGATAACCTGCTTTCACAGTATTTATTTTTACAGCTACCCTCTATTTATGGCAAGTGAATTGCAGCAGTAATATAAAATTTCCTTGGAAAATAAATAAATTCATTTAGGTTAAAAAAAAAAAAAAAAGCAGTTTAGAAGGAAGTAAAGTAAATAGCCGTGTAGGTGGGCACACTGCTCAGTACAGACTGACGGCGACACACCAAGAACTAAGCCAGCCTTGGGAAACGTTGATCTGATTCAGTTCTCATTGTCCAGACTAGGAAGCTAAGGAACCCAAGGACAAGGCTCTCGCAAGGTCACGCTGTATGTAGGTTAGGGGCAGTGCGGGGCCCAGAAGCCAGGTTTGCTGCTCCAGGCATGCGCCTCTTCACAAGCAAGTTTCCAAGATAACTCAGGCTGGATAAGGGCGCGGCTTCTCTGGGCAAGGTTTACAACGGGAACACCGAGCTGACACAGAGGGCAGTGGGCCTCGCCGGTCGGACTGACCTGGCTCTAAACCGTGGGGCTGCTTTTCGCTCTCTCACACTGCCTCTTTCGTCCTGCACACAACACTGCACACAGCACTCCACATTTGGCCAACCTCATGGCACCGTGCTGCAGATCCAAAGAGATGACGGATGTGAACGTGCTCTGGGAACACCAGGGCTACGCAAATGTTAGTTATGCTAACTAACCTCCCAAACTCTCCTTGGCCTCCTTCCAGGAGACTCTTCAACAGTCTGGGCCCTGAAGTGTCAGGAGATGCTTTAAGATGTAGTCAGGTGTCCACAAGGGCACCATGGAGCAGGCCACTGACATTTCAGCGGGGACACAAACCAGGCTTAGTTTCCAGATGGAAAAAGCCTGGACACCCGGCTAATGTGCCTTTCTCGGGGGTGGTCTAGGAATTCCTAGATCCAATCAAGGCATACACCAAAAATGTTATTTTTGTACCTTTTAATGCAGTGGTATTTGGGGAAATTAGTGGAAAAGAAGTTGCAAAAAGTCTACAATCCTGTCATGTGAGTGACTAATTAGAAGGCTCTGTTTTTCCCAGGCCATTCGATTACATTAATTCAAAATGTGACCTGTTTATTTTGCAAGGTCAGGAAGAAGCCTTACCTCCTAGGAAGTCAATGTGGCAATTAAATTAGAGTCATCAGAGCTTGCCTGCGGTAATGTATCAAAAAGGACTGTGTAAACTGTACAAAAACAGAGGTGAACCCCATGTGGTTGTCCTCACTGCCCCCAATTATGGGGGCATAACCTCCTGTCCCCAGTGGGAGGCCACAGGTGAGGGCTTGTCTAGTTGAGGAAGGTACCTGGTAAGATAGAAAGGGCCTGGAGTCTGGGGCCATGCTTTGAACCTTGACTCTGCACTTGGGCAAATTGCTTCATCTCTGTGAGTCTCTGCAGTTACATCATGTATGTGGCTCATTGCACTGTTCCTAGGGGTGTGGTTGTGTGGGAGGGGGATGGTGGAAAGAAAGAAGAGAGAAAAATCAATGTTCTTTTCAATTCTGATTTTAGTTTAGTACCCACATGGGTTCAGCACTGAAGATACAGCTGTGGACAAAGCGTATCTCAGGGAACTTGGAGTTGAACGAGGAAACCAGACATGGGAATAATCAGGCCTCCAGATTATTAGGGGTAATCTGTATAGAAGACAGCAGGGTATCAAATAAAAGAGGGTTCATACACCCTCAGTTCCTTAAGAACTCAGAGTTGCTGAGTTCTAGACTTCAGAGAGTGAAATACTTGGCCTTTACTCTCCTGAATTCCCAGGACTGTGAGCCAGCAAGCTTGTTGGCACTGGCCTCCTGAGCTCCCATGTGTACAGCGGAGGATACCTGGCCCTTCCAAATACTCTTAATGGATAAACAACAAGCCCTTCTGTACAGCTTCCCAGTTAGCAACTTGCACCTGTATTGTGCCTTGTAGTTATCAAGTTATCAAATTGTCTCTATAACCGTGGACAAGTTACTAAACTGTTCTGATGCCTGAGATTCCCTAGTCTTAAAAAGCACAATTCAGGGTCACCATCCATTAGGCGCCATTCTAAAAGTCTAAGACTGAAAGTTTTATCAAAGCTCTTTTGGTGGGAAAACCTGATCTGAACTGACATGAGGCTCAGTCTTATAATTATCATAGGTTTCCTGTAGAAATATTAAAGTCTGGTTACCATTGACCATCCAGCACTCTAGGGATTTTAGGTAGAATACAGTACATGTACTCCATTTCCTCTCTTATATCTGGACTTCTCTGAATTTTGAAAAGATTCTGACTCCAAGAGTTTCATTGAAAGGATTTTGACCCTATAAATTAGATATTTATTTTATAGAGTATCTGCTTAGAATGCCCTTTACCCCTCATTTGTCTTGAAAACATCCAAAATATTTCAAATGTCATTATGAATGAATGAATAAAGGAAGAACTTTTTTTTCTTTTGTTACTAAGAGTTAGGTGCTTTACTACATGGCTGGTATAAGAATTTATTGACCAACAGGAGTCTTTTGATGCAAGGGAATTGAGAGAGTTGCCTGAAAACTTCACACACCCTAGTTAGGTCCCTTTACTCTTGGAACTGGGGAAACATAGAGACCCACGTAGCTGCAGCTGGTATGCAACAATGGAAACAGGTCCCATGAAATTCACAGTGAAAGGAGACAAAAATCCCACTGGACCTCAACAGTAGGAAAAAGGCACAATTTTGCCTTCTGATTTTCACAAGCTGACTTTAAAGGACCCTAGCAGACTCCCCCAGGGAAATCTGGATTGGTTCTAAATTAAGTTGAATTTTTAGTTTTGTTTTAAGAGCACACTTTTGGAAGCAGCTTGCATGCATAGCAGTGTTTCCCATTTAGAAAGAAAAATAAACATTCCTCCATTGGATTGGCAGTCAAAACAACAAGCCCAGCAGCTTAAGACCCGAGAAAGTCAATGAAACTGCCAGACAACAGTGATGCTGAACAGTGTGACCAGCCTGAGAAATCTGTAGCAGAGGCAGGGAGGGCTTGGTGCTGGGAGAGAAAAAAGGCTCTCTCATGAAGCAGCACCAAAAGTTAATCTGCAAGTCATTTGATATGATTTGAAAATCCTACAGTACTCACAAAAACACAATGGAACTACTCCACTCCATGGTATCAGATAGATCTAGGGTTCAAATCCAGACATATCATATAGAAGCTGTGTGATTTCGGGGAAGTTACTGAGACTCTCTGGCCCTCTATTGCTTTAATGAGACTACAAATGGCTATGTCACAAGGTAAATAAGAAGTTTAACAAGATTCAATGAACTAAAACATCTCTGACATAAGTGCTTTATGAAGGTTTGTGGGGTAATAGGAATCCATCAAGTTGGAATTCTTTTAAAAAGAGCTTTATTTTTCTTTCCTTTTTTTCTTCTCTCTCTCTCTGTCTTTATCTCTCGTGTGTGTGTGTGTGTGTGTGTGTGTGTGTGTGTGAAATTCCTCTTATTGTCTCTAGCCTCCTACTAAAGAGAAGACATAGAAATAACAGGATCTGGTACTGGGAACAGAACAAAACAAATCAAAAAAGGAAAAATAAATAAATAAAAAGAAAATAGGGGCTCTGGGATCAAGTAGGCTTGGGTCTGAATCTCCGCCATGCCCCTTAAGAGCAATGGAGATACAAGCAATCATTGGCCTACTGAGAAGATAAATGGGAGCTCAAATAAGATAATGTAAATAAAGAAAGGACACACACAGAAGGTGCTGATTACATATAAATTCTCCCACCCACCCCTACCTCACCTAGGCTGTGAGAAACTGACAGCTTTTATGAGTTATTTATTCCCTAACCCTCTTCAATATTAACCCCTAAAATTTTAAAGCCCTTTTACTTTAGAATTAGAATTTAGATTGAAACAATTCACGGAACATTTAATATTTATTCTGAAGTTTCTATGCGGTAGGGACGAATACCTACTTAATCCTAACCCCTTCCTTAGCTTTTCAGCTGTGATTCATTGATATTTAAGCAAAATCTTTCTTTATATATATCAGGCCATTTCTACATGGTTCTCCTTGGAGATGGATTAGGATTTTGATGACAGAAAGGCCTACTTCCCCTGTTCTCTTTTCCGCAGGGACCTGAAGCAGTTCTGTGGTGCCCCACGTGTTTTCCTTGCACTTTACACGAGGATTTTAGCAGGGCAGTTCTGAGGCATCGCAGACCCAGAATCTCAGCCTTTGGCTGGAGTTGACACAGCTGTAAGCAGAGGGCCTGTTGGGAGCCACTGGGAAGACTGATTCCCAGAGGGACAGCCTCGTGTGCAGGGCGCTGAGGCAGCTCTCACCACAGGAAACCCATCATTTTCACCCTTTAGGAGTTAGAGGGGCCGCCGTTGTCATGTAAAGTACAGTCTATATTAGGTCTCAGGGGAGCAGGCCTCTCAAGGAACTAGAGCAATTGATCCATTTAGGATGGTCTCTAAAACCTTAACTTACTGGAAGAGGGTGTGGGTGTGACTTTAGCATTTTAAAACTGCACAGCAACCTTGAAAAGTTTCCCCCCTTCATTTATGGAGCAACTAGTGATCTGAAAAGTTAGGTACTTCGCCCAGGGTCGCAGATCTGGGACTTAACGTCAGGAGGTTTGACTGTATGGCCTTTGCTTTCCTGGCTACATTGTGGTTCTCCCATAGTTCGGACTGCTTGCTTGCTCATTCCTTCCTTCCTTCCTCCCTTCATTCAGTTTACACTACATAAAAATCATCTGCAAGACCATGCACCGAACTGTTAAAAGTGGTTATTTCTGAGAGGAAGGATTACAAGAGAATTTCACTTTTTACCTTTCTATGTTGTTTGAATGTTAACCTGCGCTGTTCCTTTTATAATGGATTAAAAATAATACAGACAACCCCATCAAAATAATTTCACATTATTTTCATGAAAAAAAAGCAACCTAAAACATTTAATGGACCCACTATGTACCAGGGCCCACTCATCTTCACTTGCTAACACTGGGCACATGCCAGTCCCAGCAGGTTCTTTAGCTCACAGGAGACCCCTCAGCTTGGGGTCAGGGATGGGAAGGTAGCAGGCAGGGTCCAGATGTAGGGCAAGACTCACTGGCACTATCGTGACCCACCAACCCTGGAGCAGCAGACCTACGGACCCAGGCTCTCCCTTCAGGCCTGGAACACATTCATTACCAACCTTTAGAGTGGCACGCTCAGAGCAAGGCCCCAGGGAAGAAATCCAAAGAGTCTCCAGGTCCTCTGGGGGCAGGGGCACAGAGGAGCATAACTGAGCGTAAAGCTGTAAGCCAAAGTCCTCCCATCTTCCCTGCACGTTAGTAATGCAATAATGTCATTAATTTGCTGCAACTTGCAACAAAGTGATTGCTCTTGTTTAGTTAATCAGCAAAGGGGGAGATAAACAATTTTAATCTCCTTCCTTCTCTTTTATCTGCAAGACTTATTTACTCAGAAATGAACAAAGAATTTATATATATATATATACCCCATACACACACATAAGTTTAAGAAGACTACAGGCAGGGACACCTCAGTCAGCACCACATGCCACTCATAAAATCTGAGTACCTTAGAGATTCCTCCATCATTGGCAACTGAGGAAACTGAGACCTAGAGAGAGACAGTGATTTGCTGAGGAAGGAATCAGTGAGCCACAGACCTGGGACTGAAACATAGGTTTCCTCCCCCCCAGCCCAGGGTTCTTGTTTCTGTGCATAACTTGAAACGAAAGCAGCTAAAAGGTACAGAGAAGTGACATCCAACCACCAAAAGGACAACGCCTTCAGGGAGCACAGGGAAAAGGTCCTAGAGGATGGTTTGGCTTTTGCACAAGGAGAATGCAGGGATTAATACCATGTCAAATGAGAACCATCAAGGCCAAAGATCACGCTGATATTCAAAGAGAGCAGAGGCTGTAGAGCATCCCCCTCAGAGGCTTATAAAGAAGTTGACTGGCCTCTGCTGGACAGAGAGGGCAAGCACCCAGTCCCAGGTGACACAGCACCTGATCAGCCTGGAGATCCTCCACCTTCCCCCCAACCCTCTTGCTCATTCTCCTTAGAAGAGAGTCCATATGGGCACATGGACGCTTAAGCCCAGGGGCTCTCTCTGCAGCCAGCATTCAGCCCTGCAGCTGCTTGAACTTCAGGGCCCTCTGTCTCTGGGCAGTGTGAAACTGGAACACTTTCAAAGCCAGCACTGAATTCAGGTAATCTCCTTCCTCAGCTTTCTCGTGGTTAACCAGGACACTACAATACCGGTTTCTTAGGCAGGGCTGTAAGGAGGATCTGAAGCAACAAGTGGCAGGACTGGCACAGTCCCAGGCACATAGTAGGCAGCCAATTGGTGCTGTTTTCATTTAAAACTCCTTCTCTGCCTGTGTCCACCTTTGTATTTTTCCTGCCTCCGTTTCTACCTGATGCTTCTGTCTCTCCTTGTGTCTGTCTGTGCATCTCTGTCCATGCAGCTCTGTGTGCCCCACATCTGTCATGCGGGTGGGGACAGCAGCCCTCCAACCCGCGCACACCCCAGCGGCACGCAGCCAGGCAGGAGCGGGGCTGCCCGAGCTGCGGAGCCGCGCCAGGCCCCCAACAATCCCGAACGCCCCATGCACCAGGCCCTTCCACCCCTGCAAGCGGCCCAAGCAGGCACATTAATCAGCATCACGAACGGGAAAAAAAACAAACGCACAAAAGTTTGGAAGAAAGAGGGACTTACCATTCGCTGCGACCCCCAGGCTGGCGGAGCCACTTTTAACTAAGAATGAATTAGGGACAAACTCTTCCTCAGAGTCTGAGTCCGGGGTTGGCTGGGCCACACCGTTGCCTAGCAACCGCCTCTGGCTCTCATTGGCCGGAGGGGAGGGGGGGCGGGGAGGGGGACTGCTCAATAGGGGTTGATGAAGCGGATGAACAATGCAAGGGAGCACCTGCGAACCACAAAGACAAACACAGACAGAAAAAAAATAATGAAAATTGGTATTGAGGCACACGGGGATGGGGAGGGGGGAGCAAAATAAAACACGCATCAACGGGGTAGGGGGGCTCCCAACACTCGTGGATCTACTGCACACGTGGCCCGGGGGCGGGGCTGATGCTGCTGAGAAAGAAAGTTGGTGCAAACTCCTTCTGAAGAGCAGGGGCCTCGGTGCAGAGAAGTCTGCAAGGTTTGGAAAGAGGGCACCCTCGAAAACACAGGGAAGCCCTTCCTGCTTTCCCTGTTCTCTAAGAGAGGCCTGAAAACCTGGGGTCTAGTCCTGGCGCACCTTGTTATCTATCAAACAGCTGCTCCCTCTCTGAGCCTTGGTGGCCTCACTGGTAAAATGAACGTGGTGGCAGTGTCCCTGCAAGCTGGCGTTCTGTAATGTCACAGAACTGAAATGATGTTCTTATGAGCGAGATTTTAATCGGACATGCCTGAAACAGGTTCTGGCCCTCATAAAAGGTAGAGAGCGCTGGCGAGAATAATCCAGGGCCCCTCTCTACCACTGAAATTCTAGGATTTCAGCATTCTAATGTTCTACTTTACTAAGACTCTAACATGTTAAGATTCTGAAACCCTGGCACTCTCTGCAAACTCCTCAAGAGCAATAACTTTAGCAGCCTTTTCCACTTCTCTATCCCCAGAATCTAGTATAGTGCCTGGCACATACTAAGCACTAATGGCTTGCTGAATAGGTGAATTCCAGGTGCCTAACATACTAGATCCTTAAATGCTAAGAGTCTCAGATGAAAGAATGCTATCATTTTAGGACACTAATATTCAGGGAGTCCCACAATGCACTACATCAGCATGTTTGACTCTAGGTTTCTGACATGTCAGGAACCTATGATTCTAAAACCCCAGCTTTCCTCAAGTTCTGTGAGCATACTCCCAACTCTTCAGAAGGAGAAAGTGAAATCCTAGGACAAGACTTTTGAGATTAGATAATTTATAGCCCTATCAGTGGCTGGCCTTCAGACATGTGCAGTACATCGTCTACAGGGGAGGGAACATAATAAGCACAGACATGTAAAAGTTTACATACAATACAAGACATTGCATCCACACAACAGCAAGGGCTGCCTCTCTTCTCCCACCTTCACTGATAGAAGTTTTAAAACATAATCAGAGACTGAATCCTAGGAAACATATTTGCAGCCCAGGCATGTGATCATAAGATTTGGCAGGGCTGTTAGGGAAAGGTGGCTCAGAGACCTGATGATTGTTGAAATTAAAAAAAAAAAATCAAATTAAAAAAATGGTTTTTTTGTGGTCTGTCCACCAAGAGAAGCTCACTCAGTCACAGTCACCAAATCCTGCAGGATGCTGCAGGCTCTGTGACTCTTATGTCAACCCATGTTTGGCATTTTATACAGTTGCCGTGTCTACCATTTGGCTGGTTCATATAAGAGCAATTGAGGCAGCATGGATCAGTGACCATGGTACAGCCTCTGTGTGACTTCCTTCTCTGTTTCAGTTTCTTAACCTGAAATTCTGAACTGTGATTTACCTCAAAATCATCCAAACCAGAGTTTGCACCTTGAGAGAGCCTTTCCCGACAGGTCACTCGCTACAGGGGTAATCACGCCCCCCTCTAATCTTGTCTTTGGTTCCAACATCACGTTGGCCCGGCTATATCTGTAGTTATCTGTAGCCATCTCACACATTATAGTATACAGCACATTCGTAGGGTTCAGTACATTCTTGGAGCGGGCTTTGGAGTTCAACAGAATTGGGGTTTGCATCATGACCTAGCCTCCCATTAGCTCTACGATCTTGGGAAAATGGCTTCCAGTCCCTCATTTGTAAGTTGGGTACCCTTCCCCCCTTACACAGATGTTGTGAGAACTGCAGGTACTAAATGTAGCCCACAAGGCACACGAGGAAGCAAGAGACCAGGGTCAGTGCTCACCAAATGTTTGTTACATTGAATGAAACCACCCCATGGAGAAATCTATTCATGGCTGGTCCCAGTTTTAGAAAGACTTTTTCGATCAGGATGCATTTATTAAGCAAAATACTTTCATTTCCTCATCTTTTATCAACCAAAGACATCTTACAATCTCTAGTCAGAGGTTCTGATGAGCCTGAGATAATCAGCACCACACCACATGCTGAGTTGTTATAATTTCAGACAAAAGTTAAGAAATATGATATGTTGTTTCAGGGTATTTGTTACAGCCTCTTCCTGAGTCAAACTTTACCAAATAAATAGTTCCAGAACTAAGTCAATTGTTCCCTTCCAGACTTCAGAGACCCTGGGCTGAGAACAGCACTGTGCCCTCCCAGGCCTCGCACCGGTTTCCTCTCCCTTCCACCCAATCCCCCAAGAATCATCCAAACTAGTGTTCCTGAATCACTTCCAGCCTCCAGGGTTGCTCTGAATACCCTGACCCAACATGCAAAGCACATAACCAGGTACTGGGCCCCTTAGTAAGTAAGCAATAACTCAGGAGGTTTCTGTGAAATACAATGCTATTAGAAACATGTTAAGTCTCTCCCTCTCATTCATCAGCATCTACAGAAGCAGGGCAGTCATATTAAAAATATAGTCAGTCATATTAAGAGATCTTACATTTGACTTTTTAAATTTATAAAGTTTTATTTTTGTATGTGCTCAATCTTAGGAACTGTGGATATTTGACTTTTTAAAAGATTTTTGCCTGAGGATATGTTTCTTGATATTTAGAGACAGAGGAAAGGAGACAGAAAGGGACAGGGGAGAGAGGGAGAAGGGGTGGGGGAGGAAGGAAGGAAGGAAGAAAGGAAAAAAGGAAGGGAAGTAGGGAGGGAGGGAGGAAGGAGGGAAGATTGATTGGTTGCCTCCCATATGTGCCCCAACTGGGGATTGAACCCACAACCTAGGTATGTGCCCTGACCAGGAATCAAACCCAAAACCTTATGGTGTATGAGACGACATTCCAACCAACTAGCCACCCAGCCAGGACAACATTTGACTTTTAATTACACTGCTTGCTAGCTCAGTACACGTGATCTTGGGCAAATTATTTCACCCTTGTGCCTCAATTTTCTCATCTATATAATGGAGATTTAAAAAAAAAGAACACCTACTTCACAGCGTTGTACTGAAGATTAAAGGAGTTAAAACAGGCAACATGTTGAGAATAGTGTGGCAGCCAGTAAACACCTAATAAACGTTAGATGTTTCGATGCGTCAATGTGTGTATATAAAGTAAGAGCACTGGCTTTCTTCATCTTTTCTTTTTTACAAGTGCAGTGCATGATTGCAAAAGTATGGGAAACACTGTTTCATTCCACAAACACTTCCTAAACATCTACTGATCTGGCTAGAAGGTGAGAGTGATCCAAACTGTGAGACAGACTCAGCCCCAAAGGGTGGGTGAGGAGGGAGAGCGTCACTCGGAGGTCTGAGCAAGGCAGTGGTGGGACCTTTCAGAACAGAAGACAGCCCAGTGCACTGAGAAGATGGAAGGCAAGAGGCTCATTTCAACAGGAGGATCTGGAAAGGTTTTCCGGAGCCATACAGGATTCCAATGAGAAGAGATGGGGCATAAGCATCCATCACACAGAGGGGTGAACACCCGAAAACCTGGCTTAAGGTTCTTATCCTTTCATCCTCTACCTGGTATCTGGGTCCCCTCACCCATCCCTTATTTCTCAAGTATCATGTATTAGTTACCAGTAACCTCCCACCAAGCCTACTGAGATATGCCAGCCTGCTCCGCTTTCCAGGAACTCACTGCTTTCTCTTTTGCCCAAATACGCTGAGTTGCACAACTTCAGGGCACATGGAATCCATCTGAATGGCACTCCTTGGAGCACAACTACAAAGTTTTGCCTGAGTTTTTTGCACATGCTCTTCCTTCTCCCTGAGCATTTCCTTTCATCTTCCATTTTCTTCATTATTACCACCCCATGTGTCTCACTAGCTCCCACTCATTCTTCGGGCTTAATCTCATGGTCACCTCCCCCAGGAAGGACTCCCTAATGTCTTCCTGGGAGCTCCCACAGCTCCCTGTACTTTTGCTGTTGCGACACTTTCCATACTATAGTGTTTACTTGTCTGTATCCGCCTACTAGCCTGCCTGGCTTATCCATTACCTCATTCTCAGTGCCTAGCACAGTGTCTGGCACATAGGAAGCATTGGTAAATATTGGTTAAATGAAGAAAGGGAGGTAGGAAGGAAGGAGAGTGCCTGGATTATGGAACAAAAGGCCTATGTAAAGAGAATAGTGAGAAATGAGTCTCTGCACAGTAAATTTAGGACTTGAACACAAAGAGAAGAAAATCAGACCTTAACTGGGAGGTGTGGAAATTTTCATTTATTTATTTTTTATTTCTCAGAGAGAGAGAAGATGAGTGGGGGGTCGGAGAGAGAAACATTGATTTTTTGTTCCACTAACTTATGCATTCGTTGGTTGTTTGTTGTCTGTGCCCTGACCAGTGATTGGACCCCTAACCTTGGCTTATCGGCGCAATGCTTTAACCAACTGGGCTATTTGATCAGGGTGAGTTGTGAAAATTTTTTGAAGGCAGAAACCTGTGCTTTAGAGGGATCTGTTCTTTAAATTTAAGGCATCTGCTCAGCCGCCCAGATCTCCTTTCTAATTGGCTCAGCTCAGCCAGGATGTTTAAAGTCAACATGATCTGGGTTTGCCTGCTGGGTGGGTCCCAGATACACGTTCATTTAGTCAAGTAAGGATGCCTGATGCCATGACACAACGAAATTGGAGTTTAGGGTTGCCTTCCCATGTATCCTGGTCATCAGCTTAAGGGAGCCTGGTATTATTCAATTTCCCATTGCTCATGGTAAAAAAATGGACAAGATGATTGAAACAAACCTCCTTACATCTCACCCCAACAACTAAGGGGGCCAGTGAAGGGTGGAGGGGAGCCATCTAAGTCTCTAGCTCTAAGTAGATGAGGAGGGGGAAAGAAAGCAACAAAGTGACAAGTGCAGGCCTACCCATATGGTTGGGGTGGGGCGGAGTGGGGTCAGGAATAAACGTTCGCAGAGCTCCTCTTGGAGGCCAGGAAGTTGGGCAGGTGATTTACAAGATCTTTCCCTCATGACAAATCTATGGTTAGGAAAATTCATCCCCATTTTCAAGGTCAAAAAAAAATGGAGGCTTAGAAAAGTCACATAATTTGTCACAGGACCTGGGTAAAAACCCATAACTGCAATGCTGTTTCCATGAAGTGGTGTGAACTAAACTGATCAGCCCTGGTTTTGAGTAGAAAAAGGGAGATTCCTTTCCATCCACTGAAACACATCTAAAGTGGAAAGACCATAGGCTTCCTATCTCATAAACCAGGGATCGAAGCCCAGTTTCACACATATGGATGACCTTGAGCAAGTCACTTACTTCTCAATTTTCTCCTTTGCAAAATGGAGTGCTAATACCCACTGCAAACAGTTGCTCATGGATTGATGATATTGTGTTTGTATGAACCTGGGCAGTCTCATTGGAAGCACTCAACCAACATTGATTGCCTCTGCCATCCCTCCAGCAGTAGGTCTTTCATAGTAAGAAGAGAATGGTTTGGGGACTAAACAATTACAGATCTACAAGCCTGCCCGTGACACCTTTCTTGAAGTGTGTTACTTGCCGAGGTCATAAAAAGAGGAAAAGTGTTAGGAAGGCAGCCATGATACATGAAAAAATGCATGAAAAGGGAATTCTGAGATCTGCCTTTGTGTGGTTTGATGGTAGCTTTCCTTAGCACCTGAAATGCAATCTATAACTAGGGCAAGATAGTTCTCAAGGAAGAGCCTTCTATCATTCTGGATTCTGGGTATGTCTTTGGGATACCCCAGGAGACTAAATTGTGAAGGGCTAGCTGATGAACAAGTTCATGACTATGTCAAAGAAAGAAAGCCCACTAACAAAATGCACTTTTAAAAAAAGCACTTTTCTCAGCAGTCTGAGAAATCCATCTCAATACCCGAACAGAATCTTACTGATCTATATTGAACCCCATGTAGGCTACAGTACTGAAAATCCTGGCCTGTTCATACAGTGGGGAAACATGAGTCCCTGTCTATAAAACCAGAGCACCAGCTGTGTGCTGTAGGGAGAGCACTTTCTTCCCAGCCAGTTCCCTGGATTATTACTGCAAGAGCCTCCAATAACCTTTAACCTGGCAGCCCTGCATTTTAGAAGCCAGTATGTCACATGCCTTGTATAATGCCCAGTACACAGCAATTAATAAACAACACTGGTGAGGGGGGTGGGGAGTGGACCAAACAAAACCCTTAGACCCACACAGGTACCTCATCCTGAAGGAACCCTGGGCTGATGGATTCACCCTTTTGGAAGGCGGCTGTGGTTCACCTCAGTCTCCTTCCTGGAAGGACTCGAATCCCTCCACTTAAAACCAAATGCATTGCTTCTCTTCTCATGCACCAACTTCACACCTATTTCCTCTTAATTAAGATAGCCCGTTGCATTGTTGAATTAGTAAAATCTTAGTTGTGAATAGGATATAAAATAGGATATAAAATAAGCATGAGGCAAAACTATAAAAGTAATTCTGGTGCTATTTAAATGTGTTGCATGCACAAACTATAAAAATGTTAATACATGTTATCTTAGAGCCAAATTATGAATGAATTTTATTTTTTCTTTATGTTTTTCTCTATTTCCTAATTTTCTTCAAGAAACAAATATGATAAGATGAACTGAAAGCAATAAGTTATTTTAAGGAGGAGGAAACGCACACACACAGAAAGGCAGCAACGACAACTGTGTCTGCTTTGGGTTGCTGATGGGATGAGCTTGGTGGCATGGAAGGCTCCTGGGTCCAAATTTGCCTCTTTTCCAGGCTATTAAATCTTGTGGGTTTTCCTCCTCAGGCTGGGCAGCTCCCACTAAGTCAACTCTCCTCTCCTTAACAGCGGTTATTTTCAGGAGCGGGTCTGGGGCCATCTGTCTCTGTGACTTATGCTGGGAAAATGGTCTCTGGAAAACAGGACGCTGTAAATTTCTCAGGCGCAGTCCATTTGATCTCCAGCTCTCCTCCTCCTCACAGGTTTCTCAGGCCACTTTTGTTTTTGTTAAGCATCCACCAGGAAAGGAGCTGTGCTTCACCTGCCTGCCCAGGAATGCACGGTTCCTGGTGTCCCTTCTATTGCATGATGGAGACAGGAGTACCTTGGTGTCTCTGGCCTACCAGCCAGTCTGCTGTTTGTTTAATACAGGGATATTAAATGAGGACATTCATTGATGCTTTTGCAAAAAAAGCTTTATTAAGATACAATTCACATACCATACAAGATATAGTTCACATACAAGTCACCCATTTAAAGCATACTATTTAATGGTTTTTAGTATACAGGGTGGGCAGACGTAGGTTTACAGTTGTTTGTATGGAAAATAATAACAAATAATATTACAAGAATAAACTGTTTTGTGTACTTACAACTGTAAACCTACTTTTGCCCACCCCTGTATTCTCAGAGGAGTACAATCATCGCACAACTGATTTTAAAATATTTTTATCATCCCACCAAATAAAGCCCATACTCATTGCAGTCACTCCCCATTTCCTTCTAACCTCCTGTACTCCTGGACAATCATGCATCTACTTCCTATTTTTATGAATATGTCTATTCTGAACATTGCAGATGAATGGAATCAGACAGTACAAGGTCTGTCGGGAAAAAGTCTGCCCATTGTTAATATAACAAGAATGGTTTGTGCAACACCAAAGTAACCTGGCAGCCAAGGAGAGTGGACTGGAATGCGCATGCGTGAACAATGACTTCACTGTACTCGTCATGGGGGTAGTAGATGCTGCTGAGTGAGCACATGTACCATGTGGCCGTCATATTCAAAATGACTGAGCAAGTGGAGCAACAAATCTGCATCAGATTTTGCATTAAGCTTGAATATTCCTCCATGGAAACTATTTGGATGATTCAGAAGGTCACAGCAATGGGCAACTGGTAATTGGCAGATTCATCATGACAATGTACCTGCTCATGCATCACATTCCCTGCAGTTTTTTGGTGAAACATCATATCACCCAGGTGACTCTGCCTCCTTCCAGTCCACATTTAGTGCCCCGTGACTTCTTGTTTTTCCCAAAACTAAAATCACCTTTGAAATGGATGAGATTTCAGAACATCGATGAGATTCAGGAAAATACTATGGGGCAGCTGATGGTGACTGGGAGAACTATGTGAGGTTTCAAGTTGTCTACTTTGAAGGGGACTTTGAAGGGGTCCTAGGTACAATGTTTCTTGTATCTTATATCTTCAATAAACGCCTCTATTCCCTCCCCCCAATATTACATGGATGGATACTTTCCGGACAAACTTTTGTGCTGGTTTCTTTCATTTAATATAATGTTTTCAAGGTTCATCCGTGTTGTAACATGGGTCAGGAACTTCATTTCATTTTATTGCCAAATAACATTGCATTATATTGATATGCCACATTTTATTTATACATTCATCAGTTGATGGAAATTTGGGTTGTTTTTACTTTTTGCCTATTCTGAATAAAGTGCTACAAGCACTTATGTAAATGTTTTGTGCAAATGAATATTTTCATTTCTCTTTGGTATATACCTAGGAGTGGAACTGCTGGACCAGATGGTGACTCCGTTCAACTTTTTGAGGAACTGCCAGACTGTTTTCCAGTGGTGGCATCCTTTTTCATTCCCACCGGTAGTGCTTAAGAGTTTTAATTTCTGCACACCTTTGCCAGACTTTTTATTATCTGACTTTTGATTACAGCCATTCTAGTGGATACAAAGTGGCATCTCATTGTGGTTTTGATTAGCACTACCTGATGGGTAATAGTGTTGAGCATCTTCTCATGTGCTTACTAGCCATTTATATATCTTCTTTGAGAAATGTCTATTTCAGATCTTCATTTTAAAACTGAGTTATCTGTCTTTTTATTACTGATTGGTAAGCACTGATTCTTCCATCAATTATTTATGTTGTGACTGCCTTGTCCCAGGCATTGTTCTATACGCACCACTGATAGGCAAGGCAGACTCCCTGTGCAAGGCCCTGCCTGGGTATTGGACACACAGAACGAACCCTAAAGGAGAGCCCTGTCTTGTGGGTGAAGGAGACAGAAATGCATTACATAAGGTGAGAGAGATGCTGGGGGATGAGGGCAGGGGAAATGGGAGACTCACGGAACTCCCACTGTCAGCGGCAACCTCAGGTTCTCATAGGGTCTTTTAATCTTTGCCAGCAGTTGCCTCCAAAGGGGTTTAAGATGGTCCATTCGGGCCACCAGAGGTTCTAATCAGGCTGGACAGAGAGGCCACTTTCCCTGGGATATAGGGGAGAAGGAAGTTACAATGCAAGCTGGATTATCTCTGCCTGTCAAAATCTGCTGGCAATGTGACCAAGGAGGGACTGAAATTTATGGGAAGCCTTGAACAATCTGTGGTCACAGAGTACTCTGTTCCATAGGAAGGTTCGAGCTTTGCACTGAGATTTGATTAAGAAAGTGCTTCCAAAGAGCTGTTTTCAAAGTCATTTATTACTTCCTGGGTTTATATATATATTTTCCCTCCTCCCACTAAATTTAGGCAGCTGTAAAATTCCGGGCCCCTAGACAAGCGCACAACCTTATTGTCAAGTCCCATTTCTACTTAGATACTACGGGGTCAATGAGGTATTAAGGACAGAAGAAAGAGGCAAGAGAACTGATATGAATTGGGTAGCTAGTGTGTATCTGCCTTGCAGAAGGCCTTTATATACATCATCTCAATCAGCCTCATACCCCTGCAAGGGCATTAGGATCCTTTCAACTGACAGATGCAGAATTTGAGGCACACACAAGACCTACTCAAGGTCACACGCTGGTGGCTGCAAGGCTGGGCCTTGTTTTTTGGACCCTAAACACAAGAACATGTCTTTGGAAATTCAAGGGATTACTTCCCTGTTCTCTCATCAATCACAGAAGGACCACGATAATGTTCAAAAAGTTCAACTTGCTCAAAGCCACATCCAGCCCAGGACTACAGCTGGAATTCTTCTGGAAACTCACTCTGTCTTTCATTGAATCTTAAAGGGGGAACAAGGATTAGTGTAATCAATAAGCTGGGAAAAAGTTAACCAGAAAAAAAGAAACCAAACATGAAATAAAGCCCAAGCTGTAGATTTATCATTTCTGCAGTTTTCTGGGTATCTGTTATATTACAACAGACTTTTTTTTCTTTAAAACACTTTAAAAATTTTATTGATTTTTAGAGACATAGGAAGGGGGAGAGGGAAAAGGGGAGGGGGGGAGAGAGAAACATTGATTTTTGTTGTTCCACTTATTTATGCATTCATTGGTTGACTTTGTATGTGCCCTGACAGGAGACTGAACCCATAACCTTGTTATATTGGGATGACGTGGCAACACTCTAACCAACTGAGCTACCTGGCCAGGGTTCAACAAAAGTTTTTTTAAAAATAATAACAGAAAGCCCTGTGGTGTGAATGAGAGGCATTTTCTTTACATTTCCCCTCATAAATGTCCTGATTCTAGACAATTTTCCCTGAAGCTTCTCACTGTGCCAAAGCCTCTGCTTTCATTAGATTTATATAAAGCTTTTCAAAACATTTTTTTTGGGAAGAGCACAAAAGTAGTAAGGGCTGTACTCTCACTCCAGGAAATTTTGAAAAATCAAGGAAAGCAATCTTAAAAAATCAGTGAGGCCCAGAGGAACAGTGTAGAAGTGCAGAAATGGCTGCTTAAATCTGCATCCCACCCCTCATGACAGGGTCCCCCTCAGACTGAATTTCCCCAGAGGGAGGTACCCAAAGCCAGAGGCCATTTAGGAGGTTTTAGGCAAAAACTAGAAAAAACAACAACAACAACAACAAAAAACAGGCTTGTTTTCACCCCGAACTACATTCTGTATAGAAAGGAGCCTTTGAGATGATAAGAGAGGGAAAGGAATAAACATTTACCAAACATCTTCTGTGTATCAGGCACTATGGTAATCACTTTACACATGCTTTTCAACATACCTTCACAGCAAGGATCATTAACTCAACATATAATTGAGGGGCTACCATGTGTCAGCCTCTATGCTAGGTGCTGGGGACTCAGTGGAAGGCAGAATCATCTCACATTTCTGTCCGTATTGGTTTAGTTTCCTAGGGCTGCTATAACCAAGTATTCCAAGTGGAGTATCTTAAAACAGCAGACATTTATTGTCTTACAGGTTTGGAAGCTAGGAGTCCAAAATCTAGGTGTTGACAGGGCTCTGCTCCCTCTGAGGCCCGGAGAGATCATTCCTTTCCTCTTCCTAACCTCTAGTGGTTTGCTGGCAATCTTTGGTGGTCCTTGGCTTGCGGCTGCTTAACTCCAATCTCTGTCTGCAAATGGTCACATGGCCTTCTTCCCTGCATGTGTCTGTCTTTACATGGCTATCTTCCTATAAGGACACTGCTCCACTCCAGTGTGAACTTACATTTGCAGTGACCCTCTCTCCAAATAAGGTCACAGCGTGAGGGACTTGGAATTAGGCCCTGAAAATCTGTGTGTACACAGATCTGTGGGTGTGCATGTGTGTGGTGGGGGCACATTTCAGCCCATAACACTGCTTTTGTGGAGCTTTTAATACATAAGCTCCCTTTTTAAAAAAAAATCCTCACCTGAGGATATCCTCATTGATTTTGGAGAGAGAGGAAGGAGAGGTGGGGGGAAAGGGGAGAGAGGGAAACATCAGTATGAGAGAGAAATATCAATCAGTTGCCTCTCGTATGCACCCCAGGACCCCCGACATCGCAACCGGGGATGAAACCTGCAACCTAGGTATGTGTCCTGATGGGGGATAAAAACCGAAACCGTTTGGTGTACAAGATGATGCTCCAATGAACTGGCCCCCCCGGCCAGGGCTACAGAAGCCCCCTTTTACAGATGAATAACTTGAGGCCTGGAGATCTACAGGAAGTCAATGCATAAAACATCCAGGTCTGGCTCCAAGCCCATGTTTTGTCCGCCACACCACCCCGTCCTGCAGGTGTGGGGTTTCCTCAGCTGGTGGTCATTTATATAAAAGGAGCTTTTGCATCCATCATCACATTTAGCCCTTGTGACACCTCTACAAGGTAGATAGTATTGTTCCCATTTTACTGATAAAGAAACAAGCTCCAGAAAGACTGAAGTCATTCAGTCCTTGAGAGGAAGAGGAGGATTGAACCCACACGGGAGGACTCTGAGCCCATGCTGGTTCCATGCCCAGGTCAAAGGCATTGTAGTGGGGGATCGGACACCAGAAACAAAGCCAGAAATCAACACAAGTAGCTCATGAAAAGGCCCTATTGCCTAGGCTGCCCAGGAAGGTCGGTCACCATACCTGAGGGCCCTGGATTGAAAAAGAAGGTGTTGGTTGTTTTTGTTTCTTTTAATCAAAAAGTCTTATTTGGAGAGGGAAGAGTTTGTATTTTGGAGTCTAAAGCCATTCACTATCCCAAGGCCAGGAATTCAGACCTAGCCCCATACCTTGGCTGGCAGAGTCTGATCCCAGCTAGCAAATAGGATTTCTTGCTTTCTAGCAGGGAGGGCACTGTACAAAGCTAGAGTGTAAAGCTTCTTAGGCATTTCTTGGGCAGAGCCTGAGAAGCAGCATGATGCCGTGACTTCAGTGCTGGCACATGCAGACTGCATTCGCCTTGGGTTTCACGTGGTTGGGGAAGTGAGGCAAGTGAGTGGTGCCTGAAGGGTAGGAAACACATTTGGGATGTTCCTATATGCTGAGTTCACGGAGCCCAGCAGTTTGTGAGGTCAAGATGGGTGGCGGGTTTGGTGTACTTTGTCACAGGTCCCTGGACTAGTCAGAGGAAGTGAGTGCCACGCTCTTGGGGAAGAAGGCTAAATATAAGTACCCTTCTGGAATGTCCTGTCAGCCAGATCTGCCCGTTGGCTTCTCAGCAATCCCACAGGGCATCCAACCAGCACCCAGATGGAATTATGGAGGAAAATCAGATTGGGTCCTGCCTGTCTTTGAAAAGTTCCCAGTGAGTGGCTGAGCAAACCGGACAGTGCTATGAGAGTAGAAGCACAAAGGGCGGGCAGTGCCCGAGTTAATGAAGTCTTGGGGCACAGTAGCACCTTCTGCAGAAAGTGACATTTAAGCAGAAGCCTGACGGTGAATGAGGAGTTGGCCAGGTGAAGAAGGTTCTGTGGGTGTGTGTATGCATGTGGTGTGTCATGTATGAGGTACGTGCATGTATGTGTACAGGGGTGGGCTGGTTTCAGCTTCCCAGGCAGTGAGAACTCAGGTGCAGAGGTCCATGGTAGGGACTTATGAGTATGAACAGCTGGGTATATCTGCAGTAGAGGGAGCAGAAGTGGTGAAGAGATGAGTGGGAGTAGAGGCAGGGTTCAGATCCTAGAAAGGCCTCTGAGAATCCAGGGCTTGCCCTCCTTCCTGGGCTCTAAGCCCCCGGAGTGGGTAGCAACTAGGCTACTCCATCTGAATTAAGACGATGAACTTCTCTGGGTCTCTTTAGCTGAAAATTATCATGGCTACACAGGCTGTCTTCTAAACTCCCTTAGAGCTCCAGTAATAAAGACTAGCAAGACTGTTTTATGCTATTCCACTTAATCTTCATACCAGTTCTCTGAGTTTCTCTTTATTACCCCCATTTACCAGATAAAAGAAGAAAAGTTCAAAAGAAAGGTTAAGTGAGTACATTCTGTAAGTCTATGATTTTCTGAAGTAAACTGCCTTCAGGCTTTCTGCCTGAAAAACTGAGTATTTTGCTCTCAGAGAACTTTTATGCAGGAGAGAGAACATATGACTAGTTATTAACAACGATTATAATAGCTACAATTGATGGTGAACTTTCTCTTTGCAAGACATTGTATCAAACTGTGTATAGGCATACATCCATTTTAATTCTCACAACGAACTTATAAAATACCACTGTTATTACTTGCATTAGATGACAACACAAAAATTTACAGTGGTCAATCAATTTGGCCAAGGTCACACAGCTGACTAAGAATGGGAGAGCCAGGACGTGGCTCTAGGTAGCTGACTCCAGCCAAAGCTTGAGCTCCTAATCAGTTCTCTGTGAAGCTTAAAAAGAGCAAAGCTCCTCTCCTCTGTCCTTATCTGTATGTTTATACATGAGAGAATTCAGGCTTGTAGCACTGACAGAATAAGCCCAAGGTCTTATAATAAGGCAGCGACAAATGGTTTTGTGCAATTAATATCAACAACAGTCACAGTAATGAGGGCAGTCTAGCACAATTGTCAAAACCCAGGTCCTTTTTAATGGTTGGCATGTTTTTTTTTTTTAAAGGTTGGTACATTTTTAATCCTTGCTTATCAGAGAGAATAAGAAAGGAACAGAGAAGACTTACAAAAAACAATCAGAAAAACAATTAATAAAATGGCAGTAACTACATACTTATCAATAATTACTTTTAATGTAAATGGACTAAATGCTCCAATCAAAAGCCATAAGGTGGCTGAGTGGATTAAAAAGGACAACCAGAACCATTCATATGCTACATACAAGAGACTCACTTCATACCAAGAGAAACACACAAACTAAAAGTAAAGAAATGAAAATAAATATACCATGTAAATGTAAATTAAAAAAAGAAAAAGCTGCGGTAGCAATACTTACATCAGACAAAATTGGTTGTAACTAGAGACAAAGTTGGAGTTGGGCATTTTGCAATGATAAAGAGATCAATCCAACAAGAGCATGCAACTCTCATAAACATCTACACACCCAATGTAGGAGTACGTAAATATATAAAGCAAATATTGATGGAAACAAAAAGAGGGATCAACAGTAACAGTAGGGGACTTTAACACCCCATTGATAACAATGACTAGCACATACAAACAGAAAATCAATAAAAAAACAGTGGCCTTGAATGATATATTACATCAGACGCAGTTAATAGATACTTTTAGAACATTTTACCTAAAAGCAGCAGAATATTTATTCTTTTCAAGTACACATGAAACATCTCCTAGGATATTCCACACTTAGGCCACAAAACAAGTCTCAATACATTTAAGAAGATTGGTGTTGTATCAAGCATCTTCTCTGAACACAATGGTATAAAACTAGAAATCAATTATAGGAAAAAAACTGAAAAACACAGAAAGACATGAAGGTTAAATAATGTGCCACTAAACAATGAATGGATTAATGATGAGATCAATGAGGAAATAAAAGTATAGCTTAAGACAAAAGAAAATAGAAACATAGTGATTGATCCCAAATCTATGGGACACAGCCAAGGCAGGTTTAAGAGGGCAATTCATAGCAGCAAAGTCTACCTGAAGAAACAAGAAAAATCTCAAATAAACAATCTAACCTTACACCTCAAGGAAGTGGAAAAAAAAAAACAACAAACAAAGCCCAAAGTGACTAGAAGAAAGAGAATAATAAAGATCAGAGCAGAAATAAATAAAATAGAGTAAAAAAAATACAAAAGCAACAAAAATAAGAGCTTTAAAATTTTTTTATTTATTGACTTTACAGAGAGAGAGGAAAGGAAGGGAGGGAGGGAAGGGGAGAGAGAGAGAAATAATGACTTGGTATTTTACTTATTTATGCATTTATTGGTTGCTTCTTATACGTGCCCTGACCAGTGATCAAACCTGCAACCTTGGCATATTGGGACAATGCTCTAACCAATTTAGCTACCCTTTAGCCAGATTCATCAAGAAAATGTAGAGCCCAAATAAATAAAAACAGAAATGAAACAGAAGTGATAACTGACACAACAGAAATAGAAATAATTATAAGAAAATAGAATGAACAACTATATGACAACATATTGGATAACCTGGAAGAAATGGATAAATTTCTAGAAATATATAATCTTCCAAGACTGAATCAGGAAGAAACAGAAAATCTGAACAGATTGTTGACTACTAAAAAATTTAAATTACTAAAAAAAAACCAAAACAAACAAACAAAAAAAAACTCCCAAGAAACAGTAGTCCTAGACCAAATGGTTTCATAGGTAAATTTTATCAAACTTTCAAAGAACAATTAATATTCATCCTTCTCAAATTATCATGAAAAGTTATAGAAGAAGAAAGACTCCTAAATTCATTTTAAGAGATAAGTGTTACCTTATACCAAAACCAGACAAAAGAAAGAAAAGAAAGGAAAGAAAATTATAGGCTAATATCCCTAATGAATATGGATGCAAAATTCCACAACAAAATATTAGAAAACTGAATTCAGAAACACACTAAAAAGATCATATATCATAATCATGGAATTTTTTCCCTTTGGATGGAGGTTGGTTCAACATCTGTAAATCAGTTATGTGATACACCACATAAACCAAATGGAAATAAAAACTATATGATCATATTGATAGATGGCAGAAAAAGTATTTGACAAAATCCTACATACACTTGTGATAAAAACTCAGCAAAGCAGGGATAGAGAGGATATGCCTCAACAAAATAAAAGGCATATATGACAAACCCACAGCTAACATATTTAATGGTGAAAAGCTGAAAACATTTTCTTTAAGATTAGAAACAAGACAAAGATATCCATGTTCACCATTTTTATTCAATATAATATTGAAGTCTTAGAAACAACAATTATACAAGAAAAAGAAATAAAAGACATCTGAATTGGAAAGGAAGAAGTTAAAATGTTACTGTTTTCAGATGCTATATATAGATGCTATATATAGAGAACCCTGAAGATTCCATAACAAAAACAACAACAACAACAAAAAACTATTAGAACTGACAATTGAATTCAGCAAAGTAGCAGAACACAAAATTAATATTCTGAAATTGGTTGTATTTTTTATACATTAATAATGAACTATCAGAAAGGGAAACTAAGAAAACAACCCCATTTATAATTGAATCAAAAAATACCTATTAATAACTTTAACCAAAAAGCTAAGACCTGTATTCATAAATCTGTAAGACATTAAAGAAAGAAATTGAAGAAGATACAAATAAATGGAAGCAGATATTATGCTCATAATTAGGAAGAATGAACTATCCACACTACCCAAAGCAATATACAGATTCAGTGTAATCCTGTCAATATGCCAATGGCATTTTTTACAAAACTAGAACAAAAATTCCAAAAATTTATAGAACCACAAAAGACTCTGAATAGCCAAAGCAATCTTGAGAAAGAAGAACAAGATTGAAGGTATCATGCTATCTGATATCAAACTACACTATAAGGTTCGAGTAATCAAAGCAGCATGGTACTGGCATAAAAATAGATACACAAATCAATGGAACAGAATAGAGAGTCCAGAAATAAACCCAGGCTTATAAGGTCAATTAATCTACGACAAAAAAGGCAATAATAAAGAGTACAGACAGTCTCTTCAATAAATGGTGTTGGGAATAATGAACAAGTATATGCAGAAAAACAAAGTAGAGCACTTCCTTACAGCATATACAAAAAGAAACTCATAATGTATTAGACACTTAAATTTAAAATCTAAAACCCCAAATCTCTTAAAAGAGAGTTTTCACAGATTTCTGGCCAAGATGGAGGCCTAGACAGACATGCTGCCTCTCCCTCCACAGCTAAGAAGGAATACAACTATCTCAAAATTAGAGACAACCAGAAGTTCCAGAAAATCAAGCTGCATGAAGTCCAACAAACAAAGATACAAAGAAGAAATACTCATCCAGACAGGCAAGAGGGGTGGAGCCAGGGTTAAGAGGGAAAGGTGTGGTGGCAGCAGCAGTGGCAGCAGCAGACCAGCAGAAAGCACAGTCACACATATTAAAAAGTCACGAGGGACACCTGGGGAGTGCTTTCAGCACCAGACAAGATTGCACAGCTCATGGTCCCAGAATCAGGGAAAATAAAGACTCTTTGCTTCTGACTGTGCAAACCAGTGGGGGGTGGGGTGGAGAAAGAAATTGTTGGTCTCTCAGCAGAGTACCCTTGTTTAAAGGGCCCCCACCATCCTAGAACATCCACAGACCCTCCCACTCTGGGAACAATGGCCAGGGCAACAGCTAGAGAGGTGCCAGTCCCATACAAAAGTGGGAGAAGTGCCTGGAAAAAGGGTGAGTGCTGAGCAAGCAACATTGTTTCTTCTCAGACCCCTCCCTCACATATAGCGCCAGAACATGGTGAAATGGGTTGCCCTGTACTGACGAATACCTAAGGCTCCGCCCCTTACAACATAACAGGTGTGACAGCTCTACCTAAGACACAGAGGCAAACAAACACAGGAGCCTGTCAAGTTGAGCAGACAGAAAAGTATGGCCCAAACAGGGTAATGGATCAAAGTTCCAGTGGGAGACCTAAGTGATGAGGACATAGCCAACCTAACAAATGAAAGACAGCCAACCTAACAGACACAGAGTTCAAAACACTGGTGATAACAATGCTCATAGACTTGACAGATATGCTTAAGTATGGCAAACGCATAAGGGAAGAAGTGAATGCTATGCTAAATGAAACAAACAAAAAAATCCACACAAAACCAGTGGTGAAGGAAAGGAAACCGTGGTTCAAATCAATGATTTGGAACATAAGGAAGAAAAAAACAGCCAACCAGTACAGAATGAGAAAACAAGAATTGAAAAAAATAAGGAGAGGCTTAGGAACCTCTGAGACAACTTTAAACATGAAAATATTCGAACCATAGGGGTGCCAGAAGGAGAAGAGGAAGAGCAAGAAATTGAAAACTTATGTGAAAAAATAATGAAGGAAAACTCCTAAA
Organism: Furipterus horrens; assembly: GCF_987537825.1. NCBI lineage: Eukaryota > Metazoa > Chordata > Mammalia > Chiroptera > Furipteridae > Furipterus > Furipterus horrens. The sequence continues at coordinate 50,159,170 of NW_028327172.1, forward strand.
TTTGGCAGAGGAAATAGACAAGGAAGCACAGAGAGTCCCAAACAAGCTAGACCCGAAAAGGACCACACCAAGACACATCATCATTAAAATGCCAGAGGTTCAAGATAAACAGAGAATCTTAAAAACAGCAAGAGAAAAGCAGAGAGTTACCTACAAAGGGGTGTCTATAAGACTTTCAGCTGATTTCCCAAAAGAAACTTTGCAGGCAAGAAGGGACTGACAAGAAGTATTCAAAGTGATGAAAAGCAAGGACTTACAACCAAGATTACTCTATCCAGCACAGCTATCATTTAGAATGGAAGGGCAGATGAAGTGTTTCCCAGACAAGGTAAAGCTTAAGGAACTCATCATCACCAAACTATTATTATATGAAATGTCAAAGGGACTTACTTAAGAAAAAGAAGATCAAAATTATGAACATTAAAATGACAACAAACTCACAACTATCAACAACTGAATCTAAAAAATAAAAACAAAATCCAACTAAGCAAACCAGAATAGTAACAGAATCATAGGTATGGGGATCATTTGGAGGTTTATCGGCTGGGAGGGGAAAGGGGGAGAAATGGGGAAATGATGCAGGGATTAAGAAGCATAATTGGTTGGTACAAAATAGGGGGAAGTTATGAATAATATAGGGAAGGGTGAAGCCAAAGAACTTATATTCATGACTCATGGACATGAACTAAGAGGGGTGGGATTGCTGGAGGGAAGGAGGGTACTGGGCAGAGGGAAGCAAAGGGGAAAAAAATCGAGATACTGTAACAACATAATCAATAAAATATACTTAAAAAAAACCTCCTAGAAGAAAATATAGGTAATGTTTGACATTGGTCTTAGCAATATTTTTATATGTCTCCAAGGTAAACATAACAAAAGAGAAAGTAAAAAAAATGGGAGTACATCAAACTAAAAATCTGTACTGCAAAAGAAACATTCAACAAAATAAAAAGGCAAAATCTACTGAATGTGAGAAGATATTTGCAAATGGTATATCTGATTAGGGATTAATATCCAAAATAAAGAACTCACACAGCTCAACAATAACAAAAAAACCCCAATATGATTAAAGAATTAATAGAGGACGTGAACCGATATTTCTCCATAGGGGACATACAGATGACTAACAGACACATGGAAAGATGTTCCACCTCACTAATCATAAAGAAAATGCAAATCAAAACCACAATGAGATATTACTTCACACCTGTCAGAATGACTACTATCAATAAATCAGAAAATTAGTGTTAGTGAGGATATAGAGAAAAGAGTACACCTGTGCACATATGTACACACACACACACACACACACACACACACACACATTGAAATGTCACTCAGCCATAAAAACAACGAAATCTTGCTATCGGAGAACATGATGGATCATATTATACTAAGAAGGTATTATACTAAGTAAAATAAGTCAGAGAATGACAAATACCATATGATTTCACTTATATGTTAAATCAGAAAAAAACAAAATAAATGAACAAACAAAAGAGAAACAAACTCATAAATACACTGAAGAAATTGATGGTCTCCAATGGGAGGGGCTTGTCGGGGGGGCTGGGTGAAATAGGTGAAAGAGACTAAGAAGCTCAAATCTCCAGTTATAAAAATAGTCATGGGGTTGTAAAGTACAGCATGAGGAATACAGTCAATAATATTATAACTTAGTATTGTGTTAGATGGGCATTAGACTTAGCAGGGTGATCACTTTGTAAGTTATATACTGTACTCACTATGCTGGACACCTGACATTAAAAATAAAACTTTTAAAAATCCTTGCTTATCTGGTAGGTGTAAAATATTTTAGTCATTTCAATATTCATTACTCTATTTAGTGTTTGAACATTTTTCTAATATCAGGATTTCTATTCATATATCTGTGACTTGCTAAACATCTTTGCACATTTTTTCTTATTGGGTTATTTTTCCAACTTGTTGATTGTGAGGCTTTGTGTATGTTAAATTAATATATTTTACATAATGCAAATATTTTTCCAGTTTCCTTTGACATTGTATATGTTGTTGTGGGTTTTTTCTCATCATGAAAAACGTTTAACTGGTATTTATTTCTCAGTCTTACTCTTTATGTCTTTTGGGTTCAGTGAAGATCAGCCAACTTCCTGAATTGTTTTCCAGTTATCATGCCTCCCCAGGCTCCTTCTGGGTCTGATGGTCCATTTAGACGATATATGGATACCACCCCGGTGTTCCTCCTCCCATGTGCGCTCAGGAGACCTTCTGCATGTGATGGAATCTTGTCTTTTTTTCAAGTCCCTGGTCTCCCTCCAGGGCATATCAGGAGGATTCAATCCCTTCAGAAAACTTGATTTTCAGTTTGGATACAGTAGGAGCAATTTCCTCTTTTCTTCTGGGCTCATTGTCCTCCTGGAATGGAGACACAGAAATGCTGGGGCAGACAAAATGTGATGAAAATTTGGAGTTTCTCAGGAAATTCTAATTTGACTGTTTGTTGAAGGAGTGAATTAAGATTTTGGAATGTTCTTTAAAACTCAAAGAGACATCTCTAACAGTTAAGATCTTTAATTTTTCCGAAGGGAGAAAACTGATATTAATCAAACACTATATTCCAGGCACTGAGCAAAGTGATTTTATATCTTACTCTCTTAAAAGTTTTATCCCACTGTGGTCATAAGTAGAATCATTCTGGTTTTCAGATGGGTGGGCTGTAGCCTGGGGAGATTACATGGGAAACTGTCACACTGTAAGTGGATGAGGGGACTTTTCTGTCAGTCCCTTGACTCCTGGCTTAGTGGTTAAGTGCTCTGGAGTTAATGGGCAGAGTTTATCTTGGCTCTTTGGGTTACTGTCAATTTGATCTTAACTAACTTATCCTCTCTGAGCTTAGTTTCCTCAACTTTCAAATAAAGATAATTTTGTTTTCTCATATAGATTCTTGTAGGGTTAAAAATGGAAAGGAACACTTAATCTAATGTTTGTCCCACAGAAGAAGCTTAGTAAATTTTAGGAATAATAATAATAACAACAGCAACAGCTTTTTATGGCTTCCTCTTCATCATGTCTCTATCATTCATGCAGGGTTCCAGCTAGATACTTTCATGTTCTTAATCCACTCTGTTATGATGATAATATAGTAACAGTGCTGTTTATAGCAGCTTCATTCCTAAGAGTATGGAAACAATCTAAATGCTCATCAATAGGTAAGCTGATAAATAAATTGTAGTGTATTAATATAATGAAAAGTTCCACAGCAACTAAAAAAGCCATTAGTAAATGCAACAGTACAGATGAATCTCATTGATTTTTTGAGATTCATTCACGTTAACTAAAAGAAGGCAGATGTAAGACTATAACAAACTAAAAGGGTTTTGCATAGTGAAGGAAGCCACCAACAAAATGAAAAAACAGCCTACTGAATGGGAGAAGATATTTGCTATTGGTACATCCAATAAGGGGTTAATATCCAAGATATATAAGGAACTCATACAACCGAAGATCAAATCCAATTAAAATATGGGCAGAGAGCCTGAACAGATATTTCTCCTAAGAGAATATACAGATGGCCAATAGATGTATGAAAAAATGTTTAATGTCACTAATCATTAGAGAAATGTGAATTAAAACGACAATGAGAAATCACCTCACACCTGTGAGAATGGCTATCAATAAACCAACAAACAGCAAGTGTTGGCAAGAATGTGGAAAAAAAGGAACCCTTGTGCACTGTTGGTGGGTTTGTAAATTTGTGCAGCCACTGTGGAAAACAGTACGGAGATTCCTCAAAAAGTTAAAAATATAACTACCATATGACCCCGCAATTCTACTTCTGGCTATTTGTCTGAAAAAATCCAAAACACCAATTTAGAAAGATCTATGCAACCCTATTTTCACTGCAGCATTATCTATAATAGCCAAGATATGGAAACACAACCCAAGTGCCCAGCAATAGAGAAATGGGAAAAGAAGATGTGGTACACCTATAGAATGGAATATTACTCAGCCATAAAAAACAATGAAATCTTACCATTTGTGACAATACGGATGGACCTGGAAGATATTATGCTCAGTGAAATAAGTGAGACAGAGTAAAACAAATACCATGTGATTTCACTTACATGTGGAATCTAAAAAACAAAACAAACAAACAAACAAACAAAACAGAGACAGACTCATAGATATGGAGAAGAAACTGATGCTCTCCAGAAGAAGGTTGGAGGGACAGGTGAAAAAGATGAAGACATTAAGAAGTACAAATTGCCTTTTATTAAAAAAAAATAGTCATGGTGATACAAAATACAGCATAGGGAATATAGTCAGTAATATTGTATTTTAATAAGGTGTATGGTGTCAGATGGATAGTAGACTTACCAGTGTGATCACTTCAAAAGTTATATAAAAGTCTAATCACTATGTTGAACACCTGAAACTACTATAATATTGTATGTCAACTGTAATTTAAAAGTAAATTATTAAAAGATAGTATATACTGCATGTTTCCTAAAACTCAAAAGCAGGCAAAACTAAGCAATATTCATAGAAGTTGCAATAATGGTTGTCTCAGGGTAGGTAGGTGCATAAGAATTTACTGAAAGTATTTTATATCTTGATCTGGGTTATGGCTATAGGGATGGCTACATTGTAATATGTCACTTAAGTATACTTAGACACTTTAATGTATGCATGTTAATCCTCAAAAACTTTTTAAAGAGGTCAAATAAAAATGCATATCTGAAAATAAGATAAATGTGGAAGTATTTGAAATAATAAAGATAGCAGTTACCATCACAGGCCAATTCCTTTACTGCAGGCACTGTGTAGAGCACTTCACATACTTCATCTCATCCACATAACACCTCTGAGAAGTAGGTACTATTCTCTATTGGAGACATGAGGAAACCGATGGTACGACAGGTTACGTTCTTTGCCTCGGGACACTCACCCACACAGGGCCAGGACCCAGCATCGAGTTTCTGTGTTTCCAAGGGCTGTGCTCTTACCCCCTGACCACATAAAGGACCCCCCATGTGAGGCGTGGCAACCAGCCTCCAAGATGATCCCCGATGACCTTCACTTCTGGTGTTCATACCCTTACATGATCCCCGATGACCTTCACTTCTGGTGTTCATACCCTTACACTCTCTCCCACAGCAGAGCTGACTTGCGGATACTAATAGGATATGTAGAAATACAGAATGGTGCTTCTTACACTAGGTCCCAAAAGACATCGTGGTTTTCTCCTGGTGTTTGCTTAGATAGCTTGCTCTAAGGAACACTAGCTGCCATGCTGGGAGAACACTCCAGCAGCAACAGAGATGTCCTCATGATGAGAAGCTCAGGTCTCCTGCAACTGCCAGCATCCGGATGTTCACCACCTTGGAAGCAGATCCTCCAGCCCCAGTCAGGTCTGCAGGGCATCCTCCCCCTGGCTGAGCTACCAAGTCAGACCACTCAGGGAAGCCACTCACGAATTCCTGACTCATGGAAACTGTTAAATAATGTTGGTTAAGCGGCTAAATTTTGGGATAATTTGTTACACAGCAATTGAAAACTAGAACATAAGAGAAGGGTCACTTGGATTACAGGGCAAGCAGCCCTCACAGATGTGCTTAAATCTTAAAGGAACTGCAAAGTCAATAATCTCCACCCTGCCCGAGACTACAATTGTGGTGGCTGTTTCTCAACCTACAGCTGGGTGTTTATTTTTGTTCACTGGCCTACATGACTGCCTTTAGCTTTTTATTTTTGTCCTTATGTGCATGCAGCTAAGGCCAAGACCCCAGTCATTGCGTACTTGAGTTGTATCCTCCTAACCTTGATCCTCTAAACCTGAATAATGTCAAATCTTACAAAGAAGAAATAAAAATCTGCAACTTATTAATACATTAGCCCTATTGAACACCAGAGCATATCAATAATTCAGCTGTGTTTAATATCAACTCCCTTCATTAGATGTTAATCATTAATGTCAAGATTTGCCTGATTCTGTTAACATTTACCAGAGGTCACATTTTGATCAGAATTTAGCCTTTGAAGGCTGGAAGGATCACGGGATGTGGGAAGGGACGGAAATAGTTTTGGCCCAGTCCTTCCATCTCCAGGCAGGTGTTTTCAACAGCGTTCGCATGTATCCAGAGTTACAGACGCATCCAATGTCCTTTGGTAGCAACTTCCGCTTTCTCCTTTTTGTTTAATCCTAATCATCAAATAAGCCCTTTTCCAGCCCACACAAATTTCTGCTGCTTTCATTTCAACTCCTTCTCTTTTGCTTCATCTTCTGAGAACATGATGAACAAGTGTTAAGAAGTCTCTTTAGAGAAGCCCTGCTATGTATTCAGAGAGTAATTAAATCGCAGCTCAGTCTTCTCATCTGCAGGTTCAACAACTCCATTCTTCTTCACTAACCTCAGAGGGGTTTGCCCGTCCTTCTGCCCCATGCAGGGCCCTCCCTGAACGCTCCCTCTCTTCTAAGCGGCAGTGCTGAATGAATGCAGTTGCGGCCTAGCATGAAGGTAAAAATGATGATTTCGCATTTTCACCACACCTATTGGATCAAAGTATCCTTTTCGAACTTATTTTCACAGTTTTAGACTCGCAGATATGTTGGAGATGTAAAAGTCATTTTGTCCCACCTCCTAATTTTAATAGCTGAGGAAACTATGGCCCACAGAGGCCTGTTCAAGGTCACCAAGTGACAGAGTGACTGAGCTGAGTCTGGAGCCCAGGTATTCTGACTTCCCGTCATGTGCCTTTCCAGTCTCTCCTGCTCAGCTTGGGGTCACTTGGGTGAGTCCTCCTAAATCTGCTGAGTCTCCATCCTCTTTTTTCCCCCCACGGACAACAATAGGACCTCGCACCTGGTACAGCAGTCCTCCCTTATCTGGGGTTTTGCTTTCTGCTGTTTCATTTATCCTTGGTTCACTGTGGTCCAAAAATATTAAATGGGCAATTCCAGAAATAAACAATTCATACGGTTCAAATTGTGCACATTCTGAGTAGCATGATGGAATCCTATACCATCCAGTTCCGTCCCACCCAGAACGTGAATCATTCCTTTGTCCGGCATCTCCATGCTACCCACCCATTTTTCACTTAGTTGTTGTCTAAATTACAAGATCGACTGTCAAGGTATCATAGTGCTGGTACTCAGGTAACTCTTACAGGAGCCTAACACTCATCACCATGCCTGTGTCACAGCCCACTTCCTCTCATCATGTAGGCAGTGTGACATCTCATAGTCACAAGAAGACAAAGAGTAAATACAGTTCAATAAAGTATTTTGAGAGAGACCACCTTCCCCTATGTTTTATTACAGTATATTGTTATATTTTACTATTATGTATTGTTGTTAGTCTCTTCCTGAAACTAATTTATAAATTAAACTTTATCATAGGTATGTATGTAAAGGAAAAAAGAGTATATGTAGGGACCCATACTCTGAGGTTTCAGACATCCACTGGGAATGGAATGGGTCCTCCGGTGTTGGAGGGGACAGCGTACTGTACTGGCAACAGTCTACACTGCAGGACTACTTTTAATAGTAAAGACATGGAATATTATGTAGTTGTTAAAAAGAACGAGGAAGATCTAAAAGTGCTACTGAGGGGTAATCCACAAAATGTATTATTCAGTGAAAACCAACCAACCACAACTGTCAGAACAGCAAATAGAGTATATGATTCCATTGGGGTTTGAAAAAGTATATGCATATATGATTCTGTATAGAAATTTCTGGAAAGATACATATAAAACTGTTTGTTACAGGATGGGATTGATGCTAAAGATTTTTACTTTTCATTGTATACCTTTAGCACTGTTTGAATTTTTAACCATGTTATTTTATTAATTTTATAATAAAAAAATAGTATAAAGGTTTAAAGTATTAATTCTGAAGACATTCATTTCTTTTGTCTGTCGCACTTCTCTATTGATTTACCTTTTTGAGTATCATGCTATTACTTGTATAATTAGAAAAAAGATATTAAAAATAAATACACATTAAAAATAATGTTCCACATTTCAGTAATGATTCTATAGGAATGTTTTTTCCCCTTATTTTATTTTTATTGTTGACACTATTATAGATGTCCTCTTTCCCCTCCTTTGCCCATCTTCACCCAGTCCTTGCTCCCCCTTCCCTCAGGCCATCGCCATACTGTTAGCTGTGCTCACGGGTTATACATATATGTTCTTTGGCTGATCCCTTCACCTTCTTTCATCCAGTCCCCCCTCCCCACTCCCCTCTGAGAGCTGTGAGGATGTTCCATGTGTCCATGCCTCTGTTTCTATTTTGTTCATCAGGTTCCACATATAAGTAAGATGCTTTTAAGACACAGGACACAGAGATGACACACTGCACATGGTTGTCACATGGCAGAGGTTGCTTGGACGGGGCATGGTGTGTGAGTGTGTGAGGGCTGGGTGTGGCTAGTGGTGTGGAGGTGGGTTTTGGTTGTTAGGATGACTGTCCACGTAAGCATCGGCCAGCCTGTTATTCCTCTTACTGCCATTAAGAGGGTAGTGCATTCCTATTTCACAGACGAGGAAACTAAGCCTTGAGATCAGACGCCCAGCCTCAGGGCACTTGGCTGGGAAACAGCTCAGCTCAAACCCTGGTCTGTAAGCCTCTAAAGCCCTTGCTCCCTGCACTTCCCGACATGTCCTCCCTGGCAGCCATGCAAGGAGACCAGGTGACACCTGGAAGCAATTTCTCCTCTGGTTTCCCCCCAGGACTCATGCTACTTTGGTAGGGAATTCACAGTGGGAAATTAACCTCTGTCTGCAAGAACCAATTATATAGTCTAGAATAAAAAGAGCAATGTGGGCCTGGACCCAGGCAAAATAGTGGCTCCCTCCTCCCTCTGCCACTGCCTGTGGAGGCAGCTGGGAAGGGAAAGAGGGTGGGGGCAGAGGAAATCCCATTCTATTTTGAGAAAATGGTTGTGTTTGATTATCCAATAATACCAAGCTATAAAGCTGGGACAACTATGGATTTTCCCTAAATTTGAAAAATTGTGAGCCATTAATGTCTCACTCTTAAAACAGATCCATTCAAAAGGAATTTAATTCCCTGTTATGTGGTGAGCAGGAGTCAGAGTTACTGCAGGCTTCTCTTAGGAAAAGAACAGGAGTTGAAACCTGCAAAAAAAAAAAAAAAAAAAAAAAAAAAAAAGAGCCTGCTGGAGAGAATGGGAAGAATGAGCAGCTTCTAAGAGAATTTCTTTCCATGATACCAAAGATTCTGACTTCTTCGCCATTGTGTTCTTACATACAGGCACAATGGATTTTTTTCTTACCACAGTATTTTATACTTTGGCTAGTTCTCGTATTCTTGATACTCATCTCAGGTATCACCTCTTTCAGGAAGCCTTCTCTCACCACTGCAGGTTGGTTTAGGGTCCTCCAAGTCCCAGAGTTCTTTATCTCTAGTACTGATCTCACTTGTCAAAGGATTCTTTCTCTGTTTGGACTGTGAATTTCTTTAGGACAAAACCCATATCTCACTCATCCCAGGATTCTTTTGGCCTAAAACAGTGTGGGCATTTGGGAAGGGCTCTCCCTGCAGATTCATGGTGGTGTGTAAACTAATTTTTCCTGCAAAAGTCAGTGTCTGATGTTACCTTGAGCAAGGAACTGAGTTTTACCAGATGGATAAGAGAAAGAGCATTACAGAGGAATAACATGAGAAAAACATAAAAAAGTAAAAATATATTATTAATAAATATGTTGTAAGCAGGGAGTAGAACAAAATGGTGAAAAGCTCAGCTTTTGAAATCAGCCTTGAGAGAAAATCCTGGCAATATCAGTCACTATATATGTGACCTGAAGTGATGTACTAAACCGTTAGCCCTTTGGTTTTCTCATTATAAAACTTTAATTGGTTGTGTATAAAGGACTTAACCACAGTGCTACACATTCAGTGAATATTTAATAAATTGTATGTAGTTTAAAATATTATTCTGAAAGGGCAGGTATAATTCTCTTACAGGATGACTTGGATCCTACTGCTTCTTAAAAATTGTTTGGTTAGAGGTGTAGGATATAATAACCAATATCAACAATTCTTACCTTTATTCAATCATGTACTTCATACATTCATTCTGTAAACATTCATTGAGCAACAACTATTAGCAACATGTTTCAGAGTAACATCTGAATAGCCTCAGAGTAAGATGAATTCCTAGCCATCAAAAAGCTCAAAATCCTGTAGGGAAGATGAAGCATAGACACAAAATTATGGTCAAGGCAGAGTAAAAGGAGAGCTGAAGAACAGGTGCTACAGAAGCCTGAAGGAAGATTGGGAAGTCAATTCACAGAGAAGAAGAAACTTGGTCTTTCTACATTTGCCTTTAACGTTTCCTCTTTATAACTGATTTCCAGAACTTTCCTTATGGTTTTCTTTGTGTTCATTCTTCTTTGGCTTATTGAACTTCTCAGATCTGTGGGTTTAGAGATGATATCACATTTGGAAAAAATTCAGTCATTACCTCATTAATTATTTTTACTGTCCTCATCTCTCTTATCTCTCCTTCATTGATCCTAAACACTTCTAATTACCTGTCAAATGGACTTTAATTACACGTTAAACCATTTGATACTGTCCCACAGGTTATGGAAGTTCTGTTCATTTTTTTCACCTTTTTTTCTTGTCTCCCTCTGCTTCAGTTTGAATAATTTTTATTATTACACATTTAATTTCATAGGATCTTTTCCTCTGTAGTGTCTAATCTGCTATTAAATCCATCAATGAAATTTTTATTGCAGATAGCACTTCTTCATTTCAAAAATATACATCTGGTCCCATTTCTTAATTGAAATTCTCTATTTGCTCACTCCTTATGTTCATATTTTTCTTTAACTCCTTGAACATATTTATAGTAGCTGTTTTAAAGTTCCTGTCTGCTAACTCCACCATCTGTGTTATTTCTATTTCTGTTGACTTATTTTTCCCTTAGTAATGGGCCCCATAATCACTTTCTCTACATACATGGTAATTTTTAATTGCACACTGGATATTTTAAATGCCAGAATGTTCAGAGTCTGGATTTTTGTTTTCTTCCTTTAAAAATGTTATGTTTCTGTTTAGGTAGGCAGTTAATTTACTTGCAGATTAGCTGATCCTTTTAAGACTTATTTTGGCTTCATTAGACTAAAACTAAAATAGCCTTTATTGTTAGGATAACCTTATCCCTAAAGCATGGCATTTGGTCTCTATTGAAAACCTAGGTTTCTCTGTTCTGGAAGGTTGAAACTTAAACATCTCTGTCTTGTGTGAGCTTTGGCAGACAGCTGCTTGGTAGTTGTTTTATTTCGTGGTACTTGTTCTTTCCTTAGTAGATATTCTTTGTCCAGTCTCATGGGTATTTCCCTGAACATGTATGTGGAGCTTGGTATTTGTCTAGAGACTCAAGGGAATCACCATGTAGATTTCTAGACCTTTTCTCATTACTACACTGTCCCACAAATTCCAGATTTGTCAGTTGCCTTAAACTTAGTAAGAAGGCTGTGCTCTGTCTGTTCTCTTTCCCTGAAGTTTTATAAAATTCCTCTAAGCTGAGAGCTGGGGCAACCACCGGCTCATATCATTTGTTTTCTTTCTCTAGGAGACAATAATTTTGTGCTGCCTTTAGTTAAAAAAAATTTTTTTATTTAGTAATTTTAGAGAGAGAGAGGGGGAAGAAGAGAGAAAATGAGAAACACTGATTTGTCGTTTCACTTATTTATGCATTCATTGGCTGATTCTTGTAATGTGCTCTGGCCAGGGATCGTATTCGCAACCTTGGCACATTGGGACAATGCTCTAACCAACTGAACTATCCGGCCAGGGCTGTGCTGCCTTTTGTTCAATATCTGAAAACAGTAATTTCAATTTTTTTTTCATTTTTATAATTGTTTATGGTAGGATGGTTAGTTTACTTGCAGTTACTCTATCATGGCCAAAGTGGAACTGTGGAAAACGAAGAACTGGAATAGTTTCTTGAAGAATAGGTAGGATCTGGACATAATGCAATGAATGAGGCGGTTCATTTCAGGCAGAAGAAACAGTATGAGTAGCAAATATTTATTGAGCTCCTGCTGTGTGTTATGCACTGGGGATTCTGTGATGAATAAGACAAATGGCGACTTGCCCTAATGGAGTTTACATCTTGTTCTGATCTGTGTTCATTTCCACGATTCTCTGGATGCCTGCTCTGTGCAAGTCACTAAGCTGGTATAGGAAGCTGGTGTTATAAAGAAGAATAAAACACAATTTGTCATCAGGGAGTTCATAGTATTTGGGGGGAGAGAGATAAATAAAGAGTTACTTTCAACATAAAGTAGTGAGTGAGATGACAATGTTATGCCTAGGGCGCTCTGGGAGAAGAGAGGCAGACTTTTAGCCCTAGCTTTCCTTATGATATATACACCGTGCCTTCAAGAATGAGTAAGAGTTAACTAGGAGTACCAGGGATGGAGGGAGCCTTCTAGACAATGGCAACAAAGGCGCAGAGACACGAGTTATCCACAGGAAGCCGTTAAGTATCTCAGTGTGGCAACATGAGACTGGAGGAGCAGCCGTGAGGGGCCTTCTGTGCCACGTTAAGAGTTCAGACTCCATCCTGATGGTGACGGGGGAGCCATGAAAAGCTTTTAAGTAAGGGGGCGATGAGCTGAAAATTCTTATCCTTGGTATCTCCCAGCTCTTGGGGAAAGCACTGAATATTCAAGGGAGAGGTTATGGCACTGGGGAGGGCTGTTAAAAGTTAACTTTCCTCTACCACTTGTCTGCAGGACCTTTCATAAGAGTCACTTGGATTTTCAAAAAATAGAACCAGACACTTACAAACAAATCCTATGGTATTGAAATCTTGTTAACAGACATACAGAAAAGCAGTAGGTAAAGATGTATTTCTTCAGGAAAGTAGCACGAAGAGAAGAATTTTCAACTTTTAGAGTTATAATGGTTCTTAAAAATCATTCTGTTACTCACTTAACTTTATAATTCCACTGGAGGCAAGTGAGAACCCTGAGAGAAGAGAAGCAGAATGGGGGTAGCAAAAAGAGCCTCTGGTCTTTGGCGTTAGGTTGACCTGAATTTGAATCCTGGTTTGGTCATTACTAGCTGTGGCCTTTGACAGGTCACTCAAGCTCTCTGGGTTTTAGTTCCTTTGTTTACAAATTGGAGAATACCAAAACATACCTTGCTAATTGAAGTAAGACATGTAAGAGCAGTGGAGTGGTTCCCACTGAGCCTAAACTGAACCTGTTTGTGTAGGGTCATAACTCTTCAGCTGTCCATTTGCTCAGCTGATTTACATGAAGAGAAGAGAGCCCATGAGGACAAAAGTCTCCTTGGGAACAGCCTCAAAAAACTGGGGGGATGATAGTGCACCAAAGATAATTACACATTTTTTTTTTTTTTTTTTTTGTCACTAACCTCATCAGAAGGTCGAGTTTGTTTTCTCTCCTCTTGAATCTTGACTGGCCCTGTAACTATGTTAACCAATTGATTTAACCATCCAACTATCATGAAAATAAGTCTAAGCTACCCAGCTGGAAAGGACACTTGGAGAGGCCGAGGTGCCAGACTTCTAACTGATGCCATTAAGGCACCAGACATAGGAGTAAGGATATCTTGTGTGTTCTAGCCCCAGCCACCATGGACTGCAGCCTTATGAAAGATCCTGATCAAGACTCAGAGAACTGCCTGGTCAAACCACAGAATTGTGAAAGGTAATACGTGGTCATTATTTTAAGCCACCGAGTTTGTGGTAGTTTGTTACACAGCAAAGCACACCTGGGAATGGTCTGAGCCTTATTGAGAAGCTGAAGGAGCTCTTATATTCTAGACCCAAGCTTTGCTGCTTTGGGGCCTAGGGACCAAGGTTTAGAATAGAGTCAGGGCTAGAATCTTTCTCCTTCTCCAAGGAACCATGTCTATGGTGCACTGTAGATAGTGTAACAACTTGAGGGTTTGCTGCTTTGGGAGCTCTTAGAGCTAGCCCCTTGGGCAGAAGTATGGTGGTTTGTGGACTCCAGATCTAAGGACAGAGGCATGGTGCTGCCTTTCCAGTGGCTTATGATATGAAGAAGCCAGAGCAGACTTCTGAAGTACATAAAAGGCCCGTGTCACCTTCCAGAAAGCACTGAGCAAGACTCAGAGTGAGTTGGAACTCTTGCATAAGTTGTTGAGGGAGAAATCCAGGAAACCTGGAATATCACCATCAGTGGGACCATAGGCTGGTGAGGTGTGGGGACACCCAGGGTTTGCCTGTATGTAAAGTTCCTTATGTAATATTTGATGCATGGTAAGTGAGCAATATGTAACAGCCTGTATCATTAGGGACTTGGCCCTAATGCCCAGGGTCATACAGCACATTAACGACACAGCAGTCCAGCACTTTCTCCACATGAGACCCTGCCCCCTGCTGACTGCTCTGGGGTTATTCCAGAGACAGCAGCAGTCACCCCAAGATTTCAGAGCTCAGACTTACTTTCTGGAGACTCAGGCAAACCCTGTCAGGCTCCAAAGTTTGCATATGTAAGCTTTTGCTCTGGCATAACATTTGATACCTGCTTTGGCGGGTGGTTATACCTCCCTGGATCTTAAAGCAAATGTTATCCTACTCTGCTGGACAGTTTAACAGAGGAAGCTGAAAAAATAAAATGACTGCTACAACTTTAATACAGATCAAAATATGTGCATATTATAATTTGAGGGCTACCCACAGATGAAGCGCAGCATGGAAAAAGGAAGTTCACTATCAGCTCTCATCTTAATGTGGGGAGAAGAAGAGTGAAAGAATGGCTCTGAGCTTCAGCATCCACAGCTGGAGTTTATTCTTTGTTTCTTTCCCTTTGAAGTTTGCTTTTGATAAATATGAGGACCCAGTGAAATTAGCCAGGCCTCAAGGCAGCAAGAGAGAACCGTGGGGTAGTTTCTGTTTTGGGCTGAATGTTTGTGGCTCTCCCCATGCCAAATTCTTATATTGAAGCCCTAACCTCCAGTGTGATGGTATTTGGAGGTGGGCACTCATAGTCAGAGTGCTCTTCTATGAAGAGAAAGACAGAGATGCCTCTCCCTGCAAATGCACTAAGGAAAGGCTGTGTGAGCACACAGCAAGAAGATGACCGTCTACAAGTCAGAAAGAAGGCCTTTACCAAGAAACAAACCTGCTGGAACCTTGATCTTGGACGCCTAGCCTTCAGAACTATGAGAAATAAATATCTAATGTTTAAGCCACCCAGTATATGGTATTTTGATATAGCAGCCAGAGTCAATTAAGACAGCTTCCTTGCTCATTGCTTAATGGATCCCTATCCAGGCTCCAAGGTATGGTAGGAAATATAGAAAGATAGATAGAAAAGCAAGCTGGAATTCTAGCTCAGCCAGTTTCAAGCTAGATGACACTAGCAAGTCATTTCACTTCTCTGAGCATCAGTGTCTTTGTCTTTGGAATGGGACTAAGAATATTTGTTCTGCTTAGCTCACTTAGATATTGTTAGGATCAAATGGGGCCACGGATATAAAAGGACATTAGAAACTAAAGAAAGCAATTCTGGCTATAGCTGAGTGAGGTTGTTGGCAAATCCTCTCCCATCAAAAGGAACTATAAAGTTGGACAAAACTGCCAAAAACAACCACTTCAATGCTCTGGAAATTGACCAAAGGCATACAACAATCTTAGAAGTGTTTATGCTGGAAACACTGCTGAACTGTAGCTAAGAACAGTGGGACTCAGTGTTTTACTGCTCTGGGCTCTTCCAACTCTCCCCAGCTAGGTCAGAACAGAGGTTCTGCCAGGGTAAGGTCACATGAGGATGGCAGCTTGGTTGCTCAGGTTGAAGGGGTTCACTTGCTTAGAAGCAGTGGGTAGTGCTTGTGGCCAGTGGTACTGCCAATGGAAGAGAGGATCTTTGGCAGTAGGCAACTAGGGAGGGCAATTGGCTCTAATAGTATGAGGTCATGATTGGGGCAAGCATATTCTTGGTGGAGAGGTGAATGAATAGTAAAGATCAGAGAGGGCCCAACATATTAACATACTCTTGGTCAACCCTGACGTTGTGAGCACTAATGTAGGAGATGCAAAAGGACCCAGTGGAAATCAATAGCCAGGACAGACTTAAAAATGACCTGAACTTTGAACCTGCTCCACTTACCACACAGAGCTCCATTGGCAGAACACCTGCCTTGATATGTTTGCACATACTCTTTGTCCAGTTGTTGGCTGGCCACTAAACTATGCAGACAGAAGCCTAAAAGCAAAAATAAATAAACTAAACAGAGACACCAGTGTCACACTGTGAAAGATTTCACAGATTTAACCTAGACATGTTCTAAACAAAGAAAAAAAGATCAATGACAACAATCTTCATGGGGGAAAATCAGAACCCAGTTGTTACAATATAGTAACTAAAATGTCCAGTTTTCCAACAAAATTACAACACATTAAAAGAAAGAGGAAAGTGTTGTCCACAATCAGGAACAAAAGCAGTAAGTAGAAACTGACTGAGAGTGTCCCTAAATGTTTTAATTAGAAGATAAATATTGCAAAGCAACTACTAAAAAATACTCAGAGAACTAAAGGAAATGTCTAAAAAATTAAAAGAAAGTATGGCAAAAATTCATAGAATCTCAATAAGGAGATGGAAACTATTTTAAAAAAGAAAATCCTAGAGTTAAAGTATGATAACTAAAACAAAAATTCACAAACGAACTTAAGAACAGATACGAGATGGCAAAAGAAAAATTCAGCAAACTTAAGATAGATCAAGAGAAAATATATAATCTGAAGAAGAGGAAATAAAAGTTAGAACAAAGATGAAATCTATAGGCTAACATAAGCACAAGAACAATCATGTAAAAAGGTCCCAAGAAGGAGTAAAGAAATAGAAGTCAGAAAAAACGTTTGGAGAAATTATAGCTAAAACCTCCTCTATTTGGATGAAAACCACTAATCTACACATGTAAGAAACTCAATGATTCTCTGATAAGATAAATGGAAAGAGAAGCATACATAGACACATCATAGTCAAACCATTAAAACCAAAGAGAAAATCTTGCAAACAATAAGAGAAAAATGACTCATTATTTACAGGAGAGCATCAATACAATTAATGGCTAACTTCTCATCTTTAATTAACAGAGGCCAGAAAAGCTAAAAGAAAAGTCTCAACCAAGAATTTTACACCTAGCAAAACTATCCTTTAAAAGTGAAGGCAAAATAAAGACTTCCCAGATAAACAAAAATGAAGAGAATATGTTGTTCAGAAACCTGCCTTAGAATTCTTTCAAGCTAAAAGGAAATGATACAGAATGTGCTAAAAAACACAAGAAGAAACAGAGAGCATCGAAAATGGAAAATATGTGTTACTGAAAAACAATAAATCTATGTTCTTTCATTTTCCTCTCTTAACATCTTTTAAAAACATAAGGTTGTACATAGCAATACTGATTGTAGAATACTGAATTTATACACACGTACAGACAAAACAGCATAAAGAAGGAAGCCATCTTGAAGCAAAGTTTCTAGGTTTTACTAGAATTAAGTTAGTATTAACCTAAGGTGGATTATACTAATCTAAAATGCATATTATGATCTCTAGAGCAAGCACTAAAAACACGCTTAAAATATGGTTAAAAAAATCAACAAAGGAATTAAAATGCTACCCTAAAAATATCTATTTAACACAAAAAAATAGTAGAGTCAGAATAATGGAATAAAAAAGACAAGGGGCATACAGAAAACAAACAGCAAAGTGAAAAATATAAATAGAGTAATATAAAAAATAATATTACCTATAAATTGTCTAAATGACCCAATCAAAAGGCAGATATTGTTAGACTAGATAAACAAGATTCAAATTTGTGCTGTCTACAGGAAGCATATTTAGATTGCAAGACAGAAACAAGCTGAAAGCAAAAAATGAGAAGGATATACTATTAAAACAGAAAGCATAAAAGAGCTGGAGTGGCTACTGTAGTATTAGATAAAATAAATCTAGGACAAGAAATACTCCTAGAAACAAAGAAGGATATTTTAAAGTAATAAAGGAGTCAATGTGTCAGGAAAATAAGAGAATTATAAATGAGTGTATGCCTAACAACAAAGTCTCAAAATTCAGGAAACAAAAACTGACAGAACTGAAAGAAAAAGATAATTCAACCATAATAATCAGAGTTTTCAAAACCCAACTCTCAATAATTGGTAGGAAACTAGACAGGAGATCAGCAATAATATCGAAGACTTGAACAACACAGTAAACTCACTAGACCTAACAGACATCTATAGAACACTCTATCCAAGAACACACATTCTTTTCAAGCAAATATAGAACATTCTCCAGGGTAGACCATATACTAGGCCACAAGACAAGTATCAGTAAATAGAAAAAGATTAAAATCATACAAGTTGTGTCTCTTTACTGCACTTTAGAAATCAACAGCAAAAAGAAACATGAGGCCTCTTTATCCCTTTCCTGGTTCTGCAAAGTATGGCCTGCGGTAACCATGGGGTAGCTGTCCCTCTCCTGGGAAAGCAATACTTTTTGATGAAGTCAGAATGCTGTTCTCACTGATTCTCTTTCCTCTTCCTAATCAATACCTCTCTCTCCCTATTCAGTTAGGAGTTGCGACCACAAGTAAATGAGTGGCACCATAGCTCTTGGGAGACCTTTAAGTGGGTTGACTTTCAGTGTCAGAAACCATAAATAGGGAGTATTCATTTATATCACCCTAAACATGTATAGGACAACTACAATATACTCAGATCTAAAAGTGGTCTTCTAAGCAATCTCAAAAGTCTAATTCATACTCAGGGAAGTGCAGGGCAGGGTCATTTACTGAATTGCTAACCTGGGTCAAGTAATATACAAGGTGTTTTTAATATATTATCCCCTTGCATCTTTTCCAAAACTCTATGGGGTACACATGAGTCTCATTTTATGGATGGGAGAACTGAGGCTCAGAGAGGTTAAGCAAGTTACCCAAAGCCACATAGGAGGTGTAAGGACTGGGATATGAATTCACCAAATTAAGACATATGGCACAGGCCTTGCGTCCTATAGTAGAGAGAAATGTGGCTATCTTTTGCTATAGAGAACAGAGTTGCAGAGAACTCCATACAAAGAAGCATATGGAATACTAAAAAATTTTTAGAAACTTAATGTTGAGCTCTCAAGTGATATTCCAAGATTTTACTGACTGGAACATTAAATATTTGTAATGATAACATTTAATAGAATGGGTAGAAAGGAAGTCTGTGAGAAGTGCAGGGGGAAAGATAGGAATTTATTATCTTTATTTTACCAATGAGAAAACCAGAGCTGAGAGACAGACCATGTAAGTGACTTTCCCAGTGTGACAAAACATTTGGGGGCAAAGCAGGGTCTAGAACCCAGGCCTCTTAGATCCCAGTGAATGTGGCCAGAAGCAGCTATTTTAGACATCAGGGCCCAATAACTGAAGAAATGCCAGCTGTGTGGATGCAAGGGGATCCTGACCCAAAACGATGTCATCTGGCTACCTACTCGCATGAAGGACGGTAAGGGATGTCCTCCCAGAGGGCTGAGGGATGTTGAGTAGCCTCTGCAGTCCCACTCCTATCTAAGGGCAGACAGGAGAAATGTGTCCCCATTCCAAGTGAGCTGAAGTGTGTATGGGGGATAGGACCCCTCTACTGCTCACTCTTCCACCTGTACACCTGTACACCTGACACTTTCTTTCCTTCTTAAGAATGGTCATCACCCCTAAATCTCCTCCCTTGCTTGGCTAAATCCACTTACTCTCCCTAAAAGAGCAGCGAGGAGGTGGCTTTTTGTTGTGACTGTACACTGTACACTCTGCACAAGCCCAGTTTTTCCTGTTTTTACTAGTTCCGCCCCAGATCCAGTCCTGACTTGCTGAGTGGAGTTCTACCACGCGTCACTTAGCAATGCACCATGCCACTGGGTTTAAAATAGCAGGCGACTGGAGAGTTTTAGACCTGCAGCTCTTGTTCGGTGAATGGGGTTTTTATGAGGCTGACACAATCAGTCTTGCATACAGGGTGCTAACAATTTTTATGGCTGGCTGGAATTTGTTGGAAGCGCCAAGCTGGAACGTGATGGAGTTCCCCATTAGAGAATGTCCCCAGGAAAGAGGGCTTGCATGGTTCTCTGGTACTCAGAGGTGTCAGGGAGCTGGTTTTATGGAAAGCAATTTCCTCAGTAAAGAAAAAATATGCTCCAGAGACGGAGCGATTTGAGCACAGGGGCTCTGCCACCCTGGGTTTAACGGGCTTCCTTAGCAGGCGGTCTGGTGATTGCAAAGACAAATGGGTCCTGCTGGTTCTGGCTGCCAGCAAACTTTTCTTCCCTTCCGTTCTTTAAAAATATACACTTAAAAAAATAAAATAAGAAGTTTGGAATAAAGAAAATGAGCTGTAAGGGCGTCATCCACTCAATACTGTAGTCAACATTCTGTTATATATACACACATATATTTTTGACATAGTTTGTACACAGTTATAATAGAGTTTTGTAACTTTTGTTTAAACATTTTATGAGAAACATTTTGAAGTCATGAAAATTGCTTTGTAGGCCTCATTTTAAGTAAATTAATAAAATTCCATTAGGTAGATGTACCATAAAGTGGTAGCACTATTTTCCATATTGTTAGATATGGAAATGGTTTCAGATTTTTTTTTTGTTATAATGACACCACAAACATTTGGGAATATACAATTTTGTTCATATTTCCAATGAGTTTCTTTGGACTAGATTTCAAAGAAGAATTACTGGATCAAGGGTTATCTATTTTACAATGTCCTGATACACTGGGCCAACTTGCTTTTTACGAAAATGTTATCAATTTACACCACTACAGAGCTTCCATGAGAATGTTTACATTACCATACTCTTGCCAACACTGAGATCTTTAGCTTTCCACATGTCCACTAATTTGGAAAGTATGAAATCTCATCTCGTTATGTTTTAATTTGCATTTTTGGATTAATTTTAAGGTTGAATATTTTGCTCATTTTTGTATCATCTGTGTATATTTCTTTTGCTCTACTGAAGCCTTAGTGTTTTCCTGTTTCCTACAGAAAGGATTATCTGCTATATATATTACAAAATTATTTTTTTTAACAATTTGTAAATTCCTGGCAAACTTTTAAGCAAAATCCAACCTGGGCGTACATGGGTTTCTAGTTACTCATACTTAGCTATACAACAATCACTCCAAAGATATTCCAAGGCCCCAGCTTTTGGCAGTGGGGATTTGGTGTGTTTAAGCTTTAGTTAGGTATTTGAGGTGCCTGGGCTGGGCCCAAATTCAGCTGCAGGCTCCCAAACATGTATGAGATTCTTCCCACAAGCCCAGCTGTGTGTATCCAGACCTTGGGGAGGTAGAGATGAGGAAAACACAGCCCCTTAATGAGTTTTCAGCCTGTTTGCAGATAAAAACAAGTGCATCTGTGACTGGAGTCCAAGGCAGGGGGTAATACATGCCCTTTGTTAGGGTGTATAGCCCAGCACCTGAGATTCAGGTTCTTAAATTCTATAGAGCATTATGGTCAGTCCTTGAATCCAGGAATCCTCACTCTTAGACCACAGGATCATACTATGTTGTTGACGAGGGGACATTATCAATCATTCAGTTAACATTCCTATTTTACAGATGATAAAACTGCAGCCCAGATACTTGACCAAGGCCTTGTGGCAAGGTGACGGCAGGGCTGGCCTGGAATCCAAGTCTCCTGTTCCCCAGTGTAGGCTTTCTCGTGAGTAACTCAACTTCAATTTCTTAACATACTCTTCTATCCTGCCTTTTTCACCTACCTGCTTACCTTTACATGAAACCTTTTATGTGACAAGGACAAGGACATGGAGTTAAAAATATGGGTTCCTGCCCCAAAAGGAACTAATGGTCAGTGGGGATAAAGTGTGTAAAAAATCAGAAGAACTTATGAGTAAGCACTCTGGGCCACAGGGGCTCAGAGATGGCTTGCGGAAATCAGGGCAAACGTCTTCCTTTGGCTCTCATTGTCCTGGGCAAGTTTCCCCTAGTCCACCAGGTGACAGCAAAGCATGGAAGGGGCCAAGAAGAAAGCTCAACTTTGACACCTTGTCTACAGTGGTTTGAGAAAGAATACAAGCTTTCGAATCAGGCTCTGCCCTAGCTGTGAAACCTTGGACAATTTACTTCGCTTCTCTGGGCCTCTGTTTTCTGCTCTCCACAATGGGTTACAGAATTGTCTGTGAGAAATAAATAAAGCATATGGTAGAATGTTTGACACACACAGTGGGTGTGTTCTTTATTAAGCCCATCCTTATTAAGCTCATTAGAATCTCCTCTTTTTAAAAACCTTTCCTGAATCTGGAAGAGACAAATGTCAGCTAATACCTTACCTGGCTAGGGGATTTCACCACAGATGGGCCCAACTATGGCCAGCAACCTGCCCTGCTTCCTAGAGGCAGCTGCCTCTGCCCTCTGCTGGCTCCCTTCTGGCTGAACACTTATGATTCTAGTTCCCATTGAGTTGACCTCTGGGCCCCGAATTATTCCCTAAATCAGAATCACAGTGCCACTATGTCCTTCCAGGTGCCTTCTTTCTGCTAACGAAGCTCTTACATAAGCATTTCTCAACCACGGTTTCCAAACTGGTTTGGCCTTGGTGTATGGGAATAGTTAATTTTATGTGTCACCTTGACTGGTTGACATGGGTGCCCAGATAGTTAGTCAAACATTATTTCTGGGTGTGACTGTATTTCTGGATGACATTACATTTGAATTCACAGACTGAGTAAGGCAGATTGCACTCTCAATATACAGAGGTAGGCATCATCCGATCCATTGTAGGGATGAACAGAACAAAAAGGTGGAGAAAGGCAGGATTCACTCCCTCTGCCTGACTGATCTGGGACACTGGTCTTCTCCTGCCCTTAAACTAGGAATTAGACCACTGGGGCTTCTGGTTCTCAGGCCTTTGAACTCAGACTAGAACTACACCACCGGCTTCCCTGGGTGGCCAGTTTGCAGGCAGCAGATTGTGGAATTAGCTTCCATAACTGCATGAGCCAATTCCTTATAATAGATCTTTTTATATATACAGGGTGGGCAAAAGCTTTATTGGTTCTGTTTCTCTAGAGAGCCTAATATAGTCCGGTTTCTGGGAGCATGTTCTAGTCATTTTTGTAAGGTCCTCCTAGGTCAGTCCCTTGTTTCTTTGAGACCTTCTACCAAGACTGACCTCATTCTGTGCCTAGATTCCCAACCATGCAATCTGGGGCCAGTTTTCTGCCTGCATCCTCCTCCTTCCCTCGGGGCCAGCTGCTATCCAGAACCCTGCTTGGGGTCTGCCTCCCCCTTGCCCTGTCCAGCTTCAGGGAGTTGGCCTAGTCCCTGAAGTCAACCCTTCCTCACTTCCCTGACAGTTGGGAGAAACTTATAGCCAGAAATGAATATAATTTAGAGAAAAAGTACGAGTGAACCCACCAGCCCAGTAGCTAAGTATGGAGTCGAGCAGACAGTTGCCTTAGGAAAGGTACCCTGACCATCTCCTTTTATTACCTTTTCAAAAATCCAATGACTCCAACTGCCACTCTGATTCACAAAACCAAAGTTTGATCAGTTTCTCCCTCAGTTTCCTTCCTTGAGATGAGACCCATTTCTCCTGGAGGGGGCCCAGCCTACTGCCCACCTTCACGCACCTTTGTTTAAAAGTTGGCAGGCAGCGAGCAGCCACACGGCTTGCTGGAGCCCTCATGACAGTCAGAAATCCAAGTCACCCCCCCTCAGAGGAACACAGAGGCACAAAGCCCAAAACATGTAAATCCAGCAGAATGGGACCAACTCCTCTGTCCCGGGAAACAGGAAATTGAAATCTACCAGCACAATTTCCAGATCTTTCACTCAGAGGATCTTTGAGGATTGCCTCTATCTTTAACCCTTATGTATTCAGCTTCCCCCAATGGCTCTGAGCCTGTGAGTAGATTCTTTGCCCTCTGGTAGGGTGAGGTTCTCAAGCCAGAGCCGTAAAGGTGAGAGATGGCTGCCGGGCCATCACATCTACCCTCAGGATGCCTCCTGGGAAAGCCTGAAAGGACGGGGTTAAGTGCTGACCTACCATGTGCCAGGTAATTTCCCATTTAAGCTTTGTAACAACCCTGACATGAGGAGAAAATTTACCCTATTTCCAGAGAAGGAAACTGAGGCAGAGTCTGACATAAAGTAGGTGCTTATCAACCTGAACTCATCTCCAAGCTCTTGAGAAAAGACAGTTTCCTGAAAATATGGAAAATGCTAACTCTTATTATCTTGTGGTACAGAATGAGATACAGAATGTCTAAGACAGTGTTTACTGAGTTTTTGGCATATTCATATAGGTGGGATGCTAACTGTCCATCACCATGTGCTCTCCCATCCAGGGTATAGAACTTGGGCTGAAAGTGGCTGCTCTGCCAAGGACTGCATTTCCCAGCTCCCCCTGCATGTAGGTGGGACCATGGCACTGGATCTCACGCATGGAACTGAACATCTTAGCCCAGATGGTTAAGAAGCAGGTCTGCCATCTGCACCCTCTTTTCTCCTTTTGTAGATGACTCTGAAGCTCCAGAGGATGGAGGAGCCACAAGATAGGAGCCTGGATCATTCCCAGAACAAAGAAATGCTGCCTGCCAATATTAGGAACACTGCATCAGACTCACATGGACACGATGTATTGACTCAAGCCTCTGAACTTGTGGGGTTTCCTATCACAACTGGCATTATCCTAACTGATATATTTGATGTGGTTTATCATTTTGTGCCTTTCAACATGGTCATTCAGGCCATAGCAAACATTCAGGGGACACAGAGCTCTGATCCCTTCCTGGATTCTTTCTCTTATACCTTCACCAAGAGCAGCCATACCAGACTGTCCCCCCACTCCTTTCGGGTCTCCTGCATTCCTCATGATGTCTCTTCAGGCTCCTATGCTCTTCCACACTGATAATATCCTACCTGTCCTCATGCTCCCCTTGAAGGTTACGCCTTGGGGAAGCTCTCCCCAGGCAGAATTTATCAGTCTGGGTCTCTGTAGACTTGTCCCACTTAGTTGTTGTTGTTGTTATTTTCGATGGCCGGCCCTCTGTGCTGAGCTCTCTGGGAAAAGAGCCAGGCCAGTGGAGACATACCGGGGATGTGACTGGAATCCAGTGCTCCCTCTGGAGCACCAGTTTGGAAGGATGGGTGGGGCTCCTGGATGGCTGCCAGAGCAAGATTAGAGGCCAAATCAGGCTCCGTTGTAAAAGGGCTGTGATCAATTAGTGCTATCTGTCAGGGGTGTAGGAGGAGGGAGTGGCTGTGTGCACGCCCTGCCCTGTGTCTGCCGCCCTGGGTTAAATGCACCCCCTCGATTACGATGAGGGAATACTCCCAAGGCTCCTGCCTCTTCCCTCCCTGTGCCGAGCCCACTGGCCTCCTCACTCCCACTCCCACTCACCAGGCACTCCCCTGCCTCAGGGTCTCTGTACTGGCCTGTCTTTGCTGGGAAAAGTCCTCTCCCATTTGACTCACCCCTCACCACCTTTAATTCTTTGCTCAAATGTTACCTCCTCTGTTCCTTTTCTAACCACTCAGTTTAAAATTGTTACCTCCCTCCCCGCTGACCTCCCTACCTTATATTCCTGGTTTCTCTCCTTCTACTTTATTTTTCTCATATATATATATATATATATATATATATATAATGAAAAATATATATATATATATTTACGTTTACTATCTAACATACTCTATGACAATTTTACTTCTCTGTCCATGAGGGCAGGGGTATTGCTATTTGTGTCCCCATTGCCTAGAACAGTTCCTGGACCACAGTATACAGTCCCTAGATATTTGTGAAAAGAATTGACAGCAAAGAAGTGAGTGAGCCTATGGCACATGCTTCTGGCTCACCCTGTGTGCCATTTCCACTCTAATGAAAAGCTGCCCTCTGCCTCAGCATCTAACTCAAATGTTATCTAAAGGATGAGCAATAAAGAGACTCACAAGCCATCGCCCAGCCACTCTGTTCCTTCTTCCCCACAGCTCACAGCAAAGTAGGAGGAAGCCTCTATCTCTGTGCTGGAGTAAGCTGGCAAAGGGCGGGGGAGGCCAGCAGAACTTTGGAATCCATTTATCTATTAATTTATTATCTAATTAAGGCCCACAATGACAGCGCTATTTGTTCCAAAATGCCCTCAAACTAAAGCAATACAGCATAATGCGCATTCTAATCAATTATAATGGTTCTCCTTAATGTCTGCCTTCAGCAGTCTGTAACTGTCGCACTCCCGGGTCCAGGGCAGAGAATTGCCTTTTCACTTCATTAGTCCCCAAACTGTCTAATTGAACAATGGCCACCAGGGCTCTGGCCCAAGGTCCCAGTGATGAGTGAACAAGACTCTTTTTTTTCCATTCGTCGTTTGTCAACTGAGTTATAACCACAGGGAAAATGGTCTCTGGGAAACAAAAAATGGGTGAAAATGGACAAGAGAGCCTTAATGCAACCTTGGCCAAGTGTCACAACTTTTCCATCTGGGAAGGTAAGGGTGGTGGATCTGCACATAGCTCTCCATGGGGTTCATGGCCCCTCCCTGGGCTTGAAGCACACTCTGATGTACTTAGGCATATTCTGACACATGAAGATACTGACATAGTTGTACATAATGACACAGAGACATACTGACATGCTCACACATACTCTTGACATGCTCAGCCATACTTTGAAACACTGACATACTTGCACATAAGGACATACGGACACACTTGCACACACTCTGACATATGGGCACACTGACATCACGCACAGACTCTGACCTATTCAGTCATATTGTGATACTGCACTTACTGCACTGCTCCACTCTACAATAGGTGTATGGCACCCAAAAGATGAAAGCCCCTTTAGGATTAAGTCATTCTTGTATCTCCAGGCCCTGGAAGAAGGACACAAGAAGATGTTTGATGAACTAAACTGAAATAAAAATACCTCATTAGGCTGTTGGGAGAAAATACATGTACGAAGCTCAGCATGTAGTAGTGACGCTAATGATCACCAGCACTGAATGAACACTTACTGCCTGCCAGGCACTAAGTATTATACTTTACACATGTTGACACGTGAAGCCCTCCCAACTACCAAAGGAGGTAGGGTCTGCTTTTAGCACCTCATGGTAGAGATGAAGAATTGAAGCAGAGCTGGGATTTGAACTCACCCAGGAAGTCTGGGACCCGAGTCTGTGGTCTAAGCCACAACTGCAACCATCTCTGCTGCATTTCCGGTGTCAGGACGCACCATAACCAAATGATGCTCCACTGTCTCTGTAGGGGCCAGGACTGCTAGTGGCCACCTCTTCCCATTTCATACGTGTGTCACCAACATATGGGGAAAAGCTAGCCACACTGCTGATTTCATAAGAAAAAAGCCAACGAGCATGCGTGTGTATTCTAAGAGATCTCTTTACTGTGCAACTCACCCACAGTGCGAACGCCTAGTCAATTAAAACAAGAGATAATAAAACCCATAGTGAAGCTTTCTAGTAATGTCTACTGTAGAGGAGAACCAAAGAAAAGAAAGGAACAAATTCCACAACATTTGAGAGTCCCTGTGTGCCTAGCGCTGTGCTCACTTCTGGAGCCACCATGGTGAACAAGAGAGACACGGTTTCTGCCATCATGGAGTGCACAGTCCGGTGAGGAGACATACAACACACAGAAATACAACAAGCAAAATCGAGTGGCCACAGTGCTATGATGGACATAAACAAACAGGACACCTTGAGAAAGGATACCGAGGCATTAATTCAGATCAGGTTGTCAGAAAGGGCCTCTCTGAGAAGGTGACGATTAGGTTGAGACCTAAAGAATGACAGGGGCAAAGAATTCCAGAAACATTTGGAAGAACATTCCAAGCATGGAACACCCTGTGTGAAAACCAAAGGCAAAGATGAGCCTGATGTGCCCACAGACCTGCTAATGTGGCTGGGGCAAGGTAAGCAGAATGACAGAAAGTGAGGCAAACAGAATCAGAGACACTGGGGAGTCTTGTAGGCTGTGAGAAATGCTCTGGGTTTTGTTTTAGGAATGAAGGGAAGTCCTAGAAGGGACAATAATGATGCTCCCATTTATATCTTTCAAAACTCTACTATGTGGGAGACAAGGGGGAAAACAGAGAGGAGAGTAAGCAGGATGTCCCAGTAGTTCAAGTGAGAGACCATGGGGACTTGAATTAGGGTTATGAGTAGAGATGGAGAGAAGGATGAGTTTTGGATACATTTTTGGAGGTAGAACCAATAGCAGTGGTTAGTGATCTGGACATGGAAGCTGAAAGCAAGGCAGGAATAAAAAATGATATGGGTATCTAACATGCATATGTGGGTAGTTTTGTTTATTGTTAAGGGGAAGACTTTAGGGAGACACATTAGATTTTGGGTTCTGTTTCAGTTATATTAAATTCGAAAGGCTTACTACATATCCAACTAGAGATGTCAGCAGATAGTTGGAGATGGAGGTTTGGAGTTTGAGGAAGGGGTCTGGGTTGAAGATAAAAGCTGACTGGTATTAAGGCATGGAAATGAATGGGGTCACCTGGACAGTTAAGGTAGGGACTACCAAATGACAAGACAGGTAACAAAATAGACACTGCTCACCATGCCCAAGAAGAACTAGTTGCATGAAATTTCATAGTTAATATCATGATGGGGAGGAAGTCTTTGGGGGAAGCATTCAGCTGCCAGCCTCATTCTGGGGCCACTGAAAGACCCCAAGGTGGTTGAGAGGGGAGGTGGTCAAGAGCACACCAAGAGCATGGTTTGAAGTTAGAGCTGGCTTTGGATCCTTCCTTGTATGTTTATTCACTGGGTTATCACCCTGAGCTTCACATGTTTCCTCTGCAAAGGAGTGATTATAAGACCTACGCCACAGCTGTCAGAGGGTAACAGTGATATTTGCAGGTGCATGTGTGTTTCCTGAAACAGAGAAAATTTCCAGGGGAATAATTATTACCCATAAGCTGGATCTACAGAGGTCAGAGGAGTAGGATGATGGAGATCAGCCTCTCTTTGCTCTGAGCAGGGGGGACCACCCCTGGTGGACCAGTTGGTCCATGCTGGGTCACACACACTAAGAAAGTCACATATGGACAAGAGTGGTCCAGCCCTCACACCCTGTGAAGAAAGGCTGAAAGAACAGTCTGGATAAAAGAACTTGAGGCTGGAAGAGGTAGAGTGGGTGGAGAAGGGGTCTCCAATTTCATATCTCTGAAGGGCTTTACCAGCGACAAAGAATTGGCCTTGTTTTGTGTGGTTCTAAATGGGAGTGGGATCAGCAGGGGCACCTTCCGTGAGACAAACCACTAGTGGATACCAGGGAGAATGTTCTCATACAAGGCCCAGATGATCTGCTTAATATGCAACCTTTGGATATTAAGAAAGGGAGAAAGGTAAGACTGTATATATACTTATATTTGTGTAAAGAAATCCTGGAAGGAGACAAACACATTAAAAAGTGGTTACCTGTGAGAAGGGTATAAGGATGTCGGGAATTGGTTGGGAAGGAGGGAAAAAAGGAGGGAAAGCAAAAATGGTATAACATACCATCTTATTTTCTTTGACTTTTGAATCATGTGGACACATTTTATATTCAAAAAGCTAAACTAGAAATATAATTGATGAGGCAAGCAAGCAGACAGGAAGCAAAGTAGCTGCAGAGTCAGAGCTCCTCAAACACAGCACAGGCTGCCTGGGAAACAGGACCGGCTTCATGGGCTTGGGGCCTGTGCAGTCAGTGTTATTAGGCCCTGGGCTCGGAAGGTCCGACCCCTGAGGACTCTAACTCCCACTCATGCCTCACTTCCACCAACACACATGCCCCAGAAGTTACCTGGGTAACTTCTGGGGGACTCCCTGTACAGAAGGAGGAGTATGGAGGTAACGTGCAGGGAAACAAATCAGGCGCTATGGTTGCTGTCCTAAAATCCTTAAAAAATATTTATTATTGATTTTTTGAAAGAGTTTATTTATTTATTTTTAGAGGGCAAGGCAGGGAGAAAGAGAGGGAGGGAAACGTCATTGTGTGGTTGCCTCTTGCATGCTCCCAACTGGGGTGGGGGTGGGGACCTGGCCTGTAACCCAGGCATGTGCCCTGACTAGGAATTGGACCGGAGATCCTTTGGTTTGCAGGCTGGTGCTCAATCCACTGAGCCACACCGGCCAAGGCTATTACTGATTTTTAGAGAGAAAGAAAGGGAGGGAGGGAGGGAGAAGAGGGAAGAAAGGGAGGGGAGGAGGCAGAGAGAGAGAGACAGACAGAGATCTGAGATCAAGAGAGACTGCTTTGTTGTTCCACTTATTTATGCATTCATTAGTAGATTCTTGTATGTGACCTGACCAGGGATCAAATGTGCAACCTTGGCATATTGGGATGATGCTCTAAATAATTGAGTTATTTTCCAGGGCAAAATTCTTAATAATCTTTGTACATGGAGCCCTGCATTTTCTTTTCATACTGGGTTCTAAAAATCATACGGCAGGTCCTGATGGGTGGGTAATGATGATCCTCCTCATTCTTGGGGACTGTAAGCTGGGGCTAGGAAGCTACTTGGCTGAATTCTGTGGGACAGCTTCAAGCACACAGGGAGAATGGACCGGGTGAACTTGAAATAAAATCTTGTTGCCTGGCTGAACACTGAACTGTCTAGAGATAGGTGATCTTACACCAGTGCTCTATAACAAGGATGACCACATGCCCCTGTTGGCCTGGGATGGTTCCGCTTTGTGCCTGTTGTCCCGGTGTAATTACTAACAGCGATCCCATTTACTCTGAGAAGGTCCACAGTCTGGACAACAAATTGTACGACCACCCTAACCTAAGGCCAAGAGACACCTCATTCACTTGAGTTGCTTAAGGCTCAAGGCTGCTGTCTGGACCTCATCAGCAACCCCCCGATACACCAAGCACAAGTGCGCACGCGTGCAAACACACGTGCATGCCTGCGCGCGCACACACACACATACCTGCCTGGCCCAACTCACTGGTAAGCTGATTATTTATAATGTGGCAGAAGACAGTTTTAAGATAAGGAAGTGGAACACAGGCCTGATTGAAACAATGTGCTTATCTCTGTCTCCAGAGGAAAGAGTGGCCAGAAGGAGATTACTCTGAACATGTTTCCTTGCTTCCCAGAGACCCCCCCCCCCCCCTTATTTTCAGAATGGGCTTAATATGGAAAACATGGTTTGAACAGGGCGGGGAGTGAAGAATGGAGGTAATCCCCTCCAGTCAAGCTAATCCATATGTTCACTGTGACTTTCATTAGCCAGACTTTCTTAGCATGACAGGGCTGGCAGGAATTTAGAGATGAGACAGCAGTACACCCTCCTCATTTCACAGAGGGGAAAGCTGAGACCCAGAGAGGGGAGGGGCTTGCCCAAGGTCTTCCACTCTGGAACTCCAACCTTCACTCCCCCACCCCCACCTTTCCGGGATCTCTTCTGGGGAACTCCCTATTCTGTGGCAGAAGTTTGGAGGGAATGAGTGGGGAAACAAAACAGACTTAACAAAATTTAGCCAGAGGCATTTTCTGGACCATCTACTTCCCTCTACAGACTTTCCTATCTCTGAAGGTGACTGCCTCCACTTACAATCCCATTGTTTGTACTGAAGAAAGAAAAAGCCTCCAAGGAAGGATTAGACCCTTTGCTAAGACCTAGGGCCTGGACCCAGAGCCTGGGAGAGAACGCAGGAAGCACAGATGGAATTTAGTGCAGGATTCTGGCCACAGGGCCTTAAGCATCATCCCACACCTTCATTCCCTCACTTCTTTGGAGATGGCAGAAAGAAAAAGGCCATCAGTGGAGGTCACAGAGTAGGAAAGCCCACCCCCTCCAAACCCAACTTCTGTACCTCAAAAACCACCCAGAGTGCCATTCCCCCTCAACTAGCAATAACAGTGACTCTGCTCGAAAAGGTAGAACCACCTTCCCTATATATCAAGTTCGTGTTTGAATGTCACCTCCTCCAGAAAGCCCTCTTTACTTTGTTCATAAGACACTTTCTCCATCCTCATTTCTTTAGAGTTCAGTGAATATTTATTGATCATCTGCTATGCACAGTGTTCTGTACTATGTACAGATTCTGTACTAGCAGCACAGAATTCAAAGACCAATAAGATACCATCACTATGCTCAAGATGGGGGCCGAGGGAGGTGAAAGCACAAAACATGTCATTAAAAAAAGTGTCTCAGCCCTGGCTGGTGTGGCTCAGTTGGTTAGAGCGCTGACCCATATGCTTAAATGTTGTGGGTTCAATTCCTGGTCAGGACACATACCTAGGTTGTGGGTTCAATCCCCAGTTGGGGCGCATGCAGGAGGCAACCAATTGATGTTTCTCTCTCTCTCTCTCTCTTTCTCCCTTCCTGTCTCTCTAAAAGCATTGAAAAAATGTCCTCAAGTAAGGATTAAAAAAGAAAAAGAGGCTCAGACCAGCCACAAAGCTCAAAAGAAAATTTTGAGAAGTTGAATCTTGAGCTGCATCTTGAAAGGTGAGCCTGAAGTGGCAGGGCGGGGATGGGGGGTGTGTGGGGGTGGTACAAAGGTGAAAGGTAAAGACATATGCAGGCCACCTGAGCACCTGGTATTCTGTTACCATATATCCTACCACGTTGCCGCCTTTTAGCTTTCGGGTAATTGCATGACTCACTCATCTGTTCACACCCCCACATCCCCTGCCCTCTTCTCTGAACTCATCATGTCTCAGTTGAACAGAACAGATCAACAATGGCCCACCTTAGGATAAAACAAAGCTTCTTGTCTTCAGGCACAGACAACATCAGGTTACCTTACTGATTCAGAAGATTAAAGAGAACCCCTTGCTGGATAGTAGTACAGCTGGGACTGGTCCCTCACAGAGCCTCAGCCATCAATTAATGCAGCAGTAAGACTGATACCGAACGCTAATTTTGTAGGCATTAAAAGCGCTATTAGAAATTTCTTTCCAAATGTTGAGCTCATGTTGCTAATTCTGTTTTAATATTGACTATCATATTTGGTAATTATATTTCAATAATGAAAAGGTTATTTCTACTGTAAGATAAATAATGAGGAAGACTCACTGGCTTTGGCTTGATTGGTGGAATTTATGTGTCATTGGAGCTCTATTCTCAATTACAACCCAGCCAAGCATGAACAGCAGCTTTCTGCTCTGACTCCTCCTCCCCACCCCACTTCAAAACGCTTTCAAACCTTAGAATATAAATGGGAATTTTTCCTGGCATAAAAAGACAAAAAGAAAAACCTTACATTTTTGACCCAGTTGTCTACTATGACTAACAATGTTCAAACCACTTGGGCCTCAAGATCAATGATCTAAGGAGAAAGGTGTTTCTTGGTTGGGCAAAGGAATCATGCGGTTAGAGGTCTCTTCCTCTCATAATGAAACGGTCAGTTCAGTTCAGCCAGTATCGACTGAGCACCTACTCAATGCCAAGCCCTAGGCTAGACCTAAGTCCAAAAAGATAATTCCACAAGGAAAGAAAAACAACTATTGCCGATCACATGCCTCACTCTTCCGAGATCCCGGGATAGCCCCTGCAGCTGAACACTGCCACCAGTTACAGATCACTGGATGTTGAGATGACCTGTCCTGTTTCTGTCCCCTCAGGGATAGAGGATGTGTCTTACTCATCTTTGCATCTCTGCTGGGTCCACAGCCTAGTGCACATCAGACACTCAAAGGCTTGCTGAATATTAATGAATCACTTGGAATTTTACATACATTACCAATACCTTACAGGAACCCAGAACACAGTTATTTCTTCTACACAGCCCTCATCACACTGAACTTGAGTGTTTCCAAGTCTCTTCCCAAGCATGTAAACATCTGAAGGCAGGGATCACTTTTGATTCACTCATGGGTCTTCCAGAAACTTCTGTTGAGTGAATGGCCATATTTCCTCCAGTGGCTCCTCTTATATTAAGACTAGTGTCTTACTGTTTAAGTTTCCCCAGGAGAAAACCCTGAAAAACAAGGTTTGTCAAACAGGGAAGGGAAGGCAGCCAATAACAGGTGCATTGTTTGAGTTATCCCATTTGAGGAGTCAGGAAGCTGGGGTAGTTATACACCAAAGCCCATCAATCATTGGTTTGCTTCAGAGGCCAGAAAAACCTCAGGAAAAAGTAAAAAACAGTACAGTTGGAAGTTGGGGTGACTGCACTGCAATGAACAGAGGGTAGGAATTATGATCACATGATAACATGGGACCCCCAGACAATCCAAAGAGAAGTGTGGGATTTGGACATTCATCATGTATCTGGAATTTAGGATGAGAGGGGATCTGATCATTCTAGAATGTCATGACACCATGTGTCCATGTGACTTGTAAAATACAAACCATCTGCAGAAGAGAATCCTTTTGTCTTCGGGTGTGCAAGCAAAAGAGGTACATGTGTGTCCAGACAGTGTATGGAATACCTAGCTGGTTTGGTTCAATTCTTCTCATATAATAACAGAAATACAAGACACCAGATGAGATAATGAGATAACCCACAACACGGGAGAGGTGCTGGGCTGGAGTCCTAACATGAAATAGTAGGGAAGTCCAGTCACCTTTCTGGTCTTCAACAAATCATCTTGACATTTTACCAACCACCTATTTTGCGTTAGGTGCTGCATTGTACTCTTTATGCACATTAATTTATGTCATTCAATTTTCATAGCAACCCTGAAAGATGCTATAAAAATACCACTTTGCATGTGAAGAAACTGAGGCTCAGAGAGGCCCAATAGTTAAATGCAAACCCAAGGTGGCAATGTGAGTCTGTTTCTCATTCTGTGACCCCAAAGTGCTGTGCATTCACAGACCTTCAAAGGAGGTGCCACCGGGCTCAGCTATGCAGTAAACAGTCCAGCAAAGGACCTTTGTGCTGAGTTGTGATTAAAGGCAAACAAGATAATCAGTCCCAGGACCAGGGAAAGAGCTGTCCTCACTCACGCATTCCTCCATTCACACGGCCCTGGAAACCTTTCAACGCAGTAGTGGCTGCAGCAATTATCCCGAAGACTGCAGAATAAAGGGTCCCATCTGGAGATGCAATCATTTCAAAATAAAAGGTTTCTAAAAGACATGCAACAAAACAAAACTGTGTTTTGTTTTTCTGAAACTGATAGTCCAATAAGGGAAAACTTTGTAAAAAAAACGACGAAGATGATGAAGACAATGAAGAGGATAGTGATGATGATGATGATGGATGAAGATTATTGTGATAATAATGATGATTATACTGAGATGGTGATTATACTGAAGATAATGATGATGATGATGATGATGATGATGATGATGATAATGACGGCAGCAACTAACACTTCCTGAGAGCCTACATGGGTCAGTCATTGTATTGGGCATTTTATGTACATTATTGTTGGTCATCACAATAATCTTGTAAAATGAGGATTAGCATCCCCATTTCACACATTGGAAACTGAAACTCAGAAGTAATCTGCTGAGTGAGAATGCTAGGCATGGCAAGGGATTGATACGAAATTTGTGCTTGAATATAACTCTAATCCTGTGCCTGTAACCACTAATCTATCTACTTCGTTCATTTACTCTTCATTTGTTTGACGATTTAAAAAATTCATCCATCTATTAAACTACTTATATAGTCCCAGGTACACCTAAAATAGCTTCTAGACCCTACTAATTCCCAATTTGTCAAGAAAATGCCTCGCATTAGGGATAAACGAAAATGAGGGTGAATTACATTCAAATCAAGATTTATTATCATCAAATGCCCCCAAAACTAGTGCAAAAAAAAAATCCCTCAAAAATCTATTCATGGTTTTTGAAGTTATATAAGCTAATGTCAATGAATAGCTTCACTGTTAATAAATACTGCAGTAAAAAGCTGCTCAGTAAGTGGTTGATAAGGAGAAGGGTCTTGCTTGTCACTGAAGGCTATGCTTTTGGCAGAGGACCCCATGGGAGGTCACCAGGAAGCACTCCTAATGGCTCCTAGTGCTGCACCGACATTTGGGGGACAAACATGGCTGTAGAACTGGGCACGACTACCGCACCACTATTCCCTGGGATGGCTTGAGGGGCAATGGGGCTCCATCCTCTGGCATTTACTGAGTGCCAGTGTACAACGGCACCATGAAAGAAGCATTAAGTGTTATTACATCAATTTTACAGTTCAGAGAAGTTAAATGACTTCTCTAGGTCATTCAGTTAATAGGTTGGGGAATTAAGATTTGACTGTATCTATCTGTGGGGTTTGTAGTTCACTTAAGAGTTGCTCTAAATAGAAATACCTTCCCCACCTCTGGTAGTGGGAAGGACAAAAATAATGAAGGACCTGGAGGGGGTCCAGATCAGGTTCTACGCTTGCCTTGCACTATGACTCTGCCTCAATCCTCTGGTCTCTGCGCCACAGGAGCTTCACGGATAAAGAAAAGTGGTTGATGAGTGGAATTTCTTGGGTCCCTTTCCAGTCTCCCCAGACTTCTAAGACTGTTTTATAGGTTGCTGACTTATTCTTTAACTCATCTGATCACAAGAACAACCAACCCCAGGAGAGAATGAGGCATGGGCGGGAGCTGGGTAGTATAAGTTTAAACAGAAAGACTTAGAATACTACAAATTAATTCACATCCAAGACAGCACACCTCTGCAGTAAATAGGTAACTCAATGGAAAAGCCAGATTCAATATCTAGAAAACAATTTTATACTCTTAAACCAGATCTATTTCCTTTGCTTCTTTCATTGCCTGACTAGATCACCTGTGTTCATTTCTCTTCCCAGTAAAGTGAGCAGGCTGAGGGCAGGGATTGTGTCACCTGCTTCCTTTGTAGCCATGAAGAGCTCAGCACAGCCCTGGGCCTGAGCAGGGGTTGATAAATACGGTTGATTGAATTATTATAAAAAATAGTTTCAGCACAGCTTATGGTGCCTTTATGTATTACCACAGAAGTCACCTTGAACAACACTTTGAATACTATCTCCATTTCCTACAGATGGAACTGGGGCTCTGAGAAGCCTAGCAGTTTGGCTAAGGGGCACACAACCAGGAAGCAGTGGAGCTGGGCTGGCTCCAGGCCTCATGACTCATAGGCCGAGGATCTTGTCATTAGCCCTCCACAGAGGGAGAAATGCCTCCCTAAAAAGAGGGAAAAAGGTGTTAGGAACTCCCTCTCCTGAAGACAGAGCACCCCTTGCAAACACCAGCCAGAGGCAGCATTTAAAAAATTGTCATGGATCCTTTGGGAATCCCAGGAAAACTCCAGAGCAAAAAAAACTGAGGGGTAGATCCCTTGTACTTCCTCCAGTTCAAAGAATTGTCACTTCTTATCATAGGGCTTGGTTATTTTAAGTGCATCTCTGACAGCTCCCAGGCCCAGGGTCTGGGTCATATTCATGTGTATCCCCACCCCCACTGATACCTGGGAAGATCAGACATTTTGTAATGAATGAATGAATGGATGAATGAGTGATTCACTTAATACAATGGGGGTTATCTAGATGCTTTCAAATAGCAGGTATGGTCTCAGTGTCCCTGAAAATGCTCTGTGCTTTTAATGGATAATAATTAATGTCTCCCTAGCTCTATGAAGTTTTGTAAACACTTCTGCAAGGCAAGAATTATCATCTCAGTTTAAGATTTGTCCAAGGTCATAGAGACAGTGTAAGTCACTGATATTCACTGAGCTTGTGTCAACCCTTTGGCTGGTAATAGCTCATTAACCCTTGGCAACAACCCTCTCTGATTGATATTATTATTACCCCTTTTCTTCACATGAAAACACTGAGGCCCCAGAAGGTAACCTGCCTAAGGTCACATGGGTCGTAAATTTGTTTAAAGCCAAATAATCTGACACCTAAGTGAGCAATTTCCACTTAGGGCCAAGCTTCCTGGATCAACATTCTCGAAGCCTGGAGTTGGAAGCCCTAATGAGGCACTGTCAGGCTGACAGCCCTCTCAGCTGAATAAAGGCTAATTGGGAATTCTATAGGAATAGTAGAAACATACCCTATCTCTCAGTTACAGGGAACATGAGTCTGCAAGTGAGCTTCATGGCTAGTACTCGGTCATGTGCATGCTACTTATCAGTAAAAGTGTGTGGGAGTATGTGTGTGTTTTCTTGTCTTTTCTAAGGCAGAAATACAACGGACCCATTCAGATCTCTGAAATATTCCTGGAGGCCACAAGCCTTCCATTCCCCATGCACCAACAGCATAGGGTAATGGTGTTAGTGATCATAGCACGTGTGAATAGGATTCAGGGCAGGTCCTGGCCAGGTGTGAACAGGAGGGCAACAGTCCTAGTGCTGAGAGGAATTACATGTGGTATAT
Source organism: Furipterus horrens (assembly GCF_987537825.1). NCBI lineage: Eukaryota > Metazoa > Chordata > Mammalia > Chiroptera > Furipteridae > Furipterus > Furipterus horrens. Next base: position 50,197,484 of record NW_028327172.1, read on the forward strand.
TTCTTTTATTTTTAAGTGAAAATTGTATATATTTAAGGTATGTAACCTGATGAATTTGATATACATATGCATAGTGGAATGACTACTATAGTTAGCTAGTTAATGTATTTCTCACATAGTTATATATTTTTGAGGGGATGGTAAGAGCACCTGAAATGTACTCTCTTAATTTTTATTCTGCTTAACATTCATTTAGGGTACTCTATGAGCCCTGCATGAATCTGGGTGATCCAGAACATAGTAAATATATAACAGTCAGTATAGTAAAACCAGCCTAAAGAAGTTGCCCCACCAACCAGAACTGTTACCTCAAAGAGGAACGAAAGCAAATCTTTGCAGGTAGGATTCAAGGCAGGGCCTTTTCTGACAGTGATCAGGCAATACCTAAGGAAGTGAGTGGAAGGTTGGCCGATAAAGAGGGCCATGGAGGCATGTACCAAAGAAATCAGATAAAGAAAGGATTTGAGCAGTTAGGACATCTTCCACCTCTCCAAGACTGAGCACAGTTCAGCCCTCCTGGAACCCCGACAATGGTATTAGAAGTGGTACTTCAGTGCTTTTTGGAATGCCTACTTTTGGTCAGGGACTGTTGGGTACTTTCTATGAATTATCTCATCTAATCCTCACAAGAATCTCAAAAGGTGAAAATGATTCTTCTAGCTTTATAGAGAAGGAATTCAATGACTTGTTCGTGACTAAAAGCTGGGCAGTCTGATTCCAAAATCCAACAGAGTGGCTGTGGACTTTCTTGATAAAATGGATTGATTAATCAAGATGACTATGCAGGAAAAGGAATAGATTCTTGGCCTTGGAGAAAAGAGCAATGCAGATAAAATTTCTTGGGAGACTTCCATCCAAACAACTTTGTGCAGAGCTGGCCACTCTAGATTTTGGTACCTTTCTGTGTAGGGGGGAGGGTGGGTGAGGAAAGGCTAGGGGTGGCGGTGAGATCTATAAATCAGAATTGAGAGATAAAGAGAGGGAAGGAAAGGAGAGGGAAGAGAAAGGCTGAGGGTGGCAGTGAGATCCGTAAATCATCTTGGGGAATCCAAGATGGAGGTGAAGTAGGCAGAAGTTGCCCAAGCCTCCTCTCAGATACAACAACCAGCTGGAATAACCAAGTGAAGACTAGCTGAACAGAAATCTTATAACCAAGAATTTAGAGAAGAAGCCATGTTGAGACTGGTAGGAAGGGCAGAGATGCACAAAGGCCTGGCCCTGCACCCACGTGTAGAGCCTGAAAATCTAAAGGGATATTACAGCTACAAGGGTACCCATCCCTGAAAAGTGTACAGTCTCAACTCCACACCAGGCTCACCAGCTCAGAGCACCAGAACTAGAAAGAGGAGCACATACAATATCTGGCTTTGAAACTCAGCAAGGATTATGTCTGCCTGGGGAGAATCCTGCTAGAAACCCAGGGACTCTCTTAAAAGACCAGTACACAAAATCTCATTTGTACCCACTCACCCTGGCCTTCAGCAGAGGGTGGGTCAGATTGGACTGGAATCCTTTGATGACAGACTGGGTTGGGTGGCTCCTGTGGGAGACAGCGGAAGGCAAAGCCACTGTGGTCCCCGTGCTGAGTCCCTCTACCACACAGCCCACAGAGGCCACATTTCTGGGGTCAAGCACTTTCCTCTATACTGCACTGGCCTGGAGGAAAGCACTAGACCCACTGTCCCAACTCCCTGTGGCCCCACCTTGCCAAGCTCAGCCCTCCAGAGGAATCTGCTGCCTGAGCCCAAGGCGTAGATTTTCTGGAAGGGCTCTTGAGGGTGAACTCAAGTGGTGTCAGAGACTGAGTTGTGGATTCTGGGTCAGGGGCCTGCTCCCCCACGCCATGTGCCAGAGTGGTGGCGCATTGCTACCCCATGGGAAATCCACTAGCTCCACCCTCCTGCTCCCGGTGGCCACCCCACCAAGCCTGCATGCTGCAATACTGTCCGCTGGCTGTGGCTAGCCCAGGCTGGTGGTGCAGAATCTTTTAGAAGTCTCTCAAGAATGTCTGGGCACCCAGTCAGGGCACATGACTAGGTTGCATGTCAGGTCCCCAGCTGGGGGCGCGAGTGAGAGGCAACCACACAGTGATGTTTCTCTCCCTCTCTTTCTCCTTTCCCCTCTCTCTAAATACAAACAAACAAACAAACAAACAAAAAGAATGTCTGGGCAGACTCTGGAAGATACTGAGTTGTGTGGCTCCTGGGTGGGGGCTGTTTTTCCCTTGCGTGTCCACAGGTGCCACTATTCCTATGCAGAGCCTTCCTGTCACATGGTCAAATCTTGGTTTCTCTGAGCCTGATGAACTCTGCTGGCCTAACACTGACAGCTCCCTGAGACCACGCCCTACCACAAAGGTCTGTGGGAACCCGGCAGGTGGCAGCTGACCTTGGTTTATCCTGAGATTGTTGCTGAGTGGCCTCAGACCCAGCACTGGCGCTGACCCTTTATGAGTCTGGTGAAGACCACTCGCCCTTATCTGGTGACTCATTAAAAACCTACCTTATGCAACTCGCATACCACCAGAGGCTCTTTCAGTGACTGAGCCTAACACACAATTAGCAGGTGCAGGCAGATCTCAGAGTACATGGGCCTTTTGCTGATCTGTCCTTGGGCTTGGTGCTGGTGAAAATCAGACTTGGTGCGCAGCTTGGCCCCTTTCATGCACACCCAAGCCCAGCAGAGGCAGCCATGAACTGTGGATCGCTGTGCAGCTCCAAACTGGTAGCCCAGGGCTGGTCAGAGGCAGAGCCTAACACTGATCTGCGCCAGAACCAACATAACCCATGGCAGGGTTCAGACCACATCAGAGCATGACCCAATTAGCTCCACGGCAGCACACACAAAGGGAGATAAATTCCTAGAAACATACAATCTTCTAAAACTAAATTAGGAAGCGTCAGAAAATCTGAACAGACTGACTACCACTAATGGAACTGCAGTAGTAATAAAAAAGCTCTCAACAAACAAAAATCCTGGATCAGATGGCTTCACAGGTGAATTTTACCCAACATTCAGAAGAACACTCATCATTCTTAAACTATTCCAAAATATTCAAGAGGAGGAAAGACACCTAAGCTTATTTTATGATGCCAGCATTATCCTAATTCCAAAACCAGATAAAGACACTACAGAGAAAGAAAGTTATAGGCCAAAATCCCTAATGAACACAGATGCAAAAATTCTCAACAAAATATTAGCAAACTGAATCCAGCAATACATTAAAAAGACCATACACCATGATCAAGTGGGATTTATTTGTGGAATATAAGGTTGATACAATACCCACAAATCAATTAATGTGATATACCACAAACAAAATGAAGGATAAAAATCATATGACAATATCCATAGATGCAAAAAAAGCATTTGATAAAATCCAGCACCCAATTACGGTACAAACTCTCAGCAAAGTGGGAATGGAAAGAACATCAATGTAGTAAAGGACATATATGACAAATTGACAGCCAATATCATACTCAGTGGGGAAAAAGTAAAAAGTATATCCCTTAATATCAAGAACAAGACAGGGATGTCTGCTTTCACCACTCTTATTCAACATAGTACTGCAAGTCTTAGTCACAGCAATCAGAAAAGAAGAAGAAATAAAAGTCATCCAAATTGGAAAGGAAGAAGTGAAACTGTCATAATTTGCAGATGGCATGATACTATATATAGAAAACCGTTAAGATTCCACCAGAAAAACACTAGAACTGATAAAGGAATTCAGTATAGTTTCAGGATACAAAATGAATATTCAGAAATTGGTTGTATTTTAACACACCAATAATGAATTATCAGAAAGGGAAAGAAAACAATCCCATTTACAATTACATCAAAAAATTTAGGAATGGAAGGTTAACAACAGTTTGAGTAATAGAAATGCAGACAAAGGATAATCTAAGTTTCCAGCTTCTGAGGGATTCACTGACAGGAGCTGACTGTGAGCTCTCAGTATGAAACCTGATCAAGTCTTCAGCAGAGCAATGGTGGGGTTGTTACTTTTGAGAAATGGCACTGTGGATTTTTGGATTTGGATCAGAAAGAGGCACAACAAAATATTTTCTATTTTAGGGGAACCTGCACTGAAGTAAAGATTTGTAATAATTTTTTGGCTCTAATTTTTATAAACGAATGAGCATTTCCAGTATGAGAACCTTGAATGAAAATACTATTATGCTATTGCTTCCTCCCAGTTATTGTCCAAATAATAAACTGATATTGACACTGACATAAAAAAATACCTAGGAATAAATTTAACCAAGGAGGTAAAAGACCTGTAATCAGAAAATTATAAAATGCCAAAGAAAGAAACTGAAGAATATATAAATAAATAGAAGCATATACTGTGTTCATAGATAAGAATAATTAACATAATTAAAATGTCCATACTATCCAAAGCAATGTGTATGTATTCAGCACAATTCCTGTCAAAATACCAATGTTGTTATTTCACAGAACTAGAACAAATAATCCAAAAATTTGGAAAACATCAATAATATGGAAAAAAGACAACCCTTTGAATAAAAGATATTTGTCAATGATAAATCTGATAAGGAGATAATATCCAAAATTTATGAAGAACTCATACAACTCAACACGAAAAAACCTAAGAATCCAATTAAAAAATGGGCAGAGGACCCGAACAGACCTTTGGAACCCTATCTAATCACAAAAGATCCCAGATAGCTTCAACAATCTTGAGAAAGAAGAACACAGTTGGAGGCATCACATTACCTGATATCAAACTATACTACAAGGCTATAGCAATCAAAACAGCATGGTAGTAGCATAAAAACAGACATACAGATTAATGGAACAAAATAGAAAGCCCAGAAATAAACCCATGCCTATATGGTTGACTAATATTTGACAAAGGAGGCAAAAATATACAATGGAACAAAATTAGTCTTATCTATAAATGGTTCCAGGGAAAATGGACAGATACATGCAAAAGAAATGAAACAAGACCATCTTCTTACACTATACACAAGAATAAACTCAAAGTGGATTAAAGGCTTAAATGTAAGACTCAAAACCATAAAACTCCTAGAAGAAAATACAGGCAGTAAAATCTTAGACATTTCTCTTCACGGTGTTTTTCTGATACATCTCCTTAGGCAAGGAATACAAAAGAAAAAAACAAACAAATGGGACTATATCAGATTAAGAGGTTTTACACAGCAAAGGAAAACACTAACAATATGGAAAAAAGACAACCTACTGAATAAAAGGTATTTGCCAATGATACATCTGATAAGGAGCTAATATCCAAAATTTATGAAGAACTCATACAACTCAACACCAAAAACCAAAAACAACCCAATAAAAAAATGGGCAGAGTACCTGAACAGACCCTTCTCTAAAGAGGACATATAGATGGCCAATGACATATGAAAAATCCTCAAGAGAGATGCCAATTAAAACCACAATGAGATACCACTTCACACTGGTCAGAATGGCCATCACCAATAAATCAACAAACAAGCGCTGGCGAGGATGTAGAGTAAAGGGAACCTTTGTGCACTATTGGTGGGAATGCAGACTGGTGCAGCCACTGTGGAAAACAGGATGGAGATATCTCAAAAAATTAAAAATGGAACTTCTTTATGACCCAGTGCTTCCACTTCTGGGAATATATATGAAGAAACCCAAAATACCAATTCAAAAGAGTACATGCACCCTATTTTCACTGCAGCATTATTTATAATAGCCAAGGTATGGAAGCAACTCAAGTGCCCATCACTTGAATATAGAAGATGTGAGGTGTATATATATATATATAATGGGATATTACTCAGCCATAAAAAAGAATGAAATCTTACCATTTGTGACAGTATAAATGGACCCGGAGGGTGTTATACTAAGTGAAATAAGTCAGTCAGAAAAAGACAAATACCATATAATTTCTCTTATATGTGGAATCTAAAGAAGAAAATAAACAAAACTGAAAGAGACTCAGACACAGAGACCAGACTGGTGGTTGCTAGAGGGGAGGGGGTTGGGGGACTGAGTGAAAGAGGTGAAGGGGTTGAGAAGTAGAAACTGGTAGTTAGAAAACTGTCACAGGGATGTGGTGTACAGCACAGGGAACATAGTAAATAATATGGTAATTACTACGTGTGGTGCCAGGTGGGCACTGGAAATTAGGGGGGAGGCACTTTGTAAGGTATATGTCTGTCTAACCACTGTGCTGTATACCTGAAACTAATAAAAATAATATTGAATGTAAACTGTATTTGAAAAGTAAAACTTAAAGGTCATTTAAAAATAAACTAACTGAGGAAAAAGAAACTCTTCAAGTTGGAGTTGTATAGTTTTCAGCTGAGGATTGCATGGTTTGGGAGGCCATGGCGCCTGGATCCTACCACAGCACCTTGAACCTTCCACGTCACTGTTCTATAAAGACGTAGAACAAGAATTTTCAGCTCCATCTTCAGCTTCCTGAGTTGCTATTCCACCTCAGATCTGTGTGTCTCTGTAGATTATTCCTCCCCTTCCTAAGTCTTATTGTACATACTCATCTTCTCTTAAACCCACGCCTCCCATTTCCTTGACTATTTCTTTTCCAACAGTTTTTGAACCTTGAGCATCTCAAGGTTTCCTGCAGGAGAGCCCACTTCCTTCATGTACCCACTGAAAAGTATTTCCCGAGTGCCTGTCCAGGCTCCACTAGACCTGTCTGTTCACCTGGCAGGTGCTGGGCTGCAGACACGTGTTAGGTGCTTTACACGTGTCAGGTACTTTACACAGACTGAGCCTCAGCTGAGCTCCACAATGGCCGTGCAGGGTGGGCACTACAGACCCTAACTGAAGCTCCACTGGGTTCACTTGCATGAAGAGTACACAGCACATGGAAAAGCCTGGATTTGACTCCAGGAACTGGTAAAGCGTAGAGGTGAAGAGTCCATTAGAGCCACACAGTATATGAATTTGAACCCCAGCTCTGCCCCTTAGCAGCTATGTGACCCTGACAAGCTGCCTCACTTCTCTGTGCCTCACTTTCCTCACCTGTGAAATAAAAATAGTAACAGAGTTGTTGTAAAGATTTAGGGAAACAGTAAATATTGAGTACTCAGAACATAGTAGCATATTAGTTGTTGTTACTATTATTGTGATATTAGGGTACCTGATTCTCAAGACTATGCCCTGTCCACTACCTGATGTTTCCCAAACTTGCCTGTCTTAACTCAGGCTCCCTGGGAAACAGACTCTGGGGTGGGCACAGGCAGGCGGGAGGTTTCTTGCTCTCAGCAGCTCGTCCGCTATGGGAGGGAGGGAAGCAAGATCAGGCAGGAGAACTCGGACTGCAATGCAGCTGCAACATGGGCCTCAGCCACTCTCACCAAGAGCTCTGGAGCTGAGCTGACCTTCCAGAGTGGTGTCAGACTGGGCCAAGGAGGCTGGGTCTCTCGACAGTTCTCACTCTCAACACCCTTCCCCATGGAGGAGTCACGGGATACAGGCTGCCTCCAGGCTTAACCTGGGCTGGGTAAGGTGGCCTCCTCAGAGGAAAACAATCCCTGAGAAAGAAGTAGCTGTACACCCCCTGGCTTCTGGGAAAAAGAGGGCCTCATCTTGGGGATACCTGAGTGAGGCACCAGAGCACCAGCCACCACCTGAGGAGCAGAAGGGTAAGTGACCCCTCCCCAAGGCAGGATATGTGTTAGCGTAGTTGCATCGATATGGCCCGGGGAATACTTCATGCGCCGCTTTCTGAGTCCCACCTTAGAACTGGTGTCTAACATAGTCTCTGGGCAAGGGACAGCATTCTGCAAGTTTAACAAGCACGCAAGGTGGTAGGCGTGCACCCCGTAGTCTGAGAACCAATGCCGTAAAGTCTTAAGACATTGGCCTGAAGTAATCGGCTGCTTTTTTGATGTTTCATCCAATTCTCAAATTCCATCATAAGAATTCAGCCTAATTTTGCATCTTCTTCCATGATATATCCATGTTTGTTTTAATACGAAAATACCTTTCTGCCATATCTTCAGAAATACAGGTCATTATTATCTTTTCTGATCATCTCAGCAACCGAGTTTGAGAAGCTCGGCTGCCTCTCTTTGTATCTTCACTGCCTACTGGGGATAAAAATATCAAGACCCAGTTTATTCCCTCAAGGAGCTCAGAGTCTAGCAGAGAAGTAGCAAACAAGTCCTCTTCCAGAGCTGCAATCTTTCTGCTGGCCTCCTCTCTGCCTGCTAGATTCCCGTGCTTTCAAATTTGTTTTCTGGGAGTGGATAACCAATGAGCTTATGAAGTTCACAAACTTGTTTTGCCTGGGACTGCGACCCACCACCCCCTCCGCCCCCACCCTCATCCACAATCAATTTCCTTCTGTCCGAGAGCAGTGTATGGCTGGTTTACTTACTCCTCTGTCCATGTTCTCTACTTTCTGGATCATTAAGCTGTTCTCGTCCAAATACAGCAGTCTATTTCATCTTAGATGTTGGGCTGCCTTGGAAATCCAAGAGCCCCTGTGGGTACGGAAGGCCCTGGAGAACTGAGTGATTTAGAACTCTTTGAAACTAGGACTCACATTTCTCAGTCCCAGTCCCAGAGGGGCCTTCGTGGTTAGAATCTTAATTCAGAAAGTGCTTCCCAAGTCAAAGGACAAAGGAAAGAGGGGGAGGGCATAACATGGGACAAGAGTGATTTGGTATTTGTGGTAAGTATCTTTCTCTATCCAGGTGGATTCTTTTCCAGGAAGCCCTATTAATAACACAATTCTCTTTGGTAACTGTTTTCATTTTAAGAAATTCCCAAGTTCTTAATGGGGAGAAATCATATCACCGATAATGAACTTGATCTCCTGAAAAGGGTTAACAGCTGTTAAACAGCTGCATTACTGTAGTGAGAGAAAGGAGGTTTGGGGCCTTGGAAAAATTTAGGAAGAGTAATAGACAGAACTCCACCTCCTTTATGGGTGGCAATCAGACTGTACCCAGGGTTCAGAGCAAGATTCCTGCCTCCTCCTCTGCATTCTGCAATCAGGAATATAATCAGAGGAAGAGACTGGAAGCCCAGAGAGTAACATGGGGCCAGAGCTGGCATTTACTGAGCACTTCTGTGCCAGCTACTGTGCTAAGTGCCATCCACAAGCATTATCTAATGACTCTGTCTCCTACCGGGTCATGTGGCTTCTAACATCACTCCTAGTTTACGTGAACCTCAGAGAAGCGAAGGGACCTGTGCAAGCTTACCCAGCATGTCTGTGGAGCCCAGGTTGAGTTCCCAAGTCACTTTAAATCACTGCCTCTAAATCAGAAGGTTTCTGAAACTCTCTCTCACCATGGCTGAAATGTTGGGTTTGGAGCCTCTTTGCCTCTTTCAAAAACCTAAAGAACAACTTCAGCTGGACACAGCACAAGCAAAACTTGGCCGTTATTCCCCTTCAGGCGGGAAGGGAAGAGGGCCCCACACTGGGTTTCAGCCGTCTGTCCTTCTCGGGGTACTGGCCCTCCCTCATTCCCTTTCCATGCCTGGGATCTTCCTTCAGTGGCTCATGGAGCAGAGGGGGGCCATGTGCTGCTGGGGCCCCCGGCTCTTAGAGTATGATTTATGGGCTTCATATCCCTCTCCCATCCCCAGGAAGGAGTGATTCTTCTTACTTAGAGGTCAGCCTGGCTGGCTCCTGTCACGCAGCCTCAGCAGACCCCCCTAAGTGACAGTAATTCTCCCACTAGGAGGAAGCTGAGGTGGCAGGTATCTGAGTGAGACCCAGCACCCCTGGGAAGCCTGTTGGCTGGCCCCAACCAAGGACACTGCTGGATGTGGATGAAGGGCAGAGACAGCCAGAGAGACAGCAGACTGACACGAAAAGGGGGACAGGCAGAGAGAAAGCGAGAAGACAGAGCAAGGAGACCCTGAGGTAGATAAAGGACAGTGATCAGGGTGAGTACTTACGTGATGAAAGCCGCCCCTCCCGAAGCACTGGGGAAACTAGGTCTGCTTTTGCTCACTCCTGTATCCTCAGCACCCAGCAGTGCCTGATGCACAGGACATGTTCATAAGTACTTAGTGAAGGAAATTAAAAATAAGGAGACGTGAGAGCACAGCGAACACAAGTCTTGGCACATAAGAGTTGCTCAGTATATCCATGACTGCCTGACATAGACAGACAGTATTTTGGAAGGGGAGGAAGAAGACCCAGTTTCCAGGACAAGTGTGCAGTAGGTCCACCAAGGGATGAAAGTATTGAAGGCTGAGGGCTAAGGACCAAGGGCTGTGCCCAACCAGAGGCGCACAGGTTAAGGCCTGGGACTTCAAAGCCAGAATGGAGAATCAGAAAGGAAAGGAACCTTCTAACAGGTAGCAAGAAGCCAGTAAGAGGTATTCGGTCTCTGGAATAGAGTGGGAAGGAGGAATCAGTGGTTGAGTCAGGAGCTCATCACTGCTTTCTCAGAATCTAGCATGAATCCAGTCATGCAAGGGCACTCAGTAGACATTTGCTGAATGAATGAATGAGAACAGGATTTGGGGATCAGAAGGTCAAGATGAAGGGTTTAGGACTGCACTTGTGAAGGCACTGTGCGATTTGTGAAGCAGGCCCAGAGGCTTTGTAAAGGGGCATTCTGGGATGAACACACCCTGTGTTAGGACTTGGTGCTCCTGTGCAAACATATGTGAATGTTGTTTCTAATTTCACTCTAAAGCAGTGGTTTTCAACAGGGGCAGCTCTGACACCCCCCCACCCCCCCGTCCCGCCCCGCCGGACATTTGGCAAAGTCTGGAGACAGCTTTGGTTAGTTACTATGAGTGAGCAGGGCTGCTACTGGCATCTGGTGGGTAGAACCAGGGGTTCTGGTAAACATCCTGCAAGGCACAGGACAGACCCAACAATGGCCTGCAGATGCATAGGAACACTGCTGCCTTCCCCACCCCGATCCTGAATCTAAGGCCTCGTTGTCACGTAGTTTAATCACCACGATTAAGATCACTACCATCCATAAAGATTTATTGAGCCCTGACATGTGAAAACAGGTACATGTCATCTTGATTTTCCTCCCTTAAAATAGACAGCAGTGGTGTGGACTCAGAAAAAAACAACGTGAATATAACTCATTGTATAGACCAGCTAGACGCCTGAAGATCATACCAGTCAGCACTGCTGCATCCACCAGCACTCTCTGTGCTGGTAACTTCCCTTTATGCTTCTGGAATTTATCAACCCAAACTCGAGGACAGGAAGGGGTCATAGGAACAACTGGTCTCACTGCTTTCTACAAATGAAGATGCTGAAGTCCCAAGAGGGAAATGACAAATGACTTGTCCAGGGTCACATGGCAAGTGAGTGGCAGAACCAGGCCAGGAAACCAGATGTCTAGATTACTAGCCTGGGGCTCTTCCCATGAGAAACATGCTGGTGACTTGAGTTTCTAAAAACTGCCTCCTGCAATATTGATAAGTATGTGATCTGTGTAAGTGACATTTTGAAAGCCTTTCAAATGCTCAGGTAATCAGGTACAGCTCGCCCGAGGCTAAAGGAGCAAGAGCCTAAGAGAAGGTTGTGATGGGAGCTCCTGGCTTTGATGAGTACGTCACCTTCCACAGGAAGGATTGCTTCAAGATGTCCTTAAGCATTCATGAGGGGGTGCAAAGACCCGAAGGGCAAGGTGGCTTTATAAATAATTAGGGTATTTCCCCCCTATTATCTCAAGAAAAGTGGTATTAGGAAATAAAAAGACTAGCATCAAAAACAGGAATTAATATTTCTTCTCTACACCCCACGCTTTTGAGACTTATTTTGATGACAAAAAGATGCTCTTCATTTGTCCAGAAAGAACATTGCCTGTGACTAGCTCATTTGGAGTGAAAATTAAGGTTCAGCCAGAGAGATGGGGTAATTTAGCAAGTTGTGGAGCAGTGAAATTCCCTCTGCCCCCATCCTCCAGCCACCCACTCAGCTCTGGAGACTGCGTTCCTGTCCCTGTATCAGCCACCCTCAAAATCATTTCTAACCCCCCTTCTCAGGAACTAAGTCTGCACCATTTGATGACCCACTGATTCTTTTGAAAAAAATGTTTTAAATTTATTGATTTGAGAGAGAGACAGCGAAATATTGATTTGTTGTTCCACTTATTGATACATTCATTAATTCTTTAACTTTATATTTATTGTTGATTCTGTTAAAGATATCCCCCTCCTCCTTTGCCCCCCACCACCCGGCCCCTGGCCCCCTTTCCCTCTGGCCAATACCAGCCCCACTGATCCTTACATCCCAGAACCCTGATATGTTAATCAACTCATCTCTCTCTTCCACTAGACTGATCTGTCCCAAGTACCTGGCCTGGGGTAGCTGTACAGCAGGTTCTCAATAAATAGTTGTTGGTATATTCAAGTAAAGTAGGATAGTACCCCAGGGGAGACGGTGCATACCACAGGAGGAGTGGGGTGTGAGTATGTTGGGAATGAAGGAACTCAATACTGTTTTGATGCTCAGATTCTGTCAATGAAGGAAGGACGCTACAATTTCCTGATCTCCTACTATGCACAAAGCACTTATGGCCACAGATTTAGTCTTCCTGACAAGCCTGTAAGCAAGGCAGTATTGTCCCCAGTTCACTGAATACATGGAGAGGCAGGAAGACATGGCACCAAAGAGCAGGCGGGGCTGTCTCTCACCCCATAAACAGTATACTTCCTGTGCTTCAATAAAACCCTGAGGATGGCTGCTTGGACTGTTAGGAATTTGCCACATAAGAGCTTCAGCTCATGATGCTTTCATATCTAACACAGACATTTATGAACAAGTAAATAAATAAATAAACCGATTTGATTTGTGGACTTAAGATTTATGGAGTTATTTATTTGAAAAGTCTTACCAAGGGACAAACAAACTACCTTCTGCTTAAGCACTTAATGAATCAACTTTACTTTGTAAAGTCCTTGAAATCAGGCCTACCCCAGGAAATCTAGGGCTTTGCTATAACCACTAACAATAGGAGGCAAGCTAGTATATATAATGGAAACAACACACAGAATGGAGAGTGAGAAGAGCAGGGTACTGTCACAAGTTGCCACTTTCTAGAAGGTTTTCAGGTTTTTTTGCTTTTGTTTTTGTCTGTAAAATGGGCAATAACACCAGCTCAATCAGGCCTGTTGTAAGGACGCAGACTTGAAAACAGTTTTGTAAATTGCAAAGCAACATACAGGCACCAGATATTATAGTTGTTGAGGGCAATTTTGGCATTTTATGCTCACTTGTGGGCCCTTTATTTCAAGGAAGCTTTAATTATGCACATCAAAAAAGTTAAAAATCTAAGCCACCACCCTGAATAGAATACAGTGGTAGAACCGCTTACGAATGCCAGCTTTTGAGTTCAGTGTCTTTCCCTTCCCACTTCCCACCAGGGCTGAGGGGACCTCCTTATTTGTAGCTGAGCTCCTGTAACCCTAGATGCTATTCTTGTGCCTCGTGAAGGTGTGATCCTCCTTAGCCTGCTGCCCTCAGAGGCATGCACTGGGCTCTTGCTCTCACTGTGGGTATAATTAGAGACATTTTTAGCTCTCTAGAAGTTTCTTCAAAGAACAAAATGCTTTCCAAACATTTTAAATTACCATGTAGAAAATACTGTAGAACTTTAATTTTTAACTATTAAAAAATGAGATGTTAGGTCCTCACAGGGCCTCAAAAAGCATCTCAAAATGGTTTTTTGGAACACTATTTCTGTGGGATATTAATGGGCATTCCAGAGGAAAGCTGTCTGTGGTCAGCAGGCCTGTGGGATGCGCCTGGGCATGTGCCCTGCTGGCGTGGACAGCCCAGCTCTTAGAGTGAACCCCGCAGGCAGAGGTTCCCAAATGTATCTTGAAACCTTCCTCCTCAAGGCATCTGGGGGACTAGTTACTCAGAGAACAAACTTTCAGAACCTCTGCTGAAAACCTGGTTTTCACATGTGCTCAGCAGAATCCCAAAGGCTCCTGGAGGAGGGCTCAAGAGAGACAGAGGGCTGGAGCTAAGGCCTCTGCTGTAGTCCGAATGCTTGTCCCACTCAAATTTCTATGTTGAAACCCTAAAGCCCAATGGGATGGTATTAGGTGGTGGGGCCTTTGAGAGGTGCTTAGGTCATGAGGGTAGAGCTCTTGTGAATGGGCTTGATGTTTTTTATTAAGGAGACCCCCGCAGAACTCCCTGGCCCCGTCCACCATGTGGGAAGGAGGAGGAGCTGGCTATAAACCACAAAGAGGGTTCTCACCAGAAAGCGACCATGGTGGAACCTTGATCTTAGACTTACAGGCTCCAGAATTGTAAACAATACATTTCTGTTGTTTATAAGCCACCCAGTCTGGGGTATTTTGTTACAGAAGCCCAATGGGCTAAGACAGTCCTCTTGTTCCTTGCAGGGCAGCTCCCCGAAAGCTTGGAAGATCATGAACTCATGAGGCCTTTCAGGTGGCCTCCGCCTTTCAGATGACCTCCACCTTAAGTGGTAATCTTCAGACTCAATATTGCCTTCACTATTCTGAACCCAGGGGTCCAGAGCACAGTGACAAGACAAAGTCTGAATGCCAGTTCGCTCCTGTCTTGACCTTAGACAGGTGCTTGACCTCTCCCGGCCTCTGTCTCCTCAACTCTGCTATGGCCACATGCAGGCATATAGCCGGCACACAGCAGAGACTCAAGAACTGACACCCAGGACATCTGAAACCTTCTTTCGTAGCTTTTCTATTTTTCATTAAAAAATTTCTCAGCTCACCATCAGTTAAAGCCACCAGCATCCACACCTCTGTGTCTCTCTACTGTGCCCATGATGGCTTTGTGTCTCTTCATCTTGCTTTCATAATTCTTCCTTAACACATTTTTGCTTAATTTTTTTTTTTAATTATATAGTACCACACATTCAAATGCTGAAGACATAAAAAAAAAAAAAAAAAATCACTATCACTCACAAGTCCGCCACTGGGCACTATGCTGCTAATGTGTTCCTGTGCAATTTCAGCTCATCTGAGAAATGCCTGTGCAGCTTCCTGGGGTTACCTCTGTTGTGTTGTCGTCAGACTTAGACTTACCAAAGTCATGCATCCTTCTTCCTTCCATTGTATTAGTTAATCTACATACTTTTTCTTAACTCCAAAATAGTACTAACATATATGGAAGCAAGCTGAACACAAATGCAAGTCTTTCTTCACCCCTTCCCATGCCATCCCTCCCCCTTGTCTCCTGAGGAAACTACTGTTATATGTTGTATTAGAGACCTTTTCCTATTCATTTCCATATTATGTTGGTGTTTAAACACATGAAAGGTGATCTTATCCCTACTGTTTCATTTCTCAACCCTTCTTGATTCATTTTCATCAAAGTGTTTGGCATTAAAACTAAACCGGGTATTTTCTCTGAAGTTTCTGAAGTCAACTTTTCGTGAATGTCTAGGGCGTGCTTCTCAACCTCAGTGTGTGTATTAAGCATCTGGACACCTGTTAAAAAGCAGATTCTGATTCAGTCAGTTTGGAGTCAGGCTGAGATTCTGCTTTTCTAACCAGCTCATGCTGTCAGTCCACTTTGAGGAGCAAGGTTCCAGGGCATGCATCTGCCCCAGACCCGTATTCTCCTCCTTGACCAGCAGAAACTCTAACTTGGCCACTTTCTCCCATGTATGCCACTCCCCTGCCTTGCCCGCTCTCCTTGATTATCTAGAATTAAGCCCAATGCACGAGTATCCCTCGAGATTTTGGGTAACTGGTAGTATGAAATTCCTGGGGCTCGAAGGCCTATAATAGAAGACCACTAAGTATCCAGGCCTAGTCTTCAGGGAAGAAACATGCAGAAGAACAGAAGAGGTGTGGCATGAATGCTGGACCAAAGACATCCAAGTGGAGAAGAAGGGAGGCCTCAGCCCTGGTGGGGGCGGGTGGCGAGAAAGTCCCGAAGAGGCATAGCAAGATATAGAAGCCCAAATTTAGCTGAAGTGGTCAGGTGCTTTCCAGCAGGTGACGGGGTGGGGCCTGAGGAAGGGAGATGGGAGAGTGAGTGAAGGCAGGCTGTCCTGCTCTCTCCTCACCTGTTACTCCAGCCTCAGGGGTAGCCCTCGGGGAGGCTCTCCTGCTATCAGCTGCTGCTCATAGAAGGGAGCCCTCAACACCTCAAAGTCCACCCAGTGTGGTTCTTAAATGATAGCCTCCCTCAGTGCCTCAGGGCTAATCAGCCTGGATGATTCAATGAGAATTCCTCTCCAGTCAATGTACTCTTAAAATGTACTCTTAAAATCAGGGTTGGGGTTTCTGCCTGGCTAGTGACAGTACAACAAAAACCTGGAAGACACATTCGTTGTGGTTTCTACAGTTAAGCACACCATATTTCATTTTGCTTCATTTTTAAAAACTTCTGGCTACTAGAGACTAGCTTAGTCCAAACCCTTTAGGAGAAACCCTTCCTTAATTGACATATACAGTGATCCCTCACTTATCGCGGGTTTTACGTTCTAGACCCCCTGCGATAGGTGAAAATCCGCGAAGTAGGAACCTTGCATTTATTTTAGTATTTACTGTACAGTACCGCAAAATCCCGCAATATAGCGAAAAATCTGTGATAAATAATTAAACATAATATTTTAAAAAATCCCACGATACAGTGAGGCCGTGATAAGTGAACTGCAATATAGAGAGGGACTACTGTGTGTGTGTGTGTGTGTGTGTGTGTGTATCGTCGGCAGCCGTCCGTCTCGAGAGACGATGGTGTAGCTTCTTAAGAGTCTATCTGCACCGCCGAGAATGGCTGTGCAGTCCGACTCGGGAGTGACACGGTATCTGTCTCCTCCCGTGTTGAATCGACATCTTGCGATGACGCTGGAGTGTCCTCTCCAGTGAAGCTGAAGCTACAGAGCCTGGGCAGGGTGATATGGAGGGTCTGCTGTTGCCCATGCAGCAGACCCCCCCTCTCTTCGCAGCTGAAGGGTCCAAGGGAAAGACGGAGTCAATACAGCTTGGCTTCAGGTGCGCCCCAGGAGTTGCCGGTGTTGACTACAACGTCAAACCGCCTTAGGGACTCCGGCTCCGGATTTTCTGTCGGGGTTTACTCCCTTAGCCTTTCCCCTGAAGAGGTATGCCGCAAGGCAGCGGAGGTTTTTTGGAGTCAGAGTTTTCCTTCTCTGATGTGCCCAGACTGGAAGATCGAACCAGCGACACTTAGCTCGCAGGCCGACGCTCAATCCACTGAGCCAAACCAGCCAGGGGCGGTGTGTGTATATATATATATATATATATATATTTCCCTTTAAATAATTGAAACCTGCCCAAGATGACCAGCAGACACTTATTTGCACAGTTTTCATTCAAATCCATCAGGATATTCAAAATAAAGAATGGAAGGGGCAAGGGAATTAAATACACAAAGATGGGCAAAAGTTAGTTTATAGTTATGAATATGCAAAAGTTTATTCTTGTATTATTATTTACTAATTATTGTATTATTTGTATAATACAATACTATAAATCTACTTTTGCCTACCTCTGTATATTTCTAAAACACCTTTCATGGATTTGACCTGCATGAGAATCATCACAAATGTTTTGTTTTTTCCTAATCAAATCAGAATGATTGTATTAGAAAGTGACTCTTAATGGTGGAACAAAACAGATGAACCAATGTTTGACATCAGCCTCAACTCTAAGACACCTTCCTTGGAGGTGCATTTCCAAGGAAAACATAACAGGGACGTATGGCCAGACCATCCTAACCAGGGGTTCTGCAAGGCTGGGAAAAGAAAGTCAGGGACCATCATCATCTGGGACCTCTGTTTCGCTCATCTCTGTACTCCCAGCATCTAGCATAGGGCATGCTGAGAGTAGGGACTGCATACATTTCCCTTGAATGAAGAATGAATGAATATGTGGATGAGAGAATGAATGATCACTTCTAGATCAATATCTCCTTATTCAGTTCCAATTGTTTAGTAATTATCGATACTTAGCTGTTTCACAGGTGCTTCAAATTCATCATCTCTCAGATTCCAACTCATCAAGCACCACCTCATGCCTGCAAATGGCTCCTTTGGGACTCTGGAGTTCTGATGCCATCTCTGACTCTCTGAATTGTTCTTTCTCACTTTCTTCATCGACTGAACTCCCAGCGCAAATGCTACTTCTCTTGGATGATTTCCATGGACACTCACTCCTCACTTACCTTTCCTCTAGCCTTTCTTATCCAAACAGAGTAGAGTCTGAAGTCAAAGGCTTTTTGTAAACTGAGAGGAGATGAGCCAAACATACAGGCAGCTGAGCTCTCTCTCAGCTGAAAACAAAAACAAAAACAAAAACAAAAACTTTCCTTGTCCTTTTCTCTCATTTCCCTCTGCTGCTTTTCTAGCTGCAGTAAAACAGAACCATAGTCAGGGGAAGCAGAAATGGCCAAGAGCTCTGGCCACTAACTACAGATGTGATAAGTTCAAATCCTGGCTTATGCAGGAGTTTTAACTTAGCAGCTAGGTTGCAGGAAGCCTAGTCTCACACAAAGAGAAGGAACCAGGAAAGGAAGAAGCTTTTCTGTGACTAGTCCGCTTCCAGGTATCACAATGGAAAAGTAAGGTTTGAAACTGATGAAGTTCCCCAGGATGACATCTGTAGTCATAAAACAGGTATTTAGCTTGCTGAAACAAGACAGAATGCATCTTGGGGTTACCTCAGGCTTAGAAGGGGCCACTTATAGGGTTTAAATTTGTGTTGGATGATTTTAAAGAAGAATCAGGGAAGGAGGGGCTAGTTTGGGAGCAAAGACTCTCAAGAAGTAGGGATGATGAAATGAATGTTTTTATTTAGAGGTGGGGGACTAAAGCCAGGCTGATGCTGGCAACAGGGAAATAAGTGGCACTCACTCCAAAAAAGGCAACGACAGTCAGAAGAGATGGATGTTTGGTCCCTTTTGTGGTCACGTTTATATCCTAAACATGGTCACAGTGCATTGCTTCTGCCTGTTGGGAATATCACGGTCTGGTTGTCAGCAAGGCTATTTTTCACTTCCGTTGCCTTTTCTACGAAGCTTCTACTTATTTTATGCTGGGGGCTTATTTAAGGTCAGGCACTGCACTGATCACTTTGAATATGTCAACTCATTTACTCTTCATTACATAACTTTATAGGAGAGAGGGGCACTGTAACCATTTCACAGATGAGAAAGGCTTCGAGATGTCAGAAACATTCCCACAGTCACAGAGATGAAGCAAATGTCAGAGTCAGAATTTGAATCCAGGTCCAACCAACTCTGAGTCCTGTGCTCTCCCTTCTACATCATACTGTCTCCATATCATCGCAAGCAGTGTCTACTCCAGTCATTTGTTTGAATATTATTGAGCCCAATGGTAGCCACTGTGCTAGGCACTGGAGACATGGGTACAATGTATGTTCCTTATCCTCACAGAGCTGAAAAAGATGATTTATTTATTTTTAATCCTCACATGAGGGTATGTTTATTGATTTTAGAGAGAGGAAGACAGGGAGGGAGGGGGAGTGGGGAGGGTGGAAGGAGAGAGAGAAAAAAGAGAGAGAGGAAGAGAGAGGCATTGATGTGAGAAGCACCTGTGTGTTGCCTCCAGTACCCACCCTGACTGGGAATCAAACCCATAGCTTCTGGCATAGGGGACGACACTCCAACCAACTGAGACATCCGCCAGGGCTGAAAACAGACACTTGTTGCTGACCAATATGGTAGGCACTAACCACATATGGTTATGTAAATTTAGATTTAAAATTAAATTAATTAAATAGAACTAAAAATTTATTTCCTCAGCTGTGCTAGCCGCACTTCATGTGCTGGGTAACCACATGCGGCTAATGGCTACTGCACAGGACAGTGCAGATTCAGAACATGCCCATCACTGCACAAAGCTCTCTCTCCAAGAGTACAGTTCTAGAGGAAATGGGTGCTCCTATCCTCTCTTGAGTTTACCTTAAAAAGTCACATCTGCCTTTTAAGTCCTGCCCTCTTTGCTCTATTTTCTAGCTAGGCAAAGAAACAACCATCAAACCCTATCAAGAGCCAAAGTGTTCTTCTGATTCCCAGTGTCTGTTCTTGGGCTTTGCTGAGTCATGTCCACTTGCCTGACAGCCCTCAAAGTACTCTGAGGCTGGAGGATGGCAGAGTGAGTGCCAGGGCACAGAGCACAAACCCCAGCCCTGCATTTCCCATACATCAACAGAGCTGTCAGCCTGGCTTAGATTTCAGAATCTTGATTGCTTGGGAAGCTGTGAGAAGCAAAAAGCAGCCAGCTTGATTTTTAGGCTCTGGAGGCAAGAAGAGAAAACACCTTGGGGCTTGTAAACAAAACACATTTGGATGTGGACCTCAGAGGGATGACAGAGCTCCTTCACAGAAAAGAGCTCTACCAGCGGATGGGCAGGAATTCCTCAGCGGGGGCACCCGTATTTTCAGGTAAGCCGTTTCTATAAAGAGTCCCTAGCCAGAAAGCAAATAGAACCTCTGTTCTCACCTGTATCTCCTTCATTCTCTTTTCTAACCCTGTAAGCCTTTTCTGAGGGACTGAATGCAGGCCCAGTGTGAGAGGACAGAAAGATGGAGAAGACAGAAGTCCTTCTTCTGGAGTGAAAAGTCTAGACAGCGCTGCTTGGGGCAAAGAGACCATCTTGTGCCTGCCAGCCCATGGCCCTTGCAGAAGCAGCAGCATGCCCAGGACCTCTATGGAGGGGCAGCCTGTCCTGCCTGATTCTACTCACTTACTTTTGGCCCACGGCTTGACGTGTGAAGATGGGCTTAGCTAATCTGATTCTTCCTCTCAGGAAATACTCCGCCAAGAAGCAAGGAAAAACCAAAACATGCAGAGCCCCTTAATAAGGCAAGGAAGTCAGGTAAAGTCATGCTACCTCTAGCCTTGAACCCAGAACCTCCAGCTAGCTCCAGTCCAGTCCAAAATCCAGTCCAAACCAGGCTAGTTTGGCATCTGTTCTTGATTTCTGTGCCAGGTGCTCTATCATTCCGTGTATAACCTTTCTATGAACCCCATTTTTTGAGCTAGTTTGCATGCCTCCTGTTCCTTGTGTAACCCAGTAGGGTTTTACCTTTGCAGGAAATGTCACTCATTCTGTGGAAATGGTTTAGGTGCATAATGTGGAGGTAAGAGGAGAATAACTATTTAGTGCCTACTTATGTGCCAGGCAGTGGCTGAAGTGTTCCCATGTAAGAGATCAGATTCAGTAATCACAGTAGCGCTCACATGTAGGTAACCATCACCACTCTATTTCACAGATGGAGAGCCAGGTTCCTTGAGATCAGCACTCATTGTCCCCCAACTGCCCTTAAGCTGCCTGCTTGTAAGTTCTTCCTACCCTAGTTGCTTAGAGAAAGGAAAGACTACAGTAAATGAGGAGGAACTGAGGCTTCCTAGAGAAACTGGAAGTTGGGATGCAACTTTGTCTTTCTGAGCTACAGTGTCTTTTTCTTTAGAATGGGAAGAATAATACAGGCCAAAAAGAGATACATGGAACTGGTGATATAAAGAATGTAAAACACTGAGCATTATGCTGAACAAATACAAAGGATGCTCAGTTACAACCAGTATATAGTCCTCCCTCCTTCTTCTGCATCTTTTGTCTTTGCCCAGCTTCCTGGAGCCACCAGCCTCTGGCCTTCTGCCTCCTCCCTGCACCAGCCCAGCAACCTCAGCCACGCTCTGGATCCAGTCCCGGTCTGCTTGGCTGAGGCCTGGTGTTCACTGCACTTAGTATTCCAGGCACCCTGTGATTGACTTTTCTAGTGAGTTAATTGCAAAATCCATATGGAGTGGAGAGAAAACAGTACCCAAGCTTGCCATGCAAAGCTAGGGAATAGAGGAAGCTCTCTACCTTGGCCAGCACAGCTTGGAAAGGCAGAGAGGCGATGCTCTGCCACCCTGAGCGTGAAGAAGGTCGAATCTGCTAGGGTCAGCAGAAGGCACACAATGTCTGGGCTCGTTATCCCCCCTTTACTTTTCTTCTTTCATCCCTTTAGACAGAAATCTCTCTATTTTTTAGAAACCCTTACGGGTATAAGGGGTAGGTTATCAACTCTCAGTGTGCATAAGAAGCACCTGGGAAGTTTATTTAAAATACAGATGTCCAACTATCTCTCTCCAAAGTTTCATCCAGTAAGTGTGGGATGGAGCCCCAGAATTCACACCTGTGTGTGTCTAATGCAGTTCATATGCAAGCCAAAGCTGAGAAACAGTGATGCAGAGGAAAGGTTAGTGTCTGGAATTAGAAGAACTTAAAAATGGTTCTTGGTTTGCTCTCTTGCCAGATAGGTCTCTTAGTTTTCTTTTCTCTAAAGTTAGAATGAGAGTACAATACCTACCTCACAGAATCATTGAGAGAAAAAGGCAACAGATAATAAAAGCCCTTAACACAATGCTTGGCACACTGAAGGCACTCAAAAAATCAAAGAAGCAATTTGTTTTTCCTTCCTAGAGAGGGTTCTCTTCAAACTTAGCCCGAGACATCTTCACTTCTGAATGTTAATACATTTCTATGTCTGTTTACAGTCTACAGCTTCCAAAGAGGGGTCTTTGGGGGAAACCAGTTCTTGTTTTAAAAGCACTTTGAAGATGAAAAGGTGTAAAATCCTCCAGAGACTTGGCTTGTGGAAGTTAAAGCAAATGTTTATTTTAATTTGGTGAGTTATAATTTATTAAAGGCATTTGGAAAATGCAAGTACTATTATATTCTCACAAGGGATCAAACAATTTTGAATAGTTTGTAGTTAATTTATTCATTTATTCAAGAATGAGTACTTGGGTGCCTGGCCAGATGAACAGGTACTAGCCCTCCAGGGACTCCAGGGACTCCAGGGCTGAATAGTAGGGGACTGTGAAGGCCAGAGAGCAGTGGTTTCCCTCAGCCCAGCGAAACTGGGTCTGGGGGAGCTGATCAGCAGGAAATGACTCCATTTTGAAACACAATTTAAAAGCAGCTTTGGTACCAAAAGGTGCATAATTTGAGATCCCTGGAGAAAAGAACTATTCTCAGCACAGGGATACCTCTATACCCCTCATTTCTTAGATGCTCCAGAGGGGTACTCAGAGTACCCAAGTACTAGGTTCTAAGAGTGCTTAGACTTTCTCCTAACTTTAGGCCCTAATATCCAAGAGTTTCATAGAAATCTTGATTTGGAGGTTCCACAGGCACTTCAGACTCAACGATGTCAAACACTTGGCTTATTATTTTTCTCCACAAATGTGCTCCAGCATTTCCTCACTACATCCACACAGTTACCCCAATCATATATGAAGCATGCTAAATATGTAACATGAAAAACTCTGTTAAGCCTCTGAGATATTAGGGTTGCTTGTTACTGTACCATAAATTAACCTATACTGCCTACTACAGAAACCTTATTTCTGTCTGTAATCACTAAAACAGGTCCTGGAAATATCAGATTCAACAAGAAACATTTTATAAATGAATGAATGAATGAATGCAGGAATGAATGAATGAATAAAGAAGCCTAGAAAAAAGAACATGAGAAATGGAGCCAAAAGAAAATAGCGTGTAATAAGCACCCCCACCCCCTCTTTCCCCTACACCAGCAGAATGTTCTTCCTATCTCCATTTGGCTCTGGAGGCAGGATTTAACCTTTTGATGCCTCTCTCTGAAGCATTTCTGTATTGATACCAACCCAAACTTCATGCAGATCCTGGCTTATGCCTCAGTGTGTGGAGGAAGGGCACTGGTGACATATTTTTGCCAGTTTTCCATGAATCCATAATCTGTCTCTGAACTTTATGCTTCTAGGGTTACATCTGGATTTGGCCCCAAAGATGGGGAATCCTAAGCTCCCTGAACCAAAGTCTTCTGATTCTAACACTCCTCTCCACTAGGTTAAAGAATAGCCTCATTAGACCAAATATCTTTTTACTCATGGGGAAATTATTTAGTAATTATCCTTAAGTCTTTCAACACATTTCAGTTAAGTGCAAAAGCAGAGGCTGTGAGATTTGGATTGATTTTATATACTTTTAAAAATAAACACCAACATAAAGAATGTCATTTCAAAGTCACAGGTTCCTGAAATTACTGCTTAGCAAGAAGGTCAGGACAGGAATACAAACATCCAGCAGAGAGCATCTAGCTAATCAGATTAGAAAGATCAGCATGCTGTGCTGGCAGGGGTGAGGATGGAGTAGGGCGGGGAACCTGAATGTCTGGAGCCTGGGGAGGAGAGATGTAGGGCCCTCAACCAAAGGAGGCAGTGGAGGAAATGTTCTTGGTAATGTCCCTTTTGCCATCCACACGGTTCTTTAGTCTCTAGCTATGCTATTCTTAAATTAGCTGGAGCACCAGGCCTGAAACTCAGAAGAAACACATGGAAACTGGACGGCCTTGCAGGAGATAGACTCAGATTTACATCCTTTTCCACCACTCAGGAGCTCTGTGACTTTGGGCAAGTCCCCTGCCTCTGTGAACCTTAGTTTGCTCATGTTTAAAGTAGGGTCAAAAAGAGCAACCTGCCAGTGTTCTGAAGGTTACACTGTTTCCTGTGTTAAACAGGAATTATCTATCTGTGGCATGTCTGTCTGCAACCCTTAATCCCAGATGTTTCTGTATCTGGGAGCCTGAGTCTACAGATGCTCAGTAATGTGTGTTGAAGTAATGGGGGTACAGGTGTTCTAGGTCGGTGTTTTTTAAAGTATATTTTTTATTACAGAAAAATATACATAACATCAAATTCTTTTAACCCCTTTTAAAGTGTATAATTTGGTGGTATTTTGTACACTCCCAATGTTGTACAACTATTACTACTATCTATTCTAGAACATTCTAATCACCCCCCTCCAAAAACGGCCTGTATTTATTAAACAGTTACTCCTTTTCTCACTTCCTATGGGGAAGCCTATGGTGAGTTTAGCTAAATTCAATACTTTAAAACATTGCTGGTGGATACTATTTTGGTGAGAAGGTTGGCTAGTCAAGTAAGAGTTTATTTCCAGAGCACCCACTGCACATTCACCTGTGTGTGAGACATGGGTAGATGCATTGCAACAGCTCTATCAGGCACGTGAAAGGCTGTGAAAGAGGGTATGAGTGGGGAATGCTTGGTCGGAAACCTGAGTCAATTAAGAGCAGTGAGAGGTAAGGTCAACGAGGTCAGAGAGGTGAGATGGGGGTGCTGGTCTTGATGCATAGAAACTTGAACTTGATGTCCATCAGTAGATGGGTGATAAAACAACTATGGGACATTTACACAGTGGAATACTATTCGGATATAAAAAAAGAAGAAAATTTTACCCTTTTCAACAGTATGGATGGACCTGGAGAACATTATGCTAAGTAAAATAAGCCAGTCAGAGAAAGACAGATGCCAAATGATTTCACTCATATGTGGAATCTAATGAACAGGAAAAAAAAGAAAAAAAAAATGAAAAATGAAGCTTCAGAAACAAAAATAATTAATTTCTTTCAGTAGTGGACCATTTGTTAAATCAAATTGCTCTAATAGAAAGAAAAGAAACTTGGACTTGAGTCCATGCATCAGTGAATGGGGGGCGATCAGTATCTCTCTGCCTGGTGTATCCTGGGAATGATCTAGAAGGAGGGGTGGGAGATATGCACCCCCCACCTGGATAAACCTGAAGTGGGTAGGCCCCAGCCCGGCTGCCAGCGGAGCTGCAGCTGCAGGGAGGCCAGACGTGGAGGCAGGCAGCCATGGACAGTTAATGAGTGATTTATCGGTGCTGCCGCAGAAGCAGCTTCCCTGGGACCTGTTCCTAATTAACAACCACTAACTAGATGATGCCTCTTCTTTATTTTTTTTAAGTTAAAAAAAGGCCCCCAAAGCCTTTCTTCCCCATCTTAATGGAAGAAAAGATTTCACCTTTGCCTGCTGAGTCTAAAATACAACAGGTACTTGACAGAAATCCCCACCCACCCCCTCACTCATGCAGACACACGCAGACGCCCTCACACACAAACCCACACACTCTAAGTCGTGTGCTCCCCACACCCATCACACATTTCCTTCTCCTCTAACATAATGACACTGACTTGTCTAGTCAAACTCACATACTGTCAAGTATATTTTATACCAGAATCACACATGCATATGCATTCCTAACCCCCCCCAATCTTAGCCACATACTCACATGTGCATGTGCGTACACACATATTCTCACACACTCACACCCCTGCTGTTACAGGCAAGGCCACGGGGTCACCCCCACAGTTTCAGGCAGGACGGCAGGGAGCTTCTCTGTGGCATACACATCTCCCGTGAAAGGGCTCATTCATGTACAAGGGGCTGAAGTTTGGGTGCCTGGAGACATCTTGCTTGGCTATGGGGTGGTGTGAGCCAGGGAGAGGAAAGCAGGGACAGATTCAGGGCCTAGTGGCCCTAGAGTCCAGCATGGAAAGTCACAACTGCATGTCATTCGGACTAAAAGGGTTTCTCCTGCTTAGAGTTCCTAGGACACTGAGCAGCTGCAAACCCACATGGGAGCCAGGCTGCTGGGTGGTACGGAGGCCAGAGTGCCTGGGATGGTGGCTGGAACTGAAAAGGCATCTATTGTGGATTGAATTGACTTCCACCAAAACAGAGATGTTGAATTCTGCTCTAGACTGAATGTTTGTGTCCCTGGAGTTCATATGTTGCAATCCTTAACCCCGTTGTGATGGCGTCAGGAGGTGGGGCGTTTGGGAGGTAATTAGGTCATGAGTGTGGAGTCTTCATGAATGAGACTAGTGCCCTTATTAGAGAGACCCTGGAGAGCTCTGTCACCCTTCTGCCAAGTGAGGACCCAGTGAGAAGAAGCAGGGAGCGGCCCTCACCAGATGCTGAATCTGCCATCACCTTGCTTTTGGACTTCCAGCCTCCAGAATTGTGAGAAATAAATGTTTGTTGTTTAAGGCAATCAATGGTCTATAGTACTTTTGTTACATCAGCCCGAACAGACTAAAAAAGTCCTGACACCCAGCACCTCAGAACATGACCTTAATTGGAGATAGGGTCATTATAGATGTAATTAGTTAAGATGAGGTGAAACCAGAGTAGGATGGTCCCCTAATTTAATATGACTGGTAGCCTTATAAGAAAACAGCCATGTGAAGACAGGGACATACAGGGACAATGGGATGTGGTGATGAAAGCAGAGATAGGAGTGATGCAGCTACAAGCCAAGGAATACTGATGACTGCTGGCAAACCATCAGGAACCAGGAAGAAGCAAGAAAGGATTCCCCTACAGGTGTCAGAGGGAGCATGGCCCCAATGATGCCTTGATTTTGGACTTCTAGCTTCTAGAACTGTGACACAAATTTCTGTTGTTTTAAGGTACTCTGTTAGAGCAGCCACAGGAAACAAATCCAGGGAGGAGTATTAGCTCCCTTCTCCTGCTTGCTCTTTCTGAGCCTCAGCCTAGTACTCTGAAATGCTGGCGTGTTCATTCATCACACCCATTCGAAATGATACATGTTTACAGACATTCATGTGCCAGGTCTTGATTACACTGAGATAGATAAATAAACCGCAGTCCTGCCTACAGCTACACAGATCTGTGAAAACATTTCTAGATAAATACAAAACAGAACACGGAAAGAAAAATGCCTCTAGCCAGGGGACCAACTTAAACAGGTCTTCAAATCCTGCCCCCACCCAATCCATTAAACTTGCTGCATCTCAGAAGGGGATGGCGAGGCTGGCCATCCCTGCCACTTGAAAGATTCACCCCAGCTTTTGAGTTATAGATGTTGAGTTTCATTAAGACATTGTCATGATGGAAGACGAGATTAATCAATAGTGGGCAGCTCTTTTTCATATTAATTAGCCAACTGTGCAGGCATGAAAAATAGATCCAGCTCAGCCTCATTCTCTGGGGTTGCCAGATGGGCTCATTGTGCCAGTCAGGACAGCAGTTCCCAGCAACTGCTGCACCCATGACATTTTTGTGGTCCCCCAAACTCCCTGTCTCCTTAGTGGGTCTGGGTCCTTGTCTTTTGACTTTGGATGAGAGAGAGAGAGAGAGAGAGAGAGAGAGAGAGAGAGAGAGAGAGAGAGAGAGAGAGAGAGGCAGCTCCAGTTCCTGATAGCCAGGCACTGGCCCAGCACTCTCAGCGAGACCATGTTTTCTCCTGTTAAATATAAGCAACTTCATGTGACAACTTCTGACGGGCAGGCAGCTCTGCCACCCTAATGGGTCAAGATGAAGGCTAGGCCACTCACAAGCATGTCTGAGCTCAGAAAATAACAAGAACATTGTCCAAGCCAAAAAAGGACCAAATTGCCCCCTATCCTGGTTAATATGAGTGATCGTGATTCCTTTTTCATTCACAACTTTAACCTCACTCCATTCTTCCTGCTTCCTACATAGGATTTATTAAGACACCCAGGCACAGAATAAGTCCCACTTCCTGATGCTGTCCAATCCAGGACAAAGCTCTGCTTCTTCTTTGAACCCATCCCCAAATCACCTAATACAAGGTTGAACCCTGAATACCTTTTCTGACACCTTTTCCGGAGACATCAACGACCTCCGCACGGTGTACATTCTGCAACCTCACTGCAGAGTCAATAAACCCCCCTGGGTCCAACAACAGGTGAGTTCCTGATGGTCTCTGGCTGGAGAACATCAAAGGGTTTTGCTGTTATGCCGCCCTAGCAGAGGCTGATTTAGGATACAGGGAGTCTGTGACTTTTCCACATCTGTGCACCAGGTAAAGCTTTCTCTCCTACCTTACTTTCCATATCAAATAGGCATTCTGGACCCACAGCTTCCTCCTTTGCCATTGGAACTCCTGAAAATTGTCTTCCAGTCTTGACAGGAGCGAGAGACCACTGTGGCAGACATTCCTGGTCCTGTGGTGCCGTCCCAGCGCTCCCGACACGGGGTTCTTGGGAATCATTTTATTCAGTTGCTGAAGCAGGGCCAGGTTTCTTCTGCTGGGTCTGTGACCGCTGGCCACCCGGGGTCGTTCACAGCACTCACATAACACTGCAGGATACTGCCTAGGTACGTGTCTGCCTGCTTCATATCAGGAACCCCTGGGGCCAGAGGCCATGCCTGCTTCACCTCAGCATTCATGCAGCTTAGTGTTGCTGAAGGTTGCCGATGGCTCCATGCATGTACACAGCACCTGCTCAGTCACTTAGCCTGCTTCCCCCAGCCCCAATTCATCCACACTGCTATAGACCAGGAGGTAGCATGGCACCACCGTGAGATCATTTCAAATGCCTTTCTTCTTCCCGTGAGAGAGGCATCGTTTCATTGTCTCTTTTTTATTACCAGCACCAACCGTGAGCTTTCTTTATCAAGCAATTTCTTATAGGTAAAGTTTATAATCACGTTATAGGTGTTACCGCATGAAAGACAGAGAGAGGAGAAAGGACTACACAGCTGAGCGGTATACCCTGGGTGCTCTGCCTGGGCTACTCACGAGTGAAACCAGAGGACCGTACAGGAGGCTCGTATGGGAAAGCAGGCCTGAGACAGCCACCTCAGAAAGGTTGGCTCTCAGCTGGCGTCTGGGAACTTGGCGGGGAAACAGTTCCTTATCTGACATAGAACTTCCCCTAAATGATTAGGGGCTTATTGTGCCTACATTGTATGTATGAATAACGAGGTTTATGCTAAATACCTGCTTTCCTTCTGAGAGTCTGGAATTTTGGCACATTAGGCAGAAGGTACCTGTGTGCCCAGCCCCCTGATAAAATCTTTGGGCAGGGGGTCTCCCTTGACCTTTCCTGGTGGACAGTACTTTGCCTCATAACTCTGCTGGAGGAATCAGGGGCATCCCGTGTGACGGGCGAGGCCTCTTGGAGCAGGTGCCTGGTTTCCTCCAAACTCCGCCCTCTGCACACTTTTCCTTTACTGGTTTGCTTTGTATCCTTTTGCCCTAATCATAGATCTTACCCTTGAGTCCCACTGTATGCTCAGTGACTCACTGAGCCTTCAATACCCCTGGCACAGTGTTCAGTGCGAAGATCAATTCAAAGTCAGGGTGTGGGCTCAGGTGCCCTGGACCAGGGAGATGATGTGATCAGTTACGAAATGTTGGATCCTAAAGGACACTGTGAGCTATTACACAGTCCCTAAATGTGAGTGATAATGGCCCAATACCAGAGGAGACTCTTGAAGAGCCCTTTACATGTAGCTGGGGGAAAAAAATGGCACACTATATTCTCCAAATAAGGTGCATCTTTTAGCACTATGGACTCTAGTGTTGAGGTAATAAATTATTGAAAGTTGTGAATGTAGGTAGAAAGAAGGGTAAATCCTTTGGGCTTAGGCAGTGTAAGGCAGCAGGCTGAGGGAGGGGCCTGAGGAGCCTCCCTTCCAACATGCTAACTTCTAACCGAGCCCTCGTGGCTCTGGTTTGAAAAGCCTTCCTCTGAGTTTTCACAGCCCACTTCACACCCATGATGCTTCTTGCTCCTGCCACCCTGGGAAGCAGTGCGAATGGCAAACCATTTCCCTTGAATTATACCACACTTTGAACCTGGTTTGTTCCATATGATTATTTCCTTCTTGGAAGCACACTCAGGAAAGCACTTTGTTCGGTAGTTAAGGTCCTACAAAGCAGAGCCCAGCAGACTCATTTAGGAGCCAGGCTGCTGAGCAGGAGTGGAAAGAAAAATCCTCTTCAGTGTTTGGAACATGAAGGGTTTGGCTCTTTTTTTGAAGAGATGCTTCTTCCTGAACAGATAGCCTGGGCTGAGATCCTTCTCCCACAGACTGGGAGAAACTGGCCTGAAGACAACCAGGCCTGCTGGAGTCTTTTTAGACTTGGCCCTGCTAGCTGGGGATTCATCTTTGGCAGAAAGAGCTAGGCTGATCGGCAGCCAGATGGAGTTATGGATAGCCGTGCCCAGTGTGGGGTCAGGGGAACTGGGGGTGGAATCCCATCTCCACCCCTTTGCGGCTGTGTGATCTCAGAGCACGTCCGAACAGTGATGAGGCTGGTCTTTACCTCACAGGTGGTTGCAAGTGTTAAACAAAATGTGAAAACTCCCTGTAAATCACAGAACGCTGTACAAACAGCAGATGCCTATGCAGCGCTTCCTATGTACCAGGCACTGTTATAGGTGCTTTAACTCTCTGAGCTCAGCTGATCCATATAATTACACTATGAGGGAGACAATAGGGTTATCCCCATCTTATAGGTAAGGAAACTGAGGCGTTGACATATTAAGAAACATGCCTGTGTAACACAAGGTAACACAGCTAATAAGTGGAAAAGCATGTGAGTTCCTTAGTGCTTTTGTTCTTCTTTTGAGGGGAAAGTCTGACAAATCAACACCTCTTTAACCCACAGAAGCATTGGGGGCAGTCACTCCAACAGTTTTGCATTCCTGTCTCCATGAGGCTGGGCTAAGAGCTGTGGACTGCAATAACCCCATGGGAGGAATCAGCTTTGTGATGGCCTGGCTGGGGCCTGTGTCAGTCAGCTAGAGTTGCCATAACAAAACACCGCAGACCGGGTGACTCAAACAACAGACATTTATTCTCTCGTGGTTCTGGAGGGTGCCAGCATGGTTGGGTTCTGGTGAGGACTCTCTTCCCAGCCAGTTAAAGAGAGATTGCTCTCTCTCCCTTCTTCTACCTATAAAGACACTAATTCCCTCATGAGAGTCCACCCTAATTACCTCCCGACGGCCCCTTCCCAATTCCCATCATCACATCAGGGGTTAGAGATTCAACCCAGGAATGTCAGGAGGGACACTGGTCTCTCCATAGGGAGGGGCCCCAATTTCATCATGCATAACATGGGAAAAACAAACTCTTAGAGACTGATGTCCTCGTCTGAATCAGGAAAGGTATTTTGCCACCTCTGACCTCTCCCTGCTTAAACCTTTCCCGTGGATCCTATGATCTTTGGGAGCAAGACCGAACTCTTGAATCAGCATTTCAGACGTGTCCTCTAAGGAAGCTCTGGCATTTCCTCCAGAGCCCACACAGCTGGAAGTCAGACCTAAGGCTTCTGACCGCCCATTTAACACTCCTTTTCTTCACCATCTCTGCTCCTGACCACCAGAAGAAGTTGCGCCTGTCACTTTGGGAAGAGTTTGGGGGAGGGTCTGGTCTTCTCTGAGGCCTCTCCCCAAAAGAGGTATTTTGTGGGGTTTGTACTGAGCCTAGCTCCAGAGAGCCTATGGGAGATCACTGTCACCCTCCCTGCACTAGGCTTCATGGGTCAAACCCACGTGAACTTCCAGCAGCCCTTCCTCACACCTTGCTGCACGTGCTCTCCTTCCAGCCCCAGGTCTAGGGAAAGAGGGTCATTTCCATATTTTGGTTAGTCTGCCTGGGTTGATGAGTGCGAGATTAAATTTGTGATAAGGATCCATGGGTTGGGGGACAACTTAGCTGCATATGGTGCTCAGGATTCCTCTCCAACTGCCTTTGTGCTAAGTGGAGAGGTTCAGCTGGTTATATGAACTGAGGTTATTACTCCTTCAGCTTCTGCAGTCTCCTAGGTCAGCTCTGCCTGTTTGGGGTTGGGGGTGGGGGCTTTTCCTGCTGTCCTCACAGCTCATAACTAACCTAAGGCTTAGCAGTCACCCCAATGGCCATTGATATAGTTCTGTTTATTACACAAAGCACGTGACCTTGGCCAAGTCCATCTAATCCCAGAGCTCAGCTCCATCACCTGAATCATGAGGCCCTGCCCAGATATACACTCATTCTCAGTAGGGCCCCTAAAATACTATGTCAATAGTTTTGGACAAGACTATGACATCAGGAATCACAGAATCATTAAGCTGAGAAGGTTCTTGAAGGAAAGGCATTAATATTCACAAGGTTCTGCTATAGGCCAGGCACCATCTTTTAAACATTTTTTAAAACTGAACTCCGCAATATGAAATACACTGTATGTGGTGACCTAGTATAGGTGGTGTGTAAAGTGTAACTAAAATAAAAATTTACAAAATAACACTATGTACTGTGTACTTTATTCTGTTCCCCTTTATTTCATTTATTATTTTAAACGATGGTGCTGAGCCACAGCATTGGTTTCAGGATCAGTTACGATGCACAGTCTGGAAAATGTAGTACTGGGTCTTTCATGAGCACAATTGCCTTTCATGCTCATTACACCTGTAGGAGGTAGGCATGTATTCATTTTCATGTTGCAAAGGAAGAGAGTGAGGAGTCTCAGTGAGGTTCAATAATCTGCACAAAATCACGCAATTCCTGAGTGGCAGAGCTGGAATTCAGAGTTTGACTCCAAAGTCCATTCTCCTTCAGAGTTATCTTGCTGCCTGAGATTCCAATGACTCCCATTAAGATAATGACGACATTAATGTCCAGAGAGGGGAAGTGACTTGTTCCAGGTTACAGTGCTAACACAGCCCCAAATGGAAATCAGATTCTTCCCTAGACTCTACACACCCAGCACTGGAATGAGGCTCTTGTGGGTAGGAAGCAATTTTTTCCATCATCAGTTAGTCTGTTCTTCCCTGAAGTCATCCTGGGCTAGATGAAGTTGAAAGAGGCCCAGGAGTCACTCTCCCTGGACAAAGCTGAGCTCATTGATGGGGAAAAAAAATGCCTTGCAAATGTCTTCCGGTAGGAAGTTTGACATTGTGCACATCATTGCTTCCATTGGAATTGAAAGCCATGTTAGCTCAAATTAAAAGCAAAACTGGTTTGCTGCACCTCTGCACACACAGCGGGTCCTAACCTAGTTTCGAGAATGCAATCTATCTTTAGTGGAGCTCTGAATCTCCATCCCTTTTCTGCCTCCCAGTACAGAAGCAGGGTGCCCTTGTACTAGCTCGGACTCGCCCACCAGGGGGCGCAACAGAACTCGCCAGTGGGGAGTGGATGTGGGATATGTTTAAAAGGGTTCTGTATATTTTACCACACTAACAACAGCCACAAAATCAGCATGTCATCTCCCTTCCTCGAAGTGTTGTGTGAGCCTGTACTACATTTGTGAGGTGTCTGGTCTGGTCCTTAATTCATGTTAGCTATTAATATTAATTTTTTTAAGTGCTGCGGGATGACAGCAAAAGGAGCCATCCGTTTTGCCCTGAGGGTGCAAAGGCTCATTTCTTCATTCCATTCATGGCATGCATCTGCGCTTGAAGGCCAAGTAGGAGTCCACTGAGCAAAAGGGATCTGAGAGGCATTCCTGGCCGTTGCTCAAGCCAACACTTGGCGGCGTGAAGAGGCATGGTGGGTTTGGGGACTAGTGAGGATTTACTCAGACCTTGGATCCCAGAGGCACACTGAGAAATTCACTTAGGAAAGAAACAACAACACAGAATCACAGTTACCCCCAAATTATCAAGCAGCCTGGGTGTCAAAAGGGAAATTACCGGTTAACCTAATTAGGCAGCCAAATTGCTTATCCACGTCAGAAGATTAGGTGAGCATCTCTAAAGCACAGAGAGAAAGAAGCTCATTACCAGGTGAACTCAATTTATCCTCTATCCTCCCTGGCTCCATGCTCATGAGACTTGGTTTTAAAAGTCTATCAGAAGGCCTATCATTAATTCTCTAAGTGGCCAGAATCCTGCAGCTGCCAAGCCAGTGTACATATGGGACAGGAAGCCAGGCTCCCTTAGCTGAAGAGAACTTAACTCTTAACCTTTTCCCACTTTCTAGCCAAGGAAACTAAGATCCAGGGAAAGCAGGTGACCTGCTGATGATGGCACACCTAGTAAATGGGAGAGCCAGGCTAAGTCCAGATCTGTCCCACTCCAGCGTCCATTGTCTTTATTGACCACTGCCCTCTACAGTTTATTCTGTAGAAATTGGTTTGTATTAGCTTAACGCATACAATATATATAATCTGAGAGATGATTCTAGCTGTTTCCAAAACATAAACTTTTGTCAATATTAGAAAGTTCCAGAGAACAAACTGAATCCATATCCTGTCAGAGCTGATCAGGAGCTAGAGACCATACCAGGCCACTCTCAAATTGTGATGTGCTAGAGAGAGGATGTTTAAAAGTTGTGAGATTTAAGAGAAAAATTCCAGCCAGAGGTACCTGAGAAGGTTCCATGGAAGAAGTGCTGGTCCCTGGGTTTTGAGTAGTGGGAAAGACTTAAACAGGTAAAGAGAAGGAAGAAAGAGGATTCCGTGTGACAAAGGCATGGAGCTGGACAAATTTAAGTTGTGTCCCATGAGGTTTGAACATCGGTGTGTGACTGAAACTATGGGGGCAGGGTGTGCTGGAAGGCAAGTTAGGTAGATTGTCTGTCTTTTAACAAGAATTTGTTGAACACCAACCATGTGCCAGCTACAGTTTTAGGTACTGGGATTCCAGCATGATCATCACAGACAAACCTGCCCACTCCTCCATGGGGAGTGTGATGATGAACAAATTTAACAACTAAATTATGCAGGATGTTTCAAGATGACAAGTGTTATGGACGAGGGGATAGGGGATGCCAGGGTGAGAGAGGGGTTGCAGTTCTAAACATGGTAGCCAGGGAAGGGTTCACTGATACACTTACATTTGGGGTTGGCGAGGGAGAGAGTGCTGAGGACGTCTGGAGGAAAAGCGATCTTGGCAGAGGAAGGACAGGTTCAAGAGACCTGGCTTGTCTGAAAAGAGGCAAGGAGGCCAGTGTGGCCACCATAGGGGAGGAGGTCAAAGAAGTGGTGGGGAGTAGAAGTGCCTGTGGGCCATTGCTCAGGGGGCCAAGGGAGTGACAGGGTCTGACTAATTCTTGGACAGGGTCATAGTGGAAGCTGTACTGAGCTCTAGTGGGCTATGTTGAAGTAGGGGTTACTGCAGAAATCCAGGAGACAGGACGGGGGCTCAGGCCAGGAGGAGACATGGAGGCAGCAGGGGTGGGATCAGTGCCTGGTGAAGGGAATGGGTTGCCTCTTCCTTGATGCTTGTAGGGCCTTGTTAGCAGTGAGGAAGACCTCAATACTCTTAGGTTCTATGACCAAAATGGGCTCCCAGGTGCTCGTAGGGGAGGGTGTACATCTCTACTCTCTCTTTCTTAGTTCACGGCCTTGGTCGTGAACCACACCCCTGTCCATTTCTCATACCATCCTCCATCCTGCTGCTGATCATCTTGGCTTCTGATCTCGCTACCCAGCTCCCACTCCCAGCCTTGCATTACCTCCCACATGAGACACATGGTACCATCTTATTCTTTTTGTTATAATCTTGACTTCCCTTGGGTGGTAATCCTAGCCCTTCCTTCTGCTCACCTGCCTTGTACTGCCTTGGGGAAGTCTGACCTGGGGCCTACTCGCCACAGCACCACCTCTGCTGGCATTTCACAATGGGGGAGCCAGTTTGTAACAGCCAGTCCTGGCTGGGTTGAACCATTTTTAAGCGTATGTACAATTCAGTGGCATTAAGTGCATTCACATTGTTGTGCAACCGTCACTACTAGCTCATCTGCAGAACTTTCTCATCATCCTAAACTGAAACTTTGCACCCATTAACCACTAACACCGCATTCCTCCCTCTCCCATCCCTGGGTAACCACCAGCATGTTGTTTCAGGAAACTGTGACTGGGGGAGGTGAGGGGATTTGCCCAAGGTTTCAGAGCTGGGACACGGCATGGCCAGGATTTCAGCCCAGGTGTCCTCACTAGCTTTGACTGAAACCACTGTGCTTTCCCCTCTGTGACACCGCCCGCTACCTCTCTGTTACAGACTGGGCCACAAGGCTGTCATATCACCACCTCCTGGATATTCATCTAGAACCTCCATTCTAGAATAATGCCTGGTATACTCAGGAGCTTAGTGTAGTTGTAGAACAAGTTACAGAACGAACCTACAAAAGAGACACTGTGTCATCCTGACCCTGTGGGTGAAAACGGAACTCACAGTGCAACCTTTGCTTTCTTACAAAACATTTATTGAGTGCCAACTGTGTACATGGCATGATGGCAGCTCTTCTTCACCACTCTCCAGCCTGCAGGCCACAGTCAGCAGGAAAGGCCAGAGTAGGGCTGGCTCTGCCTGGCGGCCCTGAGGAGGAAGATTTGTGTTTACATTACCCAGTCAATTCTGTATTTATTTTGGATATTAAGCAGTGACATAAAAGCTGCTGACATTAACCTTCAGGGGCAGAAATTGGCTTTAATGGACCCCATAAAAGTTATTATTGATGGCAGCTGCATGCAGCATCCCCGTGACCTCAGCAGAAGCCTCCACCACTATCAATACTGTTGACAATTACTATTGACTAATGCAAGGCCGGGCGTGGGTGGAGGCAGAGTCCGGTTCCAGTGGCTGGGAGTTTCTGGGGATTGTGCTTTGCATTTGCATCTTATAAGGAGCTCTGAAACCTGGTCACACATTTTTGGTGGCCTCAGTTGAAAGTCTAACACTCTTGATGATTCAAATGGAGCCGGGCCAAGGGCTCAGAGGTCAGAGAGATCTGAGTTGAAATCCAAGCTTTGCAGACTTAATGACTCACTGGCTGTGCAATGTCTGGTGGGTCAGTTGAGCTTTCTGGAGCTTTAGTTCTCTCTTCCGGGAGATGGAAATACCATAGTGTTATCATGAGGATTCAAGGCAATCAGTTGCATATGTGCAGCAGCTTGACACACAGTAGGCCCTCTACTCCTAAAATGTAGCTACATTGTGATGTGTTGCTTTTCATATTCTATGGAACTGAGTCCTGTTCCGATGGTAAGATCTCAGTTCTTGTCACAGAGAAAGGGGCCAGTAGGATGAATATGAGAGAAAGAGGAGGGTCCGGGGAGGAAGACTAAAGAGGTGAGGGCACAGGGAAGAGAGAGCAAGAGAAAGAATGAGACTGAAGGAGAGCCTGGCTCCAGCTCAACCAGATGAGGCCCATGTGCCCTTCACCTCTCCGAGCCCGTCTTCAGCTATAAGTTGAGGAGACAATGGTGTGAGCAAGAGTACTGTCAACCTCATCAGTGGATAAGAGGGAGGCATTCTTATGGCTCATTTACTGTCAGTGTGAATCACTGTCATTTAGACCTGAGTACAACAAAGCCGTTAATGTACCTTCCAACTGGGAGAAAGCGGACAAGAGCATGGGCACCGTGGAGTGTCTGGGTTTGGGGGATCCAGGTCTGGAAGGATGCAGAGGGTCAGAACCTCTTTGTTAGATTCCAGTGCCCCCCTCCTTCACCTGCCCACCTTCCCTGAGTACAGTGAGGCTTAGAGTGTGGTGGCCAGCACAGCAATGGATAATCAGAAGGAGAGGCGGGCGCGGCCAGGGGAAGCAGGCAGCCATTTCCCTGTCCCCATTATCAAAGGCTGAGGCTCTTCAGGCTCATTGATGTGTCATTATCACCCAACAGAGGCTTAATTGAGCAGCAATTCAGCTCTCAGGGAATACACAATAATGTGGGCGGTGTGTGCCCCACTCTGTCATGACTTTATGAAAAAGTGATCATTTGTCACCATGGCAAGAAGCTTGCTGTAGAGGAAATTCACTAAAACTAGGGTTGTAATAAGAGTAAAGACTTTAGAGTTACACAGGCCAGAGTTCAAGCCCCATCTGGCTAGTCATGTGACCTATGTAGGTTGCTTAATCTCTTGGTGCTGCAGTTCAGGGGTGGGGGGATAATAAAACCTACCTCAAAGGGTTGTGGAGGGAATAAATGAGATCATATCACTAAAGCATTTAGCACTGTGCTTGGGGTCTGACAATCAGCAACAGCTATGAACTGTTCATTCTGTTATTATCCTTTTCTTCTTGTGCACCTTCATCTTAATGTGAGCACGCAGAATTGTAGAATCCTAGATCTGAATGGGCCTGCAGATCACTGAGCTCTGTTATATCCCAAGAGTTCATTAGAACACTGACCCAGGCAGATGCTCTCGGAATAAAGGGTTCTATGCTCAGATCAATTTGGGGAATGTTGCTTCTATTCCTCCTTGGTAATTTATCCATTAGCAGGCACATTAACATATTTTAAAACCTCTGAAAAGTCCTACACAAAGGAAAGTCCTTTAACCCAGTTTCCTACATTATTTGACCACAGAGTAATTCCCCTCCCTCCATCCAAGAACTAGTAATATTCTCACAATACAGTCAATTCTGATTTCATTTAAATCACTTATTTTATAGATGAGGAAACTGAAGTCAGTCTAGAGAAAGGATCTAACTTATCTGGGGTCACACCCCAGGTCAGGGATGGAACAGAAGTGTCCTGTTTTCTAATCAGACATCATTTTCTCTTTACAGGCCTCATGCATCACATTGATTATCTGGTTTGGTGCATGGTGATGGCAGGGAGAGGAGGGGCTGCTGGCTGGGCTTGGGCCTCGGTGCGGAGATAGATGAGGGAGGCAATGGCTCCCCAGTG
This sequence comes from Furipterus horrens, assembly GCF_987537825.1. NCBI lineage: Eukaryota > Metazoa > Chordata > Mammalia > Chiroptera > Furipteridae > Furipterus > Furipterus horrens. Next base: position 50,236,661 of record NW_028327172.1, read on the forward strand.
CACTGGCCCCCTCAGAACACTGGTTTAGGGTCAGGGGAGGCTAACATTGCCAAGCCAGTATCCAGGACCCGCTGTTCTCCCACCAACTCAGACAGGTGCACAGGCTCCCTAGGAAAGCCTCTGCATTATCTGGGAAGGGTGGCAAAATGGATATGGAACTCTGCTGCACCTGACTCTTTAAAGGAGATACATTTCCCAAATTTGATGATGACTTTACCTGGTCTTCTGTTCAATCCCAAATCTGGAATTGTGTTCTGTGTAACCCAGCTAGAACATCCTTTTCAGAGACTAATCTGCTTAAACCTTCAAGTCTGAAGCTAGAGCTGGAAACCAATAGGAGGCCCTTCTGCCAGACTTGGCTCTTGCTGTTCTCATTCAGGCGGCCCTCCTCCGCCTCCCCCTTCCTACCTTTGGGGTCAAAGCACCTGAAGACCCCTCATTGTACTTCCAAGAAGCAAAAGCCTCCCCTAGGCAGAGGGGCTGTCCCAGGTCTCTGCCACCCCCTCTAAATCTTCACTGCCACACTCCAGTAGGACACTCCTCAGTGAAGACTAGGGTCCACACAGCTGCCCAGGGACTGGTGGAACACAAAGCATGAGAGGAAGGGAGACCCCCCTACACACACACACCAGCAGCAGCAAACTTCAGGCTGCAGCTAATTCAGAGCCCCTCAAGTCTGAGAATAAGCAGAAAAATTCTGAAACCAGAGTCCCTTTGGAAGAAGGGGCTGCAGAGATAGGAGTACAATAAGGAGTCCAGAACAGCCAGCACTTTCCCATACCTGCAGATAGGGGAAAGCTAAAGCAAAACTTCAAGTTTTAAGCTACCCTAACATGACAGTTTTTGTTCTGAAGCCATCCTCTGATCAACATAAGATGGTGGGGTGTGGCAGCATCCAGGCGATTGCCCAGGACTGCTGAGCTCCTGCACGCTGAAGTCTGCATGAGCAGGACTCAGGCAGGACCAGTGAGGCTCAAGCCTCAGCATACAAGCTGTGGGGGGTGGGTCCCAGCATCCTCTGGCTCCTCTGCTCCCTCACCCCATAGGCACTTCCCTAATCTGGATAGAAAGAGCAGAGACCCAATCTCTGTCATGTCACCAATTGGTGAGCATTCCATGTGTCTGTGCAAAAAGCTCTCACTTTGACCAAGGAGAGCAAAGCAATTTTCACCAACTTTGCCAGAGCCCCAAGCCATGGAGCACACAATCAATGCTGTAACTAAGACCCAGTCCCACACCCCAGGGGCCCAGCACAGGCCGAGTGAACCACTCACCAGTCTCAGTGTTCTCGTGCTCAGTGTCGGTGAGCGTGAGGTTGGAGTTGGCCCGGCTGGACAGGCAGGAGCTGCGGCCTGACCGTGTGCTCCGGCCCCACAGTCGCACTGGGTGCTCGGGGGACAGCATGGTGTCGGCCTCCACGTCGGCGTCAGATCCGGCCCCCATGGAGTAGCCGCAGCGGGGCAGGCCGATGTCTGTGCGGTACAGGGTCCCGTGAGGCGGCGTCACCTCTCCCAGCCCCAGCTCGCGTAGGGAGAAGTTGGCTCCTGGGAGGAAACCAAGGTGAGTTTGGTTAGGGTGTTGAGAAAGGAGTCTTCCCACCATTAGCCTGACCCCTCATCCCAGGACCCACTGCTGTCCTTTGAGCTCAATGTGCAGCCTCATGCCTCTCCTCTGCGTGGATGCCTGCTCCTGCCCCTTCCCCAACCAGCCGAAATGCTCTACACCCTTTAAGAAAGGGCCAACTCAGATGGCACCTCCTTTCATCCTACACCCTGTGCAGAAGTCACTGATCTTTCTTCTAAAAGTCCCTGTCCCCAGTTACAGAATGAAGGGCCTGACTTCTCCACTGATGATGACCTCAACAGGGCCAGGGACCAGGCCTTACTCATTCCTAAATCTTTGTGCCTAGAAACAAAAAAGAAAAAAAGAAAAAAAATCTGCCCCTTAGAGGGGCCCAATAAATGTCTGCTAAATTAAATGGAGGGCCTTGGGTCTCCTCTTCCAGGTGGGGTAGGGGCATGGCGCTCACCAGCAAGGAGGTTAAAGTCATGAAGTAGTTCCATACTGCTTGGTCAATAACTGATGCCCACGCCTCCTCATGCCCAGTGGCCCCAACCTCTGCTCCGCCTACACCAGCCCCGGCCCTACAATGCCCCCACCCACCATGATGAGATCACCTCCCAGGCTCTCCAGGATGCAGTTACTAAAAGGTTCATGCCAGCAGGCTTGGCACAGAAGGGGCCTCAGGCTGTTTCATGGCCAGTAAGACATTCTGGGTCAGACCAGATGTTAAGTATTTTGGATGGCACCCCTAGGTGCCATAGTCCAGTCTTCTCTCCTCTTCTCTTCTCATTCTAAGTAGAAGAAAACTCCAAATTGGAGCCTAAAGTCTCTCAGTCTCCCCCTGCCCCGCATTGATGCACACTGCACTTCCTGCATGCCCAGTTTGCCTCCCTCTGATGTCCTTTCGCCACCCCTGTCCTGTCCACCCCCCAACTACACCACCCCCATCCCATATTTCTGCTCCTCCAGGCCAGCCCTCTCAAGGGAGACCAGTCACACATTATAAAGAATGACTGCTATGTTAAGTGAAAAATCAAATTTATTTGCAATGAACAGCCCTGGCTGCATTGATTTCCATGTGGCTTGCCCTGCATACTGTTTTAAGCAGCCAGACTCAGTGTCGATATGAGTGAGCCGAGACATCCCAGGACTGGAGAAATGCAATGTGAGGGCTCAGCAATCCTGTTGAGCCATCCCGGTCCCTCTGATGTGTTTGTTTAGATTTATTTTACCAATCATGAGACATACTCCTGTGTGCTTTAAGTCTCTTTGGCCTCTTTCTTGAGGGGTCCAGGACGCAGATTGACATCAAACCTCACTCAACATCTAGCTGTGCAATCTTGGACTGGTGATATCACCTGGGTCTATGCTCTTGTTTTTCAAATGAGGTGATAATCTATGACCTGCTACCCTCAGGATTTTTGCAGATCCAGGGAGGTAATGGGATAGAATACCTTGTAAATGGCAATGCTCATGCTGCCTATGAGATGAGAATGCTTCTTGTTTGTTATTTACAAAGATAAGAAGGGGCTCCTTCCACAGCCTCATATGCTAGGGTGGCATCCAGGCCAAGCTGGACCTGCCAGGGCTCACTGAGCTCTATTAACATGGGCAGGACAGAGCTGAAGAAAAGCTATGATATCATTTTGTCCCACCCCCACAGTGAGACCCAGAGTTGACAATTAGTAGTAGCAGCATTTATGAAGCATCTGCTCTATGCCAGGTACTGTGTCAAGTGCTTTATTTATAGACCTTATTAATTCTGACCATCCTACCATTGCCCAACAGAAGAAGCTGAGAGTAGTAACAGTGGCAGGACCAGAATTCAAATCCAGGTCTAATGCCAGATTTTGAGCTCTTACCCACAAGCCAGGAAAAAGTGGAAGACCTCCCATCTTTCAAGCCCAAGAGGCAGTCTTGCTAACAAGTCAGCTTTCATGTGGATCCAGGCCTGTGGGGGAGGTCACTGTAGGCTGTCAGGCTGTATGGGGGTATGTGTGCACCCAGCTCTTCTTACCTCTATGATCTTGGGCAAATGATTCAGCTTGGTGGTGTTGTAAGTGTTAAATAACAACATCAAAACATATATAAATTACATAGCACCATGCCTGGCTAACTCTGTAGAAGGGGGGTGGACAGGGCAGAATCAGGGAGGGCTGCATGAACCTGCAGGAACTGGTAGGGGCCCATCAGGCATCAAAGAAGGCTCAAGACACTGCAGAGAGAAAAACAGGAAACACAGAGGCACCACGGTAGCGAACATATATCATGGCAGGTGTGGAAAAACGAGCAGTCCAGTGGGTCTGGAGTATGGGTGGTGAAGTGGAGAGGCAGGCGATAAAGTAATCCAAAAAGACAAATGAATATGGGGAAAGTCCTCCTAAGCCAGGTTAAGGAGCTCAGGGCAATGGGGAGTCATTTCCAACTTCACTCCATCTGCAGTGCAGAGAACAGCCCATAGGGGACAGCACTGGGCAAACAGGGTTGTGGTCAAGGGTCCCAGAGAAATGATAGTGGCCTGAACTGGAAAGGTGGCAGAAGCGATGGAGAAAACAGATGAATTTGAAAGGTATTCTGGAGCAGGATGGATAGACTTTAGTAACTATGGTGTGTAGGAAATGAAGGAATGGGAGGTAGGATAGTCTCCAAATTACCAAGTTTTTAGGTCTATCTCAGTAACAGCTTCCAGTCAAGGTCAGGACAGTGCTTGACACAAAAAAGTGCTGCTATGTTTGTTGAATGAATAAATATATGAACAAATGTCAAATCTAATAACAAAGGCTTATTCAGCACTTGGTGGTATCAACTTACCACCTAAACACGTCATCTCATTAGTCCTCATAACAATTCAGTGCAGCCCTGGCTGGTGTGGCTCAGTGGGAGTGCCCACCTGCAAACCAAATGGTCGCCAGTTTGATTCCCAGTCAGGATACATGCCTGGGTTGAGAGCCAGGTTCCCAGTTGGGGGCAAGTGAGAGGCAACCACACATTGATGTTTCTCTCCCTCTTTGTCCTTCCCATCCCCTCTCTCTAAAAATAAACAAATAAAATCTTTTTAAAAATTCAGCGCAGTAGGGAGACCACTCATGCCCATCCAGCAGGTGAGGATGGAGGCTTAAGGAGAGCCTGAGGCTCTGAACTCAAACCCAGGCAGTCCGACAGCACACGGAACCCAGCTCCTAACCACCTCATTACGCCTACGAAGTGGGGGATCATGAAAATGGTGGGACTAAGAATGAACTATAGGGCAGGCTTTGACTGGATACCAGTGCCAAAATAGCAGACTTGGTGTTTACGCGGTGCCCTCGCCCGCCGTGCTGCTGCCCCGCGCTCCGCCCTCACCTGTGCGGCAGAACTCCTCGGCCTCCTGAGGCACCATGTCCTTGATGCGGCTGCCGTAAGCGAGGCGGGCGTCCTGGTCATACGCCTTTAGGGTCTCGCTGGAGCTGTAGGACTTCTGCGGGACCTTGCCCTCCTCGCTGTCCGCGGAGGAGCCGGTGTAGCGGCGCTCGGCGTCGCGGCGCCGGGTCAGCGAGCGGTATGGCTTCCTCTCCTTCACGTCCATGGCCTCCGGCCCACACTCCTCCACATCCACAAACAGAGTCCTCGCCGCACTCAGGGCTGAGTGGTCTGGAGCCAGGGAAACAAGAGAAAGGGCATGAGCTCGAGCCCCGGGAAGCAAAGACAACAGCCCGGTCCATCCTGGACCTCGATTCCGCCTTCAGCCGGCGCAGAAGGGCCTGGGGGCTCCCTCCGAGAGGTGAGGGCACAGCTCCAAGGCCACACAAGCATACAAAGCAACAGGGGTCCTTGCACCCAGAGCCTCTAATGACTAATCCTGTCTTTCTGCTCCTCCGCCTTTTCAGCATGAAGATGCTCAGCCTGTCCCTCCAGTGGTCCGTATCAAGACAGCTAACGAAGTTCGGAGGGCTCTAGTTTCCCTAGTCCCCCTAGACAGGAGTCGCGTGTTTGTTCCATCACGTCTGGGCCGCCGCAGGGCCTGCCACGGAACAGTGGCTCCTTAAGAATTTGTAAACTGAATGACTATATCCATTCATTTTGGGGTAAGCACTTTGCATTCATTATCTCATTAAATCAAATGAGCCAAGGTGTAAACAACCAATCCACACTATCACTACCAGATAATTAATTACTTGCTTATTTTTTGTTTTCTTCCACTAATACATAAACTCCATGAGAGCTTTACTCGTTTTGCTCACTCCTGGTCTGTGGCACCTGGGGTGAGTTCTGGCACACCTAATATGCATTTGTTTAATTAATTGGCCAACCAATCCCCATCTGACAGTGGAGAAAACTGAGGTTCAGAACCTCCTCCAAGATCATGAAGGTGGTAAGTAACAAAGCCAGAACCTGAACCCAGATCTGCTTGGCTCTAAAGCCTGAGCTTTTCCTATGCTGTTATGTCCCCTTCTTCCCACTCTCATTACACAAAAGTGTACTTCCAGCTAGGCTAGCTCTGACTGCCCTGCAGACTGCAGAGCGGACCTCCACACCTCCAGACTCGCATCTCATTGGTGGCACCATCGGCACCATCAGCACCTGGGGAAGCTACAGTGCCTGCCCCGTGCGTCTGGGCGTGGCCAGGGTGTCGCCAGGGTGTCTGATTGGTGGGAAGCTTCTAATCTTTCTTTCTCCTCTTTCCCCCATCTTGACCTTTTTGTCCTAGACTGACATCCCAGGAGTTTTTAAAGCTGCCAAAGCCCCCTCTTTCTCCTTCCAAATGTTTTCGTTTGGCTCTGGGGTAGCCAGTAGAATATCCTGCACAAAGTACGATGAGAGCTCTTATGTTTCTTGACACATACAACCTAGTCAGCTCTTCCTTCCCATTGTTCCACTTTTCATAGCAACATGGGTATACAAAACATTCTGCCGTGTCACTGTCCCATTAGAGAAACCACAGAGCGAGAGCTGCAGTGTCGGCATGGGGTCTCGGTGTGGGGGTCAGGCTGCTGACAGATGGGGAGGTGGGCCTGTCCGAGAGGGCAGTGTCTACCCAGTGCCTGCCAATGCTGCAACGGAGAAGTGCAGGGTGTCTTGTGAATTTTTAAGACAAGCTGGAAATTTGGACTTAGATGTAAAATGTATGATTTTAAAATGTTATCCATTATTATTTTTTAAAATTTCAAAATACTTTACAGGCCAAACAAAACATAGTGATGGGTCGTTTTGGTCTGAGGATTAGTGGTTTCTAAGCTCTATCTTTAGTTATGGGCATCTGATGCATCCCTTTGGCCTGAAGATGCTTACTTCCCTCCCCAAACCCTAGAGACTGTCTCCTGGAAGGTCTTATCTTGGTTCCAGTGCAAACTCTGTCCTCCTTAAAGAAGTCCCTAGATCCACTCAAATGGGTCCATGTGTCCTAACCTGAAAAGCTGCATCTCTTTGCTCAGCAAGGTAATGTCTGAGGTCTTGGGATTTATCATGGGTCCCAAGCATGTACTGTAGACTTTCCTTTCCATGTTCTTCATGATTTTAAAAGAGTGCAAACATTCATGATTTTATTGGTGCTTCATAATAACCATGAAGCATATAAAACAATGATTTTTACCCCCATTGACACATGGGGCAACAGTGAGGCAGAGCCATCCAGCCTCCTGCCCAAGGCCATATGGTGAGTTAGTGGCAAAGCCAGCATTACTAAATGGATGATAGTGCTGTAGGGTTGTAAAAAGAGCCAATCAACATGGGAGACCCAATGCTCACAATACCCCTGGAGAACCAGTGCTGGGACAGGAGTATGACCTGGGATACACAGAAATCAAGTCATCTTACTGGGGGCCAAACTGAGAGCTCTGAGCTCTGACCTCTTGGCATGGACTGAAGAGATGATGGTCCTCTGAGTGCCCGAGGGGAGGTGCAGGGAAGACCAGTGATGCTACCTTCTGCTCCAGGGTCTGGAAAACAGGCCCTGAAATTCATAACTTGAAAAGCATCTCACATGGTGACCTGAACACACATTTATGTGTGTGAGCGTGTGTTTAAATATACAAACTCAAAATAAGATTCACACCAAAGTTTCTGTGGAATGAGCAATGCACTCTGACATTTCCTATTTCATTCTCTTTCATTTTTTTTTCAAAAAGGCTGATTATAACCCCCAATAATAGCTTTTGATCCAAAGCACTGTTCTGGTCTAATTTGGATGAGGATTTATGACTGCTGTCTAGCTTCTGTGACTTCTGGCCCCTCACCTCCCACCCATCCCTGTGTGACAGTGATGGTAGTAATAATAATAAGAGTAAGCACTCAAGTAATGTTAGCCATTGTCAATAGTAGTCACTAATAATTCACAATATTAATAATAATAGCCAATATAATATTAATAGTAGTCAACACTTACTGAGTACTTACTTTTACTGATACTATATGTGGAAACATTTTAATCCTCATTTCAATCTAGTGCTATAGGTACTACGTTTGCAAATCACAGATGAGAAATTGCAAGGTGAAGTATCATGTCCAAGATTACACAGCTTGTGAGTGGTGGAGCCACAGTTCTGACCTAGGCAGTGGAACTCAGCGTGTGGATATAACTGCTATAAGTATTGCCTTTATTTGCTGTGCCAGGTGAATTTTCTAAGCCCAGATCATGCCACTGCCTTGCTAGCAGCCCTGTAGAGCCTTCAGGGTGAATTCTAGGTTCTTGGTCAAAACGCTGTTCTATGTCCGGCCTGCCTCACTTCCACCTCACTGAACCACTTTCTGGACATGAATTCTGTGATCTCTCCACCTTTGTGCATGTTGTTCCATCATACGATATCCATCTAACTGGATGTCTGTCTCTCTCCTGGACAGCTGTTCCAGGAGGGCAGGCCTGGCATCCACAGAACGCATGGAGTTTGCGGGGTAAATCAATGACTAAACCTCAGTTCTTCTTACCAGTCTTATGTAATACAAAATACTGGTAGTTCAATTTAGATAAATATGTATTAGATACATCTAAGATGGAATTAAATGCATTACTTAGAAGCATTCTTTTAAAAAAGGCAGCTTGGGTTTGAAGTATATGCCCCCACTTAGAAGCTGTGTGACCTAGGACAAGTTCTTCAATCACTCTTTGCTTCAGTTTCCTCATCTGCAAAATAGTACTAACCTCTTGGGGTTGTTCTGAGGATTAAATGAATTAGTACATATCCCTGGAACATATGGTCACTGATACATGTGGGTGCTGAATGTATGTTAGCCATTGTTATCATCAGAAAAAAAAAACAAACCCACATTTTATTTTTAAAAGGAACACTTTAGAAGTCTCCAGCTAGGAGTCAGTTATAATTGGATAAGAAAGAGCCGCTCAGAAATATATGTTAATAAGGCTGAGACACGTTTTAGGTTGTTAAATTGGTGGATAACTGTCTTCTTATCAGTATGTGCCTGCTGACTGAAGTCACTGGCTTCAAGGCAAAGACTTGGTAACAACGAATCATTAAGAACACAGCCCCCAAACTCATGTCTCCCCTGTCACAAAGCAGAGGCAGGGAGAACATTTGCCTTGCTCCTGTTTCCTTTTACCTTTTTCCATTTTAGGCTTAGCAAGTCATTCAGTAAATTTTTTTTTTTTTTAACAGATGGTAGGTCACTCATGGTTCACACTTGAACTTGGCCTTTATTAGAGAGAGAAAGAAGGGGTTGGAATGTATGTCATGACAGAGGTGAGAAGCTCTCTGGAGCAAGGGTCAGCAGGACAGGGGCACTGAGACCCCAGCAGGAGGAGGGGAGAAATTCTGGGGAAGGGTGCCTAGCTCAGATCCTGTGACCCCCACCCATGGCTGTGGGGCAGAAACACTGGCACATGTGTGTTTAAACCTGTCAGTCTTTCATTCCCTGCTGACCAGTGGTCCCCCACTGCCCCTAAATCTATTAGCCCAATTCTTCCTGACTCTCTCGCCCACAGCACGACCTGCCAGCCCTACTTGCCCCTCTCCCAGGTACTACTTCTGCCCCGCAGAGCTGCCTGCCCTCAGACATCCTCACTCTGAGCCTCTGCATATGTTGGTCCTTGGGTTGACCTCAGGGAGCCCCCTGAGGAGATGGGGCGGGAGGGTGTAGGGCTGCTTTCCCTCTGCTTTGTAGTCCTTCATCCACGCCATCTCCCGCCAGGTAGCCCCTCTCCCAGGCCTCCGGCTCTCACGGGGCTCTGCAAACATCCTTCCCTGCCCTCACCTGTCCAGACCTGGGGTGTGCCAGCTTCCTGCTGCAGATAGACCCTGGGTGTCCACCATCTTGGTTGGCTACCTTCACCTGCCCACACCTGTGTCTCTTTATTCAATCTGTTTATTTATTCATCTGGGACGAATTCTGTTTCCTGTGGGGATCCTGGCCTGTGGTGCAGCTTCACCTCTCACTCTCTGGCTCACCTTCAGTAATCATAGTTACCACCATCATCACCCTGATAACGGCAGCAGCTCTCACTTATTCAGGGTGTACCACAGGCCAGGCACTGGGCGGAGTGCTTTGGATAGATGTCACCATTCTTAGTCTGTGTATTGGTCCCATTTTACTGATAAAGAACCTAAAGCTTACAGATGTTAAGTAAGTGGCTTAAAACCACACAGGCAGGAAGTGAATCAAGAGCTGGATCCATCCATTGCCAAATCTTCTTTCCCACAACCCTCTGCCGTGCACAGTGATAGAAGGAGCTCCACCAGGTTTGGAGCTGGTCCAGCTCCAGCCACCTTCTGGCTGCGTGGCCCTGGGCCAGTCCCTCACCCCAGGACGCTGGGTTTGTTAGATGCTTTGTAAACTGCAGTGCACCTTATACCTACAGGCACACGGGAGTGGAGAATTCTTACTATTACTGCCATCATGATAATCTCCATTGCTTTGTTGTTATTTCCAACCAACAATCAAACAGCTGCCTTAGACCCAGAGTAAACCAAGCAGCTGAGCATGAGCTGGGAAGCCAAGTGGCAAACACACCTGAAGAACATGATTAGCAGCTCAGCCACTGAAGCCTCAAGCTAAGCATGAGGGTCTGACTGTGGCTCAAGCAGAGGTTTACAACCAAGACCAAGGGCCTGTGGCCCTCACAGGAGGATGCTGGCGCAGACCACCTGTGTGAGATGTGTGAGACTCTGGCCCACTCTCGAGGTGTGGCTGGCTGAAACCCTTCTCCAGATAAAACCTGAGCACTGTAAAGGTGCCTTCTGAGAGTTCATGTCCACACCCTGTCACAGGCCAGTCTTGTGTTGTGCGCTGGGCCCAGAGATGAGTCAGATGCCAGCCCCTCAGGGACAGCTCACTGCCTCTTTGGGTGCCAGCCATACAGAACAGGAGGAGAGCATTGATAACGCATGAACTGCATGCAGTTTTACAGGTTTCTCCTCATGCTGACAGGGGGTCATTTCTGGTCTGTGGACGGGGAAGCAGAGTGGACTCGGGACAAGGCAAAGGAAGAAACATGGATGCACTGACCGCTGTGCTCTGTGCTTTTCACGTAACCTACAAGAACCCTAGTTATTTCTTGTTTGAGAGAGCAGGCTAAATGACCCAGCAGACTGATCACGTTCACACAGCCAGTGACAGCACTGGGACTGACTATGAAATTCACATGTTGGTTTGTTTTCTTTTACATGGAGCTGGGCTTGGGTGGGTCTGGAAGGAGTGAACAGGTGTGTGAATGTGGGGAGGCCTAGGAGACACAGAGTGGTGATGGTGGGCAGGGGATCATTTGAGACAGGAAAAGAGGCAATAACAATAAAACACCTACTGTTAATCCAATACCTGCTTGTGTGCTGGGGACTTTGCACAGACTATTTCTAATACCTACAGCAAGTATGCAGTTAGATATTACCCTCTTATATTATATTTTCTCTTATTTTACAAATGAGATAGCAAGTGCAAAGAGAAGGTGACTTGCTCTGGATCATGTGTCAGGGGCTGGATTTGAACCAGAAGAGAATATTTAAACTTGAAGAAAGGTATTCCGCACCTAGGACCATAGGTTAATTCATTTGGCAAATAATTGCTAAGGACCTTTTCTGTCCTACATGCTATGGAAGAAGCATGGAGGTGACACACGGAGCGCCCCTTGTTCCCTCTCCCTCCTCCCACCTCCCGTCCTCCCCACAACACTGCAACCTACGCGGCTGCTCCAGGTCTTGTGTGAGGCCCCAGTGGACAAGATCAGGGAGCTTGCTACTCCTTGGAGCTTCAGAAGGACTGTGGGTGAGCCAAACAGGGAGGGAGGCAGGAGGAGGTCACCAGAGGCTCCTAAGCCAGGCCTGGTGGGCCAGAGGTGAAGACACAATCAGGGACCACAACCCAGGGAAAGAGACATCTGAACCATGATCCCAGATGTCATGTAAAAGTAGGCTAGGCTAGGCAGTTCTGAGGTAAGGAGAGAAAAGAAGTCTAAATCTGTGGCTTTCCAATATCTCTGACCTATAGTAAAAAGACATTTATTTCACAATCCAGTACACACATAAATATACATTTCTAACTAAAACAAAAATTTCCAAAACTACGCCTAACTTTTCCTGAAGAGTGAAATCTGATATTTTTTATTTTGCTCTATTCTACTAAAATAGAAGTATGGATGAATTGCCAACCTACAGTTTGAAAACACTTCTCTAGATAATACCGTGGATGGAAGTCATAGGTGTGAGAGAAAGTGGGAGCAGACAGGCCCAGTTATTACTGAAGTGGAGACTCCAGGGTGGAAAAGAGGTTCAAGATAAAGCTTGAGAGGTGAGGAGTGAGCAGCCTGGTAGAGAGAAAAGTAATTTCCATGAGTGATTATAATACAAGTGGATAGCAATCGTGCATGTGGCAGAAAGCCTTGATCTTGAGATCCCTGGGTAGCATGTAGCCCAGTTGCTTCCCAGGGGCTTTGATGGGCGGGGGGTGGGCAGGATGTGGAAGGGAAGAATGGCAATGGGGTAGTACTGAAGGAGAGGAGAGGATATTGGGCAACAAAGCTTTTGATATGCAGGAAGAAACTCAAGAAGCACACCTGGGCCCCTTGCTTGGGCTCCAGCAATATTTTTGAGGGGCATGGGCCTGGATCATCCTCAGAGAGACTTCCTCAGAACCACAGCACTGCTGAGGCACCTCTACCCCTGCCAGAGCTCTTGGGGAAAACGGTGGCTGTTACCACCTTGGGCTTCCTGGAAACCTCAGAAACAGCCAGGGCGAACCAAGAAATTGACTGAATTCCTGTTGGACTAAAGGTTTATAAGTTTTCCTTAACATAAACACATGGTGATATTTTTAGTTCTTTGTGTGTCAAAAGGGCCCATAAATATTTCAGAGCTAACAAGTGTTCTATAAAATATGAGCCCTGGGCAGTATCTCTGTGTGTGTGTCTATGTGTGTAAATTCATTATACATTTTTTGTTGCCTTAGTCCTTCAAAGTTTGGACTTGCAAGTCCTTTGTTTTAAACTCCAGTGTGATATGAAGGTGAATGGGGTAGAAAGGGTACCTATTTTATGCCAGCTGTTGTGTTGGGCTGTTTAAACCAGAGAAGTAGGCACTTCACAGATGTGGAGGCTGAGGTCCAGAGTAGCAACATGATGCTCAAGTTCACACAATATGCCAAGACTGGAATCTGGGAGATCTGGCTCCCAAGTCGGTACTCCCTATTGTACATTTCTCTGGCCCTGTCATTTTAGGACAATCCTTGCCTTTTTAAACAGTGAGACAGTGATTAAAATAATGGTGGCTAATGGCAAGCTCTTTACATGCATAATCTCATTTAACCCTCACCATACCCCTAAACCATCCTCATTTTAGAAATGAAAAAGCCCAGGATTTAAAGAGGTCAAGCACCTTGCCCAGAGGCTCACAGCAAAGATGTGGCTGAGGCTGGGTCTGTATGACCCTCAAGCTCAAGGTTTCAATGGGAAACTCTACTGCTTTCCACCCAGGTCAGCCCTTATTCTCATTTGCTTAAATGCCCTATGTGCTCTTTTCTTTTCTTTTCTTTTCTTTTTTCTTGGCAGTATTAACTGCTCGGGTAAATGAGTTAGCACCTGGCCTGGGCTTCTGGAAGGAATGCTTTTCCAGCTGCTTTTCCAAGTGGGTCCCGCACATAAAGGCAGCACCATGGGCCTGGGACAGGGCTTTCTTGGGCTCGGCGTGGAGTGTGGTCATGTGTCCAGCCTGGCTGTGGGGACTTCCCTACTCAGAGGCTGGCAGGCAGGTGACAGATGGTGCTGCTGCCCTCAGGGGCCATCTCACTCTTCTGTTGAGGGCTGGTCACAGGCTGGGTTTGGAGGCAGGTGCTTGCTGTGCGGGCAACGCTCCTCTGACCTCGAGCTGGGCAAGCTCTTCCCAGAGCTGTGCCGAGCCCTCAAAGGGCTGAGACACACAGGACCCGGCACACAACAGGCCCTTGCCAGCAGCAGGTAGTATGAAGACTGTGTTGTCCAGATTCCTCCATCTCCATTCTTCCTCTCCTGAAGCCATCTACCAGTCAATGATTTCCCTTCACAAATGGTGGCATCTTACTGTCAGAAAATGTAGTTATTATTGTATGGTGGAAAGTACCGTCAAAGGTCAGCTGGTTCATGCACCAGCGATATTGGACCTGCCCTGGTCCCATCTTTAACCAACTGGTCACACCATATCTAAAGCTGGGGCCTTGACTACCTCCAGGGATGGCTCTGACTATGCTCCCTGACGTGGACTCCTGCCTCCTTTTAACTTCCTTCTGTAGTCCTCTGCTCTACTCCTCGGGGTGTCAGAAAATAAGTCCAGTGCTTGTGCCCTGGCAATAGCCCTTCAAGACTAAAGATGGGCCCTGCTGGTGTGGTTCAGTGGGTTGAGCATTGTCCCATAAACTGAAAGGTCATCAGTTCAATTCCAAGTCAGGGCATAGACCTGGATTGCGGGCCAGGTCCCTGGTTCAGGGCATATGAGAGGCAACCGATCAAGGTTTCTCTCACACATAGATGTTTCTCTCCCTCTCCTTCTCCCTCCTATCTCTAAAAATAAATAAATAGAATATTAAAAAAAATACTAAAGATGGCCTAGTGTGTATGTCCTTCAGTCTTCTCATCAGGCTGATCATCATTCCTACAGTTTTCAAGCCTCACCTTTCCAGTGAACTTTCTGTGGGTCCTAACCATGCTCCCTCTTCCCCATCTAATAAGGCTTTGGAAGATTCAGGGTGAGATTTGGGGATAAGGAATTGGACCAGATGGAATCAGAGGGACAGACACATCTACAGGTGATTCCAGCACAATGAATACAAAAGAGAAATTGACAGAGATAGTCTGGGCACAGAGAGGGGACACCAGCTTGAGTGAGGTGGGCAGCAGAAGCTGCCAGAAGGAGGTGCCACCTGAGCTGAGGCTGAAAGGCTGAGCAGGAGTTAGCCTGGGGGCGGGGAGACTGCTCAAACATATCCACATGTCTTTCTATGGGGTTGGCTAGACTCACTGGGAACCTCTGCGTGCAGCAGAAATATGCACCTGTCTTTCCCGCACCCAAGACAGTATTCTCACAGGGCATCCGAGCCCCATGTGGCTTTCTTGGGAGCACATCTATAGGAGCCTCTGGTTGAGCTTGCTGTCTACTGGGACTGAGTTTCTTCAAGAACAACGCCTTGAGCAATGGTCTTCAGTTTCAGCCCCCACTGAAAGGGAGCCCCTACAGTCTCCCTAAAAAACCCATTCCTGGGGGAAGCTCAAAGCCCAGTCTATTAGAGTGCTAATTCTTTGCAAAAAGTGCACAAGGGTCCCACACAGACTTCTGATTTTCTATGGGCTTATTCTGGGACCGTATTATGAGATAATCAGAGGGAGGGGAGAGACAGTTGGGCTGATTAATTGCACATCCCCTGCTGTGTCCAAGGCTTAATCTGCAATTACCAGGGGCTCCTGCATTAAGCCTCCACAGTGCTATGGGGAGCAGGCATTAGCTTAAGTCTTCTTTAAATGGTGAGATTCTTAGTTTTAACACTAACTCCCTCAATTTACATGAGTTCCCCAGCTTGTGAAGGTAGCAACTGTGTGTGCCCTTGCAGAACTGCTCAGGGTTCTGCGTTCATAAAGAGGAGGGAGCTGAGGCTCGGGAGGCTGTGACTTGCTGTTGGCCACACCCAGCAAGCGCAGACCTGAGATCCTTCAGCTGGGTGGTGCTCCCTTTCACGGCCTCAGTTTTCTCTCCTGCAGCATGGAGTGGCGTGAGGGTGGGGGTCATATGTAATCCCCTGAGGACTGCCTTTATGCTCCCGAACATACATACACATATATACAAGCATACGCACATGCACACACACCATGGATTCAAAGTACTCTGTCAAGAACTGAAAGTTCTGTAAGATGCAATGATTGCAAAGCACCTTGAGGAGGTGCCAGGAGGGGTCCTGGCAGCAGACAAAGCTTGTTAGCCAAGGCGTCCCAGAAAGGGATGTCCAGGAAGAAAGCAAGGGAGGTAGCCATGGCTTTGGCAGACTCTCACTTATATCTCTGTGTAGTCAAACCTCAAAAAAGTAGAGAAGGAGGCTCATAATGATGGGAAAACCCTAATTGCCTAAAACTGCCGCCATTTCCAATAATTAAAGGCAGACTTAATAGATATTAGGGCCCTCTTTCCAGAAGCTGGGTGGTCAGGCGATTTTTATTTCAATAATTAGCTGCTGTAAGTGATACAGAGCTGGAGACAGATAAAGGCAGGGCCAGTCTCTCACGGAGTTAATTGTGCCCAGGGTTCTACACGCCTAATCAAGCCTTGCTGCTCGAATCCCTTTCATCCAAGGCCTCAAAGGACTTCGCCATTGGTAATTAAGTCTCCTAAGTGCCATCGAGAAAGTGATTCTCCTTGGCAGTCTGAGCAAAGAAGAGGCTGCTGGGGTGGAGGTGCAGGTGGAGGTGGGGCAGGCAGCCATGTGGCTGGCATGGCCCCTGAGACCAAGCCTTCTCAAGCTTTTGGCATCTGTGCATCCTACTCGAGAAGGACAATGGCACACCTTGTCGCTTTGCTGGCCACTTCCGGTTGAGTCTGGTTCAACCTGCCCCAAACTGGAAAGGCTGGAGAGCTACTCAAAGTCTTTCTAAATTTCTCAAGCAAGACAGTTGCGGGGGTTCGGGGTGGGGTGGAGTACATTTGTTAGACATGCCCATTTGGAGAGCGGTAATTCAATCACCGCATTCTAGGTTCTTAGAGTGAGAAGGGGACTTGAAGGATATCGTCACTCAAGCCCCATGTGACCATCGGACTCTCTGTGTGTGTCTTCACAGACACCAGCAGCCTCTGCTTGGTCTCCTAACACACTTCATCCTGTAAGCTTGGCCTCAGACGGTTCGTGTTGACAATGAGCTTGAATCTGCCCCCTTCAAGAGCCTTCCCACTGGCCCTAACTCTGTCTTAGAACCTCACAGACACACCTATTCCCGTCTCCCCAGAACAAAATCTCTCCTTCCCTGGCTGCGGGAAATGGAGAAGCAGTGGTAAAAATCACAAGCCCTCCATCAAAACACAACCTGAAAAAGGAAACATCGATACATTGGACCTCACCAAATTCAAACTTGTGCTCTGTGAAAGAATCCATGAAGAAAAGGAAAAGACAAGCTACTGAGTGGGAGAAAATATTTGCAAGCCCATATCCAACAAAGGTCTAGCATCTAGAATCAACTGCAAAAAAATCCAACAATGCAATTAGAAAATGGCCAAAAGATATAAACAGATATTTTGCTCCTGAGGATGTACAGATGGCAAATAAGCACATGCAGATCACCATCGATCATCAGGGAAATGCAAATGAAAGGCACCGAGGGTGATACAAATGAAAACCACAACATCACCACACACCTATCCCAATGGCTAAAATAAAGAATAGTGGTGACTCTCAATGGTTGCAAGGATGCAGAGCAACTAGATCACCCATTCACTTCTGGTAGGAATAACACTTCCGGTCGGAATAGAAAGTAGCTCAGCCTCTCTGGAAAACAGTTTGGCAGTTTCCTATAAATTTAAACATGCAATTACTGTACAACCTAGCAACTGTACTCTTGGCATTTATCCCTCAGAAATGAAAATTTATGTTCACACAAAAATCTGTATAATGTTCAGAGAAGCCTTTATTCCTAATAGCTAAAAATTGGAAACAGTCCAGATATCCTTCAAGAGGTGAATGGTTAAATAAATGGGGTAATACCATGGAATACTACTCAATGATAAAAAGAAATGAATTAATAATACAAATGAATCTCCAGGGTATTGTGCTGAGTGAAAAAAGGCCAATTGCAAAAGGTTACATACTATGTGATTTCATTTATGGAACATTTTTTGAAAGGACGACATTTTAGAAATGGAGAACAGATTAGTTGTTGCTAAGGGGGCAGAGGTGGGAAGGGGGTGGGGTGACAATAAAAGGTCAGTGTGAGGGGTACTTGTGGTGAAGAAAATGGTTACTATCTTGGCTGGACACTCTAAGCTACAGGTGATAAAATAGTATGGAAATAAACACACATATACATAAGTACAAATAAGCCGGGGGAAATTGGAATAAAATAATTGGTGTTTATAAATGTTCATATCCTGGTTGCAATCTGCTCTTTTACTATAGTTTCTCAAAGTGTTACTAATGAGAAAAAGTGGGCAAAAGTTACCTAGGATATCTGTGTATTATTATTTTTACAACTGCATGTGAACTATGATGATCTCAATAAAAGTTTCCGTTAAAAATAGGTTTTTGGAGTCAGGCAGATTTGGGTTTGAACCTTGAACATGTTATGTACTTCTAGGGCAATTCTGAACAAATAAACTATTTGAACCTTAGCTTCATCATCTGTAAAATAGGGGTCATATCTACCCCATTTTTCAGGGTTGTCTTGAGGTTTAAATGAGGCAGTCAGTGGAAATGTTTAACTCTATACTTGGCACATAAATAAAAACAATAAACAGCAGAGGTAAATGTTTTATTATTATCCAAGATAAATACTTCTGTGCCTCCTCCTGATTTGGTTCCCACCCACCTAGCTTTCAACCAGTCATCATTCTCTGGAAAAGTTTCTTTTGGTCAACGTCACTCTTTAAAACATCAGGGTTGGAAAACGGAGTCTGATAATGGCTTCGTTATCAGAAACTGCTGTGGCATCTTATGATTTCTAGCTACGATGCCACACTTTACATGCTGTTTTTGGCCAGTTGCTTGTCACCTCTTTCCTATGTAATGTCTTCATTTCCTCCATAAGGTAGCAAGCTGCTGAGATTCATATTCACCTACCAATTCTCAAGTATCTACTCTTCACAGGCACTGACATTGATATAAACACCACCAGTGGAGCATCACGTAGCTATTACAAAATCCTTGGGACAGCTCTGGAAGTTAGGAACGGTGGTAGATCTCTGTGGTAACATCACCCCTCTGTACACACACTGTTTGTTGTGTAGTCTCCCAAACTGACTCCAAGGTTGGCCGCGTGCCCTACATTGGCCAAGGGGCCAAGGGAGCATTAGCACAATCGAATCACAGACGTGAAAAACCCTTGAGTATTTGGGCTTGCTGTTTCTGGAAAACATCCATCATATAAAGAGAACCAGGTTGGCCAGCTTGTTGCTGGAGACCCAGGGCTGAGCCAACCAGCCCCACATAGATTATAGCTACATGAGTGAGTCAGAGGAGACTGGCTGAATCGCCTAGCTCTGCCCAGCCCAAGTTACTGACCCTCAGAAACAGGAACCAATAAATGGTCATTTTAAGCCACTATGTTTTACAAGGATATGTTACATAGAAAGGCTAACTGATACAGGTATTATTACAATTTCCATGTCATAGATGAGGAAACTGAGGCTCAGATCATTAAAGTACCTTAAAAAAATAAGAGGAAATGTTATGAGGACACTAAGAGTAACGCCTAATGCTTAAACACTACTTCAGAGCTTATAAATTTTTTCCATGTTATTGTACAATTTAATCCACCATCCTGTACCTTTCTTTTGGGGAACTTATCAACATTGTATTTATATGAAACTAGCTGCTTCATTTACATGCTCTAAGAAGATAGGGGTCATGTTCATTTGTCTCAGCATCAAATCTTAAACTTCAAGCTTTGCAAATAGTAGTCACTTAATAAATAATGACTAACTGAATAAATGAACAAACCCTTCTGAGTAGCTATGTGATGATACTATATTATTGTAGATAGAGACTGTTTTAAAGTCACACAGCTAGCAAGAGGTGAGGGAGATGCAGTCCAGGTCTTTTGATTCTAAGTGCAAAGGTCTGCCTTAAATTGTCTGTGCATCCCAAAGGGAGACAGACAAGGAAATGAATAACTAACCCACAGTTAGGAGGGAATGTGGTTGGATGATTTCCACATGTTTAAGGAATGCCAATCTCCATGCTAAGAGGATTCCAATCAAACCAAGCTCCCAGCTGGTACAGAAATGTTCTGCAGTGTGAACCTCTGTGCCTGGGATCAGAGCTGCCTATTACCACCAACTCCGGGAGGACTTGTACCATTCAGCCCCAAATCCCCACGGGAACGCCCCCAATCAAACGCAAAACCACCAAGCAAACACTGGAACTCTGCCCTGGGCCGGGGCCGGGCCTCATGTTGCTTAGTGAGGGCCCAGCAGATGTGAGTGCCAAGCTCTGCATTCTTCTGTTCCAGGTGCCCCCTTCCCTCTTGCCTGCTGCTCAATACACAGACGTGACATTCTAAGAATGACCTTAACCCCTCTGGCTCCTTGAACCCCAGACTCCAGCTGAGGAGGCTCTGTTTGCCTTCCCATCAGCCACAGGAACAGGAGAGACGTCACGCTCCTCTACAAACCACCAGGCTGCCCGAGCACTGGGCTGGCCTCCTCTGGGGGCTGGGTGGCGGCAACTGCCTCTCAGATGTCGGGGCCCTGAGCCTGTCTTCCCCGTGGGAAGTTCTGGCCCTTGGCCCTCTGCTGGCTAATGTTACACCTGGGTCACTGCTGTCTGACTTCCTGGCCAGGCGCTCCCTTTGTTCTCTTGATTGTAGCCCTGAATCTGTTTTCATTAAAAACTCTGCCTGTCACTCCATTTATTCTGCTTTTTTGTGTTGTTAACTGTACAAGTCTTTGAGGCTACTCCAGCCAAGGGAGGAAGTGGAGTGGGGCTGCTTGCTTCTTTCCAGGGCTGAACCCCAGAGAGGTTATGGTATCCAGGGCCCTATATGGCCCCTGCTAGCCAGCAACAACCCAGGTTTGTCTAGTACGGAGCTTCTAATGTAAAGCCCCTTTGCATTTCCAGAGTCACCAAGATGATGTGATGCTGTGAGATAGGCAGAGTGTGATCACCACCACCTCGAGCTTGCAGATGAGGACGTCCCCCAGTAGAGAGAAAGCAGTACCTAGCGGCTAAGAGCATCAAGAGTTAGGGTTCAAATCCTAGCTCTGTCACTGCCCAGCTGGGTGCTCTGGGCATGTTATTTAACCTCTCCACTCCTCCAATCTAAAGCAAGGATAATAATTTTACCTAACAGATAAGGTTGTTAGGAGGATTGAATGAGTTAATATGTGCAAAATAACTAGAACAGGCTTAGCATTTGGTTGTTATTATTATTGCTATTATTATTATTATAAGGTATGCAGTATTTGATTCTGGCTCAGATGCAGTTCTAGGTCTCTACATCCCACTCATACCAGTGCATTAAGACATGAATGGCCATATGCCCTGACTGGTGTGGCTCAGTTGGTTGGGTGTCGTCCCACAAAGCAAAACGTTGCTGGTTTGATTCTGTCAGGGTGTATGCCTGGGTTGCAGGCTTGGTCTCCAGTCAGGGCACATATGAGAGGCAACCAGTCGATGATGTTTTTCCCTCACATTGATGATTCTCTCCCTCTTGTTCTCCCTCCCTTCCCTTCTCTTAAATAAATAAATAAAGTTAACAAAAAAGATATGAATGGCTCTGTTTAGCATTATTTATTCATTCATTTAGTCACTGAGCAAATATTTACTAGGACCCTCTATGGGCCCAGATCTGTACTTGGATGCAAGGTGGTAAGGGTTTGGTTCTTGTTCCAGAAAAACAGAAAAGACACCAGGTTTATTTCTTTCTTTCTTTTTTTTTTTTTTTTAAATCCTTACCTAAGGATATGTTTATTGATTTTATAGAGAGAGGAAGGGGGAAAGGGATATATATATATATATATATATATATATATATATATAGAGAGAGAGAGAGAGAGAGAGAGAGAGAGAGAGAGAGAGAGAGAGAGAGCATTGATTGGTTGCCTCCCATTTGTGCCCCAACCTGGGATCCCATGTGCAACCTTCTGCTGTACAGGATGATGCTCCAAACAACCGAGCCACCCGGCCAGAGCAGAAAAGACACTAGTTTTGAAAAGGTTTGTTCTACTTTGAATCTAAGCACTGCATTTGCTATATATGGGCCATGAGCAAGGCATTTGGGCCTCACTCACTTTCCTCATCTGTAAGGTGAGGTGTTATTTATATCCCTGCCACCCTGCCTCTCCAGAGGACCCACATGGTCATCTAGGGGCCTGGAGAGGGAACATGTGACCGAGCCTTCTCAGGCTGGATCCCTGGCCCTCGTCCAGCTCTGGCCAGTCCATGAAGTGATGACCTAGGCAATGGTCAGTCACTGTGCAGGCACCTGCTTTCTTGGAAACCTGAACCCTCTTCAAAGAGAGGATTCTAATTGGCTTAGGCAAGGGAGCATCACAAAGCAGGAGGTAGCCCCTGGGAGGGCCAGGCCCCACAGAAAGGCCAGAAGACTAGAAACCCCCACTTGCCTGACCTTCTCGAATTGTGTACCCTTCAGCCTGATGGGGGGCGGTAGGTGGGGAGAAGCCTGCTGCATTTTCCTTTTCTGTCCATCCCATGAGTGCAAGAGAAGGATGTTGAAATCAGAGCCTTGAGCTAGGAAGCAAATGGAAAGGGCCTGCAGAATAATTTTTAACACAATCGAGAAAAAGTCCAGGATTGAAATTCACAGTCTGTGACAAGCAATTGGATTTACCTTCCCAGAGGGAGAGGCCCTGAGGCTGCACTGAGCAAACATAACGCTAGGGCCTTGCCTGGACCTGGCACTTTACAGTTTACACAGCACTACCAGCATGCTAACCCTGCTAACCCTCTTCTGCCCTGAGAAATACGTTTTACCTCCTCATTACTACAGGGAAGTGTGGCAGGCAGGTAGGAGCATGGGGCTCTGGCTCTGGAGAGCCAACTCTGAGACCTGGTTTTGTGACCCTAGGCAAATGACAATCATATAGAAATGAGGAATACACACAGCAGCTCTTAGTTTACTGGGCATCCGGTATGTGCCTGATGACACTTGTTTGCCAAATCATTGCCATTTTATATAACCTGAGGCTTAGAAGGACAAAGATTTGCCCTAAGTCACACAGTTTTTTAAGGGACCTGGGATTCAGAGCCCTGAGAGGAGAGGGTCCATTTCTCGAGCTGTATCATGGAGGTGATGAAGAACAGTTATACTCTGAGGCTGGATGGTCATAGGAGCAGGTGGATGTGGTTTCCAAACCATGAAGCCCAATGCAAGTATTTCTTATACTTGTTGAGGAGATTAAGGCTCCCGTAAGTGAAGCGATGTGTCCAAGGTCACCCAGCTGGCAAAGAGCAGAGCTGGGGTATGATCCCAATGTTCTGACATCTAATGTCCATTCCAGTAGGCCACAGCTGCCGTCTGGAACGCCTGCCTGTGCAGGACAAGGGCTACAAATCTGCAGGAGCACTCAGGCTGATGAAATTTAAATACTCAGCTATTTGAAAAATATAACAACAAGCAGTTGAGAATAAATGCCAAACCTCTAACTGGCTAGGAACACTGCCTGGGGGCACAGAGATTTGTCAGTGTGACTGATGCTTCCTGCTTAAATACAACGTACAAACACTTGTGCAGAAGAAAGGCGGCTGTGAGCTGGCGAGGGCAGCATGTGGAGAGTGGTGCACGTGTCAGAAAGCAACTCTCCCATCCAGCAACTCCCTCATTCTGCATCGCATCCCTCTGAAGGGAGGACCGGTTATTCCTATTTTATTGATGAGAGGCCAAGGCGCAGAGAAGCTCAGGACTTAATCTAAGTTTGCACAGTCAATAAGTGCCTGAGCTGGGATCTGAACTCAGAACTGTTTTTACTCAAATCTTAACTCTGTCCTATGCACGTCTCTGTTGCACAGCTGCCTTTGCTGCGTAGGAGGGACAGGGTCATGTCTGGGGTTCTGGGAGCTCAAGCCTTTCCCTTGGGACTTGCTGACTCACCTCCACCCATTATCCTTTCCTGAGCCCCTTGTTTGACCAGGTCCCTGGGCAGGGCATGAGGATTCTGAGGTGTTCTTTCATGACCCTGTCCTGGACGACTGCTCTGTCTCATGCACGGTGGCTACAGCTTCTCACCAGATGCTGTGTAATAATAAATTCTGAGGGATAAGCTCCTAGATGGAAAAGTGGGGGGAGATGCTGATCCCGAGAACAGCTATGGCCCTATGTAGAAAGTCTTTGAAGCAAAGCCATAGTGGGAATAGCTTAGAGCTGAGAAAAAGCTAGTGGCAGGGCTGGAAGTGTACCCCTTGTCTCTGTTTTCTAGGTGCAAACCTCACCGGCACAACTGTACCGAGGACAGGGACCCTGCTTCCTACTTGCAGAGCCTCCATTCTCTCAACTCAGTAAATGCTAAATAACCACATTAAACATGCTTGTATCTACTGCATGAGGTATATTTCTTGCCTCATTTCGTTCTACCAACTGCCCTTATTTCATAGATGAAGAAACTGAACTTGCAGAGAGGTGACGTGACTTGCCCAAGGTCACATATTTGAGCCATTGCCAAGCCAAATCAGGCCTAGGCTGTCCAACATGGAAGCCACTAGCCATGTGTAGCTAGTTACATTTAAATTTATAATTGAAATGAAACAAAAGTCACTCCCTCAGTCACAATAGTCACATTTAAAAAGTACAAAGCCACATGTGACTAGTGGCTTCTATACTGAGCTGTGCTGACATGGAACATTTTCATCACAGCAGAAAATTGTGATGGACAGTGCTGGTCCAGAAGCTTGGGAAGGTCAGAGGATAGGTCACAGATCTCTGCCTGGAGAGCACAGGCCTGCAGATGACCTGAGCATGGGGTCTGGAGCCACATGGCCTGGGTGTTTGAATTGAGGGAGGAGAAAGGAAGGGAGCGAACATTCTCTGAGTGTCTACGGTGTGCTGGCCACAGTGCCTTCTTACATCTTCCAGCCAGCTCATTTGTTCCTCACACCAAATCTAATCAGTGCCATTTTATTAATCCCATGTGACATATGAAGAAGCTGAAGTTCAGGAAAGTGAACAGACTTGTCTTTGGCCACACACCTAGGAAATGGCTGGGATGTGGACTCAAGTGTGACTCCAAGCCCAGACCCACACACCATGCCTCTCTCCTCTAGGGTGCCAGGTTTGGAGACACTTCCTCCCCTGACTCTTTTCTGAAAGGACTCTGAAGGGAGGATGAATCCTTTCAGCAAGGAGATTCAAATTCCAGTAGGGGTTGGGATGTTGCCTGCACAGGCCAGCGGGAGGTGGCCTTCTCTCCAGGGTAGCTCTGATTGTCTCCCCAGCCTGGGAGGCCAGGTCAAAGGGCATACTCATTCTTTCCTGGGCCTACCCCCACCCCCACCCCAGGCTGGGCTGTTGCTGTTACAGGCCTCTGTAAATCAGGCCCCAGTCACTGCTGGAGACTCCAGACCAGGGAAGAGGAGCTCTTGCTACAAGAAGATCAAGCTGCTCAGGCTCTCCCAGGGAGCTTGCAGAAGCTTCAAAGGCCCACGCCTGATTTACAAGGCTGCCAGTGGCTCCCAGCTGTCCTGGACACAGTGCCTACACCAGCTTCAAACTGTGCATCAGTCCAAGGATGGCTCAAGGGATCTGAGGGCAGCCTGGCTCGGGGCCAGATCTATTCCTTCTCTCCTGCAAGATGGTTTGGAGTCAGCCATGCCTGGTGGGAGATGTGTCCATCTCTAAGCTCTTGGATTAGTTTGGGCATTTTTGGTCCTGCCTGATAGGAGATGGGGTGAGGAGGGTGAGCCAGGCCGCTCTTGGAAATGGGGTCCAATCTGTAGTCAGAAAGCTCTGCCTGCAGAAGCAACCCTATAGCCAGTCTTCAGTCTTCAGGACAACCCTGCCAGGAAGCTAGACCCTTCCCCTTTTCACAGGAGGAAGTGGAAGCTTGGAAAGGACAAGCGATGTGCCCAGGTGATAAGCAGCAGGACAGGATTCAAACCGAGACCTGACACCAAAACTGCTTCTTGGACTCTGCTTCCTTCTGCAGAACCCCACCCTCAGCAAGTCTTCCTTGACCAGCAAAGACAAAACTTACAACTTATACCTTTAATTGGAAGTAGACATTTCTTTACACTCCTCCAAGCTCTTCAGTAAGCTCAAATGAGCGATGAGAGGAGACTGTATTACTTATCCCTGGGAAGCTTATAAACTGGGATGAACTCCCTTGTCACGGCTGATGTCCAGGCCTGTGCCTGCCAGGACAGCCAAGGGCCCGGTGACCTCGTGAGATCTCTACTAGCTTGAGACCAACCTGATTTTCCTAATGAGAGGGGAGCAATCTCCCCATTGCTCACTGAAGCTGTAACTCTCCAGCAATCATAATACTAGTTGCCATTTAAAGATACTCACCTGGACACCCAGTTACCACAATTTCTCTCAGTAACCTGGAAAAGTCAGTACTTTTATTTGATTGCCAGAAGCCCAAAGGGGTTAATGCCCCCACAAAAATAAGTAATAGAGCTAGGACTCAATTGGGCTGTATTTGCTTGTAACCCCACTACGCTCCCATTGGAGCACCTAGCCTCTAACAATGTGCCAGCCTGGGTTACCCAGGGAGGGTCTATGATGTGCATGCAGAATGACTGCCGTCTCTTTCTCTGCCAAATGGTGACTTACTTCAAGACAACAGTGCACACGGCAGGGGTTACAAGTGTGGATTTTAGAGCGTCAGAGACTGGGTCTGGATCCCAGTGCTGCCTCTCACCAGCTGTGTGACTATCTACAAGTAACTTAACATCTCTGGGTCTGTTTCCTATTTTGCAAAATGTGGATACTGCCTGCCTACCTCAGGGACCTACTGTGACAAGTTTCATCCTCTAGGAGCACCTAGCACTATGCTGGCTCTTGGTAAGTAATCGACATATTCACTGTGGCAACTACCCCATTTCCTAGGTGTGCAACATGGGGCTAATGCCAAATCCACAGTCACTGAAGAGAAAGAAGGCCACTGACTCAACAAAGATGTGGATTGAGGTGATGTCTTGCCAAAGTGCTGGGTAAAACTGCTGGTGCTGCTGTTATAGGGTGGAGGTTTCCAGATGGAGTTCATCAACCTGGACAGTCATTCCAATAGCTCAGACCCCTAGGGAATCCCCCAGCCACTGCAGTTTTGGTTTTCACTGCTTTCAAGTCCCACCCAGATCAGGAAAGTGCCAAGTTTCCCCTTCCCCTGCTGTGCCTCAGACCTCCCCGGTGCTATTTCTTCAAGACAGCAAAGCAGCTGTCTGGAAGGTACCCAGGGCAGCCATTCCAAGGCTGGGATGCCAGAAGGCTAAACCCCTCCAAACATATGGACCTACAGCCCAGTCAAGTCAACAGCTGGACCACTGGCCGACTTCTTCTCTGTTTCTTGAATAATTGTGGCAATGAGAAGACATAGTCTCAGCAGCTTATAGAAAATTTCCCAGGATATCCCAATCTCTAAGGGAACAACTTGCTCCTTTCTCACACACTTAAATCCCTTTCCTTGGAAGACTCATTCTTGCGTGGGTGCATGGGAGCATGCATGCACACACGTATTTTAAACTTCTCCTGGGTGTGATTAAATACATTGTCAGCGACAAATCTAATAACAGCAATAATTAATATTTGTTTAGTACACGCTAACTAAGAAGTAGCTATTATACTCGTCATCTCATCTGTCCTCACAACGACCCTTGAGATAGAAGTTCAGCTCTCCCCACTTTACAGATGAGGCAATAGAGGTGGGCTGACTCATGAAGGTCAGACTGCTAGTCAGCAGTGCAGCTCTGAAGACCCTGGTGTCTGGGAGCCTGCTTTCTTCTCTCTGCTGCCGCCTCCAACTGTGCTGAAGGAGTTAACCTGCTGCCTGGGTCTGTTTTCTTTTCTTTGGGTAGTTAAGGCTGACAAAGAGAGGGTCTTTGTCACTGCTGGCATCTGTGACCTTGGAGGCTCAAGAAGGAACCTGGAGTTGCTCTGGCACTTTTTAATGTGACTGTGACTCTTCAGGGCAGCTCAGCTCCCACCAGGCATCCCTTCCTTTGGGCCCAGAACCCAGGAACCAAGTTGCAAAGTTTAGCTTGCTTCCTCCAGCACAGATATTTGGAAACTGAAATTTCCCACATTTTCACCACACAAAAGCTAGGTTGTATTTTTGTCCTTTTCAAAATATGCCAAAGGAATTTCTTCTTCCCCCTGAACGTTCTCCAAAAATAAATAGGAGAAGTGAAAACCATTTCGCCCTGTAAGCTGAGAAGAGAAAAATCAACACTCAGGGTGGCATTTCCAAAATGTTACAGAATAGTGAGTGTGTGGATCTGTCGCAACACCCTTTGGCAACCTTGGGGATACAGTAGATATTTCTCACCCAAAAACTCACACCGAGCTTACATTCACATGTTCCTTTTCCTTTAAAGCCAGAATCTGAAACAGGTAAGAGGCCTTGATAAATGAACACCCCCTGGACTGGAATCCTGAGTTAAACCACCACAAGCAAATAAAACATTAAAACATACAGACAAGCCAAGCTGGGTAGCTCGGTTGGTTAGAGCATCATCCCCATACACCAAGGTTGCCGGTTTGATTTCCAGTCAGGGCACATACAAGAGTCAATCAATGAATGCACAAATAAGTGGAACAACAAAAATCGATGTTTCTTTCTCTCCCATTGTCTCTCTCTAAAAATCAATAAGTAAAACTCTCAAAAAATGTTAAAAAATAGACAGTTTAGCAAAACAAAGAAGACAGTGGCCCAAGT
This sequence comes from Furipterus horrens, assembly GCF_987537825.1. Classification (NCBI taxonomy): domain Eukaryota; kingdom Metazoa; phylum Chordata; class Mammalia; order Chiroptera; family Furipteridae; genus Furipterus; species Furipterus horrens. The sequence goes on from NW_028327172.1 coordinate 50,265,184, forward strand.
AAAGTAAAATGGCTGCCTCAAGGTTGAACCCATGGAGCAGAAGGGAAGGGTTTATTCTGTAACTGGTGAAGTCTACCAAGAACTAAGCATAATTGCCAAGGTGCAGAGAATATTCTCAACTCACGGAATGGTCTGCCCCCAGGATTGCCTGCTGCCCTGGTCTGAGCTTCCCAGACCCCTGTGTCTACACCATTAGAAGTCTCCATCTGCAAAACATGGCTAACAAGTCCTCCTTTACTGCCATCGACAACATCATGAACATCATCCTCACCATCTCTGGGCAATTTCAGTGTGGGAAGAACACAGCAGTATAGCTAGAAATACCTGGATTTAAATCCCAGCTCTAGAATGCGGGGAAATAAGTGAACTTCTCTCACCTTCACTTTCCTCATCTGTAATAAGGGGATAAAAACTCCCACAGAAGGTAACTGTCTGGGTTGAATGAGATGATACATATTAAAAAATGGTTTTATAAACTGCTTAACTGGTACAAATATAAGCATTTGTTTTGCTGAGCTAAAACCTATGTCTGGTACTCACCCTGTGGCCACAGGTACCTGAGATATCACACAGGACTTCTGAGCCTTCCCGCCTCCTACCTAAGCAGCCCGATCCCTCAGCTATTCTGGGGGTGATGGAGTCTCAGGTTTGCTTCTAGCACCACCTGGGTTCCCCTCTTGGGAGGGGATGCATTTGAGGGAGTGATGCTGGAATTTTCTTCAGTGGGGATCCAGCCCCAGTGCCTTGCACCAGCCCTTCTCTTCTTTGCAAGGCAGTGTTTTGTAAAGTATCCCATCATGCTACAGGTCATGGCTTTTGCCTCGTCATGTCCCACACCATGAATTCAAGGTTTGTGAACACTCAGGTTAGAGACTTGGTGTCCTCTTTGTCTATGACCCTGACTTAGTCATTTCCCCTCCCATGGGCACTAGCTCCCCTGGGGGTAAAACAAGAGGTGAACAATGTCATCATTGGACCTATCCACTGCAACTCTTACATATAGATTTTTACCAGTTGAATTTCACCATGAACCCTTCCCCACTTTCTCCTTAACTTTCAGCACAGCTTTTCAGGAATTGGACTAGAGCTCTCCATAGCTGATATCCTGGGTGTCTGTAGGCTTGTTAAGGCTCGGAGACCTTTTTGTAATCCTCATGGCCAGTCCATGTTGGCAATAGCCATTGTTGCTTCCAACGTACCTGACAGAGAGCACAGACTGTCTTCCTCCTGCCATTTGACTGAACAGTGTTAGCCTAATGAATATCTGCAATGCAATCTCATGGCATTCATAGGGGTTTGAATGACTACAGAGCTTTCTGGCTTCAATACATTTGTGCAGCCACTGGCTGCCCCCAAATGGGAGACGCTGGTCACCCCAGTTTAGTAGCAGCAAAGGGCCTCGGAGTTGAACGCTTTTTCATACCAGGGCTGTTTTAATCTCCTTAGCAGCCTTTGCCTGGTCCTCTCACAGGGAACCGGGGGGGCTGCCAATGAGATCCTGCCCCTCGCTGAGTACCTGTTTCCTCATCAGTAAAATGGGGATGAGAGTTTTTATGTGAAATCCTTAAATCAAAGGGTTTCTGTGAGCATTAGAGGACATAACAAATGTACTTAGAATGGTATCTAGCACACAGTAAGCAATTATTTTGCATTTTTCACAACTTTGTCAAAAAGCTCGCTCTTGGCTCCCTGCCCCCCTCCTGCACATCACTGACATCTAGTGGTAGGTCCGGGTAACTACAGCTGTGAGTACCCAATGCTCCAGACTGGTGCTCAGCTGACCTCATTTCAGGGATTATAACGGTTCTCCAAGCAATGTCAACCAGGATCTGCCTCAGCTTTTCAAGCACTTCCATAGTATCATTAACTTTATCCCCATGCCAACCTTTAGGGTTGAATAGGTTAGTAATGGTGAGGAAGGAAGGATCTGACAGTATATCCCTTGAGTTCAGAAAATTTACCACCTACGACATTCCCTGTACGTATGACAGCAACTGCCCAGTAAATATTTGCAGAGTAAATGACAATTTTAGGAAGCCCCAGCCTATGCAAGTCCCTCTCCAGTTTAGAAGTCTTTATGGTGAAAGTGCTTGCTCTAGGTGACACAGTGACGATGCTGCTCCAGAAATAAGTTTTAAAGGACGCTCTCCCCATTTCCTCCCAATGTGTGTACACGAGTGTTTCTGACCTTATAACACTTCCCCTACCTGGTAAAGGACTCTTCCTGGGTCCTCAGTCCTTTTCTCCAGGCCCTTTCCTACACCCCAGAAGTGGTCACAGCAGATCATATAGAGCAAAGAGCAAAGACTGAACCATAAGAAGCATGTGGGCTATCGTTGGGGAGAATATTTTGCAGAGAGAGAATTGGAAAGTGGTCCAGGACTAGGTCATGGACCAAATGTTAATGTTCCTCAATATTCATATGTTGCAACCTAATCCCCAATGTGTGGTATATTAAGGAGCTGGGGCCTTTGGGACCTGATTAGGTCATGAAGGTGTCTCCTTCATGAATGGAAATCGTACCCTTATAAAAGAGAACCCAGAGAGTTCCCTCGCCCCTCTGCCACGTGAGGTCACAGTGAAAAGAAGGCCATCTATGAAAAGAAGGCCGTCTATGAACCAGGAAGCAGACTCTCCCAGACCCTGGATCTGCCAGCATCTTATCTTAGACTTTCAGCCTCCAGGACTGTGAGAAATAAATTTCTCTTGTTTATAAGCCACCCAGTCTATGGTGTTCTGTTGAGGAAGCCCAAGCTGAAGGAGTCAGACTGTAAGGAAAAGCATCAGAATCCCTGAAGGAGAGCAGTTACCTGGGCTGAGGGCTGGGATGTGGCCCCACAGGCCGTTGAAGGCAGTGTCTTGCACTGTTTCTTAAGCTAGCTGGCAGGGATGTTAGTCTTTAAACCACACACATTTGTTATAAATACTCTTCACTATGAAAGAGCATCATTGTGAAAAAAAATTTATGATAAATATTTTCAAAGAGATATAGTAGAAGCTGATTCTCTCAGTGCAGTTGAAGGAACACAGAAAAAGCAGATTTCATGAAGTTTTACTGTGGGTTTGGTGTCTCTTGCAACATCTGAGAAATGTGAAGTGGAAGTCTCAAGTCATTCAGAAGTGATTTCTTGTTTACTGGGCTGTGTCTGGACCTCGGCACACTCCAGGGTTGGCACACAGAGTCATGGCTTTACAACCCCTCTGTTGACTTGACTTTGCAGCCCACTGACAAGGCTGAGAGGCTTTTGATCAATGGAAGCAGAATTCAAGAAACAGCTGCATCCCAGAGGGGCTGAGTAATCCTGAAAAAGTGCCATCATTTTGCTGGGCTCCTCGTGTTACATGAATCAACTATCTTCTTTGCCTCACCTTCCTCCCAGGGCTGGTGTGAGGATTAAATGGGAACATGTAAATGAAGGTACTTTGTAAACCAGAAAACATGGTGTAACAGTAGGATGACTATTACCATACCTACTCCTGAAAGAAAAGTACTCTTAAAAGGATATAAAGTGTCCCCCAAATAGGAGGTATTTGTGTTATGACTGGGCATTATTTTCAGCCAAGTTTTTCTGGAATGGAATCAAGTTCTCATACCACTCCAGCCAAAACAGGTGGAAAGTACACTTAGCAGGTGTCTTCTAGTTCCACATGATTTATGATGACAGGCTACATAGCGCCATGGTTGTGAGATGGACTTGGGGGCCAAACAGTGTGTGTTCAAATCCTAGCACCGTTGTTTACTAGCTTGGAGAAAGCATGACCGTGGTGCAAGTTGATTCACCTCTCCAAGACTCAGTTGTCTTATGGGAAAATAATAGCCATGCCATAGGGAACTTATGAGGATTCAATGAATTAGCATGTTAAGTGCTTGAATAGTATCTAGTGCAGAGTAAGCCTTATATTAGTGTGATAGAGTCTCCATTTTCTGAGGGGAGGAGTTTAACAAAAGAAACACCTGCAGGTAGCAATGGGAAAGCTGGATTATACACTTGGAAAACATTCCTTGCAAGGCTGCACAGTGCTCATCGTGGAATCTGGAGGATTCCCCTAGTAGTGCCTTCTTGGCCAACCTTTTCAGCAAAGCTAAAGCTCTAACACTTCTCAGATCCCCCCTTTCAAAAATACCTAACTGAAGAACCCTGAGTCAGAATGCTCTAAGCTAGAGAAAGGCTGGGAAAATGCTGATCAATGGCCTACAACTTTGTCCCCCCAGTGAACCTGTTTGTGAATCTGTGTGGTGTCATGAAGGTTCAAGGAATAACACGTGAAGCACTTAGATGGTGCCCAACATACAGTCAGCACTATAGCCATTGCTATTCTTTTGCTTGTCCATCTGCTCATTCTCAAGGGGTCATTCTAAAGCAGCACTGTCCAAAAGAAATTCCTGCCGTGATACACATGTCCATGATCTGCACTGGCCATATGTCCAATTGACCACATGTGGCTACTGAGCCCTGGAAATGAGGGACTGGTGTGACTCAAAGGAACTGAGAGTTTTTAATTTAATTTAATGATTTTTCCTTATTAAAAATTTTTTTTTTTTCAATTACAGTCAACACTCAACATCATATAACTTTCAGGTATCTAGCGTAGCTGGTTAGACATGTGTATGACTTACAAAGTGATCTCCCCAATTAATGGAACTTTTTTCAAGTGTTCTCATGGCTTTAAAAAGGTTATTTAATTTTGATTAATTTAAATAGCTGCCTGTGACTGACTGGTGGCTACCATACTGGACAACACAGTAAGCAGATACGTCACATTTTTCCAGGTTTCCAGACCTTGTGATGTGCACCCAAGGCCCAGCACAGTCTCCAGAGGAGGGTGCTCTCTGTACACACGCTGCCCTGCAGCCACGGTTCCACACCGTTCACCTGCACACATCAGCTGGTGCTCTATCCCTCTGTTTCAAATGCCCTTTTCTCCTTGTCTGCCTGGGAACCTCTTCAGGAAACTTTCTCAGGCTTCTTCCCATTCAAGCAAAGGTAAGTATACCACCTCTGTGTCCCCAAGCCTCTAGAGCTTTTCTTCATCTTGCTATTTACCCAGCACGGTGGTACTTGACTGATTATGGGCCTGGCTCCCTTTCTAGATGCTCCCTGTGGCCTGACCAGGCCCCATTCTAAGCATTTCTATATGCCAGTGACCTGCACAGGGCTTGACTATGGCTGGGGCCTGGGAGCGCATGGAGGTCTGTAAGACACAGCCCATGCTTTTGACCCCACACTGCTCCCTTTGAAGAGGAAGCACTGACTTCCACCAAGGCCCTCCCGCTTCCCGAGGCTGGTCCTCCTAGCATCATGGGCATACATGTTGTATTTCATCATCCTGAAGATGCTAGCGATTGTAAGATGCATCATTGATTCAGTAATAGCCTTTTTGAGAAAAGAAAACAAACAAAGCCCAACGTGTAAATGACACATTGATTGTAAGACACTTTCTGCTTTCAGAAATGTCCAAATGTAAAGGGAAAATAGTGCTTAAAATAGTGAGGCAAACCTTGAGCTGGCCTCTTGGGAGTTGCCTCTTTAATGAATCACTCAATGGTAGCTCAGGATGGGCACCTCCTCAGCTCCTCACTCTTATTCTTCTGTTTTATTCCAGCTGCTCTCTTATTGGGCACCCGGAAAAGGAGGATTCAGTTGTGGCCTGTGGTTTTCTTTTGTTTTTTGTTTTTTTAACAGATCAAATGAATATTTGAATAAAATGTTATTCTGACCATAGAAATATAATACATAGTTATTTTACAAAATTTGTTTTCATCTCAGGACCTTTGTATTAGCTGGTCCTCTTCTGAGAACACTCCTATCCAAGATTTCACCTGGGAGCCTCTCTCTTGCTTTCAGGTTTCATTTCAATGACCCCTCCCCAGAGCTGCCTTCATTCACCACCCTGCTGAAGTGGCCTCCCCGACTCAGTTTCTCTCAGATTAACTATCTCATTTTCTTCCCAGCACTTATCAGCATTTGGAATTAATTGTGTTTTTGTTACTCTCTGTCTCTTCCCAACGAGGCTGTAAGCTTCTCAGAAGCAAGGATTTTATTTGGTGGGTACTCGAAACATTTTTGTAACTCAAAATACAGAAAAGAGTGAAGAAAATAACACAGACTCCCCGTGGTCCCAGTACTCAGAGAATTGCAATTAACATCTTAGTACATAGCTGCCCTTCCTGACGTTTTCTGCATGCATGTGCTCATACACAGTTACTGTTTTTTAAAAAGATGCAACCTGTCTATTTATACTGCTTTGCAATCTGTTTTTTCCTCCATATACTGTATCATCAATATCTTTCACATTCATGTAGCCAGTTGGCCAGCCCTGTTTTAAAGGGGGCATCGACTTCCTCAGATGGAGTAACCCTAATTGACTTAACCAGCCCCAGCAGGTGGCATTTAGGTGGTGCCAGTCCTCTTGTGATGACAAACAGTGCTGCAAAGGAGCATCTTGGTACAAATATCTTTGCGTGATTGTCTACTGATGTCCATCAATGGACTTAATACTGGACTTTGGATAAACAGTGAGAATGGGGCTACTTTTCAGGTGAGAAGTTCTTCTATGCACAAGAACTTTTTTGCAAGGTTCAGAGGGAGCTGAGGAAGAGAGGAGACAGGCCATTTCCATGCCTTGGCCAACTGCTGCCCCACTGGAGAGATTTCAAGATCCCCCAGGGGCCCGGCACTCAGGGCTGAGCACCCCTGTGCAGGTTCTGTGTCCTACCTGCATAGCTGTCCAGAGCCAGTGGCTAGGCCATTACTGTATAGGCTTAGTTGTACAGTCTTATGGAAGGCATTATTTTTTAAAATGAACTATCTTGAAAGGTTGAACTGTTTTGAAAGATTATATCTTAAAATATATAGATACATGCATGCACAACCAGTAAAGTGCAATTTAGCATTAAACTCTGTAATTTACCTGACTGAACTCACCCTCATAGCACCAATATAAGCCACTAATCCACTCCAATTTTTGTTCAAAAGGGTGAAATCACTACATTTTCCCTCTCAACTATTTAATAGCTAGTGTTAAACCAATGAAAACAATTTGGCTTCATTTGGAGCTCTCATCTCTGTCATTGCTTCCTGGCAATTTATGTTGCCTCTGTCCCCAAATAAATCCAGTCCCACATTGGGTAAAGTTCTCCAACATGGAAACCTGGGAACAAATAATGTGTGAAAACATGGACTTTACCATCCTAGGGTTCACACCATCAAAATCCAATTTCTCTCTGCCCCTCGCCGCTCTGGTCTTAACCCCCTTCACTGCATGCAGTCAGATATCAGAGTGGTGTTGATCCTTCATATGTAAACAGGATATCCCAGGCTATCATACACCTTCTGTCCTTTACCACACCTGATCCTCCCAGCAGTCTTGAGAGGTTGGCCAGGCAGAGTCATTGGGCTTATTTTACAGATGAATCAATTGAGACTCAGGACAAGAAGAGGATTTGTCCAAGGTCACACAGCAAATAGGAGAAAGAATGGAGGTCAAGACTACATGTTCTGACTCCTAGTTCAGAGCCTTTTCCATTGTATCAGGGCAGGGCTGAAGGGGCCTGCTAAGTGGGGCAGGCTGGTCAGTGCCTACCTCCCTCCTTCTTCCCCTGGCCAGTTTCAGCCCCGTGTTCAGACCTAAACGAGTCCCCAAACTTCAGTCTGGCAAGTATTCATTTAACCAGATAGGTAAAGAGCTGACTCTGAACCAGCTTAGTGCTGGGCAGATTCTAGTTACTATTATGAATAAATGTTGGCTAGAATACACTAATTGTATATTTTAATAAGCTCACTAAGTAAAACGCACTGTTGGTAACTTTTATTTTGAAATTTTACTTTTCCATGAAATCTCAAAATCTGAAAACCACTGACATACACAACCACAACAAAAGTTACATTATTTTTTTTATAATCACATAGATTCTAGTTACTGTGCTAATATTTCACATGCGCCCTTTCTTCAGGTCTCAAGATAGTCATATGAAGTAGGAATTATGCATCTGTCATACACCAGGACACTGGGGCTTGGAGAGGTTAAATAATTTGTCCCAAGTCACACAGCTAGCAAGTACGAAAGGAAGGATTCTCACCCAGGTCTGTCTGCCTCCAAAGTACAGGGACCTGGAGGAGGAAGAGAAATCACCCCAAAAGTAACTAAGCAAGAATGCCTTTGTTCACTCACTCTACTCACTTACTCACTCTTTCATTAAACCTTTGCTGGAGAGGAATTCCAATACCTTCTGATGGAAAGAAGGTGCTTGGGGATGGGCAGTCTGGAGTCCTATCTGTGACCCTTCTCTCAGTGAACAGCTGGCCATCTGGCCTCTCAGAGCCTTGGCATCTCCAGGTACAATGTGAGACTATAACATGTTTATAAAGGGGTTGCTGTGAGGACTAGCTGCATTAGCATGTGTGGAGAGGGCCAGCAGTGCATGGCACAGAGTAGGTGCATGATGGACACTAGTCCCCTGCCTGTCCCTGAAATGAAAGCCACTGTGCAGGTCACCATCCATCAGGGTTTAGGGTTGGGAGTGCCTTTTGATATAATCTGTCTTAACTCTCCCACTTTACAGATAGGCAAATCAAGGCTCAGACAGAGATGGGACCAGAACTCACATTTCCTGACCCCTCATATTCTGTTTTTTCTATGACAGCAGGCTAGTGACTACCTCTTCAAAGCAGCAACGAAGCAAACTCTAATGTAAGTAGAATGGAGATAAATGAGAGAGTTAATAATATGTTGCTGGGTGGCTTAAAGGAAAACAATCACTTTTTGACCAAAGAGTAAATGTCTAAAATACACTTCCTTAATCATCAAGCCAGTATCCACCACTTTGTGCCTGTCAGGTAATAACTAAGGCCTTGAGAAACATACTCATTTAATCATCACTACAATCTTATGATGAAAGCACTACTGTAATCATCTTCATTTTATAGATGAAGAAACTGAGGTACTGAAAGCTTAATTAACTTGCTCATGGTCCTATAACTAGTAAACTGGTAGGGCTGGGATTTGAACCCAAGCAAACTGGCTCCAGAGTCCATATCATAACCGCTGTGTCACGCCACATCTCACTTGGAATAATGAATTGCTCTCTACTGTGTATGCAAGAGTGTGCCTACACATCACTTGAGAACAGTAATGACATTCATAATCTTAATAGTTATAACAGGAAAAACAAAAACAATACAAATAGGCAGTTCCCTCTGTGATTCTGTTGGGAAACTTAGAAGTACCTGCCTAAGTTTCCAAAAAAGCCTTCTCCTTCTCCCTCGTCTCCGTCACCCATGCCACTCTCCTCACCTGGAATACCTTCCCTCTCCTCTCTGACTTCAAGCCTTGTCCTTCAGGATCAGCTTGAGTGTCACCAGCTCTGAGGACATTTTTCAGATGACATCTCCTGTCACAGTTTGTCAACACTCCCTGGGTCAGTGTTAATGGTGTGGTCTGACACTGTGTCCCATGTTGAGGAAGATCAAGAAGATGATGATTTTCTTGCAGGAACCTGCTCAGTGGTCTCAGATCACTTCACTCCTCTGTGATGCCCAGGAATAAGATTAGCCAGGACTCCGCTGAGCTGTGGATGTGTCCTTAATGCCCTCAAGGCCACAGACATTTTGGAGTGCCTTTGTGGCATCTGCCACTGCATTTACTAAGCATCCTAAGCTTTGGGGAAAACATTGTCACTGCTGTTTGAGCAGGGAGGACTCTGGCTTGGGAAAGTTGGGTAACTTGTGCGAGGCCACATGACCTACTGAATAGCAGAGTGGGGGCCTGAAACCAGGATCCCAAATCCCTTGACTGAGGGTAAGCTCTTATGTAACTGGTGTACTAAAAACAGATTCCAGCAAGAGTCAATAATAGATGCTAAGTTGAGGGAGAGGAAATTTGATGAAGAACAGGATATTTACATCCTCTTGAAGTATCTCCTGATAAAAAAGTTTCTTATAGAGGGGAAAATGGCCATGGAATAAGCTAGAAAGCTTTGTGTGTGAAGTTGAACTTGGCTAGACTATAGCACCTGTTATTTCATCAAACTTAGATGGTGGTGCTGTGAAAGTGTTTTGCAGATGTGGTTAACATCTATAATTGGTTGATTTTAAGTAAAGCAGATCATCTTCAGTCGTGGGGTGCACCTCATCCAATCAGCTGAAACACCTTAAGAGGAAAAGCAGATTTCCCAGAGAAAAAAACTTCTCCTGCAAGACTGAAGCATGAGCTCCTGCTTGAGTGTCCGTCCAGTCCGCTGCCTGTAGGCCTGCCCTACCGATTTCAGATTTGACAGCTCCACAATCATTTGAGCCAGTTCCTGAAGATAAATCTATATTCGTATCTACATCTATATCTATATATTTTGGTATTCTGTTTGCTTGTGTCTCTGGAGAACCCTGCCTGATACAGCATCTTAACCAAGCGATCACAACGAATGTCACCATGAAGGGGCAAAAGTGTGTCACGTGCTCTCAGGTCTACCCTCAGAAGTACATGGAATCATTTAGGTGGTTTTGCTTCTGCAATTGGAAAAAAGGTAAAAATATTAATCGTACAATAAAGAAGATCTCTTGTCTTTCTTTAGGTGCTCCCAGGCCGACCATGGCATGAGGGCCTGGTAACCATCAAGCACTTGACCCAGAAACAGACCCTCACTGGGTGAATGTGTTCAGATGAGGCTCTGTTCTCTGCCTGCCCTCTTCTCTCTGCACCCCTCTTTCTCCCCTCCTCTCCCTCGAACAAGCACACTCAGACTTGCAAACACCCACAGTTGCTAATTTCTTCTCTGCCACCCAGCAGGCCCAGGAGACTGATGATACCAGTGCAGGAGTGAGTCACTCGGCTCACATCTGTGGATTCCCGTCAGAGCTGGTACCTGTCTAAGGAGGGAGGATCACATTTAGGGCTGTGAGCGGGGACATGTGACAGTTCAGGAACGCAAGGTGCCAGCGACCTTCCTGGGCTGCAGGTGGTTTTTATGGAAGCAGAACACTGCCACTTATTATTTATTTCACTTTTTATTTAAAAAATGTGGTTAACAGAGCGCGCCAATAAATTCGGCCAACCACATGTTATTTATGAAGCAGCCTTGGCAGGCCGGGTGCGACGGCCTAATTGCTGTGAGGGCAGAGACCGCCACGTGCAACGAGCTTCCTGCAGCCTGAACGGGAGCCAGCTTTACTTTACAGGCTGTTTCAGACAGTGGTTCTCCTTGTGAGGGGCCCAGGGGATGAGCCCAGGAGGCCTTCTTCAGGAAGCAAGGCTAAGAGGCTGGCTCTGACATGAAATGGAGACAGCTTTGGAGCCGGGCGGCTGGCTGACGGGCAGTGCCTCACTCAGTCAAGTGAGCTGGACGAGCTGGGCACCCCCTCGACCCTCCACTTCCCCACACCCAAAATGGGCATGAGGGGCTTCAAAGGGCCAATAAAGTTCTCGTTTGGAAAACACTGCTCACAGCCTTGCACGTAAGAGGTTCTCAGAGGTCTGCGGTTTAATGTTTATAGGAGGGTGGCCTCTTGGTGGAACAAAGCTGGGTTTTGAATGTTAGCTCTACTACTTACTTCCCGTGTGACTCTGGGCAGTAACCGAACCTCTTTGTGCCTCAGTTCCCTCAACTGTAAAATGGGGATACTCCCAAGGTTGCAGCAGGATTAGATGAGATAATCCGTACCTGGTACTCCATTGGTGGCCAATATAGCTACTATTATTGTTGTAATTTCTTCCCTTGTATTCTGCCCACTTCCTTCCATAGTCTGGACCAAAAGACAGTTTCTGCTGGTGAAGCCCTAAATATCACCTCTTCTGCAAAGTCTTCCCTAATCTCTTGAGTAGAAATACTGAGATTCCCCTCCTCTGCAGCTGAGATACTTCATACCTATCCATCATGTTGACTCTCCCGGTCTGATGCTCACCCTGCTTTGAAGGAGGCCTTCTCACCTCTATCACCTTCAGGGTGTGATCAGGTCTTATCCATTGCTGCAAACATGCCACAGAGATGCCCAGATCCTATCAGCTCACAGCACACAGACAAGATGGTCATATTGGTCCAGCACAGCATCCCTAATCAGCCTGGAGTGGAGGGTCAATGGCTGTGCCCCACTGTAACTCATTCACAGCACACTGAGCATGTGGGTGGGTAGCTCTGGCCTGGAGCCCAGAGTCCTTTGGTCCAGCACTCAGGAGGTGCCAGGGGAGTGAATGTGAGCTGGTGAGAGAAAGATGGACCACGGGGTTTTCTTAGCAACTGCCACCTCTCCCTGTCCACAGTTTGAGCAAGACCAGCAGACATTGCTAGGCTGGGTGAGAAAAGGCCTATCTGTTTTGGCTTCTGAATCCATAAGTAGAAGAGACCACAGACCCAGCCAAATCCAAGGGGATGTGCATTTCAGAGGAGTTCCAAAGTTCAGAGCAAAAAAAAAAAAGAAAGAAAGAAAAAATGGTTGTCCTGTTCCACAGGCTACCTGTCTGGAAGGATGGGTGAGCTGTGTCTGCTTTGGAAGGATGACACTGGAACCTGGGGCAGGGTATCTGAGAGACAGACCCTTTGCCAGTAAAGCGCCTGACACTGCTTTCCCAGGCTATCAAGTGTGGCCATTTCTTGGGCCTGTGCTGAGAAGGATCTTTCTTCCTCTTCCAGGGCTAACTCATTCACCAAAAGGGTGTTAGTTCCATTCAATAACAAGGATGCTCAGGACCTGTACTGGGCACAGGGGACACAGAGGTGGCTAAGGCGATTAGCCTGCTCTCAGGAGCCCACCCTCTGGTAGGGAGACTGCCATAGAAACCCAGACACACAGGTGCCACACAGGCAACAGATGCCTTATGCACAGGGACATGGGTCAGAGGGAGAAAGGAGGGTGGGGCATGGGTCAAAGAAGACCTCAGAGTGATGCGGCCAAAGCATGACTTTGAAGACATTTGCAAGATGGAATCAGTAGGAGAAAAGCACTCCTGGCAGAGAGATCGGAACTGAAAGATATGGAGTGAAGAAAAATATTGTCTATGTGGGGAACTTTAAGTTCACAGTGGGAGGGAAGGGTGTGGGCAGAGAGAGGCAGGGTGGGTGATGAGGCTGCAGAAGGAAGCTGCAACCTGCCTCCTCCCTGTGTGGGTGCAGAGGGGGTGGTCTCTTCTGCCCAACCACCAACGTGCTCTGCCATCAGCAGTTCCATCTTTGAATTAGCTTAAGTGAGATGCACGCAAGTGAGTATACCTGTGTCTACTTATATATAAATCATATGACCAGTCAAGTTCTAAAATGTGGGTGGCTGAGCTCAGAGATGTAAGGAAATTGTTAGGAACTCAGGTAGAGTTCAGTATGATGGAGGTTATGCTATGGTAGAAGGTGTGGTCGAGGTCACGGGGAGAGCTGTGACCTGAGAGAAGGAGACCTGGTTTCAGGCTCTGTTCCTGGGATGCTGCCTATGGTCGGGGAGGCCGTCCACTGCTCAAGAACCCACAGCTGGCGGCGGTGCTGGAGGGCTTGGCTCACCTGGGGTGGGGAGCTTCACCATTTCCTAATTCACACAAAGGGGCTGCCCGGGCTCAGCAGAGGTTCTTTTTAAATGGAAGAGTTGGCTCAGGTGACTTCCCAAGTCCCTTCCAGTGCTACCATTACACACACATGCACACTCAAGTAAGTTCTTCATTGATCAAGGAGGCTCATTCTTAATTAAGATCATCCAGTGTAGCCAGACTGGACTCCTTTTCTAGGGATCCCCCTGGGGTCTTCTTCTTCCTTCAAGGCAGAGCCTCGCATTCTTAAGGAAATCTTTGAGTCACCCTATTCCCCCTGCCCCACCCCCACTCCCAGCTCCCTTTTATTTAAATGTCCTCTGAGCACCAACCAGTCTTCCTGACACAGAGTAAGTTAAATATCGGATCTGACTTCTATCGAGCACTAAGTTGTCTCAGGAGGAAGAGACTTTGGAAATACGAATTCTTACACCATCAGTGGTTTCAGCAATTTTCAGGCCTCTATTGGAAATGAATGACCCTCTCCGACAGGAGTGTTGGAGGACTAAAGGTAAATGAAACACACTTAATGGCAGTGCCAAAGCAGCAGGAAAATCTACTGTTTTATTGTCTCTGGAGTGACAAAGCAGCCAGCCCCGAGGGGTCACTCAGGAAAGGGAGAAGGAGGAGGAGGGGAGGAAAGGAGAATAAGAGGGGGAGGGCTATCTTGGAGTTGATCCAAGACCCAAATAGGAAAAACATGGAGAAGAAAATTCATGTTCTTTATATCCTGATTTTTGGAACTTCTTCGTGGGACTTTGTCTGAGTTATCCCCCCACCTATTAGACTGGTGGTGGTGGTGGTGGTGGTGGTGTGTGTGGGATGGGGGTGGGGGGGAAAAGGGGAGCTTCAGATTTCATGAAATCCATTTTAATCACTCTCTGCAATCTACAACACTCCGTAATTACAAGGCTCTTATGCTCAAGTACAAAAAAAAACCTACCAAGAAAGCAACATTAAGCTTGCAAGCGGAAACATGAAAATTCATGAAGCGCATAATTAAGGATCCAATGACAATGTTCACTCTCCCCTTTGCCAGCCCAGGCACTGGAGATCAGCAACAGAATGGGCAAAGAGAAACCCTGAGGCATCTGCTGCTGACAGGACAACCCTCATCCCGCCAGCCTTCTCTCTCCCTGGATTCCTATTTGTTGTTGCCAAAGGCTGTGGATTCCTGATCCCTGGGCCAGCTCTCAGCAACTGATCCCTAGGGCGGGGAGAAAGGGCTGGTCTAGCCTTAGAGAGGAGGGGCCAAAGAGCTGTGTTTGAGAAATGACCCCTGGGCTTGCTGTCACCTGAAGAATTTCCAAAAGACACAGCCAGACCATGACATTCTTTCCTACGAGTGGAGAGAATTCACCCTGAGTCCAGGGCCTCCTTGGTTTTCCCTTCCAGGACCCTAAATCTGCCTTCATCTCAATCCTTGCTGCCAGCCCTACACCCTCAATTCATTCTAAATGGGCCTCCAGGCCAACCTCCCTAGGCATGCATTTAAGAAGTCCCCTTCCCCCTCTTTCAATGTCAGGAAAGACAAAGCAGGACTTGAAGTTGTGACTGAAGTATGAATCTTAACTATGTTACACAGAAAAAAAACCCAAAAAACAAAAAATAACAACTCAGAAACGAACAGGGGAATTAACCATATGCTCACGGGTTAGTTTTGGATTTGGTACCCGCAAGGCAGAAGGTAGGCGGCGGAGGAGGAGATTAACAGGGCTTTATATCTTCTTACTTGTGCAAATTTTCACAATGAGTATAACTAACAGTCAGGAAAAAAAAAATGACATAAACTTTAAATGTCACTTCTGTTCAAAATATGTCGGTAGTTCCTTATTTTCTACATGACAAAATAGAAACTTAGAGCCTGGTATTTACAACCTTCTGTGATCTGGTCCCTATCAAAGGGCCAACTTCATGGGTGTGCGACACTAGGCCCTGCCTGCCCGCAGAGGGCCCATGCTGGCTGAATGCTCTGCTCTGGCCATCTTGAAATTTTTAGTAATTTTTCAACAAAGAGCCCTGTATTTTTGTTTTGCACTGGCTCTCACAATTTATGTAACTGCTCCTGTTCATCATAGTGTCTTCATCAAGAGAAATCACAGTCCAGTTATTCAGAAGAGAATAAGGTGGACAGTAACAATGGATTGTTGTGTCAGGTGAGGGTCTCCTAGGCAGTGGTCAGGGTGGTTAGGAAACCACACCAGGAGCATTTGAAACATTCAGCCTGGGGATGTGGAGAGCCAGGGGAAACTTAGCAAATATTTGTTTAGCACCTTGAGCACTCTTCTAGGCTCTAGGAATAGAGCTGTCAACAAAGCAAGCCAAGTCCCTTCTCTACTGAGCTTTACTGTTAGTCAGGGGAGGCCCACAATAAACCAACAATTATCTACATTGGTCAGTGCTATGAAGAAAAAGAAATTAAAATAAGAGAGCCAGAGAAGGCTGGAGGAGGGAGCCACACTATTTGACTTAGGACCTGAAAGGAAGTGAGTAAGCACGCAGATGATGGAAATGTGGAAGATGTAAACATATACACAGACAATTACAATACACAGTGAGGTCTGTCATAGAGAGGCTTGGTGGGAGCATAAATGAGGAGCAGCCTGTCTAGCCCGGGGTGGAGGGAGGAAGGGCTTGGGAGAGGTTGGGATTTAGTCAACTTTGAATCTTTTCTATCTTTTTCCCCAACCCTTGGACCAGCAGAGACCACATCCTATTGACTATACTTTAGTAATTTTTCTTCTTTTTCCACTACAGTGAGCTAGCTTGGGTCTTCATTTCACCTGAATCATTTCAATAAACCTGGTCTGGCCTTTTCTTCTCATGCTATACCCTCTCTTGGGTGATTGCTTCTACTTTTGGCTTCAGCCTGAATCTTATTCCCCAGCTCTAACCCCTTACTTGAACCCCAAATCTGAATTTCTAACTGCCTTTGTTCCTGAGGATTTCTAGCATCTGAGGATAAGGCTGGCCAACTTTCCAGTTGGCCTCAGAGGCTGTTCCTATTAGGACATTCCAAGGTACTTGCTCAGGACACCAGAACCTTGTGATCAAGGTAAGGACACTGAGGCACAGATAGATGGAGAGGACAAGAACTTAATACTCATTATATATAAATCCCCAGTTATGATGCCTACTTCACAGATGAAGAAACTGAGACTCAGAGAGGTTAAATAGCTTGCCTTCATGCATATGGCTAATAAATGGCAGAGCTGGGATTCAAATTCATCATTAAAGCCTGTTTTGTTTTGTTTTTAAACCAAGACAATACCTAATAGGTGGTATTGCCAAAAAAGTGATAAGCTTATGTCTCAGTCAAGTTGGTGTTTAACATACTTCCTGTGACAGTGCTCTGAAATAGTCTTATAGCCACACAGATGGGAGAATTATTCTTAAAAATGTTCTCCCCCACATGTATCTTTATAATCAGGGTTTTATGTTAAACATATCATGTGAGAGCTGCTTTTCAAAGGACTCTTTCTATAAAGCAAGTAAATGATTTTGTTTCTGAAAATGAATAATCAACCCTTATTTATCTACTACACAGTAAATTTGCTGGAGTCAAAAAAAATATTTTTGGGGGCCAGGTAGACATCATATTCTAACTCTGGATCAACATCAGCTTGTTGCCTTGGACATGTGGGTCGCCTGGCCTGTTTTCTTTATCTGTAAAACTGACATGATTATATCTTGACTTGGGGTGGGGGTGGGATGAGAAATAGAGGAAATCTATGTAAAATGTTGAGCATGGATCCACATATAAGTACAATATTTAATTAATTAATTGATTGATTGATTGATTTTATAAGTGGATCAGAGTTTCTTAAGTAGGGATTGGAGGAGGTGTGGCAGAAATAGAAATGTGCAATACCCAAAGGGAACAGAACCTAAGATTTCTGAAAAAAAAAAAAAAAAATCATGTACTCAATTGGCCACTTCCTCCCCCATTGACACAGGGGCTCAACAGGAGAGAAGAGGGAGTAAGTCCGGTGGCAGGACGGGTGGTTGCTCCTGGGCCTGGGAATGATCTCCGCGGAGCTTTCAAGGCCAGGCCACACACAGGCTCAGGGTCGACACTTAGGAGTGGACACAGCCAAACCCAGCAAAATGGCTGTGACTGTGAAGCCCTGGGCAGCGATCTGGGTGTGCCTCACTGCTCTGGCCCTGCTGGAAGCAGTAGAGGCCGCAGGTGAGGGGCGGCCGCTGGACCCAGGCAGCCTATGGGTACCATCCGGTTCCCACAAGTCTTGCGAAGAAACTTTTCCTTGAAGCTTTCCTGATAGCTGTAGACACTGGGGCTAAAGCCCCCAATGACTCGGGGCTGCGATGGTTCAGAGGGCGCCTTCGGAGTCACAGGAGTTGCCAGGTCTGGGTCAAGGAGCAGCCAGAGAAAATGGGTATGATAAACCCCGCCTCTTGCTGAAGTCTGATTTTTATGTTTTAGGTGATCCATTTTACTATCCAGTTCAGCTGCTCAAGTTACCTCTCTCATTATCACCACCCCTCCCATCATCATCATTATTTTATTCGGCTGTCCAATTAAGCTATTTATTTTGCTATGATGCTGATGTTGATAGTGCAGCTATTCAATTTGCATTCAAATTCAACTCATGCATTTGTAAGGAAACCCTAACCTTCATGTTGACTTTTGTAGTAACCACACCCCTGGCATCCTGATCACACTATGCCCACATAATATTCTCCTTCATCAGCTCTGTCTTCATCTCAGACCCAGGCACCTATTAGATATGCTCTGAGGGCAATCAGCATTCCTTTGTACATGAGTGATATCCATCTTTCCTGCTTGGGCAAAGTGGGTAGGTGGGTAGTTTCAAGGCTGATATAGAGTCAAGGTGATGTCAAAGAAGCCCAGTCTCTAGAAGAGGTTGTCATTTAGATGCTTTGAGCATGACTAGGTCTTTCTTAACAGTGACTTGGAGGAGAATGATTGACTGGTGCTTGGTTTGGAGTGCCAGGTGACACACACAACCTTGGCTTAGCTACTGCTTCCTCGAAGGATTCTGGAGAAGATGCTCAACCAAACTTCCCACTGCCTCAAATGATGTTAAAGTCAATCAGTAAGTGTAGCTTTTTGCACTTTCTCCCTAGAGAGCAGAGGCCACGTTCTCCTGCCCTCTGTAGGTCAAAAGTCATTTAAAGGATATGGTAAGGCAAGCCTCACTCTACCTTACTTAGTTTTGTCATCTGAGGTAAGTCATCTGACTTTCCTAAGCCTATTTTCTTCATCTGTAAAATGGAAATATCCATCTCCCAAGGGTGAGGGTCAAATGAGATCACTCACAACAGCTCTCAACAAACATTAATTCCCTTTCCTCTTTTCCTTCAGACAATCTTTGCAAGGGATATAGACAAAAATCCCCAGGAGAAGAAAAAAGAATATAAAATGAGTTGGTAATGACAAAGGGAACAGAAATATGGTTAATTCATGTCAGGCATTGTGCTAGGCCAGTGAACCACAAGAATTTTTAAAACATGCAATTCTTGACCATTTAGTCAGGGCACTGACCTCTTTAGCTTAGACTGTCAAATAAAAATTAAAAAAATGACAACAGCTTTCCAGTGTGAATACCCTGTCATGAACCATAAATATATAGGTCGTTTAATAGAGTTGCATCTTATTGGGCATGTCACATAATAAGGTTGCATCTAATTGGTTAATTCTTGGTAGCAGAAATCCTTAGATACAAGTATAGTCACCTGATTTTCTTAAAAAATCACTTTAGAACAAAAATGAAAAGAGGAAGTAAAACTGCCTTTATTTGAAGTTGACATAATACTGTACATAGAGAACCCTAAAGACGCCACCAGGAGACTGCTAGAATTGATAAATGAATTCAGCGAAGTAGCAGGATACAAAATCAATATCCAGAAATCAGTTGCAATTTTATATGCCAATAATGAACTATAAGAAAGGGAAATTAAAAAACAATCCCATTCATGATTGCTTCAAAAAAAATAAAATACCTAGAAATAAATCTAATGAATGATGCAAAAGAGCTGTACTGGGAAAATTATAAGACACTGAAGAAAGAAATTGAAGAAGATACAAATAAGTGGAAGCACATACCATGTTCATGGATAGGAAGAATGAACATCATTAAAATGCCCATACTATCCAAAGCAATCTATAGATTCAATGAAATTCCTATCAAGATTTCAGTGATGTAGTTCCCAGAACTAGAACAAATATTCCAAAAATTTATAGGGACCCACAGAAGGCCTCACATAGCAACAGCAATCCTGAGAAAGAACGAAGTTGGAGGGATCATGCTATCTAATATCAAACTATACTACAAGGCCACAGTAATCAAGACAGCATGATACTGGCATAAAAACAGACACATAAATCAATGAAACAGATTGGAGAGCCCAGAAATAAACCCACATCTTTATAGTCAATTAATATTTTACAGAGGAAACATGGATATAATGGGCTAAAGATAGTTTATTCAATAAATGGTATTGGGAAAATTAGACACATACATGCAGAAAAATGAAACTAGACCACCTCCTTACACCACATATAAGAATAAATTCATAATGGATTCAAGACTTAAATCTCAGACCCAAAGCTATAAAAATCCTAGAAGAAAACAGAGGCAGTAAAATCTTGGATATTGCTCGTAGCAATATTTTATTTGATATATCTCCTCAGGCAAGGGAAACAAAAGAAAAAGTAAGCAAACACAACTACATCAAACTAAAAATTTTTACACAGCAAAGGAAATCATCAACAAAATCAAATACAACCCATGGAATGGGAGAACACATTCACCAATACATCTGAAAAGGGGTTAATATCCAAAATTTATAAAGAAGTTATAAAACTCAACACCAAAAAACAAACAATCCAACTAAAAACTGGGCAAAGGACCTGAATAGACAATTCTCCAAAGAGGACATACACATGGCCAATACATATGAAAAGACATATGAAAAGATGCTCAACATCACTAACCATCAGAGAAATACAAATTAAAACCACAATGAGATATTACCTCACACTGCTCAGAATGGCTATCACCAATAAATCAATAAACAACAAGTACTGGTGAGGATGTGGAGAAAGGGGAACCCTAAGGCACTGTTGGTGGGGATGCAGACTGGTGCAGCCATTGTGGAAAGCAGTATAGAGATACCTCAGAAAATTAAAAATGGATCTGCCTTTTGACTCAGTGATCCCTCTTCTGGGAATATATCCAAAGAACATAAGCACCCCTATGTTCATTCCAGCGTTATTTACAATTGCCAAGATATGGAAGCAGCCCAAGTGTCCATCAGTAGATGAGTAGATAAAACAACTATGGGACATTTACACAATGGAATACTACTCAGTTGTAAAAAAGAAGAAAATTTTACCCATTATGACAACATGGATGGACCTAGAGAACATTATGCTAAGTGAAATAAGCCAGTCAGAGAAGGACAAATGCCATACAATTTCACTCGTATGTGGAATCTAATGAACAAACTGAACTAACAAGCAAACTAGAGAGACTCATAGAGAGCAGGCTGACTGCTCGGGGTGGGGTAGGGGTTAGGGAATGGAAGGGTGGAGCAAAAAGGAGAAAGGACTCATGGACATCAACAATAGTGTAGTGATTGCAGGGTGGGGAAGGGGGATATAAGGGAGATAAATGGTAATGGAAAAAATACAACAGAAAATTTAAAAAATCATTAACTATCAAAAAAAGAACAAAATAGGTTGCTAGTTACATTTGTTTTTGTAAGTCAATCAAAATTATACCTACTTTTTTGTCAGATCGGCAAAAAATATTTTTTGTGTGTGTACTGCAGAATTTTAATAATTAGCTTATGTGTGCCATGAGATTAAAAAAAAGAAAAGGTTGAGAATTGCTGTTCTAGGTCCTTTATAGATGCTACAAGTATGCCATTCTTGGGATGACTCTGGAGAGAAGATATCACCTAATCCTTTTTTAAGAAATTGCGGTAAAATACACATAACATAAAATTTATCATTCTTAACCATTTTTAAGTGTACAGTTCAGTGGCATTAAGTCCTCACATTGTTGTCCAACTATCACCACCATCCATCTCCAGAACTCTTCCCATCATGCAAAACTGAAACTCTATACCCATAAAAAATAACTCCCCATTCCCCCCTCCTCCCAGCCTCGGCAACTGCCATTCCACTTTCTGTCTCTAGTTACCTCATGTAAGTGAAATCATACAGAATTTGTCCTTTTGTGACTTGCTTATTTCACTTAGCATTATGTCCCCAAGGTTCCTCTGTGTTGTGTATGTGTCAGCATTCCCATCCTTTTAAATGCTGACTAATATTATGCCACTATGTATATACCACATTTGCTTATCAGGACACTCGGGTTCCTTCCACCTCTTGGCTATTATAGAATGCTATGAACGTGGGTGTGCAAATATTTCTCTGAGGCCATGCTCTCAGTTCTTTTGGCATGTACCCAGAAATGAAATTGCTGGATAATATGGCGATACTATTTTTTAATGTTTTGAGGAATCATTATACTGTTTCCCATAGTGGCTGACCATTTTACCTAATACCTTCTTAAAAATGATATATCTGAGGTTGCAAGGGTCAGCAAGAGGCATGAGGCCCCACAGTTTAGAAAGTGGCAATCAGATGTGAACCGGGACCAATGTGCCCCCCAGCGTACTCATTTAAGTGTATAGATTCCTGAGCCCCCAAGTACAGAGAAATAAAATCACTATGGTTAGGGTCCAGGAGTCTGTATTTTTTTCAAAACAACAACAACAAAAATAAAAATAAAGGAATCCAGGGGTGTGTCTGGTGGGCAGCCAGGTTTGATAACTATTGTTTATTATTGTGATCCTCATCACTGTTGTCCTTATCTTTAATCAAAACCACCCTCTGAAGCATTTTTTACCCACACCAGCTTACTGATTTGTAAACATGTAGGAACATTGGGAATGTAAGGATTACCAGAAAATCTGAACCCTGGGTTTGCTCTCCAGCAGTTGCTGTCTTTCAAAGAGTGACACTTTTAGTAGTCCAATCAACAAGGCATCCTGTCAGGCGTCTGCCCGGGCCTTTCTGAGGTTCCTAACACTCATTAAGCAGCTCAAGCCATGTGTTCTTAAGTAGGTAAGAGGCAGGCCTTTGGCATTTTAATCTCATTAGTAAATTGAAGCCCTAAGATGCAGTAGCCACAGCAGCCCTTTGCCCCTATGGGGTGAAGTTCTCCACCCCCTGAGACTCCACCCACCCCTCTGCCATCACCCACCCATCCTCTCCAGCTTTGCAACCTCTCCTGGGCCTGGAGGGAAAGGGTCTGGGATGTCAGAGCTTGATGCCTTCCAAGGTACTGGCTATAGATGGCTGGATAGACCAGCTCAGGATATCAGGCTGCCTATATCCCAGAGCAGATATTGAATTATCTACCTCAGCCTGACGTGTTGAGTTGGCACAAAGCCACAGGCAATGCTCCCTGAAATCAACTGTCTGTGCCCCCTCCCCCACCAATACTCTTGATAGAAGCCAGACAAGGCTGTGGGGCCTTGGGAAAGAAGCATCCATAGGCAATCTTCCCAGGACAAAGCCCTCATTGTTTCAGTAAGAAGGCATGGGAAAGGCAGAGGGAATGCTTATCTTTTGTCAACTCCAGACAGCCAAAAGGACTCCAGCGAAAATGACTTTAAAAACTAAAACATAGAGGAATATGCAAACGATGTAACTATGACCATCTTCTTCCCTGGGGCAGAAAGAGCTGGGACTTTCTTTTGTAAATGTTCATAGACACACACATTAACACATATGCATCGTTATTATTCTGCTCAAATAATGAGGCAAATGTAAAACAGACACATCCATCCATCCAGTCACTTGTGTATTCAAACATTAACTTAGTGCCATGAATATGCTGGAGGGAACAGTAGTAATCTAGAACAGAGGTTTCTAAGTGGGGGACATATTGCTACTGGCAGAACCTTGGAACCCGTATGTTGGTTCACCAAGCATTATCTATAACTGAGTCAATGTCTTACACAACATAGGTGGTGGCTATTATGATGAATACATATTGAATTCAAACATTACTGAATCCACAGCCACTTTCTGTCACGATATATTTTCTCAGCCAATGAAAGCTGGAGGTATAAATACTAATCACTGGGAGATTCAGACATGCTCTAGACAAAAAGAAGGGTAAAATAATCATATATACTTTCATGAATGGGGATGATAACAAACCACAACCACAGTAGGTAACTAAATGACTTACTACACCTGGGGCCTTATTCTAAGTGCTTTATTTGTTAACCCCCACGACAAATCTATGAAATAGAGATTAACATCCTCCCATTGCAGTAGATGAAACTGAGCATCATTTGCTCAGGGCCACACTCCAGTGGGGGTGAAGTTGGTATTTACTTAGAATGTACAGCTGCAGAGGCAGCATTTGGATTCCCTTCGTCATGGTGGGCAGGCTCGTGTTGTCCAAACACTCTCATTTGAGAGATGAGGAGGTTGAGATGTAGAGAAGCCACGTGGCATGCCCAGAGTCACTTGCTGAGTTCTTGAGGGAGCTGCGGTGAGAACCCAGCTTTCCTGTTTCCATTCTAGTCTCAGTGAGGTTTAAATAAGCCAGACTTCACTCCAAAGTTAAAGTCAAAATAATCTGCCTTGGGGACAAAGGAAAGGAAAGAGACACTCTAGAGCTCAAAGTAAGACAAATGCTGTCTTCTTGTACAACCTACAGCATAGTTTCCTTTTCCTTTGTCTAAGATTCATTGGGAGAAATTCTTGACACATGGGAAGGGAAACCCAGGTTGTGCTGAGGGTCCTGGGGACTCAGCTCCTTGCCTAGGGAGCATTATTTTGGGTATAAAGCAGCCCAGCCCTTCCAGCCCAGCTTAAACGGACATCATTTCTCTCTAATTAGCATCGCACAGCCAAGAAACCCTAGGAATGAAGGCCCTGTCACTCTGAGCATGTGGTGCCCAATTAAATCCCAATGCTCTGTCTCTGGTTGCTGGGCCAGACTGAGAGGTTGGCTCGGGAAGCCACTGTTTGTTGGAGGACAGGTTTTTGGAGGCAGCAGGTGGCAATGGAAAGAGTTTGGCGTCTGACAATCTTGGATGGCAGTTCTGGACACACTGGCCGTGTGACCACAAACAAGTTACCTAACTACTCTGGATAGCGGCTTTTGAATCTAAAAATTGAGGATAATACCTTCCTTGTTTGTGAGTAAAGATATGTAAAACACTTGGTGCAGTTTTGCTTTGAAAAATGAGAATTTAAGAATAGATTAATGTTTTCCAAACCTTTTATTGTAGAAGAATGACTTTTCTTTTTCCATAAAAAAATAAATAAATAAAAATAAAGTAACTTCCAATGTCTCAAGGAGAAAAGATAGCCTCCGAGTTGGTGACGGGTTAGGGGTCAGGGTCCTGCTCTTTTGCATCCTTTCTTTCCATAGTGATTTTGAGGTTCCTCTAGGGAATGCAACTTGCCTAGGTAATCACCTGTCCCCTTTTCAACTGTAACTAAGACAGAAAAAAATAAAATAAAAGAGAGCCTTGGCTGGGGGCTCAACTGATTGAAGCGTCACGCCACACGCTAAAATGCTGCAGGTCTGGTCTCTGGTTGGAGTGCATACAGGAGGCAACCGATTAATGTTTCTCTTTCACATCCATCTCTCTCTTTCTCTCTCTCTCTCTCCACCTTCTCTCTCTAAAATCAGTAAACATATCTTTGGGTGAGGATTGAAAAAACAAAGAGAGAAGGGAGGCAGGAAAGAAGACAAGGAAAGGATACTCTTGACTCTCCTTAACTGGGGGGAAATTTTTACTTGTCCAGCACCAATGACCAAGATGAACTTGGTTTCTATCCTTATGGGCATAATCAGCAGAGAATTCAGACTAGGAACAGGTAATTTAAAGATTAAAAGGCGATTTAAAAGGCAGGTGCGTGGGGAGCTCTATGGGAACACAAAGCAGAGGTTCTGATTTAGTTTAGTGATCAGGGAAGATGAGAGAAGACAGCTGTTTGGACCAGCTGAATGGTGATAGGACAAGAGAGGAGGGATTGGATTCAGGAGGCTGCGGAGATGGTATCACTAGGACATCATGACCAACTGGATGTGGGGTCACGATAGAGAAGGCACACTCAAGGATAACACCCAGGTTTCTGGTCTATAAGCCAAGTATGAAGCTGAAAGTAGCAGGTGCAAAGAACAAGATTCTGCCAGCTCCTCTCTCAGCATCACACAGGATCCAATGTGCATCCCTTGCCCACACAGCTCTCCATCTTCTCCAGTGAGACAGAGGCAGGAGCAACTGACCCATGAACAGCATTAAGGTTGGGAGAACTCTACGGCGCCTACAAAAACCCCTGCAGGCAGAAGTGATTCTGGAAAGTACAGCAACTGCTTGGAGTACATTAATAATAGATGTGTTGGACTCCCTTGGAAATATTTACCCAGCCGGAGTGGTTGAGCTCCAATAACTGGGAACAGAACCTGAGCTTTACCTCAGATAGCCCTGGCTATTGAAAATGAAGCAGCAGCAGCATCCTGGCCTTTCCTGGTGCTGCTGAGGAGAAAACAAGCGTGTCAGTAGCCTCACTCAGGAATACGAGGATTATACCCTGCTGGGAACTGGGACAAAGGCCCTGGGAGGTAGCCACGCAAAGACGCCCAGAAACGTTGGTGCTTATGTGGTGCTTATGACCTACAGACCCTAGCACTCAGTCCTGGTGCTGTTAAGCTGAGCAATATTTTTAGGTCCATTTGAGAGATGATGGTGCTGAGATACAGAAATGTTAAGGCAACTTGTCTAAGGAACTAGCTAGGATGTGATGGAGCGGGGATTCAAACCCAGACAGTTTGGCTCCGTTGTGTGTGACTTTAAACCACTTTGCCTTTGCTGCCTTCTGCTGCCTTTTCCAAAATCAGTCAAGAGAGGGGGCAAGTAGGAGAAAAGCGACCCTACATTGAACTGCCAAAGGCACACTTGCACATTGCTATTGCCTCTGCTGAGAACTCTGGATTCTTCTCACCAGCAAATACAGTAGCCATTCCTCCATTATTAATTATTTACTGAGCATTTGCTGAAGGCCAGACCCTGTGCTAGGCTCAGACTGGGCCTCACATAATGCACACAAAACCTCACTCCTCTCAGAGTTTCGCCCTGTCTCCTCATAGGCAGAGCCTGTTTGTCCTCTCCAAGAACTGCTACCCAGCCTTGAGTTATTCTCTAGGATGGATTTTTCCAAAATAAGTTCTGAAAAACAGAAAGATTGAATAGACATGCAAATAAGTTAGGGAAACATTAGGCCAGCATCCTCACTGCAGGACTTCTCAGAGCCTTTAAAGTGCTCATGGCAATGATATTCACCAGGAATGATTCAGTGTACAGTACTTCTCAGGTGACTCAAAAGGAAATCCTGCTCTTTAAATACATATATATCCTAGAACAAGGTTTGAGATGTTTTACAACTACTATGTCAAAAAATTTTTTTGAATTAGATTTCAAATTCTTTATTTAAAAGCATACCTTATCTCATTACTTTATGTTTAAAAATCAGAAGCCAAAGAAGCTGCAAACATCCAGTACACAAATTTGTGTTCAATTTTGACCTGTCAGGACACTGGCAGGACTTTGAGCCTGGGAACTCTTGACTTACTCATTACCCCAGTTCCTCAGCTCCTACCTTCAGCCAGGCCTAGATCAGACCAGTTGTCTGAAAGGTTTCTTTTTTTTGTTGTTGTTGCTGTTTGCTTTTTTTAAGTATGGCACAAGTGAGTGCTATAAACAAAATTCTGGTGCTGCATCAACTTTCATAGCTGAGTCTGCATCTCTTATTCTGTCTTGAAGGCTACAGCCACTTCTTGCCTATATGAATCCCAAGACAATGTGTTCTCTTCACCCTGGAAACTCCTGGTCAGGGCACAGAGTGGGCCCTTCACCACCTGGCCCCTGCCCCCCTCATGTGGATCCTCCCCTACACGCCCTACACAGCCTCTCAACGTTAACTCTACAGAGCCATAGGTGGTTTCCGGAATGCATTACGGCTTCTTTCCAATGGGGGTCCCACCTGCTGAATCCTCAGCAATCTCGCCTGTGTGGCTTCCCTAACTTTCATCCTTAGCTCAACCCTCCTGGAGTCTATGAAACCTTCTCTGAGGTTGCTCCTGGCTCCCCACGCCCAAGGTTGGGCTAGATGCCCCTCCTGAGTGGCCTGGGCTGTTGCATCCTAAACTGCCCTTGTCTCCTGTGGGATGGGCATGTGTTCTGAGTGAAGATGCCCCATGTATTTCATGCCACAGGCTGCAGTCAAAAGAGTGGGAAGCCACTGCTGTTATGTAACCCACCCATTTAAGATAGTCCAGGTCCTGTGGGAGCCTTTGAGCACCCATACAACAGGCCCTCCACTGTGAAGCTCTGCCTCGCAGGGACAGGGCTTCAGCCTGCTCCTCCTGTGCCCTCCACAGCTAGCGGCCCCCCGACTCCCTCAGGAGAGGTCTGCTGTACGGACTCACATTTTTGTAACAAAATAAAAGCACAAAGCTAGCACAGAAGCATGCCTTATCGGATCTTATTCTCCTAATGTATGTCCTTCACAGTTTTCTAACTTCTACAGCCATAAAATAGCTTTGGGCAGACAGCTGTTTTGAACCAATGAGAGAGAACACAATTGAGCGCTACGGTGCTTCCGGAGCTCTGAGAGAAGCAGGTCAGGCAGAAGAGGCCGGAAGGAGGAGGGACAGGACTGGGCGCTGGAGCCGGGCCCCTGCAGAGGTGTCTGGGCCTCTGACTGAACCGGGGTGGGGGTGGAAAAACAATCGCTCCCCGTGGACCAAAAGCACAGGGCTGCCGCCCAGAGATGAAGGTGCCAGACGGAGCCCTACTCAACTGAATGCACCATTCCACCTGCGGGCAATGGCACGAGAGACACAGGATCAGCAGAAGGAGACTTTGAGGCTTCTTCTGGACTCTGCTGTCCTCCTAGCTCTGCTCTTAACTCCCTCTTTCTTTGGCTCTCAGATTCCACATCTTCAAATGAGAGAGGGTTAGATTAAATCAGTAGCTCTCAATTTTTTGGACTCTGACTCACACAGCACATGCATGTAACTCAAGTCTCACTTCACAATGCTTACCCTTGGAAGCAGCTATATTTTCTGTTGTTTTTGTTCACTTTATAAACTTTTATTGGAGCATGACATTAGGACAATAGAGTGTACACATCATAAATGAAGAGTTTGATACATTCTGACAACTGAAAACCAGCCCTCAGATCAAAAGACAGAACAGTACCTTGAAACCCCTCCCATTTACTCCACTGTACCAACTCCTCCCCAAGGGTAGTCACTAGCCTGACTTGATGACCTCACAGATTAGTTTTGTCTGTTTTTGTACTTCACATTAATAGAGTCACAAAGCTTTTCCATAGCTGACTTTTTCTGTCAGCAATACGTCTGTGAGAATCACTGGGGTGCGGTGTGCAACATTTCAGCAGGGCCAGAGGTTATGCTCACCCACAAGGGCTTTCCATCAACTGAGGTGCCTGGGCCCTCCGGGGGATGGTCCTGAGGCATCTAAGATACCTCAGGATGTTCCTTTTATCCAACAGGTCGAGATGACGTCCCCTAAATTCTGACAGACTCCATCAACCATGGAAGAAGGGCACTCTCCCCTCCTGGGTGCTTTCTTAATGTGAAGGTACATTCTATGCGATACCCCCCAAACTCCTCAGAGCAGCCCTGTCCACAGACTTCTAATTCCATGGAGAAAGGGACTATGGAGCAGATAAAAAATGTGGCCAACTTCAGTTACAGAGTGAGGATGACTGACCTCATGGCCTGTGTTTTCATTTTTATGTTATACTTTTTCCAGGTAGCCAGTCACTGTAAAGAGTGGTGACCACATCCAAAGGACCCAGAGATTCTGTCTCTCATTCTCTCTCTCTCTTTCTCTCTATCACACACACGTACACACACTGACCCCTCCATAGAGGCACATGTGTACATATGCACAGAAAGGTAACACATGCACACAGGCCTGCCGCTTTTCTCAGATCAGAAGTGGGCTGGACTCTACTGGTTCATTACACACTCAGCTTATTTGAGTTTTATCATCTTTCCTAATTTCTAAAGTATTGAAACAGCTCCTAATACATGAATAATACAAATGTGTGTATGTGCAGGGCACTTTACAGTTTATAAAGCTTTTTTACACCCAGTCTCTTATCTGACCCTCACAACCAGCCTTCTGAACATATACAAATATTTGATGATTCTCAAGTTTCCCCAGGTCCAGTGGGGGTCTAAGGCCCTCCCTTCTGGAGATACCAATCCTATTACCCAAGACTGGGCTGTGGCAATAGCTAGAGGTTGGCAGAATTCATGTGGGCACTCAGACTCACCCTAAAAGTTTTCCTTTTAACTGTGTATTCCATTGCAACCAATATTTCCTCATCTGATTCTGAGTAGACTTTTAATTTCATGAATTTTTCAGAGTTGGGCTTGTGTTTGCATGAGCGTTCATGGGAGATGGACACTGGTACCCTATCCCTAATAAACATGCCTATATCTTTTCTCTTCTCCTATTAGAGTCTTCACCACCTCTCGCCTTCTCCTGCAGCTAAAGGTAAGGTACTCTGTTACTTCTAGGGACTAGCATTTATCAGACACTTCCACATGCCAGGCACCAAGTGCTTCGTGTACATTATTGCAGCACGTCTCACACAAATTTTTCGCCACATGTTTTAATAACCTTATTTCACAAACGAGGACAAAAACACTCAGAGAAAAGCAATCCTATGGCGACTTAGTCAGCAAATGATAGGACAGGGATTGGACGCTGTTCCCACTGATCCCTATGTGCTGGTCCCTCCAGTGCCTGGGACAGCGAGAAGCAGTAACTGCTCTACTCAGAGTCAGCAAACTGTCCATATGGAGGTGGGCAGCATATTAGGGGCCCTCCTGTCATACCCGCCTTGTTTCCTCTGAGCTCAGAGAGAAAAAGGGGCTTTCCTAAGAGCAGAGCTGGGGTTGGGACCCAATCTTGTCCTCGGGTTTCTCTTCCTCAGATTCTCATGGATCTCCTGGGACAAAGGATGCTGGTGGAGCTTTGTCTGCACTCCAGGCAGATGCCTCTTTTTAGGGAGACATTTATAATACTAGAAAAAAGATGATCAGAGCAGGAACTGCATTTGAAACCAAATTATGAAAAGTTATTGGGGGAACAAAGAATAAGGAAAGATCTCAAAAGGAGACAAGGTCTTTGTCTTCAATCATTTTTAGGATTGTCTAGTAAAGAAGATAGAGGCTTGGCAAGATGTGAGAAGAGAATTTCAAATCCAGAGTGTTGGAGAACGCTCCAAAAATCCTAAATGTGGGGAGAAACCAAGTTTCTCTTCTGTCCCTGGACATTTTCAAGCACAGGCCAAGTGTCTATAATGTACACTTATCCATCTATCCAGTCATCTATTCATCTTTTTATTTATCCATCCATTGAATGGTCCATGCCTCTAAGACCCTGCAAGTCCCTGAAAGATTTAAGATTTTAAGATTCCACAAGCTTTGAAAGGTACTAACATCTTACAGGGAAGACAAGCAGTAATCTTGTACTCCCTGCTCATTGTTCTTAGGGGCAAAAAAAAGTATTATAAAATAAGTAGAGATAAAGTCTACCTATTAATGCATATTTAAGAAAGAGGCAGAGAAAAAAAGCACCCATAACATTAACTTAAATCATGAATACTTTCTGAAGTATATATAAAAAAAAAAAAACTCACTTTTCTTTAAATCTTCTTAAAAGGGTCTAAGAATAGTCCTTCAAATAATCTTTGAAGTATGCAATTTTAATTTGGACACATGGTAATTTCAGTCTACCTGTTGAAAGAGACAAGAGAGAAATCAGTCATTTTTGATGAGATGCTTTTCTGACGAATAGCAGCGAAGATTCAGGTAGCATGGGCGGGGGTAGGTATTGTCAGCAGTGGGAGCAGCAGCTTTGGCCCCAGGCCAAAGGTTGGATTTGGAACCCTCAGAAAAGGGCAGCTAAGGGGGCGATCACAGTATCTGACACAAAGCAGATGCTCAATAAATATTAAATGAATGAATGAGTGAGAAAGGATGGATGAATAAATGAGTGAGATTCTCACTAACCTGTGATATAGGGAGTTACCCTGTAGGCTCATCTCTTTGACTCTTACAGAGAAACAGAGTGCTGGGCGCTGGGCATATCATGGAAAATGGCACAGAGAAATGTCCATGATGTAGTGGAAAGTGTGAGGGCTTCAGAGGTGGCCATATCTGTCACTTATAATGACACAGCCCTGTGCTAGCTTATTTGTTTATTTGACTGCCATTCTTCAATTGGATACTCAGCCCATTCATTACTTTTCAGTCCTT
This sequence comes from Furipterus horrens, assembly GCF_987537825.1. Taxonomy (NCBI): domain Eukaryota; kingdom Metazoa; phylum Chordata; class Mammalia; order Chiroptera; family Furipteridae; genus Furipterus; species Furipterus horrens. Next base: position 50,297,073 of record NW_028327172.1, read on the forward strand.
TTTCTTTTCTAATACAAGCATTTAAGGTCATAAATTTCTCTTAAGTGCTTTCTTGGCTATATTCCACAACTTTAATATTTACTATTTTTGCTATTAAGTTTTAAGTGTTTTATAATTTCTATTATCATTTCTTCTTTTGACTCATGAGTTATTAGGAGTATTTTTGTAAATCTCTCTCTCTCTCCCTCTATGTATATATTTTAAAAAGTCATCTCACTGTTACTGAGTTAAATCTTAACTGTACTATGATGTGAGAATGTGGTCTGTTGGACACTGACTTATCCTTCAAAATTTACTGAGACATATTTTATAGTCTAGGATCCAGTCAACTCTTGTGAATGTTCCATTGTGCTTGAAAAGAACATGTATTCTCCAGTTGGTGGGTGTAAACTTGGACTAGCTTTTTTGTAACCCCCTCCTCCCGCCTCTGCATGTCCATTTCCTTACCTGTTAAAGGGTATGTGAGCAATACATGTTAGTTCCCTCCTGTCATTTAGAATGCCACTTGCTGATGTAGAGGCCGTGCAGACAAAAACAGAGAGGGGGGCACAATAAAGAGAGCCAGTGTGCTATTTCTTGCTTATAACAATAATAATACCCTAAATTTATAAAACATTTGAAAGTTTCCAAATGACCACATGTGCCATTGGTTTCTTACTCTCAACAAAACTGTGAAATGCCACCCAGACAGTGGAGGTGAAGACCTCCATGGAGAAGGGATGTTGGTGTGGTTATTCACTCAGTCCTCTGAGCTGGGACCCCAGGGGCCTCCCTGACTTCTTCCCCCTCATCCCCCATACCTGCTCTGTTCAGTCTACTTGTTACTTACAGATCCCATCCTCATCATCACCCTCAACTACCCTATATCACTTCCTACCTGCTTTGTTCCAACAGATTATGAAATCCCTACTCTTTTAAAAATATAACTTATAAGGAGTAAATTCAGACACGATCTTCTTGGCAGGCATGGTTCCCAAAATTGAGCTGAGGATAAGCATTGGGTCGTGGGTGCCAAAATATCAGAGTCTTGAAGGAAGAGTGTTTACGTCTATCAGATGGAAGCATGGGCTTAGAAAGGTAGAGAAATACTGTGCTAATTAACTTTGAATAGTCTTCATTGAAAAACACTCTTCCCATGACCTTGTTCTCATGGCACCCTGTATTCTCTTTCTCCTTCTCAGAAAGAATTCCCGAGTCATCTAAACCACCACCTCCTCCAGTCCCAAGCTCCCCCTGCAAATCACTGCAGTGTGGCTCCCAGAATGTTCTTTTTAAGGTCATAATGATGTTGTCACTGCAAATTCCAGAGACTTCTCAATCTGCTGTGGCCTCTCTGGAGCACCTGCCAGCAGGGTTGCTGCCTCCTCTGGAAACTGTCCTACATCAGCTTCTAGAGCACCAACCTCTCCAAATTCACCCTTTTTTCCTCCAAGGACTTTCTCTGTCTCTTCTGCTGGTCCCTTTTTCTCTGCCTCATCCTTAAACGTGAAAGAGTAAAGAGTCCCCTCTTCTTTCCCTCCTTAAATTCTGTGATTTAAATTGGCATTTTATAATTTAATTAGAATTGTTTCAATAAAATAGAAATCATAAACTACCACTTATTAAGTGTATATTAATCACTGTGCTAAACATTATTTTACTTAATCTTCGCTACAGCCACTTGAAGTAGGTATTATTAATACTTCTATTTTGCAGATGAGTAAGGAGAAGCTAAGAAAAGAAATGTAATTTGCCTGAGATCACTTAGCTACTATATGGCAGAGCTGGGACTCAAACCACAACCTAATTCAAAACCTGTGCTCTCAGCCACTTCATTTACTTACCTTGCCCTTCTAAACCCTGACCTCTGTGGCTAGCCATTGTCCCACAGTGCCACGGGTTTCATGTTTTCATTTTGCTTCCCTCTGAATGGAAGGTCTTTATCTGCACTGTGTGCTAAGAAAATTCTATTCATTGTTCAAGACCCAGGTCCAATGGCCCTCTTTTCCACAAAGCTCCCCGCAAGGCCAGTCACTTGAATTGCTCCCATCTCCTTACAGCTCTACACAGTTACCAAATTATCTATTCATTCCTCTGATCACGCATCCATCTGTCCACCAAAGAATTACACAGTGAATACTGTTTATCCACAAATTTATATACTAGAAGCATCCAAACAAAGGAATAGTCTCAAAGATTTTTAAAAAAATGCTTTCCCTTTGAAAAAATGCATCATACTTTTGTCAGAATTGAAAACGAAAATGTGCTAGAGGTCATAATGTGTGGGGGAGGAATTTGCTCTGCCAGGCATTTGCAGATGCTGATCGGTCAGGGACAGCCACCCTGTGATCTGGCCAGGGAGGTTTCCAAGGTTACCAAACCAGGTCTGTCCAATTTTCCGTACCCAATCCCCACATTCTAAATCCTATTTATACATCAGGTTGGCTCAAATACCTCTTTAGCCTTGAAGCTTTCCCCAATTTTCTTCCACCTGTTGGAGGGACCCCCACCATAAGGTATATGTGATCCATCTCTGATGCCACTCAGCATTTTTATCACCCACATATAATACCCCATTTCAAAAAGCACTTCAACATGTCCACTGCATGCTCTATCTCCCCTTCTGGCCTCCTCAGGGGCTGGGAGTTACAGCCACGTCACCTTCATGGTGTTTCCAGAGCCAAGCCCAGTGTCTGGCACACAGATGTCCATGACTGATTGACTTACTGAAACAGGATGACGCTGGCCTTCAAAGGGGGAGGCCATCCAAAGATCACTCAAATGCAAACAGCAAGCAGCGTGTGATGCACATAGCAGGTGTTAAATAAATATAAAACCCTTCTACTTCTCTCTATCTGCCAAAAAATAAGAATCAGAAAAGGGAAACCATGAATCCGCTCAGGCTGAGGTTGCTGAAGGCCTGTGCTCCATGGTTCACAAACATGTTGGGGCGGTAGCTTTTGACATTCTGCAGATGAACTAGGCAACAGCGAAAGACCTGTTTGAACACATTCTGGTTTCCATTGTCAGGAAATGAGTTAGAATTTCGAAGATAGCCAGAGCTTCAAATCGGCTACTGCAACCACCTGCTCTTACCTGGAGGTTGCCTGAGAGGTCAGACAACTCCATCCCAGTCACAGGGCAAGGATTGTGCTGATGCATTTTTCTGGTCCCCTCCTAGACTTGCAAATGAAGCCTCTAGGAAATGGAGTGCTCTCTAATGTCTAAAAATAAACGCCCAGAAACTTCATGTGGATACATCACGGCTGCAATTTACAGCGCCTAGGACTTTAGCATGGTATAATTAGCAAATAGATTACAATAATTTATTTTTGGTTTAAACACTCAAATGAACATGACCTTCCAGTAGAATAGGAAAATATGAGGCTGGCAGCCAGCCACATTCCACTGGTCCCTGGCAATGCCACAATCACAGTGCTGGCTGGCATCCATCCGCTGATGTCTGGTGGATGTGCCGCAGAGAAGCGACTGCAACTCTGAGCTCTGGGCCTCCTGAGAAGTATGACTTTTGGGAGTCATGACTCGGAAAGGGTCCATCCTCACCCTTCTAGTCACCAAGAACACATCTGAAATCACCCTTCCAAAGAGCAGGAAATGCCAAAGGCAGGGCAAAGTCTATTCTGATGTTGCTGAGCAGCCAGTTTCAAAGGACAGAATCAAGAGAGACACTGTCATGCAGTTGAAAGAAGACTGGACTGGGGTCAAAGAGAATCTCTTTTTGGGTTTTGTTTGATGTGTGCCATAGGTAACAGCCACTTCAATCTCCCTTTATAAAGTGTTGGTAAATAAGTAACTACCTCATGAAATTAAATGAGGGATTAAATGATGAAAGGGTTTTGTTAGTGAAGGCTAGTGGTTCTTTTTGAATAAACAGATTTCCAAAGTGGCTCCTTCTGATAAAGGATCTTTCTGACCAAAGAAAGCACTATAGAATATTGCAATACAGAGCCAGGAGTGGGGCAGGGGGAACCGGGGAAGTCGTCTCCCAGAGCTTCTGTCTACGGAGTCCAGGCAGAGGCAAGTCCATACACTTTTTGCAACATCTCTGCGCGGAGCATTCTGGGGCTAAGGAGCAGGAATCCTGACTCTCATGCATGGCACAAAAGCAGCCAAACGTCCACCAGAACACCCACCGACACAGACAGTGGAGACGGTGGTCAGGCAGGGCGCAGAACGAAAGCAAAGTTTCCGCTTGTTGAAGGATGGGGGATGGGTACTTGCTAAGCAGTACCATGTGTCAGGACCCTTTCTCATCAGAGTTCCTCTCCAAACCCTGTCACACTGGCACATTGTGCCACCACCCACAGTGTGTGCAGGCCTGTGAAGCCTCCTCACTCCTCTCTGCCTCTCCAGCCAGCCCCTGAGCAGGAAGACCTGGACCCTCATCTTTGCCCTTTCACTTCTCAGTGATCATTGCGGAGGAACTTCACTGTTCTGATCTCTTAGGCTGGGAGCAGACTGCTTTCAGACAAAAAAAGGGTAGCTACGAAAAACTCTGGGGATTGGGCCAAACACTAAGGAATATGTCACTCTTGTTTTAGCTCCTCATGTGCTTGCTTTGCCCTTCATGAAACATTAAACTTCTACTTTGTTCCCAGCCCACTCACACACCCTGTTTTCCTGACGGTTCCTTTTGTTCCTGAGCTGCCTGCAAGCAGTTGTCTTTCAGGCCATTATCCTCAGGAAGCAAGTGCTGTTTGCTCTTCCCGGGGTCAGCTCCTCCTGGTTTAGGCTGCAGCATTGATGCATAGCCACTTCTTGGGAAGTGCTTCCCCAGCCCCTCAGTCCAGGACAGCTTCCTCCACTAGGCATTGCCTTGTCCAGGGCACTTGTAATTATGCACTTATTTGAAGAACTACTTGCTTATTTTCCACTTCCCAAACTAGAATGGGGCAGGGCTCCCTTTTGGCCTGCTCACCAGGATGCCCTCAGGGGCTCTGGCACAAAATGGTCACTCAATTCATCTGTGTCTGCTGTTCACTGATGGTTCCCCAGTGTCTAGAGGATGGCACAGACTAGATGCTCAGTAAATACGTGTGGGATGAAATCACTTATTAGGCTTGGAGGGTCACAGTCATAGGCACTGGAGCCAGAACACCTAGTCTGAGCCAGGCCACCCCACTTAGAGCTGTGTTGCTCTGGGCAAGTGATGTCGCTTCTCTGTGTCTCAGTTTCTTCACTGATTCAAAAAGGGATAATAACTGTACTTACCTCCTAGAGTTGTTGTGAGGATTAAATAATAAACTTAAAAGTTCTTAGAAAAAGCTCAGACAGGTGGTTGGTACTATGGAAATGTAGCTATTCTTCTTATTAGGATCACTCCTCATCCTCTTCTTGAGCCCAGTTCATGGCCTTTTCCTTTCCTGAAGCTGGCCCAGCATGGTCCTCCCTGGTCTCCTGGCTCTCACTGACTCTGGCCAGCACTTAGGCCCTTCCACGCATCCCTTGCCACTGTGGTTGAACCATTATTCAAGGGAGTAACTTGGCTCTCTTGAGAGATCTCAGTAGTCCAGAGGAAGGCCTGGAGAGGCAAACCAGATGGGGACCCAGAAACGAGAGACTGGATGGGTGGGTAAATGGAGGGGCCAAGCAGGGGGCACTCCTCAGGGCACTTCTGACTTATAACCCATTTCTGGGGGCAAAGCTTCCAACCTTGAATACTTGCTTCATGGGCTACAAATAGCTTTTGGGGCTGCATGTGAAATGAATGGTTAGCCATTAAGATGTAAAATGCAGCTGTCACACTCCAGAGAACAACAGACAGGCTAACTAACATAGGTATTTAAGAATGCTATTTTCTCCTATTAACCCCAGAACAAAGGCAGCCTATCCAGAGAGACTCCAGAATGCTTTGGAAACGTGCTATTTTTTTTTTTTTTTTCTTTAGTAACATTTGATGTTTGAATAATAGTTGATGTTTGTTTCCAAGCAGCATTCACTAACTTGCCTCCTTCCCTAACTCCCTTTCTTCTTTTCTTCCTCAATCCTACTCTAAGAATATCCTGGCCTTAATTTTCTTCTTGAAATCTGGGATCGAGGCATGCAGGTGCGCATCTGGGAGGCACATCTGAGTTCCTGACCTCGCCTCCTGACTCAGTTGCCTGATTCCCATTACGTCTTTCCATCTGCCACTTCCCCACACCTCTCAGCCAACTCATCCTACCTACGTGTCGCCTGCCAGAGGACTAATTTAAGCACAAAAATGTTTAAGTTTTAAAAATGTTTTCAAGTTCTTCGCCGCAAGAGGAGAACTTCAGTTGTGTGAAAAGTGTAGGCAACTGTAACAGCAGGAACAAGGGCTGCCTCAAGGCACTCACCTGCCCAGGAGAAAGGCCAGGTGGCATTCAAGACACAGGCTCCAGAAGGATGGGACATGGGCTTGAGCTCTGGCTCCCCTCCACTGGCTGCTTGGGAAGTGACTTTGGAGTCTGCCCTGCAGGCCTGGAATATCGTAGCTGTGAGCTAGCATGGCTGACTCTGATCTTGAGCCTTCAGTCAAATCCAGTCCTACAATTTCAGCCTTGCTGCCAATCCGATCTGCCCAGAAGAGTAATTCAGCTGCTGGCTTACTCATTCATTGACTCAATCACTTATTCCATTACTTATTCATCTCTTTACTCACTTATAATTATTTACTCCTTCATTCACATTCATTTCTCCAAAATCACACTTTCCTTCACTCATTCTCTGATTACCTTCTTCATTTATTTACTCACTTATTCACTTACCCATTTATTGCTTATCTCATTTACTCATCACCAACTTACTCCTTCATTCACCCATTCACTCACTCTTTCCTTTATTCACTCACTGATCCATTCACTCCCTCAGTCCCTCACTCTGCCCTCCACCTACACATGTTCCGCCCTGTTCCCCAGCACAGCATCCTACCAGGAAGAAGAGCCTGCTCCAGGGCTGGGTCCATTAGTCCTCACTCCCAGAACCTTCTCTTCCATTTTAACTTCCAGCTTGCTGAACTGTTCAGGCATGCGTCCTGATGTGCAGAGGATACGCTTTCCACTCAGGAACAGATGTTCTTGTAATTACTATTTTGACTTTCACCCTCTAATGCCAGAAAATTCTTTCCACAAACTCCTCCAGCATGCAGCGAGGCAACCACTCAGCCTGAGCCTTGTGTGTAGTGCCTGGGGGTTCAGATTCCAGGACACTGGCAGATTCCTGGCAGTCAGAGCTGTAGGGGACTTGAACAGCCTCCTTCCTGCAGGGCTTGTAACCAGGGGTCCAGGGATGAGCTGGAGAGCAGTTGACTTTGTGAACCAGGTTAAGGGGTAGGAAAAGGTGACTTTTCCCCAACTTACTCCCATCTCAGGATTAGGGAGTCATGATCCATCTAGGCTGAGGTTACAGCAATTACAGGTGACAGGGTGAATGGAAAATGCTGGAAGTTGTGAGCAATGTCCTGGAAGATCAAAATTAAAATTTACTGACCATCTACCACATGCCAGGTACTTCCAATATTTTATGGTAGTTGTCCCTTACTGATCAATCTCTGAGTCTTTCTTTCAGAAGTAGAAGCCCCTGAGTTTTAGCTGTCATTCGACCTTTCAGCAAAAGACTAGGCTTCCCAGATTCCCTTGCAGCAAGATATGACTGGTAAGTTCTAATCAATGAGTTTAAGCAGAGTTGTTAAATGCAACTTCTTGGTTGTGCCCTTAGAAGGAAGCTTGATGAATATTGGAGCTATGAGCTAGCATGGCTGAGCCTGATCTTAGGCCTCCAACTAGTTCAGGTTCCAGTCTGGCCATACAATTCCAGTCTTGCTGCCATTCCTATGTGCCCAGAAGAGTAATTCAGCTGCTGGCGTGCTCATCCATTGATTCAATCACTTATTCCATTACTTATTCATCTCTTTACTTATTTACAATTATTAACTCATTCATTCACATTCACTTCCTCAAATTTCCACTTATTCATGTACTGAAAACCACATTCATTCATTCATTCATTCGCTGATTAACTTCTTTGTTTATTTACTCACTTATTCACCGTGTCCTCTTTCACCATCTGCAGGCTAAAGCAGAGCCCTCTCTAGTGCACTGTCTTGTCCTTAAGGACCGAGGGCACAGCAGCACAACAATACAGAAGCCTCTGTCCCTGCAGAGCCTTGTGAAGCAAAACTTCTCTATCGCCACTGCTGAGATTTTATGTGCAAGACAGGCGAGCATCTGCTATGCTTTGGTCACTGTTGGCTTGATCTCTGTTAAGTCAGCCAAGCCCATATCTACAAATACCAGAGGAATCTTTTGCATCACGTTTCCTTACGGAGAGACTTCCTTTAGAGGAACACTCTTGGCTTCTCTTGCTCGCTCACTTAACCTTCTCTGTCATGGTTGAATAGTGTCCCCTCCACATTCACCTGGAACCTGCAGAATGTGGTCTTTTTTTGGAATTGGAGTCTTTGCAGATGCAATTTGGGTAACAGTGTAGATGAGATTATAAGGGAGTAGGGTAGACCCTAAATTCAATGAGAACATTCTTATAAAAGACAGAAAAGAACAAACTGAGATGCAGAGGAGAAGAACACCATGTGAAACGGAGGCAGAGACTGGAGTGAAGCCTGTACAAGCCAAGGAACGTCAAGGAAGCCAGGGCAGAGGCACGGACCGGATTCTCCCTCAGAGCCTCCAGGAGGGACCAAGCCTTCTGACAATTAGATCTTGTACTTTTAACCTCTAGAACTGTGGGAGAATAAATTTCGTTGTTCTAGGTCACCAACTTCATGGCAATCTGTTGCACGAGGCCTAGGAAACTAAAGCATGCTCTGAAAGGAGTGACAGCTAACGGAGTGTGGGTTTGGGGGATGGAGCTAGACCTGCTGCACCCTGAACCATCCCCTGACCTCGGACCTCCCAGACGGCCTGCAGAAAGCAAACCCCTCCTCTCCTTCATGGATGGAGAAGGCTAATTCTCAGGAAGTGTGTTAGCAAGCCCCTTTGGCTACAGATCTAAAACCACACTGTATGCTCGTCATTGTAATTGGCGCAGCGTGGTGCCCAAGATCTCGGATCCCGAAGCCAGGCCACCTGGCGTGAGATCCTGGTCTGCCATGTACCAGTTGTGTGATCTGGGGAAAATTAAACTTTTACTGCCTTGATGTCTTCCTCTGTAAAATGGGGATAAGAAGAGCACCTACCTTATACAATTGTGTGAGTTTAAAATTAATTATATTGTGAAGTGTTTTGAACAGAGGGAGACAAAAAGTGCTAAATAAGTGTTAGGTCCTCAAATGACACTGTTTCTTTCAACATCATTTTGTTGTAACAGTGATGAGATGCTGTAGGAACTTAACTCTTGTTTGTATTAACTAGTGTGCAGTAAGACTGGTTTTATTATACGTAGTGTCACTTACAGTTGCAGAACCTATCCATGACGTGAAGCAAGAACTTAACTCTGTAAGTATTTGCTATTATGATCTGTCAGACTCCTGTCTCAATTAATTTTGAATTTAGGTCAGGAATACGGGTATTATTCTGGCTCCTCTGCAACCCCAACCCTTCTTACACTTAATCTATCCATTAGCTGTGCTTTGCAGAGGAAGAAAAGACATCTCAGAGAGAAAAAATGGTTAGTCCATGGTCATCCTTTGAGTCATCTGGATCCCTCCACCTGCCCTGGCTGCTCAGTCATTCATCTGGTCTGGTTGTGGGGCCTCTAGGCTCTGGGTGGAAGCTCTGGCAAGTGTCCCTCCTGGCTTCAAGGCAGTAGGCCAGGGGTGGCAGAAACTAGGTGTTCTGGCTCCCGAGTCTTGCTCTTAACCTCCTGAATTTTAGAAGGGGCGCTCTGACTGCATAGGGATGTGTGCGTATGGAGGCAGGGAGTCCAGTTCAGAGGATGCTTGAACCCTTCAGGGGAAGGGGATGAGGCCCATGTAAGGGTGGTGGCCATGGGTGTAAGAAAGGTGGTCAGAGCCTTGGTGTGGTCCAGGGTGAGGAGTGAGTAGAGGAGAGCCCAGGACTTTCCCCCTCCCTAAACCAAGCTCCTGAGTTGGCAAGGGCTGTAGGACTGGGGCTGGGGCACCAATGCTGGGCACCTGAAGGGATTCTGATAAAATCACACCACTGCATTGCCAGAGCCTGACGCAGGTCTGATGTCCACATGGACACATCATTATTGTTGCTCCGTGTGCAGACTCTCACCCTATGCAACGTCAAGGCCCCAAAGAGCATGAACTAGTTTGCAGAGCTGGGGCCAGGTGCTGGCAGACGGGAACCGGGTGCTGCTGATGTCTGCTGCAGACAGGGGCTGCGTGCAGGAGGCAGAAGAATGGCTTTGGAGCTCAGAAAGACCTGGGTTTCAATTCCAGTTGGACCTTTAATAAGCAGTGACCTTAAGCTACCTCTTCAGGAAACGTTTCCTGAACATCTGCTATGTGCAGTGCTCTCAGTGGGGGGCCAGGCTGCAGAGACGAATCACACCACGTCTGAAATCAAGGAGCTCCCAGTCTCCAAAATGCTGGTACCAGTGAGCAGTGCTGTGCTATTGGGAAGCACAGAGGGTTGTAGGAACATGAAGTGGTGGTCTTGATGGAGATGGGGAGGGGTGGGGGGTAGGGGGGAGGTGATGCTAAACCAGCCTGGGAGGTCAGGGCAGGCTTCCTGGAGGAAGTGACTACCAATCTGCATTCCAACCGAGAAGAGTTGGTCCAGGCAGAGGAAGATAGGGTATTCCACATAGATGGAGGGGACAGCCTTTGGGAGGAGCCAAGCCTGCTCTGTTTCACTACCACACTTGCAGCCCCTGGTATACTGGGGGCTGGTAGACATGGTATGTGACTGCTGCAGAAAGCAGAGCTCTTAGTGCTTGCAGTAGGTTGATTAGAAAATGGACATAATTCTTTCCCTCCTTTTATCTGCATTCCTTTGCAAAATGACTGGAGGTGAGAGCCATTTCCCCATCTGGTGAATCTGGCCTGACCTAGTGACTTACTTCAACCAGCAGAATGAGGCGAAGTGACAATGTGCAAGTTCTGAGCTTAGGACTCAAGAGGCTTTGCTCATGCCTTCCTGCTCTCTTGGAGTTTTGCTCAGTAGCTGGGTGCCCAAGCCCAGGCTAGCCTACTGGATGACAAAAGGCATGTCATGCACCCCTCCCCATGCCTCCATTGCCACACATGACAATCAGCCCTCAGCCCATCCACCAGCTGACCTAGAGGGACCAACTCATCCCCTTTGGTGTGGGACTTTCCTACTTTTAAAACTGAATACCCTACACCTTACGTACCCTCTCATTCCCAGGAAAATGGGGGTAGCTGGTTACTCTAAGCTGACCTCAGGTGCATGAATGAGCTCAGCCAAGCTTCATGCAGATGAACAGAACTGCCCATCTGACTCACAGACTAGGGAGCAAGAAGAGATAGTTGTTGATTTAAAGCACCAAGTTTTGGGTAATTTATTATAAAGCAATAGGTTACAGATACGCTGGTACATTTGAGAGTGAAGCCTAGCCTCTGGGCCTCAGTAGCAGTTGGGAATGAACTAGATTCCTCTTCTTGAGCACGGCATTCAGTGGGCCACACGAGAGAAGTCACTGAAGCTCAGAGAGGTTAAGTAACCTGCTCAGGATCACAGAGGCAGTGCATATTGGCAATGGAATGCAGACCCAGGCCTCCAAACTCTTCCCCTTCCACCAAGATGCTTCTTTAAGCAGCACATTTGTGCTGCAGCAACTGAAGCTCCCCCAGAGACTGTTAATTTAACAAATCTCTGGTCATGTTCTGGCTCTCTGAGAAGGTTTCCTTTACAAGATCCAGTGTCAGACCATGTGATATGCTCCCTCCCACCCCAAGGATTATGAGACCAAACACTTAACCACAAGCCACAGCCGGTCCCACCGTGGTCAGAGACCAGGACCATGCTTGTCAGGCAGCAAGTGATGTGTGTTCAAAACTTGCTGACACCAAGTTGAAAGCCATGCAGACTTGAACACGAACAAGGAGCTAATATACCTTGATCTTAGTTCTAATTCTGACACTTACCAGCTGCATGACCTTGGGCAAGTCAGTGACCTTCTCTGGCAAACTGGGGGTCAACTGATTATTTAAAACATAGGCCCTAACTTGTTTGGGGCAGAACCATGGGGTGTCCAACTTTGAAGCTAATGAATAGAGTGTTGTAGTTGCTCAATCCACATTTACTGATCGCATACATTGTCACAGGATGTCTTATAGGGAACTTAACTTGTATTCCTGCTGGTTGATAGAACAAGAAAGCCATCATGAGTAGCGCAGGGGACCCTTATATTAATTTGGAAGAAATGTAACTTTTTACCTCTCTTCCAAGAAAGAATGGAACAGGACTTTGTTTCTGATGGCTGAGCACCCTTGCCCCTAGAGAGGTGGCTGGCTTACTGCATTCCCATGTGCTTTCCCTCTCCAGCTGAGGACCTCTGAGGTGGGGTGACCTTGGTAGTTCTCAGAGGACAATGGTGCTAAGGAGCCCAGTGGTCTCGGGAGTCTAGTGGGGAATGTCAAGGGAAATATTTAGCACCAAGGAGATCCCTCTCCTTCCAAGGTCATGCAGGCTTGGGTAGGAGGCTGGGCAAGTAAGACTTTGCTGTATTGAGAGACCAGCCCTGGACAGACGGCCATGGGCCACTGACCGGTGGTAGCAAGAGTAGTAAGTTGAAGAAAACAGTTTCCCATACTTGGGAAGTACTATGGGTTGAAGTGTGTCCCCCAGAATGTTGAAGATGTAACCCCCAGTACCTCAGAATGGGACCTTATATGGAAATATGGTCATTGTAAATATAGGTGGTTAAGATGAGGTCCTACTGGAGCAGGGTAGGTCCCTAACCCAAGGTGACTAATGTGCTTATAAAAAGGGTAAATTTGGAGACAGACACACACACAGAAGGGCGTGATGAAGAAGGCAGGGCTAGGATGATGCTTCTATATGCCATGGAATGCCTAAGGTTGCCAGCAAACCGTTACCAGAAGCTCGGGGAGAGGCACAGAACAGGTTCTTTCCCACAGCCCTCAGAAGGAGCCAGCCCTGCTAACACCTTGACCTTGGACTTTTGGCCTCAGACAATAATTTTCTGTTATTTAAGCTACCAGTTTTTGGTACTTTGTTATAGGAACCCTAGGAAACTAATACAGGAGGGAGGGCTAGTGTCTGAGTGAACTTTTTGGGGGGAGGTGGTAGATTGTGCAAATGTCCTTAATTTTAGGACCAGCTGTGGCAGAGGAGCGGGACAAGAAAAGCATAAAAGAACAATCATAACTTGCTTGCATCGATCTGTGTGTGAAGGCTCGAGTCAGTTTAAAATTGTCTTGAGAAGTAAGGGTTATGATATAATCCTTCCTGGCTTCACAAACATCAAGATTCACACTTTTCTTTCTTATTACATAATTAAAATATTCGATGAGTTGGAAGCAATTACAAAGATCAGAGAGACCCCCCCCCCCCGCACCCCCCGCATCTTACAGGTGTCCCACAAAGGGGTGGAGCTGGGACTCGAACCTGGGCATTGTCTTTCTCCTAGTGTCAATGTCACTCACCTAGCAAACATGCAGAGCTGTTGCATTTGGGTGAACGTAAAACACTCTGTGAACACAGCTGTATATTTTTAGACGTTCTCAGGAAGGCAGGGGAAAGTGGATATTTTCATTTTCACAAAGTACTCTGGGATCTAGGATACTGGGCTGTTTGAGGATTGTTTTTTCAAGACTGAGTCTTTCTATAGGCAAACCCGGCCAAGACCACGCTGAAGGGCAGGGAGCCATTGTTCAGCACCTAACAAAGCCTTTGATCTACAAAAACATTAACCATTGATTTCTTTTAAATACAGAGTCCCCACAGGGCAATGAAGTGTGGCATTTTAGAAATCATTAAGAATTGGGGGAAGGCTGGGAGGAGGAGGAGGATGTGGGAACAGATTCCCATGCTAGTTTTGGGAGCCACAGGGCAAGGAAGGCAAACGTAACCTAAGATAATTGTGTCAGTTAATAAGCAAAGAAGAGTCAGCTTTTAGACAAATCTTCATGAGCATAGCTAATGTTGTTTGATGTTTTACATTTATATAGTGTTCTCACATGTTAAAGAACTTTTCCAACACTTCTATACTAGCTAAAAATTCTCTGTAAGCTGGGGTAACCAGGTACTTTGTCTGCTGAAGCAAGTCACTTTGAGGGTGAAAGGAAGCATTCTTGATAACTATGTCGGGTCAGCAGGTGAAAGCAGCGCCGGCCCAGCAAACAAGGGTGTGTGCTCAGCCTACGTACACACCTCCAAAAGGGGCTTCATTCACTCAGCTATTTACATAAAACCTGCCCCTCCCTGTCTACTTTATCTCCATCCATTTAGTTGCTCAAATAAAAAACACATATCGCTCTCCTTCACAATACAGTATACAGATGATGTATTATATAATTGTATACCTGAGCTCTCTATGATTTTACTAACCAATGTTACACTAACCAATTCAATCAAAAACACATCACTCTCAGTTCTTCTCGTTCTTTCCCCGACACCCCTCCCCCACTCTGAGCCATGGGCAAACCCTGCCAACTCTGTCTGCACATCACACCTCCACTTGCCCATTGCATCCTCCTCTGGTGTCACCCCAGCCTTAGGCATTGTCACGTCTCACAGGGACAGCGGCAAGAGGCTTCTAACCCGTCGCCCCACTCCCACCTGGCCTTGTAATTCATGGTCCAAAAGGCAACCAGAGGAATTTTTCAAAAATGGGAATGAGCTCACGTTTCTTCCTTGCTCAGAATCGTCCAGCAGCTCTAGGTACTGAAAATTTAAAAAGCTGAACTCCTTACCTTAGCTCTATGTCTTTGTACAATAAATGTTCGTTCAAAGAATGAACAAAGTCAGCAAGAATTTGCCAAGTGTATTTTATGTACAAGCCTCACGGGACACATGTCTTCTAGCTTCTGTGACCCATGTCACTGTTGGGAGTTCTCCTAATTCCCGAGAGAGTATTCATTTCCACGTGAAGGGAACCCCATGCGGGTCCCTCCTGGTCTCTCTCTGCCTCTTTAATCACAGGCAGTGGAGCGAGCTAAGCTGCATGGGTGGCGAACTCAGGAGTAAACCAGACACGCTCAGTGGAGTCCCATTTTTCCTCCTCTTGGCACCTGGCAACATTGTTACCTTCTCCAAGGGCCAGCTCTTCTGCCCCATCCTGCTTTGCCCATGACCAAGTGGGTCAGTCTGCCTATAATCCTGGATCCAATTATCAAGTTGATTTGGCTCTCATGCCAAGCCACGTTATTCATTATCGGGAATAAACATGATATTTTGGCTTCCACCTGCCACCCTTCATTTCTCAATTTGTTCAGACTCAGGTGGAAATAGAAACACTATTTATTGGGTTCCCTCAAAGACCCCAAACATCCCTTGAAAAATAAGATAAATTGGATGCATAGGGCCTGATACAGAGCCACTGGCAACCCAAGGGTATAACAATCTGAGACTCGAGAAATGAAAGCTGTCACAGTGCAGTTGCTGGCTGAGCAAGGATCATGTGGGACTCTGTGAAAACTGAAGTACAAATTTAGCATCAGCATTTAGCCCAGAAGAATGATTTCAGGAATGAATCACAAAGGGAATATTGTCATTTGTGCAAAGAGACAGAGGGTTATAAGGGAAAAGGTGACTAGAGATTCTCATTTGTGTTTATGAAAACAGATGGCCTTTTTGAAAAACAGAATACCAAAACAAAAGCATCATTTATTCCAGGAGCTAAGAGACTGACAGCTCATAAAAAAATATCTTTTATGCTTTTTAACCCCCTGGAGAACTCATAAATAGCATTTCTTAAATTAAAAGCAAAACGAATTTTCCTAAGGATGTAACTTATGTAAGATTATCATGGTTCTTCCCCCTTCCCGCCTTGTCCTCCCTTTGTCTGTTCTTTGCTTAGGTGCTACTGAAAACTTTCAAAACTCTGCTGGGAGCGGCTTACAAGAGGTGGCAAGGTGAAACCTAGTTCATGATGCTCTGGGGAGAGACTTACTGACTCATACCGCCTATGCCCTGGATATTCCGATAGCAGGCAAAAGACAGGGTTGGAATTTCAAGTTTGTTTCCTCACTACCTTCAATTTCTTTTACTTGAAGACCTCCTCCCTTCTGTCTTCTGACACTGATTTGAAAAGACTGATGCCCACGCAGATGTCAAGGGCTGTGGCAGCCGAGTATTTCGGTGTGCCTGTCCTGAGCCCTCTGCCCTTCTCCAGCCTGCTCGGCACTCTGGAGACCACCCTGTAACCTGGATCGACGGGCTCCCTCTGTTTGCCTGTGGGGGTCAACCAACAGGAGCCCTGGCAGGAGGTCAAGGTTGGGAGGAGAATGAGGTTGGGGTGTTTATTCTCCGGTTAATTGCCCTGCTTATTCCTGTGTGGGAGGGTGCAGCTCTTCTTAGGCAGCCTTTTGCTAGAGGTACAATATAGCTAAAGGTCTTTCCAGGTGTCCGCCCCTGCTCTTCCTCCTGCCCCATCAAGGCTAGGGGTGGTAAAGACTCCCAGCTGCTGTTAACCCCAGGGTGCTTCACCAGCCTTTGTCTTTGTCCCTAATCCCACCACACTTTAAGAACAGTGCCTCCACCACCCTCTCCTTAATTTCCCCATCTAAAATGCAATTCTTTCTCATCAGGAGCCAATTAATACACTGCGGCTCTATGTCAATATCTATGTCTGTCTTTATTTGACTCCACATTGAGCCCTCTTTCCTTTCCTACTGAAGCTTTTCGAACAAATGCCCCAGAAAGTTTGAGCTCAGAAGGGCTTCTCAGACTGTCCAACCTGGTATTACCTAGTATTTTTTTTTCTTCTGGAGGTCTGTTTGTAAAAGTATAGCAAAAGAATCTGTAAAAACGTTGAATTCTAATAAGCCAGAAATCCTAATAGTTCTAAAAAAAACCTCAAGGAATCCATGGATTAATATAAAGATGTTTCCTATGGTAATATAAAAAAAATATTTAATGACCGTTGCCGGCACCCACTGGCTGAAACAGGGCAGGCTGTGTCAGTACCACCTGGGTGGATATCAGTGTTGGGTACTTACTGCAATATTCAATAGAGAAGAGTGAAGAAATAGTAGGAAACAACCTAAATATCTAATAGCAGGAGAAATGTAAACCAACTCCGGCATTTCATGTGATGAAATACTATATAGCCTTACAAAATGATTCTCTCTACAGATGAATATTTAATGACATAGAACATTGTATATTATATATTGTTAAAGGAAAAAAGATTACAAAATTTGATATGGAGTGTGGGCCTATTTTTAGAAATTTTAAAGAAAGATGAAGAGTGTGTGTGTGTGTGCACATGTATATGTGTTTTACAGAGAACAATATTTATTTTAATATAATAGGATAATAAGTAATTTTTATTTTCTTCCCTTTGCTTATCTGTAGTTTCTAACTTTGTCAGAATGAATAAGCATAATTTTTAAGTCAGCAAATATAACAAGAAATGTATTTAAAAAAAAAAAGAAGTCACCGAGCCCAGTTTTAGAGATGTGGTAATCCTAAGATTTTGGTTAGGGGTCTTGATTACAAACTGTTTGCTGAATGCATTGCTCATAGGACTCATCACTTAATTTGATGACTTCTGGTTTCACTCAATGTGGTTGACATTTCAACAGTGAGATGCAGAACCTTAGGCCGCCAGGGGTCTTATTCTCTATATTACCAACTCCAGCTCCACGTAGTGGCTGATGATGCTTCACCAAGAAAAAGACATGGCCCAAACCAAGATGGTTGCCCGAATTCTTGGCAGCCATCTTCAGATGGTCTCTCTCTTGAATACTTAATATATTCCTAGCAGATTGACTACATGTTAATAACTATATAGCCTGTCAATCAACACCATCTTCTGAGAGTAACTTTCCAAGTCAGTTATATTAAAAATCCAATTAAAAGTATTTAAAAGGCATTCTTTCTCAACAGCAATTTTAATTATTTGACACCTAAGTATTTACCTCTTTATTTTTACTCTGCTTCCTTCTCCAAAGGACTCAGAGAAACTAATTAGCCAACATGAAACTGTATGCCCATTCGTGTGTGTGAAGACAAGTTCCTACACTTGTATGGAGCTATAGCATTTAGTATATAGTAAAGCATACTCCACAGTATACATTTGGTAATAATAACACAGTATTTAGTACATGTAAATACAATAACATTCATTTTATTCACCCAGCGACAGAAGGCATGGGCTGAAGTAGGCTGCCCGCATCAGCCTATCAGCAAGAATTAAAAAGTGAGAATTTGCTGAGGTTCCTTTGGTTCCCTGCTTGAGTGGTTCATAGTGTCATCACCTTTAGCCTTGACCCTGCTATGACCTCTGCTGCTGTATTCTGTGCTCTGGTGCTGGTGCTCACTCCTTTTCCACTAATGCCCATAGCCCTGCCAGATTTTTCATCATATATGCAGACATAATCAAGCGACCAACCTGCTCAGATGTTTGCCCACTGCCTAGAACAGTTTATAAGCACTCAGTATATAAACAAATTTAAAAATTGCTCTAATTAAAGCAAGAGTGAGGGGTTGCAGCCCACTTGGGCGTCCCTGGTTTCCAGACCTAGCATATGCGTCATCCTAGACATCATGACCTCAGTGCTGAGCTCCTCCACCACACTGCTTCTCCCTGCTCCCTTCTACTCCCCTCCCTTATCTCCTCCTCTCCCCTCCTTTCATATGCAAATGCTGGGAATGTGTAGTCAAACACCATTTACTATTAGGGAGAGATGATGAAAAAAGTTTGAAGATCAAGCACCTGATGCAACAGAGGGGCTGACATATAGTTGGTGTTCAATATGGTTTGAAATAACATGTTACCGTTAACTGAATCTTCAGCCTGTTTCAAGAGTGGAACTAAGGGCTCTCTCTCTCTCTCTCTCTCTCTCTCTCCATATATATATATCAGTGTTATAACCCTGGCCCATTTTCCAAAGAAGTTGAGGCTTAGAGAAATTACGTGTCCCCTCCATGGGTACACAGTGAGCAAATGGTAGCATTTGGAACTGAATCAGGATCTTTCTGACTTAATTTTTAAATTTTTATTGTTTTTTGAATCTTTCTCACCCTAAAGGTCAAGGTCTGAGCTTATAATTGCCATGCAGGTTCAATGGTGCCATATTGTGTTAGTAGGTTAGGTATAGGCTTATCATTAAACAAGGAAAAAGAAAACATTGATTTTGCTTTCCAAGTGACATTACTGGGTCTGACTGTGAAGCTTCTGTGGTTACCATGAAAGAAGTGTGGCCATGAGACAGACAATCGGAGCCTGAATCAGACATGAGTTTCCTCACAGGAACCACATGGCACGTATGAACTACTCTAAGGATCGAAGAAGCATCATGGTGCAAGTATGCAGGACACTAGCTGAGCAGTCAGGCAGAACTGGGTCTGGCTCTGATATGAACCAGCAGTTCATATGAACCTTTGATCAGGTCCTTAAATCTTTCTAAGCATCAGATTTATCTGTCAGATGAGACTATTGCACATGTCACAACTTCACAAGCCTGTAGGAGTACTCAGTAAACAGTAGTTGTGATGGTTAGTCATGGCTCAGCTTTGTTTTGTTTTTCAGTCATTTGTGTTGTCCTGATATTTTTGTAATGATGCAGTTAAAAGTAAATAAGACTAATGGACACTCTGAATAGGTCTATATCTATTTAAAAAATTGAGTCAATAATTGATAATTTTCCAAAACAGAAAGCACCAGGCCCAGAAAGATTCACTGGTAAAATCTACCGAACATTTAAGGAAGAAATTAAACCAGTTCTCTACAATCTTGGCCAGAAGATAGAAGCATAAGGAATACTTCCTAATAATGCAGGGGGGAACCTAGGTGACCTTGGGTGGTGAAGCCTTTTTGGATACAACACCAAAGGCAGGATCCATGAAAGAAATAATCGATAAACTGGACTTCACTGAAATTAAAAATTTCTACTCTGAAGTACAATGTCAACAGAATGAGAAAAACAAGACACAACATGAGAAAATATTTACAAAAGACACAGCTGATAAAGAACTGTAATCCAAAATATACAAACAAGTCTTAAAATTCAATAAGAAAACAAGCAATCCAATTAAAAAATGCAAAAAGGCCAGAACAAACATCTGACCAGAGAAGCTATACAGATGACAAGTTAACATAAGACAAGATGTTCAATGCCATGTGTCATGAGGAAATTGCACATTAAAAGAACAATGACATCCCACTAGCCACCTATTAGAATGGCCAATATTGAGAACATGGATAACATCAAATGCTGTTGAGAATGTGGAGCAACAAGAACTCCCATTCATGGCTGGTGGGATTCCAGAGTACAGCCACTATGGAAAACAGTTTGGCAGTTCCTAACAAGGCTAAACAAGCTCTTACCCTGTGATCCAGTGCTCGTGCTTCTTTCTATTTACCCAATGAATTGAAAAGCTATGTCCACACAAAAACCTGCAGAGGGATATTTATAGCAGTTCTATTCATAATTGCCCAAACCTGGAGGCAACCAAGATGTCCTTCAATGGGTGAATGGATAAATAAACCGTGATACAGCCAGACAATGAAATATGATTCAGCACTAAAAAGAAATGAGCTACCAAGATATGAAAAGACATGAAGGAAGCCTAAAAGCATAGTGCTAAGTGAAGAAAGCTAATCTGAAAAGGCTATAAACTGCATTATTCTCACTATAGGATGTTCTGGAAAGGCAGAACTATGAAGACAGGAAAAAAATAAAAAATAAAAACAATGATTGCCAGGGGTTAGGGCAGGGGAGGGATGGATAAGCAGAGCACAGAGGATTTTTAGGAGAGTGAAATCATTCTGTGTGATACTACAATGGTGTGTACATTTCATTATACATTTGTCCAGACCCCAACATTGTACAACACCAAGAGTGAACCCTAATGTAAAGGGTGGACTTTGGGGGATAAGGATGTGTCATACAGATTCCTGGACTGTAACAAGTGAACCACTGTGGTGTGAGATTTTCAAAGTGGGAAGTTTGTGCATGTATAGCAGCAGGGATTATATGGGAACTCTCTATAATTTCCACTCACTTTTTCTGTGAATATAAAAAGTGCTCTAAGAAATAAAGTTTATTCATTAAAAAAGGAGAAAGTAAGTAAATAAGTAAGACTTCATGCTTTACATTCATTAGGATGGTGTCCGGAAAATAACAAATGTTGGCAAAATGTGGAGAAATTGGAACTCCTTATGCATTGCTGGTGGGAATGTCAAATGATGAAGCTGCTGTGGAAAACAGTGTGGCGATTACTCGGAGAATTAAAAATAGAATTCCCATATGACACAGTGATTCTATGTCTGGTGTATACCCAAAGGAACTAAAAGCACCTACTGGAACAGATACCTATACACCCATGTTCATAGTCGCATTGTTCACTACAGTCAACAGGTAGAAACAAACCAAGTGTCTATTAACAGATGAATGAAGAAAGAAAATATAGTATATACAAACAATGGAATACTATTCATCCTTAAAAATAAGGGAATTCTGACACATGCTCCAACATGAATCAACCTTGAGGACATTATGATAAGTGATATACAAGTCAGTTAGTCACGAAAGGACAAATACCATATGATTCTTCTTATATGGGGTGCCCAGGCTAGTCAATACAGACAGAAAGCAGGATAGCGGTTGCAAGGGGCTGGGGGCAGTATGGGAAGTGGAGGTCTTGTTTAATGAGTGTGGAGTTTCAGTTTGGGAGATGAGGCGTTCTGTAGGTGGATGGTGGTGATGGAGGCACAACAGTGTAAATGTACTTACCACCACTGCACTGTACACTTAAAAGTAGTTCAGTTGGTGAATTTTATCTTATGTCTATTTACCACAATTTAATACTTTAAAAAATAAATAAACTCTTTAATGTTCCCTTCTAAGTACAGATGACAGATACAGGTTATGTCTTATAACAGGGTGGGGAAAAAGTAGGTTTACAGTTGTGAACATGTAAAACACAGAGTTTATACTTGTATTATTATTTATTAATTGTTGTATTATTTTCCATGTGAACAACTATGAACCTACTTTGTCCCACCCTATATATTCTGGTCAAACCAATATACAATTTTTATTGAAATAAAAAAAAAAAAACTTTAAAAATACATGAAAAACCATATAGAGTCCTTTACTTCTTGGCCTGTGACATGAAAAGTGATTGAATAGAAGTCTCTGGCCTTGCATCTGAGGCAGTGCCCATAGGCTTACTGGGTCCAGATAATGGCCAGCCAATTTTCATACTGCATCACCATCAACTGGCTTGGTGCCATCTGACTCCTGGTGCCAGAAGAATATAGTCAATGTGGAATTTTCTACAGAAAGCCTATTCACCATTAATATTGGTATACACACACCATTTTCTTTTCACACATTTGGAACAAATTAAAGGGTGATATATCATTGCCCAAAGTTTGAGGTGCAACTTTTCATGCCCATCACCAAATTCTTTATTCTAATGGAATAATAAACTTTAGAAGTCCTTAGACAAAATGCACTGGCTTAGGAAAAAAAAAAAAAAAAAAAAAAAAAAAAAAAAAAAAACAGAAAATTAACACTGCAGAGAACCTTTCCTTTTTCAAAATTCCTCCTAATATAGTTTCACACAATTTGAAAAACATCTACCAATGAGATAGTATTTATAACAATGATGATGAGGGTGATAACAATACTAGGTGTGAGTGGCTTTTCTGTGCCAGGGACTGAAGGGGGTGTTTTATATGTGTAGACAATTTAATTTCATTGTCCCAATAATCTTTCCAAGCAAATGTTATCTCACTTTTAAAGATCAAGAAACTGAGTCTCAGAGAAATGAGATAATGTGCCCAAGGTAAAGTGGCAAAGCTAGGATTTGAATCCAGATCTCTTTAACTGTAAAGATTATATTCTTTTTTTCTATACTACATTGCCTTCCCTGATGAGTCTCGGATGAGTACTGTCATCTTGCCAAGGCTCATGCTGGTACGTAATTGGCTAAGCTAGAGATAGCCTCAGTTTCTAGGCTGGCAACTGCAGCTTGGCATGGAAATGCTCTGGGTAACAGAAAGGAGGCAGGAATCCAGGATACTGCCTGCCCCTCTTACCCTTCGAAGCCATCTTTGGAACTTGTATTAAAAACTGCATTTTTTTTCAAGCAACTGGTATACCAGTAACTATCAAGAAGGCTTCACATGCTTTGTCTCTAATCCATACAGCAATTCCTTAGAGCAGATATATTATCCTCATTTTACAATGAGCTCAGAAAGGTAATGACATGCCAAAGCAAAACAGTTAGTCAGTGGCACACTTTCCTCTTCATATTGTAGTAGCTCTTGGCAGGAACCAGAGCCAGTCTACATAACAGAGAAAAGCAGAGGGTGGTGAGATTATAAATGAGATTACTATCCATGAGGCAGGCAATCTGGCAAAATTAAATACTGGAGGGTGGGGAGGACAGTGAGGGAAGACAGACCCTCACCATCTCAAATTTTCTTTATAAATTGCCTACGCAATTTTTATTTATTTGCATAGAACTATGCAAATAACTAGCATGGGCTATTGTTCCTGAAATAAACTACTTTGGATCTATAGTTGAATGTACCAAGATTATTGATTCATCCACACCCAATGTATGTTATTAAGCACACCGCTCTAATTTATTGCATCTGGAATTGTCCTTTGGAGCCTGACTTTCTGGCCACTGGCTTAGGTGAAAGGTTCTCTTTGACCATTTAATTTTTACTGCAGGTAATTTTTAAAACACGTTTTATTTTTAGAGACAGGAGAAGGGAGAAAGGGAGGGAGAGAAACATTGATGTGAGAGAGACACACTGATCAGTTGGTTCTCGATTATGCCCTGACTGGGGAAAAACCTGCAACCCAGGCATGTGCCCTGAACAGGAATCGAACCAGAGACCTTTTGCTTCATGGAATGCTGGTCAGGGATGCAGGTGATGTTATAACAAGTATTTTGTTAACCAAACTTTCCCAGGAGAGTGGCATATTGATATGAAATTTAAACGTGTTTCTTAGCTCCCTTGACCCCACCCCTCCTCATCCTTCCTTCCAGTTCCTGAAGTTAAACTTTTATGGATACAGCTCTAATGATCTGATAATGCATTTGGGTTAATATATCTTGGCTCTTGAATTCCAGGGCAATGACCTGAACCCCATCTATTAATTTGACTATGAGAGGGGTTCAAGATAGAGCAATTACAAGAATCTCTTCCACTGGGGATAAAAGAAAAAGTACAAGACTAAGAATAGCTGCACATATAAATAAAACACAGCTCCCTCCTGTCAGAAGATGAGGCAACCACGTGGGTCTGCTGTGTGCTCACGTGGTGTCCACAACTCCTGCCTGGCCTGGAAATGGGTCCTTAATAATTAACGTTGAATCCGCTCAGCCAGAAAGTGCTTCCTAAATAACCTTCTGTCAATAGTGGTTTGAATTAAGACCAAGTTCTAAATGCAATTGTTTTCCATTGATTGGCTTTGAACATGTTGTCCCTCCCTGCACCTGCCTCCTTAGGCAGGGCATGGGTGAGGGGAGGGATTCCACGCAGTTTGGAATGGGCCAAAGTGTACTTACTGCGCTCAAATTCACACATTGAATTCTCAACTTACAGTACCTGAGAATGTGGCTATTTGGAGAGAGGGTCCTTAAAGAGGTAAAATGTAAAATGAGATCATAGGAGCGGGCCCCAGTACAATATGACTGGTGTCCTTTTAAGAAGAGGTGGCACACAGACACACACAGCAGGGAGACACTGGAAGAAGAGAGCCATCTACATGCCAAGGGGAGAGGTGCCCAGAAATCAGCCTTGCTGACACCTTCATCTCAGCCTTCCAGCCTGCAGAATTGGAAGAAAAGGATATTCTATTGTTTAAGCCACTCGGTCTGTGACACTTTGTCCTGTAAGCCCCAGAAAGCCATAAACAATTTCACTCATCTGCAAAGAACTGTGTTTCAGTATAGATTGGGAGGGCTGGAAACTGTTATTTAGCATTGCCTACACACTGAACGCCCACCCACAAGATCTCATTTAATCTGCAGTACTGCTGGGGACACTTGTGCTTCCCTGACAGTGAGTTCTCTTTTCAAAGGTTTTCTGTGCACCTGCTTTTTCAATAGTTGCATAGTTTTGAGTCTATTCTAAGTATGTGTTGAGTCTCACTTACTGAGGGAAGTTGGGGAAACAATGAACCGGACACTAAGAATTGCAAAGAGAAGTGGTGAGGCCAGTCCAGGAATCTGAGAATCTCAACAAAGTCGTGCAACTTCTCCCCAGGAAAAGCTGCCCCTGCCTGCAAACCCAGAATGCTGCGTCCTCTGTCTTGGGCTAATTAACACTTTGGAACTCACGCACAGATTCTGTAGGGAATGATGGACCTCAACTTATAAACCCCTGGAGTAGGTTCCAGTCCTGGAGGAGAGGAGCTGATAGAGGGGAAAGAAGGGATAAGAGAGGAGAGGAGGAGAAGAGGAAAGAAGATGAGAGGAGGCAGGAGGAGAGAGGAACAGAAGACACAAAGACGGGAGGAAAGAAAGGAGGATGGAAGAGTGACTAGACGAGAATGGAGGGGAAGAAGGAAGGGGAGGTAAAGAAGAAGGGAGGAGAGCAGATGAGAGTGAGGATGGAAAAAGAGAAGAGAAGAGGGGAGGGTGGGGTGGGGAGGGGAGGAGAGGAGGGTTGAGGAGGAGGGGAAGGGAGGGTGGAGGAGAAGGGGAGGGTGAGGGGGAGGAGGGGAGGGGATAGAGGAGGAGGGGAGGGGGGAGGAGGAGGGCAGGGTGGAGAGGGAGGGGATGGAGAGCATTAGGGGAGGGAAGAGGGAGAGGCAAGAGGGCTGGGCTCTGCCTGTGGCTGGTCCAGGCCCCATAAAGTGGAAAGATATGGCAGCTGGAAAATCCCAGTCCTGACCTCAGAAAGGCAGGCAATACTTGGAGGCCCAGCTGTGGGAAAATTTTAGCACATGTTTTACCTGCAAGCATGCAAAATAAATATTTAAACATCTCATTGAAATTGTGAAGGAGGGAATATTCTAAGGAGCTTCTAGTGCTCATGGAAATTACTGTATGAAATCCATAGGTATTAAAATAGATGTAATTGGCATAGTTCCTTAGGTGAGATTTCTTTTTAGGGAATGTAAAAATATGTGGAAGGGCTTTTGTGTATTTACTCCTGGTCTTGTTCTCTTGAACCCTCTTGCTTTTTTCTCAAACTGAGTGCCTATATGGGTATAGAAGAGTGGGCAGCGGATACATCTGGTGAATCTCAATAGAGTATAAATTTTACTTATTAGTAAGTCATTTAAAACATGGTTTTATATGAATATAAACATGAATATACTATGGACTAGAATACAAAATATTATATATTCATAATTTGTTATCTTGAGAAAGTTACTATAACTCTGTGAGTCTCAATTTCCAAATTGGTACAAAGAATTCCATTAAGGACAATAGAGCAGTGAGGTAACACCCGCAAACTGCTGGCACTTCGTGGGTGCTTGACTGATACTAGGTCCCTTCCCTTCTTCCAGGGCAGTTAGTCCCCCTCCGAGTTCTCACATTCTCCTCTTCTCCACCATCCCACAGATATTTTCTCAAAATTATATGTCTGTTTTCCTGATTTTTAGGAAGCAGGGTGTGTATTTCCTAAATTAGGGATCATATTCTTTTCCCTTGTGACTCCCAGGCCCTAGCACCATGCTAGAACAGAGTAAGTGCTCATTAAACAGTGGCAGATGAATCCATCCAACATTTCTTTTTCAGACACTCCTGCAATACTCAGAGGCAGCTCTTGCAATATTAATTAGCTCTCTTCTTCCTCCTAGAATGAGTGTCCCCAGATGTCCAAAGTTAGGTCTTACCCATTGTTTTATACCCTGGGTAAGTAGTACCTGTATAAAGTTATCTGGCCTCAATAAATGTTTGCAAAAGGGATTTTACTTAGACTTGAAATAGAACCAAAGCTAATATTGACTGGGTTCCATAGTTGGCATGAATAAGAGAAGAGAGAGGCCTGAGAGCGTAAAGTTAGAAATTGCTCAGGCTTCTAATGGCTTTGCCAAGTCCAGACTTGTCTAGGCCGACTCAACTGATGGGCCTGCTCCTGGTCTCAGATCACAGAGGACTGTGAGATCTCCAGGCCACTGTGGGTCAGAGGAAATGCTTCAGCAGGCAGTAGGTCCCTTACTGTAACGGAGGCCAGCTTCCCCACTCCTAGCAGGGTTTAGATAAAGATGAGCTCCAGTCTACTGACATGGCGTCCCCTCCGGGCCACCTTCTGGACCCTTCAGTCTAGACATTCTCTGGGCTCCCCCTATGTAGCCTGAGGGGAAAAATCCTGCAGCTTTATCCCATTACAGGATAATTCACTGTTTGCATGTGTGTCTTACTTGGTAGACGCCAACAGGCATTCGAAAAGATGGTCATGGTTTCCAGTTAAACAGGCACAGGCTTTCATTCCTGCCTCTTGCCAGCTCCTGGCTAAAATGCCCATGGCACTGACTCCACCTTCTTGGTCTTAACTTCCTTATATAATGGGCATGGTCTCAACTTCCTCATGCAGATGGGCATAGGAGTGCCTGCCTCACAGTTGGCACGCTTACATGGGACAAAGTGTGTAAAGTGCTTAGCACCCGTCCTTGCACATAGTAGGTACCCCATACATGGCAACTCTCCCTTTTCCCTTTCTTTGTCCTCTTTGGAAGGCAGAATCAAGTCTTACTTGTGTTTAAGACACTCAAGGAGTTTATCCAGACCTTAGCAAAGGGTAAATGCCCAGTATTTATTTTTAGAATGAATGAATGAGTGTCAGACTCATAGAATGCTACCCCCAATCCTTCTCACCAAGCATCCTGAAGACCCTACTACAGTCTGTGGTAGAATAAATGTGAAGGAATCATATAAAATGTGAATAATTTGAACAGGTGGTGTAATTCTAGGAGCATTTTTCTTTCATGTTGCAAAGCAGGTTTAATTATAATTATAGTTTAAAAAAAGACTTCTGTACAGAGTCTACATCAGGGTGTCTCAGGTATAAAAGAAAAAAGTTTTAGAGAATAATCCACAGGAGATGGTTATTTTTTTTTATAGGGGTACAGTGGCAACAACACTTCTCAGCCATCAGCTCCAAGTTCCTAGCTTGTGACTTTTCCAAGCAAGGGCAAGGATATTGCAGAAGGTACCAGGGGCCACGCAAGCTCCCTCAGATCTATCCGCTCATTCTCCTCATACCTCCCAGCTCCCAGGACCTTGCCTGAGCAGCGAGGGAGCTGGGTGCCAGAGACTTCCTACCTGATTCCCACCACAGTCAGGAATGTGAGGAATGAGAACAAGGTCTCAGAATGATGGGCAGCATTTCCTGAGCAGCTCTCCCCCACTCTTGCTTTATAGACTCAAAACCAGGCCCTGAGGGCTAACACCCTGGTATGTGCAGGGCAGGCTGGGGCTCAGGTGTCTGACAGGGAACATTGGGGCTCCTTCCCAATGAAATGCTGCCACCCCTCTAAAGTTTAGACTTTAGGGATTTAAGGTGGAGGGATCTTTGTTGGATTTAGTCCCTTGCATTCTCCTCTCCCCTAGGCCCTAGGGTGCTGTCTGATATGGCACATGGAGCCGTGGACTGAGAATCAGGGAACAGGGGTTTGAGAACTGGCCAGTCCTGCCCCATCTTACTATATCACCCTGGTCAAGTCTCTATCTCCTTCCGTCCTCAGTTTCTTCCTCTGACAGGGAAAGGTTGGGTTGGGTGACTTCCATCAGTGAATTTCTCCCCCACCTAAGTCATCTGCTCCAGCCAGTGTCCATTAGCACCCAGCAGGGACCCCTGTGTGAGGATGGAGCCAGAGACAGTGAACTCCATCAGTGGCCCTGGCAGGCAGGTTTTCCTAGCCCTGCCTTGCAGGAAGGTGAAAGCTCACAGAGGCCAGGGTGTAATCAACTGTCCAAGGTCAGAAAGCTAGCAAGCTTCAACTAGGGTGGGTTTCAGGGGGGTAGGAGGGATGAGAGCATTTGTTCAGAGCAGAGGGGCAGCCGGGCAGGTGAGGCGTCCAGAGGGGGACGTGATTGGTGGATGGCAGGATGCGTGGTGAAAGGCTCAGGCCGAGGGGAGGGAGCCTGGATCTGAGCTCAGCAGGCCTGGCCTCGACTCTAGGCCCTGTTGCTTCTTAGCTGTGTGATGTTTGGAGAAATCACTGTGTGGCTCTGAGCCTCAGTTTTTTTGCATATTAATTAAGCAAAAAATTCTCAGACAACAGTATGGTGATTGCGAGAGGGAAAGGGGGTGGGGGAGAGAGAAGATAGCAAAGGGAGGCTAATGGTGATGGAAGGAGACTTGGCTTGGGGTGGTGAACGCACAATACAATATACAGGTGATGTACTATAGAATTGTACGCCTGAAACCTATATACTTTATTAATCAATGTCAGCCCAATAAATCTGGTAGATAAATAAATAAATAAGTGAAAGAGATAACCACTTCTCCTCAGCCCATCTCACAGATCTCTTGAAAAGATAAAATGAGAAAACAGGTTTGAAAGTTGCAGCTTCAAATTTTCAAAAGCCTGAGCCTCACCACTGACTAGTTCTAGTCCCCTAGAGCCTCAGTTTCTCTGCTTGTGAAATCAGGATCCTCCTGCTGCCTCCCAGGTGTGTGTGTGTGTGTGTGTGTGTGTGTGTGTGTGTGTGTGTGTGGTGGTGGTGGTGGCAGGGGTTGGGGGGATAGCAGTGACAATGACTGAGGAGTCAGTCCCTGGCTGTTGCTCGGTCAATAGCAGCCTAGCCATTGCTACTATGAGCACATGAACACACAGGGCAAAGATCTGTGTGCAGGCTGGAAATGTTCTCCATGTTTCCTGAGGACTGTTCCCTGGGAGATGGTCTCTTCCTAGAAGGGCCTGGGCCTCACATGCCTGTTCTCAGGCTACTCACACCCCTACGCTTCTCAGCAAAGGGAAAGCTCTAGAGGCTGGAAAACTTGTTTTTCTTGCCATGGGAGTTCATTTCTCTGCTGTGACAGGCCTCACCGACAGTCTACCTCACCTTTCTAGAACCTTCTAACCAGCCCCATGGAGACAGCCTCAGTACCGGGAATGAATGCACTACCTCCCCCCAGGGCCACATTACATGTGCATTGGGCATGTTCAGCGGATGCCACACACAGGGGTGATGGATTTTCAGCAAAAAGCAACAAGGCTCTGAGTCCCTAATGCTCCAAGCCAACCGCAGGCCCCTGCCCAGTGCTTTTCCCCCTGAGCCAGCTAGCAAATGGGGCTGGCCCTGGTTCCGCTGTGAGGAAAAGGTGTGACTGAAAATGGGTTTCACCTCGGTTCTCTGACAGCAGGTTTGTGTCCCAACCTGTGTCACAATGAAAGGTCTGGGGACAGTTTCCTCAGAAAGCATCACACCCATTTGAGAGGGGAGAAAACCAAGACTAAAAGGGGAGGGAGGGATTAGGGAGGGGACAGATAGACTTGGGCTGAGGTTCTCAGCACCCCACTCCTGGGTCATTCACTAGAGTTACCTGGGGAGCTATAACCACCACCTCTACCTGGGTGTACCCAACATTTTCCAACGTGCCACGCAGAACCCTCTGTAGGAGGTGGCTTTTATTTACACCTAATCCTCATGGGCGCATCACCATGGGAACATTTGTCCTGGGCTGGGGTTTGAACCAGGTCCATCTGACCCCAGAGGTCAGCTTCAAGACCACCATACTCCAGAGCCTCCCAGGGATCCACCAGAATCCAGGTTCAACAGTCTCCCTGCACC
Source organism: Furipterus horrens (assembly GCF_987537825.1). NCBI lineage: Eukaryota > Metazoa > Chordata > Mammalia > Chiroptera > Furipteridae > Furipterus > Furipterus horrens. The sequence continues at coordinate 50,327,837 of NW_028327172.1, forward strand.
TGCAGCAGCACACTATTCCACGTAACCCCCCTCACTTCCCGCAACCTCCTGTGATTGCTTTTTCCCATTTGGCATTTTGTTTTGATGTTCGGGGCATAAAGGGCCAATCGCTTCCCCCAAGCTATTTCTCCTCCGAAGCAGTGAAATAGCTCAGCAATTTGGGAGCCATTTAAAATGCATTGTTTCGCTGAGAGACACTGTTGGGGAAAGCTGCCTTTCTCTCTTCTAAATCCTGGCACACAATGTAGCAGGCTTCCAATCAGGATGTTGTTTTGCAGAGTCTTGTTAGTCATTAGGCCAGAAGCCCTTGCACTTGCATTTGCACTGTGCTCCGTGTGCAGGACAGGAGACCGACATGCCATAGATTGTACAGGTCACCGGGGGCACAGGCCCAGGGCCCACAGAGGCCTGAGTGCAAACCTGGGCTCTGCCACATCCCTGCCGTGTGCCCTTGACTAGGCGCTGAACCCAGGCGTCCTCCCAGCAGCACCCCCAGCCTCTCCAGGTTACAGGCTTGTGAAAATGAGGTAAGAGGAAAACTGCAGAAGGCCCCACACATTCTTTACTCAACAACAACAACAAAAAAAATAGCAGCTGTTATTACTAAATGCTGCAGATGATCGTTATTCAACTGTCACCCTACTCTTCAGCTTCTGCACGGCCAAGGCTCTTCAATTAGTCTGTGACGGGCCAAGGAACCATTGAGCAGGGAGGACTGGACTGGGTGCTCTAAGAAATTCTTCTCTCTGGATGGCTTGGCCTCTGAAACACACTCTATGAAAATCAGGCTCAGGAAACAGAAAGCGTAAAAAGTGCTGATGCCCAGGCCCCACCATCAAGTAGTCCAGGCTCCACTGGCCCAGGTTGACCCAGTCCGGGTGGTTACTAAAGCTGCCCAGTGATACCAGTGAGCAGCCAGGGCTGGGAGCCTCTGCTCAAATCTGCTCTTCACTCTTCCCTTCTCAGAGTCTCGGTTTCCTGCCCCTCTCAAATGGCTGATGTTACGCGAGGAGACAATCTCCAGACTGACTGTTCAGAGGGACACAGACATGCTCTCAGAAAAGTGGGGTGAGCTGATGGGAACAGACCCAGCGTGCTGGCAGTCACACCTGTGCTTCCCACAGGAGCTGGCGCCAGCCCCGTGTTCCAGCGTCCATCACCTAATAGACAAGTACGTACTAGGCACCTGGCCCACGTCAGGCACTGAGCAGCATGCTGGGAATGAAGTGGGCTGGGAGTGGCTCTGTCCTGTCCTGTCATCCTTAGTGGATAGAGTGAGTGGGGTAGGGCCTTGAAGAAAGAGCACAGGTACTCGGAGGAAGGATAATAGGGGACTGAGCTGGTCTAGGGAAATTGGAGCATCCCTCCGAAGAAGTGATAATAAATTGTAACCTAAAGGATGACGAGCAGGAGGAGGAGCCAGGAGAACTGGGGACAGAGTCTGGAGGAGTGCCCGATACCAGAGAGAGCTTGGTAGTTAGAAAGACCAAAAGATGACCAATGTGTGTGGAAGAGAGAGCCAGGGAGAAGCATGGGTTGGGATGAGAGTACAGAGGCAGGCAGTGGTCAGCTATTCACGAAGCGGCAGAATAATGTGGCCTTGGCAGTGAGGAGCATAGCCACTGGGACTGGAATGCTAGGGTTTTAATCCTGCCTCAGCCCCTTACAAGCTCTGTGACCCCAGGTTACACAATCTCTCCGCACTTCACTGTCCCCACCTCCTAATTGGGGATGATAATACTATCCACCTTCAAGAGCTTTTGTGAAAATGAAATTAGTTAATTCATGTATACCACTTAGAAGAGTGCCTGGAACACATTAAGTACTATACAAACATTTGCTATCATTATTACCATGTGCTAGGCATTGGGTCAGCCTCCTCATCTACAGAATAGGAATAATCATGCTTCTAACTCAGAATGCTATTGTGAAGATTAAATGAGAAAATATAGGTGGAACACTCACAGCACTACCTGATAATGTGGTAAGCAGGCACAATAAAGTTCGCCATCACCATTATTGATCTTTAATCATTATGTGTGCTGGGCAGAGGATATGACATTTCTGGGAACAAATCTGCAAACAACCAACTCTGCTTAGAGGGAGGGGCACTCTCAGGGGAAGTGCCCTTCATCGCAGGTGTGCGAGCACAGGGCTGGTCTGGGCCCTCAAGCAGGGCAGCTGGAGGAGGTGCCCTTCGCTCTAAGAATCCATGATTCTACCTGTCTCTAATCTTCAGGGATTTCTGCTCATCTCTAAAACTTTTCACAAACACAACCTGGAAGCTTTGCTCCCACACATCAATCCTCTCCTGCCTGCTTTCCCGCTACGGTAAAGAGACATCAAGTCCAGATACCTCCTGTGCCCCAGGAGCTGGCCACCCTTGTAAAGGGTACATCGTTCAAGAGTGTGAAGCAGCTACCTCAGGTTGGAGCCCCAACCTTCTCCGCCCTCACAGCATAAGGCACATAGCAGCCCCACTGCATCAACCTAGGGCACAGGGAGGTTGATGAGCCACTTCCTAGGGAGGCACCTTTGAAGAAGATGACTGAGATCTAGCCCAAGACCCTCAGGGTCTCTGGAACATCCAGTTGCTCCTCTCTCTGCCTTTCTCCTTGAGTGCAGTTCATTGGTGCCCTCTAAAAATAGCGATGGTTATTCAGGGAAATACACTGTGCTTTGTCTCTGAGAATGCTGTGCAGGCCTTCTTCAAAAACAGAACACCAGTCAGGTGTGCTTCCTCCCTCCTTGTCTCTCCCCACCAGTCCCAGAATCCTTCAGAAGGACCCAGGACAGGGCACAGGCCCAGATGCTGGGGAGAGCCCGAGCTGGGGCTTCTTGCCCAGATTTGTCTCCTTCCAAATTCTTTGCTCTGTTTCCACTTTAAATATCTATTTTGCCTTGATTTTGAAAGTAGCATATATTTATTCTAGGTATTGTGGAAAACATAGAAAGGTAATCTCACCACCCAGAAATAACCACTGATTTTAGTCTATTCTTTGTCTCTCCTCTCTCTCTATATAATACATACATATACATCTTGTTTACGGAATTGGGATAGTGCATTTTATATCTTTTTTTATGAATATCACAAAAGTATTTTCCTCTATCAGTCAGTATTCTTCTACAACATAGTGTTTTAATGTGAGTATAGCATAGGGGTTAAGCACATAAGCGTTGCTTCAGAAAGATTGAAGGGTTGAGTCCTGTCTGTCATTTACAGGTTTTGAGGCCAAGGGCAGCCACTTAAACTCTGTGAGCCTCAGTTTTCACATTTATGAAATGGGGTCAATAATAGTACACATCTCAGGACTGTTACAAAGATAAAGTGTGGGACTTTTCTAATAAATGCTCAGTACATGCCTGTAATAATAATTAACAAACTCTATTGAACTACAATTGAGTTAATGATTCCCCTGTTGATAGACACTTAGCTTGTTTCTAACACCCATGTTCTCCTGCCACCCCTTTCTGAGAAGTTCTGGAATTCACAGGGAGGGCTCCGATGGCGGCACTCTGAGACCTTGCAGATGAGTGGCAGGTTTACTGGTGAGGGGAGAGTGGAGGGTGTGTGCTGGCGGAGCCTCGAGCACACGCTCTCCCAAGGAGACCTGTCTCTTGCCTCCTGGCAAAGCCTCCCTGAGCTCAGGAATGACGCAACAGTGTGGGGCTTCCTCTGCAGACAGCCCCTCAGGTGTGAGTCAGGGCCCCACACCAGCCCACAGTGGTCCCTGGACAACCCCCCTCCCCCTGATTCTCAGCCAGATTCCACCCAAACCCAATTTCCTAGGAAGTTTAAACATATTTTTCCATGTTTGGGTCCATTCACTGGGCCTACAAATGTCACAAGCTGGGCTCCAAAAGATGAGGTGAGTTCTCTGTGGTCACACACATGATCAGTAATCAGGCTGCAGCTGGAAACTTGTTATGAGCTCAGGTGTGCCCCCTCTGCACCCCATTTATGTGTGAAGCTTTGCCCCCCCAATATCTCGGAATGTGACTGTATTTGGAGACAGGGCTTTAAAGAGGGGACTATGGTAGAATGGGGTCATGTCAGTGGGCTCTGATGTAATGTGACTGGTGTCCTTGTCAGAAGGAGATCAGGACGACACAAACACAGGATGAGCAAGTGAGGACAGAGGGAGAACACAGCCATCTGGAAGTCAAATGGAGGCTTCAGAAAAAACGCAGCCTGCGGGCACCTGATCTTGAACTTCCAGCATTCGGAATTAAGAAAAAAAATAAATTTCTGTTGTGTAAGCCATCTAGTAGGTGGTATTTCGTTAGAGCAGCACAGAGAAGTCTGAGAACCAGCGGGCCTGAGGGGACCAGAAGGGACAGGCAGACTGGTATGGACGAGGTGACCTTTAACAGCCTTTCAGAACCAGGGACACTGAGGACACTGACCCCTCCTTATCCTCTCCTCTTTTCTTTCAGAGGCCACAGACATGTGATTTTAGCTGAAACAGCCAGGGTTGATGGGTGTCCTCTGGTACCAGCTTACTCCCCATCATGAAGTTGGGAGAAAGCTGGCCAGACTCCCATTGCAGCAAGGAGCCACATCAGCGCTGGAAGGAGCCTCGGGGACTTAGCATCAGAGCAAATCTGGCTCAGAGAGGGCAAGGGTCATCCAAGGTCACACATCAGAGTGATACAGACCAGGCCTTCCAGGCATACCCTTTGTCACTGTATGGCCATGTTTGCTGCCCTTGGGGTATGAGCATCCAGCAAAATCAGTGCGGGCAACTTCTATTTTCACTCTACCTCTCTCTGGCTCAGCTGGCACATGGGTACCTTTCAATTCCAGGCTGATCATTATTGACAGAATGTTTCAAAGTCAAAGCAAGGGCAGGAGAGAACAAAGCTGTTGCTCCAGGCAAAGGTACTGCCTCTGAACTCTGTGCTTACCAATAGTGGTTTCTGTCCATGCTGTGAGACTACCCTGCCTTGGAAATACTTCTACCCAAGGTATTACAAGTGACTAATACTCTGGTCACCTCAACACCCAGCCTTGCCCAGGAGACATGCTTGTCAGACCTGGTTTAATCAGTCTTGGCATGGAGTATGCTTGAAGGACAGACACTATGAGCCCCACAAAGCTTTCTGACCTTACAGGAAAAGGCCATGCTGCCTACGGACTGTCAGAAGGACAGCTTCCATTCTATTGGGGCAGCAGAGCCCATCGCTGGGGCTCAAGGACACGAGTAACTTCAGAAGCAGAACAGTGGTCAATGCAAAGAATATTATTTGGCTGGAAGATGGCTCAAAAGTTTGGGCTTGGCTACTTGCTCTTCCATCATCTTGTGGGTGGGGCCCAAATTTTGCAATTCTCACAGCAATATTGATACTGATGGTCCAGGGTCCACACTTTGAGCACCACAGGCAAGAGGACGCTGCCTTGCCTTCCCCGTGGGATTCTGGTGATGGCTCCTAGACAGACCTGTGCCTGTTCGGCTCTGCCCTTTGCCCTGCTGTGTAGGAGCCTTGGACCATCATTTACCACCTGAGTCTTGGGTTTCCTATCTGTAAAATGGGAATAACAATTACTCTTTGTGCCTCAGAGCGGTGAGAGTGGAAAAGGGAATAGCTCAAAGCAAAATAGTTGTAGAAATTGTAAAGACTATGCAAATGTAAGGAAGGGGGAGCAAACATTTATTGGGCACCTGTGATTAATGGGAAGCTCTGATGTCAGGATACTGACATGAATAAAACAGAATGGCTGATGTCAGAGAACCTTATGGAGAAGACATAAATGAACCACTGATAGTCAATGCAGAGATCACCATGGACTGTAGAAGAATGAAGAAGAGGAGGGGCAAGCAGATTTTATCCTCAGGACAAAGGGAAGCCATTGTAGGACTTTCAGTTGGAAAGTGACAGGGTCTTCATTTGTTTTATGGGGAGATCACTGTGGGCTGGAGAAGGGATCAGCAGGAAGGGCAGTGCTAGAGGCAGAGGTGCAGGAAGACAGTGAAGAGGCTGCTGCAGTGGCGCAGCAGTGAAATCATGAGGGGAAGTGGATGCATTTGAGAGATTAGATGTATAGGACAAAGGAGGGTGCAGAACCAAGACGGTTCCCCGACTAAGACAGGGATGACTGCGGAAGGGGCTGGAGTGAAGATGATGAGGCTGTGCCTCCAGTAACCCACTGGCGGTGACACTGTCACGAACAGAAACCTTGTCCTGAGAGCCACGGCCAGGCTCCCTGCCGGGTCTCCCTCTCTGAGAGGGACTTCCGCCCCATCTCCCACCCCCACCCTCCCATCCTGGCAAGACTGAGCTCTGCCGTTCTCTGCTCCTCCTACATGCAGCTGTGTCCTCCTTCCCATCCACCGAGTCATCTCCTAAACAAACAACAGCAATCAGCAAGCAATCACCTTTTTATTCCCCTTACGCAATGCCCGAGGGTGCAGATAATGTTTGTGATTGTTGCAAAAATTATGGCATGAAAAGCGGGACTCCAGCCAAAGAAAATGAGGCAAAATAATCTATTTAAATAAACTGAAGTGGTTCTGACCCAATTTGAGGCTTCCTAAACTGGAGCCTGATAAGAAGGCCTTGGGGATCGCAGTTGCAGTAGAAATATTCTGGCATCTGCATGGGTTCTGGGCACTAACGAAGGGCAGCTCTCCGGGCCTTTCATTCAAAGCTTGGCTCCCAGCCAGCTCAGCGGAGGTGCTCAGAGAAGTTCCAGGTGACTTTAAGGGCAACCCAGGCAGAAAGGCCATGAACTAGAGGAGGCTCATAATGATAAGCTATCACTGTTATTTTGTTCCAAGGAGAAGATTGCATCTCTCACCATTCCAAAGACTTTATGAAGCCAGTTGTTTTATTTAATCCAGCCTCACAACTGTCCTGAAGAGTGGGTATTATTAATCTCATTTTACAGAGGAAAAAAATGGAGGGAAAAGTTATTATCTCACAGCTAGTGAACAGCAAAACTGGGATTCGAGCCCATTTTGCTTAATTCAAAAGCCCACGATTGAACTATATTAAAACACACACACACACACACAGATGATAATAAGTGTTGACAAGGATGTGCAGAAATTGGAACTCTCATATACTGCTGGTGGGGACATAAAAAGCTCTAGCCACTGTGGAAAACAGTCTGTCAGTTCTTTAAATGGTTAAACATAAAGTTACCATGTGATCCAGCAATTCCTAAGTATATGTCCAAGAGAAATGAAAACATATCACCAGAACATGGTGGTGGCTGGACATATGCAAATGAGCCTTATGCAAATTAACCTAGTTCCCAGCTTCCCCCATAAGAAATGAAAATGGACTTTGCTCGTTCCCAGAAGAAATGTTGATGGACCTAGCATGACATATTGACTGGGAAATGTAAATAACCTGTTGAACATGTTGATGTATAAACTCACTCTAACCATAAAGAACATCTGGAAAGGTGTGGAGATGGCATCTGCAGGTAAACAGACACAGAAAAGATAATTCCTATGATTCCATCTGGGCTTACTGACAGTTTCTTCTTCTTTTCTCTTTTTTCTCTTTTCATACTCCAGCAGGCCCTCTGAGGTGGACTTGGCGGACTTGGTGGTTTTCCTCTAACCTTTAACCCCTTTTCCTCTTTTTTTCTCAATAAATCCTAGACTGTTCCTTGGGTGATTTTTCAGAGCAAAGGCAGGCTGACACATACATGTACATGGAAACTTGAATGTTCATAATAGCATTATTTGTAATAGCAAAGAAGTGGAAAAAACACAAATGACCATCAACTGATGAATGGAAAAATCAAATGTGGTATGTCCATACAATGGAATAATTTTTGGCAATAAAAAGTAGCAAAGCCCTGATCCATGGTACAACATGGATGACCCTTGGAAACATTGGGTTAAGTAAAAGGAGCCTGTTATAGAGGGCCACATATTGTATGATTGTACTTACATGACATGCAGAATAGGAAAATTCACAGAGACACAAAATTTGACATTACTACCCAGGCAAAGATGCACAGCCCCAGGTAGTCTGATATGCTGCTTGAGGGAGAATAAATAGGTAGGCATTATTTGGAAAGAAGTTTGGCAGTGTTTAGTAGAACTGAAGATACTGGTGCCCTATGACCAGCTACTCCATGTGTCCCTAGGGTATTACCTAGATAAACTCTTGCACTTGCACAAGAGGACAGGAACAATGTCCAGGGCAACACAGCTCACACCAGAAGACTGGAAATAACTAAGTCCATCAACGACAGAAACACTAAATAAACTCTGCTATGGTGATACAACAGGTACACAGTGCGTAAATTCCAACCAAATACAAAGAATACAAAATTCAAAGCACAGCAAACAATACTGTCTATTACTTATGCATATGTAGTAAAAGTATAAAAACAGGTGTGGGGATGATCAACACCAGATTCCAGATATTGGTTGCTTCTCAGGAAGGAGAAGAATGAAACTGGGGGGCACTGAGGTCTTCAATCGTATCTACAATGTTTCTTTTCAGAAGTTACTTGCATTGTCTTTTTTTAAAATTGAACTTTTATTGAGATAATTGTAGATTCACATGCAGTTGTAAGAAATAATATGAGAGACTCCCTTATACACTTTGATCAGTGTTCCACAAAGATAACATCTTGAAAAGGCATAATAAATATACTACCACAGCCAGGATATTGATAGATATAACCCACCAATCTTATTTGGGTTTCCCTAGTTTTACTTGTATCCATGTGTGCACATGTTATGTACTATGCAATTTTATCACTCGTATGGGCTTGTGTATCCACTGTCACAGTCAAGGAACTGAAAAGTCCCTTCTCTGCAAGGATCTCTCATGTTGCCCTTTCTAACCTCACCCCTCCTCTTCTGCACCTTGCCCTGTCCCTAAACCCTCTCAACCACGAACCTGATCTCCACTTTTTAGAATAATGTCATTTCAAAAATGTTATGTCAATGGAGTCATATGCTATGTAATCTTTTGAAATTGGCTTTTTTTTTTTTTTTGAACAGCATAATCTCCTGGACATTTGTCCAGGTTGTTGCAGTCATCAGTAGTTCACTCCTTTCTATGGCTGAGTAGTACTCCACGGTATGAACACATCACAGGTTGTCTCACCATTCACTTTTGAAAAGACATGTGGCCTAATTCCAGTTTGGGGCCATTCCAAAACCTACAATGTTTTAATTCTTCAATTGTGTGGTGGATATTTGCAAAGAGTATTTCATAACTGAAATAAAAAAAAGGAAGAAGAAGGGAGGTACCACTATTGCTGGCCCAGCCTTGTGCAGCCACCGTGCTTGAAGAGAGGGCAGAGCGCAGAGTGACAACCGAGGCCAAGGCTCTGGGCCCCCTGGCAGGTCTGGTGTTTAGGAAGTGGGGCCTGGGCATTTACTTGTTTGGAGGCTCTAAGCCTCACATGGGTGCAAAGAAGCCTGTCCAAGTCCTTTGACCCATGGGGCAAGAGGTTAGGGGAATCCCCCATTTGGTTGCAGAGCCCTTTCCAAAGTCTGGGTGTGTGGGTAGGATGCCCCAAACGAAAGCCACAAAGAAGACGGAAGAAAAGGGGATAGTGCTTGAGGCAGACAGAATGAAATCTGGCACCTCCTGAAGGCTCTTGGGAAAAATTCAAAATTGCAGCAGAGCGGCTGCCTGACCGCGCTAGAACAGAACGCCAGGGAAGGCAACAGGAAAGACTGGGGACTGTCTTCTTACTTGAAGTTAGAGCTGTGTGGAAATTCTGTTACCAGTGGGTAGATAATGAAGCCCTGATACGATCAGCTGTTGCCAGGTGTAGGACAGGCAGGTGTTGCCCTGGCTTCCTGTGTGCCTCCTACACCCCTGTCGTCTTCTTTGCCTCAATCCCTGCAAACACCAATTATGAACGTCTCAGTTCTGGGAAGAGTATGGGGCAGTGACCTATTCATGCTACAAACATCTACTGGGGCTGCCTGCCATGCAGATACCCTGCTCTCAATACATCTCAGCTGGAGCCATTGGAAATGCCCCCATGTGCCCAGAGAGCTACAGTGTGAGCTAAGGAGCCAGGGGGGGCTCTGTGGCCCCTCACCGTGGGAGAGAGACAGGAGCAAGGCCACCTGGGCCAGAGCAGGCAGCAGCAGAGCTCACTTTCCAGATGGGCGTGGGAGAGTGAGAAGGATTCTGACAGGTTCAGAGAACCCAAAGGCTCCCACCCCGAGAGAAGAGCATGCGTGAGAGTCCAGGGGCTAGGAAGAACTGTGATTACAGCTACTCCCACTGCTGCCGCTAATAATGACATTACCGAGAGCCCTGACTATGGGCCAGGCACGGTGCCGAGAGCTTTATGTGCACTATCTCGCCATATCCTAACCACAGCAAATTGTCATGTCGATTTTACACTCAAACTGTCCTGGCACAGGGTAGTTAAGACACTTGCTTGCAGATGACACTTCTCAGAAATGAGGAGAGGCAGGATTTGAACCCAGAGCCCAAGTTCCTTGCTGTTAATGACAAACTTCTGAGAAAAGGATACTACAGGGCTTTCTATGATACAGTGAGAAGTTTGGGTTTCCTCTGAAGGTCAAAGGGAAGCCACTGGAAAATCACTAAGAAGACTGAGTCACAAGGAGACTTATGTTTTAGGGACACTATCCAGGAGGGCACCCCCAGTGCTCTCCTCAATATCTCTGAAGGCCCAGCTCCTTGGTTTTATTGCTTTTCTTTGGAGCCTCTTCCTTATTTTGTATGCTCCCATTTTGGCAAGTTAAAATTAAGCTTGTTTTGGAGAATTGGGCTATACCCTTTTCCATAACTGCAGGCACCTGGTGCGGTTTCTAAAGCAGCACTCACAGGAAACATCCCCTTTCCAGAACGTTCCAGACCCACTGAACTCCACACTGTCCACTTCTGCTCCATCTCACCACTCTGACCTTCTATGGAGCGAGGATGGATCAGGACCCAGCCCTGGCTTCCAAGATCAAATGCAAGTGCAAGGAAGCCTGATGGCTAGTGCTTCTCTAAGCAAGGACACTGTCTTTTCTGAGGGTCCCAGGTTCTACCCACTGCTCTGGGCCAGTGTCCAGGGCCTCGCTCCCTCTCAGACATCCCCACACATGGAGGAGGAGGACTCAGCCTGCTCAGTCATTGGGTTCCAGGTTTCATTTTAGTCCCTGGCCCTGCTGCTTGCCACCTGTGTGAGCTGCAGGATGCTCTGTGCCTCCTTGGGTCTAGGCTGGGAGGAGGCTGGATGAGAAGATGTCAAAGGTCCCTCTGGCACTGTGACTCCCCTGGAACACCCACAGTGCCCAGGGCAGAGCACACCCTCAGCTCTCCAGCTGGGACGGCAACAACCACCCCCATGCCCGCAATGACAAGAGCACCCACAGAAACACACTCGCCAACCACAACGTGCTTTACAAAGTGAGAGATTCTCTTATTATTTTAAAACCTAGTTTATCTCCAGCACCTCTGGACAACCTGTCTTTGCGTGTCGGTGTGTATGTGTCTCCTTTGGTGGCGGGAGAGTCCGAGGCTGGGGGAGGTGAGGGTGCTACAGGACATTTCTCCAGACCACGTCTGGATTGGCCAGGCCTGAGTCCGACATGTTCCGAGCAGACACTGTTCCTCACTGCACAGGACAGGCCTTGAGCAGAAACAGAGCAGCTGTCAGACACAATTCCCCTCTGCCCGGCTCAGCAGAGCACAGCAGCGCTCCCCTGTTCACATGGTTGGGAGCTGCCATCTGTGTGTCAGTGATATGGAGGTGGTGACTCCTAGTCACGCCTGACTTGGACGGGCCCAGACAAGTGGTGCTGGGAGGGTGGCGGAAGGAGGGAGACAGCCATGCTTGCTGCTGGAAAGCAGGGCTCCCCGGCCCTTCCTGGTGCCAGGCACTGGGGTGCAGAATGGAACCAGCCTCTGGCCGTGGCCTCAGGAAGATCCAGTAACGGCAGAGTGCATATGTGCCCAGGATTGAAGTCAGGCAGGGTGAGCTGCTGCTTGCCCTGCAATCCAGTCACCTGGGGCAACATCCCAACTTCTCCCAGCCTCAGTTTCCTATCTATAAAACGGGATGATGATAAAACAGTTGAGTTGTGAGGGTCAAGTGTGATAATGCAGTAAATCACTTATTTATTTAACATTATTTAATCATGATGTTAGTTATAATTACTGGGGGGAGTAAATGAATCATTCCACATATATTTAATGAGGGTCTGTCCTGTGCCAGGCATTATTCTAATCTAGGCAGAACCTCACTGGGGTGCAAGTGAGGATGCTGACCAAGGGGACAGCCATGCAACCCTCCTTTCCAGACTCTCCTTGCTCTCCTCGCCCCCTCCTTTCAGAGGTCACTCTCTTCTACACCTGGCTGGCCCCAGGCCAATAGTTTCTTCCCCACATGGTGGTGCAGAGGCCTCAGATGCCAGGAGCTCGAGTGGAGGTCCCCAAATTAACTTGCAACCCATTGGAAAATCCCACTCTCTCCCCTTAAAAGACAATCACTAATAAGATTTAACTTCACCTGGAGGTCTCAGCCTCCCTGACATTAACTGGTCCAAACAGGCCGAACAGTAATTAGGTCTCTGAAAGAGGAACCAGGAAATGTGGTCTTTGATAACTTAATGGCTCGAGCACCCAATCTCTCTCTTAGATAATTCCAAGAGCTCCTGGGACATAACACAGTCATGTGGCCTAGGGAGGAGAATTCTCCTACACATGCCACTCATGGCAATAACTGCCTGAAAACAACTCCCTTAGCAAGTGTTATTGGCTTTGGACCTCCTCCTGAACAGGTGTGTGTGGGGCTGGATGGGGGCAGCGAACTCACACCTAACAACATATATGTACATGTATGATTTTATTTAATCCTGAAAACAACCTTGTGAGGGTAGGTATTATCATCCCATTTTACAGATAAGAAAACTGAGGCACAAGGAGATTAATATGTCTAAGATTACACAGCTTGTTAAATGAAGGAGGCAGCTTTGAACTTACATCTATCCAGTTCCAACGCTACTGCTCATTCAGTTACATCAGTGATCCCAGCCTTTCTTTTTCACTGTAACCCCACTCACTCCACTCTGCCAAAGAACCTTGATAGACTTTCTCCCCCCCCAAATATCCCTCCTTCCTATGAAATTTTAATACTGAAAATACACAGTACATCTATTTATATATTGTGGCCCTTTGGAGGGCCACAAATAATTATATAATTAAGACATTTTTTTACTCCCAAGCCCTCAGGAACCAATTTTGCCCCCCTGAGAACGGGCAGCCTTGTTGAAAATGCCTACATTATACCAGTGGTTCTCAACACGTTGTCCTCAGAGTGAAAGGGGGCGATGCTTAACCACAGACCAAGACCAGGAAAGGACAAGCAGTTGGACTATTTCTTCTCGGCAGTTGGAGTATTCACGCTTTCTCTTTTGAGGGTCTGGAGATTCATGATCTTTTTTCTCCTTATACCTGAGATTCACTTGCCATTTCCTATGGAAAGCCTGCCTAGACACTCCACCTGAAGTTGAGTTAGCCTCCTTTTCTTCCAGTTTCACTCTGCCATCAATAATCATTATCAATATAAATGTCCTTGTACACAAGGGGAAGGGCTTTGGCGTATCCACCTCTGTATCCCTAAGCCCAACACGGGCACAGCATGTAGCAGGTGCTCAGTAAGTGCTTATGCAATGAATGAATCAATGGGCAAATGTAGTTCAGGACCACGTCTAGGATAGCTGGATCATAGCAACAGCATGCAGGCATGCCTTCAGAATGTGGTACCTTCTGAGTACATTTTACACACCAGAATTTCCATCTGGCAACATCTATAAGTGATGTGCTAGGTCAGCATCCCTCTGAAGCTGAGACAAACACAAGCTGAGAACTCGGAACAGTGACAGCAGTGACACTGAGAGAGAGATAGGGACTTGGCCTATGGCATTCAAACCTCCGCTCAGCTGTCCTGGCACACTGGGTAGACCTTGAAGCAAAAAGAAGATAAACTGCCAAAGAGTAGTAACCAGGAAAACATAGCTAATGGAAGCCCATGTTCATACCTGTGCAGGGCATTGGTGACCACTTTAGACTTCTGTTTCCAGGATTATGGCTGCCACTCACCCTAAAAAATTCCCCTAATGCAGGATATGGAAAGTTATCACATTAAAAAAACAAACTTATTTTTAATATAGAGCTGGGCTGTGGAGAACAGAAGGAAATCCTCAGAGGTCACAATAACCACAAGACAGCCTGCATCCATAGAGGTTCCCAAGCACTGAGCAGGTGACATTCCTAGGTCATTAGGCGTTCTCACAGCCCTTGGTGTTTTGGGGTTTTCAGTATTAAAAGACCAACAAAAGAAGCAAAGTCAAAGTCCTCCAAAAGTTAGAATTCAAACTGAGATCCTCACTTAGGGCGAGGACTGAAAGGATACATTCACACCTTGATGAAAGGGTGAATAAGAAAAAAACAAAACCCCACCCCACAGAAGGAGATAGTAAGAAAACCTGGCCCTAGGACTGTACAGAGGGAAATGCCCAATCACACACTGGCCCTCACGTGGGTCTCTAACTTGAACACATGTTACCTTATGGCCAGAAAACAAACCCACATTCAAGCTGAGCATTTAATTTAAAGTGACCCCAAGTTGGTGGTCCTCCAGCCGCCGGGCAGAAGCAAATGCAAATCCTTTCTGGAGCAATGCATTTTCAACTCAGGCCTCAAAGAAGTCCCACAAAGTTTTAACAACCATAAACCCACAATTTAGAAAAATCACAGAACACGTGGGAAACAAGCCACCATGATGAGCAAGAGACAGGAGAAGCAACAAATGAGTGAATCATACCTATAAATACTTCAGGTACTGAAATAATCAAACTCAGAAATGAAATAAACATGTACAATATTTAAAATATATAGGGCCCTGGCTGCTGTGGCTCAGTGGATTGAGCGTCAGCCTATGAACCAAGTGTCACTGGTTTGATTCCTAGTCAGAGCACATGCCTGGGTTGCATGCCAGGTCCCTAGTCGGGGGCGCGTGAGAGGCAACCACACACTGATGTTTCCCTCTCTTTCTCCCTCCCTTCCCTTCACTATGAAAATAAATAAATACTATCTAAATAATAATAATAATAATAATAAAAGCTAACAATAGAAAATATATTTAAAATATATATGGGCAGTGAAAGTATAAACAAAGAACAGACTATCAAAAAAGATAAAACAGATTGAAAGATAACCAGCTAAAACTTGTAGAAACGAGACTGATGGGTGGGCTTCTTGAGGCTGTTGTTCTAAATGAGGTTGGCAGTATCAGAATGAATCTTGGTGTTGGAATCAAAGAACTAAAATGCAGGTGTGACCTGGGCCAATCACTGCCTGTCTCTGGGCCTCTGTTTCCTCATCTGCATATGAGAGAGTAGAACTAGATCACCTCATAAGCCCAACTCTATAGAGTGATATTCTATAATACAACAGATCACATCTATTGGGTACCTGCCTTTCTGTGCTATGCTTGATTATAAGCATTTCACATGATTTTTAAATCTTTGCACTAGCCCACTGAGGTATAGGTTCTTATCACAACATATCCATTTTACATATTAGAAAACTGAAGCACAGAGAGATTAAGTAACTTGCCCAGAGCCGGTACCCCAGGCTCAGATTCCACTGGTCTGATTCCAGAGCCTTCTCTGACCCATTGCACCATATATCGTCTAGCTGGCTTGACCCCTAACATCTGGGGTTCCAGCTCTAGGGTTCTCTGACCTACCAGAAGTCTCCCATAGCAAGGCTGCTCAATGACTGGCATAGGCTGTTAATAGAAACCAGAATACCCATTCCAGTGGGGTGGCAAGAACACCTTGTAGCTAACTTTCAATAGCAAATATTTTTTGGTTGGCCAAAAAGTCTGTTACATTTTTTTCCATAAAAGACACATTTTTCATTTTTACCAATAACTTTATTGATTAGGATACTTTGAGTATGTTCGCTAACTCCTGCTATTGGATTCTAGTGGGTAGAGGCCAGGGGCGCTGCTAAACATCTTCCAATGCATAAGAAGCCCTGTAACAAAGAATTATTTGGCCAAAATTTTGATAGTACCAAGAAACTTTGCAAGTCACTTTTGACAAGTTTGATCAATCATATCACCTTTTCCATATACTGCACAAATTATTTTTTTATGTTTCACTTGCGTTTCTACCTTTCTTGAAATAATAAAGTATAATATGCCAAAAATGTTGCTTATTTTCTTCCATCTTCAATATTAAAAATGGCTACACAAAAATTCACCAGTTTTGATAAGTTTTTAAAAAATGCATGCTGATAATAACAGCTGTCACACTAGAATCTAACAAAATTGTTTTGAATGAAGTTCAAGACACCTAAGCACCACTAGAGCCATTGTATGGAAAAAACATAATGGACTTTTTGGCCAACCCAATATTAAGTACATCCTATGAGCAAGGCCTGTGCTTATTTTAGACAAGAGCTATTTATGACAGAATAATACACACTGACAGATTGCTGGGGCTTACTTTCTGAATGCCCATTTTTAGAAAGTTTTTTATTCTGAGAGCACTTCTCTGTGCCTTAGTTTCCTCATGTGTAAAATGGGGATAATAATTCCTGACATCTTTGGGTTGTAGTCAGGATTAAATGAGCTAATACAAGTTAGGTGTGTAGTGACCACATCATAAATGATAAATCTTGCTGTTGTTGTTCTTGTTATTATTTTCAACACAGCGGGAAGAAGTTGCACTTTGCAGCAGATGACCTTGATTCAACTCCAGGCTCTCTCACTGCCCAGCTGTGTGACTTAAAGTCATTGACCCTCTCTGAAGCTCCACAGCCCCATCTGTGAATCGGAAATAACAATGCTTGCCTCACTAGTAGCTGTGAGGGTTAAATGGACTGTGAAATGCCTAGCGCATTGGCTGACATCTAACAGGTACTCAACAAATGTCTGTTCTCACCCGTGGAGTGTTTTCTGCACACTTGGCGTTTCCACCATGGTTAGAATCCAAAGAGGCACAAGATTCTATGCTATTGATGTTGACTCACTGCTTTTATCTACCAAGGGAGCTTTCAAAAAAGCAATAGGGGTGGAAGATTTCTAAATGCATCCATTTCAGAGCAGGTAAGTCAAGGCAATACAGTGGTAGAGGTCCATAGACTCAGAAAAAAAGTCCTTCAGTCCGTGACCTTGACTGCTTTGGTAAAACTAGCCACGGAGATGTGAAGATGAAGAGGTAATTAGCAGCAGGAAGCAAGCCCTGCCATTATGAGGATCTGGTCACTGAATCCACAAGGGTAATGACACTGACGTTCCCATCTGAAAATTAACCAGGCTTTTGGCTTGTAAATGGCAATCATTTTCTGCACCCAGGACTACACAGCAGCACCACCTTGAGATGGGGGACAGGTAAATAAGGGTCAGAAGGGAAGTGACATCCATAGCAGTGGCCGTGTCATTCTGCCAACCCCAGTTATGCAGGCCCAGGGGAAGGCAAAATTCCACAGCCGCTTCCTAAAGCACCGGAGGCTGGAGCCAGATCTGGTTTCCTCACAGAGATTCTTGTTTTCTTTGTTTTTTGAGCAGCTAGGAAACTCTTGGGTTTCCAGCTTAATCTTTGGCACTGTTTGAATTCATCTTAGGTCATGTGCTCTTCCTTCTTCCTCTCTAAGACCATCCATGTGTTCACGGAGCCCAGGAACATTGATTAAGCAGATACTGGGTGCTGGAAGATGACAGTGGCATGCCAGGCAGGGTGGTGAGCATCCCAGGTGCTCTGAGTAAAGGCTGAAGGTGCAAACTCAGGGAGGGAAAAGGACCCTCAGAGGACAGACAAATGGTCTGGGAAGACAAGAGCTTGACACCAGCACAAGGTATCAGTGGCCATAAAGGCACTGTTAGGCTGTTGCATCCCAGCAGTTGGAACATGGTGCCCATTCGCGGACAGACTCCGCATTTTCTCTCTGGGTGAAGGACAGCAGGGTGTTCCCCAACAGGCCTGGCTCCAAACCCCAGCTCCACCATCTACTAGGACATTTATGTCCCTGAACGAGACACATGTCTGTCTGATTGTTACAGAAACAGGGGAGTCCAAAAACAAACCCCAGAGTTTGCAGCTGGGAGATAGGGAGCAGGAAGCAGCTTTCAGGATGCCCTTGCATGCCTGGAGCTAGTGGCTGGAAACATTGTTGCAAAGATCAGCTTTACTTCCAAGACTCAGGGAGATGGGAGGGATCTTGGACTGTGGGCTGGTACGGAAGAAGCAGACAGAGCCCACGTAGGGTTCTGTGAATGGTCAGGATGGTTTGCAACACCCACTGCGTGAGAGGGGGTGGGGAGGCAGTGAGGAAGAGAGGAGCTGCGGACATTTTGAGCTGGCTCTGGCTCTAGGAGGCTCTCTCTCTGGCCCTCACTCTCTGACTCTTGCTCTGGTGGGCTCCCTCCATGTGGCTTGGAGGGGCAGGAGTCTCCAGGCTGCTTTAAGAAGAGGCTCTTGCCAGGCGGTTTTGAGAAGGAGAGGAGATCCATGCGGTTTGCAGGAAGAAGGCAGTTTACAAGGAGGCTGAGAATCCAGGCGGTCCTGCATTGAGAGCTGGAGGGCACCACAGCACAGAAAGGACCTCTCCAATCAGAACTGAGTGATTGGCAGCTACTGGTAAAGCTGAAATGTGCCTAGGAAGTAGGGAAACGGTATTTCTGACTTTCCTAGGACTGGCCAGGTCTGGGAAGGGGAGGCAGAACCATGTGTAAATAAACGATTCTTTTTCTTTTCACCAAACTTGGTATTAAGAGTTATAATTCTGGCGGCGGGCAATTGGGTCCCTAACTAAACAGCCCGTGGGTTCTGTTTCAATTGGAGCAGCCCAAGGGTTCTGCTACATGATCACTGGAAAATGGGGATATTCCTATCTCAGAGTCAAGAACAGATAGGTTTTCAAATGAGGGTAAAACATGCAATACACCTATCACAGAGACTAACCCACCATACAGGTTCAATAACTGTTCATTTATCCTTGTTTAACTGACAAAATTGGCACCATATGTGAAAATACAGTCTTAGCCTCATAAGCCTTGATTGCCTTATTCAATATTTATGTAAAAACTAGCATGTCCCATTTAAGATTATTTCTCCAACCTGACTGAGAAAAACAATGTCTGTCCCAAGCCCTTTGTGCTGCCAGGCTCCCATCACCTACGAGGATGAATAGTCCTGTTCAGGCCTGAGAACTCAATATTCTCTGAGTCAATAAAAACTCTAGTTAATAGTAACTTGGGGTTAATATCTCCATTGTGGCCATGTCTTCTATGAAAAGTAAGCAATACGAGAGTGGAGATTATTGATTGTCTTCTGTGTGCAGAGATGCAGCCATGGTAGACCAAAAGGGTGGAACAAATAAGATTAGTTGGTCTTCCTGTCTAACTTACCAAGATCTGAACAGTATTATTTGGAAAGATATGATAGAAACACATTTTAAAAAGAGTATGTAGCAGTAAACACTCTGGGTCACATAAATGGTGCCAAGCTCATGTAGAGTCATGGGAAAAAGAATCATGGGCTTTAGAAGCAGAATGGTTTGTTTTCGAATCCCAGACCTGACACTAACCAACAAGGTATCCTTGGGGAAAGGGATGCCTTAGTTTCTTCAACTGTAAAATGGGGAAAATACCACCTAACTGCTGTGACAATTAGATAACATGGTAAATGCCTGGCACATGGTTAGAGTTCAATTAGCCTTTAGTTTCTTTCCTCCTTCTTTTCCTCATTCCCTCTTCTTTTCCAGATAACTGATAATACTTTATTCTCTAGTGAATTAGAATTAGTAGTAGATGACTTTTATCAGCTGGTTGGTGACCACAGTCTTCTTATACATACAATCTTGAATACTATCAAGTAGGTGCTTATGGAAAAGCCTTCAACACCTTTGTTCTCATTTCTTAAACAAGAATAACAAAGCACTGACTGGTGTAGTTCAGTGGGTTGGTGTTATCCTGCAAGGTGAAGGGTCATGGGTTCATTTCTGGGTCAGGGTACATGCCTGGGTTGTGGGACCAGTCCCTGGTCGGGGCATGTGTGAGAGGCAACCAATCAATGTTTCTCTTGCACATCCATGTTTCTCTCTCTCTTTCTCCTCCCTTCCTCTAAGAATAAATAAATAAAATTTTAAAACATAAAAAGAAGAAAAATAAAACCCAAAAGCCTCAGCTCCTCTGCCTGGAATCCCATGCCTTCCACCAGCAGGCCTCAACCTCCCAACCACTCTTGTTGCAAAGTTCATGCTCATGAGATGCGCGATGGTGCTGGTGTGAAGGAGGGCTTAATCTAGCCTTGGGAATGTTAAGGATGGTAAGAGAGGCTTGCCAGAGGCAGTTCCACATACATAAATATTAAAGCATGAGGAGGATTTTGACAAGTATACCAAGATGGCAGAAAGCATTCTGAGCCAAAGGAATATTGTGCAATATCCCCATGGCAGCTGGCTTCATTCTGGGAGAATTCCAGTCCCCTCTCCACTAAGACTGTCCTCCCTTCCCTTCCTCTCATCTAGATTCACAGTGATTCTCCCCCTCCCTGCTGAACTAACTCTGCAGCAAGGATCTCACCTCTTGCACCCACAGTTTTCAAAGTGTGGCCCCGGGATCACTGCACATCCCAGACATCCTTTCAGAACATCTGTGAGGTCAAAGCTATTTTTAATAATGCTCTGCCATTATTTGCCCTTCCCATCCTCATGCTCTTATGAGTATACAGTGGAGTCTTCTAGGTTGAAGGCAGAAGCAGCTATATCTTCTATTAAGCCAACCATGAAAGAGATTTGCCAAAATATAAAACAATGTCACCCCATTCATTTTGTTTTAGAAAAGTCACTTTTTTTTAAATCAAAAGGTATTACTTATGGCCATGTAGGAGTCTATTGTCAATATTTTATATAAGCTATCAATAACAAATTTAGCATTTTTTCAGTGCTAATTACTAGTATGACACATTTCAATAGATATAATCCACATAAACAAAAACTCTTTGGGGTCTTCAATAATTTTGAAAAGAAAAACAGAGCTCCAAAACCAGAGAGTCAGAACCACTGCTTCAGGACATCCTGTGAACTGGCCGAAGAGGACAAAGTGTGCAACTGGCCCGTCTCAGATGGACATTTCTGCTCCGGGCTGGGAAAAGACCCACGAGCAGTCTGTCCCTGGCTGGGCCTTTCTGCCGTGCCCACTATTCCCTGTCCCCCTCTCTTCTTCCCTTTCCTGTGAAAACCCTCCACGGCAGCCCCATTGCTCTCCTAGCTGTGACCTCTTCTCCAGGCTCAGGTAGCTGTGTGGTCAGGAGGCTTTGCTGTCAGGGAGCCAGGGCCCAAAAAGATGACTCGATGTCTCTGATTTGCATTTCCCTGATGGCTAAAGATGTTGGGCATCTTTTTATGTGCTTATTGACCACTTCTGTATTTTCTTTGGAGAACTCTCTGCCCATTTTAAAATTAGGCTATATGTCCTTTTATTGATGAGTTGCAAGAGTTCTTTATATATTCTGATAAGGGATACAAATCCCTTATCAGATCTATGATTTCAAATATTTTCTCCCATTCCATGGCTATCTTTTAACTTCCTTTATGATGTTCTTTGAAGCACAATTTTTAAAAATTTTGATGATGTCCAATTCATGGTTTTTATCCTTTCTCCCTTTTGTAGGTGCCAAAACATTGTCTAATCTGAGGTCATGAACATTTAGGCCATGTCTTCTAAGGGTTTAGAGTTTTAGCTCTTAAATTTAGATTGATGACCTATATTGAGTGAATTTTTGTATTTGGTGTGAGGAAGGGGTCCATCGTTATGCTCCGGCATGTAAATATCCAGTTGTCCCAGGGCCGTGTGTAAAGAGATGGCTCAGTGTCTCTAAGCCTCAGTCACCTCATCCCTAAAACAAGCTTTAAAAGACCACCTTGCAGGGTGCTATGAACATTCAATGAGATAGAAAGAAGTACCCCATGAGGGGTTCCGTATCACACAGCATATGATCAATGCCTATACCTGAAGGAATAGACAATGGATTTGAAAGTTCTCTGAATCACTGGTCATTGTTACTACCATTTGACCAGAGCCTTTTCATCCCTAAATGTCTTTAACATTCATGAGACCATCTGCTTGTCACATGAGCCCTGAGCGGCTTCTCAAGAACCTCTTTTCTGGGTGGCCTCGATAATCTTTTTCTTCTCTCCCTCCCTTTGCTCTCCCTTGCTTTCTACCTTAATTTTGCATTAAATGTTCTTGGTTTTAACTGTTTAATCAATTTACAATTGTTAACCCACTCAAATCTTTTTTGGCAAGTTGGTGTTAAGGCGCAAATGAATGAATAAGTCAATCGATTAAAAGATCCCTGATTTAAAGTTAGAAAAAAGTGAAGCCCCTCAAGCGGTCGCACAGGCCACCCCACACAGAGGAGTCAGAGGCGGGCCTGTGGGACGCACCTCCAGCACTCTCTACACTCCCCGCCCCTCCTGGAGAGATCTTGTAAGTTGCATCTCCCCCCTCCATGGTGTTTGCAACACTTCCCAATTTAGTTTTCTCTCTGAATTTCATTAGTGTCCCATTTGCCTCATCTTCCTGATCTGAGGCAGCTGTGAAGCATGAAGAGACTGACTTGGCAGCAAGGTCTCCTGCTTCCTGACTCAGGGTGAGGCGCACACGCAGAGGAAGAGAACTGGGGCCACTGGGCTGCAAGTCCAGATGGCGCTCTGATCCATTAGACTCAGGCTAACACACAGTAACTGGGCCCTAGCTGTGCACCAGCCACTGGGGGCCCAGAGGTGAGGTGCCGTGCTTGTCCTCAAAAGCCCCAGCCTCATAGGGTTGGAGGGATAACGCCTGTGCAGTGTGCTGTGGGCACTTTGCCCCCTGGGCAGGCAGAGTGAGTGAGAATCAAAGAGGCAGTCAGTGCAGCCAGAAAGGCAGAGGGAACATTAGGAAGAGGGAAGGGCATTTGTAAAGTTTATAGTTATACTTTTTTTGAGAGAAGAGGCTACCTTTGTTTTCGTTCACTTTTATATCCCCAGAGCCTAGCATTGTGTTGGGCCTATCGTTTTCATTCAATATGTCTTTGCTGAATAGCTAAATATCAATAACTGATTGAGTCAGGTCATGTCAGGTCTAGGCTCCAGCTTTCTCTAGCTGGGAGACCTTAGATAAGATGGTTCATTTCTCTGAGCCTCAGTTTCCTTACCTGTAAAATGGAAATAATACCCACTGTGACAGAGGCAGTTACTGCGCATCAAATAGCCATGTCTTCCCCATATTTCCCAGAGCCCTAGAAATCAGGCAGAAGCATGTGGCTAGTTCTGGCCCATGGGCTATGCATCACTTCTGGACTGAAGCATTTAAGAGCCAGTGCTCAGCCTTCGAGCAATCTCTTCCCTGCTGCAGAGACCAAGGTGGCCCCATGTTCCACGTGGTACACCTAATATTTGGCCGAGCATTCACCAGCCCACTCCTGAGTCACTAGATAGAGCAAAGCCCTCCAGCCACCTCAGTTAGATATGTAGCACAAGCAAGAACTAAACCTTTGTTGTGTTAAGTCACTGAGATTCTGGCGTCAATTTATTACTGTAGCATAACTGAGCCTAGCAAGGCTCAGATTTTTCCCTTGCAAGATCGCTTGAAGGCTAAGAAAAAGTGCTTGTTTCATAGTAGGTTTTCAATCAAGGGGCTTGCTCCCTGGGTCCTGGCTCCTTTGCTTCCTCACCCTTTCCCCCCATGAGCCAACCTCTATTTACAATTCTTTTTTTCTATTATATGTGCCTTGTTCCTTCTCTAGCTTGAACTATCCCTCCATTTTTCCACTCAACCCAGGTACTTCCCACTGTTTCATCATTGCTCTTCTGCTTATAACAAAAAGCCTCCAGAGAGCTATTCTGGCCACCTGGAAATGGCCGCCAGACCACCTGATCTCTGGGTAGCCACCCACTCACCTCCTCCTGCTCCATTCTCAACTATGCCTTTGATCCCACCCCAGCTCAGCTTGAAATGTAACCACCGAATGCTGGACCCTGTCTCTGGTCTCTAGGTCCCTAGAATGACTGCTCACCACTGCTGCCTATGTGGTCCTGAACTTGAAAGGGGCCTCCTAGCTGCCAGATCCCCTGCCACATTCCAGCTGAGTGCCTGGCCCTTGCCTGCTCTGTCCTTCAACCATGCTGGCTGCTGGCTGTTGGGTTCCAGCACCCACAAGTCCTCCTACTGCATCTGCTTCCCCAGAAGGCTGCCTCCACTCTGGCCTGACCTCCTACACTTCCCATGCTACCTAGTGGCAAACGCCTTCAACCAAAAAACAATCATGGTTTCAGATTCCAAGATGGACGTTCTCATCAAGACCACAGGTTTGCAGTGGATGAGGTAGACAATCAGAGCAGATATGGGGACTGACCTGGCTCCATGGCAGCACGTTCTGAAGAGTCAGCAGTGTTTGTGGGCCATCCGATCCTGGAGGGTGGAGTGGGGTTCTTTCTGTGGGAGCAGAGAACACAGGCCCAACTGAGTGAGGTGGCAAGATGCCCTTGACTCTTTTTCATAGGTTTCTCCCCAGCAGTCATTGCAAACACATAGAACTGGGGAAATGGGGCTTGTTTCTGGTCCCTTGGCCATGCAGAAAAGTGGGGTCCCAAATACCGTGCAAACCCCATGCAAACTTCCTCTATGTAGCCTTCTTGGGAGGCTCTGGTGAGTCTTCCTCTGTTCTCCCTTCTCATCTTGTGTTTCCTCAAGCTGAGCAAACCTCTCAAAGTCAGTCCTCTTTATAACAGAGGTGCCCAGCAAAGGCTAGGAGCAGAGTCGAACCTGAGTGTTTTGTGAAGAAGGATGAACTGTTGGCTGTGATGGGCGTGGGTGTGGGGTGAGGGGATGGAGCTTATGGCTGACACACTGAACCCTGCAGCAGTTCTATCATTGATTCAGGAAAACACTGAATCTCTTTGAGCCCTCATGCCCTGCCCTATAAAATGGACTGATCACCCCTGTGATACGCCATGTGGGAGTGTTAGGAGTCACCTGGGCAGAGCTCCTTACACAAAAGAGTTCTGGCCCTCTTGCTTATTGCATTTCAACCTCTAGCAAATAAGTTCCCCTCTTTGAGTCTGTTTCCTCATCCAAAAGGGGAAAACTCTGAACCAGATACGTGTGAGATCTTTTCTGCCCCCAGAATTTTATGACATTGAATTTGATTTATCTCCGATCTCCAATGCCTATGGAGATTGCTGTATACCATACAGGTTTATAAAATGAATAAAAAGAACCCGCACCCACTCAAAGCAGGGTGAGTGGAGGCTCAAAGGTTTTAAGTCATTTGCTTTGGTCATTGTAAGAGTGAGAGCTGGGACCTGAACACAGGTCCTTACAGATTCAAGGTCTGGGTACTTTGCTCTGCAGCAACTACCACGCTCACCCGCTGAAAACACCACAAAATGTCTTTTAATATAAAAGACCCACTAGGCTAAAGAACAAGGCATGATGGATACATTCAGGCATCTGAAGCAAGTCATTATTTGAGAAATTCTCTGAATACATATTTGCCAAATATACTAAGAATCCTAGCTAAGAGACATTATTATGTATTGTAAAGTGAGGAATTACTGGTAATTTCCATTAAAAGTGAATTTCTCCAAAGTGTGAAATTTTTCTAGCTTTATCTGCATTTCATATATTTCTTTATTGTAAATTCCTGTTATTCTCAAAGAAGAGTAACTGCATTAGGGCAGGAACATTCATGGGGCTCTTCTCAAGGGCAGAACGCCCCTTCTCCACCCTGGGTGTGTGTGTATGTGCAGGGGGGTCAGCTCCTGTACATCCCCAGGGTAGAAGACCTGACAGCCAAAACAGGATTAACCAAAGTTTGGAGGTAAACCTAGAATTATCCTTTTAAATCATACCATATTCACTAAAATAAAAAATAGACAGTATGCTACATAGGTTAGGACTATCATTTTACGCATGTTGAATGAGTAATAATGGCTATTGTGCTCCTAATTTCTATTTACCATGCCTTGTTCATTACAAGTTTACCCTCCAACATTTCAGAGATCAGCAGGAACTTGCTTTGCTGAAACTAGGTGCACTTTCCCCTGCGCCTGGGCCTCCGCCCGCGTGGACTTTAGGACTCAGAGCTGTTGGCTTTGTCCCCAAGGATCATGCTGGGGGCCTGGTCTCATCCAGGGACTTGGATGAAACCTCAGGGTCTCTCTCAAGCCCTCTCCCTTGCCCAGGTGATAATATTCCACTCTGCCTCTACCGCATGGGCTTTAGGCCCCCATCCATGCCTTCCAATCCCTCCCCTCTTGAAGAAGCTGCGAGACTACAGTTTTACTTTTCTTCCACCCTCATCTTTGCCAAGCCTTCAGGGAACACCTCAACTCTTTTCCATCCACTTATTTCCTGCTTAGTTCACACCTCTGAATCCCCTCTTTTTCACAGGTCCTCCAATAAGCTTCACAATGACTGAGTTCATAAGCCAAAATACTCATGGGATAATCAAAGGTTTTACAAATATTTATACACTAGCATTTTCATGGAAGGGAAATCCAGTTAGGAAGGAGTGTGGCATTCATTCATTCACCTGCTCACTCATTCATTCCTTCATATACTGCATGTCAGGTGCTGTACAGGACACACTGAGAACTCAAGCAAATCCTGTCCTTCGGCAGCTCACAGGCTGGCCAAGAAAAAAAAAAAGACATGGCCATAAGTAATTATAATGCTTGGCAGTTTTGTAAGAAAGATATAAATAAAACCCAGAGAGAAAACCGAGGAATGGAGAGGTCACCGGGCTGACAAGTCCGGGAGCATTTACTGGACAACATATTGTTTCAGTGCAGACCTGCGCCAGTGGTGGTGTTGGGTGGGTGGCATGGAGACAGGGCAGCATGCTCCATAAGAGGGAGTAAAGGCACAGGAGGGGAAAGCAAGACAAAGAAGGAGTGCGTAGCGCAGCTTTCCCGAGTGTGGGCTGTGTAGAGGGAAGCAGAGGACATTGCACCTGACAGGTAGTATGGGTCCCAAGAGACGTGGCCCTGAATGCCAGTCTAGAAAAGACAGCCATTATTCAGTCAGTAATAGGGAGCCTTCGAGGGCTTCTGAGCAGAGATGTGACATAGTTGGAGATCTGCTGTAGGAAGATGAATTTGGTAAGACTTGCACAGAATGAATAGTAAGGGGTGGTGCTTGGAATAGAAGCTCCTAGTTGTGTGCCAGGCACCGGGCAGAGTGTTTGCTCTTGGTACATATTTGATTTCATCTAACCTTCCAGGTAACTGCAAGAGACAAGCATTATCCTTCCAGACTTGCAGATGAGGAAAGGAGGCTTCGGAGAACTTAAACTACTTGCCCCTGATTCCCCACGCAGGAAGTGGGGGAGACAAGATCTGAACCCTGTTCTCTCCTGTTCCAGGAGAGCCAAAAGCACGCTGTGACACTGCGCATCACACCTGTACGCCTGACACCGGCAGTACCCCTTCCACTCCCAGTTCCCCGCTACGCCTACTCTGGGCTGGGGGGAAGCGTGATCATTTTCTGGACGGCATTCTGAGAGCTCGGTTGGGATGAGAGGCAGCGTCTGCGCTTCTGTCGGCCTTCCCCAAAGTAACCACGCATCATGGAGGTAAGATAGCGCATTTAGCTGGGTACCAAAACAACGTGGACTTGGGTCTTCTGCAGAGAATTTCAAAGGTAGCAGGAGACCACCCTCCTTTCCTGCTGGGAGTGCTTGCTTCTCTCTTTCCCTTCTCGGCTAAGGTGTGGTAACATGAGCATTGGACTCAGGGGCCCAGGGGATCTTTTGGATGCGAGGAAACTGTTTCCTCATTGACATTCTAGTGTTTCTATGCTCTGGGCTGACCACTCTTGGAGGGGATTGTCCAGAGGACTCTATCCTTAGACTGGATGGTCACACCTGCTGCCTCCAGAGATGATAATCATGAATGACTCCCATCAAGAGTCCTGCTTTAAAACTTGGTTTGCTCCAGGGGAATACATATTCCTCATTCTAAATACAAGACATGGTGATAGCTGTGCTATACACTTAACAAAAGGGTGCAGGTTTTCTTAGCGGTGCCCTGACAAGAGTGGGGACTTTGGAAGCAGACAGAATGGGTCTAACTCACAGTCTGTCCAGAGACTGGCTATGGGGCCTTGGGCAAGCTACTTAGCTCCTTCAATTTCTTAATTATTAAATGAAAATGACAGTAAGGGATTAGAGAGAGTAAGTGCCAGACTCTTATACATACATAAGAATGTATGATAGTTTCTTCTCATCTTTTTATGTTCAACATTCTGGGCGTTGTTCTCCTCCTTGCAAAGTTACTAATTGAAGAAATGGATTTTGGAAATAAAAGTGCTGAAATGATAGCAAGTTGTTCACACCTGTGACCTAACACATACTACCAGTGTCTTATAACGATCTGTCGGCATGTCTCTCTTCCACTGAGCTCCCTGAGATGGTGCCCACTGTATCTCCAGCTCCCCGCAGCTAGTCGCCCCTTTCCACCTTAGGTACCGTATTCTAGATCCAAACAAAACCACAGAGTCTGCTGTTCTTCCGGGACTTTATTTTCCCAGCCTGGTTTAAAGAGTGACTTTTAAGCAACACCTTCAAGAGCACGTCCAATTGTCTAAAAGCCATTTCATTATCATGTCATCTTCAGGATGGAATACTTCACCTTGTTATTCTGTTAAAAGCTTTGGTTTCTCATCCAAGCCAATTATACGGGCCAACATATCCAATAACATCTTAATAATGCCAAACCTCCCAGGTCTCCGGAAGGACTCAGACCAGGCTGAGAGACCTGGGGTCTAACAGGGCACTGAAAGAGCACACGGCAGAGGGGAAAATGAAGCATCGGAACTGGATTCAAATCCTGGCTTGTGCAGATGTGACAGCCTTGCAGAGAGCCTGGGGCCGGGATAGATGCTCAGTAAAGGTTAACTCCCTTCGGTTGCTCTGACTCCAGAGAAAAGCAAAGCCGTAAAACTTGCTGCGAGTAAAAAGGGAGTGAAAAGAAGGAAGATTCACCACATTCCTGAGTCCATTTAGAATATGGATTTTTTAAAAGCTTCTCTCCATATGGACTCAAGGAAGCAGGTTATTTCATTTTAATTATGGCAGCTGCAGCTGCTGCTTGTGAGCTCAAAGACCAATTTTCCAATTAAAAAGAAAAAACCCACATGCACACACAAACACAAACTCATTGAAAGAATCATCTACATAACAGATTGATGCCTCCTTGAGAGAGCACATCAACAGGGTGGAGAAATCTGGAATGTCCTGCTGGAGATACTCTGATCCAGGGGGAGAACCCGGGGAGTGCTCACCCCACTCTCCCCACACCCTGCCTCCTCTCTGCCCCCCAATATCCAAGACCAGCCTGTGAGCTACACGTGTAATGGAACCCTTCCTGCTGAGCTGCTGCACATTTTTAATGCGCACCAGGGGAAATAAAGGCAGCAGATGGTTTTATGTCATTTTCCTATGAACTTTTAACTGAACATCCACCTTCACCAAGGCCTAAGAGTTTTTTTTTTACAGGTTCTTGGTGCTCTGGCGAGCCAGCCCCAGCCAGACCTGCCATGATGAGGGCTGGTTCTCCCACACAGGGCGGCTGGGTAGAGCTTGTTTGCCATTTTCTTGCCCACCGGCTGTCTCCAGGTTTCCTCTCATTGTTCTCTCTTGTATGTACTCACAAGGGGTTCTCAATGTTAGCATGGCAAGCGATAGCTCATGAATCCTTCACAGGCGAGCTACCCAAATCAGCACTGTGTGTCAAGCTATCTTTGAAAGGATTGAGGACCCATGCTATTTATTTCAGGGCTGTTTGACAGAGGGAAGGCTGAGTGGAGCAGGTGGGAGCATCAGCGCCACTAGATACTGGGTTCTCTCAGCGAAAGGTTATGTGCTTGTGAAGCTGTGTGAGAACTCTGCTTGGCAGGAAAGGAAGCACGGGTGGGGAGTGAATGGTTCTCAAACAGCCACGAGTGCCAGAACGCTACCTGATGAGGTGCGGTAGGTTTGTGGTCTCAGTGGTGGTGGGAGTGGCGGCGGCGGGGGGGGGTGTGTGTGAAGCAGTTCCTGATTTTCTGAAACTTGCTTTTATTTAACCAATGTTCCCCGTTAAGCTCTTCAAGCACACCATCAAAAATTCTGGGATTTGCTTGTGCAGCACAAACATAAATTCTTGTTCTCAACCACCCGAGTGCTCCCAGATCTCCAGGTCTTTGCTCAGCTTCATAGTCAGCCTGCAAAGCCTCCCCCTCCTTCATGTCCACCAGCTCCTCTTCCTGCAGGGGACAGGGCTGGTGCCAGAATTTCCTGTTGTACCAATCACAGCTGCACTCCCAAGCCACAGTCCCCACATCTGGTTGATTCTACCACTGACTCCTGGGACATCTCAGCACAGGTCTTATCCTCTTCAATTCCTTCCTTCAAATGATCACACTGTCAGCGCTATTCCTAAAATGCAGACCTGACCCAGCTCTTCCTGGTTTGAATCCTTTGTCGGTCCCCCATTGCCTTTGGGACAAAATCCAAACTCCTCCCTAGAGCAAGCAGTTCCCTTTGCTGTCCAGGCTGGACACCTCTCCAGCCCTGCCTGCCCCGCCCCGCTCCATGCTCTGGCCAAACCCAGCTGTTTTTAACAGCTGTTTCCCTGCTGCCCTTTCCCCTGGCCTGGGAGGCCCCTGGAGTGCTCACCCACGAGTTTCCCGGGCAGCACCCCATTTCATCTGGAGAAGCACCGCCCTGATTCTGGGAACCACTTTTTCCACTGCTCCCATCATGTGGGCTGTAAGAGTCATCAGTGCAATTTGGCAACTATTTCTGGCTTTCTGCCTTCCAGGCACAGGTGGGATGGCACACCCTGACAAGGGCCATGTCACTAATTAGCGCCCCTGGCTTGTGAGCATAAATGTACCACTTCCAGGTAGGAGATTTAATTACCAATGCAGGACCCCCTAGAGCTCTCTCTCACACTAGCAGGGAGACTGGCAGTGGGATAGTTTGTCAGCCTGGATTCTGGGGGACTATGAGAACCCCTCCCTCTCCCACCCCGCTGCCCAGAGTGGATGTGGACTACGAGGGAGAACAAACCCTTTGTTGTTAAAAGGCACTATGATTTGGGAGTGATCTGTACACAATATGAATTAGCTGATCTGACAGATACGTGGGTCCTATGAGAACGGGCGCATCCTTGAAAGGCCCTGCCTCCTTGGCCATCATGATCGGCTCTGGGCTTGGCACCGGAGCGAAGCCAGGTCAGTCAGCCTAATGAAGACTGGCTGCCTGGAGGGAGAGCGGAACCTGATCATAAATGGAACCTTCCCCTGGGAGTTCTGAAAACACAAAGTGAAATGGAATGTAGTCTCTAGTAGTAAAGACTGTAAGATAGAAAACCTTGAGAGCTATTAGCAGCCATGTGGGTGTTACAGGTTGAATTTTGTTTTCCAAAAATGATATGTTGGGGTCCTAACCCCCAGGACCTCAGAATGGGACTTTATTTGGAGATGGGGTTTTATAGAGTCAATCAAGTTAAAAATGAGGTTATTGGGGGGTAAGCCCTAATCCAATAAAAGTCCTTATACAAAGGGGGACATTTGGACAGAGAGACAGACACGCACATGGAGAGAACAAACACCATGTGAGGATCTTGTGCTGCCATAAGCCCGGGAGCCACCCAGCTCAGGGAGAGGCCTAGGATGGCTCCTTCCTTTCAGAGGGAGCTGGGCCCTGCCCACACCAGGTCCTGGGCTTTTAGCTCCCGAACTGTGAGACACTCAAGTCCTGTTGGTTAAGGCTCTCGTTGTGTGGGCTTTGGTACAGCAGCCCCAGCACACTGACACAGTGGGAGGAGAAAAAAGGGCTCAGAGGTGTAAGAGAAGCCGACCACAGCAGCCCAAAGACAGAGCAGAACAGAATTAAAACCCTGATCCCACTGCATCTCTGCTTTCCTCTGGCTGGAGAGTTCAGCAGTTTAGATTTTATGAGGCAGTAGTAAAAGTCCCTCTGTTTTGAGTCAGTTAATTCTGAGGTCTCTGTTACTTTGAACTAACAGTCCTAACACAGTTATTAATATTTAATAATTATCATTAAGGTTAAGGAAAGGAAATCAAGGTGAATGGCTCCAATTAATGCTGAATTTACCAGATTGGTGACTGACAGGCAAGGAAGCCCATGGCTTCCAAAAGCTGTCCAAACACGCCCCAGGAAGAGACAGGGTCCTGTCCTGTCTGGGTGCAGCGGCCTTTCTACATTCACGCAGCTGAATCCTCCTGGTGTTTTCTTTAATCCAGTAAGAGCCCGAATGAAATCGGAAAAGGATTTTCTCCTGCTCAGTTATGCCTTTCTTCCCAATCCAAACACAACTGCATGTCTGGCCCCTTGAAATGCTCCAAAACAAAACAAGTCCAGCCCAAATCCCTCCTCTCATTTCATGTTTTCTTGGCTGCACAAACTTAAGGGCCTTTGTTTCTTCTGCGGCGCCCTTGGACTTTTCCTATCCACATTCCCCTCTGTCTGAGCTCCCACGCCAAAAACAAGCGAGCAGACAAGGAGAGAGGCAATCTGAGGAAAGCCAGGCTGGAAAGGATTAGCCGTATCAGACAAGAGTTAGAGGTCCCCCTGTAGCAACCCACCAGCCCTCTGGAATAACCACAGAACACAGGCCCTCACAGGCAGAATGTGGCTGGAGAGCAGGGTGTGGGTTATGAGTAGAAGATATTTGTTCAAGATGTAGTTGAGTCTCTGGGGTTGTCATCAGTGCAAGAATGAGCGAAACCATTCCACCCTGAACGTCCGACAAAAGGGCCGAGATGCTGGTCTCCTCCAAAGGACAAGCACTAACCCACGTGAGCAGGACTGGGTGACTACAGATACTACAAAGTTCACCATCCCTGCCTAGAGTCCAGGAGCATCCTGATTTCCCCTCATCCGTTCTGTCCAGGAGATTATATAAAAATATGACACCTATGTGAAGCTGCCAGCTATCTTGCTCAGAGACATTAGAAAAGAGTAGTTTTCTGGAAGGCGTGGGGGCCAACTCAGCCTGAATAAAAGGCTGGTGGGGGTGAGAGAGCCCAGTGGATGCCCATCCCCACACTTGCCGCTCCTCTATATCTCACAGGGAACTGCAATGCTGTCTCCCTTGCTCACCAGCTTTGGGCAGGTAGGTTTCCCAAAGGAAGACCATGGTAGAAGACTGGAGATGAGAAGAGAGACATCAGGGAAACTCTCCCTCTTTGGCTTGTCTTAGACAGCATCCCTGGCAGTGGCCGCATGAACTCTGTTGCTTCAGGCCCTGACAGGCACCCTACATAATGGCTCCAGCTCCAGCTGGCCTGTCCCAGCTTCTGGGCTCTAGAACCATCACCTTCTCTCATACCCCCTCCAGTCTAGGAGTGACAGTGCTTCCCTGTTGTTGCTGGTGTCTGGGCTGCCTCAGAGATCTTAGCTGTTGCCTCAACTGTGTGACCAATTCCATACATTCAGTTCCCCTTGTTGAAAGATGTGGAGTGGTTTCTGTTTTCCTGCCTAGACTCTGACTGACAAGAGGTGCTGAGAAAGAATCTGCAGATGGAAATGCCACTCTGCAACCCCTGGTACACTGCTTGGGCTGGGGCAGGCGGCCATTGCAGAACTGACGATGGCAGTCAGGCCCGAGAGGGAATGAGGACTAGACAGGGAGCTTGTGAGGAACTGGGAAGGCTGGGGAGCAGCCCTGGCAGGGGAAGGGTAGAGACACACAGTCAGGTCTCTGCTGCTTTCTTTCATGAATCTACGCAGCTTGAATGGGACTTCTTGTGTCGGGAGGTAAAGTAACAACTGGGAAGAGCCAATCATGAATGTGGTGGATTCCAAGGAGCTCAGCTGTAAAGCTTGAAAATCCTTTGCAGATTAGGATGTTTTGAGGTCTATAGGGAAGCCAGGAGTTTAATGAGACTTAGCCAGGCCAAAGAAGACATCTCTCAGTAGATTTAGTGAGACACTGAAGTGTTCATGTGATGTGGCTTGTTTGGGTCGTGTCTGTGGGGACACCTACAACCGTAAAGGGTTAGCATCGATTCTTCCAAATGCAGAGGGTGGGGAAAAGCCATCCTCACTGAGAGAGGATGGGGGCAGGGGTAACATTGGAGAACTGCTGAGAGACAGAGCATCCTTGGTTACTAAGGAAGAACTGGATGTGAAAAAGTATAAATAGACAGACACCAGCTTGGACCAAGAAAGAGACAAAGTGGAAAAGAGGCCATCAGCAATTGAGGGACAATGGCTTGCAGTCCCTTGTGTGGTGGGCGAGTGTCCTAGCAGAGGTCAGCCTCCCACAGTCAGGACAGGGGACTCTGAGATGATAATGCATTTGCTTTCCGCTTCTGTTCAGGCCCTCATCACAGGTGGCCTTTCATGGACTGACTCTAATGTCCTGGACCAATGGCCCCCACAGGAACTAAAAGGACCACCAGGTGTGAAACAGCAGGCTGTTAATGCACCGCCACTTGCCTTACCTCCCTGGAAACCTCCATGCGTCCCAAAGAGGAAATTAGTGCTGAGACCTCTGCATAGACATGGTCCCGACTTCAGCATCCCCACCACCTTTTCTGACTTCGCACGCCCACCCACTCAGGCACATGTGCTTATTTCGACCTTGGTGAAGCAGAAAACATTTGTTGGTGGAGAAACCAAGTTGAAAAAGAAAGAGTCCTTTGCAGAGGTGGGAAAACTAGGAAAATTATTAGCCACCATTCCTTCTTTTGTGATGTCACCCACTCTATGAAGTAGCATTGCCATGTGACCAGAAGGGAAAGACAAGTATATTATGCAAGATCTTCTCCAGAAGTTTAGATCCAAGAGCTTCTAGGCAAGGTGAGGCCCTCTCTTTCGAGAGCTGGATTTCTGACCCTGAACATTGCTCCTGCTCCTGACTGGAGGGTCGGGACCATTGCCAGGAACTAAGCTGACAAGGCCGAAACCACAGCAGCTCTGCCAGTGGCTAGCTGGGAGACATGGACAACCTCTGTGAGCCTCAGTTTCCTCAGCAGGTGGTGGAAGTAATATTAGTACCTACTCCACTACTAGAGGGTTGTTGTGAGGACTAACCAAAAAATGGATGGGAAAGTACTTCATAATCTGTAAAGCCTGACCTAAAATAACAAAGCACTTCCGCTGTCATTACCAACAGCTAACCCAGGCCTCAGGTTCTCCCAGCCCTGAGACACCGCTGCAGGAGCCATAACAGAACAACAGCTGAGAGGCTGAGCACCCTTCCTTACTAAGGAAGACTTTGGATGTGAAAAAGGTGTAAACAGACATACTGGCTGGGACAGAGAAAGAAACAAAGGAGAAGAGAGCCCACCAGAAATTGAGGGATAATGACTTAAGGGCTCTCCCAGCAAGAGAGCCCCTTATATTGCTCACCATAGCATGGACAGGCAGCAGGTAGGGGCCTGGGCTGGCGTTACCCGGTAACACTTTAAAAACAAGTTGCTGGGCGTTTGGACTCAGATCAAAATCAAGTGTTTACAGTAAAACACATACATAAGCCAATCATATGTTTATGGTACAAAAGATTGGCCCTCTGGCTGCCTAGCAAGGGCCCTTGGGCTTAGGGCTACACTTTTGCAACTGTTTTTACCTTCCAGTCTGCCTTTGATGCTTGTTTCAACCCTCCAGGACTTACTGGGGTCGGGAAGAGGTATGTGTTGCCTGGGGAAACCAGCTTCCAAACCTTGGCTGGGGTTTTAGCATGTTGATTATACAACTTAACATGAATGGAAATTAATTTTACTTTCCAATTCTGCACACCAAGAAAGAAAGAAAATAAAGTAAAAAGGAAATCAAGCTGGAAACATATTTGTAGCATAGAAGATAGAAGAGGGTTAATATCCATTCAGTAAAGATCTGGTGCAAAGGAACTAGTGTAAATGACCCATGGACATAGACAGCAGGGTGGGGACTAGCTATGGGAGGGGGTGGGGCGAAGGAGAGCAGCAGGGAAAAGCGGGACAATTGTAATAAAACAACAATGACAACAACAAGGGACTTCCGGCCAAGATGGAGGCTTAGACGGACACGCTAGGTCTCCGTCTACAACTAGAGAGGAATACAACTACTTCAAAACAAAGGATAACTAGAAATTCCAGAAAATAAAACTACACGGAAGCCCAACATATGAAGTTATAAACCAGCGGTGCCATTTGGGCAGGTAAGAGTTAAAGAGGGCAGTGCTGTTTGCGGTCGCACCTGGACAGCGGCGGGGCAGCGAGGAATCCCGGCTGCGGTCAAGCCCCTGGCGGTGCGCGACCCCAGCACTGGGGAAAGCAGCCACCGCATCGCCTTGAACAGTGAGGCCCAGGGGGGCGGGAGGACGGATCCCGGTCTCCTAGCTGAATAACTGTGTGAATCCATCTTGGACCCCCGCCCCCAAAGAAAGCACCGCAGGGCTGCGAAATAGGTCGCAGACAGGCGCCCGTCGCTGATTTGTGACGCGTACGCAGGCACTGCCCCCTGCCCCCTATAGCCAGCCCAAGAAAACAAAACGCATCTGTCAAAATGAGGCAGACGACTATAGAAATCCCGGTGACACAACTCACCAGGCAACAGATAGAGAACCTGACAGATGAACATATAAGAAACCTGTCAGAGGCTCAGTTCTGGGCCATTGTTATCAGGTGGCTTACAGAATTCACAAAAGAGCAGGAAAAAGATAAGAAAGAAGCGAAAAACATTCATAACGAAAGGAACAAAACCACATACGAGACAGATGGTGAGGGAAAAAAATCCAGAGTTCATTTCAACAAACTGGAATATGGAGAAGGAACAAGCAGTCAACCAATGCAGCGAGAGGAAATGGGAAGCAACAATGAGAGGATCAGAAACCTCTGGGACAGCTATAAAAGGCCCAACATAAGAATCATTGGTTTGCCAGAGAGTGAGGAAGATGAACTAGAACTTGAAAAATTGAGTGAAAATATAATAAAGGAGAACTTCCCAGACTTGGGGAAGGGAATAGACTTGCAGGTCCAGGAAGCAGGGAGAGTTCCCAAGAGACTGGACCCAGGGAGAACCACTCCAAGACACATTATAATCAAAATGTCAAAAATTAAAGATAAAGAGAGAATCTTAAAAGCAGCAAGAGAGAAGAAAAGAATTATGTACAAAGGGGTCCCAATTAGACTATCAGCTGACTTCTCAAGGGAGACCCTACAAGCAAGAAGGGACTGGCAAGAAATATTCAAAGTAATGAAAATCCAAAACCTACAACCATGAATACTCTATCCAGCGAAATTGTCATTCAGAATAGAAGGACAGAGAAAGTGTTTCCAGGACAAAATAAAACTGAAAGAGTTCATTAGATCCAAACCACTGTTATATGAGATGTTAAAGGGACTGGTTTAAAAAACAGAAGCTAGGGAGATGAAACAAAGGCAAACTAAACAGGCAACGAGAGTGGAAAAGGAACTGTGGGTACGGGAAGCATATTGGGGGGAGGTCAACAGGGAGGGGGAGTGGGGAGAGGGAGGGAGATGATATAGGAATTGGGGATCATGGTAGGAGGGAATGGAATAGACGGAGAGAGGTTGGGAGGAACTGTATCACAACTAATGGACATAATCTAAAAGGGGGGGACAACTGGAGGGAGGGGGGCCACTGGGCGGAGGGGAGCAGAGGGAAGGGAAATTGGCACAAATGTAATATTTTAATCAATAAAACACATTAAAAAAAAAAAACCAACAATGACAACAACAAAAAAAGATCTGGTGCAAATTTATGTGGGAAAAAATATAGGACACCAATAAATAAATTGGGAACAGACATGGGCATGTTATAGAAGTATATTAAGTGAATACACATGTGAAAATAATGTTCAGTTTCTCTGGTAATTAAAGAAATACAAATTAGAGCAAAAATAGGATTATATGTTAATTAATAACCTTTTTCTTCACAGTGCTTTAGAGGCAGTCCTTTAAAAGTACTTATGTAGCACCTACTATGTGCCAGCTACCATGTCAGACATACTGGATGAACAAATGGACATGATCCCTCACTGTGGGAATCTTACTTCAGACAATCCACTTTCTAGCTGTGTGACCTTGGGTAAGTTATTTAACACATCTGAGCTTTGTTGTGACAATTAAAATGTCTCTTCCCTTAAGATAACACTTTTGATTCACCCAGCTCTGAAACTTAATCAGGGCAGGGAGCATTAGACCTGAACTTTAAGTGTGGAACTCAAACTCAGAGAGGTGAAGTTACTTGCCCAAGGAACCATTCAGGTGGTACAGATGCTGGTGGGAGGTCAGGAGAGAGGGTCAGGTGGGGTCAAGACTGCCAGCAGATTCATCCGGCACAGATGCCCTACGTACGGTGGTCTGTACCATGAGCTCTTCCTCTTACTTGCTCTTAAACTGAAGATGTGCTTGCTGACCCCCTGCGCACTCAGAAATGACAGAGAATGGGTTTTCCATTTCTCTGATAGATGATGAGAAGAGCAGGAGGTGGCAGCTGGCCTGTTGATTATCTGTTCCTCCCAAGCACCCGGGAGTGATGGGTAGATGTAGCGAGGCAGAAGATGCCGAGTGCATCCCAAAACAATTCACTCTCCACACCCTCGACAGCCACAGGCCCAGTGAACTAAACTAACATTCAAGACACATTGTGTGTGGAACAGAGCGAGAATAAAGAGGAATTTTGTTGAGTGTGATTCAGAACTCTTATGGGAGAGTAGTGTCTGAGAGAATAAGTGTTGTTCAGGCAGAACCTAAACCAGACAGAAAAGGAGCCTCATCAGTGATATGGTTGGAGGACGGAACCCAGACAAAAGCTTGCCAGCAGGCCCAGTTACGGGTGAAGGGGGTGTGTGTTAAGAGCTCTCTGCCCATACTGCTCCCTTATTTAAAACCATCCATGGTGTCGCACTGCCAACAGGGGGAAATTCCAGACTCACAGAACAAGGAGTTTCACGAGTTGATTTCTGCCTTCCCAGCAACCACTCTTCTCTGGAACCTTGCCAGGCACTTGTAGGTCCCCAAATGTGCAACGCAGTACCCGGGCCCTGTACATGCACAGTCACTTGGTCTGGATTACCTCCCTGTTCCCCACCTTCACCTTACACATCCTGACCCCACATCAGCTCCTCCCGAGGCCTCCACTGAGTCAGATACCGTTCCTTCGGTTTCCCTGCACCTGCACAGTTATTTCTCTCACTCTGCACCACTAGAGACTGACGAGTCCTTACCTAATTCTGCATCCCGAGTGCAGCATGAAGACTGACATAGGGCAAACACTTATATATCCCACAAATAATTTTTGGATGAATGGAAGTTTGGATGGGCAAAAGAAGTATTTTACAAAGTTCATCTGTAACTATATGGAAGACGGGCTGGAAAGAGAGATATGAAGGAGATCACTGGAGAGGCTGGTGCTATAATACAGATGACTGCAGAGGCAGGGAGAGGAAAGTATGCAGAGGATTCAAGCTATCTGTTAGATGGACTTGGCAGAACCTGGTAAGCGTATGAAAAGGAAAGGTTGAGAGAAGTGGTGCAGGGAGACTGACCCACCATCTCCAGATGGAGCAGAGAGTGATTCATTTAGACCAGACCCAGACCCAGATGTATCTTCATACTGCGTGGTGGGTGGTGAGAGGGGAAAGTATACGGTGAGTCTGGCTTTATCAGTGAGAGCGCAAGCCTGTGGACTGGCAGAGCTCCAGGTACAGGCATTCCTCTCGTTTTACTGTGCCTTGCTTTATTGGGCATTTTTTTTTTTTTTTTACAAATCGACAGCAAGACCCTCCACCAGCAAAAAGATTGCAATGTGCTTTATTGTGATATTCACTTTATCGTGGTGGTCTGGAACTGAATCCCCATTATCTCTGAGGTATGCCTGTACATATTCTTTGCCTGCCTCTAGGTAGCCCTTCATGAACCTCCAGTGGGCAGGCCTTGGTTAAGATGGCCCCAAGACAGGATTTATATGATTAGAGTGAACAGAAGGCCCTCTGATTCAGCACAGTCTCGGGTCCTTCCAGTGGGGAAAGGGGCCTTTCACTATGACTGCACTGAAGAGAGTGAAAGTCCTGAACTTGCTGCCTGCACAGCGCTGCCACGGGGAGCGTGCTGTAACCTCTGCAGTGTGAGGGATCCCCAGTGAGGACGTTTAATGTAGTGCAAGGTGTGCAGACTTCGGAGCCAGGCAGACCTGGGTTTGAATCCTAGGCTTGCTACTAATTAGTCAAAGAGCCTTGGCAAGTCTCTTCACTTCTCTGAGCCTCTGTTTCTTCATCTAAAAAATGAGGCCAGTACTCCCCACTTTTGATTGTAAATGTCAATTGAGAGAAGCTTGCACATACCTGGCACTTTCTTCCCTTTGATCTTCTTTCCCTCTGGACACCTCATTCATCCTGAGCAATGGGGAGAAAAACCACCATAAAGAAGCCTATCAAGTACGTACTGGGTAACTGCTTTATGCTGGGCACTATGAAAGCTAGGAAAAAAAAGAAACCTAAGAAAGGGTTTGGGCTTCTCTGCACTTAAACAAAACACTGAATGCTGTGAACATGCCATTCCCTGCAGAGGCGTGCACACCTATGTCAGTTCACGCTTCCTGGCTAAGTGATCTTGGCAGCTCACTCCAGGGCTCCCAGCTCAGTTTCTGCACTGGTTCAAATAGGGCCTGTTAACCTCTGCACCAAGGGCTGTCCTCAGGCTGGGATGAGATCACTTATGGGAAAGCGAGTGGCAAATGCTCAGGAAATGTCCCGTGTTTGCTTCCCTCACCTCTGCAGACAGCAGCTTTCCTGGCCGTTCTCACAGGCTCCTTCCTGCTTTCTCATCCGAAAGCTTAATGGGTTTCACCCTCCTAAGTGACACCTGCTGGAAATGTAATTGTGCACATAATTGCTACCTGGGAATGGAGGCAGCTTTATTTCCCAAAGCTGGTGCCTCCCTCAGGAAAAGAAATAGTGCACATGTGAAGCCTTTCCTGTATCCTTGCCGATGGAGCTCCGTGGGAGCTCTTCCCCTGGACGCAGGACACCTGGCTTGGGAGGAGGCAAGGCAAGAAGGAAATACCTGGGCAAGCATTCAGGTTTCCAGAACCAACTATCTGGCACGGGGTTCAGGGATGCTACATGGCCTTATCATGATACTAAGAGGAGAAGCCTAAAAAATCCCAGCACAGTTTCCCTGACAAACATTCTAATTAAATTCCAAAAGGCAGGGCAGACATGCCGTAGAGTAGGAACCATGCCAGAGGTGTGGGGCTGGGGTCTGAGATGGGGCCTTGCTCTCCTCTCTAGGAGTGGGGCCTGGCACATGGTAGATACTCAAGACAGGGAAGTGGGGACCTTAATGACAATACAATGATGACAGCATTATTGCTAATGATCTTGTTAATGAAGGACCAAGTTAAGATAAGACTTAGCAAGATTATTGCTAATAATCTTATTAATGGTGGACCAAGTGGAACTCAGGGCAGGGACGTTCGGAAAGACAGAAAATTGGATCAGGGGTTGGGGCAAACAGGCCTTCGTGCCAGCCTCTATATAAACACAAATACATAAATCTATGAATATAAAGAAGTATATAAATGTACAAATATATATCAGGCTTACCATGTTTAAAAATTGATCATTGGCCTGTGGTACTGTGGAAACTACAGGCATACCTTGGAGATAATGCGGGTTTGATTCCAGACCACCATAATGAAGTGAGTTATAATCACTATGCTGGTGGAGGGTCTAGTCTTCAATTTGTGAAAAACGTAACACTTGTGAAGTGCAGTAAAGCCAAGTTCAATAAAACGAGGTTTGCCTGTATTCTTTTCTCTTAACACTCTTCCCTCTGGATCCCTCCCCACTCTCTCTTCTAGCCTTCAGAGATTTATCTGCCGCTTCTGGATAAGAATTGGGACATTCAGCTTATTTTTGTTTCTTAGCTGAACTTAGTTGCCTGTTAGACCCCTTCCTTTGACCCATCATGACTGAGGTTGGAACTCTTCTCTCTCTACATTCATGCCAGACACAGGAGGAATCTGCTGCCGCCCTGTGAGCCATGGGCTAGTCTTCTGAA
The DNA here is from genome assembly GCF_987537825.1 of Furipterus horrens. Classification (NCBI taxonomy): domain Eukaryota; kingdom Metazoa; phylum Chordata; class Mammalia; order Chiroptera; family Furipteridae; genus Furipterus; species Furipterus horrens. The sequence goes on from NW_028327172.1 coordinate 50,369,880, forward strand.
AGTGTCTGCACTTCTGTTCTGTAGGGAGTTGCCTCCTGTCAGGACCCTTGGGGTTCATGGTCCTGCCTCACACAGAATCATTCTGAAGATGTAAGTCAGGGCTCTGATGCTGCCACAATACCTGTGTTACCTGATACCATTATGGAACGAAGGTTGTGTGATCAATAACACAGAAAACACAGAGCTCCAAATATCTACGTCTCAGTCCTATAGCACAAACACAAAGGGAAGAGACACGCGCCTTTATTTGTGGAAATCTTTCAGTAGCCTTCCTGTTCTCTAATCAAAGTCTCCTGGATAGAATCTAAACTTTCCTTAAGGGCTAAGGACCAGGCACAGCTATTCTCTCACTCAGCTCTACAACACAGATGTGCTTCGTGACTACTACCTCTGTAGGCGGATTTGCTCCTAATTGAGATGGCCCTGGCATTTCGTGCCTTTGAAGTTTCTATGCTCACTCTTTCTCATTCTGCTGTGTCCTCCCTGTCAGCACTCACGTGTCACTTTGTGTTCACCTTGTCATGCTTGTCATTCCCCTTGCCAGACAGTGAGTTAGTCCTGGAACACAACTCTACAGCAGGACATGGTTCGCTGGACTATAGTAATGTGGCCCCAACTCTGGCAGACACCACACCCACATCCTCCCCCTTCTAGTGTGTCTTTCTAGTGACAGAGGCTGAGCAGCTAGGAACAACACACTGACTCCCAGGTTCTGCTGATCAAATGCACCCTCAGCATCGTTGAAGGCAATTCTGTCATGGTGGCTGCACTCAGGGGAGTCAGGATTCCCAAAAGCTCTGTGGCCAAGGTGTGTGCTTATCTGGAGAGCAGCAGTGTCAGTTCTGCTGCCTATTCCTGGAGTTTTGAGTCCCATGGTATACGGATACAGGGGACTCCATTACAAGCCTGTGCAGTACTGGGCACTTCTCTGGCTCTGTGACATCTGAGATTAGATCCCTGGCATTCCTGGAGAGTTTGCAAGCCACCTGATATCCTGTACTTAAAGCCTTTTGTGTTTGAGCTGGCAGGAGTAGATTCTGTTGTCTGAAACGAAGAAGCTTGGCTGAGACATCTGTCCACCCAAAAACTAGATGCTCCTTAATAGTATGGATTCATATGTGTCCTCATCTCTCCTTGAGCCAAATCCCACTCTGTGTCTTTAGGAACTCCACCGACGGCATTACTAAGATAGGTGGGGGTGAAGAGACAGGTACCTCTGGAGGCCCCGCCCACCACTACTAGGATGCATTGCTGCTATTTTGCTAATGCTTGAGAAACCAGATCACCTAGCTTATTAAGATCTTTTATAATGTGAGAATAAACAAATCGCTGGTGATGTGGGTTGAGAGGATTTCTTATCAGAAAAGTGAAAAGACTGCGGTGCACAGACAAATTTAAATGTGTTTTGTCGCCACAGAGGCCATTTTTCCGTTTCCTGCCTGACTGGCCCTCTGCCGGGTTCCAAATAGCTGAGGGACTTCCAGATAATCAAAGTTCTCTAACCATACATACTGTTAGTAACTCCTTTCAGATCCCTTCCTGTCCAGATGTACAAAGAAAATAGCAAAGGGAAATAAATCCAACACTTCCTTGCTACACCCACTAAACCGCTATATCTCAGCAGTTCTGAATCATCAAACCTTGCATTTTTCATTAGCTGCCCCTCATATGCAGCATTTTCACTTAAGCTGGAAGCACTGTTTTACTAATTATGTTATGACATTAGTTCCTGCAGATTAATATGCAGCTAAGAGTTTGGGAGTGCTGTCTGGTTTGCATCCCCCTATCTACTTGAAAATAAACATTTCCTTGAAAGTTGTTTTTGAGGTGGGGGTGCAAAGAAATAGGACTCCCAAATTAGGTGCTCTCTGGTGAGCCCTCTCTGCAGAGACAGCTCAGATTGCACTACAATCTGATCCCATTAAGTCAGTAAAACACCACAGGATGCTTTGAATGGGGAGCACATTTTCTATTACCTCTGCATCCCCACAAAGTCCTGGGCTCATAGTAAGTGCTCAATTAACACTTTTTCATCAGCTCAGTCTTGAAATGTCAAAAATATGTCTCTGTTCCCTGACAAATACAATCAATGGAGGGAAAGGACATTATTGTATATTTTCCACTGCGTATTATGAGTCAGACATCATTAACCCTCCCAAGTACCTTGTGAGGAAGATGTTATCCTCATATTACAGATGAGAAAACTGAGGTTCAGGGAGGTCACTCATAGAGTGTGGGACCGATGTTGGAGGTGGCAGAGATCTAGATGCATTGAACTTAGGATCCATGTTCTGTCCTGTACATGTCCTGTACATGTGGCATTCACTGACTCTGGTATGACAATGCACTGATAAGGAATGGCCATCACAGAGCAAAATAAGACACATGTCTCTGTGTTCAAGAAGGGCAAAGGGAATAGTAGTCATTTAATAATAATCATCACAATATTTAATCTAATCATTGACTTAGCACTTACTATGTGTGGGGCACTCTGCTGAGTGCTTTGCATAGTTCCTCCTCATCCCAGCCCTGGAACGAGGGGAGTGGGGCAGGTATAAAGATGGCAAGGGGCAAGCCCAGAGATAAGGTAGCTCCCCACATAACCTGACTCTATGATGACTGTTTAAGGACAGTGGTGTTGCTACCCCTATCCTGAGGTGACGCTTATCTCATTGCCAGCAAATGGCATACTAGACCTGAATGAATGAATGCAAAGCAGGTTAGACATGACATGCAAATGGAAATAGCAAAGGAGTGCTGAAGAGCATCAGGGTTACAGGACCTCAGAGATGTGAGGAATTCCCATGGGATGCAGGCGTTGAAAAGACTTATGGAAGGTGCTGGGCTTGATGGGTGCAGAGAGGGACCTGGACAGTCTTTCTGGGCTCAAGTAATGGTGCGATCGCTGTCATGTGAGCTGCGTTCATATGCTGTGCTCTGTCAGTAGACCATGCGTTACTTAGGGAGACGGGTGTCTTACCAGCACCTGTATTTAATAGTGTGACCTTGGGTAAGGCATTCTCAGTGACTGTCTTTGTCTTGGTTTCCTTATATTTAACACGTTGTGTACCAGGGAATTTAAATGCCTTTTAGAAATGATGAGAATTTTCGCCACCTGTACGCAATGTGTTAACATAGCGGTGATAATAGCATCTACCTGACAGGGTTGTTTTCAGGCTTAAGGGGAATCCGGAGTGTAGGTGTTAGAGTCCCATGTGGGCATGGGAAATGCTTCATGAGCAGTGTTGAAAGTGCTGCTTTAGAGATATAAAAAGTAATAATAGGGTTTGTGGATATTCAGCATTTCCAGAACATGGATTTACCACACCTTTGGCCAGGCAACTTAAAAGTCCCTCCCTTCATTGTAAGGGGTCTGAACGAGGACGTGAAAAGCTATTGGTAACTACTGCTGGTAAATCAAGTCCATCACAGGCCAGGTCCTCCAGAAAGGTGACTGAGACCACCCTGTCTTACCGCGGCCAGTTCCTCTGCTGAATTTCTATGGAGACCGACATCCAGAGAGATGAAGTAACTTGTCCATGGCCAGACAACTAGGAAATGGTAAACCGGGATTTAAACATAGGCCATCTGGTCCCAAAGCTTGTCCAGTATGCATACATGGGAATCATCTGTGCTTTGATACTTGGAAAATTTCAGCAATAAATCATCTTAACCTAAGTATGGTCTTTTCAAAATAAATCATTCCACTAAAACCTTTCTCAAAGTTCCCTTTGCATATGACCTTTTAAAAGTTTTTCTACTTTTCTTTGAGTCAGTTTGGGTAATTTACATTTTCCCAGAAAACAGCCTCGCCTATGGAGATTTTCAAACTTGTTAAGAGTACAATAGTGCATTGTATTACTGTTTAAAATCACACCCATTGCTTTATTTCCTTTCTCGTATGTTGGTTCTCCTCATTTAGTATTAGATGTTTTCCAGGGCTATATATATTTTGCAGCGAATAAGAAGTGCACACACAAACAAAGTTATTTTAAAATGCTGGCCGCACTCAAATCTGCCTGACTTGAAAATAAGTCAGAATGTATTTTTGAGAGAGAACTCTTTTGGTGAGGAAAAGTTCCATAAGGGGCCTGTTTGGATCTGAGAGGGGAGGCCTCCTGGGTTTAAACAAAGAAGAGTTGTATTGTTCTATGTGAGAAAGCAGTGAATGAATCTGACAGCAGACTCCTGTGAGAGGAGGGGGCACCTACCAGGGAGGACAGGGCGAGAGGGCCAGGCACCAAGGTGGGAAGCAGGTAAATGTTGGCCAAGGAGATCTGAGGAGACTAGAGAGAGCCTGGGGCATCCTGCAGCCTATGGGCTGGGCCCTAGACAGTTTCCTTTAACATACAGAGAACCAGTCATGCAAAGCTGGAGGAAATTCCAGAGAGAAGACTAGGCTCTGAAATCATACGAACTTCACGTAAGGAAGAATGTTTGAGTTCTGTACACTCTAAAATGAGGCTGGATAATAATTCACAGGGTCATTGTGGGGATAACACAGGTGATGCTTGTTAGAGGTCTAGTTGGGTGTCTGCTCACTGTAGACGAGCGCTAAGTGCTACATGTCCTTATGTAGAGAGGCACAATCACAGATGTGTGTGCACGTGAGTGAGCATGTGTGTGGCTGGGCAGGGGAATGTTGGTACGGTTGAGGATAAAATGGTTGGCCACAAACCTTCGAAGAATCCTTGCTGGCCAGGGGCATCCAAAATCAGCCTCCACTCAGCCCTGAGCTAGTGGAAGAACAGCTAATGGGTGGCCGGATCCTGGACTCATTTGTGAAAGGCAGTGAGTAAAACCTGAAACTGTGGAACAGCCCCAAACGGATGCATCATCTGTGACCTGGGATTTGCAGGCCCCATCAACAGCCCAGCCTATGGGGCAGCCGTCCCGAATTTCATTTCTGATCCTTGCATTTGGGCCCCATCTCAATTAAGATCAGTTAGAAGTCAATTTCACAGTGGTTGGTTTTATAAGATCCCCGAAAAATGATAAGCTGGAAACAGGCTATTGCTTCTTTGGGGGAGCAGAGGACTTTCTCAACAGGGCCTCAGCCTCAGGTGCTTTGTATTTATTTGGACTTGATTTTAGTTTGGTAAATAATGTTTATTTAATTTTTCTCTGACTCTAAAAACAATATATGTGCAGGAGGAATAAACAGCTATCAGAGCCCTCACCAGACCTCAAACTAATGGTGATTTTCTCCTTCATCGGCTGTGAGGCTTAAATAAACACATTTCCCAAGCTGACGAGCAATCATTCCCAAATGTAGGAGAAAAAAAAAAAAAAAAAAAAAAGCACAAAGGTTGAAAGGATGGTGGAGTATCATCCACAGCCCCGCCACCCAGAGACAACCACTGCTAAGTTTTGGTTTTGTGTTGTTTTTTTTTTCTGGTACATTTTCTCTAATTGGCCAAGATCGCATTGTGTGTATAGTTTTCTATCCTGCCTTCTGCATTTAATGGTATGCCATGAGCATTTCTGCATGTCATTAAAAGCTTCGTAAACATCATTTTTAACGGGTAAAAAATATTCCATTCTGTGAATGAAACATAATTTACCTAACCAATTGCCTAGAGTGGCACATTTAGTGGTTTCCAATTTTTCACTCTTACAAATAAAGCTGCAGGAAACAACCACATATATACATTTTTGTCTGCATTTCAGATTGTTTTCTTAGGGCAGATTCCCAGAAATAGCATTACTGGGCCAAAGGGTATAGAACTTTTTAAATTTCTTGAATCTTATTGTCAAACTGCTTTTTTGACCGGCAGTCCCAATATCCTCCCCTCCAGCACGTGTGAGGCCCCTCAGTGTATGCAGGCAGCCCCATTTCATGCATTTTTTAAGCCCTACACCCTGGAAAGAGAGACCGAAGCTTGCCTGAGGTCTGGGGTCTGGGGAGAACTCTGATTACTCTGTCTCCCCAGTGGTGGCCCCAGGATGGGGAAGTGGACTTCTATTCCCCCCTTGTCCCCTCCCCTTGTGCTTCATTGTCTTTCATTTAAAAAAAATTGATTGATTGATTGACTTTTAGATAGATGAAGGGGGGGAAGAGGCGGGGTGGGGGGAGAGGGAAAGAGAGAGAGGTTTATTGTTCCACTTATTTATGTATTCATTGGTCATTGGTTGATTCTTGTATGTGCCCTGACCAGGGATTAAACCTGCAATCTTGGAATATTGAGACCAAGCTCTAACCAACTAAGATACCCAGCCAGGGCTCACTGCCTTTCATCTGGGGACACTGAAAGGGCTCTGTGTGCTCCTTGTTCCCCTCGAGGATCCATGACACAAACAGGAGGCAGGGAATGGGGGAGGTATCTGTGATTCTGAGGTCATATTTAGCACCTCTCAGCAATTTATAGACTCGAGGTATCCTGTTTTCTCCTTTTTTAAAGAACCACGTGTGCATGGAGAGGCTTTGCTGCACAAGGGTAATAGCTGTGTTCAAATGCATCCTCCTCACACAGTGGAGTCAGGGTCTGTTTTGGATAGCACTGGAGAAATTCTCTGATTTGTACTATCGAGGTCACTGGGCATGCCCTGAACAGAGGGCAGTGCTGAATTTAAAGAAAAAAACAAGGCACTTCAAAGGGGAAACTTTTGTTGAACCTTTCCACAAGCAGAATTGGAGAGCTTTAACCAAATGCTGTCGGGGATGTTTAACCACGAGAGAAACAGAAACACAAGAGGAGGGAGGGCTGTAAGAACAGAGCTGCAGGTACCCAGGGGGGTGAGTATCAGCAGGGCAGGAGGTGATGTGCTCACAAGGAGAGGCAGGAAAAAAAGCTCCGAGCACCTCCTGGGAAGCCGGGCCTGTGGGAGGTATTCTCATAACCGTGGGACAACCAGGGGTGCAGAGGCTTGGAGAGGTCATGAGTCATGCCATGATCACACAGTGAGGAAGAGGCAGAGTGAGAATTTGACTCAGGACCCGCTGGGCTGGATCCACCGGGGTCCTACAGTAGTGTTTCTCACACTTTCACGTGAATGAGATTCAACTGAAGGTCTTGTTAAAATGCAGATTCTGATGCAGCGGGTCTGTAGAGGGGCCTGAGAGTCTGCATTTCCATCAGGTGCCCAGGAGATGTGATGGGGATGCTCGATGGTCCAGAGACCACACTTTGAGTAACAAGGCCCTAGCGCTGTGGTTCTCAAACTTTAGCAAGCATCAGATCACTTGGAGAGTCCCTTAAAACACAAATTGCTGGGTTCTGCCTCCCATTGTGACTCAGTAGGTGTGGGATGGAGCCTGAGATTCTGCATTTTACAAAAGTTCCAGTTGATGCTGCTGCTGCTGGCCTGGGTACCACTCTCTGAACATCTTGCCCTGCAATACAGATAGATCCGTTGGGATGGGGAGCACTTCTCAGACTGCCTACATGCTGCTCTGGGGGCCTGTCTGTGTTCTGGAGAACACAGTAGCCCTTTGTCCCTGGAAGGGTCTGGAGGTGGGGATGCAGAGAGGCGCTGCTTTTGTTCTGAGACTCAGCTTTTCTATAGCATTAGGAGGGGTGTGTGTGCGTGTGTGCGTGTGTGTGTGTGTGTGTTAGGAGTCCTATGACAAGTCTCAAAAGCCCTTGTAATTTTCCTCTAGAACAAGGTGGTTATAAGAAAGGCCAGAGGGTTTCTGGGGCAGCTTGAGGACTCAACCATAAAAAAGCCTGCTTTGCAGTATATCAGTTATATTATGTTGTCGAACAGAGCTTCCTGCTTGTTGGGTCTTGGAGTTTAATGAAAAAATATATTATGACTCAGTCCAAACTTTGCAAAAGTCCTTGGGGAATCTGAAGTGAATCATGTTAAGCTCCTGTTATAAAACAAACAGTCTTCCCTTTCACAAGCCTGTATCAGAGGCAGCCTGGCTGTGGGGGCGAGGGGAAGGGAGGACAGGGAAGGAGACTCAGCAAGAGGTGCAATCTTTGCCCAGAACCTTTCCTAAATAACCTTTCTTCTGAGCCGAAGAAAGTCAGATCTCAGAGAGTCTGTCTGGGGAAAAGGGCTTCTTTAAAGGCAGCCTGATTAGCTAAGAGCAGAAGGTAAACTGAGGAAGCAAGCCCTTGGAGGTCACCTCCCCCAGAAAGCTGTCCTTGATTTCTCCAGCTAGAGGTACTCTCACATTCATGGGTCTTTATCTTTGCCTCTGAGCACAGAAAGCCATCTTCTTATATGTCAGCTCTTTATGGCCATGACTGCTCTCCTGTGGCAATGAACCTTTTGGGCTGGCAGAACAGAGGTATGTCTCAATTCCAGAGCTGCCACATTGTGTGTGGCAGTCCCTGCAATACAGCAGGAGCCCTGCAGCCACTGAATGCTTGATTGACTGACTGACTGAGTTACTTGATAGTTTCTCAGTCTCCATGTCTATCTTCATTTACTGAAGGAGGAAACATCATAGCAACATTGTAAGGGCCCAGGTTGAACTAACAAAACCCAAACTAGGGAGCAAGTCAGTGGGAAAATGTCAATAGGGCATTAACTAGTACCAAATATATTCCTTCATGCTGAGTCCTGGCTGCGTGCCCTTCCTGGAGGCAGAAGGCTGGCAATGAACTCTGGCTCCACCAGTTCCTGGCTGGAAGACCTTGGGCAGGTCACTTCACTTCTCTGAACCCAGGTTCTTCATGTGGAAACCAGAGATAATTATAAGACTGACATCATGGCATGGTTGAGATATCAGATGGCACATAAAATGCACATAGCATAATCCTGAAAGAAAGAATGAAGAAAGTAAGGGAGGAAGGAAGGAAGGAAGGAAGGAAGGAAGGAAGGAAGGAAGGAAGGAAGGAAGGAAGGAAGAAAGGAAGGCAGGCAAAAAGAGAAAAGAATCAAGTCAGTATAATTGGAGACCCAAAACGAGAGAGAGAGAGAGAGAGAGCAGTGTAAGAGGTTAAGTACTTATATAATTTCAGCCACAAATCTACAGATAAATGCATGCAAAGGGTAAACGAGGAGACCAGATAAATGGAATACATTTACAGAGTGCTTATTAAATGTTAGCTATAATTAAGACATTGCTAAGCACATAAATGTTAGTTCATTCCATCTTTATAACCACCTTGTGAGATGATTTTTATTTCTCAGATTTTACACATGAGGAAGCTGGGCCTCTCTAGAAGAGACTGGCAGAGCTGTCTCCCTATAGCTTACATTAATAAAAAGACAAGTGAGAAAATTTTGGAAAACAATTTGGCATTATCTAGTAAAACTGAAGATATGAGATTTACGACAGCAATTCTGCAACCAACAGATGGGAACACCGAAAAGATGTGCACAAAAATGTCCCTAGTAGCATTGTTAGACACTGTTAGAAGTCAAATATTAGAAACAATCCAAATCCGCCTCAACAGCAGAATGGATAATTTCTGGATAGTTGTACAATGGTATATCATGCACCAACAAAAAATGAACAAATTTGAACTGCACACAATTTGAATGAATCACAAAAACCTAATGTTGAGTAGAGGGACAGACACAATAGAATACTTCTTACATGATTCCATTTATTTGAAATACAAAGACAGACAAAACTAAGTAATCTGTCAGAACGATAAAGAAAAAGAAGGCAGGGCAGTGGTTACTGTGGGGTGGGGTGCCTGGGATAGTGAGAGGGCATGACTGCGGAGGAGCCTGGGTAGGCTTTGGGGGCGTTATTCGTGTTCTGGTTTTGCTCCAGGTGGTGGTGACATGGGTGTTCACTTTGTGATTATTGGTTGGACGGTACATATGGGTACCATATTTCACAATAAAATATTTGAAAATTCCAAACAAAAAACAAGGCTTATCTTACAGTGCGATTCCAGAATATCATCCTCAGTCTAAGGTCACGCATTGAATGATGGAACAGAATAGAATTCAGCAGAGCAATGTGGTGATTCCAGGCCCTGAACAACAACCTGGAGGCTTGGTCCTCCCTTTCCACAACAGAAAGCATCATCAACACAGGTATTGCCGGCTGAGGATGCAATGGTTACAGATCCCTGGCTGGGTTTTTGCGTTTATCATCACTAATGCTTATGACGGGTCTCAATGTAACCATCAATAATTTATTCTACAGCTATGAAAATATGTGTAAGTTTCAGTGTCTCCTGGCCAGGAAGTGAAAGAACCAGGATTCCACCCAGGTCTGTCCCAGGCCAATTCCTGGTGGCTGCCATTTGCATTATTCTGCATGGCCTCCTCCTTCCACACCAGACTCACATTCTTCAGAAACATATGTTTTTAAACTAAAGACAAAACTCAAACAAGGAAATTTCTGGACTTCCAGAGCAGTTGAACATCAAAGAGCTTAAGGTTACACACTCCTTCCTCCCCTGATATATAGGTAAGAAAACTGAAGGAAAGGTCAGTGAACTGCAGAGTGACCTGTACCTTTGTCTGGGCCTTCCCAAGAGGGCCCAGAAGCCCTGCTCACCCTCATGGCTCAGAATCTGGCCTATTATAAAGGCAGAGGGCCCAACCATCTATCTTGTTGAAACAGAAAGCTCAAGATAACATGGCTCTTGCGGAGCTTGGGGATGACCGTGTGGAAGTCCACTGAGCTCCTTTGAGGCCCAGGCCCTCCAAAGTGAGATACTGTCATGCAAACTCAGAATTAGGTGAGATACCTGTGCATAGCTCCCAACAAGCTACCTGGCGCACACTAGGCACTTAAAAACTTGTTGACTTAGTATTCATTGAATGGCCAGATGATTCAGGGATTGGTGCAGGGGTCTTGCTAACCTCTCCTACCTGAGAGTTCATACAGTTCTAGGAATTAGAACCCCCCTATTCGTGGCCAGGTATCACAGTGTTAGAGACAGGGCATGTTGCTGGCTTCTCTGAGTAAATGCGTGGTGGAGATTCATTCAGAAGTGTCTACCATGCTTTGGGGAGAACCTATTTTGGGTATCTCAATTGTATCGATAATTCAACCCCTGAAGTAATTTCATACATCTTTCCAAGGATTCAAAAATAAACTGCCTGATAGTCAGTAAAAAAATTTTCAGAGAAAAAAAAACTTCAAATACTATTTATACTATTTTTAAAAAACCATGCACACCTTTCTCCCTTTTCCTTCTCCATCTTCACTAGAGACCCTTGAGTTATGAAGTGCACTTAACACCATTAATTGCCATGGAAACTACAGCATCTTCTGCAGAATATGGTCAACTTTTTCTGCACAGATTTTTCTCCCTTTCAACAGAGACTTTGAATAATGGGCTGTTTTTGTTCCTTTTGTGGAAAGACAAGGTTCCCCTTCCCTCCCTCTTCCTTTTGAATTGTTGCTTCCCTTGGCCAGCACTCTGATAGCAGAGGCATCAACCTGGAGTCTAAAAGAGGAAGAATGCCCATTGAATGCCAGCTTCTCCATGATACTACCTGTGGCATTCAGGTATCCTCACCTGTTCTTTGACAATGATTTGCTCTTCAATTTTATTCAGCATCATTAATAACAACCCCAGTGGCACGCAGTAACAATTGTTAATAGCAAATTTCCATTTGCTTGAGTGCTTACAATAAAAACGATAGTATTTACTATCTGCAAGGAGTAGTCTGGGTGCACTACATGTGTTAGCTTATTTCATCCTCACAGAAGCCATGTGGATATTAAGATTATCCCCTTTTTAGAGATGAGGAAACTGAGACACGGAGAAACTAATCCACAGGCATGGAGATAATAGGCATGCTATGCTAGCCAAGATTTGAACATGGGTCCTTCTAATTCCATACCTTGTCCATGCATTTTCTGCCATGCTTCTAGGGTACCTTTTGAAAGAAATGACAGTATAACCCTCAGCCAGTAACTAAGTCATTAATAAAATGATTGAATGGTTAAATATTCATTAAGCCCGTACTATATGCCAGGCACAGTACTGGATATTACTTCAAATTTGCCCAGCAAACTCAGCTATCTGAAACTCTTCTTAGAAACAAGAATTATGCCAAAAAAGCCTGTGAACTACCCAGACATATAACAGTCACACATTTTATTTATTTGAAAAATACTCCCTCAACTTCTACTTTCTCTATATACAATGTTAGTATGCTGGTCATCTAAAATCAGAGGTCTGGGTTTGAATCCCAGATCTGTCACTCCCTAGCTATGGGTGGTTTATCTAACTTCTCCAAGATGGTTTTCCATATTTAAAATAAAAGTACTCTCAGGAGGTGATTTTGAAGATAAATCAGAAAATGTATGTAAGGTGACTATTTCAGTAACTGACACCCAGTAGGAGCTGACTCTGCACTTATGAGTAGTTGCGACATTATTCATCCATTACGTAAACACTGACTGTGCACCCACAATTCCTAGTACACTGTCTATTTGTGCTCTGCAGTAATGTCCCTCCAGGAGGATGCCTGGGAAGCCAGCGGTGAGACAAACGGAACAGTCCAAGGACAGGGATTAGCAAGTGCCAGGCACAGGGCAGCCACACAATTACTCTTGGTCCTGCTTCTTGGAGGCTCCTCTCTGGCTACAGGGCTGTTGTTTTTGTTGGGGATGAGGCTACCTGCCAACAGTACAAAGGAGGAAGTGGCAGAGCTAGAATCTGAACACACATTTGGTAACTTCCAAACCTGCACCTGACAGTAATTAGATTGGAGACATTTGCCCCGAATGGGGAATAGAGCCACACATTTCCAAGTCACTGAAGGCCAATCCCACTGTTATACATACTTTTTGCATCTTTTTCAAAAGTTCTGCAATAACTAATGTTCTTCCAATTGAGGCTGTCTGGTTTCCAGGCATTACAGAAAGGAGTGGTCCCAGGATGTTATTGTCCTCTATCAATCCAACATTAGACACAATTCAATTTCTTAATGACATTTGTGATCATTATGCCATGCTTCTAATTGGAAATGAATAATTGAAATTCTAATTATTACAGGAGTCAATAGAAGATGACTCCAGACAGCAACTTGCTAGGCAAAAGCTTTGATTCTATTCATTTTTTAACTCCAATAAGTTTCTGGTTATTCAATTATTTAATGAACATGCATTTCTTTAGGCTATATCCTCGGAAGAAGTTTAAACTAAAAGGATCCATTAGTGGATTATTTGTTTGTTTGTTTACTTATTTATTTATTATTTATATTGAGAAACGTAAAGTATTGGACTTCTGGTTCTGGCAATATGACAGAGAGAATTCCAGGGCCCTTCCTTCCTACAAAACCATAGAACAATGTGGGACAAAATAAAATGAAAAAAACAAAAAAAAAGTAAATAGGAAACATTTAACTGCAGCAATGAGTGAAAGAGCTGAAGTAGTAGTGGCTCAGAAGTACATGAAACACAAACACAGACCTCAACAGCTAAGGGCTGGGGCTTTATCATCTCTATGGGGGGTGGGGAGGGGAGAAGACATAGACCCAGGCCAGGAGAGCCAGGGAGATGGCATAAGCCCCTGAAGCCCCTGCCTCAGTCAGGCCTCAGAAGGGTCTTTTCTCTTTATGAATGAGATCTCTGCCTATCGAGATATAGAGGAGACCAAGAAGCTTATTTTTGCCCAGGGCTTTGGACAAAAAACATTACTATCACGCAAGTATGAAGTCCAAATTAACATCACCTTCGTGCTTCAGGAATCCTAAACCAAGAAGTTAATTAAAAAAGTCACCCAGAGCCAATGAAACCTCTGCACTGCTTGATTGAACAGGGCACCAAACAACTCTGTAGATTGCGTAAGAGCATGCCCATACCTGAATGCAGGGAAATCCCACTGGAAAAAATACAGCAAAAACCACATTACCCAAAGATGAGCTTGCAAAAAGAATTACAAATCACGCTCCCCCCCCCAAAAAAACAACAACAACAACTAAAACTCTTCACCAGTAGGCAACAATAAGGGGGCCTAATACCCTTGAAATACTACTGATAGATTATAATGTATTTAAATGACTAAAAAGAGAAACAAAGAGATAAAAATCATAGTAAAAGAACAAACACTATGAAAAAGTAAAGGCAGATTCCAAAGAGAACCAAATAAAACCTGAGAAATAAAAAACAAAAACAAACCAACAGAGTCATTGCAATTAAAATTCAGAAGCTAAATGAAACAGCAGGTTAAGTACAGCAGAAGGGAGATAGAGTGAACTCAAAGAGAGGTTTGAGAAAATGTCTCATAATGCAGCACACAGAGATAGATAGAAACATGATACATCTATTAAAACAAAGGAGGATAGAATCAGAAGATCTAAAATACATCTAATAGAAACTTCAAAAGGAGGGAAGAGGAAATATTTAAAGAAATAATAGCCGAAAATATTCCAAAACTGATGAATAACATGAAACAATGGAACAGTAAGAGCAAAGAAACACGTTGTAAAAGCTCTGAGTATTGGTTTCCTTTAGTTTTCTCAAGGAGATCAATCTTTGGGAAGCTGAAGAATTAAAAAATAAGATCAGTCAATGGATTAAAAGCAGCACAAAACCTGGCAATCATTCATGGGGAGAATGGTGCTCTGTTAAGCAAGTCAACTCTCCTGCATCTAATGGCAGCCGGAGCAGTAGGGCAACTACTGTGAACCATAAACTACACAGGGTGGAAGATTGCATTATTGTTCCCAATTCTTCATCCTTCATCTCACATCCTGTTTCCTGAACTTTCCAGTATTTCTTACTAAAGGCAGAATTAAGACGATGTGAGCTACCTACCGATTGATCCAAGAGGAGTGGGAGACTCACGGTGCCAACCTCCAGAGTGGAGGCAAACCCAGGTGAGTCCAGTTTAGTCACAATCCAGTTTAGATCACCTGATGCCAGCTGATGCCCAGGTATATGAGCCAGAATGAATTATTGTTTTAAGCCGCTGAATTTTCGAGTGGCTTATTAATGCAGTATGATTATGACAAAAGTTGCCATATTATCTATGCAGACTTCACAACTCTGATGTAGGCATTGGTAAAACCAGAGGCTCCAAGAAGCAAGAAGTAATGCCACTTGCCCACTGTCGTGCAAGAACAGGTTCAAGAACTGAGGCTTATTCTGTCTATAAAGCCCAAACTTTTAACTTCTGCACCAAACTGCTTTCAAAAAATCTTTGTTGGGTGAAAGCATGGCTGAATGGACAGATGAGTAACAACTCATCTACTGGGGCCCAAAACATCCATTGCACTTACCTAAACTCGCACTCAGGGCCTGACCACCGTAAGGCCAGGACAACCTTATCAATGCATCCAAAGAGGCTAATTTTCTTTCTATGAGATGTCTTCTATACAAAGAGCTTGCCCAGAAAATGAATCCCCTTCATGCTAGGGGAGAAAAAAACCTGTACTGGAGTGGAAAATAATCACAGTCTGTCAGGGTCCTTGGCATGCTGATGATCTTCATGGTCCAGCAGACGGTGTCAAGGATGTGACCTCCAGAGGTTCACAAGGGGCAGTCGGTAAAGGCCTCATCTCAATGGGCGACATGGAGTCCCACAGCTGACCCGTGTCTCACAGCGTGGTACTTAGCAGCTGCTGGAACAGGTTTGACGGGTGTAGCTCCCCCTCCAAACTACTGGGATGCTAAATAATTGATTGCCTTGTTCTACTTGTGGTGGGAAAGGGCAGGCCCTTCTGAGAGGTTACAGAGGGTTTCCTGTCCAAGTAGCAGAGGATAAAGGTGTTCAGATTCTCATTCTTCCTTGCAATTTACCATCTTATAATAAACTAAAATGAAATGATGATAGAGTTAAAATACTTTAGATTTTGACCCTGCTTTTGATTCACAAAATATTTGAAATTTATTTCTGCTTTAGTAGAAAAAATAGATAATATTAAGAGTCTATTCAGAGAAGAACAAATACAAACAGCTAATAAACATATGAAAAAATATTTGTCCACACTGATAATTAAATGAAAATAATAAAATACCACATTTTCCCTTAACACGATGACAAAAATGGAAAAGCTTGATAATTTTCAGTGTTTACCACTGGAAAGGGGTATGCATATATACTGTTAAGGGG
Organism: Furipterus horrens; assembly: GCF_987537825.1. NCBI lineage: Eukaryota > Metazoa > Chordata > Mammalia > Chiroptera > Furipteridae > Furipterus > Furipterus horrens. Next base: position 50,385,815 of record NW_028327172.1, read on the forward strand.
AGCATAGGCTGGTGCAACATTTTGCAGGACTGTTTGACGATATTCACCAAAATTTAACTCTACATATATTTTGGTAGTCGTTCTATTTTTAGGAGTACAGTCTCTAGTTATATCCATCACCAAAATATGCTGAGATAGCACACGAGGAATTCGCTGAAGAGTTATCCATAATAGCAAAAAACCAGAAATAGTTAAGTGTCTACGGACAGAGGACGGGACCAACGCTCTATGGCAGATTCAGGCAATGGGGGAACATGCAGCGTGAACAAGAGAGAGCGAGTGTTGCAGGGACCGACAGCAACATGTCACCTCGATATGTTGTCAAGGGAAAAACACAAGGTGCAGGCAGTGGGCAGACGACCTCTTTAGTGGAAATAAAACACGGGTCTACATTTATTTGCTGCAATAATGAAAAGAAACACCTTAATAGTGGTCAGCTTTGGAGAAAGGCAGCTGGGAACCTAAGATCATTCCTGGGTTTTGTTTTATCTTCCCGTACTGTGCACGTCCAACCGTGCACATCTATTTATTTTTAAGTTAACAGGAGTTCTTTGGGTAATGACACCAGAGGCCATTTTTGTTTTTCTTACACACATTAAAGATCTAATGAATGTTACAACTTAGTATATTATGTGTTCATTCTAGTTCCTTCAGGTGCCAGGCAAGTGAGGTGAGAGCGATGCATCTGAGAGCCTCCCACCAAGGGCAGCAGCTCCGGGTGCAGGAGGGCATGTGGTGGGGGAGATGAAAGCCTTTGCATGGCTTTCCTTAGAAAGTGGGAGTTGTTCTCTGGGGGCAATCAGAAAAGAAGAAATTGGGGCTTGGGAGGTAGAAAGGAGATGGGATGTCAGAGTAGGATAGATTTTTCTATGGGCAGCCTTGAAAGTCACAAGGGGATGGAAGAGCACAGTGTGCTTCCTTGGCAACTGGGAGACAGAGGCAAGGATGCCAGGAAGGCTGTCGGAGGAGCCTAGGTGAGGTCCCTTGCGTTGGGGAGCATGGGCAGCAGCCCCGCGGGTGACAGGAAAGCTTCAGCCACTGAGGAGGGGCTGGCATGGTGTCAATCCTCCTGCAGTCAGGCAAGTTGAGGAAGAAAAATAAAGATGCCTGTGTTTTCCCATTTCAAGTGTCCAAGTTTATTTTTACACTGGACTCTAAGCTGAGAAACACAGGAAACCCCTCTGTCTCCTGTACCACCTAGTGCCCCTGCACAGTGCCTGGCACACAGTAGGACCTGTTTGTGGAACAAATGGGATGTGATACCACCTGCTCCGTCTGGCCTCTCATTCTCCTGACACCCTGTAAGCATCTTACACAGATCCCTGCAAGATTGCAGCCAGCTCTTCTTTAGAGCTGGGGGTCTGCAAGTGGGAGTTATTTATGTGTGTGAAGAAGTTCAAAGAAGTCCTCCTGGAAAGGCTGACCTAGTTCACCAGTTAGGCAATAGCTGAGCAACCAAGATTCATTTGACTCTATTAGATAACATGTAAAAATAAAATTAAAATTAATTAAAATCTACAGCACCTTACAAAAAACAGCTTTGATGTGCATTCAGCACCTTGAACAGCTGCAGTTAGAGAAGAGCAATGAGGTTTCAATTATCCCAGCTACTGGTGGAAAGAGATAAGGTGGATAAAAGAAATCCACATATAATCAAAATTAAAAATCCTTTATTCTTCCTTTCCATTTCAACTTTGTCCCTAACACACTCTTGTGAGGGGCCATAAGAAATGCTCAGATTTGTTTAGTTTTTCCTTCTGTGCTTTTTCTAAAAGACACTGAGGTGTTAATAAGGGAAGGAAGTGGCCTTTACTGAGAAATTCCTGTGTGTCAGGACAGGGCTGGACAGGATATTCTCCATTTGCCCCTCCACCTCCTTTTGCTACACTATTTTGTGCCCCAGGAGGCTGACCTTTGGGGGTTATCATTAATAATATTTCTTTCCCTCTGACTTCTGGTTGGATTCAGTCTATGGGAGGCACTAGCCTCAGAGGGGCAGAGAGAAGAGAGGCTGGTATTTATTCCCTCACTCCGGCTAGCCTGTGAGTTGGCGGTGGCTTCTTTCTTCTTCCTAAAGCCATAGTGCCTGTCCAGCATCTGCTCCTGCAGATACAACTCTCTCTCAGTAATTATTCCCACTCCTTCCCTTTTAGGTCCAGAGATGCTAATGGATCCTTGCTGTTGTTAATTCTGAGGTGCTGCAACATCCCTTACTGGCTTCCTGAAAGCCTGACCTTCATTAAACTTTCCTCGACTGCCACGTTTGTGGGTGCCATCAGTTCCCTGTACTTACCCCTTCCTGTCCTACTTAGTGCCCCCATTTCTCAGAGGAGGAGAGGCCCTCAAAGAGAATAACTGGTTTGCCTACAGTCACAATTCTAGGAATTGGAAGAACCAGAATCTCAAGCCAGAACTGTCTAACTTTAAAGCTTGGAGATCTGACAACTTAATTACATTACTGAGAAACTAAAGTAACTAGTGAGAATGTGCAAAATGGTGCCGGCTGCAAAAGAACCATTTGAAAGTTTTAATTCAGAGTTGAAAGGATTAGAAGCCTGGGTTTTTAAGATTGTCCATGACAGATGTGTTTGGAACTGGTAGGAGCCTTGTCTTTTACCCATTACATTGCCTCATGGACTCCAACTCCTAGAGGTCTTGCTCCTGGACTCTGAGCCTCTCACCAGCCTCCTTTAGATTTCATGACTTCCATTGGGCAACTGGACTTTTGGGGGAGGAGGCTTAGGCGTGAGAAGGATGTTCAGGTAACTAATCAGCCCTCTCTTTCTTCATCCATCCACCCATGTGGTCACACCACAGTTACTAGGGGACTGTTCTCTTATAGGACCTGTGGGTTTTCCAAGATGAACAAGACATAATAAGATATCTAGACACACCAACAGCTGATGGCTGTACACTGTGGAACAAGATCTGTAGAGGGTGTAGTGTGAGAATATCAGAGGTTACTACACTGAGCCAGGATCAGTGGCAAAGTCTTCCTGGAGAAAGCAATCCCTGAGTTGCATTTTTAAAGGACAAGTAAGAGTTAGTGTGGTGGGGGTATGGGAGGCAGGGCAGTGAGGGAGGCAGGGGCAGTCCAGGCAGAGAAGGTAGTCTGAGCAAAGGTTGATGTGCATGGAATGCCAAAGGTTCCATATTTCTGAGCACAGGATCTATCCAGGTGGCAAGAGGTAGGCTGGAAAGGACAGTTGTGGTGGACTTGTTCAGTGTACTAAGGAACTAGGTCTATGTTATAGGATTAGGGCTGGGTCTATGTCAGCCTAAGCAAGCCTCAAGAACTGGATGCTGTCTCTCAAAGAACTGGTGTGCCTTCTTAAAGAACTTAAAATTTTTTTCAAACCTATTCAGAATAGTTCAATGAGGCCCTATAAACCTATCACTCAGGATGCTATTCTTTAATCTCCTCTAGTTTCAGGTCAGGATTAGACCTAGGGCCTGAGCTCACCAAGTCTGCAGGTAGAAAGGTCCTCAGTTGGAAGTGGGAGGGGTCAAGGGCCAGGTGGCAGAACAGCAGCTGAGGGTGCTTCCTGAAGCATGACAGCAACCATGGCTAGAAAATATTGATCTATTTGCTTCTGTTCGGCTTAACCTTATAAGGGTAGTGGTCAAGGAGCACTTAGCTAATGCAATAAAAGTAACACACGAGGAAAGTTGACACGTGACTTTGGCAAATGGGCAGCCAGACCATCTTCCAGGCATGGCAAGAACCCCAAGCAGAGGCTTCTGGAATAAAAGAGAATACATGGGCCACCAGAGCAGGTCATGCAGAATCTCCATCTGACGATCGCATTGCATGTGCTGTTCAGGAGGGAAAACTTCAAACTAAACTTGAAACCAAAGAGTATCCCTACTCCACAAATGCTATCATTAAGAATCATCACAGATAATGTGCTTTTAATTAGAAGGGTTGAGATTTTGGCAAATGTTCAAAAAGCCTGCCATCTGAGACTCTGCCAGCATTGTGGGTGCAAATAGCATGCATAATGAGATCCTGCTCAGGTGGAAGACTTCTAGCCTGCTTCCTGAAAATACCTGGGAGGTGACGGGTCACTTGATTCATGGCACAGACTGAGTGGAATGGAAAATGTAGTATTATCCCCCTTGCATTAAAGAGGAAGAGGAGAGAGGTTTGGTGACTTGTTACATGATGAAGTGGAAAGGGTTTTGGAGTCAGACAAACGGGTCTCTCTCTCGAGTACCAATGGCGAGAACTTGGTCATGATGCATAACCTTCTGAGGCTTGCTTTCCTCATGCATCAAATGCAGGCAACTATACACCCCACTGGGCTATGGGAAGGATGAAATTACTTAATGAACCTCCACCTCAGCACAAGTGACCTGGTATGAACTGGGTGCTCAGAAAGCATTTACTTTCTTCTCTTTTCCCACTTCCCCAGGCTAGCAGATGGCAGGGCCTCCATCCAAACCCAAGTCTTTGTGAAGTCAAAAGTTAACCCCTTTCAACAACTCCACACAACTTCTCATCTTGGGCTGGTAAGAACCAGGACAGAGATTTATTTCACAAGGGTCAAGTCTGCAGTAAGCAAAAGTGGCCTTGGCTTGTCAAACACCACTCTTCAAATGTGAGAAGTTTCCTGCCTGTATCTCTAAATCCTATCAGCCTCCCACACCAGGGAATCTTTACTGGCAGTGACTCCATTAAATACCAATACATAGCCAGGCTTTGGAGCACATCACATAATCCTTGTCTGCTAACTCAGCCAGGGGCTTAGGCAGATGCAGTTATTTCAAACGGAGAGCTGCTTGTCAGTTTTAAGCAAGTGTCCCCTCTCGGCTCCCCAGCTCCTAGAATGATGGGTCTGTCACTTATTCATGTGAGCTGCCATACTTCTCTAGGCAGCTAAATCACCTTCACGCTCACCTGACCTGAAACATGCCCAAGATGAGCAATCCAAAGCTGAGTTGCAGCCCTGCCTCTACCACCCTCTAGATGTGTGGCCAAGGATAGTTTCATTACTTTTCTGGTCCATTTGAAAATGGCTATGATCAAACTTATTTGGTCTACAAAGATAGACTATCTAGTGTGTGAGGTCTTGTGGTCAGTACTGGCAATATCAGTAAGATTTATTTCCCAGCCTGGGTGAGCTCATAGTTCCAAAAGGAGCTGGAGGGGGTTCCTAAGACAGAAGTAGCCATGTGACAATACTGCTTGGCCCAAAAGAGGGTTAGGTCATTTATGCACCTGCCCAGACAACATTGCACAAGTTGGCTAAAGACTGGGCAAGATAAAGATATAGTTTGTAGAGTACTATTCAAAGGTAAACTCATATTCATTCATCTGTTCATTTGTCTACCCATTCACATTCTCCTTCATCCATTTATCCACTCAATTTGAAAACATATATTTAGTGAGTGTCTACAATGCACCAAGCAGTAGGAATTGGACATATATCAGTGAACAGATGAAAATCCCTGCATACCTGGAAATTACATTCTCATGAAATCGACCTATTTACCCATCCATCCACCCCCCCATCCATTCATCCATCCATCCATGTCTTCCTATCTGTGCACCCACCCATCCACCATCTCCTATACCCACTAATTCAACCACCGAGTTTCCATCAAACACCTACTACGTACTCACCACTGCACTAGCTTACAGTAAGAACTTAAAAGAGAAAAAACAAAACAAGAACGGTCCTTAGTTGTCATGCACTATAGTTACCCAGGCAAGACCCATGGCTCTGCGCCACCTCTTTTGGCCACTTCCTAGGTACCCCAGTTAAATACCTCGGTAACACAGGAAAAGAATCAGATTGAGACAGACTGAGCGCCACCAGGTGAAGGACTGTGGGTAACTGAAGTGCAGGGGTTCTATGTGGAGGGTTGCAAATTTTCTGTAGACTGAACAAATATTGTGCCTCATATAGTTACACAACTGTTCCTTGAAAGAGTAGGTATTGTGACAAATAAAAATAGAATTTCATTAGGGCATCACTTTCAATCATTATATAACATCAAGGTTGGAATGCAGGTACGATGAGTAAGGCACCAAGGATGAAAAATTTAAGGGTGTACTCACTCTCCAGAGCCTCCTCTGTTCTTGCTCAACCCTGACAGTGGGTGCCTCCTTAAATGTAATTCCTGGTGCCTCACATCTCAACATCATGGGCAGTATAGTAGGAGCAGCCCTTTAATGAACACTTTCTTTGTACCTGGCAATGTGCTAGGTTTTACAACACTTGACAATTATCTTATTTAGTGTTTACAATAACCTTATAAAAGAGATAGGATTAGCTCTATTTTACAGAAGAGTAAACTGAGGCTACAGAAAGTATACACTTTACTTAAGGTCATAGAGTCACGAAATTCATGGAATCCAGACCTCCCTGTTTCTGACCAGAGATCCCCTCAAGGTAGGCCGGCCATGTGACTTGTCCCCCTTGTGACCCAGCACGCGGTGAATGCCTTATGCTGCAGGCACGTAATGGTGGAATCAATGAATCACCATTTGCTTTAATTTAATGCTCTCCTTCTTCCCCGGATAACTCACCTTCTGGTGCCCGCTCGAGCTCCCCAAGGCTGCCCCTCATTGTCCCTCCCTGGGCCCCCAGCTTCCTACACAGAGGGGCCTGAGGCTCTTCTCCAGACCCAAACTCAGATAATGCCCAGTCCTCCCCTAAGCCATTTCATTCCTTTCTCCAGGAACTCCTTGGTCAGGGACAAATGGGCTATAAAAATGATGTTTTTTGAGACTGGCATCTCTACTTCTTTGAAGAGAAAAAGAAAATGGTGAAAATGAAGCCACTTTTAGAAAGCAGCCAGGTCAGTCTATAATCACCTGGGCTCTGAGGTGGCCATAACTGAATGACAGTCTGCCCGGAGGCAAAAGGCCCAGTGTTCCTATGTGGCTTGACCTGACAGGTGTGGAGAAGGAGGCTGTCTAGTGGGTGATTTCTGACATGGGCCATGTGGACTGGACCTGTGTATGGGAAATTCCCTGGGAAGTCCCTCTCCTTATGCTGAACCATGTGCCCAACACCTTCCCACCTTGAGTCTGAGTAAAATGCCACACTTGGCAATGGACCTCTGCAAGGGAGCTGAGCTTCCTTGGACTTCTGGGAGGTGACCTAACAGAGCTGCCTTCCTATTTCTGGGGTGTGGGAAACTGTTGAATTCCACCCCTCAAATCTGCACTAAGACCTGTGTCAGGATCTGTGGAACAGACATTAATCAGGCACTGATGTGCTGCTGACCCTATACTAAGGCATGTTCCCATGTATTTCTTCATTTAACGATCATCCCACAATCCCACAAAGTGCGAGGACAAATGGGCCTGGGTTTCTTCCTGGGGTGATGAAAATGTCCTAAATTTGACTGTGGTGATGGTTTCACAATGCTGTGCATGTACTAAAAGCCACTGGATTGTACATGGTATGCTTTGTGAACTATACTTATATAAAGCTGTTACAGAGAGAGGGGGAGGGAGGGAGAGGGAGAGAGGAAGAAGGAGAAAAAGAAGGAGGAGGAGAAGGAGAGGGAGAAGAGAGAAGATGTATCACTAAGAGGAAGTCATTTGAATCCATATTTTCTAAATCAAGATTTGAGTCAGTTACTAAATGAAATGTAGTTTATTCTCATTTATTTTCTAATAGGGAAGATAAGCCAAATACTCCTATTATTTAGATTGTAGGAAGGAACAGGGTAAGCGCTCCCTGGGGAATTAAAGCAGGAGCACTGAGTTTGTCAGAAACAGCTCATGCAGATCATGGATTCAAGGGTTTTCTAAGTTGTTCTGTGAATGCAAACCTTTTGCCCCGCCAGTACACATATCAGATCACATATCCAGCTCTGGACACGGGGAAAGCATAATAATCCAACCCTAACACAGTTACAGTGCTTATTATATGCCAGATACTCTTCTAAAGCCCTCAGATATAATGACTTATGTATTCCCCACCACAACACTATGTGATAAGTACTATTATCTCATTTAGATTCGAAGGTCAGAGAAATGAAGTTAATTCACCCAAGGTCATACGGTAAGTAAGTGGCAGAGTTGGGATCCCAGCCCTGGTTTCCTGGCTGGAGTTAATATTCACAAACTCTACCCTCTGTGTCTAAGGGTTCCCTGGATCCTGTCTCACTACCATTGACTCTGCTCTGTGCCTTTCTTCCATGAGACCTGAATTCTGTAAGACTACTGAGGTTACTTATCCTTGTGGTGAGTGGCCAAGTTACAGGGCAGGAAGGAATGTGGACTAAGAATAAAACATGGGAGGAAAGGGCCCTGGCCTGGGAGCTGGTGGTCTGGGGCCTGGATGGTCACTAAGTCCTAGTGTTTCTTGCTTTTCTTTGGGCCTCAGATTCACTATCTGCAAAATGAAAGGGTTGCCCTAAGACCTTACGGTTCTCAGCCCAAGGCCTGGTCCACCACTCTATTCACTGTCTTAGGGCTGCACCCCAGCCTTGAAGGCTGGATGCAGCTGGGCCTGCCTGCCTGTGACCTTCATGATGCTCAGGATCTGAGGAAGCCCCCTGACCACGACGAGTTGGGACTGTGCTCCCAGGAACCCTGTTCATGCTCGACTCCATCTCCACCTTCACCCTGCCTCCCTGGGAAACAGCCACTCCCTCCTAAATATCCCTCCTCTGGTATCCACCGTGCTTGGCTCAGAGAAGGTACCAAATTATTAATGAATGTATAAATCCATGTCTGTAATAAACACTTATCAGAAGACTGCAATGACTGTTTATTCATCTGTCTTCTTCAAAGAGCTATTATTTCATCAATGCCTATGATTTTTTGTGCTAGGCTCTGTTCTGGGCATATTCATGATAAAATAATTGAGGGCAGAGTAGAATAAAATATGACTTCGGAGCTGACTGAGGTAATCTGGGGTCCCCATCAGTGGAAAGCTGCAGGACACACAACCAATCCTGGCAAGCCCGGACAGGACAGACTAAAAGTGGTGAACACAGGACAAAGGCCACAGGAGTCTGAGCTCCAGAGCTACCAGTAGCACCTGGAGGAGGGCCAGGCCTGGGTCAAGCCTTAGCTGGGGCTCAGACACAGAGGAGATTTAAACCATTCACCTTCTTGTCTGGCAGGACCTGAAACTCTATAGACCAGAACTGTCCAATAGGGAACTAGTCACTGTAAAATTAAACACTTGAACTGTGGCATATGTAAACATTTAAATTTTATTTTATTTTAACTAATTTCAGTTGAAGTAGCCCATGGTCACCTCCTTGGACAGCATACTATAATACATACAGCGTGTCTGAATAAATCTAACTTGACTTCAAGATCACAGGCTCTGACCCCACAGCACTGTCTAGGCAGGGCATGTGAAGGCTGCTTACAGCTGTGTCAGCCGGCGTGGCTCCTTCCTGGCCCCAGCTCCAGCTCTGGCATCAGAAACCTGGGCTCTGCTCTCAGTTCTGCCTCAAACACACCATGGACCTGGGACATGTTGTTGGGACTCAGTCTCACCTTCTTCATCCTGCAACTTCATAGGGTTGTTGTTGGTGGGGGAGGGCATGTATGGAAGTGGTCTGGCATATACGGGGCACTCAGCAAGCACTGGCACCCTCCTGTGATCCCTTCCCCCACCCAGCTCCTCACCCCCTGCTCTTTGCTCTGATGGGTCCCCTCATCTGTTGGAATTCACATACTCTCAACCATCTGACAGTCCCCCCAGATGCCCACCTGCCTTTCCCTTTTGGCGTGGCTCATGTCTGAGCCCCTAGCCCGTCCTCAGCTCCACCCGAGTCCCCTCCCAGGGCCCAGGAACAGGTCTTCTCGCCCTCCACTTGGGCCTGGGGACAAGTTAGAAATACAGATTGAGAGCTGTGGGCACCGTGGGACATGGCGGCTTAAACATTTTTTCGGATTTTATTTTTCTTTAGGAGGAAGGATGCTCTGGGTTTGGAGATGAAACTGTTTAAAAGACACAGATCTTGGCAAAACAAAGCCAGGCCCTCTTCCTCTACAGCCTCTCAAGTTTCCTCCCTGACCCCCACAGACAAATACTGGGGCAGGCCTCTGAGCTCCTCCAGAGAACGATGCCATGCTGCCAACATTTGGTTTCTTATAACCTCTGGACGGATGAAAGCAAGTCATGCGCACGGTCCGCGGAGACTCCAAAGGGGCCTGTGGAGGAACATGAGATCACAAGCCCAGCAAGAGTTTTCTTATATTTTGAGAAAAATAGCCTCCAGGATAGATTACTTTTCCTCGAGGCAGAGATGGTATGATGGAAGAAAAAAGCCTCGGAGCTAGGAATCTGAAGTTATCATGCTTGGTGAGTGCCTGTATATGCTGGCACCTGGCTTGCATCTTTGGAGGCATGATGGGTGCCAGCTCTGCACTGGACAAGGGAAGGTCTCGGGGGTTCAGGTTTCGCACCCATAATGTGGAGCCAGCACTGACGCCTGCCTCATGGCGCTGCTGAGAGAGAGCAGGGAGAGGCTGTGGAGCTGGAGAGGACGTACTGTGTGGTACCATTTATTGGTGGTTTCCTGCATCTTTCCATTCTCTCTGTTCATGGAGACCAGCCATTGAGCTGACACTCCAATCTGGATCTTTCTTTGAAAATTACCAGATTCAGCAAAAAACATCTGGCTCGGGGCAGGGTGACCCCAAGGAAGTGGACGCCAGCCTTGATGATTAAATTACCACTACCCCCGGCTAGAACTGAAAACAAATTTTATAAGTGTAAACTGCTCGTTTCATCCATTTCCCTCAATGCTTTGAAGAGCAGTCTCTTTCCCACCCCCATTTCCTCACTACAGCAGAAAGAGATGCTTCGGAAATGAGACCTCAAGATGTAACACAGAGTGTGGCAACTGCTTGGATAAGCAGCTGGGTGTATTAGGTAAAAAGAGAGACTTGGATTCAAATCCCAGCTAAGGTTGAGGCTGGCTGTGTGATCTTGGCCAAGTTACTTAACATCTCTGAGTCTTTTAAGTAGCTTAACCATAAAATAGGAATAGTGATAACTACATTGGAAGGATATTTTTGAGGGAAAGTTGGGGTGATACATAAAGTAACTAATATAGAAGGTGCTTAATAAATACTCGCCAAATTGAGTTGAAGCGCATACTCTTCCTCGCCTACCCCCCAACATCTTCGGGGAAAGCTCAGCTTGTTGGGTTCTCCCCAACCAGCCCGCCCAGCACAATATTCTTTTCCAGTGGGCTCAGTGATGAGAGGAAGATGGAAAGCATTTGGCCAGAAGGCCGACCTTGTTAACTCCCACGTCTCTCCATCTGCTATCTATCAGGAGCCCATTGCAAGAAGGCAGGTGACCAATAAAAGTCCTCCCGTTTCCCTTTGTCTCTGGGCCAGTGAGTGACAGTGTGAAGCCATCCACAACTGTGGGCCCCACAGGCCTCGGCTCAGGCCTTGTGATTCGTAGCTCGAATAGGGTTTTTTCCTGGGCTCAGGAAAAGAAAGCTGAAGTTCACAGCCAACTCAGAGGCAGCAGTCAGGTCCAGCTGGCCTCCTCTGTAAGTCAAGAGCGAGTGTACTAACCAGCAAATGACATTACAAACACGATCGAGTAAGGAGGTCATTATTCACAGCACAGGGAACTCCGATTTAAATGAGTTCCCTTATTGCCCAAGGGCACTGAAAACATGACTTGGTTTAGAAAAGGAAGATGTGCAGTCTAGTTTTTCAGGAACATGCAGTTTGCAGAAAGCAAGGTACAAGGACTCCACATAGACGGTACATGTTCAACAAAGGTGAGCTGTTGTTATTACACCAGTTGTATGCTGAGAACGTGATGCTTGTTGTTGGTAGGACATGCATTGGACTCTGAGTTTCCCAGCAGCCAACGGGAAGCAGCAATCACAGTGAGTTTCACCATTCCCAGGGTCTACAAGTGTACGCACAATGCTCAGCGAGTGCAACCACTACTGGTACTGAAATCTGAGATCCCACAGGTCCTCAAAGGATGGATGCTGTGGAATGTGAAGAAAGAGGCGTTCAGATATATTCCTGCAGGAAAATGCAGGGCCAGCTTCCTCTGGTTGACTATCGCCTTCACTGACCAGGTTCTACCTGCAGAGAAGCCTTGATACCCTTCTTCTCCCAGGGAGACCAGTGCAGCAGCTGAAAAACGGCCGGGATGGCTCATGGCTACTCCCATCCCAGGCCACTGGCAGCCAGCATCCATCATTTGGTCTTCCTGCGTTGTCAGTAAAAGAATTACAGTATTGTATTTAATCACCCAATCAGTCAAATAAGCCTCATTACCATTAAAAGAGAGAAAGTAAGCTTTATTTATGTAATTATAAGGCACTTAAAAAACAAAGACATTATTATTAATACTTGAGCCTGGCAATCTTCCCGGAGTGGTAAAGCCGACAAGGGCTTTGTTCTTGAAGAGGCAACACAGCTACAGATTCTTGCCCCCTGCTCCAAGCAGGATGCCTCCTGAATATTCAGGAAGGTTCTAAGGGCCCCTCTGCTTTCAGTGTTGTCTGGGAAAAACAGTAGTGGATTGGGAGTTAGGAGGCTGGCATATGTGGTGGCCCCAGCCAAAACAAGCAGCCCCTCCAGCTTCAGTTTCCACACTCATCAGACCAAGTGAATCCAAGTCTCTGATGCAGGGGCGGGGAGTGGATGCAGAAATGGTATGTTTAAAAAGTGCTCCAGATTCTAGAATGCAAGCAGGGATTGCCAACCATGATCTGATTACTCCTTAGGTCCATCTTACCTCTGGACTTATTAACGCATGGGATTTCTTAGATTTCTGATCAGCATTCTCAAACACAAACGTCTGCAGAGGGCCCACAGGTAACTGAAGAGTGATGCGGGCCAGGTATGGGGTAAAGATGCTAACACTTGCCAGGTTGTATTATTTTTAAGAGACTGTACAGGAAAATTCAAATGGCCAAATGCAAACTTCTGCCAGCCACACAAAGCCTGCAGGCCCCAGTTTGTGATCCCTAATAAACAGACAGATTCCAGCCCCCTGTAATTGCTAGCTCACTGGCCTGTAATGCATGAAACCACATACTTGCTCGTGACATACACCATTTCTGTTTGACTTCATGTCAAAAGCCCCAGGCACAGAGTGGGCATTCAATAAACACTGTATGGATAAATGAATGGGTGGACAGATAAGTATGAATGGGAAATGGGTGAACCCCAGATGTTTCTTGATCCTTCAGTTTCACATTGTGTACTAAAGAGTTTAAAAGCCTAGCCTGCACTGTCCAAGAGTGTAGTCACTGACCACATTTGGCTACTGAGCCCTGGAAATATGGCCCAAATTGATATGTGCTGTAAGAGTTAAACACATAACACATTTCAAAGAATGAGCATGCAAACAAGAATTTACAATTTCCATTAATATATTTTTACATTAATTAAATGTTAAAATTATATATTTGACTGTGTTAAATAAAATTAATTGTACCTGTATCATTTAAATATTATATTCCTATTGGAAAGTGCTGCCTGAGTACTGAGCTGTTATGCTTTCTTTTTTCTTCTGTGTATGTCTCCATCCCTGTCTTCCTTGTGTGTGATTTTTTTCAACATTTTTCTCCAACAAAATCTATTCTCCTCTCTTCTCCTCTCTTCCTCATCTTCTAGTAGAATGATAATATGAGAGATGAAGAGGGAGTAGAGATTGAGATTAAAAAAAAAACCAACTAGTAACATTCTCTAGGGCTTGAAGGATATATTTTCTATTCTCATTTCCTACCCACTATGCAGTGTGTTCCTTGTAAATGACCACAGCAACGGTCTCAGCTCCATCCCCACAAATTCCCTCTATCTGAATGCCCTTCTCATTTCCCACTCAGGGAACTCTTACTCATTCGCCACGTCCCAGCTCCGAAGCCGCCTCCTCTGTGAAGCCCTCCCTGATCTCCTAGCTGGAGTCAGGAGTATCCTGATTGCCTCTCCCAGCACTCAGCTAATACTGCTATTGTAACAATTCTCCAGGGAATATTTCTGATTTTTTTTTTTTTTTTTTGCCAGTTGGTCTCTTTCACGAGTCTTTTTGAGCACAGGACTGGTCTACTCTGTGGTGCCAAGGCCAGACTCAGGATCTGACATGTGCTCAGTAAATGTTGGACGAATGGATGGATGGAGTTTCTTCACCAAACGGAAGTGTCTTTCTTCATTTCTTCATCTCCTCGACAAATACTTTCTGAGCACCTACTATGTATCAAGCATCCAAGCACAGTCTAGGCGCAGGAAGTACAGCAGTGATCACAATAGACAAATGTCTGCTCTCATGGGCCTCTATGCTAGTGCTGGAAAGTACCTTGTATCATCCCGATGCCCAGATAGTCAATAAATACTCACAAATGTTGCTGCTGGATAAGAGGAATGACCACGGGGGAGGAAAAGGAAGGGAAATAAGCTCCGGTGCCTTGCAGCCCAGCCTTCTGAAAGGCACAGGCCCTTATGTTTGCTAGTGGTCTCACTAGGGATTTCCTTAACAGAGTCTTTACAACCCTTCCTGTATGCTGTGTACTAAAGAGTTTAGGAGGAGCAATAACAGTGTGATAGCAGGTGTTTATTGGTTCTGATAGAGACAGAGGAGGCTCTGAATTGACCAAAGCATGGCTTTCACTTTTCTTACAGGCACAGCAGAAGTGACTAAGGAGGTTGGTAAGACTTTCAGAATCACCATTAAAAGAAAAAGTTGACACCACTGCATTTATTAAACAAAGGGTGTCTGCTCTTCCCCTGCCAGTAGCACTGAGTTTTGTGGGAGAGACATATTAGGAGACACAAACCAGAGTGGGACAAAGGCGGGCATCTCCTTTGGGCATCTTGTGGGAGTGACAAGCTCGGCCCACGCAGAACCTGCTTTGCTGTCCAGTCTCAGAGAATGACCCTGCCATCCACACAGTCACCCCAGCCAGAAATTGGGTGGCAGCCCTGTCACCTTCTCACCATCTACATGTGGTCAGGCGTTGAGTCATGTCAGTTCTACTTCCTACACGTGTCTCCCCATGCACACTGCCAGCACCAGCACCCAGCCCACCTCCATCATGCACCAGGGCTGCTGCAAAGCCTCGCTGATCTCCATGTGTCTGTCGGCTCTTGAAATGGTCTCCATCCTAACCCCAGCCCAGTGTTCTGCAGAGGTCACCTAACCTGTTCAAGTCTAAAGATCGATGTTCTACTATGAGAAGAATGTCAGAAACGCCTCACTGTGCAGCCCACAGTCCTGATCCTGAGGGTTGGAAGGCTGAAGGCTGATGCTGGGTAAGCTATCTAGAATGAGGGAGCGTGCTGTAAGGAGTAAGTCTGGGAGCCAGACACACTGGGTTCAAATCTGAGATCTGTCATTTCCTTGCTTTGTGATCACAGAAAAATTAGTTAACATCTTTGGCTCAAACTAGGTAACGTCATCTATGAAAAGGGATAAGCTTACTTAGTGCCATGGTATAGACTCTCTTTGCCTGCATACTATATACCATTGAGAATACATAACATAAGCCACGGATAGCACTCAGACCAGTGTGTAGCCTAAGTTCTCAAATGGTGGTTGGATAAAAAGATTATTTGCAGACCATTGGTCTTTATCTCCTTAGGGAAGACTGCCATTCATATAGAATTCCCATCCTGCTCCAGGAGAAACACTTCATTACTGGAAAGTTTCAGATCCTATATAACTATCCCCAAATTGACCATGTTTGTGATTGGGCTGAGATAATTTAACTCCTTGTAGTGTACCCAAGATGGAAGAGCCTCTCTGTTCCTATCGTGTGAGGGCCAGAAACCTCCAGCTTTTTTTAGGCTTTGAGTTTCTTAACATCTATGTAAAGAAGGAAAGATAACCAGGTATATAATTCCCAGTATTCAAGAGAAGAAGAAAAAAAAAGCATTAATGAAAAGCACAAACTATTCTGGTGTTAGGAGCAGAGAGAACTTTCTCCCCTCTGAATTCAAAGAGAGAATTTGGGATAATACAGGTGTCAGCAGAGTTTTCACTAATGGACTGGGTTATAAATATTTCAGGCTTTGTGGGCTATATGATCTCTGTTGACTACTCAACTGTGTCATTACAGCACAAAAGCTGCTACATAGCCAATATATAAACAAATGAGTATGACTGTGTTTTAATAAAACTCACAAAGATAGACAGCTGGTCCACAGGCTGTAGTTACCTGACCCCCGGTGTCACCTAATGACCTGTAGTCCTGTTGTCTGACTTTGAACGGCCACTTTGCCTCTTTGAAACTTAGTGTTCCATACCGAAAGATGGGAGTACGGGGCTTGAGTAAACTGGGCAAGAAAAGTATAGTCAATCCTCATTTGTGGAATATACGCTTGCAAATATTTCTCTTCACTAAAATTTATTGGTAACCCCCAAATCAATACTCATTGAACTCCTGCAGTCTCTCACGGACATGCACAGGACAGGGAAATGTAAGTTTCCTGATGCAGGAGTTCCCAGCTGAGCTCCAACGCGGGGCTGCTCTGTTCTTTTTCCAGCTCTTGTACTGTAAACTCTATCCTTTTTGCGGTCTATTTAGTGTCACATTTCACATTTTTTTTTGGTGATTTTGCTGTTTAAAATGGTCCCAATTATAGTGCTGAAGTGCCCTACCTAGTGTTCCTAAGCAGGAAGGTTATGATGTGCTTTATGAGAAAATATGTGTATTAAATAAGCTTTGTTCAGTATGAGTTACACTACTATTGGCTGTAAGTTCAATGTTGATGTATCAACAATATATATTCTAAAAAATGCTTTTAAACATAAATACACCTGAAAAAAATATGCATTGACCACCTGTGAAAATGTTGTGACCAGAGGCTCACAGGAAACCAATTCTATATTTTTCTAGGAGCAGTAGTTCAGTATTCACTAATTCAGTGTTCCTGGCTATTTTATACAATGTAACTACCAGGAATAATGAGAGTCACCTCTATAGAAACATGTCGTCCAAAGTTATTGCTAACAATAATGCTATTATAAAACTCTAAGTTGATAACAATGCTGTGACTATGCTACTATTACTAGTTAATCACAGTAGTCTGATCTCCTCATGCTGTAATAATGCTATTGCTAATTAACCATGTTAGCTTAATTCTGTTTGTATTATTTAACAAGAGTGCTGTATTGCTGTTATTAAATGATTGTATCCAAAGTCAGACCGAGAATGTGTCCATATCTTTCCCCCTTGACTTCCTGAGGGCAAAATACCAAAAATAAAGCCTCCTTAACTGCCTGTCTCCCAGGGGCTTCTGCAGACAGAAAGCAGAAACATGCGCTCTCTGGAGCCGAGATTTTGAGCAAAGATGAGAGCAGCTTCTCTTGAGAAGGGGAGCAGGCAGCTGCACCTGCTGGGGCCTTGCAGCTGTGCCCTTCCTGGAGAGCACAGGCCTCTTCAGGACCCTCACCTGTCCTGATGGCTCAGCAGATTCTGAAAAGCAGCACCCCCATTTTTTGTTGCCCTGGTTAAAATGCCAGCCAGCTATTTATTTGTTTTCTCCCAGACAGACGCCAATTATGGGGGGTTGGGAAAGAGACAATGGCCCATATCTGATTGACAACAGGCTGCTGAACAAGGGGCCTCTGTGGCATGTTTAATGAAAAGGCCACTGTGTTTTTATTGCATCTATTTGATTTTAGTGTTGTTTATAAAAACAATTCAACCAGCAGGATTAACTGCTTCTGGGCTTTCTCTTCTCCCTGCAGCTCTGTGGGTGTCTTCTCTCCCCGGTTTCCTACCTCACTCTTCCTCCAGCAGGTTCCATTCCAGACTTTTTGGGGCCTCAGAGAAGCAAAGCCTGCACATTCCTGCCATGACAACCCAGTGGTTCCTGGGTTTTCTCCACAGCTCCCAGCACCCAACATCCAGAACCCATCACCCAGTACTGCCATCCTTCAGGCCAGCCTCTCCTCTTGCCTTGCCACCTGCAAGAGCCTCTAATATTGCTTTCCTCAGTTGTTCACAATTTGGAAGTTTCCTCCCCTCAAGAGGCTTTTGGAAGAACATGGGACAGACCTGGGTTGTTAGCAATGAGCCAGGGAGTGTAACTGACGCTTAGTGCCTAGAGCAGTGCACACACAGAATGTCCCCAATGATTTTATTCCCTTTGGCATTTTGTAGCCACTGTGATTTAGTTTCTAATCCTGCAATCTAATTACCAAATTGTTTGGTATGTGAATAATATCCAAATGAATCTGCTATGGGGTGTGCCAAAGTAGGTTTACAGTTGTGGGTACATGAAACAGAGTTAATAAAGCTATTGTAATGATCATAACCTGCATGTCTTTTTCCATATAAACAATTGTGAACATCTAATTACCATACTTCCCTACCCAAAACTCTTAAGTGACTTGTATCATCTGCATGAGATCAAGGGCAAACTCCTCAAGTTCAAGGCCCTTCTATTCCCCTAATTTGTCTCTTTTCACTGCTTTCCACTGACTACAGTTCTCATACATACCCCAACACCCTCTTCCCTTAGACTTGAGCCCTGCCTGCTCTTCATATCCTCTCTATCTAGAGCACCTTCCCTCTCACCTCCTTCCCTGAAAAATACCTGTTCATCCTTCAAGGTTCTGTTTAGGCATCACCTCCTCCGGGAAGTCTGCCAAGAGTCTTCCCAGCCTCAGGTTACCTCTCTATGCTTCCCTTGTATATAGTCTGTATAATTTGCAGGGAAGTTACCCTACTAGGTAGCTCCAGGCAGGAAGCAGGCCACATTCAGTGCCCAGCAGAGAACAGGTTAAGCTCCCAATCCTTGGGGTCAGATATAATTAAAGCATGGTACCAAAATCACAGGCCACTCAGGAGATAGGTAGAAGCCTTAATTTTAGCAGGAAGTGGTGCACAGTAGGTAAGAAGGCAAAGATTTTTTTAAAAGAAACTAGCATCTATTGAGTACTTACTGTATGACAGACATGTTGTGATGATTTTATATTTAATAAATATAACAACACTATAGATATATTCTATTGCTGTTATTCCCCATAATTCAGACAGAGGGATTTGCGACTCAAAGTGATTTTGTCATCTGTCCATGATCACCCTGATGTTGGGACAAGGGCAAGGTCAGGTCAGCCTGAAGGCAAAGACTTTGCTAGATACAACCATTGCATTATACCTGAGGTTCAGGAAAGACTTCCTGGAAGCAGGTAGCTCCCTGGCCCCAAATAGTATCCCAGTCTCTCTCCCAGGACTCCTTACAGAAAGAAAGGTAATTAATTGTACAGTTTAAGTCCGCCTCTGATTTGGGTCCTAAGGATAGCTACATTTTCCTCTCAGGGTGCCATAGGCATGGTCTTGCCAGCCCCTGGCTCAGCCCCTTCCCAATCCTTGGATTCTTCCTTCCCTTTGCAAGGCTGAGTTCAAATACAGCCCCCTGGAGGCCTCCACACTCCAGCATGGACAAATGATCCCATTTTCTCCTAAACTCCTCTAGCAGGTCTGGGATCTTGGAGGAGGAGATGGGGAAAAAAATAAAAAAGGAGGACTTAACTTATGCACAGTCTACTATTTACAAGGCCTCGAGCTGGGGTTTTTACATAGTTATACCTTTTAATCTCACTTTGACCTTACTCAGCTTACTGCATGATGCAGGTGTTACCTTGACACAGAAGAGAACATAAGTCACATAGCTCAAGATCATCCAACTTGTGAGCACCAGAACGAGAATATATCTGACTCTCAAGTCCACGTTCTTAGTTGACTGGGCCTGGTGTGGTTACTTGTCTCCTTCCATAGATCATATCTGTCCCTGAACATACGGCACACTCCTTGAAGGCAGAAACAGGGGTATTGCCATATCCTCTTGAGCCCTCGCCGCACTTGGCATGTAAAAATTGCTTATTAAAATGTTATCAAATATGTGAATATTCCAAATGACCCTGTACCTCAGTTGCCAGCAGAGAGCCTTATATACTGTAGGTATCTAACAAAGAATTATTATCTTTTATTTTCTAAAAATTAAGACAAATATTTTATTAACCGTTAAACTTAGCACTAATGATTTTGTGCCTCCCCCCACAGATACACCAAGTACAAGGCAGTACTGTTCCTGCTGACATTTTCTTGCTATTTTAATTAAATTATTATAACCTTGGTTAACTCCAGGACTAGTTTGAAAGTTAACATCAACCAACTCTGAGTGCCATCCTTAGCCCCTTCTGTGGCATATAGATGGCTCTGGAGTTCTAGGTTCAGGAGCACTGTAATGTGATGGGAATGCAATTCTTCTGTACCCCATTGAGAAGACCTGGGTTTCTAGACCCTGCTCTTTCTCTAAGTAGTGTATTAACGTGATCATATCTAGTTAATTTCCCTGTACCTTAGTTCTTCAAAAAAAAAAAAGTTCTACTTGCAGGTTACACCTAAAGCTCTGATATTCTGTCAATCAGGTCAGAGGACCTCTAAGGTTCTGGTGAAGAATTTTATTTTTTAATGAGGGAGATGAGTAAGCTTTTGTAACCACAACTCCAGACTTGTCAAGAGGTGACCCAGTGCCATCCAACAGCCCCTCAGTCACCACTATCCTGATTGCATCAGGAGCAAGGCTCCTGCTAAGAGGTAGAAGTGCAGATTTTGATTCCCACATCACTACCTACAACATAAAGTATGATGAAGAGTTAATGACAGCAACCCACCTCCAAATATGAAGAACTAGCACCTTTCAGGCGCTATATAGCAAGTGTTTCTACAAAGGAGCCTTTCTGCACAAAGCTATCTTACAGTGGGAGGGAAGCTTCGGAGGGCCGCATCCAGGGCAAGAACTGACCCTTCAGCGCCATTCTCATTTAAGTGTATTATTTAGAGCTGTAAAGGTGACGGATGGAAGAACTGCAAACATGCTCCATATTGACTCCTAATTGCAAATACACCCTGAAGGGAGGTGGGAGAGGTGGGGTGTCAGTGAGCCAAGCCTTCACTTAACCCAGGAGGAAAGCAATAGATACTATGTGAAGCTGATGCAGCACTTCGGAACAGTTTAAGCAAATACTATTTAATGACATGGAAGCAACCACCAGAAGAACTAAGAGCAAAAGCAGTTACATGTGTGTGGTTGCCTCAGGGGACGGGGGCTGGGGTTGGGGAGGGGCTTTGCTTTTCACATAAGACCTTCTGCACTATTTTACTTTGTAATCATCTGTGAGGATATCTTTGATGTTTAGAAAATTAAAAATATATATATATGTTCCCTAGGACACTGTCCTTTGGGGAGTTTGGAATGATTTCTGTTTCCGTTCAGCTACTTCTCAGTCCTGTGGGTTTTGGTGAACAGGATTCAGTGTTAATGGAGATGGGCTGTGTTCATGTTCATGCTAAGGGGGTCAGGGGAGGGAGGTGGCATGGAATAATCTTTCTAGAAGTGATGAGAAATGTTCGGGGGGGGGGCTCCATGTTCTTTCAAAAAGCACCATTTTCTGAAAACAGTGACGATCTCAGCAACACACAATGAGGTTGGGGAAATAGCCAGGCGTCATAGCTCACTTACAGGGGGGATAATTGTCAGGTATCACAGCTGTATTGACTCCGTCTTTCCCTTGGACCCTTCAGCTGCGAAGAGAGGGGGGGTCTGCTGCATGGGCAACAGCAGACCCTCCATATCACCCTGCCCAGGCTCTGTAGCTTCAGCTTCACTGGAGAGGACACTCCAGCGTCATCGCAAGATGTCGATTCAACACGGGAGGAGACAGATACCGTGTCACTCCCGAGTCGGACTGCACAGCCATTCTCGGCGGTGCAGATAGACTCTTAAGAAGCTACACCATCGTCTCTCGAGACGGACGGCTGCCGACGACGACGACGACGACGACGACGACGACGACGATCACATCTTGGCTAATTGCTTAGAGGAAGGGACCCGGGAAAGCAACTGTAAAGGATACTCGATGGTAGGGATGGTGTGAAAAGTTTAGATGCAGATTATCCAGGTGTCTGTGTCCCAAACTGCACCAACATCCTCAGGCTGACAGGCGAAGATGGAATACAGAGAACAAAGGCGGTGACCGGCTGGGCTCAGAAGGCGTGGCTTCTCGCCGCACCCCTGGCAATGTGGGGCCGTCGTTTCTGAACGACGCATACGTGGCCGTGCACAGAGCAGGGCCGTGCGGGGTAACCCTGGTTAAGTCCTTCTCCTCTCTCAGCTTCAGCCTCTTTAGCTGTACACCTGAATTAAAAATCTCCCTCTTTCAAGTTGGTTTGAGGATTCAGTGAACTAATATAGCAAATGTACTGGAATTCTGCAAATTCCTGACTATTTCCTAAACACGCCTCCCCTTCCCCCCATCACCCCCACAACTGCCCTGCCCAGGTCACAGGCCTTCAATGGCTTCTCTTCAATGGCAACCACACACATGTAACTACTTTTGTTCTTAGTTCTTCTGGTGGTTGCTTCCATGTCATTAAATAGTATTTGCTTAAACTGTTCTGAAGTGCTGCATCAGCTTCACACAGTATCTATTGCTTTCTTACTGGGATATATGTGTTATGTCCCAACATAATGTGAGTCACAAATGCAAGCCACATTATGGGATTTTCAATTTTCTAGTGGCCACACTTTGAAAAAGTAAAAAGAAACAACTGATATTAATGTTAACAACATATTCCACTTATTTCACTTATAAGTATATGCATTTATCTGAAACATAGCTGTAGCATATGAGTCCATATCAGAAATTCATTGGTGGGATATTTTGCATTCTTTATGTTTTCATACTAAGTCTCTGAGATCCATTGTGCATTTTATGCTTACCATACACCTCCCTTTATATTAGCCACATTTCAGGGGTCGTTGACGATCACAGTGGATTGTGCAGGTTTAGATCTTTCGGTTCCTACAGCTGGCCTCTGCTGACACGCGCTGCCCCCTTCCGGGAACATGCCATCCATCACCTCTACCCCGCTGTGCTGAGCTCACTTTCAAATCAGGTCACTTTCTCCTGGGAAGTCGCCCTGGCCCCTTTAGCCCAGGGTAAGGGCCTCTCCTACATGTTCCCACAGTACTCTGTAGGGTCTCATTAAAACAATATTAAATGGGTTGCAACTGGTTGGGTTCCTTCCAGTCATGCTCCATATATATCTTGCCTACCCCTGAACCTCCAATACCTGGGCTGTGCCTAGCATGTGCCAGAGGCCCTACTAATGCATGTGAGTCTCTGCTAAAATGAAGCGCCCTCAGGCTCTGGACATGGGTCCTCCCAAGCGTGGTCCCCTCTCTGCGCAACTACACAAAAGAGTACAGACCTCCAAGTCAGGCAGACCTCAGTTCAAATCCTGATTCAATCACAATAAATGCATGTCCTGGTCAGGTCCCTTGACCTCTTAGAGCCTTGGTTTCCCCATCTGTGAAGTGGGGCTATTAATCACTACCTTGCATAATTGTTGCACAGATTAAACAACTGATACACAGTGGTCCAGGCTAGCACATGGCACACAGTGAGTGCTTAACACCCAAGTTCATCAAATTAAAGATGTCATCAATTACAACTGCATCAGTCATAAGATACATCATAACTTTATGTGCCACCAAAAAAAAAAAAGAGAGAAAAGCCCCCAAAATAATGCAGTTAAACTGTGACATCCCCATGACATGTAAGATGCAGGCCAATTTCAGAGATGTTTAGATGTTGAACTGTGTATGTCTTTAAGTCGATGGCATGTGGTAGACATCCGTCCCTGCTCCCTGGAGAGTAACTGACCAGCACTCTTAGGGACAGATGTCAAACTCTGATTTGTATTGAATACATGGCTTCACAAGACCTGGCCTCCCCTGGGGGGTGAGGAGTGACTGTTTAATGAGTCCCTACTATGGGCCAGCTACTCCCCTTACATTATTTTAATTACTCCTCAAAACCATCTTATTAGGTATACTCCTCATTTTTCAGAGGAAGAACTGGCAGTTCAGAAAGGTTAAGTTGCCCCACAAGCCCAGGACAGAGCCCAGACTGGACCGGGAGCCTGTCCATGCAAAGCCACTGCCGCCTCCAGCAAGGCAAGCCACTTCCAAAGGCCTGGGCTCCTGAGGCTGATGGGAGCTCTCAAAGTCTTGTCAGCAGCATCTTGTTAATGCTCTGTAAAGGCCGTAGGCTCCTCAAAGAAGCTCAGGATCAAACCACCAGGCATGAGCTTATTAGATTTAATGCCAAGAACAAACCTTGCAAACAACAGGTTAAGGAGACCCCTGCCAAGATCTGAAGGAGGAGCAGAGCCTCCCTCCCCAGGGGTGGCAGGCTGGCAGAGCCAGGGGTTTGTGTAGCTCAGCTCACTCCAATATCCAGCCGAAGGGAAGAAAGCTCGCTGGCCTCCTCCCTCCACAGCATCAGCAAGCCTCAGCATTCCTCCAGAACACCCAGCTGTGGGAAGGAGAAATGCTGGAGGGTCTGGAATGCTGAAATGGCCTGGGGGTGGAGGGCTGGTGAATGGGGGTGAGGGGGTGTTAGAAAGGGGGCTCTAAGTGTGGGAAAGCCACCTGAGGCCATAAGGTCCTGAAACTCACAGGTCAAATGTAAACGCCTTGCTGGTGACAGGGGCAAAGGACAAAAGACTAAAAGGCAGAAGCTCCCCAGGTGGCCATGGGGGACCAAACTGGCTCCTAAATTTGTGTGAGGGTCTTTTGTGGGAGATATGAGGACTTTTGATCTGTCAGGCTTGCTGAGGCTGAGATGACAAATGCTGGTCCTGCAGATTGAAGATACAGAGCTTTGCTCCTTTAATTCTGCTTTCTTAGTAATTTCGGCCTCTTTCCATGGAGCCGACTAAATCAGGTCACTGGTTTTCTCATCTGAGAAAATCTGTACCTAAAGAGAGTTTCTCAGGACTTTTATTTCTTTAAAGTAGCTCTCTCCATCCCCTTCTATTTTTCCAGCTGCAATCTTTGGAAACCAGGTGAAAGGGGAGCTAGTCTGATGAAGTGGAGGGCAGGGCTAACCGGGCCGCCCATCACCCTAGACCCCCCTCCTCCCATCCTCTGTCAAAATCCCAGCAGAGGGCAGGGCAGCAGAGAGGCTGAAAACCAGTGAGCAGGTGTGCCCAGCTGTGGCATTCGATGATTCTGCTATAAAGTAGGGGGAAAAAAGAAAAGAACATGGAACAGTGGCAGCCTGATGTGATAGAAAGATGGCTGGTTTGGGATCACTGGGGAAAGCAGTATTTTCATCTCAGCTCAGCTGTGAAGTGACTCCTGCCATGGTTTGGCTTAGGTTCCATTCTAGATCCCACCATTCACGTGCCATGTGACCTTGGGCAAGATGTTTCTCTCTGGGCCTCAGTTTCCTTGCAGGAGCTGGAGGAGCTCAGTGGCTTTCACACTCTGCTCAAGGGAATCCTAGGCTTTCTCCACCCCTTTTTCCTGAACAGTTGTCTTTTTCTGCACTTCAGATATTTTGGGTCCCTATAAAATCTCCTTTTTTGAGGTCAGGCTTTTACAGCCAATAAAAGTTTGAAATCCGTCAGACTAAATAATCTCATACATTCCTTCCATCCCTGACGATCTCTGATTCTAAAAATTGCCAAGTTGCATTCTACTTGCAGGAACAAATGATACTGAAAGAAGTCTTGAGGTGCTGAGTCTGTGTGAGCTGTGTGCTTCTCTCTCTGTGTGTGTGTGTGTCTTTTAATCCTCAACCTATTTTTTGTTTTTTCTTTTTAATGCCTCGGCTTCTCAGACACAAACCATGTGCAAACATTTCGCCTGGAAAGTTGGCTTCTCTCAAGTTATTTATGAGCATGAAGTGCCTGTAGGCAAAGCGGGGCCACTGTGCGTCTGTGCCCAGGGCCCACGGCGTGCTTTGCAGGCTGCAGGTGGCGAAGACCCTGCTGTCCGCGGCTTGCAAACAAGCAGACCGATTGAGAAGCACAGCTCCACCAGGCAGGAACCCACAGCCTGGGCTTTCTAATTCTCCTGCCGGCCCTGCCTCCACCCTGCAGGCCTTCCCTGATTCTTGCCTGTCTCTCCAAGATGGAAAAGGGAAGAAAATGCAGCCCAGTAACCATTTCAAGACGAGATGTGATGTTAGAAAATCTGCATCAAAGAGGTTGCAGACTTGCAAAATTCCAAAGGCTCATTGGGTGAAAGTTCCAGACTGAGGTCCGTCTGAGGTCACAGCTGTAGACCCAGCATGAGGGCCAACATGATCTGAGGCTGATCTCCCTGGGCGATTGGTAACCCCTAGCATCCTGCACAGACAAGCTCTCTGGTCCAGCCTCAGGCTCCAGCAGAGGGGAGCAAATGAGAGGAAAGGCAGGCTGTGAATATACACAAAATAATTTCTATTTCTCTTCAGATCATGTGGGTTTTACTTGAGGGGAGAATAGAGTTCACATGCTTTTCTCATTCTATCTTGACTGTGTCACCAAAAAATGAGCAGATGAATAGACTGGAAAGCTGAAAGAAGGAAGTCCCAGAGGTCACCTAGCTCATCTGACTCATTTTAAGGATGGGAAAACTGACACCCAGCGTGGAAAAGCTCCTTGCAGGGAATCATCCCACTGCAGGAAAATCATCCCGTTCAGGCCTCAGGCCCCTGGCCCTTTCCTTCAGCTTTCAAGGCTCAAGTTTCCTGCTGTGGCCTTCATTTGGCCACAGAACATTGGGCTAAGAGAGGACATGTAGGGACACAGTGCCTGTGAGGAGGAGGAGTATCAGGGCTGCAATACGAGGTTTGCTCAGGTTGTGTTCTGCACAAGGGCAGCCACCATGGAGTGAATGTGATATCCACCCAGGCTCTCACTCTGCTCACCCAGCTGTGTGCTCTGGTGCAGGGCTATGGCCTCCCTGGAGGAGGGCTGTCTTATTCAAAATCTCACATCAGTGCTCCAAGGGTTAGCAGGACTTTCTGGGAGCAGCACGTGTTCACAGGGGAAGACTGGAGCCAGGCCCCAGGATGAGTTTATCGGGCAGAGAAAGGGAGAGCAGACACTCTGCAGAAGGCCACTGTTAGGGACGGATCAGAGTTTATACACCTCTCTGCTGGCCTCGGCCCAACACCCTATGACACCTGAGCCTGGATCTCAGGCATCTCTAGGAGGACCAGGCCTGGAAACTTCCTCCGTGGACACCATCTTAGAGCAGGTTACAGACCCCACCCCCCTGGGCCACCTCTGGGCCACCTCACTGCTCTATTCTATTTGCTCTGGTGCGCCGGGAGTCCTGGGAGGCCTCTGTCACTATTGTCCTCCTTGCAGCTCTGTGGGGTCTTGCTCCTTCCCCATGAGTCTTTGTGCTCCTCAACTTCCTGAGGAGGGAGGAAGCCAACCAACATGAGGGACAGAGAACCTGCCCGGCTGCTCTGTCCGCCTGACAGGGCCAGCTGGCAGCAACCACACCTCCCCTCTGTCCCCCAACTTCTGCTGCTTCAGGAAAGGGCTGAAGACACAGATTCTAAATATAGGCACACACCCCCATCCTCCTGCCCAGCTAATATTAGCCCTTTTGTGAAATCCACTGACAGCATTATTCCCTTTTTTTTTGGCTGTGCTGGTGGGAATTCTTCTACTTACAGTAAGGTGGGCTGAGCCAGCAAAAGACTGGGGACCACACTGAGCCAAATACAGTGAGAGCTCTGCTAACCGGGGGCTGAGCCAGATCATGGAACTCCTTTCCAGCACAAGATTTATGATTCTGTGAATAGGGAGGCTTGGGAAATGGGGGTGGGGATGGTTCTGGTTAATTGAATTTGTCAGCTTCTACATGGAGGGGGGTACTAACATTTGTTGATAATTTACTCTGAGCCAGGGACACTACTCAGGATTTCCACTAAGTGATTTCACTGAATGTTCACAACAGCCCTATGAGAAGGGTAGGACTGTTATCTTTGTTTTACAGATGAGGGCCCTTGACAAACAGCTAGTCACTGTACAGATGAGGTTTGGACCCAGGTCTTGGTGACTCCAAACTCCTGGCATTTTATCATTCTGTCAGGTCTATTTGCTTCCACAGTGGCAGAAAATCTTTTGAAAATGTTGTGAGTCCACCCCTCTTTATGGTCCATAGTTAGCATCAGAAAAGCAAGCATTGAACTGGAGTCAGAGGGCTTGTACTCTGGGCCTGCGCCTGTCAAGCCAACTTGGAGTAATTGGTTAAGCCTCTCTGAGCCTTGGTTTTCTCATCTGAAAAACAGGAGTGAAGAGGAAGGAACTTCAAAGGCACTGTCACTTTGACTCTTGGAGTCTGTCTTGCATTTCTTCAGTGAGTTCTAGTTCTCCCTGTTTCAGCTCAGAAATGCAACCTAAAAAGAGACTGTGAGGTGGGGGCAGAGAAAAAACTGAGTTGTTATGACCAGGAGGCACCCAAATACCTTCCAGAGGAGGTTGCAGCTCATTGTCTTGCAACTCCTCTCTACAAAATATAAAGAACAAGAAAAGCTAGTTCTGCCTGAAACAGCATAGTGTAGATAAGGTCCTCCTGGTTTCTCAACTGCACTCAGAAAAAAATGAGAAGACAGATTTGAGAGACCATGTGAGTGACTTGTAATGATATGGGTGAACAGTAGGTTTTGATGTAATTCAATCATTCATCTTCCCATTTTTGTTCCAATGAGAATTTAGGCTGGATGATTTAGGATCTGGTAATGACAAAGAGTTGGTGAAGAAAGCTGATTGAGTCCAGAAACACGAAGTTACACACACTTGTCTGTCTCCACCTGGAAAATGAGACTGGCCAGACAGAATGACTCGTGACTGTCCACTGCATTATTATCTGGTACCTGCAGAGGTGCACCCTTTGGGCAGTTAGCCTTACTGTCAGCATTTTTTATGAAAGGCTCAGGACCAAAGCCCAGGGCCTGCTTGAAAGCTCCTGAGATCCTCATGGAAGAAATCTCTTCCCAGACTCCAGACACTGGGGTGGCTTTCCCACCAAAAGGAGGCAGAGGAAGTCCCCAGGTCCTTGCCACTTCATTTTTGTTGTACTTTATTGAAGTTAAACCAATACTACAATTTCATTTCCAGAAATGTTTCCTGGACCATTTCTGCGAGGAAGAAAGTGAGCCTCTACATGGCCTGTGGCGGTCTCTCAGGAATTCTCAGCACCAGCGGCTCCCAAGTGGTGCCGGCTCTGATGTGTGTATGTGAACAAGTGACAGACGGGCGCAGCGACACTGTCACCATCAGGAAATCACAAACAACAGGATGGTTTTCAAGGTGACACAGGGGTTCTGCATCCCCATAGAAACAAACAGAGCCTAAAGGGAAATAGCACAGGCATGCCAACATGTGCAGATCCAGGCCAGCGCATGGGGCCCAGAAACACAGACGTACCCGGCATGGACATACGAGGTCCAGATGTGCATACCTGCAGAGCATACACGTTCACATGCCTCTGCACCCACAGAGTTGCCAAGCACACAGGCACACATCTGTGGCTCAGCCCTCTATGTGCCCTTAGACTTTGGCACTAAGGCCAGAGAGCATGATTCCTCCAAGCTGAAAGTCCCACATATTAGGGTCTCCCTTACTAGGTATACCTTTTGGAAGATTTCCATTCTGATGACCTCAGGGAACTCCCCAAAGTACCAATAGATTCATTTTCACAGCTGTTTCCTAATCACCTGCTGCCATGAAGATCTTGGATTAATTGTTCCAGGCAGAAAATGAAGAGCACCAACCTTAGGGAGTGTGACATCTCATAGGGACAGCAGGCAATAGTGCTAAGGAGAGAGGCAGGCAGGGAGTCAAAGTATAAGCTTCCTCAGGGTCAAATCTGCTTCTGTACTGTTGAGTCCCCCCAAGCCCAGACAGGCGGAAGCACTTGCTTGTGCTCCCTCGATGGTACTTGGTAAATTAATGCAGGGCTATTTCAGGCCAAACTTACTTGGTCTCTATCTTGCCCAGAATACCAAGTCCATGTTCCTTGTAGCCCAACCTACAGGGCCCTTCCTAACCAAGCCAGAACCCATCTTCCCCCATGTCTGCCCCTCACTCACTGTTCCTGTCCCCATTTCCTCAGGGCTGTAGGTCCTTCCAGGTCTCAGAGGCTTTGTGCAAAGTTTCCCTCTGCCAGGAATACTCACTGCTTTCTTATGTCTGTTGAACTCGAATATCCCTTCCCTTCCTGCAGCTTCTGTAGATCTTCCTCTCCCCACCCTGCTCCTTCCAGTCAGAGTCATGGCAGCCTCCAAAGGGTCCCCAAAGACCTTCTTTTTCCCTGCATGTCTGTCCCCCCAGGGTAAGCAGCTCCATTTGTCCCACAGCTTAGCACCCAGTAAACGAGACTAGCAGGAGACTCAGCTAGGTGGGTGCATTGTTCCAGGCCTGGTTCTGGGCTCTATTGAGTCCCTTAGCTTGCCCTGCCCCATGGGGGTAGGAACATGAGAGGCAGTGAATGCCAAGTATGGAAACCAGACTGGAGATAGAAGCAAGTCTGGAGCACAGATTACACTAAACCTGCTTCAAGGACTGCTACAATCACACGTGCCCCCAAAACACATTTGAGGGTACACTTCCCATCTCTCCATGTCCTTGCCCCTAGCACGTGGCTCCTGCATCCTCCTGTGCCACTTACCCTTCCTGAAGCTCTCTTCTAGGGAGGCTCCTGAGTATGAAACATCATTAGAGACTCATCTCACCCAGGTTAAACTCTCTAAGTCCCTGGGGCACCGGAGATACTGCTCTGAGGTTCAGCTGGAGAAACTGGGGCATCCATGCTGGGTCAGTGGATGCAGGAGCTGGGGGCCCTGCCTGCTCCCTTGGGGAACCCCCAAACTGATTAATACCTGCTTGTCCTACTTAGCAAAATGAACATATAAAATGAGATGACTTAAAGTATTTATTTGTTTATTTATCTATCTATCTATTTATTTATTTATATTTCTAAAAGGTCAGAGTCATTTTTTTTTCCACCTGGACAGAAACCTGGAATGAGAAAAGGACTGAAAGCTAAATTCACCTGCAGAAACATCTGAGCATCTTTACATGCCGAGCACACTGTAAGGCTCTGCACACAGAGAGATGAGGGAGATGTACACCCTGCCTTCTAGGTGCCCCTGTGTTAGTGAAAAAGCAGAGTTTCCTTGTCCACATTCAGATTCAACAGGCAATTTTTCAGCACCTTTAATATGCCTGGAGATGTCACAGAGATCATTACGTTTGCTTCTTACAGCAACCCCAAATGGGAGATATTTCATTTGCCTTTCACAGGTGAGAAAGCTGAGGCTCAGGAGTTAAAATGATTTGTCCAGGGTTAAGCAGCCATGGGGTAGATTGGGATTTGAACCCAGATATATGTAGCTCCCAATATTGATGGTCTTGCTTCCATAATGCACTGGGCACATCTTCGGTCTAGCTTTTAGTGAACCTTCTAGAAGATTTTGAAGAATCTTCAAAAATTTCATTTCATTTCATTGTCACAACAACTCTATTTTGCAATGAACAACTAAGATTCACTGTTATCCACTCTATCTTGGAAATGAGACTCAGGATCAGAACTCAATGTTTTTGGGTCTGACCTTCTAGTAAGGTAGGAGGACCTTCCAGGGAAGACAAGGTCCAAGGGGTGAGGGATGCTCAATGGCAAGGTCCTAGGGATATACATCCATTCAGGGACAATTCTCCAAGGTCTAGACCTGACCTTCGTTACCAAATTGTATTTCAATTCAGTTTCTCTGGCATCCTTGGGCTGCTGTTTAAGAAGAGGTCCTAAGTCATTAAAACCTTTACTATCCCTGGATTAAGTTTAGACTCATTCAAAAAACACATAAGGCCTTTAAGATCTGCCTCCTGGGCCCTGACCAGTGTGGTTCAGTTGGTTGGGTGTTGCCCTGCAAGGCAAAGGGTCACCAGTTCAATTCTCGGTCAGGGCACATGCCTGGGTTGTGGGTTTGGTCTGCAGATGGGATGTGTACGAAAGGCAACTAATTGATGTTTGTCTCTCACATGGATGTTTCTTTTGTGCCTCCTGGGATCTTTCCAAATCATCTTTCAGTTCTGTTCCTTTAAGCTCTTGTGAATAACTCTGAATGTGCCAATGGACTCTGCTCTCACTGACCTCCTGGTTCTGCTTGGGCATAGAGGGCCTTGTCCCATAGGCCCACCAGGCAAATTTCTATGCATCTTTCAAGCTTCCATTTGGACCACATTTGTTCTGATGCTATTTGTTCCTGAAATTTCTCCTTTCACATTTCTGTGGCCTTTTATGCCTGTGTTATGATCACAATCATGCTTGGTAGTAACTGCTTGTTCAGAGTCCAATATTCCCCACCAAAGTGGGTGGCTCCTCAAGGACAGGGACTGACATGAATTCCTATCTGTGTGACCTGACACTTTAGCATAGGGCCTGGCGTAGGAAAGGAGGTTACTATGCAATTACTGGATGAATTAATGAAGTGACCGAAGGAATGAGTGAATAATTGTCATTCAAAGCTTCTGTCCTTTAGAAATGTTCAGAGATTGAACATCATCTTTACCTGTACTGCAATGTAACAAAACTGCTACCTTTCAGGTTGGCATTTCAGATTGTTGTTTCTTATTCTAAGCGATTTCAGTCAGGAATAGTTTTTCCTCATTTTTACATTTTAAAAAGGAACAAAAACAAACCTTCCCCTCTTTTGTTAACCTAGATGCCAAGCTGTTAATACTTGTGGATATTTTTATTTTCTAGGAGGACAGGAATGAGGTCCAGGGGTGAAATGTTGTAAGCACTGGCCTTTTCCAGCATGAGGTCGAGAAGCCAATATGTTATCTGTTTTTGAAGAAGAAATTTTTGCTTTAATGGAATACTCATCCAGACATTTTTGCTAAAATGTTTAAAAGTAAGAAAGAAAGAAAAAAAAAGAGGCCAAACCAAGTCTGTATGTACACTGGTGCCTAGAATTAAATGTGGTGTATGGCATAATGGCATGAGTTCACTGTCCTACTCATAGGTAGAATTTCAGGTTTCAATCCAACATCAAGATTCTGGATTTACAAATTCATCCCATAAAAGCACATGATGAGACATCACTACGAGCTGTCATAAGCTTTGTCCTCATCACAACTCTTTAAACTTCTCCAAAAATAAAAATAAAAAAGGAAGGAGGCAAGATTAACACAAATCCTTCACACACTTGCTAAACATAAAGAGGAAAGAACCCTTTCCAACTCATTTTATGAGGCCAGCATTGTCTTGACACCAAAACCAGTTAAAGATATCATAAGAAAAAAAAAAAAAACCTATAGATTGATAGCCCCTATTAAGCAATAACAACAAAAATTCCTCAGTAAAATACTATTGAACTGAATCTAACAAATATAAAAAGGATTATACACCATGAGCAAGTGGGGTTTTCCCCAGGAATACAGGTTTGTTTAACATACCAAAACCAATCAGTGTAATACAACATATTAAGAGAAGAAAGGAGGAAAACCTCATGATCTGGTCAAGAGATACAGAAAAGCATTTGATAAAATTCAACATCCTTCTGTGACAGAAACACTCAACAAAAACTATGAATACAAAGAATCATCAACTTGATAAGGCCATCTTTGAAAAACCCACAGCTAACACTGTAGTTCATGGTGAAAGACTGAAAGCTTTTCCCCTAAGATTAGAGACAAGGTCTACTTTCACCACTTCTATTCAACATTTTACTGAAGGTTCTAACCAGGGAAATTAGACAAGAAAGAAAATGGAGTGGGGAGGAGGGGGCGGACATCCCCCCAAAAAGAACTAATATTATCCCTAGTCATAGATGACAAGATTTTGTGTATAGAAAATCCTAAAGAATCCACCAAAAACTATTAGAACTAAAAGTTAAGCAAGGTTACAGGATAATATTACAAGATTAATGTACAAAAATAATTAGCTTTCTATATACTAGCAATGAGTAATCCAAAAATAAAATCAAGAAAACAATTCTATTTACAATAATGTCAAAAAAAACACAAGATATTTAGGAATAAATTTTCAAAAGTACAAAACATTTTTACAAGTGCAAGACTTTTTTATATGCTATATGTATACTATTGAATATTATAAAACACTATATAAAGGAAAAGACATCCCATGCTTGTGGACTAGAAAACTTATTATTGTTTAGATGGCGATACTTCCAAATTGATTTATAGATTCAATGCATCACCTATCAAAACTCCAGCTGTATTTTTTTTTAGAAATTGGTAAGTTGATCCTAAGATTCATGTACAAATACAACAGACACAGCATACCAAAAACAATCTTGAAAAAAAAGAACAAATTTGGAGGGCCAACACTTTCCAATTTCCAGACTTACTATAAAGCTACAATAATCAAGGTAGTGTGACATTGGCATTAGGACAGACATAGATTAATAGAATAGAGTTGGGTACCAAGACAATTCAATTAAGAAAGACTACCCTTGTCAACAAATGGTGCAGGGACAACTGGATATACACGTGCAAAAGAATGAAGTTGATCCCATGCCTTACTACAAGATACAAAGATTAACTTAAAGTGAATCATACATTCGCATGTAAGAACTGATACTATAGAACTCTCAGAAGAAAACACAAGAGTAAGTCTTTATGACTTTGGATTAAGCAATGGTTTCTTAGATGTGATACCTGAAGCACAAGTGACAGAAAAAAAAGACAGATAAATTGGACTTCATCAAAATGAAAAGGCTTTGTGCTTCAAAGAACATTATCAAGACAATGAAAAGACAATTCATGGAATGGGAGAAAATATTTGCAAATCATATATTAAACAAGTGACTTGTATCATATATGTATACACATACACACACACACATAGAAAGAGAAAACTCTTATAACTCAACAATAAAAGGAAAAGCTACTCAAGAAATGGGCAAAGGACTTGCATAGACATTTCTCCAAAGAAAAAATAAAAATAGGCAATAAGCTCATGTAAAGATGCTGAATATCATTAGTCATTCAGGAAATACAAATCAAAGCCACAATGAAATACCACGTCAAAGCCACAAGGATGGTTAAAATAAAAGAGATTGTAAAATGTATTGAAAATGATGTGAAAAAATTGCAAACCTCATAGACTTCTGGTGGAATTGTAAAATGGTGCAGCTACTTTTGAAAACAGACTGGCAGTTTCTGAAAGTGCTAACATAAAGTTATCATACGACCTAGCAATATCACTTGTAGGTGTATACTCAAAAGAACTAAAAATGTATGTCCACCGAAAGACATGTACAACTATTCACAGCAGCATTAATCATAATAGCTAAAAAGTATAAATAACCCAAATATCCATCAACTGATAAATGGATAAACAAAATGTGTTATGTGTATGTGTGTGCATTGTTCAGCCATAAAAAGAAATGACGTACTCATACATACTAAAACATGGATAAATCTTGATAACATTATGCTAAGTACAAGAAATCAGACACAAAGGCAACATATTATATGGTTCTATTTATATAAAATGTCCAGAAGAGGCAATCCATAGAGAGAGCAAGTAGATTAGTGGCTGCCAGGGAGAGTAGGGAATAGGGAGTGACTGCTAATGAGTATGGGGTTTCTTTCTGGGGTAAAGAAATGCTCTAAAATTAGATAGTGGTGATGGTTGCACAACTCAGTACACATACTAAAAAGCACTGAATTGTAACTTTATGGCATATAAAC
Source organism: Furipterus horrens (assembly GCF_987537825.1). Taxonomy (NCBI): domain Eukaryota; kingdom Metazoa; phylum Chordata; class Mammalia; order Chiroptera; family Furipteridae; genus Furipterus; species Furipterus horrens. The sequence continues at coordinate 50,421,320 of NW_028327172.1, forward strand.
TATATCGCAATAACGCTGTTATAAAAAAACATGCAAGGAAGAGACTGTAGGGAATGTGGAAAGTGGAAACAGCTGACTTGCTGGAAGTGGTGAGATAGAACAAGTTACTGCACAGACCAAATATATTTGAGAACTTGTGTTGCAAGCTATCGGTGAAGGGGCCAGTCTAAGAAATGAAAACTCAGAGAAGCAAGAATCCATCACCACAAATCAACATGGGTAAGCACCCGCAATCCTCAGAGAGTGCCTGCAGGGGAGGAAGTCTACCCCACTTTACAGGTGAGAAGACTGAGTTCTGGACATTCAAGACAGTGTTTTGTTTTCCCAAAACCAGCTCATGGAGCAGGACCCCTTTCACTTCGTCAGAGCCACCTCTTCTTCAGAGCAATCAGAGGCTATATCCCATGGGGAAGGAAGATGGGGTGGAGGGTAAGGAATTAGGAAATGAACAGGGGTTTTCTCCAAGTCAGGGCTGGTAGGAAGTCCTGAGTATGTAACCCATACCCGCCGTGGGGCCCAGTGAGAAAGCGTGCCAGATGGAGACCCTAGAACCTACTGAGCAGGGATGACCCCACAAAAGAGTTAATGCACTTCTTGAGGAAATAGCCATGTTCTGTAGGTCAACAATGTCTAGTAAACATTTCTCCACTGATCTCACTAAGTAATGAGTTAGGGGTGGGATACAAAACAGGGTATCACTGATAGGGTGCCTGCCATGTCCAGGGTATTGTACAAGGTGCCTGCCCAACAGAGGCACTTGAGGCTTTACAGTGGCCATTTTCTATGGTGACACAGAGGAAGCACTGAGGACCAGAGAGGTCAAGTGCTCTGACAAGGTCACACAGAAAATCTGTATTAGAGGGAGGAGTGAAGTTTCAAATCAGACTCTCTTTCCAATCACCATGAGGATTCTAAGTTACTCTCTGTGCAAAGAAGTCATATTGTCAAAGGCAGAGGACAGAATCAACCGCTGATTGGGAGAGCTCAGAAGCCTCCCAGCATCAGGAGATGGTGGAATCCTGCCTTCCATTTACACAACACTAACAAATCATCAGCTCCCATCTCAAGGGTGATGGGGTGGGACCCCAGTGTTACTATTCTATCCTCCAGGGCTTAACTTTTTTATCTGGCACAGAATAGGAGCTTCAACAGGTGTCTCTAAAAACAGCCTAACTGACCTTGGTTTTGATGGAACTGACTGCCAGCCCAAAGCAAAAGACCTCTCTTTACCAAATGCATCTTCTTTGAAGAAAAAAGATGACAGAACAGAACACGGGCATTTGGCACAGAGGCCCAGGTGGGTTCCCAATGATGCTGCCAGACTTTTGGCAGCTGGCCAGGTAGTCTGAACAAGTCTCATTCATCAAGAGCCATAACAAGTCTATTAGTTGGCTCTGGTGGCAGCCCTATCCCACTGCTTCTGATAGTGAGTCTGGAGCATCTGTGGAATTAAATGAGTAGATAGCTGATGGACCCAAGGGCCAGGCTGAACCCAGTACCCTGCAATGATCCTGTTCAAGGAAAAAAGAAGGGTTTCCATCCCGTCCGGTAGAATAGGGTGGCTCCCAATACTCTACAGTAATTCATAATGACCTATGGGATAAAAACGGGTTTGTAGAGCTCTCAGCCAGGAAAGAACGAATAAGTAGAATACGGAGTCATCAAAAAGTCACCCCAATATGTACAGAAGGAATAGAAGAAAGAAGACAGGTTTTGGGAGCTAAAGGACCTAAGGTAAAACCCGGACCTGACTCTTGAAAGATGTCTCAGCTTCAGAAAGCATCATAAACTCCCTAAGCTCCCATTTTTTCATTAGCTAAACATGGATGTCATTTATTATTGTTAGGAAGGTCAGAGGCTAATCAGATGGACACGTTTGGCAGGTGGTATAGGTAATGTGAAACAGGGTGAAGGAGGGTCATCTGAGGGGGGCTGATGGTAGGAAAATAAAAATGGATGAAAGCATGAACAAGTGTGTGGTTTAAAAAGAGAGAGAGAAGAAAAGGAAATGAATGATGGGGAAAACTGCACTTAGTAGAGTAAATGGAAAACAATTCAGAGCCCAGATGGGATGTAGTCAGAGGGGATAATAAGGAAAAATATAAGAAAATTACATTTTTCACTAGACATGTCAGGGAAATTGTCTAAGATTTGCCAACTGTTCAGTTTTGAAAGAGCAAACAATGCTGGTGACACTCTTACACCACCAATAATGCCTCCTGCAGAAGTACAGGCCAACGGGAGCAAATGGGCGCCTTCTCGCATGGCCATTCCAACTGACTGATAACGTTCACCTGGAGCACGGCATTTGAAAAACACTCTGAGGCTGCATCTGAACACCATACTAAAGAGAATTGTTTCAATTAGCGATGTCTACAGTGAGGTGTAAGGGGAGAATGGCAGCCTGCTGTCCATGTGTAATGGGTGCTGGAATGTGCTGTCCTGGTAAGCCCTCTGGGACCCAGGCACCCCTTTCTTCTTATGCCATTGGCTGCTGGCCATTCTCTGATGAGTCCTTCTGCAGGAATGGCCCTCGGCCCAAGAGAGTGGCCTCGCCTGGGGCAGTCCACAACTGTTGCTACAGATGGCAGAGGGGTCAGCTCCCCTGGACGCAAGGCAGGATATCTGAAGGGCCACCCCCAACTCCAGAGCTCCCTTTGGGGTTGGTTGATGCTTTGGTTGTGACTGTATTGCAGTCCAGCTCCTCCTTTGATCCAATTTTACTTCTCTGCTCCTTTACAGGTGCTTATCCTGAGGGCAAGCCCAGGAAACTTTCTGCACTCAGACCCCCATCCTGGAGTCTGCACAAGCTATACCTCTCTATGACTCGTGAATATCTTGTCATCTGTGTTTCCTTACACCTCAGCAAAGACTTGACATTAGCCAGTAGGAGCATGTGATCTGTCAGCTTTTCCCTTTCCCCTTGTTTGGTAGGAAACTCAAAGATAAGTTCTCCATTCTTGCTTCTCTTGCCTATGTAGAGGCCAATTTCTGCTTTAGGCTTGGAGACTCTCTAATAGAAAAATGATGGGTTGACTCTAGTCCTCCCATTTTCAGTCATTCCTCCTCCCACCCTCTAATCCTGAAAAGATGGCATTTGTTCCTGACTCACTTCTTGAAATTTTTAGAGAATGAAGGTGTCACTGGGAGGGGGAACAATATATGCTAATGATTCTTACTTGTATGATGCTTTTGACATAGGTAGATTATTTTATAGACACAGCAACTCTTTAAAGTCATTATTTCCTGTGAACAAAAAGCACAAAGAGGTTAAGTGATTTTCTAACTAATTACAGAACCTAGACTAGAACCTGAGTTTCTTAACTCCCTATCATAGATCCCTCCCACAGGCAGAAACTACCTAGCTGATCTCTGCTGCTCACTCGGGGTCAATGCACATTTTCTGGAGAACACTGAACCCATTGGAATTAGCTCAGGAGATCTGCCCCCTTCCCATTCCCTTGTTCCACTTTCATGAAATCCTGGGAATTGTTCACATCCCAGACCAAGCACTGAGGAGCATTACACAATCTAATAGATGACCTAACAGTCCAGGGTCAGAATCCCCACTACAGCCCTGACAAGTGGCCATCTTGTTCTTGTTTTAACCATACTCTTCCTTGATGGGGAGCTCACTACCTCACAAGGGCTACTCATTCTATTGTTCCTTCATTTGTACAATTGGAACAATATTAAAAAGGGAAAGCTACAACATTTAAATTAGATAACGAATGCAAAGCACATAGTGTAATAACCAGTACATACAAGTACGCAGTGAATAAAAAGACTTTCTACTTCTGTTAGACACAGAACAAGAGAAGAAGAGAATTAGCCTGTAGGAAGAGCAACCCTAGCTCCAGACACATTACTTGGAAATTAGTACTGACATAGCCTTGAGACAGAGCTAGAGAGGTACTGAGGTTTAGAGTGTGGGCTCTGTAGCCAGGCCACCTGTATGTGAGTCCAGGCTCCGCCATTTAGCTGTGTGACTTTGGAAAAGTAACTCTGGGCCTCAATTTCCTCATCTATATTAAGATGAGGAGAGAATAATGTTACCTACCTCGGGTTGTCATGTAAGTGCTTAAAATTCTGGCATGCACATGGTAGAAGCTAGTTGTCATTACAAACAAGGAAACTGAGGCCAGTAGATTGAACCATTTCCCCAAGGTCAAACAGCTAATGAGCAGCAGAGCCTGCATATAAACCCTGGCCTGCATGAGTCCCAAGTGCATGCACTTTCCATTATGTGACTACTACCATTGCTTTTGCTTTTTGAGAGTAGTGTGCTCACAGCTGAATGAATCTGGGAGTCATGTCCATGGGTGGACAATAACGCATGCTACTTGCTTGCTAAAGAGACGTGCCAGGGGATGCGACAGAAAACACCAACTCTGCTCTCAGGTCTGCCACCGCAGCAAAACCAGGGCTTCTGCTTTGGCGGCAGTGGGAAAGATAAACAAATCACCAAGCCCCATTGGCCACCTGGGCTGGGGACATTCAGGTGACTGCAGCCCTAGGAAGGATAAAAAGCACAACCAGCACTTTTCAAAAACAGCAGACACATTTTAGTTCTGTGCAGCAGTGGTCTGCAGGCTCGTTGCCGGGTAATGCGCTTGTGTGTAGGTGCAGGTCATATGGGGCAGTAGCTCTGGCTTTGCACAAAAGAAGGTGTCCAAACAGGAGTAAAATTCAAAATATTTAACACTTGATAGGGCACTGACAGCACCAATCAGAACAGACACAATGGTCAATGAGAACAGATGTTGGCTTTGAACAAACAGCACGGCCATGCGAGTATGTCCCAGCCAAACAACTGTCTCGACAACAAGGAAGCCCAACGTGCAAACAAGGAGAAGAGGATCAGAAAGGTGGGGACCCAAGAGCCAACAGAAAACTGTCTGCCTGTTTCCAAAGGAAGTCTCAGAGATTTTCACTCAGCTTCTATGGCTCTGCAGAGCACAGTTTGACCACTGCTGTGAGGGAAAATATAAGTACCCTCAAGGTCCGGCTTTAAAGCCCAAGACTGCTACTCCCTTCAGGGTACACAGTGCCAGCCTCCAGAAGAGCAAAGCTCCAAGTTTCCCAAAAGACATGTCCAGGAATGTTGTAACGGATATGTCACCTTGTTTTCCTTCTGTGTGCTTTTCCTTTGGGTAAGGAGTGTCCGTTTGTGATCTCCTAAAGCAGTTGTTTCTGTTCTAGCATTTAAATGAGGGCATCAGCACTCATTAGAGTCCCCGAGACTTAGAACACATCCTGAAGCCATGTAGAGTAAGACCCAGCCCCTCAGCTCCGTCAGGGGTCAGCAGACAGAACCCTGGTCCTGCTCAGGCAGCCCTCAGAGCCGTGTTCTGCCCCACTCTTTCTCAATTCAAATCTGCCTCTCTGTTGCTTAACTTTCACCAAAAGCACACACTCCTGCTACCCTTTGGACAAAGTCACTAGGAGTCAAGTATTTTGTGGCAGTGAAGCTGCAGTACCATTTCTTTGTCTTGCATAAGATGAAGCTCCACATGATGAAAGAAATCATTGATCTATGAGGTCTCGTGGGAAGGCACTAGAAGGAAAGGCCCTCCCTTGAGAACAATGCAGACCTTTCCCCTTGCCTGGCCTCAGCCACTGATGAGTCTGTGGTAGCAGACTTTCTAAGACCCAAGAAATTCCCCCAGAAAACACCACTGAAACCCTTCACCACTTATATCTATGGAGCTCAAAAGGTTGTCCATCTTGATGCTGACTCTGCCCCCACTGTATCTTATAAACCGGGTCTCCTCTCCAGGAAGGATACCTTTTTCCTGTGAATTCTATTAGGGACTCCCTATACTGTCCTTCCTACATGGCTGTGACCTCCCAGCCTTCACCCGCTTCACTCCTTCTGATGGAAACCCCATACAGCCCTGGGGAAGCAGGCAGTGGGTTGGAGTGACAGCTTCACAGGGATTCACTGGAGGAGCCGTGGGCATCACTGTAGCTGTGAACACCAGGGGAGGCCGGTGCCTCTGGGCGAGGCAGGACATTGATGTTGCAGTTAAATACCAAACTCTCCTATCAGTTCTAAGAAATAAAGGCATTAATGGTCTGTTTTCAGGGTAGAATAGTTAATTTAAAAAAAAAAAAAATGAAAAACTGTGCAGCAGACACCAAACAGCAGGGTGTCGGTTAGAGGGTCTCTAAGGAACCTGGAGAACAAAGAGGGAATAGGATTCATGAAAGATGGTGTGGCAGGGGCTGGCTGGAGACCTCTACAACTTGCCCAGAATGCCTTAGAGAACAAAGGGAGGAGGGATTAGCTAATCATTTTTTCAGACAGATCAGAAATATTGTATATGCCACAGTACTCAACCAATGAGGAAATGGGGGCAGGGACTCCCGCGTTAGGAAATAGAAACCTCGGCCATGCATGTGTGGGTGTGCCTGCCCACTAGACAGACACCGTTCTTGCAAGGCCGCCATTAAAGCCTCGCCTTCACCGCGCCCTTTGTCTCCAAGTCCATTTCTTGAGTTTTGGACGGAGGAGTGTGCTCCTCACATCAGTCAGCCAGCTCTCCATTCCTAGTTCTGTCACTTACCAGCTGGGAAACCTGGGAAGTTCCTCAAAACTCTTCAAGCCTCTATTTTCTTTGGCGTAAAATGGTTATGATAACATCTATCTTACAGGGTTATTTAAAGAATTAGACAAAATAATACATATAAGGCACTTAGTGCTTTGCCTAGTACATGGTCAGCGATCAGTAGTTAGCCATTAATACAGGGGTGGGCAAAAGTAGATCGACAGTCGTGAGTATGTGAAACACAGAGCTTATTCTTGTATAACTATTCATTAATTACTGCATTATTTTCCATATAAACAGCTATAAATCTACCTTTGCCTACGTCTGCATTGTTCATCAAACATTTATTGATCAGTTGCTATAAACCTGCACCCTGCTAGGGGCTGAAGCTTCCAGTTTCTGCCCTCAAGAATCTCACCATCCTGTGGGAGAGGACCACAGAAGATCCAACAATCAGGATGCCACATGATAGAGCTTCATTAATGATCACCATTAAAAGAGCTATCACTAATAAGTGACAACTATTTATTATTATTTTTTGCTAGTCATTGTGTTCTACGTGCTTTATAGAGGTAAAAAACATAAGCTTTAAAAAAATTGATTTTAGAGAGAGAGAGAGAGAGGAAGAGGAGAGAGTGAGAGACTAACATCGATTTGTTGTTCCACATATGCATTCATTGCTTGATTCTTGTATATGCCCTGATGGGGGATTGAACCCACAACTTTGATATATCTGGATGATGCTCTAATCACATGAGCTAACCAGCTAGGGCAGGAGCATAAACTTTCTATTCCAAACATCTGGGTTTAAATCCAGGCATGTTCACTAAATATTTATGTAATCTGTGGCATGATAACTTCTTTGAAACTTAGTTATTTCATCTGGAAAATAGGTATACAAATTAGAAAATAATATATCTAAGATGTTACCATGGTGCCTTGCACATAGGAGGGCTTCATAAATGTCTTTTAAAGCAATGACTAGTGGTGTTTGGAGAACTGATATTGATGGCTACTGTACCCAGCACTGGACATTCTGTCTGAGTAGGTTTCAAGGCAGCATGTCCACCTGGGACGTGTGGCAGGACTGTGATATTTAGTGACTTACTTGTTGGTTGCCAGTTCTGAGCCCATCACTGGAGCCACAGGGCCTAGAGGCTAGCTACTCCATTGGAGTTGCTGGGAAGGTCTAGGCAGAATGTTCCAAATAGGGCAGGCCCTCCAGGACCAAGGCACAAAGAATCTTGGTTCGTGCAGTAAGAGGCCAAGCGAGGCTGTAAATGCAGACCTGTTACATTATACCAGGCATGAGTTCCTCGCCTGGGCGATCTGCTGCCTGGAGCCAGAGGCTTCTGTGTAGACCGCAAACACTGACCGCCCCCCCAACTGCACGCTCAGCCCCATGGTGGGTATCCCCATGCTGGGGTGACCAAGGACGATGCAGGCAGAGCTCCACACCTCATGGAACATATTACCTCTGAAAAGGAGTCATGCAAATCAGAACACACCAGCCCCAGAACTGAGCCAGTGCACGGAGAGGAACACACTGCACAGACCTAGACCTGTTTACACAAATGAACATTCTTGTAGCACAGTCTGATAAGCCTGTTGCTAAGCCTGCCTCGTTTCCTGACACAGAGCACCTTGCTCCAGCTCAGGAAAGATAATCGCTCTGGGAACCAGCTTCCTTAGGAGACCTGGCAGAATACTTTCAGTCTAAAGTGAAACCTACCTTTCAGCAGAGCTGCTCCTCCTCCCACGTCAGACAAGGGGAAACCTAATCCATAAAGGAAAGGGTTTGCGCGCACACAGTCCTGCTGGGTGTCAGTGACTGTAAGTGACCCTCAGGGAAAGGAAGGAACCCCGGATCTCTCAGCTCTGAGCATTTCCCAAACAAAGACCCTAAAGTTTCCTGCTGGGACAACATGAGACACAGGACACTCCAATTCCAGGCACACCCACAGCTATCAACTGTCAGTCCTGACACCAACCCTGTCTCTGCTGAGGTCCAAGCGGGGAGATCAGACAAGTATGTGTAGGGGCAGTGGCTGGGGAGGGCAGGAAGGGGGAGAAAGGGCTTTGGAGAGACCGATACAAATAGTAGGAGTATTTAATCTGACCCCAAAACACAGGACAAGGGAGAGCTGTGTGATCCAAGCCGGGATGAAAGAACGGCAGGCTTCCCCTTGTAATCAAAGAGTTTAATGATGCTTATTAAAAGCCCATTTCTGGGTCTTGTTGAGAAATTACCCCCGTGTTTTCTTTTTTTCATAAGAAGTGCTTCCTAGAGATTAAACACACACAACATACACACACACATTCCTCATACACATTCCCCACAAATCCCACACATCCCATACACCACACATGGAGGTACGTCTTCATAATGGACGGCCACAATTGACGACATGCCTGCATACACTGCAAAAGAGAAAAACCAGTCCCCATCCCCAAGGTTGTTCAGCACCCTTTGACATTCCAGACTTGGAAGGAGCCCAAGAGCTTCCAGCTCAAGCCATTGTCATCCCCACAAACAGCACAGCCTCTGATCCATCTTATTTTCCACATCTTGCCTAAAGCCAGACAACCTTGCACCAGCAGAAGCTCCAGAATCATTAAGCTTTGGTGGAACACAGCAGTTCAGTAGGGTCACTGCAGAAGAAGCAGGCTGTGCAGCCAGGCCCATGGCAGATTCGCTCTGATATGCTGAATCTCAGCCCTCGCACCCCTCACCCCATGGGGTTGGGGGTTGACCCTGGGCTTGCACCCCAGGCGTGTTTTCCTTTGTTATCAGCTAACCCTGTGCCCAAGCTGCCTTCACATTCAGGCAGAGAAGACATTGCTTTCTGGAATAATCCACCAGACACAGGAAAGTACCCATTACAGATAAGAATTCCTCCCCACCGCCCTCAGCCTGGGGACTGCCCTTGTGCTGATCGCCCCAACATTTACTCACTGCTAAGGGGCAGAGTACTAAATGCTCAAACCATCAGGTGAAGCAGTTGCTGTTGTCAGAAACAAATGCTTTGGAGTCAGTGAATCTAGACTTCAAGGTCAACTCTAACTCTTACTCACTATGCAGCCTTGGCCAACTCTCTAAGCCATCGTTTTCTCCTCTACAAAATGGCAATAACTTCTCTTCATCACGTGGCATTTCACAAAATGTCTTACAGACTGTAAACTCCAAAGCAGATGTTAGCAATTCTCACGATGAGACAATAATGAAGAAATGAGAGAGCTCATCAATTGGATTCCACGTACCTCAAGGGCAAAGCCTGTGTTGTTTTTGTCTTGTCATCCCCCATGCCTGGCACAGAGTACAGCCCCAAATATTCTGGCGGAACAGTTGAGAGAAGGAAGAACAAGTGACCCTATGAGTTGAGTGGCTTGCTCAAGGTCACAGAGCAGCTTGTGGTGGGCCTGGAACCCATATCCCCTGACCCTCTGGTCCAGGGCTCTCTGTTCTAGACACACCGAACAGGTGGGTCCACTGAAGGTTCAATGACGTCACCAGCACAGTGTGGGCCAGCTTTGACTGAACTCTACCATTCTCGGGGAGAGAACCAACCCGGGCCAGGCAGTGCCTAAGAGGCCTTCACAAACTCACCTGTTGCACATTTCAACTCGACAGTGGGAACAAATAGAAACCACAAGTGCACATAATGCCTAAATGCCTCAAAACCAGCCATCTTACTTCCTGACTTAAATTGCACGAATTAGTAGAGTCACAAGATTGAGACGATGGGCCTGCAGAGAGTTGGAGACTAGACAAATATCTTGTTTCAGACTCGCTTTCAGCATTATCACTTACCTGCTGACCAAGTGTCCAAGAGGCCACTAGCCCTCTCTGATTCTCAGTTTTTCCATCTGCAAAACAAGAAGACAATTACAATTAACCCCTGAAGTAAAATCCATGATAGGTTTTACACCTCATATTGATTACCAACTATTTATAATCCCAGGTAAGTGGGAAAACTGCTAATGGTCAGGGACTGGAAGAAAAGTACTTCAAAAATTAAGTGTGATCATTAATAGTTCTGTGACAGCCAAGGCACTGATGGTGTCCAACTCTTGACACAGAAAACCCAGCCTTCTAATCATTTTGGCACTTATTTTTATTTTTCATAGATGTCAAAATGCAAAGCACCATAGAGCAAACTCACTTCTAACATTGGGGGGCGGGTATTTTTCCATTATTTTTTCTTCTGTGCATAGAGTTTACCATTCTGCAGAGCAGGGGCGATGGCGGTGCACTATACTGAGAAGTACCATGCAGATAATGACCCCCCCCCCAGTGCCGTGCCATCCCGGTTGCCTACATTATGCCCATGCCTTTGTCAGTTTCCCTAAGACTTCTCAGGCCTGTGGTCAGGTCTCTGGCCAGCACAGTGCACACCTGAGCCCAGTGAGGAGCAGGTGACTTTAGGAGCCCTCGTCTGGTCTTTACCCAGTCAGGGTTGAGTTACCTCATCTGGAAAATAAGGAAACCAGACTGGCCAATCTGAGAGATCACTTTTAACTTAAAAAGGGAAGGCTAAGAAAAAGGGAAGGAAACTCATATATCTGAGTCCCTACTTATGTGACAGCTATTGAGCTAATAATATCTACAGGCATCTCATGATCCTCATAACCACTCTGGGAGATATTACAGATGAGAAAACTGCCACTCAGTGAGTTTCTGGGATCCATCCAAGACATGCTGCCATCACTTTGGGACCATTTTCACAGTTTTTGCTAAATTGATGTCTTACCTCTGCTATTATTTAATTTTTCCAAACCAATTCACATTTTCCCCTTTAACTTTATTTTTAACAATTAAAAAAAATGTTTCTGCAGCTCTTTATTTCATTCCCCTTCTCTCTATGGTCTAATATAAAGCAACCTCTCAACTAAGATAGACTCTATCATTGCAAAATGGTTGCTAACAAATTTAAAGAAATTTTTAATCACGACTATGCCACATAAAACTATGAAGTTGTAGGTTTGGGTGCTGTTTATACATATATATTTTTAATACTCATTAAAATAAATAAGTTTTGAAGTTTAAATGCTGATCCCTGTACCACCCTGCTCCCCGTGGTGCTCTGACTTCCTCTTGGAAAGAAGGGTTGCAGGTCTCTCCTTATGCTGCAGCTGGACCTTAGAACTGAAGTCCATCATATCTCAAAGCTGAAACAGCAAGCTCACCTAACACAGCTACTAACTGAAGGAACTGGGACTTGGCCCCATTTGCCCACTTCTGACCCTCTGTTCTGGGAGTGGATTCAGTTGCCCTCCTGGCCCCTCATCAGACCCCAAATTTGCAACACTGTGGCATCAGGCCACCAATTAATTTCTGTTTCCCAATCAAGGCCGGGTCATTCTGTTCTGTTAGGTCACTGGGTTTTCCGTACAGTAGATCGTATCAATGCATATTTAAGTTCCCAAAAGGGCACTCTGGGAAGAAGCTGCATAATTGCTAAAACCAAGTGTAGAAAATGTCAAGTGAAAGTGATTCTTTATTCAAAGATCCAAGATAGTAACCAAGGAAATAGGGCTGATGACATAATACCCAGGAATGCCATTGCCACTGCAAATGAGCAGAAAATCCCAACCTAGTCAGAGGTGCTGGTAGAAAGTGGCCAAGGGACTGTACTGCACTCTGATCGAAGCTGCTGTTGAGTATCTTTCTAGAGCGTGAAGCTTCCATTTCCTGTCATTTGGTTTAAAATTAATTGGCCTGAAGTTTTTATGCCTGGAGAGCAAACACACTGAAAGGCCTGCAGAACTGGCTCGGGCTTTCTTCTTGTAGGTTTCCCCGTGTCTCACTGAATGTGAGCTACAAAACCATGCAGAAACAGGAAAAACTAAGCAAACATAACCCTGATTATTCATACTCTGTCCAATGCCACCTCTTCCCTGAAGACGACTCCACCAACCCCAATGAGCATTTGTCACTCCCACCCGTGGGTTCCATCTGGTAGCACTTTAGTTACTGGATCTGTTATATTGCAGTCATTGTCTTCTTTTCTTTTAAAATATTGTTTCTTAAGCTTACTCAAGTCCATTCAATATAATAAAAATTCACCAACCATTAATAATAGGATTTTAGATATATCTCCTTCTAAACTTTCTTGCATAAATACTCTCAACACACAGACATTCACAAACATACACATGCAGATAGTTTACAAAATGGGATCATACTATACACACTAATTTAATCTCTTTTTAAATGGTTACATAGATAAACAATTAATCCTCTACTGATGGGCATATAGGTTATTTCCAATTTTTCACTGCTGGTAAAGATACTGTAATATTTTTGTGCATATATCCTTGTGTGGTTATTTGGCTATGCACTTGGACTAGACAGCTTACCATTAAAAAAAATTATAACTGCCTCCCACAAAAGACTGTATCACGTTCAATTTCCAACAGCAGTATACACACATGCCAATCCTCAGGCTCTCATCAATAGGAGGCGTTAGCAGGCTTCTGCTTCTTTTTTCTTAACCTTTGCCAATATGATAGGCAAAGGGAGCATCATTATTTTAATCTCCATGTTTTGAATATCAGTTGAACATCTTTTTCCATGTTTCATGGCCATTTGCACTATTTCTTTTGAGAACTTCAAGTTCACTGTCCTTTCCCCATTTTTTGGTCAGGAGTTAGTCTCTTTCTTGTTTGGTACATAGGGTCTGCCATTTGTCCTTTGCCTTGATTATTGATTTCAGCTTTCTTCCAGCAGCTTTAATCACAGTAAGTGGCACCAGCATCTAATCGTAGCCCAATCAGAAACCTAACTGCCTTGACATCTCCCTGCACGTCACTACCCACAGCAAATGATCATCACAGCCTATCCGTCCTACTTCCTAAGTAGACCTTAATTCTGTTCATTTGGGCCCCTCTCCACTGTCACAGCCACCACCACCTCTCACGGTGACTATTGCAAATCCTAACTGGTCTCCCCACATCCTCTTCTCTAATTCTCTCACCGTCCAGAAGCGAGAAGGATTTCTTAAATGCATATTGGATCATCTCCCCTGCCTAAAACCTTTAACAGCTTCCTAGTCCATGGAAGATCAAATTCAAAGTCCACAGTGTGCCCCTGTGCCTTACAGGCTGCATCTACAACTCAGTTTTGTACTACGTGGGTCTCTGAGCACATCCATGTCCGCTTCAGTCTCTGCACTCAGCCATAGTGGCTTATTTTCAGGTCTTCAAATGCATCAGTCTTCTTCCAGTGCAAGGTCCTGGGTGTGCTGTGCCTGCTCTGTGGAAAGTTGTTAGTGATCCACTTTGCTGGCTAATCCAGATTCCTCCTCCTGTCCTCTCAGCTTAACCCTTTGAGTGCCAACATTGCTGTGAGCGACGTTGACAAATTTTTCCAAAAGTGCCAGCGTCGCTCCCAGCGCCTCTTTTTTTGATGGCTATAAATGTAAATAACAATGGAATAATTCATATTTTATGTTTTGTTCTTTTTTTTGTATCTTAGGTTATATATTTATATAATTTTTTCTCATGTTGATCCAAATTTCAAATTACGCATGGCACTCAAAGGGTTAATCACCACCTCCTCAGAGAAATCATGAACCCCCAGACTAAGTGAGCTCATCTGTCTACTTACTGGAGTTCTCCTTTGTGGCGCATCTCACAACTGGAACCCTGTACTGTTGGCATGGTTTGTTTAATGAGCATAATGCTGCAAACTTCACGAGGGCAGGAACTGAGACTCAGCATTGTACCTATCACATAATAGGTACTTAACAGATAATTAGAGCATTAATTTCCTTTTCAAATTAGGGTAATTTCAATACCCTATCTAGCCCTGGCCAGGTAGCTGGCAGCTCAGCTGGTTACAGTGTTGTCCAGATACGCCAAGGTTGCAGGTTCCATCCCTGGTCAGGGCACATGCAAGAAGCAACCAATGATGCATAAATAAATGCAACAACGAACTGATGTTTCTCTCTCTCTCTCTCTCTCTGAAGAAAACAAACAAAACAATCCTATCTATTTCAAGGACCATGCTCTCTACTGTACGTTTTATAAATATATGAATTTGGATTATCATTCAGAAGGCAGATGAGGCTGAAAACCCAGGCCTGCTTTTAAAGGTGTGGTCTCTGGTTTAATTCAGCCTAATCATGAAGGATTGTCACACATCTTCTCATGCAAAAAAGTCAAAGCCTTGGCTTTGATAACTACAAGGTCACTTGAGTGGAAGCATCCAAAAGGCAAGGTTGATGTCCTGTGCTTTTCTGTAGCTCCCTTCTCTCTTCTCTACCCTGTGTTTTGCCCACATTCAATGAATATCTCTTAAATGGACTTAATTTTGTGTCAAATTATATAGTAATTATATCTAATTAACAAGCTTATTTAAAATAAATTTGCATTATATGGCATTATTGACTTGATGGTTTTTTCCTCTATGGATCAATATCTATATTTATGATTACTTCTTCTTAGGTTCTTTTCCTGAATTAAAAATAAACAAAAAATGTGAATTGTAGGTCAGAGAGTTTCAGCCCTCCTGTAGCAACATCTCTGCCCTGCTTCCTGAATATTCCCGCTCTTCAGCTCAGCATTCAGTGCACTGAATTTAGTGAAATTGTACTCTCTCTCCCCCTTCCTATAGTGTCTCTGGGATGGAAGCCAGAGATCAGGTCAGGGTGTGGTGCCACCATTTCCTTGGCTTAATTTGAATTCTTCTCA
The DNA here is from genome assembly GCF_987537825.1 of Furipterus horrens. Lineage (NCBI taxonomy): Eukaryota > Metazoa > Chordata > Mammalia > Chiroptera > Furipteridae > Furipterus > Furipterus horrens. Next base: position 50,436,565 of record NW_028327172.1, read on the forward strand.
AGCTAACATGGAGCACTTCTTTGGACAATAATGTTCAGTTGTGTAAAGGTATCAATGGACTTACTTATGTCTACTCTGGACACACATATACTGAGGCAGGGGGTCGAAGGAGACCATCAGATCAGGGTTTACTAGGGCCTATTTTGGAGGGTTCAGACACTCATCCATGCTAAGGGTGGCTTAGAAGAATAAATGTTTCTCTCCTGCCCTAGAGGAGACTGGGTTTCAGTAGCAAAGACAAGATCAAATGCTGTAAATAGTCTTGGCCCTGCATCTGAAGCATCATCCCCAGCCACCCCTCTTGGTGCTGCTTCAAGATTCCTTTTCTTTGAATATCCCTCTTCTGGAATGTTCTTCTCCACTGAAGATTCAAGTAAGAATTGTTGGGATGTTTACTGGGGCTTGATAAGTCTTTGTTATAAGTTACTAAGAAGCATTGGCTCTGGAATAAAAGAGTCTGGCCTTGACCCCTGGTTCTATTTCATCCCAGCTGGGTGACCTTGAGCAGCATACTTAACCTTCTTAAGCCTCCGTGTTGCATCTGAAATGTGTTGCTGCAGTGCTTATGTGACTGTCACTGTCACCTATCAAAGGCTCAATAAATGTTGGCAAATATTATCATTGCTGCTATTATTATTTTAGTTACTGTAGTACATACTGTGTACTGCGAACTGTCCTAAACAAATACTATATTATTACAAATATTAGCTCATTTAATCCTCATATACAATTCTGTAAAGTAGGAACCATTATTTTTTCTCATATTATAGATGGAAACTGAGGCACTGAGAGGCTAAGAAAATTGCCCAAGATAACACAATAAATGGAAAAGCCAGGATTATAAACCAAGGCAGTCTGCTCTAAACCACTAGATTATTAACTATAATAATTACTATGTAGTAATTGCCATAATTCTTAGTTTTTAATAATTACTATTCCTTTTTGTTAATGATGGGTCTCTGCTCAGTCACACAAAACCCCAGGCAGCTGTGGTGATTAACTGGGTTAGGGCTAACAGAATGTAAGGGAGTCAGCCAAGCCTACTGAAGTTCAAAAGAGTCATCTAGTTCTTGGTAAGAACCAGGGTTTTCAGTAGGAAAGTGGGGTAGAAGCCTAGTGTTTTGTGAGCTGGGCCAATATGGTGGGAATGGAAGTGGGTAATGGGCTGTCCTTGGTCAGCCCTAGTTACTCTGTGGCTGGAAAAGAGGTACTTGAACTTCCAGGCTCCACCTACTAGGAGGGTTGAGGTTGTGCTGGGTTTCCCTCTCTCTCTGGATGGACTGAGTGGGTCAGGATCTGTAGGGGAGGTGCACCAGTGACTCACAAAGCATGGCTGCAGAAGGCTGGCACAGGGTCAGGCCTCCTTTCAGGAAGTCCCTCCTGCCCCTGCCCACAGGGTCCCAGGAACCCTGGGCTCCGAAATGCTTCTTGAGCTCTAAGCAGCTCCTCTACAGATGTGGATGGACACTGGTCTCAAGAAACCACTGACCCATGATCTCTGGTCGTATTGCTGCCAGATGTCTGAATGAGGGGAGCTCTCCCAGGGGACTGTGTATGTCGTTCCCAGCTTGATCAGTGCCAGTGAGTAGATATCTTTTTCCTGGACTTCCGCTGTTGATTAGGTCTTCAAAACCTGCTCCCTTTAGCTTTCTTCCAGGTATTTCAGAGTCAAAGAATTTCCCTTTCCTCCTGGTCAGATTCCTTTGTGTGTGAGGTCAGGGTGGCATGGGCAGTGTGGGGTGAGGAAATTGTCCCTGGGTCAGAGGGCTTGGCCCAAACAACCCAACCACCCACCGTGGCTTGGCAGAGGAAGAGTGAAATCCCAACGCCTTGACTGGCCTTCTGAAGACTGGCCGAGTCCTCCTCCGGGTCCCCAGACCCAAGGCAGCCCCAACCAGGGTCACTGGAGCTGCTCTCAGAGTCAGGTAGTGTTGTTGTTGCTGTGTGGCAGAGGTGAGGATGGGTTTTATTGTTTACCTAAAAACCTGTAAGGTCCAAAAGTGATCCATGGTGCTGCATGATATCCTCACTTCTTTTCAGCCAGACACATGTAGCCATGTGAGAGAGCCTTTTTAATTTTTAAAAACCATGCAAGTCATCTTTCCTTGAAACACCAACTTTTTTCTACCCAGCAGCTTCGGGCTCACCCTCCCAGCAACTAGCATTTCTGGCTGCCTGCTCCGTGGGTCAGACCCAGACTGGAACTGGTGGCCAGGAAGATGAATACAGCATGGTTCTGACCCATGTTCAAATCCCACTTCTGACTCCGATGATGGTGTGACACAGAGAAAGTGACTTAACCTCTGTGAGCCTCAGCTTCCTCATCTGCAGAGAGGAGAGCCTTTTCCTCACCTTCCTGGGCTGTGGTGGAAATTCAGTGGAACAGCCTTTCTCAGAAAACAAGCAGGGCCTGCAAGTCAGTCCAGAACAGCACGCACTGCTTTTATAATTTCCACCACTAATGATGGCGAGTAAGACCTGCTCCTGGCACTAAAAGGTCCACATGTTACAGGTAGCAAGGTGGGGGTGGTGGGAGATCTGTGACCTACAGTGGGATCCAGCCAGAAAGGGGTCAATTCTACAAGATAGGTGTCAAACAGGACTCATGGGTGTAGTGTTTGCAAACAAAACAAAAAGGTCCGTGGTAGGAGGTAGGAAGTGCGGACCAACGCGAGAAGAGTGAGCGGCAGAAGAAGGGGAACCCCTGAGAGCACAGGCACTAGGAAGGATACAGGGCAGGGTGCTGGGAGGCCTCACAGTCCAGGTTCCAGTCATAGGCTCATCCATCAAAGGATTTTAAGCTGGACAATGACAGGGCCAGGTGTGTCCTTCAGCGCAATCAATCTGGCTGCAGTGAGGATGGACTGGGGGTGGGTGGGAGGGCTGGATCAAGGTGAGACTGGACCAGGGAGAACCACAGAGCCAAGGCTTATCCACGGCCAAGAGGAGTGCCCCTAACTTTTTTCAGGGGGCTGCTCATTGCCTCTGCCTGCCTCCTCATCGCAGCAGGACTCCAGGGGCCCAGCTACCAGGTTGTGGGCGTGGCTGCTGAGGCGCTGCCCTGACAAGGGTCCTCTCAGGCGTCAAGCAGAAAACCATGCACCCCAAAACCTGGTCCTTTCTGACTCAGCTAGGCCAGAGCATCCCTTGCTGTAGGCCTCTCAATCCCCATGCTGTCTCACAGCCCCTGCCTGGAGCCACGATCAAGGTGGCTGAGCGGATGCCCCAGTCTCACTCAGTCAAATCAGTTTAATTCTATTCAGTTAAAGTATTTTTGTGTGTGAACGCAGGCTCAGGTTTGAGGGTAGGTATGAGATTGTAACAGACAAAGCTATGGGCCCAAGGGGTTTATAGCCAAGGACCCAAATCCGCTTTGTAACCCAAAGCTGAGTGCTGCTGCCTTCAAAGGGGGGCCAAGGGCCCGTGCTACAGGAAGGAAGGAGACAGCCATGGATTTTCCTCCGCAGAATCAGCAAAGCTACATGGAAGAAGTGGCGCTTGCTTGGGCCCTGGAGACTAAAGAGGCATTTGACGGGCAAGGGGTGAAAAAAGGGAATTCCAGGCTGAGGGAGGGCACTTGTGGGGGGACGGGTGTTGCCTTCCATGGCTGCACCACAGGGGATGAAGAGGAAGTGAGAGCAGGCAAAGGCACGCATGGGGCTGAGATCCCCCTGGGAGGGGCCTGATGCCACTTTCTACTTGCCTAAGGCACAAGAACTATGGTCACATGAGAAAGAGCAAAGCAGTAACTTTTAAGCACCACTGTGCATCTGGCAATGGGCATTACATTAACTCCACACAGAGCCATTTAGTTTGAATTTTATAACCATCTTGGGAGGTATATATTATCACCATCCCTATTTTACAACTGAAGAAACTAAGGCTCAGAGAGATTACATGAGCTGCCCAAGGCTGCAGAGGCGGGAAGGGAGCGCAAATGTTTGACTCTGAGCCCAGTGATCCTCCCCTATACAATTCCAGCTCCCTAAAGGACAGAGGCAGATGCTTAATATGCTTCAAACAGCCAAGGAAACAGAATCATCATCGCCACCATCATCTTCATCATCATCGTCATCACCACCATTGTCGTGGACGCAGAATTTTATTTCATAAAGGAGAAAATGCCCCAGATGTGCCTCATTATAACAGGATATTGTACAATTTCTGAGTATATATATGTCTATTTAAAATCAACCACTGCCAGTGATTGCCTATGGCACTGTCTGCTTATGGTGTATGAGGTGCTTCCACTGCTTGTTCATAGTAACCTTTACAACAAACCCGTAAAGCAGGGTTACTCCCCCCATTTTATAGTGGGGGACAAGGAGGCTCAGACAAGCAAAGTGATTTGCCCTGATTACGCAGAGCAGGAACTAGAAGTATGTGTCTGGGCACTCAGACCAACCTGTCAATCCCAAACTCAACATGTCAGCCGCTCAAGCTTGACCTCCAAAGGGTCCTCTTCTGCTGGTCCCCATCTCAGTGACTGATGCCCCTTTTTACCAGCAGTACAAACTAGAAACCTAGGCCACCCCTTGATAGCCTACCCCTTCACTTTGCCACCATGTGAACCCACCATCAAATCTTGCTGGTTCTAACTCTCTCAATCCTGCCCACTTCTCACCATCTCTGCCTGCACTACCCTAGCCCCAGCCTCTGTCATCTCTCACCTGAGCTGCTGCAGTGGCCTCACAACTGGTCTCCCTGCATCCTGTGCTATAGGAAGTGCGATCCCTCACCTGGCTCCAGGGTGCAGAGAACCCGGCTCCTGCTGGTAGCTCTGCCTCCTCTCACCATATGCCCTGCCCCTTTCATTTTCTTAAACATCCAACTGTCTGTTCTGTGTCAGGACATCTGCACAAGCATCTTCTTCTACCACTACTCCCAGCTTAGCAGGCCTTTCTTTCATATCTTAGCTCAAATGTCACTTCCTCCGGGAAGCCTTCCCAGACTCCCAGTCTAGATCAGCAGATACACACCAGGCTGTTGTGCCTGTGGTTAAATATGGACACAATGTCACACCAGTTGCTATCTGGTCCCTGCCCAAGTTCCTGGTTGCCTCCCACCATGACCTGAGCTTCTCCCTGGGACCCTGCAGCCCTCTCCACTGTCCAAAGGATATATCATGGCATGTGGAAGGCCCAGGACTTCTCCTGAGATTTTTATTTTTATTTTTTTATATTTTATTTTATTTATTTATTTTTTCAGATTTAATGTGTTTTATTGATTAAAATATTACATTTGTGCCAATTTCCCTTCCCTCTGCTCCCCTCCACCCGGTGGCCCCCCTCCCTCCAGTTGTCCCCCCCTTTTAGATTAAGTCCATTAGTTGTGCATACAGTTCCTCCCAACCTCTCTCCGTCTATTCCATTCCCTCCTACCTTGATCCCCAATTCCTATATCATCTCCCTCCCTCTCCCCACTCCCCCTCCCTGTTGACCTCCCCCCAATATGCTTCCCGTACCCACAGTTCCTTTTCCACTCTCGTTGCCTATTTAGTTTGCCTTTGTTTCATCTCCCTAGCTTCTGTTTTTTTAAACCAGTCCCTTTAACATCTCATATAACAGTGGTTTGGATCTAATGAACTCTTTCAGTTTTATTCTGTCCTGGAAACACTTTCTCTGTCCTTCTATTCTGAATGACAATTTCGCTGGATAGAGTATTCGTGGTTGTAGGTTTTGGATTTTCATTACTTTGAATATTTCTTGCCAGTCTCTTCTTGCCTGTAGGGTTTCCCTTGAGAAGTCAGCTGATAGTCTAATTGGGACCCCTTTGTACATAATTCTTTTCTTCTCTCTTGCTGCTTTTAAGATTCTCTCTTTATCTTTAATTTTTGACATTTTGATTATAATGTGTCTTGGAGTGGTTCTCCCTGGGTCCAGTCTCTTGGGAACTCTCCTTGCTTCCTGGACCTGCAAGTCTATTCCCTTCCCCAAGTCTGGGAAGTTCTCCTTTATTATATTTTCACTCAATTTTTCAAGTTCTAGTTCATCTTCCTCATTCTCTGGCAAACCAATGATTCTTATGTTGGGCCTTTTATAGCTGTCCCAGAGGTTTCTGATCCTCTCATTGTTGCTTCCCATTTCCTTTCGCTGCATTGGTTGACTGCTTGTTCCTTCTCCATATTCCAGTTTGTTGAAATGAACTCTGGATTTTTTTTTTCTCACCCTCTATCTCGTATGCGGTTTTGTTCCTTTCGTTATGAAAGTTTTTCGCTTCTTTCTTATCTTTTTCCTGCTCTTTTGTGAATTCTGTAAGCCACCTGATAACAATGGCCCAGAACTGAGCCTCTGACAGGTTTCTTATCTGTTCATCTGTCAGGTTCTCTATCTGCTGCCTGGTGAGCTGTGTCACCGGGATTTCTATAGTTGTCTGCCACATTTTGACAGATGCGTTTTGTTTTCTTGGGCCGGCTGTCCGGGGCAGTGCCTGTGTACGCGTCACAAATCAGCGTCTGGCGCCTGTCCGCGACCTATTTCGCAGCCCTGTGTTGCTTTCTTTGGGAGCGGGGGTCCAAGGTGGATTCACACAGTTATTCAGCTAGGAGACCGGGATCCGTCCTCCCGCCCCCCTGGGCCTCACTGTTCAAGGCGATGCGGTGGCTGCTCTCCCCAGCGCCGGGGTCGCGCACCGCCAGGGGCTTGACTGCAGGCGGGATTCCTCACCGCCCCGCTGCTGTCCAGGTGCGACCACAAACAGCTTTGCCCTCTTTAACTCTTACCTGCCCGAATGGCACCGCTGGTTTATAACTTCATATGTTGGGCTTCCGTGTAGTTTTATTTTCTGGAATTTCTAGTTATCCTTTGTTTTGAAGTAGTTGTATTCCTCTCTAGTTGTAGAGGGAGACCTAGCGTGTCCGTCTAAGCCTCCATCTTGGCCGGAAGTCTCCTGAGATTTTTATGATGGAGGCCTGTGCACATGCAGTTCAAGTTACTAAAGATTTTGCATGTCAGCTCTGCTCTTGACCCAATACTTCTCACATTTTATTGTTACATTGAGGTCTGTCTGGGAAAAGTCCAGCCACTGTTAATATGAGAATGGTTTGTGCAACATCCATGTAATCTGGCAGTCAAGGAAAGTGAACTAGAATGCACATGTGTGAACAATGACAGCTTCACTATATTAGTCAGTGGGGGTGGCAGATGCCATTGAGTTAGCATATGTACTGTGTGGCCATCACATTCAAAATGACTAAGTGAGTAGAGAAGTGAATCTGCACCAAATTTTGTGTTAAGTTTGAACATTCCTCCATGGAAACTATTCAGATGATTCAGAAGGCTGCAGCTATGGACACCTGGTGATACCTATGGGCCGCTTCATCACAACAATGTACCTGCTCATGCATCACGTCTTGTGCAGAGTGTTTTGGCAAATCATCCAATCACCCAGGTGACTCAGTCCCACTACAGCCCAGATTTGGTGCCCTGCAACTTCTGGCTTTTCCCCAAACTAAAATCACCTATGAAAAGGAAGACATTTCAGACTGTCAATGAGATTCAGGAAAATACAACAGGGCAGCTGATGGTGATTGGGAGAACCATGTGAGGTCCCAAGGTGTCTACTTTGAAGAGGACTGAGGTATCATTGTCCTATGTACAATGTTTCTTGTATCTATCTTGTATCTTCTTCAATAAATATCTCTATTTTTTATAGTACATGGCTGAATACCTTCTGGACAGATATTGTATTTATTTGCATAACTGAGTCATGAACTCTGGGAGGGCAGAAAGCCCAAAAGTTAGATTTACCATGTGAAGTCTCAATAAAGAACACCTGAGTGACGTAAGGAACGAAATGAACGGGGCAGTGCCGCTTCCTCCATCTTTCTGTCTGCATCTGCTCATATTTTCCAACAACTTCAGGTACCAGGCAAAAAAGATACAGGACTGAGGCAACCAAGCATCAGAGATGGCAAGGAAGCCACAGAGGGGCTGCCTGTCCTGCCAGGGTGAGGTCATGATCTCAGCAACCTACAGACACTCAGGGGACAGAAAGAAGGCAGAGTCTTTCTGGGCTTGATTTTCCCCCTGCTCTTTAGCCACTCTGTCCACTTAATAAAGAGCTCTCAAACCCATCGCCGGGTCCTTACCAATCAGATAACACTTTAGTCCAAAAGACCATCTTCTCCCATGACTGCAAGACTCCCTTAGCAAGTGTCCCTGCTTCACCTTTCACTCACCTCTGTGTCTTCTCCTGCACCAAGCCTGGACTTAAAAGGTGCTATCTGACTGACCATGTCTTCTGTTAAAGTGCTGTGGCTTTCCATTATCCTCCAGATATATTCAGACCCACACCCTACTTTCTACAGTCTTCATCTTTTGTTCCTCTCTATTCCTCTAATCTCACTGTCTGCTTCTCTCCTTATTCTCTTTTATTTCCTGTATCAACACACGTGCTGTCCTCAGGGCCTTTGAATATGCTGTCCTGTTGTCTAGAACTTCCCCAGCTCATTTCTATCTATCTTCTGGGTTTTAGTTTAAAAGGTATATATACATATGTGGGTACACACACACACACACACACACACACACACACACACACACACATATATTTGGAAAGCCTTTTGTTGACTAACCCTAGGCTGCTCATATGGTCTGCTGCTCTTCCTTTGTTACACTCAGCACACCTGAACTACCTGTCTGCCTTGAACAGAAGCCCCATGTGGACAAGGACTGTGTCATCTTGTTATCCCCATTGCTCAGCCTGATTCCTGACACAGAGAGAAGACTCAATCAATATTTGATGAAAGACTAATCAAAATGATGAATCTGTAAGCTTGGATTTTTCCCCTGTCTCCAGGATGAAGGCTGAAATGTAAATTTCAAGAGTTACTATCGAGATTTCAGAAAATAGCCAATTAATTTAGATCCCTTCTGATGTGCAGAAGGGGTCTGAAAACTCAGCAGTGAAGCTCTCTAAGGGACTCGACTGAACTCTTAGGAGGGAATTTGAACTACTAAAAGAAAATAAACAAATAAAAAAAGAAATACTAGAAAAAGATGAAGGAAAGAAGGTGAAAAAAAGAAAATAAGCTCGCCAAAGAAAAATACTGAGTAACAATGGACTAAAAAAGACTAAACCCCCTGGTAAGCCGAGAATGGGTCATGTGTTCCAGGAAACGAGCATCGGCCTGGATGGACTCCGGTCCCTCCTCTGATCCTGACAAGCTCTGCACTCCTCCGCCAGACACCTGCCCTCTCTACAGCTTGGCTTCCTTCCCTGCAAAACAACAAGAAGTACCTAGGCCCCCTAGGTCTGGGGTTCCTGCAGGAGGCCAGGGGTTCCAAGCTTCAGATGGGGCTCCATCCCTGCTCTTCTGGCCCTGTCCCAGACTTCTTGGACATCTTTTGCCACCAACAAATTGGGGGGCGTGGGTCTGATGTGATTGAACACCAACCAGGCAGCACAGGTGCCAGAGAACTGCCCCTGAAGCTGCTCTGGTCCATGTGTGGATGCAGTAGTGTCGGTTGGACTGCCAAGTGAATGTGCCCGGGCCTGTTATTCATGGATCCTGGAGTCCCAGGTATTCGAGTAACTTAGAAAATGTCTACTATGAAGGTCTTAACTGTTCTGTCTCATGGGCCAACCCCCTTTGACAGGTTCTTGAAAGGTAAAGATCCTTTCCCAGAAAAATGTTTCTAAACACATAAAATAAAATCCCTAGGGTTCCAGTGCAAACCAATTGTACTGAAATGGTTATTAAAATGTTAAACTGTTAACTGTGGTACAGTAATATTTTTATTTTTATAAGTCAAGATTTATAACAAGATCTAGAGGAAGGTCTAATAACTCTCATAACCTTGAAGTAGTCATGAGTGTAAATGCTATTCTGAGGTATCTCCAACAACTATAAAGGGATACAAAAATATCTGATTCCTCCTGGTAACAAAGTCCAAGAGACTTCTAATGCTGTTGTGGTTTATTGCTTATGTTCACAATGGAAGAAGTGCTAACTTTTTCCCCAGCCACAGGCTCACATTAAAAACCTCTGATTTAGGGCAGTGACCTGACTTTATAGAGAAGGACATTGCAGCCCCTAAAGGGGCAGAGACGTGCACAGAGCTACCCTGCCAGTGAGAGTTCAAACCAGATTCTAGCACAGGCCTCCAGCGGCTTCCCAGCCCTGCTCTGCCCACTTTGCAGAGCTGCCTCCAAAGTGCTTGATTCCCCAAACCCCACTACACAGGCCCATTGTTTTACTTCCCTGAGCCTTGGTTTCCTTATCTGTAAAACGGGAACAACCACACCCACCTCTGCAGGCTGCTGTCGGAACAGGATGAGGAAAGGAACGAGAAAGGCCCTTGTTATGTGCATAGCGCCCTGTACTTGTATAAATCAATAACCTGTGAACAATTATTATATACTGCCTCATGTGAAACCTAAGGATATGAACCTTGGGTGTCAGCAAAGGGGAAGGTCCAGGGTGGTCAACCCAAATGTCTTTAGGAGTAATACAATAAGGAAGGGTGGGGACTGTGGCAAAAACTCAAGAACCCATGCCCCTTTGAAAGGAGCAGCCACCATTCAGTACCAGTGGAGGATGCCACCCAGGAAGATGTGACACCAAGGTTCCAGAAAGTGCAACAATGGACCTGTGTGGGTGGATCAGGAGAATTATGCACCTGGAAGGTGGCTCACCAAGTAGGCAGAGCAGGGCCTTGTGTTGCCAAATCTGACTTTCTGAGAGATGATCAAAATCCATATTTTCTGCAAGGTCTCCTCATTTTTATATTAAATATTTTGATATTTAAAATGGGTTGTGAGCCCCAAAACATGTCTGCAGGCTGTCAGTTTGCAGCCCCTGGGGTGTATAAGTAGGGGAGGAGATGGAACAGGTCAGTGCTTCCCATAGAGGCCCAGAGGGTCCTCACCTCACCCCTCCAGGGCTGGCCCTGGAGGTCAGATGATGCCCGTGCAGGATAGGCATTCTCACTAGGGCAACTAAGGTCCCCCCAACAGAGACAGCTGGTCATGACATTCTGCTCCCTACCTCTCACTGCTGCAAGGCTGCCGTGTTTTATTAATAACCCTGACTTGTGCTCACAGCATATCAAGGCAAACAGAGCCACTTCCAGGGCGGGCGATGCAGGCAATTCTAACAGATGAAGAAACAGGCTTCCGAATAGAAAGAGGGAGAGAAATAGACAGAGATCCAAGTCTTCTTCATGCTAATTTGCGGGCGCAGAGCCACGGACTTGGAGAATCTTAGATCATTTGGTCTGGAAGGGACCTCTGTTCAGAGGATGGGAAAAGACTTGCCAAGGATTCATTATGTGAATACTTCTGATTTCTCATACCATCAGCTTCCTCATCTGAAAAGACCAATAAAGCCACTTAGTTTCTCCAATGTGTCACGTCCTCTGCAGCCCAATGCTGCAGTTCACACCATTCCCTCCTTCCTCTGGCCAGCTCTGACTTGATCTTCAAGATCAGCTCAAGATTGCCTTTTGGGAACCTGCACTGCCCCATTCTTCTGCTCCCACCAACAAGAGCACATGCCACACAGGACTGCCACTGTTGGTGTATGCATCTACCCTCCAGTCTGTAGTGACTTCAGCTTTGTCACTCAGAGCCGGACACAGGGCCTGGCACATAGGAGAGACTCTACAAACCTCTGCTGAATGAAGCTGGAAGCAATGCACAGTATAAGTCTGTCTTGAGTGGCATAAGGAGGTGGTAAATAAAGACTATAAGGGGAAAGCTCAATGCCACCTTCTTGATAAAAAAATTAACATGCCAAATTGTCCCAAGTCTAGGGTGAAACAGAGACTTTGGTCCTATAACATCAAAAACCAGCCAACACGCAGGTAGCGATGGTATATGGTTCCTTTGATCATCCCTCTTGCAAACCAATGAGGGGGCAATCAAAGTCATTCCTGAAAATCCATATGTGCCAGGCTCTGCATTGGACACTCTGACACACTACCTCACTTAATTCCCAGGAACTTGTGAAGTAGGTAATATACCGATGTCATAGTTTACAGGTGTGGAATGAGCAAAGCCAGGTTCATCCATGGCAGGAAGGCAGGACCAAAGCCAATCCACACATCTCCAGAGTTCTTTCCATCCTATCAACACCCTCCCTGTCTCAACGGACTTCCTCCATTTTGCCGGGTCCAACTTTGCTTATACCAGACGTGGAGCAGCAAGGGGTGGGGCTTTGAGTAAATTATTTCCCCATCCCCACCCCAGCCCTGACATTCCAGATCTGCCATTGCCACAGGTCTGGGGCTTGAGACAAGGTGGTCATTGTGAAGTCTCTCTGGGAAAATGAATACAATGCATCAGACAGAAGAAGGTCCCCAAACTCCTCCCCTGTCTCCCCAGTCACTTCAGCCATGGGGTGGGTAAGAAGGAGAGGGTTCTGTTCTACTTTTTTTAGGTTTTATTTTTTAAGCATTATTTTACATTTACATGTTACCCATAGAAAACTTTGGTTTAGAGGGTGCCTACTTGGGAACAGAAGTCCTTGGGTTCATTAGTTCCTTTATCGGCCTTCTATTAATACCTGAAGCTGCAGTGAGATGGGACATGAAAGGGAGGTTATGGATGGCACAGCTAACACGCTGAACACCATCCTGATTGCTCAGTGCATGCACTGAGCATTCCCAGTTTCTCACTGGACAAGATGCCGATCTGACAGTCAAGGATACATGAACTCCATGTACTGTAAATGGATGAGACAGAGGCTTTGAGTCAGAGAGGCTCAAGTCTCAAGCCCACCTAACCTCTCTGACACTTGGTTTCTATGTCTGGATCTCACAGCACTTCTGTGGTGATGATCAAGTGCAGAGACATAGAACACCTAGCCAGCACAGTGTCTGGCACACTTCATGCTGGTCTATCCATTCCCTGCCACTGTCACTTGAAACCTGCCGGGGACTGAGCGCTGGAGGCAGCCGAAGCATGGAGGGGGACCAGTACAGTAGATGTGCTATTGATTTTCTCGGGTTTGGCCTCGATTGGACCTTCCTAATCCTATTGGGTTGGCCAAAAAGTCTGTTGAGTTTTTTCGATACGATCGCTCTAGTAGGGCATAATTGTCTTTAACTTCATTTGAAACAATTTTGTTAAGATTGTATTGTGACAGCTGTCATATTAGCATGCATTAAAAAAAAACTTATCAAGCCCTGGCTGGTGAGGCTCAGTGGATTGAGTACCAGCCTATAAACCAGAGGGTCATCCGTTCGATTCTCAGTCAGGACACATGCCTGGATTGTGGGCCAGATCCCCAGTTGGGGCACATGAGACACAACCACACATTGATGTTCTCTCCCTCTCTTTCTTCCTCCCTTCCCCTCTCTCTAAAAATAAGTAAATAAAATATTAAAAAAAACTTATCAAAATGGTGAATTTTTATGCAGCCATCTTAATATTGAAGATGGAAGAAGATATGCAATATTTTTGGCGTACTATGCTTTATTATTTCAAGAAGGTAAAATGCAACTGAGATGCAAAAAACGATTTCTGCAATATATGGAGAAGGTGCTGTGACTGATGGAATGTGTCAAAGTGGTTTGTGAAGTTTCTTGGTACTACTGACATTTTGGCCAAATAAGTCTGTGCTGTGGGGCTGTCTTATGCATTGGAAGATGCTTAGCAGCACCCCTCGCCGCTACCCACTAGAAGCCAGTAGCGGTATATAGCCAACATACTCAAAATATCCAAATCAATAGTTATTGGTGAAAACAAAAATTGTGTCTTTTATTTTATGGAAAAAATGTAACGGACTTTTTGGTCAACCCAATACCTTGTCAATTGGGCTAATATTTTACAAGCCCACAATATACAGTTTTTTATGAGCCCATAAAAATCTTCAGAGTGAAATTAAATTCATCTGCCACAATTTTTCTTGAAGACTAAAGCCCAAGACTTGAGCTTAACCTCCTGGACTCTCCTTAATCAAACTGGCCAACATCCCCTCCCAGCACGCACTTGGCGGCTTCCACTTAGGTCTGCTGATCCTTCTCTCAATGTGTTCTGCCCATTCCTGCCTCTGAACTTTCTCATGCTGTTCCTTTTCTGGGACAATCCCCACCCTTTCAGTGCCTGCTTCCCACCCATGTGAGAAGCATTTCCCTGCAATTCAAGCCCCTATTGCATCTCCCTCCTCAGAATCCCATGATGCTCAGAGTAGCACCCCATTTGTGTCCTCTTCTTCTTTTCTTCCCCAGGACTATTTCACTGGCTGCAGGGGCCTGAGTGAGTCTCTGAACCTTTAAAGTCTTCACATACTCTCACACGAAGGAGACCTCCTCCAAGGCAGGGGCAGTGCAGACCCTCACCCTGCTGACTCCATGTGAGTAATTCCTCTCCATCCTTCAGAACTCATGATGAGTGCTCCCTCCTTCAGGAAGCTCTCCTTGGTCCGTCAGGCTGGTCTTCATCTCTCCTACCTACAACTCCCAACAGTACTCCATCTGAATCTTTCTCAGGGGACATATCACTTCCTGCCATGCAGTCATGTATGTGGCTGGCTTCTCAACACTGTGAGTACATGAGGGTAGGGTCTTGTCCTTTTCACTGCCACCTCCCTGGCACACAGCACAGAGCTTGACATAGAGTGTATTTCAGTGAATATGTGTCAAATAGTGGTAATAATAACAAGAACAAGAACAATAACAAGAGCAGAAAACAAGACATAACACCAATATTGCTGTGCGTTATTGTAAATGCTGTGCATATATTAGCTTATTTAATACTTTACATATATTAGTTTACTAAGTGCTTACAGCCTCCTGTAAGTACTCCCATTTTCTAATGAAGAACCTGAGTCACAGAGAGGTCAGGTAATACACCCAAGGTCAAGCAAGTGGCAGAGCTCCTGCTTGAATCTAGGCCACGTGACTAGCAAAGATGATCTTAACCACTGAGCAATACCACCTCTGGGTTCATTCATCTTCATATCCTCAGTGCCTTGCAAAGAATGAGGCAGTCATCAAGGGCTCAATTAGCAAGTGCTCCCCACACCCCTTCGTTGGAAGGCTGCCACCAGGCATGGTGAGACACAAGATGGGAAAAGCACCTGGCACAGTGGATACTGTCCCTGCCAAGCCTGCTACAAGCACATTCTGAAGTGGGCTGTTCTCCTCTTAATGAGATGCACTAGCCCCCATCCCACACAGCCTTCTCTGTCAGGGCAAGCTAATTCATCCTTAGCAACGAGTCTAGACTTAGAGGCTGGATATGTTATTACCATCGGGACTAGCTGTCCACCTATTTCTATGGTCATTAAAGCTTCTACACACTCAATTTGTCTTCCAGAAGACCCCATCCTTAGGCACTGTTGGAAATAACCTGTTTGTATGGCTGATGATGCTCCCAAGCCCGGAACTTGAAGGCGAGCGGACCCTACATCATTCTTTCCTGACCTCAGCTCTTTTGGGAACTGTAAGCTCCCTTTTAGACATGCAATGTTAGCTTTTCCACAGATTACAAAATGGAGGGTGGCATCCTGATTCTAAAGTCAAGTGACATTACTCTTTTGGCTTATTTATTCCCAGACCTTGTGCAAAGGGACCAAGACTCCAGAGAGACGAAGAAAACCCCAGCTGATGGTTCTGAAGCTATGGGTCCAGGTTTCCTCATTTCAGTTCTTTGCCAGAAAGCATAGTAAATTACATGCACCTGATCCTCCCTCCCTGTCAATATACTCATGTAACAGTTTCTAAAAAGACGATCCTCTGCTAAATCCTGCACAATCATTCCCAATGTGTGTTGGTAACAGACACCAGGAAGCCAGTGAACTTGCCTCAGCTCTAAACACATTTGCTAATAACTCTTATGCAGAAAGAGCTTCACTCCTGCTGATTTCAAGGCTCTGGAAAGCAGATTCCTAACAAATTTCCTTTGCCTTTGTTTCACATAATCCTGCTTCTGTCTGCTTCATGCTCTTCCCCAAATGTGTTGGGTTCCAGCGCGCCACTGTCCTCCATGAATGATGGCTTCTGGCTCAACAAATGGCCCTCCATCTATCATTGTGGAGCTCCAGTGGCAACAAGAGGGTCTGCTGTTTTCCTCCGCAAGCAGGCAGAGTGATGGCCCTGCCTTGGACTTGCCTCTTCCACTCTCTCGGGAGGGAAACCAAGAGTGCTGGCAGCTCTGGGGGTGCAAGTAAAGGCTGAGCCACTTCCACTTTCAGTGTGAAGCCCTCTCGTCTGTGGAGACCCCACTTACGTTCTGCTCTCCCAGGTGGCCGATCCCTATAATCCCTCACCCTCCACGCTGCAGCCCCAGCCTTTCTTCCAACGATATCATCCATCTCTCTGTTGAGCTCTGAGAATCTAATGAGATCATTGTGCCCTGTGTGTTTTACAAATACAGAATGGGCAGAGCCATTGAGGGGGACTGTGCTGCAGTCAGGAAAACCTGGGTCCAAATCTGACGCACCACTTTCAGACCAGTTGACCTTGCAGGAGCCACTTAACCCTCTCTAAGCCTCAATGTTCCCATCTGCAAAGGAGAAATAACAATGTCTGTCTCAGTGTTTTCATGAAGCTCACGTGGATAATGAAGGTGATGGATGCTAATCACTAAGCACAGTGCCTGGCAAACAGAAGGCATTAATAAGGGGCCTTATTATTTAAAAATATAATAGTATAATAACATTAATAAGAATTCTATATTTTCCCTAGAACTCCAGGAAAATTGATGGTGGAGAGAAATGAATTCAGTTTACCTGTGGCTTTGTGTCTCCCTTGACAAAAGGTCCTAGAGCTTGAGCTTGAGCACTCTGGGGTGCCGGTTCTAACCAGCCCAGTACACCCAGACCAAGTTCAGACTCTGGCTGTGCCTCTTGCTGTGTGACCTTGCTAAGGGACTTGACCTTTCTAAGCCTCAGTTCCTTCCTCTGCAAACTGTGATAAATAAGATCTACTTTATAGGTCCATTGTGAGTACTAGTGAGGTAATGCAGGGAAAAAGCTAGCCTTTAGTGCTTGGTTTCTAGTAGGTGCTAAGGAAATTTTAGCTAACTATGTTAGTCACTTATTCATTAGACACCTAAAAGGAGTCTAGGACATTGTGCTATTGTGCTGGAAGAGGTAAAAAGAAAAAGGAGCAGGAGCAGGAGGAGCCGGAGGAGGGAGGGGTGAGGGGAAGAATAGGTAAGACACATCTATATCCTCATGGAGCTCACAGGCTAATGAAGTAATTCTTAGCCCTGATTTAGGGAACTTTTAAAAATGATGCTGCCCAGGCTTTGTACCCAGAGATTGTGATTTAATTCGTCTGAGGTGATGCCTGGGCATCAGCATTTTGCAGACACTCCCCAGGTGATTCTAATGGCACCAAGGCCTTGAGAGACTGACCCATTTGGGGAGGATGTGAACACAGAAATGTATTCAATAATGTATGCTTAGGTCTCCAGAGCTATGTACAAAGGGTGAGAGAAACATGCACAAGGGAAAGCTATTGTCTTCTCATTTAAGCTGAGTAATTGTGTAGGCATTCACCAGAAGGAGAAGCTGAAGGAAGCGCATTCTAACCTTTTCTGGAAGATGCCAAATAAAGACAGAGGTGCAATGAGTCACCAGGCAGGACCTGGAGCAAACCAAGGCAGCCAGGAGGAAGTGAGAAAAGTTGACTCTTTCTTTTGTTTGTTTGTTTTTTACTTTATTTATTAACACGAGAGAGAGAGAGAGAGATTTCTTTTGTTCCAGTTAATTATGAATTCACAGGTTGATTCTTGTATGTGCCCTGACCAGGGATTGAATCTGCAACCTTGTAGTACTGGGACAATGCTCTATCTAACCAACTGAACTATCCAGCCAGGGTTGGACTGTTTCTTATGAGCAGAGCTCTTGGGGGCTCCCCAGCCCTAAATTCCATGCCCCCCAGTCATTGGCTGGGATACTGATCCAAGGGCTCCACCATCCAGAGAGAGAGACAGAGGTGGCAAGAGGAAAAGCTACTTTTGTATGATCAGGCAGCCTCTTTAAAGTTCCCCCTCAATGGTGACACATGCCTTGCAGAGAAGCTGAACACTTAGGGTGACTCAAAGGTTTGCTGGTTGGTAGGAATGGCCTCCTGTCCATGGTGCTGAACAGTCCCTGTGCAGAGAACCAGGTTGTTCAACATGTGATCTTTAGATAAGCAGTGTCAACATCACCTGGGAGCTGGTTAGAAATGCAGGATTGTGGATCCCACCCCAGGCCTACAGAATCAGAATCTGCCACTTATCCAATCCCGAGGTGATCTGTGTGAGCACTGAAATCTGGGGTGTGCTGTTCTAGGACAGTGTTTTCAAAGCTGTCGGTTACATCCCATTTGGGAGTCAAAGAATTAAATTAGCTCATTGGAAACAGCATTTTTAAAGAAAAGAATGAAATGGGACAGAACAGAATTTTAAATGTCAGAGTTTATTCCACCTAAGAACAAGTTTTGTTATTCTATACAGGGCATACTGAGCAGGATCTAAGAAGTAGTTATTCCTGTGAGTTGCATTTTAAACAAAAACTAAAAGCCACTGCTTGTTTCTCCTAATCCTGGGTGATTCTTATTTAATATCTGCCAGGATGCTGAGCCAGGTGAGGAAACAAAGAGTGTTGGAGAAAAGAGGGTTATAGATCAATAGAGAAAGAGAATGGGAAGCTGAGACTGGGCCTGCTGAAGAGGTATGTGATGAGAGATCAGTGGAAAAAGGTGAAAAAAAAAGTAAGTAAATACATAAATAGGTGGATGGATACATACATACATTGCAGAGGGGACTGGATTTGAGTGTTACGGTCTGCAGACTTAGGTGTTCCCAGTTTCCTTTTAATTTCAGTAAAATTTTAGAACAAAAATTGCAGTGAGTTGATATTTCTCAACATGTACAGTTGATGTTTTTGTACTTGAAAACTCCCTCAACTCTCCGATGATTTGCTACCATCACCTCCAGGGAAGCTGGTGGAGGGCAAAGGGAGGGGAGTGCCTCTGACTTAAGAGTCAATGGCTCCTCACCAAGGCCAGGTTTCCCAGTGCTCACTATTGACCAAATCATTTCAATTATAAAGAACTTTGAAAAGAAAGAAAAGAGGCCTCTTTAAAACACACAGCCATTTTGTTTGCTTCAAGAGGAGACATAGAACAGAAGGTCAATGGTAGAAGTGACACTGTGATTTTTCTCTCTCAGAACTGGGCAGTGGGAGTTATTAACCTCTAACCACACACCTGTTATTTCATTTATTCAACAGCGTTCTACATTCTGTTTTGCTTAGGAAATTGGTGTCTAATGGAAGATGACAAAAAATGACTTTGCAAGTAATTTCTTCTCAGGCTAGAGAAGTTTGTAAAACACTGAGCTCCACATTCCCACTTTGGGAAATTCTGCATGAAGATCATCGCATGAGACAGAAACCACACATGGTTTCAGCTTCTAGGAAGACACAGCTCTGTGCATCCAAACTTGCATTTGTTCTGCAAAGTGGCAAAGTCAAGATGACCATCTCCTCTGTCATGAGCTATGATAAGGACAACTTGAACAGTTTTAGTTTATTTTTTAAATAAGCAAATGAAAAAATAATAATACATTTCTACAATCTATAAGACAAGTGATTTCTGATGCAGACAGGGTACCTAATTTTTAAGGGCATTTTAAGTCCCTCAAACCCTAAGTTAGTTGGCATAATCCTTAATGTGGAAAGAGGTTAGTTAATACTTATTGGTAGTACAATACTCAGTTCCTGGGCCTTCATATCTTTATCTTATTTAATCCACTTTACAAACAACAGGATGAGTATTACAATCCCTACTTTTAGAGATGGTAAAACGAAAGCTGAGAGAGGGTTAGCCCAAGGTCACAGAGCAACCTCATCAGAGCAAAATGACCAGAGTCTGAACTCCTAACAAGTCTGGCTTCAAAGCTCAAACCAAGTGGGCCAAGTGTGAACTCGTTCAGCTGCTTTTCTGCCCCAGTTTCAGAAACCCCAGTGTTTCACAATAACCTTCTTTCCCACAGGCTTCTGGTTAATTTCCCAGATTGCTGCTTTCATCTCCCTGGGTCTTGTACCTGAGCAGGCTGGCATTACCCCCAGGTTTTTTCCGGCACAGAAGGGACCATCCAGTGTGGGTAGCTGGTCATTTACAGAGACGGATCTCTGGGAAGGGACTGGCTTTCCAGAGGGCCCAAAATGAGACCTGCTTCTCCTCTATTCAGTCAGTGATTTTTAAAGAGTCAAACAGCATATACTCAAAGTGGGGAAATTTAAGTACAATTCAACTTGGAGGCTTGATTTCTTCAATATCACAATTTAAGCATTTCTGAAACTGGTTCATGCTTACAGGAAAAAAGCTCCATCTGAGAAATAGCATTTAAAAATCATATTATGAATAAAAAAGACAGTCAATTTAACATAATGGTAATTTCTCCAGGGCTTACCATGTCCCATACACCATGAGGAGGGTAGGTGCGGTGAACGCAACAAGGCACCCAACATGGACTTGGGTCAGGGTATTTACTTATGGTACTTTTTACCAGTTAAAAAACACACACACATACACACACACACAGAGAGAAAATTTTAAGTGGAATTCAACCTAGAAGGAACACATTTCAATGTAATAAATTTTTTCTGACCATCAGCATGTGTCTAACAATGAAACAGCCAACCTTATTAGTAAGTTTTACCTGAAGGTGTGCTGGTAAATTTTAACAGCTGGCTCTCCAGTAAAACAAAACAAAACAAAAAAGCCCTGATTTGTAGCATTTTCTGATTTCTGTGTTGTGAATGCTCTACCGTGGGCTGATTTATTCCCACCACACCGACAAAACAAATGTAAGTAACCTCAGGAGCAACATATAATGCAGTAAAATAATCAGGAAGTGGTGAGTGACAAGTATTCGTTCCCTTTATCTTTAATAGACAGGGTGGGGCAAAATTAGGTTTATGTGCACTTGTGAGGACATAAAACGCAGAGTTTGTTCTTGTATTATTATTAATTAATTATTGCATTATTTTCCATATGAACAACTATAAACCTACTTTTGCCTTACCCTGTAGTTTATTTAAGCCTAAGTTTTTATGATTCAACTTTAATAATAGCATGCTTATTAACTGTCTCCCAAAATCCCAGACAAGTGAACAATCAGTTCTCCTAAGCAAGTACAAGGGGTTCCACAACTCCCCAGACCTTAACCACGGTGGAGGGCAACGAGGCTGGGCAGCCATCTGTCATGGATATGATTATCTGAGTCTTGAAGTGAGTCTTTAAACTCATCCAATTCAGGCATCAGCAGCAGCGGCCACAGCTACAGTGTCATTGCTGGGGCACTGCAGTACCTACCGCGTGCCAGTGACAGTGCCGAGGGCTTTGTGTGCAGAGTCTCATTCCTCTTAACTAAAGCCCCGTAAGGTAGATTGGGATTCATATCATCTCCATTTTAGAGATCAGGCCATTGAGGCTTGGAAATATTAAATAACGCTTAGGGTTACAGAATGGTAAGTGGCAGTGTTGAAATGTTTGATTCCAAACCTCTGTTTTCTATTACCAGGACATTGTACTGATACTGTGAGAAGTGCACTATACTGCAGGTTCAAGAACCCCCATTAGCCTTCAGGGCAAAATGATTTGTGAAGTTTGAGAAAAGAAGAGATGGGCTGTTCCCAGTTGCTCTCAGAAGGGCTGGCTCACCTTCTGAATCCA
Source organism: Furipterus horrens (assembly GCF_987537825.1). Lineage (NCBI taxonomy): Eukaryota > Metazoa > Chordata > Mammalia > Chiroptera > Furipteridae > Furipterus > Furipterus horrens. The sequence continues at coordinate 50,458,188 of NW_028327172.1, forward strand.
GAGACCTAAAGTCAACCAAGAACACACAAAGGAAGCATTTAAATGAACAGTCTCTTTCTTTCTTATGAAGCAGTAAACCAACAACTTAAATCTGAAATTGAGTACAGTCATATAAAATCACCATCTTTGTAAGTTAAAAAAAAGTGAAAATCTACAACTTAAATTTTTTCCACCTAATGGACAATTAATTTAAACAAACTGGAGGAACTGCTAGCAACGTGCAGCTGGATCTAAAGTTTTGTGTCTCTTTGCTAATAAATGACAAACTCTTTTCCTTTAACCAAGGAGTAGTGAAGGGGGAACAATACAATCAAACTAGACACCTAGCATGAGCAGGGCACCCTACTTCCACATCATAAAGATGCAGGTGGTGCAGACATCTTGCCCAGAACCGACCACCACATTCTATACTGTTCAGTAAACTAGCAAACAGCCTTCCAACCTGTTCCATCCTGAAGCTCTGTCCCTATTCCCTGAACCCACACAAGGTGAACACCCCAACAGGGCCCACAGTTGGCTGATAAAATGTTCTTACCAGGTAGAGGAGGCTCCCCTAGTGATAAATGGGCTAAAGGTTAGCTCCCTACCTTCCACTATGATGGAAGGTCCCAGCAGGGCAAGAATGCAGTCCACCTTTGCTAGGACAGGCAGGGTTCAGAGCCCACTGACGCCCCTCCTTTTCTGTCCGCAGTCTTCTACCTCTGGTAAAATCCAAGGATTATGACTGAATGCAAGGGTTTGCGCTCAGTGTTGACGTGCGGAGGTTTCGCTCACCTGCTTAGCCAAGATCCCTGGGCCGTGCACCTCAGCTGCTTTTTCATCATGCCTCTCTGGCAGAGACTACTGAGTGCAGCTGCATGATGCAAACTACCTAAACCGTGGGCAACAGCTCCTACAGCAACACCCAGGATGTGGGGAGGGCTGCCTGGCTCTTGGCCTGGAGGCATTTCACTTTGAAATCAATCAAAATTGCAGTTGAGAAAGAAATAATAACCACTATAAATTTCTTAGGACAACCAATGTGACAGTTATTGCCAGTTATTTTTCCTCACAAGCAGCTCTTCAAGGTGACTACTGCTATCCCACTTCTTGGATGAGGAAACTAAGGTTCAGAAAGGCAGAGAAGCATCTCCAGCCAGTGTCACACTACCAGGAAGTGGCAGAACTAGGTTTTAGATTCCTGTTCATTTCTCTCCAGAGCCCTTATTCTAGGCACATTACAACTCTGCCTACCCAACGGGGGAAAAATAATTACTAAGGGCTTGCTTACTCCAAACCCATCATGAGGATAATAATAATGAAAATAGCTAACATTTACATAGTGTTTACAATGTTCCAGGCACTGTTGAAATTCAGGTTTTAAAATCTTCCCAACAGCCTTTATTTTCGAGATGAGGAAAATAAAGCTCAAAGAGGTTGTACAACCTACCCAAGGTCATATGGCTAAGGACTAAGTCAAATGCCTTTGCATAAATGCTTCCCTTAGCATTTTCTTATCAATCTTGAAAAAAAAAAAGGTGGTGGCATCTCTGATTCATAGCTGGGGAAAGTGAAGCTCAGAGAAGTTAAGAGATTGGTTCAAGGACACACAGCAGAGAGGCTGAGAAAATTTATCCTAGTCATGATTGCATCTCAGGAGTAGATGGCGATCTGGTATGGAGATCAGCTCACCATTTGCTAGCGGTACAGGTTGCTTGTACAAGTTGCTTAGACAAGTTGCTTGGCCTCTCTGGGCCTCAGTTTACCTGTGAAGGCTTTAACCTTTCCATCTCTCCAGCCTTATGTGAGATAGGCTCTCAACTGAGGACAGGAGAAAAGTGCTACCTTCGGACTTAACACATGTGCCTCCCCACCATCCTGGCAGTTACATTTTCAGGCAAATCAACAGCTTCAAACCCTTCCCAGATCGCTGCTCAATGCTTTCCCTCAGAGTGTGATCTCGTTTATGGATCTGTGGGAAGGGCGGACAGCAACGCTGTTGACAACACGACGTCCCTAATGACTTATCAGAGCAGGTGATGTAAAAGAGCAGCAAGACATTGCAGGGAAGAGGAAGGGGGTTAACTGCCTGGCTCTTGCTGGGAAGGAGGAGGCAGACACCTCCGGGAGGGAGCAGGCATCTGTCTAAGCTCAAACAACTCGCCATGGGGCTGCCTCCGATGACTTTCTATATAAGCAGGGAACAGCACAAAATAGACGATGAGCTGACGGAAACTCACAGGGCCTGTTGACGTCTCAAAGTCACACAAAGACTGGGACACTGAGTAAAAAATGTGTCTCGGCACTTTTCCCATCTTACCAGCTAGTTTGGGGCAACCAGGAGCTTGATGTATTAGGAGGCCTGTGTAAAATGAATTTCACATTAACGAGGACCGTTGGGCTTGTCCCAGTGCATGGTGGGAATATCAGACTGCTCGGAAGGCTAAAGAGCAGATAAGGATGCCCTTATCTGGGTCTTTGCCAAAAATGTGACTATGTGGCATCTGAAAATCAGTGGGAAATCAGTTTCATGTAGAACCTCCAGGGTTGGGATTGATATAAATTACAGGTAACTGGCTCTTGATGATTTATAAAATCCTGCTGGCCTCACCTATTTTTACCTTCCCTGAATCTCTTGCTACATCCCCTCTCACGACTTAACTCCCACACCTCTAGGTCTCAGCACCCTCTGTCCAGATGGTCCCCCTTCCTGTGCTCTGCTGTACCTTCCCTCTGGCTTTTTCAAGTGTCCCCTGACTTGGACAGCCTCCTGCCCCAAACCAGGGTAGGATTCATGGGCTGGCAAGCTGCACCGCAGTGCAGGGCCTGTGCCTAGAAGAGCACTATGCTTGATTTCATGTTCTGTTGTTGATGTCTTTAAATTCTCAATCATTTTCTTTAAAAGGGGCTCTGCACTGGGTTGTACAAATTATGAGGGTGGACCTGCTCCCCTGCTAGAGGCTGAGTCAGGTGTTCTCTCCACTGTGGTCTCACAGCACCTTGGTCGTTCCTTGATGGTTGGACCCCTTATTGTTCTCAGTTGTATCTTTCCACAGTTAGAAGGGATACAAAAAAGTAAAAAAAAAATAAAATCTAACACAACCACAACAAATAGCAACTTGGCATAAGCTGGTAGTGGATGAGAAGGGGGAAAAAAAAGGAAAGAAAGGTGGGTAACCAAAATCTAGTCAGGAATTAGATTAATTTTCTTCACAGGCCTTCCTCAGATTTGGCCCTATACTCCCTATAGGGCCCTATAGGGAAACGGAGACATTATTGTTCATACATTTTCATGATTATGAGATAAAAGTATTTCTTCTTAACCCTGAGAAGAGATGAAATTTCTCTGAGGGGTTTTAGCCTGGTATCCGCACTTCTTAAAACAGTCCTGACATTTGAGACAAGTATTGTTTTGGGGAGAAGTTTTCATGGCTTGTGCTGGCCTTTTAAATGGGCCCATGACTCACAAAGGATTAAGACTCAATGGGCTGTAATCACGGGCACCTCACAGGGGATGCTTTCTCGTAACAACCCTCAAGGCAGGCCGATGGAATTTCCACAGTGCACAGTCTATACAAGTCTGAACAATTTTGTAGTGAGAACTTAACTATTAGCAATAATGAAAGTATTCGCGTACGGGTCCCTCTCCTTAAGCCAGCAGCCTTTTCCTTCTTGCCTCTGGTCCCAGAGGGCCAAGGCTCAACGTGAAACCAGCATCTAGTAAAAGTGGCCAAGTAGCTGGACGGACAGCTGGGTGGCTGGACGAATGAATAAATAAATAAGTGCACTGAACTTCTAACAATCCATCTAGAGCTCTTTCCACTCCAGCACTGAACTCTTGCTCAGAAACATCAACCCACTCTCTGGCTGCATACCTGGTGGTAATTCCCTGAGTCTGGGGATTCGGCAGCAACGTGAACCCTTCATCAGGCCCCTGAGCTTCCTAAAAAACGTGCCTTACCCTCTAGGGCAAGGCCTTGGGACTGTAAGGGTTAATTTTATGTGTCAAATTAGACTATGGTGGCCAGATGTTTGGTAAAAGACTAGTGTGGATGGGCCTCATCCAATCAGCTGGTTTCCCAAGGAAGAAGCAAATCTGCCTCAAAGTTCAACCTGGAAATCCTTCCTGAGTTTCCAGCCTACCCTGAAGATTTCAGACTCAAGACTGTAACTTCAACTTACTTTAATCTCCAGTCTATCAGCCTGGACTACAGATTTTAGACTTGCCAGCCCCAACAGTTGTGTGAGTTCATCTCTGAAAAGAAATCTCTCTCTCTCTTTCTCTTTCTCCCTCTCTTTCTCTCTTTATACACACTCATACACACACACACACACACACACACATATATGTAGATATTTAGATATGTATGTAGATGTATTTATAAATGTAGATATAGAAATATAGATGTAGACATAGCTATATAGATGTAGATATAAAAATAGAGAGGGGTGTGTGTGTGTGTGTGTGTATATATATATATATATAAAAATACATCCTATTGGTTCTATTCCTGTGTAGAACCCTGTTCAGGGACTAAGGACTCTTGATTATTCTAAGTAGGTGACACTACCACTTTCCCCTAGGGCCATCACCATGAGGGTTTTGCAGAAGGGAAACAGAGTCTAGGGAAAAGGAGTTTCCAGAACCATGAGTGTGAGGAACCAGCTATTGGCCTTTAGAGGTCAAGTCAGAGGAGACCACTCTCAGGAAACAGGGTCCACCTCTCTGTCTTCATCCACTCTCAAAAAATGTTCTGGAGAATGTAAATTGCCACACGGCCAGTGAAAGGCTTTCCGAGGGGAAGGACACTGATTTGCTTTAATTCCCCTCCCCCATCTATCAGGGTCTGAATAAGCTGTTGAGGTGTTCCAAGTTGATGTGTAAGGGAAGGAGAGAGAGGGCTCAGGGAAAGCAGGGTAGGGACACTTTCAGATTGGCTCTGCCCTGTTCCTGAAAACTGAGTGCTGCCATAGGCAGGGAACCTGGGGGTGGGGGGGGTCCCCGCCTCCCAATGCATAATGCACAGCTAACATCTATGGTTGCCTGATGTGGCTCAGACACAGGCTAACTTAATTTTGTCAAGGATACTAGGAAGGAGGAATGACCACACCCATTTTACAGAAAAGGAAACTCAGAGAACCAGAGGCCAAGATGGAATTGGAACTCGCAGCTGGATTGAAAGACCTTGAAAACTGCCCTTTGCTTTGTCCTGTTTGCTCATGTAAGGCTCCGAATAGACTACTTGAATTCTGGCTCCACCTTTTACCAGCTGTGTGACCATGAATAAGTGACACAGTATCTTCAAACAGCAGTGTCCTCTGTCCAATGCCTGCCTTCCAAGATGTGGGGAGTACTAATTAAGATAATGCTGCCGAGTGTTTAGTAGGCACTCAGTCAACAGGTGTTATTGTCATTATCTTATAATTCACTGGGTCAAAGATATGGAAGATTCGGTGAATTGTTTGCAGGTCTCTATGAGAACATACCCAATGGGCTCCACAACCCCAGTAGAAGTTACATGACCTTACCCTGCAGCTCCTGCCATCTTCAAGGGAGCACTAGAGCCAGTTCCAGCAAGGAATTTTTGTACCAGGGTGGGAGTGGGGTGGGAGGGGAGAGGGGGTGCGATGTGAAAATTAGGAAACAAAATCACTTCGTGAACTAATTAAACATGTGCCTGCTTGCATATCTGCGTGTTTCTCCTGTTCCTGCATTGGGTCGTGCACCTATTATTAACCACCACCCTCAGGAAGGAAACGTGCGCCTTATCCCAGGAACATATTGTTGGGGGGAAGAGACTTCCCAATATAGTGTAACCAAAAAGTTTTTAAAAAGTCTCACCTCTTTGAAGTAGAACCTGGCTCAAAACCCATCTTGGGCTCTCCCCATGGCCTGAAGAATGCAGTATTAACTCCTAGACAAATATGAAAGTTTTTAACAACAAGGCTCCTGATTTCCTTTCCTCTTGGCTGCCACATAACCCAGCCAACCAGGCCACCCAGGGTGAACCTCACCTTTACCATATTGTGCCTTTGCTGCGATCACTGCAGCCTCAATGCCTTCCCTATCCTTACTCATCGGTGTCTACCCAGTCCTCAAAAGCTTCCTTGACTGCCAAGCCACGCTAAAGACCCCAAGCCACAGTAACCCCTGTTCATCTGAAATCTTAAAGCTCTTAGTTCATTTGTCCCTTATTGTACAACATTATATGACCATCTGTCTCCTGTACGTTTCTCATACCTTCTCGCTGTCCTGCTTACTGCCACATTCAGGTCAGATTCTCCAATAGCAAGCATGTACCAGGCGTGGGATTTCTAAGCAACCCCTCTCCTAGCAGAATCCCAGCATTTAACTGGGAGACTGAGGCTTGGCTTTCTTTATTCAGTTCCCTCAACTTCCCATTCTCCTTCTCCCAGTCCCTGAAGCCTTTTAATGCTCCTAGCTGTCTCTGTCACCAGGCAGATACCTCCCTTGGGGAAGTGGCCAGGTTTTATTCATCTTTATCCCTACCACTCAGTTCTATGTATATAGTAGAGTTTTGGAAATATCTATTAACCATGGAAGAGATTAGAAAAAAACAAAGCAAAACAAAACAAAAACCTAATAAATTGGTTTAAAAAAAAGAAAAAGAAAAGAAAAGCCGGATCATAAGTTTCAAAGGGCAGGGCTCCATCCTTAGTTTTCTCTCTTCCCTTTAATGCTCTAGCTACAGCAGATGCTCAACAAAGGGATATGGGTTGTCCTGACTGAGCTCTGCTCGAATCTGGATACTTAAAACAGAACATTAATCTTCACAAGCATGCAGACATTTCCCTCCCCCATCCCCAGCCTTAGCAAAATGAGGTTAGATAAGTCAGCCAGAAGGTGAAGCAAAAAGACTATGTTGACAATTTTAAGTGCCACAGAAATCGGTAATTGTAATGGGTATGGCATTTCTACAGAAATAAAAACCATGAGATGGAGGCCAAGGGTCTCACCACTGAATGATAGTAAAGTTTAATTTGCATCAATGAGGAAGGTCTACAAGTCAATTACCTTTCATTTCACTCTTATGTGGTAAATGAAAGTTTAGGGCCAATAGCAAAAGCACCTTGGAAAGGAGCGTTTTATAATCTATCAATTTATATATCACCACCACCACCACAAACAGTCCATATAAAACACTCATATAGGTTAGCTCACTGAATTTAAGTCAATCTCAAGTTAAAGTTTACAGTGAGCTAAGCAAACCATTGTCATTCCCATTTTACAGTAGAGAAAGGTGAATCTCAGTAAATTTGTGCATCTTGCCTAAAGCCATTCATAAATCTAGTGAAGGCAGAGTCAGAATTTGAAATGAGACATTTCTGCCCCCGCCCCCCACTGCCCCATGGACTTTGCCCAAAACCAGACCTACTTAAGGAACCAATGGAAGCAAGAATGGTGATATATGCCAGCTTGGGGAAGGAAACTAAGCCTAGCTGTCTGCATCCAGGTACCTCAAAAGCCTCTGTGTATCTCCAAAGGGACAGTTCCACCATTGTCTTTTAAATGCCACTAAAATAGGAAAGTGCCTGAAAACTAAAGGTTTTTAGGTTCTGCCCATAAACTGTAAAGAGAAATGCTTCCAGGGCACAATTTCAGAAGTGGATGCATCAGTGCACTTAATGACAGCCACACGACCTGCTCAAGCCCCCTCTCGCTCTGAGGGACCCAAGGGTACATAGCATGGGGAGATTATTTGAAAAGCTTCCTTCGCAAGACCTCTCTCTCCCTTGCTTTCTGGAAACTGAACGCTCCTCTCTCGGACCCATCCGAACACACAGCCAGGACTTCTGCTGCAGTGCCCCAGCTCAGCAGTGATGGGAAGGACCTTCTGTAGAGTGCCTCCTCTTGGAGGACTGAGACTTTCATGCTTTCATCAGATATTTGCTAAGCAGCTCTAATATCCCAACTCTAGTAACAGGCAGTGTAAAGCTTTTGTTTTGGTGGAGAAATGGCGAATTAAGTAGTAAACAGAAGACCTGGGGAGCTATTGAAAGTGACTTTGGGCAGGAGCAGGAGTAGGTACACTGGAGGATTTGTCTATGTTTGGGGATGAAGGGTGGTCAAGGAAGACTTCTCAGAGGAGGTGGCTCTTTAACAAAGACCTGGATAACTAAAAGATCCCAGCCATGCAAAGACCTGGAGGGAGAGTACTTGCAGCAGCAGAAGAGCAAAACCATGAGGCAGGGAGATGTTGGCTTTTTCTAGTTCCAGTCAGAAGGCCAGTGAGTCCGAGGTGGGGTTAGCAGGGGAGACAGGGAGATGAGATCATAAGTTGGCAGAGCAGGTAGATTACGTTGTGCGAGCCTCAGCAAGGGGCTGTTTTTATTCTGGGTGTTCTGGGAAGCCATAGGAAGATGTGACTGGAGCTGATTCACAATTTTTAAAGATCTCTCCAGCTGCCTTATAGTGGAAGGGCAGCAGAAGGGCCAGCAAGGGGGCTGAGCAGAATCTGCTGAGTAAGAGACTAATGTGGCTTAGGCTAAAGTGGTAGAAATGGAAATAAGGTGGAGAGATGTGGGTCATGGTGTGTTGGTCAATGTTTAATGAGAGACTCTCAGAGAAAAAAATAAAGCCCTGTTTGCCAATGTTCCTGGTGTGAATACTCCTGCCCTGGCCGATTTCAGTGTGACATCAATACAGACCAAAGTAGGAAGAGCTATGCACAGTCAACTCTAGTACGTGGGGAGAGAGGGGAGACAGGACTCTGACTCCAGTGCACACTGGATTCAGGGGTAGACATGACAGCACTTGCTAATGGGCTGGTGTGGGCTGAAGGAATAGAAGAATGAAGGGTAACTTCTAGAATTTGGGTTCCAGTTACTGGAAGTATGAAGAAGGCGTGCCCTGAGTCACTGGCCTCTTTCTGTTCCTTGGCCTCCCAAGTTCCTGAAAGCACGAGGCTATGGGAAAAAGGACACCCACCAGGCTGCCAGCTCTCTGAGAGCTGACCCAGGCCTAGTCCTCCCTGTTTTCTCAACAGCCAGCACTCAGGCTGGTGCAGACAGAACTCAATAAAGAACAAATGCCAGGATGAGGGACCTCAACTTCCTCTTCTGCAAAATGGAATGGTAATACCCTCCAACAGGAACTGTGAGATTCAAATGGGAAGTAATATCACAGCTACCAGGATCAAGTGTTAATTGTCCCACAGGCCGTACATCATGATCTTCCCATCAACCCTGTGACATTTACTACCCCATTAGACAGATGAAGAAATGAAGCTCAGAGCCATTAAGCCATGTGACCAAACCCAGTGAGCTAATATGTGGCAGAGCCAGGGTTCAAGCAACCCGAGGCGGTCAGACTGACATTCTCAGCTGCTGCGGCCACCCCAGCCAAGGGCTGGTCAACTTCAGCTTTCTCACCATGAGCAGCAGAGGCCACACAGGGTGTCAAGGACACGTCATCCACCTCTGCTTTGCCAAGTTCTGCAGGCGAAACATGAATAGAGTGAAACTCAGGCCAGAGTTGGAAACCAGATCTTTCCCTCTCCTGACCAAGAAGGACGAAAAAGAGGCCCACCCAGAGCAAAAGCGTGTCTGCTTGCACTGTTTAGGATGAATGACTCGGCGAGAGAGAAAGGGTCGGGACAGAGGCATGGGTGCCCTGTTGGAAAAAGCCCTAATTGTGCTCAGCACAATGGCAAGTGTGTTCCCCTGGTGGAGACGGACTGACCTGTCCCTCACTGATAAGTAGGTTTTTTTTACTCCTTTGCATGGCCAACATTTTTTTCCCAGACTGATAGAGATCTAGGAGCCCAGGCCTTGGGGTCAGTGTCCCAAGCAGCTAGACCGCACTCATAGTACTCATGGACCGCGAGCAAGTAGCTCATGTAAACTCCCTGCACCTCTACTTTCTCATATATAAAAATGGGGGCGCACCAGAGTCTCACCTCAGAGGGCTGTGGTGAGGATGGCTGGGGCCCTTGGGGGTGGGGGGTGGGGCTGGGAGGACAGCTGGCCTGCAAATCGCATCAAGGAACATTTCCGTGTGCCTGCTGTCTAGGACACACACTGCAAGCAGCTTGGGCTGGAGGAAAAAAAACCACGACTGCTTTCTGAGTGTTTTCCAAATGCAAGTGACGCATTAGTTCTCTCTTATCCAGGAGGAAAGCTCATGGTCCTGGTAAATTACAGTGCTTCCTGCCACACAGCCAGCCCACCCCCAGTCAACCAACTGCAGTGGGGCTCCAGGCAGAACCCTGCTTTGCCACACACATTCCCAGTTTCAGCAGCCTCTGCTACTGGTGCAGAAAAGACACTTGTTCTGAAATCATTGTTGTCTATTGTTGAGGAACATGTCAGGTTTGGGTGTTCACTGCACCGCAGCAAAATCCAATCAGCCTAAGGAGAGAAAAATTTGCATTATAACAGAATGCTTTACTTTAACAATAATAAATGCCATTTGCTAAGGGTTTACTTGGTGCCAGGCACAAATATAATCCTCACACGTCCTGTAAAGTAGGTTTATTATCCCTATTTTATAGTCAAAGGAATGAGATCAGAGGTTAAGTAACTCACCAGCATCAACACAGCAAATAAGTAGCAGAACTGGGATGTGACCTAAGGAAGGCCAACACCAAAAACCAAATCCTCAGCCATCACTCCAGGCTATTTCCGCCAGTGCCTGAGTGAGTTATTCACAGATGCCCTGCTAGATTGCAAGGCTAGAAGCCCAGAATTTAATAGAGAAGGCTGAGGGTACACACCAAATGTCATGAGAGGCCAGGAAGCTGGTCTGGCCTCAGTTTCAGAGAGCCAGTGTGAAGTGGTAGGGAGTGTGACAAATTGCAGAAGAATGCCATATCTCAGCTTCAGGTGGCCAGGTTTAAATGAGGGGCCCAACAACGAGTCTTCATATGTTTTTCCAAAATAAGTTTAACAACTTGAACTTTCATGTGAAATCTCTAAAAACAAAACAAAACAAAACAACAACAAAAACAATAGGCCAACATTATGCAGGCCCACCAAAATCCAGCTGGGGGGCAATTCGGGCCATGGGATGGCAGTTTGTGAAAGCTCTGTCGCCGCTTTACAGTTTATAAGCACTTTTTACACCTATTGCTTCATATTTCTTAGATAGCCAATGTTGTAGCTCCCCCGTGTCACAAAGAGATAAACTGAGACTAATAGCTTAGACATTATTGAATATGAGAGACCTTGAAGATACAGTCATCCTCCTTTAGTGTCAGCTTGCACATGTCCTCCAGGGCCAGGAAGATCACTCCTATGACAGGCAGTTCTAATCATGAGAAAGTCACCTGAACCTGCTGGTCCCACTCTGGAACTCTGGAGATATGCTCAATTCCCCTTCCATGTGACAAGTTTTGCCAATCACCAACAGTGAGTACAGAAGAGGAATGAAGCAAAATTTTCACTGAACACTTCTAGGCTTTAGTATTCAACACACCATTTCTATGAAAACCTTAAAAGAGCACCGCACAGTAGGCTTCCTACCGCCATGTGTAACTACGGTGCAAGGAGGCCGAATACCATCCCCGTGGTCATAATTGGTATATGACGTAGAGGGGATTCAGAATGAGGTCTGCCTGATTCCATGGCCACCTTTCCATCCATCCATCCATCCATCCAGATATTTTTTGAGAACTTACTGTGTATCAAGCACTGCTCTGTATACAGAACAATACAAAATTCCACTCTCCCATACCATTTCACCATTTCTTTCAGGTTGAGACACCTGAGCTCCTTCATGTGATATTTATGTGGTCAATTTCCAGGACTTGCTCCTTCCCTGACTTATCGGTATCAACATGTGTCAACATCCTGATTATAGTTATTGCCGCAAATGGAAGGCGATCTTTGATAGAGTCCGACAGGCGTGTGGCTAGGAGTGTCCCCCCGCCCCCCCGATTTGGGCTCTCTCCTTCTATTGATGGAGCCTATGCTCATGTCAGCATGCCTGGCAACTCTCCCACAGCAAAATTTCAACCCAAACCATAAAAATTATTTTCACAGCTACAGCTACTAAACCAGGTCTGGTCTTGGGATATTGAGTTTAAAGACCCAAGAAAATTAGAACTACACCTAACATCTATTGAGCCAATTTTATGTGCTAAGCATCTTATAAACATTCTAAAATTCACACTACTATTTCCATTTTCCAGCAAGAAAAGTGGGCCTCAGGTTGGTTAAGTGACCTACCTATGATTATCCAGCCAGTGAGTCACTGAGCTGGGATATGAGCCGCTGGCTGGCTGGCTCTGGGGGGCTTATATGTTCCCAATTGGTTTCACATTCATACCTGTTAAATTTTCTCTCCTTTGAACAGGACTATTGCTTTGGACTATTGTATTTGATCCAATATCCTGGTGACTCTTTCTGCCTTTCTTAACGTACACACACACAAAATGCCCCATCTAAGTCAGCTATGGTTTCTGAGCACATCGATGCTGAGCATGGCAAACACCATTGACTACCTAACTGGGCTCATGGAAGAAGGTAAACAGAATGACAGCCCTAACAAAAACAAGTACCAGAACCAATGAGCGGATTCCAGCTGCCTTCTAAGTCATGAACTGCTGCTAACCAGGAGAATGCTTTACCATGTCACATACAGTCCAGCAGGACTCAGCTGGACCTCAGTGTGGTCCTGTCTGGAGGCTGTGAACAATGTCTCTGACCATGACTGTCCTGGCTTGGGGCCGGCTCCCCTGACCTAGGCCAGGTGACAGGACATCTGCACATCCACAGTGCGATGGGTACCTAGAACAGCCTCCAACCCGGAATCCCAGTGCTGAGGCTCCCTTTCCTGGCCAACTTTCCTTCTGTGCTCTAGGTACTTTCTAACACAAGGCCCTCTGAAAATCTCTCCCTGGCTGCCCTTCAGCTGCAGGGGAAAATTCCACCCTCACTCGATGCTGATCAGAGGCCCCTGAGGAGTTAGCTCTGCATGCCTCCAGCCATCCCTAGGAAATAGCTCGACTCTAAAGCTTAGCGTTTTCCAAGGCATGTTCCAAAAACCCTACTCTAAAAGATGATCTAAGTGTCCTGAGAAGTCAGTATGTTTAGGAAATGTTGCACATGATTTTATGATCTTGAAAAATCACAATGAACATTAACATGTTGCATATGGCTGAAAAGTCCTGTTATGAAAAGATCTATTTAACTTTAAGCCTGAATTTCTTATTTGGTGACAGAACCCCTTAACTGAATAACACCCATTAAATCCCAAGGGAAGGTTTTTTTGATTAGTTGGTGATGTCACCAACTTTCCACTGTGTCTTTTATGCCTTTAGGGTACGGCATTATGCTGTACCCTCCAACAAATACCTTATTCTTCTTTCACCACCTACAAAGCTCTTATTCATACTTCAAAGCCTGGTTCAACTTACAACTCCTCTGGAAAATATTCCTGTAAACTCCAGCCTTGATTTTGTTCTTGCCTTGATAATAGTACTTATCACAGGACTAGTCACAAGTCTGTCTCTTTGCAAGGACAGGAACCAGGTCTGATTCTTCTCTAGAAATACCAGTGTCTGGCATAGCTCATGAACAGTGGTCCAGAGTCATTCTGTGATGGAATAGGCATCCATGAATGAATGAGAAAGTGAACAAGTCCATATTCATGATGGGGATATGGTTCAGCCTAGCCCAGTGGCAGAACAGAGCCAGGAATCTAGCCACCATGACTAGGGTTGGGGGGTGGCCCTCTCCTTGGCAAGGCAACATGATCTCAAGGCAATGGCTGCCAGTCTCAAAGAAAGTCAACAGGTCACTTCAGGAAGATTTAAAATAGATGCTACGCTGCTCCACCACCGCAGTTGCTAGGAAACAGCTAGTTTGCTCTAAGCCAGGTTGATTAGCACTGCGGAGAAGATACAAACTAAGAAATGGCTGTTTCTTCTCACTCTGCCCAAACCAGCTACCAGCACATTTGAATCATTTCTCATTCAGCTTAGGTGGAAAGGCAAAATTGAAAGGCTTGAAGACCTGCAAATGCTTCTCAAAGGGCTCCGAGAAGAGCTTCTGAAGCACAGCAGTGACTCTGTAAGCACTGGGGCCACAAAGGGATATACTTAATTCCACCTTAGTCTTTCACTTTGGGCTTTTGTGCATCGTGGCCTGGGAGTAGCCTGGAGATGACACAGTCTGGGAAAGATCCATGTTCAGAGAGAAGGAAGGAGCTCTATGTGCCTGCTACTCCCTCCTCTGACCATCAATGATAGAAACCCAGGCAATGGAGGGACTCATTCTACCTGGAAGATTGGGAGAGGCTTCCCAGGGCTTTCAAAGTATAAGCAGGAATCACTAGCATATTCTGGGATCAGTGCTTACAGGCAGCAGACTGCGGGCTCCCTTTCAAGGGGGCTGCCTTGGGAGCCACTTCCTTCAGAAGCCCTCTTTGCTGACTCCCTGTCTAAACTCCCAGAGCAGTGTCTAGGTTCCCTCATGGGGGTTACCACCAGTTTACAGATGAGGAACCTCAAGCTCAGAGTGATCACACACTACAAGTAATTGACAGGCCAGGATTTGAACCCAAGTCTGACTGATATATGTGCTATGACATTAGCTAACTCTTAACTAAATAGGAAACAAACAAATGTAACTTTTAATTTTAGGGCATTTTCCCCTCCTATATGGAAGAGTGTCTTGAGGAGTGGGCGGGAAACATGGTTTGGTCCACAGAGCCCCAAAGCATCGTCATGGAGTCTGGTCCAAGACCTGCTCTGCCACTAACTAGCTATGTTGTTCTGAGCAAATCTCTATCCTCCTGTGAGTCTCTAGCTTCTGCTCTATTAAATAGGGATAAAAAGAGCCATCCTGATACTTTCTTCCTTGGCTATTGGATAATAAGTGGGAAAAAAGCTTTAAAAAAGCATGACATACTATGCAATACTCAGCACACAGTATGTGCTCACACAGGTTGAATGCTTGTAAGCTATTACTGCAATGCACTGAGGAGCCCAGAGAGCCCGAGTGGGAGTCCCACTTAGTTTCTACTACTTTGAGCAAATTACTTAATCTCCTTAAGCCTCATTACTTCCATCTATAAAATGGGGATTATAATCGCCCTTGATATTATTGCTATGAAGATGCAATAGATTAAGGTGTGTGAAAATCCAGGCCCAATAGGGATGCATCATGTTTGAGGTTCTCTCCATTCTTCCCTGTCTCTAAAACCATTGGGAGGCAGAAGCAGCCTACCAGCTGCCTGTCACTCCTGCTGGCCAGCTGCCTGGGAGGCCCCCAGCTGCTGGGCTTGGCCAGTACCCATGGCGGCACTTAATCACGCCCAGCAGAATGAGACAAACTGTAATTTCCAAGGCCGAGGCCTAGCCCCACTCAGGGACGCAGCATGGAGCCACTCCGAGAAACCCACATTCAAGGCACAGTCTCCCCGGGCCCTAGGGAAACACAATAGCTAAGGGAACAAGGGGGTTACCAAGCTAATCGTTCCCTGATTAAAGCAACTGGACTATCGCCAGCCAAGACAGCCTTTGCAAAGTTTAAGTTCTATCAACAGTCTACAGTGATTCTCACACCTCACATCTGCATAGCACCTTACAATTTACCAAAGGCATCTGCAAACAGTATCCATTCAATAAATCCTTGCAGTGTACAGGGAATCAACATACTAGGGATTTTCTTAAAAAATCTCATTTTATTGGTCGGGGCAGCCTGAGAGGAGCAGGTGTGTACCAGATGTGCTATGGTGACTGCACACCAATACCACCATCCGCAGCCAGCCATGTTGTGTAGCATGTGACCTGCAGCAGTCACGGTTATATATCATGCGATACTGTCCCATTATGACTGCAGCTGATTAGATGGGGTGGGCGCACCTGCCCCATGGAGGGTTCAACCCTTGGCTGTCCAGTAACCTGCAGCTTGTCTCACTTTGATTCCTCCTTTGAGAACTGAGAACTGGATTTGGGGAACAGACTGGGCAGTATGCAGAAGGAAGAATAATGAAAAGAGGTTACTAAGACATTTCAGCTTGTTGAAAAGGGCAAGATGGCTAGTGTGGACCTTGGCAAATCAAAGCTTTGTTAGATTACAATCCAGGGGGAAAAAAAGCAAAGAAAATGGGTGGGCAGAGAGGAAAACAGAGCAGAAATGCAGAGAGAAATAGGGCCACTAAGAGAGAGACCCATGGACTCCTTAGCACCTGAAAGCTTCCCATTTTTGGTTTCTCTGAGGCCCTGCTGCACTGAGGTTCTTGCCTTTGGACTCCCCAAAAGATCTCTGCCACCTTTTCCCTGAGTTAGCTTGGGTGGGTTTCTCTTTTTTACAATCAATGACTCTGAGCAGGACAGTTCAAAGTAGGTACCGTATCCTCACTCTGATGACCAAGAAGCTGAGGCACAGAGGGGTATTGACACTTGCTGGCCTCTCACAGCTAGATCAGCATCTATCCCAGCTCAAGGCCTGCCACGATCTCAGAAGACAAGCTCTGTTCTCTCTCTGCTGGACTTCTCGGCTTTTCAGGCTGGAGGAAGCTATGTAACTATCACTGAGTCTCAGAGGCAAGAAGAGATGATACTAGACAGACAGATATTGTGACAATCTGTGTATCATCTGTCTCCTCCACTAGAATGTGAATGTTGAGAGGGTGGGTGTTATCTTATTTATTACTGTCTCCCCACAGCCTAGAAGAGGGTTTGCTGCAGAATAAATGCTTTAAATTGCCAAGTGAATGGCCAAATCAATGAATCAGTCCCCGGACTTTCCAGCCACGATGAGAACTAGGGAGATTTGCATGTCCTCACCCACAGACAGCAGTAAGTGCTGTTTCACTTAGAATTCCAGATTCTTTGTGGGGAATGTTTCACTTCCTTCTCCCTTGGGAACTGTTTGTGAGAAGCAGCTGCTGTCAGCTTGGGTTCAACTCCCGGTCAGGTCTAGGAGCAAGGGACAGGGAAGGCCCATCGAATCCTTAGAACGGGCTGGCCTCTGACTGCCACCCAGACAGCAGATGCAGGAATTCCTCTCACAGCATCTCCAACAACTGACCTCTGCTCCTGCCCAGACTGCCATGTCAGGGAGTGAAGGATCCGGATAGTCCCTTGCACTGCAGGGCCACCCTGGCAGGTAAGATGCTGACTTTAAAGTAACTAACTTCTTTCCCCTTGGCCCTGGTTCTAGGACTCAGGGTCTCATACAAGCACTCTAAACTATCATAGTGGAGTACGGAATGAAAAATGTTCTGGAATGGGTCTAGGAAGACATGAATTCCAAAGTTGCTGGGTGATCTGGAACTAGTCACTTGATGTCCCTAAAATCAAAAGGTCTGAAGTCTTGGGTGAGACCTGGGTTCTCGTCTCAGCTGAACCTAAGGAAGTAGCTTTAGCAGACCCTCAGTTCAGGTCTGCTCTGCTGGTAGACTCAGTTTGCTTTGGGGCCACAGGCCCTGTGCTGAGCATTGAAGAGGGAGATGAGGGAGCCCAGCTTGTAATCCTTTTCAAATTTTATACACAACACAGTAGCAGAGCAGGGGTTTGTTGTGCTGGGAAGATCCAGGAGAGCCTGCTTCTCCCAGACTGCAACTCCAGAGTCAGGAGAAAGACAGAAGGCCAAGCAGCAGAGAGATGAACCGGGCTATCTTTGCCATCCCATTCCATGCGCCAGTGGAGAAAAGCAAACAAGCTTCAATGGGCATGTGATGCAAGTGCCCACTCACCAGTTGGGTAACATAGGACAAATGTACTCACGTTCTCTGAGTTCAGTTTCCTCCTCTAAAAACCCGCTAGACACATGCTCTATCTCCACCAAAGCATTGCCACAATGATCAAACATGGCAACAGTTCAGAAAAGTCTTGGTCAACTGAAAATTTCTATTCCCTTGAAGAGTATCATCCTATTGCGGTAGGCAGTTAGACAGAAAGGAGCAGAGCAAGGACAATGGGCCAGGTACCAGGTCACCAGGGCGGAAAGCCCCTAGTGCCTAGCTATGGGCAGGACTAGAATAACAAGGACCTCACCCCCAGGATAACCTTTCTCCCACTAGGATATCACTAGTCATGGGGTTTAGACTTCGTAACCTTTCCTCCCTGGAGATAACCTCTAGGCCTCAGTTGTATTTCAGCTCCTGGCCCAGAAAAATAGCAAAACCAGGTGAGTGACTCTAGAACTGGACAAGCTGCAATAACTAATGATCCCCTGCCCTGGCACTAACCTGGAGTCCATGACCCTGAAAGGGAACCTGGAAAAGCTGATGAATAGCCTTTGAAACCCTCCCCTAAACTCCCAACCTTTAAAAACTCTTGAAACAAAAGACCCAGTTCCTGCTTTCCCTCCTGGGAGCATACTTTGCCTTTCCCTTCCCCCATTTCTTCCTCCACAGATGTGCATCTCTTAAACTCTAGGGGACCCCATGAGGCTTGCAACTAGGGGAGCAATGGGCAGCTGCAGCTCCTCCCTGGCTAACCCACTGATCCTGTCCTCAAGGCCCCCTTTCTCTGGCGTCCCAGTGAAGCCAAAGCAGCCCATCCTAGGTCTCTCCTGTTGTTTCTTCTATGCTAAGCCCTTCCTTGTTTCATTGTCCTGAGTGTCCCTTTGCTGTGGCCAATACACTCCTGCTTTACTGCACTTTGTCTCTTCACTGAAATCTTTCCTTCAAGAAGGCAAGAACTGAGCTCTCCTTACTTTGCCAGAAACACTATCACAAAGTTTGGAAGCAGCTCTGCACGCTCCTCACCTGGCACCAGGTTCAGAGCCTCCTGTGTAGAGCTTTGCTCTGTAACCGTCTGCATATCCCTCTCTCCCTGGGGTCTGCTAAACACCTAACTAGAATCCTTCTCACAACCCTGTGAGATGTATGTTACTATCCCCATTTTACAGATGAAGAAGCTGAGATCCAGGGAGACTAAGTAAACTGCTGGGTCACATGGTTGCTGAGCAATGACACAACCTGTGGGACAGAGTGGGGGTGCGGTGGAGAGAAATGAAAGAGCAAGAGAAGGACAAAAATGAAAGGCACTATTGAAAAAAGAAAGATTGGAAGGAAAAGGAAGGAGAGAGAGAAGGAGGAGGAAGGCTGGAGAAGAAACAGCAAAGAGCAAGAATAAATCGCCCTCCATTTTCGAGGCCCAAGTGACACCGACCAGACACAGAGGAGAAGCTGGCAAGCCGCTCCCAGTTGTTGGGGTGGAATTGGAGGTGCCCCACCCCCATGCCCACCCCTGGGGCTGAGGAAGTGACAGGTCAGCAGAGCCATTCAGCTGAGCTTCAAAAGCCTTCTGCCGGGGTGGTGAAAAAACATTAAAGGAGATTTCCTCAGGCTTTAGAAATTGCTGAAATACAGAGGCTGCAATGGAAGATGAAGTGTCTTACAAAGGAAGCTCTGAATGGAATCAATTTCCCTGGGCCGACTTTTATGTCCTATTGTAAGAAATTGAAAAATTATTTCTGTGGGACTGTCGCTTTCCCGGTCCACCTCTCTGGAAGAAAATGAAAAGGAAAACGGCTTCCAGTAAAGGGGTGCTGGGTCTCGCCCTCCGTCACTGGGGCTGATCGTTTGTTCTGCGGCTCCGGCACTGCAGAGCTTGGACCGGGGAGAGTCCGGAGGCTGTTCTGTTAGGGTTTGAGAGCCAAGGGGGATGGCAATGCCAAGGAGACAAATGTGACGGCCCCAGGGACCACCAGCTCCTGATGGCCAGACACAAATGCCACCCGACTGGAACACGATATCCTTGAGGCTGGCTAGAAGGGGCCAGCGTGGAATGTCACAACTTCCTGGACAGGCCGTCCCAATGCGGAGAGGACACCAGCAGCTGCTGCCATACCACACATGTTTGCTTCTACGGTCACAGCAGAGGCGGCCTGCCCAGCCATTGTTCCTTTCCTCACACCCACGTCTCGGTTGCCATGAACTTCTCACCTCTTCTGAAACAGGGCAGTCTTCCCCTTCATCCCTTGATGCCTTTGCTGGAGCACGTTCCTCTATCTGGAATGTCCTTTCCTGCATATCAGTCTAGCAAACTCCTGGTCATTCTTCAGGAGCCAACTGAAACGTGCCTCCTGACCTCCCTGTGGTGGACAGGGTTCAGTCTCTGTCCCCTGGAGTGGTAGCCTGAATAATGCTCCTCCCCTGCATACACACACACACACACACACACACACACAAAGATGCCCATGTGTAATCCTCAGTACCTATGAATATGTTACGTTATACAGCAAGAGGTAGGTGCAGGACCTTGAGTTTATCTTGGATTATGGAGGGGGGCGCAATGTCATGATGAGGGTCCTTAGGAGAAGGAGGCAGGAGGAGAAAGATCAGAGGAGGAATAGGAGATGGGAAGTGAGAGGCTGGAGCTACACAAGGAAGAGGCCGGAGACCAAGGAACGCAGGCAGCCTCTGAAGGCGACAAAGGTGAGGAAACAGATTCTCTCTTCAGAGCCACCAGAAGGAACCGGCCCCGTCAACACCTTGACTTAGCCCAGAGAGACTAATTTTGGATTCCTGACCTCCAGAACTGTAAGAGAATAAATTTGTGTTGTTTTAAGCCAGCAACAGGAAACTGATGTGCTTGGGCAGGGTTCACTCTCCCTCCCCAGAGATTCCCCAGAACTCCATGTTCTTCACATATATATTGAGTGTGTTCCATGTGCCAGGCCTACTGTAAGAGCCACACATCTACGAACTCACTTAATCTGCCACACACTGCTGGAAAGTACTGTCGTCCCCATTTTAGAGATGTGGAAACTAAAGTCCAGAGAGATTAAGCAATTTGCTTGAAAAAATTGTACAGGTAGTAGGTGACAGAGCCAGACCTTGAACCTGGGATATAACGTCTGGTAATCATATTGGTCAGTCTCTTCTACTAGAAAATAGGGTTGCAGGGTAGATAGTGGATTGGGTCTGGGTCTCCTTTGCCTGGTCTAGGCCTGATTTAATAGAGGCTCCAACAACTCTGGAAAAGTAAACATTTGAATTGGGGCTTACCAATCATATCCAAGATCTATTTTTTTGTTCAATGAACCCTGTTGTGTGAAGCATGTAGAAGATGGGATATCCGGAAACTAAAACCTCCAATTGAGCTCAATTATGTATAACAAGAACATAAAGCACTTTTTATTATTGTGCACCTTCTATGAGCTTTCCTTTGGGGTGGCCTGGTAAAGTGGAGGGAGTCCAGGATTTAGCCTTTTAAGTGCCAACGTTGCTGTGAGCGACGCTGACAAATTTTTCCAAAAGTGCCAGCTGCGCTCCCAGTGACTCTTCTTTCGATAGCTATAAAAGTAAATAACAATGGAGTAATTTGTATTCTATGTTTCATTCTCTTTTTTTGTACATCAGGTAATATATTGATATAATTTTTTCTCATGTTGACCCAAATTTCAAATTACGCATGGTACTCAGAGGGTTAGAGTCAAGAAACCTCCACGTATTCCCTAAACGTCAATTTCTTCATCTATAAAATGGACACACAAATACCACTGCCAGAAGTGGCACTGGTGAGCACGGCTGAGGACTTGGTCACTGCTCTGTCCTCTAAGCCCCAAGACAAAGCTGTGCAGTACAGTGGCCTCACTCCCCAGCCACAGAGCAGGAAACCGAGACCCCGCGTGCTGACACAGCACTCCGCCACAATTGTAAGGTTGTCTGACCTAAGTACCACGGAGGCTATCCAAGCTAGGGGCTGCCCAAAGGCACACGACAAAGGTCATCTTTGGCCGAGATGATAGGACAGTTTCCCAGAGAGCCAGCCTGTGACCGTCAAAAACAGGTGCAACTCTGATGGACATGAGGCCATCAAGGGAGTGCACATGGGCTGAGCAAAGGCACGGAGGAGAGAAGGCTCCAGTTGGGAGGCTCTGAGAACGTGGGAACAAGGGGTTTGGGGCAAAGACCTCAGGGCCCTGTAAGGCCTGGGAGCTGGATTTGAGTGGTTAGGAGGGGTGAGGAGTGAGAGGTGGGAGGGAGAGAGCAGGATGGGTGCCTGAGAGAATAGTGGGGCTATGTGGAAATAAGGAGCTTCCAGGGCCTCTAGAAGTCTCTTGTTGGACGAGGAGCGAAAAGTCCAAGGGGCTCCCATCCATCCCTTCCGGCACAGAAGAACTATCTGGGGAGTTTTCAAAATCCCAGTGTTGAGGCTACGCTTCGGTCCAGTGAACTCAAAGTCTGCAGAGGTGGGACTTAGGTATTCAATATTTTGTCAAAGCACCCAGGTGATTCCAAAGGAAGGGCAGGGCTCTGAAGCTCTGCTCAAAGCCTTGGAGCCAGGGCCAGGAGACCACC
The DNA here is from genome assembly GCF_987537825.1 of Furipterus horrens. Lineage (NCBI taxonomy): Eukaryota > Metazoa > Chordata > Mammalia > Chiroptera > Furipteridae > Furipterus > Furipterus horrens. The sequence goes on from NW_028327172.1 coordinate 50,480,395, forward strand.
CCACAGTCATCTGGATTCCAATTTGGTTAATTACCTTCAGCCACTGCCAGTGCTGTTCAGAAGCTTCCCTTCCCCCGCCCATGCCCTCCAGCCCTGCAGTTCTGCCTGAACAGGATACTTCTCTTCCTCTCCTTGGCCAGAACTAGGCCTGTGGCGGGGTGTCTGTAGACTGTTCTGAGGATAAGCTTCCAACTGCCTCATTCCCTATGCAGGCTACACCAAGTCTCAGTGACTTGGTGGCCTTGTCCTGAGACACTCCAGCATTTGATAGGGGCTGGGAGGGGTGGGCTCCTGAGGTCTCAGCACTCCCAGCTCACCTTCCAAATAACTAAGGCCTCTCTATGCATGACCCCTAGCATAAGTGGTCTGGAGCCAAGGGGTCCTGGAGAAAGAAATAGCACTTGGTTTGTGCCCAGCATTGCACGAGGTGCTTTCTATGCATGCTAGTTAATTAATCCTTATTACACCTTATGAAGCAGATGTTTGAAAACATCCTTTTCTACAAATGAGAGCCCAGGGGCTCAAAGAGGTGAAGTGACTTAGCTTAAGGTTTCCCAGGTGGGTAATATGAAATCTGGGTCCCATGCCCAGGTCTGCTGATTCCAGATCCTGACCTTTGACACTCAGGGTCTCAGTTCCCCACCTGTAAAATGGGGATAGCATCATTTCCTCCTTCAGAGTGTTCCTGTGAGCATTAAAAAGGAGCATATTAACCTATGTATAAAGTAGCAAATAGGGTGTTTAGAATTCAGCAGACGCTTGATAAAAATGGCCCTGGTTTGCTTTTTAAAAAATGACTCCCGCTAATGTGTAGGTGGGATGAACAGATAGCATAGCCAACTTTGAAAGGAAAAATAAAATGGATCAACACCAGAGTATTCCTTTTCCCATCTCCACTTTGAGTCTTCCCTCTCCATGCTCTCTGAAAAACTAATGAGCTTGTTACCGACGTTAATTAGCTTTCGGCCTGGCATCCAATCAATAAGAAGAGGTCTAAGGTTGGCCCTCTAGGGTGCTCAGGGTGCAGGCCAAGGCAGGACTGCTTCCCAGGCTGATGCCTGGGTCCTCGACGGTCTGCCTCCCCTCAGGTGTCACGGAGAACACATGTGAGGTCTTTGGCATCCCAGACGCTGCCCAGGTGCATTCACAGAGACGACGCTGCCGTTACTGTGCCTCCTTTTTGATATTCAGTGTGTTCTTCCTATTTTAAGCCTGTCCCCTATCAGTAGGGTATTTCAGATCCCACTATAAGGAAATGTGTTACAAATGTTCTCAGACCTTAGTGCCTGGCACAGAGTAAATATTTGTTGAATGAATGAACATGTTAACTCACTTATACTGCCTAAGTTTCCCAATTTACAAACTTAGTAACCCGTGAGTTTTTCGGTCACTACTCACATGGGTGGCCAAATGGGGACTGCTCACAGCATGAGGCTTCCATGAACCTGAATCCCAAGGGCTGGGGAAGGTCAGGTCAGCAAGCTAGGAAAAAGAGTCTAACCTGGGCATTCACTTGGCACCCAGGTGGTGGGGGAGGGGCGGAGAGTAGAGCCAGGAAATGAAGAAAAGAGGTTTTTGTGAGCCAGTCTCATACCCGTTCTGTGGCCCCAGCTGAGCTGGCTGGAACAAGGGGAGCTTTCGGGAACAGATCACATGGGAAGGCTGTCGTTAGACACCCTCAGAAGGGGCCTGCAAGTGCCTGGCCACAGTGGACTGGCACTAATGCCTTTGAAAATGAAACTTTCAAGAGTGCAGACCACTTTGAGAGTCTCAGCATCCTTCTCCACCTCCTCCCACTGCACCTTGACCTTTCCTTCTGACCCTTCCATAATGGCAATATTTCATTTTTCTAAGAAAGCCATCAGCCCAAGGCAGGAAGCAGCACAGACAGGCCACCTTCCCATTCTACCTAAATTTTCTACCTAAATTACCAAGACAAATATTTCAGGAAATTGCACTTGGCTGGAATGGTTGGGTAATTCATTTTATTTACCATCTAAACACACTTGAGAGCTGAGATAGATTCATTCAAGTTGCCGCTTCTTAGTCGGATGCAATTCACAGTAGAAATCACTGCCATCTGAAGCTTCCATAACTTCCAAAGGGTAATGGATTTTTTTCAGCCCATCTTTCTTCCCTGCTCATATTTGCTTGAGGATTCCAAATGGATTCTATTTACTGTAATTACTGTTCTAACTGCAGCTCACTTGCAATGCATCAGGTTAATGTTAACAAGATACCCAGCTGATGCTGGTAATGTGCATTCATTGTTCAAACTCTTTACCCACCCCCTTTGGTGTTGTCTCAATTCTATTTTCTGAGCCCAAAGGGGAGGGAGCAAAGCCAAGCATCACAGGTTTGTTTTATTTTTTTCCTCAGTTTCATTCTTCACTAATGCCAGGGGCTTTTTTCTCAATGGATATTCATTGTTCTTTGATTTTCCTACTCCTGTACTCACATGGCGTTATTACAAATGTTATGTTTTATTTAAACACTGATTTAAATGCTTACCTTATCAAAATTTTTTGTTATTGACGTCATTAAATTTCATATTATTGTTATTTGTTAATGATAAGAAATAGGATCAACAAAAGTCCTAACAGTTTGTAGGACAGATTTCTCCTATGTATCTCTATAATAACAGGAGAAATAATGGCCCACTGTATCAAGAGCCTTCATTTCTCAATTATTGGGTAGTTTTATAGTCATAATTTGGATCTATGGAAAAAAGTACACACTTCAGAGTGGAGAAAATAGGCTTCAAATTCTAGTTTCATCAGTTATTAACAATATCAGTTTAGGTGCACTTACCTCTCTGAACTGTGGTTTCCTCAACCCTAAATGGACAAAACTAATACAAAACTAATCACACATTGTTGGGAAGGTACTTTGATTGTACCTTATCAATAATTCCAATCATGCAGCCAGATCTCTGACCGCAGCACCCGTGGGTATGACTAAATTTTAATGTGGTCTATTTAGGACTTCCAGATGGATCTACTGAGCTGGAAGGACCATAGAGTTGAAACCCTTACTGCTCAAAGTGTTACTCACGAACCAGCAACACCAGCATCATCTGGGAACTTACTGAAATACACAGTCTTAGGTCTTTCCCCAGGGGTAAAAAAAAGTTTAATTATAGTAATTCCATGGAATTAATAGAAAAAGAGGTTCCCCACCAAAATGTCCAGACTACCTGGTTCTAATCAGAAGGACACATGAGAAGCCAAGAGGAGACATTCCCAAATAAAACCTCAGAGTCCATTCTGGATAATTCCATTATGCAAGCATCTGTAATCCTCCAGAGAGCATCTTACCCTCCTCCCACTAGTGATGATCATTAAGCATGATGAAAACAATGCTGTTTGTTGATTCAGGTAGCTGAGAGTCTACGGCACACCACTTTGATGTAAGTCAGGCAGGCCCTCGAACTCTGGGTAGGTCTCTTCTCCTTTCCACCTAGGTTACCTCACCTGTAAAAAGAGGGTAATAATACTACCTACCTCCAGGGCTGTCTGAGAATTAACGAAGACAGATGACAAGGGCCGAGTATGCTGTCTGGCACACCGTAGGCACTCAATCATAGCTGTGGTGGCAGCCGCCTTAGTAATAGTAATCACGTGTGTGTGTGGAGTGGGCGGTGTGGGTTGGAGCTGCTGCCACCTTTGCAAAAGAAGCTACCAATCCGTGTTCCCAAAGCCAAGTGCTCAATCATCACCTCCTGTCATGACTGAGGAGACAAAGGAGAACAGGAATATTCAACTTCTCTTCCTGTCTCCTAGTAGCTTTCTCTGGGAATGCCACTTAACCATTAACATCACTTTCCTCATCTATAAAATGGACGTAATACCATTTCCCTTAACTGCCTTGGGGCTGGAGTGAAGAGCTCATAACATAAAGCATCTGAAAGTGATTTGCAGCCAGAGGGCCACACAATGCCAGCTGAACAAATGTAAGACTCCTGTGATCCCTGCTTCCTCCTAGGCCCCAAGCCCTGATCTCATGATTGCTCTCATCTGTTTTCTCTCCTGCTTCTCTTCCTCCCTTTCCCACCAAACCCCCTGCTTTTGCAGAGGCCTCCATTACTGCCCAGGTGCCTGCAAACTCCATCTGGGGTTTTACTCTCTTTCACTTCAAACCAATTTGTTCATGACTGGGAATGAAACTTCCTTAGAAACTGCCCCTTCTCTTCCAAAATATGAGGGATGAGGGGAGGAGGCTTTAACCTCCATAAAACTCCCTTAGGCCCCACTCCAGTCTGCTATGCACAGGAAGCTCCCCTCCCTGTTCCCCACCCTCTCCCACCCCAGCCCACCACAATGGAGCCTTGCCATTGGCCCTACAGACTCCAGAGCCCCCTTGTATCTAACCCTCATGACTTCCTCTCCATCTTCTAAATGACCATTCGGGAATGCCTAGGATGCTGAGATCTGAGGGCAAGGATATAAGGTGGACTTTGGCTCATCTCTTCACCATGATGAACTCAAGGATGCTGAAAAGAGACTGAAGTGTCTGACTGACTTGAGGTTCTTGTCCCCATGAAATGAGGTGCAGGGGGTTAGGAGCTGCTTCAGCACTTCCTCCAAAGAGGACCTCACTCCCATGGCACTTGGCCATCACCTGTTCCCAGATGAGGCAGGCAGACAGCCGCGCTCTCCAGATATCTGTAAGACTCTGGAAATTTGCTTCTCTGCTCCTCAGCTCCTGGGGCCCTGTAATTCTCTCAGCCTCTCTTTCCCTGCCCTATAAAAAGAGGGGCTTATCTCAACAGTTGGTATGAGAGTTAATGAGGTAAAATATGTGAGAAGCAGCTGGAAGAATGTGGCATATATCAGATGTTTAATTATTACTGTTCCCCTCACTTCCCTTGAGGAGACTTCAAGGGGCCCTGTCTTCCCAGGATAACCGAACAAAACCATTTCTTGAGCTTTTTGTACTCAACCGTAGTCATCAGTCTTTAACAGAGTCATTCATTTATGTACTAAATATTTATTATCTCTCATGCCCTGGTATGAGGCTACAGCTAAGGATGTAGTGATGAGCAACATTACCATGATATCCAGTCTCATGGAGCTCTAACAGCAAGCACTCATCTCCTGAAGGTCCCTTCTACCCTGCAGAGTCTCCTTAATTGATGTCTGGTATCAAAGCGGAGGGATCATGCAAGATGCCTTAGAATCAGAATGAGGAGCCAGCTAACGATTGCCGTTAAATTCTGGTTCTATCACTTGCCAGCTATGTGACTGTTAGAGACTTGATGTTTATGTTCCCCGGTACCAAATTCATATGTTGAAGCCCTAACTCTCAATGGGATGGTATCTGAAGAGGTAATTAGGCTTAGAATAGGTCATGAGGGTGAACCCTCAAAATGGGAGTAAAGGTCTTATAAGAAGAGGAAGAGAGATTATTTCTATCCACATGCAAAGGGGAAATGCCATGTGAGGACACAATAATGAGGTAGCCATCTGGGAGCCAGGAAGAGAGCCCTCACCAGAAACCAAACTTGACCTTGGACTTAAGAGCCTCTAGAACTGTGAAGAATAAATTTCTATTGTTTAGGTCACCCATATGGTATTTTGTTATGGCAGCCCTAGCTGACTAATACTAAGATGATAATTGCTTATCTTCTACATGTCTCAGTTTCCTCATCTGGAAAATGGGCACGGAGTTGAAGTAAGGATAGGTAGATAAAACAATAGTATAAAATGCTTAGCCCGGGGACTTGCTCAATAAATGGTACTTATTTTCCTCAATATGCCCAACTGGAAATGTAAATTACAGAGTGACAGAGCTAGAAGGGATCATGTCAGCCTCTCACTGTATGGAGGAGGTGAGGCTCTGGGGGGAAGGGCTGGCCCAGGTTTACTTACTGAGGGAGAGTGTGCACTAAGGTCTCTTACTCCTATTCCAGGTGTATTCCCCTCCACTCCCAAGGAAAGTCTCTTCCTCCCTCCTCATCACCCATCTCAGCATTGTGCTCATCCCTGACACTTAATACATCCACTTGAAATTGTCACCTCTCACATGGGTGAGTGGCTTCTGTGTGAGGTTGCTAGGAGATGAGGATCCATCACTGAATTCTGCACCTGGAAATTCTCTTAAATTAGGTTGTTGGCGTTCTTCTTTTTGAAGAAAATTCAAATAGAGCGAACAAAATTCTCACTCACGTGCTCCTTAAAAAATGCCATGGGAGGAGTCAGAGCTGTACTAGAGTGTGAAGCACATATATAATCAAAGCCAAATACCTTTCACTGGCTTTGTCCTTTATTGTTTGCAAAGCATGTTTCCATAGACTGTTGAGCTAAGAATCTATAGTCATTCATTCATTCATTCATTCATTCATTCATAAATGCATAATTAACAACTTCCATGTACCAGACTTTATTCCAGATTTAAGGAGCTTAGCAGTGAAAAAGACACACTGTGCCTTCATGGGGTTTATGCTCTAGTTGGGAAAAAGGCAATATATCAGTAAATGAGTAACGTGTTCAGACACTGGCAAGTGTTATGAAAAAAATACTAAAGTTATAGAAGGGGAGGGAGTGCTGGGGAAATTGTTTTAAGTAGCCAGGAAAGCTTCCTCTGAGATGCAGTCTGGTCAGAGGTTATTGATATTGCTGAAGGAATGACTGGGCCCTCATTTTATACATATGAAAGCATGGCCCAGACTCATGTAGCTGGTAAATGGTGGACCAAGACCAGAATTCGTATCCTGTCCATTCCAACCTGTGACAACGCTAAGTCTCACACCTGGATCCAGGAAGCCAGATGCAGGGACAAGGTGAACTCAGTCTGCACTAAGAATTAAGCTCCTGTGTCCCATCCAATCACACTGCCTGCTACCAGTGTGTGCTGGGCCCTGGGAGGGGCACTGGAGCTAAAGAGAAGAAGCAGATGTGATCCCTGCTCTCAGGGAGCTTCCAGACTTATGAGGAATGTCAGACAAGATCACATACAACTGTCCCTCATGTTACAAAGCACATGTCTACTCTAGGCCCTCCAGAACGGGGCTGCCTCTCCAGCACACACTAAAGAAAAGCTCTCCAGTCTCCTGATCTCCCTCTCTTTAGTCAGCAAACACATGTTAGATGCTAACTCCAGACTGACCACAGCTAGGGATGACCTGTATGTATGTACATGCACCACTGCCGCACCTCTGCTGCGAATTCAACTCCCTGTCATCATCTCTTGCCTGAAATACTGTAACAGCCTCTGAACTTCTGCTTCTGCCCTTGGCCCCAGCCATCACACCCCCTTCAGTATGTTCTCAACTCTGCAGCCAGAGGGACCCTCCTAAAACATTTACCAACTGGGCATTCATCTGCTCAGAACCCTCCAATGGTCCTGAACTCACTCCGAGTGAAAAATCTAAATCCTTACATTGGCCTACAAGCCTCTACATGATCTGCCCCGTTTTACATCTGGGACTTTCTTTCATACTGTTCACCTCCTCACTCCTCATCAGCCACACTCAGCTCCTTGCCTTTCTTTCCATGCACCAGACGTGGGCCCACCTCAGCCCTGACACCTGCTTTTCTCTCTGCCTGGTATGTTCCTCCTGTGGGGATTCGCAAGACTTGCTCCCTGACCTCCTTTAAATCTTTGTTTAAATCTCACTCTTTCATTTCACAGCCTCCATCCCATCCCTAACCCAACATGCCAAATCCCCTGCTTCCCCCCGACCCCTGTCATTTATCACCTTCTCGTAGATGGCATAATTTGCTCACTTATTTTGCTTACTGCCTGTCTTTCCTTACTACAATGCAAGTTCCATTAAGACAGATTTTTATCTTATTTGTTTATATCCCAATGGCCTGGACAGTGCCAGGCATTCAGAAAGTGCACAATAAATACCTGTTGAATAAACAAACATACGGACAGGTCACCTTCCTCACCCCAAACCTGCTTCTCCTTTGACATCCTTTCTTCTGGTAATGGCAAGATCACCCCCTGGCTAAGCGCAATAGTTCAAGAAGCCTTGTAGAGCCGAGGCTTGATTGTACCATGAAAACAAAGTGAAGCCTGGGAGTCATTTCTAGCTCCTTTTTCATCTTCAAATCCCAATTAAACTTCAGGTTAGTTTTCTAATATGTAAAATCAAGATAATGCCTACTTTATAATATGACGTAACATGTGTAAAGGTTCCAGGAAAAATATAAGTGACATAGCAGATGCCTAATAAAAAATAATTCACCTGGTGCTGAGCTCTGAAGAGTTTTGCAGGGAGCACTGAGGAGTACAAAAGAGAGGCACGTGGCTAGGGCGACCCTGACTGCCAGCGCGCATTTGGTTTTAGCTGAACACCCAACTCAAACACCAGCATGCATCATGTGCATAAGGGGGTAAGACCACAACTCTGTAGGGCCACAGAGCAGGCAGGCACCCACAGAACCGAGAGCACCCTCTCCACTCCTGTCTACTGGGCCCCAGTCATGCCTGGGCCCCCATTAACCGGCCTCCTCTCTCCAAATGGGCTCCTCGTACCGCTGCTTGGGCGACATCTGTGGGAACAGAGAGAGCCGCAGAGCATGACTGCCTGCAGCTAACTGATTTGTGCAAGTTGCTGACAGAAGGATGTGCACAGCCCCACGGAAGATTAGGAGTGGGGTGTTCCAGGCAGGGAAGGCTAGTGAGTCAGAGAGGCAGGCGGAGGAAAGTCTGCCCCTGTCCTTTCTGCTGGCCTGCTGGGCCGTCCCCTGGCAGCCTCCCAGTCTGGCCTCTGTGCATTTTATTCCAAGGGGACGGAAGAAAGCATGGAAGCAGGGAGCAGGAATTAGGCAGACAGACAGCAGGAGACAGAGAAATACAACAAATTCAGGGTTTTGAGCATTCATATGAGCCAGGCCCAAGTTCTCTCTCAAGAAGCAGATTAGCAAAAGGCAGTGTGAGGGAAGGAGAAGCGGACCACAGAATGCGGTGGGGACAGCCCAGGAGGATGGGCCAGGCTGGCAATGTCTGGACCACAGCAGCTCCTGAAGTTTGGGAGAAACCTCTCTCTGAATTAGGGGGTTCATGAAGGGAAAACAGCATTGAACAATCTGGACCCTAAATACTTCTACAGTCCTGACCAGTGTGGCTCAGTTGATTGGGCATCATCCCACAAAGCGAAAGGTCACTGGTTCAATTCCCAATCAGGGCACATGTCTGGGTTGCGGGTTCAGTCCTCAGCTGGGGCGTGTACGAGAGGCAACCAATCAATAACGTTTCTCTCACATGGATATTTCTCTTCCTCCCTCTCTCCCTCCCTTCCCCTCTCTAAAAATAAATTTTAAAAAATACTGTTAATTCATGGGCATGGGAAAAAAGATGAACAGACATGAAGGCAGGAAGAAGCTATACTTGCTGATGGCAGGAAGAGACTGTGAGAACACACATCTCCCTCCCTAGACCAAATCAGCTCTGACATTCCATGATCTTCTGTTTCAGTTTAGTTTGATTTACTTAAAATTTGTGTTTTTTGGGGGGAGGTATCCCTTCCCTTCAAATCTCTCTGCTAAAACATTGTACAGGGAGGGCTCTGGTTGATGATCTGAAGGGAGAGACAGTCTTCATTCTGATGGTCAAGCCTGGGAAGTTTTTCACACCTAAGCAATCTTGTTCTGGACTGACTTTTAATGTGGTTATCAAGGGAAAAAAAATAGTCTTTGCCTTGAACCTGACACACCAGGCTCTATGAATTGCTTAGACTTTCTAAGCCTCATCTTTCACTCCACAAAAGTGCCATCCTGGAGCTCTGACGACCTCTAATGCATCATGGTTTATAAATGAGTCTGACATGCTGCCTGGTACATGGAAAACACTTATAATAAATCAGGTAAATCAGAAACACTGTAAAAATAGTTTACAGGTTACATACCTACTTCAAGAAAAGTTACAAAGGATCAACAGGTGACAGATGTGCAATTAAAATAAAAAAATAAGAAAAGAAGAGGACATTATAGTGCAATGTTATGCTGCAGGGCTTGGCAACCTCTGGCAAATCCAGCTAGCTGGTTTGTGTGAATAAAGTTTTATTGGTACACAGCCGCACTTGTCTACACCTCATTTAGAGTCACTTTCCTCTCCAAGGCAGAATTGAAAAGTTGTGGCAGAAACTGTGTCACCTGCAAAACCTAAAATATTTATCATCTTGGGTCTTCACAGAAGAAGTTTGCCCACCTCTGAAACACAACCTAGACTCATCACTTTTTGCTGGCAGAGGATAAATCCAACACCTGTTGTTTGTTTTCTGTGTAACTTTGCTTTTTCCACTCACAAAATGGGTTTATAAAAGCTATTTATCAGACTGAGAATTAAGTAAAAAATAAATAAGTAAAAGCAACATGAAGTACTTGACACCCTGTCTGGCACAAAAGATGCCCTCGTTGAATATCTTCTTGGTGACATGACCATTATTTTAGCAGATGCTGTCTCCAGGAGTTGGAGACATTCAGGGAAGGCAGAGCTGGTTGACAAACTGTACTCAGTGCCAGTACAAACTGATAAAGAAATTCCAGGGAATCTCAAAAGAAGGTGAAAGAAATGAATATTTAGTGAATGGAAGGAACTCTCTATGCAGTTCATATACTTTCAACTCTGATTCTCCTAAGAACTTGGTGCCGTGTAGCGGGGGAAAATTCTGAGACTCAGTGAGATCACACAGAGTTATACAAAGCCAAAGGATGCAAGCCCAGCTCTGTCAGCCTCAAAGCTAAGTCCATTGCTTTGTGTGGCTGAAGGAGCAGATGGTATGTTATAGTAGCCCCCATTTATCCATAGGGGATATGTTCCAATACCCCCACTGGGTGCCTAAAACCTCAGATACTACTGAACCCTATATATACAATAAGTCCTCACTTGACATGGTGGACAGCTTCCGCAACTTTACATGAAAGAAGGTACGAGGAAACCAATTTTATCACAGGCTAATTTACATAAACAAGAGTTAAGTCCCTGTAACATCTCATCAACATTATAGTGAAACAACTTTGAATGAATCTATGTTGAAGGAAATTATCTTATTTGAGGACGTGTTGTACTGTTTTTTTCTTATACATACACACCAATGATAAAGTTTAATTTGTAAATTAGGCACAGTAAACGATTAACATAATAACTAATAATGAAATGTAACAATTATAACAATATACTCTAATATTATAATAAGAGTTATGTGAATGTGGTCTCTCTCAAAATATCTTATTGTGCTGTATTCACCACTTCTTCTTGACATATGAGATGATAAAATGCCTTACTAAGTTGAGAACTTTTAACTTTTCACTTAAGGAAGCACTTTACAACTTCTCTTTGACATATATAAATTGCCACCTTCACTCTGCTTGTGCTTTGGGGTCATTATTGAGTAAAACAAGGATTCCTTGAACTCCAACACTGCAATAACTAGACAGTTGATCTGATAACCCAGACTCCAGCTACTAGGTGACAAAGGGGTGTGCCTGCAGTGTGGAGACACTGGACAGAGGGATGAGTTACATCCCGGGCTGGGTGGATCGGGATAATGGCATGAGATTTCATCAGAATGACTTATGACTTGTTTACTTCTGGAATTTTCCATTTAATGTTTTTGGACGGTCATTGACCATGAACAACTGAAACCATGAAAAGCAAAACTGTAAATAAGGGGCATTACATACATAGAAAAACGATTAGTGGTGATACAGTACCCTGCCTCCAAATACTTTAGTCTTTTTATGTACAAAATATACAGTAGGCCTGAAAGAAGAAACCAGGACCATTGATCTGTTTCTTTTCTGATTGCATGCTGCTGAAATATTAGTTTCAAGGATATGATTATTTTCAGTGTGAAATGTCCCACAAACAACAAAACAAAATGAATCCGAAGTCCAAAAGGTTTGTGTCTATCCTATAGATAAGCTATCATGAAGAAAATTATGTGCTATGTGTGCAGAGTACTGGTAAGTTATAAAGAATTTCCATTTGATTTTATTTCATCTTCAAAAAAATCACATGAGGTAATAATAGCTAACAATATTATATTATACTTGTAATTTGTTAACAGGTGTGAACCTTGAGGGAAAAAAAAGACATCTACTATGAAGGGCTCCTGGTTTAACTGGGCTCAATTTCAAAAAAAAAAAAAAAAAAAAAGGCAGAGCCTAGCAGCCACTTCTACACAGGGGCCTCTCATGCAAACTGCACTTCATGGAGATGACTGCACTGAAGTGACTTCCTCTGCATTGAGCTTCCTGCCCTCTTCACTGAGTTGCCTTCACCGAATTCACTACCTGCACTGTGCTTCTGCCAGCGTTGCCAGCCCTTATAAAGAAGTTCATGGAATCCTATTTCAACCAATAGGACTGAAGCTTTTGCCATCAAATCGGAGCTATGCATCTCTGGCCAATCAGAGCAGCTCTATACTGTCTAATCAGGACAGTGCCATGTGGACCAATCAAACTGTGAGGATTTGGAGTCATCATTTGCATAAAAACTGACGAATCAGGGACCAGGGGTGGGAGATTCTGTCTGAATAAGCCAGCTTCCCTCTGGCTCAGAAAGCGCACATTGCCTTCCCATCTGAGACATGTTGCTGCTGCTTGGAGTGGAGTGGAGTGGAGTGGAGTAGAGTAGAGTACAGTAGAGTAGAGTAGGGAAGAGCAGAGCAGAGCTGTCTAGCTGAAGAGGTTCTCGCCCCAGGGCTGCCTAACAGCTGGGCTGTTTTTACAGCTGTGCTGTATCACAATTGAGCTATTTGTGTTGAATTAAAGTTTCCTTCTAACCACACCCCAAACTGGGGATTACTGTTGGCCTTGAATTAGCTCCAATGGTTGACAGAGGATAGATGTTAAAATAAATAGTATGACCCACCCATGCCCCCCACCACAAAATGGTAATTACTCAGAGGTAACTAATGTTATCTTGCTTGTGGTGATCATTTCACAAGGTATATGTAAATCAAAACATCGTTTTATACCTTAAACATATACAATTTTTATGTGAACTATATCTCAATAAAGCTGTTAAAAATAATTTATGATGCAAATGTATAATACAAATAATATTTAAAATGAAAAAGTAAAGCCCACAGAAAACTAGTAAAAAACTACATAAAAATGTGAAAAAAAATCACACGAGAATGTTGAGACACATTTCATATCCTACCATTTTACAGAGAAGGGAAATACAAATTGAGAAAAGTGCCTTAGTCAAAGTCACACAGCTAGCTGGCTATAATCAGAGCTTTGGCTGGAACCTGATTATCTGAGACAAGAGTGATAATCACAGGGCCGCAGCAGAACAAATTTACACAACTGAGTGTCAAGTTGAGAAATGAAAATTACTCTGATTCTTTTAGGAGCCAGAGTCAAAAACTTGCAGGAAAAAATTTTTAAAGAGCTTTTTCTATCCCAGGGGCTCTGAAGGGCCCAAGGCTGACAGAAGTTCTTTCATATTCCTTAGATCTACAGCTTTGGAACCCCAGAAAGCTCACCCAGGCAGGGTGCTGCGAGCCACCTGGGGGTGGGTCTCATTGGTGGTCAGCATCACCTGGGCAAGACACGTGCAAAGTGTGGTGTCCGTCAGCTGGCCATTGCCTGGTACCCAGCCATGGATGCAAGGAGAGGAACGAGAACTTTGCCTTCTGTATTTAAACTTTTTTCAGCAAGAGTGTCATGTAGTAGTTATAAGGGGGCTCTGGAGTTCTGGATTCAAGTCCCCTAACTAGTTGGGTAACTTTAGGCAAGTGACAACCTTCCCCACCCTCAAGTTCTTCATCTACTAAGGAGGGATAATAAATACTATGTGTCAGTTTGCTGTCTGGACCAAATAAGCAAATGCATGTGAAAAACTGTCCCAGTGCCTGGTGCAGAGTCATTACCAATACATGGTCGTTATCACCACCACCACCATCACCACTGCAACACAGGGCTACACTGATGTACCTGTAAGAGAAAGACTCCTCCTCAGGCTGCTCAAGTTCACAGTCTGACTCTCAATATTTGACTGAAGTTAAGCCACATAAGCCCTCTGAGCTTTATTTTTCTTCTGTCAAATGGCAATGCTAATCCCTGGGAGATCTGTTCAGTGGGGTCAAGTAAGATAATAGATATGAAAGGGCTTTGTGGACAGTAAAGCAGTGTTCACAAATGAATCAAAGTCATTAGCATCATCACTATTGTCAGTCCTGAATGGTGGAAGTGGTATTGTATCGGGTAGGAAAATAATTTGCAGAACCATTCCTATTCATTTTTGCATCTGGATAGAACAATATCCTTTGCTCTTTTTGTGTGTGTGCCCTTTGTTTCATGATCTGGTGCTTGTTCTCAGCAATCCCTCTACACTAGATATTCATAAAAGATATTATAATGAGAGCTATCTTTTTTATAATGCCTACTGTATCCCAGGAAGAGACTTCTGTGACATCAGAATGCTTCTGGGAAAGGTGTTATCCTCAGTTTATAGACCAATATGAAACCCAAAACACAAACAACCATATGCTACCCCAGGCAGAGGCCCTCCCCACCACTCTCCCCTGCCTGAAGACAGAGTAGATGAGGTGCTAGTCCCACATGGTGGGCAGCCTCCTTTAAAACAGCTTACTAAACAAGGCAGTAACTAACACATGCCTTGGCTGACTACAGTCTCTTACCTAGAAGTTTCCAAAAAATGACATTCTTTCAAATGCTGCACACTCTTTTAAGTGTCCCCAAAGACACACATGTTGCAGATTTGGTTCAGGATATTTCTACCTCTGTTCTGAGACCACTTTCATCTCCAGCTCTGCCATCAGCCTGACTTTAGCAATGGCTCTGCTGATCAAGATACAGAGGAGATGCACACAGCCTGGTGAGGAATTGCAGGGAGCAATCCTGAGCCAGGTGCCAGGGAATGACTTGAGGACATTTTAAATATCACCTGGAGATGTGCCTATTCCCATCAAGCACCCCAGCTCAGCCCAACTATGAGGAGTCAAGGTTTTGCTTACATATCTTTATCAAGAGTTGAGTCTGTCATTCTTGTTCTTGACTGCCCAGACTATAACCCACTGCCTTAGCAGTTCCTGAAGCATGTTTCAGGGGGAAATTTTAGATAGCCACGGGACTATTTACATGGAGTAATCGCAAAGTGCTATCTTGTGGTATAGGAGAGCCTAAATTATTCTAGAAACAATCACTTTACACCAAATTCACCCATCTTCCCAAAAGAAAAAGGGTGAAATAAATGTAGCTAGTGACTTTGGGGGGTGGTCAAATTTATACCTTGCATGAATAACACCTAAATTCTCCTGCCACTTATACCAACAAGTACCAGAGTTTAATGTGTCCAAGTGTGTATACAAGGTCTATTCAGAAGGTATCCAGTCATGTGATACGAAAAATAGAAATATTTATTGAAGAAGATACAAGATACAGGAAATATCATACATAGAACAATGATGCCTCAGTCCATGTCAAAGTAGGCATCTTGGGACCTCACACAGTTCTCCCAATCACCATCAGCTGCCTCATAATATTTTCCTGAGTCTCATCAATGGTCTGAAATCTCTTCCTTTTCAAAGGTGATTTTAGTTCTGGAAAAAGCCAGAAGTTGCAGGTCTCCAAATCTGGGCTGTAAGGGGGACTGAGTCACCTGGGTGATTTGATGTTTTGTAAAAAATAAAAGAGAAAAAACCCTGCATGAGACGTGATGCGTGAGCAGGTGTGTTGTTGTGATAAAGCTGCCAATCACAAGTTGCCCATGGCTGCGGCCCTCTGAATCATCCGAATAGTTTCCATAGAGATAGTTTCCACAGAGGAATGCTCAATCAAGCTTAATGCAAAATTTGATGCACATTTATTGCTCTACTTGCTCAGTCATTTTGAATGCAATGGCCACACAGTACACATGCTCACTCCATGGCATCTACTCCCCTCATTGACTAGTACAGTGAAGTCCTCATTGTTCACACACCTCCTTGGTTGCCAGGTTACATGGATGTTGTGCAAACCATTCTCATTATATTAACAATGGCTAGGCTTTTTCCAGACAGACCTCTTTTGTTTATAGGTAAATAGCACTGTAAGACGTACACAAAAACACTCAATTCCTGGAACATCAAAAAAGCTCTTGTATTTGATGCATTAGGTTAATTGAGAGATAGAAATAGACTAAATGGAATGGAAATGTTTCCACTTTGAAAGGTTAACACAGCAATGACCAGGCCCAAGACTGATTTACCACTCTCTGGGACTACCCCCAGAAATATCACTCCTTCACAGCACTCCCATTTTCAAAACTTCTGGGCTCTGGTAAAATCGGGCGTATCATCACAGCAGTCCTGCTAAATGAAGAATCCTCCACAATGCCTTAGAATTATTAGCTCTTCATCCACTTAGGAAATGCCCCCCGCCCCCTGACATGGGGTTGACACTTTCAGGAAATTAAATGATAAATATTTTAAAAATGACCTTTAGCACAGTGCCAGCTGTGTAAATGCCATATTACATGGTGTTGCTTAGAGGCCTGGAAAGCTCTGATTATGCAGTAGCCTTTTAAGGGAAGGTCTCTCCTTGGGGAGCTCTGGCCAGATGGGGAAGAGACTACGGTCAGTCCAGTGAGTCCGGGCTGAAAGCTCTTGGGATAGGAAGCAGAGGCAGAAAGCTCTGTCAGGTTTTGACAGGTTTCTGTGAATCACCCATGGACCCAATGCAAAATGCTTTATCACCACAGAACAGGATACATGATTGTACACACAGTATAATCACAAGAATACCAAATCATGCATTTGTAAAAAGTTGCATAAAAAAAAAATTGATGTGGGTGGTAAAGCCAGGGGTTCATGTCTTACCCTCCTCCCAGCCCCCTGCCACTCTTCCTTCCTAACTTTCTAATTTAACTTCCTCTCTTCCTCCTTCCCTCCCTTCACTCAAAAAATACTAACTGAACATCCAATCTGGAACAGACACTGTGCTAGGTACTGATGATAATGTAGTAAAAACAAAGCAAAAAACCCTTTGTCCTTCATTTTGCTTTGATGTATTTTCACAACCTATCTTTTTAAAATTAAGGGCATATTTTGTCTTTTTTTGGCACAAAAATAAGTATATTATTAAAAAGCACTGGTTGTGAAACTTTATAAAACAATCAGTGAAATAGGCATTCTGATTGGATAGCTGATGCTATTAAGGGTTTACTGGCAATAAGTAACACCTTATGGCAGTTTGGTTTATTTTTTAAGTTGTGGAAATCTTAATTTTCTAGAGACATGCACTGAAGTATTTCCAGATAAAATAATATAATGTCTGGGATTTTTTCTTAAAGTAATTCAGTCTCTAGGTGCTGGTAATTATTGAAGCTGGGTGGTGAATACATGGGGGTTTATTATACTAACTTCTAGTTTTGCTTAAGTTTGAAATTTTCCAAAATAAGTACAAAACGAAACGAAAACATATAAATGAGACAAGTCTACTGAGAAGTACTGGAATTGAGGGTGAGGCTGAAGAAAAGCAGGGTAGGTACCTAAAGAGAAAGGAAAAAAGACTACAGATTGGACATAAACAAAATTTCAACGTCCCTTTACTTTGTCATTTCGATAAAAATTATCATCACCAAAGTTTCTTCAAACACACACAAAAATCCCTCCTTTAGTCAAATTCTTCATACAGAACCCAGCCTCTTCCTCATTGGGTCCCCACTATACTTTGTGCAGTCTGATGAACCACATTATAGTTCACTCATGCACCTCACTTCTCTGTTAACCCCAGGAGGACAGAAATGACATCTTGCCATTCCTGAGTACTAGTTCCTCACGCTGGGCTGGACGTACAGTGAATGCTTTGTTAAACTGATTTCAAAAAAGCTGGATGCAATTCATAAGTTTTAAAATGTTTTCCTTAAAATTTTAATAACATCCCATAGGTAAAAAAAGAAAAAGAATATGTGCATATCTTTCCACTTCAAATCAGCATATTGCTTCTTCCCACACAAAGAACCTCTCCCGCCCTGGCTGCTGTGGCTCAGTGGATTGAGCGTCGGCCTGCGAGCGAAGTGTCACTGGTTCGATTTCCAGTCAGGGCACATGACTAGGTTGCACGTTAGGTCCCCAGTTGGGGGTGCGAGTGAGAGGCAACCATACAGTGATGTTTCTCTCCCTCTCTTTCTCCTTTCCCCTCTCTCTAAAAATAAATAAACAAACAAACAAATAAATAAATCATTAAAAAAAAAAAAACCTCTCTCTTCTCAGTTGCAGTAGGAATTTCCTGTGGCCAACTTGGTAGTCAATGGAATTACCAACACACATGATATGTACCATACCATGTACCTATCCTCAGAGTCAAGGAAATAAAATATGTCTTAACATTCAACTCCAGAAGCAAATCTCACTTACAGTGACCAAGCTGATGCCTGTTTGGGATCTGAGCGGCTAGATAGACTGTTAGATTTTTAACCATCTGAAGTCCCAATGCTTTTGAGACTTTAAAAGTATCTTTTATGAATACACAGACTTTAAATGAGACCTTCTCAATATCTTTGAGATATCACCTTAAAGCAAGGAGGGTAATTTCTTAAATTTAGCCCTCTAATGCCTATGTAGCAGGACAAATTGTAGGAATCTCAAACCATCATGTCCCAAGTGAACTAAAAACTGCCCCAAAGTGATCTCTTCATCCTGTAAGCCTTCCTGAACAGTAGCAATCACCTCTGTTGCATGGCAGCCCTCACCAGGACTGACCCGCCCAGTACCCCTGGGCCTTCTGACGCAACAGACCAAATTACGATGCATGTTACAGCCTGGCCCCAGTGCAGAGCTGCTAGTGACTGATCATGTCTGATGCCTAGTGATTATCGTGCAACCTGTAGCAAGACAGTACTAAAGGCATTGATCTCAGACCCCAGATGTCACATCCAGTTCATGGTTAAGGCAGTTATGCTGGACTTTTGGAGCATTATGATATCTTTAGCTGAAAATGGATCTGATGTATTTATGGAGTGAAATTTAACTTGTATCAGATTTATGAGTTTAGCATGCCCATTTTCACCAAGCCTCAAATCCAGTCCTCTGCTGGACTTGTTCCCATCCTGCCACAATGTCAGAGTGACATCTTTTAAATATGAACCAAACCAAGCCTTTGTCAGCTTCAAACCCTTTAATTTATCCTCATCCATTAAGCTCCTTTCTCGGGGTTCCAGAACTTGTGTTTGCCCTTCACCCCTAGTCCCAGGGTGGTAACAGCTCCTTGCCGTTGCCAGTTGCTGGGAACTTCACTGTCACCTGTTGGGGCCCTGTCCTTGCCCACAGCTCCGCAAGGAGTCCATTCATTAAATCCTCTCCAGCCATCCCATTTGAAAGCGCCATTCATTTTCTGCTGACACCCTGACTGGCACAAATCAACTACTTTGATAAAAAAGAATGAAGAAGGGGCAGTTGCACTTCCAGATATCAAGCCATTTACTTAAAAGAGTGTGTTCTAAATGAGGAGATAAACAATAATATAACAACAGAAGAGGATCAGAAGCCTTGCATGTGTGGGGTTTGATTTTTGCTGGAAGTGGCAATACAAATAAATAGGGGGAAAGAACAGACTATTCAGTGAATGCTGTCAGGGCAAGTGATTGGCCACGTAGAAAAAAATAAAACCTATACCATACGCACTGGACGTACACTTACAAGGGAAGTCTAAAAACTAGGTTCTGAATTACTCTATACTTAGTACATATTCAGAGACTCAAAGAATCACAGAAGTTGGAACAAAAGCAGATGTACCTCAAGAGATCATTTGAACTAGATCCCTGCATTCAGTTAAGGAAAAGGATCGTTCCCATCTAACAGATGAAGAAACTGGGGCCTACAGAGATTAAATGGTTTGTCTAGTTTCACATAATAAGTAGCAAAGGAGACACAATCAGTAGGATTTGGTCTCATGCATCATTGAACTTGAAGGCAATACGTGTGACTGATGAGCTTTTCACCATTTCCTCTGGCATCTCAGGTTCAGGTGCAGATTCCTGAACACAACCAGTGCAGACAACTGCTGCATGTCAGCCACAGGGCCAAGGGTGGGGGTGGGGGTGGGGCTACCTGTTCACCAGGGAACTAATTCTACAAAGTGTACCATCTAATAGATATTATACAAATGTAAATTGGATGCTCTAATCAGGGGGAAGGCATGAACTGCGATCACTCCCTCATGGAAATAAATATAATGGAGCAAAACTGAAGGTGTTACAATGCATAAAGCCCTTTATGCAGAAGACTGATGCTTTTACAGGCAAGGTGTTCATTTCCAGAACAAGTTCCCACACTTTCTGACATCCAGTCCTGGGGAACAATGGGCACTGAACAAAGAAATGCCTGGAGCAGCTCTTCAATATTAATAGAATCTGTGGGAGACAGTCTAGTGCAGAGGTTGACAGCACAGATTTTGAAGCCAGGCAGACCTGGGTTCAAGTCCTGCTTGGCTAATTTGCAACTCTGTAACTCTGGCTAAGTATCTCTTAACTCTCCAAATCGGTTCCCTCAACAGGAAGAGAAGGATGGAACTATCCCACAGGGATGCTGGCATACTAACTGAAATAATGTAGGTAAAGTGCCTGCACATACTTAGCAGTCAATGAGCTTTAACCATTACTATTAGACTGATTTCCTTGTGTGGGCCATTGTCTTGCTCCAAACACCATTCCCAGGGGAGGGTTCTCAAATGTTAGCAACAGCAGTGCTGCTGGAATGACCACAGTGGCTCTCGGAATACAGCCCTGATGTGTTTTGCTGGCTCTGCACAGGATTTTTATTCCTTAAATCAAATTAATTGACAAGAAATTAAAGTCATAACATTTCCCATACGAATATGCATTTCCAGTTTCTTTAGGGCAATAAAAGGTGTGGTGACAAAATAAAATACCTGCACTCCCTTTTGACAACAGTGAGCTGGAGTTGAGTGGCCGTGGCCCTCCTTAGAAGGGCCACGTGGATTCTCCATGGCCACAGTCCCCACTTAGGCCGCTCACTCCACCTGCCTGATCACTGCAGGCATTTGAGATTGGGGCTCATCCTGATGTGAAGTTTTCTTTCCCCAACCTGAAGGTAGGTAAATGTGGGTTTGGGAAATGTAAGACATTATCAGAAGGCAACTTATGTTGTAATGAACATGAATTTTGAAATCTGACCTGAGTGTGACTTATGGCTTTGATACTTCACAGCTGTGTGGTCTTGGTACAGTTTGTCTCTGAAACTCAGTTGTCTCTGAAATTGTCCAGGAAAGTCACATTTCTTTACCTGAAAAATGGGGATCAAGTACTTACCGCCCAGGGTTGGTATGAGGAGCAGGTGAGACAGTGGGTACAAAGTGCTGAGGACAGTGTCTGGCACAGAGGTGATTCTCGGTAAGATGTTATTGTCATAATCATTATTTGGGAAAAAATGAAGCTGGGGGACCAAGGTAATGATAAACTTATAAAGTCTTTTCATATTGTTTCACTAAATTAAACTAGAAAAAATAGATGACACTTATAAAAAAGGCTATTTTGTACATATGTTTACCTAACTTGCCCTATATGTTTCATATACCAGTCTAGCTAGGAAATTCCAGGGTTTTCCTCCCTCAGTATTTTGACAAGATGTCTGTGACTTCCTCTGCTTAGTTGCAAATAATATGTAAGTCAAGAAATTTTTTCTGGGTCTGGTCCTTCATCTTAATGATTTTGATGTTTTCACCTGAAGCCATTGGCTCCCACCTTCCAAATTCCACTCTTTTCTAAGGTAAAAGGTTACTTTGTTGTTTGAGATTGAAAAAATGCTTTGGGGACCTCTATTTTATCTAAGTGATGTTACTGAAGAGTGCATTTTTCAAACACCGCCCATGCAACAGCAGGCTGTGTAATCTTAATTCTAGCCATGGAAACTCTACTCTGTACACACACACATGTTCCATGTCTACATGTGCCAGACTGTGCACTTGCTGGGCACTCAAGATAAAAAAGTAAATGTGACAGACATGGTTCCTGTGCCCAGGAACCACATGCACTTGCCCAAGCACATCAGAACCTGGTCGCTGTCTTCACATTGATTGTCTCCTATCTGTCCCATGGGCCTGCTATGGATGGTAAGGCCTTGGAGGTGGGGAGCAAGGGCCCTCTCCATCCCTCTCCACTTCCCCCTTCAGCAATCTTACCCCATTTTTCTCTGTCCAAGTCTTTATTTTTTGTACTTATCTCCAACAAGAGTGACATCAAGTTTCATATATGAGGTCTGTCCAGAAAAAGTTCAGCCATTGTTAATATAACAAGAACGGTGTGCATAACATTGATGTAACCTGGCAGCCAAGGAGAGTGGACTAGAATACACATATGTGAACAATGACAACTTCACTGTACTAGTCAGTGGGGGGGTAGACAGTGTAGAGTGAGCATGTGTACTGTGTGGCTGTGACATTCAAAATGACTGAGTAGAGCAATGAATCTGCATAAAATTTTGTGTGAAGCTTTAACGTTCCTCTGTGGAAGCTATTTGGATGATTCAGAAGGCGGCAGTTTTGGGCAGCTGGTGATTGGAAGCTTCATCACAATAACACACCTGCTCATGCATCACATATTGTGCAGAGTTTTTTGGTGAAACATCAAATCACCCAGGTGACTCAGCCCCACTTCAGCTCAGATTTGGAGACCTGCAACTTCTGGCTTTTCCCCAAACTAAAATCACCTTTGAAAGGGAAGAGATTTTAGACTTTTGATGAGATTCAGAAAAATACGATGAGGCAGCTGATGGCAATTGGGAGAACTGTAAGGTCCCAAGGTGTCTTCTTTGAAAGGAACTGAGATGTCACTGTCCTATGTACAATGTTACTTGTATCTTATATCTTCTTCAATAAATACCTCTATTTTTCATATTACATGGCTGGATACCTGTGGACAGACATCATATATCTAACTGAAGTCTTCACAGGTATTGAAAAGGTATAGTAAAAATATGAATGAGGCAAATTTACTAGTGGGCAATGAATTACTATATGATAATATTAATAACAATGACAACAAATATAATGAGCAGTTATTAAGCATCTGCTATTTAGCAGGCACTATACTATCTCATTTAATTCAGCAACAACAACTTTGTAGTAAATATTACAATTCCAGTTTTATAGATAAGGGAACAAAGGCTCAGCTCACACAGGGGCCCAAAGTCACACAGCTGTAAACACCAGAGGGAGGGTTTAACCCCAGGCCAGTTTGACTCTCACGCCAATGGCCATATCTACTATACTAGTTTTCCTATATGTCCCTTCAAAACATCACTCTCTGTAATTTATCACCTTGTAAATCCCTTCTCTCAAGTGGATTTTATATGGACACTCAAAATTACTCAGCTAAGGAACATTTGCAATAAAATAGTTTTTCATTTTTCTTTAAAATTTCATTTTTAAGAGGTAAGCAAAAACCTCTGGGAGACAGGTTTCAAAATTTTTCCTAATGAGGTATTTAGCTGATAATCCACAATGGCTTTGATTGCAGTATAAATATGGGATTGACACTCAGGCTTTGGGGAAAATATATGTAATTACAAAGATTTAGCAAAGTATGAATACAAATTGTTTTTCAACTCCTGGCACTGAAAATTGCAGCATCAAGAGACTTTGGGCTGAGATGTAAAGCACCATACCTGTTCCCAAATACCCATTAGACTTCAGATAAGTGCCCTTCTGTTGTGCCAACTTCCTTCCCAAAGAATTGGGATAAGGTGTTTGCATGGTCTTTGAGGAAGTAAAAAGCCAGTGCATTGGCCTTGCCTCCTTCCGGGCCCATCACAGCCCCTTATTAGTTAGTTCACCAGCCTCAGAGCTCTCAGCAGCAATTACATGATAAATGAATCCAGGTTCTCTTTATTGGGAGGGTTTTGAAGCCACGAAATGTTAAAGCAAACAAGACCCTGGGTATTTAAATCCTAACAGATGGGAGGAAACTTCTGGAAGTGATGGATAAGTTTATGGAGATGATAGTGAGGGTGTTTTTCCTGAACACATCAAGTTGTATACATTAAGTATCTAGAGGTTTTTGTATGTCAATCACATCTCAATAAAGTAGTTAAAATGTTATCATCATTCATTTACTGGATGTGTAATAATGTACGAAATGTGCTTCAAGACGTGTCCTCCATCCTAAAGAAAACTTTGTTCAGAGGGAGTGGTTGAGAGTTGTGATTTTTTTTTTTTTTTTACTTCTTCCCTATGGCCAGTTCAAAATTCAACCCCAAGTGCTCCCCTCATAAAATATATTCTGAGTAGTTAAAGAAAATCCTGTCAGACACCGAAGTCACATACCCACATGAGGCTGATCAGTGCTGACATCTAACCCAGCTTCTCTAAATCCCATCATCTGTTCCAGAAACATTTTTGCCAGGCTCTGTGCTGACGACACAGTGACAAACAGGACAGCCATGGCTGCTGTCCTTTGAAAATAACCCTCCAGTGGGCAGACCAGCATTAAGAACCTGTTACGGGATTAGTGATCTGCCACAACAGTGACAAGCGCAGAGAGAAGTAGGAAGAGCTAAGAAAGTGTAAGAGCAAGGGCAGCCCCACCAAATTCCGGGAGGGTTCAGGGAGGTCTGCGGAGGAAGTGGCACTGGAGAGCATGGTGTGTTTCAGGAACATGAGGCTGTCCGAAGTGTTAGCATGAGGCTGGTAAGGCAGCAGGGACTAGATCGTACGAGGTTTGAAAATGCGTTAAGGACTTTGTACTTTGTTTTGAGATCTTTGGGAAGCCACCGATGGGCTCTGAGCAGGGGGGTCCATTGTCTGCAGTGAGTGGACATTGAGTTGGAGACTGGTGTGCAGAGGTCGGCTTGCGCAGCTTGAGAGAGCCACTATGTGCACCCCCTCCAACTCCACATTCAGTAACATTATGTTGCGGCATGAAATCAGCCATGGCAAGAGTGTTTACACCACAGAAATCGGCAAACGCTGCAAATCAGGGCTCCCACCCCCACCTCCGCCTCAAAGAACCAGTTACTGAATGTTTACCAGTGTACCACAGGCTGTGGAGGACAAGGGCAGTGGTGAGAACACCATTTTGGACCAGTAAACTAGGCAGGAAAGGAGGGTGGCTGAGACCAGGTGGTGGTAATGGGGATGAATGAAAAAAGGAAGGGAATCTGTGTTTGATAAAAGGTAGAGTTGACCCAAATGCATCGCCAATATTTCCTAAGCCCCTCCCAGGTCCAAGCTGAGCATAGAGCAGGGAGAGGATGTTCCACATGTCCTCAAAGAGAGCAAAGCCATGTTAAAATTACTCTAGATCCGTGGTAAGATATGCAACTTTCAGAATGCATTCCATTCCATAATATACATAAGAAAACATGCTCCATGAATCATCAGAGAAATGCAAATTAAAACCACAATAAGATATTATCTTGCACCTGTCAGAATGATTATCATTAATAAATCAACAAACAAATACTGGTGAGGATGTGAAGAAAGAGGAACACTTTTGCACTGTTGGTGGGAATGCAGACTGGTGCAGCCAATGTGGAAAGCAGTATGGAGTTGCCCCCCAAAATTAAAAGTGGATCTGCCTTTTGACCCAGTGATCCCACTTCTGGGAATATATCCAAAGAAACTCAAAACACTAATTTGAAAGAACATAAGCACCCCTATGTTCATTGCAGTGTTATTTACAATCACCAAGCTATGGAAGCAGCTCAAGTGTCCATCAGTAGATTAGTGCATAAAACAACTGTGGAACATTTACAAAATGGAATACTACTTGGCTGTAAAAAAGAAGAAAGTTTTATCCTTTCTGACAGCATGGCTGGACCTGGAGAACATTATGCTAAGTGAAATAAGCCAGACAGAGAAGGACAAATACCATATGATTTCACTCATATAGTGAATCTAATAAACAAACAACTAACAAGCAAAATAGAGACAGACTCATAGATATAAAGCCAGAAGACCATTATGTGGGGGGTGGTCAGGGGGTGGAGGGATCGAGCAAAAAGGAAAAAGGACTCATGGACGTGGACAACATTGTGGTGATTGTTGAGGGAAGGGGGCCATAAGAGGGATAAATGATAATGGAAAAAATACAATAAAAAAATTTTTTTTAAGATACATTCAGGCAATAATAATAATAGCAAGAACAGCAGGAACAGCTACACTATCTATTGGTTTCTTGCTATAATAGGCATTATACATTATTTATTCCCTTTTATTACTCATTGGAGTAGACATTATCATCCCTATTTTACAGATGAGAAAGTTGAGGCTTTAATAGGTTGAGTGACTTTCCCAAAGCACCCATTAGTGTTGGGAGTACAGAAAAGGAAGGTGCCATTTCCCAGGGAAGGTGGCATTAGGCTCTGTGTTGAAGGACCAGGAGAACTGAGAGATGGGGAGACCGCGGGTAGAGGGAACGGCGTGAGCAAAGGTAGGGAAATGGAGAAAACAGGTGCACACACATGAGTTCTCTGTAGAACAGCATACAGGCTCTGTCACAACCATTCAACTCTACCACTGAAGCATGACAACAGTCCTGGACAATGTGTAAACAAATGAGCATGAGCATAGGCTGTGCTCCAGCAGAACTTTATTTATGGATGCTAAAATTTGAATTTCATATAATTTTCATGTGTCATGAGTATTCTTCTTTTGACTTTTTTCCAACCATTTAAAATGTAAGAACTATCCTTAGCATACAGATCATATAAAAACAGGTGGCGAGCTAGATTTGGTGCTTGAGCTATAATTTGCAGATCCTGGTCTAGATCAGTACTGTCCAAGAGAAATACAATGCGAGCCACATCGGTAATTTAAAATCTTGTAGTAGCCACATTAGAAAAAGTAAAATGAAAGAAACAGGTAAAATTTTAATAAGAGATTTTATTTAATCCAGTATATCTAAAATTGTAGTATTTCAACGTAAAATCAATATAAAAATATCACTGGGACATATTATATGTATTTTTAAACTGGTAGTAAGTTTTTGAAATCTAATACATATTTACAGAACACCTCAGTTTGGACTGGCCATGCTTCGAGTGCCCAAGAGCTACAGACAGCTAGTGGCCATTATGTTAGATAGCACAGGGCTAGACCCTTTAAATTACTACCTTGTTTAGTTCTTAGAAGAACTTACACAACAGGTGCTCAGGTACCCGCTTCATAGACCACACTCTTTCCACAGGACCGCCCCACAACGGCTCCACCCCCAGCTCTGGCACTGGGTGAGGGTGTCCACTGATGACCCACGGCAACATCTGTAGAGGCGCATCTCCAGAACCCTGCTCAGGAACTGCCCTCTCCAGGGCAACCTCTGGATGAAGCCTAGGCTGCTCAGGATTCCCCCAGCCACTCAGAGCAATCAGCTATGTCAGTTGTCACTCTCTGTGGGGCAGGTGTGTTACAGGAGCATTTGCGAATGCAGCTTCACCTATACAGCTTGTAGGGGCTGAAAAAGTGAGACTGGCAGCATAAGAAACCACCAGCCCCTGGAGTCCATGCTCATACCCTGAACATGTAAGTCCACTGTTCTCTCAAGCTTCTCATGATGTGATCATCTCTCTGCTTTGTGGGCAATCTAAGGAATTTTCAAGGGTAATGTAACCTATAGGCAATTTTCACCTCTGGCCCTGACATTAGCTATTAACCCCTCCTCCAATTATTCCACTGTATTGTGCCTGGCAGCCAACATCTCTGCCTTGCCCCCACCATGCACTGTGAGCTCCTTGAGGGACTGCAGACGTGTTCTATTTTCCATGAATCTCTAGGCCCAGTAAGAGTAGCAAACAGCTAAAATATGGCAAACACAGGAGAAATCACATTATGGGAAATGGTTGATCAATGAATGAATGACATAAGTAGCTACAGAAAAACCCTATCATTTGTTCCACATCTCTGCCAGAGGCACAGGGTCATGTATCAGTCATCAAACAGTTACCTACTCACAGCTCTCATCTAAGACATCAATATTTTCTTCTCCCTTGCATTAAAAAATAATAAGATAGGTACATTTACATAGCTTGGGCAAAAAAAAAAGTACTACAGAAAGTAGGAATAACACTTTAGACTTATTTAAACCTTGGTTCGCATCCTGATTCTGAGACAAATTGGTTGGATCACCTTAGACAAGCCTTGTTTTGGGCCTTGGGTCTTCACTTCCTTATCTGGAAAATGAAGGAATCAAGGCCTAACTAGCTCGCCAAAATTGGGAGGATAAAATGAGCTAATCTCTGTGTGAACATCTGCAAAGAAATCCCTGCTCAATAAATGTTTTTTCTTTCTTTCTGACCTTAATATATGCATGCCTGCTAGAAGTCCTGATGCTCTCGTCAAAGGGTTTCTATACCAGGAGCTACTTCCCATGAGTCGGCCAGAAAGAGGACATTTGCACAGTATGGTGCAAGACTATTTTCATTCACTCTCCCTCCCTGCCTGCCTCCCTCCCTCATTCACTCCAGGAATGTCTAAGAAAATGGTTCCTTTAAACACCTATTCCTCCTGCCAGGAGTTAATACATTTCACACCTTCCCTGATGCACATCTGTTATTGATTAGGTACAATGGAAAAATTGCCATCATTATGTCAATAACTACTTGTGAAAAAAATATACACATATAATTATTTGCTTGGCTATATGAATTCAGGCTTTGGAAATAACCTACTTATGCTAATCCAATGTGTCAACGGCCAGCTGAAATCACCTAAAAATGGGGTAATTTCATCAGCATTTTGATCCAAATTATTGGAAGGAAAGAACAAGGAGACAGAGCAAATGTGACATTTAAATGGCCCGCTTTGACAAAAAAAAAAAAAAAAGAAAAGAAAAGAAAGAAAGAAAGAACCCAACGACTTTTCCTTGAGGCCTGCAGAAAGCGACAATTTGGATGGTTATTGATCTTTCTTTTCTTTTTGGGGGGGATGGTCTTTCATTCCTCAGGATCAAGAGTTTCAAGCCTCCTTTGTGTCAGATTAATAGCAATAATAATAGAGATTGTCTCTGGCTGTAACTGGATCTGACCAAAGCAGGTGGAGGCTGCTGAGAGCCAACATGGCGTTGGGGAAGCTGGGAAAGGAAAAGCCCTGCCATTTCTAGTTTGCTGTGTTCCATGTGTGGAGGGAGGAGCATCCCCCACTTCACAACTAGGGCCTCCACCAGGGCAGGACTACTAGGTAGGTCTCATGTCTGCCCCTGTGGCACAAGCTTCACCCAGAGCAGCCAAGAGAAGCCACTCACTGCTTGTGGAACCACTGTTTGTCCAAGAGATCAAACCTGCAGGAATGATTTTATAAATGTACTAAAATGAGCCAGCACGTGACACCACCTAGAAAGTAGCCCAGAGCCACAATGAGTAGTGTGGCCTTGGGCAGATCACTTGATCCTCTGAGCCTCGGTCTTCACCTACCTCAGTGAGACTTAAACACCCAGCAATGTGAAGCAATAAGTCCAGTGCCAGCTCTTGGCCAGTCCTCACTAAATGGCCGCCTGTAATATTATTCACAACAGCAATATCCTCATCAAGGAGCGGGCAGCAGGGTGTGGTTGAAAAGGCAAAGGTTTTTAGAGTATTTCAAACCTGCTTTCCAACCTCCGTCCTCGTGTGGTTAAATGCACGGCCACTGGAGCCTATCTGCCTCTGTTTTAATCCCACTTCTGCCATTTACTAGTTAAGGACAAGATACTTAACCTTTCAATGCCTTCCTTCCCTCACCTGAAAAATGTAGATCATAACAGCACCTACCCTACAGGGTTATTAAAAGGATAAAATCAGTCCATACAAGGAAAGGGCTTAGAATCATGTCTGGCACATAAATATTAACTGCCATCATCATCATTGTCATTATTGTATTGGGCAAGTTAATTAGCCTAATTTCCCTCCTGCAACACGGGATTGAAACACCTGTCTCACAGAGATGTGAGGAGTCAATAAATTCAGGGATGACAGGTACCTAGTGCACGGTAAATGCCCAGTCGATGTTACTTTTTGTCCTTTTTCTTCCCCATTCCAGTAGCAAGCTTTGCTGAGGAGCTACAGCATGGGCAATGCATACTAGGCCCATTGTCATCTGTTTTTATTTCTTTGCAGAATCTCTTCCCCACCCTCTTTTCTCTTAACAGTCCTCAGGCAACAAAAGAACAAGGCCACATTCTAGCAGGGAATGAAATTTTTTCTTGACTGGAAATTGTCCCTGTCAAATTACCAATGGATCTCACAGGTTTCCCAGAGAGGCATAAGAACCCGGGCAAAGGTTTATAGCACTTAACCCGCCAAAGCCTCTTCAATTGCAGACTGTCACCCCCTGTGTTAAGTAGTGGATGAAATCAGCATGTATAATTTCTCATCTTTGGAGGTTCAGAGAGGAGCATCACATTTCAGCATGATTAACACTGCTTTTGCTCTTCTTCTCCTTTTGCATTTTCCTTCTCCAAGGACCAGTGGTAGAGGTCAAAGATGGGGGTAGGGACTGAGGTGAGTGCTTCAACAGAACAGGTGTTCAGCTTTAAGTGCGATATTCAAAGGCTGGATAGTCAGGGAAAGGGATCTTCCTTTCCTCACACTCTGTCAGATTTAGTAGTTTACCTGCAGAGCTCCCTGGGCAAGAGTGAAAAAGGACAGGATTGGAAAAGAACCAACCTCTAAAACCCAGGCTCTCAGTCATCCATCCATCCATCCAACAAGCACCGCTCATCTGTAGACTTTAACCCATTTACTTCCAGAACCTTCTCTGATCTGAGACTAGGTCAAATTCCTCCAAGATCTCACAGCTCAGAGTATATTTCATTTAAAGCACTGACCATAACAGCAAATACATTTATTTATATAATTCTTAAATTAACAGGTGTTAGAACTAGGTTCGGACTCAGGACTGTCTGTCTCCAAAGTCTGTGATCTTTCCAAGTGTAGTAATCAGGGCTCTGGCTTGAGGTTAGGAAGCCTGGGTTCTAGCCCTGAGTCTCCAGCTCACAAGTGGTGTGATGTTTAGTAAGGTCCTTCCTCACTCTGAATCTGTTCCCCCATCAGTACGGTAAAGAGGCCAGACAGGGTGACATTCAGATTCCCCATGTGCTGCTTTAATTACCTAAACTTCAGCATCATGTAGAACCAATGCGAATGAGGCTTGGGTCCTGGGAGTGAAGCCCAGCAAATGACAGAGGCCCGATGAGTTGCTGAGCCAGGCTCTCATCCCACTGTGGCCCTTCTGCACAGAGATGGACCCACTAAGATGGCACAGGCCTATCTCCTCCCTGTTTTCCAATGACCCTGAATTTCACAGGTGCTTCTGTGCCCAACACCAGCCGTGATCAGACTTGAGTGGAGCTGGGGCCACAGGCCTCCTCATCTCAAGATGTGATAGCAGCAGAGCTGCTGAGGGATGCCTCCGCTCATTAACTATTGCCTCTATTATCCAAGGTATGAGCACCCCTGAAGTTCAGAAAAATTAAAAAATGGAAAATTTAATTAAAGTCTTCCTGCCTAATTGCCTTTCTGTTGGCTTATGTGGTCCTTTGAAGGAAAGAAAAGTCTACCCTACATGTCAGGCTGAGATGCATAAACTTGAGCCTCCGCTAGCAGGAGCACAAGGCTGATGCTCCCTCTGCCTCCAGGGGCTGAGAAAGGATGTCTCAAAACCCCCAAATGCACAAATTCTAAGGTGAAAAAGTGATGCATTTGATAAGCCCATAATGAAAGTGTTTGATTCACAAAATGAATAGATGAATATATTTTGGGAGAAGATACTTGTCTAAAAGTGTCAAGGGATTCATATTTAGAATACTCTAGGAACTCCTTCCAGGGAACAAGAAAATGTCAGGAACACTAAATGACAAATGGACAAAGGATTTGGAGACATAATTCAATGAAGAGAAACCCAATAGGCCAATACACTATGTAGACACTCAAATTTATTTATAGTCAGATAAATAAAAACAAATGAATTTAAAACAACAATAAGCTATGCCTGCACCCATCAGATTGGTAAAAATAAACACATCTGCCTTAAGTGTCAGAGGCTATGAGGAGATATAGGAGGTAGGAAGCTTTGCTTCAGAGTGAGCACAGAGTGGGGCAGCCTTGAGGAGAGCAATCTGGAACTAAGTCAAGTGCATCTGCTCTTTCTATGCCAGGTGTGCAGCCTGGCACAACTGAACAATTCTCATGCAAGTCTGTTTGGGGCATGTAGGAAGATGCCCACTGCAGTGTTGTTTATAACAGTAGGGAGGTGGAATCTCTCCTAGTGTGCCTCTCTGGAGAGTGCATACGTAAAAGGATGTACCTGCACACCAGGACAATTCTACAGCAGTTAGAAACAATGGACTAAACTGTATACAAGGCGACAAAGATGGAGCTTAGAAACAAAGTGTGAAAAGGAAAAAGTAAGAACAAGAATGAGGTCTCTAGCACAGTACCATCAATGTATGTTAAAAATATTTGAACAAAAAACAAAACCTGTTTTAAAATAACACAGATAAACAAAAGGCTTAACTTCAAACATATGGGAGAAGAAAATAAGAGGAGGGAACTTAGATCAAAAGGAATCCACAGTTCAAAAAAGTGGACTTATACTGAGAAAGCAGCACAACCTGACGCTCGGCAGTCCGCAGCCTCCGTAACATGTTCCAAGGAAGTTCCTGGGACCCAGGGGATGGTGAGGGGTCTAGAAATCAGACTGACCTGCTATCAAATCCTCTTCTGTGATATGGCAGCTGTGGGACTTGGCCAAGCCGCTGAACATTCCTTAAGGCTCAGTTTACTCCTTG
This sequence comes from Furipterus horrens, assembly GCF_987537825.1. NCBI lineage: Eukaryota > Metazoa > Chordata > Mammalia > Chiroptera > Furipteridae > Furipterus > Furipterus horrens. Next base: position 50,513,074 of record NW_028327172.1, read on the forward strand.
TGAGATGGGCTACTGACCCCACCCTGTTTGAGTGATTGTAAGATTTTAATTGGGTACATATGGGGCACCTGATATTCTATCACTTCTAAGGTGTCCATGTCCTCATGATATCCTCTCCATCCCTCATCCCCAGCCAACCCTCCTCTCAAGAAAGATCTAGAACCCATACTAGCTATCATTATTACAGCTCGCTTTCACACATGTCCCTGGTTTCTCTGGTCAGTGTGGCTCAGTTGGTTGGAGCATCTCCCCGTGACCGAAGGGTTATGGGTTCAGTCCCCTGTCCGGGCGTGTTTGATCGCCAGTCCAGGTGCATCTGGGAGGCAACCAATCGATGCTTCTCTCTCGCATCAATGTTTCTCTTTCTCCCTTCCACTCTCTCAAAAAGCAATGAAAAAAATGTCCTCGGGTGAGGATTAAAAAAAAAAAGTAAAAGTTGGTAGTCTTATCTTCACTATGTAGATAAGGAAATAGGGGCTTAGAGTAGTGAACCCACAAACTCACACAGACTTTACAACCAGTTTACCACTTCAATAAAGGTATTTTCAAAAATAAGGCTGAGAGTGAGAACAGCTTTCACAGGACCATGTAGTCCAGCCAGCATCATACGTGACTATAGCTCATGTGGTCAGTAAATTTTCCAGATTAAGCCTCTCTGTGCCAGGCTCTGCCGTGTTTACTAGAGGGTCATTTTCCATCCCAGAGTGAGGCTTCTTAGAGAGAGCAGAACAGCAATGTAGAACAATGCAGACATTCTTTCATTCTACAACTGAGCACCTACTATATTCCAGTAGATCCATTTCCAGGCTTTGGGATGTTACAATGAGCAAATGAGACACTGCCTTTGCTGTCATGGAGCTTAGCATTAATGGGGGCAAGAGAGATCACAGGCAAACAACCAAGAGGTTGAAAGACAATGTCAGGGAATGACAACTGCTGTAGAGAAAAATAAAACAGGGATAGAGAACCAAAGAGGGGTTGGGGATGGGGACTATTTGAAAAGTTAGGGCTGAATCCTGACCAATGAAAGAAAACAAGAGTAGAGTTTGTGGAGATGAAGGGGTGTGTGTGACTAGACTTGCCAAACATTAATTGGTTTAATTTAATCTTAAGTCCTGCAGGGAACAGTCAAAGCACCTCTCACAATATTCTCCATCTTTTTAAGGGAGTGCAGATAAACCTCTATGATTTACAAAGCACTTTCATTTCCATCTTCTAATCTAACTCCCCCAAATCCTCTGAAGACCTGAAAGTGACATTTGTTTTACAGATGCAGGAATAGAGCGTAGAAAAGGGAAATAACCCGCCCAAGATCACCCAGCCACTAAGGACTGGACACAGGCCTTAAATTCCAGTGCCTAGGGCCCTGCGCAGTGCCCATTCTAGCAGGTGACACTGTCTGACATAATCAATAAACAAAGGTGGTATTCTGGACCCTTGGCACCAAGAACAAGAATGTTAATGATAAGCATTCTGCACAGTCACCTTATAGTTTCAAGGGGCTTTCATGTCCCAAATTCATTGAATACTTCCAAGAAGCTGGGGCCAGAGAAGATATGAGCTTGTTCTTGGTCACATGGTTGGAACCTCCCTAGAGCTCTGACATGTAGAATATATCACCTTTGCCACCTTGGCATGGGCCTCATTACCAAGACAAGCCCATAACATGCCCATAAACACAGGGCTCACATTTGCCTCCTGGTTCTGCTAAGACTCATTCACAGCCTGCCTGCCCTGCTCCATGGGAAAATCTGAATGAAGGGTCTGCCCTTCCCAGCAGCCCAGATCTCTGTTCCTCCCATCCTAGCAATGTCCTTCCCTGAGGTGTACTTTCAGACCATCGAGGGAACTGTGGTCCCCAAATTTGTTGCATTCCTTGAGAAAAGGCACAACGGAAATAGGAGCTGTTAAGAGGATGATGGTCATTACTAGTGCAGGGAGAAGCCTCTGGGGAATGCAGATAGCATGTGTGATCACCCAGGTCCCCAGCTCCCTGTAAGTCTGAGAAAAGAGACTTCATTTTACCTCCCGAGCTCAGAGCTGGATGTCTATCCTGATGACTGGGGAAAATGGTTCCAAGCAGCACTGAGAAGATGTGCAGGGATGAGAGGTGACGGCGAATGACAGCTGTCATTGACAGAGGAAGAGCCCCAAGATGTCAGGGGTAGAACTTGGATTTGGAAAGAGCAGTGAATCCTTTGAGAGCCAGATCAACAAGGCTCCTGCTCTGCCTCTGCTCCCTCATGCAGATGAAAATTCCGGGACTTTCAAAGGGTCACAAAGAGTCTGGCATAGACAGAATGATTTTTGTATCATTATCTCAGCTTATAAATTATCTTTGAATGGTGATTTTATTTTTGTTTTTTTCCAATCTCAGTTTCAAAAGGTCAATCCAATACTTAATAGATGGACATCCAGGGTTTATAATCAAGTCAGGACCCATATGATGGGATTTGGATGGCAGGTCCGTTTTCTTTGGCAGTAAAATGCAATATGACAAACTGCAAGAAAGGGAGGCTAAAATTATATGTTGAGGGTAGTGGATTGCTTTGCTATATCAGGACCACAGAAGCCCTTGCTCCTTTGGTAGAATCAGGCTTCTCCCTTTCCAGGGTTCCTACAGGAAATCAGCAAAGCTGTTGGGTAGCGAAATGTGGTCAACCCCTCCGCTGCTAATTATTCATGTGTAAAATCAGAAACTGATCTTTTCTTCACAGCAGATAATCTAAGCAGAGAGGTCTGTCACAGACAAGTCATCTGACTTCTCTAAGCCTGCATCCTCTGCTATGAAACAGAAACAGAATGCTTGTTTGGCAGAATGCACAAGCTCACGAACATGGGGCTTATGGTGCAGTAGCTTCTCAATAAATATCAGGTCCCACATTAGGCCCTTCCTATGGACAAATTTAGTTACTGAGCTACACGTGAGGGAGATGGATGGTGAGCCTTGGCATGGGGGAAGCAAGCTGACTCAGGCCGGGGCCCCGCTTCCACAGGCTGGTGGGGAATCAGCCACGGAGCCCATAAAGTATACTCATGGAGGCATTTTCAAAGCATGGAGGAGAGAGCACTGAATGCTTAGTACAGGAAGTTTTTGCTTTTTTATTTATTGGGGAAGTTTTTAAAAAATATTTTAAAATATATGTATAACAAAGACATTAAATATCTATAAAGAAAGGTGTTTTTGTCTTTTTTTGTTTTTGTTCACTGCTATATCTGTAGTGGTTAGAATGGTACCTGATATATATAATAGATGCTCAATAAACATCTGTGGGATGGATGGATGGATGGACAGATCGATGAATGGTGGATGAATGGAGGTGCGAATGAATGAGGAAGTGGGTAAGTGGGTGATTAGGGAACATTCTAGAGAGGAGGTGAGGAAGAAATCAGCAGGTTGACACAGTGAAGAAGAAGGAGGTAGGGAGAGCATCTGAGATCACAAATTTCTACACTTTCTCAAGCAAAAAAATAAATAAATAAAATAAAAATGATTTTGTTAATCTGAAATATAAAATCCGGTGAGGTGGATGATTTCTAAAATAATTGTTTTATATGAAGGCCCAATGCACCATGGAATTCAATGTAATCTCAAAAACAAACAAACAAACAAAAACACCCATTAAGTTAAAGGCAAAGATCTGTATTTCAAAGCTCCAGGGCTTAGTAAGAGATTACTCTCAGTTCCACAAATTCCCAGGCAGAGAAAGCAAGTGTTCCAAGGATACTCAGTGTGTCCAAGACTGGAGCATGGGGGCAGGTGGGAGAGAGGGGACACATAAGCAAGCCAAGAGTGCTGGATCGGGAACAATCAATGCCCGGCCACCAAACTCAGTGGGTGAGTAAGAGATGGCAATTTCCATGAAGTCAATCAAACCAGAGCCAAGGGTCATCTAATGATTTTACCAAGAAAAAAATCAGGGAAATGAGGACTGAAATCTTCAGAGATTAATCATTCCAGATCTGTGACACACTGACCCCTCTAAATCATCTCCAACACATGTGGTTATTAATGCATAATTAAGAATGATACCAACAGAAAGGGCCCTGTGCACTTTTGCAGGGATTAGGGTGGGTGTGCAGAGGACATCTGTATCTTTATGTGAATAAGTCACTTGTCACATAATCTTTATACATAAATTTACAGATACCTACACACCAATGTACAAACTGAATCTAAGGTGATTAACATATTAGATACTGTCCCGTGTTATTTAAAACAATCAAATAGTTGCATTAGTCCCCTGAGTGAAAATAATTACAATTGTCCCTCTGTATTCATGGGGACCCCACCCCCATTCCATGGATACCAAGATCCAAGGCTACTCAAGTCCGTTATATAAAATAGTGTTGCATTTGCCATTTAGCCAATCGAGTGAACACAATTACAGTTGTCCCTCTGTATTCATGGAGACCATGAATACCAGTATCCCTCCCATGGATCCTAAAATCCAAAGATACTCCAGTCCCTTATACAAAATGGTATTGCTTTTGCATATAACCTACACATATCTTCCCAAATGCTTTAAATCATCTCTAGGTTACCACCTAATACAATGTAAATGCTATAGTTATCATACTGTATCGTTTAAGGAATAATAAAATGAGAAAAGGTATATATGTGTTCAGTATAGATGCGATCATCGTAGGCCTAACTACATAGTCCATGTCACCAACAACAAAACGTTTAAAAAAATTTTTTTCTACCTGAAGTTGGTTAAATCCTCAGATGCAGAACCCACAGATACAGAAAGTCAACTGTACCGAGAACCCCTCTGCCTTATTGTCAGACATTTGTTTCACATTTATTAACAGTATAGTACTACCTTTAGGTATGAAATCTTTCTCTTTCTTTTTTTTGGGGGGGGGGGTCTTATCTTAGATCATATCCTTAAGGTAAAGATATGGCATCATTGAGTCAAGGATAGAAACTTTGCCTACAAATTTTCCAAAAGGACTGGGATGCTTTGTTCTATGTGAGGACACTAGTTTTGTCAGCCTCACTAATAGAAATTAATACGAAAATTTTCTTTCAGTAGTTTAATTAAAAAAAATGATGACAGGTTAATTTCTAAACTAGCTGTAGTATATAGAAAGGCATAATACTACAATAAAGTTTTAGCAAACTGTACGAATGCATTACAAAGAAGGTAAATGCAGTTGAAAGTCTGGGATAATTAGTAAACGCAGACACACCTCACAGGAATTCTGCTGTTGCTGCGACTACAGGCAAGCCTTGAACTCATTCTCCTTTCAAAGACTCTAAAAGCCACTTTGCCCTTTTTCTCAAGGCTTTAGTCCCTGTGGGAATTCCATGAGAAAGGCTGGAAAGGAATAAGAGAGAGAGATTTCAAATATTTCCTTTGTCCATCCCATAATAAGGATTATCCTAAATCTTTTGTCCAGCACATATAAGATGCTATGGCAGTTAATGAATAAGTTAATTGGTTAAATCATTCTAGTGGGGACCTCCAATTCATTCCCAGTAATCCCATAATGTGTAAGTAAAAGATTAGGATGCATACAAGAAAGGGCCAAGACACCAGATGGCTCAAAGGAGACTCACCGATATTTTACCTTTTCTTAAAAACAAAAGCTGTATGTTCTCATTAAAGAAAACTAGAAAAAAAATACTAGTAAAACAACAACAATTATCATATAACTTCACCATCCATAGCTAATATTTTGGTATATTTTGAAGAAAATATATATAAATTTTATAAAAATGAGATTAGACTATAATTTTTATCTTGCTTTTTTCATTCAACATTATAAACTTTTCTAATAAAAAAAATCTCTCCAGAACATATTTAAGGCTAAAGATTTTTACCTCCGCAGGGATGTATCATGAATGTTAAATCGTTCTCTTCATTAAATACTTCTGATGTTTTCTTTGATTTTTTTAAAATATCCTTTCATTTACTCAACATATATCTAGCATATGCTTGCTATCTGGTAGGGACTGGGTCAGTAAAAGTCTTAGACCCCTGTACTCAGGAAGAAAAATATTAAACAATTAACGCTCACATATTTAATTAAAGCTGTGTAAATGTAAATAGAGATGTGCCCTTTAAGCTAAGGCAGGCAGACTGGTAGGGGAAGTCCGAGTCAGAACTAGAGTGAGTCCCAGCAGAGGGAAACACGCTCTGGAAAGTGGAGCGGCTGGAGGAAGGACCGTCTGTATCCTGGGTGCGTGGCGGGAGGGACAGAGAGCCACACTGCTGGTCACTCTATACTAAGCACATCGAAAAGGCATTCACACTGTGAGAAACACAGGATGTGCTTTCACATTTTAAAAGAAAAGGTATATTAACACTGAGAACACCATGGGACTGGACTCCTTAGTCTTGACAAGTCTCTGATTAGCAGTCAGTTTGCATTCAGATTTCATGGCTGGGCAGTCTGCCTGCCTTGCTGCTACAGGCCACTTGTACAAGGCAGTAGGACAGGAGACAAGTCCTGTCGCCCCACAGACTGACAGAACCTGACCTTTCTCCTTTGGTGGGTTTCACTCATAAGGAGGGACTATGAAGGGGAAAGATACCAGACATGTTTAACAACAACGGGTATGCTTAAAACAAAATACAGTAACAAGATGAAATTCTGGGTCTGGTGTCCTCAGCCAAGGTTTATCTCAGTCCTAAGGTGACTATTGAGCAACTTCAGCAGGTCAAAGTTAGCTTCGGTCTTGATCACTCAGCTTTGTAAATATCACCATGCTGATGCCCTTTCCCTGACCTGGGTCTACCTGGCTAATTCCTACTTATCTTGCAGCCAAGTATTGGCTCCTCCTGGAAGGTCTCTCAGGCAGGGCCGAAATACCCTTGTCAATACTTTCCTCTATATCAGCACTTACCACAGTAACTTGAATAGTTTCTTGACCTATTCTATTGTCTGAAGGCTGGGTATACAATGTCAGCCCAATAAATGTTTTAAAATTAATTTTATTTATTTATTTATTTACTAATGTATTTTTAGAGAGAGGGGAAGGGAGAGAGAAAGACAGAGAAAGAAATATTGATTGGTTGCCTCTTGTACGCATCCCAATTGGGGATCAAACCCATCAACTAGGCATATGCCCTGACTGGTAATTGAACCTGTGACATTTTGGTTTGCAAGATGATACCCAACCAACTGAGCCACACTGGTCAGGGCCACCCAATTTTTTTTTTGATAAATGAATGAACTGTGGTCCCAACATCTCACATTAATGCTTATTAGAAGCTGGCCAAAGTGCACCTCTCTCCCCAGCTAACTTTTTGCCCTGAGCTTGCTTGGGAGTGTGCCCCTGCCCATCCAAATCAGCTCTCCAAAGAGGATCTGTGAATATTCTCTATGTAGACCACAGACCTGGGTGGTAGGCTGACTAATGGCCTCTCTGAGCATCAGGTCCTGATTCCTGGAACCTATAAATGTTATTCTATTTGGAAAAAGGACTGTTTCATATGTGATTAAAACTCTTAAAGTGGGGAGATTATCCTGAATTATCTAGGTGAGCACAAAATGCCATTACAAATGTTTGTAAGGAAGAGGCAAGAGGAAATTTGACAAACACATGAGAAGGTGTGTGAAAATGAAGGCAAAGCTTGGAGCAATGTGGCCACAAGCCAAGGAATGCCTGCAGCCACCAGAAGCTGGAAGAGACAAGAAATGGATTCTCCCCCAGAGCCTCCAGAGGGAGCACAGTGCCACTGAAAACTTGATTTCAGCCCAGTGGTACTGATTTTAGACTTCTAGTCTCCAGAACTGTGAGTGAATAATTTTGCTGTTTTAAGCCACCAAGGTGACTTCTGTTCTGAAAATAATAGTCAGCACTGGCCAAGTGCTGACTGTGCCAGACACCGAGCTAAGCCTTCACTTAAGAAGTGGGTACTGGACAGCATTTCCAGGAAGGGAGTCCGAAAGTTTCAGTGTGCCCCTAAAAGAGGGGTGCTTTGTGCTTTCTAGAAAACAGGGTGACAGAAATGGGTTTATTGAAAAAGTTTAATGTCCCAGAAAGAAATACAAGTCAAAAAACTCAAAAAACAAATATAAACCAGTCACAAAATATACAGTATCCCATTATCCAGAGTTTTATTTAAAGGTCAACCATAGTTCAAAAATATTAAATGGAAAACTAGAGAGATAAACAACTCATAAAGTTTAAATTGCATGCCATTCTGAGTAGGGTGATGAAATCTCATGCCATCCATCCTGTCTGACCCATCTGGATGTGGATCATCCATTTGTCTAGAGTATCCATGCTGTACAGGCTACCACCTATTAGTAGTCACCTTATCAGATCCACCATTGTGGTAGCTCAGTGCTTGTATTTAAGTAACCTGTTTTACTTCATAATGGCCCCAAAGAGCAAGAAGAGTGATGCTGGCAATTCAGATATGCCAAAGAGAAGCCATAAGGTGCTTCCTTTAAGTGAGAAGATATCTATGTGTAGGAAAAAAAAAAGTATATATAGGGTTTGGTACTATCTTTGGTTTCCAGCATCCACTGGGGATCTTGAAACATACCCCTTACAGAGAAGGGGGGACTACTGTAGAATTCTTTCTGCTAGGGTTACCTTTCTCCACCCTTCTGTAAACTGCCCGGGATATTCTCCTAGTGTGTCTTTCTCATAACCCAAAGGGCAGACTCAAACACTAAACACAGCTGAATATCTTTTCACTTTGTCATCTCGACTCTACATGTCTTCCTCAAGAATTACCTTTTTCTAGGCCCAATGGTCTAAAATTAAAAAAAAAAGAAAAGGACTTCTGGTCAAGATGGAGGCGTAGACAGACACGCTGAGTCTCCCTCCACAACTAAGAAGGAATACAACTACCTCAAAACTAGAAACAACCAGAAGTTCCAGAAAATCAAACTACATGGAAGTCCAGCAAACAAAGATATAAAGAAGAAATACTCATCCAGATAGGTAGGAGGGGTGGAGCCGGGGTGGAGAGGATGTGGTGTGGTGGCGGCGGCGGCAGTAGTGGCGTCAGCTGCAGGCTGGCGGAAAGCACAGTCACACATTTTAAAAAGCCAAGAGGAACACCTGGGGAGCGTTCCCACCTCCTCACCAGGCATCACAGCTCACAGCCTCAGCACCGGGGGAAATCAAGCCTCATTGCTTCTGACTGTGCAAACCAGTGGGGGTTGGGGTGGAAAAAGAAACTGCCAGTCTCTCAGCAGAATCCACTTATTTAAAGGGCCCCTGTGGTCCTAGAACATCCGCAGACCCACCCGCTCTAGGAACGATGACCAGGGCAGCAGCTAGAGAGCCGCCAGTCCCATACAAAAGTGGGAGAAGTGCCTGGAATGGGGACGAGCTGGGCAGGTGGCATTGTTCCCTCTCGGACCCCTCCCTTACATATAGCACCACAATGTGGTGAAACAGGTCGCCCAGTACTGACGAATCCCTAAGGCTCCACCCCTTACAACGTAACAGGAGCAACAGCTCTACCTGAGATGCATAGGCAAACAAACACAGGAGCCTGTCAGAATGAGGAGACAGAGAAGTATGGCCCAAAAAGGGGAATGGATCAAGGTTCCAGTGGGAGAACTACACGATGAAGAGATAGCCAACCTAACAGATAAGGAGATAGACAACCTAACAGATGCAGAATTCAAAACACTGGTGATAAAGATGCTCACAGGCTTAACAGATATTCTTGAGTACGGCAAATACATAAGAGAAGAAGTGAAGGCTATGCTAAATGAAATGAAGGAAAATCCACACAAAACCAGTGGTGAAGGGAAGGAAATCGGGGTTCAAATCAATGATTTGGAACATAAGGAAGAAAAAAACAGTCAACAAGTGCAGAATGAGGAAGCAAGAACTGAAAAAAAATGAGAAAAACTTTCCAAATTTTGCAAAAGAGATGGACATACAGGTCCGGGAAGCACAAAGGGTCCTGTGCGAGCTGGACCCAGAGGGGATCACACCAGGATGCATCATGATTGAGATTCCAAAGGTGAAAGATAAAGAGAGAGTCCTGGGGGCAGTAAGAGAGAGGCAGAGAGTTGCCTACAGGGGGGTGCCTATAGGGCTATCAGCTGATTTCTCAGAGGACACTTTGCAGGCAGGAAGGGACTGGCAAGCAGTATTCAATATGATGAAAGGCAACCTGCAACCAGGATTACTCTATCCAGCAAAGCTATCATTTGGAATGGAAAGGCAGATGAAGTGCTTCCCAGATGAAGGTAAAGCTAAAGGAGCTCATCATCACCAATCCATTATTATATGAAATGTCAAAGGGACTTACTTAAGAAAAAGAAGATCAAAACTGTGAACACTAAAATGACAACAAACTCACAACTATCAACAACTGAATCTAAAAAAATGAAAACAAAATCCAACTAAGCAAACCAGAATAGGAACAGAATCAGAGGTATGGGAATCATTTGGAGGGTTGTCAGCTGTGAGAGGGGAGGGGAAGAAATGGTGATGTGGTGCAGGGACTAAGAAGCATAATCGCTTGGTACAAAATAGACAGGGGAAGTTGAGAATAATATAGGAAAGGGTGAAGCCAAAGAGCTTGTATGCATGAGCCATGGGCATGAACTAAGGGGGGTGGGATTGCTGGAGGAAAGTGGGGTACTGAGCAGAGGGGAGCAAAGGGGAAAAACTGGGACTACTGTAACAACATAATCAATAAAATATACTTAAAAAGAAAGAAAGAAAGAAAGAAAGCTGCTGGTATTGCCTACAAATCTGAGGGTTAAAAGGATAACTGTTTCTCCCTAAGTACTAATACTTTGCTCTCTGATGGAAGTTCTCACCCATGCCCTGGACTGTGAAGAAAATGTATCAAATCCCTAAATCTGTCCCACACCTTTGGGAGCCAGCTGCAGGCTGAAGGCAGAGCCCTGGGCCAGGAGGCCCTGTCTGGTTCCTTCCCCTGGTCTCCATCTGAGGCCTCAGAGGCCGGGTGTGAATGAGAACAAGTAAGACTAGTAGAAAAGGCAGGTTTCATAGCTGCCCAGCTAAGTGACCAGTATGGGAGAAAAAATCATTCTTTCTTCTGGATTTCCAGTCCAGACTCACACTGGGGGCTGCCTTACTGTGAACCACTTCCTTACCTCACCTTAAATTCGGATTCAGTTTCCACCACTAAAGGAGGCAGAAGAGCTTCGTTAAGTGGTGGGTGCAGGCTCCAGGCTGCCCGGATGTAAATCCTAGTCCCACTATTGATGAACTGGGAGATCTTAGGAAAGAAACTCAATGTTTCCATCTATAAAATGGGGATAATAAAAAGAAGTTGGAGAAAGTATGGCTATGCCAGGCTATACTTTATTTTTTCCTTATTCCTCCTTCTGCATTTACTCTGGGAACATAATTGTAATCCAAAGCTCCTGCCCTTATGGAGGTTACAGGGCTAGTGGGGGTGTCTGACAATAAATGAGAAAATAAGATAATTACAGCTGTGAGGAAATTCACATTTTGATGAGAAAGTTGAAGCGAAGGCCTTGATAAGGTGCAGAACAGGTGCATTAGAGAAGAATGAGCCAAGAACATATGCAATTGCTTTGTGGCAAAAGGGTGGGGAGGCCGAAGGAACGGAGTGGATGTCAGGGTGCCTAGCACTGCATAAGGAAGGCAGGAATGGAGCGAGGAAGGTCAAGGAGCCACTTCATGGGCCAGGTCACCTCTGAGTTGTTAAATCTCATTTTAATTGTGATAAAAAACCTACTTTAAAGGCGTTTATGCAGTTCAGTGAAGCTGTCATATTTGTGTTGGTAAAAGAGCATTCTGGCCCTGGCTCAGCTGGTTGGAGTGTCACCCTGTGAACGAGAAAAGTTGCGGGTTTGATTCCAAGTCAGGACACATGCCTGGGTCGTGGGTTCGGTCCCTGGTCAGGGCACATACCAGAGGCAGCCAATCAATGTTTCTCTCTCACATCAATGTTTTGCTCCTTCTCCCTCACTCCCACTTCTCTCTCTAAAAAGCATTGAAAAAAATGTCCTCAGGTGAGGATAAAAATATATAAATAAATAAATAAGACATTTTGACTGTTGTGTGGAGACTACTAGTGTAGCGTGGAAATGGGATCCTGTTTGGACATTAATGCTGTGCTTCAGGAAGAGATGACAGGGCACTGGACCAGAGTGGCACCAATCAAGATGGAGAGAGATGGGTGGGATCAAAAGGAGTACTGATAATATCTGATGTTTACTGGAGTGCTGTTCAGCACTGGATAAAGAACTGAGCATTCACTATTTCATGTGATACTCCTGGTAGCCTTTTGAGATCCGTACACTTATTATCTCCTGGTGAGAAAACAGACGACCAGAGGGGTTAGGTAATTTCCCCAAGACCACACAGTTAGGAAGTGGTGGAGGTGGGACCTGAACTGAGGCCATTGGGTTCCAGAGCCCTCACAGCGAACTGCTCTTACTCTAACAGGCCTGGACAGCAGACAGGCTGAGGGGTACTGAGGGAAAGGAAAATAGAGGTAGCTTCCAGGTTATAGGCTTGAGCAACTGGGGTGAAGGTTGTGCTGTTTATACATGGGCATGAGTTGGGAAAGAGACTGGCTTGTGGGGGGCAGGGTAGGGGGGCTGGGACTGAAGGATCTCTGTGGTTTGAGAACTCTGTGTTGGACATGTGGAGGTCCAGTCACCTTCAGTTGCTTCTTGCCCCTTTTCTGTTCCCCGGAAAGTGGTGGAGGGAGCTATGGGGATGGGGCTGCTGGGGCAAAGGGAGCCAGGACAAGTTTTCTCTATCCACATAACCCTGCCTCCCCACCATATACAGGTGTGAGCCTCCTAAAGTCCTTTTATAAAAGGAGGTAGGGTGGCAGACATGTTCAGAAAGGCAGTAAACATTTAATAAGAAAAACGATTCAAAATTGTCCAGTACAGTTTCGTTTTAAATTTTCTCATGACGTATTAAGAGTTCTTAGGAGCCCCATAATGGGCATTTTCCTCATCAAGACAGCGTAAAAAAAAAGGAAATGAGTGACAACACAGGGCTACACTGAGTGAGTCCCAGAGGTGGGGTGCAAAGCTATTTCAGGGACAGGGGCAGTGTTGGGGATCCCAGGCCCACTTGCCACATCACGTCTGAGGAGCGAGACTGTTTCATCGATATCAGTGTTTCCTTGACTCTGCAGGACGCTAATTAATAATAACAAAACAAAGGTTCTTGGTCATGGAGGCTTCGGGAAAGCTGGCTTAATATGGCTTCTTTACTGCGGGACCTCTGAGAACTTGAACCTAAGAATGTGCATGGTGACTCTCCAAGAAGAAGGAGAATAATTTCCCAAATACATTTGATCAGAACACTTTTGTAGCCAAGCATCTCATGGCGCAAGTGCTCTGGGGAAGAGATGTGGGGAAATGTTTACCTAATCCCTTTCATTCTTTAGGTAAAGGCGATAGACATTACTCAGAATTGAATGTTGAAGGTCCCTGTATGTGGGACTAGCAGTCCTGTAGAGAGTGCTGAATGTCAGAGGCTGTGTGGTAAGGCTTGGTGCCAAATACTTGCTTTGTGACCGTGGGCTAAGGAACCATTCTGAATCTGTCTGTTGAGGATAAGAATAACATAAAACACAGAGTTCTGAGATAATTAAAGGAGATAACTTACACTAAGGCCCAGCTTCAAGGGACCAGCACACAGTAGGACTCTAGTTGCTCTGAGATCCTTGGCAGACTCCTTGCAGCCCTGACTTTTCAGCATGTGACCTGTGGGGTTAGAGGGCCCTGCTGGCTTCCCTGCTCCACCAGCTCCACCTTCCCTTGGCAACAGTGCTCCTCAGGTGGCCCAATTCCCTGCCATTATCAGGCTTCTCAAGTGGTCAGTCAGGGGGCAGCTAAGTGCAACCTGGACTTCAATACAAGCCCCACCCCCCCACCCCCTTGGGCAGGTGGTAATTGTAGCCAATGGTACAATCATGCCCCACAGCTTAAATGGCCTAAAAAAATCTCCAGGAGGAAAAAGTCAGTGTGCACAGCTTTCTAAATGCATCAGGTTTCTGGAATACCCAGGGTTCCTGGTCCATGGCAGCCATGGCTTGTACAGTGGCTCAAATATGCAAGACCTCACCCTGTATTTCAAGAGTCCCCACCATTTGTTCACCACTCAATCATTCACCCAACACATATCGACTGATCCTGTCTTGGGATGGAGCATACGGCCAGGCATCAGGTACAAAGGACCACTGGCTAGTGGGGAGGGCAGGCTAGAGGTCAGTGAGCCTTGGACTGGAGCCATGAGCAGAGACGTTCGGCAAAGGGGAGGGTGAGGCTCTGGTGCATTCCGAACGTCAAAATCAGCTCACGTACACGGAGCCTTTGGCATGTGCTAGGTAATGGGGTAGGAGGTTTCTGTATAAATCATCTCAACTCAGACACAGTTATGATGCCATTTTACAAAGAAGAAAATAAAGAATCAGAGAAGTGTTGGAAGTTGCCCAAGGCCACACCTCTCACCAAGGGAGGGCTGAGATTCAAACTTAAGGCCTGGGCCTGGGCACCACTCAGCAGGCAGCTCCTGAGGTGGTTCAACTGAGCAAACAGTGCCCATGCTGGGGGTTTTCTGAATATTAGAGAAGAGGTTCTCTGCAAATATCTTTTCTCAACCTGGGGCCTTCACATGCATGTATATGCTCTTGTTCCTTCTGCCTGGCAATTCTTTCCTCTGCCTTGTGCAGACTCTGCTTTCGGTGGAATAAAAGCCTCCTACTTATGCACATGCCAGAATTTAGTCAAAATGAGCAAACATGCAGTTCCCAAAGAAGCTTTTGCCAGCACCCACACTCCTCCACGCCCTGAGACCGGCATCAGTAACGCCATCGCCAGCTCCCGGGAAGACTTCAGGAAGGAAGCTCCCCTCTAGGCGGAATCCAAGGGGTTCCTGGAACCCGGTGCATGAGCTCTTAGTGGAGCTGGGGGTGGGAGCCTAGAGGGGAGGCTGCCACAAGAGTTCCTCCCCAGAAGAGCCTGGGAGCCTCATCTCCAAAGGCTCAGGGCTGGCTCCTGGCCTGAGAAACAAAACCACCCCTTTCTTGTGGGAGAATCCTTAGAGGAATATTTATGAGACATTAAAACCATTGCCATCAACTCTTTAAAAAAATTCCTGTACTGTACACGTAATTATGTGTCCAGGATGAGATTCCTGGATATGGTCTAATTACTTCCCCGCACCTCACACTCCCCAGGGACCGAGGGCAGGAACACTCTGTATACGGATCAGCTTCCTCATCTCTGGGTCTCTCTCAGCCCCTGCAGCCTCTGTCCTGCACCAGCGAGCTGCTGCTTCTCAGCTGCTACCCCTGCCCTCTAGCCACTCTCTACCCTCTGCCCTGCTCTGAGCCAGGGAGGATGACCCAGGGGATGAACCAGTGGGGCCACTGCCAGAGCCTTGTTGGCTTTGGCCAATGGAAGGAGCTAGCAGGAGATAAAAGGGCTAGAGGAAGGGAGGCCGAGGGATTCTCTCCTGCTCCCACCCTACATGGGTGCTGCACCCTTCACAACCACCGGTCCCTGCTTGCAGCCTCTTCAACAGGGTCCCTGCTGTTCTTGCCCTCCTTGGGCTCTAGAAATACCAGTGTGTCTCCTTGTCCCTTCAGACCTGGGTTGGTTTGGGCTCTACCCACCTGAGTGGCCCCAACATCTCTGGTTTATTCCCTCAACCTTGCCTGTCTCACTCATGTTAAATAGATCCTGCATTAAAGTCCCTTAATCTGAACCACCTGGGATGCATTTTATTTCCAATGGGAATTTGACAATAAGAAAATCAGGAAGAGAACTGAAATGTTTTGGACCCATGCCACAAACTAGGTAAGAAATAGACTCGCTCAATCACCACCCCACTGGTATGTTTTGGCATTCGGTGCCATGTGTGGGAGCCAGAGACACAGAGTGCTGGGTAAGAAAGGGTGTCCCACAGCCAGGGAGGAGCACCCGTTCCTGTTTCTCTCTCCTCACTGTGTGTGTGTGTGTATGTGTGTGTGTGTGTATCCATGTATATACACCATATATATGATTCTATCTTTTACCCTCATCTGAAACAGCATACCACATTACCCACATCCTTGGTGAACAAAATATTAGAAACAGTAAGAGATTTTTCAATTCATCATTCCTTCACCAAACCCACCCTGAGAACCTTCTGTGTGTCCAGCCCTGTATCACACACTGTGGTCCAGAAATGATCAGCTTAAAGCATGGCTCTGCCCTTGAGCACCGCCACGCTGTTGATCCCTTTGTCCCTCCTGAGCGAATAAGGAAAGCTTCTGTCGTTGACTAAAGATAACCTGCCCCTCGCCCTTCCCTCCCTTCTGGTTTTGTCAGGACAGGACAGGATACACACAAACACACACACACGCACACCTGCAGGCACGCTTCAGCCCGGTGACTGGGAGTTCTCTCACAGTGCCAAGACAATACTAATCTGCAGTGCTACAGACCCACAGTGACAGGATGTGCCTCTAGTAGAGGGCCCCAGGCACACAATTCCTTCACTTTGCTCAGTAGGACCTAGTCAGTGTTTTTTTTGGTGAAAAGCATAATATGTAAAAGCAATGACATGAGGCTTAGTAGGCAGGCCTTGTGGATCCATGTAACATTGGTCATGGAGCGTCTGATTCATGCCCAGCCTTGCACTTGCTTCCTGGGCTGCAAAGCTTCCTCATTCAGTGTCCTTCCATCTGTCCGGCCATGGGCACCCAGTCCCTGTCCTACTCTTCATCCTCACCCCTGTGCTGACACTGCTGGATCCTGAGCTCCTGGCCTGTGACTCAGGGAGCCTGGATTTCAGTCTGAGCCCACTGCTGACTCGCCTGCACAATGAGCGGATGGTCAGGAAGAGCTCCGTGGTGAAAAATGCACTCCCTAGGGGCTGCGGGCAGGAACACTCTGCCTATGGATCCGCTTCCTAATTTCCTGGGTCCTGCTCCAAAGCGTGCTGTCACTAAGCCATGATAAGGGACAGTAAGGAAACACAGCCTAAAGACATAGGTGAGGCTGCAGCCCAAAGTGGAGTGAACGGAAGGCAGGTCCCGTGAGAGTGGATTAACTCAATTTTAGCCCAATTGGTTTCTCCTTGGCTGCACATTATAATAATCACCTGAGCAGTTTTTTAGGCATCCTGATGCCCAGAATGCTCCCAACACCAATCAAATCAGAATATCTGAGGCTGCTACCTGGGCATCAGTATTTTTTCAATGCTCCCTTTGCGATTTAAATGGACAGCCAAGATTGAAAACCACTGGTGAACATTCACTGTCCACACTTTGGATAACACCCACCAGATGGCCAATAATATCCTCTTGGAACATATATTTTAGTTTCAGAAGGTAAGTGGTTTTGAATCACAAAAACCTAAAAAAAGCCAGGTTATTAAACATTTTCTATTTATTTGTGCTTCACCTATAAAACTATAATCCCCTATTTAAAAAAGCATATATGGATTAACTTTTATAATAAAAAAATGGAATTAATAACCCAGTTAGAACAAGATTTTGAGGAGCTTATTAGCTCCCTAAGTACAAATTATGTACTCTCATTAAAATCTCTTACAAACTCTACTTATTCAACAAATAACCCCTTATCTAATAATTTGCTTTACTTTATAACTATAGAAAAATGTACCTTTTCCCCTTTCTTTGAGATTATCCCCCTAGTGCTTTTCAAAGGCCCTGGTTCATGGGTTTCAACCTGTTTATAGCACTCTTCCTAACACCCCCTCCTTAATGTGTAAACTTGCCCCTCCTCCCTCCAGGTTGCCCTCACCCCCACCCAGCCAACTTCCATTTGCCTTTTAGGACTTTGAGTCCCTAATGTGTCTCTATTAGATAGCACAGAACACTCCCACTCAAAGATAGCATATTATGTCCTTTCATCCTTAGTTTGTTTCAAAATCACTTATTCAAATTCTTTCCATTATAGAATGATGAAAAGAAGACCACTTTGCAATCAGGTAACTCTGGCCTAAAAATCTGACTTTAGGAGTCCAGAAGCCGACCCACAAATGTGCAGTCACCTGATACCCGACTCTGAAGTGCAGAGGGGAAAAGATGGTCTTTTCAGGGGATGTTGCTAAGTCAATTGGTTATCCATATTTTTTTAAAAAATGAACCTTGACCTTTATTTTACGCTCAACAGAGAAATCCATTCCAGATGGACTCTAGATCTAAATAGAAAGGCAAAACAATAAAACTTATACAAGGAAACACAGGAGAGCATCTTCATGACCTTGGAGTATGCAAAGTTTTCTTAAACAAAACATAAAATGTGCTAACCACAAAAGGAGAAAAATTGATATACTAAACTTCAAAATGAGAAACTTTGTTTTGTCAAATGATACCATTAAGAGAATAAAAATATAAGCCACAGGATGGGAGAAAATATTGACAATATTTAAGAAATATGTATGTGTGTGTGTGTGTGTATAAAGAAGTCCTACAAATAATATATAACAAATTCTTACAAATAAACTTTATATAAATAATTCTTATAAAAAGGAATATATAAAGAATTCTGACAAATACAAAAGAGAAAGAAAAATAATCTCATTTTAAAAAAAGTGTTAAAGAGGCACTTCATAAAAGAGGATATCTAAATATTCCAATAAACATATTAAAAGGGGCTTTACTGCATTAGATACTAGGGGAATGTAAATTAAAGAACAGTGAGATACAACTATACAAACACCAGAATGGCTCCAATGAAAAAGGCATTTTGCTAGGGAATATGTAGAGCAATCAGGACTCTCATGCACTTTGATGGGAGTGTAAGTTGGTATAATCACTTTAGAAAACTGGCAGTATCTACTAAATCAGGACATATGTGTATCCTATAACCCAGAAACTCCAGTCCTGGGATCAAATTAGTGCCAAAGGGCATATAAAGAATATTCTTTGAAGCACCATTTGTAATCGCCCCAAACTGTAAAGCAACCAAATGTCTACCACTAGGCAATACTTACAGAGCACTAGAAATGAATGAATTACAACCACATGGAATAACATGGATAAATTTCACCGGAGCACTAGAAACAAATGAATTACAACCACGTGGAATAACATGGATAAATTTCACTAACATGATGCTGAGTAAAAGACATAGACACAACCCTCCCCTCCACACCCCCACTCTTATTAGGGATTTCTGGACCCAAGGCTAGGTAGGACGACGACCATGTCCAGCTTGAAGCAGCTAGAGGAGCTTGAGACCTTCGCCCATTGTCCTTTACAAGATTACAAAGGGTCTTAATATCTGAGAGGGAGGGATAGTTATTTTTTACGAACCATGGGTATGGACTTGGGGGGGGATGCTGGGGGAGGGAGATACTGGGTGGAGGGGAGTAAAGGGGAAAAAATTGGAACTACTGTAACAGCATAATCAATAAAATATATTTAAAAAAAAAAAAAGACATAGACACAAAAGAGTATTTGCTGTATGTCTCCATTTATATTAAATTAGAAGATAAGCAAAACTAATCAATAATACTACAATTCAGGAGAGCAGTTATCCTTACAGGAACTGAGGAGAAAACAGAGCCCGAAAGGGAACACAAGAGGGGCCCTTAGGAGGTGGTAATATTTTATTTCACATTGAAGGAAGGGTCTGGTTACATGAGTATGTTCACTGTGAAAAATTCACCAAGTTATATATTTAGGAGTGGTGGGCTTTTCTTTATATTATATGTTGATTAAAAACTTACACACATGCACACACACAAACACACATTTGACTGCTCCACCTTTTAACTGTGTGTGATCTTGGGCAAGGCACTAAATCTACCTGATATTAAGTTTCCTCTTCTGTAAATTTCCACCTACTTTGCAGGACTGTTGCTAGGATAAAATGGAAAGAAAAAAAAAAAAAAAGGGATTTCCGCATACATAGCACCTGGCTTACAGAAGTGCAATTCATAAATAAGGGTCCCTGCCCTTCCCTACTGCAACGCTGTAACAGCCTCTCACAACCTGGGACCTAAAGGAACTGCCTCTTTCCCTTTCTCACATTTAAAAATAAACAAACAAAAGGGTGCAACTCAGGGGTAGAGCATCTGACTGTAAAAATAAACAAACAAAAAAACAAAACAAAAGCCATTGTAAGTGTTAAAACACAGCACAGGGCTTTTCAGAGTCTTGAGATGTTTAGAGACTTAATGGATGAAAAGAACACCCACCTCCAGCCAGGCTGGAACCGGGCACGCTTCACAGTGACAGGGCTGTGAGCTGAACGCAGGGCCCACCCAGAGCAGGGTTAGCCCAGGACCAGTGACAGTGGGGATGAGAAGATGACAGGAAGGACGCAGCAGGGCGCCGCCTAACACTATGGCAGCCACACTGCTTTCTTCTCTTTTAACCACAAATGGGCTGAGTGTTCCAGCAGCAAAATTCTTCACAGACAGAAAAAGTTAAGGAAAAACCACTGTTTCCTTAAAACAAGTGCCAAGTCACAATGTGAGAAAGTGCAAGTTACAGAAAGCATGAGATTCTCAGAAAATAAACTTGTGATTACAAGGAATCGGAAACCAACCACTGCGGTCCCTTCATCTCCACCCACCCCCTCCAGACCCAGCTCATTTTGAGATGGGGGAGGGGGACAAGTCTTCTCACTTTTCTCCAGCAAGCACTTACTGAGCATGGGTGACTGTGGGGGCACCGCGTTGTGTTGGTGGACACAGAACATCTGGAGAATAAGCCTGGGGCATGCCCGCCCTTGTGAAGCTTACAGTCTGTGCAAGATCCCAAGGGGCAAATGCACAACGACAATGCTGTGCTGCATGCTAAAATGCAGAGAAATGCAAGGGACTCGGGGACCAGACAGGAGAGGCCACCTTCCTAGAGATGGGGGCATCTGAGCTAAAGCTTAAAGGATCAAGAGTTACATGTGGACATTTCCCAACAGAGAGAACAATGTGAGCAAAATCCAGAAGTAAGAAATGACCGTTGGTGCTGCTGGAGCTGAGTGGAGACCAGGAGTGTCAGGAAAGAGACTGGAGAGGTTGGCAGCAGGGATCAAGGTGGGCCTCCTATGGACTTTGTCATGCAGGCCAATGGTTCTCACTTGTGCCTGCATGTCAGAACCTCTGAGCATCTTTCAAACCACACTGATGACCAGGCCTCATGTCTAGGGATGGTTGTGTAACAGGCCTAGGCTTGGGCCCTACCATCCGGTGCATCTTAGAAGCACCCTGGTGCTATGCTAGCGCGCAGCCAGTGTTGAGAAGCATCTAGTTCAGGGGTCTGCCAACTGTGGGTCTGGTGCTGAATCTATCTCTTTAGGACTTGAGAACTAAGAATGGCTTTTACAGAAATACATTAGGGCCTGAGATCATGGTAGGAAACACCAACCCCAATTAAGCAAACTCCAATTTAAACTCCAATTAAGCCAAATGTTATGCCCATCCCCCGCAAAAATGAAAATCCATTCTTCTCATCAGGAGACCTGTATTACAAAAAATACATTTTTTTTACTATTTTATTATGAATTTCATTAATAAAAACTGTGAAAAAAATTTTTTTCTCTTTTATATGAGTACACAAATAATATCCTCAATTTTGCTTCTTGATCTACAGAACCTAAGATATTTACTCTCTGGCTTCTAACAGAAAACGTTGGCTGGCTCTGCTATAATTGAAGGGGAGACATGGGACAGTTCTGAGCTGGAGAATAATATGTTGGGCGTGTTAAAAACAGGGCTCTGGCAGCTGTGTGAGGACAAAGTTGAGGAAGAGTCTGGAGAGGCGGAGGCCAGAGAAGTGGTTGTGGTTTAGTCTTGGCCCAGGAAAAGGCAGCATGAGCCAGGGCAGTGCGATGCATGTGGGGTGGGCAGGCCTGGGATTTGGAAGTCAGAGGAGATGACGTGCACAGGGCTTTGTGGCCGAGGTATGTGTGGAGTGGGGACAGAGGGAGGTCCAGGAGACGGCCTTGGAACCACCAAAGACCATGCAGAGCAGCCAGCACTACCACTTCCCCACCCTGGTCGGGGAGGGGAACGTGAGAATTGCCCTTCTTTCCAAAGGTCCCATTTGTTCTTTGTAGCCCCTGGAGTCGGTTCCCTTCCTGGTACATCTGTGCACAGTCAAAAAAGCACGGAGAACCAAAGTGTGCTGTA
The DNA here is from genome assembly GCF_987537825.1 of Furipterus horrens. NCBI lineage: Eukaryota > Metazoa > Chordata > Mammalia > Chiroptera > Furipteridae > Furipterus > Furipterus horrens. Next base: position 50,535,128 of record NW_028327172.1, read on the forward strand.
ATATCCTTTGGCTCCCTGAACCCCAAGTACCACCCAGTGTGGCGGGCAAGGCAGTTGTCTCCACTTCACAGACCGGAAGCTGGGGCCCAGAGAAGCTGCCCCATGGCTGACACAGCGCCTTTGTACTCCTCTCTCCCTCCACGTGCTGACTGGAACCAAAGCCACATATCTGGCCCCTAACGGTTCTCAGAATGTCCTTCTTATCAATGTGTCACATATGTTCTGAACCTCCTTGTAAGCTCCTGGAGGCCAGCACCTGTGTTCTCACTCCCTGAGCTCCTCCGTCCCAGTGCCGATCTGCCCTGGGTTCAAATCCTGGCCCTGCCATGTCCTCACTGCTCTGAGCCTCAGTTCCTTCACCTGGAAGTGGGAGTCTAGACTCTTCTGTATACTTTGTTGAGGGGCTTAAATAGGATCATGCAAAGTGCTTCATCCAGGGCCCAGCACATGGTAAGTGCTCAGTGATGCATTAGGGTGGTCCCTTCTTAGCAGTCTTAACTCCTGTTGGCTTGAGTCTGGCTGGAGCATACATATGCAGAGGGGCAGTGCAGTTAAAAGTGTGAACTCAGGAGCCAGCACGCTGGAGTCCTAAGCCCAGCTCAGTATTTACTAGCTGTGTGATCTTGGGTGAGTCACTTATAAGAACAGTTGCTACCTGATAGTGTACTTGAGGGAATTCAGTGAGTTAAAATACACAGGGCATAAGAAACCGGGCCTGGCAAAAGCAAGTGTTCTGTAAGTGTGAGCTGTCGGTATTGCCTCATAGTGATTTTTATTTTCTGTGGTAATTCTACCATGAAGCCAGGTACTGGGATCCACAGATCTTGTACCAATAGTGAGTCTGCAGGTGGTTTATTCTCCTGGCTTTCTCCAGGTGCTGCCGCCGTACCTGGCCTGCACCAGCTGGCTCTTGGGAGGCCTAGTTGAGTGAGGCTTCCCCCACATACCTAAGGTCCTCACATCTTTGTAAACTAATGAACAGTGGTTTATATGCCTTACACAGGTGACCTTCATCTCTGTATGGATTTACATAGTGACGTAGTAAATATTTATCACATAAAGCCACAGGTTCTTACCAATCCAGGCCCTCAGAAAATTGTAACACCCAAAGATTTTCCTTTTCTTTTTTTAAATAACTCATTTGGTGGCAAAACCAAATCTGAAGTGATGTAAAGCTATTTATTGTCTTTATTTTTCCCACTCAGTGTGAACAATTCGCTGCAGGAAAACTAATGAGTTTGATTATGAAGCTCTGAGCCAGAGTCCACTGGGGTATTACAGAATGTGCGGTATAGGTGCCCAAGTTCCTTTCTGAAACCTAAAAACACACCAAGTTCCCAGACACATCTGACACCAGGAGCTTTGGATAACAGACGGTGGACACGCATTTATTATTTCCATGGGACAGCTGTGATCACTGCTATCATGCCCTTCAACCAAAAGATACAGAAAATTGGTGTTTGCTCATAACCAAATGTCTTTTTCTTTCTCTTTGAAAAAGAAATCAATGGTGGGGTGGGGGGGTTCAAGAGAAAGCCAAGAAATAAAATTGGCTTTCCTCTTCTTATGCAGTTGATATTCCTAAAGATATTTATCTTAGAACCAGCACAGACTCCATCAGACTGTTCTCAGACAGAAAAATCCGGGTCTGAGGTCAAGGACAGCTAACGTCTGGCAAGATGGGCGTGGAGATGAAGCAGGCTATCTCAGAGGAAAGCCTTAATCCTCTGTCTCACAACCCGAGATAACACCTCCCTTATGATGTTTGCTCACTGGGAAACTAAGCGACACAGAAGGCTTGTGCTGAAGCAGGGCAGGAGAGAGGCACGCTGTGAACTTGGAAGCAGAAGGAGCATGGCAAATGGAACAATTAACTTCGTAGACTAATAGGGAGATACCCACTTGGTAAATTGCTAACAGCCTTGGGGCATTGGAGTGACAGGCAAAATTAGAAGGCGGATGACTGGGTTGCTTGCTAGTGAAAGCAGCCCTTGGTAAAGGACGGTCTCAGGAAGGAAACATACCCCTACGATGTGTCTATACAGCGGTGGGAAAAAAGGAGGTTTACAGTTGTTTGTATGGAAAATAATACAGTAACTGATAAATAATAACACAAGAATAAACTCTGTTTCACGTGCTCACACCTGTAAACCTCCTTTTGCTCACCCCCGTATGTGCTCCCAGATCACAAAAGAAAGGAAGGGCAAGGAAAGCAGTAAGTACACAATCTGCGCACCGGACTCCCAGTTCACAGAGTGGTCTGCCTGGCAGTGGCTCCTCCACCCCACCCCCGTGGCACACAGGGGCCAAGGGTACTGAGCTGGCTGCTAGGAAACGTGGGGCCCGATTTCTGCTATCTGTCTACCTGCTGACCAACTTGGGGAAGCCACAGAGCCCCCCTCCTGTCGCCTTGCAGTCCCGTGAAACATGATGCATAGATCTTTACACGTCTCCCTCATTAAACACGTTTTGATTCTAGAGCTGCATCAACCACCAGGCCTGCCCTTCCTTTTTCTCTTTTCCTTCCCCTCCCCCTGAATGAAATACGGAATTCCCAGCAGTTTAACACAGGGAAGGGACAGTGATACGCACACGATTTGCTAATGAAGAAATAACTAAACAATTAGTAAGAAATCCACGTTGGTTCCATGGTTCTCCACCCACCGTAGGACCCTGACTTCATCTCTACTCTCTGCCTGCCCCTCCCACCCACCCACCACATCCTCCAGCACCCAGGCCTCTTTTCCTCATGGTCCTTCTGTCCTCGAGGTTCCTCCCTGCCAGCCCCCTGCCCCCTTCCACTCCGAAATCCAGCTATAACCAGCTGAGCGCCTACTATGTGCCAAGTACATGCACGGAGATTCCTTCCTTTAGTCTTCCAACAGCCTTGTGGAAGAGACAGGTCACTCTCCTTTCAGAGAAGGGGAGGTGGAGCTCAGAAATGAGGAAGCCTGCCCAGGGTGACATGACTGGGGGTGGGTGACAGAGGGGGCACTCAGCTTAGGTCCCTGGGGCATTCCTAAGCCCCTCTAGGCCTTTGCTTCATCATGGGCCCACTATGCTAACGCCAAGTTTTTCACAGGATGCTTAAAAAGGCTAAACAGGAAGTCAGCAAAGTCGCCATCAGTCCTTGGAGACTATCAGAATGTCCTGATACACTCCCATTTACAGAGTCTTTGCATGACAGGACCACCAGTGCTCTGGGCAGCTTCTCTTCTTTAACAATGACCATTGAGATGGAGATATTTTTTTAAAGAGCAGAGGAAATGAGGGCTGGAAAGCTTACTCAAAAAAGCAGAAGTGGGAACTCCCAGTTGTATATGGGAACAAGAGGGGAGTTGAGTCTAACTGCTCAGGAAGAAGGGAATGCTCTAGAATGTGGTGAGCCATGGGAGTCTGGACTTTACCTTGTGGCAGTGAGGAGACACCAGGGCCAGTAAGAAGCCTATGTCCCTGGCTCTGGCAGTCACCACCTAGAGGAGGGATCAGGTAAAGGTAGACCTAAACAGAGGGGGTGAGACTGAACAAGGGCAGAAGTCCAGACGGAGTTGGTGAGAAGTTTCTGAGGCTTGAACTTTGGCAAAGGTCTCTGGCTCGTTCTTTGAAAGGCAGAAAATAAAAATTGCAACCCTGGCCCTGACCAATGGTTGGGCATTGTCCTACAAACTGAAAAGGTTGCCGGTTTGATTCCCCATCAGGGTACATGCCTGGGTTGCCAGAGCACATACCTGGATTATGGGCTAGTCCCCGGTTGGGAGTGTGAAGAGGCAGTGATCACTGTCTCTCTCACATATCTATGTTTCTCTCCCCCTCTTCCTCCCTCCCTTCCCCTCTCTCTGAAAATAAATAAATAAACAAACAAACAAACAAATAAATAAATAAATAAATAAATATTTTTGAACAATTGCAACCCTGGTTCCCCCTAACCTGGAGGGAAATTAGCACCCTGCACACAGAAACATTTGAACACTTACTAAACCCTAATTCTCCCAAAATGTGTCTCATACTTTCTGACATGTTCAGTAACAGTGGTGTCTGCAATCCCGTGATCCTCGAAAGGTCTCTCCAGAGCAAGTGTGAGCTCCCAAATGCAAGTGGAGCCAACAGCATTTACAGGGTTCTTGGCTCTCCCCGAGGGTCCTGTGAGCCCTTCTGGGTAAGTAAGTGGGGCTGACATACCTACCCCAACATCCCAGCACCCCCTGAAGGTCAGTGGGAAAGGGCCAGGTTGAGTTGGATGTTAAGGCTTCAAGTCCTTCTTCTGACACTTCCTAGCTGTATAACTTGGGGCAAATCAGTTTTTAAACCTATTTCAACATCTGTAATAGGGCTGATTATGCCACCTACCCTTAGGACTTTTGTGAGAATTTAATGGAATAATTCCTGTTTTGTGAGCTATAAAACACCATATACATACATGTTTTGCCTGTATATCATTAATATGTGATAACTAACTATTGGAGGTTGAATTGTGTCCCCTCCCCAAAAGATAAGTTGAAATCCTCATCCCTGGTACCTGGGTCTGTGACCTTGTTTGGAAATAGGGTCTTTGTAGATGTGATAAGGTATAAATCAAAATGAGGTCAAACTGGGTTAAAGTGAGCCCTTAATCCAGTATGACCAGTATCCTTACGAGGCAGAGACGAGACACACAGAGAGAGAATAATGCCATGTGAAGACACAGAGACACATGGCGGGAAGATGGCCATGTGAGGACTGGAGTTATTGGCAGCAAGCCGAGGAGCACCAAGGACTGTGTGCAACCACCAGAAACTAGGGGAAATGGGCCAATCCTGCCAAAACCTTGATTTTGGACTTGTAGCCCCCAGAATCACGAAAGAATAAATTTCCGTTGCTTTAAGCCACTCAGTGTTGTGGTACTTTGTTATGGCAGCTCTAGGAAATGAAGACACCCACCATGCCACCATGTAGAAAAACAAAGTGTTGCAACATAGAGAAAGAAGCAATTCACTCCTCCCCATAAGCTTGCATGTGTTGCCAGCTCTTTCATGTCAACTGTTTGCCTTCTGATCCTGTGCTCAATCAGTTCTGACTTGTGGTCAGGAAGAGATCTCTGAAAATGAGCCTAACTGGTCCTGGCTACCATTTTCGAACACTGACCCATCACATCACAGTGAGCACCTACTATATCCCAGGGCCAGGCATGGAGGACACAGAGGGGAGCCACATAGGCCCCGGCCAGCCCTGACTGCGTGGAGTTTACAGTCTAGAGAGAGGACACTTTGAAAAAGAAATGGCAAGCAGGAAACAGGTACTGGAGAAATGGCATGCACAGCATTCTGCGTGATGCAGTAAGAGAATAAAACATGACCCACAATATTTGCCAGCAGCTCTGTGTTGACAAACTCACACCAAAAGTTCCGAAAGGCCACAGGCATCAGATCACGCCTCAGCTCGGGAACTTTCAGTGACTCCCGGGGCCTATAGCATCAGGTCCCATCCTCTCAGGTTTTATTCCAAATTCTACCCATCCTTCTCTAGACACTTACTGCCTAACCCTCTTTTACAAACACTTTATAGCCGTTCCACAAACAGACAGGCAACACGGGCTTTGGGGAATCTGCTTTAGAGTCCTGGCTCTTCTGTATGCTCCGGAGCATGCTATCTGCTTTTCTGTATTCACTAAGTCTGTTCTGGGGCTCGGTACTTGGGATGCTGACATTATTAAGATGTGTTTCTCCCTGCTCTCAAGCAGCTGAAGAGTTAGTTAGAGGCCCTTGGCTTCAGTTTGTTCATCTGTAAAATGAATGCATAACAGCTTATCATTAGTGTGAGAATTAAGCGTATAACAAGTGTCAAGCACTGAGTAGGTGTGTGATAAACAGCAGATCCTCATGGGTTTATTTTCCCATGTCTTTGCTCAGACCTTGCTCTGACTATGTCTTCTCTTCTCATCTTCACTTCTCCATGGCCAATACATTTCTAGGACTTAGATGAAATCCTGGTCCTTCTGTAAGCTTTTCTTGACCAGCCTAATCACTCTTCAGGATTCTGACCTCTATAGCCACACAGGTCTCCAGGGTCTCCCCAGTTTTATGGCCCAATTAGGCCTCCTTTCCTTTGTGTCTTAACCCCATTCTAGCTCCTCCTGCCTCTCCCACATTTTTGTATCACACGTTCTCTTATTCTTGTTCAAGGAGTATCTATAGATTGGTTTGCCAATGGTTTGATCACTGCATGCCTTGGAAAAAGGGGGGAAAAAAGTCACACAAAACCCCTTGATTATTGGGCCACTGAGGAGCCAGCCCTGCTCAAAAGTTGGGACAAGGGGACCCTCCTGAATAGCAGTCTGTGATCCCCAGGCTCGAATGGCTTCGTCACTTCTGTCTTCCTGAGTCCCAAAGAAGCCCAGTTGTTCACACTCTTGCAGGGGCCCTGCCGCCCAAGGGGGAGAAAGTGGTTGCCAAACTGTAGCCCTAATTGAGAGGCAGACAGGGACACAATAACCCATGAGGGCAAGCTGGAGCATCTGCCCCTCTCCTTGTGTGTGTCCCTAGCCTTTTCAGACACCAAGTTTCCCTTGATCTTCAGGGGTGGCGGCTGCTGGGTCTCCCAACACCTCTCCCCTGTCTGGTTCACTCTCCATGACCATCTAATCTCTCAGAGGCAGAGAAAGGAGAGCAGCTTGAGTAACTCTGTGAACCACCAAAGCCCAGAAAGACACACTCAAAGGAAAACCACTCCCTGTCTGCCAGGAACCATCCTCACTGACAGAGGATACTCTGCCTTTCATTCCTCCTTCATTTCTCCTGAGTGCGACACCAAGGTGCTTTAGAGCCAAGTCAAAGACGCAGATATTTCAGCAGGAAGTTTATATTCAGAAGGCAGACTTAAGGGGCACAGAAAAGGAAGACACCAACGTTGGCTTGAGGAGTTAGGAAGGAATTCTATAAAGGGCTGAGATGCAGGGAAAAAGCGGGAGCCATGAAGGCATAGGCCATCCAGCTAGCCACAGCTGGGGACATGAGATTCATGGTTGTCTACTATGTACCACAGAGAAGGAAAACTCTGACTCCAAAAAACCTCCGCTGCCTTGCGGAGGGGAAAGGCTAAGGGAGTAAACCCCGACAGAAAATCCGGAGCCGGAGTCCCTAAGGCGGTTTGACGTTGTAGTCAACACCGGCAACTCCTGCGGCGCACCTGAAGCCAAGCTGTATTGACTCCGTCTTTCCCTTGGATCCTTCAGCTGCGAAGAGAGGGGGGGTCTGCTGCATGGGCAACAGCAGACCCTCCATATTACCCTGCCCAGGCTCTGTAGCTTCAGCGTCATCGCAAGATGTCGATTCAACACGGGAGGAGACAGATACTACCATGTCACTCCCGAGTCGGACTGCACAGCCATTCTCGGCGGTGCAGATAGACTCTTAAGAAGCTACACCATCGTCTCTCGAGACGGACGGCTGCCGACGACTATGTACCAGACACTGTGCTCATTAAGTTTTATACTCAATTTTATTTGACCCTCAAAACAGCCCTAGGGTATAGGTATTCTTATTATTAACATCACCATATTGCAAAGGAAGAAGTGAAGGTAGGGAGCTGAGTAACCTGGAGAGGCTGAGGGGCAGTCAGGGGCAGAATCAGCATCCTGATCCAGGTCTGAGTGACCCCGAAGCCCATCCTCTGCTCTCTTGACCATGTGGTACATCTGATGCCAGCACAGATGTCCCAATCCTGCTTCTTCTCCAGATGCTGTTTCTGGAGTTAATTGCTATTCTCAAATATTTGGCATCTGGATAATTCCTTTCCAGGCCAGAGGCAGCTGTCACTCATGACCAACAAGGAAGGACATCCAATAAGTAGACATAGCGTGAGAGTTCGTGGGGAGTGCAGACAGCTGGGCTGCTTTGGGAGCCAGGGAGGTAGACATGATGAGGCCATTCAGTTCTGGGGGTCACAGGACTTCGACAGAGGGGAGTCTACTTGTCTCAGCATTTTTTAGTTGGGCTGGCACATGAATGGTCCAGCACTTGGGGGGAGAGCAGATATAGTTGTTGTTTTATTTTCTCCCCCTCTTCCTCTGGGGCTTGCAAGCAATCAACAAATCAATCTACAGATGCTGTCAAAGGGATGCTGCCTGGTGGAGACTTAGAAAGAAAACAGTCTAACATTTAAAAATGCCAACTCTATGCCACCACGCAAGGCCCATTTATATGTGGTTTCTCATTAAATCTGCATGACAACCTTGCACAGAAGGTATTATTGTTATCATTCCTACCGAAGAAAAATTACAGCTCAGAGAGTCTATTTTTTAAATTAATGGATTTACATATGCAGGTTTATTTACATTTTGCCAACTCATGCAGGAAAAATGATAGAATCCCATGCAGACAGGAGGTATAAAATCTAAAATGTGGCCCAAGGTCTCTGCAAGTTCTGTGGTTTTTTCTCTCTTTATCATACTTAGTAGCACCCCACTATATGTGTCCTTTAACCAAGGACATTCCAGGCCTTCAACCCTGCCCCATGGGGTCAAAACAGAATTCAATATGCAAAGGTTCAATTTTCCAGAAGCAGCAGACAGTTGGAGTGGGGATGTCTCACCTGAGTTGAGAATTAGATTAGGTGCTTTTGAAATTCAGCAACGTTCACCCTGCCACCTCTCTGTGTTAAGGGCAGTGAGTGGAGACAGGGATGTAAACACACTTTGTAAGCCATAAACTGCTACACAGATGTGAAGGCTTACTTCCATCCCTGCCCTGGTAATGGCACTCGATAATATGGACCCAATAAGACATGGCTTAGAATAATAGAACATGTTCAGGAATGATTACAGAATTATTCGGCTGTATTTCATAGACATATTTGAGTACCTGGCCCTCTGATAGAAGACAAGAGACAGACACTGAAAAAACTAAGGGCCACGGTGTGTGAGGCTCTAGAACAGATGGAGGCCCACAGTGGAGGCTGGGACAGTAGACCTAGGATAGACAGAAAAGGGATTGCCAATGAAGGGGTGCTGGAACTGAGTCTTGGGGAACAAGATTTGGTCAAGGGGACAAAGAGAAAGTACCAAGGAAAGGGACTGGCATGACAAAGTCACAGAGATCTGAGCCGGATGGCATGCAGAGGGAAGTGTGGAAATTCGGTGAGGAGGAGTGAGCTTCATGGGAGACATGTGGGCCTCCCATGCCTGCCCTCATCCTTCTTCAGGATGGAGCAGGATTTATTCATGTGTGGGATGGCACTGCAACTGCCCTGCACGACTGTTCACACCCTGACGTGTGAACGCAGCCCCAAACCTCACCAACCCAAAGGACTCCTGGCATTTCTTTTGCCCTTTCTTGCTGTGATCTACAAGCAATTTTCTGAAGTCAAACCAATGCATTGGGCACCTCAGTTCCAACTGTTTCAGTGAGCAGAAATCTACTGGTCCCATATTCTACCCTGGTGAAGAATTGGCTGAAATGAGCAGTGGTTTCCATATTTCCATGGTTACCTTCTTCTCACTGGAAATGACTTATGGACAAGAATTCATCTGTTAGGCAGAGAAAAATTGTGATCTCTGCCATCACGGCCAAGGATGTGGGACTGGTGGGTGGGAGGGCAATTTTTCTGCTTTGTCAGAACAATGAAACATTTTGACTCTTTTAATTTTAAAGGAGAACTTAAAGCTAGACGAGATCTTGGAGGTGATTTGGTTCAACATGTTACCCAGTGCAAGGCTTCCTTATAAAACAGCCTGGCCCACTAGCAGGCACCAAGTCTTTACTGGAGTAACTTTTGTTTATTAATTTGATAATTTAATGGATCTGGCTTTTGGTGGAAACATGCACATTGAACATTAAGTAAAAGAAGGAAACAGAAGAGAAATTGTGGACTTTTGGAAACAGAGTCAAACTTGGCTCCTCTACTTACATAGATTAAGCTACTATGGCCTTAGGCAAGACATTCAAACTCTCTGAGCCTCTTCCTCTGTAGAGAGTGGGTTATAAAACCTTCTTTGCTGTGGTTGTTTGTGAGGATTAAGTGGTCTGGTATATATAAAGTGCCCAGCAGAGTTCCCTGACGCACAGCCAGCACTCAATAAATGGTAATTATTATTATCTCATTAGCCCAAACTCCCACCCAAGGCAGAAATCCTTCTTTAAACAACCCTGACAAACTAAAGAGCTTCAGGTCTCTACTTGAATAAATATTTGTTGATTGATTTGGTAATCAGTTTGTTCTAAACACCCAGGGGCACACACACATGCACACACACTCACACATACACATACACCCCCTGATTATTTCTCAAAGTTCTCAGTAACATTTTAGCAACAAGACCACAGTCCTCTCCACTAGGTGGTACTTAATGGTTAAATCCTTCCCAGTGTGGAGCCAGGCTCTAGTCACTCCATCTCTTCTCCAGTCCATGCTTTGCTTTCTTCATCGATTTTTAAAACCATACAGAGCCTTTGAAGAACTCGCAGAAAACTGCACACACGGAGCCGATTGCCTACAAGCCCAGGGGTGTCTTAGACCTCGAGAAGGGCTTGCATAGTCCAGGCTCAGCACTGCTACCCTGGAACCTCACCAAACAAGGCTCTGCAAGTGCAGACACTGCTCCCCCACTTTGCCAAGCCCCCCTCGCAGCCTTTCCTCCCAGCACTTTCCCTAGAACTTCAGAAGAGAAAAAAATGGTGTTGGATTCACACTCTTCAATCTGCAGGCTGCAGTTTTCCCATGTCGTTTGTCATTAAGCCTCAGTTTCCTCATCTATAAAATGGGGATAATAATAGTTTGCACCTCATAGAGCTGTTTTGAGGGTTGAAGAAGACAATACATGTTCATGGTCAGCAAAGTGCCTGGCACAGAGTAAACACACAATAGTAGTTGGCTATTATTGTTTCTCCTACCATATCTGTTCCTTTGCCCTCCCCCTTCAGTAGACATTACAGTTTGCCATTGTTCCACTTAAAGGGATGCTCCGGAAAATACAGTCAGCTCCGTGACTCAGGACATTCTGGGTGTTGTGCCCTATGTGTCAGGCAGGGGGCAGTCTGCCCAAGTGAGACTTGGGACAGCAGCTGACATGTCTCCACCCTAGAGGAGCTCTGATGGGCATTTACGTGGCCTTTGATTAATAAAAATAAGAACGATTTGAATCACAGATTTAAAAATGCATTGGTTCAGTAGATTAAAAACCAAGTATCAAGGGATCTTGGAGAAGGGCAAGAATAAATGGTATCCATGAGATTAAAAAAATTTTTTTTTAGAATCCCAATACCCTTCCCGTTTTCATCCTCCTTTCCCTTTCCCTCCCTCTTTCTTTCTTTTAAAAATCAAACATGTATTGAGTGGTTACCTGTGTTGGCCCTATGCTAGGCACGGGGAATACAAGATTCCTAATTCCTCGTTCTGCCCTCAAGGAGCTCACAGTCTAGGAGGCAGCAGCTTAGAAAGAGAGCACAATGCGACAAGTCCCCGACAGGGCAAGTGCGATACAAACGCTGAGGCTGATGCGCCCAAGTCTCAGGTTGCAAGTGAAACAGAAAGATCTCGGATATTTCCCAGAGAAGGTGACACTCAAATCAAGACCATTCAAACCATTTTCATTAGATAAGTTTGCTAGTTATAAAAATAATACATATTTGTTGCAGGAGATTTAGAAAGCACAACAGTGCCAGAAAAAGAAAACATTAACCATTTCTCACTACTGACATATTCTGGAACATTTATCTTTCAATCCATGTATTTAACATAAATGAGCTCATTAGGTCAATACAATTTGATAGGCTCCCCTTTTCCTAAACATTGAAACATAAACATTTTTCCAACAAACTCAGTCTGGAAGAGTGACCCTGGGATTTTTGATTTGGGGGACAGAGCCCCAGAACCCAGGAGCCAGGGCTGGCCCAGAAGAGAGGTGAGAAGCTGGGTTCATTCGGTGAGAAGGCTGAGTCAGCAGTGCCTGCAGAGCATCCCACATCCCCCAGCTGTGGGCAGCCGGAGAGCAGGGTGCGGCCCTCGGCGGAGTCCAGGCCTAGAGGCTCCTCAGCACACACGTGGTGGTTGACGCCATGGGATGGATGAGATCGCTCAGGGAGGGTGTGCAGGGTGAGAAGAGAGATGACTAGGGTAAGGCCCCTGCCCTCTAGAAGCTCACAGTCTAGTTGCGTTCATGTGCAAGTCGTTCACCCCCAGCTAGATTGTAAGCTCCTTGAGGGCAGTTACCATTTCCACACAGCAGTCCCTTGCCAACCATGAGGGTTAGGTTTCTGAAAACCCCTGGGGCAGAAGTCAGGCTTGAGGAATTTAGGACCTTACTGGGGAAAAAATAGGGTTAGGGGAATGAAGTCACGAGTGAACTTATGAAATCATCATATTTTTACATTGACATAAAGGAAAAAGACAGTGACAGCATATTTCAAAATTCACATATCAGTGACAGAAATGATCAACATACTTTTACATTAACAATGCTTTACAAAGTATTTTCATTTATCATCCATCCCTTTAGTAAAACTCTCCCCTTCACAGCTATAACAATATACTTATTAAATCCATTTTTGCATCACTGGAAAATAATTCATTTGCTAATAGTCATTTTCTTCTGTATGTCTCTCCATAAAAATGCTAAACATCTTTCAGTTTTTATGACTCCGAACTACTGATTTCTATCTCTTGGTCCCACCTGCAAGCTCACACCCACACCCCAACAGGCAGGTGTGGGTTTCTGACTTCTGATGGACCCCCTTCCACTCCGTTCTCTCCCAGTTCACTGCAAACACCTCCGCAGTAGCCTGCCATCCACTTCACCTACTTCCCTCTCCCCAGCCTCTGGGTAGGTTTTATCATCTGCACAGGAATGACCTCAGATTCTCCATGGCTTCTGAAGTAATTAATATGCAAATATGTAGCTGTCAGTATTAGAATTTGGTGTCTTATTTCGTAGACCCTAGCACATCCTGCACTCTAGCTTATAGTAGGGGCTCAAAGATTTCTTGCTGAACTGAGCACGTTTTTAGCCCAAAGTAAAGAATGTGGATATTTTTCTCTCTCCACTCATGCTCCAGATGAATATTAAACTTTGCACACAGCATAAATATTGAAATATTTGTAGGCACATTTAATTTTCCCTCCTGACAGGTCATGATGACAAGAAGAAACTAATAGATGCAATCTATCTGCATTCACGAAGGCCATTTTGAGTTGCACATGACGTGCTGTCAATAGACTCAAAAGATATGGCCTTTTAGTGAAGGGATTCTCCATCTTTTCCAGCTCAGAGACCATGTGGACAAAGCAAAAGACCCACTAAGCCGTGATTCCCCCATGCACGCTCTTGATACAAAAGGCCATCAACACCTTGACCAAATGGGAAGACTAGCACTGTTTTGGATCAGGTACCAACAAAACAATTTCAAGCAAAATAATAATCAGTTATATATACATAGCACTTTACAGTTTACAAAATGCTTTCAGGTACATTTTTAAAAATCTCATTTGTTCCTTGCAGCTACTCTGTGAAGTTGGCCAGAGAAGGCACTAATATCTCCATTTTGCAGATGAAGAAACTGAGGCTTTCCCTAAAGAAAGGGGTCAAAAAGGGGACAATTAAGTAATTACATTAGCTCCCTCTCCCATTGTTGATGCTAGCTGGATTACAAATATATAAAAAAAAATTTTTCATTGCAATGCTGTTTCACTGGTGTGGAATTGCTACTGTTCAAGAGAGCAGCCTCTCCCAACCAACCGCTCCTCTCACGCCCCATTGGCTTCCCCACTCCACCAGCCACTCCTGGCCGTGAACTCAGGAGCCTGACCCATCAAGACATCTGAGTCCATGACCTGCAGGGAAAGGTAATGAACACATGTCCAGGACCACACATACCAGAAACTGCATTCAGCACTTCATAGGCACGATCACATTTTTTCCCCACAACTGCCCTGCAAAGCAGGCTCTGCTATTCCCATCTTGTAGGTGAGGGTGTCAGAGGTTATGTGACTTGTCCAACTCACGGGGCTTGAAGTGGAAGAGCCTGGTCTGAAGGGAGTCTGCCCCGCCTTAACCCTCATTTCCGCTCTTTCCCATAGGCCCTTGATTGCTGAGTAGCAGGACTAAAATGTAAAACCCAGGTCATCTGATTCTAGTTGCTTGGGTACTTTTTATATTATTCACCTCTGCTTCCAAGGAAGCAAAGCAAAGTATGTGGTAATAGATCCCTGGGAGATCTCTGGCAGCCCTTATCTCATGTAATCCTCTTAGAGATGCAGAAATGAGGCTCAGAGAGTGGCAGAGCTGGAATTTGAACCCAGGTCCAGTCCTGGACAGCAGGGCAGTCCCAAGGAAGCGCTTTACCAGCTGGGGAGCCACGTGTACTCCATCCCCAGCTCCCAGCTCAACACTAACAAGGCCCACAGGGATCTGACCTCAGAGGAATTGACCACCCGGATCACGGAGCCTCTGCATAGGGCCCCCACATGGACTAAAGCACCTGACGTTATGATTAAACCCCAAAGAGCCCCAAATCCTTTCTGAGAACAAGAAAGCTGTATTTCCAGTGAATTCCATGGGTTTGGGGAAGTGGAGGTTGTAGCCACTCATTCATTTCCCAGGGGAGCATTAACCAACAGGTGAAGGCAAAACACCAATGGGCACCAATGAAGAGAACACAAGGTTGAAGTTGGACACATGGATCCAATGGAACTGAGAAGCAAAGCTGCAGAGACAGAAGGAACCCGGTGACTGCCAGGGGCTGGGAAAGGGGGGCACACGGAGTGACTGCTTAATGGGAAGAGGGTTTCCTTTTGGGGTGATGGAAATGCCTTGGAACTAGATAGAGGTGATTGTCATTGTGAATGTATGAAATGCCACTGAATTGTACATTTTAAAATAATTAATGGTGAATTTTACATTCTGTGATTTTTACCTCAGTTTTTTAAAAGTTGAGGGAGGAAGGTTGCATGTGCTGAGCGGAGAGTCTGTTGGTTAGACCACGACTCAGTAAGCTTGTGTTAGCAGAAGCCAGTTCTCTGTGGATATGGAGATTTTTCACACAGCCAATGCCCAGCACCAGAGGTGGGTGTGTGTGCGTGCACTTTTGTTCACGTGCTAAGGGTGTGCATGTGCGAGTGTTTATACAATGGGCAGAGGAAACAGCCTTTAGGATTACATTTTTGTAGCTTGATTCTTTGGTTTTGTAACATGTCACACCTTCCAAATCCACCAGATTTGACAATAATTATAAGAACAACAGTTTTATTAAACAGTGGCAGGTACTATATATTGAGAGGCTTCTATGAGCCAGGTACATCCACAAATGTATCATGTGCATCATCTCATTTAATGCTCACAACAACCCATGAAAAAGAAATTCCATTTTTCAGGTGAAGAAACTGACACTTATAAGGTTAAGTACCTGTCCAAGATCACACATTAGTAATGACAGGGGCAAGATTTTAATCAAGTCCATCTTACTGATACTTGTGATTTGAGAATGGGAGTGGGGGTGTGGGGGAGGGGGCTGTAGGAGAGTAGAATCAACATCTCCAATTGTGGAAAAAGTCTTAAAATACAGACAAATACTTTTAAAGACTCAGAATCACATTAGCCAGAAATAACTACTATTAACAACAATCTAACATTCATGTCTCATTGTTTCCATTTCTTTTATAAAGTTGAAATAAAGCTAGGAAGCAACTGGGTATACTCTTTTTCCCCCTTATGCTGTACCACAAACATTTGCCCACATTTCTACAAGTCCCCATATATATAATTTTGAATAGCTATATATATTCTGTCCCAGGGACATGAAAACTAACTTTTATCTTAATGTTGGGCAGGCGAGCGCTTTCTAGTTATGTGTGCATGTAAATAATGCTACAATGAATATTTTTGTCTATTGGCTTTCTCTGCATTTCTGGGTCATTTCTAAGGATTTTTGGGTTTCAGATGTGCCCTGGACCTCAAGTCCTCCTCTGGAACCCTAGCTGAGCAAGAGCATCATCTGTGGAGGTTTCTGCAAATTCACACCCCCGGCTCCAGCCTAGAGCTAAAACTGGAATGTCCAGATCTGGGCTGGGACTGACTCTGGTGTGCTCCTCTTTTTTTTTTTTTTTTTTTTTCCCTATTTGCTGTTGCATTTATCTATGCATTTATTGGTTGTTTCTTGTATGTGTCCTGACCCGGAATCAAATCCACAACCTTGGCTGGTGCTCTGCTCTTAAAAGACCAGGCCAGTGGTGATACTTCCCACCTCTTCCTGTCCTGGCCGCACAAACTTGCAGTCTCAACCAAAGACAAGGTTCCTCTCCTTGCCACACTGATGCCTGGCTGGTGGAGCCTGAGGCCTGTGGATATTCAACTAACCTCCAAACTTCTTGCTTCATCTTCAGATTCTGCCACCCCTCCAAGCTACCTGCCCTGTTATTAACCTAATTTTTTAAAATCAACTTTTGTTTCTGGGATCAATTTATTCAAGAAGGGAAAATGTACCTTAATACGGTAAGTTAACAAACACCATGTCTTCATGGATAGAAGAAAATCTTAAAATATAAACGTTGAAAACAAACTACAGCAATATACTGTTGCCTCCTCATCCAGATTCAGGCCCTTTTTAAACGGGAGATTAGCAAATGTCACTGAGGTATTAAATAACTTCCTGGCTCTCTCCTCCACTAAATCACAAAGATTGAAAAGAAACTGAAACAGCACTCCCTCCACCATGTGACTCAGTGTTACTTAACACCCTGCTTAGGTAACACACTTACAACCATTTGGTACCAGTCCCCAGTAGAAAACACTGATCTAGTCCAACCTTCTCCATTTACACACACGAATAAAAGACGCTGAAAGGTAAGTGACAGGCCTTTGTCACATCCAAGCCTGGCAGCAAAGCAGCACCAAAAATCCAGGTCTCCTGCTTCCTAAGTCTTATTTCATCCCTCTTTGAAAATCTTATTTAAAAAAAAATATTGGGCAGTAGAATATATAGGGAGAAAAATATACTTTTACTTGGATCATTGCTTATAAGATCTCAAAATATATTACGATGGAAGAGATTAAAGATATAAGCACTTCTTGAAAAATTCAATCAGCAAATAATTATTGACCATCGATTTCAGTGCCAGACCCTGTGTTGTGTGCTGGGCCAAGAGCAGAGGACAAGAGACAGCATCTGGTCCCCATCCCTAACCCGACAGTGTGTGGGGGCAATGTTGGGACTAGAAGTGGCATTTGTAGACTGATCATTCATTCAGTTCATTAGTCCACAAACATGTATGAGCATGTGCTATGTGTCATATTTCCATGAATTTTTTTTTTATGGGAGCACTGAACATCTCTTCTAGACAGATACTCTGATAACTGTATTTACTGCTAAGATTCAAACACCATAAGAATGGCAGGGTTTAAAAACATCTCTCAAATCAGTTCTAGAAATATGTTTCATAAAACTTATGCTGAACTCCTTAATAAAGGATACAATTTAAAAAGTATTACACAGTTTAGATATATAATCATTTACAATTAGCTAATATTTACAGGATCCTTAGATCACTTGGCATTGTGCTCAACACTTTTGCAGACACTGATTCATTTAATCCTCACAAGAATTCTGTAAAAAATTACTATTCTCTATAATATACGGACTTGGAAACTGACACTTCGAGAGATTAAATAACTTTCCCAAGATCAAATAGCTACTGAGTAGTGAGACTTAGATACAAATTCAGATAGCAGATTGAAAGTTTAGACCATCCCAAATTTGAAAGTCATACTCACTAGAGGAAAAAATAACTAAAGGTATGTTGGAATTTTCTTTATTTCAATTATACTCACAAAGAGAAAGAGGAATTTGAAAGCTCCCCCAATGTTTAACCTCTAGATTAACCATTTATTAGTTAACAAATAGGTGATGAGATGGTGTTTCCCAAACTTTGGAAACTCTAGAATCACCTGTAGGGCTATTAGAACCTGCCGAGAGTCCCCCCTTCACTAGAACTGGGGACAGCCTGAGGATTTTCTTTTCTAAAAGGTCTCCAGTGATGCTGATGCTGCTGTTTTGGAAACCACATTTTGAGAACTACCCAGTTTGGGAATCAAGAGCTTTAGAATTAGACAGACCTGCATCAGAAACTTGATTTTTTCATTTGCTGTATGTGTGACCTTGGACATGTCACAGAGGCTGAGTTTCTCATCTATAAAAGGGACCATCAATATTGAATAAGGTCATTGTAAGAATTACATTAAATGAATTTATGTGTACCACCTGCCAGATACCTGGTATGTAGTAAGCATTCAATAAGTTAATATTAATTTATCAACACCTATTAAGAGTTTTATTATTTTATTATTAATGTTATTAATCCTAAATTAATATTATTAATCTCAATATCATTAATAAGTGGTTCTCAAGAGAGAGTGCACTCTCAGCTTTTCACTGAATGCCCTATTGGAAAGAGAAAGAAACAAAACTACATTGTGGGGGATAGTGATATTTCATCCCAAATAGTCATATTTGTCTCTTCTATGCACAAAGATGCTAGAAAGGGGCGGCTGATACAAAAAGAAGATACACATGGTGGGACACACATCAAAGCCACATGCCAGCGGTTAAGAAGGCCACCCTTGGCAGCACCCAGAATACGTAGTGGCAACATCGCATCACACAGAAGATCTCAGTGACAGCTCGTAGGCAAAGCTGGAAGTGTTTGAGGGCATCTGGGCTTTTTTTTTTTTTTGGAGCTCACTGCAAAATTAATAATTATAAAATAACAATAGAAATGCATGGCTTTGTAAAGCATTTTGCTGTCAAATGGAATAAATGGAAAGTATTAAGGAGTCCTTTTTATCTTCCTCTGCCTGATTGATGATGTGTTGTCTGGGAGGGGATATTTCATGCATGTGTATGTATGTGTTGTTTGTTGCTGTTGCTTTTAAAATAAGCCTCAAAGACAAACCCTGTTACGAGCTTCTCTTCCAGAAAAAGCAGAATATATGAAGGGCTGGAAGAACATATTAAGGGCTGGAAATTGGCCATGGGCTGTGGTAGAGCGGTGGGGCATATTTTCTAGCTGTTTGCCAGTACTTGAAACATTTAAAGGTGGATCCTGGTGCGACTGAGTGGTGCTTGAATCATCTGATGAGGGATGGATTTCCAAGGCCAACTGGAAAGATTACTGAATAAAGGAGAGTGAGGCCTATTAATGCGACCCAGCAAGAAGGATCAAAGAGGAATGGAGGAGGTCAGAGAGCCCAGCTCCACTAGCAGTTTGCATTTGCATCTTCCAGGCCTTGGCTGATGAGATTTCACTTTTGGAGCTTCAGGTTCCACAAAGGAGGGTAGAAGAACAGCTCCCCGGGAACCATTCCAGCTGTGATGGCCCCTGGCTTCTTCACAGCCACCCCTCTCATTCAGCTCCCAGCGCAAAGGCTGTGTCTCTGACCACAGCTCCTGTAGCAGATACTACACATCCCTCAACCTGCCTGCAGCTCCCAGGGACAGTCTCCACACAGTAAAGGCTTCACACCTCAAGTCAGGCACTTGCATTTTTCTGCTGGGGACTCTGGCAATGAAAACTCGTGCATGGATGGGGCAGGGTGGAAACACCTGGAAGCAAAATCCACAACCAATGGGGAGGTAAGTTGGTAGATAAATTATACTCTCATCTCTTGATATTAACTCCTTTTCTTTCCCCAAATATGGTCCTGTCCTAACACACATCTATGAACCTGCAAAGGGATTTAATGGAAAGGGTTTTGAAATTCAGAGACCTATGTGGCTTTGGGCAAATTACTTGCCTTCTCTGATCCTTCTTGAAACAATTTCAAAACTAGGAAGAGTACTGCCTGCCTCATGGGTTAACAACAAAGTCTGTGAGCTTAGAGCTGTAAAATGGCCAGGATCTGGCATGAATTTAACACGTTTGCGTTCATTTCATTCCCTGTCTCTTCCTCTTACCTCCTCTCTCAACCTCCATAATTAGTTCCACACTCTTTAGAGAAGGGGATTCTTTCAGCCTGCCTCAGTCCCCTACCCCCTTGCTAATCATCCTTGTCCCTTTGTGCACACGCACACTCAGATGGGGTCACAGCCAGCAGCAGTACTCTGTATTGTCTATTACTTCTGCCTCCATGAAGTAAACACTCCTAGGCAGGTCCTGACCCTTCCATATAGGCTACTTGGCCATTTCGCAGATAGGGAAAATGAGGCTCAGAGAGACCAGGTGATTGCTTGAAACCTCCGCGCTAATAAACCTCAGCCTCTGTGCTAGTAAGCCGCACAGACTGTCTGACTCCTAAGCCCTGCATCCTCTCCAGGCCACACTCCCTTCACTAGGCTCCCAGTGAATTCCAGAGACCACAAGGCTGTGACTAATGCCCTCAAGGCATGCTGAGGTTTGCAGCAATAAATATGTCTGTGCTAATGGCCCTCCTCTTGCTTTTGTTTAATGAAAATTATGCATGCCCTGGGCACTGAACTAGGCAAACCCATTGAGGTAGCTATTATTAGTCCATTTTACGGTTAAGGAAACTGAGACTTAGAGAGGTTAAACAATTTGTTCTCCGTCACTGAGTAAGTATCAAATCTGGGTGTGTCTGATCCATAGCCTAAGTTGTCCTTAGAAGACATGGTCCTTCCTGGGTCTGCTTCCTGTAGCCTTCCTCTCCCTTCTCTCCTGTCCCTTATGGCTGCTTCTGCAGTGCCTTACTGCAGCAGCCCCTCAGACTCAGTTTTTTGTTTCACAAAGGCAGGAAATAAGAGCACCCACTACATTGCAAGCTCTCTGAGGTTTTCTTCATCGCCTCTTCAGCCACTGTTAGAAGCTCAGGAAAGATCTGTTCAATTGAAGTGATCAAAGCCTCAGCAGGTGTTGATTAGAAGCTGTTTTAGCTCCCTTCCAACTTGGGAAGGCTACTCCTCTGGTGGTCCTATTTCAGCTCCCTCAACACATAAAGAAAGGCATCTGCAGTGATTCAAACCAATGAACAGCATCATTAAACATCAACAAATGCTCATCTTTGAGGGGGTCTTCCACAACAGTGGAGCCAGTGACTACAGGTGGGCAGGGGAGCCGAGAGGAGCAGCATTCCTGTTTGGCTCCATCACTCACGACAATGGAGTTCCGCTGGCTCCACCTTCCTGCCAGCGATGAGGCCCTGAGGCCCGTGACCAGGCTGGGTTATGAGGAGGAACAGCTGGATGGACATGAGTAGTGTTACAGCTCCGGAGCCCTCCTGAACACCCTGAGAGGACGCAGCCTTCCCAACTCTGTTAGCAATACAACTAACAGGTGTCAAGTCCAAGAGCAGTCTAAAGACAGAGCCACAGTCTCTGAAATCCTGCTCCACAAGGGTACCCAACAGGGCGTGAGGCATCAGGGCCCAGGAGTGGCAAAGATATCTGGCTCCTTCAAGATGTCCAAGCTGGGTGACAGGCCCTCTCTGCTGTCTGGTCACTCAGGACATCTATAAGGCCATCCATGGTAAACAGGTTTGGGTTCCCGGAGTGACTTATCTGATCTTGGAACAACTCACTCCACACATAGTGTGAAGGAGCTCAGAGTGGACTCTGCAGCCAGATTACCTGGGGCCCAGTCCTGGCTCCGCTGCATACTCTCCGCATGACCTTGGACAAGTCACTGAACCTTTCTATGCTTCAGTTTTCTCAAACGTAACATAGGAAAAATAACAGTCCTCACCTTGCGGGTTATAAGAAAATGAAATGAGATATTTATAAAGCACTAAAAATAACGCTATTGCATAAGTCCCTTGTAAGTACTTACCAAATAAATTAATACTCATCACATCTCCCAGTAACTTCCTAGTACTAACCCCTTGGAAAACATACTTAATTATTATATTTGCACACATGCACCCCTTCTTCATTCATTCATTCTTCTCCTATGTGCTCCCATAATGTTCTGCCTGACCATAGCATTTATAACTCTAGAACATCTTTTCTATTCCACAAGCATCTTTTCTGTACCACAGCCAGGCACTGTATTGGCACTAAGGGTGCAACTCTAGAAGACCCTGGGTCCAGAAGAGATGGGTAAGAGTCACTAGGTAGCAAAGTTGAGGGTGGAATGCTAGAGGCATCATCAGTTACATTGTGTTTTAATGAAGTTTCAATAATTAAGAGCCATCTAATCTGTTTACAGCAAATTTTTAAAAAAATCTAGATGTCCAAGGGACATGTTCATTCTAAAAGGGATATAACAGCAACAACAAAAATGGAAGTAAGAAGAAGAAGAAGAAGAGAGAGAGAGAGAGAGAGAGAGAGAGAGAGAGAGAGAGAGAGAGAGAGAGAGAGAGGAAGAGAGAGAAAGGAAGAAATTCTAGCCCCTGGTATTCCAAATTTTGCACAGGGTTCCCAAACCTCCTGGCCATAGTCCCCTGTTCCTGGGGCCTGCAGCCATGGGCTCATACTGCAGGTTGTTCACAACACCTCTGGCAACTCTCTACTTCCTATAACTTCCATGGTTTCAGTTCACTCTGGTTTCAGCTGCTTTGGAATCCACAGACTTTCTGGCAAGAAGTTAGAGCACTCTGCTTTCCCCACCTCTCTGAGGCTTTCCATCCTGACGCAGTGAACCCAGCTCTTCCCACTGATTGGTTGTTGGCCATCAGCGGGAAGGCACAGTTGTTCCCAGGAGACCTTCAAGGCCAGCCCCTAACAGCTGCCTCAGCTGGCGAGGCCCCTTTCACTCTAATGACTGCTTATTAAGAATGTTGGTTCAACATGCCAACCAATCATAATGCATAAATTTTGTCTGGATCCTAGCTGAGAAGGAAAAAAAAACACGAAAACATTTTTGGACAATTAGGGAGACCTGAATATGGTGTGGACATTAGGTAACAACTGTAAATTATTATTATTTTTTTAACAATTGTAAATTATTATTCCTTTTCTTAGGTATAAATATCATATCATAGAACACATTTTTATACAGAACATATTTTTAGAAGAGGCATGTATGAAGAAAATCATGTCTGTAAATTGGAGAAAATATACATTTACACATATGCATACACACAAAGATTAAAGCTTATATGGCAAATATTTTGAGAAAAAACCAATTTCTTGTGGTTCTATATAGACCTTATTTATGTACCCTACATTGAGAACTAAAAAGAGAGATACAGAAACACAAGATACATAGGTATTACTTATCTCCATATTTCAAAATTCAACTTTACTTTGTTCTCCATGGCAAAAAACAAACAAACCTTGGCCCTGTCCTGCACCCCAGCCCCACACATGAGCATATACACATTCACACACAAACATGCACACACATGCATGCATATATGTATACACGTACACACACACACTGGAAGGCACTTCCTTTGAGTTCAAAGCCCAGAATAACTGGCCTGGAACAGTAAAGAGCTGGGATTCTGCACTGGAAGACTTGAGTCCCAGCCCTGCTGCCCAGGAGCTGGTGGTCTTGAGAAGCCACCTGAACTTTTCTGAGTCTCACTTTCCTCAGTCACCCAGGAGTATAATAATCCTGCCAACCAATCACATAAGGTTAGTCCAAGGATCTGGAGGAGGAAAGGCTATAAAGACACCATCTCAACATTCTGTATTACCACCTAGGTTCACTAGTAAGACACGCTGAGAATTGAGTGTATGGAGGGATAGCCACACTTTCTAAAGGTTCCTGTGTCAATCTTCTGGAATTGGACCTCCTAGAATATACGTTTCTGAGCTGCTTGCTACTGGAAACAGATGTAACTCTTTTAGCCCTACATGTTATAGCCAAAACAATAAAAACACAACTGGCTTTTTGATTTTTTTTTTTTTTTATACAGACATTCCCAAAGCAATCTTATATAAATGGTTCTGAAACACGCAGCACAGACAAAGGGGCTGGGTAGAGAGATGGGACCCAACCAAAGAGTCCTGCTTGGGTCATGGACAAGGAATGCTAAAACCTTGGCCTGCTGCCTCCTGAGCCCCTTGCTTCTAAGACTTGGGCAGAAAACCTCATTCATTCAGAAACCATTAATTCTGATGATATAGACTTGGCCTCAGCTGATCTTGCCACTGTTTTATCTGTGGAATGCATTCTGGCTTAGAAGGAGAGGCCACGTGGTGCACAGACAAGCATGCTAGCTAGGTGGCCAGGAGACCTGGATCACTCCTGACCCCACCAGTATGTAACCTTGACTGAGGCACCTTTTTTCCCCAGCCTCAGTTGTCATCCCTGTCAAATGACAGTGTTAGATAAGAGGCTGTTCCTGTCTCATCTGATTCTAAGATGCTACAACCAGTCACTTCCTTTGGAAAGTCCTCCCAATCCCTGAATGAAACAGGTATCTGTGAAATTAAAGCATACTTAATCGACCATGGGAACAAATTGTTTTAGAGCAAGTTGGAAGCACTCATATCTATGCCCCAAGGAAGTACAAAGCATTTCATTTTTCACTCAGCCTGATTCATAAGGATTTTCATCTGTTGCTGCTGGTTTGGTTATGTAAGTGCTCTACATACATGAAAACAATGAATAATACTATCTTTACAGAGAGCAGTCTGAGGCATCCACAGTTATATAGCACAGCAATGGTATGTGTAGGTTCATCACCCCCACTTTCACACAGAAAACTACACGTCAGAGAGGTTAAGTAACTTGCCCAATGTGACACAGCGGATGTTTAAAGTAGGAGTCCAATTCCATCTTCTGTGGTAGCATCTGAAGCTAACCCATCATCTTGTAAATAAACACTGGTTTATGAGTACGCTATTTGTCTTTCCTTGTAATGGACATTAACTAAAAAACTTATTGAGCTATAATTGAAGTATAATACTATACATGTTTTAATTGTTTAACTTGATGAGTTTTCATGTCAGTATACAACTGTGAAACCATTGCCATGACCAGGATAGTAAACATAGCCATCATCCCAAAAGTTTCCCAATACCCTCCTCCTCTCATCTTCCTCCAGGCAACCACTTATCTGTTTCTATCATAATGTATTACTTTGTATTTTCTAGAATTTCATATAAATGGAATCAAACAGCACATACTTTTTTTCTGTCTGGCTTTTTCCATTCAGTATAATTATTTTGAGATTGATTTGTGTTACTGGATTTATCAAGAATTCATTCCTTTTTATTGCTGACAGTATTCCATTGTATGGACATGCCATATTCTTTACTCATCACCTACTGACCATCATTTGGGTCACGTAAAGTTTTTGGCTGTCACCAAGGACGCTGCCATGAACATTCGTGTACAGGTATTTGCATGTAAATATGCTCTCATTTCTCTTGAGTAAGTACCGCAAGAGAAACTTGAGTGAAACTAGGTGTGAACTGGCTGGGTCATAGCTAGGTATATATTTAACTTTTTAATAAGTTTTTATTTATTGATTTTAGCGAGAGAGAGAGAGAAAGGGAGAGAGAGAGAAATATAGATTTGTTGTTCCACTTACTTATGCACTCATTGGTTTATTCATCTATGTGCCCTGGTTGGAGATTGAACCCGCAACCTTGGCATATCAGGACAAGATTCTAACCAACTGAGCTGCCCAGCCAGGGTGGTATATATTTAGCTTTTCAGGAAGCTGCCAAACTTTTCTCCAAAGTAGAAGCACCATTTTACACTTCTGTTGCTCCACTTCCTCACCAACACTCAGTGTGATTATTAGTTTCTTCCCTTTTAGGCACTCAAGCTGTTTTTAAGTCATATCTTAGAGTAGTTTTAATTTTTATTTCCCTAATGACTAATGATGCCAAGCAGCCTTTCATGTAGTTTTTTTTTTTAACTTCAGTTATGACATGAAAATATGACAAAAATTACAGTGCTAGTTACCATTTATTAAACCATTAAACCGTTACCCTCCTGTGTGACAGATACAGTGCTGACAGTGTTACATACCTATCATCGCACCCTAATGACAACCTGATAAAGCTGGGATTCGGATCCAATTCTACAAATGGGGAAACTGAGATCCCCACGAAGTCTGGGTGATTTGTCCCATGTCATAGTTAGTCAATGGAAGGGCCAGGTTTTACTTTAGGCCTATGCTCTATACCTCACAGGGTGTGCCTGCCATTAACACTGCTCATGGGCAGGACTCGCATCCTATATCTCAGGCACAGTCAGGACTTAGGAGCATAACCAGACAATGGCATAAATAAATAAATGACAGGCATGGCACACAAGTGTAACTTCGGTGCTTTCTCGCTGCTCACACAGTCATTCCCTATTTGCTAGGAGCATAGGAGAGTTTAGCCAAGATGTACCGTGGGTGAAAGCCTGATCAATATATCAAGACTGAATAATGTTAAAGGCAAAACAGATATTCGAGAGACTCAAATCTAAAGACTGGCATAAGGATGTCAGTATTTAGCACATTTAGGTTGTGCTGAAGAAATCCCTTCAAAGAACATCATTTTTGCTCCTTAAAGGCAGGTGCATTTCAAATTGTTGACTCTTAAGCAGCACTAGAAATAGTTCTAGAGTTTTCTTTAGACCAGGAATAAAGTTGCAGCACCAAGGGCAAAGCCACATGGTGCACTGGCAAGCTAAGCAGCTATGAGCAGGCCAGCTGGACTCTCTGGACCTCAGTTTTCTTTTCTGGGCTGCCAGTGGCTCATGGGAGGCTGCTCCCTAATATACCTTCTAGTGCCCAGATGCTGGTGTCTATACATCAAGAGTTGCAGGAAACACCAGACATGAGAGTGGTAGTAAATGTGGCAATATAACAAGCAGAGCCCTATCTAAGTAGAAGAAATTTCAACTTTGCATTTTGACTTGAAAACCTTGACTAAACTGTGGTGTTTAAGATCCATGTCTACAGAATGATGTAGCCCTTCAAAGAACAGTACTCACGGTATGCATGACCCCAGCCATTGTGGAGGTGCTCTTGACTCTGCAGCTGATCCTCACAATGTGACATCATTTTTATAACTCCAAGCTCCCTAGTGGCCTTCCTTCTTCCTGAGGTCAACTCATCCTAACTTACTGCCCTGGTGGATTTTCTCCAGAGTCCTTCCACATTTCCCCACTTGGAGATCTCCTCAACTCTTAGGGTCTATTAGGAGGAAATCTCTCTTCTCTCTCCCTGGTAAGATCTCATCACCCCTTACACTGCACTCTCCCTGGCTATGGCGCCCTCTTCTAGGGAGGCCTTTCTCTTCCTTTATATCTCATGCGGTGTTTGCATCAGCAATGGGTTATCTGTGTCCTCACAATAGAAGGAGAACATAAATATGAGAAACAATGATGCATAATAATATAAACATAATAAAACACAAATAAAATCTGAAGTGTTATTCTAGTCACATTTGAAGAACCCAAGAGCAACATGTGACTAATAGCTGCTACATGGGAGGGCAAAGATATAGGATATCTCCATCCCTTCAGAAACTTTATTGAAAAGTACAGTATTCCCTCACTTATCGCGGGTATTATGTTCTAGACACCCCGTGAAGTAGGAACCGTGCATTTATTCTACAGTCTTAAACTTACATAACTTTAACAACGTACGTATACAGTACCACAAAATCCCACGATATAGCGAAAAATCCACAATAAGTAATTAAATATAATATTTTTTTAAATGCCGCGATACAGTGAGGCCGCGACAAGTGAACTGAGATATAGAGAGTGTACAGGTTTTTGCAGAAGTCTTCTCAATGATGGTAAACTTGCTTCTTTAAGGTGCGATTGATTTCTTTAAATAAGCAAAAGACACTGGGAATGCAATATGGGGATCACAAAGAACATCAGGAATTCTATACTACTGATTTCAAGATGCCACTTTTAACTGATGAGTCACAGCCAACCAAGCCAACTATGTGGCTATAAGCTATCTCTGAAGATCAGTGTGGTTATAAGCTATTTTTGAAGGTCAATGCTGGCTCTTGTTGACCTCTCCAATTTTTCTCCCTTATACCATTCCATCACCCAATAAAACATCCTCTGCATGAGTCCAACTGAGATAACTTGATTTTCCATTTTCCTATGTATCTATACATGCTGTTCCCCCCATTTGAAATGGCAACTGGCCCCCTTGCAGAACTATGATTAGCTTTCAGCACAGTTCAAGCTTTACCTCCTCTGTGATACCGTCTCTGATTGCCTCCATGCAGAGCTGGCTGACCCTCTTGTATGTCCCCTGGTATATTTCCATCCTTCTTTAATCACTTCTTCATATGATTCTGTCTTCCAACAGTGTGACCTCCTTGAGGGAGAGGCTGTCTTTTCCCCTGACTTGGCCCACCACAGTCACTGCCAAATTGGACACACTTGACAAATATTAATTTAAAGATTTTGTCAATGAATAACTAAATACTCAAATTCTCAAAGAGGGGTCCAACTTTGTGTCTAGCAATGGCAGCATCACCTGTATATGTGTGCGGTCTCTCCAGGTACCACCTCTGAAGAAAGCCAAACTCATTGGATTGTTTACATTACAGGCCATTATTTATTACAGGTTTCACTTATAATCATTTGAAGCCTAGGATGGAAAAAAGCTCATGGTTGGCACCTGAAACTAACATAAAATAATACTGAAAGTCAACTGTAATTGAAAAACAAAATAAAACAAAACAAAAACCCCCTACATGGCTTTTCAAAGAATTCCAAACCACCCCCAGCAAGCAAGGGCAATGTTGAATTAAGAATGCCGGGCACCTCCCTCCATGTGTCTATGTGCAGAGTCAGTGGCCTCTGTCTGCTTGGTGACTACTCCACTGCTTATGAACGACCTAAGCAGTAGGGAACAAGGAAGCCAAGCTGCTCACACCCACAGGTATGCCTCCTGCTCCCTTCCTCCATGTTCAGAAGAGCACCCAGAGCAACCACAGCACAGGGATGGGATGGGATCCCTCCTGCCCCACTAGAAGGCAACCAGGTCAATCCCTAGCTCTTTCCCACGAAGGGGGTGGGGAATGGGTGACATGGTAAAATCTGATTGGCAGTCAAGAAATTTGACTTGACAGGTGGGTTAAACTGGCTAGTTACCAGCTGTGGGCCACATTACTAAATATTTCCAGCCTCATTTCCTCAGTTTGAGGTGAAGATAATACGCACCTCCCCAGTTGGGAGTGAGGTGAAGAAATCAGGCTCTGCCACACAGTAAGAGTTCAAAACATGTTAGCCACCATCCCTGTCTCCACCTAATATCCCATAAGCTAACTGGCTTTGTGAGTTCAGGCAAGGTTCTTCCTCTTCTGAGTCCTCAGTGCCTCCAGCTCCATAGGTGAGCCAAATTATGCCTCAGTTCCCTTCCAGATCCAAAGTGTGGAGGTTTGGGATGCGACACTTCCTTTGTGGTATTGTGTGTGTATGTGTGTGCACCTATGAGAGAGAACATATGGTAGCAAAACCATTTTTTTAAAGTTCTTTAATGAAATAAGACAAATTTAAATGTTTTGATTCCAACCCACTGTGTTCTCTTTGTTCCATATATAATTTTAAAAACTTATCTTTGAATTTTAGCTCTTCCGACAATGGCAAATCCTTCCACAATACAGAGCAAAGGTTTTCTCCCTCCTAATGATGCAGCATACAGAGTTAAATCCTTAGTCTTTGTATATGAATTATTTGATGTTTCCAATAAAATAGGTTGGAAAGGGCTGGAACAGAAAACCACTCCATGTATCTGAGTGACTAAGGCCTCAGAAAGCGAAGGCAAACTTGCAGCCTCCTGAGAAGGTCAGCAGTCAGTGTCTGTACAGGCCTGTCTTCGACTCTGACTGCCTCTCCAAGATGGGGACAGCTATCATAACCCTGTTCACTCATGAGTCCATCGAGTGGAGCTCCCAAAGGGTTTTTAGAGGGAGCCTACTACTAGGAGATGTTCTGCAAACATTAAAAAGCAATCTCATGTTGAAAGTTTGGGAACTCTTATGTGCTAGTTATCTCTCTTGGGGATTCACATTGTCATAGTAAAGGCTCTGAGAATTCCTGAAGTACAAGAACACGTTTAACCTGTCCAATTCGGTATTTCTTGAACATATTTGTGCATACACCAGTTTTTGTGTGTATGGAGTTCTTCTCCCTCATGTAAAATAAAAAACTGTTTCACCTCTCCACACACCCACATACCCTCACAATATGGAAAAAATGCTTGAAACCCAGTTCCAGGAATGACTCTGGACAAAGGTAATAGCATGCACTCCAGAGTGAGAGAAAGCCAGGTTCAATCCTAATTCCACAAGCAGTGTAGCCTGAGGATATTACTTAACCTTCTGGAGTGTCAGCTTTGCCATAAGTGAAAACCAGATTGATCACCTCTACTCCTACTCACCTATGTGTGCATTAGGTGAGGCAAGGCACCTACGAAAGCATCTGGCACACGGCAAGTATTTTAAAAATGTGATGCCCTCGCCTCTCCTTGCAAAATCACAAGTGGAGACATTTGAAAACACACTGGTCATTTTTTAAAGTACTCATAAAACTTTAAATCAAATCATTTCACATAAGTAGCCATCTTGGAATGTCATTCCATTACCTAGTCTGCATGTGTTTATAAATAGAGGCATCTAGGAAAAAAATGGTAGGGCTGCTTTAATACATACACATGTGAAGGAGACCTAGTATTTCAAGCAGCTACCTAGAATTTAATATCAAGAAATTTGCCTATGTCAAATATTACTTTACTTAAAGGAATGTGATATCACTTGATACATTCATAAAGTGCATTCCGATCAAAATATAGCAGTTATTAACATTACTAACAACTGTTTTATCCCAGTGTGTTTTATTGAAACCATAATGATAGGAACATTTGAAATACGTGTCCCTGGCTAATTTTCTGAAGCCTATTTCCCACAAAGAGTTCATACGATAATTCCACCAGGGTTTTTTCCAAGGTAGAATGAGGAGTTTAAAATGCTTGAAAGAGAGTCATCTCGCGGTCACTTATAATTAAATAGGAGCTAAAGGGACATAATACAGAAAATGTGTGATCTTCCCTGGCTCTGAAATAAAAACAGATTATCAGTGAGAAAGTACCTTTGCAGGGAGACCTGATCGCAATCTACAGTAGGATTCCTTTCAAGCCTGGATGTCTATTTCAAAATACCCATTAAAAGTCTATGATGGACTTAATTACGAGAGGCAGATAATAAGAGTCTAGTTCATTCCTTCCCGTTGTCTGGGGTGGTTTAGAGCTGCCAATCATCTTCCCCTTCAAAGAGGCCCAAGGTGCAGATACCACTTTCAGGAGCATGGCTGGACTGTGAGGGAGGGGCTCTCACCCTCTAGGTGGTGCTGACAGAAGCGGGGGCCTTCAAAGTGCACTGACGGGGCTGCTTGCTAAAAGCAGTGAGAGTTCTTTCCATTATTCCAACACACGATGTTTGAACCAAGAAACTCCCTCATCTCTGCTTCTCATTTATCAGCCTCTGATGTCCCTCTTTCCGCCTCCACTTACCTCCACAGTGTTTGGGGTGATTTGACATATAGCCTCATAAGCTAACTGGTGGCCTTAACACATACACACACACACACACACACACACACACACACTCGGTAAAGGACAGCAGAGGAAAGAGCCCATCTCAATAGAAGCAGCACCAGCTCTAGAGTCAGAAAGACCTGAATTTGAATCCTAACTCCCTCACTTCTCACTGTGTGGTCTTAGGCAATTTATCTAACCTCTCAGAGCCTCCATTTTCTGCCTGTAAATCGGAAACAAGAACACCTGGCATGTAAGTTTCATAAAGCGTCCCCTGGTTCATAATAGGACACCTTGCAGCTAATGTTTGTGTGCTTCCATTGTTTCCCATAGAACAATTCCCTCTGCCCAGGGAGAACAACTTATTGGAGAGGCCAGCTGAGAGAAATATGTTAAATAATTCAGAAGCACTAACATCAAGTCCGATGCGGGTATAAAAATAGTTACAAAACACCACACTCCTCTTGTTTTCATTACCACTACCTTGGATCCCTGGTAGGGACAGGAGCTAGGGTCTGGCCTGAAGCTGGGGCTGGGCCTAGGGCAGGGGTGCTGCGTCAGGCTTCTAGTTTGGCTCTTTTAACTACTCATCTTTGTACAAAGGCCAGGGAAGCATCTGCTTGTCACGTCTATATTTTATACCAGCCTTCAGATAGGCAGCTGTTTTTTGAATTGATAGCATGCTCAGCAGGG
Source organism: Furipterus horrens (assembly GCF_987537825.1). Classification (NCBI taxonomy): domain Eukaryota; kingdom Metazoa; phylum Chordata; class Mammalia; order Chiroptera; family Furipteridae; genus Furipterus; species Furipterus horrens. The sequence continues at coordinate 50,567,193 of NW_028327172.1, forward strand.
CTACTGGAGCAGAGAATTCTCTCTATCCTGCCTTCAGAAGGGGACCGACTGGTGAGCTCTCCAGGGATGCTGGACCTGATCCTGAAGCTGAGGTTCAAAGGAGCAGGCAGGTAGGCTGCCCTGAGCCCAATTAACCTGCGTCACCCAGAAGGACTATGTTGTCCCTAAAAGCACAAATTCAGGAAAAAGAACAGCAAGACTCCAACTGGAGAACTAACATTTTACTAAGCTCCTACTATGTTCCAGGCACCCTACCAGGTACTTTACCCATATTACATCCTATAGCCCTCACGAGACACAAAATTAGTTGCAAGCTTCCACGTTTTACAGATGAGGAGACGGAGGCTCAGGGAAGTTAAGGAGTTTCTCTCAAATTTCCACTGAAGAGTGAGGGCTCAGACTGCACTTGTCTGGCTCCCCAGCCTGGGCTCTCTCCCCTGTACCCTCCCCAAGAGCAGAGCATGTGGCAGGAAAAGGTCTTCATGAAATATTCAGCTGCATTTGTAGCTCCAAGCCAGATATGAACGCTTACTCAGTGTATTTTCTTGCAAAGGAGCTGCATGGAGACAAATTTCCAATTCATACTTAACAAGACAGCAAAACACAGCCTGTTGTTGGCCTCCTCCAGGTACAGGACCAGCCTAACACTCGCTGGGAGCAGTGGGCACAGGGACTGTTACACAGAGGCCAGAACCAAAGCTGCTGCTTCAGGAGCTGAGGGTCTCAGAGAGTCTCTTTGGCCAACTTTATAGGAGAGAAGAAGGAATGATCAGCAAGGAAGAGGAAGCCCAGAAGGGGAGAGGAAGGAGGAGAAATAATAATGAACATAATATCTCCTGTCCCTTCTGAGAACATGTCCTCATCCTCCACATCTGACTCCAAACACTTCTTTCTTTTTGAAACTGTCCTTGCCTCCCCAAGTCAACCTGCACATTAGAGTTCTCTCTCTGATGTTCCTCCTTCATGCTAGGCTCTGTGCTAGAAGCTTGATTAATGCTATTCCATTGTATCCTGAAAGCAGGGTTGTACTCCATATTAAAGAGGAAAGAACTAAAAGGTTGGTAACCTGCCAAAGGTCATGGAGGCTAGAGCAGTGGACCTCAGCCAGGGACAGCCAAGAATTATCTAATCACTGGAGCCAACACTGAGGGAGGTGGCTTGGCCAGGATTTAAACTGAGGTCAGTCTGACTCTTAAATTCATGAGGGCTGGTAATCTCTTAACTCTGTCATAAGTGCCTTGAGGTCTGGGTGGACTCTCCTGCTCTCGTTCTGAATGACACAGACTCCAGGTCATAGCTCACCCCGCAAGCTCTCACTGATTGATACTTAATAATGCTGCCGAAGAGCAATTGAATCTTTAAAGAGGACAGTGCTTCTATATTCCCACCCCCTACCAGAAGCTTCTCAATATCCTCACAGGTCCTGTTTGCAGTCCTCCTGTGATTGGGAGCTCACTCCCTGCACAGGCTGCCCAGTGCTTGGGAGAGAGTTCTCTCTGCTGCTGAACTGAATCCCGCTCTCCACTCAGCCACAGCCTACCTTAGCCTCTGGAGCCCTTGCGGAAAGACTGCTGGCTAGCCCCTAAGAGACCAGCCCCCAAATCTTGGTCATGTTCTTCTCCTGAAGTAGAAGAACACAGATGGAGCCAGGAAGATCTAGATACAAATCCTGTTTCCATTGTTCATATAGTTGGTGATGGAACATCACAAGTCTGCCTGCCAGCGCTGCTATGTTTAGCACACAGTCGCAGTGCAGCACATAGTGGGGATCAATGGCCTAACTCTCTTAGCTGGCAGGGTCTGTTCATGTGGACCTGGCTTCCCTCTCTGGTGCCAGGTCTCTGATACCACTGGCCCTTCATCCTTCACATCTTCTCTTTGGCCTCTGCCTGCCCATCTCTGGGGTCCACTTCTGAACCAGTGAATTGAATTTCACGATTATTAAGGGGATGGGGAACTAAGATGGGTGACAACAACAAGCCAAGAAACGACAACCATGAGAGTTACCACAGCAACACTTCTAAGAATAAGCTAAAAATTAAAGGCACACACACACAATGTGGAGCCTTAGAAAGCTTCTTTGATGCCTGAGACTGTCACCCAAACACTGATGTAGAATGAATATCCCACCTTATTTCCCACCTTCATGGGTCGATTATGAAGGAAAAGTCTCCTTCTGGGAACCCACATTAACTCTGGATACACGACATCATTCATCAACACAGGCAGGTGTTGAGAAGGGCTAAACATCTTCTATGAAAAGTTTTGGCTGAAAGTTCAGACGCATCTGAAGATGGTGTATATCTTGCTCACAAAGTACACTGGACAAGTTCCCCACCCCTCCATTTCCTGTGCACCAGCTGTGAACAGCTCCAGGGCAGGGGTATTTGTGCTTTCTGGTCAGGGGATCTGTGCAGGAACCCTGCCTCCCTGACGACGCCCTGGTGGGGTAACCTTGGGAAAGATCTAGGCTCTCTGAGCAGCCTCTCCTCCTGTGGAAATGGGGGAAACAAGACCTTAGCTGGTTGTGAGGACTAAATGAGGTCATGTAGGTCAAAGACAGCACAGTTCAACAAACATCAAGAGCCTCTTATTGGCAGACACTCCTCAGTCAATAGAAGTCAAAAATCACTGTGTTGGGAGATTTGCAAAAGTCATGAAGACTAAACAGACCAATGAACAATAGCTGGACAGTATATGAAAACAGAACTCTGATCCCTCAACCTCTGCAGCAACCAGCCCAATGGTCAGTAACCTGATAGCTTTTCTAATTTTTGCCCCTACTTCCACCTCAAGTCCAATGTAGAGAGCTAGACATGCATCCCAAACCATCCACATAAGAAGACCCTTCTAGTTAGCCCACCTCCAGCTTCCTTTAGCCAACAGCCTCCAATCAAAGCAGCCCTAAAGCCTTGCCTTTCTTCACTATGAAGCTTTCTCACTTTCCTGCCTGCCTTGGTATCTTACCAAAGACAAGTGATAGGGGCTGACTACCTTGTTACAGCAAGCTCTGAAGAAATAGCCTCTGCTTGTTCTCATTTGGGTGGTCTACTTTTATTTCCATAGTCAATAAATATAATAAAGAAGTAAATTATATAACATGTTCTGCCCTTGACCTCAGATTATATTAATAGAGCAGATAGTGTGATTTTATTAAATCATAAAACATAGTATTTGACATCACAGAAAGAAGAAAATATATAGTAGATTCTGGTCAGGTGGCTAAGTTGGTTGAAGCATTGTTCCATATACCAAAAGTCTGAGGGTTCGATCCCTGGTCAGGGCACATGCCTAGGTTGCAGGTTTGATCCACATCAGGGTGTATCTGGGAGGCAATCAATCGATGTTCATCTCTCTCTCTCTCTCTCTTTCTACCACCCTTCTTCTCTCTCTAAAATCAATGAACATATCCTTGGGTAAGAATTCAAAAAAGAAGAAAATACATAGTAGAATAAGAGAGGTCTTGAACACTGGGGGTGGGGAGAGGAATTGCCAATGTAATAGGATTGTCAGGATGGGCCTTGTTAAGAAGGTGATATTGGATTAAAGACTTGGAGGTGGGTGGCTAGACATGTAGATGTCTAGGGGAAGAACATGCCAGGCAGACAAACAGCCTGGAGGCAGGAGTAGGCCTGATATATTCCAACAAAACATGGGAAGTATGGGATGAAGGGCAGGAGGTGAGGCCAGAGAAGTGGGGGAGACCTGAGGATGTTGAGGAGGGTTTTGTAGATTGTATAAGAACTATGACCTTTACTCTGAGATAAATGGGAACTGTACAAACTTTTGCACAGAGGAGTGACCTATTCTGATATATGTCTTCACAGGATCACTCTGGCTGCTGTGTTGAGAATAAACCCCAAGGGGTCAAGGACAAAGTAGGGAGCCCAATGAGGGAAGCTACTGCAGTCATCCAAGTAAGAGAGAACGGGGGCTTCTACCAAGGTGGTAGGTGTGCCAGTGATGAGAAGTTCTCATGTTCCAGATATGTTTTGATTATGAGCCTAAAGTTTAAGAGACACTGTGTGAGCACCTTTCTTCTTCCTTTCCTTTTTTCCTTAAAAATACAGGTACCTTCACAGATCCAGAAAGCAAAGTGTGGTCTAGGTCAACCCCAGGGGTCCAACAGGCATCTCACGCAGTGTGACACAGTTCCACACACTGGCCAAGAGGTGGGGAGCCAGTGGGGGTTGCCTGCTCTGGGCTTCTCCAGTGATACCCTCGTGCTCCTGGGGAGTGACACCTCCTACAGAAAGTAGGAATGAAGATCAATAGCGTCACTGACCTAACTCCTCCCAGACTGGAGTGAACTTGGCACAGTCCTTCTGTGGGGCAATTCAGCAATACATATCAAAAGCCCTAAAAAGCTGCTTCATCTTTGTCCTAGCATTTCAAGTAAAAAAAATTGGGCTGAAGGAAATAAATAGACAAGTACATAAAAATGTTGACCTCAGTATTATTTACAGTGGTGAAAATTTGGAAACAAGAGAAAATTGGTTTAATAAATAATGATATATCTTTATGATGCAATACTACATAGCTATTAAAAGTCACATGGGAGAGAAAAGGTAATGGCATGGAGAAATGATGATGACATATTAAGGTTACAAAGCAATGTGTACAATCTGCTCCAAATGGGAGTGGGGGAGGGGCTGATGGGGAGGGGCAAATAGAATTCTATGTGGTAACGGTACTGAAGTAAAATCCAAAACAGAAGGAGGAACCACCTCTATGTGGTAGGATAGTGGCTTGTTTTCATTCATTCTCTGGGTTAGTTTAGGTGTTCTAAATTTTCTACTATTTACATGTATTACTGGTATAATCCAAAACAAAAAACAAACAAACAAAAGAAAAAACACATCTTCAAATAAAAACATAATAAATGTTATTTCAAAATAAGATTTATCCTAGTAAGGAAAATCACTACATATTCTACAATGTTCCATGAGGCTTGATGAGCGTGAAGGACGTGAAAGCCGCCTGGGGAGTGCAGTGCAATACCAGGAACTGGCACCTTCCTGTGGCACCATGATTGTCGCCACTGTGTACTATGTCTACTGTCATTCTGCAGCTGCCACCACTGAGACCACCGCAATACCGACAAACAGATGCACAAAACTGACCGACTTCATCTGCTTTCGGACACCCCATATCTGGTGCACCTGACCTTGGGGAGATGAGAAGGAGAAGAAAAATGGAAGCTGGAAGGAAGATCAAGGTTGTAGAACCTGCGGGCCTTGAATCAGTAGCCTCTCCTGGGACCTTATTAGAAATGCAGAATCTCCAGCCCACCCTTCCACCCCTGAATCAGAACCTCCATTTTAACAAGTGCCCAGGCAGTGCCTAGGCACCTTAAGTTTTAAAAGCCCTCTCTAAAACATAGCACTTCTCTCCACTTTGAGATGAACTTGAGGTGAACTCAAAAAAAAGGAACCAACTGAGTAGAAGGTTTTTTCAAACAAAGATGTAAAACCACCCTAACCACCCAGAAGTGCACAGCCTCTAGGCCCTTGGACAACATCATGTCTCTGGCACCAACCCTGGAGAACTAGTACCATCTGTTAAGCCTTAAGCCTTTCGTGGTAAACAACAGAGATGAGGCATTCCCTCCTCTCAGTGGGAATGCTGAGCCTCCTGAGCCTCACTGGCTGGGCAGAGTTGTACATAAATGGTTAATAGGGCTCTGCCCAGAAGTGAATATTAAAGAAGTGAACCTAAGTCAAAGGACTATCACTGCATCTCCAGGCAAGGGACAAGCCTTTCCCAGCACTCAGAATGCATGAGGAGGGGCAGGCTGGGTGAGAGGGCCCCTTTCCTGACCCAGATGCTTCAGTTTGCCAGAAGACAGGAAGCGGGTGGGAAAGAAGCCTTGACTACTACTCATAGTCCCATGACTCAAATAAATTAGGTTACCCACCTCATACATAAATTACTCAATATGCTTCTTTGAAGTAGGGAGGGAACCAATATTTAATGAGGCTGTACTCAATGCACCATTCCTCAGTCCTTAGGAGCATCATCACCTGGGGAGCTTTTCAGAGCCCTGCTGCCTGGTTCTGTTATGGTCTTTGCTAAGCGCTCCCAGGTGGTTCTAACACATAGCCATGGTTGGGAACCCCTGTGGTGGGCACTATGCTGGAACTCAAAATCTAGCACCTAACAGCAGCTCAGAGGACCAAGGTGGCGCAGAATGGCAAAGGGAGAGAGCTGGAATCAGAACCAGGATGTGCTGGTCTAAATCTAGAGCCCTTTGGTTTTCCTCAGGGGTGCCATAGGTCCTCTCAGACCTGGAAGATGCTCCTTTAGGCCCTCAAAGCACCCCCTCTCACTTATGTCCACCACTGAACTGTGTTGATAGTTCAGGATGGGCTCAGGAAGCAAGAATCAGAGGAAATGAGCTGAGTGGGCGAAGACACAGCAGGAAAAATAGCAATGCCAAGAGCTACCATCACATAGAGGACGCTGCCTTTTAGGCACTGTGTGAGTTACTTCACAAATCCCACACAATCCTTTGAGGCAGATATTTCTAGTTCCCATTTTATAAATGAAAAAAAAAGAAAGAAAGAAAGAAAGAAAGAAAGAAAGAAATGAAAAGGAAGCTCAGAAAAATCTAAGTAACTTGCTTGAATTCATGCAGCTACTAGGTGACAAAGCAGAGAATTCAACCAAAATTCTGTTGGCATTTTCCACTGTCTACCATGGCCTTAGAAGCCATTTGTGCCTTTAATCACTTAACTGTGCTGGATGTTTTACTGAAGTGAACACTTAATCCTCATGTATGAGATGGGATCTATCACTTCTTGACTCTGCAGATGAGGACATTGGACACAGAAGGGTTGCCCAAGGTTACATGGCAAGGACGTCAGGGTCAGGGTCTGACCCCTGTTCTTTCAGGCTCCACATGCTCCACGCTGCTCAATCTGAATGACCTCAGAGTGCATGTGGAAAACTGAGCTGAATGGCCTAAAGATGAATTAAGGTTTGACCGTAGGAAGTATGTCCTGGCCTTGAAGATAGACAAACACTAGGCTGGATAAGCCCAAAATTCCAAAATTACTAAAAACAGGGCAGATTAGGAGCAGCTGGGAGCCTCTGACAACACAACATAGCAGACAGATCACAGTGTTTGTCTGTCTTCCAGGGCAGGATGTACTTCTAATGTCCAACCTTTAGTCTTGCTTCACAATGCCTGGTTTAAAATATATATTTGGGATTTAACCATATACTGTTCAGTATTTTTTTTTTAAACATAAGTTTCATAGTGGATTTTCTCATGTCACAAAAACATGTTTTCAAAAAGAACATTTAACCTTTTATAATATCTTACTGTTGGGCTCTGCCATACTTTTCTTATCCAATTATTTATCATTTTTTCACTATTATAAATAACACTGTAATGAACATATTTATCCTTACATCTTTTCTGCCCATCTCTAATTATTTCCTTTGGCTAGATTCCTAGAACTGGAATCCTGGACTAAAGGAAGTAAGTGTCTCTAGGACTACCGACAGTATTGCCAAATTGCTTTCCTAAAAGGGTGTATTAATTTGCATTTCCCCCAGCAGCAAAGGAGAGTACCCATCTCCTAGCATGCTCTCCAGAATCCAACATTGTCTTAGAAATAATCTTGGCTAATAAGAGAAGTGAAAAATAGTAGCAGGAATCTGCAAAGATGCTGTGTTTAAATAACCTACCTCTAGTCATATAACCAGTATGTGGCTGAACCAGTATTTGATCTTAAGTTATTTAGCCTCAGGAGCTGGGTCCCGAGCCTGTGCCCCAAAGAACTTAGCCACAGCTTGGGTTATGTAATGATCATCAAATGTCAACTCTTGTCTGAGGAAATTTGACACGAGAGATCCACCAGGGTAGGGATCTTTGCATTAGTTTTTGATTGTCCCAAGCTTCTAAACAAACACCATCTTGTCCTGGCTGGTGTGGCTCAGTTGGTTGGATTGTCACATTGTAAACAAAAAGGTCGCGGGTTTGATTCCCAGTCAGGGTTACCTAGGTTGCAGGTTCAGTCCTTAACTGGGATACATAGGAGAGGCAACCGATCAATGTTTCTCTCTTGCATTGATGTTTCTCTTCCTCTCTCACTCTCTTCCTTACTTCCCTTCTCTTTAAATCAATAAATAAAAACAGTAAATAAATAAAAATAAACAAACACTGTCTAACAGAACATTCTGCAATGATAGGAGTGTTCTTTATCTGCCCTGTCTGGCATTGAAGCCACTATCCCTTACTGAGCACTTGAAATCCGCCTAATGCAACAAACTGAATTATTAATTTTATTTAATTTTAATTAAATTTACTTTAAATTGTAACTAGTGACCCCATTGTACAGCACAGCTCTAGAATACCTAGTGCATCACCCAATAAATATTTGCTAAGTGACAAACCCATGTAATCTCCTCAGTCCACCTACCTCTCCCATACTTCCTGCAAGAAAAGAGTCTGCCTCTTCCTCCCCTGTCTCCAGTGCCATGTCCACTTGTTTTCCTGAAGGCAGGGTTAATGTTATTTATCTGCCATGTGGGGGTGATGTGAAGATCATCTAATTAATGTTTGCCAAGAGCTGCACTGCTGACTGGTTCTCAGAATAATTGCATGTTAATAAAACATTTAAAGGAACAATTCTCATCCAGAGGCCAAAGCAGGGCTGGGTTTGTTTAGTAAAAGGCTGATTTCTCTGACTCACCCTGAACTGGATCCTTCTTTTTGTAGACCCCATCGGTGCAAACTGTCTTCATTTGAAAGGTGCCATCAGTCAGAAGATAGTGACATTTACCTTTGCAATGGTTTTGATGTCACAGTTTGATGAGTAAATTAATACTACAAACAAGATTGGGGAGGGCAGATATTTAACCAACTTGAACAAATTGCCTTTAAGCTCCTAAACATTTTAATTGCCTGCATGATAATGAAACAAATTTTTAAATGGTCTTGATCTACTCTCAAAGTAAGTACAGTAAAAGAACATTTGAAGCAAAATACTTTGCTAAGCACTCAGTTTTAATACGTGGTGGTCTAAAAGTTACAAAGCTGCCATTCTAGGAAGAACAGGAGACAGACAGACCTATGATCGAATGCTAGTTGTAGGTGTGTGACCTTGGGCAAAGGGCCTGCCTTGCTAAGCCCCAGTGTCCTCATCTAGAACATGGGGATAACAGCAGCTACCTAATACACAGAAGGCACTCAGTACACGTTTGTTTTGCTTTTACCCTTTCTTCCACCTCCTTCCTCCCCCCAACAATGACAAGACTGACTATGTTCTTCCCCAGTGTCTTCTGAAATGGAGATGCCAATTCTTGAAACCCAAAGGGGAAGAATGGACCCTTCCTTTACAGTGCCAATCTATGAATATAAGACAGCTCTTCTTGACATCTGGTGGGCATTATTACTGCTTTCTGGAATAATGTTCAAAGTAGGAGTCTCTTGAAAGCTTGCTACTCCAAGTGTGGGCCAGAGAGGAGGAGGATGGCACCACATGGGAGCCTATCAAAATGCAGATTCCTGGGCCCCACTCCAGACCTCTTGAATCAGGACATGCATTCAGCAAGATTCCTGGGTACTGTGTGTATATTCCAGTTTGAGAAGAACTGCCTTATAAAACATTAAATCCACTCTGCTCTCATAACCTAATTTTATAGACAGGGAAGGGGCAAGGGTTTTACCCAAAGCCATAATGGATTGGCTGCAACCCTTTGGCTTGACTTTCAAGGGGTTCAAAGAACAGATCTTTAGAAATCAACAATCATTCCATAGCAAGAAAATTGGCTCTTTAAAAGAAAAACATTCCTAATGTTCTTGAGGACTGTAATGATTCATCAGTTGTATTGGACACCCTTTCCATGGTGGGCCCAGGCTACAGAGCTGCATCCACAAAGCAAATGCAGGACTCAAGGGGACATGGAGCAGGGGCACTAGTCAGCTTGTTCCTGAGACCCTGCTATGTTTATGTCCTGTTCCCTTTTTGTTTTCCAAATGAAAGGAAAGCCCTGATGTGATGTTCAGAACATGACAAAAGACAAAATCATTCCCTCACCTCTAGTGAAACCCAAGTGGTGTCAGTATCAAAGGCAGCATCTAAACACTTGTCAGAATTCAGAGTCTGCCACCAGCAAAGTGGGTTTTCTCTACGGTGACCACATCATCCGACAACCCTGAGGTGACCTCTCTGTTCAATCTAAAGGAACTCCTGATGCTTCCTGCTGGGGACACCTTGGAAATGGGAGGACTGGACTTCCTCCACTGGGTCCACTGAATTCCTTGTCATGTGACTAGTCATCTAACCACAGGGAAAAAATCTTTTCTGGGTCACAGAAATCTGACATATAAAAGAATGAGACTGACAAATACACACTTTTATTGGACTGGACCATAAAAGCATGGACCAGATCCTCATTCCTTCTACCTTGGCACCAGCATGTAGGCATGTTTATTAATTATTACTATTATTTTTTTATTGTGCCCAGGAACCGTAAAGAGAGGCTGTGGGCTGACTTCCCCAGTATAGGATCATGCAGCAGGTGGGGATAAGCTTGCTGTAGGCTAGTCCTAACTGCTTGCTTTGTAAGATTTCTGAGGTGACCAGTCTAAGGCCTCTTAACCAAAGGACAAGGAAAAGGGCTGTGAGGGAGGAATGTACTGCCTCAGCAAAGCTGAAGACACACACACTTTTCTCTGAGGAATTGTTTGTCATTTCACCATGGAGCCAGCCCCACCTACAACACCCAGGAACATATTTACATATTTCAACTCCTTTGCTGGCTGAGGCTCTACAGAGTGATGATTCTGAGACAGCCAGGGAAGAAAAATGTTCTTGGGAAAAGGATTTGCCTATCTGTTTAGCAGAACAGCTCAAAGTTATGCAAATCCCCCGCTTGAGGTTTGATTGTCACCCTGCCCTCCCTCCACTACCTAGGCTCGAAGCCGGCAAGGGATTGCAACATAAACAGCCATATTCTGGTTAAAAGATGGAGCAGAAATCACAGTGTACCCTATTGCTTGTCATGTGTGACAGAAGTCACAGCATGGCATCTGTTTTTGACCCTGAAATGCTACTTTCTAGGAATTTATCTTAAGGAAATATGAAAAATGCAGTGTGTACAAGGATAGTTACTACAGTTTTGTGATTAAAAAAAAAACAAAAACAAACAACCCTAAATATAACCCGAAAGTTGAAGTGTGGGTACTGTTTAAATAAATGTAGCCATTAAAAATGTTACCATGAGGGTAAAGTTGTAATGTGGAAAGATTTATTTTTACATGATAATAAGCATTCAAAACATTATAAGTATGATCTCATTTTTTTCTACATTCAACCCAAAATGTGGTCAACCTTATTTTCTTTTTGATTTTCTTTATATTGTCCTACTTTGCTACAGTGAACATATATTACTTCAGTAATTAGATATAATTAGTATTATATTTAATAATATAATTTGGTAATTATATATAATAAACACAAAAGTTGGAAAAAAATTGTGACAAAGTAATAAATCTATAACCTGCAGAGAACTAGGCATCTACGTTTATACTGTTTCTTTAGAAGCTTTCCTTATGGAAAACTATAAGTTCAGAGATCCATGTATGCCTGGTTCCCTTGGAGCTGGGGCATATGTTACTTTCAAAGTGATCCCCATAGCAGTCTGTCAGCACAGAGCAAAGATGGATTCAGCTATCGGTTACAATAACCATGCAAGAAGGTGGGTGAAAATCAGCCACTTAGATCTGGAATCGACGTTGATTTACCCTGTTAGGCTCTTGGAATCAAATCTGCAAGGAGGTGATTTAAATTCCACTGTTCTTTTGTTTCACTGTTTAGATTTATGGACGTGGGAGAATATACTGGGACAGGAACAACAGGCTTGGGTCCAAGTACAGTATCTGTGCATTAAAACCAGACAGGACTCAGGTGAGGATCTGCATGCACCATGTGCTTACTCATCTCATTTTCCTTCACCCTCTAAGATCATTAAAGAGAGTGAGTGGTCATCTTGAGTTCCTTGCTTGTGTTGCCCAACAATCTTTACCTTAAATCCCTAACCATTTTCTTTTCCATATTTGTAACATTTGATCTGGAAACATCAGGTTATGTAACATGCCAATCTGCACAAGGATGTAATTTTGTCTGAAGAAAAGAACTCAATGAGGGAGAAATTCTAAAAAAACTGGAAATGACTTTTCTAAGAAAAGAGAAGATATTTTTGTTTCAAGCATTTGAGCTGGTTTTAAATAGACTATGGGTGCAATGTTGCTGGGTTTTGAGGAGCTGTTGGTTCCGCTGCTCAACCGCCACCCAACAAATGCACAATGATGAAAATGGATGAAGGAGGTGAAAGGGAATGATCATCTGGGAATGGCCTACAATGTGTCAGAGGTTTATGTATAATAATCTTTACTGTGTTGTAAATGACATATCTTTCCATTTTACACATGAAAGAACTAAAGTTTCAAAGGTAACTTATCTAGAGTGGACCACACAAGTGTAATACCCACCCAGTACGTTAAGGGGTTAAAGTCACATGACATCAACTTACTTCAACTAAGCCACAGTGGTGAGGAGATTATACCCCACAGCATCAGATCTACTGGAGGGGAGCCCTTGGAGTTCCTATTAGCCCACTACTACAATGCCCAATCTTCTACTGTAACACTTGTTCCAGGGGAGTTCACATATTCCAGATCATTCTGTTCACTGTAGATCTGTCCTCTGACAGTTGTTCTTCAAGCTGAGCCCTGGTTCTGCCCCTTGAGGCCTGCACTGTGCAAGGCTGGCCCTTCCTCTCCCCACAGTCCACACAGTAGTTTATTGGCTACTGCCTCCATCCACAAAGAGAAGCCTTGATGAGAATAAAATGCTGGCAGATGAGCCAGAGATATCTCTCTCAAAAACAGAACTTCTCCGTTTCTGACAACTTCCCCGCCCTGGTAGATGGCTAATTCATGGATTAACCAGCACCCTGCCCCCAGCCACTTAAAGTCACATGCTGGAAATAAAACCTTCCCAGTATTAGCTTCCTAAAACTGTAAGAACATCTACGTCCTCAGTCTTGCCTGAAGAACCTGGGGGCTCAATCCCCCAGACATCTCCAAGGGTTACCGCAGACAAGGCAAGGCCTAGCAAGGCATTTGTCACCCCAGAAACTCAGCGTGGGCTGGTCCAGTTCCACTACCTGGAAGGACTTCTAGCCATCCCCTCACCATAGAAAACCGATTCTTTCTCATCATTGCCTTATAATGCCTACAAGAGGGGAAGCCGTTTTGCAGAGATATCTGGCCTCACCGCACACGTCCATTCCCAGAACACACACACACACACACACACACACACACACACACACACACACACACACACTCTTTGGAGGGATATCTGGCTTCACTGCACACGTCCATTCCCAGGACACACACACACACACACACACACACACACACACTCGCACCGCCACCACCTGTGAAAACATCCCTCCTAACTTTGGCAAGCAAAGCTCCCAGGTAGAGCTGAGCAGTAGGACGCCTGGGGCGCGCCAGGGGCCCAGAGAGCCGGGACAGACCTAGGGAGCGGAGGGAGGCGCCACTGGGACCCAGCCCTGCGCAGCGCTTAGGGCAGGGACTTGGCCGGAATGGGGAGGTCTCCCGGCTCGGGTTTCCCGCCCAGGCCCCGCCCACCCAGCTGCCCTACCCGTGCAGACTGCGGCTCTGCCCGCCAAGGAGCCCAGACCCGGAGGAGCCCTGCAGAAGGCGGTTGGGAGAGAAGGGGGCCCCAGCCGGAGGCAGCGGCGCCGCCAACCCGGGATTTCAGGAAGCTGTCACAGGCCGGCGGGGAGAGGGCAGCACCGGGCCAGTGCGGAGGAGGGGGAGCGGGAGTGCGCCGCCCCCGCACACGGGGAAACAGGTTGCCCCGGAGCCCGGTCCTGCCCGCTGCAGTCCCGCAGCGACCGGATTCCCGCCCTTGCCCAGGAGCGAACTCAGCCCCTCCCGGGAACCCTCCTCCTTCTCGGACCCTCCACCCTGCAGCGGAGCCGGTCCCCTTCTGGCAGCCGGGTTAAAGGCGCCTTCAGAAAGGTCAAGGCGCGGCTGGCCAGCACCTGGAGATTTTTCCCAGCCAAGCACAAGCTTTGCAGTCTCATTGTTAAAGATCATGGCAGCGGCAGGAAATCCAAACAGCCCCACAGGTCTGCGAGAGAGGATTTATTTTACAGTGCGGAATGCACTCCGACCCGGGATTCCAGGGGGAGGGAATTCGAGGTTTCAGGATGCTGGAATGTGGCAAAAACAGAACACTCCCCACCCAGGCACGCCACCACCTCCAGTCTGCGTGCGGGAGAGTTCAGGGTGCCTGTGCCCCCGACTTCTTGCTGCGTTCCGCACAGCTCTGTCAGGTCTAGGGAGGTTTATCCCTCTACAGGCGAAAAACAAGATTTAAAAACACTCCACTACTGTGGTTTCTCTCTCAAAGACCATCAGCGTGCTACAGGCTGCAGCGGCGGCGAAGGCAAGTAGCGAGATGAGAATAAACGCAACAGAAGCAAACTGCCTTCCGCGTAGGAGAAGAGTGAGAGGGAAGCCATACTCCGCACCCATCCGCATCCCGTTCCCGTTAGCGCCGGGCTAGCTGCGGAAAACAGGCAGGGCCCTATAATGGTGGCTGGCCCTGGCAGAGGCCAGCACGCTTCTTCCTAACCCCCGCCAGAGTGGGCCCGGATGGCTGGGGCACTTGGCACCTCCAAAGGCGGACCAAGCATCGTGGGTCTGTTTCAAACAAGTGAAGGGCACTGGGTGTGAAAGACGGGGAGGAGCTCTCGGGGAGGCAGAAAAGAGGGGCTTTATGGTTTCCCAGGACACAAAGTCAGTTTGCTAAAACAGCGTTCCCGGGAAGCCCTCCCAACATCCACTGGGGATCTGAGGACTCAATGGACTGGCTTTTTCTTTCTGATCAATCCTGGATTCTCTATCCAGTCCCTGTCTCGATAACCGGTTCTTTAGGGAGAGCAGCAGCAACAGCACCCATCGCCCATGGCAGACGTGGGAGCCGCCGTGGTGTGAGGCGTCTTCCTGCTCCCCGGTGCTGGGGTGGGAGCGCCCCGGTACTTGCATTCTCCAAGCAGGCAAACTTTTCAGGCTTGTTTCGCGCCCCAGGTGCTCGCAACATGCTTCTGGGTGACCACTGAGGCAGTTTATATAACTGCTCGCGATGCCCGTTGGCAGATCACCCTGAGTGCCTGGCCGTACAGCTAGGCACAGAAACACCTCCGCACCCGGTGCTCGGATCCCGAGTATGCCCCGCCGCGGCCTTCCACAAAGCCGTAGGGCAATCTCGTGGGCTAGTCAAGCACTGAGCGTGCACCTAATCTGGCAAAACCCAGGCCGCTTCTCGTCTACTCTTTCGCTGCATTGATGGCTTACAGATAACTGCACATCTATGAACCTTCTCTCTAGGACTGGGGAGGAGAAGGGAGTTAGGGACCAGGGGCTGATCGGCGCGGTTCTGGAGAGGGCCTGTACCCAAGTGAGTATGAATACCCTCATCTACATGGACAAATCGCCTTAACTTCTCACCCTGAAAGGGGAGCCAATTTCCAAAGTTAGAGACCACGCAGTTGAATTTCTAGTACTTTCCAACCTAGCCTAGGCGGGGGCAGGACAGAGAAGCGACGGGCAGCTTCCAGAAAGCCCTACTGCCTGGCCAACGAGGAAATAGCAGTTGAACCACCCCTCGCCCCTAGTAGTTGGCTGTGTATGCATGCACACACGCGCGCGCGCACACACACACATACACACCGTGATACCACCTTCCCGTCTGCTCTTCCAATATAAAAACTGCATTTTTAAATCTCGAGGAAAATGACTAAGGAGTTCGGTGATCACAATTCAACCCAGAGCACATTTCCCGAAGCCCGCGGTATGAGTAGTCGTACACACACGCCCGAAGAGCTCGGGGTATCTGCGGTGGCTTCAGCCTTAACTCGTTTGGAGGGGAACATAAACACAGCTGCAAGGCGGAGGGCGGGGAGAGGCGAGCGCAGAGCCTGCTGCAGAGGGCGCGGGGCTAGGGGTCTTGTCTCCAGGTTCTCCTCTCCAACCGCGGCGTGCGCAGGGCCACTACCAGCAGCGCGCGCCCCGAAGGGCAGGCTGCAGCCGCCGGAGCCAGGCGCCGCCTTGTGGGCTCCTCCAGCGTCCGCCCTGGCCTTTGAGCGGGCGGCTCTGCAGAGGAGCTGTGGGCGCTGGGGCCAGGACGCGAAGGGGACCCCGGCGAAGCAGACGAACCCGGGGCGCGCCGCCTCCCTCCCACCCGCCGTCCCGAGTTCTGAGCCCGCGCCCACCTCCCTGGTCTTTCCTAATCATTCCCAGTCTCCAGTTCCAGGGGCTGCAGCGGCGGAGGCTCGGGGCTCCAGACTGGCTCGCCTCACCGGCAACCCCTGTCTCAGCCTCCCTCACTTCCTCCCCCGGTGCGCGCCAGGGGTGCAGGCAAGCGTCCCCTGGATCCCCTGGCTTCCACGCGAGCTGCCCCGACCCTGCCACAGCTAGTGCTCTCAGAGAAGCTGAGAGCAGGCGAGGCGCCGCCGGGGTCCCCAAGGCGCTTTTCCGTGGAGCAGATCAACCCGCCTTACCGTGGCTGCAGACTGCCACCGCCGGGAAAGCGGAGAGGAGGGAGGCAAGGCGCCGCGCTGGTGGCTCTTCTCACTTTCGGTGGCGCGGTTCCTCGGGTCGGTGAGCCCAAAGTGGGAGCCCAGGAAGGAGCAGGTCCCGGGTCTGCGCTCAGCTCCAGAGAGACCAACAATATCTCCCGCGGGGAGCGGAGCCCCAGCGAGCCTCCAGCAGCGCGCGCACGCTGGGTTCCCGCTCCCGGCCGCTCCCGGCCGGCGTCCCTGCCAGCACTGCTGCCCCACATGAAACAGCTGCAATCCCGAGGCTTCTGGGGGGGTTGGGGCGGGTGTGTGTGTGTGTGTGTGTGTGTGTGTGTGTGTGTGTGCGCGCGCGCGCGTGTGAGTGTGTTTAATAGCTTCCCTCCTCTTCTTCCCCTCCCTGTCTGTTCGCCTGCCTGCCTCCGTCCCCCACCCTCGCTCTCTTACACACAGACAGAGAGGGCGAGCGACACACACACACACACACACACACACGCACACACATACGCACACGCACACGCAGGTTACATGAATGGGAGGCGGGAGCCAATCCTACTCGGCTGGGAGAGCCGCGGCGCACAGGCGCTGAGAACAGGGCTGCACCACGGCGCGGGGGGGCGCCACGCAGGTGATGCGCTTCCTCCCGGGGCCGCTCACCAGCCTCTCCGCTCACCCCAGTCTCTATTCTCTTCAATGACTTCCTCTCTCCTTTTCCTTCCTTTCTCTCCTCTTTTTCTTCATCTTCTTTCCTTTTTCTTTTCCTTCTCGAGTTCTCCCTGTTCTCTTAGTTGATTTTTCTCGGTCTCCTCTTACCATCCTTGCTTTTTCTCACCACCCCCCCCCCCCCTTTGTCAAACTTTCTCCTTCCTTGTCCCGACTTCCCTCTACTTCCTCTCCTCTTGCCTTTTGCCCCCCCCCCCCTTTTGGCTTTCTCCCCTGTTTCTCCGTCCCTTGTCTGTCCCCAGCTCTCGCTCTCTGGGGGCCTGAGACCTCCCTCTGGGCCTACCCCCTGGTGTTATTTCACACCCCCAACACTTTTCTAGGGACAGTTTCTCAGCTTGCTGCTGCAGCACGGCCAGAGGTAATTACTAGGTGAGAACTTGCTTTCCTCCCTCAGGCATGCAAGATGCCCAAAGAAAGGCTCTCCTTCTTCGGACACAGCTTCCCCCAAACCATCAGCTGGAGTCCTGATAACAATCATTTAAAAAATAACTGCAATGAACATAGTCCGAGAGATATACGTGCTTCGTGTGTCTAGATCGTAATGCCAGCACATTTCCAAGAGAAGGACGCTCGTCCCATCTGTAAGAATTAAGGCAAGACATTACCCCTCACCTAACCTCAGTTTTCTCATCTGTAAATGGGTAATTTATACCTACCCCTCCAGTTATGGTGAGGCTTCAAAGAGCAACCAAAGGAAAGAAATTACTGGGCATGTAGGAGATGCTCAACCAATTCTCATTTTCTTCCCTGCCATTCCTTTAAAAAACTCCCTTCATGATATTCTGCTACATTATATCTCCATGATTTAAAGTGCTTAAGGAAATGAAGGAGGAAATATGACAATGCTAATGTCATACACAAGTGAAGCACGTCTGAGATATTTTAAAAACTATTCTGTGGTCAGAAGACTGTCTAGTTAATTGTCATCTGCTGATTACTGAGGTGACACTGAGATGATAAACTTGGGGTGCTAGGATGCCCCTTCAACATCTATCTGAGGCTACCAGAAAGGCAGGGATGGGATTGAAGATTTCATGCACTCTGTCCAATCTATTTTTAAAATCTTCATGTTAACTGAACACTGACCATTGACAAAGCCTCTGAGACTAACTAAAATGTCAAGTCTCTGCCTTTGGATAGCGTTTATCAATTTTGTGTCCTCACTGCAGACATCAAATACTGGGCATAAGCTGTGATTGGCAGTCAGATTCAGGACTTCAACAAATATTTGTTGGTCACCTAGTCTGTGGTTGGTGCTGTGATTAGCTCTGGGCGCCCACTGGTGAGGCGAACATGCCCTGCCTTTGCGAGCATACAGTGCAGTAGACATATCTGATAGGAGTGTCACAGGAAAATGAGTTCCATGTAGTACATTGAGATCTGTTTGGTGGACAAAATCTTTCAAAATATAAGGTTCATGGAAGAGGAGGGCAATAAAGTGATCCTTGAGAGTGAAAATTCTGGAATCCACTCTTTATTTGCCTCATTTAACCTATGAGAAAACAGAGGCCCAAACATTAAACATTGTAGATGAATGCAAGTGGGAAACAAGGTATTTCACATACTCAAAGTATTTTTGAATTCCAGAAAGAAAAACAGTAACTTTACCATTGAAAAACCTGGCCAATTCTACCTTAATCAAGCAGTTAATAAGTCAGCACCACTGGGCATATGGCAAATAGACATCATGCCTTTCTGATATGATGCACTAAGAAGGACATAACATCCCTTCTGTAATATTCCTGCCAAAAATGAATATCTTGAATCTAATCATGAAGAAACATCAGACAAACAAAAATTGAGGACTATTCAATGAAATGACTGTCATGGCCTCATCAAAAATCCCAATGCCATGAAAAACAATGACTCCAGAACAACTCCAGATTAAAGGAACGGTTTAATTGTCAAGGAAATAAATGCAGCATGTGGTCCTGGACTGGGACATTAATGGGACAATTGGTAAAATTAAAATAAGGTCTGTAGGCTAGATAACATTATGTATCAATGTTAATTTCCTGGTTTTGATAATTACAGCGGTTCTGTAGGAGACTATTCTTGTTCTTAGGAAACGCACAACTAAAGTTAAAAAAATACACAACTTTTTTGTTAAAAAAGATGAACAAAGCGCAATCTCCACCTTTTCAAGGAGAGACACAATGTGGTAGGCTTCTGACTAAGGAATTGGCAGAATGTGAGCTCAGAAGGACACCTGGTCAAACCTGGCAGGGGAAGACTTCCTATAGAAAGTGGAATTCAAGCTGTGTTTTGAAGGCAAGAAGTTAGCTTGACTGTGAAGGGAGGAAAGTTGCTTTTTAAGTAGATGTAATAGTATAAGTACATGGGCAAAGCATGAGGCACTCACAATGGCCACAGAGTTGGTATATAAGGAAGTGCTTGTGTAGAGTCTAGTGCAGTAGGTAGAGTAGGATCTGGAAGGGGCCTAAAAAAAAATAAGAATCTCAAATATCCTGAAAGCTTAGGTACTGGGTACAGATGGGGAGCAGAGAGATATTAAAGGATTTTAAGTAAAAAAGGCATGTGACCTTACAGTGTATTTGACAACGGACAATCTGGTACCAGTGTGAGGAAATGGATTAAAAGGAATGGCTTGGGAAGACCAGATATGCTCAGGTAGGTCATTGAAGTAAACTAAGGCAATTGCAATGAGGATATAGAAGGGAGCAAAGACTTGAAAGAGATCAAGGATAAATAAATTAAACAGATTTTGGTGATTGGTTGGATGGGGGTAAATAGGCAAGAAAAGTCTGAAATGACTCCTAATTGGATGGTGGACAGCAGCATTATTCACTTCAATGTCAAGAGAATTCAGGAGGAAGTGGAAGTTTTAGAGGGAAAAGTAATGTCAGTTGTTATCATGTTGTAATCTAACACTACAGCTAGTTTGAGAGTCTCCTATATGGCTGCTCTGTGCCATAGGGAACACTGCTGTGAAATTCAGCATAAGCCCTGGCGAGGTGGCTCAGGTGGTTGAAACAGCATCCCATACACTGAAGGGCTGCAGGTTCTATCTCTGGTCAGGGCACATACCTAGGTTGCAGGTTGGGTCCCTGGTCAGAGACCAGAGGTAACCCATCAATGTATCACTCTCATATTTATGTTTCTCTCTCTCTCTCTCTCCATTCTTCTCTTTCTAAAATCAATAAACATATCCTAAGCTGAGGATTTAAAAAAAGAAAGAAAAGGAAAAAATTCAGCCTAAGACCCTCTAACCAGCCAGCCCCATATATTAATTACCCAGGGAAAAAACACAGTAGATTGGGTATGGCAGTACATTATTTGTAATATGGAAGAAAATTGAAACAGCCTAAAGGGTCAAGTAGGATAAGTAAATTGGGACAGACTTACTAGAGTAGTATTCAGTCACTCTAAAGTTTTTTTTCTTTTTTGCAGAGTTTTTCAGTCCCTGGAAAAAGGCCAGTGTTATATAAAAATTTTAAAAAGCATTCCCACGCAGCAATATTTTTGCCAATATATCTCCTAGGGCAAGGGAAATAAAGAAAAGAATAAACAAATGGGACTACATCAAACTAAAACGTTTCTGCTCAGTGAAAGGAAACATCAGCAAGATGAAAAGGGAACCAACCATATGGGAAAACATATTTGCCAAGGATACCTTGGACAATGGTTTGATCTCCAAAATATACAAAAGAACTTACATGACTCAACACCAAAAAGACAGACAATGCAATTAAAAAATGGGCAAAGGACCCGAACAGAGAATTCTCCAAGGAGGACATACAGAGGGCCCATAGGCATATGAAAGAATGCTCAACTTCACTAGCCATCAGAGAGATGCAAATTAAAACCACAATGAGATACCACCTCACACCTTTCAGAATGGGCATCATTAACAAATCAACAAACAGCAAGTGCTGGAAAGGATGTGGAGAAATGGGAACCCTAGTGCACTGTTGGTGGGAATGCAGACTGGTCCAGCCACTGCAAAAATCAGTATGGAATTTCCTCAAAAAACTAAAAATGGGACTGCTCTTTGATTCAGTGATTCCACTGCTAGGATTACACCCAAAGAATCCTGAAACACCAGTTCAGAAGAACCTATGCACCCCTATGTTCATAGCGGCATTATTTACAATAGCCAACTGCTGGAAACAGCCTATCAGTGGATGAGTGGATCAAAAAACTGTGGTACATTTACACAATGGAGTACAGTATTCTCTCACTTATCGTGGGTATTATGTTCTAGACCACACCCATGATAGGTGAAAATCCGCGAAGTAGGAACCTTACATTTATTTTAGTATTTTTATATGTTTTAAGGCTTTATAAACCCTTCCCACACACTTATAAACCATCCCCACTCCCTTATTAACCTTTCCCACTCCCTTATTAACCTTTTCCACACCTTTATAAACACTACTTCTGTTCTTAAACATATTCTACACTCTTAAACCTATGTAACTTTAGCAACATACGTATACAGTACTGCAAAATCCCGTGATATAGTGAAAAATCTGTGATAAATAATTAAATATAATATTTTTAAAAATCCCATGATACAGTGAGGCCACGATAAGTGAACCGCGATATACAGAGGGACTACTGTACTATGCAGCAGAAAGAAAGAAGGAACTCCTACCTTTTGTGATAAAATGGATGGAACTGGAGAATATTATGCTTAGTGAAATAAGAGGCAAAGGAAAAATACCTTATGATCTCACCTCATACAGGAACCTGATGAACAAAACAAACAAATGAGCAAAATAAACCAGAGGCATGGAAACAAGGAACAGACTGACAGTGACCAGAGGGGAGGGAGAGGGAGAAGGGGGCGGGGATTTTTAAAAAGCAAATTTCAAAATTGTTAACTAGATAAAAGTCATTATGGAGGAAGTTCTGAAAAAAGCATGCCAAATATTAATAATTATCTTCTGGATGATTGGATTAGGAGTGGTATGTATATTTTCCCTTTTGATGTTCTTTCAGTACTCCTTCTCACAGTGAACATTCATTACTTCCATCATTAAACAGTGGCTGTGCCACCCCCTGCTCCACTCTATCCCTTCTCCATGCACACTTCTCTCCCCAGCCTCTGAAGACTAACTACCTTGTAAGCTTTATCTTTGAGAGTGAAATAAGAAGGCATTTAAAAATCAGGGGAAATTATCGGCTGGGTTGGAGAGGGGGAGAAGTCATTCTTATGCAGGCAGATATGTTATTAGAGCTGTTGAAACTGTATATATTAAAGATGTTTGCATTGCCCTTATTGATTCTGTGATATGTTACAAGAAAAAGAAAGCCTATAGTGGGGCCAAGAAAAATGTGAGTCTTTAAAGGGCAAGTTTTAATTAGGAAATGTATTTATTTGCAAAAGCACTTGAGTCCAGCAGTTACTATAAAATTGTTTCAGAAAGCTGTTATTTCAGGCAAGGACATGTGTAGGGGGCAAGGGACAATGCTTCATGTGCATTGTCTGATACTACATCAAATACGCAAGCTGGTTACATAGGATTTGGACACCCACCAATAAGTGCTATCAAATGTTCATAAATGTGTGTGTGGGGGGGGGGGTGGTTGGAACTGCAAACCAGGGGATGTTCTCATTCCTTAGAAAGGTTGCCGCAAGCGACTCTCTATTAAGTTTCCCTCAGCATCTGTAGTTTTCACCTCACAGAAATGTTTCTATATGAATAGGTCCCCCAAACTAATAATATTAATATTAACATTTACACAAGCAGACCCCTTTCACCTTTGCAAGATACACCTCCCCCAATACATCTGTTGATTGACTCAAGCCCTATGCCTACCCTGGCTAGGATCCTGTTATTTCCAGTTTGCTTGGGAGGAACAGGCACAGGCACCCAGAGGTGCAGAACAGTGGCTGAAACTGAAGAAAGAACAGGTGACATTCTTGGAAAGCCTTCTGTGTGGCTCTGGAGCGTCCATGGCATGTAAAATGCTGCTCAACATCACTAATTATCAGAGAAGTGCAAATTAAAACCACACTTCTCAGAATGGCTATCATCAATAAACCAAGAAACAACAAGTGCTGGTGAGGATGTGGAGAAACGGGAACCCTACTACACTGTTGGTGGGAATGCAGACTGGTGCGGCCACTGTTGAAAGCAGTAGGGAGATACCTCAAAAAAAAGAACTGCCTCATGATCCAGCAATCCCACTTCTTGGAATACATCCAAAGAAACCCAAAACACTAGTTCAAACAAATATATGCACTCCTATTTCACTGCAACATTATTTACAGTAGCCAAGATTTGGAAGCTGTGGAAGTGCCCATCAGTAGAAGAGTGGATAAAACAGCTGTGGTACATTTACACAATGGAATACTACTTGGTTGTTAAAAAAAAAAAGAAGGAAATCTTACCTTTTGCAAAAGCATGGATGGACCCAGAGAGTGCTAAGTGAAATAAGCCAGTCAGAGAAAGACAAGTACCATATGATTTCACCTATATGTGGAATCTAATAAACGATTAAACTATTAAACAAGATAAAGATAGACTCATAGATACAGAGAACAGACTGACAGCTATCAGAGGGGATGGCATAGAAGGGCACAGTGAAAAGGTGAAGGGAGAGAGAGAGAGAGAGAGAGAGAGAGAGAGAGAGAGAGAGAGAGAGAGAGAGAGAGAGAGAGAGAGAGAGAGAGAGAGAGAGAGAGAGAGAGAGAGAGAGAAAAGCCTCACAGACAGATAACAGTATGGCGATTAGGGAAAGGGAAGTGTAGGGAGCAGGTAGGTGAGGATAAAGGCAGGATAAATGGTGATGGAAGGAAACTTGACTTGGGGCAGTGAATGCACAATACAATATACAGATGATGTGCACCTGAAACCTATATAATTTTATTAACCAATGTCACTCCAATAAATTCAACTAAAAAAAAAGAATCAGAATCCCCAGGCCAGCACACATAACCCCAGTATTTAAAGCCAAGGGGTAAGGCTAGGTATTATTCTCTGGCAGATTCCTAAGTTTAACCTGTCTTTTGAGAATTAAAAGTTGTTATTGAGGTAAAAAAAGCAAACATCAAAACAAAACAAACAAACAAACAAAAACCTTTGAATGTGTCTGCTATAAAAAGAAGGGGGAAAGCCTCTACTTGGATTCGCATGTTTTCTCTTTTAGAGAAATGCTTGGGTCTTGTCTCTTTCACCCCCTCTTCAATCTTCAGCAAAAACATTTGACACTTAGAAGTTCTTAGTAAATATTCCTTCACTGAGTGAAGAAACCAATGCTATTATCGAAATAGCTGGCATGTACTGAGCATTGTGCCCAGGACTGAGAAGAGGGCATTACCACATTTAAATTTCAGAGCAACACTGTATGATAGATATAATTATTATCCCTATTTCATAGTAAGAAAACGGAGACTTGGAGAAATTAAGCAATTTTCCCAAGGTCACATGACTAATAAATGGCAAAGCCAAATTCCAACTTGGATTGTTCTGAATTCAGGCTCTTAGTCACCTGTATTGGGTGGGTGATGGATAGAATTAATGATACTGGCAGTGAATTCTGTGTGAACTGTGGCACATTTTATGCATGGTCAGTCTTGTCTAGAGTAGGCCAGCCCATTACTCTCCACGATTGCAACCTGTTTATGTCCTTCATCACATGTTTCATAGCCTGCCATTTTTTCTGTGTATACTTTTATTACTTTTTAAAAACATCTCCCCAATCTGCAATGTAAGATATAAGTTTCATGAGTACCTCGGTCACTGTGGTGATCCCCAGCAGCTAGCACAGTGGCACAAGGTAGATTTTCAGTAAATATTTGAATTGATGTTTAGGGGGGCTCCCATCCCTCTTACATGCACTTGTAAAAGGGGTATTTTACATGAATTTACTCCATCCCCTGCCACACCATACTTCCTGCCTTGGAGGGCATATGGTTCTGGCAGTGAGGCTGAGATTCAGATGAATATGCAATGGTCCCGATCGCTCTTCCGTGGACATTTGCTCCTGGATAGCAGGGAAAACACTGATCAGTAAATAGCAGCATCTGTTGTGGTCAAGGTGATGAGCTGGTAAAATTTCACAGGGGAAGCATCCTCTGTGATTAAGTCAGACCCCACTTTTACAGCAGAGAGGTGCTGTATCAGCTAACATTGCTTGCATAACATTTCCTTTCTGAGGGCTGGTGGCAATGGTTGCCTCAAAATGAGTCCTCCTAAAGCTTTCCTCATGCATGCTTAACACTATGGGACACTTTCCCAAAAGGATGCATCTCAGCCGAAGCCTCCTTTCCTGGCATTTTTTGTCCTCTGTCTTTTCTTATCATTTGCCTTCTTTGCCACTACTGTGGATTTGCCTTTTTGATACAGGGTAGATCAGGTGGCAGACACTGGTCTTCTACAAAAATAAATCAAATCCATTTCCTAGTCCTGGAAGTCTGCCTCTTTTATTAGAACTGCATATTGATCCAGAGGGCCGTAACCATTGGCCTAGAGGTAATCAAGAATGTAACAAAGAGCAAACAGCAAACAAAAAAGCAACCACAAAGACCACCACTAAATTACCAAAGCCTCTGTAGAGTGATTCAAACATTGACTCCTTATAAAAACCCTGAAAATAAATTCTATTATTACTTCAAAATCAGATTGTAATACAATATTTTTAGGTCTTATTGATCTGTGGGACAGAAGGATTAACATTAATATTTATTCCCAAGTAAATACATACTATTCTGTTCTGCATACTACCTTTTTTCATTTAACAGTGTATCTTGGAAATAAGTGCCCCCTCACTCTTTTTTTATGGTTGCCTACTATTTCATGATATGGATGCACTATGTAAATTTAGCCACAGGAATCACAGTGATTATACCATCCTCATTTAAATAAATCTCAAGCAACTGACATAAGATCAGGCACATAGTAGTTGCTCAAAATTTTCAAATAAGCAAATTAAATTATATTATCACTCTAAAGTTTGCTGACTTTTATAAAGAAGCCACCCAGAGGAGGATAAAGTTTCATATCAGTTGGAAATGGATGAGCATTTTAATTAATAGCACTGTGGGACATGAAAACCATTGTTTTGATTGGGGTGGTGGTAGATTAGATCCCTACCACTTACAGAATTCCTTTAAAAATTTCACGCTGAACATAAAAATATGAAAATTCTAGAAGAAAGCATAGGTGGCAATTTACACGATTTTGGAGGTAAAGAAAGAAGACTGTCTGAAGTATGGCATGAAAAGGAAAATGTCAAAAATTTGACTATATAAAAATTTCAAAATGTTTTCAAATTAATGAAATCAAGAAAAACATCAAAAGAACATAGAATGTTTGGGAAATGTTTAAAACACAAAGGTGCTATTATCCTTAATATATAATGAAGTTTTATAGATGTATAAGAAAAATTCATCTCAATAGAAAAGTAGGCAAAGGACAAAAAGCTAATTCACAAAACTAAACATGATATTTATGTAACTCACTCATAAATCCAACAAATGCAAGGTCACAATAATGAGTTCTTTCATTTTGTTTATCAAATAAGAAAAATATCAGAGGAAAATGACAGACATACCTAGGAAATAGTTACTCTCCCTATACCGCTAATTTAGCAATATTTACCAAAAGCTTTCCATTGTATTGAGCTTTCAACTCGGGAATCTATGTGAACAGTTAATGGAATTAATTAAAAGAAAATAATCATTAATAGATTCAAGGAATTACATAAAAGAGGCTTAGTAATAGTGACAAATTGGAAACAATCTAAGTGTCAAACAATTAGTAAATGATCAGACATATTATGATACATCACAATATGATGAACTATTATATAGCCATTATAACAGAGCATGTTGCAGAAGAATATTTAATGAACTTGGAAAAGATTCACAATAAATATTTTTGTGACCTTTCTTTAACTTATTAAGAAAAATTGCGAATATAAAGTTTGGTGAATAGTTTGAATAATTATTAATTTGTGGCTAACCTGGTTTTATCTAATACCTCCTCATTTATTCACTTATTTCCTTCCCCATTGTTATGAAGGAAATTCCAAGTTATTATGTCTATAAATAAAATATTTCAGTAGCTACTTCTGAAGTGTATTACTACATTTTAAAGTAACAATCTGTTAATGTCATCAACTGCCCAGTTACTGTTCAAACTGCCCTGGTTGTTTGACAAATCCCTTTTTTTTCCCTTTAGCTTGTTTACATCAGGAGCCAAATAAACTCCATGCATTGCAATGGGTTGATATATCTCTTAAGTCTCTTTTTAATTACGGGTTTTTCTCCATTTATTTTTATTTCACTTGTACATTACTTGTTAAAGAGATTGAGCTGTGTGTCCTGCAGTGTTTCCCATAAACTGAGTTTTATTGATTGCATTCTTCTGATTTAACATGGTCTTCTACAACTTCTGTTTCCTGTAAACTAGTTGTTCGAGAAGCTCAATTCAATTCAGAGTTAATTCTTTAGGACAAGACTGTGTTCTAGCTGGTGTTTGCACTACCACATGTCTACATGATGTTAGCAGTCTTTGAGACTCCTTAAGTTTATCATTTTACTAGAGGCTGCAATTTGGTCATATTCTACTTCTATCATTCCATCTCTTTTAATTGGAATAATTCTATAAAGAGAAACGTTCTCTTATGAATTACTTACTTACTGAAAGGGTAGGATAAATGTTTGATTATTTCCTTTTATTTATCAGGTTTCCAAAGAATAAGTTGGTTCCCAAGCATCCTCCAGAAGTAAGCAGAGTTGGGTCTCTTTTTTCTCATTTTGAGCTCAAGTATTATACTATATTTGATATATTTTCATTCACTTCAGTTATTATTCACATTGATGTTCAAATTACTCCATCATTGGCCAGTGGGAACACCTTCATTTTGCCTACCAAGGCTCATCTTGTATTTGTCCTATGCCAGACCTAATATCATCCATGTTTCAGAGGACCCCTGGTTCTTCTTAGTGGGAAATGGTATTTAGAAGCTACAATCTAGCAACTAACAATTGCTCATTGCTATGGGTTAGTATTGTTTCTAATTTTCTTAATGAGAATGTTTAGGAGATACCTATTTTTTTTTAAAGGAAGATTAACTGTAAGTCTATACAAATACTTCTAATTCAGCTTTTACCTAACTTCTTCAGTCTTCTGTCTATATCTCCCTTCTTCCATCACAAATAATAAATGATGCTATAGAAAAAATATTCAATGATTTGGGAAAACATCCATGATATCTATTCTAATGGAAAAATCATATATAGATATAAATCATATACATGTCATATATCAATATACATCAAAGACACAAGTTAGCAGTGATTATTTCTTGATGGTAAAATTAATGGTGATTTTTATTTTCCCCCCTTTTTTTTGCTTTCTAGTGTTTACAGAATTTCCATAAGCCCATTTCATTTTTGCTATAAGAAAAAATTTGCAAAAAAGCAAAAATAAGCCAGATGGTATAAATTATAATATAGTAAACTGTCTGCCAATCTTATATGTGGGTAGAATAATGATATTCTATTACATCTGTGGAGTGCTTTACAATTTACAAAGCATTTTAAGTTTATTATCTTCCATGATTCTCAAAGCAACATTGTGTAGTAGTAGACAGAATAGGAATATTATCCTATAGGATGAGAAAATAGAGGTTCCATCACTTATGATGGAACTCAGGGCTCCTGACTTCTTGGTCAC
Source organism: Furipterus horrens (assembly GCF_987537825.1). NCBI lineage: Eukaryota > Metazoa > Chordata > Mammalia > Chiroptera > Furipteridae > Furipterus > Furipterus horrens. Next base: position 50,596,202 of record NW_028327172.1, read on the forward strand.
TGTTCTCTTCCTATATAACATCTGTCTCTAGATGACTGTTACCATATTATCATTTTTTTTGTTTGTTTATTGAATTTATTGGGGTGATATTGGTTAATAAAATTATACAGGTTTTGCCCTGACTGGTATGGCTCAGTTGGTTGGGCATCATCCTTCGAATTGAAAGGTCACTGGTTCGATTCCTGGTCAGGGCACATGCCTGGTGAGGTCTCCCGAGGTGAGGCTCATAGGAGAGGGGGCCAATTGGTGTTTCTCATGTTAATGTTTCTCTGCCTCTTTTTCTCCCTCCCTTCTCCTTTCTCTAAAAAAATAAGTAAATATTTAAAAAATAAAATAATATAGGTTTCAAATGTACAATCTATAATACATTATCTGTATATCGTATTGTGTGTTCACCACCCAAAGTCAAGTCTCCTCTACCTCCCCCACCCTCCTTTCCCTCTGGTAATCACAATAATGTTGCCTGTGTTTATGAGGGTTTTTTTGTTTTTTGTTTTTCCTTAATCCCTTCCTCTTTTTCATCCTGCCCCCTACCCCTACTCTCCTGAAAGCTGTCTGTCTGTTCTCTGTGTTTATGAATCTGTGTCTATTTTGTTGGTTAGTTATTTAACATAAAATTGAAAGCATATGGTATTGTCTTTCTATAGCTGACTTATTTCACTTAGCATAATACTCTCCAGGTCCATCCATGCTTGTGCAAAAGGTAAGATTTCCCTCTTTTTTATGACTGAGTAGTATTCAATTGTATAAATATACCATAGCTGTTCTATCCACTCATATACTGATGGGCACTTGAACTGCTTCCAAATCTTGGCTATTGTAAATAACACTGCAATGAACATAGAGGTGCCTATATTCTTTCAAATTAGTGCCTCAGGTTCTTTCAGATGTATCCCCATAAGCAGAGTTGCTGGGTTATAAGGTAGTTCAATTTTTTAAAATATTTTGAGGAGCCTCCATACTCTTCCACAGTGGCTGCACCAGTCTGCATTCCCACCAACAGTGCACTTGGGTTCCCTTTTCTCTGCATCCTCACTAGCTCTTCTTGTTTGATAATTTGCTGATGACAGTCATTAGTAAGACAAAAAGACCCTGCAATGCCCTGTCTGCTGCTCAGAATGTTATCCTTAAAACCCTCTTTCTTTAGCAGGAGACTTAGAGGCCCGTAAAAATGCCAATACTTTTCAATTTAATTTTTATCAAAGTGCTTCATTACCATAATTTTAAAAGTCAAATATTCTATAAGGATTTTAATGCAAAACAGCAGTCCCCTGCCTGACAATTTACCACATATCCAACTAATACTCCTTAACCCCAGAGGCAATCATTTTCAACTATTTGAGCTGTTTCTTCTAATTTTCATTTTCATATTACTAAGTAATCTGTTTCAACCAAAATTTCAGAATTTTTAATTGTTAGATTTTATCAATGGGCTTTTGTTATTGAGGATAATAATTTAACTGCCTTTTTCCTCTTTGCACAGATACTTCTCTTTCCCCCATCTTCTCAATACATTTACATCATAAGTTTTGGTTGGGTATTAGTGCTTCCATTATTATGACTGTGGAAAAATTATTCTCAGCTAAGCCATCTAGTGTATTATGATGAATTTTCCTGTATTAATTTTTATTTCCTCTTGGGTTAATAATTATCTTTTTTTCATATTTGCTTTGTGTTTTAGATACCTATCATTATTTCATCCCCAAACTCTACCAAATTATAAATGTACTTTCCATAAATTCCATCAAATAACAGTACACTTCTTTTCTTTCCTTGTATTTCCTTTCCTTTCTCCCAGGAATTTAACTCCCATTTTTCTAAATGTTCCAGTCTGTCCAGGTTGCTTTCTAGGCTGGCTGCACAGCCCTTCTTCAAGAATATCCCTTCACCATATCCCTGGAAATTGTATTAAATCTCACTCCTCTATTTGTATCTTTTATTTCCAGGGGCCCATGTCTTCCTCCTGGCTAGTTTACTCTCTTCCCTTGGGAGGTAAAGTTTCTGAGGCCTGAGATGGCTGGATATAGAATTCTAGGTTGGAAATAAATGTTCGATAATTTTAAGGACATTGATGGTTCCAATGTCCTCTCACTTCTGGTGTTGTTTTTAAGAAGTGTGATACCATTTGCCTCTTTCTCCTGTTTACGTGACCATTTTTCCCCTCTGAATATCTTTAGTATCTTTTCCTTTTACAAATGTTCAAAAGTTATGTGATGACAGCTGTGGGTCTTCTTTCTCTCAATGTGCTGAGCCGTTTCTGGGTCCTTTTACTCTGGAAATGCTGAGAAATATTTTTGAAATTTTTTATTGCTGATTTCATTGTTCTCTATTTCCAAGATTCCTTTTATTCGGATATTGGGCCCTTTTAATTGTTTCTCATTTTTAATCTCTTTTCTATATTTCATACTTTTTGTATTTTATTCTACTTTCTGGGAGATGTTCTCAGCTTAGTCTGTCAACCCATCTGTTGACATTTTTCCTTCTGCTGTTATATTTTATAAAATATATCATTAATATCCCTGGAGAGATAAAGAAAAACATTATGTAGATGAAATAAGAGTCAGAGACTGTTTAGACTGTTCAAAGAGAAACATTTAAACAACTAAGGATATTGATGATATATTTTATAAAATTTTCTGTTTCCTGCATTGTCTCTATGCTCTTTGAGATATAAAAAATTATTTTGTTATTGTGTTTATTTTCCACTGTAAGGGTTTTGCTCAATTATTGATACTCTATGGCTACCAAAGCCTATTAGCTAAAAAGTGACTGGGAAATTCAGGGTGCACAAGAAAGACTTGTTGCCTGGTGGGTTCCCTATAGAATGATCTGGTTAGATCATTTCATTGGTGATTCCCTAAAAATATTTGTAAGTCTTTTCACAGGGGCCAATCAGTTTCACCTGAAAAGAATCCTCCAGTCTCTTTCTGGGGAGGACAAAACTGGCTGCTAAAATTTTCTAGAGGTCTAATGAGGACAGGATTGGGAGGCAGCCTCTCCATTTCTATAAAGATTTCATTTACCCCTCTTGTTTCTGCTTTCAGCACACTATATGTACCATTAGCTGTGCTATTTTCTACACACCCAGAGTTTCTGTGGCTCATTTACTGTAGACAGTACATCTGTGGTCATCTACTTGTTAAAGGAGTGGGCAGGCACCCAGGAGAGCAGGACAGAGAATGGAATCTTAAGTTGTTTAAAAAGCCTTTCTGTTTTCAACCCTACCCAGAACCCTCACTTTCAGAAGGGCCCAGCTGTCCAGTATCTGAGCTTTCCTGGGGCACCACAGTAAAAATGAGGTAGCTTCTGGGCTTTCACAACTGATAGCTTATGCCTTACTTTCTCAGGTCTGTCTAAGTCAATTATTTCTTGTCCATCTGTTCTGTGGCTCCAAAATGCTATTGTCTCTTGTCCATTTTTATTTTTCCTTTGTGGTGTTGTTTCTTTTATTTCTCTATCATTTTCATAGGTAGTTGAATGGGGGAGGGGAAGAGGAGTGGGTGGTATAAAAGCATATGTGTAACAAAAGTACAAACCCTTCTTTAAGGTCAGCACTTTAAGAGGTATCCAAACACTTCCATGGTCTTGAGCTCCTTCCCAGATAAATACTGCGGCTCTCTTGTTGACTATATCCAGGGCTGCAGGTGAATTTGGGAGTCTGAGTTTTCTCATCTTTTAAGAGCAGAAAATAGTGCCTGCCTTGTTGGTTGTAATGGGGATAACTGGGATGTTATCTGGTCTGTATGTTTAGTTTCTGGTCCTTTGAAGAATATCAATACCTATGAACTATATATGTATTTTATAATCCTTACCCAAAGATATATATTTATTGATTTTAAAGAGAGAGGAAGGGGAAGAGAGGGAGAGAAAAATCAATGTGACAGAAAAACATCACCAGTTGCTTCTTACATGTGCCCTGATTGGGGACCAAATCCATAACTTTTTGGTGTATGGGATGATGCTTCAACAAACTGAGCCACACCGGCCAGGGCACCAGCTATATATTTTTTGTATTATAATTACTACAGGCTATGTTGGGGGCGGAAGGAAAGCCCTTTGGGTTACTGAAGGAGAAAGTAAAGCATAGGAACCTAGAGGAGCCTCTATTTTTTTTGACATGCTTTGGTGATACATTCTAAATTATAAAAAAGTAATAATAGTAATGATGATAACTAATATTAAGACCATGTATGTATCAATCATAATGCCTTACATATTATCGCAATTAAACATCCCCACAACCCTATGCATAGTACCATTATTATCTCATTTTAGAAATAAGTAAATAGGGGTGTGGAGATGTTAAATCACTTGGTCAATATCACGCAACGCAGATGGGATAGATCTCAAATTAGAACCTCAAGCTACAGAGGCCAGAGCATCTTAAACTTTAATGTGTGCCCAAAACACCTGGGGAATCTTATTAGCATGCAGCTTTGAGTTCAGGAGGCTTGGTATAGGGCTGAGATTTTGCTTTCCTACCAAGCTCTCAGATGACTCTGAGCTGCTGGTGCAGGGGCCGCACTCTGAGTAGTGAGGCTTTGAATTTGGTCTCTATGGAAGCTGCACCATATGGTACCCATTTCACTGTCTCCCTCTCCCATGGGTACGAGCAGGACCATCAGATCTCCAATCCTCCCACCATGCACCTTCCCCAGGAGTCCCTGTGTGTCTTCTACATGCTCACTGTCCTCTCCACTGTTTGGCTGCAAGACATTTACTACTTTCCAGCACCACTGAATCATCCAAGGGTAGCCCCTCAGTTACCACTGCTTCTAGGGTTTTCTCTGAGCATGCCACATCCTAGGTGTTCTGAAACACAGGACCCTCAAGGTGTAGACAGGAACAGGGTTCTTTCCTGCTAGCTCTCATCAGAGTTATGCTATGTTTCTTGTACAAATAGGAAGAAGCCCCTCCCTGACTCACAGTCATCTGGACCCCAAGCAGAAGCACTGAATGTCACAGGTTCTTTGTGAAAACAGCTCTGTCAATTGCTGCCTGCAGGCTTACTGATCTAAGGAATTGTAACTTCTGCCCTCTCATATTCTTTTCCCTCTGTGTCTCCTGCTCCTAGGTCTCCTAGAATTCACCACCCTGAGAGCAGGCAGGCTTCCTTCCAACTCAGGTGGAAAGGGTGATGGTTCCATTAACTTGCCAGATATACCTAGCTATGTGTGACGCTCAGCTAGAGATTTCCCATCTTTAGAACCACGCTCTGTGTATGACACAGGCCCAGTAAAGGAGATTTTGCAGAGGCATCTCAAAGATTCAAGTACATCATGGGTCCAAGGAAAAGCACTAAAACAAATCCGAGGTCTGAGGTTGAAGACCCACCTCTGTCCCTAGTTAGCTGTGTGACCTTGGGCTTTTTACTAACCCTTTCTGATTATTTCCAAATCATAAAATAAGGGGAAGGGGAGGACCCAGATGATTTTTAAGCTGCACCTTTCAGTCTGTTTCGCTTTCTGTCATCTACTTAGAGCACTGAGTGGTCTTAGATAAATTTATAAGAACTTATTCCTATTTACCAACCATGTGTCCTACCAATTAGAAATCAGAGGAGTGCTCAATCAAATGACCTGGGGTTTGCCCGTTCCTAGCTCTGTGATCTTAGCGAATTCATTCTTCCTTTCTAATTCTGAGTTTCCTCACTGTAAAGTGAAGGGTTGGGACCAAATGAACTCATAATAATATGCAGGGGGTTCAGACTCTAGGCTCTTGGGCTGCATTCAACCCACAAGCATGTTTTGCTTGATCTCTACAGCCTCTTACAAACTTTGGATCAGTTGCCAGCCTTTAAAATTTAGGAGATTTTACATTTAAAAAAACATGATTTCCCAGCTTTTCTTGAAAGATCAGAAAATTGGAACATGGGTCACTTGTTCTTTGAGAGCCACTGCTGACATGAAGGGTACTGTGACTTTCTTTGAAAGGGGTGTGTGCCTCCTGCATGGTCACGGGCCCTGCCAGGCCCATAGTACTCATCTACATTGTGTGCCCGAGTCCTGTACGCAGTCAAGTTCATGATCAGGACACTCACTAGCCGGGCAATATCAAGTTAGTACTCATCCTTTCTAGATGCAGAGTCCAAATTATAGATTGGGGACAATAAGTGCTCATGTTATTGCACTGACTGTTAATGAGACAGAGCAAGGATCAGCAGACTTTTCTGTAAAAGACCAGGGAGTAATATTTTAAGGTTTTCAGGCCATGTAAGATCTCTGTTGCATATTATCTTTCTACTTATTTTATTCTTCTTTTTGTAAGACAATTTTTTTTTTTTTAATGTGAACATTTTTAGCACTCAGGCTGTACAAAAATAGGCCCTGCGTGGACCGGGTCTGCAGGCCATAGTTTGCCAACCCCTGAAATAACGTATGTAAGGTGCTTACGATAATGCCTGGCAGACAGTGAGTCTCAATAAATGCCCTCCGCAGTGTTGCAGTTTCAGGCCTCTCAGTCTCTGACTCTGGGACATGGGGGGCTCCATGGTGCCCATCAGAAATCCCCATGGCTGCTTTGATTCTCTTCCAATAACAGGGAGGGGGACAGCATTTGTCTGTTGAGAGACATCTTCCTAAATAGGAAGTCCTGCATGGTATATAAGGAGCTCCAAAGCAGCACGACAAATACAGTGCAACTGTGTCATCACCGTGAAATCAAAACCATTGCTTAAGCTATTTGTTTAACCACATCCCATTCCAGTTATTCTTTCTGAAACGTTCCCGAGCAATCACCACTGGATGGAGAGCTGGAGGTCCTTTAAAATCTGATTATAGGTTCTCTGTTCTCGTAGCCTCCCTCCTTTGTTTTGGTCCCTTAACTGCCCTCCTCCCTATCCCACTGCCCCAAACACCTTCTTCTGTATTATTTATTATAACTTGAATGTCAGGGATGCAGCTTGTGATGAAAGGCATTTGACAAAATAAAATTGCATCGTGTTGGATGACTCTCATGCATGTGGCTTAGCATAATTAAGACAGAAAGAGATGATATTGTCTTCTCATTCAAAAGAAGTGATGGCTGAGTCTAAAGAATGTGTTATTGTCTGTAGTGTTCAAGAAACCCAAGGAGAGCATGCATGTAAATAAAAGAACCAAGGAGCACACCAAGGTGTTGTCCTAAAGATGCACTTATTCTTTTTCCTTTACTGGTTCTTCACCAAGAAATGGAACAAAATTGTACAGGGGGCCATGAGCCAAGTGCCTAGGATGACTTTGGCCTAAATTTCCTTGATCTGGGCCCTGTGCAGCACCTTCGTTGGGACTTCTCACTCTTCCCTTCATTGAGCAAACACTGCTTATGTCCCTACTGTGTGCCAAACCATGTCCTCAGTGCTACAAATAGAGGGATGAATAAATCAAGGGCTCTGAAATCTAAGAATTTATTGTCTAGTGAGAAAGACAGATACATTAAACACATAAGCCCAATATAAAGTATTAATTAGTGCTATTATAGCAAGAGCCAGCAATTAATAAGAACTTACTACATGCCAGGTATTGTTTTCAGTACTTTGTCTATGATAAATTTATTTAATTCTCTTAACAATCCAGAGGGTTATATGTCATTATAAATTTCCATTTCACAGAAGAAGAAACTGAGGCCAGGGGTTACATAGCTCTTAATTCTTTAAGGTCACATAGCTAGTAAGTGGTAGATAGTCTGCCAGATTCAACACAAAAAGGCAGATGTCAGGGTCAGAGCTCTGGAAAGGCACTAAAAAGCCTCTAAATAAGAGGGCTTGGACCATGTTCTGGAAACACAGTACAGAAAAGCCTCTGTTTCTGCCTTTGGGGTTAGGAAACACATGAGGTAACATGCCATTTGTCTGAAAGATTCCCTTCTTAGGCAGAGAATATTTGTAGCAGATACACAGAAAAAGAATATTCAAACCTGACTATTATACTTGACTCTTAAACACACACACATACACACACACACACACACACTCAGCATTACCAGTAACTGATTATTCAATATTTACTGTGATTCTGAAACTTCAAGAGGGCAGGTGCCTGTCTTGTTGATGTGACTTTGAGACAAATGAACAAATAGTCAAGGATGAACTGTAGGAATAGGGTTAAGCTAATACTATATTCACAATGGACAAGGGTTAATGCTCAGTTTTATTTTATACCTATATTGGTATTTAAAAATTCTCATTTCGCTCTGCTTTTTAAAAAGACATGACCATGGTATTCTTAAAAGGCTTTAAAAGCACAGTATTATAAAAAACACTCACTACTATACATATTAGTAACATTCTGTACCTATGATCTGGAATAACTATTATGTGTGCATACTACTATATTTGATCCGTGATAGCCATTAATTAGATAACACAAAATGCAGCACATTTAAGTGCACAGGAAATGACTTTCTTTTTTTCTCCTGTAGAAGGAAACCATGCTAATGACCAGTGTAGACTATCCCACACAGTCAGGCCTTCTTAGGGAATATGGCAAGACTGTCTAAAGAAAAGACACGTTTGACTTTGGTAGTCAAATTCAGTAAGGATGCCTAAGACTGGGGGTAAGAGGAAAAAGAGATGGGATCCATTTGCCAAGGACTTTGGAGTGGGGCTCTAGGGAATTAGGTGATTTTGATGATTTCCTTTTAAGATATCTTTTCAAGTACTGTATTAAATGGAGAACAGCATCTGCCTGGCAGGTTACTCTTATAGATATTGAAAGCATAGGAGCAAGGCATGCGGTTGGGGGAGATGAAAAGGAAATCTTTTCATCAATTCTGTTTTTCTAATATCTCTGAATCTGTGATTCTTTCCTGGTAATTTGTTAGCACCAATACAAGTTTTTAATTAGAAAATTGTTGTAGAAGAATGGTTCAGATATTTAAGTCAGGGTAGTTGATGTCCCTCTAAAGTAATTCCCAAGAACGGGTCACTGAGAGCGTTTTACCACAGCCACACTTAGAAGTGCATTATTATGATTTCTGTGCGCGAGGTGTCAGCAGTGGAGTGTTGAAATCCAGCAGCACTGTGCATTTCTGCCTCCAGTGGGCACTCCCCTTGTAAGTGAAGGCGGGAGTTACCAGTGCCTGCTCTGTAAGTGGGCTTTCTCTCTGGATAACAGTGATCTTTGGGTTGTTAAACATATCCATGTAGGAAGAAAAGAGGAGAGCTTTGAGTTATCCTGACCTGAGTTCCACTTCTGGTTATACTACTTAGTAGCTGTGCATCTCTGGGCAAATGGTGAGGCTGGCTTGGAACAGTATTCCTTCGTCTGTCTGATTTCATTTTCAAATCTGAGAGCAGAACAGAAATGGCAGAAATAGTTCCATGTTGTTTCAGATGTAAAACAGAACAAGTTGTGACTTGCCTGATCCTGGAATTAGGAAGAGGTTTATGGCTGGAAACAACATTACCTTGCCATGCCCTGAGCTCTGAAACAACATGAAACATGAGAATCATATTTATTGTGTGTTTACAATGTTCTAGCCCCTGTGCTGAGCCCTCAGGACACCATGGAGAGCAAAGACAGACATGGTCCCTTTGGAGTGGTTTATAAGTTTACCAGATTCTTTCATATGCATTGCCTGAGTGATATGAAATAGGCATTGTTGATGACTCCATGTTACAGATGAAGAAACTGAAGCCAATAGCCAGGAAATCAAATCTGAGTTTAATGCAAAGGATGGAGTCAAGAGTTACACCCAGACAGTCTGGCTCTAAAGCCAGTGCTCCTCACTCTAAAACTCAGGCCCCTCCAGTTTCATACCAAAAATAGCAACATGGGCGTCTGTTTTGCTGGGTAGTCAACAAAGCACTGTTAAAGATTTTACTTATTTTTTAGAGAGAGAGAGGAAGGGAGGGAGAGAAACATCATGTGTGAGTGAAACTTCAATCAGTTGTGATTGCCTCTTGCATGCCCCCAAGCGAGGACCCGGCCTGCAACCCAGGCATGTGACCTGACCAGGAATCAAACCAGTGACCTTTCTGTTCACAGCCCGGCTCTTAACCCACTGAGCCACACTAGCCAGGACGACAAAGCACTTTTGTTTACTTGATTTCATTTGCTGTACAACAATTTGGGATATATGTATTTTTATTATTATTATTTGCATATTTCATTGGTGAAATTGACCCAGAGAAGTATAGTGGCCCATCCAAGATCACCCAGCTAATTAGTGGCAGAGCCTAGATTAGCTCCCAAGACTTCTGATGCCAAGTTCCATCTGCCATATGTTGACTCCCAGTTTAAATATTTCTAAATTCAGAAATCTTGAGCCATAATTTCACTATTTTAGATTATTGCCATAACTCATGTAAATTGTAATTAATTTCCTGCTAACAGGCTAGTTTGTAGCACAGTTTCCATAATCAGTGCTCTGAGGACTGGAAGCTTGAAAGGTCATTTATGGTTAACTCTGAGGGTTGCTATTTCTCAATCTATATGTGCTATAGCAACCTGTTTCCTTGTATATGCAAGCTGGCTATTTTCTACATTTTTTCTTATTCCCTCATCAGCAAAAAATAGAGAAACCAGCTTCTAGCATATGGAAGCATTTCTACATGGCTAGATTTTTCTGATGAGGGTTTGGAGGGATGGTGGAAGCATGATTTGCAAATGTGTCAGAAGGAAAACTGATTTTTGAGTGAAGCTGATTGGACCATGTTCCATGTGGCGTAGTTGTCTCTATAAAAGAATTTTTTCCTCCACTTTACCCTACTTCACCATTTGTGAAAATAAGTGCATTCTGAATCTGCTTAACATTTGTGAGGACTCAAAATCCAGAAATACCAGGGTTTTTTTTTTCCCCTTATACAAATGCTGTTGCTCTCTTGTGGGCTCAGGTTTCTTTCTTCTGGCTTCTCCTAAACGGGGCACACATCGGGGGCCAGGAGATTTCTTCAAGTTCAGCAGCTCCATTTGTGACCATTTAAAGAATTAATTGTGTAAATACTGTCTTAATAGATGGTACCTTTAAATATAGAATGCCCAACAGATAATTTTATGAGTAAACCTATACATAATGCATTATTCTGTTTTCAAACTAACAAAGGGCTTCTAAAGCTGCAAAGGGCATGACAATATGTTATTATCCCTGTTTTACATCACACATATTTTTAATGTCCTAAGTAGTGTTCATTTTTATCCCTCAAACAATGCTTTTCCTTTTATTTTGATTGAAAATTTTTATGACACTGGCCTAAGGCATCAGGTGAACACCTCTCAACTGTATGGGTACTTCTTTACCTAATTTGCTATTTAGAAATATATATAGAATAAAGAAACCAGAGGTGTTTTCTGAGCAACTTGAAAGGACACTGGATTATTTTTAACCAGAGGTTTCGACTCTATTTCCCCTGCTTTGTCATTTTAACAGTGCCTTAAAAGTAACTAAAGTTTTAGTCTCCTTCTGGTGTTTCAAAGAGCCACACAGACATTCCCTCGTTTGTCCCTCATGGCATCCCTGGGTTGTATGCCATCCAGGGTTATTAGCTTTGGTTACCAATGAGAAAACTAAGAGTAGAAAGACTGGTCACTTTTCTTAAGTTAGACAAAGAGGCAGTGATTTGAAATCAGTTCTGTCTAAATCTCCAGCAGACTCCTCAGTCCCTCACTGAAGGGGTGTGGGTATCTATCCAGAGCAGAAATCAAGGATGGAAAGGTTTGCTCTGAATTGGCAAACCCCACAGGGTCTGCAGAGGTCAGAGATGTCCTGGGAGCCCGAGAACCAAGATTTATAGGACAGGAAGGCTGACCTGGGCATAAGATTTCCCCTTCTTTCCTCTAGCTCGTGTACATTCATTATTATTTTAAGATTTTATTTACTGCTTTTCAAGTATGTCCTATAAATCAAATTCATAAATACTTGAAGATGAAAACACTATTTAAGGTCCTCAGAAGGATGTAGGGGATTACATTTTTACTTAAATCTGACAGTGCCATTGAAATGTTCTCATTTATATCTCATTCCCCAATATGACCTAACTCTTTAATGGCAAGTTGATGTGTCTGGTATGATTGTCCTCCCTACCTGCCAGGATCCCCTTAGCCCCATTTTGCTGTCTTGGGGACTAGTGCAGTCTGGTGCCTAGTAGCTGCTCAGTAAAGAGCTACAGGTTCACTTTACTATTACTATATTTATATTATTATATACTATTATCACACTCCAATTTAATTCTACCTTATACATAAAGCTACAAGGTAAACATTAATTTAAAGAAGGGTTAATAATTAATACCTCCCATAATAAAGTAACTGTTTATGGTAACATATTAAATCAGCATTACAATATGTGCAAGCTATGCTCAGATAATGATCAATGCAGACAAATTAAAAATAGGTTTACCTTTTAGGAAGATTTGAAGGGTTTCCATTGTAAAGGGCACAATATGGTGCATAAGGTCATGCATGATTTTTCAGTTCTGCTTTCTTATAATTTTACTTTAAAAAAAATAAAGACAATGAAAGAAACAATAGGATGTGATTCTACCTTTACACCTTTGTTAGTTTTTTCATATATACAGGGTGGAGAAAAGTAGGTCAATAATAATAAATAATATAATAATCAATCAATCAATAAAAATACAAAATAAACTCTGGTTTGTGTACTCACAACTGTAAACCTACTTTTGTCTGTCCCTGTGTAAATAAGTTCACCAAGTGGAAGGAAACCAATGCGACAAATCCCTTCTTCTGATTTTAGTTTGGAGAAACCAGGTCCCAGTAGCTTGGTGGTACTGAGACAGCCGCTGGGTAGACTGGCACACACACAGTCCTCTGCATCATAACGTGGGACCCAACAGACATGCTGCAAACAGAGTCATTTCCAAAGCTCCCATGCAACCTGCATGCACTATGTATGAAGTATTGTGCTATTCACAGTGAACATGCAGACTGACACTGATCCCCATTTTAGAGTCAAGGAAACCAGCTAGGAACTGGCAGAGCAGAGTCAGACTGGGATCTGCTGTGCTCCAAAGCCCATGCTGTTTTCACCCCCACCGAGCCGTGGCTCAGAGGCCCTGACTTCCTTCTCCACGCAGAATTCACTGGGTCCAGAGCTCCAAGGTGGAAACCACTGTCTCAAAATGACAGGAGAAAATTGAGTTGGTCAGATGTGACCCAGAGCAAAGATCTAATTCAGAATCATTTAGTTTCGTATCTGCCACCTGAGACCACAGCCATGTTCCTCCAGTGGCTGGGGCTCGGTGGAAGAGCAGACACTTCTCCACACACACAGACATGCTCCCAGAGACTTACTCTGAACCAGCATTTAGGAGGCCTGCTGTCAAATGCCTTCCCAGTCACTAACATTTAAAATCTTCTTGGTACATAATGGTAGAAACACTATGCATACTTAGTCAAAATTCCTGTTTCTGAATTTTTCCAGATTTCTGCTTGTTGTTCTGCCCTGTGCCTGCATCTCCAGAACCACTGGGCATGTCTGGAAAGCAAATGCTCAATTTGTTCTAATGATGCAAGAGGTAGAAAGAGCCTCTTGAAACCCAAGCTACCTGCTGAAATTCACGAGACTTGTCCTTTGCCACATCTCACACTCGATTACTATATGAAAAACAAACTAAAAAATGCTGAAAGTGAGCATCTGATCTGCAAATGAGATAGTACTCCTAAGGCTAATAAAGGGAAGAAATCACAACAAAAGGTAACAGTAGATTGACTACTTGAGACTTAAATTTCTTCCCATTAAAAAATTCATTAAAAAATAAAAGGCAAATAACACTGAGGAAATATTTTAATAGAAGTGACAAAGGCCTAATATCTTTAGTAGATATGGATCTTTTATAAAGATGAGAAAAGTATCAGTAGAAAAATGGACAAGGATAATTTATTGCAGAGTACAGACAAATGGCTAACAAACATAAAAAAGTTCCATCTCACTAATAATCAAAGAAGTGTAAATTAAAACAATATTAAAGAACTAGTTTTGGTATATCAATATGTCAAAGGTGAAAAAGAAAAATCCCTATTTCTGTAAGCATGTGGGAAATGTTCTTACTTTTTTCCATTTGATACATGCATACTTGCTTCTCATTATTGTTCCACTTTGCATTTCTTTGGCTATAAAAAGTTTCTCCAAAGTGGATGTTCTTTGACTAATTCAAATCCTAGCAAACTCATATAAGAAAATAATTAAAGATTAGAGTATGAATTACGTTTGTTTATCACAGCATTATCTACATTAATAAAAATTAAGGAGACCTAAATGCCAAGAAAAGAGGACTGGTTAAATAAATTATGGTTCATATATTACTATGCAGGCACAAAAGTCGTTATAAACAAGCAGTTGTAATGACATTAAAAAATGCTCATTATATATATATATATATATATATATATATATATATATGTGCGTGTGTGTATATATGTATATATACACACACGCACATATATAGAACATAACTCAACTATTTAAAATATATCCTATACATATGCACACACAGAGATGAAGGGAATTCACATGTGTGCAAGGGTAATTATTTCTTGGTGGAGGAAATAAGGTATTGTGGTATTTAATTTTTTTCTTTATGTTCAACTGTAATATTTCTATAAGGGAAACGTATTGCTTTTATAATAAGAAAAAAATAAACCTCCAAAAACTGTCATTAACATGTCAGAGCAGAAGACTTGTAGGCAGCCTGTGCTGGACACCCCATTAAGAAAGTCTAAACATAGACCCCAGTCCCTAAGAGCACCACATGGAGCCCATCATACCACGTGGCCGCTGAGCTAGACCTAGGCTAGTAGGGACAGGGTATGAACCTCCTAGAATGAAGCCTAAACCCAGAGCCAAAGTCAAGACAGACCAGTCAGAGCATGTCTGTTGTCATCACTCCATGGCAGTAGCAATGTACAAAATGCATTTTTTTTGTTTGCTTAAAGGTAGTATACAACACCCATGTGACATTTGCTGCCACAAAGGGGAAATGTTGTTCGTATTCTTTGACTTGAAGAGTAGAAACATGTTTTACTCAAAAGCACCATTACTTAATAATAAAAAAAAATGATTTTACAACTTTTTACTTAAAAGTAATAAACGCACATTATGGGAAATTTAGAAAACACAGAAAAGAGAAGAAAAATATGAAAATTATAGTTCTACCTATAAAGAGGACCACAGTTTTAATATTATGGTAGTTCTACCTTTAAAAATAGCATTTTTATTTTTATTGATTTTGTTACTTTTCTTTTTTTCCTTATCACTTTTTGTTTCCTAAAAACATGACTGTTAAATTAACTGGTTGCCCCCTCCTCTTTTTCACTGGAGGAAAAATCATTATAATTTAAGGGTATTGTAATTCATTGAACAGGTGCTTGGGGCTGGGGGGGCGGGGGCGCAGGGGCAGAGGGGATACTCTATTCATGCCCAGGACAGAGAAGATGGCCTTACTTGAGGTTCACAGAGAAACCCACAGAACAAAACTGACAAGCAAACACTATTACAGGTACATATAAAAATACATAATAGTGGTATTTGCATTCCATAACTTTAACTGGTGTATATATATATATTATATATGTATATAATATATATATAATATTAGCTTATTTTTATTGAAATATAGTTAGCATACAATATTATATTAGTTTCAGGTGCACAACATACTTATTCCACATTTATTTATTTAGTTTTAGAGAGAGGGGAAGGAAGGGAGAAAGAGAGTGAAAGAGACATCCACGTGAGAGAGAAACATGGATCAATTGCCTCTCCTATGCACCCCAACTGGGGACCAAACCCACAACCTAGGCATGTGCACTGACTGGGAATCGAAATAGCAACCTTTGCCTCGCAGAATGACATCCACAAAGTGAGCCACACCAGTCAGGGCAGTGTTTCCACATTTATATGCCTAACACAGTAACCACCATAAATCTAGTAACCATCCATGACTATACAAAGTTATTACAATATTATTGACTCTATTCCCCTCTGCTGTACACTACAACTCCATGACTTATATATTTTATAACTGGAAATTTGTATCTCTTATTCTCCTTTACCTTTTTCACCCTTCCCCCCACCTCCTTTCCTCATCATTTTGTTCTTTATAACTATGGTGTTTAGAAAACTGCGCAGCTACATGCAAAAAACTGAAACTGGACCAGTTTCTTACACCGTATACAAAAATAAACTCAAAATGAATTAAAGACTTAAATGTAAGACCAGAAACCATTTAAACTCTTAGAAGAAAACATAGGCAGTAAACTCTTTGATATTGGTCTTAGAAATATATTTTTGAATATGTCTCCCAAGGCAAGGGCAACAAAGCAAAAATAAACAAATGGGATTAAATCAAACTGAAAAAAGCTTTTGCACAGCAAAGGAAAGCATCAACAAAATGAAAAGGCAGCCCACTGAGTGAGAAAAGATATTTGCAAATGATACGTATGATAAGAGATTAATATTCAAAATATAGAAAGAACATGTACAACAAACAAACAAACAAACAAACAAACAAAAAACCCAACAGCAACAACAAAATACAATTTGACTGAAAAATGGGCAGAGGACTTGAATAAGCATTTTTCCAAAAAAGACATATAGAAGACTGACAGACACATGAAAGGATGTTCAACATCACTAAGCAAATGGGAAATGCAAATTAAAACCACAATGAGCTATCACTTCACACCTGTCAGAATGGCGTCATGCACAAATTATCAGACAACAGTGTTGGTGAGGATGTGGAGAAAAGAGACCCTTGAACACAGTTGGTGGGATTGCAAATCGGTGCAGGCAGCCACTGTGAAGAACAGTATCACATTCCTAAAAAAATTAAAAATAAAGCTACCATATTACTAAGCAATTCCACTTCTGGGTATCTATCCAAAGAAAACAAAAACAGTAATTTGGAAAGATACATGCACCCTTATGTTCACTGCAGTAATATTTGCAATAACCAAGATATGGAAGCAACATAATTATCCATCGATAGATGTACAAATACAGAAGATGTGGTACATGTATGCAACGGAGTACTATTCAGCTATAAAAAATAATAAAATCTTGCCATTTGTGACAACATGGCTGAAGGTTTTATGTGAAATGAGTCAGAGAGAGGGAAAATAACATATGATTTCACTTATATATAGAATATAAAATAACAAAATAAATAAAGAAACAAAACAAAACAGAAAGAGACTCCAGTTATTGGTGAGTATATTTTAAAATACTTGGAATCTTTTTTGACCCTCCTTTTGGAAACTGAGGCTTCAGTTTCAGCATGTTTATGAACTCATATTCAGGCTTGAAATGAGGTAGAGAATCTAATAGTTTGAGGTTCTGAAGGCATTTTATCGTATCCATTTCTACATCAATAAAAATGAGAATGAGGTCAATCACTTTTAAGGGATTCATGGTTCTTGCTCATACCATCAAACACTTTGCAAGACTTCCCTGGGTCTATAGCGTCCTTGTGCCATAATCACAGCCAGCCCAGTCATGTCAGCTAAAGACGTTTCACCCCAAAATTTCACTGTTGTCTGGCAAGAGAGATGCTGTTACTGAAATAAGCAATTGAAGGTGGTATTTGCAACACAGTTAAAGCCTTGAGAAATTTCTAATACTTGAGTAAAATCCAGATAACATATTCAGTTACCTCCATCCATCATTGCTTTAGAAAACAATGAGCGAGTGAGTGAGTGACTGGAGACCAGCCCTGAGAAGCTTTCTTGTAGAGAAAATAGGATCCAAGTATCAGAGAAGTTACATTAAAAACAGACTTTCGCTCTTTTATCTTTTTTTTTTAATTATGGATTTCAAATAATAAATGCTAACATCATAACTGGTGCCATTTATCAAGTGCCTCAAGCACTGGGTAAAAGATATCACAAAAATTAATTCTCTAATAGTCCTTTGTTATTGCCTCCATTTCACAGATGGTGAAACTGATAAGTGGAAAAGATGGAATTTGAATGTAATAGGTTTTTTGGTTTGTTTTTGGCATTGGATATCTTAATGGAGTCCTTCAGTCATATCTATCATGAGGTTACAAAGGGATCATTTTGATGTTTGATAATAATCAGTTGAGATTTATTATTCATTTTACAGGCATTTCCATAAGTGTTTTGAGTAATAAGATACTTTGTTAAAATGTGTTGTTTTCCTTATCCAATTGGTAATGGCAATAGTTAACATGTATCTACCGTGACAGGCACTGTATTCAATGTTTGGCATGGAGAGAGAGAGAGAGAGAAAGAGAGAGAGAGAGAGAGAGAGAGAGAGAGAGAGAGAGAGAGAGAGAGAGAGAGAGAGAGAGAGAGAGAGAGAGAGAACCCTAACAAAATCATTTTTTAAATGAGGAAACTGAAGCACAGGAAGATTAAATGACCTGTGTAAGACACACAGCTAACAAGCGACAACCAAGATTTGCATACCCATCAGTGCAGGCCTCAACTTCACTCACTGAACCATTATTCTACAAATCATTAAGATCTTCTTGCCATAGAAACTCAGACTTTAGAGCTGAAAGACATCTTAAGGAGCTCCTTACAACAAAATATACAGACAAAAGAACAGGAAGCCCAGAGAGGTCAGTAACTGGTCCTCAGGCACACAGCAGAGGAGTGGCAAAGCCAAGAAGACAAGGTGGAAATGTCATTCTCTCTCACATTTTGGGTGGCTTTTATTTTCTCTCCTGCAACATGCTTTTATGACCTAATTCCCCCAGAAATCAGCTCATCCATGACCTGGACCCAGTGCTCAGGGTCCCTGCGTGGGACCACACGAAGAGGAAACATGAAATAGGTCTAGACTTCAGAGTGTTTGTCTAGCGCAGTCCTGAGTTGTTAATCACTGAAGTCTCACCACCACATTTGGAACTCCGCATTGCCCACATCACTTCATGCCCACTCGGGCGTTTCTCCAAGTGGAAAAGTGCAGCAATAAATGCAGCCTGACCTTTCTGCTGAGCCCCTTGGCTGTGCTTAGGGACACCTCTGCCTCCCATAGAGCTGCTAGAATTGGCTGGAGAACAGTCCTTGACTCAAATAACTGAAAAGTATACTTAACACAGCATTGATTTTCCATATAATTTTATAAGCACAAACATTCTCTTTCATTTCCTGACAAACAACTATATTCCCCAAAGTGTCCCATAAAAATCAGTAATTTGCACATCACTGTCTTTGTCAGCGCCTGTTGTTTTAAGTTAGTCACCATGGCCAGGGTCCTTCCCCTGCTGCCTTTGCCCTCACCCACCCCCTCCCCAAACAAAGCGCACAGCTAGCTGAGCAAGGAGCAGGAGTAGGAAACAACTATGTAGGCCTCCCTGACTCTGTTCAGGACCTTTATGGAAATATACATAATTTTCAAGCAATCTTCTGCAGAGGGAAAAAAAGCCAGAGGCAGAGACGAAAGGTATCACACTAAACATTCCATACAGTGCTGCGCCCTCAACGCTTAAGACTGTGAGGACTGCATGGGGCCGATGCAGAGCCCCCGCTCAGGCTGGGAGCTAGGACAGCTCCCCCTGCCTATGAGAGCGCTGGGACGAGTAATTCAAGGACTGACGACTGGTGGATACCTGGGGTCAAACGGGCAGCCTGACCTCCAGTGGCAGTTGTTACACTAAGGTTGCATCATAACACAAGTAATGACAAGAGTGAAAAGTGAAAGTGGGAAGGAATCTGAATGTTTCATCCTCTCCCTCCAGTTCCTGAACACCCGAGGGTTTCTCTTTACATGACATTCTAACTTCCAGGACACACTTCCCTTCCGACCAAACTCCCCTCTCCTTGAAACAGTGACCCAGCCTTTGTTCAAAGAAACAAAGAGGAAGGTGTTGATTCTCACCCGAAGTCCGGTCTCTTCAGGGTCCTTTAGAAGCGCAATTCTCTGGAGATAGGGCACTGGGGGTTGCCAAGGGGACTTGAAATACTGGTTTGCCACAACCCTGAACAAATCAGCTCCCAGGGCTGAGAGGGGAGAGGGTGTCAATCACTCAAAACCCTCTGCGGCTCAGATACTGAAGTGGGAAACAAAGAAGCAAAGAAAAGTATCGCTCAGAGATTTGCAGGAAGAGGAGTTAAGACTGGAGGGCTCTTCGGCAAGAAATGCTACGCTGTGATTCTCTCAGGCCGGACAGAGTCGGGATCTCTGGGCTGCTTGTATCAGGAAGTGTGTCTTCTTGCTCCATGTTTAGGTGTTTTTTTCCTCCCTCTTACCCTGAGCCCTGGCACTGGGGAGTGTGGAATGGCTCAACCTGTTGTAATCAAACATGTGAGTTGCTGCTTGTTGCAAAGATATTGCAGCAGCCTCTTCATTACAGGAGGCTGTTCTTGGATGCTAAGAATTAAATTTCCTTGTCTTTGGTTGCCTGCCTGTGCTCTGGGCTGGGTGCGGAGGGGGTGCTGGGTAGGTATGGGGCACAGGGCAGAGGGAATACTGGGCAGAAGGGGACTGGCTCCTGGGAGCAATGACCCACTGTTCTCACCTGCTCCTTTTTGACCACCTGCCTTGGTGTCCAGTTCTTAGGAGGTATGGCAGGTGCCCCAGGGGACTCCGGCAAAGTTATTTTATTTTCTATGCACAGTTGGGCCCTAGCCCTCAGACCGTTATCTTCAGCTTAAGTGTTCCCCCTGGACACTCAACCTATCCTCTGAATCTTAGGCTTTCTGATCAGGAGCACATTCACGGGGGAGTGGTGCTCCTGTGAGGGATAGGAAAGGCATTCATTCACCCATTTGTTGGTGCCTTCACATAGTCATTCATTCCTGCAAGCATGCATTCGTGAGTTCATTCATTCCTTTCTATATTAATTCATTTGTGTATTAATTTATTCATCCACTTTCATATGTTCACTTGTGTATTTGGTAATATGTATTTATTGATTCAATTCGTACATTCATTGACATATTCACTCATTCACTTATTAATCCATTCATGCAGTCCATACTCTTGATAAATGGCATATGTTTTGCATATATCCAGCATTCACTTTTTCTTTTTTTAAAGGTTTTATTTATTCTTAGAGAGAGGGGAAGGGAGGGAGAAAGAGAGGAAGTGAAACATTGATGTGTGGTATCCTCTCGCATGCCCCCAGCGGAGGACCTGGGCTGCAACCCAGGCATGTGCCCTGACTGGGAATTGAACTGGCAACCCTTTGGTTCACAGGCCAGTGCTCAATCCACTGAGCCACACCAGCCAGGGTGGATTCACTTTTTCTTACACATACTTGTTCCTATATCTACCTATCCATCCATCCATTCAGTCTTTTCCAAATTTATTTATTCATCCTTCCATTTGTGGTAGGCAGTTAGACATTAGCAGAGTAAGGATAATGGACCAGTTACAGAAGGTCACTAGGGTGAAAAACCCTGGGTGCCTAGGAATGGGCAAAACTGGGCAGACAAGGACTTTGCTCCCAGGCTGACCTTTCTTCCCCTAGCATATAGTTGGTCATACAGTTTAAACCCACTGGCCTTTCATATTTCCAGCATTTCAGACTTTCTAACCTTTCCTTCCTAAAGATAACATCTAGGCCTCAGTTGTATTTCAGCTCCTGGCCCAGAAAAGCAGCCAAACCAGACAAACAAAGCCATGGCTGCCTCAGGACCAGCTATGTTAACTAATGACCCCTGCCCTGGAACCGACCAATCAGTGGAAACCAGAATCCTAAAAGGACACACCTGGAAAGCTGATGAATATTCTATTGAGATAGAGGTCTTCCCCTGGGAACCCCCTAAGACTCCCATGCTTAAAAGCCCTTAGAATGTAGGAACCAGTACATCTTTCCAGTTCCCCTTCCCCTTTCCCCCAGGTGTGTTACCTTTACCTTTCTCTCTTCCTCCTAAGCTCCAAGGGCTCTTGTTTTGCCTCTGTTACTTGTTTCATGAACCCATTTTTTCTACGGCTCATTTCTTCTACCTCTGCAACTTTCTAAATAAACATTTGCTTATAATTTGAGTCTTGACTCTGAATTCGTTCTTCGTCAGATCTCAAGTACCAGCATCAGTGCACTGAGGTCCTGTCTGACTCCGCCAGTCTAACACCTGGTGCTGCTTTTGCTGCCAACACATTCATTCATTTAATCTTTCCCATATTCACTTATTCATAGATATGTAGCCCATTAATTTATATAGTTATTTATTTATGCACGCATTTATTTAACTTGTTATCCATTGAACACACACCCTAAGTGCCTACTACATGCTTGGCATTGTAGGGGGTGTGAGAGAAAAAAAGAATCAGGCGCTCCTCTTGGCTCCAGAGAGTCAAGGAGAGAAGACAGGGCTTTAAGGAACTGTAACACAAAGAAGAACGTCATGGGTACCAAAAGAGAGGGGCTGACAAATGTCAAGAAGAGATTCTGCAGGGAGATCTGAGGGGCCCAGGGTGGGGGGCTGCTGGAAACAGCTCTTCTCCTTGGGAAGAGCACTGGGCTTGGATTCAGACTCTCTGACTTGGCCTTGAATCTTGCTCTGTCACTTAGTGTAGCTTTGCTCTCATTAATTAACCTCTGAATCTCTGTTTCTTACCTGTAAAATACTAAATGAAGTAACTGATGTCAAGTGCTTCACAGATTTAAAAAAATAAAGGTGTTCAGTAAATATTCATTTTCTTCCTTTCCTCTACATTTTCCCCCCAACTTTTCTCAGCCAGTGTATTCTGACCTTCTGTAAGGGGGGGGGGGGGGAGTGAGAGAAGCTGAAGAGCTGGTCTGAGCAGCTGAGAGAGCCAGAAGTTACTTCTGAGGGGATTTCTAGACCTTCCCTTGGGCCCCCAGAAAAGCTGAGTGAAACTGTCAAATATTCTTTCAAATGTAAAACCTGCCTAGTGAATTGGCCAAAGGAATCTATTAACATAGGATTTGCACAAACCCTTTTTCATTGGGTGAAAGGGGGTGGAGGATTTTATTAAGAACAGAGCTGGGAAGGGGTGTGATTCCCGGGGCTGTGTAGTCTGCCTAAGTCAGTGGTCCTGGGGGTGAGGGGGGGTGGGCAGGGGGATGAGGGTGGGACTGGGGAGGAGAGAGCTTACATTTTTCTAACAGTCCCCCCTCCTGTCCAGTCCTAGTGTAGACACTTAATCCCACCCTTCTTACAGTGGCCTCAGGAGGTTCCACAGTTTGCTCAAGGCCACATGATTAATAAGTGCTATGAGCAGAATTTAAATGCAGGTCTGTCTGATCCCCCAACCTCTGCATTTATCTGCCTATCTTCCCTATAAAGATTTCCATCCTCTGTGGACATTTTAAAAGGCCCATCTAAGTGGGGTATGAATGGTCTTTGTCCAAAGATTTCTTACTCTCTTTCCTAACTGAAACTTGAAATGTGAACATAGGTAGGCTAAACCTACGAAGGATTAAATGAGAATTTTATTTTTGAGTCATGGATAATACATGCACATGGTATATATTTGTCAGGGCAGCCTTGCTCCGAGAAATCACCTGGAGACCACTGTGGTATCAGGCAACGGGTTTATTGAGGGAGAAAGGGGAAAGGCGTTGGAGGGGAGAGGGAAACCTCAACTGACACCAGGGCTTGTAGAGGCAAGGAGAGCAAGGGGGGCAAGGGGAATGGGGACTGGGGACAAGGACTGCCGGCCCTCTTTGAGGTCCATAGGAGTCTCACTCACACTTCTGCAGGAGCTTTTTCATACTTATCAACCACACAATTCGGTGAGGGAGAGTTTGCTTATCAACATATTCAGTATGTCATTTGCGTCTCATTGCTTCCCCTCCCCCTCCCCCCAGGTTAGTTAAAAGATTCTCTGGGAATGGGCTAGGTTCATCAGCATGTCCTCTGGGAGCCCTGGCAAGGGCCAGATGGATTAGCATATATCAAAAGTCCAGAAGGACTTCTGGCCAAGAGGGAGGCCTAGACAGACATGCTGGGTCTCCCTCCACAACTAGGAAGGAATACAACTACCTCAAAACTAGAGACAAGCAGAAGTTCCAGAAAATCAAACTGCATGGAAGTCCAGCAAACAAAGATATAAAGAAATACTCATCCAGACAGGTAGGAGGGGCAGAGCCAGGTGGAAAGAATGCGGTGTGATGGCAGCAGTGGCAGGCCAGCAGAAAGCACAGTCACATGTTTGAAAAAGTCAAGAGGGACACCTGGGGAGCTCCCAGAACCAGACCAGTTTGCACAACTCATGGTTCTAGCACCAGGGAAAATCAAGCCTCATTCCTTCTGACTGTGCAAACCAGAGGGGGTTGGGGCGGAGGAAGAAACTGCCATTCTCTCCATAGAGTCCACTTGGTTAAAGGGCCTCCACAGTCTTAGAACATCTGCAGACACATTCACTCTGGGAACGACAGCCAGGGCAACAGCTAGAGAGGCACAAGTCACATACGAAAGTGGGAGAAGTGCCTGGAAAAGGGGCAAGTGTGGGGCAAGTACTGAGCAAGTGCCATTGTTCCCTCTCTGACCCTTCCCCCATATAGAGCGCCACAACGTGGTGAAATGGGTGGCCCTGTGCTGACGAATACCAAAGGCTCCACCCTTACAATTTAACAGGAGTGATAGCTCTACCTAAGACACAGAGGTAAACAAACACAGGAGTCTGTCAAGATGAGGAGACAGAGAAATATGGCCCAAAAGAGGGAACAGGTCAAGATTCCAGTGGGAGAACTAAGTGCCAAGGAGATAGCCAACCTAACAGACACAAAATTCAAAACACTGGTGATAAAGATGCTCACAGGCTTGACAGATATGCTTGAGTATGGCAAATGCATCAGGGAAGAAGTGAAGGCTATGCTAAGTGAAACGAAAGAAAATCCACACAAAACCAATGGTGAAGTAAAGGAAACTGAGGTTCAAATCAATGATTTGGAACATAAGGAAAGAAAAAACAGTCAACTAGTACAAAATGAGGAAACAAGAATTGAAAAAAATGAGGAGAGGCTTAGGAACCTCTGGGACAACTTTAAACGTGCCAACATCTGAACCATAGGGGTGCCAGAAGGAGAGGAGGAAGAACAAGAAATTGAAAGCTTACGTGAAAAAATAATAAAGAAAAACTTCCCAAATTTGGCAAAGGAAATAGACATACAAGTCCAGGAAGCACAGAGAGTCCGAAACAAGCTAGACCTGAAGAAGAGCACACCAAGACACATCATAATTAAAATGCCAAAGTTTCAAGATAAAGAGAGAATCTTAAAAGCAACAAGAGAAAAGCAAAGAGTTGCCTACAAAGGGGTGCCTGTAAGACTATCAACTGATTTCTCAAAAGAAACTTTGCAGGCAAGAAGGGACTTGCAAGAAGTATTCAATGTGATGAAAAACAAGGACCTACCAACCAAGATTACTCTATCCAGCAAAGCTATCATTTAGAATAGAAGGGGAGATGAAGTGCTTCTCAGACAAGGTAAAGCTAAGAGAGTTCATTATCACCAAGCCATTATTGTATGAAATGTTAAAGAGACTTATTTAAGAAAAAAAAGATCAAAACTATGAACATTAAAATGACAACAAACTCAAAACTATCAACAGCTGAATCTAAAAAAATAAAAACAAAAACAAACTAAGCAAACCGGACTAGGAAGGTTATCAGCTGGGAGGGGGAAGTGGGAGAAATGGGAAAATGGTGTAGGGATTAAGAAGCATAATTGGTTGGTACAAAATAGACAAGGGGAAGTTAAGAATAATATGGGAAAAGTTGAAGCCAAAGAACTTAAATACACGACCCATGGACATGAACTAATGGGGGTGGTATTGTTGGGGGTAGGGGGATACTGGGCAGAGGGGAGTAAAAGGGACAAAATTGGGACTAATGTAACAACATAATCAATAAAATACACTTAAAAAAATAGTCCAGAAGGAAACACACACAGGAGACTTCCAACCAAGATGAAGGCCTAGACTGACATGCTCCATCTCCCTCCACAACTAAGAAGGAATTCAACTATCACAAAACCAGAAATAACCAGAAGTTCCAGAAAATAAATGGAAGTCCAACGTATGAAGTTATAAAGAAGTGGTGCTCATCCGGACAGGTAGGAGGGACGAAGTCGGGGTGGAGAGGTCAAGCTGTGCTGTTGGCGGCAGTGGGACGGCGGTAAGCACAGACACCCATATTTAAGGGGAGGTGAGAAGTGGCTAGGGAGCATCCCCAGCTGCAGACCAGATCCGTCAGCTAGCAGTTCCAACACTGGGGAAGGCAAAACCCCATTGCCTCAGACTGTGAGGTCCAGAGGGGGTGGGGATGGAGGAGGAGGCTCCAGGTCTCTCAGCGGAGAGTGGATGGCAAGAATCCACCTTGGAACCCCACCCCCACAGAAAACGCCACAGTATGGTGAGAGTGGTCGCCTGGTTATGACAAGTGCACGGCGCTCTGCCCCCTATAGCGTAGGAGGTGTGACAGCCCTGCCCAGGAAGCAAAGGTAAACACAAAACTGTCAGGATGACACAGATCATGAGAGATATCCCAGTGATGCAGCTGACCAGACAGCAAATATCTAATCTAACGAAAAAACAGATAGGAAATCTTTCTAAGGCACAGTTCAGAACTTGGTTATAAAAAAGCTTACAGACCTAGCATTAGATTTTAAACAAGATGGGGAAGGAATGAAGGCTAGTCCTGCTGAAATGAACAAAAACACATACGAAACTAGTGGTGAGGGAAAGAAAACCAGGGATCAAATCAACAAATCAGAACATAGGGAAGGAACAAACAGTCAACCAGTACAGAAAGAGGAAACAAAATGTGAGGAAAATGAGGAGAGGCTCAGAAACCTATGGGACAGCTAAAGCGGGCCAACATCTGAATCATGGGGTTGCCAGAAGGTGAATAAGAAGAACTAGAAATTGAAAAATTACATGAAAAAATAATGAAGCAGAACTTCCCTAACTTGGGGAAGAAAATAGACTTACAGGTCCAGGAAGCACAGAGAGTCCCCCCCCGCCCCCCCCCCCCCGCCCGCCAAAAAAAAAAAAAAAAAAAAAAAAAAAAAAACTGGATCCAGGGAGAACCACACCAAGAGACATATTATAATCAAAATGTCAAAAATTAAGGATCAAGAGAGAATCTTAAAAGCAGCAAGAGAGAAGAGAATTACATACAAAGGGGTCCCAATAACACTCTCAGCTGATTTCTCAAAAGAAAATTTGCAGGCAAGAAGGGACTGGCAAGAAATATTCAAAGGAATGAAAAGCAAAAACCTACAACCACAATTACTCTATCCAGTGAAGCTATCATTCAGAATAGAAGGGCAGAGAAAGTGCTTCCAGGACCAAGTAAACTGAAGGAGTTCATCAGATCCACACCCTTGTTATATGAAATGTTAAAGGGACTGGTTTAGGAGAAAGAGGATCAAAGCTATGAACATTAAAATGAAAACTGTATCACAACAACCAACAACAGAAGCTAGGGAATTGAAACAAAGGCAAACTAAGTAGGCAACAAGAGTGGAAAAAGAATTATAGGTATGGGGAACATATTGGGGGCAGGTCAGCAGGGAGGGGAAGGGAGAAAGGGACAGATGGTACAGGAATTAAGAAGCATAGTAGGAGGGAGTAGGGTAGACAGGAAGATGTTGAGAAGCACTATATGTACAACCAATGTGCATGGACTAACGGGGGGGGGGGGCAACTGGAGGGAAGGGGGTCACTGGGTGGAGGGGAACAAAGGGAAACAAAATTGGGACAACTGTAACAGCATAATCAATAAAGCATATTAAAAAAAAATAGTCCAGGTGTGCATTCTAGCTGCCTCCATGTTCTGATAATGTTGTTTTCATCTTTATGTTAAACTACTTTTAGCAGGGAGGGCATAAAAATAGGACACTGAACACAAAGGGTTTCATGGAATCCCATGGTGCTCCAAGGCAGGGGTCCAGGTCTGCGGATGCCTTGGCAGGACTGGTTTCGGAGCCCAGGCTTGTGGGGGAGAAATGAAGAATGTGGCAGGGTCAGAGCTGTTATTCCAGATATGTGACTGCAGGCATGGAGGGGAAACAGAGCAGTCAGAATCCTGACCCAGAATCAGGGGATGGTCAGTGGAGGCCTGATTATGTCATCTGCCCCCCAAACCCCTACAATTTATATGCTCGAGCTCTAAACCCCAGCACTTTAGAATGTGACTATCTTTGAACCTGGGCCCTTTAAAGAGGTGATTTCACTCAAATGGGTCCTGATTCAATTTGACTGGTGTCCATGTAAGAAGAGGTTATTAGAACACACAGGGAAACACCAGGGGGGACCCCAAGAGAAGACTCTGGGAGAGGCAGCAAGATGGGGTGACCACCTGCAAGCCAAGGAGGGAGCCTCAGCAGATTCCAACCCTGTTGATGCCTTTGTCTGACACTTAGCCTCCCAACCTGTGAGAAAATAATCTTCTGCTGTTTAATTTGTTAAGGCAGTGCTGGCAAACTTGTGCAGCCATGGAGCATCTTTAGGGGCCAGGAGGGTACAGGGGAGGGACTGTTGGGGACTAGGAACGTGGCTCTTTACAATGAGTAGAAAAGTACATTAGTATTTTCACAGCTGCTGCAACCATCTTGGGGCACACCTCTGAATCCATGTGGAGGACCCTGATTATTAATCAGAAGAGACATTCTGAAGTATCCAGAGACCCACTGTCACACTTTGAGGCATGACATTGGCTCCCCTAAGGGTTCCTGAAAGCTCCAATTTCATATGTGAAGGGAAGAGTTCCTGGTAAAGGTAGTAGATTTAGCACAAGTCTGGGTTTATTCCCTTGGACAGTATACTAAAGTTCAGGAGGTTTTTGTTTTTGTTTTTGTTTGTTGGTTGTTTTTGGCATAGTCTGATGAAGACAGGAAGAAAGGGAGAGAAGATAACAACAGCATTTGAGCTGCTGGAAAACAAGTGACAATAGTCAGGAGGAGCCTTACTCTGAGTCAGTGGTGGGGGAAGCTGTCAGTCAGCAGGATTTCCACTGCCAAACGTGCAATGGCTCAGGAATGGCAGCTCTGTATACTTCTGGAACTAAGGGGAGGGGTGGGGAGTGCTTAGATCCCTAGACACCCCACCCTTGCTCCACATGTCTGGGAGATTGATCCTTCCCCACATGGTAGCAACTACAGATTTATTTTCTGGAGAGGATGGGCGTTCAGTGGAGTTACTCTGGACTAAGTATGGTTGAGGCAGAGCACCACTCTGAATACAAAGATGCCAAGTACATATCAACACACTGAGAACCCAGTCCCTTCCCCTCCCACTACTAGCTTCCAGTGCCAAACTGTATTAAATATCTACTGCTGTTGTAAATACCAAACAAGAAAGATGTATTATCTTACAGTTATAGAAGTCAGAATAACCCTGGCTGGTTTGGCTCAGTGGATTGAGCATCGGCCTGCGAGCTAAGTGTCGCTGGTTCGATCTTCCAGTCAGGGCACATCAGAGAAGGAAAACTCTGACTCCAAAAAAAACCTCCGCTGCCTTGCGGCATACCTCTTCAGGGGAAAGGCTAAGGGAGTAAACCCCGACAGAAAATCCGGAGCCGGAGTCCCTAAGGCGGTTTGACGTTGTAGTCAACACCGGCAACTCCTGCGGCGCACCTGAAGCCAAGCTGTATTGACTCCGTCTTTCCCTTGGACCCTTCAGCTGCGAAGAGAGGGGGGGTCTGCTGCATGGGCAACAGCAGACCCTCCATATCACCCTGCCCAGGCTCTGTAGCTTCAGCTTCACTGGAGAGGACACTCCAGCGTCATCGCAAGATGTCGATTCAACACGGGAGGAGACAGATACCGTGTCACTCCCGAGTCGGACTGCACAACCATTCTCGGCGGTGCAGATAGACTCTTAAGAAGCTACACCATCGTCTCTCGAGACGGACGGCTGCCGATCGATCGATCGATAGAAGTCAGAAGTCTGAAATCAGTTTTAGACTTAACTAAAATCAAGGTGTAGGCAGGGTGGAGCTAAAATCAAGTGTTCGTAGACCTGTGTCCCTTCTGGAGGCCCTGTGGGAGACTTTTTTTTACTTCCTTTTTTAGCTTCTAGACGCTGCCTGTATTCCTTGGCTTGTAGCCTCTCATCACTCTAATCTCTGCTTGCATAGTCATAGTCATAGTCATAGTTCTTTTTCTGACTGAGCCTATTGCCTCATTCTTTTAAGGATCATTATGATTATAGTGGGCCCATTGGATACTCTAGGTTTGTCTCAGGATCCTTAACTCAATGACATCTGCAAATTCCCGTTTGACATGTAATGTAACATATTCATAAGTTCTAAAGACTGTTATATAGATTTCTTTGAGGGATCATTGATGTGCCTACCACACAAAATATTGGAAAGATCTTCTCTGGAAAATCTGACTCATCCAAGAAGAAGGAACTAATGAAACTGACAAAAGGGGTTCCCAACATATGGCTCAGTCATCTCTCCCCACAACAACACTTACATTGACAAACCCCACCAGCTTTTCATCATCAGTTCTTACATATTAACAGACACCTGAGGAGAATCTCTAGCAGGAAAGATGGAGACCAAAACAGAGAAAAGAAACTTGGAGGAGATGGGGTCAACATACAGAGCAGAAAACAAGAAAAGAAAAACTTTCAAGGAAATTATACTCATTAGAAGGGTTGGAAGATAAGTTGAGGATATCTTTTGGGAAGTAAAGCAAAAATGAACAAAAAAACCAAACCAAATAAAAACAAAAACCCCCAAGGATATAGAAAGTATGAAAGAAAAAGTAACTTGGAAGACCAATTTATGAGATTCCACAAATAATAGGAGTTCTAAAAAGATAAAACACAGAAAATTAGTAATCAAGTTCTCAGATTATTCAAAAGTACTTCCCAGAATTGAAGGACATGACTTTTGAGACTTAGGGCCCACTCACAATGGTTGAAAACACTCACCCGAGGCTCATCACTGTGATATAGCTCAACACTGGGAACAAAGAACTCTTACAAGTCTCCAAAGAGGTGTAAGGCCCAGTCAAGGGATGAGGAATGTGAAAGTCTTTGGATTGCTCAATGGCAAGACTTGAATCACTTCCACCCCAGAATTCAGAGTGTGAAGGTGGGAGGATGGAAGAAAGACCTTTTTAGATATTCAAGTCTTCAAAACATTTTCCCCTTTTATGTACTTTTTCTCAAAAAGTTATTGGGCTTTCTTTTCCCTAAACAAAGAAGTGTGGTAAACCAGGAAAAAGGAAAAGATATGAAACTGAAAATGGGAATCCACCAGAGGAGAGAGGAGAAGGGCAATGCCAGAAAGGCAGGGCGCATCAGGCATAGAGGATGACCATCCCGACTAGAGAAGCTCAGAAGGTCACAGGAGAGTCTGCACCCTGCTTTCAGTGCCACCTGCCCGGGTGGGGGGGGGGGTAAGGAGCCTTCTCTCCACCAAGAGATGACTCTCAGGTGAGTTTTGCTGCCAAAGATCCTGGCAACAGTCTTCTAGAATGAGCTTGCACCTATGTGGCCTTTTCCCATTCTCAAGTCCCCTCTTTACTGATCTACCTTAGTTTCCCCTCCAGCATTCTAGGTTCCCAATGCTCTGCATCATCCCACATATTTGACTGGGATGCTGCCTCCATGACAATGACATCCTGCCCATTTGTTGCCATTTTTTTTTCCCCAGAGAAGGGCGGGGGGATGCTTCCTGTGTTCCCAGCCATATCTGAGAGGCTCAGGGGGGACTGTGATGTTGCTGCTTAGGGACTGGAGTTTTCCAGGCTTTTTTACTTACTTGCCTGGGAGTGACCATCCATTGGATAGCCTTCGGCTAGTGCTTTCTGGACTGAGCTCTCTTCACTCTTAGGGTTATCCTGTGCATTCAGGTCTCACCAGCCCTTATACTGCATTGTCCAGGCCTCTTCTTCACTCCATGACCCAGGGTCCTTGCAGGAGTGTGAGCAATATGTTCATACCTCAGCTTCATAGTACACCACTGTCTTAGGGTTGGTAGCTCCAAAACCCAGACCTGAAGAAGAGGCTAAGTGGCAAAGAGACTGGCTATACCTTCACCTAAAAGAGCACGTTTGAACACTAGAGTGAGTGACATTTGTTATAGGAGTAAACTTGAATCTACTCTAGCTTTACAAAGAAAATTATTAGCAAACATCAATCATGTGGTATTAGGAGCTATTATTAGTAAAAAACACACATACTTCACTGAAGATTACGATGTACTAGTGTAAATAGTGGACAACCACTGGTTTATTGGCGGAAGGTCAAACACCCTTCCTCTTCTATTCTTCTATTCCATTGTGTTCTCAGAGAGACACCCATTATTTAGAGAGAAAGGGGTGCTTACTGAGTGGTATTCAGAGCTACTACTGATGGAAGTAAATTTCAAGGAACATTCACCGCACACTTGATGCACCAGGCGTTGAGCCTCATGCTCTCTGATTAAATCCAGAAGACCGTAACAGCCAGAATTATCATTAGAAATTATAGCCACCCATATACTGTGCATCATGGGCAAGTCTCTGGGTCACCCCTCCTTTTTTGCACCAGTAAAACAGGAGGACAATTTCCAGCTCAGCCTACTCTATGAGGTGAAGGAGCTTATAACCTGGCATGAACTCTGAAGTACCTCACAAGTGCTGCTGCTGAAATTTTTCTTTCTCAGCACTTTACAGGTTTTAAAGCATTGCATATCCATTATGTGTTTAACCTCCCAGCATTCCAGGGAGGTAGTCAGGGATTGGAATATTTCTGGCATTTTTTGCGCAGCTATTGGAAAGGGAAGTATAGTGTTGATTGAATGTCAATGGCATTTTGAATCTACCAGTCATGACACAAGTTTTTTCCAGTGTAAATGTTTTCGCTTTAAAAGTGTCTATGCACTCATACTAAAACATGAGTAGGGTTGGTCTGTTCTCTTTGGCAGACCACAGGTTCCCTACCAAGGATAGTACTTTACTCAGTTCAGTGTCCCCAGAGACTAATCTAGTATGTGGAAAAGAGGAAGAGCTCCTGTGTGAATGAATGAATGGGTTCCCTTTCATTCCCACATAGGAAATTGCCCTGGTGGTCAGGAAATAGCTAATCACAAATATAGGAAATGGGGCTATCTCCCAAAGTCCTAAATACAAGATAAGAAGTTTCCAGAGTAAAAACTGCAATTACAATCTTGGAAGGGAATAGGTTAAAATATTTATGTAATTTTAAAATATGGAAATATGTTGTATTTAATTGAGATCAACAATAAGCAAATGAAAAGTGTCTGTGTTGACACGAGTTCTTATCATAATTTTTAACTAACTTACATTTCATTATGACTTGATATATTAAAGGGGCTTTTTCAAAAGGAAAGAAATTTAGAGAATTAGCCTTACAAGCAAAAAATAAACACAAATAAAATTTTCTACTTTACTAAATTTAAGAGATATATGATTAATTAAGTGCTCCAACACAGAATGACCAAGAGTGGGATCAGCAGAGACCCATCCCCTACACTGCTGGCCACTAATGAGCCTTTTCATCTGATTGACATTAGTGACTATATAGCAGACAATGGCAGTATTTCACTAAGGCCTGGAGGCTAAGAGTAATTGTGCTCTGGACTGCTGGGTAGAGATATAAACGAAGAATCATTTTTGTCCTCACCATATAAAGCCTTTTATGCACTATATATATATATATATATTAGTATTAAACAGCAATGAATATAATGAATATAATTCAATGTTGTGGACAACGAGGAGTTGCTCATTTAACCAAAGTTAATGTGTAATCTGCTTGATGTTGGGGGAACAAAATTGAACAAACTCTGAGTTCAGGGTTCTTACAGTCTAATAGTGAAAACAGACCTGGAATACAAAGTAAAACAACTTAACTTGAGATTTTAAATAGGAAAGAACAAAATGCTGAGAAGCTTAGAGGAGCAAGAGAGCAATTGACTTTCTTAGATACAAGTTGTTGTTGTAACTCCTTTGGCCCTGGTGTTTGATATAAGTCATATCTAATTCTCATTGTGGCCAGAGAGATATATTCTAAATAAAAATTGGGTATCATGTTGCTCTTCCTCTTAAAATGCTTCACTATTTAATGTCCATATTCCTGATTAGATTCTCAGTCCAAAAGGGCAGAGAGAGACTGGTTTTGTTTTGCTTACCTCATGCTAGTCACTGTTCCAAGCAAAGGAAATACTCAAATTTACTTGTTGAATAAATGAATACAGCAGACAATTTAATGACACCAAAGCATGACGATAAAGTTTAGATGTCCTCTTCCTTCTCCTCTTAAATCACTGTGTTCTGCTGGTTAGGGTTTGTAGAAGTTTCACATGTAGAACAGCATGAGGTTAAGAATGTGAAATTTGTTTGGACCCCAGGAGATCTAGGTTCAAGTCCTATCTACCCTTTCTTAGCTGTGTGACCTTGAACATGTTATTTAAACTCTCTCAATTTCAGTTTTCTCATCTATAAAATGATAATGATGATGAAGATGATGATGATTACTTAAAAGGGTAGCTATCAGACACATCATAATTAAAATGCCGAAGGTTCAAGATAAAGAGAGAATTTTAAAAGCAGCAAGAGAAAAGCAGAGGGTTACCTACAAAGGGGTACCTATAAGACTATCAGCTGATTTCTCAAAAGAAACTTTGTAGGCAAGAAGGGACTGGTAAGAAGTATTCAATGTGATGAAAAACAAGGACCTACCACCAAGATTACTCTATCCAGCAAAGCTATCATTTAGAATAGAAGGGGAGATGAAGTGCTTCTCAGACAAGGTAAAGGTAAAAGAGTTCATTTTCACCAAGCCATTATTATATGAAATGTTAAAGAGACTTATTTAAGAAAAAGAAGATCAAAGCTATGAACACTAAAATGACAACAAACTCACAACCGTCAACAACTGAATCTAAAAAATAGAAACAAAATCCAACTAAGCAAACTAGAACAGAAACAGAATCATAGCTATAGGGATCATTTGGAGGGTTATCAGCTGGGAGAGGGAAAGGGGAGAAATGGGAAAATGGTGTAGGGATTAAGAAGCATAATTGGTTGGTACCAGATAGATGGTGAAGTTAAGATTAATACAGGAAAAGGTGAAGCCAAAGAACTTATATGCATGACCCATGGACATGAACTAAAGGGGTTGGGATTGCTGGGGGAAAGGGGGTACTGGGATGAGGGGAGCAAAGGGGAAAAAATTGGAACTACTGTAACAACATAATCAATAAAATATACTTTAAAAAAGGGTAGCTATCAAGATTATACTTTTATGGAAAATGATCAGCATATCTTTATCATGTACTTAGTGTTCAGCAAATGCAGATATTATTTTTGTATTTCTTCTCCAGGTTAAAGACAAATTTCAAAGCTTTCACTGTTGCTCAAATCTTTGGGGGTGTGTGGGAGGATTCAACAAGCCACCCCAATATGTGCCTCTGTGGTATGCATTGCTTTGATGTAATGGCAATTGTAGCTTTAGGCTTAAGAGAAACTTCAGTCTTTCCCTTTAACTACTCAGAACTTGAATTGGGGGCCTTCTTGCCCATTATAAGAGATCATCAGTGATAACTTTTTGACTCACCTATATGGCAGGGCAAACTTTTGTTAACTAAATCTCTGCTAATTTTATTAATGTGAAATGACCCTTTGAAGCCCCCAAAGTGCATCTCCTCATCCCTAGCTCAGGATGCCTTATATACCCATGTTCCTTTTCTATCTCTGAATCTCTTCTGCATGGAGGGTCTCTGCCTCTCTCATGTATGCAGAGTTTTAATATATATGCATGTAGTAAATTTTGTTGTTTTCTCTTGCTAATCTGTCTCATGCCTATTTGATTATTAGGCCAGCTAGAATAACTTTGAGGGTAAAGGAAAGTTTGTTCATCCCCCCAGGGATTTCTTCTTTGGTAATAGTATTCAGGGGGCTCATTTCTAAGCCTTGCACTGGAAATGTTAGGTCTGCTACTCTTCTTCCACCACAACCTTGAGGAGAATTCACTGTCTCTAACTTGACCATTCAGCATGTTCACCAGATGTGGTCCCAAAGGACTCAGGATTATTTTCAGATTTCTATAGAACAGGTCAATTACTTGTTTGTCCTCATTGAAAAGCTTAGAACCAAAGTTGTTTCACTGACAACTTGGGGAGGAAGGACAGAAGGGGTACTGAGAAAGGAGTTCTTATCACTGGCAAAAAAAGGGCTGCCCTTAAATTTAACCCATTACCTACTGAAGACAAGCTAATGATTTTTGTGTGTTCATTTTATTTTGTCTGTTTAATGTTATAATAAATTTCTGCAGGAAAAATAAAGTGACGGTAATGAAGGATGTTGGAAGTTTGGATGGATGAAAAAGATACTCCTTTCGATATTTGATATTTGTACTTCAAGAATCAGATTTGGGAGAGTAGAAATATATTAAACAAATAACCAGGGCAACACTAGTAAGAACTCCTCATGTCTACCTGCGTCTGAGATGGGTCACTAGTGATTCTCATAGTCAGGTTGTGTAGTTTTGAGCAGCCTTCTAATCACACTTGGTCTGTATGTAGGTGTCCTGCTGGAAGGGAAGCTGGAAAGGGGCTGGCATGCGCTATGCCACTGTCCTGTGGTGTCATCTCTGAGCACGAGTCCCCTTTTTGTGTGTCAGATGAATTATATATGCAAAATAATAAGGTCCTTCTAACCCATACTTTCCACTACCAAGGAGCCTCTTTTCATTATTTTCCCCACAGGACCCTGTTTTGTTTTTTTCTCCCCCAAGACTTTGCCTGCTAAACAAACCAGATTGGGAAGCTTATTAGTAATGAGCTTATGCAAGGGGTCCTGGAGGCAGGCAAATTACGTGGGTGGCAAATTAGCCTTTGGAGGGCCATTCTGTCCTAACAGCAGAGATAATCCCAATAATAATTCCAATTGTACTAATTGCAATCATTTATTAGAAGTTTACTCTGTGCCACTCCATACACATTTTCTGATTTAACCCTTAGCACAAAATAGGAAGGTGTCATTATTTCTTCATTTCATAGGGGATGGAACTGAGGCTTGGGGAGGTTCAGTAGTAGCTTGTCTGGGGTTACAGGGCTAGTACAGGTCATAGGTGGGCTCAGCTCAGGTTTGTCTAACTCCATAGTCCAAGACCTTAACTACTAGACTCAACTGCTTCTCAGTTCCAATAAAATAATGTTGCTTGTATTGGGCTTACATGCTAGAATCAAGAAACATGTGGCAAACTGTGTAATTATCACTGTCTCTGAATGTCCCCTAAACCCATTAGTGTGGTAAAAAGCTCATACTACAGTTGAGACTAAATATAGAAAAAATGTCACGTACCCACTTCAGGTCCTCTCTGGGCACACCTTGTTGGCAAAAGGGTGGACAGAATTGCTACCCTAATTACAACCTTTATATTATTTTAATTCCTTATACTTCTCTTTTTAAGTATATTTTAAATTTTAATTTAATTTTTAAAGAATGATATTTCTTTTTTTGTCATTTAATAATTTTTTTATTATTCAACTATAGTTGACATACAATAGTATATTAGCAGGTGCACACTCTAGTGTTTAGATGTT
The DNA here is from genome assembly GCF_987537825.1 of Furipterus horrens. NCBI lineage: Eukaryota > Metazoa > Chordata > Mammalia > Chiroptera > Furipteridae > Furipterus > Furipterus horrens. Next base: position 50,633,591 of record NW_028327172.1, read on the forward strand.
ATATAACTTACTAAGTGTTTATACCAATAAATCTCATGCCCATCTGACACCATACATATTTATTAGAACATTATTGACTATATTTCCTATGCTATACTTCTCCTTTTCTTTATTGAATGATTTAGTTGAAATTGCTTATATTAGTTTCCTACTGCTGTTATAACAAATTACTACAAACTTAGCTTAAAACACAAATTTATCTTACAATTTTGGAAATCAGAAATCCAGAATGGGTCTCATTGGGCAAAAATCAAGATGTTGGCAGGGCTGTGCTACATCTGAAAGCTGTAGGGGAGGAACCATTTCCTTGTGTTTTTCAGTTTCTAGAGGCACCCATGTTCCTTGGCTCTGACCCCTTCCATCTTCAAGGTCAGTAAATCACATCACTCAGACCTGGGCTCCCACCTCCCAGTTCCTTCTCTGACTTTCCTGCCTCTTTCTCTCACCTGTGCTTACATCAAGCCCACCTGTACCACCCAGGATAATTTTTTCATCTCAAGGTTCTTAACTTAATCACATCTGCAATCTCTTTTGTTATGTAAAGCAACACAATCACAGGTCTGGGTATTAGGAGGTGAACTTTTGGGGGCATGCTTTTTGCCTACCACACCCTTTTGTTAAATGCATACACACTGGGGTGCCATAGTATTAAAAGGATGTGCCGGGTCCAGGCTCCCAAGAGCCCATGTACTACTTGAGGGGAGGGTCTTAACGCTCAACACAGTGCTTACAGGACGTGCCCAAGAAGTGTATGCTACATAAATAAATGAATGAATGAATGAACAGAGCAGGAACTTCCGGGGATGGTCTTCCTGCTGCTCCTTTTTTCCTTTTTTTGATATGAACTTTCTTTTCTTTCAAGAAATTTCAAAATTAACCATAAGCTCTTAATAATGTACCACCCAACATTGCTATTGTTACCATTATGTTTTATATACACCTTCTTTAGAAATTGAAATATTTCTTGTCCGAAGTCTACAAATCCTGCTGACCTGTGAGCCGTTTGGACACTGCCCTGCTCAGTTTGGGGCTGTTGTGTCACAGAGTTAAAAGGGACCATCCTGTCTTTGTTTCTGCTAAAACTCTGTGAGGAAGGGTGTCCAAGACTGCCAGTTCCAAAGTGAGGGGTGAGATCCATGAAGCTGAGGTTGGTCAGACGTGGTCTTCACAGACCCCAGCTTCTAAACAATCATAGTGGCCTAGGAAAATTTGAAGAGGATTTCTGGAAGGAGCCTTCAGTGAGCTCTGAGTTCCAGCCTTGTCCTTTTCTCCATATGTCTAGGGACACGGCTTCCACGGAACCACTCGGAGAACTCTATATGTCTCTGTGGAGCTTGGGGGACACTTTGTTCTGATGCCCAATTCACACCTGATAAATGCAAGGGGCAAGAGATCTTGGCTAGCTACTACACTGATGAGAGTACAAAGAGAGGGTGCCGGGTGCAGGATGCCATCTTCCCAAAACTTTTCAGCACCAGGTGTGGGCTGCCTGAGGAAGAGAAGGCCCAGGGGAGCTCCACATGCTGACAACGAAGAGCACCTTGAAGGGCCAGGGGCAGGCAGAGGGAAGCCAAAGGGGACACCTAGGGATGGCACTGTCCCACTACAAGGGGTCACCGGGAGGGGAAGCAGGCCCACTCCAGGGGAAGGAAGAAGATCCCCCTTTAGATGAACTGGGACATTGTGACTATCACATGAGCTCCTTACAGTAAAGACTGAACTGAGCATTTTGTTTCGGTGACAGAAGGGACAGGAGGCCTCTTTATTCCCAAGTGGTGACCTTAGATTTTATGTGAGGGGAGAGGGCAGCTGTAGCTTCACAGAGCAGGTGGAACAAAGCTTCCTTTGGGGTCCATCACAGGCATCCTGCTCAGACGTCTCAATGTCACCACTGCATTCTGAGTCTCAGAGAGGAGCCTTCCTTACGCTCCAGGTTCTTGGGGGCTCCATAGTGGCCCCTCCAGGCACACCCTCAAGATCCTCAGAAGTAATTAAGGTTTTTGTGGTTGTCTTCCTTGCAGTGTCTGCAGATGAAGACCTCCCCTGCTCTTTCTTTTTGGTCTTTGGCCTCGTGGCCTTTGCTTTCACCATATCTGAAGGGGCATTCCAAGTGTGAGCATCAGAGAGAGAACCTGGGGCAAGTGTGATGACACTGAGTCATGTAGGAAAGTGATGTTTCCTGGCAGGACACTGGTGACTTTGGGAATGCCTTGAAAGCACTGGTCATTCATGAGTTTTCAAAATGACAGTGTCTGGAAAGTCATCTGAAAGCTCTCCTGATTGCCTTTTCAAATAAGAAGACAAAAGGATCTCAATACTTGAAGGAAAATGAGAGCAGCCTCACTGCCTTGTCCCAGGACAAGGGCTTTCTCTGAGGCAGGTGGCTGTGCCTTGGGTTGGAGAAGTCAGGGAATCACAATGTACGAGAGATAAGAGGAGGTTCTGTTGGTGTTGAGCCCAATCCTTGAAATGAACAGGACCCGGGAGGTTATGACCCAATCAAGGTCCCATGACTAGTAAAAGGCAGAGTCCATATTTAAATCTGGGTCTCCTGGCAGCAAAGCCTGTAGTTTTTATCTTAAGCCCCATTCCCTCCCGTCACAGGACTGGAAGAGAATTTCCTGGATAGTTTAACTAATCCGTTCTGTAAGTTGAGTGAAGAAACAGAGGTGCCAGCATAAAAGTGCTTTTTACACAGTGAGTGATTGGCAGGGTCTAGGACCAGGACTGCTGATTCTCAAGACAGGCTATTTCCACTCCCATGACCCAGCATGAAGCTACATCCTTCTTCAGAAGAGGTTGACGAGCTCTGGCCCCTTGGAGTGAGTGGATTTGAATATTACATGCTTCTCTACTCCATCCTCTCCCAGTCTGCCCACTTGGATTATCCTGTAGCACAGCTGTCGATATGGGCTCCCTGATTGTAACCCCGTCCTCCACCTAGCAGCAAGGTTGTATTCTTTTCTCCTCTCTCTCCCACTCCAGTAGGAGAGTGTGGGCTCCACACCAACGACAATACCCACATAACAATAGTAACAGCCAACACATACATAGCACTTACCATGTGGCAGACAGACGCTGTTCTAAAAGCTTTGCATATAGAACTCACTTAATCCCCTGCCATCTGTACGAGGTGGGTACAGTTATCATCTCCCTTCTACAAATGAGGGGACAGTGGCTCAGAGAAGTGCTGTGCTAGGAACTGAGACAAGCCTGGGGGAGACACAGACTAATTCTGTGAGCTCCAGGAACTAATTCAGTCCATTTCAATCAAGCCTGGACTTAGGTCTATGCCCTGGCGCCCAAGAACAGGACTTTATCCAGTCAGGAAACATACATTTTGCTTGTTTAACTATCAGCCTTAGCAGTGTGTATAACCACACTTTAATTACACTTTGTGAAACTCTACTTCTAGTAGTTTCCTCAATCAACAAGAAGGACCTCTCCTGAGAAGTGACAGAAAAATGTCCTGGCTTCCCGTTGTGACTCCACCCCTCCGGGAACTTTGTCAAGTTATTTCACCTCTGAGTCTCAGTTTTCTCATTTGTTTAGTGGGGATAATAATTAGTGCCTATTTCATAAGGCTGATGTGGGATTTTAATGAAATGAGATGTAAAAAAGTGCCAGCTCTGCCAGTGAATACCCCAGTCTTCATGGTGATAAGGAACATGGTCCATCTGCCTTTCTACTCAGTGCAGATGTCCCCACACTAATCCTTCTGCCAAGTGTGGGTTAGGTCTAGTGCCTTTTGACTTGGAGTGATGGGGGCACCATGCCTGGTGTACAGGTTGATTGTTGGCAACCTTTGATCTGCTCAGTCCTTTTCAATGGCATGCATGGAAAATCCCCAGTGAAGGCAGGAGTAATAACAGTAGTGATGGTGGCTGTGATAACAATGATGATAGTTAACATTTATTGAGGGACTGCTGTGTCCTAAGCACATACTAAATGCATTGTCTCATTTAATCCTGATGACAACCCAAAAGGTAGGAACTAATTTATGTCTATTTTTAAGATGAGGAAAGTTAAGATCAGAGAGGCTAAGAAATTTTTTCAACAGGTCCTTTTCCGAGAAAGACTGGAAAAAAAAAATAAAAGAAATTTGCTCAAAGCCTCAAGGTAGATAAAATTAAAACCCAAATCTACTGATTTTAGAGGTTATAACTTCAGTCCCTGCACACAGAGGCCAGGCAGGTCATTAAATGACGCCCAGGTGGGAGGTATGACTATAGTAAATTGTTTGGAAAATAATACAATAATTAATAAATCATAATAGAAGAATAAACTGTGTTTCACATAGTTACAACTGTAAACCTACATTTGCCTGTGCAGACCTCTTCTTCCATTTAAACGGGATGGCTGCTTGTCAGCTTCAGCTCACCCAGCTGGGGTAGGTAGGTGGGGGAAACATAAAAGTTATCAAATCTTCTCATTTTTGCAACAACCCCCAAGAATTTTGTCTATTTTAATGTGATATAACATGATTTTAAGATGTTACCACAAATTTTTTTGAGGTTGTTTGTGACCTAACTTCTATGTGCAGTTGATGCTGTTTCCCGAGGGCTGTTACTCTGTTCCTTTTCCTTCCTCTCACGTTCTCATGTTGCAGTGGGAGTGGGAGGGGCTTATTGTGCCCCAAGCCATGCATTCACTCTTGCCTGTGGACAATGGTCCTGCATGATGAAATTTTAACCATTCCTTGTGATTTTTTGAGAGCCCTAGTACTGGGGTTGAGGATGGGACATAATGTGGTGCATGTGGGGGATGCAGGAGGATTTGGGAACCAGGGGGTGGTGGCCAATGCCAAGAAGGCGCTTTTCAATTGCACGTAAAGGAGGGAGGGAGGGAGGAAGGAAAGGCTTGTGGTTGATATGATCCCAGCTGACCTCCCCCCTCTCCTTGCTGTAGTCCCACCAAGGTGGGAGAGCAATAACCCTTTCTCCAAAACCTCTAGGAAAAACAGATTCCATCCTCCCGGAGGAGGACCATCTCTTGGCCCATGCCCAGCTTCCTGGCATTTTCCCAGTCTTGCTTGCTGAGCAGTTTAACCTCCTGTCCCCTCCTGGACTAATTAAAATAATTGTAAATGTGTTATTTATGGATTGACCTAAACCATTCCTTACTCCGCAAAAAAAAATCTGAAGAGTCTAAATTTGCACAGTGAAGACAATATACTAAACAGCTTTCATGTGATTTCCTCATTTAACCCTCACAACATCCTCATTTTACATAGGCCAAGACAGAGGGTCAGAGAGGGTTTGTGACTTGCCCAGGTCACGTAGTGAGTAAATGCCAGAGCCAGAAATTCTAAACTGGCCTCCTGACTGTGATATGAATGTGCTGTTTCTTGGGGTATTCCACTCTTATGGAACAAGGAGTCTTCGTTCTGAAAAATGAGGATGGTAATACCATGGCCATCCCCCTCCAGCCCCCTGCCCCAGCACAGTCAACAGCCTCAGCAGCACGCCACACCAGGAGCAGAACAGCAACCCCAACAACCTGACTCCATGCCCCCCGCCCCAGTGTCAAGAACATTGTATACAGCTCTCTGAAGACTATCAACAGAATGTCACAGAGGGTTACAGCCATATGCCACACAAACTTTCAATCTTCTGCCCCATGCCTCATAAATATTATTAGGGCATTGGCATTCTTTCTTCCCACACCAATTTAAAGATGGGTTTTTGATATGCTTTTAAGATATCAATGTAAAGTGTTTGTTTTTTTTGCTAGTTACATTTTAGTTTGCCTCAATTTTCTTGATCATCTACAAAGAAAATTCGTTTTTCTTTTCAAATTAAAAAAAAGGTACATAAATTGCTTCATGGTACTTTCAAAATTACTAGGGCTTATTATAAACTCATGTTACATACAGTAGAACTATCTTAAGAAAAGGTGGACAAAGTCAGATGTTGGCAGATGGTTATAGCTATATTGGTCTTTAGCAAGATTTTATAAAGTAACCATAAATTATATATAATGTCTTTGATGGAGTTCTCAAGTAATGCTTGGCTGGTAAAAGACTGGGGTCCTAGAGGTGTCACAAAACCTTAATATTTATTTCAAAATGTTCCTATTTTATAGCTGTGCTAACTGAGGCCTATCAAAATTAAATGATTTGCTTCAGGTTACATAGCAAGCTGTCTTGACCAAAGCTGACTAGAACTTCCAAACTGGACTGGAGGAGATTTGAGGGGCACCGCCTGGTATGGAGATGTATATTTTTTCTTTTGGCACACTGATTGCTTTCTCAGTATGGGTTATGTGTTTCTGGCAGTGCCCATCCCTGAAGAGTAAGAGGCCTACGTTACATAATCTTACTTTATGGCATAAGAATGGAATGGGGTCTAAATCTCAGCACTTTGGGAACTTGATTAGAGGTTACAAGGTCTCCTTTAACAGCTTTCCCCAAGGGGTCATATGTCCCTTATGCCAAGAAGGCTCTTTGTCTCCTCTGAGTAAAAATATCCTTGGTAAAAATATCTCATGAGGCAATTAGTCATTCACACACTAGTATGTTTTAATCCTCTAAAGACATAGCTCATTGAGACTAAGACTGCAAAGGAAAAGAGATGGGAGGTGGGAAAGGGTAATGCTCTGCTCTTTCATTTCTGTGCTATGAAATCCCATTTATCTTCCCAGAGCCCAATGTCATTTCCGCCAGAAAGCCTTTCTCTCTTGTTAGAGAGATTGTTGCTCCCTTCTCATTGTTTAAATAAATAATATCTTTTCTCATGTTCTAGCCCTGTACTTTTCATAATCTCTTCCATAATTTGGTTATTTTGTATTCATGTATATTTCTTATATTCCCCACTGAACTGGGAGCCCCTTGAAGGCAGGGGTTATTTTTACTTCCTTAGCCCCATGGATTGGCTGCTCAGAGAAGCTAAAGTTACCTTCTGGTGTCCTAAAGCCCTGAAATGTCTTAAAAGTCATATGCAAGATGGTTGCATCCAGTTTTGCACAGACATCTCTAGCTTCTCAGCCATCTCCCTGCAGCAAAGCTTGCACCACTTTGAACAGAGCCTTCAATCTTGCTACTCTCACAGTCTGGTGGAGAAGCAATGGTGCCCACCCAGTGTGCACTGACTGCCAAACCTGCACTGGTTTCAGATTATGCAGGGTAGATTCCCAGCTATGGCACATCCTAGCTTTGTGACCTTGAGAATGTTACATCATCTCTCTCTTCAGTTTCCTCTTTTATAAAATGGACATAATACTTGCCTCTCATCATTGTTGTTCTGAGGACTGGAAATATCACATCTGCGGTACTTAAAATAAAGCTTTGCACACAGTAATCTCAATAAAAAGTAGTGATATCTTTTTTTCAGCAAGTTGAGAAAAAAATACTTCAGACAGTGTCTGGCATGGAGTAAGGCTTCAAGAGCTGTGTGTAAGCTGCCATTTTTATTTCTTGTTTTAGGAAAGCAGTAAAATGTAGTTATAAAGAGCAAGAGCTTTGGAATCTGCTTTGGGTCAAATCCATGCTCTGCTAATTGCTAGCTAGGGTATCATGGGAACATTACTTAATATTTGTAAGATCAGATTTCTCATCCTGATGATGGGGTTATAATGCTGCCTTATAGAATTATTGCAGTGGCTTAAGGGGAAAAAAGTCTTTCAAAAGTTGTGACAGATTGTATTCACCAACGATAGTCACAATAATATCTCCCATCCAAATGCTCTTCTAAAATCTTACAACCACAAGCACCTCTGCCCGCCCCCCTCCTGCTCCTTGAGAGGCAGCGTCTAATTTCCCTCTCCTTGAATCTAGGTTGTCACTTGAGGAGTCCCTCATGGGTTGAAGAAGTACAGGGCACATGAAGTGGCCACATGTAAGTGTCCTGCCAATGGCCCCAGCCAACAGCCAGCATCAATTGCATGGATGTGAAGATGCTTCCAGATGATTTCAGCCTTTGAATCTTCTGGGCTGAGGCCCCAGATGTCATGATGGTGGAGTAGAAAAGAGCAGTTCATGCTTAACCTACAGAAACTGAGTTGTTTTAAGCTGTGCATTTTGGGGTGATTTGTTACAAGGCAATAGTTGTTGGAACAGGATTCCAATAAACTGTTAGTACATAGTAAAGACTGGATAAGAGGAAGTAACAGTACTTATTATTGGAGCAATTATTAGAATTACGACTATTTCGTGGGGTATGCCTACCCAAGTGGCCAGAGTTCCTCACCAGCCGCCAGAACTCCTCCCCTTGTGCTTCTGCCACGCCCACCAGCCTCTCAGCCAACGAGAATCCAGCCTGTAAGTCTCTCCACGCCCCCTGTATGGTGGTTGAGAGCCCGACCAGATGTGGTTTTGTGGGCCTCCTGAGTCACAAACTGCGGGTCCGTGTTCTTGTTTGGGCACAGCTGTCCGCCCTGCTGGGGGAGCATGTGCTCAAGCTGCTTCTGTGCAGGACCGGCCGCCTTGCCAGGGAGAGGGCTGCCTCGTTAATCTCCTGTCCGCTGCTGCTGTTACTGAGCGGCTGGACAGAGGTCAGCTTCATTGGGCACATTCTTTGTTGCAGTTAAGCCAAGTCCTTCAGCTCTTAGAATTGGTTTAAGCTTGATTAACTTCTGAGGAAAAGGAAAATTTACATTTTGGGGATTGGAGAATACAATATTTAAGCCGCTCTTTTAAAAATAAATGTTTTCCATCCTGCTACTTTAAAAATCTCTCTCCCGCCCTCCCTGCCTCTCTCCCCTTCCCTCTGATTCTCTGTCTCCTTCTCTCTCTCTCTCTCCTTTTACTCCTTTGCTCTTTGAACTGCTGTCTACTCTCCTGCTCTCTCACCTCCTGCTTTTTGTTGTTTGTTCCCTTTCTTTCCTGTTCTCCAAATCCCACCCTCTCTGTTCTCACACATCTCTTCTCCATCATTCGTCTGTCTCTGTTTTCTGCTCTACATGGCTCCTCCCAGATTTGATATCTGTCACTTTTCAGCACCCTTGTTCCTGAATCATAAAATGTGCCGTCTTTGAAGCTGACATCAGTGTGGTGCGCAGATGTTACAGAGGGGGGCTGGAATTCTGGAACTTCTACACTAGCTTTGCTTATATTCTGAGCATCATGGTAGGGAATGTACCCAGCAATGTGTTTCACTTCTAACGGGTCAACTCTTCCCTTGTCAGCAGAGCTGCACTGGGGGGCTGCTGGCCCATCCACCGGGCTTACGAGTGTCTCTCTGCGGCTGTCCTTTAGGGGTCAGTTGAGGGGCCGCAAACAACAAAGAGATCTGAGAGTGATCTGACCTCTCTCTCTGGAGGCTGCCCTGGCCTTGGGGAAAAGATCTCTGCCCCCAGCAGCTATGTGATCCCGAGCCAGTCACTTTTCCTCTCTGAGTAGGCACCTTGCCCACAAAATGGGATAATGACAGTCATCTGGCCTTCCTCAGGGAGCGATAATGAAGCTCACATGAGCTAATGAATGAGACAGCATTTTGTAAAGCATAAAATGCTGTACAAATTTAAATGCTTTTTATCATCGTTGTTATCATGATCATAATTTTTATGTCCCACTAATGTTCATCTTACAACTCATCAGCATTAAGAAGAAGAAGCCCTAAGTGGAATGGAATCTTGTTTCTCCCTTGTGCATGAATTTAAGGTGTACTTGTGGGAAATTAACAATACTGTTTCAAGAGGCCTTTATCAAGCCCCTGACTTCTGCCCCACCCTGTGTCTTAAAGCCTGGCTGACCTTCCATTACAAATGAGGCTGGAAAAACCAGAGTTGGCCTTATAGGGCACTTGCCCCCTTTGTCTCACCCTTGTTCCCTCCATACTTCCCCGTTCCTGCATTTGCCCACTGTTATGTAATTCTAGCATCTGCTTTGTTCCAGAAATGGAGCAGCTCCTCTGAGGGTAACCTAATGTCACTCAGGACACAGCTTGCCTCCTCAGTTATCCCTTGCCCCTTCCTAACACCTAACCTTGTTTTCTTTGCAACCCTCAGCCTCAGTCTCTTGGGCTCCCCCTTGTGGTAGGCCCTGTCAGGCCCGCTTCACTAACCCTCCAGGAGGTCCTGTAACCCAGGAAACAACACATTGTCCATTTAGGGAACTATGGCTACTCTAACCTGTAGATTTCTCCATTCTTGCAGGCGGCTGAGACTACTGACCTCAGGTGCCAATGGGAGGACAAAGGGAAGCTCCAGGGAGTGGCACTCATCGCACAACCTGTGCTTGGTATGGAAGTATTTTTGTTATTAAAACCAGTTGTCATAATCTCGTTCCAGCCTGAATCAGTATTCTCATCAATCCTCACACCTGGATCAAATCCATAACTCTTGACTATTGAGAAGAGGTTTACGAGGAGGCACAGAAAAGAGGTGGGAAGTACATTCGGCCAAGAGTTTGACTCCATTCTCTTCTCGGACCTCACCCTCAGGGGTGGTGTTGTCCAACTTCAGGCTGGATCTGACTGGATTGATTCTCTATTTCTGACCTGGCTCATTGTCTCAATTCCTGCTCCTCTCTAGGCCCCTCTCTCCCATCTCTGAATCCTGGGGTAGCCTTCCACTTGTTCTCTCGATCCCAAGGCCTGCTGCATGAGGAGATGCCATGGCACTTTACAGATGAGGAAACTGAGACCCAGGAATGAAATGACTTCTCTGGGGTTTGAGGGCTCTTGGAGTGGTGGAGCCAGAAGGTGAAGCAAAGCAGATGCTCATTCTATTATGATATCTTGCCTTTGCTTTGGTTTTACAAACACCATTAAAGCTTGACCTCTGCCCTCAAGGAATTAGAACCTGAGGGAACAGGCACATAAACAAATACCTTCCTCAAACCTCTTCTGTGTGTACTACCTCCCTTACCACTCTCTTCCTGGCAGGCATTGCTAGTCCGTCTTCCCCAGTGAACCTGGCTATGGCGTCAGAATACTTTGCAACAAAGTATCCAGGTGGCTATACCTATTGGTTCAGGCTACTCCTGGGTCTTAGATAAAAACTTGAATTTTCAGAAGAGGACACAGGCCCAGAGAAGGGAGTGATTTCTTTATTTTGCTATGGCACAAGAGCATCTGAAATTTCACCAGGATCTGCTTCTCTGAGTGCTTTTCTACTCTCTTGGACATTAAGGAACTAATGTTTATTGACTTCTTCCTCTGCAGCTCATTCTGTGACATGAACAAGAAATATTGCGGGTGCTACCTCTCATTCTCACAACCACCTGTAAGGTAGTCATGACTATTGCCATTTTGCAGAAGACAAAACTAAGGCTCATAAATGCAAAACTGAGACTCAAGATCATACAGCCAGAAGGCAGTGGAAATGGTACCTGTGTTCAGGGCCCTCTCACTCCAAAGCCTAATTATTATTTTTCCTTCTTCTAAATTTATTTCATAATGTGTAACATTTAAAAAATGTTTACAATGAATACAATGCACACCTTTATCTCTGTTTTCTAGCTAGGAAATGAAACAAAGCCTGTTTTTTTTTTTTATTTTTGCAGAACACAATACTACCCTCCATAACACATAAAAAAGGGGATTTAATAAAGTAATTGAGCAATGTTGAACACATCTCAATGAAGTCTGCTTCTACTGGAGTTTTAAAATAAATTTTCTTTATAAAGTGAAGTCATGTCTTTTGATAGTTCCGAGATTGCAGCAAGGGAAGTCTGCGATTCAGGACCTGCTGGTCTGAGGAGTAATTTAATGCCATAGACATAGATCTCTGTTTCTTGTTTTACCTTTAATCAATTTTAACAAGCCAGATGGTCATTGCAAATGGGTCCTCTAGCATCTCCTTTTTCTGCATCTGCTGCTCTTAGGGATTTATTTAAATTTGGTTCCTGGCAACAGTCTTATACCTTTCTATTCTCTGCCATTCCCTGCCACCATTTGGGTCACTTTGCAATATTCATAACTACGTTTTCTTTAGCTCCCCGATTGGAATGAACCTTTCCCACTATCTAATCTCCCTGAGCACCTGGTAACCTTAGTAAAGCATACATCTGCCTTCCATTAGTTATTTATGTATATAATTTTCTTGTTAGATCCAGCCTTGCTCATCTATAATCTATGTAACAATAATTGTCATAACTGCTAATGCTTTACAGTTTCCAAGTACTTTTCTTAGTCATAATATTATTTAATACCTACAATTTTTCTGAGGTATTTTTTTTTTTATTGTATTCAATTTTACAGATACAGCCATGGAGCTGCAGAGATGTTATGCAACTTGCCCCATGTCACATAGCTAAGTCACAATTTTTAGAGAAAGTTTAGTATTCTTGTCCTGCAACTAGAATATAGAGTATTCTATATACAACTTTTAAAACATGAGATTGGTTATAGTTTTAAAAAAATTCCCACCCATCAATTCCTTTAGTCTACAAATATTTAATGAGCACTTATTATGTACCAGGCACTATGCTGGGTTTTTGGAAACTAGCAGTGACTAAGCAGGCCCTTTTTTCATGGGACTTAGAGTGAAGTAGGGAGATAGTAAACAAATAAACAAAATATGATAGGTTGAATAATGCCCTCCCTTAATATATCCACATGCTAATTTCCAAAACCTGTGAAGGTTAATCTATATGACAAAGGACTTTTGCAGATGTGATGAAGTTAAGGATTTTGAGATAGGGTGTTTACTTGGATTATTTGGGTGAGCCTAATGTCATAATAAGAGTCATTAGAAAACAAAGGCGCTTCTTCAACAAATGGTGTTGGGAGAACTGGACAGGGACATACAAAAAAATAAAAATAAAACTAGACCATCAACTTACACCATACATCAGAATATACTCAAGATGGATCAAAGACTGAAATGTAAGCTGTGACACCATAAAAGTCCTAAAGGAAAACATAGGCAGTAAAATTTCAGATATCCCGTGTAGCAACATTTTCACTGATATATCTCCTAAGGCAAGGGAAACAAAGGAAAGAATAAACAAATGGAACTACATCAAACTAAAAAGTTTCTGCTCAGTGAAAGAAAACATCAGCAAGATTAAAAGGGAACCAACATATGGGAAAACATATTTGCCAATGATACCTCAGACAAGGGATTGATTTCCAAAATATATAAAGAACTCATACGACTCAACACTAAGATGACAGACAATCCAATTTAAAAAATGGGCAAAGGACCTGTATAGACACTTCTCCAAGGAGGATATATAGAGGGCCCATAGGCATATGAAAGAATGCTCAACATCACTAGCCATCAGAGAGATGCAAATAAAAACCACAATGAGATACTACCTCACACCAGTCAGAATGGCCATCGATAACACATCAACAAACAACAACTGCTGGAGATGATGTGAAGAAAAGGGAACCCTAGTGCGCTGTTGGTGGGAATGCAAATTGGTGCAGCCACTATGGAAAATAGTATAAAATTTTCTCAAAAAACTAAAAATGGAATTGCCTTTTGATCCAGTCATTTCACTGCTGGGATTATACCTGAAGAATCCTGAAACACCAAGTCAAAAGGACCTATGCACCCCCATGTTCGTAGCAGTGCTATTTACAATAGTCAAAGTGCTGGAAACAACCTAAGTGCCCATCTGTAGATGAGTGGATCAAAAAACTGTGGTACATTTACACAGTGGAATACTACGCAGCAGAAAGAAATAAGGAACTCCTCCTACCTTTTGTGACAACATGGATGGAACTGGAGAGTATTATGTTTAGTGAAATAAGCCAGGTGGCAAAAGACAAATACCATATGATCTCACCTAATACAGAAAACGAATGAACAAAACAAACAAATGAGCAATGGAAACAAGGAGCAGACTGACAGTGACCAGAGGGGAGGGGGGAGGGGGAAAAGGGGGGAAAGAAGGGGAAGGGTCTAGTCAAGAAACTAGTATAAATGACCCATGGACATGGACAACAGGGTGGGGATTGACTGTGGGAGAGGGGGCAGGTGGCCTGGGCAGAGGAGAGCAGTGGGGGAAAAAAATGGGACAACTGTAATAGGAAAACAATAACAAATAAAAAATAAAAGAAAACAAAGGCTGTAGGATAACAGAGGAGAAGATGTGATGATGGATGCTGAGGCTGGACTGATGTAATTGAGGATGGAAAGGGCCAGGTGCCAAGGAATAAGGGCAACCTGTAGAAGCTGGAGAAGTCAAGGATGGAATTTTCCCTCAGTCTCCAGAAGAAACGCAGTCCTACTGACCCATAGTAAACTTCTGAATTCCAGAACTGTAAGAGAATAACTCTATGTTGCTTTAAGACCCCCCCCCCCCCAATTGTGGTAATGTTACAGTAGCAATAGGAAACTAATACACAAGGCAATTACAGATCATGATCAAAGCTATAAATAAAAGGAAAAATTAGATGAGATCACAACTGTGGAAGGACTATCTGAGTAGACAGTGAGCCAGCTAGCCCAAGGAAGAACATTCCAGGGAGAAGGAACAAAGGCCCAAAGGAGGCAATGTGATGAGAAACAAGACAGGGTTAGTGTGGTTAGACTTTAGTGAAGTGAGGTTGGAGAGCTGGGCTAGAGTCAAATTATACTAGGCCATTTAGTCCATGGTGAGGGGTTTGGATTTTTGACTAAGAGAAATAGGAAGCTCATGAAGGATTGTAAAAAGGAGAGATAAATTCCTGTTGTATTCTCTAAAGTTCCCTGCAGCATGAAGACACTTTCTTGGAACATAAGGAAGACATATCCCATCAAGACCAACCATCCTGCCAGTTAGTCCTCCTGTGCTCTTCCAGGTTCTTAGAATATGTTCTGTTGTCAATAGGAATTGTGGGTTTTCTTTCTGCCCACGTGGCTCTCCAGTTAATTAAAGAGCAAGTACCCCTGACATAAACCATGCCCAGTGGACATCACTGAAACCTTGGGTGTGATTTATTCCAGTGAGGGCTGATGTGCTATGTGGAGGGGCACTTGGTGTGACTAAGTTTAGAAATGGTCTTGCCAAGGAGTAGAACTTATCATTTGAGGTAGTGTATAAATATTTTGCTAAATTTTGTGCTTCTGTCTTTAGACTGGTAGCACAGGGACCATTTGTGCTTCTATCCCTGTGTTTCCAATACTTGCACATAGTAGGTGTTCAACAGGAACTTATTGAAAGCATGGATGGTTAGAGGGAAGGGGTGCCAGTTATTTAGCTTTCTTTTGGTAGGAAGCAGAAACATAAAGAGGACTACTAAGCAGTGAAATATAAACATTAAAACCTACATTCCATTATTGATAGATATGTATTTATTGCCATTTTATTGTTCACAGGTTTGATCTTCTTTTTTTCTTAAACAAGTCCCTTTAACATTTCATATAATAATGGTTTGGTGATGATGAACTCCTTTAGTTTTTTTCTTGTCTGGGAAGCTCTTTACCTGCCCTTTGATTCTAAATGATAGTTCTGCTGGGTAGAGCAATCTTTGCTGTAGGTCCCTGCTTTTCATGAGTTTGAATATTTCTTGCCAATCCCTTCTAACCTGCAAAGTTTCCTTTGAGAAATCAGCTGTAAGTAACTCTCCTGTAGGTAACTAACTGCTTCTCTCTTGCTGCTTTGAAGATTCTCCCTTTATCTTTAACCTTTGGCATTTTAATTACAATGTGTCTTAGAGTGGTCCTCTTTGCATCCACCTTGTTTGGGACTCTCTGTACTTCCTGGACTTGAATGTCTATTTCCTTCACCAAATTAGAGAAGTTTTCTTTCATTAGTTTCTCAAATACACAGATTTCTAATTTCTTATTCTTTTCTTTCTCTTCTTCTTCTGGCACCCCTATGATGGGAATGTTGGAATACTTGAAGTTGTCCCAGAGCTGCTTCCATTATTCTTGTTTTTTTAGATTCTTAGTTTTTCTTGTTCTTCTGATTAGTTGTTTTTTGCTTCCTTATGTTCAGAATCATTTATTTGATTCTCAGCTTTATCCACTCTACTTTTGTTTTCCTGTACAAAGAGCATTTTGATGGTTGTCAGATGTGAGGGGGCCGTGGGGGGATGGGTGAGTGGGTGATGGTGTTAAGAAGTACAAACAGGTAGTTACAGAATAGCCATGGGGATGTAAAGTACAGTATAGGAAATGGAGAAGCCAAAGAACATATACATATGACTCATGGACATGAACAATGGTGGGGGGCTTGCCTGAGGGAGTGGAGGGTGCTGGATGGAGAGGGACAAAGGGGAAAAATTGGGACAACTGTAATAGCCTAATCAATAAAATATAATTAAAAAGTAAAACAACTTACAGTCTGTTCTGCTAAAATGCTTGTTTTGAAAATAGAAATTTGTTCTAATGCAATTTATAGGAGAGAATGATATAAATGTAACGAACGTTTTCCCCATGAAAAGCACTAAGTGAATGCCAAAACCCTAGTTGAATGGACCCATGTAAGATACACAAAATGTCCCCTTGCCTCCCCACACACATCCGCACACCCGCCAGCTACCTGAGTTCACTGACTGTGGTACAAGTCACATCTATTCATATCTGGGTTCCCATTCTGTCCAGTTTCAGATAATCTCCCTTCACAGTAACTCATGGTTCTGATGCTCACTTCCACAAGCAAACTACAGGTCTTTCTCAAGGTAATTGCCATATTTATTGTAGTATTTATGCATTTACTCATTTATTATATTGAAAACTGTGCTTCAATTTTTATTGGGTCCCATTTTATTTTTTTAACCGTGTCATTGGTGAAGTTTTTGAATGTGTGTCCTTCTCTCTATTTTCCCCCACAAGCACTGTGGTTTTTAGTACATGGCTGCACAGCAGTGATTTTTGAACATGTACATGGCATCATAGCAGAACTGACTGTACTTTCTTCTGTCTGTAATACCAGGCAAGCAAGAAAACACACACAGTGATTAACAAGAAATTTAAATCAAACCACTGAACACTAAGAAGAATTCTTGATTTTTTTGATGTATAGGTTGACTCTCTTATTATTTATTAATCCATTTTCATCCATCCTTCTAGTCATTTATTTAGTCTAGAAATACTTATTAAGTGCCTATAATGTGTCAAGTTCTGACACAGACTCTGAAGATATAGCAGAGAACAAAATTAGAATCTTTGGAAGCCTTAGGGTTGGGAGAAAATAATAATATATAAACACAAAATAATGACTGTTGCAGTGTACTGAACATTTGTCCCCCCCACCCTGAAAAATTTGTAT
Organism: Furipterus horrens; assembly: GCF_987537825.1. Taxonomy (NCBI): domain Eukaryota; kingdom Metazoa; phylum Chordata; class Mammalia; order Chiroptera; family Furipteridae; genus Furipterus; species Furipterus horrens. The sequence continues at coordinate 50,650,680 of NW_028327172.1, forward strand.
GTTGAAATCCTAACTCCCAATGTGTTAGTATTGGAGGAGGGGCCTTTGGGAGGTGATTATATCATAAGGGCGGAGCCCTTAAGAATGGAATTATTGCACTTATGTAGGGGACCCCAGAAAGCTCCCTTCTTCCTTCTACCATCTGAGGGCACTTCAGAAGATGGATGACTACGTCAGTACCCTGATCTTAGACTTCTGAGCCTCCAGGATCGTGAGAAGTAAATTCTGTTGTTCATAAGCCACCCAGTCTATGGTACTTTGCTATAGCAACCTAAGCTGATTAAAACAATAGTTAATCTTTATTGTAAACTTACTGCATTCCAGGCACTATGATCACTTTAAGAGCATTATTTTATTCAGTCCTTTCAATACCTGGTGGTTATTGTGAAGTATTAGCAGTAAGTGAAGTGGGCATTATTATTCTTTCCATGTTCCAGCTGCGTATACTGAGGCTAAGCAATGAGTCACCACTTATTTACAGTCAGCATTTACACCCTGACAGACTGACTTGGGAGCCTGTGCTCTCGAATGATATTTTTGACATCTGTCACCCCGCCTCTGCTTGGTTACCTTCAGTGGTGGGGAGCACACTGCCTCTCAAAGCAGGCTGTTCCACCTGTGGCACTATATCAAAGGGGTGAAATTGGGTGAAAAATAGATTTTAACAGTGGGCACTAGATTTAATTGTAGGGAGAGAACTGAATTAATTGAATTTGCTTAAGAAGTACATCAGGAGGCCACTTCCTTTTAGGGGTGCAGAGGAAGATAATGAACAATCTGAAAGGACATTAAGTTATACTATCTTGAATAAGATTGTAATAAAAAATTGTTGTTTGGGGCAGAGGAGAGGAACATGAAAAAGAGAAAAAAGAGTGTGCAACCTGGCAGAGCACCAGTGCCCATGGGGAGCTGTGGCCAGTGAGGAGGTCCTGTGAGTAGGGTGGTCACAGGCTCTCAAAGGCCAGGGAGGCAACTATTCCCACTTATATCCTTTTCTCTGCTGTGATGCAAATGCTTCCCCCATCTCAGACCTTCATAAGTCTATGTCTATGGCACACCCTGGGGAAGATCAGCGCTGCAGGGCTGTGCCCTGGACTGGGCAGATGTGGAGCATGCCTAGGTAGGAAAGGCCCCCAGGACATCCCCACTAAGTGACAATTGATCACTCCTGTCTTTCCTTGCTCAGCTGAGGGAAGTGAGTGCCATTGTTGGGAACAGAGGGAATAGAACTGACTATGCAGTGAGCAGCCAAGTTCCAGGGAATTTGCAGACACCTGGGAGGGCTCAGGTGTAGAGGAGGGGCATACAAGTCCATTTTAATGTAATTATCACAGGAATAGGGAATCTCAGACAGCTTCTGCATTATCGTGGTTAGAAGCAAGGGTTCTCAAGTAGGGAAACCCAGGTTTGAAGCCTGGTTTGGCCATTTAATGGGTGACTTTAAACAATTTACTTAACCCACCTGCATCTCAGCTTTCTTCATCTACAACTTGGAGATGACCTTTCCTACCCTGTGGGGTTATTTTGAGGAATGAACAACATATGTAAAATACTTAACACAGTGTCTGGCATAGCAATCAATTGAGCAGTGGTTGTTGTTATAACTAACTTCAGTGGCATAGTGTAAACAGCATAAGCTTTCTGTGTGATGGGGTCAGGGCTCAAGATCCACTTCCATTACTAACTAGCTCTGTGTACCCGGGCATGTGACTGAACTTCTCTGGCCCTCAGAAAGATGGGGAAATAAAACCTAGCTAGCAGGGCTGTGGGATTAAATGAAAGAACAGAACCTGCTTCACACTCCCCTGGGCATACACAGGTGCCAGATGATCAGGGCCAAGGCGAACCCATATGTCCCTTTTGTGAATTAGGCTTTAAAGAGAGGCACCCCTTCCTCTGGGCAACACAACTCATGAAGGTTTCAGCCCCACTCACCACCCTGGCCTCCAGGCCTTTGTGCTAGGCACAACCAGCACATCTGTAGGACATGGCCTGCCAGCGACAGGCAGCTGTTATGTCTGAGCTAATTCTTCTGCTTATGCCTTGCTCCCCTTGTTCTGGCTCAAGACTATTCTATGTTTGAAAGAAAGCACCTAGGCCCCTTCTTATTTCTTTCTCCTATGTCCAGTTAGCCTCCTTCTTGTGACCTGGATTCTCCACCCCACTTTCCCACTTCTCATCTTCCTTCCCTGGCACCCCTTCCCCCACCCCAGGATCCTGGCCGCCCAGGCCTGTGCAGCTGACTTGGAGATCACTTAGCTGGGAGGCTGGATCAATGACCTCCCGGAGGGTCATAGGCCCCGCGTGGGTTCTGGAACGTCCTTTCTCCAGATAATCTAGTGCTTTAATTGCCAACAGCAGTCAGAGGAAAGCAGATGATCACTGCCCATAAGGGGTGAGAATCCTTGGTGGGGACCTGGGTTGGCTGAAGAGCCTTTGAAGCTATTTTTAGTGCCTGGCCACAGAGGTTCCAGGAGAAAATGCCAAGTGGGAAGGCAGCCTGCCTGCAACTTTCAACTCCAACCCTTTTTGGTTTCTCCATTACCACGGTAAGGGATCTGGCCCAGGTGTTGCTAATGGGGACAGCCATCTCTCTGCTTGAAGCCAAACCAGGGGACTCAGCTCTCATATATTGCCCCTTTTGTAGACAAAGAAATTGGGCTTCACATGTAGGAGATGAACTCCTCAGGCCATTCTACAGTAAGTTCTCACTGTGTCTGTGTCTGTGGGTGCTTCCTTGGAGCACTGAGTCAGCAGAGCGGTGAGGGGTACGGCCAGAATCCCTGGGTTTGCCCCCAGACCCTCAGTGGTATATGAGTCAGGACAAGATACCTATGGCTATTTGGGCCTCAGTTTCTCATCTGTAAAGTGGGGTGAGAAGAGAAAACTAAAGGAGAGAAAGCTCACTTGGTGGTTAGAGTTGTGCCTGGCACGTGGAAGCGCTCAGTCAATGTTGGCTGTCAGTGCTATTTCTTCTGTTGCCAGGTCATCTGCTGGCACTTGACATGCTTCCTAGATAATCCTTATAACAGCTCAGCAAGGTATTATCAACTTCATTTTTCAGATGAGGAAAACAAGTCTGAGAGAGATGAACTAAATTCCCAAGCGTATACAACTGGGAAGAGTAGGAGATAGGATCTCTCCTTCATGTAGGCTGGAGCTTCCTGTGTGTTCTGTTCCTTGGGAATTTGAGCAGAGGGAAGGTGTCAGGAAGGTGATGAAGAGTGTGTGAATGTGTGTGTGTGTGTGTGTGTGTGTGTGTGTGTGTGAGAGAGAGAGAGAGAGAGAGAGAGAGAGAGAGAGAGAGAGAGAGAGAGAGAGAGAGAGAGAGACATGTTAGAAAGGTTGTTGAGAAGGAAGAAGAAAAGAACTGGAACCCAGAGATCACATTAACAAAGACCAGCCCCCCCTTTCTTCCTCATGACTTTTAGGGTGTCCTGAGACAAACATTGAGAGGAGTCTCACAATCATTCTGAATGACCTTCCCTCAAACCCTACATGGGATAGATAACTCTCCCATCCTGCCCATGCTTAGTGCAGGGTGAGGGGCTGTGAAATCCATGGGGTCTCCTTTCCTTGCTCAGTCTACCAGAACCCAGGTGGAGTCCCTATAGCCTGGTATCCAGGATATACCTCCCTCAGCTCCACCAGCTTGGCTCTATCCCTGACCACGCTGTCCTTGAAATATCTCTCATATGCACCCTTTCCTCTCTAGCTTGCTGCCACCACCCACAATTTAAATCTGCTTCTGTCAGCTGGACCATTGCCACAGCCTTCTAACTCATCTCCCTGACACAGGCCTAGGCCCCATCTTCAGTCCATGGGGGCCACCAGATAGGGTGCCTCCTCAAGAGCAGATTTCATGAGATCATGTAATCCTTCTTCCATCTCTTCATGAGCATTGGAGATCCTCTGAAATCAACACTCATATCTCTGTTTTTTTCTAACTTTTTCTTTCCAGCTATAAGTGTTTCCATTGTATTTTATGAAAAAAAAATTGTGCAGATGGTCTTATAGCATAGATTACTTCATTCATTTTGCCCTGGCTGGTTTAGCTCAGTGGATTGAGCGTCGGCCTGCGAGCTAAGTGTCGCTGGTTCGATCTTCCAGTCAGGGTACATCAGAGAAGGAAAACTCTGACTCCAAAAAACCTCCGCTGCCTTGCGGCATACCTCTTCAGGGGAAAGGCTAAGGGAGTAAACCCCGACAGAAAATCCGGAGCCGGAGTCCCTAAGGCGGTTTGACGTTGTAGTCAACACCGGCAACTCCTGCGGCGCACCTGAAGCCAAGCTGTATCGACTCCGTCTTTCCCTTGGACCCTTCAGCTGCGAAGAGAGGGGGGGTCTGCTGCATGGGCAACAGCAGACCCTCCATATTACCCTGCCCAGGCTCTGTAGCTTCAGCGTCATCACAAGATGTCGATTCAACACGGGAGGAGACAGATACCATGTCACTCCCGAGTCGGACTGCACAGCCATTCTCGGCGGTGCAGATAGACTCTTAAGAAGCTACACCATCGTCTCTCGAGACGGACGGCTGCCGACGACGACTTCATTCATTCACACTCTCCCTCATTCATTCATTCTTTCATCTAGTCACTCAATAAATGTTTATTGAGCAACTACTAAGTGCAGAAATTGTTTTAGGTTCTAGGAATATAGCAGTGAACAAAATAGAAACAAATTTAGCCCACAGGAAACTTACAAAATAGTGGGAAAAAAACATAACACAGTAAATAAACTTATTTAACATTTTTGAAGGTGAACAGGAACAGGATAGTAGTGAAGGCTGGGAGTGGAAAGAAATTGCAACTGTAAATAAGATGTTGGAAAAGACCAACCTGAGTCTGTGACCTTTGAGCAAAGATGTGCAGGAGGTGAGGGGGCTATCCAGGAAGATATCCTGGAGCCATATCACAGGCAGAGGGAGCAAGGAGAGGCAAAGGCCTTTGGCAGAAGGCATGTGCCCAGACTAAGGTGAAGGCTCTGTGGCTGCTGCAGGGTGAGTGAGGGCAGAGTAGCAGGAGATGCTCAAGAAAGTTTTGTTAATTTGGATTGCTTAAGGAAAGTTTAAGACTTAATCGAGAATGTTATCTCCAAACAGATATTAGAAGAAGATATTTGATTATGAACTGAAGTATGTGTGATCACTAAGCATCTGTCCAGCACCTAGCAGTCCCAGGGAGTGATGCAAGCCCAGGCCAGGGAGTCAGGGGCCTGCTTTGCCTTTGACCTTGGGCAGTTCTCTCCCATCGTGGCCACTGTTTTTTTCTTCTGTATAATGGACTGGAAGATGTCTGAGGTCCCTTTCAATTCTGGTTTCATATTGTTTCATGAGCCTCCTTTTTTCTGTAAAATGGGGGGCTATAATCCTTGCCCCACTCACTTCTATTTTTGTGGTTGTGTCAAATCAGATAAGGGTATGACTTTTTTAAAGAATAAAATGTGTAGGAAGCTTCTAGTCAAGATGATGGCAAAGGTAAATGTGGTACTTGGAACCTCCCAAAACCACATCACAATTACCACTGAATTACAGAACAACCATCATTGAGAACCACCTGAAATCTAGCTGAATAGAAGTCTTATGACTAAGTATATAAAGAAGCCATATCAAGGACAGGAAGAGACTGGTCCCACACACACCTGTTTTGGTTAACAAGCGGGAGGAATATCTTGGCTGTGGAGGTGATCCTGAGAGTAAGGAGTCCCAGTCCCACATGCAGGCCCCCAGCCCAGGGTTCTGGTGCCAGGAAGAGAAGTCCCCATAACTTCTGCTGTGAAGACCAGCAGTAATGGTAGCTGAGTGAGACAGAGGCTTCCAGAGTCTCAGGTATTCCACATACAGAGCCCATGCACAGACTTACTCAGACTCGTTTACTCTGAATACCAACACTGGGGCAGCAACAGGAAAGGCAAGTCAGGGACATACAGTGAGGAACTAAACTACCTGGCTTTAGGACGAGGGCTTTCTCCCAGACGGAAGTGTTGGCAGAGGCCATTGTTCCTTTGCTGAGCTCTCCCCCCGCAACAGAGCCAGCAGGCAGACACCATATACGAGTCTCCATCAACCTGGCTAACACGTCAACCTGGCTAACACTGTTTGCTCTGCTGTGGTAATTCACTGAGACTTCACCTCACCCAACATATGAGTCCACCAAAGCCTTTTCCAATGACTTTTCTATACAATCAGCCTGACTTGGCTAATGCTGCAGACTTTTCTAAAATCTCTTAAAGGTTCACAAACCCCAATCAAGCAGCATCTGGCCTCAGTGGGCCCCATACATCTTGCTCAATGGACTTAGGCCTGACACTAGCAGAAGACTTCAGCTCTCAGTTTGGCCTCTCCCAGGCACCTCCAAACCCAGTATAAGTAACAGCCATCAGATCACTTTGTAGCTCATGCCAAGTGGTCCTGGGCACAAGAGGCAGCTGATCTTGGCTTTTACCTCCTGGGAGGCACCAGAGCCAGTGCACCAAATGGCCAGCCTCAGACCATGCAGAAGAACCACTCAACCACCTTTACCCAGGACACAGTCAAGGGCTGGTCTCATTGTGCACTAGAGTCCTAGACGCAAGTCCTGTTTCAGACACTTCATAGCAGATCCTGTTGTGGTTACAGCCTCAAAGTCCATCAGCCTGGGGGTTATTTCTCCCATTGATGTGCCAACAGCAATCAAGACTCAACCACAGCAGAAGAGTGAACATAGCCCACATGGAGGATGCACCTGGAGTGCCCAGATTGGGTGACTGAGAAGGTTGTACCACTGGGTCCTATAGGACACCTACTATATAAGGCCATTTTGCTAAGACCGGGAGATATAGCAGCTCTACCTAATACATAAAAACAAAACAAAACAAAACAAAACCCACACACACAGGAAGTCTACCAAAATGAGAAGACAAAGAAACATATACCAAATGAAAGAACAGAACAAAACTCCAGAAAAAGAACTAAACAAAATGGAGACAAGCAAGCTACTAGAAGCAGAGCTCAAAGCACTGGTTATAAGGATGCTCAATAATCTCAGTGATAACTTTAACAAAGTGATAGGAAACATGAAAGAGGAGATAGAAAACATAAAATAAGAACCCAGTGATAAATTAAGAATTCAATAATTTAAATGAAGAATACATTACAGGGACTCAACAGTAGAGTAGATGAAGCAGAGGATCAAATCAGCAATTTGGAAGCAGATAAGGAAGCATAAAATACCTAATCAAAACAGCAAAAAGAAAAAAGAATCTCTCCCAAATGAGGATAGTGTAAGGAGCCTCTGGAACACCTTCACGTGTACCAATGTTCACATTATGGGGGTGGCAGAAGAAGAAGAGAGAGAACAAACAATGAAAATCTATTTTAAAAAATAATGACATGAAACTTCCCCAACCTGATGAAGGAAATAGACATACAAGTATAGGAAGTACAGTGAGAACAAAACAAGATGAACCCAGAGGCCCAAACCAAGACGTATCATAATTAAAACACCAAAGGTTAAAGACAAAGAGAGAATCTTAAAAGCAGAAAGAGAAAGGCAGTTAATTACCTACAAGGGAGCATCCATAAGACTGTCAGCTGACATCTCAACAGAAACTCTGCAGGCCAGAAGGGGTTGGCATGAAATATTCAAAGTGATGGAAAGCAAGGATCTACAACTAAGATTACTCTACCTGGCACAGCTATAATTTAGAATTGATGGACAGATAAAGGGCTTCCAAGACAAGAAAAAGCTAAAGGAGTTCATCACCATCAAGCCAATATTATATAAAATGTTAAAGGGTCTTCTTTAAGAAGGAGGGAAAAAAAAGATAAAACATGTGAATAGTAAAATGACAATAAATACATATCTAAAAAAAGAATAAAATGTGGAGTCTAAACTAGATAAAGGCTAATTTTAATAGCAACCCAATCATCATGTGGTACTAACCAAATCCACCATTTCTGAATGTTCGATTATATGCTCCCATTCACTGTAACAGTGATGCTGTGGCTTGGGCTTAGCAGTTGCATTTCATGGTTGAGGAAGCTGTGCCTCAGAGAGGCTAACCCACTTGCCCAAGAGCACAGAGCCAGTGAGAGGGGGGCCCAGATTCACTCCAGAATCTGTAAAAGCTTGTGCTGACTACTCAAAGGCAAGGCTGAGGCCAAAGCAAGCTTACAGAGAGCAGCAGAACAGAGTCAGAGGCAATCCAAAACCAAATGAATATTCCCAGCTCTTACAGTTGCTGCTAGCCAGGAACAAGGTATACCAAAATGTGGAAATGAAATGGAAGGGTGAAATGAGTTGTGGGCCACTTCTGGGGAACAAGAGCTGTGGAGACTCAGGCTTTGGGCCAGGTCAAGATGAGGCCTGACATGGAGAATCTACTAGCCAGTCCTGGCTGTGGCCACACGTGGGCAGACAGAACCATGCCCTGTCCCCTGCCAGGGCATCTATGAGTAGCAAAGGGCAAGGGAGCCAGTGTTACCCTATGGGATGTTAATTATACTAAAATAAATATTAAAGACCCTACAAGAGAAAAGAATATAAAGAGAAAAAAAGAGTAGAAAATAATTTTATATATATTAAAATAAATAAAAGGCCTAAACAAAACTATCTTTATTAATATTTCTGTACTAGAGATAAGACATATGGACAGGAATTAGATATGAAAAAATTTAATATTCTACAAAGGAAACTCTGGGGAGACCCAGGGAGTTATGAAGGTCATTTCTCATTAAGGGTGAACCCTTTTAGTCTTTCTTCCCCTGCCTTTCTCCTTCCTAGGTGGAGCCTCTGCCACAGCCAGCACTTCTCCACTCCTTTTGTGTATGGGAGACAGGCTGTGGCACTGCATTGCCCCCCCCCCCCCCCCAGCCCCAGTTGATCAGTGCAAGGCTATTCTTAGCTCTGCCAAACAACTAATGGGATAGCTGTCCATTCTTAGGTGGTAGTTCTTTTCTTTTCTTCTCTTTTTTTATGGTCTCTTCAGCTGCTCTGAAATAGAAGCAGCACATTAATTTGCATCTCTTGGACAGCTAGCACAGGGGAAAATGGTTTTCCCTTGACTTGGGCTACAGGAGAAACAAAGATTCCTCAATTTCAGAGGTAGCAGGCACATTGGGAAGACTGTGGGTTTTCAAGTGGACCTGAATTCTCAAGACAGAGACACCTCGACTATAAAATGTGCATCATAATATGGAGGTTGTGTTGTCATCTGCAAAGTGCCTGTAATAGAACCTGAAACATTCATGCAAGAAAGATTTGCTCAAAGGGAGATAACATTGGTGTGGTTTGGACTAGACCACATGTTTGTTGAATGCATGAGACAGTGCATATGAAGTCTTAGCAGAGGGGATTATTATTGGGGAGTTTTATGAGTTAAATTATGTCCCCGTAATAAATGTTGGAAGTTCTAATTTTAGTACCTCAGAATGTGACCTTATTTGGAGATAGGATCTTTACAGAGGTAATCAAGTTAAAATGAAGTCATTAGGAGGGACTCTAATCCAAAAAGATTGGTGTCCTTATACAAAGGGGAAATTTGGAAGAAGGCCACATGAAAATGAAGGCAGAGATCAGGGTGACGTATGTACAAGTGAAGGAATGCCTATGATCACCAACAAAACCGCCGGAAGCTAAAGGAGAGGCAGGGAAAGATTCTCCCTCAAAAGAGCCAGCTCTGTAGACATCTTGGTTTCAGACTTCTAGCTTCCAGAACATTGAGACAATATATTTCTATTGTTTAAACCACCCAGGCTGTGCTTTTTGTTAGGGCAACCATAGAAAGCAAATACAGGAAGCATTAGTGAAATTATACACTCTGTAAATCCCTGGCTTTGGTCTGGCATAGAGCAAAAGCTTAATAAATGCTTCTAAAATGAATCAGTGAGATAACAGAGGAGACATCTCGCACAGTAACTGATATGTAATAGTTGCTTATTAAACTCATTAAATGAATACATGAATAAAGTTATACATAAAGCATGTAACCCAGAGGTTGGCATATGATCAGATGTTCAGTGAATGTTTGCTAGTTGGATGGTAACTGGATCTAACATTTATGTATCATTTACTATGACCCAGGCCGTGCTCTAACTGATTGACATGTATATATTTTCCATTTAATCCTCACAACTCTATTATTTATTGCTTTTTAAAGATCATTAACTGAAGTGCAGAGAGGTTAAATAACTTTCCTGAACTTACCCAGTGAGTGAGAGGTAGACTTAGTTTTTCATGTAGAACCAGGGTGTCTACTCATAACCACTGACTGGCACATAGTCGGTGCTCCATTTCAAACAGTAAATGGATGAGAGTATCTGTGAAAAACAGGAAGCCCAGAGTTCCGCCCCTGGTGGCCTCACAGTGGAGTGGTGACCCTGCATTCCTTCCTCCACAGACCTTAGGGATTTCTTCACACTCCCCAAGGTCCACATGGCAGCTGCCTGGGCCCAGCCTGAATGAGTGGGGCCCTTCATATGTCAGTCACTGCCCTACCTCCCAGTCCTTCTGCTGGGGTTAGGGGAAGCCAACCTGATGCTAAAGAGGGGAGTAGAGCAGAGAAGGCATCAAAGCCTTGCTCAGTCAGTGAGGCGATTTGACTGTCAGAGAGATGGCAGCGTAGTGTCCCGCTTCCTCTCCGTAACTCAACCCAAACCAAGTGCAGAGCACTGACTTGGCACTTCCCTCCGCAGGGCCCCACTGGCTGTTCACAGGCTTTCCTGAACACTCCTGGGCTGGGCCAACTACCAGGAATGGCAGTGGTTTATGGTGTCACAGGCCATGGGCCTCTACCATGACCACTGCTCTTGGCCACAGCTTTAATCATTTACACAGATTTTCTACTTTATGACCACACCCTCATGCCAGGCAAAAGAAAGACTTCGGAGAAAAAAAATGTTCTGTGAAAGATTAAATTGAAATATGCAAGGACAAAGAACAGGAAACAATAAAAAACTCCTGAGTCTGAGTGTGGTGTTCAAGGCCCTTCCAAATCTGCCCTATTTTACCAGTCCCATCTCTTGATGCTACCTTCTCTCTCCTCAGCAAATAATGCATTTCTGCCTCACTGTATAACAAAGTAATTCTTTATCATCCTTGCAAATTTACAATTTTGCCTTTGCTAGCTGGTCTGTTTATACTGTGGACATGCTCCCTCTCTCTATGTGTCTCTCTCCGTCTCTCTGTCTCTCTCTCATTCCTGCCAGGCACTTGACACTGTGGGAATACATTAATGAGCAAAACACATGCAAAGCCCTCATGGAGCTTCTAATCTATGGCAGGAGACTTCCTTACCTCATCCCTTGAAGACCCTGCTCTTCCATGGGGTCCAGCTAAAATGCTACTTCCTCTGTCTTCCCTGAACTTTCAGGTGAAATTAATAGCTTAGAAGACACTTTGTCATCTTTACTCACTGTTAGTGAACTTGCTGTTCTCCCTCTAAGCTCCTTGAGGTTAGGGGCTCTCAAACTTTGTTTCTATCTTAGCACCTGGCACTTAGGAGGTGCTCAGAACAGGGAAGACAACTGGAAGACAACTTTGCTTCTTCCTGGCAAAGAGAATCTCCTTGTGTGTTCTCTCTACTCCTACATTGCCTGGTTAGTTTTGTTGCTTGTTTGTTCTTTCACTCACTCACTCCAATCATTCATCCCTTCAGCATATAGTTATTGAGCACCACTATGCTTGAGGCCCTTTTCTAGGTGCTGGGGAAATGCTGACGAGAAAGAACAGGTCCCCATCCTTGGTGTGCTCACATTCTGGTTGTGGAGAAAGGGAGTCGACTGCTGTTCTATAGTTCTTCAGATGTTTGTGTGTCACATGGCTGTGGGTGGATATCAACCCTTAGAGCCATGGCACAACTAGGCTGGGCATGGCGGATCCACCCTAAATCTCAGGTGAAGAGGTGTCTGTGTTTCTCTGTCTGGCTCAGAGGACCCGGCTGGAGAAAATTAATCTCGCCAGTCTCCCTCTTCTAAACTTTCCACCTCCATGTAAACTGGGGACACCAAAGTCCAAAGCTATTAAAATAATAATGCAAATAGTCCATATTTTTCATCTTAAAAGCACTTCTGGAACATCCGATTAATCTTTCTAGTCTAGTTGCATTTAGATAAGTATAAGTTTTTGCTTATAGAAGAAGAAACAGGAACACAAGGTGATTACACTATTGGCCTGAGGCTATAGAGAAAGCAAGGTTTTGAGCGGGGATTTGATTCATCAGTCTTTAGTTATTCTGAACAATAGCAGACTCAGAGGCCCATGTCCCTGGGCAGCTGCTAGGGAGTGAAAGCAATCTGCTTTGGCAGGGCAGTGCAGCTTGGTGGTGAAGAGTCACAGATTTGCAGGTGCACAAACCTGGCTTTGGCTCTTGGCCCCATCACCTACAGTTGAGTGACCTTTGGCAAGTGGTTCAAGCTCTCTGCCCTCTAGTTTCCTCATCTATAAAATGGAGGTAATAACTTTGTTGCAGGATCAGGAGGGTGAAAATAAGTAAGATTATGTTTGCAGAGCGCTTGGCATGGTGCAGGACAACTTTTTCTTAGATATATTGAGACAGAAGCATTTGAAATAGGCAAAGTATTTAAAGCTGCTAATCACCATATCATCATTGTCAGCCACTTCTTTTGGGCACTTGGTATATTTCAGACATAAGGGTGTCTTAGCATAATTATTTTAAATGCTTGGTGTCTTTTTATTAATATCAGGTGGTCACCACACCTAGGTCATGTCACTCATTTCATTTCATTCTCCATGAACAAATGCCAAGCCCCTGTCTGCATGCTGGAGGATTGCAGAATTGCCTTGAATGTGGATCTGATCCTCCCTTTGCAATCTGGTTAGAGTCATGAATGCCCTGAGTCCATACCCTTAACTTCACCCAGGTGCTGGTTATTCAGAAGCCTTCATGTCATCAGCAGGGAGAGTTGCAATTTGTCTTGCTATAAATAGCTGACATTCTAGGTGGTTCCAGGTGCATCACATACATTCTTTTGTTTAATCCCCCTGGCGAGAACAACTCCCACTCCACTTCTGTAGATGAGGAAACTGAGTAGCAGAGAAGTCATTTTGTGCAAGGTCCCATAGCCCTGGAGTGTGGTGTGGCTGAGAGGATATTTGTGTCTGAAGGGCAGGTAAAGAGAAATAAATTAAAGCCAAATGCATAGTCCATTTCATAGGAACTTGCTTTGTGGTCTTCAGGTTGTTACCAAATTATCTGCATGACTTTAGTAGATCACTAATTATTAATAGGATCTCTGTTTTTGGTCCAGACTATGCTGGGCATTGTGAATGTCATAAGGTAGTAGAGGATTCTTTTTCTTTTTGCAAAGATTTATTGAGACAGAAGCATTGGGATTGGACATGGTGCTTGGAGCTGCTAATAATCATTATTATCATCATCACTGCCATCCAGCATCTTTGGGGCACTTGGTATATTCCAGATATAAAGATGTTTGATACAGAGCATCCACTTAATACTCACCAAATCTCTATGAAATGATTTTTCCCATTTAGAGATGAGAAAATGGAGCATGCAAAATGCTCACAGAGATTAAGGTCACAAAGCCAGTAACAGGGGACTGGGGTTTGACTCATGCAGGATTGTGTACACAGGAGGGATTGCTGCCACTCTGTCTGGGGCCTGTTAGAGAAACCTCTTGTCTCTTTTCTCCCCTTGGTGCTCTAGTCGGCTTTCTCCTCCAGCACAAACAAGAATTAGTAGCTCTGAAGTTGGAAATGTCACTCTCTGGTGTCCAGGCTTTTCCAGGGCTGTCTTGGGAGGACACTTAACCTCTGTCTGCACCTCCATTTCCTCATTGTTAACATGGGCCTGCCTCCTGGGGGTGCGTCTGTATTATTAATGAGGGTGGAGTGATCTGAGCACACTGCACTGAGATTCATGACAAATGAAAAGTGCTATTAATCTTGAGAGCCATTCAACAAGGCCACTTGGAGCTGAAGGACATGGGGACCCTCTCTTGTTCAAGGCCTTGACATAAATGCTTTCACACCACTGTCACATCCGATCCTCACAAATGTGCTTCCCTGCAGGCTGCCTGGGAGATGGGTGAAAGACTCTCAGAGCCACAGAGACCCACAGAACTGTGGGAGGAAAAGAGAGAGTTGGGACCAGGGAGAAATGTGTGGCACAGAACTGCTAGCTCCCGATAGCACGGCTGTACCAGTTCCGTAGCCTCCCTTGCAGTTAGGTGTGTCCATGTGTCTCAGTCACCCAATGGCACATGGTGGATGGGGGCTGTGCCACTGCAGACTTGGCTCCGGGACACCTCCCACCTGTGGCCTCTCTGGCTGCTAGGAGACTTAAAGGAGCAGGGAGCTACAAGACAGAAGGAACCTGGGGCCCTAAATGACTGCTGAGTCTGTTCCCTTGCCAACTGAAAGTAACCTGTGATGTGAAAAGTAATAATCGTTTTACCATGTCAAATCACGAGATTTGAGGGTTTACTTAGCATTATTTGCCTAATGAATATTTGAAATAATGTGACTTTTATAATTTTTATAGTTTCCCAATCACTTTCATGTATATTATAATTGGAGGACCCTTGGGAGGCCACTGTGGTTTCAGTGTCTCAAAATAATTGTATGTTTTCGGAGAAAATAATTTGTCTTCAACCTTATGGGTACCTCATGGGTTGAACGTCTTTTCCTCTGATAACCTTGCTGGTAAAAAGCTCACAGAAATTGTGGCCCTGTGATCGGGACTGGGTGGCCTGCTGTTTGAGCTCTAACTCAGTACCAGCATCACATGACTTTCTCCACACCTCAGCTGTCCCCCCTGTAGAACGGGGATAGAGAGGGGGCCAGACTGACTGAGTTGTGCAGAGGAGTCTGTCTGCCTGTGTAGCTCGCATCTAACTCTGCTCCAGAGATATTTCCCAAAGCCTGAGCCCTGGCGTGTGAAACCCGGAAGGAGGCTCAGAGATGACGCCTCCCCACCCTCGCTCAGTGCTTCTCAAACTGCCAGGGATGGTCAGCCGTGTGTGTGCCCAGAGGCAAAAAGGGCCATGGGATAAATGGGGCACAATTTTGCTGTAAATGTCCAAAAATGAAACTTCCAAATGCTGATGTGGCCTATGCATAAGTAACCTCAGGTAATGTTTTCTTTCCACGATATCCAATCTCGAGGTCCCCCTACCCCACAAAAACCCCAAAGAAGAACATTTTCCTATGTGCTAGAGAAAGGACTGCTTGGCACTTGGCTATGATCAAAGAGCTACCAGATGCGTCCCAGCCCTGGCACCCACACGGCCACCCCCACCCCTCCAGGTTGCTCTGCAGGACTGAGTCTGTGCCTTTTACCAAACTCCCCAAGAGCAGCCGGAGCATTGTCTTTTCTCACTTGCACATCACTCCCTAATTTGTAGGAAGTGCCCCACATCTGGAATTTCTCTCTGACTTTTACCTGGGAATAGCATGTCCTGGGCCAGAGAGGGGTCATTTGCTTTCCTGCTGTGCTACAGAGCCCCGGGGAAGTTCTCTGACCGCTCCTTTTGCCACGGCAGCCCGGAAGCCCCAGGGCCCGGTTTTGCACCCCTCTGTTTTCTCCTATTTCTTTAAACACATTGTTTTTTCCCTTTTCCTCTTCCCCTTTCTTATTTTTCATAAGTTTATTATGAAAGCCCGTTTTGGGTAACTTTCCTCAAATCCTGTCAAGAGCGAAGCAGCATCTAACTTAATTCAAGAAATTATAGAATGCCCATGGGGCCAGCCTTGTTAAAATGAGAAGTAGTCCAGATCTTTTTCCTCATGCCACTCCCTCGCCCTTCCTCCACCCTTGTCTCGCTGGACATTGTACAGCTGTCATTCCTCACCCCAGTGACACTCCGTAATCCTCCCACCTTCTTCCCGCCCCCTCATCCTTTCTTACACGGACAAACAATCCTGGCAAAGCCACAGAGTTAAATAAACTAGGAGCTTCAATCAACCAAAAAGATAGTCAAAGCTCTACTTGAATGTCAGCTTTTGGATACCTCAGAGGGGGTGTGGAGCAATCAGGCTGAACCATTGCCAATGGGAGCTCCCCACGAGGGGATCTGCAGGGAAGGGGGTCTCTGGCAGAGAGGAGACCAGGAGAGGGCTGACTATGGAGACAGATGGGTTAATGTAGGAGAGGGTGGTCAGGTGTGTTGGCAGTGGTGCGCCTGGCTGAGGAGCTGGTGTTACTATTTTTAAGTGGGTTGAGAAAAATAGGCCTCTTTTTTTTCCTGTGTGTTGGATTTTTAAAAACTATAGTATTGGAAACTGGTGCTTTAAACAAGGCCACTGGAAACAGAGCCCAGGGGATTAAGCCTCCACCATCAAATATTAAAAATCACTTTGGACTTAAAAAAATCCATTTGCCAGCTTTAAATGCTTTTAATATATATGTTTAAAAGCTCTCGCCCTCTTCTGATTTTTATTTTTGGATGTAATGTCCCCTGCTTGCCTCCCAACTATAACATCTCATGGGTGTGTGTGTGTGTGTGTGTGTGTGTGTGTTTTGGTAA
Organism: Furipterus horrens; assembly: GCF_987537825.1. Lineage (NCBI taxonomy): Eukaryota > Metazoa > Chordata > Mammalia > Chiroptera > Furipteridae > Furipterus > Furipterus horrens. The sequence goes on from NW_028327172.1 coordinate 50,667,165, forward strand.
CTGGATCATTATTCATTTTCACCAGGTTTTCTGTCAGGCCACCTTCTTCCTCAGTGATCAGAGACCAAGGGCAGCCAATTTGGGGCCTGACATAATTACTACAGTTCTCTTGGTCCCATTTATTTGCAGGAGATGATTCTTGCCTGTTAGGGTTCAGGAGACAACGAAACAGGACCCAGAAACCTGCTCCATTCAGTGCATGAGGACTAACACCCTATTATGTGCTGAGGGGAGTTCAGTATCATCCTTTAGCTCAACGCCTGATGTTCAGAGAGGGGAAAACCAGAGTCTAGAGCTGTAATGAGACTACCCGAAAGGTCACAGAGCCTGCAAGAGGCACAGTTAGTACCAGAATCCAGACCTTTAGATTCTTTGGTTGTAGGAAGCCTGGAGAGTCTGAGCCTAGGAAGAGGCACATGAGAAATCATATTTATTAAGCATTTACTATGTGTCAAGCACTGTTTTAGGTGTTTCACTAGTAATGCCATGTCTACTCCCAGTGTCAGTCACTGCTTGTTAAACACCTGCTAACTGGCTAGGTACTATGCTAAGGACTCACATACATTTTGTTTAACCCTTCTGTATCTCACAAGGCAGGTATTACTCACCTTTTTGCAGATGACTAATCCACCTAGAATAGCTAACTAATGCAAGGACACACAGCTAGGAAATGTGAGAACTGGGGTATGAATGAACCTAGGGACTGTTGGACTCCAAACCCATGTTCTTTCCTGAACCGTGACCCTTTTCCCCTGGTAAACAGTTCTCATTCAACTAGTCCAGCCTTTGCGAAGTTCCATGTAGGTGTGATTCAGGGTCTGGGTAAAAGACATTTCTGACATGTTTTATCTTCTTTTCCTCTCCACTCTGCTTCCTTCTCTTCTGACCTTCTCTTCTGAGTGAGATGCACGAACTTTGGGGAATGTGAGAAGCAGGATGGAAAGAGTATGTAAAGGCCAATTCATTTCCTGCTAAGATCCTACAAGCCATGAGACCAGACAAGTTCCCTGGCTCTCTGCACCTCATGTTCCTCATCTTTTAAAGTAAAAACAATAATGTCTATGCTTGCAGGTTATGAATTTGTCTGACTCATAGGTGCTCAGGAAATAAAATTTCTAAACTACTGTATCCCTGGCCACTTCTGGAAAATCTTGCTCTTAGACTATGGAGAGCTCAAAGTGCCTCAAAGTTTCCTTCCTCTCCTCCATGTGACCTTGGACCTGGACGTCTGGGAGGGCAGAGCTGAATGAGCATCTATGTGGGGCCATTCAGGGTCATGAATCATTGCAAAAGGTGGAAAGCACTGGGTTCACCAGGTTCATCTCCTGGTATGTGATTCCCACCCTCATTACAAGGTGATAACAAATATTCTCGACTTCTGGCCAAGATGGAGGCCTAGACAGACATGCTGTGTCTCCTTCCACAACCAAGAAGGTATACAACTATCTCAAAACTAGAGACAACCAGAAGTTCCTGAAAACTGAGCTGCATGGAAGTCCAACAAACAAAGATATAAAGAAGAAATACTCATTTAGACAGGTACGACAGCTCTACCTAAGACACAGAGGCATACAAACAGAGGAGCCTGTCAAGATGAGGAGACAGAGAACTATGGCCCAAAAGAGGAAATGCATCAAGGTTCCAGTGGGGAAACTAAGTAACGAGGAGAGAGCCAACCTAACAGATGCAGAGATAGTCAATCCAACAGATGTAGAATTCTAAGTACTGGTGATAAAGATGCTCACAGGCTTGACAGATATGCTTGAGTAGGGCAAATGCATAAGGGAAGAAGTGAAGGTTATGTTAAATGAAATGAAGGAAAATTCACACAAAACCAATGGTGAGGGGAAGGAAACCAGGGTTCAAATCAATGATTTGGAATTTGAGGACAAAAAAAACCAAACAAACAAACAAACAAAAAGCAGTCAACCAGTGCAGAATGAGGAAACAAGAATTTTTAAAAATGAGGAGAGGCTTAGGAATCTCTGGGACACCTGTAAACATACCAACATCCAAATCATAGGGGTGCCAGAAAGAGAAGAGGAAGAGCAAGAAATGGAAAGCTTATGTGAAAAAGTAATGAAGGAAAACTTCCCAAATTTGGCAAAAGAAATAGACATACAAGTCCAGGAAGCACAGAAAATCTCAAACAAGCTAGACCCAAGGAGGACCAGACCAAGAGACACCATAATTAAAATGCCAAAGGTTCAAGATAAAGAGAGAGTCTTAAAAGCAACAAGAGAAAAACAGAGAGTTACCTACAAAGGGCTGCCTGTAAGACTATTAGCTGATTTCTCAAAAGAAACTTTGCAGGCAAGAAGGAACTGGCAAGAAGTATTCGATGTGATGAAAAGCAAGGACTTACAGCCAAGACTACTCTACCCAGCAAAGCTATCATTTAGAATGGAAGGGCAGATAAAGTGCTTCCTAGACAAGGTAAAGCTAAAGGAGTTCATCATCATCAAGCCATTATTATATGAAATGTCAAAGGGACTTACTTAAGAAAAAAATAAAAATAATGAACACTAAAATGACAACATACTCACGCCTATCAATAACCGAATCTAAAAAATAAAAACAAAATCTAACTAAGCAAACCAGAATAGGAACAGAATCATAGATATGAAGATCATTTGAAGGGTTATCAGCTTATCAGCTGGAAGGGAGAAATGCGGAAATGGTGCAGGTACTAAGAAGCATAATCAATTAGTACAAAATAGACAGGGGGAAGTTAAGAATAATATAGGAAAGGGTGAAGCCAAAGAACTTATATGCATGACCCATGGACATGAACTAAGGGGGGTGGGATTGCTGGAGGGAAGTGGGGTTCTGGGCAGAGGGGAGAAACAGGAAAAAAATTGGGGCTACTGTGACAAAATAACCAATAACATATACTTAAAGAAAATAAAAAAGATTCTCACTGGTTTTACATGTACTATGGAGGAGAAGAAAAATGTCCCCAAACCATAACTTGGAAGGGGGAGGAGTTTCCAGAGGTGGATGCCACAGCTTCCTGCAGACACTGGTTTGCTGATGGAATGAATTCTTTCTGGCTGTGTGTATATGTGCATGTGGGATTGATTTCAGTTTGAGTTATTCCATTTATGTCAAAGCTCTCTAGGTCTCTTAGGAAGCTAGAGGCTTGGTCTGTTTTAACCTGAGCCTTTGGAGATGCATGCAGGTGTGGTTGTTCTAGTGACCATGAGAAACAACGAGGTCTAGTGTAGGGGTTCTAAAGCCTGGCTCTCATCAGAACCTGAGGGCTTATATAAACCCCTGCAGAGTTCTAGACCTCACTTCTAGAGAGCTTAATAAGGAGGTCCTGGGTGGGGTCTGGCAATCTGTTTGTATTTTTAAAAGGCTTTCCCTGTACTCCTGCTGGGGAGCCAGGTTAGGATTGGGGTGGTGGACAGGTCATGATGTAGAAACCACACCTGGGTTTGAGCTCCCTCTACCAAGGACCAGTCAGAGGTCAGCAGCTCTGTGCAACACCTCATTTGCTTGTCAGCGCCCCTCTCTGTGGCATGTATCTCCACCTCCCTCAGAGAGAAGAAAACAGGCTTGGAGAGGCTGCCCAGCTAGGCAGGGTCTCACCTGAAGCAGTGCATTTTTCCCATCCCTGCTTCATCCACAGACTCATGGATGTGAGGTATCCTGACACTGCCTGGAGAAACAGCGTCAGACACATCCCTCTGGGCAATAATGGTCATTTACTTTAAAAATTAAATAACAAATGCTACATTTCCATCTATAACAGTAAAGAATAATTTTTCTTCCTTGTATACAAGAGCTCTAATTATGATTCAATTAAATTCTGATTAACTATGCTTTGATGGCATTTCCGTTATATAAAAATATATAAGTGTATTAGGCAAGCATAATGTGTTTTGACTATAGTCCTGATGCTAATAAGGAGGCTGTTTGGTGGCTATGATCTCACACTTCATTCCACAGTTGTGAAAAATGAGAGAAAAAAGAAGGACGAGGCAAATAGTACTGAGAAATTGCACACGTGATTTGGGGGTGGGGTGAGGCTGCCAGCACATGCATGGTATTCACAGGTTTTCTCCCACAGCTGCTGCCCAAGAGGCTGTTGGTGTGAGTGTGGGCAGGTGCCAATGGCTATTCCGACTCTTGGGGTGCTTTCCTAAGCTGGGGTGGTGTGGGGGCGAGGCATGAAGATGGAGCTGAGTACATACCCTACATGTGGATGGCAGGCTTGTCCCTGCCACATTAGTGACAACAATGTCCCTCCCATCTCTGGACCTCTCTCATAGTCTGAGTAACCTGCAGCCGATACCCCAGCTTCTGGCCCCTGCTCACCTGGTCTCCAGCTGCAATGTTCTTAAGATGCCTAATGACCCTCCCACCGGTCCCTGACACATCCATACAGTCACTGATGCCCTCCTTGGGCTCCACGGCCCCCAGGCATCCTTCCATCCCTAAAGGAGGGGACTGGCCTGGGCGAGCTCCAGCCCTGACGCTTGCTTCACACCCATTATTCTTTCAGCAACTCCCTGAGGAGTTGAGGGTGTCCATCCCTATTTCCACTTCAAGCAAAGCTTCCAACCCTGCTGGACCTTACTTGGTCCAACCTTAGCAAGTAAGAAGCCATACCAGGGAGAAGAGGGGACTAAGCAAAGTGCTGGGATTCTCACTAATCACCCCATGTCTGGAGAGAAGCAGAGAGCAGCTGTGGGCAGGCCACCCAGAGAAAAGCCTCCTATCCTTTCTCACTATCACCAGGATCTGAGGGTGAAGTCAGCACAGGCCATCTAGACCAGCTCAACGTTTCTCTAGCATGTCATGTTCACACTGTTAAAAAAGTGAGGGGGCGCTGCCTGAGACCACCAAAAAGTACCTAGTAGTGCAATACCACAGCTCTTAATGTAGAGCTGGACAAAGAGGAACAGATATCAGATTTAATGGGGAGTGGATAAAAATGTAACCGCACTGCATTGAATTACAAAGAGATAGAAAGTCTAGTCAGGACTGCCCAAGTTAAGCATGAGAAAGGAGAAGAAGCCATGTAGCAACTAAGAAAACATACTCGAGTTCCCACCCCACCCCACTTCACCTCACCCTGGAAGAAAGAAGGAAGGAAGGAAGGAAGGAAGGAAGGAAGGAAGGAAGGAAGGAAGGAAGGAAGGAAGGAAGGAAGGAAGACATATAAAAGAAAGGCTATTGCTTGCAGACGACAAATGAAAAACCCACTCTGAAAGAAAACATGTCCGAAGAAAGAAGAAAACTTCCCAAGTGTACTTTGCACGATAGAGGAACTTAAGAATCCGAATCCAGTGAAACAAGAGCTCAGCAATTAGAAGTTAGATGGCAACGCAACATAATGAGATTAAAACAGAGTTCACAGTATTAAGAAAATGAGAACTCAAACTACAATATTATAGAAATCATAAATCATAAACAAAAAACTTAACCAGACAGCTGAAAACTGTATTTCTGACTCAGAAAAGAGGTTTTCTGTAATAATGGCGAAAGCTGAAGAAAAAGCTTGAGGCAGTTAGAAAGCAGGTGATACGTGTGAAGAACAAAGCTGATTTGAAAATAAGGATAATCGGTGTCTCTGCAGAAGAGCACCAAACGAGTGGAATAGAGCATACATTTCATTCGGTTATCTAAGGATCGACAGGGTATACCATAGTCCAGAAAAAAATTGAGTCAGAATAATAAACAAGAGAGAGTGTCTTGTTACTACTAAACTTGAATAATGAAAAAATTATTCCTCTGGCATCCAAACAGAGAGAAACAGATCATCTTCAAGGAGGGAAATCAAGCAGACCCCAACTTTTCCACAAGGATGTTCAATGCCAGAAGGTAACAGAGCAATCAATGTCTGAAGAGTTCTGAGGGAATGACAGAGGGACTAAGCATAATTGTATCTGACCAAACTACTGTAGGTGTATAAAGGCAAAAGGTAGACATTCAGATATATAACATAGGAATGCAGCCTCCATGAGCCCTTTCAGAGGAACTGCTTAGTGGAATCCCAGCCATTGGGGGTGTGAATGGAGATGAGACAGCAGGAAAGCCAGCGTCACCATCCAAAGCAAAAGACAGTGAAGCAATGTCTACAGGACCCAAGGGGAAAAGTGGGACTCATGGCTGTTATGTTCAGCCAACTTGTCTGCTGTACCTATGTGCATCAAGGGAGTGCTGTATCCTCAAACTTTTAGAAACTCAGAGATCATACATGTGAGTCTTCTGTTTAAAAAAGAATACAAAGCTGATGGGTGATGGTCAGCCACCATAACATGAATCAATTCACAGAACTCTAGAATGAAGATGCTTTGGTAAAAGAGCCTATAGGCTAGCATTAAATCAAGTTAAATGTAGCCAAAATAAAACAAAGACTAACTAAACAGTTATAGGAATTATAGTTACATAACATAGTTTAAATATTATAAATGTTGACAAAGTAAAATGATCAATACTCCTAAAAACTGGGAATTACGGCAGGGGAGGAGGGAGGTTTCTAGAAGTCCTAATTTTCTCATCCTTCACAGCAAAAGTCAATCAGTATTGTCCCAAATTAGATCATGGTTAAAAAAATGTAATGATTCAAGCTGCTTAAGATTTTTTCAGACTATTTTGTCTTAAGAGAAGTTTCTTATTTTATTTATATATTTGTTATGGGTTGAATTGTGTCCCCCGCCTCACCCCCCCTCTGCTAATGGATACGCTGGAGTTCTAACTCCCTGTGGCTGTTACACGCGTTGAGTGGGCTCCAACTCCTGGTGACTCTGTGAATGAGTGATGCCAGCAATGTCCTGTCCTCAGCAGTCCTGCTCAGCTCCTGCAGACCCACACTATGGCTTCTTTATGGAGTCAACCAACCTCGTATTTGGTCTTTCTTTTTTCCTGCTGCCGAGAACCTCAGAATGTGACCTTATTTTGAGACAGGGCCTTTACAGAGGTAATCAAGTTAAAATGAGTTCATTAGGGTGGGTCCTAATCCAATATGATTGGTGTCCTTCTAAAGAGGAGAACATATAGTATTGTAATACCTTTGTATAATGCCAGCTGGCTACTGGAGATATCAGGGGGAACATATAAAGTACATTACTGTCTAACCACTATGCTGTACACCTAAAACTAATACAAAATAATATTTATCGTAAGCTGTAATTAAACAAAAGGGGAGGGAATTTGGACACAAGGACATGAGCCCACAGAGATGAGGCCAGCTGTAAAGCAAGGCACATTTGAGGCTACCAGAAGCAAGGAGAGAGGCCTGGAACCCGTCCTTCACTGGCATTTTCAGAGGGAGCACAGACCTGCTGACACTGATCTTGAACTTCTGACCTCTGGAACTGGGAGACGATAAACTCCTTTTGTGCCACCTAGTTTGTGATAGTTGTTACAGCAACCCTAGGAAACTAATACAAGATTTTTGGAAGTACCATCTTATAAATGAACTTTCTTGTGGTAAGAAATACTAACGATATCCCAGTTTTACTTCAATTACTATTTTTCTATATATTCAGTAAATAGAATGTTTTGTTTGCCTACTAATAGCAACATATGAGATTATTTCATGAAATTATTTTCATCTATCCAAGCACCAAGGAACCTTACCTACCCATACTTGTGTATGCAGGTTCAGAAATGTACCTGCAATGTGGTTGCCTTATTTTAATGCCAGTTATTACCAGGCAGGAAGATTTTGGTTGATGGTTTTGCTTTCCTTTTTCTGATATTTGTTATTGCTTAAAATGCTTTTCAATTAACACAAATACTTTATTCAAAAATCCTAATACTGCAATGAAAAATTCTTGTTCAGTCCATGTCTACATACTTCATAAAAGCTATGGAATCTTACTTAGAGTTTGAATATTTTTAAGGTTCTTTAATACTTGTGGTTAAATTCCTTTCTGGATTATAATGGCTTATAGTCATACAGGCAATGCATTATACTGCCTGCCTTATTACACTATTGTGACAGTGAGTATTATTATTATTATTAAAATAGCAATTTGATGGCATCTCCTTTTAATGTGCCTTTCTTTATTAGAGAGGTTGAAGATTTTCCATAAATCTATGGGCTACTTGTATATCTTATTCTGTTCCTGTTTTTATACCCTTTCTATAGTTGTTTGTTACTTATTTATGAGTACATCACAGACAACATTCTGTCCTGTCTATTGCAAATATTCTTAGTCTACGTTTTGCTTTTTAATTTTATTCATTTTTTGAAATCGTCATACATTTTTAATATTTTAGTCTGATATTTTATTTTCCTCTTATTGATCGTAATTGATTATTTTTGGCATGTTTTATCATTTTTTATGTTCACATCATCCTCCCAACTACTCTGGCTTTTCTTTGAGGGTAGCAGCTCCTACACAATGGATTTTTTTTCTCACCATCTTCGCCATTTTAAAGTATGCAGTTTAGTGGCCTTTTGTACATTCACAGTGTTGTCAAACCATCACCACTATTTAATTCCAGAACATTTACATAACAACAAAAAGACATCCCTGCTCATTAAGTAGTCAACCGACCCCCACCCCCATTCTCCTATGCCCTCCAGCCCCTGACAGGCACTAATCTACTTTCTCTCTTGTGGATTTGTCTGTTCCGGACATTTTATATAAGCGGAATCCTACAATACGGTGTCTTTTGTGTTTGACTTCTTTCACTTAGAATAATGTTTGCAAGGCTTACCTATATTGCAGCATGTATCAGTACTTCATTTTTTTATAGCTGAATACTATTCCATTGTCTGGATATATCTCATTTTGTTTATTGTTTATCCATTCGTTGTTGATGAACACTTGGGTGTTTTCACTTTTTGGCTATCATAAAAAATGCTGCTACAAAAATTTGTGTGCCTGTTTTTCCTTGAAAACCTGTTTTCAATTCTCTTCGGTGTATACTTAAGGAGGAAATTGCTGGTTCATGTTCAACTTTTTAAAGAAACCACCAAACTGTTTTTCACAGTGGTTGCACCATTTCACATTTTACATTCCCACCAGCAATGTATGAAGTTCACATTCCATCACATCCTCTCCAATACTTGTTATTTTCCATTAAAAAAAAAAAATTAAGAGCATCCTAGTGGGTGTACTGTAGTATCTCATTGTTTGGGTTTGTATTTTCCTAATGACTAATAAAGTTGAGAATCTTTTCTCCTTGCCTCTACCCCTGTAGCTTTTGACATATAACATTGTATAAGCATAAAATATACAAATGATTTAACAGAGATTGCCTTAAATGCTGAGATTTCGCTGTTATTTCTTAATTAACTATTCTCACGGTAGCTGTAAACTCTTGATTTCTTTCCTGAGTTTTCATAAAGTTCATTCTTTTCCTTTTTGCTAACTTATTTACTACTTTTGTAGGTAGATGGGTCTTGGGAGTTCCCCACTCTACTGTTTTTGCTGGTGTCTCTCCTTGGGCAGCATCTTTTATGATTTTGTTTACTAAATGAATGAGTACAACATTTTATTGAGCACCTACTATGTCTAAGAAATGGCGGTCAGTACATTCATATATTATTTAAACCTAACAACCACCATATAAATTAGGCATTATTATTATCATTTACACTTAAGTCTATTAGGTCCAAAACATAAGGCTGGCTGTCCTTGGCAGCAGGGAGGAGAGAGATGGAGGTCACCCTTGAATACCTTAAGTTCATTTGCATAAGTGCCTCAGGTTCTGACCAGTGATGGTTTAAGTCTTAGATGCTGGGTTCTGACCAGAGCAGGTGAAGGTGATTTTCAGGAGCTGACTACCAGCAGGGAGCCTTTGAAGTGATCTCATGTAATGCCATAGGCTAGGGCCATAGGCTTCTAAATCTGACTGGCCTGGTTGCTCATCTGATTCAGCTGAAAGTGTCTCTGCTGCTTAGTTATTGTGTCTTGACTTCTCTGACACCCTCAAAATATTCATGGCTCAACAAAATAGGGAATTGCAGTTTGCTCTAGCTTAAGGAGGGAAAAGCAGATGCCTTGTGGAGACTATTCGAACCCAGGCACCAAATTGGCATTCGAGGTCCCAGGCTTTTATTCATCATACTCTTAATTCTATAATAGATTTGTCTGGTGTTGGGCCTCATGTCTGTGTTTTCCTCAGTATCGTGCCTGCTCTTCTTCTATCAAAATTCTAACAAGACTCATATCAAAGGCCACCAGTACTGTAAAGCTTGTCCTAGCCTTTTGGCTAGAAGCAACCTCTTTTCCCCCTGAGCTCCCCTAGCACTCTGCCCAGAGCTTCATGCTTTCTCCTTTATTCTCACCCACTCGCCTCTGCAGCCTTCTGTGAGGAGGAGGGTTACAGGCCATGAATAGCTGGGGAGCTGGAGATGGCACACACCCCAGCTCATTCATGTTCTCATCCACAAAGACTGAGCCTTACTGATGCTTTGTTACCAATTACACATTATTATAGTAATTAAGAGGTAAGATTCTTATGGCTAATTCAAAACAATTTTTAAAATTTATATCTCTGTAGTTTTATAAAAAATGGATTACTTGAGGGAGAACAGGTGTTCACCCACGTGAAGGTCCTCCCATCTGGTTGCAGAGAAGCTGTTCACAGGAGCATGAGCTCCGAAAGCTGGTCCTGACTTAGTCATGACTGTATTTCCAGCCCCTAGGCATCCTGGGCACACAGGTGATGCTCTGGGAATGCTGAGGAGTTGATATCATATTACCACCATCCATTCTTTTCTGCCTGCTCCTTATCTTTGTCTGACATCTAGCTTTGTTTTCTTTTCTTTTCTTTTTTTAAATGAGTGTCTGGTCCACATATTTCAGTGCATTTAGAAAATAACTTTCCTATCCCTCCTCACTTCCTTTGCCTTTCTCCCATCCCATTGGCATAAAAATGTCTTGTTCCCATAGTAAGTGATGAGGTAGAAATATTAATTTAAGGGGATTGTCTAATTTTTAAAAAGCCCCTTACTGAAAAACAATAAATAAATCAAAAATTAAAAAAAGAGAAGTCCCTTACATTTGAGATCTTAAACAACACTCCTCCCCACATGCCCACCGATCTCCCTAGGCTAATTTCTTTTGAAGAAAACCCGAGGGAAATCAAGTAGAACCTGTTGGCCAAGAGGCAGAGATCTGCCTCCAGGAGAAGACCAGGGATACCTAGGATTGACTCTTGTCAGAGCACTGCTATGGTGGAAACACTGTGGGCTTTGGAGTTGAGACAGTCTCTGATTTTTTACCTATGTTCGGATTTCTATGGGCAGGTTTCATCATGTCTCTGAGTCCCAGGATTCTCATTGTAAAGTTGGAGCCATACTATCTATTCAATACTCCAGAGAGTGATGAGGGATAAGCGGGATGCATAAATGCTTGAAGTCTTGAGTGAATAAGTGAGTGAATGGTGTCCATCATCAAATGTGGGAGCCCCATTGTTGGCCTAAAAATTCATTGGCGTAGGCATGGCTTACCAAGGAATAGGGTGGGAGTAGGGACGCCTGCGAGGAATATTTTATTACTCACATTTTTTAGAAGTGCCAGAACATGGGGATAATAAATAGTCTTTCAGTTTTATCACAGTTTTAAAATTCTCTTCAGACAGTGCACCCCTTATTGGTAATTCTCCCATTGAACTGTTCCCTGTCCCATTTTCCGCCTCCCCAATTGCCACTGGAATCAGGCCTGAAAATAGAGCCATTTACTTCTGGCCAAGATGGAGACATAGACAGACATGCTATGTCTCCCTCCACAACTAAGGACTACAATTATCTCAAAACTAGAGACAATCAGAATTTCCAGGAAAATAGAGCTGCATGGAAGTCCAGCAAACCAAGATATAAAGAAGAAATACTCATCCAGACAGGTAGGAGGGATGGAGCCGGGGCAGAGAGGATGTGGTGTGGTGGCGGCAGCAGTGGTGGCAGCAGTGGCAGGCTGGCAGAAAGTGCAGTCAAACATTTAAAAAAGTTGAGAAGGACCCCTGGGGAGCACTCCTAGCACCAGACCAGACAACACAGCTCATGGTTCCAGCATCAGGGAAAATAAAGCTTCATTGCTTCTGACTGTGCAAACCAGTAGGGGATTGGAAGGAGGAAGAAACTGCCAGTCTCTCAGCTGAGTCCACTTGTATAAAGGACCCCCATGGTCCTAGAACATCTGGAGACCCATCCACTGGGTGAACAATGGCCAGGGCAACATCTAGAGAGGCACAAGGCCCATACAGAAATGGGAGAAGTGCCTGAAAAAGGGGCAAATACTGGGAAAGTGGCATTGTTACTTCTCAGGCCCCTCTCCCCAACACAGTGCCACAACATGATGAAACGGGTTGCCCTGTACTGATGAACCCCTAAGGCTCCGCCCTTACAACATCACAGAAGTGATAGTTCTACCTAAGACACAGAGGCAAACAAACACAGGAACTGGTAAATTTGAGGAGACAGAGAAGTATGGCCCAAAGAGGGAACAGAACAAGGTTCCAGTGGGAGAACTAAGCGATGAGGAGATAACCAACCTAACAGATGCAGAGTTTAAAACACTGGTGATAGAGATGCTCACAGATTTGACAGATACATTTAAGTATGGCAGATGCATAAGGGAAGAAATGAAGGTTATGCTAAATGAAATGAAGGATTATCCACACAAAACCAATGGTGAAGGGAAGGAAACCAGAGTTCAAATCAATGATTTGGCACATAAGGAAGAAAAAAACAGTCAACCAGTACAGAATGAGGAAGCAAGAATTGAAATAAATGAGGAGAGGCCTTGGAACCTCTGGGACAACTTTAAATGTGCCAACATCGAAACCATGGGGGTGCCAGAAGGAGAGGAGGAAGAGCAAGAAATGGAAAGCTTATGTGAGAAAATAATGAAGGAAAACTTGCCAAATTTGGTGAAGGAAATAGACATACAAGTCCAGGAAGAATAGAGAGTCCCAAACAAGCTAGACCCAAAGAGGACCACACCAAAACACATCATAATTAAAATGCCAAAGGTTCAAGATAAAGAGAGAATCTTAAAATCAACAAGAGAAAAGCAAAGAGTTACCTACAAAGGGCTGCCTATAAGACTATCCGCTGATTTCTCAAAAGAAACTTTGCAGGCAAGAAGGGACTGGCAAGAAGTATTCAATGTGATGAAAAGCAATGACCTACAACCAAGATTACTCTATCCAGCAAAGCCATCATTTAAAATGGAAGAGGAGATAAAGTGCTTCACAGACAAGGTGAAGATAACGGAGTTCATCATCACCAAGCCACTATTATATGAAATGTTAAAGGGACTTATTTAAGAAAAAGAAGATAAAAAATATGAACACTGAAGTGACAACAAACTCACAGCTATCAACAACTGAATTGAAAAAATAAAAACAAAAACAAGCTAAGCAAACAACCAGAAGAGGAACAGAATCATAGGTGTGGGGATCATTTGCAGGGTTATCAGCTGGGAGGGAGAAAGGGGAGAAATGGGGAAATGGTGCAAGAACTAAGAAGCATAATTGGTTGGTACAAAATAGACAGGGGGAAGTTAAGAATAATATCGGAAAGGGTGAAGCCAAAGAACTTACATGCACAACCCATGAACATGAACTAAGGGGGTTGGGATTGCTGTAGGGAAGGAGGGTACTGGGGAAAGGGGAGCTAAGGGAAATGAAACTGGGACTACTGTAACAACATAATCAATAAAATATAGTTAAAGAAAGAAAGAAAGAAAGAAAATAGAGCCATTTCACTTGAGATGGAGCTAGAGGATTATGGGGGTAGAAGACCTGCCACTAGCTATCCCTCTGGGCCCATAATTGCAGATTCTGAGCTATTTCTGAAACTCCTTGCTTGTTCAATCTGAAAAGTCGTTTGCAATGGAAATTTCTCCCCCTTGAAATCCTTGTTAATCTAATTGCAATTGAAATGCATAAATGAAATGACAAAAGCTGCATTTTATCAGCAATTATAGCAATTTTCTTTTATTTACTGGAGTCTGACCTCTGCTGTATTGATGAATTGCACTTTTTCAAGGTCTATTTTCCCATCAGCAAAGTCAGGTTGTTTATAAAATGATTGGCATAAAATGTGGCTCTCCCCTCACCTGTCCCCCACCCCCATATTTTAGAAATTGTGTCCCAAGTCTAAAGAAATTGACTGGGAATTTATGGAGCTGGCACATTTCTCTGAGTATGTATTTTAACATGAAACTTTAAATAATCCAAGGACAGTCTTTTCAACACCAAAAGCTGAAAAATAAGCAACATTTAGCATCTTGCACCTCTGTCTCCTCCTGCCTCTGAGTCCTTAGAGATTTGGTGTGTGAAATATGCACCCCATTATCTTTTCAATCTTCGATCTAATTGCTCCCTTTCCAAGGTGACATTGTCAGGAAGTCACAGTGGGAAGTTTGAGATGAATGCGGGGCCTTGCCCCCTCTCCATGTCACCAACAAGTCCTCCTTGAAGTCCTCCCTTCCTCTCCCACCCTACTGCCACTGCCCTATTCAGGCGCTTCTTCGTTCTCTCCTGTGTGACTGCAATGGCCTCCAAGCTCCCTGCTCTCTCTGCCCCCAGCTTTAAATGCCTTTCCTTGCTGCTTTTCTTCCACACAGCTGTCAGCATGAAGTTTCAGAGCCACAAATGGAACGTGCCAGTGCTGTGCTTCAACCTCCAGTGGTGCCCCATCGCCATCATCACCATCTCACCTCTGAAGGATGACTCACAGGGGCTTAGGGGGCCTGAATCTGTAACCCTCCATCTGTCCACATCACAGCCTACTTGTCCCGCCCTGCTTCTCAGCCTATTATCCTTCGGGGACCCAGAACTGGCTTTTGTCATTTAGACCATGTGGGAACTTCCCTCCTCCCCTTTCTTTATGCTGTTTCCTGTGTATGAAAAGCCTCTTCCCTCTGCTTCCCACTTAACCTGGCCAACTCTTACTCAAGCTTTACAACAATGCATCTGTCACTTCCCCTGTGAGGCCTCCTTGGTTACTCTGATTTGCATTAGGTATGTGTCTCTTTATCAAAGTGCTTGCTACTTTCTATAGAAATGGCAGGTCTTCATTCTGTGCTTCCATATCAGAACATGGACAGATTCTTCGAGGGCAGGGAATGAAGCGTATTTAGCTCTGGGTTTCTGGTGCCTGGCTCAGGGAGCCTCTTACACAGTATCTATCAAATTATGCTACCTTGTAGTTGCTCAATTATTGTTCCTTTCCTTTTCTGCTTTTCTCATCTTCAGAGTACTGGTCTCCTCAGCTGTAAATTCTATATGACGTTATTTATTTTATCTAGCTCCATGCATTCCTTTGAGAGTCAAATGACTTATTGGCTATAAATGTGTGATACAGACTTCAAAGCATTTCCCAGTGTTAACTTCTTCTATTGCTGCTCTTCTCTGTCACCTTCATCTAACTCTCCGATCATGCCCCCTGCCTCCAGATGACAAACAGAAGTTTCCTAAAAAATTAAGCATCCGAAATCAAACCAAAACAAATGAAATAGACCCTGACTAAATTAGGCTCATATTAGAAGTTGATTTAACGTTTATCTCTTTCCCCTTCGACCATATAAATGTCTGGGCTTAATATAGCTGTCCCTTCTCTGGTCTCTCATTTCACACTGTAAGCTCTCAATTCCTTTTCCTGGATTGTCCTGTATTCTGAACAAATGATAGTTAACACAATTAATGATAGCTGATATTAGCATTTACTCTATGGCAAGTACTGAACTGAATGAATTGGCTCATTTAATTCTCTCCCAAATCCTTGTAGGTAGGTACTCTTATTATTATCATTTATGGACGAGGAGACTTTGGACTAGCTAAACCACTTGTTTAGAAGCTTCCAAGTTGCTAAGAGATAGAAATGAGTCCAGAAGATTGACCCTCACCCTCTACTGCCTCTCGAGGCTGTGTGTCTAGTTCTCTTTCTAGACTTGGGGCTCTTGGGTGGCAAGGGCTTCAGCCGATATACCCTTGCCCCTCTAGACATCTAGGAAACATTCCTCTGAGATGGAAACAGACTCCCATTGGAAATATCATTGTGTCAGCGAATAAGTTCTCTGGAGACAGGAGATCCAGATTAAAAACCCTGGCTTTGCAGTTTTAAAAGTGAGCCATCGTCTCCACTTCTGGAATGTGAGAATTGAAAAAAATTGACCTCTTAGACATGTTGGGAAATGAATAAAACATTTCAAATAGGAACACTTGGTGCCTGAGTCAGAGGGAAAACTTGGTGAATACTAGTTCGAGCCTCGTGGAGCTTCATTTTTGCTCTTCATGAAAGGGTCTTTCTTATATACTATTGTGTTAAAGCTGGACAGCAAGTCTTTGCAGTGTGTATGTGTGCGTGTGTGGGACTGCCATTCCTGTTTCATGAAGGAGGAGACTGAGGCACACAGAAAGGTCAATCTGATGTCCCCCTGAGTAAGTGCTCCCTGATTTAAGAAGCATGGTTACCCTAGCTGTTCTGAAATGCCTTGGATGGCTTAGGAACTTACTGCTATTGCCAGGCCTGCTTCAAGTCAACTTGGATGACTTTCACTCCATTTGCACTGTGCAGTCTGCAATAACTATACATCACTCTGTTGCACCATGTTTCTCAAAAGCCTCTCAACAAAGAATGTAAGATGTGTGGCTAATCAGGTAGAGTTAGGCCTTCCACCTTGTATCAGCCCAAGAGGAAACCCTTCAATTTTGTTTTGTTGTCCTATGGTTTCTTTATGCTGACAGTTGTACTTCTGGCTGTGACAGTCCTGGCTGTGCCACCCAGGACTGAATGGCTATGAGAGAGCCCTCTGGCACAGATGATAAAGAGCCTGTTCTTACCCTCGAGGAGGCCCCAGATGCCTGGGAAGACCAACATACAAAACAGAAGAATTACACAGAATTCCCCAGGATGTACATTTGGTATGTTCCTCTGGCTGAAAGTATCAGGAAATGGATTTGAAGCTGGTTCTTAAAGGACCCAGGATAGTTTATCAAGAGAAAAAATGGTAAAACCTGGTTTTGGTGGAAGGATGTATGGTCACAAAAGTCTACAGCTAGGAATCAGCTCTCTTTTGGAAAAGTGGTAGAGTCATGTCTGTAGTATGTCTTAAATCTGCAAAGCAACAGGGAAGTAAATATTTCAAGCATGGCCTCCTAGCTAGAAGAAAACAGTACTCATCAGTCCTAGCTCTTCCCTTTCCAGGGGACTTATTTCTCCACTTGTCATCTTAGCCCTACCAAATATTTAAAGTATGAATAATGGGGACCCATGGTAAGGAAATCAAAGTCTGATCTCTCTCTTCATTGAGATTAATGATTGTAATTTTCCCTGTGGTGGGGTGGGGGAGTGGGGAGAGCTATGTAAGAAGAATGGTTTACTCTGTGAAGAGCATAGGCCTCATACAAGGCTTAACTTGACAATTACAACTTTACACAGAGCTACATGAAGGAACTTGATACAACAGAAGTTACCCTGGAGAACGGCTAGCCTGATGGACAACCTGAGCTAGTCAAGTTTCTTTCTGGGATCCCAGCTGACCCGTGCCTGACCCAGGAGGTCTTCTTTAAGCTTGATTCTGCAGTATTCCTGGGCATCATAGCCCCCTAGGCATGCAACACATAATCGACAATAAACTCAGCATAAAAACAAGACCTTACAGGCAATATAGCACTGCAGGTATGTGCAAGGACTGCAGAGCCAGGTAGACACAGAAACCAATGATGGCTGGCCAATTGCTAGCTGTGTGACCTTGGGTGGGACAGGTCATTTCTTTGGGCCTCAGTGGTCCTCATCTGTTGGATGTTTAAGGCACTGGGGGCATTCTAGGAGCTTAGCAAACACAGGACAATTTCCTCCTTTTCTCTAGATATCTTCGCCTTACCCCACGTTCATCATGGAGCCTCCCCCAGTATAGCTGGAGAAGCTGCCTATTGCAAATGTCTGGTTCAGAAAAATCCCTAGATATGTCTGAAGACAAGAGATCGAGGTAGGCTCACGGTTGAGAATATCACTTCCAGTTACAAAGCTGAGTGTTCAAATCCTATCCTTGTGATTCCCTAGCTTTTTTTTTTCAAGTGCCCTAGTTTAGGCCATAAACCCTATGGTCATCATAATGTTTTCTGATATCTGCACTTATTATTTTATTTTATTTGGCAGACAAAGGCACAGGTAACTTTATTATGAAATATTAAAATATTTTTTCCATTGTCATTTATCCGCCTTATACACTCTTCTATCTCTGACCACCCCACCCTCTGCAATCATCACACTGTTGTCCATGACCATGAGTTAATTATCTATTTTTTAAAGTATATTTTATTGGTTATGTTGTCACAGTAGTCCCATTTTTTTTTTCTCTTTGCTCCCCTCTTCCCAGTAGCCCCCTTTCCTCCAGATATCCTAGCCTCCTTAGTTCATGTCCATGGGTCGTGCATATAAGTCCTTTGGCTTCACCCTTTCTGATATTATTCTTAACTTCGCCTTGTCTGTTTTGTACCAACCAATTATGATTCTTAATCCTTGCACCATTTCCCCATTTCTCCCCCTATCCCCTTCAAGCTGATAACCCTCCCAAATGATCCCTATACCTCTGATTCTGTTCCTATTTTGGTTTGCTTAGGTGGATTTTGTTTTTATTTTTTTGAGTCAGTTGTTGATAGTTATGAGTTTGTTGTCATTTTAGTGTTCATAGTTTTGATCTTCTTTTTCTTAAATAAATCCCTTTAACATTTTATACAATAATGGCTTGGTGATAATGAACTCTCTTAGCTTTACCTTGTCTGGGAAGCACTTTATCTGCTCTTCCATTCTATATGATGGCTTTGCTGGATAGAGTAATCTTGGTTGTAGGTCATTGCTTTTCATCACATTGAATACTTCTTGCCAGTCCCTTCTTGCCTGCAAAGTTTCTTTTGAAAAATCAGCAGATAGTCTTATAGGCAGCCCTTTGTAGGCAACTCTCTGCTTTTCTCTTGTTGATTTTAAGATTCTCTCTTTATCTTGAAACTTTGGCATTTTAATTATGATGTGTTTTGGTGTGGTCCTCTTTGGGTTTAGCTTGTTTGGGACTCTCTATTCTTCCTGGACTTGTATGTCTATTTCCTTCACCAAATTTGGCAAGTTTTCCTTCATTATTTTCTCACATAAGCTTTCCATTTCTTGCTCTTCCTCCTCTCCTTCTGGCACCCCCATGGTTTCGATGTTGGCACATTTAAAGTTGTCCCAGAGGTTCCAAGGCCTCTCCTCATTTATTTCAATTCTTGCTTCCTCATTCTGTACTGGTTGACTGTTGTTTTCTTATGTGCCAAATCATTGATTTGAGCTCTGGTTTCCTTCCCTTCACCATTGGTTTTGTGTGGATAATCCTTCATTTCATTTAGCATAACCTTCATTTCTTCCCTTATGCATCTGCCATACTTAAATGTATCTGTCAAATCTGTGAGCATCTCTATCACCAGTGTTTTGAACTCTTCATATGTTAGGTTGGATATCTCCTTGTTGCTTAGTTCTCCCACTGGAACCTTGATTCATTCCCCCTTTTGGGCCATACTTCTCTGTCTCCTCATCTTGACCAGTTTCTGTGTTTGTTTGCCTCTGTGTCTTAGGTAGAACTGTCGCTCCTGTTACATTGTAAGGGGTGGAGCCTTAGGTATTCATCAGTATAGGATGATCCGTTTCACCTGGCTGGTTTGGCTCAGTGGATTGAGCGTCGGCCTGCGAGCTAAGTGTCGCTGGTTCGATCTTCCAGTCAGGGCACATCAGAGAAGGAAAACTCTGACTCCAAAAAACCTCCGCTGCCTTGCGGCATACCTCTTCAGGGGAAAGGCTAAGGGAGTAAACCCCGACAGAAAATCCGGAGCCGGAGTCCCTAAGGCGGTTTGACGTTGTAGTCAACAGCGGCAACTCCTGCGGCGCACCTGAAGCCAAGCTGTATTGACTCCGTCTTTCCCTTGGACCCTTCAGCTGCGAAGAGAGTGGGGGGGGGTCTGCTGCATGGGCAACAGCAGACCCTCCATATCACCCTGCCCAGGCTCTGTAGCTTCAGCTTCACTGGAGAGGACACTCCAGCGTCATCGCAAGATGTCGATTCAACACAGGAGGAGACAGATACCGTGTCACTCCCGAGTCGGACTGCACAACCATTCTCGGCGGTGCAGATAGACTCTTAAGAAGCTACACCATCATCTCTCGAGACGGACGGCTGCCGATCGATCGATGTGGGGGAGGGGTCTGAGAGGGAACAATGCAGCTTGCTCAGCACTTGCCCCCTTTCTGGGACTTCTCCCACTTCCCATATGGGACTGGTGCCTCTCTAGCTGTTTGCCTGGCCGTTGTTCCCAGAGTGGGTGGGTCTGGGGATGTTCTAGGACCGTGGGGGCCCTTTAAACAAGCGAACTCTGCTGAGAGACCAGCAGTTTCTTCCTCTGCCCCAAACCCCACTTGTTTTCACAGTCAGAAGCAATGAGGCTTTATTTTCCCCTGTGCTGGGACCATGAGCTGCGGGGTCTGGTCTGGTGCTGGGAGTGCTCTGCAGGTGTCCTTCCCAACCTTTAAAAATGTGTGGCTGTGCTTTCCCCTGGCCTGCTGCTGCTGTATCTGCTGTCACCACCACACCTTGTCCTCTCCACGCTGGCTCCGCCCCTCCTGTCTGGATGAGCATTTCTTCTTCATATCTTTGTTTCTTAGACTTCCATGCAGCTCATTTTTCTGGAACTTCTCCTTGTTTCTAGTTTTGAGGTAGTTGTAGTCCTTCTTAATTGTGGAGGGAGATGCAGCGTGTCTGTCTAGACCTCCATCTTGGCTGGAAGTCACTAGCTTAGTATTCCTGGGGAAGGAATTTTAACTCTCTGAGTCTCAGTTTTTTCATCTGTATGATGGAGATAGTAATAATAATAATTGCCTTAGGGACTGCTAGCTCATTAACATATGTAAAGTTCTTGAGTTCTTGGAACAGTGCCTGGTGCATAGAAAATACTATGTAATCTTTCTTATCAGTCTAACTTTTTATTCATTCTCACTCCAAGGTCATTTTTAAAAATTGATTTTATCACTATTTCATCATTCTCCCTTCTTGGGAAAAATGTCCATCTGTTTTTCTACCCTCTGCTGTTAGCTCAGGCTGTGTGCCTTGAAATGCCAGGGCAATGAAGAGAAGATAACTTTTGTGTGAATATTGATCACTTGAGCTTCTTATTGTTGCTCCCACCTGCATCCATCTTTTCCTTTGGTGTTGAAGGAGCCCTGCCATGCTGTGTGAAGTTAGAAGGTGGATGAGAGGAGAGTCTACTTTTGACAAAAGAGGAAACCAAGGCAACCCTGAACCCCCCCTGAACCTCTGCTTTTACATCTGGACACTTAGGAATTTCAACTCAATGGTCTCCAAGGGCTCTCTCAGCTCAAAATTTCTGACACTAAGACAGCATGAATTAAATTAATCCAATAGCAAAAAACAAGATTGAGGGCATGGGGCAAGATCTGTTCCACATAAGAATAAAGCATTTCCAAAATGCTTTTAAAAGACTTATCATGCAATCCTGTATTATCCTGTTCTAGCAAAAAAAAAAAAAAAAAAAAAAAGCTATATAAGTCTCAGCATGACTATGATCATCTTAAAATGCATTGTTCAAAATTTTAGCATAAATGCTACTTCTAAATAATGTTTGGATATTCAGAAGAAGGGAGCTAAATTCCATAGAAATAACAACAGTTTTATTAATTACAGGGCACTTGATTATTTTAATTAATTTCCTCTTTTTGTCTTTTTGCCTAGGGTGCATTTGAAAGTGCACATCATTAATTCAGAGGAGCAGTTTCCTCTTATTTCTGATAGGGGAATAAGGAGACCTCTCCATTCTATGGTTAATAGCTGTTTTGAATAATTTTGGGTTCCATTTTACTAATAGAAAGTAAATTGTCCTTGGCAATGACTCCTGTAGTGGTTACAAGAAAATCAGTACTTGTAAAATGACACATGGGAACTTATTTTCTGGTTAGAGATAGCTATTTCCCAACACCCAGCAATCACAGGTCAAGTTGGTTTAAAGTCTCCTTCTCCAATAAACTAGCCCAGCAAGGCATTTGGAAATAATATATAAAACATTGTAGGGGACCTCATGTTGCTTTCTGATATGACAACCCAGTTATTTCTGGAATAAAAGAATGGTGATGCTGAGGGAAGGACACCTGGCCTTGCTGTGAGATGTTTTTTGTCAAGCACGTAACCTCTCTGAACCTTGTTGACCTCAACTGAAAAATAGAAAGAACAAGGTCTACCTTCTTTCCCTCCAAGGCTTGTCTTAAATATCACAAGATAATGATATGAAAGTACTTTTAAAATTTAAATGCTTATGCACAGGCAGTTAAGGGATAGTGGTTAGCAGTCAACATAATTATTGCTTTAAAAAGATATCAAGTTGTAACTCTCTGAAATATGACCTTTATCTGGCTCTGTTAAGTTTTCTGTAAATTAAAGGTGATTGGCAATGTGAAGGGTGGTGGTGATAATATGTTAATCAATCAAAAGGTAGTTGTAAAACACCTACTGTGCACCCTGCCTAGTTCTGCTAGGTTCTGTGGGGAAATGCACAGTAAGACTAGAGCTTGCCATGCCTTCTTCCTGAGGTTTTAGTTGAGGGTTAAATGACTTCAAATATGATATGTTATTTACCTCCTTTCTTCCCTCCATGCCTCCTTCCGCTGCTCCTTTCTCCCTCTAACAGATGCTTATTGAACATTCATTGTGTAAAAAGTATCATTTAGGTGGTGGAGATAGAGCAGTGTACAACACAGAGAAGTCCCTGCCCTGGGTAAGCTTAAATTCCAATGGGGGATGAATAAGCAACTACGTAGTATCTGGTAGAGATTAATGCTCAGGAAAACAAATCAAGTAGGGTAAGGAGATGGAGAGTGTCAGGGGGCTATTTTAGGTAGGGTAGTCAGAGGGAAGGCCTCTTTGAGGAGGTGCCAAGAGCAGAGACCCAGATGAATGGAGGGAGTAAGCCATGTGAGTGTCTGAAGACTGGTCAGTGCAGAGGGAAAGCAGAACTGAGCCCTGGGAGGATGGAGCGCAGGAAGTGCTATCATTTGATGAGGTTTTCAAAGCTCATTTGGGTGCTAGATGGAAAACAGATGGTGGGATGATGGGAGACAGAAACAGACACACTAGTGAAGGGGTGGGTTAGGGGCAAGAGAGAGCCGATGGTGGCTCTGTGTAGGCTGGCGAGGATGGAGAAGATGATAGGCGAGCAGATTCAGGGATGTGTTGAAGGGAGAAGCAACTGCACTTGCTGGTGAAGGATGTGGAGCAAGAGAAAGAGAAAGAGAAAGAGAAAGGAAAATAGAGGAATCAAGCTCTGAACCACTGGACTGAGAGAGTTTTCATTTGGCAATATGTGAGAGACTATGGGAAGGGCAGGTTTGTGGTCAGGGAGCAGGAATTGCCATTGCACTCTTCAGATATCAATTTTGCATCTTTAAATGGACATTTCATATACACCATTGGATATATGAGTCAGGAGAAAGATTGGGGCTAGGGGTACCAAATTCATCCACACATTCCCCTTTGGGCATAGGTTTTGTCTAATCATGCTTTTATCCTTTAATGCTTATTTAGTACAGAACAATGACATGTATTGGTAGTTTCCCTTGGCCTGTCAACCTTGCTGTTGAGAACACACAGACCAGAGTAGGGAGGTCTCTGTGAATTCCCCTTTGGTGTGCACTGGCCACTTTGCTGTGGCTCAAAGCCCTCAGGAGTCTTGAGAGGGCCAAGCATCTCTGATGACCTTGAGTATCCATGAATTAGAGGGAAATACTGATTTTGTCTATTCCGGTTTCTTATCCTAACTTTCAGACTCAACTCAAGTACAGAGTCACAGATGGCACACCAGGAGCTCCCATCAGACTCCCCTAGGTTTCTGGGCATCTCACTGGGAGTGCAATGTGTTTTGTCTGGAGCAGTGACCCCATGACAGAAACTCACATTTGGGGGAAATTAAGAAGTTATGAAAGACAACTGCTGCTGGTTCATTAGCTGACTGGAAGCTGTTACCCAGTCATTCCTCTAGACTGAGAGAAATAAGGCTGCTCCACAATAGAAAAGAATGTTAGCCTGCTGAGTACCTACTTGGATGGGAGAGAACTCTATGCTGGCTACCTCTAGGCAAGCACAGCAGCAAGGGTGGAGGAGGGAGCCCTGGACCCAAGTGAAGTGACTTCTGTTCTAGCTCTGTTGTACTGTGTTTTGTTGGATAAGTCATGTTTCCTGTCTGCTTCCATGTGTGTTCATAAACAGGTCAAATTACTGGATGTTGAGGGTCCTGCCAGCTCTAACATACAATGAGAGGCAGGCTGATTCTGTGTGGTGCAGTCAGAGTTGACTTCGTCATTGTACTTCCCTTTACTGGCTCTTCTTGTCTCACCTCCTAAGTGTTGGGGTTCCCAGGTTGAATCTTCTGCCTTCTCTCTGTATTCTCATGATGGTGTGTACCCCTGTGTCAACTCATGAACTGGCACCCATGTGCTGATGAGGACAATGCCTCTAGCCAATGTCCTGCTGGTCATCTTCATTCATAGATCCCTTAATATCAAGATGCTCAAAACTGAAATCATCACCTTCCCTTCCAGAACTTTCTTTTCTTCTACAGTTTTGTTCCCTTATTAATCACACCTCATTTCCCAATTCGGAAATTAGTGGCTATCCTAGATCTGTGCCCCTTATCCAATCAGTGATCAAGCCTTGTCAGTTCTACTTTGTTGCTCTTTCTATCCATCACAGCTTCCCCGTCCTCCCTGCCAGGGTCCTGGTTTAGCCTGACATCATCTGCCTATCCTCCCAGCCTCTGGCTGCCTTTATCAGAACTCTTATTCTACCACACTCAATTTGTTAATTTCTTGCTTGAAACCTCCAATGACTTTCTACTGCCTGATGAGAAAAACAAGTCACCACCTTGGGCAATTGCTCAATGTTTGTGCAAAGAATCAATGTTTACTCAAAAACAGGAAAGTTCAAAATTTTAAACTATCAGCAGGTACTATTTATATATTGGCCATAAAGCTTTAATATCTTATTTAATCTTCATAGCAACTTTGTGTGGAAGGCATATTGTCCCCACTCTACAGGTGAAGAAATTGAGACTTGAAGAGGTTAAGTAACTTGCTGGAAGAACACTACTGGTAAGTCGTGGGCCTCGGAGTGAAATCTAGGTGGCATCCGATATTTAAGGTCTGTCCTTCATCTCTGTCTTGCCCCAGCATGCAGGAGCCTTCACACATGATCTCAGCTTAGCCTTCCCATCTCTCATTGCTCTCCTCATCTCCTCCCAACACATACACTTTGTCTTTTTTCATTAGAAAAAACTCAAATTAACCATGGACTTTCTATCAGAATGTCTTTGCCTTCACTGTTCTTTTTTCTCTGCCTGGGATGCTATTTCCACCCAGCAAATTCCGACTTCTCTTAGAGGCCCCATTCTAAGACTATCTCTGTAAAAACTCTTCTGGGAACCTCAGGTGGAATCCATCATAATGTCTGTTCTGTCAAAGCACTATACTTTGCCTTTTTCCATAGCATCCATCATGCTGTGATTTGAATGGCAACTCACTATTACTGTGTCAGAAGATTCTGAGTTCTTTGATGGCAAGGCCTGTATCTTTTTCCACTTTGTATCATACTCAATGCCTAGGCGAGTGTCTGATGCATAGGAACAGCTTAATAAATGCCTACTGCAATGAATGGAGCCCAACCCCAAATATCATGATATCCCTTGATGGCATCACTGGTAAGGCCACATTATGTAGCAGTAATGTAATTCAAGTTATTATATTTGTAGTCTTAATGATCATTGATTGTGCATCCTATCCTGTGCTATCAATTTTAGAGGAAGCTGGAGATGGAAAAGTCACAGTTATCATATTGGCTAACATTAAATGAACACTTACTAAGTTTCTATGTAGTTTCCCATTTAATCTTCATGCCAAACTCGCTAGTTAAAAATCGTTTTATTCCTATTTATAACTGAGTAAGAGTATCTAAGGTGATGGAGAGGACAGAATTCACATACTGAAACATAAATGATAATGTATATTCTAATAGTATGAGATGCATCAGAGGTTCAGGACCATGCACTGGACTAGAGATTAAGGATCTGGGTCTTAGACACAGTTCTGTTATTCCTTCAGCGTGTGACTTTGAAACCTCAGTTTTTTTTTTTTTTGTTTTTTTTTTTTATCTATAAAACTGACAAAGGGTCAGAGTTAATTGTCATGAGTCATACTATAAAATCTCAAATAGACTTGTGGCTTTCCATCACTACCATCTCCAATGTTGGCTGTGATTTTGTAACTTCCAAAATAATCATTACCTCCTGTTCTGGGTTGAATACTATCCCCCTCCCCGACTCTCGTCTACCTGGAACCCGAGAATGTGACCTCATTTGGAAATAGGCTCTTTTCAGGTGTCATCTCATTAAGATAAGGTCATACTAGATTAGGGTGAGCCTCACTCCAATGATTGATTTCTTTTAAGAAGAGGAAACTTTAGATGTACAGAGACACAGAGAGGAGGAGGCCATGGAGGCAGAGGCTAGAGTGATACCCCTAGAACACCAAAGCTTGCTGGCAGCTACAAGACTGGAAGAGAGGCATGGGACAGATCTTTCTCCTGGAGACTTCAACAAACAACCAACCCTGGCAACACCTCAGTTTCTGACTTCCAGCTCTGGAAATTGTAAGGGAATATATTTTGGTTGTTTTCAGCTAACCAGTCTATAGTGCTTTCTAATGGCAGCCCTAGGAAACTAATGTCCTTTGATGATGATAATGATTTTGATGATAATAATAGTAATAAAACTAGTAATCACCTATAAAGATAAAATTAAATTTCTTTCCGTGGAATTATCTTAAAATACCTGCATACATTTAAACCAATTTGGGGTGGTCTGGCTTAAAATATAAGGTCATGTGTTTGGTGGCTTTTAGAGGCCTCTCTCAAAGAGGATAAAGAGTCACCTTCCAGGAAAACCCTGTGTAACTAGTGCTCGGGAGAAGTATGTCATCTTGAGAAAACTTGGACCAAGAAAACAAGTGCAGGTTTGTACTATCAGGGCCAAATAGAAAAGACACTGGACCTACAGAGTCTGATTTTTGAAGAAGCCACTCTTCCCAAGTGCAACTCTATGTACTTGCCTTCCATGTGAGGAGCAGGGGAATATCTTATTTCAGTGTGGTTAATGCTTCTTCAGCCTTACCCTGAGGAGGCCAGCTGGCACTGCAGAAGAACCAACCCTTAGGAATGACTTACTCTGTGCCATATACTTGGTAAAGCACTTTACTTCATCTCATTTAATGCTGAGACCCACAATCACCCACATATTATAGAGAAGAGGACACCAAAGTTTAGAAAATCCAAGCAACTTTCCCCAGGACACAGGATTTAAACCTAGGGTTTTGATTTTGGAGCCTGAATTCTTAACCACCAAGGCACTGTACTTAGTGAATCCTTTCCATTTATTTTTACCAGAGAGAATTCCAAAGCTGGTCAATGGGGTTCTTGGTGAAAGGCCCTATTCCCCCTGTCTATACATCCCATTGTTTAGGATGAATGAATAGTTTCTTCTGGCATTTTTTCTTTTTCTATCAAGTTCAAAGCATTTTCTTCCAGCAACTTCAAAGTACATTGTCTCCCTCTTTCTTTAGCACACCTTTCAGCCTGGACTGCATGCTAGTTGGTATTATAGATAACCAAAATGTCAATTGAGGTTCTCTATCCTTTGACATTCAGATTAATTTGGCTTGAACACAATCCATGGGCAGTGGGAGCCCCCAATTCTCTCCACTTCTTTGATGATCTGTGTGTGTGTATGTGTGTGCTTGCTTCCTGTATGTGCCCTGACAGACAACAGAACCTGCAACTTTGGCATATGGGGACAATTCTTTAACCAACCGAGCTGCTGGGCCAGGGTCTAAGAATTTATTTGGCCAGGTTACTCCTCCTCCTTCCAGCTTTTCTGTCTCTCCTCTTCTCTCAACCCCCCTCTCCCCTTTCCTGGAAAGGTTCACTCTGCCGTGTACAAAGACTTAGGCATATGGCCTGCTAAACAATGGCCATCCAGGCCTATCATTTGGCAGAAATAAAAAATTGGCAGGGACTTTAGAACTTGGGTTCATGCCTCCCCTGCCTGTCTCAGTAAGGATCAGGGAGCAGTTTAGGAATGAGATAATCCTGATATAAATAAAATTAGGGCCCACCCCCTTAGAAAGCACATGTGGCTACTGTTGATTTATGATGTAAATTGCAGTGATTCCCCCCACATCCTCTTGGTCGCTTGTCTGACTGACCCCTCTGCCAAATCATGTGGTTCTAGTGGGAAGGAAGTGGGTGACACCATCTCTGGGTCCCTCTGAGGATCCATGATAGTATCTGCCATGGCATAAGGGCGCAGAAGGAGCTGGTGGAGGTCGCCATTTTGAGAGGAGGTCTCCACCAGAGAATCTAATTTTTTGACCTGAATTTTTAAATAATGAGGGAAAGAATGTACATACTTGGCTGAGTGTTAAATGGGCGGGGGCGTGATTTAGGGACTGCACCCAGGATTGCAACTGCTGGCTTTTCTTATCTCTGCCTTGGTAGCCCTGGCATCTTGGCTCCTTGGTTGGAATTGCTGCTTGATCAGGGCACCTTGTTTGGATCAGGGGGATTCTTCACCATGAAGAGAACTAATTCCCTGCCACCCCAGGGAGGCCTGAGTCAGGCACAGTGGGGACAGGAGGGCAGGCAGCTCCAATGCTAGGAGGCCTCCCTGCCAAGTGTCCTGCTCATTAACACTGCTCAGTGGAGGGGGCTACCTTTGATTAATCATAACTCACGGAGAATTCAGAGGCTGAAAGAAAAGCAACACCTTCACTTGTTTAGTACCTAGTGTGCACAAGGCATCTATATTGAAGCTTTATCACTACCTCTAAATTAAAAAGAATTCTTTTGAGGCAATTATGTAACATTACTTGCCTTTGAAAAACCTACTTAAAAAGTTTTCCATATTGTTGGGGGAAAAATAACTAACCAAACTTAGAAGTTTGTTGAAGAAGAAATTCTTTGAAGAAGTTTCAAGTGTAGGGCATCAAGAAGAATTTCCAGATTCAGTCTCCAGCTTCCATATGTCTGTGACAGTCCCTTGAGACTGTACCTGGAACTGGACTGTGCGCATGGTTGGTGTTAACTGGATGATTAAATGGAAGAATAAATGAGACAAGATATTGAGATACTCATGGGTGTAATCTTGCCCCCTCCCCCCCACAGCACTGACACACCAAGTATACACACACACAGAAAGGGCCAGCCAGGGGTGTTTCTTAAACACAGTGCTTGCGTCCCCAGATACAACCATGTTATCTGGAGTTGGTTAGGATTTTCAATTGCTGCTATTCTTTTACCAATCACAATATGCCTCATTTCTAAGATACACAGATATTAAAGAAGCATTGTGCCACAGTCTAATTGGTGGCGTTTTCCCCCTTTATTAATGTTTATATAACAGTGGAGACTTCGTTGGCATTTTATGTTTGTTGAAATACGTATTTCTGTTTTTTGATAAATGGGATCTTTACTGCTTTGTTATTATCTAAGTAATACTTTGTTCTTTTGGTCATTATTTCCGCCTTCATAATTCTTTGTTGTCTCTGAGCCCTTTCTCATTTGGGAAGAAGACAGAGGTGACGTAGTTGGGCTGCAGCACCTTTTGGCTCACATCCACAGGCTCTGGTCAAAAGATATCGGAGTGCTTCTGCCCCAGACTAGGTCCATGAATGGTCTGCACCACCCCTCCTCATTCCTGTGCTCCCCTCAGACATCGCTAATTGATGGCTGCACTCATTCCTGCGGAGCTTAGATAGGGGCTCCCAATCCTTCTCAGGATAGCTGGTGGGGCAGTCCACCAATTCTCAGGTTTGGGCAATCCAGATAAAACCTCTTTGACATCACAAACATTCTAGATCCTGTTCCTGGGTAAAGCCAAACAACTAGAAAGCTTTACATTTGTACCATATATTCTCTGCACTTGGCAGCTGTGT
The DNA here is from genome assembly GCF_987537825.1 of Furipterus horrens. Taxonomy (NCBI): domain Eukaryota; kingdom Metazoa; phylum Chordata; class Mammalia; order Chiroptera; family Furipteridae; genus Furipterus; species Furipterus horrens. Next base: position 50,697,154 of record NW_028327172.1, read on the forward strand.
CTTAGGTTTTTATTGAGTAATGATGCAAAAATTGTCTTGTGAAACTGTTTTCTCTACTTCTGTGGGGAAGTTGTTCAAGTCATTATTCTGTACATTGCTTAGTGAACCTCATAACTAATTTTTAGAAAAGTCTTAAATGCTAGGAAATACTTAAATATTTTTTGTCTCTGGAGAAACAACTTCTATTTCTTCCTCCGATGATTAAGACTACATAACTAACTGAGTATCCCTTTTGGCTCTGGCTGCCAGATTTGAGGGACATTTTTAGATTTACTTAGCAATTATATTTTTGTTCTTTCTCTTAGCCCCAATTTTTGACTTTTAGCCCTTATATATTTTATTAATTCCTCTTTTATAACTTATCACATACTATGCTTTCATTGTATTTATATGTATTCTTTATTCAAAAAATTTTTATGTATTGATTTTATATGCAGAGAGGAAGGGAGAGAGGAACACACACACACACACACACACATACACACACAGAGATTGAGATTTGTCATTCCACTTATCTATGCATTTATTGGTTAAGTCTTGCATGTTCCCTGACTGGGGATTATATCTGCAATCTTCACATATAGGGATGACACTCCAAGCAACTGAGTTACCTGGCCAAGACTATCTATATGTATTCTTACTTTAAAGTTTCTTATAGGCCAAAGTGAAGCAAAAAAAAAAAAAAAAAAAAAAAAAAAAAAGAAAGAAAGAAAGAAAGAAAATGTTAATTGGGTTGTTCAGTCTATCAGGCCAACAGGAGTTGAGGCAAGAGTGAGAAAGATCCAAGTTTTAATGGAGGGAAACAGGCCTGCTCCACATGGGATGAGAACATTAACCCCCCCATATTGGGGTGACTGTGGGAGGCAGCTGCTAAAATGGCTCTCAGTGGTCCTTGCCTTGGGGTCTTCACTCCCTCTCCTTTATTGCAGCCTGAGAGAAACTGCCAGAGGACTCAGCTAAGCCACACAAAACTGAGATAATAAACTTTGTTGATTCAAGCCAATAAATTTCTGGGTCTTTGTGTGTGTGTGTGTGTGTGTGTGTGTGTAGTAGCAGACAACTAACACAGTAAACCTTCATGGCTTTTGCACTCCTCTCATTCGATTCACATGTCAAAACTAAGTGTTATCATCACTTCTAGTGCGTGTGCATGAGCTGAGAGAGGAGCCCTGTCATGGTTAAGTTTCCCGAGATTACGGCAGAGAACTTGAAATTGGGTTGTCCCAAGTCCAGTGCTTTTTGTTTTACAATAGTGAGTTCTCAACTTAGGGTAGAAATGAGCTCTGTTGGGTGGCAACTGACTAGCTAGCTGACTTGATGGAACTTGACAACTTTTGCCTGTATTCTTATGCTGTAGATACAAGAAATATTGTATTGAATATCTAGAGGCTCCTTCACTTGCTGAAGTTTAAGTCTTCATGTACAAAGTAGGTTGCACAGTGAATATATTTAGTAATTATAATTTTATAACAAGCATATATTGAGGATCTGTGTTTCAGTTACTTTCACACTTGTTATCTCATTGAATTTATGCCATTTGAGCCCCAAAGATACCCAATGAAGTAGATAGCAGAAAAGGAAGACGGAGGCTCAGAGAGGTTGAAGAGCATGCTCAAGATCACCCAGCCAATAAGCCACAGAGACAAGGTTTAAACCCAGCTCAGTCCAATGCTGAAGCCCGGGTTTCTTTGTCACAAATCAGCGGCCTTGACTGGGTTCCTTTTCTGTAGTTAGATTAATTCCGGAAAACTGGCAAGTGTTCAAGTAGAGGGGAGCCTCCTTCTGAAGTTTTCACTTTTTATTAGTGAAATGAATGTCACTTTGAAAACCCCTAAAACTCCGATGAACATGTTCAAACATCTCCATTTCAAACTGTTAAAATGTAGGACTCAGAATCCACAAAATCCCCACTGTATTAAAGGACATCTTCCTGTCCCCAAAGAAAAACAGAATAAAGACGTTTTGAAATTGGTACCTGCATCATCTTTAACAGACCTTTCTCAAGGACTTTTACATGTAAACAAGATCATTAAACATGCAATTTGACATTTATTATCCTTAAATATTCATAAGCTGCTGAGTACTGGGAAACACCTACTGCATGTTCAAGCCTGACTGAGTCTCTCAGAATTTGATATGCGTGTGAACTACTTTCAGGAACCTCGAGGAAACTTCAAGGTGCAGCTTCCTCTTCTGCAACTTGAATGGTGCTAACTACATTTACAAATCGTCTTTTTTGCAAACAAGGTAGTAAACCCTACAAAGCAACCCATATCTACATGTTGTGAGTGAAATTCTGCTTTCCTTTGAAGAAGGAGACAGAAAGACATGCATGCTGTATTGACTTGTCCTCCCAGCCTTTCATTTCGCCTTACCCGGGGTTAAACTACCAAACCCTGGGAGGGTGGATGAAGGTTGCCTCCTTTCCCATCATAATCATTGTGACCGACATTTGGCATCAGTTCTAGGATGCGGGGTGGGAAACCAACTCAGCCTGGACTCACTGAGAAGGAAAATACATTTTTACTACACTGCAAACACTGTCCTATGTAGATGGAGGAGAAACCTACATGGTGACACATTGGTGAAACTGACTCTGCATTTTTCCCCCTTTGATAATGAGGTAAAAACGTATGACTTGGGTATCAAGTCAGGGCTGTGAGAATCTGCCTAGGGATGTGGAGGTGGTAGGGGGTAGGGTAGGTGAGAGAAAGAGATCTATTTCACCCTTCACAATTTCTCTAAGGTAAAATCTTGTGATACTGTTGATGCTGGTTGTCGGTACAAGATCTCTTTCATAGCCATAGTAATCACAATAATTATCATCATGCTCATTTTATAGGTAAGGAAGCTGAGGCTTAGGGAGTTTGAATGGTTAGTTCAAAGTTGCAAAGTTGAAACTCAGAGTCAGCTATTCTAAGTTTAGGGCTCTTTCCACTACAAACACCTACTTTTATAAATTCTGTCTTGCCTTTTGGGATTTCCCAGCATCCTTGAAGAAACCAAGGAATAAAAACATGAATCAGAGAAGGCCAATGGGAAACATGCTCTCTGTCTTCTCCGAGATGGTTACACAGAAAAGGAATTAGGCCTGTTCTCTGTGGTTGTAGATAACAGAATTAGAATAATTGGTAGAAATTTGAGGAAGCAGATAAAAGAAAGAGTTCTCTAACCATCAACACTATTCAATGAAATAGGAGACAGTGTTAGATGATGAGGTTCTTGTTCTGAAAATGCTGTGGCTGGGATTTCTGCATTGGGTGAGGAGTCGGACTACAAGGAGCCCAGATTTTGTGGCTCCTTGATTGCTGAGTACAGAGGTGTCTGTTACAGTTCGGCCTGATGCTGGATTGGAGCATAATATAAAACTGATGTGAAAACCTCAGGATTCCACAGAGCTCCTGCAGGGTCCTACAAATGCTTGATTTTAATTTCAGAAGTTACATTTTGTTTTTTAAGGAAACAAAATAAAATATGTGAATTTAGTAGATAATTAAAGGTTGCATCACTATTCCCCTCAAAAAGAAAAAAAAAAAAAACTTCAATAAATGTTTTGGGACAAATGGATAACCATTAGGATAAAAATAAAAACGGATCTCTTATGTCATTCCTCCCATGAAAATAAATTCCAGGTTAATCAAAGATTTAAACCTTAAAAATATTAGAAAATATATGTGTGGAAGCACACACACACACATACATGCATGCACATAGCACATGTGATAGATAAAAGGCTCATTTCCTTAGTCGATATAGCTTTTAGTTCATACTTTGAAGTTTTGCATATGTGTCATTGATCCGGGGAGTTGGTCTACATTTTTTGGTTATTAAAAGTCAGACCTGTGCATGTTGCTTGTGCATGTGAATTTATTCACCTCTACAGTACAGGATGTGCTGAAGAGAATGATGTGGTCTATTTAGTCCCAGCAAGGCTGAGATGATTATCCTTAGCAATAATAACAATATAGATAGTTGGGTGAAAAATAGCATTTCAAATGTTTTGTTTTGTGATGATAGTGAATTAGGAATAGTTTTGTTGTTTATTGTAATTTTTGAGTATTCCTTTTCTATCTTTTATGCTTATGTAAAAACAAATATGAGGTTTCGTTGGAGGTCATTAGTGCTTTAACTTTGAAAATATTCTTTTTCTCCTCTTTGAAGCTTTTGAATCAAATGATTTGAGGACCTTCCTGAGATTGCAAGGTAAACTATTAAAAATATGTCCTTCATGGCTACTTGTATAGGAAAATAAGGGCTTTCTTGAGACTTGCAAAACTATTCAATATGGAGAAGTAAGATAAATACTGAGGGTGATATGAGGTTGTAACTTCACAACCTTATTGTTCTCATTGACTTTATAAATCATTGTTACATTTTGAACTTAAAAAATAAATTAAAGCTAAGCAGACTTTTGTATTTTGAATTGGGGCTCTCGGTAAAATTTCATTAGGGAAAATGATTTTCATCGTTAAAATGTTTTAAAAATGAATGACTTAAGTGCATTGTTTTGGTGGGGGAAGCGGTCGATTATCATTGCTCTTCTTTTCCTCTTTTTGCTGTGGCTGCCAGGATGTTCAGAACTATGATATGTTTACAACTGCAATAAGTGCCCACCTATAGCTTAAGTTTCCTAGGATAATCATTTCCATTTTCTCCCTATCATTACTTAAATTCTTTCTGATATTTTTTTACTCTCTGCAGATTGGTTGTCCTCCCTTCCTGACCTTTTTTGCAACAAAACTATTTCTTTTGTTTCCTTGGAGGCAGGTGGGGTATATTCATTTAATAAAATTTAATTTAACAAATATCTATTGCATGTCTTTTATATTTTAAGTACATTTCTAGGTACAGAGAGATTGGATAACAAAGCAAAGTCTCTGGCCTCATGAACTTTATATCTAATAGGTTGAGATAGACAATAAACAAGTAAATCAAAATATGTCAGGAAACAATAATAACTATGGGGGGAAATGAAGCAAGATAAAGTGGCAGATGCTGAGGGATAGAGGAGGGGTCTCATTTTAGGTCGCAGATGGTCTCTTTGAAAAAGTGAGATGGAGACATAGATTTAAATAAAGGGGCAGCAGGATATGGTGATGTCTGAGGAAAAAGCCATCCAGTCTGAGGAAACAGCAAACAGCATGAGGTGGGAGGAAATTGGATGAATTCAGGCAACAGCCAGAGGATAGAGGTGGCTGAAACAGACTGAATGAGAGGCAGAGTAGTGGGAGATGAGGTTAGAGAGGCAATATGGAACCTTTGACACATGTGCATACGTCTAAAAACATGAGAATAATAGAGGCGATAGCATTTTCTCCCTATGTCAGTGGAAGGTGACCTGGGATGGTGGACTCCCGAATGCATTCCCTCACATGCTCATTCTCCTTTGCTGTCCACTCATATATATGGACACTGTCAACAAGGGCAGGGCCAGAGCCCTCCTAAAGGGCTAAGAAACCATAGAAATCTTACCATTCCTTAGGTTCTGCCTTTTTTTAGTCTCACTTCTCTATAGACACTGATGTCTCCAGCCTTCTGACTGAGCCCTTTAGCTCCAAAGCTAGTCCTGTTCAAAAGTGGGGACACACTTTGGCCTTGAATCTTCACAGCCAAGATGATGATGATGATGATGATGATGATGATGATGATGATGGCGGCAACGTTGTTGATGACAGTAGTGACAAGAGCAGCGCCTATTATTTCTCAAACACTTACTCTATAGTTGTCCTTATCTTGCAGAACCTCTAGTATTCACAATTTGTAGTTGAGGAAACTGAGGCTCAGAGATAACAAATACATCTCCCTAGACCTCCCATCTTAGAAATGGTGAGCAGGTGTTTGAACCCAGGTATTTGACTCCAGAGAATTTATTTTTTCTACTAATAGGTGCTTATGAGTGGGAAATCCAGGCTCCTATGATGTCACTAAAAGCAGCCTCAGCCCAACGCAGGCCTTTTTGGTCTTTGCACAAGGACAGGGCCTCTCTCATGGTTTGTAGTTAATGGTCTAGCCACTTGTTAGAAGGACACCTTGACTGGTGCTTTCCAGATTCTTGCCTAGGAAAATGGACCCTGTCCATCATTACCTGAAAAACCAGTGAAGCAAATCCTCTCTAAACATTATGGACAACTGTCCCTTTCTGAATCTTGGACATCAATGCTGATTGGCATTTTGGCTGCTGTGCCTTAACTGCCATGAATCAGGCCCAGCTTTGTCACATTTTTTTTTTTAAGGTACTTATAATTTGAACTTTTGGTTAACCTGCTACAGGGGCCCTTCCTTTAGCTAATGATTTTCTGTAGCCTGAGTTCCAGACAGACCCAGTCTGGCTTACTGTTCTTTCTGAGTTCCCTGGGATTGTTATCCTTTTCCTTGACGTGAGAACATATTCTACAAATGCAGAACTGTTTTGAGCATTTTTTGCCAGGATTTTATCCCCTATGTGCTCACTTTTTTGGGATATGTTCCAAAACAACAACAATTTTTTTTTGTAGTACAATTTCTGTGGAGAAAGATTACTGTGTTTAAAACCTGATATTTCTAAGGCAGATGAAAGATTTTTTCAAGAATTAAGAAAACACTTCATCACTTATTTCTTTGGCAGAGAGTCTACATTTGTTTCCCTTAAAATCCTCAGAAATTAAGACCATACTGTTTTCATTTTTGAATTACAGAGAATGAGCTAAAGAAGGGTGAATAGAAGAAAAGAAAGATGTACTTTGCAGCAGCAGAATTTTCTTAAACTGTTTGGTCACATAAATTCATTTATTTGTTTAGAGAATGAATTGGCAAACTTTATTTGTAAAAAGCCCAAATAGTAAATGTTTTTGGCTTTGTGACCATAAAATCTTTCATAACTATTCAACTCTGCCATTCTAACACAAAAGCAGCCACAGACAATACACAACTGAATGGTGTTGCACTGTGTTCCTGTAAAACTTTATTTCTAAAAACAGGTGGTTAGCTAGGTTTGGCCTATAAACTGTAATTTGCTGACTCCTGTTCTGATAAAAGAACACGTAGCATGTTTCAGTTCATGACAGCAACAAGATAAGAACAAAGATGGTCAGAACTAGAAGAACCATTACAGATCATCTATTCAAAGCCCTTCATTTTATCTATGAGGATTTGTTGTTACTCAAGATGGCAGCAGCATCAAAATCTTTTTTTGATGCTAACATTTTGGACTATTTACCATGACAAAAACTGCTGTTGTTTCTAATATTTATTTTCCCCATCTTCCTTAGTGTTGGGATCCCCAGGTTTTTGTCAGATGCATGGCCACTGGAATTAAGAATATATTTCCAAGCCTCCCTTGCTTTGGAGTGCTTTCATGTAACTAAGTTCCATTCAATGTTTGTGTGCTACTTAGAGAAAATATCTTTATATATATATATTTTAAAGATTTTATTTATTTATTTTCAGAGAGAGGGGAAGGGAGGGAGAAAGAGATGGAGAGAAAATAGTGATGTGTGGTTGCTTCTCACACATCCCCAACAAAAAAGAGGGAATGTGTCATTCTTCCTTTCTCTTTTCTCCTGGCTGGCATATGGATGTAATGGCTGAAGCCTGAGCAGCCATTTTGCACCATGGTGAAAGCATTGCACTGAAAATGGTGAATCAATGAGAGACAAAGAGGTCAGGTGCTTGATGCTATGGAGCATCTCACATTGGGACCAAGCTGCCTCCAGATTTCTTTTACTTCAGCACTTGAGAATGCTTTTCCATTGTCTTCTGGCTTGGATTGCATACAATGTAAAGTCTGTAGTTATTCCTTTCTTTGTTCCTCTCTGTAATGTCATTGTTTTTGTCACTGATCTTAATATCCTTTTTTAGTTATGGTAACTTTAATACAATGGAATACTACACAGCAGTAAAGAAAAAAAAAGGAACTATTACCTTTTGTGATAGCATGGATGAACTTGGAAAATATTATGCTAACTGAAATAAGCCCAGCAGTAAAAGACAAATACTCTATGATCTCACTTATATGTAGATTCTAATAAGCAGAATAAACTCCTAAACAAAATAGAAACAAAAGCAGTTACAAGGCACAGTCTGGCAGCTGCCAAAGGTAAGGGGAAAGAAAGTGAAGGGATTAACCAAAGAACATATATGCATGATCCATGGACATGGAAAATGATGAAGGAATTGCCTGAGGGAGGGGAGGAGAGCTGGGTGGAGGTGGGCAAAGGGATAAAAAGTGGGGACAACTGTGATAGCATAAACAATAAAATGCAATAAAAGTATTATCTTTTTTATAGCAGATTTTCAACAACTTGATTATGATGTGCATTGATGTGATTTTCTTTACATATATACTTCTTGGGGTGTATAAAGTTCACAAAATTTAAGTCATCATGACCTCAAAGTTTGTTTTTGTTCTTGGATTATGGGACTTCAATTACATATTGCTTTATATTGTCATATGGATCACTATGGCTTTATATTATTATAAAGCTTTTTTTCCCTGTCTGTGATTTGGTTTGGGTAATTTCTAGTCTTGTTCAAGGCCACTGATTGTTCTATTTTCTGCTGGATCTAACTGGCTTGTAAGCTTACCTGGTAAATTTTTACTTCAAATATTATAGTTTTTAGATCTGGAATTTTCATTTGTCCCTTTTAACAGTTTCCATTGCTTTCTTTATTATATTCATACTTCCCCTGAAATTCTCAAACATTTTTAATAGATTTACAAAAGCCATTCTATGCAGACTTCAAAATATTTGTAAATTATCTCTCTCTGTTGAGGTATTTTTTCCTGATTATGGGTTACATTTTCCTGCTGTTCATATGTCTAATAAGTAATTTTTATTGAATACTAATTATTACATATACTATGTTTTTGAAATTCTAGATTTTGTTTTCTTCTTTTAAAGAGTATTGAGTTTGACTTTGGCAAGCAGTCAATTCACTTATATATGGATGAAATTGATCTTTTTGAGGCTTAAAACCTTTTTTTGTTAGGGTAGGTCAAGCTTTTATCAGAATAGTTTAGTTTTCTTCTTAAGATATGATCTTTCTGGAGTCCCTACTAAATATTTACTGAGTGTTCAAGGAGGTTCAAACTCTGGTAGTTGTTCAATTTATAGCTTCCCCATTGTTATTCTCTTCCTGTTAGTTAGTCTCAGCCTCCACAGTGCAGTTTAGGATTAATTCAATAACTTAAGGGTATCCCTAGTCTGAGTTTTTTTGAATTCTCTTTTTATATAGCTGCTTCTTCTCTGTTACAGTAACCTGTATTTAGTTGTAACTACTCTAGTTTTTTTTATACTGTTGTACTTTGCTTGGTTCCCTCTACTTGCCTATTTCACAGAGAAAGCCTCCAGGTAGAAATCTGGGGCAATCATGAATTTTATCTTCTTTGTTTCCCTTATTTCAAGGATCACAGTCATGTGTTGCTTTTTGTCTAATGTCTATGAAAGGTTGTTGCATATACTTTGTTCAGTTTTCTAGTTGCTTATGGTAAAAAGGCTAGTCTAGTGCAAATAATTACAATATAGCTGGAAGTGAGATTATACTTGTGTGTAAAAAAATTAGAACAAGAAATATCTATTTGTGTCTCATTTAAACCATCACAATGTTCAGTTTTTCTGTTACCTGCAGCCAAACCCAATCTAAAATACTCCAGTATGCCTAGCACCAAGCTAGGTGATTCATATACTTTATTTTATAGGTCTCATTTTAGCCTCATGATAGTCCCATAGAATAGTAGTTGTTATTTCCATTTTACACGTAAAGAGAATTGAATTAGAAAAGAACAGAAAATTGGGATAAGGAGTCTCTTTATCATTCCACTGAGCAGTCAATAAGGATCTGTTTCTGAGTGATCACAGAGAGAATAAAAAGGAAGGTAGCCGTTGGAGAGTCTGTAAACAGGCCTCAAAGAGGGTTGTTTATTCCTTGTTTTATTAGTAACTAACAGAATTAACTATTGAATATCATACTTAATGTGTCTCCTGTGTCACATACTCTGCTGAACAGTTTGTGTCTGGTCTTATTTAATGACAATGTATGTGGAGTCAAGAATGTGATGACCTTTCAGGAAATAAAGAATGAGGGGTAAACTGAAAAAAAAAAAAAAAAAAAAAAAGGAAGGTAACTGAAAGACATTGAAAAGATGGAGTTAGTTGTTATTAATAAATGATTGATATGAAAAGAGAGGAGAAAGCTGTTATTCTTGGTATTTAGCATAATAGCAGTGTCCTGAATATATTTAGGATGGATCCAAAGATGGCTACTATGCTTACTAAGGCAAGAAGGAGATCGATAGTGTTGTATAAAAAAGTTCAAAACTTGAGGTAACACAGATCTTTGCTTATGACATCATCAATTACAAACTCATAATCCTTAATATTTTCCAGATATATAACTAGAGTTTCACTTTTTGGGATTTCTGTTCATCAAAGAGGACTTCTGTAAATATGTGCCCAGTGCAGTTGGCACAGGGGTGAGTGGCTTTTTGGACAAAACTTACACACTGGTTGCATCTTGTGCTTCACCCCAACACCCTCTAGGCCTGACTTTTTACTCCAGTTACTGACCTGATGGTCAGTTTCACACAGGTTTTGACGGCTTTATGCAGATATGATTGGACTGCACCTTGGGTGTCATGCTATATGTATCTTATTCCTTCCCTGGGCATTCTCGGATACCTTATGGAGCCTGCTATAGTGACCTATTTGCCTTTAGGAAGTTCAGGGGAGTTAACACCTATGGTAACATCCTTGACTAATGAGGGAAAGGACACAAGAGATAAATGCTTCTCCCTCTCATTCTTGGGTAGTTCATTCTGAGTTGTATGTCATTAGATTTGTGGAAAAATCCTGGTTGGCCTAAGAAGCAGTTGCTTTAGTGGTGACTAACTCAATATCATATCCTCATTTTGGCTTTCTCTTTTTCTCCCTTCTTTTACATCTCTGCTCCCTAGGATCCCATTCCCAAATGGGACCTGCACACAAATCACAGTCTTAGGCTCTGCTTTGGGAGGAACTTAGGCTAAGACTCCTATAAGATGGAACAACTCACAGGGAGCAAGTTTGAGACCCTTGTAGGTCAGTATTTTTAGGTCAATTTCTTAGATATGATGGCACTATCAGGACTAGAAGGATAAAGAGAGAAAGAGATGTGAAAAATGAGAGTAAATTTCTTAAAGAAACAGGTAATGTACTGTATCAGATGAAATACCTGATCATGCAGTTAAGAGAAAAGTGAACTTCAAAGCTTTTCCTATGACCAGTTGTCTACCAATCCACTTGGCTTTATAAAGAGAAATCAAATAATTAAAAGCAATTTAATTTCCTTTTTAGGTGGCTGGTTAGAAAAGGGAGACATTGGTATATATAATTCTGTTTACAGATACTTGATTTCTTTGGCTCTACAGGGTTAGGAGACAATGGAGGCTAGATGAACTGAACTCTTGATTATAAAGTTAACCAAACAATGCTCTTATAATAAATGGCCTCTTAACTGAGCTCCCCATCTCCTGCCTCTCTGTGTTACCTGCAATCAATTTTACTCAACAGCAGCCAGAGGACTATTTCTGAAGCTCAGCAGTGGTAACACCAATCTTCCCCCTCAGAGACATTCAGCAGCTCCCTATTTCTTATTTGACCTTTCAAGGCCTTCTACATATTCCAAATTTATCCCAAACTTCAGTTGAATGACTACTACCATTCCATGAATACTTCCCCATACTAGTATGTCCCTCAGGCTATTTTCTTTTCCTAGAATGTCTTTACTTAACTATGTCTTTTGTAGACACACCCACCATTTGATAATCTCACGTGAATGCTACTTTGTTTATTTTATTTACTTTCATCTCATTTAAAAAATTTTATTGTTGTTCTATTACATTTGTCCCAATTTTTCCCCAGTTGCTCTCCCTGTTCCCCCACACCCCACTCCCACAGTCAATCCCCACTGTGTTGAACATGTTCATGTTCCTTGATTAGACCCTTCCCTTTCTTTCCCCCATTATCCCCTTCCCCTGGTCCCTCCGGTCACTGTCAATTTGTTCCTTATTTCCATGTCTCTGGTTTTATTTTGCTTTTTCATTCATTTTGTTCATTAGGTTCTGCTTATAGGTGAGATCATACGGTATTTGTCTTTCACTGCTTGGCTTATTTCACTTAGCATAATACTCTCTAGTCCCATCTGTGAGAGATCTGGGAGGGACATGCAAAAAAATGAGACTAGCCCACCAACTTACACAATACACCAGAATAAACTCAAGATGGATAAAAGACTTAAATATAAGTCACAATACCACAGAAGTCTTATAGGAAAACATAGGCAGTAAGGTAGCCCATGCAGCAATATTTTTCCTGATATATCTCCTAGGGCAAGGGGTATAAAGGAAAGAAAAAACAAATGGGACTACATCAAATTAAAAAGCTTCTGCACAGCTAAAGAAAACATCAGCAAAATGAAAAGGGAACCAACAGTATGGGAAAACATATTTGTCAACAATACCTCAGACAAGGGTTTGATCTCCAAAATATATAAAGAACACATACAACTCAACACCATGAAAACAAACAATCCAATTAAAAAATGAGCAAATGACCTAAACAGACACTTTTCCAAGGATGACACACAGAGGGCCCATAGACGCACGAAAGGATGCTTGACATCACTAGCCATCAGAGAGAGGCAAATTAAAACCACAATGAGATACCACCTTACACTGGTCAGAGTGACCATCATTAACAAATCAACAAACAACAAGTGCTGGTGAGGATGTGGAGAAAAGAGAACCCTAGTGCACTGCTGGTGGGGATGCAGACTGGTGCAGTCACTGTGGAAAACAGTGTGGAATTTCCTCAAAAAACTAAAAATGGAGCTGCCTTTTGATCCAGTGATTCCACTACTGGGATTATACCTGAAGAATTCCGAAACAGCAATTCAAAAGAACTTATGCACCCCTATATTCATAGCAATTTTATTTACAATAAATGCTACTTTCTTGAGGAAGCCTGAAAACCCAACCAGGGATGATCACTTCCTGCTGAAAACCCCATAGCACCTTGTATTTCCCTTCTAGGACTTATTATAAGCTGCCTTGTAGTAGAGCTATTTGTGAAAATGTCTGTATCACCTTTAGGGTATGAAATGTCTTTACCCATATGTGTTGAGTTGAAGTATAAAAAGGGTATATAACCAAAAGAGGTGCTTGGAGAACTACAATATAAGAATCCATATTCTTCTGACTTATATAATGTTGGGTGAATGGGGAAGGAGAAGAGTGAGAGAAAGAGAATTCAGCTTTATGTGCCAGGTGCCTTCCATATTTAGCTTATTTTCTGAGTCTTTACAATACTCTAGAAAACACATGGTATTTTCCTCACTTTACAGAAGGAAAATATGACGCTCCAAGAGGTAAATTACCATACTATGCAGCCAGAAAGTGGTGGAGTTAGGATTTGAGCCCAGATTTTTGTGACTCTAAAACTTTTGCTTTTGTTATAATTGGGGGACATATAATTCATCATCCTAATTGGGAAGATTTAGACAGTGAAAGGGAGGGCTATTAATAATTGCACTGGGGCAACTGGAATAAACTGGAACTCCTTTACACAAACTGGTTCCCATGGCCACCCTACTTATAAATACCATTGCCTCTTGAGTATAAACTGGTCTGAAGCATAAAACTAAACTAAATCTTTTTTCCATATCTTAATTCTCTCTGGAAGAATAGATGAGGAATCATGTCTTGTCATGTTCCTTTAGGAGAGTTGGAAACTCCCCTTGTCCCCTCTATTTCCTTCTCTAAAAGACTTGGAAGTTAAACATCTACTGAGGCACACTTAGATAAGATCACTGAAATCGGGAAGGCTGGGCCCAAATGTCCCTTGACCATCTGTGAAATAGATAATAATAATATTAGCAATTGTATTGAGCTCTCACTATGTACAAAGTCTTTTATGTGTATTATCTCATATGTTTTATGTTATATATTATACTATCTCATTCATTAGAAACAGAAAGAAAACTCACTATTTATCAAACTAGTGCCAGGTCCTGGTGACAGAAATACCCCAGTGTCCTTCCTTGCTAAAGTCATATTCTAGCAGAGAGGACTGACTTCCAGGAAATGCAAATACTCCTTGCTATAACAAAGATGTGCCCAAGATGTCCTAGGCTCATTCACTCCAGAATTATGGGCCCATAACGTTCTAGGCCTTAGAGATATACAGACTATGAAAGCATGGAGTGAAGAGGGGTTGTTTCTCCTGAGGGCAAGTTGGAGACACCACAGGGTCAAATATCTGCTGCTAAGATGCTGCTGGTGGCAGCTTTTGTCACATGGGCATGTGACTTTTCTGTTGGAGGTTTACCGCAGCATCTTGTCCTCATCCCTTTGCCTTATTTCTGAGCCAAGATTTGGAAATATGTGCATTGCGACTGTGCTGTGAACACGTCAGGGAGGGAGTGACAGCTGACTTTCCTTGGGGGGTTTGGCATTTCACAATTGAGACATGTAAAAATCACATCACGCTTTTTATGTTGGTATCTGGGCATGGCTCCCTTGGAATAGCATTTCCATCCTCTATGGCTTCATGCCTTTCCTTTTCAGCTTCCCCATTGCTGTTGTCGGTACTCAAAATGCAAGGACAGCTTTTTTGATTGGCAAATGTACAACACAGAAACTCCCCAACCTATGAAAAAACACAACTCAGGATGTGGAAGACTTCCAGAAACCAGTGAATGAATGTTGGAAAGATTCTAAAATAAACACAGCTTTAATTTCCATTTTTGTAGAAATTGCCCTCGTGAGCCTTTGCAACTTTCAGGAACGTGTCTGGATTATTGTTGAGGCAAGGAAGAGGGAAACACATCGATGGGGCACAAACTATGTGCTCAGCTTACGGAGCACCTATTGAGGGTCTGTGCCAGGGGTTATGGTCTGAATTGTGCCGTCCCCAAATTCATATGTTGACGTTCTAACCTCCAATACCTCAGAAAGGGACCATATTTGGATGGAGGGTCTTTAAAGAAGTAATTATGTTACACTGAGGTCATTAGGGTAGGCCCATCAGAGATGACTGAAGAGATTAGTTCATGGTCACAGGCAGAGAAGAGACTGTGGGAAGACAGGGGGAGAAGACAGCCATCTACAAGTAAGGAGAGAGACCTCTGAGGAAATTAACCCTGCCAACACCTACATATCTGACTTTCAGCTTCCAGAACTGTGGGGGAATACATTTCTGTTGTTTAAAACACCCAGTTTGTGGTACTTATTAAGGCAGCCCAGGCAAACTAATATATCAGGGGTTGGCAAACTTTTTCTGAAAAGATTATATAATAAATATTTTGGATTTTACAGGCAAAAAGGTCATTATTGCAAATGCTCAACTCTGCTGTTGTAGCGCAAAAGCAGCCCTAGACACTACGGAAACCAGTGGGCACAGCTGTGTGCCAATAAAACTTGATTGACAAAACCAGGCAGTGGCTGCTTGTGGCGGTCAGCCACACGTTGGTGACTCCTGCTCTGTCCCGATGAGGCACTGTGCTGGGTGAGAGAACGCCAGCCCTGCCCGGGGGACTGCACCGTCTGAGGAGGGGGTGGGAGACTCGGGATGTGGAGGGATACAGAGGAATGAGGTAATGTGTAATGTAAGGACCAAGGAGGCTTTCTTGGAAACGGTTGATGCCTGAGATATGTTTGGACTGAGAGACATTTTATTTGATAATTCCTCGTATTTTATGAAGTGAAATCATGGTCTTCCAGGACTCAGGATAAGGACTTGGCCTGTGGGGCTGGATTCCCCCTATGTGTAAGGGGGGTATGGCAAGGCCCTTAGGACTGTGGCTTCTCAGGGTGAGGTTCCAGGTCCCTTCTTGAGCTTTCTCACTCGGTAGCTAAAACGGTGGCCTTCACCCCAGGATGACAGCCCCTCCGGCTGCTGTGTTCTACGGTTAGGCTTCCTGTCTGACTGGCCTGCATACAAACATCTACGACACATCTGAGAAGCCTCTGCATTCACTGTGGTTCCATGCCTGGGAGACTGGCCGCGGTTCACTCTTTTCTGGATCCTGTAGAGTTAGTTCTCTCCCACGGGATGCCAGAGTGAGGTGCCGTGGGCCTCAGAGGATTCAGCATCCTCATTTGGCAGCTTGGCAGAAAGTGGCCCAGAGAAGGTGGTGGTGTGCTTGAATGTCACACAGTGACAGGCAGGACAGAATTCAGATGTTCTGCCCCTATACTGAAGACAGAGGTTGTCTATCTGGATCATTTGTGGGGTTACCTGAGGGTGACTCAGCTCTCATAAGAGATTACCCTTCCCAACAGCCTTCTCCACTATATTTTGGGGGAGCACTAATTTTTTCTGGTTCTAAATATATATATATATATATATATATATATATATATATATATATATATATATATATATATATATATATATGTGTGTGTGTGTGTGTATAAAATTCATATTTATCTATATCTATATCCATATCTATATCTATTTCAGAATATCTGGAAAGTATAGAGAAGTGTCACCAAACATGTAAATTCATCTATAAGCTTATCTTTCCAAAACAATCACTATAAACATGTTGGTATTTATTCATTAAGTTATTTTTGGTAAATTTTGAAAGAAAACAAGTTAGCTCTGTTTTTTTAGTACAACTTTGAAATTCACTTTTTTCCTTTAATATTATAAGCATTTCCCCATATTACTAAAAACACCAATTACCATCTTCCTTTCCCTTTGCTGAATCTACAGGTTGCCTGAGTAAAGCTTTCTCCAGGCAACAAGGAATTTAGGAGCAAAAGGAGCACTTCGAATGAACATCAGGCACCCTTGTCCTTGACTTACTGGTGGAATGGGTCTGGTCTCACTTCAGTTTCTTCATTTTTATGGAAAGTGCGAGTCCGAATGCCCCTCCCCCACCAAGGTATCTTCCAGCCTCAGGATGCTGCTCTGTGCCCTGCTTTTTCTAGTAAAGCGCTCAGATAGGTTTGCTGATAGGTAATTAAGAAAATTTCCAAACTAGCTTTCCTCAAACACAACACTATTTAGAATGCTCTGACTGTATCAGATGTGCTTTGAACAATTAAAGAAGACACATTGACTTACAGGGACAAATGGCTGAGTGTATAAATCAGATAGTATATTTCAAATCATGCCACTATTGAACAATATGTGGAAGGTGGGGAAGTAGGGGGAGAGAGGGGTGGGAGGGTCTACCTTCTAACACCCTGAATGGCCCTTCCATCTGCTCAGGGTTTACCCTGGGACCCCCCCCCCCCCTCTTTTTTCAAAAGAACTGGGAGTTAATCAAAAGTTTTCTAATACTGTAGGCTCCTGCAATGATTAAAGTGGTAGAGTTTGGATTTTACTCCAAAGCTAGAAGGGGGGTCTCGGCAGGGTTTTGATTTACCTCTGTCTCGTGGGCTTTGGAGGGGCACTGGCCTGGCTGTGAATCTTGGCTCTCTCTAACACTTCTACTTGTGTGATTTTGGGTAATTTCTCGGAGTCTCAGTTTCCTTATCTGTAAAATGGAGATGGTAATATCAAGTATGATAGAATTATTGAATGCAATAAATGAAACAACACATGTGACATATCTAGTATATGTTTAGGAGCACTATAGGGAGTATCATAATTAGTTTAGTAATTGTGATCTTGGTAGGTCTGTGTGTGTATATCATTTCTGTCTTATTTTTGAGGAATGTGATTCCTAAAATTCTCAGACATCATTCTTAAGACATAAACTACTGGTAGCTTCTGGCACAAATGTGTGCATTCTTTATGTACCAAATGCACAGCAAATGAAATTCCATTATAATAATCTGATAATTTTTCCTTAAGCAACGGCAGGATTTTAAAACCTTTCCCTGGGAGAGGTTTTGATAAGAGTTTTAGGTTGATTGCTTTCTTATATCCCTTGTCCTGTTTGGCTGATAAGCTCCCAATCTCCACATTTCACATTGTTTTTATCTTCCAGGGCTGTACACATCTTGTCATTGTCATCTTTTCAGTTGTCAGAATGAAACTGAGAGAAGACAGAGGGGGACTGAAGCCTTGGGAAGAAGTGGCTGAACCCCTAGGCGAGGGTGACAGGTCAGTGTTTCTTGAGAAGTAGCTATTCTGGAGTAGGAATGAAGTAGATAACCTCCAGGAGACAGGTTCGTTTACTAATCTGGTACACAAAGTTTGGCTCTCACATGATATTAAAACTCCAGACCTCCTATTCCTCTGCCTGGGTTGATGAAATCCTGAATTTTTACAATACTTGCTTCAATTCAACATGCTTTCTAATCCCATTGTCATTTCTTGGGAACCAACCTGTTTTGAGAATCACAGACTTTTAGAGTGAAAAGGGACCTCAGAAAACATTTGGTTCAGGAAGACAAGGCTAATGGAAGAGAAAGAGTTTCCCTGAGTTACTCAGCAAGTTACAAATAGCATCACGGGATGTGAGCACAACTTTTCTCTGAGAGGTTCATGGGCACCTTACTGCAGGTGGGCTGGTTCTTGGGTTATTTATAACTGTACCAACATATTTCTGCTTAAGAGATCCGTCAGTGAGTTCTGGGTAGTTCCTTCCATAGTGTGGGCTCAGTTCTCAGTAAATAATTTCTGGAGCTTAAAAAGCTTTGATTTTATAGGACCTCTTCAGCAGCTGTGAAGGGACAGAGAACCAAATGATTTTTAAAAACTACTGTATCTCTTGGGATGGAATGAAGCCCTAACAGAAATTGCTCCTACTCCTGATTGTGGTGAATGCTGGTTTGCTCAACATATGTTTCAATCTCCCTCTATCGTGTGTTCTTAAAATGTAGAGCCTGGAAAGCTAAAAATGACTTCCCAGACTACTTTATGGCAAGGTTTAGATATAATTTAGGTTTCTCTATTAAGCCACGCTCATGCAAGGAGGAACACTGTACAGCTGGGCTTCTACTGTGTTTGCTGGCAAGAATGGTCCTAGAGGCATTTGATTTTTCCTGTGGTCCCTAGCAGAGGTCCCTACTGGGACAGCATTTATATTGTAGCATTTATATCACTGCTCTGGAGCCAGCATGTGAAGTGGTAGTTTCCCATTGTGTTAGATAACTTTCTTTTTCTATTGCTTCCTGATGACAGCAGGGCCAGCAGCTCTCTTGGAAGCTCAATTCTGCTGTGTGGCTTTGAAAATTATTCCTGGAAGCTCAATCTAGCCTTTGTTTCTTCAGTTCTCAGTGGTCCTGCAATCTAGGCGTCAGCAAACTTTTTCTGCAAGGGACCAGGCAGCAGATATTTTAGGCTTTGTGAACAATATGGTCCCTGTTGTGACTATTCAACTCTGCCATTTTAGGATGCAGGTAGCCTTTGAAAATACATAAATGGGTGTGACCATGTTCTAATAAAACTTTATTTACAAAAGCAGGCAGAGGGCCACATTCGGCTTGTGGGTTGTGGTTTGCTGACCCCTGTATACTACATACCTTTCTGCTTAACCTAGCTGGAGTGAAGTCTCCTTTCTACCATTGAACCCTGACCAATGCTGAGATATCCCAGTGTGAGAGTGGCTAGAGTGTGAGAAAAGAGGGAAGGTAGTTTGGGTCCCAGGTTTCTAGTTCAGAGGGCTGACAAAGAAGTAGAACATACATATGTTTAGATAGCTGTAAGTTTGGCAATAATATCTTCTTTTTGTGCTGTGATTTTCAGTTACAAAGTACTTTCATATACAACACCTCATTTGACTTCCAGGACACTCTGTGAGGGGTGTGAAGGGGCTAAGGTTGGGAAACTGAGTAACACTTGGGATAAGCTGTAATTTTCTCAGTCATGTGGCTTGTGAGGAGAGGAGGCAGGACCTGAAACAAGGGCTCTTGCTTCCCCATTCAGTGCTTCTTCCATGTATGGTCTCAAGAGACTGGAAGAAGAGTCCAACAACATTTGGAATTCTACTTGGGGAGGTTTTGAGAGCATTAAGGGAGTTGGTCTAGAAAGGCCTGGTAGGAACTGTCTACAGCTTCGCTACTGAATGTGTGGGCCATGGACCAGTAACACCTGGCTGCTTATTATAAATGCAGATTCTCAGGCATCATCTTGGACCTATTGAAGCAGAACCTGCTTGTTAATGAGCTTTCCAGGTAATTCACATGTACAATGAAGTTTGAGAATTAAGGGTAAAAAAGACTTTTCAAAAGTTAAGTGCTTGCAATCAAATTGTCAAGGCTCAGGAGACACAGTATATATAACAGAGGCATCAAAAGTCATGGGAAGGTTGAAGAATACCAAAGGGTGTCAGTAAAGTGTTGATGTTATTCCATTTGGCTAGGGGGTTCAAAGATACTCAAAGCTTCCTTGACCTGCCATTTCTCCTCTCAATAAATTTACACAGGGAAATATATGCCCAAAGGAGGAAAAATGAAGCAAAGTAAACCCTAACTTAGAGCTGGAGTAAACTTGTTCCCCATAAAATAGTTCTTGTTTTTCTTTTACTTGCTTATAATTGCCCCATCAACCTTGTGAAAAAGGGGCTATTTTATTTTTCATTTGAGCTCATCATCATTACCGTTACTACCTCCACCACAGATCCACATAGCTTGAATCACTGCTTTAAGTCCTTTATACACACAACAGACCGACTCCTAACAATAATTTCATGAAGTAGCTCCGTCTTCTAGTAGAAACACTGAAGCATGCAGCATTTAACTAAATCACTCGAGATCACACAACTAGTTATGTGGTAGACGTGGGATTCAAAACCAGGCAATGGGGCTTCAGACTGCATGCTTGTAATCACTATATCATATCCTTTTGCTGAGCAGAATGGCCAACTGGCCCACGATCACAAAACTAACAAATGGTAGATGCAAGGTTTGTACAAAAGTCTGACTCAACCTGCGTTCTTAATCACAATATAATGTTTTCAAACAGAACGAGATTTCTGGTATCCATGTTAGTTACTGACTCTGTGGAGGTGGATAAACACACATAATTTATATATAGAATATGGAAGATATAATTATATTATAGAAATATATAATTATTTATATATAATTTTAAAAGCTCTGGATATTCCATTGCCCAGCTCTGGTCAAGCAACAGCAAAGTACTGCGCTAGTCAGCACCTGTGCCTCATTCAGGACTTATATCATAGTAGGTTCTCTATAAATGTTTGTGGTTTGAATTGAACGGAATACTCCCCAGGGGCCCTTGCTCTAGGGCACTGGTTCTCGGGCATTAGCATCACCTGGAATGCTTGTTAAAACACAGATAACTAGACTCAACCCCAAAGTTTCTGATTTGGTAAAGCTCAAAATGAATTTCTAACAAGTTTCCAGGAGATTCTGATGCTGCTGGCCCAGGGACCACACTTTGAGAACCACTCTTCAGAGAGCAGGAAGAATTGAGCCAAGTCTTGAAGAATCTTCAGGGAAAACAGACAAGTGAGGAATGTTATCATTATGTTGTTTAAAGTTCACATTTCAAGACATGACTCTCTATACCCTTTTATGAGTGCATGACCCCATAAATGAAGAATGGGGAAAAATATGACATCTGATGATATATGCTTTGAGACAATGTGCCTTTAATTTCATCTGTTCATTAATGTGGAGAAGTGCTCATGTAGGCTTCTGTTATTATCAACTAATTGGGAACACACGGTCAATCTTTCCATTACCTAACAATGCGCCACTGTTCAAGAGTCATCATTACAAGGTACAGTGACATTGCTTGGTATGTATTTGAATGTAACACATTTCATTAAGCCATAGGTGGGTTAGAAATAAAAAAGTTGATCTTATCTAAAATAGAAATAGACAAAATGAATGAGTAAAGACAGGCCACCAGGTATCATTTGCTCTTACTGTTTCCTAGCAATGCAGAATGGAGACACAGCTGGCTGCTGAGGCCAATAGCACATATGTAGCCCAAACCATTGTATGATATGATCCAGGAAGGGATCCAGGATTTCCAGTCTCTGTGGTCTTCTCTGGCTAACCATTTTATTGCAGCAATAGGCTATGGGGTAGGGCAGGAAATGTTTCTCCATACCATCTTCTTTCTTCCTCAATCATATTCTCCCAGGAATCCTATTCTGAGAAAGATGTAGATAAGCTAGAGCCACTGAGAGGATGGTGGCCAGATTGAATGGGTATAGAGAAGAGTACATAAGCAGGAAGGGAAGTTACTCCTAGAAGAGGCAGTGTCAGAAGTCAGTATATGTGATTACTGCTCCCTCATAGGGTCAACCCTCACATTTTCTCTTGAAACTCTAAACAGGGTATGTTACTATTAACAGATCACACTGTAATCTGTAAATTCACTTACTTATCTGTCTCTCCTGTCTTCACCACCAGTTCCTTGATGGGTTTACCCCTAAATATCTAGTATCAATAATAATGCCTCTAATAGTATGAGATCTCAATAAATGTTTGTTGATTTTACTTTGAATTGTTGGGAAGAGGGGGCATATCTGGTCTGTGTGACTCCAGAGGACAGAACTGGATCAGGGTGGATATGGAGAAGGAAATTTATTGTGGCCTGTTCTATCAGCGTCTGCATTTATCTTTATTCCTGGGTAATAATGCTACTTGTGAAAAGTAAATGAGATAATTTTATAAAATGCTTAGCTCATTGCCTGAGGCATGTTAAGTACTCAATTAAAGTTTTCTTTTATTATTACTATTATCAAGTGGCCCTTTTAAATTTTATGTTGTACGTTTTCACAGATGTGCTGCCTTTGGTCTGAATCTCCCTTCCTTCCACTTTCTCTTCTCTTTTCCCTCCCCCTCTTTTTTCTTTCCATTATTGCTCATCCTATCTTTCCACTACCTGTTCATTTATCTAACCACTGAATGTTCATCCATTCATTCTCTTGCATCTATTTATATCTATATTAATTAATTACTTAATTTGCCCATTCATCTCTAATTGGGTGGCTGTGGTGTAGTAGAAAGTGCCTGGATGTAGTCAATTCCATACCTGCTCAGTTGAATCTTGGATGGTGCTGCCTGTAACAGCCAGTGAGGGACATTGACATTGTCTTGTGTGGCTGAGAG
The DNA here is from genome assembly GCF_987537825.1 of Furipterus horrens. Classification (NCBI taxonomy): domain Eukaryota; kingdom Metazoa; phylum Chordata; class Mammalia; order Chiroptera; family Furipteridae; genus Furipterus; species Furipterus horrens. The sequence goes on from NW_028327172.1 coordinate 50,720,159, forward strand.
ATGGACTGTGGTCCCTGTCCAAATGACTTTTCATGGGTACTTCTGAGAGCCATTGAGGTCTGTAGTCCCCATCAGGAACTCTGAGAAGCCACTCGAAGCAGCAGTATCTGAGCGGCAATGTGCACATTTACAATTAGATGATATTATTCATCACAGTAATATTTTATTTAAAGAAACCAATAAAGCAGATGGAGACCGCTAAAGATGTGACTATTGTAGCTGGCATGTTTGTTCAGCAACTGGCACAATAAGAGAGGTACAGAAGAGCCAATGAGATGGAGAACACCAATTATTTTAATTTTCTTGAAGAGGGGAACTGAAATCACAGTTTTGACCTTCACAAATCAGAAAGCTATCTGGATTCTAGGAAATTCAAGATAATCATAGGATCTTGGCAGAGGAGGAAAAAAAAAATGCCTCTGCCTTTAATATTTGACTTCCCTGTGCAGTTATATCAATCGAAGTGAAGTATCTAGAGGAAGAGGAGTGATCCTAATAATGAAGTAGGAAGAACATGGGGCTGGTTTTGTTCAGATCAAGGTTTGGATTCCTGCCTTTCTACTTATTGCCTGTGCATACTTGGACAAGTCATTTAATCTTTTTAAGCTTCTATTTCCTTATTGGTATATGGGTACTAATAATACCATTACATTATTCAAGAAGACTAAAATGAGATAATGTTGATAAAGCAGCTGGCAGGATTCTAGATGCAGCTTAATACGTATTTGTCCCTATGGGTTCCAACACTGTGTGCTGATCAGGTGACACCTGGAATCTTTTGTTTCCTTCTACACAAATGAGCTAATGTGCTTCAAAGAGTGACCAGGATCCTGAGGGACTTGAAATCATGTCCCATGTCCAGCTGAAAGCAGATAAAATGTCTAATTTGAAAAGGAAAGATTTGAGGGAGATAATATTGGGATCTTCAGTATTAAACAGTATTGCGGAGAGATGTCCTCTGAGAGATTAGTGTGTGAAAGCTACAGAAAGTTACATTTTAGCCCAAATGTGGAAAAAGAAATAAAGAATCTTCTACAGGTGAGTCCAACAGAAGGGAAGGGAAAGGCTGCTCAGAAGAGACGAATGGGCCTTGCAATTGCAGGGGTAGAGCCTGGGAACATCGGTGGTGTTGGTAGTCATCTCAGGCAGTTGAACAACAGATGTGAAGGCACAGTGAGGTGAAACCACATGATGTATTTGGGGAACCAAGTGCTATTAGCAAATTCTGGAACCTGGATTAGAGAGAGGTTGGGGTGAGTGGTGGCATGTGGCAAGTTGGCAGGTATCATGCAAGATATTGAGGTTTTTCTGGGATGAGGTTTTCAGCTGAAAGACAGTGATCAGATTTGCTCATCATCATAGAAACAATAATGACAAACAGGATAACTACATTCAGCTCTACTATTCAGTGTACACACTTGGGTAAGTCATTTCAAATGTCTAAGACACACTAGTAGAATGGAGCTAATAATCCTACCTCACTTTCTTCTTGGGTTTACAGGAAGCTCAAATGCATCATGGTTGTGAAAACCCATGAGACAAATGCAAAGTGCCCTGCCCAGTCAAAGGGCTATTGTTTTATTGCCACTTTCCCTACGAAAGTGAGGAGTGTAACAATGGGTTGAGAATATGTCTTTTCAACATCCTGGTTACTTTTCTGCAGACTTTTCTTTTCTTTGCCTTGACTGTGTTCAAGCAAACCATAGCAATGCCCTGCCTCCCCATCTCATTTCATAGATCAAACATGTTTTGGCCCTTCCCTTCCCTGTGGTCTCTGCCCATCTGTACTGGGGTGCCTGTGATGTGTAAATTGTGAAGTGCTATCACACATGAGACTGTCAGACATCTCCATTAGAACATGAGTCTCATGATATCGTAAAATAAGGCCTGAGAAAGATCACATATATGCTATGATTCCCAGTTCCTCTATCTATAAGTTGAGGATCCAATTCCTGATACCCAAGACTATCATAAAAATCAAATGAGGTATAATAAAGTACCTGGCATATAGCACATCCAATTAAAAAAGAAACAAGTAAAAACTATTGGAGGCAATAGTCACTTAATGGGCCATACATATGAACATATTTATATATATTTTAATTATGTGTATATGTATTATATAGCCAGGGAATTTTGTTGTTTGCATTATAAATGAAATCAAGAAAAAGGAAACACTGGATAAACCTGAGTTCAATATTTAGTGAAACTGGATGTTTTCCCAACACTGACACTGAAGTGGAATATTGCATTAGAATGTTCCTTAGCCTGTGTTTAAGTCAAGGCACAGACATGGGCCCTGCACCCTGGGGAATATCAACACAGACTCCAACAATGGGTGCTGGGTTCTGGGCCAGGCTTTTAGCTTCTAATGGCTCCTCCTAGCCCAGCCATCTTATTTGTTCTATTTTCCTGTAGAGCTGTTGTACTGCGTCATCTCCACCTGCTCCCATTGTACACTGGTGTGAAATTCAGGATTGGAACCTGCCCCTGCTCTCTAGGTGCCTGTATTTGGAGGTGGACATTGAGATTCTGCTTTATTATAGACATGGCTCCTTATATCTCTGGAACAGTGCTGCCAGAGACAGAGGCCTAGCCTTCGCAACCACAACTGAGCTCTCTGACCTCTGGTTCTCAGTGACTGTGTGTTTGTGGGGGAGCCGGCAATAGTGGACATCTGCAGGAAGGGGTGTTTGCTTCCTTAAAGTGACTTTTAGGGTATCTTCAGCATCAGTTATAGAAATGGATTTTGGGGATTATTGGCCTGTATGAATACTTAACATTTTTGGAGGTATTTCCTCCCATACATTTCTCATTTTGATAGAATTGGTAAGAGTCGCAGTGTTCTATTCAATATTATATAGTAACTATTATATAATAGAATGATTTTTGGTAATTCATGTTAGACCAACACTGGAGTTAGAGTCTGTGATCTACTCCTTATTAACTTATAATTCTGGGAAATTTTCTTAACCTCTTTATGCCTCCGTTTCCTCATCTTAGAAATGGGAACAATAACACCAACTTTCCAGGGTTATGATTTGTGAAAGGTAATATAACTTGCTTAAAAACCAACCCCATTTTAGTGTCATATTTCCAAATGGCATTAAAATAATTGACAAGCAATTTAATTTTTACCACATGCTTTTTCAAATACGTTAAATATGGAATATATTCATGGCATATAATTTATTAAAACATTGCTTTCTCCATCACTCTATTTCTCAACATCTGTACACACTGCAGTTTCCCCTTCTGAACACCAGCAGCACCCCAGCCCTCCTGTGAACTCCTGCCTGTGTCAGCAATCTGGTCTCCCATTCCTCCCATTCCTCCCCTGTCTGGCTTTATCCACCCACTTTCCCAAAGGGCTGATACTGCAAACTAGAATCTGCCCTCTTTAGGAAAAGGGTAGGGAGGAGGGGGAAAGGATAAAAACACTTACAATTAAGGTAACTGGATGGAGAGTGAATGGACAATCAGCTGCCAGAGTTTAAAGCTAGGAGCAAAGGAAAGAGAAGTACCACATATTAAGAAACATGCTCAGTGGCCACAAATGCTGTCTCTGACCTCCTGGCCCACTCACCCTGAAAGTTTTTTAAGCAGAAGATTAAGGAGGCAGGAAAATCCCTCAACTGTGCGTTGCAAGCCTGGCCCATGAGCAGGGTGAAAGAGTCATCCACAAGGGCCTGGCTGTAAGAGGCTGGGGGGGGGGGGGGCGGGGGCGGGGGCGGGGATGGCAGCTGGGGGAGGGGGAAGATTTCAGAGAGGGTGGCCAAGCTGTGAGCTCCCTCCCTCATCAAAGATCTGAGCAGTGGGAAGTGCTCCTGGCCCTGCTGGGCGCCCTGAAGAACTGTTATGTGTGCCTGTGAGGGAGCCAGGGTTTGGATACCTATCATCCAGCAGATACGGTGTTTAGCCCGAGAAGTTCAAAACAGAGGTGACCTCAACAATCCAGATAAGTGAGAGAACCTTGTTTCATCCCATCTTCCATTTCATACTTGAAGTTACGGCCTTGCTTCCCTCCTCCCTACCTCCATGACAAGTCACTGAGGCTCAAGACTGATTTGCTCTTGTGGAAAGAGGATGGGGGGACATAAAACAGGACATCAGTTTGAAGTTTCAAACTAGGTGGAGTATTGTTAGACTCAAAATCAACCAGAAAACTATGGACTCTGCCGAAGGTCTCATTTAGGAGTGGAAAAGGGAGATTTGATAGTATGGTTGAAGCAGTAATTAGAGAAAAAAAAAAAAAAAAACCTATTTGCATTTGTGCCTTGCTGAGTCCAATTCTTCAATAAGCCAGTTATATTTGATAAATTTTCTTTTATCCCTGAAGCAATATAGATGAAAATGTTCTGTATACAGGAATGTATTATATAAATCTTAGTTATGATTAATAATCATTACAAAGAGGAGTAAAGAAATAACATGAGGGTTTTCTTGATTTCTCTCAATGTTATTTTAGAAAGCCAAAGCACAATTCCTGGTCTGGAGAGAGAAAGAATTAATCAGTGTTTTGAAATACCTAGTACATGGCCAATGGGGGAGCAGGGTAAGGGAGGTGCTTTCTGAACTTGGCTCAGGGTTCTGGCAGGGCAGGGGGTATCTAATTTGACATCTTTCCTAATCACACCACCATTTCTGCAAATACTGCCTACCTCAAAATGGTAGCCAAAAATAGTAGTACACCTATGCTTCCCCTATCAATCCTTTCTCTCCACCTCTACTTATGTAAAAGCAGCCCAGTGGGTGTCCCAGGCTGTTAATGTCTCATGCCATTCAGCCCTCACTGCAGCCCCTACAGGTAGGTATGATATTATTCCCACAATACAAATAAGATTGAAATGCGGAATGACTAATCATTTAACCAAGCTCCCATGCAAGTGGGAGGCAGAGGGGAATCCTTGATTTGAAAGCCCTGCCTAAGCCTCAGTGGTGCCTATGTGTATCCTCTCCATTTCCACCCATCCTCAGCCCTGTTGCCAGACTGATCTTTCCAAGTCCATTGGTGTCATTGTCCTGATGAAAATAGAAGAAGAAAAGTTGGTGTTCGTGCTGCTTGTCATTACCAGAACCATTAAGTAGAAGCAAGGATTGAATCTTTATGGAAGCTTTATTCAAATGCTGGTGATCTGAGAAGATGGTTGTTGATGTACCCTGAAAACTGTCTTAATATCTCATCTCACACCAATATTTTTATAAGGAGAAGAAAAGCATAGATAAAGGGTTTGGAAAAGAAGATTAATCAAATAAGAGTTTCAGTCCAGCTGTGATTTTCCTATTATTTCTTTATCTGCTGATCATCAGTTCCTTATCTGCATCACAGAAGTTCTCTCCCTGGAACATGATGGCTCAGATACCATCTCCACAGCTTGCAGAACACCCCCTGAGGCACAAAGATTGAATTGCTTGTTGACCTCCTGAAGTCACGTAGGTTATGGATTCCAGTTCCTGGAATGACAGCTTTCCACATGGCATTAGTCACATAAGCCTATCATCTTTCTTCTTTCTCGGGCATGCATCTTTCTTTTTCTCTCCTAAATTCTGAGTGTCCCCATGAGACTTGCAACCAGGGGAGCAATGGGCAGCAGCCACTCATCCTAGGCTAACCCCCAAAACTCTCTCCAAGGTGACTTTTTCTCTGACTTTACAGCATCCCTGTCTTGGCTCATCTCTATCACTGTCACTTCCATCTTAGTGAGCTAACAGCAGCCCCAACTTGGCTTACTTCCTATGACATTTCTTGGGAGCCAAAGCAGAGTAGCACCTAGGCTCTCTCTGGTTGCTTCTTTTACCCTAAGCCCTCTCTTGTTTCAGTGTCCCCAGCTTTAATAAACATCCTCAAAATCACCCAAGACTCATAAAGTCAAACCAGACCTGCTCCAGGGCTGGTTTCTGTCAGTAACAAAAACATGAACTGACTCCAACTTCTCTAATGCTCTGTAGTCCTCAGAGTCCTGGATGACATGATAGTGTCTGAATATCCCTAATTTGTCTCACCTTGTCATTCTGTTACAGAGTGGGGGTCTCCAAAAATCCCCAGAGCCTGTGGGTTGGGGGAAGGGGAAAAGGGAACAGTTTTTAAGATACCTTTGCATGACTATGGCTAGTAACTACTGTCTCAGTTATGCAAATGGCTTTGGTTCTTCCAAGGCCCCAAGGAGATGGGAGGGGTTTTGACCATGGAATGATGCGGAAGGAGCATACAGAGCCTGCGCAAAGTTCTGTGAATGGTCAGAACTGGTTACCACACTCACTGCATCACAGGATGTAGTCAGGGATTTAAAAATAAGGCTGCAACCATTTTAGGGAAGAGGAGAGGAGATCCACATGGTTTGCAAGGAAAGGGGAACTCCATGTGGCTTTGAGAAGAAGAGAGGAGATCCATGCCACTTGCAAGGAGGGTAGAGGAGAACTCCATGCAGCTTGGAAAGGAAAGGGAGAACTCTGTGCTGCTTTGAAAGGAGAGGGAGAACTTCAAGCTGCTTTGATAGGAGAGGAGAACTCCATGTGGCTTTGAAAAGGGAATACCATGTGGCCTTGAAAGGGCAAAGCACGTGTTTTCCTGACTGTTACACGGAGGCTGATGACATCATATCCCAGATCCTGAAGGAGACAGCTGATAGATAAGGGATGGGGAACTTCTGGGCATGTTTCTGGCTTCTAGCCTTTTGGGGAGCAAGGAAAATGCTGGGTCCCATGGGAGAACAGGGCTCTGAGCTGAAGTGCTCACTGCCCTCCCCAGGTTGGAATACTGTAAATAAAGACCTGCTTTCCTCAACACTTATTGTTGGGTTTTACACCAAGGCGCCACATGAAAGAACCCCCTTTCTCTCTGTAACAATTCCACCTGGACACCTGATGGACCTTCTCTGTCCTCCAAGTACCTGAGAAATTCTTTCTAAGCAGTGGTAGACCTCCACGGGCCACTCCAGTTCTCCAGCCAGAGGTGTGTGATGGCTAATGCAGAGCCTCAGAGCAGACAGACCTAGGTTCTTAAGTGTAGGTTCAGCCTGCTAATAGCTATGTGAACTTGGACAATTTATTTAGGTCTCTGTGAATGTTGGTTTCCTCATTTGTAAAGAACGGTAATAATGATACAGGGTCTACGAGGATTTACTCAGCTGATGCAGGCAAAGCACTTAGAATGGTACCCAGATTATTCTCAGCCCTTCATTCATTCCTTCAATATATATGGAGCACATAATGTGCTGAGGCTGTGCTAGGTCCTAGGGTTATGATGACGGGCAAACTAAGTCCAATCCGCACCCTCATGCAATTTATAGTTTAACTGTTAAGACAGACATTAACAAAATAAACATTATTATTTGGGATACTTTCTGAGTGTTTGCTGAGATGTGTCTAGGTGATATGGGGACTATACTATCTTATAGCATTCAGACCTGGGAGGTAGGCATTACTAGCCCCATTTTACAATTAAGAAAACAGAGGCCAGGAACCATTAAGCAATTGTCTCTATTAAGAGTGGAGCTAAGTCTAGAACCAGATTAGTCCAACTTCAAACACTAAGTTCTTTCTTTATACCTACTTGCCTTGTACTGTTGACAGAAGCTTTGGCTACCCTGGACAGGGTCTTCTAATCTCTGGCTTTGGAATGATTAGATCACTAAGTGAATAATAAAATAATCAGTGAAAAGTATAAAAGAAGACCTCCCAGGCTAACAAAGGAAAGTCTTACTTTATCTTAAGTGAAAATCTCCAGTCAGCAGAGGCCCTTCCCTGGCCCCTCAGGGGAAGGAGGCAGACTTGGGCCAGCCAAACCTAAACATTAAGGAGTATTAGTCCATCTCTTCTGTCTACATGGACAGATACTTTAGTTTTGGTAAGTTGGCACCCTAGGAGTTAAAAATGAAGACAAAGCTTTACCCCACCACTCCACTATCCAGTTCCAGTCAAACAAAAGCAGTTACTATTATCAATTTCATCCCATGCAATATTTCTTTATCAATAAGATTCTGTGATTAAAAAAAATATATATAACCACTGCTCTAAGGGATTAGCTGCCACAAGGTGGCTCAGGAAGATCTGCAGATCTTTAGAGCAAGGGATTGAGAAGGTGGCTGACAGTTGCTGTTGACCTTGAGTGCTACCACTCCTTTCTCCACCCTAGTACCTGCTCATTCACATAGGATGCGTGTCTTACATCTGGGGAGTGTTTTGATTTTTTAAAGAGCTTTCACCACATTGTCTCAGCTGATCCCAACAATGACTCCTGAGACACGCACTGAAGAAGTGGGGTCCTCTCCAGTTTAGAGATGAGAAGCCTTTGTCCAGGTAGGCTTGTGCCTGGACCTGAACTGCCACATGGCAAGAATATTTGCTCCTGATGTAGACCCTTGGAAGGGTCAGTTGAATACTTTTCTATATGTCTAATGGGCTCTTTCATCCCCTACTCTGGAGCTAATGGAAGCCATGTGGCCTCCCTGTCCACAAGGTTAAGACCATACCTCACAGTCCCAGACTGTTTCTTATATACATGATCACATCCAGCCACTGTAAATCACCTGTACAGTCTCTCTCTCTTTTCCTGCTGGGGGCCTGGCACTGAGCTCAGAGCAATTACAACTTCAGGGATTAGATTTCTGCTGCTAGGAGGTTAATTAAAATTCCAGAGCCTGAGGTGGGTTTGCTTCTCCTGCTGGGTAGGAGGAGAAGGGTCTAAATGCAATCAATTCAGCTTGTCCCTGACTTCCCCAGGTCTCTTTGACCTAGAAGATGGGTTTGGAAGAAAAGAAGGGGATATCTGTGCAAATGGAAAAAGTTAAGTAAGGGAGAGAGAAAATAAAGACAATGTGAACAATGCAGAGAGATGGTTCTCTCATGAACTGTTGGTAGAGTCCACACTGTGGCAACATCATTGGAAAATAAACTGGTCTTGAATAATAAGAGCTTGAAAACAGTTCATGTCACTTTGTTATGGAACGGGGTCCCAACATTCCCCAGAGCCTGGGGTTGAGGGGTGGGGTAAGGGGACAGCTTTCAAGGTGCCTTTGCATATCTATGGACGGTAGCTAGTGTCTTAGTTATGCAAATGATTTGGTTTTTCCAAGGCCCCAAGGAGATGGGAGGGGTTTTGACTATGGAATGGTGAGGAAAGAGCACACAGGGCCTGTGCAAGATTCCGTGAATGGTCAGAACTGGTTACCATGCCCACTGCATCACAGGCCACAGTCAAGGATTTAAAAATAAGGTGGTAGCCATTTTTGGTAGAGAGTAGAGAGAGAGTTCCATGCAGTTTGCAAAGAGGTAGAAAGGGAGAACCACATGGTTTGCAGAGAGAAGAGATCCATGCGGCTTTGAAAGGGCAGAGAGAGAACCATGCATGATCCAGTGCAACATGGCACATGTTTTCCTGGACTGTTACATGGAAGCTGATGACATTGTACCCCAGATCCTGAAGGAGACAGCTGACAGATAAGAGATGGGGTACTTCTGGGCATGTTTTTGGCTTCTAGTCTTTTGGGGAGCAAGGGAAGTGCTGGGTCCCATGGGAGAACAGGGCTCTGAGCTGAAGTGCTCACTCTCCTCCCCAGGTTGGAATATTGTAAATAAAGACCTGTTTTCCTCAACACTAGTTGTTGGGTTCACCGAGGTGCCACGTGGAAGAACCCCCTTTTTGCTCGGTAACAGTTTCAGCCAGTAATTCCTCTTCCTCAACTCTGAACAGAAATGCAAATAGAGCTTTATGCACACACATGTTTATCGCAGGGCTTCTTATTGCAATAATGACTATTGGAAATAATCTAAATGCCTGATCTGGGATTGGTTATGTAAATTATGACTCATCTATGTATGACAGGACATTCTGTAGCAATTTAAAATGTTTATGGAAACATTTTCATGACCTGGCTAACTGCTTATGGTGTAACGTTAAGCAAAATTAAGCAGAACAAATTTTAAAAAAAGTTATAAATAATAAGGTGTAAAGATAAAATATGTTTAAGAAATATCCTGGGAAGAAGATGACAACATGTTTTCATCAGTGGTTGATTCCCAGCTGGGATAAAAACTTGCTTGAATTTTCCAATTTTTTATAATGGTCATGTTATTCTTTTATAATTAAAATAAAAGGCAGCTACAGTTAAAGAGAACCAAAGAGCTTCTTTCTTCCTTGCAATTGTGAGGACTGAACTTCTGTTGGGCTCTTGGGTCTGTAGGTTTGGCTTCAAGGCAGTGGGCTCTTGGCTCTGTCAACAATCAAACCAGAAGAGTCTTATATTTTTAGGCCAAATAAAGGTGGTAAGGGAAAAGGGCACAGGGTTTTTATGTCCACTCCCCAAACCTCAAATCTTCATGTCTTCACTGACCCAGAAGCTCTCAGAACCTAGTCCTTTGGGGTTTTTATGGAGGCTTCATTTCATAAGCATGATGTGATAGATTAAATCATTGGCCATCAGGGATTGATTCAACCTCCAGCCCTCCTCCCCTTCCCAGAGGTCAGGGGCTGGGACCGAAAGTTCTAACCCTCTAATCACATGGTTGTTTCTCTTGGCACCCAGCCCCCCACCCAAAAGTCATCTCATTAGCGTAACAAAAGATACCTTTATGAGTTCCATCACTTATGAAATTACAAAGGTTTTAGGAACTCTGTGCCAGAAACAGAGACGAAGATCAAATATATATTTCTTATTATAAATCACCACATCATGATGATGGTTCTCTGACTGTCCCCTGGGGAGCTGCTATCTCCCACACTGTTCATCCAGAATGGAGATTTGACTCAAGCCAGCCAGCACGGAGCCTTTCTCTGGCCCCTGTGCTGGGCTCGGGGATGGACAAAGAGCACACTCAGTGTCACTGAAAGGAAATGGGAATTTGCTGAAATCTTGTGGGAATGAGCATCTCAATTTCTCCTATGGGCCCCGAAACTGAGAGGACACAGGGGCTTCTGCCGTTACCGCTAGCCTAAGTGTGTAAGACTGAAGCCACTTAGAGGAAAATGGATCTGTGAGATGAAGGCAAGGTCCTGACAAGAAAGCTACATTAGAAAGTTCGTTTGAGTCAGGGCTAACAGTACATAGATAGGTCACTTGAACTCGATGCTATGAGGAGGGTTTAACAGAAGGACCATCCACTGTGGGCAGAGTATAAGGTGCCAAACTACCCCATGCAAAAACTTCGTAGGGACCCAGGCCAGTAGCAGTGGAGCTGCTACCCCCTGTAGGTCCAAAGGGATGTGAGAGGGAGTAGTTACCAGAACCTACAGGAGGGGGTCATGTAGAGAGAAACAGTGACTTTGGATTGAGGGGCAAAGCCAGCCTGGAGTGACCTTACAGGGAGAGATCCAGGGGCATAGACACCATGACTTTCCCCTGGCTCCCTTCTTCACATTGGCCAAGTACCCTGGAAGGCGGAGGCTGCCAGAGCCCTGTCGATGTGGCCCAGACAGCACAAGCTCTGGCGACAGAGGGCAGGGAGAAAAAAGATAGCAATTGGATTTGGAGCAGCAAAAGGAAATGATTTGGACAGTCCTGAATCCAGCCCTACCCCTAGATTGTTCAGTCTGTGTTAGCTAACAAATGTACCCTTCACATAAGTCAGAGGGACTGGGCTTTCTGTCATTTGCATCTGATAGAATCCTAATTGACTCAGTGGTTTAAATGAGCTTCCCTTTCTTCCTCTTTTTTTTTTTTTTAAACTGGGTTAAAAAAATGTGGTAAAATATGTATAAAATGTGTCATTTCAGTCGTTTTTAAGGATACAATTCAATGGTATTAATTCTGTTTACAGTGTTGTGTAACCATAACCACTACCTAGATCCAAAATGGTTTCATCACCCCAAATAGTAACTCTATACTCATTGATAGCTCCCCATTTTCCCTTTCACCCAGCCTCTATAACCTCTAACGTACTTTCTATCTTTATGAATTTACCTATTCTAGATATCTCACATAAGCAGAACCACATAGTATCTTTCCTTTTGTATTTGGGTTATTTCACTTAGCGTACTATTTTCTTTTTCTTTCTTTCTTTCTTTCTTTCTTTCTTTCTTTCTTTCTTTCTTTCTTTCTTTCTTTCTTTCTTTCTTTCTTTCTTTCTTTCTTTCTTTCTTTCTTCCTTCCTTCCTTCCTTCCTCTTTCTTTCTTTCTTTCTTTCTTTCTTTCTTTCTTTCTTTCTTTCTTTCTTTCTTTCTTTCTTTCTTTCTTTCTTTCTTTCTTTCTTTCTTTCTGTCTTTCTTTCTTTATTTGGTTTTTCAATTACAGTTGTCCCCTTTTCCCCTAATTTCTCTCCCCCACCCAACCCACCCCCTCTCCCGCAATCATATCCCTCCCCGTTGTCCATGTCCATGAGTCTTTTATACAGGTTCTTTGACTAAACCCTTCCCTTACTTATCCCCCTTCTCTCCCTCTCCCCTTCCCCCTATTGACTGCTATTCTGCTCTTTGTTCTATTTAGTTCCTTTGTTTGTGTTGTTCTTTAGTTTCCTGTATTAGGTGATATCATATGGTATTTTTCTTTCTTTGCCTGGCTTATTTCACTAAGCATAATTCTCTCTAGTTCATCCACATTGTTGCAAATGGCAGGAGTTCCTTCTTTCTTTCTGCTACATAGTATTCCATTGTGTAAATGTACCACAGTTTTTTGATCCACTCATCTACAGATGGGCACTTAGGTTGTTTCCAGCACTTAGGTATTGATTGTAAACAGTGCTGCAATGAACATAGGAGTGCATAAGTTCTTTTGAATTGGTGTTTCAAGATTCTTTGGGTATAATCCTAGTAGTGGAGTCGCTGGTTCAAAAGGCAGTTCCATTTTTAATCTTTTGAGGTAATTCCATACTGTTCTCCATAGTGGCTGCACCAGTCTGCATTCCCACCAACAGTGCAGTAGGGTTCCCGTTTCTCCACATCCTCGCCAGCACTTGTTGCTTGTTGATTTGTTGATGATGGCCATTCTGACTGGTGTGAGGTGGTATCTCATTGTGGTTTTTACTTGCATCTCTCTGATGGCTAATGATGTTGAGCATTTTTTCATGTGTCTATGGACCTTCGGTATGTCCTCTTCAGAGAAGTGTTTGTTCAGGTCCTTTGCCCATTTTTTAATTGGGTTGTTTGTTTTCTTGATGTTGAGTCGTATCAGCTCTTTATATATTTGGAAATCAGTCCCCTGTCTGTGATGTCATTGGCAAATATGTTTTCCCGTATGGTTGGTTTCCTTTTCATCTTGCTGATGTTTTCTTTTGCTGAACAGAAACTCTTTAGTTTGATATAATCCCATTTATTTATTTTTTCCTTTATTTCCCTTGCTTTAGGAGATGTATCCGTGAAGAAATTGTTACGTGAGATATCTGATATTTTCTTGCCTATGTTTTCCTCTAGGACTTTTATGGTGTCACGGCTTACATTTAAGTCTTTGATCCATCTTGAGTTTATTCTCGTGTGTGGTGTAAGTTGGTGGTCTAGTTTCATTTTTTTGCAGGTCCCTATCCAGTTCTCCCAGCACCATTTGTTAAAGAGGCTCTTCTCACTCCATTTTATGTTCCTTCCTCCTTTATCAAATATTAGTTGACCATAGAGGCCTGGGTTTATTTCTGGACTCTCTATTCTGTTCCACTGATCTATATGTCTGTTCTTATGCCAGTACCAGACTGTTTTGATTACAGTGGCTTTGTAGTATTGTTTGATATCTGGTGTTGTGATTCCTCCTGCTGTGTTCTTCTGTCTCAAGATTGCTTTCGCTATTCGGGGTTTTTTTGGTTCCATATGAATTTATGGAGTATTTGTTCTAGGTCCGTGAGATATGTCATTGGTATTTTAATAGGGGTTGCATTGAATCTGTAAATTGCTTCGGGTAGTATGGCCATTTTGATGATGTTGATTCTTCCCATCCAAGAACATGGTATTTGCTTCCATTTATTTGTATCTTCCTTAATTTCTTTCTTCAATGTTATGCAATTTTCAGAGTACAGGTCTTTTATCTCTTTGGTTAAGTTTACTCCTAGGTACTTTATTTTTCTTGTTGCTATAGTAAATGGTGTTTTCTTTTTTGTCTCTGTCTCTGCTATTTTATTGTTGGTGTACAGAAATGCCTTAGATTTCTGTATATTTATTTTGTACCCTGTGATTTTGCCAAATTCACTTATTATATCGAGTAGTCTTTTAGTGGAGTTTATAGGATTTTCTAGGTAAACTATTAGCATACTGTTTTCAAGGTTCATCCATGTTGCAACAAATATCAGAACATCATTTTTTCCATGGCTGAGTAATACTCCATTGTATGGATATACATGTACCACAGTTGGTTTGTTCATAGATTGACACTTAGAATGTTTCCATGTTTGACTACTGTGAATAACATTGCAATGAATCTTTCTCTATATTTCAAATGCCAACTATCAGAAGGGAAGCTAAAGAGTAAAGAAACTGATGCAATGAAATGCATGGTACTTTGTGGAAGGAACCCACCAAATATGGTTAGAGCTATTGCTAGTGTGAACTAGGACAGGCTGCCTGCTCAGGACCCATGAGACTGGCGCTCATGCAGCCCATGCAGAAGTTAAGAGGATAAAAGGGAGAAGCCACTGATTTCTGGAGTGTGGAGGCCTAACAACTTAGGGTGTTTTTTTTTTTTAAATACCAAAGCCCATAGTATCCTAGTAATTAGACTAGCACTGTTGGCAGCATTAGCTTAATGGTTGAATGATCAGTTTTCTTTCTTTTTTTCCTTTCTCCTGTCAACTCTGGCTGATTAGCAAGGCACGTGAATCTTTCCTTACACATAATTTTCCAAGTCTGAAGTGAGAAATTGAACTGAACTCAATTACAGCAGCCAATCTAATGTATTCAATTGCACACAGGAGCTAGGAATTTGAAGTTACTTGGAGGATGAAGGTGAGCAAACTGGACTTGGTGTTATTGATGTCACATTTATCTGGGGGTGTGCACATGGCCTCGAGGGCACCCATGCCCCTCCCAGACACACGTTTGTGTGAACACATGGATGAGATGCAGATGCTGTGAGATTACATCCTTCAAGATGGAGGTGGTGGCACTTTTTCCAATGGTTTTGCTGATGAATTTACAACTGCTTTCAAGGACTAATTCAGTAGCTTGTGTAATTAAAAAAAAAAAAAATGTTTCCTCTGAGAAACTGCAACAAACTAATGAAAAGAGGTCAAGCAAAGGAGGAAGGCTGATTGTTGGGCAGAGCCTGTACAGCAAAGGGACACTACGTGCAGGACCAGTTGAAACCAAGCTACTCCATAGCAGCAGTGCGTGACAGCAACAGTGCACTGTCGTCAATGTGGTAACTCTGTCCCGAGGTGCTGATCATCCTCACAGTGATGACCATTTGCTGGATACCATGTCCCTGCTGTTCATATGTTACCTTCAGTCTTTAGAACAATCTGCATGGCCAAGGATGTTATCTGGTTTTATAGATGAAGACGGTCAGGTTCGGGGTACAAAGTCTTCCTTGAGCAAGTGATCACAAAAAATTTCATCTAGATCTGAGCTGAACCCAGAGATTGCTGCATTATGTCCCAGTGTCACATCAAACTCCAGAGCCTGTGGCCCAGAGACTGCCAGGCAAGGCAAACACACTCATCTGCTCTATGTTCAAATGCTTGCCATTGGAAGGGAAACAAAGAGTAAAGGCACTGATGGCAATAAGAGGCGTGGTACTGCCCATCAGCTTTCCTCCTTGGCTTGCCTTCTCTTTGTTAGTTTTGTTGCAGTTTTGTCCTCTATGTCTTTTGCTTCTGCTTTCACTTTCCATACTCCTCCTATTTCATTTGTACGTCCCTCTCTTCTCTATCCTTTCCCCTAAACCATCCTGCATTGTGTTCCTTCTCCCTCCCCAATCTCATCAATTTTTGATCAAGAACTGGTCATAAGGCTGTCACCCTGAAAACAAAAAAAGGAGCCCCAGGAAAGAAAACTTTCCTTTGACATAATTGTGAGCTGCAAAGTTGGCAGGAGTCACCAGAGGTGAGCCATGAAACTCTAAAGGGCAGCAATGAGCAGCAGAAGGCTGAAGGAGCCCTTGGCCCAACACCGGGGGCCTGAGACCATGTTCCCGGTCCTCTGGCCTCATCTGTAACTCACCAAAGAGGCAAGAGAAATGTCTTTACCTTAGAGCGGTGGATGCTGTCCACATCTAGGGGCTGTGTGGCATTGAGTATCAGATCCTGAGAGAGGGCATTGAATGGGCTTGGTAAACAAAAAGAGGAGCAGCCATCGAAAACCAGGGCATGAAGTCAGGAAATCGGAGAGCCAGGGAGATGTGAGCAGTGAGGTCACAACAAGGCCAGTCAGCAGGAGGGCAGTTCCGGGTGAGTCCAGGCTTGCTTCCACTGACTAGTTCTGATGTGCCCAGCTCTCCTTGGCATGAGGTAGGTCAGGCCTGAGCCATGTCAAGGTCCAGGGAAGGGGGTTGCTGTACCTGCTCTTTGGCCAGTACCATTGGTCCCTCTTCTTAGCTTTTGTACATTTCAGACCCACTTTGGTCTGACCACGAGGTCTAATAGATGATAACATTGGGAGTAAGGGGCTCAAGGATCTTATTCAAGGTTACAGAACTGGGAAGTGGAAAAGCTGGGATCGCACCTAGAAATTCTTCTCACTTGCCGAGCTGCTTGGTGTCCTGTTTGAAGGCAAGGAGGAATGGTATTTGGAGACCAGCACAGAACTTGCACTCAGACAGGCCCAGTCCTGTATCTTTACTTCAAAACTTATTAGCTCTGTATTTCCACTCTCCATGTTTTGCTACTGTACAAACTTGTTTTTTCTGTCCTGTGACCTGCTTTCTGCAAACAAATATGACAGAATTCACAGAGGGGCACTGTTTCTTGTAGTTTGAATGCCTGGTCCCTGTTAGCTACTCTGAGTTCACAGGAGGCAGCCTGACAGTGTGGACCTCGTGGGAGGGAAGACTGAGCACTGCCCGGAGGAGCCTAATTATTCCCAGCAAGTATCTTTCACCTGGGGGATCTGGGCTTTCAATGATGTGTATATGTGGTGAAGAACATTTTCCAAGTGAGAACTGGGATGCTGTAAAAACAAAATGGAATGATTAGGAAGGTTCTGGACCATGCAGTGTTTTCCTTGAGCAAGTCTTTTAACCTTGCTTTGAAGCTGACCCTCTCTCAGACACTGACAGCCTTTTTGGAACAGAGGAAACAAGTTAAGTTCTTTTTAATGTATATTAAATTGAACCTGTCAAACTTGACAAAGTTTCTTTCAGTAGATGGTCACTAAGAGGACAGCCTGCCCAGGCACGCTGCTCCAAAGGCTGTGTCGAAGGTACTCCCTCCCTTGATTTAGGCGGAACAAAGTCTCCCTCTCTCCCTCTCTCCTCTTTCCTTTCTTCCTTCTTTAATAAAAGCTATCGCTTGTTAGTGATCACAGCCCAAAAGCTGTGCCAAGGACTTAATATGAATTCTCTGATGTAATTCCGGTAACACTCCTATGAAATGGGTTCTAGTGTATCCTCACTTTACAGAAGAGCGAAGCAAGGCTCAGAGTGATGTTGCGTCGCAGCTGCTAATGGACAAGTCTGACTTCTCTGCTTAGACTCTCAATTTCTTTGGATGTTATTATCCTAACAAATCAAACTGCTAACATTTGCTATGTTCTTTTTCAGGCTTTGCCCATGTGTACACATAATTTTTGCATAATTAAAACTTTATCTTACAGCTATAGTTTGGTATTCTTTTAAGATTAAATTTTATTTTTAACAAAGTAATACATAAATATTTTAAAAAGCCAAACAGTGTAAAATATATACCTTAGAAAACACCAATCCCTGGTCTTACTTGATCTCTTCTAACTATTGCTTTTGAGACTGATCTCAACATTTTTGGTAAATAATATGTTATGTGGCTTTTCCTTAATTGATCAGTTCTAGACATTGACTTTTTGAACAGTTTAGGAGGACATGCTTCTCACTCCCTTTGTTTCCATTCCATGGATTGCTAGTGTGACTTTGTGGATGTTGTACAGAGTCAAGTTGTATCTCCTTCTTGTAATATACTTTGTTTTTTTAAAAGATAACAATTCCCTTGCTTTGTATGCATACTTTCCTCTAATCTGCCTCTACTTTTTTTACACATGTTCCCACGTATCTGTCATTCACCAGCCTGTAATTTTCCCAAAACTTAAACATATCAATTCTGGTGGTTTTATTTTCTTTTATTTTTTTTCCTTTTCTGTTCTTTTTGCCTAGAGATTATCCTTTGGGAGCTGTCCTTCTGTTCCAGTCTCAATAGCTTGCTTTCCAAAATGGGGTCTTCTTTTGATTATTATCATAGGACGTCCTATTGTGGCTTTCTTGGGTTGATTTCTAATTTCCTGTAGCCCTTAGCTTGTTACGTTGTAATTTTCTTTTCAATTTGTTTTCCTAAGAATGGGTATATGAGTTATAAAATCTTTTTGAGTCTTTGATTATCTTATTACTCACTTAAATGTATGTAACAGATTGGTTGGGTATAAATTTCTAGTTTGAAAATGATTTTATTTCAAAATACTTAAAGCCACTTTTCATTGTCATTCAACTTCTTGTCTTGGTTTTGAGAAGTCTGAGACCAATTTGATTACAAGTTCTTTGTATGTGACCTTTTATTCTCTCTGGAAGCTTTGGGATATTCTCTCTATTTTTTGAGTTCACAAATTTCATGATGATATGATTCAACGTAGGTCTTTTGCATGCATTGCACTCAGGATTTGATGAATCATTTAAATAGAAGACACTTGTTCTTTAGTTCTGGGAAATTTTCTGGTCTTACATTGATTTATGGTGTCAAGATTCCCCAAAGTTTGAATGAATGGAAGGCAATTAATGTTTATTGTACAGCTACTGTGTTTTAGTCATTGAAATAGACCCTTTGCAGGTGCTATTTATTTTATCTTCATGGAGAAACTTCAAGATAGCTGTTGGCATTAATAGCTTATAGGTGAGGACTCTCTGACTCAGAGTAGTGGAACAATTTGTCCCAGCTATTAAACAGATACCTAGCTATTAAACACCACAGCTATTAAACATCGCAGTCAGAATTCAATCCAAGTCTGGACAACTCCATCAACTAAATGAGCTTCTCCAAATGTGTTCCTTGGAACATCAGTGTCTCTTACATTCCCGTAGTTTAATATATTTAGAAAATGCTGGGGTAAATACATGTCTTAATTACAGGATTTCTCAGAGTTGTTGGTATCACAAACTGCACTGAGTCTCTAAGGAGGACATTGTGTGATGCATCATTTCCCAAAGTAAATGGATGTGATACTGAAGTTGTACCTTGAAGGGTAGGAGAATTAGAGTATGAGATACTAGATCGGGTTGCTGGCTAACAGGCCAGAGTCGCAATGGACTTTGTGGTTATTTCTATAATATCTGTTTGTCCACCCTACTCTTTCCTGTTTCATTCCATTGGCCCACCTTGCTCACTTGGCACTAATCACAGTACCCTTTTTATTTCTTTCAGTTTCTTTATTACTCATACAGCCATACTAGCTGTCTTTCAAATCAATGAAAGCTTATTTATGCCTGCATCTTTCTAATACACTTCTCTAAGCTTGGAGTGTTCTTCACCTTCCTCACTTCACTCACACCTTTTTGCCCTTCAAAGCTTAGCCTAAAGGCGGTCTCCTCAAGGGAGATTTCCTTAAACATTCTGTTAGGTTAGACCTCCCTAGCTTATTCTTAAGGTATATTACACTACTATATTATATCAATCATAACATATATCATTTGTATATTATGTACAGCTTATCAATTGCAATCATATAAATTATGTTTTTAGAAATTTGTTTACTGCCTGTCTTCTTTCTGTAGAATCAAAGCTCTTTTTGCAGCAGGGACCATGTCTGTCTTGCTTATTACCATATGCCTAGAACAGAGACTTGTGCATAATGTATGGGATATGCTCAGTAAACATTTGTTGAATGAGTGCATGAATGATCAAATGGATAAACAAAAATGGCTACTTCATTCATCATTATCATTACTGAGCATGCTAGCGAATTAATTTAGCTTAACATGGTGGCTCTTGTTAGAGTTCCCGTAACCCAATTCTGCTTCACAATAGGTCTGACATGAAACAAGAATATAATTCAAGACATAACCTCAAATGTAGTGAATATTCCATGAAACAAAATCATAATTAAAAAATACTCATTTCTGTTCTGTATATGAATTATTTTGCCAACAGTTATTTCAGCATGAGACTGGTTCTACCCCAAAATACTAAGCCTCAAAAGCATATTCAAGTAGTTCTTCATAAGTCTGATAAATCAAGTTCTCATCACAGAGCTAAAGAACAAGTGAATTCTCTTTTAAAGAGTGAAAAGGTACAATTTTGGAATAAAAAGAAAAAGTCAGGTTAAATATTTTTAAAGCCCTTTTACTAGTCTTCACTGGCTGAGTAGGTAAGCCTGACCCAGAATCTGAGCCAATGCAACCATCTCCCATGAGATTTGTGATTCCATCCCAATGAGATATTCCAGAGAGCTGTGCCTTCCATTGTTACCACAGGGGACTTCTGGGAAGTCTAAATAGCATAACATCCCCCAAAGTATCTAGCACAATGCTTGCCCATGCAATAAGTATAGTTCCCTTGCCCTTCATCTTCCTCATCTGGCCCCCTTTGCCCTAACTTCATTGATTCATTAATTAAAGCTTTCTGTGGGTATCTTCATCCTGACTTTGGAGTTCTGATAATGTCTGATTCATCTCTGCATCTCCAGCCCTCCTACAAAGTCAGACACACAAGAGGCATTGAATAAATGTTTTTGATGAGGAGTGAATGATTCCATCAACAGCCCTGTAAAGTGAATGTGGGACCTTTTATTATCAGCAATTACACAGTGAAGGAAACTGGATCTCAGACAGTCCATGTGACTTACTTGTCTGAGGATCCAGATGATGATCCCCAACTTGCACACAGTCCTCCACAGCCTGGCCCCTGCCCATCACTCTAGTATTTGCTCCTGTAACTCTTCACCTCATTGTTTTCTCTCTAGTAAAACAAAATAGGAATGGCTCTACCTTTGTATTGAATAAATGTTGAATGAGTGCTTTTTTGTGAGGCTGGGCCTTTGCTCATTTTGTTCTCTCCTACTGACAGGTCCTCCTTTTATTTAACCTTTCAACCCTCTGTTGAGGCATTTCCTCCTCCTGGGAGCCTTCCCAGACTAGCTCTTCCCTGCTCTGGAGTAGGTTGCCCTGGCTCAATGCATTGATCATGGCACTTGCAACATTGTACAGTGATTGTTTATTGGTCTGACCCTGACTAGACTGTGACTTCTTCTGGGGTAGAAGCTGGAGCTCAATAAGGTTAACAAAAGATATGCTGCAAAGTGAAATTCCAGTCTTTGTGAAGAAGAACCAGGAACACACTTGCGGTCCCAGCCTGACCCTCCTGGTTCAGTGTTCTCTTCCGGACACCAGGCTGCTGAACACACTGCATGCTATGAGCATCAGGAGGGGAAAAAAAAAAAAAAGATCAAATGGCAGCACAAACCTGAATTGGCAGCCATGCTCAAGATGCTAAGAGGATGCCCATCTGCTCTCCCCAGTTCTAAATCCACAGTTGTGCCCTCCATGCTGAGAGAGCTGGCAGCAGCTGGCCCCCTGCTGTGAGTGAAGAAAGGAACCATTTATTACAAAAAGCCCTCTCTAAATCAATCTGTGAATCCACTCTGGCGGTCTGGGTGCAGAGGCAGCTTGTGGGCACTGTCCTGTGCATACTATTACTACCTCTGCATTCCAGCCGCATTTGGCCAGCGCCTCACCAGGGCATGAAGAAGGAGCCTGGTACGTTTTTCTGGGATCAATTTTAGGAAGTCAGAGATTACAACATTTTATTTCCTGTAAAAGAGGCTTGTACAATTGCTGGTGTGTCCCAGGGCCGCAGCCTCCACAGCTGGCATCTGTGTGATACTCATGGTGGGGGTGATGGTTTCTGGCCAGTGGTATCTTTTATGGAAACCAATTTCCATGCCTGATGCCTCTAAATATCAAATGATGTTTCTGGCAGCTACATCTGGGAATCTCTGTCCTTTGGTAATCACTTTCAATATATTTATCCTCAGAGTTAGAACTTGCAGGTTGGATCATGATCCAGTACTCTTAGGAAGTTAGACTGAAGTTGGAGGTCGACATCAGCTCCAATGTGTCAATGTGGGCCTTTTCTAGAGGTCAAGCTTGCGCTGCTTAAAGCCCAAGTTGAAAATGTTGGCTCTCTGTAGTCCTGAGTTATATACACAGTCCTGCCCTCTGGATAGTGCTGATTGAAACAATAAAGAGTAGCCAGTCTACAGGCTGGTCAGTGACCCACGATGTGGTCTGGTGCAAAAAGATGAGCTGGGCCAATGACACTTAGTGTCTTGTGAATAAGAACTAAGAAATCCCCAGGAAGTGAGGCTATTGGTGGTGAGATCTGAAGCTGGAAGGTCAGGTGAAGAGAGAGACTAGTGGGGTCCTGATGAGCTACATCTAAGCCGAAGTTAGATGGGAGGAAAACACTGAGTAAGCAGAAGCCATGGTGTAGAGACACGTGAGTGGGGTGAATGGGAAGGAAGAACGGGACAGATGAGAGAAGGGAGGCTTCCTGATTACAGCGACTGCAGAGCCCTGCAGGGATGTCTGCTCCTTGAACCACAACAGCTCTATTTAGATGTTTGCTCAATAAACAGGCTTAAATTAAGCCCTGGGCTAATTGCTGGGGGTATAGGGATGATTGGGGTATAGCCCTTGATCTTCAGGCACTCACAGTCCTGTCAGGGAGAGACATGTGTAAATGGACAATGGCATAGCTCAGCAATGGGTAGTAAATGTGCATAAATGTAAATGGGGAAATGGATACCTAGGGAGGAGTACCTCAGTCTGCCCAGGAAGTCAAGGTAGGCCTTTCAGCCAGGCTGAGGGAAGGTGGGTGCAAATTCTAGGCATTTGAGATGAACTGTGTAAAAGCTTGAGAAGGAGCAGAGCATGTTTGGAAATTTATAGGAAGCTGGAAATGTGGGAGAATAAAGCTTGAATATTCATTTATTCCTGGAAGAAAATGTAAAAGTAGGTCGTTATGATGAGAAGGTAAATGATGTAATAGGCATTGGCCAATTAGTTTTCAGAAGCAAAAATCACACAATTATGGTGATCCTTAGCGATCACCTAGTCCAAAGGGTTTATTCCACCCATGAGGAAACTGAAGCCCAGAGAAGGGAAGTCACCTTCATGCTGCTGTGAATCTTTCCTTCTGGAATTGCCCAAGGAAGTAGGGGCAGGGCTGGGACAAGATCCAGGCCCCCTGAGTGCTGGTTTTGGCCTCTGTGTAAAGGGCAGGTAGTTCGACTGGCACAGTGTTTTCCTTTTCAATCTCATGCCTTATGGAGGGGCAGGGGGTACAGGCTAGAGTCCAGCTAACTATGCCTGGACAGAAGCACGGAGAACCCAGTGCAGCAAACAGTGATGCAGCACACATCAACTGTGACTGAAGGCCTATGTGAATGTTTGGCTCCCATGCCCACTGACAACCTGAAATGCCCTCTTTGTCTGCTCCAAATCCTCCCCTCCCCTCAGGACCTAGTTCAACTCCCTCCTCGTCCAGGAAGATTTCAGTGTCTGCCCAGCACCCACAAGTTGGAGGTGCTCTCCTTCTATGACCTTCCAGGCTCTGATATTCACAGAATACTCACATTCCCTGCCTATGACAATGTGAGTTTCCTGGTCATCTGTGTGATTATTTCTCCAACTGGGAGTCCCTGCTAGCTTTCACACTTTCTTGAACTCTGGCACAGGGAAACACTAATGAATTCTTTTACACTTTGCAAAAATGATCCCTCTTTCTTCTTTTGTGCCCTTCCAAAGCTAATTGGACTTCCTCTATTGTTCAGTTTCTACTATTGCCTGCCAGTTTCCCCATTTTTTTCTTAACATTGAATGACAATTTTAACATCCCTTTATAGCCATACAGAGCTTCATAGTTGAAAAATATGCTGCCACACTGTGGAGACCAAAGGTCAGGAAAGTTAAGTGACCCTCTAGGTTTTTCAGGCAATGCTGATCAAAGTGATGGATGAGTTCAAAGTCATACTTATGTGAACTGAGGACTAACAGGAGGTTCAGGAAAACCACTGATTTAAACATTTTCAAGTAGGTGGAGTTTGGGGGAAAATGCAATATATAGAGACCACCCCTTCTGCATTTCAGAGTCCTTATACAGGAAATGATCTAAGTGGACAAGATTCGGACTCTTTCACCTCTGACGGTCTATGATAGTGTAATAATTGCTATGTGGGCTCATCCTCTTTGCCCAGATACTAGACCCATTTATTTTACCTATTTGGGGTGTTTATTTTGTTTCAAAAGATAATGATATGCTTATTTCCACCCTCTGATAAGTTCTAAAATACTGTTATTGCTTCATTCTTCAACATCATCTTCCTCTTAATTTATTGTGTATTGAACCTCTGGCTCAATCACTTTGTCACATGCCCAGTACATATCAAAGGAAGTCACTATGGTGGATCTATTTCATTTGACCTCCAGATCCACTTTCCACTCTTTTCCATCCTGCTGTTCCCCCAGAGGCTACCTTCTAGGGCTGCATTAATGCTCTTGACCTCTGGCATCTGACTGGGTTTAGCCAGTGGGCGGCAATGGAAGGAGGTAGAAAGGTAGGAGGATGGTAGAAGTCAGGGTACTAAACCGTGGCTCCCACGCTGTTGGGACACCATGGGTTGGCTGTAGCCCTGTACTAAAGGCCACAGCTCCTGTCTGGGGCTCCTCTTTATATAGCCTCCTTTTCTGGTTCTGAAAACTGTCCCTTTAGGCCTAGGGATGGCAACCACTCCCTGCTATTACTAGTGATGTGGTTTACATCCTCCCTAGTAGTTTCCTTAAATCCTGCCCAAATCTTTGCAAATACTCTATTTCTTAAGTTCACCTCAGTTATCCAGTTTGAGTGTATCATCTGTTTCTTGCTGGTACCTTACTGATAGTCACCATACATTTTATAAAAAATGGGACAATTTCACTTATATGAGGTACCTGTAAAAGGGATCCCCAACAGTCCCACAGTCCATGGTTTTGGGGGTGGGGAAAGGGGATAGTGCAGCTTTAGGGGCACTTTGCATATCTATGGCTAGTAGCTAGTGGCTTAGTTATGCAAATGACTATGGCCACTCCATGGTGCCAAGGAGATGGGAGGGGCTTTGACCATAGAATGGTGACAAAAAAGGTTATGGGGCCTATGTGAGATTCTGAGAGTGGCCAGGACTGGTCACCACACTGATTGCGTCACAGGCCATTGTCAGGGTTTAAATATAAGACAGAAGCCATTTTGGTGCTGGGTCACGTGATTTGAAAAACTGCAGAGGGACCCCACCAGTCTGCCATGAAGTCTGATGGGAAAAAGGGCTCCCATCCGCCATGAGAAGAAGCACAATGTAAGAAGCATGTCAGAGGAGCATGATGGAGCAGCAGGTTGTAGCAGCCATGTGAAAAGAAGCAGCAAGCAGCTATGTAGTTTATAGGGATGATTCTGCCACAAGGCCTGGGCTAGTAAGAAAGCAGGCATGCTGTTGCTTTGATTATGCCAGCTCCAGCAGACTCCAAAGCCACTGAGGACTCCACCTTGCAGACCCAGACTCTATGTGGACTGTTGGAACTCAGGACATGCAGAGAGGACACTCTCTTGGGACTTGTACCTTTTCTGGACTTCACCATGATCCAGTGTAACATGGAGTATGCTTTTCTGGATTGTTATATGGAGGTTGATGACATTGTACCCCAGATTCTGAAGGAGAGAGCTGATAAGGAATGGGGAACTATTGGGTTTGGTTTACAGCCTTTGGGGGAGCAAGGGAAGTGCTGGGTCCCATGGGAGAACAGGGCTCTGAGCTAAAGTGCTCACTGCCCTCCCCAGGTTGGAATATTGTAAAGGCCTGTTTTTCTCAACAGTAATTGTTGGGTCTTACACCAAGGTGCCATGTGAACAAGTCCCCCTTTGCTCAGTACCATACCTACCATAGTCACATTTATAGAGATAGAAAGTAGGATGGTGGTTGTCAGGGACTAGGGGGATGGGGTGCTACTGTCTAACAAGTACAGAATTTCTATTTGGGATGCTAAAGAAGTTACAGAGATGGATGGTGGTGGTGGTTACACAGCAATGTGAATTCCCTTAATGCTGTTGCACTATTCACTTAACAATGTTGAAGTGGTAAATCTTATGTTATGTATATATTACCACTATAAAAATAAATAAATAGGGGGAAATAAAAGCCAATTGGTTATTCATGCTTGATACACTAGAGCCAAAACAATTATATATATATATATTTTTTTTTTTCTTTCCATTTTCAATACTCCAGTGAAGGGACCACACTGGGTCGGCCCATGCAATGGCCAGGCATTTTTTATTCCTGCCAAACAACTTACTCATGCCTGGAGTGCTGTTTAATTTGTTTGGAAAAGTAGATGCATGATGATCTTGTCTGGTGCTGGTACATAATATTGACTGATAGTAGCCTCCTTTGGCCTTTTCCTTCGTTCAAAGCCTAGGTCATTTCTACTTATTTTATGAAGCTTTCTGGAATTTCTGCCTCAGGCTCTTGTTGCTCTTCTCGCTCCTCTTGCTCCTGTCTCCTAACGCAGCAGCATTGTGCCGGCTCTGCAGAAGTTAGCCCATTATGCTACTTCTGGTCCTAATCCCAGATAGTTGTCTCCAAAAGACTCAGAGTTCTTTGAGGGCAAGGATCAGGGCTTTATTGCCTTTGTTCCCCGTACACCACACTGATGCTGAATGGTATTCCACACACAATTGGTGAATGGTTATAACCTTATATAGATGGTATTGTGTAATTTACATAATGAAAAGTACTGCAAATCAGAATGTGTTTCTCTCTGGCTCTGATTTCTACTGGCAGGGAGACTCATTTTCTTAAACTTATAATAGCCCAGATTCTTGACAGCAGTTTGACATCCAGGAACAATGGATGCCTTGGGTGCTTCCCCCCACCCCTTTTCTTCAGTTTTCTGCAGTCCCTGAGCCAGAAATTTATAAAAATAGCTGAAATCTTCAAGGAATAATGAACTCCTCTCCAGGAACCACAGAGGTGGGCAGCATCCACAAAGCTCCCGTTTCACCAGAGACGAGCCATCTGTTCTTCTGGAATTGTTCTTAGACTGTCGTAGCATCTTTCTAATTTCTCTCTTTTTGAGCGGTAAACTGCATAGCCTATTTATATCGCTGTCCTAGTGTTGTTTTAGCATGGCTTTTTCAGTAAGGGAGAGAATTTGGTTTTATTCAGACTGCAACAAATGCTAGTAAATTCCAGTCCCATTCATGGGCATTGCAGAAATAATTAGATAAGTTAGAGACTTGACCAGGGAGCCATGGCATCCCAAGACTTGTACTTTGCTCCCGTTCTGTGAATTGGATACTTAAATATGAATTAGAATATTAGTGTGTGAAAGTTCTTAGCCTTTTTGTTATTTACTATGATGTGTTTTGTTGGTTCACATAAACTTTCTATTTCTAAGATAATAGCCTATTGCATATCTAATTTGTCCTATTTTAAAATAATTTATTTGTTGTCTCAATTTTATTTGTAGCACTTATGGAAACTTCATTTTTATATAGTCCATATGTATTAACATTTGTCTGGCTGAGTACTCCGTTCCACTGAATTGTCTTTTGTGTGTGCATTAGTACCACATTTAATGCTAGTGAATTAAGAAGGCATTTTAGAAGTTTTTGGTGGAAATATAACTGATGTAACTTTTCAGGAAAAGCAATTTGCCAGTTGATTGCAAGGGCCTGAAATATGTTCATATTCTTATACCTAATAATTCCCCATTGAGTAATCTATGCTCAGGAAATAGTAAGAAATATAAAACATATACATTAAGATGTTTACTACAGTATTATTTATAATAATAGTCCTGGCTGGTTTGGCTCAGTGGATTGAGCGTCGGCCTGCGAGCTAAGTGTCGCTGGTTCGATCTTCCAGTCAGGGCACATCAGAGAAGGAAAACTCTGACTTCAAAAAACCTCCGCTGCCTTGCGGCATACCTCTTCAGGGGAAAGGCTAAGGGAGTAAACCCCGACAGAAAATCCGGAGCCGGAGTCCCTAAGGCGGTTTGACGTTGTAGTCAACACCGGCAACTCCTGCGGCGCACCTGAAGCCAAGCTATATTGACTCCGTCTTTCCCTTGGACCCTTCAGCTGCGAAGAGAGGGGGGGGTCTGCTGCATGGGCAACAGCAGACCCTCCATATCACCCTGCCCAGGCTCTGTAGCTTCAGCGTCATCACAAGATGTCGATTCAACACGGGAGGAGACAGATACCGGGTCACTCCCGAGTCGGACTGCACAGCCATTCTCGGCGGTGCAGATAGACTCTTAAGAAGCTACACCATCGTCTCTCGAGACGGACGGCTGCCGACGACGATTTATAATAATGAAAGGTTGAATATAATGTTTGGGAATTAGGACTTTTCATAGATTATCATGTAGCCATTAAAATTTTAATTACAAAGAAAATGTCAAGACCCAAGAAATGTTTGTGATATAATCAGCGATGTGTTAGCAGAAGTTTAACAACAGGCTCTCTGAAAGCATAAAACAGCCCAGCTTTGTAGCGCCTGCCTGTTTCTGTGGTGTACACATTCCCATCATGGCTGATTTCAAGCTCCATTATGATGTCACTAAATTCAAAGTTGGAAAGACATGTACGTGAGCTCTTGGGAACAGGTGTGAGCCAGCTTCAGCATGCTGTTAGTTATAATGTTATGTGACAAAAATAGTGTGCAAAGGGTACATGCAGTGTGATCTCAACAATGTAAGCAATCTATTTAAGAAGAGACTGGAAGAAGAATGGTTCCTTTGGGCAGAAGAATTATGAAGTATCCCTTCCCCCCCTGCATCTAAATATTTCTCTGAACTTCACAGAATGTTGGTAGAGAGCCAAATTATCCTTACAATCAGAAAAAAACAATTGCTACCTTTCCTGTTTCCCTCCTTCCCTATTCACTCCTCATCATGAAGCTTTGCTTCTTTCATGATACTATTGGCTCTAGTGACAAGACTATGTGCAGGCCTTTGCTGGGGTCAACTTTGAAGACTTGTTCTGTCTTTCTAGAAGTTTTCCTTTGTATCAGAATCTCCTGTCCCTATACCTGTCTCCCTTTTCACCCTCTACAAAGAAGCAAAGAAGATTTTCATCCTTTACAAAGAAGGTACTTTATTATCTAGATGTAGCAGGCAGTGGTATCCCACAATACAATTATTTTTCTGTCACATGTGACAATGTGTCCCTCCCATCAGTCACTCAAAGCTGGTGGGAAATACTCATTCTGGAAGGAATCAGTCCTCTCATTTCACTGTCAGATGGGCAGTGTGAGACCAAGATCAAGTTGAGGACTCACAATGAGCTAGTGGCTCGGGACACAGGTGTCCTGACTCCCAGACAGCTGGAGTGTCCATGGCAGCAGTGCTGAAGGCAAGAATCAATCTAGAACCTCCTGTGTAAGAACTGGTAAGAGACAGCCCCTCAGTCTTTATAAAGGTGCATGTGGACATCCAACACTCTCACTGGGTGGGCACTTTGCCTCAGCTTGCAGGGAAGTGGGGCCATTCTGGGGAAATTTTCAGCTTCATCATTCTCTGGCAAACAACCCCTTCTTTCCTTTCACGAGGGCATTTTTGGATGTGGCCAGTTATGTACTGAGCAGAGGGGATAGCAAGTGCTTGGGGTAGGAGAGAACACACAGACTTAAAGAGCTTCATTTTAATAACTGGCAACTCTCTAGGAAGTCACAATGAAAATCACAAAGAAACGTGTATGATTAAAGGGGAAATTGTTTTCTCTACCACTGGGGCACACCTGAAGTGGAGGTACGTTAGCCTTTCTCCCTGGGCAATGTTGGCCTTTCGGGGTGGGGCCTCGGTAAAGTCTTCTCCACATTGGAGTTGCTTGAAACCGCCCCCCCCCCCAATTTTCTAGGATGCAGCAATCTTCCCCTGTTCCCTGTCTCAGAGAAGTGGGCACTGGTTAGAAACCCTGCCCTTATTTGTGTACTGGTCCTGATTTGCTCTGACATGCCTTCCTGCTCTGTCACTTTACCCTCCAATCCTTCGCCAAACCCTGTCCATGTCACTCTTAGGACCTCCTGCAGTCTCTCCACTGGCATCTGTCTTCTGTGACCTAAGTCAAGCTGTAAGCCCGGGATGCCTGGACACAGCAGCAGCTTCCTCCCTCGGCCATTCTGCATCCACTCTCTTCCTTCCTCCACCCTACACACAGTACCCAGAGGTATCGTTTCAAAATGTCTACGCTTCAGGTCACCCATATGATTATAGCACGATTCTCTTAAGACAAGCTCAAAGTCCTCCACCTGGCTTATGTGCCCTGGAGCACCTGCTGCCACCCGCTCCTCATTCCCACCCTGGCTTTCTGGGCTCTGGTCGCCTTTCATTTCCTTGACTGTGGTATGCTCTCTCCTTCTACAGAATGTTTTTGGGCCACCCCACAGCTCTTAATGCTCCCATGAAGCCCGTTCCCCCTGTTCTCCAGCTCAAGCACCACTTCCTCAGGAAGTCTTTGTTGACACCCTCCTCCCCCAGCACCTCCTTAGCTGACCAGGTCCTTTGTCACACGCTCTCAGAAAACCAGCCCCTTTCGTTCAGAACACTTATTCTAATTTGTAGTTACTTCATTATATCTATTTCCTGTTGTGACTGTGGGTGACAGGACAGCAGGGGGCACCTCATTCACTGGTCACAAAAACATTTTCAGCATCCACTCTAGTGCTTGTTCATAGCTCATCAAATGTCATTTAAAGGAATGACTGACTGAGTGCATGGGATACGACTTTTCTGCATGAGCCCTTTGAGAATGCCCTTTGTAGACTTGCTGATTCGTGCCCTCACGCTCACCTGCCACTTCTTTATATCCAGCTATCGGTTTTTCCATCCATAAAACGGGGCTAAGCATACGTCTCAGTGCTGAATGGAAGGTGAGCTATGATCATGGATCTGAATGTACACAATGACTGTCATCTAATGGGTGCTTAAAAATGCTTGCTTTCGCTGTAATCACACTTGCTTCTTATCATGAGCACTTAGAAGGAACAAGTCTCACCTCATTCATCTCAATAGCCTTGCACACAGTTGGTGGGCCCCCATGAATGTCTCTGTGTTGGAATGCTGGGGCTGAAACATTAGCTTACACTGTCCTTGGCTGCCTTTTCCACGATTAAATCCTTAATCCCCCATCTTGCTGTGAAGCATCTTATCTGATCACATAACTTGTGGCACTCTCTGGCTAATTCATTTTTGATCAATTGGATTGCTCTACACTTACATTCCTTTGTAATACAGCCTCTGGAGTTCCTGTCTGCATGGGAAGGCAGTCTGGCTCATCTGAACAAATTGCTTAACATGTTAAATTAGATTCAACCGTCCTCAGAAAGAAAAATTAAGTACAAAAAAAAAAAAAATAGAGAGAGATGAATATCAATTGTTCCCATACCTACAATCTTCCTAAACTGCCTTAATTTACTATTGACAGCTCCTAAGTCATGTTTGCATTGCTACTGTGACTTGTGCCAGCCAGGAGTTTAAGTCATTTTCACCATCATCAGCCAACAGTCCCTGAGAAGGCACCGAATGTTTGGCACCATGCTCACAGCATTGTAGAAACATTTATGACCTTAAAATATGCACACGGCAGTTGGGGAGATTTATTCATTGATCATTAGTATTATTAATTTGTCTAGTAATGCTTTTCCCTTTCACCCATCCCCATCTATTGTGTACCTGTTGAAATCCTATTTATCCTCTAAAGCCCAGCTCAGATATCCCCTCCTCCCAGAAGTTTCTCTATTCTCTAATAAAAAATTAATCACTCCTTTAATTGGGCTAAATCTGTAGCTTAAGAAACTTCTAATTTTTATTTTCAACACTGTGTTTCTTTGCTAAATATTTGTCTCCCTTATTGGAATGTGAGATACCTAAAGGTAGGGAGATAATTCTGTCCTTAGCATCCAACACAGTGATAAGTATATAGTACAGGCTCAATAAATGCTTGCTGAACTGAATTGATAAATTTATTTAGCCAAAACAGATGTTGCACATACTATGTGCTAGATTCTAAGAAGGGTATACAGACCCTACTTTCTAGGAGCTTGTGGTTATTTTGTGAAACGATAGATGCAAATATAAAATGTAAACACAGAGGTGTGTGTGAGGTGCTGTGGAAGCCCAGGGGCATGGGGATGGCTAACACATACATGATAAATAGACACATTATCACGAGGCAGTAAGTAACCACTTAGAGGTGAATCACTAATAATTTAGAGGAGGCAAAAATTAGTGTGTCTGGGATGATCAAGGCAAGGTTTTGCCTAAGCCTTTGATATTTTGGGTGTGTTTGATTTACATAAGTAGCTGTTCCTTTCACCATGATCATGCCAGTGCTGCAAGTTCAAGTATATTTATCCACAGTAAATGGGGAAGATCTAGACTTAAGAGCGTGTGAAGCCTGGGACTGCTCAGGCTGCTGGTCTTGATCTAGCGCCATGACTAGGTCCTATCAGGGCTTGTCTTCTGAAACCTGTTTGGCTGAGTTTTACAGCTTGGAGACTAAATAATATATAAGTAAATAAAAATAACACAGCTCTGGTTTTGAAAGTTTCCACATTGTGGTGAGAGACACATGCCACTGGGCACCAGGCAAGGCAACTTGCTTCACTCCAGGAGCAGCTGCCATGCTCAGAGGAAGAACAACATTGGCTCAGGGCCCTGGCCTCATGCTAAGGGCCCTGGCTACATTTACCTTGGGCAGCAAGTGGTAGCAGGCACACTGTCTCTGGCTAGGAAAAGGACTTTGATTAGAAATATAGCACTGTGATGGTGCTGAGTTTGGTTAGTGGAGTCAGTTGACCTCCAGAAGCTTCCAAGCACCCACTGTGTGCAGAAAGGACAAAAGCTTTGAGGACACACTCTGGGCATACACAATCATGCAAGCTCCTCCTTTGTAAAATGATGGTGTTAGAACCATCTGATGCAGCACCACATAGTGGAAAAACCAAAGCCAAGAAAATCAGAAGGCCTGGGTCCAAATTCTGCCAACCTGGTAATGCAGCAGAACCACGTGTGTTTTAAATGCTCCTTAGGCTAACCCTTTCATTCATGTCTGGACCAGAGGAAGTCACAGAAGCCTGTTGCCAGAAAGGGATCCTTTCTTCTAATCCTCACATTTGAGTTCTTCCTAACCTAAAGTATGTATCACCATTTGGTAGGAGAAAGTGAGTAGGGAAGATGACCCAATCCTTTTCCTCTAGGACCTAGTTCAGAACCATTTAATCCACCATCTGTGTTTCCTTTCTCCTCTGCTCTGTTCTGCTCTTTGGTAGGGCAAATCTGTGCCCATCTTCCCTGCCAACTGCAAAGGAGGGTGCTCAGGCAATCAGAAAGAGGAGCCATGGCAGGGAAGATAGTCATGACTTCAGTCCAGTTCATTTTATTAGTCCTTCTGCCTTTTCTTTAAAATCCCATCCTATTTCAAGAGGCCAAACTGTGTGTGCCTCCTTGGGCCACTTCAGGCTCCTCCTCTGGATGAGAAGAGGCCTTGGCCTCCCCCAATACCTGGACTGTGCCACCAATGAGCTTGATGCTCAGGCACAAAGCAGCATTGGAGGAACCCTGCAGGACACCAACAATCATCTGCTACCACCTCTTCCGTGAAGCACTGACTGCCTTTTACTTTTTAATCCTCATAACATCCTCAAGAAGATAGCATTAGCCTCATCCTGCAGACATGGAAATGGAGAGGCCAAGAAGTGGAGTTAGTTTCTAGGATCACAGTTTTCCTGGGATTAGTTTGTTTGTTCTAAGGAAGATACCAAAAATAAGTCTTTGTGAATAAAATCGTGTGTGGACCCAGAATGGAGCCACAAGCTGGCTTCAGGGAGAAGGCATTCTGGTTCTGCCTTTGTTTATTTTTCATGGTGACATCCATTCTCTCTCTCCATCTGCTCTAGTTTTCCACCCTGCTGACCGGCCAGCCCTCTCCACTTTCCCAGTCCACCCAGAGGGTCCAGTGGGAGTGATTTAGTCTCTATTATTTCTCTGATTGGGCAGGGCTCAGCTGCTGGGGTATTTCATTGGGCTTTGAAACAGTGACTTTCCATTCAGAAATAAAATCATTTCATTATGATCCATTGTAAAAGTATATCTTACATCATTAGTAGGTACACAAATATATACACATCATGAGGTAAAGATATAAAGTCATATGTACAATATATACAAACACACAAAAGTATAAACACACATACATAAACAACATTTGTTTTTGAAGCATATGTAGTTGAGAAATATTTCATGAAACAATACTCTCTTAAAGGACTCTGATATTTTCCATTCCTTTCTATCCCATTATAGAAACTAGTGCTCATTATCCTCCAAACTGATTTCATAACCAACTAATGAGCTTAAATCCTCAGCTTGAAAAACACTGATCTAAATGTTAGAGGGCCTCAGGGCACTGTCCCGGGCCCCTTTCTGTTCTCTCTTTTACTCTTTCTTTTGGTGATCTCATCCAGCTTCATGATTTAAACACCATCTATACTGATGCTTCACAAATTTACATGTCCAGGCTGGACCTCTATGCATTTCCACATTCATGTACCCAATAGCCTGTTGACATCTGTACTTGGATGTGCAATGGCATCCCACACCAAACTCCTGGCCCCTATTCCAAACCCACATTTTTGGCAGCCTGCCCCACCTCAGTAAATGGCAGCTCCATTCTTCCAGACGCTCAGGCTAAAGCGCTTGGAGTTACCCCTGATACCACTCCAGATCCAAACCATCAGCAGTTACTCCTGGTTTCAAACCATGTCTAGAAATCAACAAATCCTCACCACCTCCACCAAATATCACAGGTTCAAATGCCATCATCTCTCTTCTGGATCATTATCATGAACTTTCAACTGATCTAAGCCAGAGTGATCCTTTAACAATATGTCAGATCATGTCACTCCTCTGCTCAAAACCCTTTAACAAATCCCCATCTTTTGCAGCATGAAACTGCAAGCCTTTCCTCAGCCTTCAAGACCCTACACTGCTGGACCTGGTAACCCTCTGACTTCAGCATTTGCTGCTCCCCTTCCTTCCCCTGCTCCTGTGTTCCTCAGCCATGCCAACCACACTCCTACCTCAGGGCCATCACTTTTTCTGTTTTCACTGCCTGCCCCTTTCCTTCCCCAATTGTCCACATGCCTCACTGTATTAGTCAGGGTTTTCCAGAGAATGACACCCAATAGCATGCATATCTGTATAGAAAAATATTTGTTATAATGAATTGGCTCATGTGATTATGGGGGCTAACATAAGATCTACAGTTGGCAAGTTGGAGACCTGTGAGAGCTGATAGAGTAGTTCCAGTCCAAAGGCCAGCAGGCTGAAGACCCAGGAAGAACTGATGTTTCAGCTCAATGCTGAAGGCAGGAAAAAACTGATGTCCCAGCTTGAAGACAGTCAAAAAGGAAGAGTTCTCTTTACTTGGGGAGGGCTCATCCTTTGTTCTGCTATTAGATGAAGCCTACTCACATGAGAGAGGGCAATCTGCTTTACTTGATTTACCAACTTAAATGTTAAACTCATCTAAAAACACCCTCACAGAAATACAGAGTAATATTTTGCCAAATCACTGGACACTTTGTGATCCAGCCAGGTTGACACATAAATTTAGCCATCACACTGACTCTTTTCTAAGACATACTTTCTCTGACCATTAATATATGACACTCCTGTCTCCTCTCATGTTACTTCAAGTCCCCTTACCCTCCTTTCTTTTCTCCAAAAGCACTTATTACTAACCTGACTTACTAATTTTTTGTTTATTGCTATCAACCCCACGCTATGAAATCTGAGAGAATAGAAGCCTTTTGTTTGTTTTCAGCCATCTTTCAGTGTCTAGAACAATACCTTGCATATAATAACAGCTCGAGTAATATTTATTAAGTTAGTGAATAAGTCCCTAGACAGCCAATAAAGAAGTCATTCTTGGACTAGGTATGTGCCCTGGTCCAGTCAGTGGCCACCTCTTGTAAAGAACAGCTTATTTTGTTTCCTGAATTGGGGGCAGCAGGTAGAGCTGAGCCAGCCAGAAGGGACTCCTTCGCATGGTAATCCCATACACATTGAGTAACGTGTATAATAAACTACATATTTTCCTTCCTTTGTATGGACTGTCCATAAATGTGTATGTCTTTTTTATGAAGTTCCATGAGAAATAAATTTAGAAGAGCCACAAGAAACTTGAAAATGCTATGCATGTTCATAGAAGGAAGGGATTGATTCTAACTAGTGGTATAGAGAACCACTGTGGAGAAAATGTATCTTAGCTGTGCTGAGAGTAGGATTCAGGAACAGAGATGAGGCTGAGCAGACAGAGCATGTCAGATGGAGGAAAAAGGATACACCTAGGCAGAGGGGTGGGAAAATGGACTATACACAAAAAAGAGGGCATCATTTTTGCTTAACATCGCGTAACTACCAATTGAAAATCAATCACTACCCTGGGTATTGGATCACAGACCAATTCAGGTGAGCTATAACTCAAACCCCCCAAATTTCATTATCTCATGACATGACTCAGTGGCCTGGATTACCCAGATCATGACTTCTCCTCTCCCCCCCAAGGGGCTCTGCATGAATGCAGGTAATAGCTTAGCAATCACCTGGCTGTCCTCTCTAGGACACTTTTGATGTTCAACAGGTACAGGTGAGACCACTGTAACTCCAAGAACTGATGGCAGCCTGCACTTGCAAAATGCTTGTCTCTACTTCCTGAGTGTTTAATTAAATGATTCTCACATTCTTCAACCACACAAGGGTGCCTGGGTAATCCTCATTACATTTATTAGCTTTTTCTACAGATCAGGAGCAGAAGGCAGGATGGAGAGGGCAAGTGTTTGACTGAACAATTTTAAGCTTGTCTGTGTTATGATTTCATGATTTTCACACTGCTCTTTCTTTATTCAGATTCGCCAAAGAATTGTATTCTCTTTCACCCTCCTCTTAAAAATGACCAACTTTTCATCATATGAAGAACTTCTTGAACTAAAGAAGAAAGATTTAAAAAAGTTCTTAGCTTACGGGAGTCTGACTTTCTCTTTATATTTTTTCTTTCTATTTTGTGCCTATATCTTTGTCTGTCTTTTTCCTCTCTGTTCTCTTCTGTCCAGTCAATATCTCTGAAAGGCAAATGAGTACACTGTATAGAAAGAATACTTGGGAAACAATGAGAAGGCTTGGGATCTGGGTTCCAGCCCCAGTGCTGCCACTTCATAATTGGGTTTCACCAGGCAAGTTGCTTAACCTTTCTGAACCTTGATTTTTCTGAACATATCCTGTGGAGGACTGGGGATGCAGAGCAGTAGCACCAAAAGCAAACAAGTTCTATTTGGATCAAAAGACCTAGGTCTTCTGTGGGCCCTGTCCTGTACCCATTCTGTGGCACTGAGCAGGCTCTTAAACCTCCTTGCATCTCAAGTGTCTAACCCAGTGGTTGAAGATAACATGAGGCTGTGGGGAGAAAAAGGAGAGGCAATAACTTAGCAGGGAGGGTATGGCCTCACAGTCAGAAAGGTTGGGGTCAATTCTCCTAGCTGTGTGGTCTTGGATAAGTTATTTAATAATAGTAGTTAAGATTCACTGTGTGTGTATCACGTGCTGGGCATTATTCTAAACCTTTATTTGGATTATCTCCATGAGTCTTTCTAACCTGATGAGGAGGGTGATATCATTTTCTCCATTTTGCAAATGCAAATGTCAATGTCAAAGAGTAAAGACTGACAGAGCAGGAAAGCAAGCCCAGCCCTTACGACTCCAGAGCCCACATTTGAGCATTGCAAATCTACAACAGAATTGCTTGTATAATAGGCAAAACCAATTAATTATTATATATTTATAATTGATACTAATACATCAGTGACTACTATTGATGTTAATATCAATAATAGGTAATGTCAAGGAGTACTTAACTCATATAGCTATTCCAAGGAGTAAATAAGATGCTACAAATAAATGACTTACCACAGTATCTTATAATAATGAAATTCTGTAATAAAAGTCAGCATGTGTGTATATGCCACCTTAAATATTTACTTTTGGAACATGATGGGGTAAAATATATATATTGCGTGTATGTGAATAAGTAGCTTGGGATCTTTTACTTACTTACTGTACAAGATCGTCATGATGACAATCTCTAACTTTTCTTCTAGTTCCGAATTCAGACCCTCTATGACTCATTTACCCCAGGCTGTGTCAGCTTTAGTTAAGTCCTCAGACCACCCGATGCAGAGATGACAAATGGCTCCAGAGCTCTTTGACTTCTGTATTAATTAAATGTAAGAAAATACAGATCTCCATGAAAAGACACCTCTGTGGTTTCTTTCTGAACTCTGTGCTTCCAACCATACTTGCATCTGCACCACTCAGACAGCCTGCCAGAGAACAGTACTCTCTTCATTCAGCATGGTGAGTCACCGATCAGTTACCCAAACTGCATCTTGTGTTCCAAGAAGGGAAGATGTACCTTGAGAGGCAGGGGAGGAAAAAGGTGAATCAAGGAGCTTTGCATAATTGGTGCAAAGGTCACAGATAAGATGCCAAGTTTCATCCACTCACTCACTCACTCACCAATCATTTATTCAAAGCCCTTACTCAATGCAAGGCGGTGGAGAAACAAAGTTTGGAGGAGCAGAAGGGAAAGGATTTTCCATCTACTGATTGTTTACTTTGGGCTGGGCACTAGGCTAGAAGTTTTAATCCTTATAATAATCCTCTTTATATAGGCATTATAATTTCCATCCTGAAGATAAAGAAACTGAAGTTCAGATAATCCAAGATGTTTGCCTAAGGATCACATAGCTGGGAAATAGAGAAACTGGAACTGTCAGTTCTGCCACATTTTACTATGCTTCTGATTAGAGAAGCTCCTGTCTAGTGAGGAGGAAACTCTGGTCCTTGCTGTATGGAATGATAACATTCCTGGCTACTTAGCCCTGCAGTGCATTCGGAGCCCAGGGAGAGCTTCCCAGTAGCTGTCCTTAGATCCTCCCTTCCCAGCCTCAGAAAAAAGGATAGGTCAAGGTCTCTGCTACCTGTGTTATCTCAGTGCATGAATGTCCATCTCAGTTTCACTGCTCCAGGAAACCTCCAAGTTCCGGAGGGTGGAGCCACATTGAAGGCTGCTACAGGGGCTACATTGGTAGGTCTGGCCTTCCTCACGCAGCTGGAGGGAGGAGTCTGGCATGGTTCATTTATTGTACGACAGGCTTCCAGGACAGGCTGCCCACATGTTCCTAATCACAATATCGCTCCTCTGCTCAAAAGCCTTCAGGAACTTCCCTGGCTGAGAAAAGAGGCAGAATCCTGAGCAAGGCTTTCAGGTTACTCGGGGAGGCCCCAGCCTATCTTTTACCTTCCTTTACCAGGTCACCACTTGTCACCTATGGCTGCAGCCATGCCACATGCCTCGTCTTCATTTTAAGACTCTGCTTTTGCTCACCACCCCCTTTAATTCCTTTTTACCACTTATGGCTTAAGTCAAATGCCTGCTATTCCGTGAAACCTTCTCAGGTATCCCAAGGTGGAGTTGATCACTCCCTCGGCTTTCTCATGGATCTTTGCTGACACTTCTGAAGTAGCACAAAGCACAACCTACCTTGGTAATACCTAGTCACAAACATGTTCCTCAAGATTTGGTCACCTTGGATTCCTCCTTGTGCCCTGGAATAGAGCCTTGTTCACAGTGTACTCAATAAGGGTTTGCAGGATTGACTAGGAAACTGTGAAGTACATGCAGCTGTCTCTAACGGCCATGCAGTCACGTGCCTATGGGCCTTCAGAACCACTCCGCACCCTTCCCCACTCCACTCAGGATCACAGGGCCCCAAGTCTTGCAAACCATACTTTCCAGGTGCCTTTGCAAATCACATACCCCAGGGGCCTTTCTAGGTTCTGAGATCATATCATATGGGCACCAGGAAAGCTAGCTGCTGATTCTGGCTCTGCCACTAGGCATTCTTGGGTAATTCACACAATGTCTCTGGGCTTTAATGGCTCGTTAATAAAATGATAATGTTAAATTGATGTTCTGTAAGAGCCTGAGTTCCCTCCCTCCCTCCCTCCCTCCCTCCTTTTCTTCTTTCCTTCCTTCCTTCCTTCCTTCCTTCCTTCCTTCCTTCCTTCCTTCCTTCCTTCCTTCCTTCCTTCCTTCCTCCACATACTCATGAAAAAACATACTGAGCTCTTTCCTTCTTCCAGGCAATGGGAATACAGAGGTGGGCACAGAACAGTCCCTATACTCAGTATGCGCATACTGGAGCAACAGAAGTACCTTTAGGAGAGTGATGTGAGTGGACACGTTCTTTAGAAAATGTAACAGATAGCCTGCCCTGGGGCTAATGGGAGCCAATTTCCTGAGGGCAGAATGAGAGCAATGGATACAAGTTAGAAGAAGTCTGATTTCACCTCCAGATGACAGGGTGAGTTTTCTAACAATTAGAGGAGCTCCACACTGACATTGTAAGGTAATGACGTCCTGTCAACAAACATATGCAAGAAAGAGCTGGAGGTGGCCCTCATAGGTGGCAGGAAATGTTTCCCTGCTTTGGGAAGATGGACTAAATAGTTCTGGGGATGAATTTTTAATACTAAGCTACTATGATTCGAAAAGTCAAGATCTCTATGCTTCAAATTAATGGTTTTAAAACTACTTTTAAAAAGCATCATGACTTTACCTTTCAAAAAAACTACATAGAATCTCAATTTATAAAATAAGTAAAATCGAAGCAACTCTGGTTAACATGCAGGGCTCTACTCTGCTGAACTTCCCCTCATTTCCTGAGGGAACAGGTTAAAAAACACGACCTGAAAGAATCTAGGACCTATGGCTTTCTGGTGGCTGAGCAGATCTGTGCTGTAAGGCCCTGCTGGTCCCAGCCCCTTCTTTCTTCCTCTCTCCATGACCTGTGGCCCTTGGCCATGAGAGGTTAAAGAGCTGACTTGATGCCATATGACTTCCAGCATACGGCCCCGGCTCCAGGCCCGGCTCCTACTCCGCTGCACTCTAATACTGGGCCTCTGCCAGCAACTGCTTCCTAGTCTCCACTTTCCTGACTCCTAGTCTCCCCTGGGTT
The DNA here is from genome assembly GCF_987537825.1 of Furipterus horrens. Classification (NCBI taxonomy): domain Eukaryota; kingdom Metazoa; phylum Chordata; class Mammalia; order Chiroptera; family Furipteridae; genus Furipterus; species Furipterus horrens. Next base: position 50,761,341 of record NW_028327172.1, read on the forward strand.
CCCAGTCAAGGCACCAGAACACCTCTCCTTCTCATCTTTTCACCCCCTTCCACTCCATCCTGCCCTTTATCCCTGAACCTGAGAAGCCCCATTGTTGTGCAGTAACTCATGTTTTCTGAACATGTCCTCTGAGCTGGACACGACGCTCATATTTGATCCTCACATCAAAGCTGCCAGTCGGGCATTTGTATGTGTACTTATGTCACAGATGAGGAAACTAAACCTGCTAGAAGGCAAGTGGCTTGCTGAGAAGCTGCTGAGCTGAGATCACAGCCGAGGTCTGCCTGGCCCTGGAGCCCATGAGTGTTCCACAGCCCAGGGTAACCCAGTCCCTCCTGGGACTGGGCTCTGCCTTGATCTTCCCAGTTGTCTTTTCAGGTGCCAGGGCCTCTCACTGCTGAAGGCAAACTTCCTGCATGGTTTTCTGAGTCTCAGGTGCCTCTGAATTCTGCTTGGCCTTAATCTGTTTACATTTTCCCACATTCATTAAGCCTTCACTGCATACTGGGCATGGTTTTAAACATTACATGTATTAACTTATTTAATCCTTTCAGCAGACCTATGAGGCAGGCATACTTCTTATACTCATTTTATAGATGAGGAAACTAAGGCCCAGTGAGGTTGAATAACACAGTCACATAACTATTAAATGGCAGAGCCAGCACAAACCTGGGCATCTGGTTCCAGAGCCTAAAGTAAGAACTGTATATAGAGGTTTGACTGACCAACTTGTGTCTTCCTCAATAGAGCCGAGCTGGTAAGACTCAATGACAGGCACTCAGTGGGGCTTAGTGACGACCCTTCCCTAGAGGTGTCAAAATGGTTACCCTAATTAGCTACTTTCACATGGCACCATTTTTTAATCAAGCTAATAAGTAAATCATTGATGAGAGCTCTGTGTGTGCATGTGTGTTTGCATGTGTGTGTGTAAAGAGATGGGGGACGGGGATATCTCTTCATGTATTATTTGTTTGGTTAGACAGCTGTATCAAAAGGTCTTTTTTTGCTTCAGTGATGATTGAAGTTGTGGGTTGACATACAGATTTTATCTCTTGTTCCAAATTTGGTCAATTCATTGTGGCTCCTTGGAACTGTGAGTTGGGAGGGATTCTGCAGTTACAACTGGTCTCAGCAGCAAAGAGAGTTATGATCTATTAATAAAGTCTGCCACATACAAAGGAGATGGAGGTGATGCATGTGAGTTGTTTACCTGATACGCATGAACTGATTCCCTGTCCTGGCTCTTTCTTATCTGTTTTATCCTCAGTCAGTTAAGTGGGAGCAGGCCTATCCTTATCCTACGATGTGACCTCAGCTTTCCCAGGATATCCATCTCCTTCATATCTGGATGTCCACAATTTAAACATGATTCATAGTAGGGAGATGGGAAGGTGGGAAGAGGGATTTATAACAAAAGCATTGCTTGAGTCTATTTTGTCTTAGCATTCTTTCATAATTCAAATGGGCATACAAGTTTCCATTAATAGCTTGGAGAATCAGTAGAGAAGATCTCTCTCCAGTTCTTGGGCACAGGGCTAGGGGTTCATTCCCAATGGCACTGTTCTGCATCCTATTTTGATGGAAGTCATGGTATTAGAAAGAGCAATTCCACTGTTCTAGACTCAGTGTCCCCTCGGTGCTCTTGTACAGGGTCCTGGTCGATGATCAGATCTGCAATGTTCTTCCTCAGGTCTTTCCAAAGCTGATTTTTCCTCATCTTTTAGGTTTTAACTCATGCAGCCTGACCTCAAAAAAGCCCTCCTTTAACACCCTATCAAATGTGTTCCTTGGCCATTCCTATTGTATTATTCTATTTTATTTTCTTCACATCTTGCTTCATTGACATGACTTATTTTTCTTATTCATCCATTTACTCATTAAGTGTCTGTCCCCCATGTTTCCATTATAAGCCCCCCCCCCCCTTTTTTCTTATTCACCAATGTATCACCTGTACCTCTGGAAAACAAAATAAAACCAAGATTGATGCTAGAAATTCCATGTGTGGTCTTCTCTGAGGCAAATGAAAACTGCCATTCAGTGTCTGCTGGTGGTTTTGACAATCTTATACATATAAGACAATTTTTTCCTTGCAGCAACCTGGATCTCTGAAGTTTCTTATAATCCAAATGCATCTTTTGAGGATCTCTTGCCAAGATACACACCCATATGTCCTTCCAGGTGGCCTCCAGCCAAGGGTTTCCATCAGATGTCAGAGGTTGGGGATATCAGATATCTGGTAGCTCCCATTCTAAGGGTAAATTATAGCTCTTCATTCACACAAACTTCTTGGATCAGGCAGGTGGGAAGAGTCTATGTTGCCAGTTTCTTCCACAGTGATCTTATTGATACACTCATTTGGTCACATTCCTCCAATATCCCCTCAAAAATCTTCAGTGACTCCCTAATGCCCACAGACCAAAGTCTAAGGTCTTTAACCTAAGATACTCAAGGCTCTTCAAATCTCCCTGTCTCTTGTTCTCTTAACTTACGGCAGGAATGGCCCTTGGCTTATTCCCTGAGCAGGCCTTGCACACATTCCTGCACCTCTGCAGTTCTTGCCCAGGGTCCCTGCTGTCCTTCTGGTCTCCCTGATCCATGGAATGGATGAGTCCTCTATGGTGCTTCTTCCCTCTTGCATATTTCTGCACTGCTGCACATCGACATGTGATTTTGAAATACATTTTTACATGTTACCTTAAATAATAAACCTATAAGATAATACTTTTACCTATTACCTTAAATAATAATAAGCCTGGAGTTAAGTACTATCTCTGATTTGTTCTTGTATCTTTAGTGCACCTAGCAGATTGTCTAGCCCAGATTACAAAAGAATGAATAGAATCATTTCTTCATTTTTATGAATGAAGAAGTAAAAGCTCAGAGTATAAGTGTCTTCATGCCCAAATCCATACAGCTGGTTGCCAGGGAAATCAAGATTTGAACATCAATGTTTTATATTTAAATTAGAGGCCATGCACTCAGATGTGAAAAGGGACCAGGCAGGATCCATGAGAACTAATGCATGTGGGTAAAATACCACCTGAAGTATGAAACTGTCTGTCTAGGAGGGAAGCCACCAAACGGCTCAGCTGACAATCATCAAGTGGGCATGTGGGTCCAGCTCTGCCAGATATTCCGGTTCCATGGAAAGTTGAAATCTGATTTGTCTGTGGCATCTCACAAATTTTTTAGTTTGCCAACTAGTTCTAATTAAAATTACCATGTGGTCCAAATACATCCCCTCTGTGAGCCAGATGAAGTCTCCACCTGCCAGTTGGTGACCTCTGCTTTTTATCTCCATAAGGTTGCCCTGGGTATGGTGTCATGGATCAAGTGAGTCACACTTGCAGAGTAAGGGACAACTTCCTATTGCCTTCATGGTAGAATTATTTCAAGTCACTAACATTGGGCTGATCTCTGGGCCTTCAAGGTGAGTGGGATGAATACCTTTGAGCTTCACATGGATGCTTGAAAGTTGTGTCAACTCCCAGTGACAGGTTTCCTGGTCATTAAAACTGACCAATAACTCTAGTGATGGTCTGCAAATGGGTTCTGCTGTGGATAAATGTAAATCAATAAAAATTATAAAACGGGCCCTATGAGAATTGTCTGTCAAGAAAGATAAAATACTGAAGAGTTATTGCAAGGGGGGGTCTCTGAATGCCTGGCTCTTTGGTAGTAGAAGGCAATTAACTATGTAACAATTACATACATGGGGTGGGGTTGTGTTCAACTTAGAGAAAGTAATCAGCTATGCTTTCATATAGGCACTAAGAGCCAAGCCATGAGAGCTTCAGCCACATTGCCTTGAACATGCATTTATTATGACAAAATGATCCAGTATTGACCTGGAGGCCCTAATGCAGGGTATCAGCATATTAACAACAGGCCATTACATGCTCTGTCTAAATACTGGAGATTAAAGTATTGCTGTCCTTTTGAACATAAAGGAAATGGTGTTTGGATTTGCAATAATCACTTCCAGGTTATCATGACCACATGAAAACTAGAGTTTCGGGAGTGAACAAGGATAGTGTGGAATCAGTATAAACTCACATCTTAATTTCACTTCCTACTAGCCTTATAACCTTGAGGTGGCTGCTGAACCCATTTTCAGCATTAGATTTATTATCATTAAAAATAGGAATGATAACATTTTTCTCTCAGGTTGGTTGGGAGATGAATTGTCATGTACTTTGCACAGTGCCTGGCGCAAACTGGATGTTGTATGCAGTTTTTTGTTTTTTTTTTTTCACTTTCCCTCTCAATTTCCATATCTGAGTCACTCTTAAGACTGGATTGGCTTTCTTTATGAATTTTATAGTCTCTCTGCCCATATGTTTTCCTCTTGTAGGCAACGAATTATTCTGGAGTTGAGTTTCCCACTCATTTATCTTTGCATATGCCACAGGGTCTGCCCAGAGTATGCACCCAATCACTATTTCTGGCACCGATGGTTCCATAGCTTAATGGCACTAGAATTGCAGAGGTCTTGGTCCATTGCATCAGTCAACATTTTCCCTGTCAGTCACTGTGCCTTGCAGTTGCTCTGTTACACCAGGCCATCAGCCTTGGGATGAGCAGATGAACCTGCCGGTCCTGGTTCCTGTGTGCCTGCCTAAATCATCACCTGCTCTAAATATGGCCTAATGGCTATTGCGCCTGGAAGGAGAAGCTATGATTTCTGTGACTGAGGGTGGGAAGTAGATCTGAGGCAGCTTCCTTGAACAGATGACTTTTGAGATGGGCCATTGAAGATCAGGGAGATGTTTCTAGGTAGAAAATGAGGAAAGACATTTTAGGCAAAAGAAGAGCCTGTGCAAAGTTATGGAGGTGTGAAACAGGATGGGTAGCTAAAGGAGGAAGAGAGCTTGAATTTGTTGAGCACCTACTATGTACAGGAGCTTTGTCTCTGTTTTGCATTTCATCTCACATGTTTTGATAGGGAAGGCTTTGTTCTTTCTATTTTAAAGAAAGGGCAAAATAGTGATTAAGTTTAGTAATTTGTTCAGATCACAGAGCGTGAAAGTGACGGCTGAGTTTTGAGCCCTGGTCTATCTGATGTTAATATTCTTATTCCCATGGTGTATGGTTAGGGACAGGGAGCAGTGGGCTGAGGGACTAGAATTCACAGCAGTTTCTCAACATACTATTGTCACCTTCAACCCTAATGGTGAGCGCAGTGTCTGCTTCTCTGAAACTGTATTGTCTTTCAGTTTTGAAAATTCTCCATGAGTTTGAAAAATGATCCTCAAACCTCCAGAAAGAAGTGGGATACGGCATGTAAGGAAAGAGCTCTTTCTTGTTTCATTTTGCAAGTTGTAGCCAAATTTCTTGAACTATTTTCATACTTGGATTTCAGACAACTTGCTGAGATCCATATTATCTGATTTGGGGTGTTTCTATGCAAAGCCTTCTTATTTTATCAGGTGTATTTTATTCTACCGCAGCCCAGGCTAATCGCCCTGGCGATGCCTCAGGAAATCAGGTTGGAAGTTTGCAGAGGAGCTGGAGACAGGCATTTACACAGACGGTGTTAGTCCAGGTGCATGAGGGCTCCTGATAGAGCGTCTCTGGGGACTAATTTAGGCGGCCTCCTTCGATCTGATATAATCATCTTTTAGAATCTGTGGGCCTCTGGGTCCTGATGGCAGGCTGAGCTGTCACATTCTCTTTTTCCTGACTTAAGTGCAAATTTCAGTGTGAGTTTTATTAAACTGGATGTAGATAGTTCTTCCAGTAAGGGCATGTAAATACACGGATGCTCAGCAAACCCTACAGAGTTAACAGAGGGGCCACTCTGCTTAGGAGCTTAGACTTTGGGGTCAGATGACCCGTACTTACAATCTTTTTTTTCTCCCCTTACTAGTTGGGTGACCATGGTGAACATTTAATCACTGCACCCCTTAGTCTCCTCAATTAAAATACAGGAACAAGAATACCTTTCTCCTAGGGTTGTTGTGAGCATTATATAAAATAGCACTCGTAAAGCTTTAAGTATGCTCCTGGAATATACCTCCCCTGCTCCTGAATCTCTGATTGGGAAAATAGTTAAATAAATTAAGTGACAAATAATTAAAGTATTATTTTTACACCAAAACAAAGATATTATGCGTAGTAGATATCAAAATTTACACAACATTTTAAGATTAAGAAAGGAAACCTCAAAGAAATGTTAAGGTTGCAACAGTTGCCTTCAGCTAAGCCTCCGGGTCTCTAAAGAAAGGTGGTTTTGGCTGTTGTAAAGATTTGGCGAAAAAATTCAAGTCAGCTCTGGTCCAGTTTTCCAACCTTTAATGCTGTTTATACATTTAGACGTCCTTTTCCTAGATGGAGTGTCAAAATTACCTCTATGAACAGTTAAACAACAACTTCATTGAGTCATGAGATGAGAGAGGCCAAAGGTAGCTTTTACAATGTTATGCCAGGTGTACTTCACTGTACCTGCCACGTGCCATGATGGACCCAGGACAGTTCTGGAAATCGGTTTTCTACTTGGCAGGAGATACAGAGACAAGCATTTCCACAGGTGGTGACAGTTCAGGTGCAAGGTGGCTCCTGATAGAACTTCTTTGTTTGTTTGTTTTGTATTTTTTTTTTTTTTTTTTTTTTGCTGATGTTCAACCCATTGAGCATCACCAGCCAAGGATCTTGTGAGTTTTCTTAACATAAGCCTTCTTTTTAAAAAATTTTATTTATTTATTTATTTTGGGAGGGCACCCCCTTTGGTAGAACTTCTTTAGGGATTAAAGGTAGGACTAGAGACAATGGAATTTGCAACATTCCTGGTGAAACTCTTGGACTTTCCATAGGATTTAGAATGTGATTTTATGCCAATTTCATATTGTTGTTAAGGGAAGGAGACCAACAGATGAATCTCCTGATCACACACGTGTGTAATAAAATGGCTAAATGTATTGGGTGGAGGGAGTTCAGGAGTCTATGTCTGAGTTCATGCTTGGTCTCTTGAGACTTTGGCAAATCACTTAACTGCTCTGAACCTGTTTTCCCCTCTGTAAGGCAGGGCTAATCTTAGTAGTTACCTCATTGGACTATGGCGAGGATGAAACAGGAGAAGGCTGTAAAGATCTTGATGTAGATCATGGTCCTTGATAAACACTCATTAGGTGGTAACTTAGACCTCCCATGACTGTTAACACCACAGCTAAACTTAACAAGAAAGTGTGGCACGTTGCACTCTTCTACATCTATAACACATGTTATCTATGCCTCTTTTATGATCTGAGCTGCTTTCTCCCTTGAGTTAGCACTATTTGTTGTCTTTGTCATGTACCCTCTAAGCGCTTGAGCACCGTGACCTTAGCTGATTTATCACTATGTATCCTCTTCTAGTACTCAGCACAGGCTGAATCTTGGTTGGGATTCCTTGATAAACCCTTTTTGCTACCTACCTCCTCCACCCCCAAACAAAGGACACTTTGTTGTGGTGCTTTCTTTCTGCAGTTACCAGTTGTTCCCTGATTTAGTTGGATTTTGTAGACCTAAGATCTGATGCCGATATACCTGATCATACTGCAGTCATTTAAATTCAGGCAAAGTACATTTTAAAATGTGAGTGAGAACTTGACTTTAGCTCTATGTTTTAATAGGGTTAGTGGGTTTACTGTTATTTGACTATTCAGTCCTGATGCCTGGACATGTTTACAAAGATTGAAAGCACAGATTGCCCATGAACAGAGAGAGTGTTATAGCCACCTTTTATGTGTAGCTTGAACTACAAGACATGGACCAGATCTAAGCTCAGGCTGTTGCATCAGAGTCAGGCCTCAAAGAGCTGATTCTTTCATGTTGAAGGTTCCTGGAGACCAATGCACTGCTGGAACACCTTCACAGCCCCCTCTCTGTTGTAAGAGTGAGCAGTATGGGTCTTGAGGGATGAGAAGCAAGACCCTTCATCTCTTTTCTGGCCAGAGATCTTTCTTTTCTTCCTTCTGGTGTCTGAGGAAGACAGGAGGGGTTTTAATCCTGTGTTCTCTGTATAAAGCTCTTCACTCAGAAGACAAAGAACATGTACCTCAACCCTTCTCAGGAACTAGAAAGTCAGTATCTGATGAGACAGATGCAGGTTAGCATTTAGTACTCAGTGATGCATTTGATGACCTGTAGTATTGTGGAAAGAACATGGGTTTTAGAATTAAGCAGATCAAAATTTGAATTCCTGCACTGCCACTGCCTAGTTAGGCAGGTCACATCTTTAAGTTGAAATTGCCTTACTTTCAAAATAGGAGATACCAGCTACCTCTCAGGACTGAGAGAATATAATGAAATAACACATGAAAAGCTCCCAGCAGTGCTTGCTTGACATACCATGAGTGCTAAGCAAGAGTTATTCTCTTCTGTTTCTTACCCGTTTGTTGAAAGGCTATATTAATGCTGTGACTGGATTGGATGCCAGGACAACTAATTCTGATGTGTGCTCAGCCATTAACTGCTGGCGTAGCCAGGCATAGAGCAACGACCTTTCCAGATACCAATTTTCTCATCTTTAAAACAGATATTAGTTAGGAATTTGCTCTAGAGTGTCTCTAAGGTCCATTCTAGTTTTAGCATTCTAGATGTAACACAGACCTTCTTTAAGAACTAGCATTCTGCTAAGAAACCTTAAGCTTTTACTTCTCCCCTACTCCACAGGTATTTGCCGTTTCTGCTTTTACACCAAGCAGATTTCAGATGTGAATTACACCCCCATGACATACCATGAACAAATTCAAATCACCTGTAAATCTGCTGCCTGTGTACTGCCACAGTTTAAAGAATATTTCAAACTAATAAAACTGAGTCTTCTCTTCAATGCAGAACAGAATTTTGATTATATCCATTTCTAGAAGAGAATCTTCTATTAATCCCTAGTTACCATGATCTCAGTCCCTCCAGTCTGGCAGGTGCAGCACTCTCTTGGTTTGTACATTCTATAATATTTGTACATTGTGTATACCAAGAACACAGGATTTGTTTTCTGAAGCTGACCCAAATGGTCATTTGCATTATTTATTGACTCTGGTGGGCAAGTCAACACCTCCTTGAACCTCCATGTCCCCACCAGGAAAATGGGGACATTAACATCTTTCTGATCTATCTCTTAAGGCTGCTCAGAAGGCTGCAGTAATATAATATACATAAATTGGACTTTATAAACTATTTTTATACATGTGAATTCTCTTTACTCTTCTGAGCCTCAGTTTTTTCATCTGGAAATAGGGTTGATTAGTCATCCTCAAGGAAGGTGCTTAACATAGTATTTGGCACAGAGCAGCTTTTAATTATCAGTGCTGATTCTCATGATAACCTTTCAAAATTGAAATGACATTATAATTCCATTTTACACATAAGGAAAGTGCTTTATAAAGATTACTGTAATCGTACTTACCACCACAGTGATTACTTTTTAACATGTGTGAACCAAACAGAGCTAATTTATATACACTTTCTGTTCCTATTCTTCAATAGCAGTAACTTGGAACATAAGGTATTAAATATGTTAGCAATCGACAATTCACTGAAACCAATGAGACATTGAGAGAGTTCACTTATAAGGGATGCTGTCAGAACCCACCATACAGGATACCCTTTTAGGAGTGTGTGCTGTCCTTAGGAACTCCTGGCTACTCATGAGCCTGGTTGTCAGTGTGCCTTTTCCCATTTGCTTCCTCCATAAAAAGTAGTATGTGACAAGCCTGCTGGGGCAGGAAATAGTTTTGCGCTAATGAGTTTGTGCTTCACTGACGCTTTCCCATTAAAATCATGTTAACTATGCCCCCCTGTTAATCATCCCAAAATCAGTTTATTAATTAACTCATTTTGGGAAATCGCAATTTAGTCAGAGCTCTCCAGCTCATTAGCATGTTACCAGGACAGAGAAAATAGATGTCATTGAAATTCCTCCTTACATGTTTAGCTCATCAGGGCATGGAGTCTTCTTCAATCTTGTTCATTCATTCATTCATTAATTCATTCATTCAATAAAGAATTATTAAAAATGTCCTGTGTGCCTGACTCTCTACACTTGGTCTGCCTCGAGAACATTAAGAGGTTGGGGGAGTGAGACATGTGACTAGAAATAAGTGACAGGGCGGAAAGGAACACAAGGGGATGTTTTGGGCCCAGCACTCTTTTTCTATCCTTAAACTAGGCATTGCCAAGGGAGCAGGCATTGCCTTTCAAAGTCACTTTCAATTAAATCGTAACTGGCTAAATGCATTCATATAGTGAGCTCTGAGATTATCCAGCTCAATTCTATCATTATAATAGTGATAATATTATTGACAATGAGAGCTAACATTAATTAAGTAATTACTGTGTTCCAGGCACTGTCCTAAACACTTTACATGTAACAACTCAAGTAATAAAAATGATTTAATAACATTTAATAAATAATAATAATTGAGTTAGTAGCATTTAGTCTTCACAATAATCCTAGAAGGTAGGTACTAGTAGTATCCCCATTTATAGAGAGAGAGCTAAGGCAGGCTGCACAAATTTGCACATGGGCAGTTTAGCTCCAGAATCATATGAAATCAAAAACCAGGAAGTAACTTGTCCCAAGTCACATAGTGAATAGTGAGGACAGAACTTAGGCCTCTTCAGTGGCCAAATCTACACTCTTTGCATTGTGCCCTGCTATCTGCTTCCAGAAATTCCTACCTCTGGATTAGTCCACTGTCTCCTGAAGATTCTTATAAAATATAGTACAGACTCTGTGTATCTTGGGGGTAGGGTCCATGTCTCAATTTGACTCTCTATCCCTAGTGTTTGCTACCTAATATGCACACAATTGATATTGATGGACTGGTCACATGAACTTGTAAATATTTAGGATTTATCTATTTGGTAATACAAAGATCTCATCCTAGAGAAGGTACAATTTTCTAGCTGTGTGACCTTGGTTAAATATGAATCCTTTCTAAACCTCAGTTTTCTCATCTGCAAAATAAATCTGAGAGTGACTTCCCAGGGCACTGTGAGGTTAAATGAAATGAAACTGAAAGTGTCTTGTGACTAGTAACTCACTATGCCAATGTCAGCAGAAGTCACCCTTCTTATTAACCTTGCCATTTTGAGTGTCAGGGTGGTCCTCACTGAGTGGCTTGAGGGCAGCTGGGACCAGTCAGCCTGAAAGGAGATGTTGGCCTCTCCTTTTGTTCACCAGGCACTCAGAGGCAATGTTGGCATTGGTGAGCTTGTCTGCAGATTCTGTGATTTCTCTGGGTTTTGTCCACAGAAGATCCATCTATCAGATGGCTGCCCACAGCTCATTGTGTCACTCTGGTCAGGGAGGAAACATGCTGAGCCCTCCACCTTGCCCTTCGAACCTTCTTGCTTGAACTCTGACTCCATCTGCTCTTTACTGCTAATGCTGGTCTCCAGGCAGGGAAGGTCTTTGCACATAGGGAGACCATGAGTGCTTATCAGCCTGAGGAGATGGTGGGTGAGAGAGGAAAGCTTGATTGGAGCTTGGGGAGGGAAACTAAGATTTAAAAAGTAATTTTAGGGGTAAGAGTTATGTAAAGATAAATAATTAATTAATAACTTGCGGTTGTGTTATTTAATTTAGTTATTTACTGGCAGGTCCTGGGGATATTTCTTATGAGGGAGGTGGGGAAAGACTGAGCCTTTGTTGCCAACAGACATCATCTGAAGTTAAGGGGTTAGAAGACGGTCCTATGTGGCAAGCAAGAAGTTTGGGTCTCTTGTATTCTACAGTAGTAACTCAATTTTTTTCTAATGAGCTCAAGTTTTCCTATAAGCATCATTCTGAATGGAACACCAATATGTAAAACAATGCAGAGAGGGGATGGGGGACAGGAGTTATCACACTCAAAAAACAACACAAGCAGAAACTTCTTTGCTATGTGACTGACCATGAACTTCCTTATTGGTGGAGACTCTTGGAGTTCACCCTTCTGCAAAGGCCAGCCCAGCAGGATGCCTGATGGCCCCCAAGTTTGAAAAGTTATGAGGTGGAAGTGGTAGGACTGGGTGAAGAATCATCAATTTGCTATCAGAACTTTTTCAGGCACTTCAAGGGAGCTCAGCCCCCATTTATTAGGACTCCTCTAGGCTTTGTAAAGGAGATGTAGATTCATCACTAGAAAGGGGAATTGTTTGTCTACATTTAGAACTGCTGAGTATTAGGAAGAACTGTTCAAGTGAGAAGATTTTCAGTGAGTGGAAGGGAGCTTGAGAGCTTATTCACTTCTGTTCTCCTCACTTTTATAATGAAATTGAGGCCCAGATAGGAGAGGTATATTTGAGTGCTTGTTGCTAACCCAGCCCTGGTCAGGCCCAGGACTAAATTAGATGGTGATGACATGATGACACTGGCTACATTTTAATGAGCAGCTGTAATCTGATACCTTGTGGAAGACACCTTGACAACCTGATCTTATTTAATCCTCACCTTTACTCTGTGCAGAAGTGTGGTAAAGACATTGCTATATGTTCATCATACCATTGCCTCTTCCTGGACACGAGGAAGACATTTTCCATCCCAATTAGCCATTATGTTGGTACACTTACAACTAAGTTCTGGCCAGTAGGATGTGGGTCAACATTATACTTCTTCCAAGCTTGGCTGTAAAATACCCTGTTTAACCCTCCAATTCTTTTCTTCTCTGCCACAGCAACCTCAGGAGTCATATGTTCCAGATGGGTGGCTACAGGATAGAGAAAGGCTGCCTTGCCCACTTCAGACTTAGCATAAGCAGTAATACAGTTTAATAAGCCACTGTGGTTTGGGGATATTTATTACTGCAGTAAAGCCTGATCTATTCTGATCTGTGCAGATAGGTTCTATTATGATCCCATTTTATAGATTGTGAAAATCAAGGCCTAATGAGATAGACTAGCTAAAGGGGCAGAGCTAGGACTCAAACCCAGGTTGGTCTGATGGTGTGGGTTATACTCTTTCTAGCATACTGTGACTATGCGATTGATGAAAAGAGTGGTAAGATGGAAAAACAAACAGCAAAGAGCTAAAAGGCTTGGACCTAGATGTGTCACTTTAGACAGGTTTTCTTTAGCTCTATGGATACTGTTTGCTGGCCTATGAAAGAGAAAATCAAACATTTCCCATCATCTTTAGATCTTGACAAAAATTTTGAGTGGTGGTGAGGAAAATAGCATTGCATTGGGAGTCATGAGGTCTGTCCTACTGCCTACCATTTACTTGGGCCTCCATGGACCTCTTTCCCTCTAAGGGTTTCTTCTTCATAATCTGTAGCAGCAGGGGATTGAACCAAATAACTGGTGAAGCCATACAATGAACCTGACCTACTCTGCAGGGCCCTAGTGAGGGTTAAATAGAGGTTATAAGTACAAGAGTGTATAAATTGTAAGTTTTGTGCATACAGGAGGGAGGACCATTGTGAGATCTCTTCAGGAGCTGCAGAACTTCTGATCTGGTGCTTCATTATTAGGAAAAAGTGATTCCTTCTGGATTGTGTCAGGCAAAGACACATGTTTCAGAGGCTGCTGCTAAGGAGCTGGCAGGCAACCACCTGGGCTAAGATGAGGTCATCCTGATTCTCTCGGCTATGGATAAAGAGACTATAGCATAACCTTATCCCAATGCAAGAGAAACTGTTGACCTCTGGACTCCTTCTCTCTCTCTCTTCCTTTCTTCTTCCTCTGCTTAAATGCTGTCTTTCAGCCTGGCCTTTCCTGCCACCCCATCTAATATGTTTCCCTCACCACCCCCCTTAGCCTACTTAATTCTTTTCCTAGCCCTCAGTGGCCACAGCCTGACAACACTGAGTTCTGTCTGTTCCCCTTCTGCAAATGTGAGCTTCACAAGAGCAGGCATGTGTCTGGTTTGCTCATTGCAGCAACCTCACTTCAAAAAGAGTGCTTGGCACCCAAACAAATATTTGTTGAGTAAGTTAAAGGAACCACTGATTCACTTTACAAGTGGTTATTCTCTATTGCTCTTGTGAAATGCATCCAGAGAGAGAAGTCCCAGAAAAGTAGAACTTGAAGGCACTTGCAGGGTCAGGTGCTACAAGCACTTCACTTGTCAGAGATAAACGAGGGGTTCTAGAGATAGGTAGAACTTAGAGAAGAGGAAAACTCTGTAATAGTCATCACTTAAGACTTGACATTTGAGGGCCCTTTCGAAGTAGAAAGCAGGCTGCTGTGACTGTGGTCCCAAACTCATATACGGTCTATGCTGTGGATTGAGAAAACCAAATTGCTGGGAAAGACTTGGTCTACTGACTTCACTGAAATTTTGGTGCACCAGAGTCTCAACCTCCATAGACAGGAAAGTGATTAATTCATATTCTGTGGCCCCAGCATCCATCAAGGAACCACACTCAATGGTCGGTCAGTGTTGAAGAAGTACCTGGAGCCAATAACTTTCTTTCATTTCTGGATCTCCCTGCTCTGGTTCCCAAATTTTCACCCACTGTTGCCAATCTTATTCTCTATCACCTCCACACAATCACCTGAAATGTCTTCCTTTTCCCCATTTCTCACAGTCCTGTTAATAATTCACATGTCATATATATTTCTTTCATAAACCTCCTCTTCATACTTAGAATTTCTTCTCTCGTTTTTAGGCATTTGATTTTTTGAGGGCAGAAACTCTGTGTTATTTATCATGTTATCCCCAATGCCTCACACAGTGTCTGGAACCCCATAATGAAAATAATAATGATAATAAAAATAATAGCAGTTATAATTTATTGAGCACTCAGTCAATATCAGATACTGTGTGAAGCAGTTTACATGATTCATTTCATTTACACCCATGAGTTGGTGAATTACCAGTCCCATTTTGCAGATGGTAAAATGTTTGTTTACTAGGACTCAGAACTCAAAAGTCATCATAACTACCCAACTAAACATTAAGTGAACTGAATTAGAGGGGAGGGGAAAGGATAAAGAAGATAGAACTCTTCCTTCTCCTCTCTATGTCTGTGTGTGTGTGTGTGTGTTTTTTTCCCTTGAGGATCAAGAAAAAAGAATCTTATTTCCTAGAGTATACAGGCATGCACATGCATAAAAATGAGCCAACCCTAAACAAGTCATCGTGATACCCATCAGACCTTCTGGGAATGATGAAATGAGGGCATTCTGTAAGATTCCCATCCCCCTTCTTGGAGAAGTTCATGACTCAGCAGCAGCCCCTCCTCCCTTAGACAGGTGGCACATGGACTCTCAACCCCAACCATTGTAGCAATTATGGAAACCCACTTGAGTTGCAAATTAATATGCAATTATGATTTTGGCAAGTGCTGCAAGGAGACTCAAAAGGGCTTAATTGAGTGGCACTTTCCCATGATCCCATCCCCAGACAAATGGAACAAAACACTTCAGATGTGCTCTGGCCCCAGACAGCACAGGGGAGGGTGTTGCCTCAGGGGGTGAAGGGTGCTGACATTTGAGGTACAGTGATAGGAATTCAACCAGACAAGAATTTGCTATTTGGGTTGGCAAAGCTCCAGGGGGAAATCACACCATGAAAGATTCACAATGTAGAGAAGGAGATAGGGGAAAAACAGCACAATTAAAATAAAATGTCATCAATCTTCCCATGTGGGATTGGTTGGAACCCGGTCAAAGGCTGGGGATTCAGCCTGTGTGCCAGAAGGTGAAGAGAGCTGTAACCCACATCAGGGCATCACAGTCATTGAGCTTGAGCTGGGCAGCAGAAAGGGCAGAGACAAGGCCCAGATTTGGGACAATCTGAGAGCAGCCTCCGGCTCAACCCAAGCAACCGGCATTATCATGAATCTCCTACCTTGCGCCATACACAACAATAACCTCCAGGTACATTAAAGATTTAAACAAAATGAAACAAAATGAGAGAGAGAGAGAGAGAAGAAAGTTAGCAGAATATTTGCATAACCTTGGGCATTAGGGGAACCTTCCTAAATAAGACAGTAAGTTTAGATGCTTAAAAGGAAAAGACAAATACATTTGAATATATAGGTATTTAAAATCTGTGTATGTCAAGATACAATAAGCAAAGGCCAAACCCTCAAACAAAATAAAAAATAAGTGATAATCTGGAAAAATATTTGCAATGCATATGAAGTAAGGTTATAGGGACCTAGGTTAAATGTGTCTGTATAAGAAGTGTTTTCACTTGACAGGAGAAAGTTAGGCAACTCAATTTAAAAAAATAGGCAAAGATTATACACAGGCAATTCATGGGAGAGAACATCTAAATGGCCAATAAACACATAAAAGATGCTCAATCTAACCACCAGCAAGGGAAATGGAAATTGAAACAATGGTGAGAGACTACTTTTTACTCTCTAGATTGGCAAACACTGTAGACAGAAAAAAATACCTACTTACAAGAAAGGCACAGGGCAAGACGTGGTCTCAAACACTGCTGGTGGGCATATGATTTAGTAATGTTTTTGGAAAATTATTTGACAATATATCTTTTAAAATTAATATTAGGCATACCATTTGACCCCAGATTTAGAAATGCATTCTCCACTTACCTTACAAATATGGGTATGTAAGGACTTACTTATAACAGTTTTCTTTCTTTTGGTGACAAACAACACAAAACATCAACAAAAGAAACCTGGAAACAATTTGAATGCCTCTTAATGTGGGAAGAGTGAAAAAATGGTAGCATATTTACACTAGAGAATGTTGTGAAATTATTATATTACACGAGTTAGTTTTATATCTTTTTATAAATTTTGAGCTGGAGTACTCTTACAGTGTGAGAGCAAATGTAACATCTACATCATAATTTTGAGGGTAAAAACAAACAGCTACAGCAATGTTATTTGTGCATATATGTATATTTTTATGGACATGGAGAGAAGTGTTGAAAAGGGAGTGGAGCAGGATAAGTATTAGATTTCTATGTATTCATTTTTAGTTAGAATGCATATATATTACTTTTATAATTAAAAGAAAACAAAAATAATGGGATTATAAAAAGAGAAGAACCACTGAAAACTAATGAATAAATTATACAGGGCCAGGCAAAAATAGGTTTATAGTTGTGACTCCATGAAACACAGAGTTTACTCTTGTATTATTATTTGTTGTTGTATTATTTATCTGTGTTAGAACTGCAAACCAACTTGCACCCACCCCTATAATAGTTAACAGAATGACCAAGGGAATAGGCCAGCTTTGCAGGAGAATGTTGGGAGAGGCTAGTTGACTACACGCCGGGATCCCTGCTCTGGATAGGGGATTTAGTTCAAGACATTTGCATTCCCATCTAGCTCTAAGAATCTTTAGTTAGGTGGAGGGAAACTAGGCTAGTGCAGGGTCACAGCAAAGCCACGAAGGCGAGACTTTGAGATGGAAGTGGCACAGGAAGAGGCGATTCCACAGAGGGGACAGGAGGGCGAAGCTATAGGTATTGCCTTTGATGATCAGGATATGCCGGGTGCCTTTAAGGGAGCAACTTTAGAAGATCCATAGCAGCAGAAACTGGATTGCAGAGAATGTAGGAGTGAGGGGGATGAAAGGGAAAAAATGTAGTCCGCTGTGTCAGCAAACTCTAGACTACAAGGGAGGCAAGACACTGGCAAGGCAGAGGAGAGGTTTAGGCTTGGTTAGACCTGAGCACCTTCATGGGAAGAGTACTATACCGATGTGAGCAGATGATCTGTTCAGTAAGGGGCTGGCAGTGGGTCACCATGCCCAGTGAGAAGTGCTCGGGTCCGACTTGGAGACAGAGCCCTTGTTCTCTAAAACAGGAGTGCAGGGAAAGGTAAAAACGAAGGACTTTGTTTCAGATGGTTATATCTTTGGAGACAAGCAGATGTCTGATTAGAATCTAGGTTATTAACTCTGTGGCTTCACCTGCGTAGGCCTTCGTTATATTTAATAAGTGAAGATACTTAATGCGTACCTTTTAGGCTATCTGTGAGTATTAGAAAAAAGAGCATCTGGCCCATCTTTAACAGTGAATGAGTGACAACTGCTGTTACCACTGAAGAGGTAATGCAGAGTGGAGGGGAGTCGGACAGACTGGGGCTGGAATCCGGGCTTCGACACTTAGTAACTGGTGACCATGGAGATCCTATGGGAAGTGGTTTCCTCATCTATGGTTGGGGCGATGAATGCAAGAATGTTGTAAGGTTCAGAGATAATGTTTGGCAAATACCATGCCTGGAATAAACATGATGCTTAATATTACATTCAGAAGCTGTTAGTTTTTTTTCTCATTATTCTTTTCATAAGAGGTGAAGTCATGGGATAGCAGTTTTTGTAACACATCAGAAACAGTCTGAGAAATGAATAATCACTGTTCTAAGTGGCAGAGAGATCCAGCTCAGTTAATATGGTGTACTCTGGCTGTTCTTGGTTTTCAAAAATTAGAAGGGAGGGAGAAAGAGAGATTATGGGAAGTGAGAAGACAGAAGAAGAGAGTAAGGCTGGCCACTCCTTTTAATCATCCCAATCCCCTCTGTTTTGTAACTGAACTTCTATTTGAGCACATCTGTCTTGTAAACATTACTTTGCATATCTGTGGTATTATATGGAACAAGTAGGAGACAGAGATCCAGGTGGACTTGTGCTTTGACCATTTGCTTACTGGATGATATTGAGCAAGGGGTTTTATGAGCATCAGATTCCTATCTGTAATCTGTCTGATAAGTCCCACATCTTTGTTAAATAACCATGAGTTGATACTGAGCCAGACACAGAAAATAGATGCTAAATAAATATGAAGCAAATATTTTTCTCTTCGCTGCTAGTGAGGGCCCTTGTCATATTCATCTCCAATCTTCACCCACCATGAGGCCTGGCCTAAAGAAGGTACTTACATAGCAATTCATACGTAAATGAATAAGCAAACGAACAAATGAACTAACATATGCTTGTGAGAACAATGTCAAAACAGACAATCCCAGATATCAACCCACAGCATGTAATAGAGTTGTGTGGTTCTGGTCTCAGGAAGTACAGTACCTAAGAGACCTTTCTTCCTGTCATCAGAGATGTGATAAATGGTAACTTATTTTATGGCCGGCAGTAATTAGACAAGGGGGGTCGTTGTAGTCTCTCTCTCTTTCAGCTCTGTGGGAACTTTTATGGGGCTCAGAGGGCAGCCACTTCCTACTGCCCCTGCATCTGGGCTGGTTTCTACATGCACAGGCCTCATGGACCCAGCACTGGGGGTGGGGGGTGGGCGGAGGGGGGCGGACAGCCATTGCAGGGCTGGCTGGCAAGCCTACCTCAGCAGATCCTAAGTCCACCGCGAGACTGAGCAGGGGCCTGGGGTCCCAGATAAATAAGTGGAGTAATCAGCTGTGTGAGCACTGCTACTCCCCTCCTCTTTCTGGGTCTCAGTTCTCTTGTCTATAAAATGGGACATTTAAGTTAAATGACCTTTAAGGCTCTCTCTCCACTTTTGAAATCCTGTGTCTATACTGACCTCTTTGAAGCTTATAGATTGATTTTAGGTTGAGGAATATCTGCATGAAAGTGCTGGTGTGGGTTTTCTGGTGGTCCTTTCTGGAGCTTTCAGGTTTACGGATGCTGAGCTAACCAGAATAAGCTGGGCTGGTGATTAAGATCACATACCGCAGAGGTCATTCTAAAAGGAACCACACAGCAGTCTTCTAGTCCAGAATTTACTCTTTGATGTCCTGCTGGCCAGGTTTGGACTGTAGAGGATTCTGTTTGGCTGTCATTATCTTTAAATGCCTTAAAATCCTCTATTATGTTACACACATCCTGTTTTACCTATTCTTATTGCCAATCTGCTCCTCAAGGCACTAAAATTTATAATTCCTGAAAGTCAGGCTTTCATTTTATACATGAGTCTTTGACTCAGAAGGAGGCAAGGGGACTTGTCTAAGGCCTCTCCGTTGGGAGGCCAATAGGACCTTCTGACTTTCAACCTTGCTTCTTTCTCCATTGCAATCTAGGGATGTGGCTCAAGTACAAGTTGAACAAAGACCAGGGATCGGCAGGTCTTTGATATAAGCTACCCTGGTGGGGGTGGGAGCATCTGATAGCAGAGCCTTCCGTGAGTAGATTTTAATGGGAAGAACAGAGAATTAGAACAAAAGGCTCATCTCAGGTGCTATTGGCCTCAGTTTTCAGATCTATATTAACTGGGATGATCCTACTCTGCTCCTTACCTTGAGGAGTTTGGTGATCTCTTAGTGAAAACAGGCCTAGAGGTGCTCCAGTTATTGGGGCCCTTTTCCTATGAACTGCCTGAATATGGCCGTGGGGTTGACCGGGCTTTACCTTCCTAACCTCCCAAATTGCAATAATCACATGCCTTCGTACTTTCAGGACCATGTTAAGGAGTGGGAGGTGAGGAATTTACATGCACATGAGCACCACAAGCTCTGTACTAAGGAGAGTGCATGGCACAATCCCTTAGGGCAACCTCAGTACCCATCCTTCCTCCTTGGGGCACCTAGGCTGGACAGAGACAGCCTCCCGCTAGGATGGACCATGGATCTGCCCGATTTCTCTGTGTTTGCATAATTCAAAAGAGCATTTACTTTAACAGTCCTACCCATCTCTCAGCTGAGATGCATTTTCCTTTCCTGAAAATAGCCAGTGCAGATGCATCATATTTCTGATAACATATTCTCTCACCCAACAGATTGAAATGATCATTTAAAAGCTCTGAGTGAAAACTCCAGCTTCTGATTGATCCAATAATATTGTCTCATTCCCATTTTAACCTACCTGTTTTTTAAATTGCATATAAAAATATGGTCCATGCAATATTAATACAGTAATAAATAATACACTAACAATTTGAAGCATGCCAACCCACCCAAGGATTTTTCATCTCCTGCATGTTTCATCAGACACTTGGTATATACTGAAGAATCGTTAGGATGATGAAAATGATAATAACAATGAAATAAATATAGAGCAGTTTCACGGTTGTAGGGAAAAACATGAAAGGTAATTCTCAATTATAAGTGAGAAATGGATGCCTGTGATCCAGGGATGGGCCTCTGCTTTTGATGTATCACAGGTAAGGGTAGCTGCAGCTGTGTGCGAGTGTACGTGTAACACAGCCTCATCTGTCTAGTGCTGCCAGAGAAGGTGATTTTGCACAAGACTAGAATTTCCTGATATCAGAGGTAAAGCGTTTTTAGGAAAAGGGTAAGAACTTTGAAGACAGCTGACCCTGAATTCAAATGCTGGGTCAGCCCCTTAACTGTCCCATGAGCTCTTTCAGACTTCTATTTGCTCTCTAGAAGAAAGGATAATGACTACCCCCCAGGATTATAGTAAAGATTAAATCAGATCATGTATGTGAAAATGTTTGGACCAGGACCTGACACCTGGGAGGTGTTCAGCAAACAGCTTCTTCCCTCAAAGCACAGAGGATGGTACTTGCAGAGGCTCCATAAATGTTGCTTCCTTTTCATTAAACCTGAAACTTTCATTGTGAAGCAGCTGGTTGAATAAGCCAGAGGCTTTTCTGTCTTATCTGTGGCTTTGGGAGTGTATCTCAGATGATTGGAGTTTTGGGATCTCTGATCTCCAAATAGTAGGATGTTTTGGCTAATCTGTATCCAAATATGGTTATAAAATCATGGAAGGCATGCCAAATTCTCTACCAAGAGACCTACAAGCATTTATAGCACACTTACATATTTAGAAGAGCTTACAAGCATTTATAAACTTTCTTTTAACCATGAAGCAGATTTTTAAAAAATCTATTATTTTGGGAAAAGCATTTTAAATGGGATTCAGTTTTTGAAAAGTTATGGATTTTTCTTAAAATAACAAAACAAATGATACATACATTCGTGCATTCGTTCATGGGTTCTACACTGAATGTTGACACGGAACTAGTCAACACGATGTGAACACCGAGGTGTAAAGGCATAATCCAAGGAGGACGACAGACCCATATACTGTTGACTAGGTAAGCATAATTAAAATTACTAAAATAGAGGACAAGATTCATTTGTATTTCTTTCTCAGGATCACTGTTGCTATGCGGGGCCTTTGGTGGTTCCATATAAATTTTTGAAATATTTGTTCTAGTTCTGTGAAACACATCATTAAAATATTGATAGGAATTGCATTGAATCTATAGATTGTTTTGGGTAGCATGGATATTTTAATGATGTTAATTCTTCCTATCCATGAACATGGTATGTGCTTCTACTTATTTGTATCTTCTTCTATTTCTTTTTTCAGTCTCTTACAATTTTCCAAGTATAGGTCTTTTACATCCTTGTTTAGGTTTATTCCTATATATTTTATTATTTTTGTAGCAATTGTGAATGGGATTATTTTATTAATTTTCCTTTCTGTTAGTTTCTTATTGGTATATAAAAATGCAACTAATTTCTGAATATTAATTTTGTATCCTGGAATGCAGACTGGTGCAGACATTGTGGATAGCAGTATGCAGATACCTCAAAAAATTAAAAATGGATCGCTTTTTGACCCAGCAATCCCACTTCTGAGAATATACCCAAAGGAACACTAATTTGAAAGAACATAAGCACCCCTATGTTCATTGCAGCATGATTACAAATCTTAAAGATATGGAAGCAGCCTCACTGTCCATCAGTAGATGAATGGATAAAACAACTATGGAACATTGATGCAATGGAATACTACTAGGCTTTAAAAAAGAAGAAAAATTTACCCTTTGTGGCAGTATGGATGCTAAGTAAAATAAGATAGTCAAAGGAAGACAAATACCATATGATTTCACTCATATGTGAAACCTAATGAACAAACTGAACTAACAAGGAAAATGGGAATGGAGAGCAGGATAACTAGTGAGGGAGCAGAGAGGGGGGTGAAGGGATTGAGCCAAAACGGAAAAAGGACTCATGGATGTGGACAACAGTGTGGTGCTTGCTTGGGGAGGAGGTAAAAGGGGACTAAATGGTAATGAGAAAATACAATAAAGATTAATCAAAAATGAATAAGAAAGATTTATTAGTAATGACAAGTTAATTGTAACACCTGTGATCAGGGACTCTGTGAAGAAAGAGATATTTAAGGTAAAGAAGGTAGGGGGATACATTTCAGGCTTATGACATAGCATTAGAATTGAGAAAAGTACATGGCTCTCCAAAGATTTTGGATAATGATTAAGTGTTGCAGGGTGGTAGCAGGGGAGAGCACATGATGGGCTATGTTCCTGGATATGTATGAAGGTATTGGTTGGGTATGATTCTAATACTAGCCTGCTATTAGTCATTGTTGAACATGTTCCAATCTGCTTTGCAAAGCACTTACCCATGTTGTCTCCTTTGGCCATTATAACAACACTGAAGTCTATGCACTACTATCCCCATTTTACCTTTGGAAAAACAGATTTAGAGAGGTCATGACTAGACAGTGCAACATTTGGAATTCTACTCCATCCTTCTGGTTCAGAGGCTGTGTTTGAGCTCTACTGAAATCCAAGACATTGCAGTAGAGAAGACACAGAAGAGAATAAAACAAGATCCTGCACTTAATAAGTCAGTTGTGAAGGTGTGCCTTGGATGTAAACAGATGTCTTAAGATTTTAGTCAATATATAATCATTCCCAATCTGGAGGCAGGTGAGCTGCCAAGTTCATGGCTGGGATGCAGCTGAACAGAGGAGAATCTTTTTGAATTAGGTCTTGAAATACGTGTAGGACTTTGACAAGCTGAGAAGAGGAAAAGACACAGCCATCAAGGGGGAAGTAGAGAGTCTGGAAGCACACACTTCATTCTCCTTAGGGAACAAAATAAAGAGAAAGATGGTGTGAGTGAAGAATAGGAAAAGAGGCCAGAAAGGAGCTTTAAACTTGGCTCCAGGACATTTTCCACTTCTTTTTTGACTAAATGTGACACCTTAGTTAGGCAAGGCATTTGACCTTCTTATTTAATACTTTTTTTCACAAGCTGTCAAGAATGGTCCAAGAAACTATCACGAGGTTAAGCGGTGATAGTCACTGGTGGCTAAAGCACTTTGTCAACCTGGGGAATTACATTGTAATACAACAGCAACATGGCCCAAACAGGAGGTCACTGTGGCAGGGGGAGAGAGAATGAATTTGACTCTCACATATCTAGCAGCACCACTCCTCCATCAGGAAGCAGACATCAGGGCTCCCACCTAACTCAGTCCTGAAACTGAGCTCACAGTTCATTTAACTGTCATTGTGTAAGCCTTTAGCAGGCTAGGAAGAGTTTTGGGTCACATGCTGTTAATAGACCAAACAAATTAAGAACAGTCAAGATGTAAGGAGGGATTCAATGGTCAAATTTGGTTAAACAAAATTAGACAGGGTTATTTACTAAAAGCCCTTAGTGAGTTGAGGTGAATTGAGAATATTCTGAAGGATAAGATTTAGAGAAATTTTTCAAAATGTTTTTGCCCACTTAATCCTTTTATCCATGAGCTAGTGTTAGCCCTGGCTGGTTTAGCTCAGTGGATTGAGCGTCGGCCTGCGAGCTAAGTGTCGCTGGTTCGATCTTCCAGTCAGGGCACATCAGAGAAGGAAAACTCTGACTCCAAAAAACCTCCGCTGCCTTGCGGCATACCTCTTCTGGGGAAAGGCTAAGGGAGTAAACCCCGACAGAAAACCCGGAGCCGGAGTCCCTAAGGCGGTTTGACGTTGTAGTCAACACCGGCAACTCCTGCGGCGCACCTGAACCCAAGCTGTATCGACTCCGTCTTTCCCTTGGACCCTTCAGCTGCGAAGAGAGGGGGGGTCTGCTGCATGGGCAACAGCAGACCCTCCATATCACCCTGCCCAGGCTCTGTAGCTTCAGCGTCATCGCAAGATGTCGATTCAACACGGGAGGAGACAGATACCATGTCACTCCCGAGTCGGACTGCACAGCCATTCTCGGTGGTGCAGATAGACTCTTAAGAAGCTACACCATCGTCTCTCGAGACGGACGGCTGCCGACGAGTGTTCAGCAGATCATACTTAGAGAAATGCTACACTAGCTTTGGCCTAATAAATTCAAACCCTTGATAGTTATTTCTGAGTGTCAGGACCAAGGGTGATGCAGTAGAAAGAGCCCAGATTGGGGTGTCTGAGTCCCAGGGGTACCCATACTTTAATCCAGTTCTGTCCTTTTTCAGGATGTGTTGTGATTCTGGGAAAATCATCACCTTTCCTTCCTTATAATTAAAACAAATTGGATGAAATAATCTGAGGTCTCTTTGTTTCTAATATTTTATGAATACATACTTTTCTGTAGCTTATTCACTTATCCTTTCATTCACTCAGCAAACATGTGTATAACAAAGGCTGTGTGCATGTAACTGGAGACAAAGATTAAAAAACATCTCCAATACATGCCCTGGAGGGAGTCCCAGGCCAGTGGGAGAGATAGACACATGCACAGGCAGTAAAAGTCTAGTGTGATCAGTGCTTGTGTCCAAATGTGGTTCAGAAATGGCATCTCACCAGCCTGGGGTAGGGGATGGCTAGAGAATATTTTGTGGAAGCAATATTCCACCAGAAGGATGAATAAGCACTAACTGGTGGGGAAAGGAGCTCTGGACAAAAGAGCATCATAGACAGAGTAATGGAGGGACAAGTGGATCCAGCACTTTCTGGAAACTGCAATAACAGCAGCATCAGCAACAACGGCAACAAAAGCAACAATAACAATGGCAGTGACAACTGATATGATATTCTGAGCAAATATTAATGAATGCTTTGTATTCATTATCCTCAGATTCCTATCACTATAAAGTAGGTATTATCATTCTGATTTTGTAGTTGAGGCAGGAGGAGGTAATTCATTATGCTTTGTGGGGATTTCCCTCTGAATACAGTTAAGTTTCAGTAAATCCCAACTGATCTATCCATTTTATCTATTACTTGTCACTCTCAGTCCAAGATTGATTCTTTTCCTTTTATTGATGTTACTTCTGGCTGCCTCTTACTGACTCTAGCGAGGAAATGCCACACAAACTTCTTTCAATATTAGCTTAGGCAAAACATTAGAATGCACAAGAACCAGGATGCATTCTCAAACCAAAAATGAGTGATTTGCATATTTTTCAAGCTGCAACTCTTCCCTCCATTGGGATAGGTCATTGGGATAGGGCTTAATAAATTCTGTTGTCCTCCCTGAAGGAAAGGCTTGAGCATTTACATTAATGCATTCATTCATCCATTGTTTATTGGAAACCTATCCCATGACAGACACAGAATAAGGTACTTTTGGAATTACTTCAAACCCACATTATTCTGTGCAGGTGGTACCTCTTCCAGGATCTACTCTCCCACCCGCTACCTCTATAAAAACCTAGGTCAGGTGGCTTTTTCTGTGTTCTCAGTCTGCACTGGACCTTGCTTGATCATACTGCACAATTATCTGTTTAATTATTTGTAATTTGTGGTTTGGTGTCTAGATATAAAATGTCTATGAGGGCAGGAATGATGTGTGTTATGTTAACTATTATATTTTCAAAGCCTAGCATGCTGGCTGGCTGCATAGTAACTGTTCAACAAATAGCTATTGATTTAATGGATGAGCTTTTTGTTCTTTGAATACTGAGACTATGTCTAACATATTTAAAATACCAACTGCTTACCAAAATGCCTGGAAATGGTAGGAACTCAGATGTTTGTGGAATGAACTGAATGAATATAAGATGAGAATCATGCTCTCTATCCCAAGCAGCTTATAATCCAGCAAGGAAGAGAGATTACTTGTTGGATTACTTGTAGGCAGCATTCACCCTCTCTGTTGAGCAAGAGGGTCCTGTCCTTCCCTACTTGGGGGCCATGTTATTTTAATGGGCCTCCATCCCTTGCTACAGGACCAGTGAGCTCATTCAAGAAATTGATTCAGGGGTGGACACCTGAGCCAATTCTTGTCAAGGAGAGAATATGAACACTAGGTCCCAGGGGTGAGGGTTCTAGAGAGAACCCTGGCTTTCACTGCTGTTGAAAGTAAGGATATGAAGCTTGGAGCTTCTGCAACTAAGTGGCTACTACTCTGAGGAAAGCTGGCTAAGAGTGGAGCCAGCCCAGAGGAAAGAGAGCCAGGAGACTGCCCTAAGCCAAGATAATAGTATAGTTTCCTTTATGCTGACAATAATGTGAGTTAGTTACTAGACATTTGTAACAAAGAGGTCCAACTGAATGAAGTATGGGCCCATGACATTAAAAAGGAACTGGGTTATAGAGAAAATGCTGAGAGAATTCAGAAGAGAGTTCAGGAAACAGGTGGAAATGTTTTAATCAGGACATTAATGCAGGTTATTGCTTTGACCAAGAGCTCAAGTAAGACTCAACTGGAAATGTTTGAATTAGGTCTTAAGAGAGAAACAGGATTTGTCCATCAATGTAGGTGAAGAACTTCCAGAAGAAGAAACAGCAGGAACAAAGTTATGAGGCCCAAAGCACAGGAAACACTTGGGAATAAATACTTGGCTGGAATCAGAGGTCCATCATAGGCTGTGGCAGGAAAGAAGCAAGGACAGGTGGATAGGGGCTGACTCACAGAAGGCCTTGAATTTTAGACACTGCAGATGGGACCTGTACCTGGGCTCTGCAGCAAATCTGAATTTCTCTTCCTGGGAGGTATGGCACAGAGTGGTACGGTCCTATCACATGTCCACTGACTTGAATACTAGGACTCAGGGAGAACCCCTTGAGTTCACTTTACCTATACATTTGGGATCAGAGGCAGAGCCACCTGTCTGCTTTATGAGAGATTCCTGTCCCATCTCTTCCCTGATGCCATATGCAAATTTTTGACTATTGTAAGAAAGGGGAAGGAAGAAGACAACAGAGAAGTGTATCCATGAAAAGGCCACTTTGAGGTCACAGATCCCAAGGTAAAAACTGTATCCCAAAGATAAATGACCCCACAATGGGAGTGAACCGAGGGAAAGGGAACCAGAAAAGAAACAAACAAAAAAAAATAGTGCCATGGAGATTCTCTTCACTTGTCAGGGTCTGGGAAGAGACATTACCAAATTGAGAATCAGGGCTGTCCATGTAATTGCAGAACTCATGGGGTAACAAAATGGTTCATCTTCTACCCACTCAGCTGCCTGGACCAAAAGGGGTGTTTCTTGCTATTTCTTTTTCTATTTAGCTCCTACTCGGTGAGAACTTAGGCAGAACAAGCCTTCTACACCGGTCCAGCTTCAGGAGCATACATATTCAGCTGCACAGGGTCCTACATTTACAAGGCCCCCAACCTTGGTTTCATGCTCTGCTGTCCCTATATTAAAATTCTTAATACTTTTTCAAACAGAAGACCCTGTATTTCCATTTCACACCAGGGCTTTGCAAATTATATAGCCTAACATGCTTCCAACCTGTCTCTGAGAATGGAAGAAACAGTTAAAGTTCACTTAAGCAACTAAGATTTGGCTCCTCTCCTCTGGGCATCATGGGGAATGGGAACTTGCTTTACCTGGTAGGTTCTAACATGTGCCCAGCACCTGCCTGATTTCTCTTCTTTGTCTTATTCTCCCTCTCTTAGAAAATGCAACCTGTACCTCCATGAGTCTGAATCTTACTACCCCTTAGGAGTAGATAGAAATGGCACTTCCTCTAGCACGTTTCCCTTGATTCTTCCTGTTAAATGCATTTCCCCACTCCCTATCTTCTTACATTGAACTTTTGAAGCTTCTGTATTGCACTGTGGCTACTTTTTCCATGGAAGATGGAGTCAACAGAACTTTTAGAGAGAAAGACCTAGATTCAAATGTATAATCATGGACATCTCAAACTCTGAGCCTCAGGATCTTCATTGGTAGAATGGGAATTAGAACTGCTTATTGTTGGTGTTGCTGAAGACAGTGAGATACAGCTTGGGCACTGTTTCTCTGCTTTGCCCAGGATAGTCCTTGTCTATGCCAATTAGTCAGACATAATCAGTAATAGTGCCCCTTTATCTCCAAATGTCTTGGTTTGATGAAAAGTTATATGAATCCTTGGTTTCACATTTAAAAGTTCCCAGCAAGGCATCAGGCACATAGTAGGTGCTCAAGACATGTTCGCAGATTCAGAAACTTAAAGAAAAATTTCTCTGCCCTTTGTGTATGTGAGCATTTTCATATCTTTACCAAACTTTACAGATTTATAATTAACAACAAACTGCAGAAGCTCAAAACAAAATAAAAGAAAACGCCATGATGAAGAAACCACCACTTTTTCCAGAGCTGTGATGTTGGCTTGTATGTCATTTACACAGCTTCAAGGGAGGAAGCAGAGGGTCAAGCCGATCTCTTGTTTCATCTCCATTCCAATGTCCACAGGTGCCTGCAGTCATAAGTGCAGAGGCAGCTAGACTTGTGGACAACTTTTACTTTTACATTTATGTTCAATAAAGTGATGCTAATGCAGGTTGTGTGGCCCTGATTTCCTTTGGGGAAGAACCGGAGTCTGGGAATGGAGCTCCTCTTTGTCAAGCTCTGACCTATTTAGTGAGTATTTGCCGTATGGTGAGTGCCAAGGTCAGCCCTTTGTGTTGGCTGTAGTGGGGTTGAAAGTGTTTCTGGGGTAACAGGTTTAATGGACTTTTGCTTCAGCTGACACATTTCCCTCTCCAGCAGGACAGGGACATCTGAACTGTGGATCTGGTTGGCTCAACTGGCCCAACTCTGGCTGGACACCTCACAGAGATGTATTAGGAAATATGGAAAGCAGGACATTTGATCTTGTTGTTTGGGTCAGAATTCTTGGTCCTTGTGTTTGTTTTTGTTTTGTTCTACTTTTCTATTATTTTTATTATTTAAAAATAAAATTATTTATATTTAAGGTATACGACATGATGACTTGATAGACATTATCTCATCACACAGTTGTCTTTCTTTCTTTCTTTCTTTCTTTCTTTCTTTCTTTCTTTCTTTCTTTCTTTCTTTCTTTCTTTCTTGTGAGGACACCTGGAATCTACTCTTTCAGCAAATTTCCGGTATTCAATACAGTATTATAACTATAATCATGCTGTACATTATATTTCTAGACTTACTTGTAAAGGAGCTGAAACTTTGTACCCTTTGTATTTTGACTAATATCTCCCATTTTCCCCACTTTCCATCCCTGGCAACCATCATTCACCTCTCTGCTTCAACATATTCCACTTTCTTAGGTCCCACTTATAAATGAGGCTATGCAGCTTTTTTCTTTCTGTGTCTGGCTTATATCACTTAGCATAATGTCCTACAGGTTCATCTATGCTGAAAAATATTCCATTATATATATGCACCACTTTTTTTTATACATTTATCTGTTGATGGATACTTTGGTTGCTTTCTTATCTTGGGTATTGGAAATAATGCAGTGAACAAATTGCTTTGAGGTACTGAGTTCATTTCCTTGGGGTGTATATTCAAAAGAGGAATTATTGGATCATTTGCTAGTTCTACTTTTAGCTTTTTTGAGGAATCTCCTTAATGGCTATACCAATTTACATTCCCACCAATAGTGTACAAGGATTTTCTTTTCTCCACATCCTTGCTAATATTTGTCTCTGATGATAGTCATCCTAACAGGTGTGAGGTGATACCTCATTGTGGTTTAGATCAGCATTTCCCTGATGATTAGTGATATTGAACACCTTTTCATGTACCTGCTAGCCACCTGTATGTCCTTCTTTGGGAAAATGTTTATTTAGGTCTTTTGCTCATTTTTAATTTTTTGTTATTGAATTGTGTGAATTGCTTTGATTTTAACTATTTATAAGATCTATGGTTTAAAAATATTTTGTCCTAATTCATAAGTTGCCTTTTCATTTTGTTGGTTATTTTCTTTGTTTTACAGATGCTTTTTAGTTTGATGTAGTCCCACTTATTTATTTTTGCTTTTGTTGCCTGAGCTTCTGATGTCATATTCAAAGATTCATTATGAAGGCCACTATCAGGATGCTCTTTCCCTATTTTATCTTATAGGCATTTTATGGTTTCAGGTCTTATGTTTGAGTCTTTAATCCATTTTGAGTTCATTTTTGTGTATAGCATAAGATAAGGGTCCAATTTTATTCTTTCTCCTGTGCATATCTAGTTTTCCTCACACCATTTATTGAAGAGACCATTCACCCCCCACTGTGTATTCTTGGTACATGTAGTGTGTAGATGGGTTGGAATTGTTAGATTAGGAATGCAGTGAGGAAGACATTCATATGATCTTGAAATATCTGACAGATATTATACATTACTCATGAATAAAGTAAAAATAACCCCAAATCTATTAGTTTCCTTTTTAAAAAAAATCTAGTTCATAATGAATATTACTGGTGACAAGATCAACTTGAACAGAATGATTGGCCATCAAAACTAATTTATCAACAGGCTAGATTAGGTGCTTTTTCTTGGCACTCTTCTGAAATTTGATGTTTATCTCTACCTTTGCCAGTGGTCACATTATTTTCTATCAATAGTATCTGAGCTTATGTGTTTCTCTTGCCAACAAGACCAGAAACTGGCTGAGAGCAAAAACTCATTTGCATGTCCATGTCAGGCAGCAGTCCAGTTCAGGTCCATTTTTGTCCAGCAATCTAGGACTTGTCTCACCTGGGGACATGAAGCAGCTCATCCATCAGAACCTTCTCTCCATTTTAGAATTTACTTTGTGTATGGAGAAAATCATAGAGATTCTTGTAAGTCATTGTAAAGCTCTTCAGTGAATCATATTTTGAATGAATTGGGAGCCCTTGGAGAGCCTTGGGCAGAGGAGTGACATGATCTGGCTTATGCATTAAAAGGATCACACACACTCTGGGTGCTAGGCTGAGAATAGATTGCGGGGAAGGGGGAATGGAAGAGCAGGAAATGGGCTGGGAGGCTATGTCTGTCACCCAGGTGAAATATGAGGGTGGCTTGAACCAGGGCGGGAGTGATGGGATGGTGAGAAATGTTCAGATAAGTTCTGTATTTTGAATATCAGGCTGACGGTGTTGGCTGATAGAGCAAATGTAAAGTATGAGAAAGAAAGGAGTCACTTGTTACTCCAGTGTTTTTGGCTGGAGTAACAGTAGGCTGGAGTTCCCATTTACCAAGTTGGGGGAAATTGGGGGTCGGAGTCCATTTGGAACAATGTCCCTTCTAGGGTGTGAGAGGATTGCTGTCACTGGGCTTCTTCCCAGACTTTCCCAGTTCTGCATTCCTGCTTTTGGGAAACTTCAGTCCTGCTGCAGCTACTAAGGCACCGTGTCTGACCCCTGCCACTTTTCACATCACTTCACGTGCTGCCCTTTTCCCTGGGACATCCTCATGTCTGTCAGAAGCAGCGAGAAGGAAAATCAAGCTCTACCCAATTAGCTCATCTTAAGTGGATTTCACTGTGCATTTAATTAACCCTGTTATAATCTTGAAGGGTATTTTGATACATGGTACTTGATACAGAGTAATTAGACTACTGTGAGCATGCACATAAATATCTTTGGGCTGAGGTTTTAAGCTTGGCTGTGCTGCTGTGGGTTCATAGGAGCTACCTTGCCAAAAATTTCAAAGCCAATAATATTTATACACTTCATAGTTTGCAGCCTTCTCAGCCCTTCTGGCTGGTGGATCAATTGCAAGGTCACTGGTTATGTTTTTCTATGGCTTAGGGAAAGGATTCCTGATCCTGTCACTCTCCTGTTCAAATGATTGGTATGACTCCTCACTGAGTATGGAATGAGGCCAAAACTCTTTGAGGATGCGCTTCTGGCCGTACACCCATTACATTTCCAGTATATACTTGGTGTTCAAAGCTTTATTCCATGGGATGTCTGTATCTCATCTGCCTCCAAGCCTTGCTTCAGTGGTTTCTTCTACTTTGGAGTTCTTTGGTGCTTTATTGCACGACTGTCAGAATAGACCATGTTATGCTGCAGTAACAAAGGACCCTGATATATCAGTGTAATTACTATACCAGAGGTGTTTTTCCCCCCTTCCTCACTCATTCTGTGTAACCATTGCAGGTCAGTCACAGCTCAGCTCCACTGCCAGCTATCAGGGCAGAAGGGAAAAAGAACATAATGAATCACATACTGAATCTTAAAGCTTCTACTCAGGAGTAGCACACCCACTTCCACTAACATTTCCTTGGTAAAAAAGTCCTATGACTAAGTCTGCTCAGTAAGGTGGGGAAGTATCATCCTCTCTCAGGTAGAGAGAGTAGATGTTTGTGAGTCACAAGAGTTGTATATAGATCTTTCTAAGATGATCCCTTATTTTTATTTCCAAAGCAGTGATCACTCTGCACTTCCCATTAGAGTTTTTTATTTTTTGCTTTAGTGTGAGTCTGAGTTTGTGCTTTCCTCCTTGAGGAGCAGTGTGCAGCTAGCTGGAGGGCAGGGTGGTATTTGTCATTTCTCACCTGCACTACCTGGTAGAGTCCTTTTGTCCTTAGACATTCAAGACACATTCTCTGAATTAAACGTTACATTTCCAACAATGCACCACCCAGGAGGTAGGCAGCATCATAAAACTGAGAAAACTAGAACTTTCCCCCAGAGAAAGACATAAGGTTCCCTTCAGTGATAAGTTTATCTTTTCAGTTCTTGTGTCAGCCTTGGAGTGTTGGTATGATCTTTAACCCCTTTATATCCGTAAGAACACTGAGGCCCAGAAAGAACCTGACATGCTTACTGTCACAGTGTTTAATTATTGATGTTTATTCATGTTGTAAATTCTTATATTGCATTATATTGTTATGGAGAGCCAGAGAAGGGAAATGGATTATTTGGTGTTAGAGTGGAGAGAAGAGAGAAAATAGGAAGAGAAGATAAGAATGGAAAGAATTAAAATACTGATGGAGATATATTTTTAAAAGTAAGTTTTAAAAATAGTCATGTTAATTCATTATTTTGTGCTATTAATTACCAATACATGTGCTAAAAATTGGAGATACAGAGATGGAAAAGTACTAGTCCTTGCCCTTGAAGGGGCTTTCAGCTTGGACGAGGAGATTATCTTGATGCAAGGCAGACTAATAACCACCCCATAGGGGGCACAAAGTGAATACTTTGGGAGCACAAGTGAATGCAGAGGGGAAGGCAAAAGCCGCTGATCCCAGCAGTATTACTCTAGTCCAGGCAGCTTATTAACGAGATTGTCAATAATGTCATGGTAAATGTTTCCAATGTTTTTTTAAAAGCCTCCAAGCATTTTATTGCATTTGACCCTTTATCTAATAAAGCTATCTGTCTACGCCAAGTGGTGTCAGCATAACAGTTAACATGCACGAGCAGCTGAGTGAGTCCGTTCCAAGGCCCACGGTGGATGTGCAGGGGCTCTTCATGGAAAGCAGCCCCTCCTCCCCTCGTGTCTGATTCAACCCACACCCCAGGGCAACCTGAGCTGTATCATGGGGTGCGGGGGCCAATTCCACCCAGGCCAGTCTGAGCTATGTCCTGGGTTTGTTGTGGGTCCTAGTTCCACATTGGACACCAAGAAGCTGTCCTTCCTGGGAGTCCAAATAGCATCACCCAGGAGTGTGAGCCAGCCAACATGTGTGGGTTCACATCCCAGCCCCACAAATGAGCCTTAAGTCCATGGTGACCATTAGTTTTCTTATCTTTAACATAGAAATTATGAGCACCTGCCTTGCTGACTCCCTGTGGTTACTGTGAATACCTCAACAATTCCCTACCACCAGCCCTGCAACCCCCAATAATACCGAACGCATCCTAAAAGCTTTGCTGGTGCCAACAGCTAGCCCAAGCACTATCTATGCAGGATCCTATTGAATCCTCATAATGCCCTGGGGTTAACTGTGTCTTTACCTTCATTGTATAGATGAAGTCACTGTGGCTTAGTTACCTCAAGGAACCATGCCCAATATCAGACAGCTATTAAGTGTCCAAGACAGGACTTGAACCTAGATTAATCATGTCATCAACATAAACCCTTAATGATCATACTACACTCACAAAGATGTGGTGCCTAAGCAGGCTAAAAGACCTAACTTAGAAAGGTATGTTGTAAAACACACACACACACACACACACACACACACACACGCACACACACACACACTAATGCACCCCCTGCACGCCCTGACCCCCAGGTCCACCCAGCAGATCCTGATTTGGTGCATTTGGGGTGAGGTTCAGCAACATGTATTTTTTTTAAGCAAATAATTCAGTTAATTTTGACAAAACTGGTTCTTAGGGGCCTCAATTTAACTTAAAGAATGTCTTACTCAACTCTATGCTGATGGTTGAATCTGGTCTACAACCTCAGACTTTTCAATCTCATTAGGTCCTCCATCAATCCATTGATGTTGTTCACCTTTGTGCTGGACTTTGGTGATACAGGCAAGACGAAGTCACAGTTCCCATTGGAAGGGACCCCCCAACGTTTAAGTTTTTCCCATGTTCACTGAAACTCTCCTCCTTTCTACTTCCATGCATTAGTTCCAGAATGAGTTCTGGAGGCTTTGAGGGTGAGTCTCTCATCGGCCTCTAGCTCATCTCTGCTCCTTTTTCCTTTGTGCACACACAATACCTCCGAAGGAGAGGCTAAAGCAAAGGGTGGTTTGTAAGGGTAGGTTAGGTCTCTCAGGGCTCACTGTCTTTCTTGAGCTCTCCATTTCTGGCAGTTAACTTGGCACACACCTGTGGTTAGTTACTCTGTCTACCTTCTTGTTGCATCCCAGCATCTCCCTGAAATAAACATCAACAGTCACAGTGGAACCTATCCAGTCCCCACCCTCTCAGGTAGAAAAGGGTTTGAAGGCTTGAAGATGGGAATGTTCCCTGGGAGGCCATGGATGGGCTTTGGAGGGGCCCATGAACACGTGAAATCATGCACACATGCCTTATATGCATTGCAGTGAGTGACTGGGGAGTCCATGACTGTCACTGGGTTTGGAAAGCATTTGTGACTCTCAAAAGCTTAACAGTTACTGCTGTCTGTTCCCTCAAAGGGGGTAAAATCCTGTCTTCAGAGAGGAACACATTAGGCCTCACATGTTCCCTCAACTTTTTATTAAGAAGTCTTATTGCATTTGATTTTTGCCACCTTGCTGTGGAGTAGTTATTATCTCCACTCACTGACTTTCGAAAGTAAGGTCTTGAAGCTAAAAGAACTTGGCCCAAGTCTCACAACTACCAAATGGCAAAGGCAGGACCACCCTCAGGTCCAGCTGACTCCCAGCCCAGGGCTCAGGCCATTGCATCACAGAGGCTCAGCCCCGGCCACCCTCTCCTGCTGGCCAAAGACCAATCCCCCATTTACATGGAAGAAACCATTTGTTCCACTAGAAGAAATAAAGAGTTTCTTTCACTCTTAGGAAAAAATAGGGAAGCAACCAGTTTAAATTAGTAATGAAAATTTAATATCAGTTTTTGAGTATCTACTGTATGCCAAGCACTCATGTATATTATTTCATTAAATTTACTAAGAATTCTGGAAGTTCAGTCTTTTGGTTCTACAGATGAGGAAGATGAATCTCAGAGAGACTGGACTAAACTGCCCAGGTTTCCACTGCTGCAGGGCCAGAATTCGAACCTAGATCTAGGGAAGTCTTCACAGTTTTGACTCTTCCTAAAACTTTTCAACATGCTGGTGGTCTACAGGAACTGTGTAGAAAGTAGCTGGCTATTGGCTGAAGCAGAGAGTTCAGGGAAGGGAATGGGAATGGTGGGTTACTAAATCTCTCTGAACCTTTGTTTTCTCATCTGTGAAATGGGAGTAAATAACATTTTGAACAATGCTTGTGGAAATCTAATGGGATAATGCATTTAAATGCCTGACACATGCACTTAGGCCTCCTTCCGTTTAGCTATTACCATCTGATTGGAAGGAGAAGCATGTGCTGCCAACACTTGGACTATCTTCTCCCCAGGTTTCTGCCATCTAGCAATGACCCAGTGGCCTCCCATGAGGTGGAACCAGCTCTATTAGAGAGTTTCTCTTTTTTCATCCTGCTGGGAGATTTGAGAAGTTAAAAAGCATTTTTCAAAATATGTTTTGACATCTAATTACACACATCCCCCTCTTTAGTTATAACTTCCCTTGTCATGTCTGCAACAAGCAGGGGTTTTGATGTACTAAAGCATAGTGCCTGCCTCTCGCTTATCAGTTTCCTGCCTTTAACAATTAGTAGTCTGAATATCAAAGTCCAAACACGCAGGTCATTTAATTATTACTCCTTCTCCTTCTCTTAACCAAGAAGAACCAGCAAATGACACATTGGTTTATCTAGGATTTTAAAAAATGTGACTTTACACTGCACACTGGAACCAATGACCCTTCTCTCAGACCACATTCAATTAATATGCAAATGAATGAGACCTTCTGGGTCAGCATTCAGGTTCAGAATCAAAGGAGTTGGGGAGGAGGTGGAGGAGGGAGAAATTAACAAATGCTTAGAGGAGTAGTTCTGACAGAGTACAGGGTCTGAAATCACCTCAGTCAGTGTCTGAATCCTGGCTTTACCATTTACTTGCTTTATTACCATGGTCATGAGATTTACCCTATTTGAATCTTAGTTTCATTAACATTAAGATGGGGATAATTCTCTGCCCCTCTCCGACCTCATAGGTGTTACAACATTTGCCACATGGCTAGGTGCACCCCACAGGAGAGCTAGGCTAAAGTCTGTGTTTTTCTTTCATAAGTTGTATATTTCCTCATGTGCAGATGTTGCAAACTTAAAGGCCAACAGATGCCAGGTAAGTATTGCAAAAAAAGTCAAGTGGGTCAGGGCAGCATGAAGACTACAGGGAGTGGTGGAGACTATGGGAAACTAGAGAGTGCAATCCCCAAAAGGACAAAAGATGGCAGCAACTATCCAGCTTCAATGGAGCCAACCTGGATTATCTGATTTAAGATAAGCATGGAATCTGGATCTTATGTGACATCTTCCAACATTATACCCAAACAAAACACATCTGTAGGCTCCATTTAGCTGGTGAGCATCCATCCAGTGTGCACCTTTGTTGAGTATTCTTGGGGCATAGAGATTTGTCTTACTTTTGCTTCAAGTTAGTGTACCTTGCAGCAAGCCTCCTTCTGCACCCTCTCTGATTTTCCCTTTAGTTCCAGAGACCCCCAGTTTCTTTCTTCCCCAACCACAGACAGAAAAGTAACAAATCCTGTTATTTTATTATGCAGAGCTACTTAGCTCTCAGTGCCATCTAAAAGCAAGCTCTGGAAACTGTGTTTGTCCATCTCAAAAGGTCTATTAGCAAGCTTCCTGGAGCATAAGATATGTGTTCTGTGAGATGAGATCACAGGTTGGAGTAGGGAGGAGAGTGGGTAGACCTCTTGAGAGCCTCCTTAGGCCAGAGACTCCACTTGTAGCTCTGCCACTAAATAAGTGTGTAGAAATGTCATTGGAGATGTTTGTGTCTTAGCAAGCTCATTTTCATGATAGAAATTATAACACATACTTCATTCCCTCCTTCCTCAAAACTTTAGGAGGTAAAATTATAAAATCCAGCAGTAATTCAACAACAGTTTCTGAGTGCTTGCTTTAGGCCATGGCCTGTGCAAGAAGCTAGAGATAAATTGAGGAGACCATCTTTGCTTTCAAGGAATTCAGTCTAGTGGAGAAAATATACATAATAACTACTGTTTGCTATAGAATAAGGTGACTGAACCACAAGAAGAATGTGCCAGGACAATGGGAAGGAGAAGGAAGAAGCCTCTAAGTCATCTTGGGGTTTTAGCAGTCAGGACATATTACATGAAGAAAAAGAATTTTTATTGGTTGGGTAAAAAAAAAAAAAAAAAGTAGTAAATGAATTCTGTCAAGTAGCATTGATGCAGCAAGATATTAGAATTTCATTCAGTATGTTTATTGTTTATTAAATACATTTACTGAGTTCCTATGCTAAGAACATAAATTGTACTGTCTCACTTTAGTCATGATTACTAGATCAATCTGTTGACACCACTCGATGATCTGGTATCCATACCAGCCAGCAAATGAGCACAGGTTTGATGCAGTTCAAAAACTTAGAACAGGCTTCTAAAAGTCTTTGTAAAGATAAATCTTTTGTGATTCTAATAATTTGGATCTACTGTCTTCAGATGGTCTGTGCTCGGGAAGAACTAGGGATAGAGACATTCAGCACTCTTGATTTCCTTCTCTTTAAGAAGAATGCTTTCCTGTCAGGCTAGTTTATCATCTAGTTCATGTACTTCTGCCTGGAGAGGACTTAGGAGACAAAGCACAGAGTGGCGTGGAAAAGTGGGAGCCAGTACCAGCAGCCTTTTCTCCCTTGTTTCCCTTGTTCAGTCTTGCTTAGGTGATGGAAGGAATGTCAGTGTTCATTCTGGCTAAGGCCATTAGCATTGTGCTTTCATAGACAGTGGGGTGTGCCTCACTGCATTTGGGAGCCAGGGGAAGCTCCCAGGATGGTGTAGCAGAACTGACACAGAGCAGGAGGAGCAGGGTGGGGACTGAGAACTGAGGAGGAGGCTAGGAAGGTGTGAACTAGCAGTGATTCAGTCTGAGACTATAAACACCTAGAACCTTCTTTGTGTCAATGTTCAAGGCATGTTTGGTATAGCAGCCTGGCTCTCTTTTTTGACATCAAAGCAAAGCCTTCATCCAACCACCTACCCTGCCACCCACTCACTCTCTCCTCCCTTTCTCTATTGACCCATCCACTCATCCATTCAACTAAATTCTATTGACAGACTCGCTTCTAGCCATTAGGTATACAGAGATGAATAGGGAGAGACAGGCATGTGAGCAGATAAATTCGGATACAGTATACCTAGAGCAAGAGAGAGAGAGACTGAGAAGAAGCAGGTGAACAAACAACTGACAGCAGGAATCAGAGAAGGCTCCCCAGAATAAGGGCCAGCTAGTCTGGGACCAGGAAACCAACAAGACTGCCAGGATAGGTGATGTTTTCAACTTACACTAGGAGGTGGAAGAAGCAACTTAAATTGAATAGAGGCAGAGAGGGTCTAGAATATTCTGGGAAATGGGAGAGATTGAGAGTGTGGCTGCAACACAAGCTTGTGAAGTTTATACCATATTTTGCAGGGTTGGTTGACTTTCAGTCTGTTGAGTTTTCAAGAGCTGACCATAGATGGTATGGGCCTTGAAGACATCAAAATACATTTTAATATCAAATGAGACTAGGTTAAATGCCCCAGCTCTATGCTCTCATTTGGATGTTTCTGGGACGGTCCCATTTGAAATGCCAACTACACATCATTTTTTCTCCTATTCACTCATTAAAAATATGTTTATTGAGAAAGTACTCTGTGCCAACAAATGCACAGGGAGGTTAGTTTTTCCATGGCCACCCAGCTACATTCATCATAGTAAGTGACAACGGACAACTCAAACCCCCAAACCCATGCTACTTCCACTTACAACAGGCATCATACAATGTGAATTCTTCTGTAGACAAATGAAAGAAGGCATGTAAACTACTAACTGTTCATGGAAACTGAACTCTTCCAATTCTGAGGTTTTCTTTGACTGTTATCATTTAATACTATAATGATGAAGTCAGCCTAGAAAGGAAAAAAAAAAAAAAAATCATGGTTGTAATGTATTCCACGCAATGTACTGAAATAATATATGGAAAAAGTACCTTGCCCAATGCACCTTGTCCAGCATCGGCCTGTAATAGACTCATAAAATGAGAATTGTTAATACTATGCTTGGATCTTTTTGGGAGATGCATTAGGTTATTTAGATTTTGAAGAAAAAAATTTAGAACATATAAACAGGGGTTGTGAGTTTAAATCCTGACTCTCACTTGTGAGTTATGTGGCATCATCTTAGTCTCTCTGGGTCTCAACTGTTCAATTGTTAAAAAAAGAGGTAGGTCCTACAACATTGGCAGCAAAATCTTGGATATTGCTCATAGAACATTGTTACCAGATATATCTCCCCAGGCAAGGGAAATAAAAGAAAAGATAAACAAATGAGAATACATCAAACTAAAAATGTTTTCGCACAGCAAAGGATGCAGCCCAAGTGTCCTTCAATAAATGAGTGGATAAGACAACTATGGGACACTTATATAATGGAATTCTAGTCAGCAGTAAAAAGAAGAAAATTTTACCCTTTGCAATAGTATAGATGGACATGGAGACCATTATGCTATGTGAAATAAGCCAATCAGAGAAAGACAAGTACCATATATTTCACTCATATGTGGAATCTAATGAGCAAACTGAACCAACAAGCAAAATAGAGAGACTCATAGATGGAGAGCAGATGACAGCTAAGGGGGCAGCAAGGTTAGGGGTGGAGGGATTGAGAAAAAGGAAAAGGGGCTCATGGACCTGGACAACAGTGTGGGGATTGCGGGGGTTAAGGGGACATAAGGGAACTAAATGGTAATGGAAAAATATAATAAAGATTAAATTTAAAAAATAAACTAAAAAATAAATAAAAAACAACAACAACAAAAAGAAAGTAGGTCCCATAATTTCTACTCACACTCCTTCCTCAGCTAAGCCCTTGCTTCTCAATAACCACTGCTAATGAATGGATTCAGACATCCTTAGGTAACAATTGCTGCTACAGATTAAATGTTCGTTTCCCTCCAAAAATCCATATGTTGAAAACCCAATGCACAATATCATGGTATTAGAAACTAGGGCCTTTTGGAGGTGATTCAGGTATGAGGGTGCAACTCTCATGAATGAGTTTAGTGCCTTATAAAATAGACCCAGGAGAGCTCCCTAGCCCCTTCTACCATGTGAAGACACATCTAGCAGATGATGTGATACTGCAGTAGAAAGCCCTAAAGATTCCATCAAAAACCTACTAGAACTGATAAATGAGTTCAGTAAAATAGCAGAATACAAATTAATATCCAGAAATCAGTTGCATTTTTTAGACCAATAATGAAGTATTAGAAAGGGAAACTAAGGAAACAGTCCCATTTACAACTGCATCAAAAAATAAAATGACTAGGAATAAATTTAACCAAGAATGGAAAAAAACCTACACTTAGAAAATTATAAGACACTGAAGAAATTAAAAAAGATAAAAATAATGGAAGCATATACAGTATTACCCTGGCTGGTTTGGCTCAGTGGATTGAGCGTCGGCCTGCGAGTGTCGCCGGTTCGATCTTCCAGTCAGGGCACATCAGAGAAGGAAAACTCTGACTCCAAAAAACCTCCGCTGCCTTGCGGCATACCTCTTCAGGGGAAAGGCTAAGGGAGTAAACCCCGACAGAAAATCCGGAGCCGGAGTCCCTAAGGCGGTTTGACGTTGTAGTCAACACCGGCAACTCCTGCGGCGCACCTGAAGCCAAGCTGTATTGACTCCGTCTTTCCCTTGGACCCTTCAGCTGCGAAGAGAAGGGGGGTCTGCTGCATGGGCAACAGCAGACCCTCCATATCACCCCGCCCAGGCTCTGTAGCTTCAGCTTCACTGGAGAGGACACTCCAGCGTCATCGCAAGATGTCGATTCAACACGGGAGGAGACAGATACCGTGTCACTCCCGAGTCGGACTGCACAACCATTCTCGGCGGTGCAGATAGACTCTTAAGAAGCTACACCATCGTCTCTCGAGATGGACGGCTGCCGACGATATACAGTATTCATGAACAGGAAGAATTAACATCATTAAGATGTTTTTACTACCCAAAGCATTGTATCGATTCAACACAATTACTAACAAGATTCCAATAATATATTTCACAGAACTAGAAGAAATATTTAAAAATTTATATGGAACCACAAAATAGCCCAAATAGCCACAGCAATCTTGAGAAATAGGAACAAAGTTGGAGGAATCGCACTACCTGATATCAAACTATATTACAAGGCCATAATAATAAAAATAGCATGTTCCTGGCATAAAAACAGACATGTAGAGCAATGGAACAGAATAGAGAGCACAGAAATAAATTCACACCTTTATGGTCAATTAGTATTTGACAAAGGAGGCAAAAACATGCAATGGAGTAAAGTCTCTTTAATAAATGGTGCTAAGAAAAGTGGACAGATAAGTGCAAAAAAAAAAAAAAAAAAAAGAAAGAAAGGAAGAAAGAAACTACACCACTTTCCTATATCTTATGCAAGAATAAACTCAAAATGGATTAAAGTCTTAAATGTTAGACTCAAAACCATGAAAATCCTAGAAGAAAACCTAGGCAGTAAAATCTCAGACATTTTTCTTAGCAGAATTTTTTTTCCTGATATATCTCCAATCATCAAGGGAAACAAGAAAAAAATAAAATAAACAAATGGGACTACATCAAACTAAAACATTTTTTGCACAGCAAAGGAAACCATCAACAAAATGAAGAGAACTCACTAAATGGGAGAATATATTTGCCAATGATACATCTGATAAGGGGATAGTATCAAAAATTTATAAAGAACTTTACAACTCAACATAAAAACAACAAAGAATACAATTAAAAAATGAGCCAAGGACCTGAATAGACACTTCTCCAAAGAAGACATTCAGATAGCCAATAGAAACTACTCATCAGGGAGATGAATATTAAAACTACAACGAGATACCATCTCACACCTGTCAGAATGGCCACCACCAATAAATCAACAAACAACACATGCTGGCAAGGGTGTGGAGAAAGGGGAACACTTTTATACCACAAGAATGCAGATTTGTGCAGCCACTGTGGAAAACAGTATGGAGTTAGCTCAAAAAATTAAAAATGAAGATGCCTTATGACCCAGCAATCAGACTTCTGGGAATATATCTAAAGGAACCCAAAACACTAATTTGAAAGAACATAAGCACCCCTATGTTCATTGCAACTTTATTTACAATAGCTAAGGTTTTGAAGCAGCCCAAGTGCCCAT
Organism: Furipterus horrens; assembly: GCF_987537825.1. Taxonomy (NCBI): domain Eukaryota; kingdom Metazoa; phylum Chordata; class Mammalia; order Chiroptera; family Furipteridae; genus Furipterus; species Furipterus horrens. The sequence continues at coordinate 50,804,966 of NW_028327172.1, forward strand.
CAATAGATGAGTGGATAAAACAGCTATGGGACATTTACACAAAGAAATACTACTTGGCCATAGAAAAGAAGGATATCTTAAACTTTGTGACAGAATGGATGACCTGGAGAGCATTATGCTAAGTTAAATAAGCCAGTCAGAGAAAGACAAATACCATATGATTTAATTCATGAACAAACAAACAAAAGAGAAACAGACTCATAGATACAGAGAACAGACTGGCATCTGTCAGAGGGATGGGGGGTTGCAGGGCTGGGTGAAAAAGCTGAAGAGATTAAGCATAAAACAAACAAAGAAAAACCCCAAACTTGTGGACACACAGAACAGTAGGGTAATTACCAGAGAGAAAGCAGGGTGCGGGGAGGTAGAAGAGGGTAAAGAGGGGATAAATGTTAATGGAAGGAGAGTTGACTTTGAGTGGGGAACACACAATACAATATACAGATGATGTGTTATAGAACTGTATACTTAAAACCTACATAATTTTATCAACCAGTGTCAACCCAAGAAGTTCAATAAAAACAACAACAAAAAGAAAACATGGCTATCTATGAAGCAAGGAGTGGTTTTCTCACCAAACACTGAATCTGCTGATACCTTGATCTTGGTTGGACTTCCCAGCCTCCAGAATTGTGAGAAATAAATTTTGGTTGCTTATAAGCCACCCAGGTCATGGGACTCTGTGATAGAAGCCCAAATGGACTAAAACAAATAACAAGCCCCCACAGCTAGTTCATGTACAAATTGGAAAATGATGATCCATACAGCCAGACAAATGAGAAAGAACTGACTTTCCTGTGGTTCGACCCAGCCCCTTGCCAGAACTGCTTGTGAGCCAACTGTGGGCTTGATTTGACCTCCGGTTGTTCGCAGCCAGCCATTCTAGCACAGTGTATAACCTCCTTCCTTATTGGTCGCTCAGCCTCTAGACCCAGCTGTTCCATTCTAGTCCTTCCTTTACACCGTCCCAGGAAACCACTCAAACTGAATCTGACACAGTCACACTCCCCCCAGCTCAAAGCTTCACTGGTTGCCAGTGACTTCAGCATAAAACCAAGCTGCTTTGCCGAGCTTCATACAAGCTTTTGTTCACTCTGTGAACCTGTTACCTGCCATGCCTTTGCAGTTCCCTGAACATGCAGTGCTTTTCCTTGCTGCCTTGCTTCTGCACATGCAGGTTCCCCTGCTCAGGAGACCCTCCCCTAGGTCCTTCCCTCCACTTTTCATCTTAGCTAATGCCCCATTACCCATTGAGACTCAGGTCAAGTGTTATCTCCAGTAATCTTTCTCTGATCCCCAATCCTCAAGACAGACTGGGGCGGGGGATGGTGGGGGGCTTCACTGAGTCTTAGCACAAAGCTGACTCTTCTAGTGAAAGGTCTTATGTTATAGTTGAGGAAACTGAGGCCCAGACAGCTGAAGCTTCACCAACAAGAATGAAAATACCACCAGCAGCAGCCATCATGGAGTGAGACCTAACTGTGCCAGGCCCTGACATCCACACTATGATGTGAACATTGTCACTTCTGTTCCTGGATGAGGAAGCTAAGGTTATGAGTGACATCTTTTATCTACTGCAGTGGTTCTCAAAGTGTGGTCTCCAGTCATGTAGCATCAGTTGGAATCTTAGGAGAAATGTAGAATATCCAGATGACCCAGACCTACTGAATCAGAAATTCTGGTGATGAATACAGAAATATGATTAAAAAGCCCTTCAAGTAATTATGATACAGATTAAAATTTGATTGAATTGTACAAAGTACTGGCCTATATCATCCAGATGGTAATGGGTAGAGCTGAGATTTAGAACCATATGTGTGATGGTCAGAAAAAATTAATAAGCAGTGCATTTAACTTTTATGCTGTGGCCACCCCTGGGCTTTGCTCATGGGGTAGGCTCTCCTGGTCACCCTATTTAAAATTGTAGCTTGTCCCCTTCCAACATCCACTGCCAGCATTTGCTATACCCTGCCCCCTTTCTCAAAAGCACCTCCTGCCAGTTGGCATACTATATTTTCAAGTATTTATGTATTATTTATCTTTTTCTTACTCAGCTTGGGCTGCTATAATAAAATATCATGGACTGGATGATTCAGAACAACAGATATTAATTTTCTCATAGTTATGGAGGCTGGAAGTCTGAGATTAGTTGCATTCTGGTGAGAGCTCTCTTTCTGGTTTGTAGCAAAGTGAGACAGCCACCTTCTCACTGTGACCTCACATGACAGGGAGAGAGAGAGAGAAAGTGCTCTGGTGTCTCTTCTTATAAGGGCACTAATTCCATCCTGGGGAACCCACCTCATGATGACATCTACTCTACCTCTCAAAGGCCCATCCACTGGGGTTAGGTCTTCAACACATGAATTTAGGGAGGACACAAACATTTAGTCCATAATAATTTACTGCTACCTAAATGTAAGTCTCAGTTGTGAAGGGATTTGTCTATGCATTTCACTTGTGAATTGCTAAATCCTCCATGCCTATTAGGTTCTCAATAAATATTTGTGAAATACATGGTCACATAGCTGGCTGGAGACACAAAAAGGAGACTTGTTAGGATCGATTTGTTCCCATTCTATTATATTTCATATGGCTTGCCCCTCCCTTCTTGCCTCTGTTGAGTGTTCTGATCAGTAGCTCTCTCCTTCCTAGATGGGTCATTTTCCAGAAACTTTCCTTCAGGCATCATCACTTGCAGGAAGAGAATCTTTTCCTAACAAGACCTGCAGAGTGGTTACCCTAGGCACAATTTAGCTAATTTACTCAGTGCTTTGTCTTAATGGTCTGCTGAGTGGAGATTCCTTCAGTAATGACAGTAAATGCATTGGATATGTAGATATCGACCCAGGCAATGTTGCATATTCGGCTCATCAAATTTTCATGTTAAAATTAAAATCAAAATTTTTTTTTTTTTTTTTTTTTTTTTAGTACGAAGGGAGAAGTTGAAGTGTTGGTTCCAATCGGATCACAGCAGCACAGTTCTTTTTTCCAAATAATAGAAGAATGGCTTAACTGTATATCCCTCCCATGGCCACTGCCACATAACAGGAGGTAACAAGGGAGGGAACAAAACCAGGCTGGTTTAGAACCTATCAAGTCCTACTCGTGGTGTTAACTGCACACAGAAAGGGGCATGGCATTCTTTGCTGTGCCACCCTTGGGCAAAGAAATGCCCTCATCATTCCATCATTTCTCTCACATAAATTCTTCCCAGAGCTGCCACGTGCCTCAGTCATTATCAAAGGTTCTCCCTCCCCCGCCACAAGATTAAAACCATCTCCATTGTTTTTTACTCAATTTATTACTTCCTCAGTGTTCTTTACTGATCACCCTAGTCACTGAGGTATCTCTTGTTCTTCCACATCATCATCCTGGTTACTTTCTCCTGGTATTTATCATAATCCACAACTAGTTTGTTCATTTTTTCCCATTAGTTTATTTTCCATCAGTTTGTTGTCTACTCTCAGGAAACCAAGATTTATAGAATCTCAGCTAGCTTCTCCTTCCTGTAAGGGGGGTGGGGGGGAATCCTAATGCCAATTTATTTCTTATTAATTCATCCTGCTACACATACTGACCTTTTTACTTGTGACAACTCTATGGGCGGAAATAGCAACTCTACTCTGTAAATAAGGCCATTGAGGCCAAAGTAGTTACAGAATTTGGCTTGTACAAAACAGATAATAAGTGAAGGGACCTCATCCACCAGGTCTGCCCAACTCCAAAGCAGAGATCAGTGGCAACGCCTGCAGGCTCTGAAGCCAGCAGACTGGATTCAAATTTTGATTCTGGTACCTAGCAGCTCTGTGATGTTGGGTGAGTTATATAACCTCTCTGTGATTTAGTTTTCCTACCTGTGAAATGGGAATAGTAATAACACTTCACAGAAAGGTGAAGATTAAAGAATTAAACATATAAAGGATTTTGAATAATTTCTGATACATGTTAGTCACTCAACATCTTTTAGATGGTACTTTAACTTCACATGCTGGTAATTCACAATTTCTCACATTTGAATAGATTTTTACAACAGTCTAAGTTAAGATGGCTACTGTCCCCACACTTTGTCCCAACATTCCCCCATTTCTCAGATGAGGAGGGAGACTAAGGACCAGAGACTTCCAGTCATTTGCTCAATGTCACAGAACTAAGAATTGGGCAGAGTGAGGAACTAGGTCACAGGCCCCTGGCTTCTTTCTCTTCCAGTGTTCTGCCTTTTCAGGCCCGAGTTTTTATGGACTCTGTTCTCAGGTTGCATCTGTGGCCTTACTGTGCCAAAGCTCTTTCAATTGCTTAAAGGAACTAACAAAACAGAAAGCAGAAAGAGAGAGGGGGGGGGGGAGAGGGGGAGAGGGAGGGGGAGAGAGAGGGGGGGAGAGAGGAGAGAGAGAGAGAGAGAGAGAGAGAGAGAGAGAGAGAGAGAGAGAGAGAGAGAGAGAGAGAGAATGCAGTGAGTTGTTTCTTTGCCAAAATCATGTGGTGAAAGGGAAATCCAAGCCAAAGCTTTTTGTTTGTTTATTTTTTTAAAAGGTCTCCTGTGTCTACTTTTTTTATCATTAGATTTTATTTGTTTATTTTTAGAGAGGAGGGAAAGGAGGGAGAAAGAAAGGGAGAGAAACATCAATCAATTGCCTCTCTCACACCCTCAGCTGGGGACTTGGCCCACAGCCCAGGCATGTGCCCTGACCTGGAATCCAACTGGCAAACTTTTGGTTTGCAGGCTGGCACTTAATCCACTGAGCCACTCCAGCCAGGGCCAAGGTTTTATAAAGAGGGGGTGGGGGGGCTTGCTAGAACGGTAATCTGGGAACCCTGTAAACTTTCCCTGATGAGCAAGTAAGGGTCTTTATGGTAAGACTGGTGCCTGCTTGCACAGTGATTGGAAAAATTCTACCTGAACATTTCTTCTCTACTTAACAGGTCCAGAATAATCTTCCCTAAAAGACTGTCCCCTCCACCATTCAAGATATTTCTTTGGGATAAAATGCTGCCCCTCCATCGTCTTGCCCACAGGGCAGGAGAAAATTTTCAGATTCACTCTGCAATCTGATCCCATCCCTCACCGCCAGGCTTTCCTCTTATCTTCCTGCCAAACAATCCTACAAAGCAGAAGAGAAAGAACCTCATATTTTACCTTGGACAGTTTCTATGTTCCAAGGATGGTAGTGTGTTTTGCATATATTATATTATTTAATCATATTTGATACTGCAATATAAGCAGAATTGTTTCTTTTTCATGCATAAGGAAGCAAACTCAGAAAGCTTAAAGTACTTGCCAGAGGCTACATAGCTAATAGTGACGAACCTAAAATTCAAACCCAGGCATGCCCAGCTCAGGTGTCTGCTGCTTCCATGTCACCAACACGTACAAGGCCATCAGCAATGCAGCTTGGCTTTCCGTGTGACTGTGCAGGTATCCATGCAGCCCTTTCTAACTTACTGGCCACTCAAGATGGCAACAGTGAAGTCTCCCTTTTGAAAACTTGCGTGTTTTCTTGAAAGCCTGGGGTCATGCTGAGGTTCTGGAAATCTGCTTTTCTGAAGTCGAGAATGCATGAGGGCTCAAGTGGCAAGTCTTGACCTAGTTTGGCTCCAATATGGCACAGTGTGTTTCTACGAAACTCATGTCACGTGCGCGTCACCATTAATGATTAATGATTCAGTAGCACTCAGGCCTGAGGAGGGTCCTGAGGAGCAATTCTTCATGGGGCTCCGTCCTGTGAGTATAAAATGATCAAGGAAAAAAATGTGTCAGTTGTTCTCCCCTTATCTAGGAGACCAGTGGGGGCTGTGACCCTGCACAAGTTCTGGCTTCTGTGTCAGGGTTTCCTGCAGATAAATGGGGTGCATGATTTGGAAGCTCATTCCCATGATATCATTTATGTGTCTTTTATCCACAACCCGAATGCTTTACCTCACACTTCCACAGTACTATGTAGATGTTCAGCATCTGAATACTTTTAGATCCTCAATCCCTCCATTCATGACAGTTTTTCCTCCTTCCCTTCCTTCCTTTCTTTCTTTCTCCTTTCCTTCTTTCCTTCCTTCCTTCTTTTTAAACAGTATCTCTCTTCCCATTGGTATACTATGATCATGCAACTCAGCCCACCAAGGGTATTGGAATTCCAGGTGTACACTCTAGAGTTTTTGGTGGTTCCTACTTTTGCTCCCAATAACCAGCCATAGACAACTGAAGCCATACATAAACTTCTACACATCTTCTTTTGTCTTCCCTGTTACACCCAACACAAAGACTCACAATTACATAAATCCAATCTTTAAGGAAGGAAAATAAACATGTACTTAACATTAACCATGTACCAGACACTATTTCCCTTAGGTCACCTTAATTGTACCTTAGAACCACCAACAGAGGAAAAAGTTATGTAGATTAAGCAAACTGAGGCTCAGAGAAGTTAATATGGTCAAGCTCATACTCTTCAGGGACAAAGTTAGGATTTTGATCTTTCTTTGTCTAACTTTGAAGACTAAGTCTTTTTAATACAAACTACTGGGTAGCATTCAAGACCTTCAGACTATTCTGACTTGTTTTGCTTTCTGGAGGAGCTATCTATTATAATATGCTGTTCTTTGTCATTTGCAACCAGGTTGAAAATTAGAGCAAGGTACATCAACTTTATGCTTCCGCAGTCACTTTGTACAGCAACGTGAAACATGCATGTCCACAAACAGAATTTGAAACAAAGTGTGACTTTTTAAAAGGTGTTTTAGAACCTATAATCAAAAAGTCATTTATTAACTGTCCCATTCACACTCACCAATTAGGTAGTTGTGTTATTTATCTGCTCAAACATCAAGCAGATCTGCAACTATTATTTTAATTAATTAATTCAGCCTTTTACCCCCAGGGCAGGCCCTGGGGGACACCTGGCTTATTTTTACAGCAGTCCCTGATGCTCAGCTGTCAAGCCCCATCCTGGCCGGCACTCTGTGTTTCATGCAAGGCCAAGCAGTTAATCTCTTTAACGGAGACCTGTCATCACTCCAGTGCAGCCCCAGTCTATGATGAGACATAATGTCTTATGCCTTGCCTCTCCTTTCCCATTCTAACAGCCAGCATCTGGGTTCAGACACTTCACAATTCCTCTCTGAATCATTGCTCCTGAAATCCATTCAGTGCTTGTTCTGTGCCAGGCACCATGCTGTTTCATATTCTTTTTCTTCCATCCACAAAACAATCGTGCAACAAACATAGTATAATCCCCATAGTCTCCAAAAGGAGATGGAGTTTTAAAAAAGTGAAGTGACCTGACCAATGTCCCTCATCCAGGAAGTTGCAAAGCAAGGATTTGAAGTGGGGTCTGCACTGACGTCAATAATTAAGCTCCTTCCACTCCTCTGCATTCTCTGTAGCTCTACCTTTAATCTCTAAGATCTGGGAATAAAAGATAGGTGCTAGCTCGACTACATAAAAAAAAAAACCCACATAAAAGGGGAAAATAGACAGGGGACCCCAGAAAAACACGGTAGGGAAAGGGCCTAGGGAAGACAAGAAATGTCAAAAACAAAAACAAACAAACAAGCAAAAATCCCCCAAACAAACAAACCTCCCAAACCTCCCACTATCATGCCATGTAAATTCTCTCCACAGTCTCCTCTGTGGACCCCTCAGGAAATTCTGCATTGCTGCTGATATTCACGTGCAGTATGTTTATTTGGCAATGGTGGTAAAGTATTTAGGGCTAAGAGAAGAAGGGAGAGTTAATAGGCATTTGGATTACACTTGGTTTTTTAACACTAGTTGATTTAAAAAATAAATAGCAAGCAAAACAGGATATTGGAATGGGGTGGTCCCTAGCACCTGAACAAGGGAGGAAACAGCATTGCAGGTGAGGAAACAGCTGTGCAAAAGCCCAGTGCTATGACAGGGCCCACACTCCCAGCCATATTTGTCCTTGGGTGCATGATGGTTTTCAGGGGGATCCTTTCTGCATATAAAATGCTGAATTTATCTGCATTCAATCCCAAACCAGAGCTTTAAAAATTCTGACTTTCACATTTTCCCCCTTTCTGTTAAACATTAAAAAAAAAAAAAAAAAATCCAGCTATTTCACATCCATCACTTTTTGGTGCCCTGGTATGCTGTGCCTCTTCCAAGCTAAAATGTCCTATAATTATATGGGGTACACTAGGCCTCCCAATGACTCCTTCATTTAATGCCATTATAGTCTATCTCCAAGTTCTTTGCTTCTTGCCACCAGAAGGAATTGCTCTTAAAAGCTATCCTTTATGCTATTAAATTGCCTTTCCCTGTTGCATCCAGGGAAGACTGTGGGACAGGTGAATCTCTCATGCTCTGGGCCGTGCAAGCAGTTTGAAGCATGCCTGCTGAGGGGTTTGCAAAATGTTGGGTTTTACAGAACACTGGGCCCATGATGTGGTTTTCAAAATGTCAATTTAATGGTCAAATGTCCTTGGGAAGCATGGTAGACTATATCCCAGACTTAGAGTTTTCTAAGGCATAGTGGCAGCTTAAAGGCACAGAGAAGTCCTGCAATAAGAAACCTATTTAGCCCACTATTTCCTAAATTTATTTGGTTAGATAACTTTACTTTTTGCATGATCGCTACACCTTTTAGGAATTGCTGATTTAGATAACCACCTCTTTCAGGTGTACACAGGATCTAATATTTTACATTCTGTTAGAGTAGAAAGTGAGAAGGGCAGTATGAGTTATATTTTACAGGTGACACTGAGGGGCAGACATGTATGACTTGTGTTAGGGAATGCAACTAGGAGGAGACAGGTGGAAATCAGGGTTTCTGATGTACAGTGAGGATCTGGTCATGAAGCTGCAAGGATTTTTGGTCCCTGAAACCATTTGCACCCTTCTTTCTATCCAAATCTACATGATACCACACACATACATATACCAAAATGAGCTTTGTAAATAGTTATTATTACTTAAAAAAAAAAAAAAAAAAACACCATGGGATCAGTGGGGCAAACTAAGCAAAGAAATGTTTGTTTAGTGCATAGATGGTACTGGGCGTTCCACCTATATGACCACGCGAATCTTCACAATAATCCGGAGAGGTAAGTGTCATTGTTCCAGTTTTACAGAGGACCCCACTGAGACTCAGAGAGATTAGGGAACTTTCCCAGGGCCACACAATACCACGATACTCAGCCAAACTTTACATTTATGCTTAATTCCCAAAAAGCATTCTCTGTCCTCTTACCCCACTATGTTTTCTAGTGATGGCACCATCCCTGTCACCCTGGACCCCAGGGGAGAGAACTAGATTTTCCTGAGGCCTCTGACCCTATTTGTGTTCCAGCAGGTTGTTTAGACAACACTGGTTCCATTTGCAGTGTTCGAGAAGAATAAGAATATTGACTGCTAGTACACGAGCTCAAAGGAGATCAAGGAAGTTTATGCTTAAATGGTTCAATAGTGTTTTGTCTTACCATAAAAAGGTGTATTTGGAATTTATGCCCCAAACCAGAAGAGCTGTTGATATTTTCTTAGGGAGCTGAGTGAAAATGACCAAGACACGACCTGGAAGTTTCTCAGACTGAGAAGCTGCTTGAATGGAGACAGGGGTGGGTCATGTATCTAACCTAGGCTCTACACCCAGTGAATCCCTTAAACCCACTTGGGCTCAGTCTGTCATATATAAAATAAAAGGGTGTGAGAAGATGCCCAGAGGTGATAATTCTAAGGATAAGTTCTCTGTCTGGAGGCAAGTGGGACCCATTGTCTGGCCAGGGTTGCATTCTTTGATCTAGTTAGTCCTGGAAAGAGAGGTCATCTTAAGTCCACAGGATGAAAGAAGTTTTGGTCACTTCAATCTTCTGAAATGAAAATGGGATGGAGTGTCCTATACCTATATTTTGCAGAGAAGACATTGGGAACCACAGACCAGGGGCCATGAGACCACTTTCACCCAAGGATGTTGGGTGCTTTCTCCCACTGGTTGCTTGTTGCATGAGTTTGAGTCCCAGGTAGGGAAACTGTAGAGGGCTTGCTCGTTTTTTATCTATGTGTAGAGTTGCTAGTGTGGAGCATGTGGGCGGATGGGGGGGGGGTGAGAATCCTCAGAAATGGAGTGGCTGGGGGCTGTGCTAAAGAGGGAAGGATGCAACAGAAGCCCTGGGGCTTGTGAGAAGGAAAGGAAAGGAGCAGGCTGCCAGATGGGGCCTGGGCAGGGACCTTGAACCTGAGCGGTAGAAATTTCCAGAGACTCCCACAATAGGAGATTGGTTTAGACAATTACTCAGCTCCCTCCCAGCTCACACATTATGTGCTGCTTTTATTTCCCTGCCTTCCTGGAGCAACCCCACAGACGAGTGTCTCAGATGAGCTCGGATTTGAGTGTGAGTCAGTGAAAAGGGTTGGGGCAGCCAGGCTTCAGATGCCAGATCACAATCAGCACCTTTGCAGGCCACTGCACATGTGAGGCCTGCTCCAAAGGAAGCTCTTTGTAACCTGCCCTGGTTTCCATGGGCAAACATGGTTGGTGTGCAGGTGTGGTTCCGGCTGCATGGAAGTCAGCTGGGCGCTGGATTCCAGATGTCACTAGGGCCTCCAGGGGACCATTGACATTTTGCCTGGCAGAAACAAAGATCTTAAAAAACCTCATGCATGGGTTCATCAACAAATGGAAAGGAGGGGGCCCTTGTTACTATTTGGGAGAGAGACACAAAGGCAACCACACCTAGTTTCCAAAGCGTGGGTAGCAGATGTCATCAGTACTTGAGTAGCACCAGCTGTCAGGACCCACCCTCAGGCCTCTTTTCTGCCCCCTATTTGAAAAGCTTGTGGTTTTCCCATCAGAGACTGTTGGTAAGCTCTCCCACTATGGGGGCTGGGTCCTGCAAGTAATGTCATCAATACAGTCAAGGTGAAGCTGAGATATGTCATGTCATCTCCAGAGGACGGCCAGTCTGTGAGTCAGAGCTAAGGGTGTGGCTTGGAGGTTCAACATGCAGGCTCTGAAGGCAGGGACAAGCCCAGTAGAGTCCCTAAATAAATAATTGAGTGACTGATTAGTGCAGAGGTAGGTGGTGAAGTGGGGATTATTGTGTGGGTCTCAAGATGATTGGAGATCTTGGGAAAGCAGAAGTCTCTGGAGTTTAGATTTGGTGACAAAGGGGGTGAGTCTGGAGAGGAATTGAGTACCTGCTCTAAGGGACAGACATTGTGGTTGGCATTTCACATGAGATACTTTACAAGGAATTATTACCTCTCCCATGAGCTGAGAGGCTAAGTGAATCGCCCAAAGACCAATCATTTGTAAGTGGCAATGGCAGGATTTAAACCGGAGTCTTCTGATTTATTTGCCTTCATATCTTTAAGCCATTATTTTCCTCATTTTATAGAGAAGACTGAGGCCCAGAAAGCAAGCTCACAGCTAATAGACGGCAGAGCAGGGACTAAAACTCAGAACTGTAGCCTCACAGTTTCACTCTGTCCAACACCTCACTGCCCACCTGATGTTCCCCATGACACGAAGTCTCTCTCACTCCAGGTGGCACAGACTGTATTCAGCAGCTCATCCTGTCCCCAAGGGGGATTGGACTCCCCCCAATCTGAAATCCTCATCTTCTCCCTCATCTGCTCATCGAGAGCTAGGGAGTCCCATGCAGCCCCACTGGGGAGGCAGACATCTGGCTCACAGCTGGCCTGAGTGGCTCATACCACTCGATGGCATAGAATGTGGGCTGTGTGTGTTTATTTTTCTTTTCTCTGCTGATAATAAAATTGGGTAATGAGACTGATGAATGAAGCTCCAGCAGAGACTGGGCAGGAGTCCTGTTTCTACCACTTGCTTGAGGTGACAAGCTTTGCCGTTGGAGTGCCCAATCTAGGTCCTAATTTTTGTATCTGTAACACATGAGTTTGCATAAACTGACACACCAGATCTCCCCTGTAGAAATCTATTTAAAGCAGGTCAGCATACACATACCAGAAGAGTCAGATACTCTTTCTCATGAAGCAAAACCTAGAATTAAACATCCATAAAATAGTTTGATTTTTAAATCAAAACTTAGCATTTTATATTCCATTTATTTTTTATCCATGTATGAATTTTTTAAAAAGTCTTTATTCTACGATAAAACGTATTTTCCCTTAACAAATGCACAGAATTTCAAACTCTTTTTTTTTTTTTTTTTTTGGTTCTCATGCATTTAAAATGTGCTAATTAAAAACAACCAAATAATAGAGTGGGTATGGGGCACTGTGGTCTACATTTAAAACCTTTCTGTGGGTCCCTATTTATCTACATCTTGTGATAGCTAATTTTATGTATAAACTTGGCTAGGCTATGATGCCCAGTTGTTGGTCAAACACTAGACTAGATGTTACTGTGAAGGTATCTGTTGATGGGATTAACATTCACAATCAGTTAACTTCGGGTAAAGAAAATTAACCTCTACAATGTGGTAGGCCCCATCCAATTAGTTTAAGGCCTTAAGTGCAAAGACTGATGTTTCCTAGAGAAGAAGGAATTCTGTCAAAGATTCAACATAGAAATGTGCCCTATTATTTCTGTGTCTCTGGAAAGCCCTGACAAATATATATCTGTTAGCTTCAAAGACTTTTTCCACCAGAAATGTCATAAAATCCATTACTCTCTGACTTTTTCTGGTTGTTATGTCAAGGTTATAAGTTTGGGATTCAAGTGAGCCGAGGGTGAATCCAGTCATACTGCTACTAGTGTGGAGCCTAGTGCAGGCGGCACGCCCTCCGGGCCTCAGTCCCCTCATCTGTCAGTCAGGTGGTGGGGAGTGGGGTGTGATGATAATGCCTTGATCAGGGATTGCTGGGATGGTCAGATGAGATGATATTTTTTCTTTAAGATGCATTTTTTTACTTAAATAAAAGAAAGAAATTGTAACCAGTGAGTAGACAAGAATGTTACACTCTGACTATATAATCTCATTCTTGTTGGATCACTAAAATATAACAGGACTGTTCTCTATGCTCGTTTTAAGGTTGTCCGGTTACACCATTATCTGGTGTCTTTTCAACAGGTTAACCTTTTAACTATTTATAGTTTCTTCTAAGAAACACTCACAGGTTAGACACAGAAAATATCCATACTTTATTTGGGAAACATTCATATTTTATACAGGATAAACAAATTTGAGAAAATAAAAAAAGACTTGTAGCCACCACACCATCTTAGCTTCATTGTGGTGATTATGTTTTTCAGTCAGCTGTTCACTCTATACAACTGGATTTTAACAGTGTTATTTACAGAGAGGCTCAAAACACCCATTGAAGGTAAAGGCACTCGGGTTTAATCTGCCCTTTCACATGCCTGTGAGATCACAACCATTATGTACACTGTAAACACCACAGGGCATGAAATCCATCTCCGACCCCAAACATCATCTCACAGGATCAGGCATATAAAGTCAAAGGTAAGGTGACTTTTCCTTTGTGAGCATACTTCACACCCATAGGATACTTTTGATAGGACACCATTCACTTATTTCAACTATGGTGCCAGTGCTCAAAACATTTCTGGAACCCGTTTTGGGGGATTGATTGCCTGAACAGTCCGCTGTGAACTTTTCTGAATGTCCTTGATGGGGGCAAGTTGTCGTCCTTTGAAGATGGATCTGATTTGGGGAAACAGGCAGAATTATTCACAGCCAAATGAACCAAACCATGTGTTACAACCCTGGATAAAATGTGAGTCACCACTGCAAAACAATGAGACCAGTTTTCTTGCACAGCTTGTAAAGTAAAAAATGCCTGAGCAATGGCTGTCCTGCAGGAGCAAGGACAGATTCTCCTAGGTGATGACTTGGAGACATCACTCACTTGAACAGTATATCGAGGTGGTGTTTTGAAGTTTAAAAAATTAGTCATTCTGTCGCCTCTCGCATAAACTTTAGCGTTCTTCTCAGTTTCAGTCCCTTTTGCTTTCTCAATGACTGCTCACTTAAAGCTGTGTCAAGCAGAGAGCCAGTCATTGTCATGAATCCCCAGCTCACAGCCAGGGAAGTCCTTCTTAGAGCGGTGGCAGCACGTCCAGAATCCCGGCCCGTAGGGCAATGCCTGGCAATAGGGCTTGGGGTGCCACCGGCACAGGGACACGTCCCCTTCCACGTATTTCTTCTTGCACTGCTTACAAGGATCCTCTCTGTAGCGTGGGTCTCGAACCCAGCGCGAGTCCGCTGGCCTGATGTTGTAGTATTCAATGATGAACTTGAAATAGCTGCAGGTACACTTAAGAGCCACTAAACTCTTGGTGGGAAGTAATCTGAAGATCTGTACCATAATGTGGTGGGGCAAGATAGCCATGTACGGCTTCGGCTCCAAAAGTTGCTGGATTTTAAACCTGGTCTCCAGAAGGTCTTGAGATGCTTGCTTCTTCCCAGTGAACGCCTCAAGCACCAGTGCTGTACTTCCTACAGGAGAGGCTGGTGCTGGCACACACGCATCAGCTGAAACGTCTCCTTCCTTAGATGCACTGCCATCCTCAGCAGCATCTGCAAGCTGGCTAGCCTCCGAAGCCTCTTTTGTTGTGTTTTCATTCGACTGGTGCTGACCAGGTGGCAAAGAAAACATCCTCCCTGGAAGTGGGACTTCACAGGACTTTAAACTAGAAAGCGGGCCTTTCTCCACCTCAGACTCAGCAATGCTAATGCACACAGATTCTTTTCTTTGTTGATCAGGATTTTGTGGCACATGCTCTCTGCTCACACAATCCACAGCACCTGTGGGCAACTCGACAGCTTCAAAACAGCTTTGAGGAGGAAAAACCAACTCTGATTCCTCTGTCGTTTGGACATCACATCTATTGCTGTCTTTCACAGCAGTTTGCTGGTGTGGCCCTAATGCTGCACTATCCACCTGCAAACTCATACTGGCTGGCAATGAGTGATGGCTGCAAGAAGCTGCATCCCAGGCCTGCTGCCCCTTAAGAGAACAATGCTCAGCTCTCGACGGGCCACAGTCCACCGATACAGCCCCCATAGGATTCACCTCAGTGGCAGGAGCCTCCAAGGAGCCTTTGTTTGATTCGCCTTCATCAGCTGGAGTGCCATTTGCAAACAACCCCCAGCCTCTTTCTCCATGGCCGTTATTCCTCATAAGGCTCCCAGGCTCATGCTGGCTCTGCTGCTCCGGGGACTCAGACTCACGCCTGGCTACCATGTTGAGGACATGGACTGGCTCACTCTGTGGTTCATTGACCTGAGGACTTCCTCTTTCTGTGGGTTCTTTACAAGCTCCTGGGCCAGAAAAGGGCTCAGAGGTTGCAGACACATCTCCGGATTGCCCAGAAACCCTCACCATGGCAGGTGACTTAGTGCAGTTTTTCCCACAACTGGCTGGCAGAGCAGCACTGGCTTTTTGCTCCAGGAAGGCAACCACCTGCATGACCAACAGAAGCATCCCAGCACAGGCACTGTCCCCACTGTCACTCACATAATGCCCAGAACACTGCTCAGTACCACACACAGAAGGCTCAGGCTTGTAGCACCTGCTGTTGACTTCCCTCATCTTTTCTAACTGTATCTTAGCGTCTTTAAGACCCTCTGATGGCTTCCCTCTTTTAGTAGCTCTCCCATCAATATCCGAGGAGCTTTTTATCATACATCTGATCCTATTGCTGCACTGGTAGGCTGCAAAGAATGCAAATTTTTCCTTGATATTTCTTGGTTTCACCACAGCCGAGGTATCACGCAACCCACCCCCTCCTTCGCCCTGGTGGTTTATTGTAGATGATGCATTCTTCTTGGTTTTAACATTCAAGACACTTTCTACAGGACTCTTCCCACTCACCCTGCACAGAATAGCTGGAGAGCAGACCCCAAAAGGCGTTTGAGATGATACCTTACCAGGAGAGGTGGGAGAAAAGACGCTTTCTTTCATGTAGCCAGCTTTGCATTTTTTGTCATTTATACTCTCCCAGTGGCTCACGGGAGTTCTCAGAATTTTCTTGCTGATTTCCAGAGGATTCATTTTGTTCTGCAGTTTCCAACATTGTTTTAGGTACATAACGGAGGCTCTTAATAGTCAAGGTCAGTGAAGGATTGAAGATTCCTATCCAAGCTTCCTGCTGGAGAGTCAGTAATGACAAGTGACTAGCTTCTTCCTGTCTGATCTCTTCTGGAAGATTAAACTTGTAAAATGCTAATATCGAACAACTTTCGATTCAAATCTGCTGCGATTCCAGACAAGAGGAGATTGAACTTCTTCCTTCTCCTCTCCAGAACCAAGTGACCCTTCCACGCGAAGGTGGCGTGACGTCATTCGCCGTCTCCTGGTAACCCCTGAAATCGCAGAACCGTGGAACCACAGCAGTTATGACTATCGCGAACTGAGGCTGACCGGCAGTTGGCTTGCATCAGCGCGGACGTGAAAGAAGCTTCCAGACGTCTATTCTGCCTGGTCCCGAGAAAAGTTAAGGGCCGGCGCCAGCTCACGTGCTCTAAGACACGAAGGACAGAGTGGCCAAGCTCAAGGGGGTATAACCTTGTGCAACCGTGTGCGAGACGACCCCACCCAGGGCCCGACTTTCTCACTGTCCGCTGGTCCCGGATATGGGAGACTGTCCGGTGCCTCCTCAGAGTCTATCCATAATCCCCTAGGCTTCAGCCCGGCTCTCTGCCTACTGTTCTGCCCGACCCTCGGTGGCCTGCAGGGGGTGCTCAGTGCCTGGCCAGTGCAAAGTCACAGGCTGCACGGGAGGAGGTGCGGGCTGCTGTGTTCCTACTCCAGCTGCACCCACAGGGTCCCCCCTTCTGAGATGATGTTTTAAGTAACCTGAAACATAACATGAACTCAATAACAGGAAGCTCTACTGATAGTATGAGTATGACTCCTCCTTCTATCACCATTATTAATTGGACTCAAACAACATTTATGGAGCACCGACTAGATGTCAAGCCCTCTGCTGGGGACCCCGTGATGA
The DNA here is from genome assembly GCF_987537825.1 of Furipterus horrens. Taxonomy (NCBI): domain Eukaryota; kingdom Metazoa; phylum Chordata; class Mammalia; order Chiroptera; family Furipteridae; genus Furipterus; species Furipterus horrens. The sequence continues at coordinate 50,821,867 of NW_028327172.1, forward strand.
GAGATGAAAGTCAATGCCCTCCCACTCAACAGCTCAGAGTTAACAGAGAGGAGAAAGCTCTGTGTCCTCCATGAGCCACAAACGAAAGAGCATACATCATAACTGTCCTAAGCCTTCACGGCTCAACCCAAATCCTCTCTCCTTCATGAAACCTTTCCATATCCCCCTATTAGAAATTAATCTCTCAACTCCCATGTCCCCAGGGCCTTTGGCTTGTTCCTTTCCTGCAGTAGTTACCACTATTTACCTTGTATCAGAGTGATTTATACACATGTCAGTGTCTCCCGCTAAAATGTGAGTTCCTAAGGACAGAAGTATTTATGAAGGGCCTTTTGATGACTTTGGCTATTGTATGAAGGACCAACATAACAGCATCAATAATCTGCTTCACATTTAAAAATGATTTTATAACAAAATAATTCAAATAAAATAAAAATTTTAAACTTTTCACATTTTTATTCTCATAGCCGTTGTCTCTTTTTCGTGTCCATTTTATAGATTCCGTGCAGGAGGTAGAGAGCTTGCCATGACCTGTACAAGATCACAGAACTAGTTAATAGCAGGGCTAAACGCAGAACCTGAACTGAAGGCTGGCACTTAACTGATGCTGCACATTCCTAGTCTCATTAAATCACCCTGACCAAGTAACTCCACATTCTGCTGCACACAAGTAGTTTGGCTTTCCTTGCCATGAGTGTGGTTTAGTAAGTGCCCTCCCTATTTAGACATAAAATGAAGCCAGATGAAACAAATTGCATCTTTTAACTGCCTTTCCAGACTGATTGTAACTCCTGCCCTGATGATTTTCAGGTTGGCAGAGTCTGGTCTTTAGCAATTTTCCCTACAAAACCATGCATCTTTGGAACGATTAGAGTTGTGTGCGCTTGCACACTCATCTCTCCACAATTCTGCCCTAGAACTCTCAAGGCCTTGTGACAACATTGAGAGATAGGCTCAATTACCTGCTATTGACAGATGAGGACCTTGAGGCTTGGAGAGATGGCATGACTTATGTGCCCAAGACCACACACAGCCAGGGGTCAAACCCATGTCTGTTCTGATGCTAAAGGCTTTCCATTATACTCACACTGGATTCTTTGTTTAATAGGGAGGGACTAGGAAAACAGGGGTTGACTTTCCTATCTCTAGCTGGCCAACCTTTTTGGTAAGATACTAATTAGAGGAGTAATTTTCTGGGAGAATTAGTCAAACTCATTAGACAGTAACCACGACCCAAAGAATCACTTTTGAGATTGGTATACGCTGACATAAAGATGAACATGATTTTTTTCCTCTCCCAGTTTGGAATTTGAACACAAATTGGCAGGACCCTCCACTGTGATTTTTCATCACAGTATTCCTTCCTGCAGCCACATCTGACTAATGGGAGGACTGATTAAAACCTTCATCCTTCCACTGTCATGTCTTTACTTCTGCTGTGTTTTCACTTCAAATATCTTATCACCTCACCTTTTCTTCTTCAAGATCCCACTGGATTGGGCATATGGACAGGCTGAAATTGTACTTTGTCAAGACTAGCCTTCAGGCAATGAATAGTAGGGGAAGAGTCAAAAGCAAAGGAGAACTAATAATAGGAGGCCGGGTAGGAAATTTGGTGAGAGGAAGATTTGGTTAAGCAAATTGAACTCTCTTTGTTGGGCAGTGTGGAGTCATGGAGCAGAGGGGTGGGCCACATAATATGACTAATATTTAGAGAAGGTAAACCTAGTAGGAGAAAGTAAAGGTGTGAAAACTGCTTAGTAAATTCAGAATAGTCTGTCTACAAGGTGAGGAGGGCCTGAGCCAGGGAAATGGCTGCAGACTGGAGAGGAGGGAAAGATGGGAGGTATTTTGGATGGGATAAACTAGAGTTCTTTTCCCAATGGAATCTCGATAAAATGTTGCACAGCACAGAAGAAAGTATATGTGACCTGCAGGTGTGTGACCTTGGGAAAATCATTCAAACTCATTGACATTCAGTTTCTTCATTGGTCAGAAGGTATTATTACTAAGCACTCATAGACTTTTGTGAGGATCAACAGAAACAACAAATGCAGAAAGCTAGTCACATTGTAGGTGAACAGTTAGTGGTCATAATTCAGGAGGGCAGAAGAACCTCCTGGATAAGACCTGGGCTAAGAGTGTTATACTTCTGTCCCTTGTCTGTTATTTGACCTTGGGCAAATGACTGAAACTAAGCGAATTTCAGTAAAATGGGGATGACAGTGGCTCTCTTTCAGATCTGCTATAATGAACAATGTTAAATGAGAGAAATACATGTAAAGTGATTAGCTTGTGATGGGCACAAGGAAGCACTCAGGAAAAGGGGAGTTATTGTCAGCATTATTAGTGCCTGATAGACATTGCTTGTTAGCTGATCCAACTTACATTCCCACCCCCTTTTTTCCTCGCATATTATAGAATCTACAAAAACTAAATCCTCTATTGCCCAGCCTCCTTTGCATGTATGTGTGGCCATATGACAAGGTTCTGGCCAATAAGATATGAGCAGTATCTGTTGGGGGATTCTCATAATGCTTATACATATTTCTATGATTAAAGGAAGAGACCCACTCAGTGAGGCCCAACTCCCTTCTGCCTTTGATTCCTGCCTTAAATTTAGGCATACCTCACAAACCATGAAGAAAAGGTCAAGTGATTCAAAAAGAGGCCAACCAGCCCAATGTTGGGGAGCTACTAGTCTATACCAATGCCAACACCCATCCACTTATCCAGAGTGCTTGGCATGTGAGGAAAATAAACCCTGTATTTAGGTCACTATATTTGGGTTCCCTGTGTACTTGTAGCTGAGTGTAGAACTAACTGGTAGAAGAGTAATGACAAGACAGTAAAAAAAAATCACTAGGTGGTATTCAGCAGCAGCATTGCTGTGCTTTCCTCCTTCTGTGCTTTTTCTTACAGGGATCTCTCAACTGGAAACCTTCTCTGCTTCCCAACCTCCACCTCTGTGTGCATAAATCTCTCAAGGCTCAGCCTGGTGCCACGCCATCCAAGAACCATTTTCATCCCTCCATGTAGAACAAATCTCCCTTCTTTAAATTCCCCTTTTAAATACTTAAGGTTTTTATGTTTTAATATTTTCAAATGACTATGTAGTTTTATATTGGTGTTAGTCTCTTACTTCTTTTGGGAGAAACTAAGCTCCTTTACATATATTATTTCTAAATGAGAATGTGCATGGAAAGTGAATAACACAGTCTTAAACAAAATATTAGGTATTATTATTTTGTACCTCTAATGTTTGGTTTATTCATTCAACAGATATATACTAAGAATCTATGTGAACTGTCAGGATTAATAGCATCTGCCCTGATGATAAACAGTTTGGAGTCCATGGGACAATTGACTCAGTTTCTTCATCTCTTAAATAGATATAATATAGTAACAGAGGTATTATGGATGATACATGAGTTAATATATGTAAAATATATAGAACCGTATCTTACATGCAGCAAACACTCAGGGAATATTATTATTATTTATCAGGCCATCTATTAGCCTTAAGGTATATATCTAACATGTTTGCTATTATATAGTAGGTCTTCAACAAATATTGAATGAATAACTTGTGTATGTGTACTTCTGTAATGTTGAAAAATCTCCAAATGAAACTAATTTAAATGCATATATACTTAATACATTAATGATTATGAATAATTCACATTAGGAAATATGTGTTTTTTAAATTAATTTTCTTTGAAGATTACATTGAGAAATTCACAACAGCTCTTGAAGTAATTGGAGAAGTACTGGCAAATGCAACAAAGCCAGAAAAAGGAACAACTTAGGCCAATTAGAAAATTCGTTTGCTTTTTAATTCAACAACTGTCCACACTCTCACTGCTCTGGTTCAGCACCTGGAGAGGCTCTCACCACCTGGGTCTCCAGAACGAAAGTCAATCTTCAACTCGAGCCTACAGGGACCTCCACCGTCTGAGCCCAACGTGTAGGATAAGCTTTGTTTTCAACTTCTTGGCAAGAGTCTGGGTTCTGCAAGCAGAATGCCTGGGTTCAAATCTTGTTTTACTGTTTGCTAAATGTGCACTCCCTTTGAGGCTTAGTCCACCATGAACACAATGGAATCATAGAATTTCTCTCCTATTGAGGTTTTGTGAAGCTTAATTGGGTTCACACAGGGCATTCTCAATAATTGTGAGTCACCTTACCACAGTCCCCTGACATCCAGCCACACTGCACCACTCATATGTCTCTTTTCTTCCTCCGCAACTTTGCACTGCTCTTCATATGACACAGTCCCTTTTTCTGTTCTTCACTGGATGAACTATTGATTCATCAAGATTCATGACAAATGGCACACTAGTGAGGTATATGACATGACATAAAGATGCATTCTCAGAGTTTATAATCTTCGTGGTGAAACAAATATATAGACTATAGCACCGATAACACCACCACCAGACAACCTTATGCATGATCCACTTAAAGGACCCATTTCCTAAGTACTCATAGACTCACTAATAAGGGATATTTGACATGGCTTTCTGCACACCATTCAATGTAAGTGAGTACAGTTAACAGCCTGGGAAGACATTTCTATTCCCTTAAATTGAAGTGGAATAGCAGATCTTTGCTGAGTCAAGAAGGGGACTAATATTTGTTGAGCTCCCATGATGTGTTGGCACTGTGTGAGTGCTTCATATATCGCCATATTTAATCCTTACTATAACACTATGAAGTAGACAGTGTTATTCATTTTATACAGGAGGAAACTGAGGCACAGAGAGGTCATTAGACTTGCTTGCTTTTATACCGCTGTGCGTACTGGCTCTGGGAATTGAATTCAGATGTCTTAGTTGACACAGTCTTGCATTTCTCCAGGTTTTGTTGGAGAAGATATTGAGTAGTGCAGGGTTACAGGAGTGGAGAGGCAATAGAAGAGTTAGGGCAGGCAGGAAAAGCTGTATTTTCTACCCTTGCCAATCTTATTAAGCCCCAGTCCTGTCTAAAACCCTGCCAGGTGTTCATTAATGACAGAGAAAAATACATCTGTGTATGCTCATTTTATTTGCAGAACAGGAATTACTGGGCTATGATCACACAGAAGTGTTTCACTTGGAAACCAAGAACTTTGATCATCCTATTCTTCTGAATACATATAGAATTACTCATGGGATGCTGGAAAGCC